>NC_091845.1:84647565-87047565 GCF_037783145.1 Equus przewalskii
CAGATGACCACCTTAACTATTGCTTATGAAATATTATTCTGGTTATATATATTTGTAAAATAGTATTTCTATCAAAAATATTACCTAGTTCTCCTTTCAGTTTATGTAATTCATAATAATTACGGGATTAATTGCCCCCAAATTGGGTATCTTTTCAAACAAATCGGTTTTGTCATCAGTTGTCGTATGTAGGCTGACTGTTGATCAGTAATGGACGAAATAGTATTTAGTTTGATGCATTTAAATAAAATTAGGGAGCTAATGGTTCAGAATGAATATTTGTTTATATTTTTTAGAGACTACTGTTATCTGCTTAAGAGGCAATATTTTCTCCTTTGTGATAAAATCTCATGATTTTTATCTGAGCTACAAAATACAAACCTTTTCATCTTTGGTTCTGTGTGTTTCTTGGGACCAACGTGGTTAAATACTTAGTCTCTTGGTCTCACTTGGTCTCTCTAAGTTTCAGTTTCCCAAATTAGATGAATGACATCTTACATTTATAAAAATACTTTTCATTTAAAGAGTTCATAATGTATTGGACTATTCTATTATAATTCTGAAGCATTCCTATAGATTTAGGGGAGGGCATCTATTAAATGCAGCTTACCAAATGGGAACTACAGTCATGGGCTGAGTGACTTGTCCAAGGGCACACAGATACAGGGTTGTAAGGGTCAAATGAGAGGATGCATGGCGGGGGTTTGACAACCATAAAGTGTTACATGAATGCAAGGTATGGCCAGAGACATGAACAGATCCGTGATGAAGTCTTACAGTTATTGACTGCTATTCTTTATACTGTGTTCCCTCGACTTTCCAGTCGAAACTAAAATAAGACTTTCACCAAAAAATCTCATAGCACACAGTGAGGAATAAGGAAAAGTTGGGAATTATACAGAATTCCTTGTAAATATGGTGCCATGTTATGTTTATGGATGTTAATAATGGCCCTGCTATTGAAATAGCCTCCACTCCACAATTCTTTTTTTTTTTTTAAAGAATAAAACAAGTTTGAAATTCTGACCAAACTAACTTGGGGACTGACTTTCAGTACTTCTGAATTTCTCGTGCTGCATCTACTCAGTTTCCTACTTGGCTGGAGAATTATTGAGAAATCTTGTAGTGTATTTTATGTACTTCCTGCATACTGCTCTCTACACTGCTACAGAATATCAGCAAAACTTGTGTATTATTCTCAGAACTCTTTCAGAGTATAATGAGCTGCTGCAAAGGGGTCTGAGGGCTTCTGATGAAAGGTGTTTAGAATGCGCCAAATGCCATGGTTACTATGAAAATTATCAACCAACTAGAAACAATAGTTATTTTATGCCAAAAAAAAGTGTTTTAATAATGATTCATTTTTGGTCATTAGCTGATTATTCTGAGTTCTCATTATCTTGAAACTATATTGGCACCAAGAAAAAATATGTTTTCAAATTTGGCCTCTTTTACATGGTGGTTCCATCTCTCATGCACCAACCATAAATCCTTTGCCTCTGGGACTGCAAATGCTTCAGGATGTAATGGAAAGTTAGTATCACATGGCAAGACATTTGTTCCCATTACAGAGTGAGGCCAGCTCTGAAATTCAAACCCTAATGAGAACAAGTATGTAAATGAGAGCAGCCAAACCAAACAGATGAAGAAAACAAATCCCAAGGAGTCTATAAAAGACATTTTTTTTAGCCTAGGTATTCATTAATCCATAGCATTTAGACACTATGAATGCAAAATAGAGCTTCTTTTCCCAATAGTTTGTTACTATAGTGACATATCTATAGACCTACTTTTAAAAAACTCAACGATGAGAACTTTTTACTCCTGGAGTGGCTCTACTGATTAAATTTTCTTATGTAAAGGAAATGTTATTTAAACTAGAATACTATACCAAATACTAAAAATATTTAACATACCCTAAATCAAATATGATTAAGAATGGCTAGTGTTGGGGGCTGGCCCAGAGGCGAAGAGGTTAAGTTCGCACGGTCCACTTCAGCGGCCAGGGGTTCACCAGTTCAGATCCCGGGCACAGACCTACACACTGCATGGCAAGCCATGCTGTGGCGGGCGTCCCACATATAAAGCAGAGGAAGATGGGCACGGATATCAGCTCAGGACCAGTCTTCCTTAGCAAAAAGAGGAGGATTGGCAGCAGATGTCAGCTCAGGACTAATCATCCCCCCCTACCCCCCAAAAAAGAAAGGTTAAAAAAGATCTTTGTCTAATAAATGATTTCTTTTTTTTCCTCTTAAAGATGCAGGTTTATAAAAGTACCCTTTTGGGCAGGGCATTTCCCACGGTACCAACATGCCACAATTTTAGGCACGTTTACTGCTTCACTTTCATAATACTGAATGAACATGTTGTAGGATGTTGTAAAAATGGGAAATTCATTTATTTATACAATATTGAGACTCTAATATGTGCCAGGTTCTATTATAGACCTTTGGAACACAAGAAAGAACAAGACAGATGGAAGCCCTTGCTCTCCTTGGAGCCATCCATTTTAGTGTGGAAAGACAGACAACAAAGAAGGTAAGTAAAGAACATAGTATATTAAAAGGCAGTAAGTGCTACAGAGAAAAACAAAGCAGGAAAGAGGGATGGCACTGGGATAGGCTGGCAGTCTTAAACAGTGTAGTCAGAGCAGGCCTCACTGAAAGGAGACATTTGAGCAAAGACTTGAAGGAGGTAAGGGAATTAAACAAGCAAACATTTCAGGCAATAAGCAGAAGGTACAGTAAGTGCAAAGGTCCAAAGGCAGGAGGGTACCTTGGGGGATCAGGCAAGAACTAGCACATTTGAATGTACTCAAAGCTGCAGCACAAACATCTTGTGAACCCATTTATATGTTCGGTGTTGCACACAAAATCAAGACTTCACACTTGGATCTGTCCTTTGGGAGTCTAGATTCATAAAATCTTAGAACCAAAACTCTTACTTTACAGATAAAGAATACGAAACCCAGAGAGGTTACGCCCTGTTCAAGGACCCACAGCTGGACAGAATGCTGCAGAGACTGCACCAGGGTCTCCTGACACCCCGTTTTCTTTCAAACCTACTTCTCATAGTTTAATGTTCTCTCCCTTACATCCTCTTAATTCCTTTTTTATTTCATAAGTTAACTCTTTAAAGTGTTTTTGCATTAATTTGATTCAACTGAAAAAGTGTTAATCATTCTTAATATTATCTTTTGATGGCATTCAAATATACACTACTTCTGAGGGGCAATTCATCTTTGGATAGCAATTATCAATTGCCATCTATCAATAACTAAAATGTAGTCTCGTCTGTTGTTATATCTTTACAAAGTTACTCTTGGCTTAGGTGGTGTGTGTAGGTACATTTTTTTATATATAAAAGTAATACATTCAGATAAAAATCGTATGTGACCATTGTAGAAAATTTGGAAAATATTTTAAAAACTAAGCAAAAAAAGCCTACAGTCTCATCACCCAGAGATAGTCAGTACTTAAATTCTGATGCGTTTTCCCCAAAATTTGTTCCCTATGCATACACGTAATTTGCTTTCAAAGATGAGGCACAGTTTTGTTTAATGTTTAACTTGATATTCCACCATATGTAACGTTTAAAAAACATCATCAAAGGATGACAAATGTTCATCTTTAAAACAGTTTTGGTTTTTGAAAAGAGAAGTCGACTAGAAGTAAAGGTTATTAACAAGGTGGGCTATGAAGTTTGGGTAACACTTTTCTACACATACCTGGGTGCTCTTGTCGAGTAATACGATCAATATTCGTAAGCTTCATAACTAAGCTGTAAAATAATTGAAGAGTTTCAGAATGATATTTAACAAAAACGCAACACTGGAACACATGCATCCCTTTTAAAGAATTTGCACAACAAACTTGGCATGCTACCCTCTTCTTAATCTTAATGCTGTATAATCATACTTTAGAAAAGACCAAATTCCATCAAATAATAAGTAATATATTTCAAAAGTACTGGATAAGATAAGCAAACTTCCTTTTCCTTTTCATTTGGAATTTATACCAGCCCGCTCACACTTACATTGGGGCCTATGGTACAAAAAAATACGTAGGTGTTTCTTCCTCCATGTTCAACTAGCAAAATAGACTAACTTTGTGTGCTCCAAAGACAGGGATAATGGCCTGTGCATCTGTCCCTGCTGAAGCTCTCAGCCACGCTGGCACTGCTTTGGAGTCACCACGGTAAGAACAAGTTTAACCTTCGCACACACAGCCTGGAACTGCTTAAAAAAACGAGCCAGGCCAGTTGTCACCCCCAGAGCACCAGAGCGTAACCTCGCTACACAGTGCTATCTTAGCATTCTCTTGTGAACGAAGAAATAGCCCATGAAATAGAGTAAAACTCACCCACTGTTGGACTGTACCTTACAAGGAAGTAAAAAGTAACCTCTAAAAGAAGGGCAACCCACCAATATCGAATGTATGGCCTCTCCTCCTACCTCTCCCATCAAGGGCCCTCCTCTGTGGATCTTTCATGACTAAGTGAACGCATCCAAGTGTCCCTAGACTTATCTGTGAATATTTTTATCTCATTGGAAAAACGAGGCTCAGCCCTGAGCCTCCCTAAAATTAGCTCTCCTTGTCAGGTGATTCCACCACACTTATCTAATAATTACATTGACACAAAACGGTCTCCTTTCTCACTGTTGTTCAGAGTTGTTGTTTTATTTTTTTAAGTGGGGCATTTCAAGTTCTTCTTGAGTAAACAAAATCACTGCCATTAAGTTAGTTAGGGTTTCATGAAGAAAAAGATCTCTCTCACACCGGTATTTAATCAGTTGACAGCAACCAAGTTATTAAATCTCTGTATAAGAAATGTCATGTTGATTGTTAAATATTTCTACCATTTTAGTAAGACACAATGTTATAGCCCTATAAAGAGAAACTTATCTTTGACTATCTAAGAGAAGTTTTTTTTTTAGATCTGTATAAACATACTTATGTTCAAAACTGTGAGAGGCTAAGAAAACAAAAAGGTTTCTTTTTAACTGTAAATCAGACTACCTTAATCCTCTGCTTACAACCCTCCTGTGGCTTTCCATCACACTTAAAATCCAATCCAAGTCCTGACAAGGTCCACAAGGCCTGCCCCAGCTCCCTCCCCATCACACACGGGTCTCTATCACAGAGCCACTGTCTGCACTTGTCTCTCCGCCTTAGCTACTGGCTACTGACAAGGAGCTTGCCCTTGGCTCAGAGACGCTTTCCTCAGGCCCACCTGCCAGACGCCTGAGGCGCCCTCACCCCCACCTTCCCCTGCTGTTTTCTTTCTTCTTAATACTTAGGAATATTTGAAATTATCACATTTATTTCTTTAGTGTCTGTTCCCCTATTAAAATATAAGACCTATTAGAACAAGGGCTTCCTTTTGTTGTCTATTTTACAATTCTTTTCCCCAAGTCTAGCAAAGAGGCCAGCACATAGCAGGCTTCTAAATATATGCTGAATGAATGAACAAGCAGATATTTGGAACTGTTTGTTCGAAACATAAGGTTGATCCTGCTAGGAGAATTTTTTTTCTCACACCAAAATAAAATATTAATAAGCAAAATTATTTTAAACACTGTAGTTAAGCTTAAAGAAATTCAGTGGAGAACATTTGAATAATGTGACTGAATCATCACCACATAATTTATCTTTCTTGAAAATATACATTTTTGTAGGAGGGGTTGATTTTTTTCAACCCCCCTATGATTCCATAGAGTGTAGAACCATTGTATTGATGGAGTATCCATAAAACAAGTAAGAATGAAATATTTATAAACTAAAAATCTAGAATTAGATCAGTTGTTGAATAAACATATGCAATATGCAAAAAAGAAAGATTAGTATCAAAATCTAGAAAAAATGGGGTGAAGATAGAGAACATATTCTAAATATTTGAAGACAAAAATATATTTGTATCTGGCCAATTTAGTTTAAAAACAGGTAAATGCCACAAAATGAGTGTCATAATAATACCGTTATGATTATTCATTAGGGATTTGATGGCCACAACTGGAATGACCCTATGCTTAACATTTCACCTTGATTTTGCATTTTCTCCCTATTTCTTTATTTCTTACTAGCTTCCCTCCTGTCCAAAGACCTCAGGTTACAGATGAGGGAGGGGTGTGAGTATTAATTTGCAGAGAGCAGCTCATTACACGGCCATTTTAAGTAACACCCAAATCCTTGCGCAAACATGGATCATGGGTTGAGCTTTTAATGAGTATGAACGCTGTCAAAGTAGGATTTCAAGTATTCTAACGTTAAATGCTAAAAGTGTTTTGTTTCCAGTGACTAAAGAGCTAGTTATTTTGGAATTAAAACATAACTGAGAATACAAAGTAGTCAAGATTCTATCTGTGCCTTTCAACCTTTGGTTCCTATGAATTAAAAGTAGTACAATTAGCCAGGTTAGAACGACATTCAGATTGTCAGTCAAGAACACTTAGACATCCTTCATGTCTAAAGCCACTTTATATAAGTTTCTACACTCAAATATATTTTTTAAAACTTTATAAGCTAATAATAGGAACATACATATGGAACTGCAACCCAGAAGTCTACAAATTGGCGATGTCTTTCAATGTTCTTTTGTGAGTGTTAAAGTTACAACTTAAAATTACAGGTATATTACCACTTGAAGTGATATACAATCACACCTGTGCATACACGAAATTCATATATACAAGAAACACAGAATAGATGGTGATGATTCACCTGACCAAAGGAGATGCCATTAAATGTCTATAAATAACTAACCCATCTGTGACAGACTATGGCTTCTTCTTAAAATCATGTATACCTAGGAGCTTTCTTTTTTAATTAACAAAGGGTACTGAAAATATTACTGCCAATAGTATCACATTGAGTTGCTATCTTTTCTTCCAAAGATGCCAGAACACTGCCACACCTTATGTTTCCCCATCCACTTGACCAGCGGGATTGGTAGTTTAACATCTCTTCATCACAACGTTGCTCTTTTCAGTAATGGGGAAACTGAGAGATTAGTAGATTTGTCAGCAACCACAAAAGTTTATAGCAAAACTGGAGCTTACTCTTTTTTTTTTCTTTAAAGATTGGCACCTGAGCTAACAACTGTTGCCAATCTTCCCTTTTTTTTTTTCTTTTCCCCAAATTCCCCCAGTACATAGTTATATATTTTTAGTTGTGGGTCCTTCTAGTTATGGTATGTGGGACACCGCCTCAGCATGGCCGGACGAGCGGTGCCATGTCCGGGCCCAGGATCTCAACAAGTGAAACCCTGGGCCGCCAAAGCCAAGTGTGCGAACTTAACCACTTGGCTACAGAGCCAGCCCCTGAAGCTTATTCTTGATCTCAAGTTTTCTCCAATTAGGCAATGTAGATTTCTTCAATTTTATCCCAAGTGGTCACATATAATGTAAGAAAAAAAGAAAAGGAATACAGGCATTAGCAGATTTTCTATTGAAGTTGCCTTATATTACAGCCTTTAAGCCAGATTTCAGAACCACAGAACTAACATTTTATATTCTAAATTGTTTCATAAGAAAAGAAAATAGGCTTTACTAGGATATTTATTATTAGTTCAAAATGCACCTTTTTCTTCTACCAAATTGCCATGTTTTGCCCAAACTTCAAAGGTCTTTGGGACTCAAGGAAATCTTCACTATTAAAAAAAAGTCATTGTTTCACAGTATATCAAACTCTACAAGAGTATCTAATAAAACTTTTCTTAAACATGAAAGTTTTACATGCTTCATTCTCAAGTAAAGTTTGTGCATCTCAATCAGATTATGTTTTCCTTTATAAAAGTATTCATGGAATTTCATTAGCCTTAGTCCTCTTTCATTGCATTTTTTTCCTTTTTGGATAATATTACACAATGGCCTCACTGCAAGAGGTTATTAATAAGATATTGTTCCAGAAATGGAAGACCAGGAAAATCATAGCAATGAAGCAAGTACTACTTGTTTAAACAATTAATATTTCTTTCCAGCAAAAGCTTTTTGGAACCTGAAAACTAGTCCTCCATTTTGTATTTTCTAACAATGTGGTGATAAAAACATAGAAAGTAAACATAAGCTATTTCTAAATCCCGGAAAAACTTGTTGGCTGGGATCCAGGCTGTCCAATTCCTAATGCACACAGGGAGTGCTCAATAAATGTCACTGACTGAGAGTATTCATTCTAAAGGGTTACTTCTCTTAGCCTGGGGAGTTGTTTAGTTTTTACTGAAAGTATGATTTTCTTTTCTCTATCCTAGAGTGTTTAGATTAATATACCATTACTATTTTAAACATAATATGCACTCAATGAAAAACAAAAAGTCAGGTTTTCTTGAGTATCTGCAGTTTACACTCCAGGATCTTGTGAGTGTGAAATAATTTACCATGTGGTACTAACAAGGTTGGATAATAACCTAGTAGAATTTGGGGGTATGATGCTCTCAAATGATGAAAAGATCTTGCTGCAGTAGTTGGGTTTTGAGTTTTTTTTTCATCAGTGAAAACAGTCCTTAGTTTCTAAGCCATTTTTCCCTTTGCATTGTTCTTCCTAAATGTACTTCCTATACGTTGCTTCAAATTAAGTCTTTGAGGGAAGTACCGGCTGTAGGATAGCCAAATTGGGGGTTCTGGGGACAGGAATCAAAGATTCCCACAGTTTCCACCATGGTTTCTGGGTGCAGACATGGAACCAGGATAGCTACATTAAGATGTGAGTGTCAAGGTTTGGGACTCCAGGAATCTCCCCAGCTCCAGTGAGTTAGGCTACCACATTATTCTCAAGTCTCCATGCATGGAGCATGCGTATTTGCATGAATATCCTGCTTTTTATCATTTTAATTAGTTATGAGAAAGGTTTTAATCCTTTGTGGACCAACCATGAATTACATAGCTTTTCGTAGTTTGATGATAGTTACCTGATTTTTTATCCTCTGTTAAATGATGTCAAACCTATTTGCAACAACCAGAATTCTTATCACTTCTTCATAGCAGTTTTATGTGATAAATCCTCTGCATTTTTAAAGAGTAAATGTATAAAAGAAGCTAGGGCCTTTAAACTTTTGGAAAATTTACTTCGAGAACTATTTTATTAGTTTAAACATGCATAAATCCTTAAACATGTAAACAAAACATTTTAACTTTATAAATCTTATTTTTGGCTAAGACGTCTTTTAATATCTTTAACTCCATCCTTACCAGAAACATAGGCCACTTCTTGATCTCTTCTAAATTATCTTTATCATCACTTTCATTTTACAATAAATCCTCTAAAGGTTCTTTAACCAGAAATTGTATTACAGATTAAGATTTCTCCTTTAAGTGTGTGATTTAAGAGTATCATAACAAGTAATCAAGAAGGTTACGTAATAAGATAATGTAATGGGACAAGCAGGCATACAATAGTCATTTTTCCAAAAGCCGCACACTCACCATCACCCACTGATCACGACTTTCAACAATCTGGTAAATCAATCCAAAATTAAATTAAGCTTTCCTAAATTCTTATTGGATTTAACCAGTTGATCTAACTTATTGATGGAAAACTGTCTCTAACAATTACTGAAATGACAGACTTAGAAATGAAACATTCCGTTAGCTTTCTCTGCCACAATAGCAGCATAATGTTACACTTTGTTCCTTTACTCTCTCCCACCCCCTTAAGAAACAGGGGTATTATTATGCGGTCTTATTTCACATCCTGACCTCAGTCACTTGGGTTTGGAGGACGCGGTTTCTACTAAGGTTAAAAGACACAGCTCTGTGTATTATTTACAACTAAGTACTGAAAAAATTCTCTGTAAATTTTAATTCTCAAAACATCCTTTAGGATAAAAAGTATTTCTAGTCTTCAAAGATTAGAGAACCGAGAATAACGATTAACTGATTTGTCAGTCACCATGATGCGACTGCTAAGGCTGGAATAGATATGAAATTGTGACTTCCAGTAAGACTTCCTAGATTCTACCTAAATGATGTATTAGCACGTCAAAATTCAAGAGCTGCCTTCCCCATTTTTTTTAACTGTTTAAAAGAATGGCCTGATCATTTTCTTTTGTCAGCAAGTAGCCAACAGATGATAAATTCGCCAGTACTTTCACAGCAGCTCTCTGTAGTGGGACAAGAAAGGGTGCTTTCTGACTTGTTCTGGTTGTTCGTGGCCCAATCCAAGCCATATAACTCTGGCTCCGACCAAGAGTTTCACAATAAACAAAGAAAGAAATATAACTATTTAACGCAGTAGGTTCTACATTTATGGAGCTCATAAGCTGATTTCGTGCTGAAAGTAAAAACAGTCTCAGGAGTTTAAACTGGTAACCTCTAATCTTTTTTTAAACTGACCTCACCCTGGGCAAGTAACCATCTCCTGATGCCATTGTTGGAGACAGAATTTCAGGCTGAGAGATCATTTTTCTGACTCAATCTGGCTTGCTGTTCGTGGTTAATCATCCCTGTTTCTCTCAACATTTCACTCCTCTGACTACAGCGGTCAACCTTTCTTTTCAGGAAAGACTTTTTAAGTGATTCAGCTCTTCCAGCCGTCTCCCTCTTTCTCGTATCTAAACCCCCCAACCCCCATGCCTACCGCCCTTGTTTCGCTAAGATTTTGCTAAACATTAGACACAGCACATGACCTCCAGCCTTCCAGTGTCTCGGAACAAACCGCAGAAAAACACCCGACTGGCGTGGTCGTAAGCTGCCCTAGGCTGGGGCTTTGCGTCTTTAGCTCTTCACCTCTTAAACACCCACAGAGCAAAATTTAAATTTAAAAATTTTTAAATTAAAAAACCACCCCCCTTTTTAACCTCTAGCCCCGCCCACCGCCTCCCCCCGCCAGCCTCCACGCGAAACTCCGCAGGAAACCAGAGGGGGCGGGGCGGTGACGTCACGACGCCGGTGCGTCACGGAACGGCGGCGGCTGCGGCGCTGGCGGCGGCTGCGGCAGCGGCGGCATTTTAGTCGGCAGCGGCGGCGGCAGCGGCGCTGCTGCTCCTCCCAGCATCCCTGGCGCGGCCATTTCAGCCCCATCTTGGCCGAGGGGCGGGAGCTGCAGCCGCCGCTTCAGCAGTTTGAGTCTCAGTTTCTCCGGGGTCTGCGGACCGGGCGCACCGAGGGGGAGCCGGAGCAGCCGCCTCACGCGCCGGAGCGCCTCCGCTCGCCGGCCCGCCGGCCCGCCGGCCGTCGCCCCTCACTCAGGAGCCGCGAGGGGAGGCCAAGCCCGCCCGCCCGCGGGGAGGCTCCCTGAGGGGAGGGCGAGCCGGCGTTCCCCTCCCCCGGAGCGGGCTTCCGCCAGGACGGCCGACATGGCCCGGGGCTGAGCGCCGCCGGAGCCCGCAGCCCTGCCTGCTCGCCTCAGCGTCCCGAGCCCGGGCTGACGCCGGCGCCGCCCCTCACGCCGCCGCCCTCCCGCTCCACCCCCGCCGGGCCTGCGGGCCGCGCGAGGCCGGGGAGTGCCCCCGGCGGCCCGGGGACGGCCGGAGGACGCCGCCCGCCCCTGGGGTCGCGCTCGCGCCGCCGCCGAGGGCCTCGCTGAGGCGCCGCGGCCGCGGAGGCGCCGCGGAAGGAGCAGCCGCCGCCGAGCGAGCCGGCGGCGCGGAGCCGCGACGAGGATGCCGCACGGGCCGGCCGGCGCACCCCGCAGCCCGTGACCGCGCGCGCGGGCCCGGCCCCCGCGCCGACCGGACTTTGTCTTCGGGCCCGCTCGGCCCCGCCTGGCTTCCGGCGGCCCGCGGAGGAGCGGCGCGCCTCTGCCCCGGGCCCCTCGCCATGTCCAAGATGCCGGCCAAGAAGAAGAGCTGCTTCCAGATCACCAGTGTCACCACGGCCCAGGTGGCCACCAGCATCACCGAGGACACCGAGAGCCTGGACGACCCGGACGAGTCGCGCACGGAGGACGTCTCCTCCGAGATCTTCGACGTTTCCCGGGCCACGGATTACGGCCCCGAGGAGGTGTGCGAGCGCAGCTCCTCCGAAGAGACGCTCAACAATGTCGGGGAGGCCGAGACCCCCGGGACCGTCTCCCCGAACCTCCTCCTGGACGGGCAGCTGGCGGCCGCCGCGGCTGCGCCCGCCAACGGAGGAGGAGCCGGCCCGGCCCGCGGCGTGGCCGGGGCGCCGGCCCATCCCCCGGCGGCGGCTGCCCCTACGGCCCCCGGCGCGCCCCCGGCGGCGGGCTCCTCCGCCGCGCCCGGGCCCGCGGCCCCCGCGCCGCCCCCCGCCGCGTGCAGCTCCCGTTTCCGCGTGATCAAGCTGGACCACGGCAGCGGGGAGCCGTACCGGCGCGGCCGGTGGACGTGCATGGAGTACTACGAGCGCGACTCGGACAGCAGCGTCCTGACCCGCTCCGGGGACTGCATTCGGCACAGCAGTACTTTCGAGCAGACCGCGGAGCGGGACAGCGGCCTGGGCGCCACCGGAGGCTCGGTGGTGGTGGTGGTGGCCTCCATGCAGGGGGCGCACGGGCCCGACTCGGGAACTGACAGCTCGCTGACTGCTGTGTCACAGCTGCCCCCGTCGGAGAGGATGGGCCAGCCCGCCGCGGCCCCGCCGCAGAGCTTTGGCGTGGGGCAGCCGCCGCCGCCCGTAGGTGGGGCTGTGGCTCCGGGCTCGGCTCCGCCGCCGCCGTTCCCGGGCGCCGCGGCCGGGCCGCCGCCGCTGATGGCCGCCCTGCAGCCCAGCCAGCTCCAGGGCAGCGGGCCCGCCGTCGGCCCTCCGGGGCCCGGGGGCCAGGCGCTGCCGCTGCCGCCTGTCGCCCTGGCGCAACCCGGCCTGGCGGTCGGCGCTCCTGCCCCGCAGCCGCCGCCGCCCTTCGCGTACCCCCAGCCTCAGCTGCCGCCGCCGCACCTGCTGCCCGGCGCGCCCTCCGGCCAGAGTGAGTACCTGCAGCAGCACGTGGTCGGCCTGCAGCCGCCCAGCCCCGCGCAGCCCTCGGCCGCCGGCGCCAGCCCCGCCGCGGCGGCCAGCCTTCCCGTGGGCCCGGGCCAGAGTGCCGCCTCGGCCGGCGCGCAGGTGATGGGCGCGCCCACCCTGCCCGGGGACGCCGTGGCCCCGGGGCCGGGACCCTCGCAGGGCGGCCAGGCCGCGCCGGGCCAGCCGGCCGGAGGACCCCCCGCTGCCGTGGGAGGCGCGGGGCCGCCCCTGTCCGTCCCGCAGCCGCAGATGGTCGGCGGCGGGGTGCCGCCAGCCGGGCCCAGTGGCCCTCTCGCCGTGGTGCCCGGAGTTCCAAACGTGCCTGCAGCCGTGCCCGCTCCAAGCGTGCCTAGTGTGTCTACCACCTCTGTTACTATGCCAAATGTCCCCGCGCCTCTGGTCCAGTCGCAGCAGCTGAGCAGCCACACGCCAGTCAGCAGGAGCGGCGGCAGCATCCCGCATGTGGGGCTGCCCGTGGCGCAGGGCACAGCCAGTGCACCAACGAGTCTACCACAGCCTGACCTAAGCCAGTTTCAGACTCACACCCAGCCTCTAGTGGGGCAGATTGACGATACCAGAAGAAAATCCGAACCCCTACCTCAACCGCCACTTTCCATCGCTGCTGAAACTAAGCCTGTTGTGAAGCCTCCTGTTGCAGATGCCCTGGCAAACCCCTTGCAGTTAACACCCATGAACAGCCTCACCACCTCTGTGTTCAGCATAGCTATTCCTGTTGATGGTGATGAAGACAGGTATGGAACCTATTCAAACGTTTGATAGGAATGCTTGGCCAGGCGTTGTAGTTGGGGATGCAGCTTTGGAAGAGCTCTTTTTTCAGTGTGAGGCCCTCAGCATATTTAAATGTAAAAGTTTGTGCTTAGTAAAATTGGTTTATCAGTTCTTGAGGTGTGTAATGAGAGAGTTGGTCTTGTCACAGTTTAAAAGCAGTAAAGTGGTTAGGGATGCAGCATTGTTTATTCAAAAAGATGGGTTTTACCTTACTCCTCTCAATTTAGAAGTGGTAGCTGGTAGGTTATGCCCCACTGGATTGTCCCTTTCTTAGGTATGAGTCGCACTTGAGCGCTTACAGCAGAGTCTTGTTAGTATCTGCAAAGGCTGGAGAGAGAATGGTAAAATGTCAGATCCAGCCTTGAAGGTCATATCTTCATCCAGCCTCTTATTGCAAGGGGATGGGAGGTCAGGAGGCTTCCCAGTGACATCTTTAGGATACTTTTGTTTAAAGCAGAGAGTATTGGAAAGATGTTCTTATCTCCCATCAGTCTTTTCACTGTGGGAGGAGGTGTGAGAGACTCTTTGACAGTAGTAAAGTTGTAGTTCTTGAAATTAGAATAATTTTGTAGTACGAGTGTAAGTGTCAACAATTGGCTCCCTCTATTTAAGGGATGCTTTTTTTAATGCTTTAAGTGAAAACTGTTGGATTGCCACACCAGTTCTACAACAGTTGATAATGTTTGGTTATGGTTTAATCAGGATTTTAAGTGATTTTGAGGAAATGTCACATGAAAATTTGTCATAATATGTATAACGCAAATTTTTAACTACTGACTTGAACAAAGCTTTAAAATTACATTTAAAAATTATATAGAAAGTTTCAGGTAATTTACTGTTAGACATTTGTTTGGGAGCTTTTTTTGAGGTTGATTAGATGTGTTAAAAGATTAGAACTAGTTTTATGGATTTCTAGAATAATTAGTATGTAGAATACATTGAGACCTGTTAAAGCTTTTTCTTCCGCTGTTTCTTCTGAGTTCCTTCACATTCTTTTAACTTTTCATTTCTACGTAGTCTAGTATTTTTGTTATACACTTCTGTTGGTTTGAAAAATGATCACTGAAATTCATCTTCTCTGCTTTTTATAACTCGAAGTTCGTCTTTTTTTGTAGGTGACTTGCTTGTGTGGAGTCTTTTTTCCATTTGAGAACTCTTAGAGAATACCACGTGCCCATAATTGAGCTCAGCCAGCTAGTTGTTGAGAAATTTTATGTGGATGGGACTACCAAGTAAAGAAACTGATGCCACAAGCCACTCAGAAAAATCTCTCTTTATGTTTGCTCCCATTTTTCACTTTTCACACATAGGGGCACACCTGAAATGCAGATTGAGTTTACGTGTTCACCTTTGGTAATACTCAACAGGCATCTTCCCTTTCCTAGCCGCCAGAAGCCAGTTTTTTTCTGATGGGTTGGTAAATAACCGATTACTTAGCTCTCTGTTCCTGTTGTTGGCTGCCCCCATCGCTCTTCAAGAAATGATGACTGGTTTCCCAAGCCCCCCAACACATGCACACATGTGAATGAAGAATATATTTTCTCTTCTTCACACTTCTCTCAGTTTACAGCACATGTAATTACATTCCCCAGAACTTTAATATGATGATACGGCATGAAGCAGAGATCTGTTGATAAATGGAAACTCTGGGATGTATTCCTTAGGGTATGACCTCAAAGATGCATTTTTTTCTTCTCTTACTTTATTAAAAGAGTTGCTAATCTCAAGAATCTTTATTTCCAAACATGTCAATGTTTGAACTACAGATACTGCTGTGTCAGTGTCCTTATCAATTGCAGCGGTTAATCCATTGCGGGGGTTTTGATGTGTGTGCAGTCCTATTTTAAAAGTGGCACTTCTCTCCCCCACCTAGTCTTTTAAAATCTGCATTGCTTATCAAACGTGCATTTCTAATTTTTGTTAGTAGTCTTTCATTGATTTTTTAATTTAACACGCTAGTTTCCAAGATGTAATCTTACACATTTGACTGTTTTGTCACTGGAGCAACACACCTGGTGAAGGAATAAATCCATTAAATAGGAATAGTTTTGTTTTTTTAAAGGAAAACCTTTGTAAAAGGGCGTTTTAAAGTTGTTTGCTTGAAATTAATAACACAGCTTTTCCAGACATATGTTGAAGTTACTGAGAATGAGTGCTTTTGAGGAGACAGTACTAACAAAATCATAATTTTAAATGATGATTTTAGGTTCCCCTCTTAAATTAAAATCTGCATAGTTTTATTTGCCATCATGCAAATGTAAAATGAAACACTAGAGTCACTAGAGTGAGAGGTCTTGAGTAATTATGACTTAAACTTTGTGAATAGGTTGACAAATTTCAGAGCCTAAGAAAATACCCGTAAGTAAGATGTTTGCTTTTTAAAAACAAAACGTTGATGTTAGTAAACACAGTCAATTTGAGAAAAGGAAGGAAAATAGAAGATTAACAAAAATATTGAGGTGGTTTAGGTTGATATATGTTGAAAATTGTCTGGTGATTTTGGTTCTGTCATCTTAATACAAGGCTCTATACTGGCTCATTTTGAGACCATTTATTTTAAGGAGTCAGACTCCATTAATACGTCTTATTATTATACCTTTAAAAGGGCTGATGGTTGTATGTACAAAGAAAATGTCTTAAAGTTCTCAGTTAACATTGTCTGTTGACCCTACGATATACCACTGTAGCCTTTCTTAATTAAAAGGCTTATGGTCAGCTGTTGAGATTTCTTCAAATTGATTTCGTGTTATCTGGAGGATATAATAATGATTGAAAATATAGTTCATTAAAAAATGTGTAGCTCCTTGTACAGTGAACGTTACAAAATTTGTTTAAACTACCTATACACTTAACAGTCTTTTTGGTAAATGGGGGGAGGAGCAAAATATTACTGGCCCTTTTGGAAAAGGAACACAGTACAGATCGTTTTCCGTAGATAGCTGACCAAAGTGAACTCTGTAGACCACATTCCAGGAACTCTTATGAATGGCTGCAATTGTGAACTGTCAACTGCAACCAAAAGACTGTTGAAAACCTGATTGTAAGGATCCCTTAGTGGCATATATCTCTACATCTTAATGATTTTATTTCTGTAGTTTGCTAATGACTACTGATAAAGTGTCATAAATTGTGAATGTTAAGTGGTGTGTCCTGGTATGTGCTATAAATACAAATTTTGTACAATTATATATATGAGATAATATATGTATGAAATGTATATATATGTATATCTCATATATGTAGATGCGTTTTTTATGGAGTTTGTTTTGGTTTTACTTAACATTTAAGTGAGAGGATTATGTAAATGTATGTCAGGAGGCAGAACTCTCACTCTTACCTTTGGTGTAAAATCTATAGATACTGCTTAGAGCTCTGAAAGTCTTACTGCATTTAGTCTTTAAAAATGAACGCTCCTTACTTTAATCTGTGTCTTTCTTGGGAGCTTACATTTCTTTATATTTAATTGTGGAGGTAATTTTGCCCTTCTAGCTTTACAGTTGATGTTCACATCACACGCTGGATACCATCTTACGCCTATCTAAATATCTAGGTACTCTTACCAAGGATTTTGTAATCAAAGTATAGCATCCTATGTATGGGTGATGTTATTATTTAGTATAAAAACTGATATTGATATATTCATTGGAGTGCATGCTGATTACTAAAATACTCATCAGTCATGAACATGGCTCTAAGTAAAGGAAATTATCATAGATTTCCAGAAAGACTGATCCAGAAGTGCCTGAAATTCCCTAAACCAAGAGTTGTATCAGTCGGAGTATGGCCATTTTTATTCATAGTGACACATACAGTGTTTAAAATTTTGTGTGAACCAAATCATACAGACTGAACATTGCTTAGCTTTTTAGAAAACCCAAGGACTTGTGTGTGTGGATAAGACACACTCCTTAAGTAACTATTTTAGTAACAATTGTTTGTTCCTTATAGGGGAAGGAGGATATTTTGAACAAAATTGCCTTTCTGAGAAGTGGTTTTTTACACTACAATACTGATAGTGGGGTATATTTGTTTTCTACCTCCTGAGAATAAATGTAGTACCAATTTATTCTTTGAGAATTCTGATAGCACTAATTTGGAAATAGTAAAACATGATACTAGATTTATGGATCTGGTACTTGCTAGTTTAGAATGGAGTTCAGTCTTTCAAAGAGATTGGAAGCAGTCATGCTCTCTAGTGTCCTCCAGGAACAAAGAGCAGCCTCACCAATCAGGTGATAAAGAAACCAGAATGAATCTTTTTCCTGAGGAGTGGTTGATTTGGGAGGGGGCAAGATATAAAAGGATCTTGACTTTTCTTTCCTAAAATGGCAGAAGTTGGAGGGTTGTGGGGGATAGAGAGTGATGCAGGTAACCAAAACAAAAGAAAGTAACGTGAAATGACATGAAATAGGGTTTTAGACCAGTATGCATTTCCTTTTCTGAACACATACTGTTTATTTCTTAATTGCATTACTCTTTAAATACTTAAGTATGAGGAAGAGAGGCTTTATCAAAACAAATTTGTCTGGTTAGGTGTAGCTTGAATGCTGATGTTTCCTACATAGTTTCTTATTAATGGAAAGAGCAGATTTTCAAGAAAAAATCTTACTAGTTAATAGTATTTAAGGGGTATGTGTAGCAAAATTCCAGAATTGGAATAAATCCTTTAAGTTGGGTTTTTCTTTGTACTAAACTAGTGCACTTGTGATTTGAGGCTGCCCTTTTAGATGGTATAATATGAATTACTGCATCTACAAAGGATATGCATACCTAAGTCATTGGTATAATTTAGATCTTTCCCACAGCAATTCTTGAACATACCAAATTACTCATTATTTGTTATATTCTTAATCTGGCATTGCTTAGGGCAAAAGTCAGGACTCTTCCATAAAGATTTAGGAAGAATAACCAATTTATCATTCCTATCCATATCCGTCATTACATAACTTTCATAATATATTTCAATGTATGCACTTCAAATTTGGCTGGTAATTTAAAGGTATATTGATTATCTGCTTTATCTCTAAAAAGTATATGCATAATTTCCACTTTTATATCAGATGAATTAAATTTAGTCTATTCTGCTCTGGATTGCTTACCTCTCAAATTTAAAGCCCCAAATCACATTTGAGTATTTAGTTTTATTTCTTTGTACCCAAGCTAACATTTATAATGAATGAACTCTCATTCTTCAAATTATACATTTATATAAGATGGTTACGTGAAAACTCTGCAGATGATTGAGTTAATTTTAATAGTCTTCACCTGGGACGTTGACTATTAGTAAATATCTTGTTAATTTAGACTAATCAGAGTAGGTGAGACAAATAAGTGAAGACTGGATGTTAAATTACTTAAAGCCTCCTCTCTCAAAAGCTTTCATTAAAATTTGACTAAAGAATATTGATGTATAGAAGAGAAACTGATTAATATGTCGTAAATAATGCTAGTGTATTTTAAATGTTATTTTTAGTGTTTTAGACTCTCCCTCTCCATTTTACACAAGTAAATTGTTTAATCTGTGAATGAAGGATACCCAAAGCAAAGTTTAAAACCAACCAGTTTCTAAAGTAGAATTAGAATTCACTTTTACTAAATGGTTTTATAAGTTAAACCGAAACAAATCCTTTGCTTTGGTATATGGTCTACCTAGGCTTTGAAAACAAAACAAAAGGGGGGGGGGCACTCTTGATAAAATCAAGTGTATTTAATTATGTATTAGCATATCATATGAGTGACCATTACAGACGGTGGAATCAGACATGCTTGGGCTGAAATCCAGCTGTGCTGCATACTTAAGGCATTTGACCTTGAGCTAAGCCTCTTGTTTCCCCATATGAAAAATGGGGATAATACCTACCTTGGAGAGTTTGAGAGGATTAAATGAGGTATGCAGGTAATTTGTGAACAATCCGTACATAACATAAGATGGTGTGTATGGCAAGCATACGTCACAGAAATGTCAATATTTCAGTGTCCAGGCTGCTCTCCCAGATCATCTCTTGGCATGTTACAAATCATACCAAGAGTCTTCAGTTTTGATCTGAAAATAATTACATGGTATGGACATTGTTTTAGGCCAGAAAAGTCATGGTGTAGTAAGAACTACACTATAGGATTGTGGTCTAATCCTGGCTTTTCCATCACTTTGCTGGTTTCTTTGGTCAAGTCATTTAACTTCCCTCAGTTTTTCTCGTTGGTAAAATTAGAATTTGAGACTTGATCAGATTTTAAGCTTCCTTATCTATAAGTCCATACATTTGACATGTTTCATGAGACAGCTGTCAACTCAAACCTTCCTCTTATCAAATCCTTTTCCTTCCACCAGACTACTGTGTGACATAAAATGAAGTTTGCAAATATGTACTCAGTTAGTTGGTTGAATGCCCAGGAAAACATTTAAAGTGACAATATGTCGATCATTCAACTTTCTTTGTCTTCTATGAGTAGTAGGTACTGGGATACAGAAATAAGACTATCCTGTCCTATAAGATCTCAGGTTATATGAAAATAATTAAATTATACTTTGATAGACATTATAGGCTGCAATGTAGTAAATGGAACAGTTTACGACATTATGTCAGATTGGTGTGGGGCAGAAGTAGTTAGACTGACTTCCGTTTAAAATTAATTTATTCTTTGTATAGGTAATGCATTTTTACAGTTCAAAATTCAAAATATACAGGAGTATAAATTGAAAGCCTCTCTGCCACCTCTGTCCCCCAGCCACCCAGTTTCAGTCCTCAAAAGCAGCCTAGTATTGTACATTCTTCTGAAGCTAACTCAAACTGAATCTTAAAATTAGGTCACTGATAAGAGGATAATTTTCCAAGTGGAGGGAGAAGGCAATTTGTGTAACAATGTCAGCGAGTGAGAATATGTCAGATTTGGAAAATGATGTGATTAATTTTATGGGAACCAGAGTGGAGGGCTTAAATGTCATGGTAAGAAGTTGACATTTTTATCCTAAGTTTATGATTGCTGTTAAAGGTGTTTCTTGAAGCTTTTATCATTAAAGTAGTACATATCTTGGAACCATTTCAGTATCCTTTTCAGTGATTATTATATTTTTAATTAAAATCTTGTGATAAAGTTGTGTATGAGGAAATCCTGGGGGAGTTCTGAATCCCAGAAGTCAGGATTCTCATCCACTGGAATGTACTAAATAACTTCATATACCTAGCTCTAAGTTTAAGCATACTATTTGCCTTAAGTATTCTGTTTGCCTTGATATTACCTTAATAATGATGATATATTTGGTATATGTTAAGATACTCTGCCAAAAGTTGGTTTTTATACAGCATAATTTGGAAACTATGACCCTATAGTAAACACAAACTGAGCTTAATTGTGTCAGGCCCTATGTTACGTATCTCATTTGATCTTTTCAGCAACTGTAAGGAAGTGTTTCCCTCCCCTTTTTACAGACTAGAGAAATTGAGGCTCTGAGCATTTGAGTCACACAGCTGTTAAGCAACAAAGTGTAGATTCAGACTCAGGCCTTCTGACTCCAAAGCCAGTGCTCTTGCATATCCCCAGAGTTAATTTTGTTTTATTACTTTGCTGACTGTAAGATAGGAGGAAGGAAAAGCTAAGTAGCCGCTGATCTGTTGTGTTGTAACCCTTCACCTAAAGGATCTTTTTAATCATTTGAAATCCTTAAATAGTAATGTTGGAGATGGCCCTCGTTGTTCCTCTCCTTATTGTATTTCCTTGGTTTCTATTTAGAGATTCTCGGAAGTTGAGTTTTGACATAAAAGAAGGAGAAGGTATATCACTGAGTTCAGGGCTCACGTACCTCAACCTTTAAAGGTAAACAATTTTTATAGCTTAGTTTTGAGGTATAGTATATATGTATGTTTTTCCTCTGTTATAGTTACCCTACAAAGATAGTATCTTAGTAAAGCAGGTAGACGTAGGTCACATTTTGAGTCACCTTCTGATGTACTGCTTTCACGTAGTTGGAAACTAATGTGACAGACTGGTGTGTAAAGTCAGGGGGAAAAGAATGTTTTGTTCACTGGTTTTGAAAAATGTCTGCAAATAGGAAAACAGCATTTCTATTTAGGTGGCTGATATAAATTCAGAATAAACCACACCTCAGTCTTCCTAAGAAGTGCCTCGTTGGCTCTATATTTAGATTAGTAGGTTACATTGACATCAAATGTTCTTAGAAACCTGATTTCAAATTTCATTTTTTGGGAAGAAGAGAATTTGTGACCAAGCTGCATGAAATTTATTATTTCTTTCTAATAAATTTTTAATATGTCAGTTGCCTCTTGGTGTCTTCAGATTTCATAGACTGTAACCTTGAAATGATCCCCATTAACAGCATTTTTCTTGGGATTTTCATTTCCTCAATTTTATGCCATTCCAAAACAGAATTCTTTGATGATCAGGCCCTTTGATATTTACAAATGGCTCTTAAAATTGATCAGCTAGGTTTCACAGACTTGACTCCTTTAACTATGCTTGTTAATCAATGTTTTGAGACTAATTGTTATTGGCTAAAAATTTCTAAGTTCATGGATAACATCCCAACTGAAGTATTTGAGAAACCAAAAACTTCATATTTTATAATAAGACTATCTAAATGTTTATCCTTGGAATCTAGACTATTTAAGCTTTTCTGTAGTGCATAGATTGTATAGCTCCATATGGCTTCTTCATTTTGAGTATATGTAGAAAGTGATTGTTAACTGCCAGCTTTTGCAACCTTAGTGTGTTTGTTCTGAGATGTTCTAAAGGTCCATTTATAGTATTTTATTTCACAAGTTCTTTTCTTGCCCTAGGATATACGACTAACTGCAGACATGTTCTTTTTTCACTTCTACATTTGACTTATGAGAAACATTTCATTATTAGAGTCTATGCTGTAAAAGTCCTGAAATTTCATAACTTTAGTCATATGACTTCATTTAAAACCAATTTATTTGGCATATGAATTTGATTCAAATTAAATATACATGTATATATTTTTCCAGAGTTGGGGGATCTGAAGTTCTTTAAAGAATGTCATCCTTATAAATATATTATAAATACTCTTTAATGAATTTTAAGTTCCAGACTTGCAGAATAACTTCCAGGTTTACTCTTTGTTACTCTCTTGTATTTACTACCTTCCTCTTTGTGTCACTGTTTATTTTAAACCCAAGGTCTCCTAACAGACCTGTGTGACTAGCAAACTTGTTCCCATGTGGTCCTGGGTAAGCCTGGTAAAAAAGCCAAATTGAGTTTTCAGTTGGTTCAGTTGGCTTTCATTTAATTTGGCAGACTGATTTCTAAGTACACTGAAAAAAGGAGCCTGACAAATATATCTTGAGAGAGGTCACAGCTGTTAAATAAACAGTAGTTTAGCAGTCTCTTAATCTTTCCTTGATATTAGTATGTCTAATCAGTGCCTTTGATTACCTTAGACCTAGTCAAGAGAAAAGTAGAGAAAGGGTTAAAAGAACAGAAGAGTTGAAGTGTAGGGTAAGCAAAGAAGTACAGATACTAAAGACTCCTCATTGATCACACAGCTGCTTCCGTGATGCTCTGGCATGTAGTGTCTGCCTTTCCTAGTTTTGCAACATCTAAGGTGTAGCCTACTGGTTAAAATTAAAATTGTCATCTAAAAAGTATTTTTTAAAAATTCAGGGGCCGACCCTGTGACTTAGTGGTTAAGTTCAGCACACTCTGCTTCCGCAGCCTGGGTTTGCAGGTTCGGATCCCAGGTGCGGACCTAACACCACTCGTCAGCCATACTGTGGCGGCAACCCATGTATTAAAAAAGTGGAGGAAGATTGGTACGGATGTTAGCTCAGGGCTAATCTTCCTCGCAAAAAAAATTCCATAACACAATGTCTTAATCTGAGTATTGAAATCATGGAATTCTGTGGAGTGTTTGTTTTGTTTGAAATCTTTGATACTTATTGCTATTCCAGTAGAACTTGGAAATAGTTGTCTTACTGTACTGCAATTCTTATTGCAGAGACTCTCTTAAGGTACTTGTTAGGGTCTCAGAATTGACACGCACTATCTAAACCTCATTTTGATGATAAAATTGACCTGTCATTTATTGAGCATTTACTGTACGCCAGGACCTTTACGTATAGGTGCAGTTCTTGAACTACTTTGCAAGGCTAGATAGTAATATCACCATTTAACTGATAAAGAGACAGACCTAGAAAGGTTAAAATTTAACTCTGCTGTATATTTAGCATAGTGGTTAAGAGCATAAACTCTGGGACCAGATTGCCACCTAATAGTTCCATGACATCAAGAAAAGTGCTTCTTACCCAGTTTTCTTATCTGTATGGGAACGATAATAACAGCTTCCTCTTAGGGCTGTTTTGGAATTCAGTTAATAAGTGTAAAACAGAGTAGTGTCTGGTATATAATAAGCACTTATATTCTTAGCTTGCTGCTGTTACTCTGTTGCAGCGTGGGTCAAGAATTTCAGAAGTGATGTGGCAAGTTTTTTTAGCTTTCTACTGTACAGGTTCGGGGTGGGGGAGGCTATGGAAATATGCTGAGGTGGGGGGGTACTGTTAGAGAACAGGTTGGTCAAAAGTTTAGTCCCCTGAGAAACCACTCCTGAGATGTGAGGTGAATCATGTATTCTGGGAGCTTGCCCCATGAGCCCATCAGTTAAAAATCTATGGTTGAAGCCCCAGGGACTGTGTCGCCAGGGGATAGTAGAAATGGATGGTGATTGAGCTGTATAAGCTCTTAGCCCTTAAAGGGGCACTGTACTAATGGAAGAAATTAGAAAGCTGCTGTAAAATTGCGGCACAATTTTTTGCCCAAACCCAGAGAAACCACACATACATAAATGGATTCTGAAGCTGGAAATTGTGTCCAAGTCCAATGCAGAAAAGAACTCACTGTTCGTCGTCAAACCCTATCAAATAGATCCTATGAGGAGTTTTTATATTATGAAGGTGTAGCTTAACTTATTTCACATGAATACTGTACCTGAGAACAGCTTTATTAAACTGCTGAACTTACAGGAATTTATAAAGGTATCTGATACAGAGTAGTATTGATTAGCCTATGAACTGGTCACATTCATATGTATATAAACATGTACACATAGACACACACATTTGGATGCTAGTTAGTATTGAATTTTATCTGTATTACCCCTTTCTTTCGGAACTGAATTGTTGGGGGTCTGCTGGATTTTGGATTTCATCTAGTTTTTCATTTCTTTCAAAATGTTTTTCAGAAGGCTTTTTTTTTTTTTTTTTACTAAAGTAGTTACACTGTATTAGAAATCTAAAATCTTCCATCTTTTTTTGAAAAGTAGTGATTGTACTGTACTTTCTCAACCTCATTTCCATTTGATTCTTGGATCTCACAGGAATCCTTCAACTGCTTTCTACCAAGCGTTCCATTTGAACACGTTTCAGGAATCAAAGAACCTCTGGGATAGGTATGAATACTTAGATATGGAATGTATACATGCAAAAGGGTATGCATGAATTGCTTTGCATTGTACTGGTTTTTCATCATTAAAACTGATCTTTGTTATTTTAGCGGGGAGGGAAATCACGTGGTATCTAGCATGGGACAAAGCAGCAAAATAAACCAAAAGGACAATCTATATTTTAAATAGAATATAAACGTGCTTTTCTTTTTACTGCACTTTTAAGTATATTTACTTTTTGGAAGGATTTACATATTCTATTGGATTTTATTATATGAAAGATCCACTTACCCTTGTGTATTTTAATATAAAAATATATTCTATAAAATAAACTACCTACAGTTATTTTAATTTTGTGTTATTTTATATGATTTCTCTGTAAAAGCCTTAATGACTCAAAGCAAAATGTTATTTCATATTGAGAAATTGGAGGAGGGAAAAGACCAAGGTATCAAAGTAATAGCCATTGTTAAATTCTTGGCAAGAAACTTTTTTTGTTTTGAGGAAGGTTAGCCCTGAGCTAACTACTGCCAATCTTCCTCTTTTTGCTGAGGAAGACTGGCCCTGAGCTAACATCCATGCGCATCTTCCTCTGTTTTATAAGTGGGATGCCTACCACAGTGTGGCTTTTGCCAAGCAGTGCCATGTCCACACCCGGGATCCGAACCGGTGAACCCCTGGCCGCCGAGAAGCGGAACATGCGAACTTAATCGCTGTGCCACCAGGCCGGCCCCGGCAAGAAACTTAACATCAAGTTTGTTTGCTAAAATTTACTAGATCTGCATTACTGTTTTGTAAACCCCTAAAATGGTTTGTTTTCTCACGTCAATGTTGTATAAATTTTACTTTTAATTTTTTAATATATAGACTGAAGCCTTGGAGTTCATTTATGGCAAAAGATACTTTGGTTTATCTTTCTGCTTAATACACATTTAAGTAGTATATGCTCTGTTCAGTTATTTTGCTGGATATTTATTAGCACTCCATTCTGTGTCTAATAAATAGAAGTTGAGCACAAACGATCTTTTTAAAATTCACACAAAGCTTTGTTAGATTCTTTTTACCTCTGCCTGGCAACGCATTTGTGTTCTCTGGCATAGTTTGGATAACACTCATGGACTCAGCTCCATCTCTTTCATTAGGAAAGAGTATTGGTAAGTGCATGTACATATCATGTTAAGACATGGTCTACATTGCCTAGAAATGGTAACAGTCTTTTAATTCTTAGGCTTGATTTGCTGTGTGTCACTTTAAAGAAATTTCCTAACAAAGTATCTTTTTAGTGATGTGTTCCTTACTTAACTAAAAATATTTTTAAATAGTTACCTATAGAACAAGAAGTTTTAAAAGTTATAGTACCATGTTTATAAATTCAATTTCTAAATTGTATAGCTACAGCAATATAAATTAAGACATAAGTGTAAATTGTGGCATGAAACAAGTATGAAGGTTTAATCATTCAAATGACTTACCAGATGTATCCAGGGTGAGTACTTTGTGGTGTACTTTGTACTTTTCCCTTAGAAAAAGGAAAAATAGCACTCTATTTAGAAATGTAATAACAATAGTTTTCAGATTGTATGGTAATTTATTTCAAATAGCTAACTTTCATGAGCTACCATGACATCAATATGAATGATACCTATTATTTTCATCAAAATGATGTAGAAAGGTTTGAGCTTTATTTTTTATAATTTGGGTCTAATATTAAAAGATTTCTTTTGTTTCATAAAACAACCATAGAAGTTGCCTGCTCATCATTTGTTCTTACAGCTAAATACTCCTTATCTGTTTTCTTTTTTAGATACCAGAAACATTTAAGGTATCAGAAATGAGGCAAGTTGCTATATCTGTAGTGTCTCATGGGTTGAAAATATTTACGCTTCTTCTTGGAGTCTGTTTTCCATAGCCAAAGAAGTTAACAGATACTTGTCTATAGTGTGTTAATGCCAAAATATAATCAGAACTTATATCCTAGATCAGCATTCTTCACTGTAAGTTGGCCTGTTGGTACCGAGGTGACAAGCCCAACCCAGTAGAAACTGACTAGTGGCTTCCTTTTAACTTTAATACTAGCTTGTTAGATTTCCAATTCAGAAGAGCAGTAGTGGCTAGCTTTAATAATTTCAGCTATCTACAACTTTGCTTGGCCAGCATCTACAGACTTTTTAATAGGCATGTTAGCTAATAAAGTATTATAGGACTGTGTATTCTTTTTCATGGCAGATGGTTTGAAGATTTGTGTGTTAAGATTTACGAATATTAACTACGACTTCACCAGAGATTTTGTTTGTGTTATATCCCACCAAATTGCCTTGTTCATTTTTGACTATTATAAATTTAAGATTTTTTAAAAATTTGCTAGTTTGGCAAATAAGTATTTTGCAAGGGTGATTCTATTAAATAGAACCATTCGGGAGTTTAAAGGACTATGAATTCCTTACATTATCTACTTACTTTGAAATATAAATTTGTCTATCAGTGTTGATAGATACCTTGTTTCACGCTCCTATTTATGAAATCTTGGAAATCATTTTCAGTAGGGGCAGCTTTTAAAAGCCGTGTGCCGATTTTCATTAAATCTGCCCTAGATAAATGAAGGTTCTTGGTTTTGCCTTACTTGAAAGACTAGAATCTTTTATTTCCAGGATTCTTTTAGCAGAGTATCTTCTAATCAAAATTTAAGTAACTAATATACCTTTCTCACATTGACTTAGAGTTTCCTAATGACCCCTTTGTTTCCTTCCCTATTTAAATTAGAATTAGCAAGTTGAGAAGCTTTTCACCAATCAGTCTGTCTCTGCATATAGTGAGATAATCTCTCTTTCCATTGATATCCAGTGCGTTATTCAGTTATTGTGCTAAAGTTGAAGCTACTGTCAAGCCTTCTTTCCCCTGTTCCCGTACGTGCCATCGTTGTTTTCTGTCTTCTGCAATTATCGTTTGCAGAGTTCTCAGGGAATCAGTCAGGTGAAACCATTGCCAAATATAGGAACAATATAGACACTGATAGCTCAAAAATAATACAACCCATTCTTAGGAAGCCCAAACTGTTTTATTTTGACTCTTTAGTAAAAGGAATGATATAGCTTCCATAATTAGCTTTCTGGAGACTATCTTACTGTGAAGACATCAATTTTTAGTGATGTCCTAGCGTGTTGCTATTTCAGAATAGTAACTTTAAACTTTGACATTTTTCTTTTTTAAAGAACAGCTTTCCAAACTTAATTATTGGCATTGCTTTGTTAAATTGACAGAATTAGTTTAGAAACCTATCCTGATAATCACTGGGGAGCAGGTTCTCACTGGGAGTCCTTTGTCTGCAAAAGCTCAGGTTAAGAATTTATAGTAAACAATTTTAGCCTCTTGTAAATATCAAGTAAGTAAGGTAAAAGAGTACTGGAGGGAAGAAACTTTAGCTCAGGTAGACTAAAGGAAGGAGTAAGGGAGCTTTAAGGATTTAACCTTGTCGATGAAAACTTACAGTATTTCTTCCTTAGTGAAGAAAATGCAGAATTGTAGTTAACACATGAGAGTAACAGTTGCTAGGTGCACCATCCCCTTGAGTCGGCTTGTCCTTCCTTATGATAGCACCAATATTTAAAGAGAAATGAGTAAGGAACATAGTATACATGTGTTTTTAACTTAAAATGAATGTCTAAGTAAGATTATGGTGTGTCTTACTAGATACCTGCTGTAAGTTCTTGTTTAGATAACCTGAAGTAATTTGTGTTAGAAAAGGTTTCCAGTATTTCATATCATTGTTCCCTATTTCATTTTTGAAGTTAGGTGTAAATCAGAACTAAGCTGCTGGTATGAGACAATTTGTTTTGTTTTACTCATCCTCCAAGAAGCTTGGATATATCATGAACATCCACCAGTATTTGTTAACCCAATTGGTAAAACTCATGTTTCAGAACTTGCCTGATCTAGTTTTTGAATACTCAGTGATAAGACTTTTTGAAAATCTTTTTATTGAAGTGTAATTTGTGTCAGAAAAGTACACCATTCATAAATGTACTTCGCAAACTGAACACGCTTGTGTAACCAGCACCCAGATCAAGACAATATTATAAGCTCCTTCATGACCTCTTCATGCCCCCTTCCTATCGCTTCCCTCCCCTATCCAAACTTGTAATAAGTGGAATCACACGCTGTGTTTTGTATCTGTCCTCTTTCACCCAGTATTACGTTTGAGATTCATCTGTATGGTGCTGCATGGTTGTAGATCTGAAATACATAATTTTAAAGACTTACCATAGTGAGTTGTAAGTACCTTAAGGATATGAACCCAAACTGTTTGGTAACCACTCTAAATATATTCTCTAATAATTTGTACCTAGTACTTACATAATTTATTATCTGATTACATTTGTACCTATTCCAGTTAAGGATATCTGGTAGGGGATAATCAAAGATACTAAAAATCGGAGGATAAGTTCATAATGAACTGTCACCTTTTAGGACTGGATTTCAGATTTAGATGAAAACCTAAGGACGTGCTTAGAAAATGTTCAGATGACGTTAAAGCAAGAAGTCATAGCTATTATGGGAAGACGGCATTTATAAATTTAACAGTCTGAAGCATGTGCAGAAATTGAGAAGTTGAAGTAATTTGTATGTAAATTCAAGGAGGTTGAAACTTAGGTTGAATAGAGTAAAAACATACCTAGATGTGGGGCCAGCCTGGTGGTGTAGCAGTTAAGTGCACACACTCTGCTTTGGTGGCTGGGGTTCGCTGGCCCAGATCCCAGACGTGGACCTAGCACCGCTTATCAAGCCTTGCTGGGATGGCATCCCACATATAAAGTAGAGGAAGATGGGCACGGATGTTAGCTCAGGGCCAGTCTTCCTCAGCAAAAAGAGGATTGACAGCAGATGTTAGCTCAGGGCTAATATTCCTGAAAAAAAAAACCTAGATGTATTAGTTGACTTCATTTTACAGCTTTGGTTAACAAGTGACAGGCCTGCCACAAAAGCTAATGTAATTTTAGGCTATGTTTATATAACCAGAATAAATAGGAAAAGATTGTGACAAACTTGTTGTACTCCATTTCTATAGGATAAATAGCTATATAGCTAAATAGAAAGCTAACTAGAAAATCTACTTTCTTTATACTCCACTTGAACAGCAAGGTGGATGTTTGAACAGGCAGGCTTGAGCTTACTTTCTGAAAGTAGAAGAGCCTCCTGGAAAATAGTCTTGCTATCACTAGAAATAATAAAGCTGTCTTCCTGACTATTAATCAGAAATGTTGACTCTGAGTCAGGTTTAGAGCCAAGTACTTTTAAAATCCCTACTCTGTGGAATGTTATTCTTCTCCCCCCCCCCCCCCACAACACACACACTTAGTTTTAAAAGGAAAAGAAAAAAGGTAAGAAAAGCAGTGGAAATGAGCTCCTTTACTTCTGTTTTGTCATTGTTGGCCATGACTATCAGAAAACCTGAAGACTGTGTATTTTGCTTAAGAAATGGAAAGCTGGCAAACTGTTCCCTATTAGGAAAGAATCCCATGTCAGAGGTGATTAGTGGTGGTCGAAAATAGGAAAACCAGTAAGCTGAATCTTAATATGGAAAAGATAGGTAAAAACATCCTTACATGATTGAGAGTGATAACTATCATTTAAAAATCAAGCATTTCATGCCTCTCAAGTACATCTGGAGAGATTGGTCAAAGCTTCATTAGGAGGTGGCTTTTTGATTGGAACCTGAAAGGCCGGTGGATTTTGATCTTGCAAAGAACGAGGAAAAGGAAGCATTCCTGTTAGAGGAAGTACTGTGAGCCACTGTGAAAGTATAGAGCACATGTGAAAAGAATGGTTAAATCTGATTGGTGCATAAAACATTTGAAGACAGTAGAGAAGAGATGTTGGAGTGGATAGAGACCAAAGATACTAGAAAGGTAGTGAAGGCCTGAATTAGGCAATGGAGATGAAAAAAAAAATGGTTGTCAGAGGGTGGAAATTACCTGATTTTGCTTGTGATTGGATATGATAGAGAAGCAGTCAAATTTGACTCCCAAGTGTCAAACCTAACTGACTGAGGGAACAAAGTTGGTAACTGGTAGGAAGTATTAGTGAAAGAGTTGGCTTGGGAAGGAGAAAATAGTGATGAGATTTTGGTGTTAGCTACTTTTGGATGAGTTTGAAGAACTGATGGAAAGTCAAGGTGGAAATACTTGGTTGGTACAGCTGGAGCTGCAGACCTGTACCTTGGTAGAGAAGTTAAGGCTAGAAGAGGTTGAAGAATCTTTTATTTATTTTATTATTATTATTATTATTATTATTTTTTATTTTAGAGTTCAAGCTTTAGGAGAGGCTGAGTTTGCCAAGGAACAGAATAGGGTAAAAGGGTCAAGCCTGGACTTTGGGCAACACCATCTACATTTAGAGAACAGGAGAAACTCCAAAGGGGATAAGTGGTCTTAATAGACTAGAAGATTCTGAGAACATTATTTCCTAACCAAAAAGGAGGGAAAATATTTGAATCTGTATTTTGAAAATATTTCAAATTGACAGAAAAATTACAACAATAGTACAAAGAGTTCCAGTAATCTTACCAAGATTCAACATTTGTTAACATTTTGTCATGCTTTCTTTATCATCCTAACATACTACTTAGGAACCATTTAAGAGTAAGTTGCAGATATCATGTCCATTTTAACCCAAAAGTACTTTAGCGTATGTTTCTTAAAAATAAGATTCTATTATGTAACAACTGTATAATTAGGAAATTCAGGTTTGATATACTATTATCTAATATGTGATATATGGTTTTTATTCACATTTTGCCAGTTGTCCCGGTAATGTCCTTCATGACCATTTTTTACTTGATCCAAGAGCCAAAACAAGATCACAGATTACACTTAATTTTCAAACATCCATGCTTTTTTCCTCCTGTCTTATGTGAATAAATAAGTACTTCACTTGTGTTAGTCTCTTAGAGGATTGTTTGAAGTTTAAATAGTCACAAAAAAGAAATGTTCTGGATAAAATACTAGGGAAAAAAGTGCATCTGCTTAGCGAGTCTATAATATGGGGGGGTGGGGAGGGGAGAGAGGCAGGGGAACACTGCCAAAACTCCAGCTGAAACAACTACTAGGATTGGGGAAATTTTTTAAGAGGTGATCTTTCATTTCTTAAAGTTTGTGGGGGGGTAATGGCAAGAGAAGGGGAACATGGGGATATTAATGTGAGTGTGTCCCTTAGAAATTGAGACAGATTCATGTACCAATTTTTTCTGTACTGTAATTTTTATACATATGTATTAAATTGGGATTTTAATTATCTTAAGTTGGAAAAAGGATTGCAATTTGAAGACATTTTTACTCACCACTTTGGTTTATAAATTATGTAATTGCTATTCTTTATATTGTGTCATACATTCCTAGTTTTATTCTGATAGTTGTGTAGGGTGGATTATCTGCTGCCAGGTTTTTAACCGTAGATCTGTATCTCATTGTTTGAAGTAGTGTTTCAGTGGATCCTGAGCGTTTCTCCTCCTCTGTTAGCCTTGCTATGGCTAGCTGACATGGGACACCTGACGTTCTGTCGTCACTTTTCATAACATGACCAGACCTTCCAAAGTGAGGAGGAGTTAAGTGCTCATCCGTTATTATACGCTTCTGCTCATGTGTTTACCATCTTCCTCTTTACTTAGTACATTTTCTCAACATAGGAGTCACCACAGCCTCCTCTTGAGAGGTCATGGCCATTATTTTCAGGTTGAATTTTGAGAAACAGTTGGAAAAGGTAGAAGCAGTTGATAACGTCTCTTTCTTCTTCTTGCTGTTATTTATTTTTCCTCTTCACTAAATGGGTTTTAGGTGAAACAAGCCTTTGAATAGAACGGAAACTTGTGTATTTATGTATGTATGTAAACTGATTTGCTCAACCCAATTTATTTTTTTCTGTAGAATCTAGAACTCTGTGGCAAAGCTTTTTAAGAAAAAGAGGGGCCTGCCCCGTGGCGCAGCGGTTAAGTGCTTTGGCGGCCCGGGGTTCGCCCGTTCAGATCCCGGGTACGGACATGGCATTGCTTGGCATGCCATTCTGTGGTAGGCGTCCCACATATAAAGTAAAGGAAGATGGGCACGGATGTTAGCTCAGGGCCAGTCATCCTCAGCAAAAAGAGGAGGATTGGCAGTAGTTAGCTCAGGGCTAATCTTCCTCAGAAAAAAAAAAAAATTTAAATTGAGAAAAAGAAAAGAAAAAGACTTACCGAACTTGTTCAGATGAGAAGGAAATTTCGATATAGCCTGAAGTTGTTGACCTAGAACAAACGTATAACACCCGTTTTGTTTTCTTGTATTTTCCATTCTAGTCCTTAGTAATTTAAAAATTTAAACTCGCACATCTTCAGTGTGTTTAAACCTGCAGATAGTTTGGCCAGCTTTTGGGAAGAAAGAAATATTAAAGGGAATTATTTTAATTTTTTTTTTTTCAGATTTGGGTTGGTAGGTAGCTAGGTGAGAGAAATAACTGATTATATTCTAGCTGACATTCTTTGTTTGTGTGTGTGCACGCACGCATACTAATACTCTGAATCACTCAAGTGAGGAAGTATATTAGATTTTTGTGATTGATATAGAGCACTTAAATGCATTAGCTTACCAAAAATTAAGTTCTCTGTTTAGGTTTCAGTTGACGCCTTCTAAAGTATTTTTCGTATTTGACAAATAAATATAAACAGGTGGTAATAATTTAGGAGATGTATCCACTGATAAATATCCTCAAGAAATAATGTTTTTATACCATTTTGTTGCCTGGTTATTTTCAAAGTTTGAAGACTCTTGGTTATAAATGCTAAAAGGTTTAGAAGGTGCTCGTTTTTTGTTTTGTTTTCATTTCTTTTATTTGTCCCAGAAATAGTAGTGTGTGTGGCCTGTGTCCTAGAAGCCAAAAACATATCTTTCCACCTATCTACCTGGTGGTAATACCATGATGAGAAGGTATTCTGTGTCAGCCTACACACTAGTAGGAGGGAAAAAGAGTTGTAGTGTTTGACTAATCTTACTCCTGTTCGCAGTGACTGTTAACCCTTGATCTTCAGAAAGTTTGTGTGTTTATTTGCAGCAGCTGTTTTTAGCCGTATTTTAGATATGGCTAACTTAGTCCAGAAAATGTTGTTAATTCTATGTCTGGGATGGTCATAACATACTTTGTTTCAATAAATGAGATATTAACTCTTAAAAGCATAATATGTGATAGTATCTTAAATTTTAAGAACAGTTATATTTCCTTTATGTTAGCTGTTATTTAATAAAAGCTCAGAGTCAAGTATGCAGCTTTCTGTTAACAAAGCCTGCAGGTCCTTATTGCATCTATTTGACTAATATATAACTGGCTTCCACTTACTTTTGTTTCTCCATTTTTATTTTCTCCCCATCTCCATCCAATTTTAATTTCTTATGGAGTTTTTTTGTAGCTTCTATAAGCTTTTTCTGCTCCTTTTGCAATAATGAGGAGTATAAATCATTTGCAAATGAACATAATCTATTAAAAATATGAGTAACCTATCTTGTTAGAGCTGTTTTTCAAAGCTGTATTAGTAAAATTCTTTAAGCTATATATTTTGCATATCTTTCACCAATAGGTGCATTTGATATCATGCAATCATGATAAACACCTTTTTTTATATTTAGTTTTTAACATAGCTAATCATTGTCTGAAATCATATTTTGGCTCAACCACAGATATGTGGGGTTTCCTGTAATTTTGTATGTCTTCTAATATGTGAATTTCTTGGAACACACTGTCTTTCCTGTGTTCTTATTCTATTAGGTACATTTGGACCAAATTTTTTCGTAAGTTTATCTTTGATACTTCTAGCTTCATTTCCCCAATACATAATCTATGGAAAGACTATATGCAGTTTATTAGGGGCATACAGGGTTGCCCCATTTTCCTCTTTTTCTCCATTAAAAAATAAGCATTTCCGACCTTCAGAGAAGCAAGCACTGATTTGTCTTGTCCAGGATTTCTCAAAACAGTGTAGTGAACTTTTTAATTTGGTTTACACTTGAAAGTGAAGTTTTGTATCAAATGAAGCTTAAGCACGTTCATTTAAATAGCACGTTCCTTTAGAAATTCTTGTAGATTTATTTGATTTCACATATCAGTTTTGAAATAATGACTTGATGTAAATCATCTACCTTTTTGCCCCTGTGTTCTCTGTTTTGTTCTAATATAAATTTGCCATAAAATTAACTAAGTAAAGGTAAACATAAGCCTAGTTCTTGCTTTACTATACTATGAGAACTTTTACTACCACATTCTCAGTTAAATGGGATTTTTCCTCTTCAAAGATTGAAAAAGAATGAAATAATAACTATGAGAAATGTTCAGGATTTGTTTTTTATAGCAGTCTTGCCAGAGATTCAAGATTATGATTAATATATAAAAACAGCTTTCTAAGTAAATAGCCTTTTTAGGAGAATTCTCAATATCTAATCTTAACTTTGTTCATCCACTAGCATTTCAGTTACCCAGTTTTATCTCAGATTTTTAATAAGGATTTTCCTACATGTTGGAATTTAGTGATGGAAACTCTTCAGGTGTGACCCCTGAAAATGTGTGTTCAGGAAAAAGTTGATATTACAGTTCTTGAGTCGTAAATTTACTATACATTTGCATAATGTACTCATCCTTTAAATTTTTTTCTACAAACTTCATAGTGAAGTGACTGAATTTGCTTTATATGGCTGGTTTAATTGTGTCTTCCAAAGGCTTTCCAGGCTTTTATCATAACAGTGCTTGTTGGCAGGCCCTTTAACAAAGGATCAGGTAGTCTGCCCTTTAAATGACTAGTTCACCAAAGCCTTAACAGACAAGCAGATTGCCAACATTACGGTACATATATTTCAGGAAGCATTTACTTTGCTAAATTTGGCTGGGTATTGTATCTTCTCATGGGACTTGTCCCCCAAAAAAGTAAATCATCAAAATAACATTTTTAATAATTATGGTAGCTACTTTTGGTTGATAAGAGACAAGAGCTGCATAAAAATTTGCTTAAAACGTTTTGGTAATACATTGATGAAATGACCACAACTTTGAACTATTATTTATCCTCAAATATGGATTTTTGCCTTCACCAGGTGATTACATTATAAGGCTGTGCTTTGACAAAAGACACTAAAGTTGTAGGATTTTATTGAAGTCAAATGTGTTGTGAGATTGCATTTGGAAAGATTATGTTTGTAAATTGGAAAAATCCTAATAGTTCTTCAGATTGTATGGGAGACTTTTAAATGACCATGTGTAATAGAAAAATTCTATTTAAAGTTAAAATCTTTAACAGCATAACTCCAACCCCTACATTTGGGTCAAATATCTCTAGAGATGGCTGCAGAGTTTCCTTTAAAAGGCTGTCTTTGCGTTTTCTATAGCTTTGCACATATTGGTCTTCCTTAGTAATGGCCTTCTTCTTTTCCACTCTCCTTGCCCCATCGTGTCATTTTATTTAGGGGGCTAATTTAGGCAAAAATATCCCCATAAATATGTGGGTTGCCTTTTCTTTGGATTACTGGCAACTAAAATAGAAATGAGCGTTCTTATCAGACAGAAAATCTTATTAATATTACCCTTCAGTGATTAAAATAGATGCCCAAGTGAAAGCTTTCTTGTTAAAATTTAGTAAATTTAAGATTATATTCTTAATGAAGGTAAGAATTGCTTCATTTTACCATTATTAAATCTTCCCACCCCCACCTGATTTTCTTCTCTGTCCATACACAGATGAGCAGCAGTAGGACCACTTCTGTGTGATAGGATACATTGTCATGTCTATTATATAAAACACAAAGAATTTTTATTCTTTCTATCTTGTTGTCTGATTTTAAAATTGGGGGTGATAGAGACAGGCTAGGATTTAGGTATAAAAACTTGAGTGCTTTCTTGAGCATTTAAATGATTGGAATAGATTATTACTGATCCAGCCACTTGTGCTATAAGTCTAGAAACTCCTATATGGATATGGACCAAACAATAGAACTCATGTGCCATTTTACAGGACTACGAAGCTGTTTATAACAAGTTCTGGAGTTAAATCATAATTTCTGGATCATGATCTTAAACCTTTAATTGGTTTCATTTCTACTTGACTCTTTGCTAGCAAGTGTTCCTGATGGCCTGAAAGTCCATGTTGAAATTTAAAGTTTGAAGTATCTAGATCAAATAATGAAATTATTTTACATTAAAAAAATACTTAAGTACAAAATATTAGTTGTGTAATCATGGTAAAACATAAAACTTTGCTATAAAAGATTTTTAAAGGCTATTTGATTAAAACACTTATTTACTTAAACTCTTTGCTAGAATTTTTTTTAGAATTCAGCATCGGAGGAGGAATGTGACATAATAATGATCGAAAGCCGAAAGTTTAAAAGTTGTGATGCCCTCACATGGTTGGAGGGTTAATCTAGCTTCTAAGGACTGAATGTTGTCCACAAGAGTGTCTCATCAGGTCATAAATTGGTAAGACTTAATGGATTAGATTTTATGTATTATACCTGATGTTATTGTATTGAGATGAATATTTATGAAACAAAATGAGCACATTGTATAACTAAGTATAGTATTAAATATAAGTTAAAACTAGGAATTTTAAATACTTGCAGTATGTAATCCATTCACAGTCTCATGAGGCTGAAGGCCGTATCTTTGCAGTGGTGTTTAATCAGTTTAAAAAATAGAAGTGACATCCTGTATTATAGTAAGATTATTTAAATATTGCTATTGCATCTGTTATAGATGCTTACAATATTATAAAGAGCCCCAAATACTTTCTAGCTATTATCCCAGGAGATATGTGAGAGATAATATATTAATCTTTTATTTTTTAAAAACGCATCCATTTTCTTCATAAAGTATAGTTTAAAGTAATTTTATTGCTTTGGGGATCTTATTTTTCTTAATAAAAGGCATTTTTCTTCTAGATGTCTTTAAAAATACAGCCAAGAAACATTTCTTAATTCCTACATTGAGAACACCTAAGATGCCAGTATCAAATGAAGTGTTATATTAGAAGTCAATATACATTTTTTTATGCCCTGAAAATTAAAACGTTTCCTTTCAGAATGTATTCTGCTTAGAAAACAAAATTTTTTTAACTTGTGTACCTTCTTCTTTTGCTTTGTTTTACACAGCTGTATTTTGTAAGAGGACTCTTAGAATAATACAGTTTAGATTAGGATGAGATCTCAGTCTTCAATCTAAAGATTATCATATTTTGCAGATGAAAAAAAATAACCTAGGTTAATATGTCCAAGGTCATACCGTTGTAGAAAATTAATATTTTCATTAAAGTACGGTGTATATATCCTGCAAGTCTATCAGAGATTGAGATTATCATCTAAAAAGGCTGTCGTATCTATTTCTGACTTTATTCTTAACCAGAGAGATGGTATTCTCTCCCTTACATACACGCACGTGTGCACACACACACACATAACCATTCTATCTTTTGAATGATATTCTAAGGTGTTTCTGATATGGTGTTCTGATATGGCATCCCTTATTCTACATACTTTTTGGATTTTTTTTTTCATTTTTACAATAAATCTACAAAACTTTAGTAATTAGGAAAATAACTTCTATTTTCTTTAGTGTAAGACATGCATATTTAGTAGTCAGTGGTTGGGCTTCAAGGGATCATGAACCTGAAGAATTTAGGATATAACTTTGTGTACGTTCAGTTTTCAGTGAAGGCTTCAGAGCATTTGTCAGATTTTCAAAAACAGTTAAGTAACATTGCTAGTGAATGTTTGTGTCTAAGGGACAAGCCTTGTTAAACACCCAAGTTTATGTGACTTTTGAAAGAAATTTTTGAGGAGTACACTAATTGTGTAACTCTTACTGATATTTATCCAAGGCTGGTTTATTATAGGTGACCATTAAACTAATCAAACAAATCAGAGCCTAGCTGCTTTTAGCTTAGGAATTTCATAGTCAGTCTCTGTGCTTAAGTGTTAATTGGATTTCTCCACAAAGAAGTTATTTTTGCTATCTAGTGGTTACTATGTGTCAGGCACTGTGCTAAGCATTTTTGGCATGTTATTTCATTTAATTTTCACAACAGCCATATTATGTAATACTCTCAATATCCTCTGTTTAAAGAGAACAAAATTGAAAACTTACAGAGATTAAGTAATTTACTCAGATTGCATAGCTATTAAGTGGTGGAGCTAGGATTCAAATCTAGCTTTCTAACTGGAACCTGGGCTCTCAGTTGGTATACTGATATGCAGGGTAATCCTGGAAAACTTGAAGGATAAGATAAGAGAATTTTATATTGTATGAAGATGTGAATACATACATTTGATTTCCTTTGAACTTAAGTCGCAATGGATCATCCTGTATTATAAAACCATGTTTTAAAGCATTTGTCAAAAAATAAATTTAGTTATTTGCTTACTAAGATTAAGCGTTTATTGCATTAGAAAATAACCTGTTCAAATTTAATGCTTATGATTATAAGCAAATATGTATGTATTTATTAGGAAGGTTTTTAGTACTTACTAGAAAAGTGCTGTGCTAAGTGTAACCGTTAAGGAACGTACCCTTTAATATTTAGAATTTATAAATAGCCAACACTGGGAAGCCATTTAAAGCTACTTTGAGCTGCAAATGTTTCTTGGGGGAGGGGTATGAATCACATGTAAATCCCCCTTCTAAGTGTTAGATCAGTGTTTCCCGTTTGCCCTTAGTTGTCAATAAGGCTACTAAAAAACCTTTTTTGTCTACTTTTAAAACATTTATGCAGCAAAATTTATTTTTTGAATACATGGATTTTTTGTATTGAGTATCTACTTTGTGCAAATCCTTTTGGTTGGTTTAATTTTATTCTCAGATGAGCTCCAAGTTATTAATTATGAACTTTGCCATATTTTGAAGTGTTAATAATGAAGTTCCTTTGTCTAAATACGGTTAAAATTGAATCCACAATAATAGTACTGCTTAAAACAAAAACAAGTAAAACCATTAAAATTTGTTTATTCTTCAGTTAAATTGAAATAGTTTGCAGATCAGATATAAACTTAATTTCTTCAGGACCATGGTTAAAAATGTACAAATAACTTGATAGGTCATCAGAATATGAGAATCCTGTCTTAAAAGTCTTCTTTTAGAAAATGTTTGTACCCCAGCTTCTTCAATAGTAATATGTTTGCCTTTTCAAAATTAAAACTATGGAAAGTTTGGGAAATAGAATAAGAACAATCACACCTAATCCAAGTTTTTAACACAATTGCTGTCTCGGTGTTTGCATATTCCGTTTCCGACTTTGAGTACACATGCGTGGATATTAACAGTTGCATTCATGGTTAAGTAGCTTTTAAACAGTTTTTAGTGTTCCAAGTGTTTGTCCATTTTTATGAAGCTAATACTGATATGTCATAGGTTTTGAATTTTGGACCGATATTTTGACATCTGTGATACCAGCCCTTCCAGTTTTTCTTCCTAGCTCTCTGGTGGTTTCTTCTCAGTCCCTTTGGCAGACTTTTCCCTTATTTGTCCTTTTAAATATTATTTGTTTCCTCAGGATGCTGTCCTGAGGGTCTCCTCCTCTCATCTTCATCAGGCTGAGAGTATACAGATGGCTTTGGGTGTCATCTCTATGCTGTAGAAAGCCATCCATATGCTCTAGGCACTCAAACTTGTTACCTAGGCATCTCTCCTTACATCCAGACTTCCCTGGTCTCTCATAGCCAGTTCATCACAAAGTACTGTCACGTCTACCCGCTGAGAATTTCTTCAGCCTGTCCATCTCTCATCCCCATTGAGGGCACAATCCTTTCTTAGTGGAAATGCAACAGCCTTCTAACTGTTCTTCATTATTTGAGTTTTCAGACATGGCTAACTGTACCTACTGTTCTTTTTACTTGGAACATTTTTGTGTGAGTGTCCTTTTCTTCTCCACCCCGCTGTGGCACTCCTACTACACATTCTTTCCTGACCCTACATCTTGATTATGTGCCCCTGAAACACCCTCTAAAATCTTGCCCTGTTTTAGCATTGATCACACCTCTAACTTATCTATCTCTTGCGCTAAACTGTGAACTCATAAATTCTGGGATTATGTTTATTTGGTGTTGTATCCCCATAATCAGCATCTGATAAGTGTTTAAGTATGTTAAAATTGCTCTGGAATGTGGCATCACAAAATCTGATATATGGAAAGAATGTTGAAAATTATTGTGTATGGTTAGGAGCAAAAGTCAGATGTAGAAACCAGGTCCCCCAATTTCTAAGTCAGTGTTCCTTGTATATTTCATGATATTTAGATTTTGGCCCCTATATCTTGCTAATACAAATTATATAGTTAACTTACCATGTTCCAGACAGTAATGCATTATCTTACTGAATCCTGTGTACTGGGCCTATTGTTATCCTTTAGAGAGGCTGACTAAATTGTGTGAAGTCATAATCATAAAACTGATGAAGTTGGAATTCAAACCTTTGTATGACTCCAGAGCCAAAGCCTTTTTATTCAGTACCACCTCTGAGTTTATCTTCTGAATCTAGAATTACAAATCTGAGTTGGAAGGGAATTTAGTGGTCATTTATTCCAACCACTTGTCTCATCCTCGAATCATGTCTACAACATACCTTCCAAATTGCCATCTAGTCTTTGAACACCTCCAGTGATGTTTATACTGGCATCGTACTCTTTCTTTCTCCATTTCACATTAAAACTTTTATAAACCCTTCCTGTAAAATAGGGAATCTAAAATGTGAAGCAGAAAAATCAGATGATTCCCATTACAGAGCATTTAGTAAAGAGATTAGGTTTGTGTAAAAATATAAGCTGCACTACAAATTTTGTGGAAACGTTGAACTGAGAACATTCTCTAATTAAGTTCTGTGTTTTCATAGCTGCCACAATCAAGAATATGGGTTCCCGTTAGTGGTTATAAGTCATCGGTGTTAGTACAAATGTAATTCTAAAGTTCTTTTTCAAAAATGGATAATGAGACATTGCTTAACATCTTAGGGATGACAGGGATGTTTTCCTACTTCATAATTATCGATTCTAGTGATGATGCAAGGATTTCACAGATCTTTGTATGGGCTTTGATCCCACTAGTGTAAAAAGAGTGAAGTACATCTGAGTTTCTTCAGAGTCCTGGATGTGCTTTACTTAGAACTTCCACTTGTTGATGGGACATGCTTAAAGGCATGGCAGCTTGGATTGTCTTACCTGACCTGACCAAGCCAGAAGGACTTTAGCCTCCTCTTTTCCACCTTCAGGATAGCTTTCATTTCTTTCACTTTTTCCCTTTAGGTTCGTTGTCAATAGAGAATGATATTGGGCAGTAGAGAGAACCCACAGATGGATATTTACACAATTAAACCATTCTCTGGGTTTACAAAATGACTTCTCCCTAAATCTGTGATTCTAATATAAAAAGATCTTTGTCAAGGTTTTTATCCAAAAGGTCATTGAGTTTTTAAAGTCCACTTTTATTTTCCACAAGTCTTACATGACTTTGTCATCACCACGATTGGTAACTGTTAAGTTTTATTGGCCTAAAGTAACTTCAAAATTCAATAGCTTTTCTATTCCTCAGACTTAAACAGTTTTTCTTCTTGACTTCAGTTGCCTATGTTATATAGAAACTACTACACTTTCTTCCTCCCCAGTGAGTAACAACCAGACACAAGGAACATCACGAAAAGGTTGATTGGCCTTTTATTTAACCTATCTTTGTCAGGGAGAAAACAATTTCTGCCCTTTTTTACAGTGTTCCAATGACACCCTTCTAATCAGTTTCTAATAGTGTAAATAGCTGGTTAACTTCTTAGTTCTTTTTCCTGGCATGATAAGCCCAACATAAGTTCATGCTGAACTTACAAAATATAATTAGATAATATATTAAATACTATAAGTTTTATTCCAACTTGTTCTTCAACTAAATGTTTAATATCAGTTATATGCAGAGTAGTGTTGTAATAAGTAGACCCTTGAGACGGACACAGTTCCTGCCGTTAAGGTTTAATTCAGTGGGAAAGAGCATTCAATAAAGACAAAAGCAAAATTGTGTATGGATGAATCAGAGGTGTCCTGGGACCTGTTGGCAAGAAAGGAAGACAGCAAAGAGAATTGTAGGTGAAGCGTTCCCTTTCAGAGGATAGTCTTATCTCTAGAATCTAAATTGATTTAATAAATTTCAGGTCATGGTGTAAGTCTAGAATCCATCATTAAAAGATTTTACAGAAATTGATACATACAAACTATTGTAAAATTCTGTCATTTTCTACTTCTGTCTTATAGAATTGTTATTGCCTAGAAGTCAAGGACATGGATCTAGATTTAAATAAGAAAAAGTTATTCGTTAAAAACTTTTTGTCACCAAAAATGTACCTATTTGAGTACAGTTCTGCTTGAGTGAAAAAACCTTGTTACTCTTTAGATTTTATAGTAGTGCTGCTCTGCACTGTTCTTTATTGTCCTCCACTAGAATCCCTTTTTGAATTAGATAATTCTGAAGCAGTGGTTCTCAACTAGAGTAATATGTGGTTTAGAAGCAAAGCAATACTTTATCTTACTCTTTTGATTGTTTTTAGTGATATATATTGTTGAAATTTCATAAAACACTAAAGGAAGACATGGGATATTTTTAGTTAAACCCTCTTTTGGAAATTTTTATTTTCAATTAAGTTAATTCAGTTATATCTCAGTGGGCTTTGGAAAAATGTCTCACAGTAGTTAAGGTTATTTTTATTCTAAACAGTGAAAGGCTGAGATTCTGTAGAGGATCGATAAAAACTTTATTAATGTTCAATCCACAGGAATGCTGTGCTTAATAAATATTGATGTAAGTTTAAATCTCAAGTCACACAATTTTTATTAGCATATATTTTGTGACTGCATTAAATCTTTAACATTTGAGTACAAAGAAATCAAGTTAATGTTAGGGCATAACTAGGATTATTTCATTCTTTGGGTGAGATATAAATACAAAGGCTGATTCTTAATACTAATCATAACTGATTTTTATTCATACCTCACTGTTTCAGTTGTACAGATACAACTGAATAGTAGACCTTATACAGTGTCAGAGTCCAAATTGATCCAAACAGTAGAAGGAACTAATTTTTTTTTAATGTTTACTATTGTAAAAAGTCTCATAATCCTCACAACAATCCTTTAAAAAAGGTAGAACCATGAGCCATTTTACAGATGAGGAAGCTGGTTTCCTTATGTTAACTTGCTAGGATCACTCCACTAATAGCTAGTGAAGTTGGGATTTAAAGCTAGCTTGTCTAATTCTAAAGCCTGTGCTCTTAAGCCACTTTATTATTCTTGAGAATTCAGCCTTTTGCTTAAGCAGCTGGGAAGAGGTAAGCTGTCTTACCCCCAGAATGAAGCAGAGAGCAAGAAAAAGTTAAGCCAAGTGGTAGTGAACTGATAACCTAGACAACTTTAACTCTTCAGGGCATAGATTCACGGTACTTTGTATATGTTTGTTGAAGGTGAGCAATTTAATTTTTTACTCAAAACTAAGCCAATCTAAATTTTTAAAACCTCCCAAATGCAAAACATTCATTGATTTATTAAAATGAAAATAGACAAAATTTTTTCCCTGATCCAATATTCTCTTCATTTTATTAAGGAATGGTGACCATGCTTGGTGCTGCCCCTTGAGCCTAAATCAGAGCAAAGCACTGTCTCTTTAAAAACCTCATGATGCTCTTAGTTTTATTTTTCTGGATGTATTCCTGTTTTGAAACAGTTCCTTGGTAACCTCCATTTTTACTTACTACTATCCCTGTACTTTGGAGACAGATTAGGAAGAGACATAAAAAGTAGCGAAGAAACATTAGTTAATCACCTAGGAACAAAAGCTGGGTTTGGGTCAGATAATCCTAATGGCTAAGCTACTATAATTTGACTTTGTCAAATATGTTGTTCATAGAATTATATTTTTTCTATAAAGCTATTTTAAATAGTATCTCTGCACCTTCAAGAAATGTGCATAAATGAAAAGATTAGCTATAAAATGATCAAAAATTATCCGTGTGCTCTTCACTGGTATTTGGTATGCAAGGGGATAGTCTCGTTTTCATTCATTTGGTTAGGCCTCATTGTAGAAATGGGATTGAGAGAATTTGTTCAAGAAGAGCTGTTTAGTTGAAAAAATGGTATCTAGAATACTTAAGAAGAGCCAAATATGAGGTCAATGAGTAGAAATAATTAGCTTTCCCAAGCCCATCTTCCGTAACTCTTCACATGTTGGTGTTCTCCAGTGTCTGGACCCATTTGTCTTCTCACTGTAAGCAAGCTCATCTCCCACACTTTGAGCTACTCACCACATTCTGACAACTCTCAAATCTAGACTTCTAGGTCAGAGATTGCACTTGAGTTGTGGATACCTGTTTCCAGCAGCCTTCTTTCTAGATTTCTCCACCAGGATTATATCCCAGATGTCTAAAAATTTAATAGTCCCAAGTGAAACTTAAATTTCTCATCTTCCCCACTTTATTCCCAGGATCCTTTGCTGCTCACTCCCCACCTCTCAAAAAATCCAGCCTTTTTCCTGTGACACATTACCATCTCCCTTCCCCTAGTTTCTCCAAGCTAAAAACTCCAGTCATCCTTGGCATTTTCTTTGTTGTAGGTGAATCCCTTTCCTTTATCATCCCTCTGGTCTCTCACAGATTCTCTGTGCTTCAGTTGTAGAAGCTAGTTCATTTTACCTTGCTTAAGGCCTGTGAACCAAGCATTTGCAGTGTCCTGCTATCCCCCTTCCTTACTTTGGTATCTCTTATTTCCAAGACCTATCTTGAGTATTACTGTTTCCTTCTCACCAAACCCCTCTACACACACATACACACACACAAAACCACATTTGAGTGGTTCTACTAAGTTCCTTATAAGTCTTTGAAACTAGATGACGAAGAAAAAAGCTCAGTGAGAGTAACTTGCCTCAGGACACAGCACATCTGAGGTGAGACCAAGCTGCAACGTGTATTTGCTTATTCATTAAATGTTGGCTACTGTGCAGGAGACAGGTTGGAATCTATCATTTTTTACAAAGTATCATCTAGAAAGATAAATGTTACTGAGATTTGTCTATATAGGAAATAAGAGGCAACGTTTCTTCAGGATTTATGATCTATTGCCTCCAAAGGAATTTGGATTACCTACATGTATGAATTAGATATTCGGCAGCAAGAACATACAGCAAGTTTAGTTTCAGACTGAAAATGAGAAGTGAGATTAAGGAATATTTCCCCCAGTTACTTGTTTTGAGTTTAGTTAAAATGATAGCATACCCGTGTCCATCAGATACCAAGGACTGCCTGGAAAAAGTCCCTTTTGCCATTAAGTGTAGGAAATGGCTTTGGAGGTGACCCAATACGGCCTCTTCATTTTATAGCTAGAGAAAGAGGCCCCACAGTCAAAGTAGCAAGTCATATAATTAGGACTCAAATTCCAAGTGGACAATGTGAGAGTCCAGGCTTCTACAGCATATGAATTCTTTAGTAGGTAGCTACCAGCTTCATGGTAGATTTCGTATAGCACTTAAGAGCTTTGTCTGGTAGGATGTAGATGCAGTTGTTAAAATATAGCCTATGTGGTCAGTGCCATAAGGGTAGTGTGGGACATGATTTACGATACTACCTCTGGAAGGGTTAGAGAATCCTTTACAGAAGAAAACATTTGAGCTGAAAGCTATAAAAGAATGGTAGAATTTCTCCGGAAGTATTTAGAAAGTGAGAAACAGTATGAGCAAAGAGAGTGAGGGTAAACCATGGACAGTCTCAAGGAGTTGAGGAGATAGCCACTTTAAAAGTTGAGCAGGCGTTTGGAATGGGGGAAGAATGTAAAGGTTAGCATTAGAAATAAATTAGTAAGCTAGTTTCTGATTTTTTTTTTCCTTTGGCCCATTTTTATGTCACTGCTGAAGAATTCTGAATTACTTTTAGAAATTTTAGGTGAATTTAGCTATATAAAAAGGTTGTTTTGATAATAGGCCCTCTGCTGGGTGAAAATTTATTCAGTGCTTCTTGGTCTCTGAAATGAAACGCAAATCTTAGAGTTTTACGTTTTTGTTTTTATTTCCCTTGACATTCTTTTCTGTCATATTCTTTCTCCAATTTTGTTCATTTTCATATACTTACACCATGAAAATTTCCTTAGGTGGTAAAAATGCTGTTATTTCCTCATAGTCAAAAGGAAGGAATGCTATTGTTAACCATTTAAAGGGGAATTGATCTTTACTACAAAATGGCTGTTAAACATAGTCTTTTTCCCTGGAAGGCTTTTTCTTAATCTTTATCCTTTTCCTGTCACAGCTGAAATAATTTGAACTCTTACGTGTTTTTAATGTCTCCATTCATACTAAAAATTTTTATTGTCTCCTTTTCTATTTAAATTTTGTACTTTTGAGGAAAGATAGTCCTTAACCATCAGTATTGAAAAACAGATCTTTTACTAGATTGATATACTTTAATCACTAAATTCTCATATTGTTAGAAGTTGGTTAACCATCAGCTTCTATCCCAGCAGACTGAAGAAATGGTTTTAGAATATCTAGAATGAATATATGGAACTACACCCTTGTCAGGTCTTCTGAGCTAGACATCACTTGGCAAAATTTGAAATCCTTTTTAATCCTTTTCCCTTTTTTTCCCCACTCTTAGGTACCAGTGTACATTTCAGTCTAGATAATTGTCAGTTAAATACTGTTTTCCCAGTCTCCAGGAAGTAAACCAAAGTGGCCAGGGCTGTAGTGTCAAATTTTTAATTTGGGCTTCAGCCCCTTGGTATGTTTCCTTCACTCCTCAGTAATGAGTTACGTTATCATCAAATTACCTATTGCTGCTGTGTAAACAGTACAGTGAAATCTCTTTCAAGAGTGCCTGCTCTAAATGTAAGCACTCCAACATTGGAGAGAATGCCACCCTCCTCCTACCCCTTTCTCACACCCTTTCTTATTTCAGTCTGACTCAGAGGAAGGAAATAACTTTTTCATCCTGTCAAACCTTGGCTAATGTTAGTCGAATAAGAAATAACTAGCTAGTGCATAAGCTCATTTATCTTAAGTAGATGTGATTTCATGTTCTTAGAACATTCAAGTATTTAACTTGAAATAATAGAGTACTAATTAAACTTTCTTAGTTTATTTGGAATATTTGGATTGTAATGGTAAAATTTCTATGTATGTTTCACTTTTTATCAGTCTCCAGTTTTTCCGGACTAAATTTGCATCTTCCATATTGAGTGTTTAATAGAATTTAATTCAGCTAGTTTTTATATTGATTTTTTAGAGTGGCTCCACATGAAAAAAAACTTTAATTATATCATAATTTTACCACAAAATACTAAAATAATTCCCCCCAAAATATCATAACTTGGAAATGTAAAGAGATCTAGGGAAAAAAGGTAAAGTTAATCTTATCTATACCTCCTTTGTAATGCATTTTTAATGTAACTTTTTTATTGTGTAAGTTTATGTAGCCTGTTGTATCATCTGTTTATCACAAACTTTTGCTGTTTACTTACCAGAATCACTTTGAACAGAAATAGTGATACTGCAAGTTATAAACATTATTTACACCTTACTTTTAAATGATTATAATTCACCCTAAACCAAGGAAATAAATTTTACAAATCACAAATATTACTTATATTGATTGATTCGTACATGGTACCTTATCTTCCAGAATGAAATAATTCCTAAAGAAAATGAAGTTGTTGGTTTCTTTTCCCTCCTTGTCTCCCTTTCCTGTTTCTTGTCTGCCGTTTGTCCCTGCCTGGAGATCACACTCTGCAGAGTACTAACTCCTTCATGAGTCACTTTATTTTGGAATGTGTTTTTCAGTATTCTCCAAAGTGCAGTGAAAGTCTTGCTTCTGTCCCTCTGCCCCATATTCCTGCCTTCTCAAACAGTTAACCACTTTCTTAGTTTGTGTGTGTGTCCTTCTAGTTTCTTTATGCATATACAAGCAAATACAATATATGTTGTTATCTCCTCCCCCTTCACACAAATGAGAATTTACACAAGCTGTACTTCTACTTTCAAAGATCTCCAGGATACATTGTTCCCATCTCAGTACACAGAAAAGCATGTTTGTGGGGTTTTTTAAATAGATGGGTAGTACCCATTGAATGGATGGCTATACCATGATTTATTTAACCAGTTCCCTGTTGGTAGAAGCCTTGCTGTTACAAACAGTGCTGTAATGAGTAGGCTTGTAAATCCTTATTTCCTATGTATGGGATAAATTCCCAGATGTTGTATTACTGACCTAAAGACTAAAATAGAGAGAGAGTGTGTGTGTGTGTCTATATAAAATTGTTAGATATATATCAAATTGCTCTCTATAGGGGTTATACGATTATACTTGCCCCAGTACTTATGAGAAGGCCCATTGTCCCAGAGCCTCACTAACGTGTATTAAATTTTAATATATTTGCCATTCTGTTTAGGGAGATGGTATTACATTATAGTTTTAATCTATATTTTTGTTATAATATGTTGTTATGAGATATAGAGTATTTTTTCATTTCTTGTGAACTGTCCATGTGAATTCTACCCATTATTCTGTTGGGCTTCTAGTCTTATAGATTTCCAGAAATACTTCATATTTTAGGGAAATTATTGAAGAAGTTTTTTAACTTTTATTTTGAAATAATTATAGATTCATAAGAAGTTGCCAAAAAAGTACGGAGAGGTCTCAAGTACATTCGCCCAGTCCCTTGAATGGTAGCATCTTACGTGATCCAAAGGCAGGAAGCTGACATTGGTACAATCCACAGCATATATCCTTTTTTCTTCTTTTTAAGTATTCTTTTCTGGCCAGGATTTTGACCTAAAATTTATTAGATGAATGTAAAATATGCTGAAGGCATTGGTGAGCAAGGTTTTTGTAGATGCTAAAAACAAATATAAGTCTTCACATAAATGTTTAACCAGGTTTTTAATGGTTCCTTGGTAAAGGCCTTTTTCACTCCATTGTAAGACCGGTTGCTTGAGAAAATAATAACATTTAGTTTCATAAGTAGCCGTTTTACCTGCTTGCTTAGAATGGATGATAGCTTTTATCATCCACACAAAATCACTTATTTTGTGTTACTAGTAAAAATCTCCATGGGGCATTTTTGTGAGTTTTGTTAATCATGAAATTAAACAGATTATTTGTTTTTACATTTGCAGAACTTATGGCCAATAGGGTATATAAAATTTTTAGTTCTTAGCTTAATTTACTATTAGCTTTATCTAATAGTTTTATTCTTAACCACAGAGGTTTGCGTTTGGCCAGAGATTAAGTCTACATGAATTTTATCTATTTAGGCTCTGTTTTGGAAGAAGAATTGTTATTTGCTCTTAAATTAAATATGAAGCTGTAAATATTTTTTAAATTCCTCTTACAGAAGAGTGATGGATTTTTCTTTTTGTACTTAACCTCCACAGGTTTGCTGAGCTATATTCATTAGATTTATTTTTTTGCAATCAGCAGCTTACTGGTTTCTTTCTAAAAAAAACAAAACATGCATGTCTTAGAGAAGAGGCAAAATGTTATCCAGGTTAGAATTAATGCATTTTAGTAGTAATGATGTCACTATAGAACTTATTGTGCAAGGTGGGGGAGGAGGGAGTATGAAGGTTGTAAATGATACCTGGACACAGTACATGATTCCTGAGGACTGGTCTCCAAGAAAGATTGTAGCTTCTACTTGTGAGTTTATGAAGAATCATTTTTATTCATTGTTTGGCTAAGGAGGCTTGAACATAAGTATATCAGAGTTGACAACTCAGTCAAAGAAGTTTGTTCTTATTACAAAAGATCTGATTTTGTAATTTGGGGAATTCCTGTAGTGGATTTTTAATTGTAGTTGTGACTCAACACAGAAAGTTAGAAGGGTCTTTGAGTAAAACAAGGTAAATTTTTTTTTTTTTTACAATGTTTTGCATACAGATGTATATAATTTTAAGATGTCTTCAGCTTTCTAACAAACCGAAAGAACATGTTAGTTCTTAATGAATAAGTAAACTATACTGGCTATCTGAAGATCACTGAGCAAGTGCCTTTTTTAAGAAGTTAGCTCCCTTGTTCTCAGAGCTGAACCTCTTCTAGGAATGTGCTAGATAAGATAAATGCCGTATTATGAACATAGTTTTACCTTTGGATCCATGCTTATGGTTTCACAACTAGCATTTGGTGCTTAGTTAAAGCACTCTTCATAATAGACACAACTCTATTTCTTGTAGGTCATTATAGATAGTTGCTTTCTTCCTTTCACAGTCTTATTTTTATGGTAGTAAAAGCACGTGTTTTGACATTAATTAGGTCTAGGTTTGAATCCTGTTCCTAGCATCCTGTCTTTGACAAGTTACTTGGCCTCATTTTCCTCTGCTGTGAAATGGGAATGTTGCTCAGGCCTGTAGTGAGCACTCACTAAAGTAACGTGTGCCTGCCACGCAGCGGGCAGTCGTCTGAGTGCTCTTTCCTCTACCTTGTGGCTTTGTTAGTTAGCATTTGTATTGAGGGGAGAACAGAAAGGGGGTAATCAAAATGTAACAGAGAAGAAATTTGCACTGTTTGGATTTTAAACAAGTAGCTATACTTGTTTAAGATATTAATAAAGATAAAGAAAAAATTAATTTCTCAAAAGTTTTTTTTAATGTGAGATCAAGTTAGCCTAATTTTGTCTTCACTGATTATAATTTTTAGAGAGGGAAAACTAGGGATGATTTGCGCACAGTTGCTGAGCCGAGAGCGTGGATGAAGCGATTAGCCTACTAAGGATGAAAATACAGGGAACTTGTGAAGCTGGAGGTTCATGTGTGGCCTCTTGTCTTCTCAGTGAGTTTGCAGGTGATCTGCTGTGACAGGAGTAAGGATGCCTGGGAAGAAAAGCTGTGGTGGGGAGCCGCTCGGGGTGAATTAAAAGATGAACAGCATGGGAAGCCAAGCTGTCTTGCTATATACTTTGAGTTTTACTTTTCCTGTGAATGTGATTGTAATTTACTTTATTTAAACATTAAATTCAAGCTCACCTAGTTCTTTTGGGGACCCCAATTCCACTAAATAAAAATTCATCATATAAAAGTAATATAGTCTTTCATGTTGCCTTTTTTCCACAGTTCTATATTTCTGTCCATTCCCTCCATACCCAAAATTTTTAATTCATCTAGTAAATGCTAATCAGATTAGGTATGGTTTTATTCTAAAAGAGTGACCCATAGTAAACAAAGTTTCTGTCTTGTTAAAAATTACCCCTTGCCTTTATATAGTGCTTATAGTTTACCAGAAGAGGTACAAAGTCTTCCCTTAAGGAACCTCGGAAACTAGTTAACTATCAAGTTATAGTTTGGTAAATGCAAGAATGGAAAAGAGAGTAAGGCATAATACTATAACATTAGGTCAAGGAAGCCCACTTCAATTTATCTTCCTCATTTTAAAAGAGTGTGAAACCCAAACCACTATGTTGACTTGGAACACAACAGAAAACAACTCATTACCCTCATTGAAATAATATTCTTAAACTGTGTTCTGGGCTCTTGAAATAGAATACCCTCTTATTTGCTTATTTAATACTGTCATATTGATATCTTTTCTGTAAATCAGGCTGTTTAAAGCAGTGGTTGTCAAACTTTAGTTTCTATCAGAATCACCTGGTGGACTTATTAAAATAGATTTCCTTGGTCCCACTTCAAGAGATTCAGTAGGTCTGGAGTCAACCCAAATATTTACATGTCTAACAAGTTTCCAGGTAATCCTGATGCACCTGGTCCAGGGACCATACTTTTTGAATTTGAATAAATTAGTAGTTCTCAAATTTTTAATAGCTTCCTGGTATGAACCAGTAGTTGTTGCAAATCTAATTACTGTCATGTTGACTCTCTCAGTATGCATTTGGACTCCTGTGTGCCAAGCACTGTTCACTTCCTCACCGAGGTGAAGAAGATAAGGAACCTCCTTCATAGGAGTTTTGTGGATTGGGGCATATAATCCTTATTTTAGATGGGAAAAAATGAGGTCTAGAAAAGTTGAATAATTTCCCAGAATTCACACAGTGAATATACGGAGGAGCCAGAATTTGCTCTTCTCCTTTCCTGGTTGTGCACTATAAAAAGTTTGTGAAGATTAGTGGACCACAGGAGGGAACCGTAATTGGTTCTACCTCAGGAAATCAGAGGGAATCTCAGGAGAGATGGCACTGGAGTATCTTAAGGAACAAGTGAAAAAACAGCCAGATGAATTGGAACTTTGAGCACTGCCAGCTGAGGGAGAGTTTCTGCAAAGCCATGGAAACCTGAGAGAACATGTATGTGTTCCACAGACTGCAATAGTTCTGTAAGACCATAACACAATAGGACTGATGGAGTATGAGAGGAAAGCAGACCATAGAAGGCAGAGGTCAAGGTCATGAAGGGTTTTTGTATACCAAGCTAAGAAGTTTTTAAAATACAGTTAGGTTTTTTTAATCTTTCTCTTAACAGCTTTCATCTCTGTAAGCCAGTGATTCTCAAATTATGGTCTGTCAGGCAGGATCAGCATCCCCTGGAAACTTGTTAGAAATGGAGATTCCTGGGCCCCACCTCAGACCTGTTGAATCAGAAACTGAGATGAAGCCCCCTCTCTGTGTTTTAACAAGACCTCCAGAGGACTCTGGTGCACGCTAAAGTTGGAGAACCACTAAGTTCATAGAATTTTTGAATAACAGCCTTCAAAATAACCAAAGGTCGCTGTAGTGATGGTAATTGTATCTGTGACCGATTTAATTATGTTGAAGTACAATGCTTAACAAAATTGAAACATTAGTACCTTTTAAGGGACACGTGTCTTCAGAATGATCCGTTTATACTTTGCAAACCTGCTCCTCTGTCGCTGTAAAAGAAGTCTGAGTTCAGGACTAGAGTTTATTAGATAGCAAAGAGCATGCTGCTAATTATTGTTCCTTAGCTAAGGGAATGGTTTAGAAATGTACTGATTTGATTCTAATTATCAAAAAAATTAAGCAATAACCTTTTTTAAGGGTTTAGGGTTTGTTTTTTGTTTTGATTGCTTGTTAATGTTTAAAACTGGTGTTAAAGTTAGCATTTACGGTGTTCTGTTTAAAACAGATGTGTTGAAAGAATTGAATGTATTTAAGTCATGAAGAGGCTAAAACTGATTCAGTTTTTCCTTGACATAGAAATAAAAAATGTAAAAAGTATGATCAAGGATTCTCAGGCAAACTCTAATCTAAATGCCTATCATAATCTTTTTTGCCAAATTTTGGCCAGTATTTAATGAATATATCCACATGGTGTCTGGACTGAACTTTATGCTGAAACCTAACGGTTTAATATAGTTGTTCTGTAGTTTGTAGTTACATACAGCTGTTCTTTGCTTTGCATAGCTCCCTCTGAGCATTTAAAGCCTAACACGTATAAGTATTTACTGATGATCTATATATCCTTTCCAGTTATTGGGTATACAGAAGCCCCTTTTCATCTTAGCAATAACAGCAGCAAAAAGTGAAGCAGTATGCTGTAATTAATGTGCTTAATGCGCAGATAAACAAGCTTAGTGTTTTCCCTATATTGATTGAGAGTTTTAAGGGTTTAGAAGTGTAAAAGTCGCTTGAGGCATTGACACCAACCCCTTCGCTTTACATATGAAGAAAATGAAGTCCCTGGAAGTTAAATAGTTGATTTGCTGATGGTCACACAGATAGTGAGTAGCAGAACCAAGATTATAACCAGATCTATTTGGATTACAGTATAAAAGGCCACTGCATTAGGATATTTCTGAGCCTCAATCTGATAAAACATTGAGGATCCCCATCATATAAAGTAAAATAGTGTTCAGATATATTAACACCTAAATTTTCCTAGGTGGGGTATACTTTATGAAGAGTATTTAGTAAAGTTTTGTATAAAAATTGTTTGAAGACCTCTTTTTAATTAATACAGTAAATTAAAGTATCAGATTTGTCTTTACAAGAAAACCTAATAACTGTTCTTCAAAATTTACAAAAACACCAAGAAAAGGATATAGGTCCTCTCTAATCTTACTATTTAATACATAGGAGAATATAAGCTGCCAAAGAAGACAATTATTAAACCTTCTGTGTCATTATCATACAAATGCTAAGGTGATATTTGAACTTGGGATGTACTTACCAGCTAAACTACTTCCACTTATTTCCAGGAAAAATGAGTCTATCGCATACATTAGGTGATTTTTGCCAGCTAGTAACCTGTAGTCAAAGCCTGTAAGTCAGAATGTTGAGTTCCTTGCTAACCAACCCTGCAAGTACTGTATGCCCAAAAGCCCTCTGAATCATTTTTAAAAGCCAGTTCTAAAAATGTAAAAGCCAGATATTAAAATATAAAATCTATAGAAGAAAAGTCATCTGAATTTTAATACAATAAGTAACCACTAGAATTTCCACATGAAAGGCAATTAGAATACATAGTTGGTAAATGAAGTTTGGGATGTGGAGAGAGTACTGCTCATTTGAAATGTGTCTTTTTACGTTCACTAAATTAAGAACTCCTGACTAGAATTGGGAGTTACTTTTAAAGTAGCATGTGTATGTCATAGGCAAATTAGAATTGTTCAAACTACAAAGGATTTTTAAAAGTCATCTGTTTTCTGAGATACTCATTTTCAAGATGAGAGCTCTGAGTACTGAAATTGTGAGAATAGCCTTAATAAGCTATTTTAAATTACTATCTTTGATGTTAAGTAAAACAAATGTTTTCATTTTAAGAGTTGTAAGGGAGGTTACATTTTTTAGAATAATTTAATGAAATATTCTCATTTTTTCCAGTGCATCTGGGGGAGGTGGTGTAGCCATTGACAACAAAATAGAACAAGCAATGGTAAGTAAAAGTTTATAGTCCTCTCCTTTCATAGACTGTTGTTTGTATGAAGCACTTGGTTTTGATCAATTCTAAAAGACAAACACCTAATTTCTTTAAACCAAGATGACCAAAGTATATTTTTTGATAGTGAGATTTAGTTGAAGATGCTAAGACATTGAGAATTTTTAGTCTAGAAATACCAAAGGAGTAAATATTTCCCGCATTTGAACATCTCACATTTCGTGCATTACTGTTAATAAGAGCCATTTTGGGGGACAAACATATTTAAAATGCATAATGTTCCTCCAAAATATTTCAGCATCAAAAATAGCTTAGAGACAACAGAGTATTAAAATGAAAACTTAAGCTGGAAACCTCTGTCGTCCTCTGGTCATTTACAGACACTGTTTTGTTTTACTCAGCTTTAATAAATAGATTTGTTTCTGTTGATTCTGGTTCTGATTTCTGCTATTACTATCAAATTTTTTTGTTCACTTAAAGATATTCTGTTCATATTATATAAAATATTTTGATTCGAGTTTATTAACACTGTAGAAAGGCTATAAATAAGGACCATTAGTCTCAAACTATTTTTTTTTTTAAATCCTAAGGTTTTAAAGTTGGAAATCGCAGGTCACTTTATCTCTTAAAGCAGTACTGTAACTAGTTTAATCTTTTGTTTTCTTGGTCTAACATCTGAGTATGTGATTTTAAACTTTTTTTGAATTCTAAGCTTATAATTGACAACTTAAAGAACTAGTATTTTTGGAAGTCACTCCAAACTTTGAAAAGAAAATCATGGGCTTGCTGCCCTGGTTGGGAGCTGGATTTTTTCCATCCCATCTCCTTTAGGGCCAGCCAAGATACAGTAGAAACATGAAAAACAGGAGCAGGAAAACAAAGGTAAAAACGCTGTGTTGATACGGCTCCATAGAGACTAGAACCAAGAGCAGCACCTTTCCCTCTCACACTTCTTGACGTTCCTAATTTTGTTTTTCACAGGATCTGGTGAAAAGCCATTTGATGTATGCAGTAAGAGAAGAAGTGGAAGTTCTAAAGGAACAAATAAAAGAATTAGTTGAAAGAAACTCTTTACTTGAACGAGAAAATGCACTGTTAAAATCTCTTTCAAACAGTGATCAGTTATCCCAACTCCCAGCCCAACAGGCCAATCCTGGTAGCACTTCTCAACAGCAAGCAGTGATAGCACAGCCTCCACAGCCAGCGCAACCTCCACAGCAGCCGAATGTCTCCTCAGCATAAAGCTTTCTTGCCTCATTAAGACAAAACTGAAAGCAATCTATCCTTGTGTGCCACTGGTGTTCTTTCCACTTTATATGAAAGCAAGTAGCCATGCTTTGGTTGTGTGTTTGGCCTTTTCAGTATTAGACAATCATTCTACAAGAGCTTTTCCTCTCTTTGAGATGTTATGCAGCGCTGTTGATGTCCAGTTCTATGTCATCAGTACACAAGGAGAATAATAGATGGGGTTTGTTAAAGCGAGCAAAGTCTGCATTTTACCTGGTGCGCATGAGTGGGGTCTTTGAAGAGCTTTGGTGGCTCTCCCGTGTTTCCCATTATCCCTGGATTTACCCTGAGCCTTCCTATCACATTATAAATAACAGTTCATCTAAAGAGCCACTTTTCTTTCAATATCAGTAACATTTGCTTACATAAGTTTTCATTTATTTGTGTTTTATTTATTACAGGGCTGCTATTTTCATAATGTACATGAACAATGTCACAGAACTTTTTAGATTTTTTTGAATAATTATAAGTATCAGTAAAGGAATTGAAAGACAGGATTACATTTAATAGATAAAACGTTTAGGCAATAATTGAACAAAAGAATCCTGGCATATTTCTAACACTAATGGCAATTTACCTTTGGTATTTATTTTCAGTAGTAAAGACCCAGCTTGAATGTAAATTTTGTATAGTGTAAGTATGAAGAACATAGTGCAACTGTACAGGTAGTCACCAGTTATTGTGATATAATAAATAATTGGGCTATTTTGATGAAGAAAACTTTGTTCATTTGTTTCTACTTTCTAATAGAGAAATTGCCACGATTCCTCTGCTTTTCAACATTTCGTATGACTTTTTTTTTTTTCGGGTGGGAATAAAAAGCTGTGAAATTGTTCAACCTACTTTGTAACCAAAGAAGCAAAGCTGTGTAATGGAGTTTTTTTTTTTTTATAATGCACATTCTTTATGTATTTTTATTTAGTGTTTTCTCGGTCACAATTTTCTTTGCTGTCTAGCATGATCTGCATGACCTATAATCTTTGAACCACTTTCGTACCTCATGTTTTTATCCAGCACTCTTATTGTAATACGTACTAGTCTGTGAACAACGTCGAATAAAAAGAACGAGCAGGTAGTATGGTGGAGCTGCGCTAGTGTGCTATGCGCTAGTTGTAAAAAAAAAAAAAAAATGAAGTGAGCCATCTTTTGTTCATTTAAAATGGTGTTTTGAATTTCGTATGCAGAAAACGTTTTGTTACATTGCAGATTTTAATGTATTTAATAAATGCAACATGCAGATTAAGTGCAGTGTATACTGAGTATTTAAATTAAAATGTACATTTCATAAATACAGTTTCAGGAGAGAGCATCATTTTGTGTATACTAACACATTAAGTGTATGTCAGAAATTGATGTATAAATATATATTTTAACACATTTTCTGAAATTAAACTGCAGTTTTGTTGAAATATTTGGCTCTATATGTGTTCAAAATTTAATTTGATTAGATTTGTATTTTCACAGTTCAAAATATTCCTTAAAGAAAACCTGTGTTATTAATGACTTAATGATAGTGCTTAAATTTTCAAAGTAAAATAATTTAAAGAATGCAAGAATGGAAAGCAATATTTGTACTCAATATTCGTGTTATGTCAATGACATTTAAGTAGGAAATCCTTGTCTACCAAAACTTTTACTTGAATTCAGAAAGGTGCCTGTAGAAATTAACATGCACTGTATCTATAGCCAGCTAACTAATCAGGAGTTTTAATGAGAACCAGTAGTTCTCTGTGTTAAAAGAGGATAAAGAAGTGTTCTGTATCTATTTAAAATAAAAACTTAATCGGATTAGCCACAAACTAAATGCATAAAATTGGGGTGGATGTGGGATTACCAAATATGTTATATTCTAGTTGTGCTGCAGGATATATTGTTCAATATAAACAAAATTTTAATGTTAGTGAACAACATTAGAAATAACTAAAGGAACTGAGTCCATAGGCTTGAAGAAGCAACCCTAAGATATAGAGTAAGATTTTAAGTAGAACCACCACAGCTGAGATAGAAAGTGAACCTTCCGTGTTGGAATGTCAACCACAAGGCTCACCAGTGTCTCCCTCAAGTGCAAACAGTATGATATTTAACACAGGTGGCGAAAAACTGTTAGAAAAGGTTGGGATTTTTGTAAAATATAAATTTTGGTTCTGGGGATAGAAAAACACTTTATAAACATAAAAGTAATAGTCACAAAAGAAATGACTAATGTTAGTTAAAAATGGCAGTTAAAAACAATTATTACATTTTTAAAAAAGGAAAAACAGAAGAAATAGAGAATTCACAGAAGAAATAAATGGCAGTTTCTAAAGGTCCAACCTCTAGTAACGTAAGAATTGGAAGTTAATATTTGTAGCAAAATGTTGTGTCTTTTAAATAGCAGGACCTAATATAGAAAGGCAAGCTTTCCTGTGTACTTTTAGAAAGTAATTTGGCAATATGTATCAAGAGCCTTAAATATTAATAACTTTTCAGTTTAATGACATAAGATGCTCAACTCATGGTGCAGCGTCAAAAAATGCAAAATTACAATAGTGCCTGTCCTCTGCTCTCCCATCGCCCTTCCTTCCCATGGCACCCAACCTCTACCCAGAGACACCCCCAAAATAGCTGTGAAAGGAAACCTCTACATCCAAACCTACTCCTGTGGGGCACACCCCATCTCTAAAGTCAGGAGCAAATTTAAGGGTAAGAAAGCTGTTGTGCTAAATTTTTAGCATCAGATATTACTGTATTTGGAAACAACATGAAGCGTTTCCCCATTTGATTGGTTTGTTTAGGATCTTAAGTAAGTTTCAGCTTTACCTCAGAGATTTAGGGTCTCCTGCTCCACATAGCTGGAATGTTAGTTTATTGAGATGCTAATTTTTGGACACAGTCTTAAACGAATGCCATCTCTAATTGTCTCACTGCAACCTCCGTAGACCAAGATGCCACGTAAGTTTTCTGTTGGTTTACTTTAGCCAACCAGAAAATCATAGGTAGAAAAATTTGTTTGTGATAATGGCAATGTGTCTGCAATACAAACGTAGCTTTCCCCAAAGAAAGTTCATTTTAGGTAGTTACAGTGAGATTTTACAGCTTGCTACACTGCTCCCCCAGCCCCAAGAAAAGGCTGTGAGATATTAAGTATGCAGTTACTTTAACTCATAATTGTATGTCCAAAATAGCTAGATATATCCTATTTCATTTCCTGTTCTCTGAGCTAAATACAAGTGCTGAGGTAAGAATGCTGTATCATCAAGCCCCCAGTGATGGATAATCAGAACTGCCACTAATCACAAAGAATTGTCGCAGGTCAGAGATGATGGTATATCTGCCAAGTTCAGAATTCTGGTCACTCCTGGGCCTTTAAAAAAGAGGGATGGTGGGAGAGTGCTTAAGATTAAGCCAAAATACTTGTTCTTCATGGAAACTTAGCTTTGTAGAACCAGAAATAAAATAGTTAATTTTCTGGAAACAATTTTTAAGATAATCTGAAGTCATATGTTTTTTAATAGGAAGCTTCAGAGCTCAGTAGCAGGTACTTTGTGACATGACTCTCTTCTCTTCAATAATCTTAAAAGGACAAAGCCCAGCCCTCATGACTGACAGTCTCATTGAGGATATAGACAAATCAACAGACAGATAGAATGCAACAATAAAGACTTGTCATTGTAGAGAGTCAAGGATGGCTTTGTCAGGGAAGGTTTCCTCTAGGAGGTGACACCTGAGTCTCGAAGGTCACAAGAGTAAGAAAACTGCTCAAAGGCTGAAGGGAGGGCATGTACAGCTATAGCTACAGATTGGCCTCAAAGGAGGCAGGCAGGCAGGGCCTCGGCCACCTTAGGGGTTTGGCTTCTATTCAGAAAGCAAGAATGATTTATTGAATGATTTTAAGCAGTGGGTTTGTGATCAGATTTGCATTTTAGAAAAATTCATCATTCCAGTGGCAGATAGGAGGTAGATTGAGGGGCTGAAACTGGAAGCTGAGAAATAATTTAGGAGGGACAAAAAGAATCCAGAAAAGAAATGCTGACTAGGCAGAATTACACAGGCATTCTTGTGTCGCTCGTGAAGGGAGTCTGTCTTGGGTCTTTGTATGCCGTGTTCCCCTCCAAGATGAGCACTCCATTCCCAACACCAGGTGCCTCTTCTTTCTTGCTCCAAGGAGAGATCAGAGAGCCCCACTCTTAGAAAGTTTGAGTCAGACTTTTCCTCCCAACAGCTGTATATCTCTATGAAATGAAAGTCTGTTTCCTTTTTTAAAAATTTTAGAATTTAGCAAAAAGGTGGCGGGGAAAGGATGGAAGAGCCTTGGTTGTCACTTCATGCCTTGTGTAAATTCAGCCCTAAAGGTAAACTAAATTTCGTCCTTTTATGGTGACTGGGATCAGAAGCAGAGTCCAAAGCCTGTCCCTCAGAGCTATCCCTTCCTCCACAGAAAGGATAACAGGGGCTCTGGCCCCACTGCAGACACCCACAGCCCCAGTCAGAATACGTTTTGCTAGGCTTCAACCCTTTGTTCTGCGACACACTTCAACTCAGAAGTCTTCTTTCTTCCCTCGAAGTCCCCGGTCTAAGCAAATCTGGATCTTTTCTCTCACCTCCTCCTGCCCAAGCCTAGTAACCCATGTTTCTATTTTCTAGCATTGATAAAAGCTTATTATTTCGTCATGTATATTTGCAGCCTATTGACCCTTTTCAGCATTCCAGAATGCATCCCTGTTTCATATATTTCTGTAGCAAGTCACAGAATTTCTATAGCAAGATCTGTTCTTTGAATGCATGTATTCCCTTCGTCAGGGGAGGGATTACTGTACAAGTGCTTTATAATGATGTCCTTAGTGGGCTGCAACTGGTATGACATGCTGTGTTCACAGATGAAAAACGCTAACTGAAGCACTATACAAAGCTAGGTAAAGGTCGTAGCCATCCTTTCTCTTTTTTTAACAGAGTCATCGTAAATAAAAATGGCAGCCTTTTAGGATTGATAATGGTAAAGTCAGAAGCTGGTATTTTGCACTGGCACAGTCCACTTGGTCACAGAATTTGTTCAACAGACGTGGATAGTGAGTTAGCTTTATTTTTCCTTCTTCTCACCAGGGAAACAGGTAGATCAGGCAGTTTGGGGAATTTTCCCATGGTCTGATGTCATGAGCGGAGCTAGAAAGCAGAGCATCTGAGTTTCTGGACTAAGACATTAGCCACAGAAGCCAAAATTAGCCCTTTGAAAGAGGCAAAGGAAAGGTGTACGAACTTAGAGCATAAGAATCACTGAATTGTAAAACAAGGCAAACGCCACACTTCTTTCCCATTAAAAAAAAGTTGAGCTTACCTTTTCATTTCATTCTTTTGCATGCCTGAGATATTTCTAGATAAGAACTGTAAAGTATTCTTGCCCACTGCAATCCAAAATGTTTTGCCGATCACAGTTCTTGCTGTCATTTCACAGGCAAGCAACATATCTGTAAGTAGATTGTACCTGAGGAAGCCCATGGCCGGCAAGGGAATATTTCCCCACACTTGGGCATGAAATAATACCAGGTCAGTGTCTAATTCTAATCATCCTACTAAAAAATATATAATTTAATCAGATGGCCGAGTGACAGAAAAAGATAAATATGTATAACTTTGTAAAGCCCCTAAAGTGAAGGTTTTGTTTTTGAGAAGTTCGGGTTTTATCTTGTTATTTTATAGAAACACTGTTGAAATGCAATTCAGTTCTATTTCGATTCAGGTGCTGCTCCCTGTCCTACATGTTTGGGGATAGAGAAATAAATGGGACATGATTTGTGCACTCCGAGAGCTCATAGTCGACGTAAAAGTCAAAGCTAATGTGCCACATTGTTTATTTAAAATGAATGTCATCATTTGGGGGCCTCATGTCAGTTGTTGAATGAAAGGTTCATGTAAACCAACAGTCATGTTGCCATGCCACGCAAAACCCTTTGACATTGCCAGGAAACAAATTTAAATCACCAAAAAGCTTTAACATCAAATAATTCTTTTTTAGAAAGAGGGGACCTGGTGAGAAGCCGCCTGTCTCTACATTGAGCCTATTGAGGTGTCCCCTAAAAAGGAGGGGCTGATCTCAGAGAGAATGGACACATTTTCCTAGTACACATTGTAGGTAAAGAAACTGAGTTAAATCAAACGGCTAGAATAGGATTTGTGCATCATGAATTAGATCACCTAGTGTCTCGTAAGCAACACACTCACTTCCTTGGCTGACAAAAATCAGCTACCATTCAGTGACCCAAGTTAAGAATAACTCAGGTGCCTGGTGCCAAAAATAAATTCTGATAAAACTGAGAATCCAGAAACAAACACAAGTATATATTGAATAAATGATAAATGTGACATTTCAAATCAGTAGGGGAAGAATGGATTATTCAACAAATAGTATTGAGACAATGTAACCACTTGGGAAAAAAATAAATTTAGATCTCTAACTCAGCAAAGTTAATTCCAGCTAGACTAGCAGTGAGTCTTAGGAGTTCTGGTCACATATTCCTTTTAGAAATTCCCCTGTGAAAATGCACATGAGCAAAAAGGTTTACAAATAGGTTACGAAGGGCTGCCCAACCTCAGCAAAATAAGGGAAATGCACATTAAAACACAAGAAACTAGCTCAGATCCAGTTGGCAAATATTTGAAGTATATGTAAATCAAGAGCTGGCAAGGATGAGGGAAAATCCTACGTTGTTGGTGAGTGTATAAATTGGCACAGCCACTTTTGAAGGCAATTGAGTGGTATCCATTAAAATTTAAAATTCACATGCCCTGTGACCCAACAATTCCAGTTTTTAATAAAACACACTCTATATACCTGTGTTCACAAGGTGGCTTGTACAATGATATCAATTGCATCTTTGTTTATAATAGTATAAAATTGGAAAAACCAAAATACCAAGAAGATGGAGCATGGTATACATTATAAAATACTAGCCATCAGTGAAAAAGAATGAGTCCTACATGTGCTGACATGGAAAGATCTCTAAAATACAATGTTCAGTTTTTTTAAAGTTTGGGGAAAAATTGAAGGACAGTACATGTCATACATATGATAGCATTGATGTGGAAGCACATGCCACACACATTCACACACACTGTATAGTGTACCGCTTACGCACCTGCTTGTGTATTACACGGATGTAGAGGGACGGTCTGAAAGGATATTAACCAAACTGTTAACAGTAGTTTGGTGGAGTGCATCAGCTTTAACTGTAATGTTTGATGTTTTTGAGTATGCATTCATGTATTGTTTGTGTAATGACAAATTAATAAATCAGAAATAAAATAAAATAGAAGGTGTTTTCTTGTCTGCTGCTAATGTCTCCCCTGGTGTTCTTGGGTCTCATCTCTTCCAGCTTTCTCCCCTCCCCATGATTGTTTTGCCCTCTCTGTCCCGTTTCTTCTACTTCACCCTCTTCTCTGGCCTCTCAGTATCTGTACAGGTTCAGTGAGTAAATAAATGATAAATAAGTAACCCTCCTCCCCTAACTGGGAATGTGCTCCCTCCCCTGGCTTTTCTGCTCCCTCTCCTTCCTTCCCACTTCCGCTTCCGATCACTGCTGCTCACACGCGCTGTGGCTGGAGTCCCCACTGTGCCCCAAACCATTCTTATCACGGGCACCAATGATCACGTTGGTGCTAATTCCATCTGATGCATTTCAGTTATTGTCTCATTGAACTGTTTTACCTAATTTCTGTTTATCATTGTTTAGTCTAGTAGATAGTCCTTTAACTCTTCATTTTTCTCCTTTTCATTTTTGTAGGGGTTTTGCTTGTAAAAAACAAAAAAAGAAAATATATATTTAGGGCCAGCCCAGTGGCCGAGTGGTTAATTTTGCACACTCCACTTTGGCGGCCTGGGGTTCGCAGTTTCCGATCCCAGTGTGGACCTACACACCACTCATCAGGCCATGCTTTGGCAGTGCCTCACATACAAGAGGAAGATTGGCCTGGATGTTAGCTCAGGGCCAATCTTCCTCAAGCAAAAAGAGGAAGATTGGCAACAGATGTTAGCTCAGGGCCAATCTTCCTCACCAAAAAAAATATATATATATATATATATATACATATGCACAAATATATATATATACACAAATATATATATATAGCTGAATTTTTAACCTATTCTGTGTTTTAATTAGATTAAGTTAATCTGTTCCCATTTATTATCATTACTGGCATATTTGGATGTATTTTTGCCATCTTATTTTGTGTTTTCTCCTTAAAATGCTTTCTATATTTTCCCCCTTTTATCCCTTTACCTGGCTTTTATTCAATTAATTGTTTCCTTACTCATTTTTGTACCCCTCTAGGGGTTGGGAAGTTCTACCTTCCATGTCCATTCTTCCAGTGGTTCATCTTACAATTTTTTTTACCATTTTGTTGTGGAAATTTTCAATCACATACAAAAGTAAACAGCATAATGAACCCCTGTGTACCTGTCACCCGGCTTAAACATAGCCAATCTTGTATTATTTACACTCACACCCATTCCCACCACGATCCTCTGACTTATTTTGAAATAAATTCAAGATATCATAACACTTCATCCATATATGTTTTATTTAAGCACCTATCTCTAAAAGATAAAGATTCTTTTTTTAAAAAAAAAACATAATACCATTATCCCACTTCAAATTAACAATAATTCCTTAATATCATTAAAAAGCCATTCAATGTCTACATTTCCCTGCTTGTCTTAAATTCTTTTACATTGCATTTCTTTGAATTTGCCTGAAAATAAGTTACATGTATAGCAATTGGCTGGCGGCTAAGTCTCTTTTAATCTATAGGCTCCCCATTCCCCTCTCTCTTCTTCCCTTGAAATTCTTTAAAAATTGGATTGTTTGTCCTGTAGCTTTTCCCAAGTCTGAGTTTTCCTTATTGCATTCTTGTGGAGTTACCTGTCCAAAAATTAGTTAGATTTAGAAGCTTAATCAGATTGGGGTTCATATTTTGTCAAGATTAAGTCGTAAGTGGTAGGGTATACTTCCATCACACAATGCTGACGGCTCCTATTTCGTGATCTTGGCAGCACTGATAATCATTGTGTAGACCCATCGGCCTGTTAATTCTATCATTCCTTCTCACTTGTTAGTGAAATGCTTCTCTAAAGAGAAACTTGCCCCCATCAACTGTTCAGTCACTTTGAGATATAGTTCATATCAGGAAGGCAGGGACTGTCTTCTTTCCTTTTATTTCTCAGTTTTCAAAATAATGCATTGAGAAGCTAGAAAGCAATAAAAATAAATAGTGATTAAGGAAGACGTACTCTGATATTTTATTCTGAGAAGAAGGGAGAATGAAATGGGTTGATTTAAGATACTGTATTTCAGGTGTTGGTAGGGAGAAGCCAGGAAATAACCCCAAAAAAGTTGATGACAGGAAATGGCAACATGAAGACTCGTCTGTTTTCTGCTGAGTCTGGGAGTAACTTCTGAGTCAAGAGTACCTTGAGGGAATGCGGGTGCGAAGCCCATATCTGGGCAGAGTAGGGACTGGTTCAGAAGCAGCATCAACAGCCAGAAAAAGCAGGTCAGGTTGCCCTGAGGATCCGGGGAGTGAAGAGTCACACAAATGAGCAGTGGACTTTTGTGTGCTTACTTTCTGCCAGATAGAGACTGAAGACACTCTCCTCGAAAGCTGACAACAAGCCAGGAAGTTTCCTAAGAAACACAGCATGGGATGGGTAGCATTTAGCTTATGCAGCATTACTTCTAAGCAAGGCAATAAAGATCAACAACACTGGTACCCATGCGTTTTATTGCCTTTGTTAACCATGTCTTGACTCTCCATGAGGATCAATTTCTTTATCATTCTTATGGTCTTGTCCTGGACACAAGAAGATATTTCAGTGTTGGGACATCACTTAAGAACCCAGGTGGTTGGCACAAGAACCTAGTTCTGTGTGGCCCTGTTAGAAACCACTCTTGCTATCCTTCTTTCTCCAGCCAGCATTCTCTCCTTTCTTCTCCCCTTTCCCCAACCCATCCTTCCTCCAGTTGACTGTCCTTGTTAAACAATCATTGACAAAGATTGAAAAGGAGCCCCCTCCCAAGAATATTGTGCTTTTTTTAAATGGGATTCTTGAAGGCTACCCTGTCCTGCACTCTAGAGAGAATGAGCAAGTGAAGACTTGCACTGGCTGCAGAAACTCGGCCAGCCCCTCGCTCCCAGTAACCTCGAATTCCAAACCTGTGAGTCTCGGCTTTTTCACTGACTTCAGCTTCCCAAACCTGTCCCAGTTCAGCATTAGGTAATGGCTGAGACGACAGCTGACTCATCTGGGAACACAGCTCTCCTAGAGGTCTCCTCTGCTCGGATAATCACACCCTGGGAGGAAAAACTGGTTAAAACAAGCTTCTACTCCTGGATATTCAAGAATGTTGGCACAGGGTGGGGAGTTCAACGGGAGAAGGAGAAAGGGCACCAGGGTGCGGGACCAACACATGAGGCTTAAAGTGAACAGTCCAGAAAACACGGGGCAGGAGGTGCCTGTGCTTAGAGCCAGAGGCTGAGGGTGTAAAACTGAATGAGAACCCCCTTTCCCCTTTGATAGCCAGGAAACTTCAAACCAGGTCACCTTCCCAGGTACGTTCTGTGAGAGCAGGGGCTTGTGCTTTTTTATTCACCGTTGTATTCCTGGTACCTAGTGCTATTATTAAATGGATAAATGAATGAATGAGAGTTCACACTTATGTTACGCATTCTTCATTCCTGAGTTTTCTGATCTTTAAATGTAGCCTGAGATAACTAAGTCATAAGCTTGTTGTGGGGATTAACAAGGTAAAATATGTCCGTCCCCTAAATGGGACCTGGCCCATGGTAAGCCTGCAATAAATGCTGGCTCTCGCTCTCCTTTTACCTCTTTCTAGGCATCTGCTGGAGTCCATGCTCTCTTTTCTTGTGACTTTTTGACCAAAAGCTCTAGGGACAGACTGGGTGATTTTAGGCCCTGGGACTGGCACCTAGATAAGTTAAACCACCTTCTCCAAAATCTTTTCCTCTCCCTTCATCTCCTTAGATCCTCACCACGATCCTGGGAGCCTTGGGAAGCAAGTAGTTTGTTCATTTGACAGATGGGGAAGCAGGTTCAGAGAGCCCAGAGCACGTGTGCCCGGCCCCAGCCCTCAGTCCGGGTTAGCCGTGGAACGGGATTCCAGGCCAGGGGATACGGGAGCCCGTGACTTTCTCCCCATCGTACTCAGATGGGGTAGAGGTCACAGGAAGAAAGAACTCCTTTTTTGGAACAAATTACCTTGAAGCCAAACACAAATTATTCATATTCATTATTCATCTATTTGATTTCATTGAGGCAGCTCTGTGACTCAAAAGATGGCCGCATGGGATGGGCAACATGAGAACAACATATGACAATAAATCCTCCTTGGAATGAAAAAAGGTAAGTCTCCAGCCACAGAAGACCAACCAGACTACAGTCAGCTCACTGAGACCTCTGATTTCTGCAGCCTGAGTGCAGGGGAGGGGTGCTGACTGTTTACTTGCTTGAAATGTGTATTTTCTTAAGCACATGCTCATTGAAAAGTTCCAGTGAAGAAGTTTGTTTTTCTTAAAAACGCCAAAACCTCCCCTCCTTACTCCTCCTTAGCCCCACTCTGCAGGGTTCATCTCTGCTAACAGATAGTTTTCTTGCATATAATTGCGATACATACACGTTGTGGGGTGGGGGGGTGGGGTTAATGTAATGGCTAAGCATATTCTTCAACTTGCTGTCTACAAATCCACAGTAATCATGGACAGCAAAGAGGTCATCTTTTTTTTTTTTTTTTTTTTTGAGGAAGATTAGCCCTGAGCTAACTACTGCCAATCCTCCTCTTTTTGCTGAGGAAGACTGGCCCTGAGCTAACATCCGTGACCATCTTCCTCTACTTTATATGTGGGACGCCTACCACCGCATGGCTTTCCAAGCAGTGCCATATCCACACCTGGGATCTGAACCAGCGAACCCCGGGCCGCCAAAGCAGAACGTGCACACTTAACCACTGCGCCACCGGGCCGGCCCCTTAAAGAGATCATCTTTGTTCTTTGAAATGGTTGCAGAGTATCGTGCAATGAGCCATACCCTGGTGTTCCCCTGTCAATGGACAATTCGATGGCCTTCAATTTTTCCTACAACCAAAATAGCTTCTCCACATATCTTTGTCCAGTTGCATGAGAATTTTCTTCGGAGTAACAATGGTGTTAGCCAACATTTCTTGAGTCCTTGCCTTCACATCGTGTGGATAAGAAACAGGGCTGACTGAGCGGTGAGCATAAAGTCATTTCGCTGTAAAAAGTAGAGAACTAGGGCTCACAAAGGGTAAAACCAAAGTTTTGTTCTTCTTTTTTTTTTCTTTTTTTAGATTTTTATTTTTTTCCTCCCCAAAGCCCCCTGGTACATAATTGTGTATTTTTAGTTGTGGCGTGTGGGACGCCGCCTCCGCCTGATGAGCTGTGCCATGTGCGCACCCAGGATTCGAACCGGCAAAACCCTGGACCACTGAAGCAGAACGTGCACACTTAACCACTGTGCCACTGGGCCAGCCCTGTTTTTCTCTTACAACTAGGTAAGTACACACTTGTGCTACTCTACATTTCTTGGCTGCTGAGGAATTTTTCCCTGTTGACATTGCGTCACCTTCTAAAAAGTCTTGAAATAATTGTCTGGGACTTACCATAGGCCGATACTGGGAGAATGCTTGCCATTGGCTCCATCTGCTTTCTTCATGCTACACAAAATCATGCAGAATTAAAATGATGAGATAAATTTTAACCTCTGAAATTAGTAAAGAATTCTACAAGTAGTAATCTTCAAACTGAGCACAGATATGGTAAATAATCATCTTCATTTATTTATGGTGGGAGTCAAATTTCATAAAATCTTTAATTTTATTTTTACTTTTTTAATTGAGGTATAATTGATATATAATGTCATATTAGTTTCAGGTGTAAAACATAAGGATTCAATATTTGTATATATTGCAAAATGATCACAATAAGTCTAGTTAATGTCTGTCACCTTACATAGTTAGAAAAATTTTTTTCTTGTGATGAGAAGTTTTAAGATCTACTCTCTTAGTAACTTTCAATTACGCAGTACAGCGTTGTTAACTGTAGCTATTTGACATGGAATTAGAACAGAAACTCAGTTCCCTAGCTCCAAAACCCACATTCCCTTTATCCTCCAAATGTGTTGATATTCTAATGATAAGATATCAAAAGGCTGCATTTCTTTTATCTGAAGCCCTTGTACCCTCTATCCCACTTAGCCCCCTGCATCCAGGGGAGAGCTGAGTGGATACAAAAGCAAAGATGCTTAGAATCTGGGTGTTCCAAGGAGACTACTCAGAGCAGGGAAACATTATTTAAAATAGCCTCTTATTTCATATATTTTAATCAACTTTACCGAGGTACGAGCTATACAACAAAACGCACCATTTTAAATAAACAGTTTGATGAGTTTTGACAAATGTGCACAGTCCTGTAACCACAGCCACATGGAGATGAAGAACAGTTCCGTGGCCTCGAGGAGGTCCCCCCGCCCCTTGGCAGTTGAGTCCCACCCACCCCCAGCCATCGGCTGTTTTCCTGACGATTTCAAGTTCCCTTTTCTTGAATTTCATATAAATGGAATCACGCAGAATTCACCTTTTGGACCTGGCTTCTTTCGCTCAGTGCAGCTTTTGGAGGTTCATACGTGCTGCTCTGTGAGGAATCCATTTCTTCGTATTGCTGAGCGGTGTGCCAACGTGGAGATGCCCCTCAGCTTACCGTTCAGGGCTGAGCAATACTTGGGCTGCTTCCCACTGGGGGCTATTGTGAACAAAGCTGCATGAGCACCCGGGTACGAGTCTTTGTGTGATTGTTGTCCTTTCTCTCGGATAAATACTGGGGAATGGTTCATATGGTAAATGTATGGTTAACTTGATTTTAAAAACTGCCGAAATGTTTCCCAAACATTCAGATGTTTCGCTTTCTCACTGAGCGTTCCAGTTGCCTCACGTTCTTGCCAGGACTTGGTGCTGTCATTCTCTAATTTCAGACTTCAAAGGAGTAAGCAGTGGCACCGCATTGTGGTTTACTTTCCATTTCCCTTGTAACTAATGATGTTGAGCATCTTTTCATGCACTTATTGGCCATTAATATCTCTTCTTTTGTGAAGTATCTCTTCAAATCTTTTGCTCATTTTTAATTAAGTTGCTTGATTTCTTATTATCTAGTTGTAAGATGTCTTCGTATAGTCTGTTTACAATCTTTTGTCAGATATAGCTCTATTTTCTCCCAGCCGGTTAGAATCCTTTTGAGGAAGATTAGCCCTGAGCTAACATCTCCCGCCAATCCTCCTCTTTTTGCTGAGGAAGACTAGCCCCCAGCTAACATCCATGCCCATCTTCCTCTACTTTATATTTGGGACGCCTGCCACAGCATGGCTTGACAAGCGGTGCCATGTCCACACCCGGGATCCAACTGGTAAACCCCAGGCTGCCGAAGCAGACGTATGAACTTAACCGCTGCACCACCAGGTCGGCTCCCACTATGGGGTTTTGAATTTACCGTTTTTGCCTATGTTTGAGTTTACCCTTCTTGCATATGGATTCCAATTGATAAAATCCTTTCCCTATTGAATCACTTTGGCAAATTTGTCAAGAATTGATTGACTGTAGATGGAAAACTTCTGCAATGTGAATGTAACCCCTATTTCTGTCAATTCTGTTCCACGATCTATATGTCTATCCTTGGGCCAATACTATGCTGTCTTGATTTCCGTAGCTTTATATTTCTGTAGCTTGACAGCACGTTTTAAAATAGCATAGTTGAAGTCCTCAGATTTGTTCTTTTTCAAAATTGTTTTGGCTATTCTGAGTTCTTTGCAATTTCATTTAAAATTTAGAATCAGTTTGTCGATTTTTTGTTTGTTTTTTTCTTTACAGTTGTGTTTTGAGAGTCCTTTATTTATTATTTATTTTTTATTTTATTTTATTTTATTTTTGAGGAAGATTGGCCCTGAGCTAACATCTGCTGCCAATCCTCCTCTTTTTTGCTGAGGAAGACTGGCCCTGAGCTAACATCCGTGCCCATCTTCCTCTGCTTTATATGTGGGACGGCTGCCACAGCATGGTTTGACAACTGGCATGTGGATCGATGCCCAGGATCCGAACCCACAAACCCTGGGCTGCTGAAGTGGACTGCATGAACTTAACCAGCACAACACTGGGCCAGCCCCTCATTTGTCAATTTTTAAAAAAAGTCTGATGAGATTTTTTTATAGAGATTGTGTGAATCTGTAGGTCAACTTGGGAAGACTTGCCATCATAATAATAGTCTTCTAATCCATGAACATGGAATTCCTCTCCATTTATTCAGACCTTTAATTTTTCTCCCCAATATTTTGCCATTTTCAGCATACGATTTTTGCACTTCTCTTGTTAAATTTATTCCTGGTCATTTTATTCTTTCTGAGGCTTTTGTGAATGGAGTTTTTTTCCAAGATCATTTTCAGATTGTTCTTTAGTAGTATATAGAAATGCAATTAATTTTTGTTTATTGATCTTTTACCTGGTAACCTTGCTGAGCTCATTTATTAGTTGTGGCAATTTGTGTGTGTGTGTGTGTGTGTTTGGGAGGGGGTATTTCTTAGGATTTTTTAGATACAGGATTATGTCATCTGCAAATACACTTTTTCTTCTTCCTCTCCATCTGAATGCCTTTAATTAATTAATTGATTAATGTTATTTTCTTTATTGCATTGACCAGAACACCTAGTAAAATGTTGAATAGAAGAGGACATCCTTGTCTTGTTTCTGATCTCAGGGGCAAAGCATTCAATCTTTCACCACTAAGTATATTTTTAGCTGTGGGGTTTCTTTTTCTTTTTTTTAAAGATTGGCCCTGAGCTCACATCTGTGGCCATTTTCTTCTTCTTCTTCTTCTTCTCCTCCTCAAAGCCCCCCAGCACATAGTTGTATATTCTAGTTGCAGGTCCTTCTACTTCTGCTATGTGGGACACTGCCTCAGCATGGCCTGATGAGCAGTGTTAGGTCCGTACCCAGCATCCAAACTGGCAAAACCCTGGGCCGTTGAAGTGGAGTGCGCAAACTTAACCACTCAGCCACAGGGCCAGCCCCATGTGGGGTTTCTTAGCAATGTCCTTTATCCATAAAATGCCCCTTATATTTTCTATTTCTCTCTTCATTATATTAATGTTCTCTTTCAAATCCTTGTGCATATTTATAATAGCTTTTTTAAAGTCCTTACCTGCTAATTCTATTGTCTGTCATTTCTGGGTTTGTTTCTATTTACTTATTTTTCTCCTGATTGACAGTCACATTTTCCTGCTTTTTTACATGTCTACTAATATTTGACTGGATGCTAGACATTGTAAATTTTACATTCTTGATTACTAGATTTTGTTGACTTCCTTAAAAGAGTGTCAGACTTCATTCAGACAGCCAGTTAAGTCAATTGAGGATAAGCTTGATCTTTTTGAGGCTGATTTTTAAGCTTTTCACAGGGCAGGCCTACAGTAGCCTGACTCTGGGGCCAGTTTGCCCACTTCTAGGTGTGACTTCTCTGTGGTCTCTGCAGAAGGCCTGGGTCTTCCGTGAGGGCTTTACACTCTGGCTGATCGGAATTCATAATGAGCTCTGGGATGTTCATCTTTCAGCTCCCTGGTGGATCTTTGCCTCGTCTCATACAATTTTGCCCTACACCTGTATAATTTGGTGTTGAGCAATATACTCAGTGGGACCCCTGTGCCATTATCTGGGGCTTTAACCTCATTCAGCTCCTTCCTCTCCAGCTCTCTGCCCTGCAAATCCAGCCACCTCGGCTTTCCCAAACCACAACCTCAGTCTTCTCAGTTCCGTGAGAATGCTGTCTCCTGTTTGAGTTCTCCCTCCCAATGGTGGTCTCTAAGCAGAAGCGAGGGTGACCACAGGGCCCATCTCATTTATTCGCCTTCTGTCAGAGATCACAGTTCTGCATTGTCTTTTGTCCGATGTTCAGAAACAGTTGTTTCATCTATATTGTCCAATTTTCCAGTTGTTTATGGCAGAAGGTCAAATCTGGTCTCAGTTACTCCATCATTGCCAGAGGTAGAAACGCAATTTTTTTTAACTTTGACAATTACAACGTTATCCAAAACTAAAACCTATACAGGCCCAAGACTCAAACGTATCAATTATCAGGAGGAATAAGTTCTGAGAACTTAATGTACAGCTTGGTGACTGTAGTTAATAATACGGTATCGTATGTGAAAATGGCTGAGAGTACATCTTAAGCATTCTCACTACAGAAAAAAAAAGAGTTAACAACGTGAGGTGATGGATGTGATAATTATCTCGATCTTGGTAATCATTCCACCATGTTCAGGTACATCAAATCATCATGTTCTACACTTTAAATATATACATGTGTCAATTACTCCCAACAAAGTTGGAAAAATAAATAAATAAAATTGATCAATTCTCAAGATTTTGCCTTCCATTCTGTAGTGGGCAGAATGGTCGCCCTCCACAAGGTATGTCCACATCCTAATCCCTGGGTTCCGTGATTAATATTGCCTCATGTGGCCAAAGAGTGAATCTTATCTTATATAGCAAAAGATGTGATGAAGTTGATGATAGCGAGAGGAGGCGCTTATCCTGAATTATCCAGGTGGACTCTATACGCAATCGCATGTCTCCTTTATAAGAAAGAGACAGAGGGAGTTCTGACGCAGACAAGGAGGAGGCAGTGTAAGCATGGAGGCAGAGCCCGGAGCGGTGCAGCCACAAGCCAAGGCATGCCTGGAGCGTACGGAAGCCGGGAGGGGCCAGGAATGAATTCTCCTCCAGAGCCTTTGGGGGGACTGCAGCTCTACCAACACCTTGATTTGGACTTTTGGCCTCCAAAACTGAAAGAGGATAAATTTCTGTCCTTTTAAGTCACCAAATTTGTGGTGATTTGTTATGGCAGCCGCAGGAAACTAACGCACATTCCTTTTAGTTTTTTTTTTTTCCTTGCTGAAGTATTTTAAACCAAATCTCAGCTCACATGTTATCATTTAACCTTTTCTTCTCTCCTCCCTCCCCCCATTTCCTGTATCGGGAGTCACCTCTGGAGCCCCGCTGAGATTCAAGTTCCACATCTCTGGCAAGAAGCTTCCCCTAACCGGCACTGTGCCTCGGGCGTTGTGTTAGCAGACACACAGAATCTGATTGTTCTGTAGCACATTTTGAACGAGGGGCAGCTTTCAAATCACTTACACAATCCCTACATAAAGACAATTTCCAAACTAATTTTAAACCCACATTTAAAATATGTCTTCTAATCCAGGCATAAAAACAGTGTTTTGAACAATATTTTGTCTGAAAATATCCTATTATTCCCATTCACACTTCACACAATCATCCCCAAACCTTCTTGCTTCTGGGTCTAGATTAAGTGCCTCTGAGCCGTCTCCAGCTATCGCTGAATAACGACCCGTGCTGCCAGCCCCCAGAATGGTCAGACGGAACAGGAATGAAATAGACAGCGATCAGATAACTTCAGTTTTCCAAGAGGCCTACATCATGCAGTTTCAAGCAGGGATCTTCACCTTTCCTCCTCAGTTACGTTGTAAGGATACAAGACGGTCGGCATTGATCCTCCCGGTCACTGTCTCTCCCTTCTGCACTTGACTTTGCACGGAAGCTCCCTGCCTTCCCCTGGAACCGTGAATATTCAAGTCTTTTTCTGTCCTTCACCCCAGGGCACTTCACTGCCACTCTCCAGCCTAACAGAGGGCTGCTGTGCTCACAGCTTGTTCCCTGGGCTGATACCTAGGGACCACGTGTGAGAATGTCAAAAGAGAAGTTCTTTCTTACAGTACACCATGCTAAGAGTCAGAGGCCCTCGGGCCCAGCCCTGGCTCCGGCTCTGTGGGACTTAAACCGTTTTTAGGGGAAGTTACCACATGATGTAGCACAGAGTTTCCCACCCTCGGGGAGGATGTTAGGTATTATGTAGCCATTCATCCAGCAGAAAATAATATTGACTCACACAGAAAGTTATTCAAATTTCAATTAACTTTCAATTTGCATGACTAGGTCACCTCAATTTTGTGTTATTGTGCCTTTAACATTGCTCTTAACATTGGGTATTTTTTTTTCTTTTAAATTGTGGTAAAATATACAACATAAAATTTGCCGTCCTAGCCGTTTTCAAGTGTACGGTTCTGTGGCATTAAATACATTCACAGTGTTGCGTTACCATCAGCACCATCCATCCACAGAACTCATTTCATCTGGAAAAAGTGAAACTCTGTGCCCATTGAACAATCCACATTCTTCCCGTCCCCAGCCCCTGGCAGCTGCCATTCCACCTTCTGTCTCTACGCATCTGACTACTCAATACAAGTGGAATCATACAGTATTTGTCCTTCTGTGACTGGCTCACTTCAGTCAGCATAATGTCCTCAAGTTTCATCCATGTTGTCGCGTGTGTCAGAATTTCCTTCCTTTTTAAGTATGAATAACATTCCATTCTGTGTATAAACCATATTGTGTTTATCCTCCACCCACGGATGTACGCTCGGGCTGCTTCCGCCTCGTGTCTACCGCAAATGCTGCTGTGGACACAGGTGTAACGCGGCTTTTCTCCCTTTTAGGAAAGAGAGGCTCCGGCCCGTCTCCAGCAAGTTCCTAAGCATCTAGCTGGAATTTAATAACGTCTAAGGACACTCTCCTGTTTTTCTTGTATTTGTTTTCGTGGTTTTATTTTATGGCAAGTTTACCAGGGCTGCTGCAACCAAGAACCGCAAACCGGGTGACTTAGAAAAGCAGAAATGTATTGCCTTACAGTTGTGGAGGCTAGAAGTCCAACAGCCAGGTGCGGGCACGGCGGTGCTCCCTCTGGGACTCGAGGTGGAATCCTTCCTGCCTCCTCCAGACTCTGGGAGTGACCACCAGGGCCACATGATCCTTGGTTTGCAGCTGGTCAGTCCAATCTCTGCCTCCGTCGTCATGTGGCCGTTTCACAGTCTTCCTTCTGCACTTGTCTGTGTCTGCGTCCAAAGTTCCCGTTTTTATAAGGACACCAATCTGACTGGATTAGGACCCACCCTAATGACCCCACTTTAATTTGATTATCTCTGTAATGACCCTACTTCCAAATAATGTCATATTTTGGGATGATGGGGTTTAGAACTTTGATATGTCTTTTGGGGGGGACACAATTCAACCCATAATAGCCAGGAAAGCTGGTTTTCCATTTCATGGTGCTATAGAGCAGTAGAACCCAAGTCCACGGTGACTAGATATCCAATATCACCTGAAAAGGAACAGGCTCTTCTTGAACAGAGAAATTGCACATGGTTCCTTTCCTCCTTGACCTTCCATTTTCTATTTCACTCCCTCCACATGAATAGAACCTAACAGATCGGTTCTCACCTGCTGGTGATTTTGCCCCACAAGGGACTTTTGGCAATATCTAGACACATTTTTGGTTGTCATAACCGGGGGGGGTGGCGGGGGGAGAAGCGGCTACTGGTATCTAGTTGGTAGAGGCCAGGAACGTGGTTAATTATCCTTAAGAACACAGAAAAGCACTCCCCCAAACAATAGCAGAGAATTAACTGCCCCATAATGTACTGTGGTTGAGAACCCCTGACCCCACGTAACATCTTCTCAAGCCTGAAAGTCTTTATAACCCTAACCCTCTTCTACTTACTGCAATAAAAATATGCTCATAAGGATCAAAATACGTGTTTGCGATGGTCTGAATGTTTGTGACCCCCAAATCCATATGCTGAAATCCTGCCTCTCAATGTGGTGGTGTTAGCGGGTGAGGGCTCTGGGGGGTGATTAGGCCCTGAGAGTGCAATCCTCATGGATTGGATGAATGTTCTTCTGAAAGAGACTTCAGAGAGATCCTTCACCTTCCACCACGTAAGGACACAGCAAGAAGACGGCCGTCTGCGAACAGCCCAGGGAGTGGGCCTTCACCAGACTTCGAACCCGCCAGTGCCTTGATCTTGGACTTCTCAGCCTCCCGAACTGTGAGAAATAAATTTCTGTTGTCTGTGAGCCATCCAGTCTAAGGAATTTTTGTTATAGCAGCTTGAGCGGGCTTGTTATTTTTGTTATCCATGACCATAAAGTTCTAGGTGTTAAATCTTTTTCTCAATTATCATTATATCAGCACACAATTGATCAAAAAAACAAAATATATTAAAAATCATGACAAATTTCAAACTTAAAAAGAAAAGCTGGGGCTGGCCTAGTGGCGCAGCGGTTAAGTTTGCACACTCAGCTTCAGCAGCCCAGGGGTTGCCAGTTCGGATCCCAGGACCTATGCACTGCTTGTCAAGCCATGCTGTGGCAGGTGTTCCACATATAAAATAGAGGAAGATGGACACGGATGTTAGCTCAGGGTCAATCTTCCTCAAAATATAAAGGCAGAAAAAGAAAAGCGTACTGGAAACATATCTTAATAAGATGAATATGGCTGATAATGTTTTAAGTTAATTGATGCATTCATGGATGAATATTACTTATTGGTTGAATGAGACAGATTTACCATCAATTCCACTTCCATTTTTCACCTTAGAGATGTCAGCTCTGAAAAACCTTGTTGACATAAGTAGATGAGAATAGGAGTTTGGTGACAGCAACATCCATCTTTGAATTCATTTGAGTTCTATCCCCAAATCCATATGGTGATCCTCAGATATTGTTTTTAGTGATCAACAAGCTAAAAACTCAATTAGGTCTTTCTTCAGTTTTGCCAAAATCAAAAATTGAGAAACTCCTGCCTTGCAAAAGGACTTGTTACGCAGTCAGTACCCAGCTGATAGTACAAATTGTCTGTTTAGACCCTGGAGATTTTTATGCCCCGGGGCAAGGCTGCAAAGTCAGAACAGGATGGGGAGACGGGGCCGGGGAGAAGGGGTTCCCAGGTGGACCCCTTGGTGAAGAGCCCCCGTAGCAGTTGGGATCTGAAGACCAACTGCCTTAAAACTATCCTTGCCTGGTTTCCTTTGTAGAGTCTTCATTCCCTGCTATGAAGACCATTAATACAAAATTTCCTTTTAAAATATGCTATGTAAAAAACAAAAAGAAGTGAGTCGATTTAAAAATATATCTTAACCAAGAAATAAACCAGCAGAATATGCAAGAAAAACATTAATGGTGGGTAAATGACTGAAGCGTAGGGAACCCTGCCATGGTGGATGAAGCAGGGGCTTGGACACCAAACAAGCACTAATCTGAATTCCAGGGACCTTGCACAAGTCACTTTAACACTCTGAGCCTCAGTTTCCTCATCTGTAAAATGGCAATAATACCTGTTTCACAGGGTGTTTCTATGGGTTGAATGAAGTAATATACAGAAAAATGCTTCTGTAGACTATAAAAGAAAGTTACAAAGCCTTGTTGAAAGTATTGGAAGGGTGTTTCCTCTCTTCTCACCCTCAGTATTAATTGAACTAATAGCAGATGTCTCAGCAGAGGAATATGCTCCCTTGGGCCTGAGTCCTGGGCTGAATGGTCCAGAATCGTGAGTCTGATTCTGATACCAGAAAAAATTGACTCAAAACTTATCTATAGCATCTTATTAGTGTTTACTGATTCCGTTGCTAAATATGACAATTGTGTCCTAAACCATAAAGCTTAGCGAACACTAAGGTTGCTTCCTACCCCAGAATGCTAGGAACTTGCAGGAGAAGAACATCTCCTGTGCAAGCTCATGCGTGGGAAGCTCGCATTTCGGAGTGTCTTCCCGACGACAACTGCTCTGCTCCACACCAGGTGTCTTAGCTCATGATGGCCACGCACATCTGAGGTTACTATTTGATGTTTGTGATATTATTAAACACTTATAATACACAAACATGTTCCTCATGGGCCGAAGGCTGAAAGAAGGAAGTTTCCAATAAAAAACTGTCTTACAGTTCCAAAGCTTTGTGCAAATTAAAAGAATAAAATGGTTAAAAACCTAAATATGTCAACATAAAGTGAATGATTGTACCCATCAGCTTCTAGAAAAATCAGCAGAGAGCTATCAAACAGGATATAATTAAGGATTTTTAGAGCATCTAAATCAAGAATACATGAAGATCATAAAATGTGTGTAATGTGTATGCACTGCTTTCCTTTGTTACAGTGTTCTTATATTAAAAAAATGGGATTTTTATTTTATTTTTTGTGTGTGAGGAAGACTGGCCCTGAGCTAACATCTGTGTTGATCTTCCTCTATTTTTTACATGTGGATGCCACCACAGCATGGCTTGATGAGCCGTGTGTAGGTCCACGCCCGAGATCTGAACCCTCAAACCCTGGGCTGCCAAAGCAAAGTGTGTGACCTTAATGGCTATGCCATGGGGCTGGCCCCAGGATTTTTTTATATTATGCTATGAGACAACATATAGCAACAGATCTGTCTGATATTTTACCACATATAAGATTTTTACCCCAAAACAGTATTGCAGCTATTAAGCTATGCAATAAAATAACCCCAAAATGCTATTTCTAAGGGTTTGTTTTTATGTCATATTTTATAGCAAAATATAAAATGAAAATATTTTACTTAATCTCAGTATACTTTGTTCTTAGTACAATATGATAATTTAATTTTTTTCACTCATTATTCTTCCTGTTATAAAGATTAAGAATTGCAGTAAATTACATTTATATCATTTTTTGCAGTACTGATCTGTTTGGGAGACAACAGATCACACACACACTGTCTGCCTTGAGCTCTTGGGAATATTCAGTCAAAATACATTCTAATTTTGAAAGTATTCTGAGGTCAAATAAGTTTGGCAAGTGTTAGATTAAACATTAAAATCTGCTGTTGTTCAAAAGAATTGGCTAGATATGAAATGACAGAAAAATATCCATGAAAAAGTAGAGAATGACATCAATAACAGTTTTGCTTTCTGAAGGCTGTGTGTGTGTATATTAAAAGGTCAGAAAACATCCCCCAAACCTCTTGCAAGGATTACTTGGGGGTTTGGGGTTAAGAACAGAAGGGGGTTGTCAGATGGTCTTCAGATTTTTATACACATTTTTATTGAATATAGTTACAATGTGCAGACATTAGTTTTCTAACATAAAGATTTTAGTTACAATCATCTGGGAGTGTAGTTTCAGCAGGAGCAAAACTAAGTCGATTGTGAGAGTTCCCTTTGAAAGAGGGGTCCCTACCCGACCAGAGCAGTTGAAATTTGCCTGATTTGCCTTGAAGGAATTTGAGACCATCTCCTCCACCGCCCGCCCCGAGGGGCTGCCCCTCCTCACCCCGCCCCCAGCACTAAAGACCGAGGCCTGCGGGGCTCCCTCGGTCAGCACGTCTTGAGCAGCTACTGTGTGCTAGCACTGAAGTGCTGTCCAGAACTCCGGAGCGAGCTTTTCAGAAGAGAATCTCAGTGTCAGCCCACTCAAAATGAGAAAAAGGTCATTTCATTCTGTTTAGAAATGTTTAGATAATTCTGAGCCTCATTTCAAGAGACTTGTTTTCTCTGCAACATTGTTTCTGCCCCTATTATTTACTATTTCTGCTAAAATAGTTACATCCTACAGACTCTCTTTCTAATGTTCATATTTCTTGGTGAAGTGTCTCCCAAATTTGTCTGATCACAAGAATCACCAGAGATGTTTGTTAAAGATTCCAGGGCCCCACCTACACCTGCTTCGTTAGGATCTCCAAACAACTTTGTTTGTTTTGTTTTGGTTTTTGGTGAGGAAGATGGGCCCTGAGCTAACATCAGGGCCCATCTTCCTCTATTTCGTATGTGGGACGCCACCACAGTGTGGCCTGATGAGCGGTGTAGGTCCACGCCCAGGATCTGAACCAGCAAACCCTGGGCCACTGAAGCAGAGCGAGGACCTTAACCACTATACCACCCGGCCAGCCCCTCTGAAGTACTTTTAAATCACCCAGGTGATTCTTATGATCAGGTAAGCTTGAAAAACATGGCCTTAGTGAAATGACTATCTAACAGTCTTCAACTTTTGTAGCCAGGTGAGTTCCAGAGCTATTCTAGGCCGGTGGCTCTAAATGGGGGGGTTTGTCGAAATCACCTGAGCGTTCACCACCCACGACTGCTGGGCTCCACCCCCACTTTCTGACCCACGCGTCTTGGGTGGGGTTGAAGAATCTGCCCTTCTAATCAGTTCCCATATGACGCTGCTGCTGGTCCGGGGATGACCCTTTGAGAACCACTGCTCTAGTCCGGTTGCTTTCAATTTTTTTAACCACAAGCCACAATAGGAGAAACACTTTACATCAGAACCCAGTACTCACACGTGTTCATCTGAAAAGTTCCACACAACAGTGCTTAATTCTTACCATGAGCATCACACACGGAAATTTTTTATTTTATTTCACTCTTTAAAGATCTACTAAATAGATTGCACAAACCAAGAATAGGTTGCCATCACCAGTTTGAAAAAAACACTAAATCTAGTCTCCTCTCTGGGGGGTAGATCAGTAATCTCCACTTTTCTGGTCATGTGCCATGAGGAGCAAACATTTTTGAGCATGCACTCCCAAAATGTACATGTTTATAAATTATATACTTCACCCTCTTGATTCATATATCAAATGTTAGTATAGCTTAATAGTTTTCCTTACATTTTAGAGGGAAAACACGTAAATAAAGGTTCTAACGTTTCCTCCAGCTCCCTGGTGGCATCTTTGCAAGGACTCCTGGAGTGTGTGCTCCACCTTCGAGGCTCCGACACCAGCGACACTGAATGAGTAGTCCAAGGTCCCGGGGCCGGCTTCCAGTGGGGTGATTTGGTTTTTGTTTTAAAGCTCTTGAAAAGTAAGCAGGTACGTGTTAAGTAAGAAGACAGTCTTGGCCTTCTTTTCTTGCTCCATTGTTTAAAATCCCCGAGTGGTATAGGAAGAAATGTGAATACCATTACATTTTTCTCAAAAGGCCACCAACTTCCACACGATGTAGTTTCACAGAAGTCTCAAATATGATGAACGGCGAGACGGCCTATTCTAAAGCAACGAAGCTGTTCCAGTACCCCCGCTACTTTCTAGTTACGATGACGACTGTGCAGACAGTTGCCTCGACGCCTCGTCTGAACAAGCAGACCCCTAGGGAGAAGTTGTGCCCAAATCTGGGCTCCGGCTCCTGGCTTCTCTGCGTCCGGTTCCTGGTAAATAAGGAGAAGTGAGCTAGAGACACAGGGCCGTTTCCCCCTCTTGGCCACCGCAAAGCTGTAGTGACAAACTTTTGGATCCCTCAAGAGGCAGGAAGCAGGGTCTCCTGTTCCGCTATGTTCCCACAAGGAACATAATTTTATCTTTGTTCCTATCACAGAACATCTTCACAAGGCTCCAATTAGGCAGCAGGCACGTGACTGCTATGGCCCTCACACACACACACACAATAGATTTGAGTGGCACTAAGGTCAGAACAATTATATGGCCACTAGCATTACCATAACTTCCGAATATTATGGAATGAGAAACCCCTAACAAAAAACAGGCATAAAGCTACCTGACAGCTTGTGAATATTAAATATCTGGCCCCCAAAGGCAGCACTTCTAAAACTACAAAGAGGGAACTTTAAAAAACTCAAGTGATTTCTTTCCATGGGGTGGGAAAATCTTCAAAGTTTGGTGGAAAAAGAAATCTTCATTTTAAAATTAAACTTTGTAGTTTGCAAATAAAAGCAGACCCAGCTCCCAGTTCAGACAGGGGCGGCTTGGAGGCTAGTCAGCCTTTGAGCGTGCTCTGTGGGACAGACGGCTGGCCCGGGCACCCTCAGTGCACAGCCACCAGGAGGGCATCACCACGGTGCTGGCCCCAGACAGACAGTTGGCCCTGGCTCCCTGTCCGTGCTTGTCTCACACTGCGCAGCCGTCTACCCTCACTCCTGCCCCACTCTGTGCAAGCCGGTCTGTGTCTGCATCTGCTCATCTTTCTTACTCTTTTTTTTTTTTTCCTGCTGTTTTTCTCCACTTCATCTCACCCACCCTCTAGCTGGCCATGATGTAGCATGGAAATACATTTACTTTTGTTAAACTTATTAAAAATATACAGGTTTCCCAGCCTTAATTTTAAAAGTCATTGATTTGAACACATTATGATTCTCTTCGGAAATCTGTATTTGTTTTGAATTTGCATGCGGGCTTTGGTCCACGAGGTTTTATTCCATAGGAGGTCAGTGGCTCACTCATGAGAGAAAAAAATTCTCTGTGATTTAGCTTAAGGAATTGCTCAAATTCAGCATAAAGCAGACCTAGGGAATACGTAAATCCGTTTTATTTGGTCTCCACCTGGTGGTTGGAAATTAGAATACAAGCCCTTAGGGAACTGGAAAAAATACTCATTTCAATTCATCTCTGCAAACACAGAATCCACAGCTAATGAGGACTGACTTTTTCTTTGATGTCAGCATCCCCGCTGAACACTAAGCCACGTGAGGCAGGAAGCATGGACCTGCTGGCTCACCGCTATGTCCTCAGGGCACAGGGCCCCACCCACAGTAAGTACCCCATAAATGTATCAGGAACAAACAAGCCAGCGCAAGACACTTTATATAGTTTACTTTCTGCTATCTTTCCTTACCCTCTTACTGTTCTTTTCTCTTCAAATACCATAATGCTATTTTTCACATATTCTGCTTTTTTCACATTTTAATATCAAAGAGAAATCAGAATGAGTCATACAACCCGACAGTGTCCTGTGTTCACTGTCATCCAGGCAGCAGCTGTGACATGGTTGTCATTGCCTGTGTTCATGACCTTGGTCACGGCTGTCCTTATTCCCTTCTCTTCTGTTGAGTTGTATGCATTGTCGTCTTGGCTGTGGTAAGCTTAATTGCCCTTTAAAATGTCTTCAAAATGTTTATACTATGATTCAATATTGAAACAAATGGAAAAGGTCATTGTATGCAAAGAAAGGCCTAGGAGCAAAGGTGTGGGCTCAAGTTTGATCTTTGTAAAGCAAACATTTGTTGTTGAAGGAATTACTGCACCTCTGTTTTCTTGCAAAGCAACAAGAAAGTGCTTTTCCAGACCACAGAAAGGAAGATACCCACAAGAAGAACAGTTACATTTTGTTAAGGAGACGTGTATAAAAGATCGCCTGTCACCTTGCTATTCAACGCGTGGTGTGCAACCAGCAGCCTCAGCAATATCTGGGAGCTTATTAGACATGCAGAATTTTAGCCCCATCCTCGACCTACTGAACCCGAACTTGCATTCTAACAAGACTCCTAAGTGATTCACGTACCCAGGCAAGTTTGAGACGCGCTGCCATATCCCATGACAAGAAGTGCAGCTGAATGAACCGGAGATCTTCCAAATCCTTCAAAAAAGATGAAAGAATTGTCACAGTAATGAGAGGTTAGTGTGCCCAATTATTGCATGAGGACTTCAGCTGAGACACTGTGCCATCGTTTAATTGGCAGCACTTTTTTTCATTCTTAATGATACCTAAAATAATGGTCCTTCCTACAATCAGTGGCATCTTAGGTTTGATGAAATACTGTAGTATTGGTTCAAGATGTTTCTTTTGCTCCAAATTATCATGGTCACAGGTGTGGAGACCCAAGAGGAGCTAATTTGTCACAATTTAGTCATTCAAGCAGCAAAGTCTCAAATCAATAATGTTTTTCAGTTTCAGCTCTTGGAAAAGCCCAGATTAAAGCATCAGCGGGGCAGAGAGAGAGACAAAGGGCCCTTCTTCAGGGACAAGAAAAGCAATAAGCCATTCTTCACAGGTGGTCAGAGTTCATGAGAGAAATACCACTATGACTGAAGATCGATGGGGGCATTCGAAGGAACAGGAGGTAGAAGAGAAAAAATAAACAAGAATATTCTTCATTTTGAGAGTTAAATCGTCTTTAAATTTTTCAATTAAAAAATGTTATGATATTCCTCATTTTTCATCATTCTGGTCCACAGTGTGGGACAGCATGTCAAAATGAATAGAGTTGGGGGAAATGCAAACAATTGGCTTAATATTAACAACGATTGTTTTTCTTAAGCATCTGAGTTTTTATAGGTTTATAGATAAGTAAATGCAAAATGTATACAAATATACTCGTTTCAATCCATCAGATATGTTACCTGATATAATAGAGGTTAATTTAAACCCATGGGCTCTGAAACTGACTACCAAGCTTCATAGCCAACACCCCCACTTACCGTGTGACTTTGGGAAAGATAGTTAACTTCTCTGTGACTCAGTTTCCTCATTTGAAAATAGAAAAAAACAAGAGTTGTAAAGACAAAATGAGTAAAGCACTTAGAACAGTGTTTTGTTGTATGTAATAAGTGGTCAATAACTATGAGACATGATTCCTTCCAACATAAATATTTTTACCCTTCAGCATTAATTCTCAAAGCATAGTCCCTCGGCCAGCAGCATTAGCACCACCTGGAAATTTGTTAGAAAAGCAAATTCTCTGAGCCCCACCCAGACCTCCTCAATCAGAAACCCTGGGAGTCATGCCTGGCAACAACTCATTTCCACACACCCTTCAGGTGATTCTGACGCAGGCTAACCTTGAGAACACCTGCCCTGGGACTAGCCCGTTAGCAGGGGTCATCTCGAGCTTGGGTTCCGGACTCTAGCATTATGGAACGAGCCAGTGGAGGCGCTGAGCTGATTTATAATCTGGTGCAGGCCCACTCAAAAGGCTTGATAACACTCGACTTGAGTTGGAATGAGCAAGTGACTAGGAGGCGGGTCGTAGTAAGGATGAGGCTACGCAAAGAAGAGAAGCCAAGAGAGCAGGAAACCCAAGTCCCAGACAAAGGACTTAAAGCCCAGCAAGAGGAGAAGCTCAGAGGGCAAGATGGTAATGACACCATGTGAGTACAGGGCATCTTCTGCAGCCGAGAACAAGAAGGCAAAACAAGGCAGGGAAAAGCGGAAATGGCCGGAGCGGTCAAGGCAGCGGAGCTGTGAGTGAGATGCTGAGCCCTGCTGTGAATTTTGTCTAATCATTCCTTGGATCTAGGTTACTGACAGTCAAGACACTGAAAAGGTCTGAGGTCTGAGCTAACATTTGTTACCTGCTGGGTTGAACCCCTCCTGGAAACTTGGAGCGAGTCTTCTCGGTTGGCTGACCACAATGCCTGGGCACTGGCTGCCAGGCTCCTGATGCACCTGATTTTTATTTGCTTCCCCTGGCAATGACGAAAGATGCTCACTAGAAGTGTTTTAAAGTGGCAAAGTATTCTTTACTGAACTTTAGACATAGCCAAGAAGTAGATTAGGAATGCCTAGTCATGGGCCTAAATGCTGCTTTTTCCCTTTTTCTCGTCCTGGAGAAAATTTTGCTTTGAGGCCATCAATTTCCCTAAAAAGAGCTGAGACGACCCTCCCACGCCTCTTCTCTCTCTGCCCCCAGGCCAGGAATAACCCTCTCCCCTTATCTCCTGTTGGATCAGAGATTTCATTGACCTATGCAGGGCATTGACTGATTAAAATGCTAGTCCTCAGAGGACTTTTAAGATGCTTGCCTGATCAAACTGATCACACAACACTTGAGAAACATGTAGTGTTACATAAAACCTCAACTAGAGAGAAACGGTACCTCTGAAAAGTGTCTGTGTTTGATGCGTCCATGTAACTCTTTGCTCTGTTCTCAGCTGAATTGTCCCAAATTAGCCTGGTGATTCATATTTAGTTAGATAGCGCAGAAGAGTGGGAGACAACATAAGGAGGGTAACACAATGCCCAGAGGGTCACAAAGTCTAACGAGGTGCTAGGAAAGACTTTCTCCCAAGACTGTGCAGCTGCCTAGAATAAAGACACGAAGACCATGAAGTGGCCTATAATCCCTGTTCTGTTTACTTTCCTTTCAAATATATGTTGTCCTCCAATCACAAAAATATTCCTTATCGCAAAAATAAGCCAAAAAGTCAAAAAGTGGAAGCAACCCAAGTATCTATCAACGGATGAATGGAGAAACAAGATGTGGTAGACACATAGAATGGGATATTTTTTTAGCAATAAAAAGGAAGGAAATTCTGAAACATTCTACAACCTGGATGGATATTGAGGACGTTATGCTCAGTGAAATAAACCAGTCACAAAGGGACAAGTACCATATGATTCCACATGGATGAGGGAGCTAAAGTCAAATTCATAGAGAAAGAAAGTAGAACGGTGGTTGCTAGGGCCTGGGGGGAGGTGGGAATGGGGAGTTGTCTAGTGGGTACAGAGTTTCAGTTTTGCAAGATATAAAAGTTCTGGAGATCTCTTTCACAACAACCTGAATACACAACACTTTTGAAGTGTACACTTAAAAATGATTAAGATGGTAAATTTATATATTTTTTATGACAGTAATAAGAAAGTTAGGCTTCCTCTGGAAAAAAAAAATGGCTAAAATGGTACATTGTGTGTTTTACCTCAATAAAAAATACAGGTAAAAAAATAATAGAAGTAACCCAAAAGCCAAAGTGCCACATAAGAACCCTACACTTTTTCCTTAAACTGGGTCCCAAAACAATCCTATTGGATGGTGGCTGTTAATGAAATAATGATGTTTTCATTTCTGCTGAGGAAAAACCGAAGCCCGGAAAGAGCCCCAAAATATAACCTAGGGAGTCTGCCTCAGATCTGCTTTCGTACATGCTGAACTAAGCAACGCTCTTTCAAGAGAAAAAGAGATAAATTTAAAAAGAAAAAGCTTGTCAGTGCAGGGCCCCGCCCTGCTGTCCCGCAGACAGGGAGAGACTGAGCCTCCCACCCCTTGAATGCAGCTCAAGTCTGGACACGGATGTAAGGACATCCCGTGCGGCCCGGTGAGTAGCTGCCGCCGGTTAGAGCCGAGGAAGGGACGAGAAGGGATGAGCTTAAATTTCATCAGAGAGATTGGGGGAGAATGTCCGTAAGGAACTTCTCTCTGCAGAATTACCAAGCGCAGGGCGGGAAGGAGGTGGCGGAGTTCTCTGGAATAGAGTTCCTCTGGGATGTTGTGGGTGCAATCCTGTGCAGGGTCAAAAGGATGAGGGAGGGGAATTGTCAGGGTCTCTTAACTCCATGGCTCTTTTGTTAACTAAGATTACTGTACTCGCATTCCCGGGAACTTCAGCTGAGGTCAGCAGGAGCCCCTGGAGTTCCCAATTCACCTGGTGACAGGGAGGAAGAGAGGAAATTGTGGTCACAAGAATCTATCGCTGTGCGCGGATGGTACACAGGAGCCGAGCCAGGACTGAGGCGGGGCTGGACGAGAGGTCAGTATACCTTCCCCACCTTGACTTTAGGCCTTAGATATGTCCATGGCTCTGAATCTACAAGGAACAAGTAGGAGATCTTATAATTAATAAGAGAGCAGAGATAAACATGCCCCTGTCAAAGTGGATGAAAAGTCACAGACGGTTGTATTCTCTTTCCATCGTCAAAATGTATCTATTTTAACACCATATTAAAGAAATATAAAGCCAACCTCTGCTTCACACCGTGCAAGAAAATAAATTTCAGTTACATTAAAAAATAAGGGTTTAAAGACACAGAGAAGACAACTAGGAAAAATATAGAATGTTTGTTTACCTGTCAATCAGAGAGGCCTTTCTGAAGGGCACCAGCGCCCACACCATCAGAAACAACTGGCAGATCCACAGCCGTGAGAATGAGAAACCACCAAGAGAAACAGTGATTCTGGAAAAATATTATTTAAATGTTTAGTATTACTTTAAAAATAATTAAATATTTATTAAAATTAAATAATTATTTAGACAAATATTTTAAAAACATTACAAATAATGGGACAATGTCTTCATTAATAAAGAGGACTTAAAACTAACTAGGAAATCAAATATATTTTGTGTGTGTGACGAAGATTGCCACTGAGCTAGCATCTGTGCCAACCTCCCTCTATTTTATGTGGACGCTGCCACAGCATGGCTTGACAAGCGGTGCTAGATTCCAGGATCTGAACCTGTGGACCCCGGGCCGCTGAAGCAGAGTGCACGAACTTAACCACTGTGCCAACCGGGCTGGCCCCAAGAAATCAAATATTTTTTTAAAGGTGAAGGACATGAACAGAAAAATCACACAATACAATTGACCAACAAAGTTATGAAAATGTAAAATTGCAACATCGTTAATGAGAAAAGAAACAGAAAATAAAAATAAGTCGTCATTTTTCACATCTTGTGTTGGCAAATATTAAAACCCTCTTCTTCCACCCTACAAACTGGATTCTTACAAAGCCGACACGGGAGCGGTGGATCAGGACGACTCCTGCGTTTGTCCAAGTCTGGGAACCGCTGCCCACAGCCATGGTGCTGGGCACACCGCGAGACCAGGAGGCAACTAGGTTTGACGGCAAAGGTGAGGAAGTGGTCCTCTCGGCTGCTGGTTTAATAACTGGAATAGTGGAGTCCTCATGTGATGTTGGTGGAGGTGTCAATTACCACAAGCACTTTGGACCCCTGTTTGACAGCGTCTGCTGAAGCTAAGCTTACACATCCCCTATGACTCAGCATTTCTACTTCTTGGTGTATATACGACAGAAATGAGTGCTTGACGTGCACCCAAGTTCAGCCAAAGCAATGTACAAGAACGTTCATAACTTCAACAGCCCTTCATGATAGAAACACTCAACAAACTAGGAATAGGAGGGAACTTCCTCAACCTGATAAAGGACCTCTACAAGAAATCCACAGCTAATATTCTTAACGATGAAAGACTGAATGCTTTTCTCCTAAAATCAGGAACAAGACAAAAATGGCCACCCTCACCACTTCTATTCAACACTATATTGACTGTTCTAGCCGAGCAGTTAAGCAAGAAAATGAAATAAAAGCCACACAGACTGGAAAGAAGTAGAATGATCTCTATTTGCAGATGACATGATCTCGTATGTGGAAAATCCTAAGGACTCTACTAAAAACTATTAGAACTAATAAACGGGTTGAGTAAGATTGTGGGATACAAAAATCAATACACAAAACTTAACCATACTGCTATCTAGCTGCAGTGAGCCAATAGAAAATAAAATTAAGAATTTTATTTACAATAGCACCTAAAGAATAAAATGCTTAGAAATAAATTTAACAGAAATGCAAACCTTATAGTCTGAAAACTACAAAACACTGTTGAATGAAATTAGAGAAAACCTCATTAAATGGAAAGACACCCCATTTTCAGGGATTGGAAGATTCAACATTGTTAAAATGGCAATGTTCCTCAAGTTCATCTACAGATTCAATGCAATCACTACCAAAATACTAGGTGACATTTTTGCAGAAATTGAAACATTCCTATGGAATTGCAAAAGACCCAGTAGAGCCAAAACAATCTTGAAAAAGAACAAAGTTGGATAAGACAAGCTTCTTGATTTCAAAGCTACAATAACCAAGACAGTATGGTACTGGCAGAGTCTAGACATATTAGATCAATGGAATAGAACTGAGAGTCCAGAAATGAACCCTCACAATTATGGTTAATTGATTTTTGACAAGGGTGCCAAAAAAATTAAATGGGAAAAGAAGAGTCTTTGATAAATTGATGCTGGGACAAGTTGATATCCGCAGGCAAAAGAATGAAGTCTGACCCCTACCTCACAACATACACAAAAATTAACTCAAAAATGGATCAAAGGCCTAAACGTAAGAGCTAAAACTATAAAACTCTTAAAATAAAACACAGACAAAAATCTTTGTGACTTTGATTTTTTAGACATGACACTAAACCATGAGCAACAAAGGAAAAAATAAGGTGGACACCATTAAAATTAAAAACTTTCGTGCTTCAAAGTACACTATCAAGAATGCGAAAGGAAAATCCACAGAACGAGAGAAAATTTTGGCAAACCATCTCACTGATAAAGGGCTTATATGTAGAATATGTAAGGAACTATTACAACTCAATAACAAAAAGGCAACATCTCATCTTTTTAAAAATAGGCAAAGGATCTGAATAGACATTTCTCCAAAGAAAATATACAAATAAGCAGCCAGCACATGAAAACGTGCTCAACATTATTAGCCATTAGGGAAATGTCAGTTAGAACCAGAATGAGATACTATTTCACATCCACTAGGATGGCTAGAATCTGAAAGACAAATGATAACAAGGGTTGGTGAAGATTTGGAGAAATTGGAATCCTCATACACCGCTGGTGGGAATGTAAAGTGCAGCTGCTTTGGAAAACAGCCTGGCAATTCTTCAAGCAGTTAAAGATAGAGTTACTATATGACCCAGCAATTCCACTCCTAGGTATAAACCCAAAAGAAATGAAAACATATGTCCACTGTCCATACAAAAACTCGGACACTAATGTTCATAGCAGCATTACTCACAATGGCCAAAGGCAGAAACAGCCCAAATGTCCATCCACTGATGAGTGGATAAATAAAATGCACTATATCTATACAATGGAATGTTTTTCAGCAATAAAAATAAAGTATTGATATATGCTACAAAATGGATAAACCTTGAAAACATGCTAAGTGAAGGAAACCGGTCACAAAGGACCACATATCGTGTGATTTTATTTGTATGAAATGTTTAAAACAGGCAAATCTATCGAGACAGAAAGTCGGTTAGTGAGGGGCTGGCCCCATGGCCGAGTGGTTAAGTTCGCGTGCTCCACTGTGATGGCCCAGGGTTTCGTCGGTTTGAATCCTGGATGCGGACATGGCACTGCTCATCAAGCCATGCTGAGGCAGCGTCCCACATGCCACAACTAGAAGGACCCACAACTAAAAATACACAACTATGTACTGGGGGGCTTTGGAAGAAAAAGGAAAAATAAAATCTTTAAACAAAAAAAAAGTCGATTAGTGATTTCCTAGGGCTGGGAGAATGGAGTGATCGGGGCAATGGGTAAGAGGTCAGGGTTTCTTTTGGGGATAGTGAAGATGTTCCAAATTGATTGCAGCGATATATGTACAACTCTGTGAATATACTAAAAGCCATTGAACTGCACACTTTAAGTGGGTGAAGTATATGGTATGTGAATTATATCTCCATAAAGCTGTTTTTTAAAAAGGATGTTCAGGGCCAGCCCCATGGCCAAGTGGTTAAGTTCACATGCTCCACTTGGGTGGCCCAGGGTTTCCCCAGTTTGGATCCTGGGCCCAGACATAGCTCCACTCATCAAGCCATGTTGAGGTGGCATCCCACATAGCACAACTAGAGGGACCTACAACCAGAATATACAACTATGTACTTGGGGGCATTGGGGAGAAGAAGAAAAAAGGAAGATTGGCAACAGATGTTAGCTCAGCCACCAATCTCTAAAAAAAAAAAAAAGAAGAATGTTTATAGCAACTTTATTTATAACAGCAAAAAACTGGAAACAACCCAAGTGTCCACTGGCAGTAGAAGAGATGAAGAGAAATTGTACTATAGTCACGCAGTGGGATATTACACAGCAACGAAAAAGAATAAAGTCTTGCTATATGCCACAATGTAGATGAATGTAACAGACAGAAAGTTGAGTGAAAGAAGCCAGACATCAAATAGTACATACTGTATGATTCCATTCACACCAAGTTCAAGACCAGGCAAAACCATTCAGTGGCAAGGAGGTCAGCAGTGGTTACCTTTGGCGGTACTGCCTGGGAGCAGGCATGAGGCACCTTTTTCAGATTCTGGAAGATGGGTACAAGAGTGCATGTGGATATATACGTTAAAAATTCATTCAGTGGTACAGAGTATTTGTTCCCTTTACCATGTAAGTTAAAGCACAATTTTGAATAGTTTTAAAGTATAGATAAATAAAATTAAAAAACACCATCCCACCAGTCTAGGTTGCCTGAGAACCTTCCCATCACTGAAGCAAACAGGGCCACAAGGCTCCTCTCCTCCACGGGCTTTTGACTTTGCGGGGTCAAGGCCGCCTTCAGCTGTGGGTTAGAACCGATTTCAGGGAGATAAACAGCGCGGAAGGGAGACGGGGAAGGGGCGCGGAGCCGGCGAGAAGAGGCCCTGGATGCTGGAGCATCTCCTCCGCGCCGGGCCCAGCTGCTCTCTAGACACCGGTTTTGTTTGTTTTTCATTCCTGTCATTTCTCTTCATATTTCAGAGCTCAGGCACTGAATGAAATTTTGGACTTGCCACGCCATCCTGTTTCCTCTCAAATCTCACTTGTCCTCTTGCTGGCCGCCATCCCCCACGTGCCCCTGCGTCTGCAGAGAAGGCCGGACGCTGGGACTGGCCCCCCGGGCTGTGAGTCTGTGCCGCTCAGCTGGTGAGGAGGCAAAAATAAAGAAATCAGCCTGAGCAGGAAGAGGGAACGCTGTGGCTTCAGGGAACGCCCTGGATTATAGAAATAGCGGTGGCCCCACTCCGTTTGGGAAGGTGGTCCTTTAGGTGTCAGAATTCACTTCAAGTTTTCCCTCTGTGGCTGAGGCCCCTCTCTTTCCAGCTGAAGGCTTATTGAGAAGGAGGCTGGGACGGCCGCGCTGGAAAATGCCGCCTTCGTGACGTCTCAGTCAGGGGCTGACGTTCCTCTGCGAGTTCCAGCTCGAGCTGGGTTTTCCCCGGTGCCCCAGCACCGTCTGTAACATCAGTGATGTGACACCGCACATCCTCGCTGGGGGGCAGTGTGGAGGGCAGCCCTGCTCTATGACACACCGTGAAACACTTACCTCACAGACTGCTGCCGAAAGACCCAGACGTATTTTTGAATATTTACATTGAGAAATACCCCGACCAGATAAAATATGTGAAAACTTTATAAGCTGATAGAAGTCACATAAATGATCCTTTTAATTATGTTATGGAAATCTAAATTATGGTCCTCTATAAAGTAAGTGAAAGCATTGGAACAACTTCCTCCAAATGGGCCTTTGAAATGGATCTAATAACTCCAAATGCTCCATTCTCTTTTTTTTTTAAAGATTGGCACCTGAGCTAACGTCTGTTGCCAGCCCTCTTCCCCTAACCCCCCAAAGCCCCCCAGTACCTAGTTGTATATTCTAGTTGTGGCTTGTGGGATGCCGCCTCAGCACGGCTTGATGAGCGGTGCCATGTCCCCACTCAGGATCCGAACCTGTGAAACCCTGGGCAGCCGAAGCAGAGCCCTCGAACTTAACCCCCACTGGGCTGGCCCCTAAATGCTCCATTCTTAAATCTGAAAATAAACCAAGCCAAAGTCAAGAGGACAGTAATGTTTGACAAAACATTAGATTGTGGCAGTTGTCAAGACATTTGATAACAAAATATCTGAAAAACACACTATGATCACCAATTACCAAAGTCCTGTCCGGGACCACCAGCATTAGCCAAACTTGGGAATTTGTTAGAGACGCACATTCTCAGGCCCCCACCCAGACCTACTGGAATCAGAAGCTCTGGGGCGGGTCTCAGCAATCCATGTGTTAAGGCCCCCTCCAGATGATTCCACTGCACCTCAGGTTTGAGAGCCGCTGCTGGACCCAATCACGCCTTGTGTAGGCAAGGGCGTTATAGATGCTCGAACATGCCAAACACCTGGCTTCAGTTCAGAAGCCCTGGATGGAGACATTCCGACTTCAACTCTCCTTTCAGTTCTCTGCCGAGGTTATCTGCACTGTAGGATGAATCTCAGGCCATACACTTTGGCTTATTTTATTTTCTATTATCTTAATTCGGACCCTTGGTCCTGGGGTGGAGAGAGATGTCATCCCGGTGGTGATGGGGTCTCTCCCCTTCCCCAGCGATGCAGCTCCTCGGAGGCATCTATGGAACTGGAAATTGGGTCCAACTTCCAGTCCATTACAACCCCGCTGACTCCCTCGGGGTCCACAGTGGGTTGTAGGGGTGCTCAGCCTCACACCTCACAAGGGGTTGGGCAATCTCCTCCCAAGGGTCCCTCCAGCAGCCGCTCAGTCACCTCCTGCCCCAGGAACCCGCCGTGTCTCTCTGCTCTCCCACCCTCCATGACCCGGCTTTATCGCTTCTCTGGGCTTTTACAAAAGACCAGAAGAACATTTGACTTCTGGTGCTTCTTCATTTAATCCTCCAAGGATCCCTGAAGCCTCAAAGCCCAAAGGACCTGAAATTTAGAGAGAATAAACACAACTTAAAACCTCCATAAGTTACCTTGCCATGGGTGTCTCCCACCATCTCTTAAATAACCTGATATGTGTTATTTATTACACTTCAAGGTTATGTTTAAGGGTAAAAATATGAAAAGTTGTGACCAAGTCACAGTTACAATAACAATCAGCAAATGCATATTTTTTCTCTTGCTTTACTTTTGCTTTTTAAAATTATCCAATTATGGATATATTGATCAAAGTATAAACTTTTTTTAAAACACACATATGACCCTATCTTGGTAAGAAAAAAAAAATCCACCAAGTTAATATTACTCACACTCCTTTCTCATTTTCATAAGGATATATCAATACACGTATTATTTTATATCCTGCTCTTCTCAGTTATTAATGATTTCCATGTTACCATATAAACTTATTAAATTAATTTACAGGGACTGCATGAAACCAACTAAAATATGCACATATCCTTCAATCTAGTAATTCCACTCCTCAGAATTCTACTTCACACAAGTGTTCAGAGCAAACGAATCCATATTTTCTTCCTTGTCGATGTTTCATTCGTCCCCACATTTAAGGAAACAGGATGCTTCTGAATTTTACTCCATCCCTTTCATCTCTTCTACTTGAAACGGCAACTGCCTCAGTCAAGGCCTGTGTAGGACACCGCTGTTGTCTCACGACAGAGGCGTAACATCCGTGCGCAGCAGAGCCAGCCGCCTCCCCATTGCCGGAGGAAGAGTCAGCCTTCCTGCCTTGCATCCCGCCCGACGACTTTTCATCCATCTAACTCCTCTGGAGCTCCCAGGGCTGGGCATGCAGGGCCATCCCCAAAGTGCTTTCAGCCTGTGATAATAGATGAGAAAATCTGCTTAATCTCGCTTCCTGGAACCAAAAGTGATAAGGTCCAATCCTGACATCTGAAGGAGACTCCTGGATGCAGCTTCCTCTTTCAAACTCCTGCAGGGGTTTTCAACACACTTCACAAGGAGCCGTTTGGGGCAGGTCAATGGAGAACGGATTTCTGTCCCCAGAACCTGAAGTGTTTATACTCTGTGCATGTTCTATAAGTGGACAACCGCCCTGGCTGCCCGTCACCCACTCCTCCGCAAAGAACCTGACAGTCCCGTGGGCAACCAGGACCAAATCTTCATTTATGGCCCCTTATGTTTTCTCAGGAATTTCAGGAGGAAATGGGGGAAGTGATATGAAAGTAATTTCTTTTCTTTCTTTATTCCCTACTCCCACCCTCAAAATAGGCTCCATCAACTGAGCAAAAGATAGAAGAGAAAATGCTGGTTCTTCTCTGAAAAATTACTATAAAATCCAAGGTTTTGTTAAAAAAAATTATTCGTGACACTCATTAAAGAATGGTAAGGCAGACTTCATTCAGGACCATTTCTATAGGTGGGGGGACCACTGCAATCTGGCTCTGCAGTGGGGGAGAGAGATTGGGTTCAACTCCAAATACGTGAAAAAGTGAGAATTTACAGCCAGGGAGCAAGGTGAGGGCACTGAAGGGAAAATTACTGACAGAGGAGACTCCAGGGGCAAGGGGCTTCTGGCTAAACTGACCTGACAGGATTCTTGCTGAAGGCAGGCCAGGTGGTCAGACATCACCTGGGGGTGGCGGGGGTGAGGAACCTTGTCAGGTATGGAGGATAGGGGGTTCTGGCTAAACTAACTTAGCAGGGTTCTCGTTAAAACTGGGCAATGAAAAGGTGAACGTGGAAGCCCAAAAGTCAGGGCCTAGTTGAGAAGAGATGTCTTGGTCTGCTACAACAAAAATACCACAGATCCCCAGCTGAAACAGCAAACACTCATTTCCCGAGGTCCTGGGGTCGGGGAAGTCCAAGATAAAGGTGGTGGCAGACTTGGTGTCTGGAAAGGGCCCCCTTCCAGGTGCGTATTCAGCCGCCTTGGGCTGTGTCCTCATGCAGCAGAAGAGGCAAGGGAGCCTCTTCTATAAGGGCACTCATGTCACCTATGAGAGCTCCACCCTCATGTCCTAATCTCCTCCCAAAGGCCCCACCTCCTAATGGCATCACCTGGGGGGTTAGAGTTTCAACATATGAATGGGGGTGGGGGGCGGGTCACAAATAGTCAGTCCACAAGACAGTTCGTTCAGAGGAGCCTGATGAAAGTTTGGCCAAAGAGAGACTCTTTGTCAGTTGTAAGAACATTTGCAAATAGCATAAAATATTATTGGGGGTCTCCATTGGAAAACTAGCACTATTGAGAGCCCACCCTTTCAGGTTACCTGATTCTAGTGTTTCACTGCCTTTTGGCTGTCTTACAACTCTGTAAGTTGTGGATAAGTGATAGCAATGCAAGGGAAGCCTTGTCTGTAGACACGCAAATGTATTTTGTCTGATGGATATGCAATTGACTTTCCTCCTCCCCGTGGAAAAAGCTAGTAATCCTGTTCATTTGTAAATTCATTTCAACATCCCTTTATTCCATATAAATTTGTGCTTCTTTGACTTCTCCTTTGAACTGGTTAACATCTTACAGTTTCCTTTATGAACAATGAATTAAATAAATCTTTAACACATGTTCGTATTGTAGCTGTATGAGAGTTATGATGTTAGCCTTTTTTGAAAGTCATCCTTTAACAAGGTCAAGCCTCCCAATTCCAGTAAGAGAACTAGAAAAATTTATCCTTCCATTTAAAGAATTGCTAAATAAAATATAAAAATAATCCCCTTAAGTGGGCAGCTAAACTCACAGATTATAAGGGAGAAACCCCAAGTGCCAGAGTAAAGAAGAAATGGAAAACCATGGAGGTGAGCACAGGAGACGACCCTGTGGCTGTCTGAGAAGTGGCTAGGGGACTCGAGCTAGAACTTGGTTCCACAGGGTTAGAGAGGTAGAGAAGAATAAATTGAGCCCTTTGAGGGTGTCAGGAGATTTTCATATATTGAGGAATATGGGGTAGCTGTGCGAGTTCAAACTGATTCAGCTAGAAGTAAAGAAGCCTGACTTATGGCCCATCGGACATATGTTGTCCATCTGCTTTGACCAGTACAGAATGCACTCTCCTAAGATAAGAATGCAGACTTCCCCTCTGTGCGCTATTGGTAACAGCCAGGTCCCTTTCCCAGCATCAGGGTCCTGCTGACCTGCTAATTTGCAACTAAATGCCTCTTTGAAACTTTGTAGGTGTATCCTCAGGTGTGTGTAATGTATGTTCTCTGCTCTAAAAAGATAAAAGACTGTACTGAAAACCACCCTTCTCCAGAATGCTTTCTTCCTTTCTGGAAAAGGCCCTCCCAGGTTATAATCCTCACTCTGGCTCAAGGAAAACTCACCTTATTTGTCTTATCTATAGAATGGTTATAGGTTATTTTGTGTCCACAAAGGTCTACACCCTCAGTGAAAGAGTGAAATGTGCCCTCCAAGTCAGAGGCATGTCAAGGAAGTTTGTCTGTCTGCGTTCTGGGGTCTGAATTAGAAACCAGTCTTTTTTTTTTTTTTTTTTAGAATTATAAAACCCTGGGACTAATACCTCAACCAGTTTTGGTGTAAGAATTTCATAATCCAGGAACTCCACCCCCACCTTCCAGTTGAGAAATTAACATAAAATGATGTGAGATTAGTGATATCTCCTGGCTCCTTGTATTACCGAGCCCTCAGGGACTGGTGACCTGCAAGTGGATCCTTTGGCCCAGAGCCACCTGCACCAATAGAGCGAGACCAGGCCGGGAACGGCAGAGGAGAAGCGTCATTGTTTCTCCAACAGAGGAGGCAGAGCTCCTGCTCTCAAACACCTTCTCCCCGGAGGGAAGGTGGCAGGGTTCTTATGGGATGTGGGGAGAGGGGTCTCCAAGTCATCGGTCAGGGTGGGGCATTTAGGGTATGCCCAGATCTTCCCTTCTTGCACCCAGCACCTTTTGCACACGTTTCCTTTTGCGGGTGGCATCCCATAGCCATCTTGGACCTTTCTGGTTTGGACTGGTTCTGTCATTTGCCCACTTGGTGTTGCTCTGCCTGGGTTCCTCTAAGCAGCCACAACTTAAAAACAAAGCATTAGACATGGAAAATGTTTTAGGGACTTCCCTGGGGGACACTTGAAGAACCCAATGCTTCTGTGGAAGAATGTTTCTACCGCTCAGGCCACTGACAATTTTCACAGAAAATACAGCCCCCACTAAAGATGAGTTTACTGCAAAAAATTGTTAAAGCATGAGGAATTATTCCACTGTGAGTGAAAGTCAGTGAACACAAATACCAGAACTTGAAATAAGTAAAAAGACAAACGGAAGGAGAATAAAATAATCTTTAAAATTATTAAAAATACTTTTAAAATAATCAAAACCAAAGAAAACAACAGGACCATATTTTTAATTTTATTTTTATTATTTATTTTTGTGAGGAAGATTGGCCCTGAGCTAACATCTGTGCCAGTCTTCCTCTATTTCATGTGGGACGCCACCACAGCATGGCTTAATGAGTGGCGCTATGTCTGCGCCCAGGACCCGAACTGGTGAACTCTAGGCTGCTGAAGGAGAAGGTGTGAACTTAACCACTATGCCACAAGGCCAGCTCTGGGACGCTATTATTTATTTATTTATTTATTTATTTATTTATTTATTTATTTGAGGGAGATTAGCCCTGAACTAACATCTGTCACCAATCCTCCTCTTTTTGCTGAGGAAGGCTGGCCCTGAGCTAACATCCATGCCCATCGTCCTCCACTTTGTATGTGGGACGCCTACCACAGCATGGTGTGCCAAGCGGTGCCATGTCTGCACCCAGGATCTGAACCAGTGAACCCTGGGCTACCGAAGCAGAACATGTGAACTTAACCGCTGCACCACGGGGCTGGCCTGGGACCCTATTTTTTAAAACAGGAAAATTTGAGGAGAAAATTTGAAAAAGAATTAAATAGAAATTTTAGAAATCAAAAGGAGTTATTGAAATTTTTTAGAAAAAACGATGGGTTAGTAAAAACCCATTAAACCAAACTAAATGGATAATTATCAAGTTAGAAGATGGATATGAAAAAATGACCCAGGGGCTGGCCTGGTGGCGCAGCGGTTAAGTTCATACGTTCCGCTTCTTGCCCGATCGGGGTTCGCCAGTTCGGATCCCAGGTGCAGACATGGCACCGCTTGGCAAAGGCCATGCTGTGGCAGGCGTCCCACATACAAAGTAGAGGAAGATGGGCATGGATGTTAGCTCAGAGCCAGTCTTCCTCAGCAAAAAGAGGAGGATTGGCAGTAGTTAGCTCAGGGCTAATCTTCCTCAAAAAAAAAAGAAAATGACCCAAAATACCTCAGAGAGATAAAGAAAAGGGATTATGACCAAGAGATTAGGAGACATAGAACACAGTGTGAGAAGTTTAAACATAGTTGGAATAGGGATTCCAGGAAGAAAGAAGGAAAAGAGAGAAATTTGAAGACATAAATGGCAGAAAATTTTCCAGTCTTGGTGAAAGACATAAATCCCTAGATTTAAGGAGCGTTACAATCTGGAAATCAGGGAGAGTAAAAATAGGCTTACTGTCCCAAATACCTTAGTGAAAGTGCAAAGCACCAAAAACCAAAAGGGAGTCTTTTAAGACTTAGGAAGCTTGAGGAAAATACATGTAACTCAGAAAGGAATAAACTGACAGCTGACTTGACAGCAGCAGTAATAGGCCAGGAAATAATAGAGTAGCATCTTCTGATTGCTGAGGAGAAATAACTGTCAACCTGGAAATCAATACCCAACTCATTCGAGAAGACAAAATAAAAACATGTTTGCAAAAACAAACAAAAAGAGAGAATGTATCACTCACTGTTAGTTACTGAAAGAAGTGGTAAGGGATGGACTTCAGGAAGGAGGAAACGGAATCCAGAAGGAATGAGAAGCAAGAAGGAACATTGAGCAAAGAAACTGATAAACATGAAGAAATGTAAAAACAGCACATGCTCATGGAAAAAATAATATAGCTAATTTGGGCAAAAAAAAATTACTAGACAACATTAACATAAAATATGGAAGAGGGAGATGACCGAAATCAAAGCATTTTAAGGTCTATGTTCAAGAAGGCAGAAATTGGGGCCAGCCCAGTGGCACAGCAGTTAAGTTCACACATTCTGCTTCGTCAGCCTGGGGTTCTCCAGCTTGGATCCCAGGTTCAGACCTATGCACTGCTTATCAAGTTATGCTGTGGCAGGCATCCCACATATAAAGTAGAGGAAGACGGGCACAGATGTTAGCTCAGGCCCAGTCTTCCTCAGCAAAAAGAGGAGGATTGAAGGCAGACATTAGCTCAGGGCTAATCTTCCTCAAAGAAAAAAGAAAACGAAGGCGGAAAAAAAGGTTAACGTTAGACTTCATCAATTATACCTGGTTGAGTTTCAAAAGTGTTCACTGAGCGAATAGAAATGGAACATATGACTATGAAGCATAGAGGGGGGAGAGGGAAATAAGGAAAGCTTAATCGGATGCTCTCCCACACACCGCCACGACCCTCCCATGACTGCTCTGCCCCATGCACCTGGCTGGGAGATAGAGACCCAGACCTCCACCACAGCCGTGCCAAGAATAAGAGTAAAAGCAGGTGCAGAGGTAGGCATGAGAATGACACTGAAATAAGAGAACTGGTGTTCAAGGAGAATGGACAGGCAGGCCCAGGTGATCCGAATGTTGGGAGATGGACAGTTGGAAGCAATATGTTTTGATGGTCAGAAGAAACTGAGAAAAAAGACTTGGATGAGAACTTCAGTCATTATATTGGTGGGCTTGCAAGACTATTGGACAGCAAAATGATGCAATTTTACATACAGTCGTGCGTCACAACAAAGGGGCTACGTTCCGAGAAATGCATCGTTAGGTGATTTCATCATTGTGCGAACATCATAGAGTCTACTTAGACAAACCTGGATGGTACAGCCTCTACACACCTAGGCCATATGGCTCTAATCTTATGGGGCCACTATCAGATCTGCAGTCGGTTGTTGATTGAAACATTGTCATATGGCACATGACTGTACATTGCTAATAAAGGTGGACATCTGAAGGCATATGTTGAGTTTCCAGGACAAGCTACAGTCAAAGGCAGGTTAAATTTGTTCCCAGAGATGATTGCAGAATCCAGTTTGATGATGGAGATGATGGTGAAGATGCTGAGGAGAACCAGATTGAACTCGACACTTTACATTCCAATTGCCTGGAAGATTGTTGCACAGTTTGGATCACAGCCACAATGACGAAGACTAAAACATCGTTAGCATGAGTGAAGTTTGTTTAGCAGATTGATTTTTGATGCTTCCTTGAATGTATTCTGTTTCTTTAAAAATGTATGATACTGAATAATCTTAAGTCAAGTGTTAAATCCACTATGTTCTTTTGTTGTAATGGAATTTACTTGGGTTAAAAAAAAGCCACATCTTCTGTTTAGGAAAAAAGTGTTAATAGTTTTCCTGCTATGACCACTTCTCTTCGAGTATATGGATGTTTTGAATAAATACTATGCCCTACAATTATCATGGGTTACGTGTAAATCCCTAGTTTTGACTGGCCTGTGCACTGATCAGAGTCTCTCTGTATGCTCCAGCTGTTTTAATGTCCTCATGAGACTGAAAAAATTTAAGGGAGGCAGAAATCTGCATTTGATATCATGATGCATGGCTCTTTTTTCGTATCTTAGTAGCTTGTGGCTTTTTTTTTTTTTACTAATTTTGATCACATACATTATTTTCATACTCTTATGTTGTCAACATAAAGAAATCAACAAAAAGCCGTTTCCAAATACAATTTTGAGAGGTTGGGTTTGAATTTGTAAGATTAGTAGTTGCAGAAATTGAACACTGGGTGGCACCCAACCATCATCAGAACTGACATATCAGGGGCGGCCCAGTGGTTAAGTGCACACTTTCCGCGTCTTGGCAGCTTAGGGTTGGCAGGTTCGGATCCCCAGTGCGGACACGGCACCACTTGGCAAGCCATGCTGTGGCAGGTGTCCCATGTATAAAGTGGAGTAAGATGGGCACAGATGTTAGCTCAGGGCTGATCTTCCTCAAAAAAAAAAAAAAAAAAAAAAAGACACATCCGTTCACTTTTTTTTTTTTTACCTAATGTGAATGGAAAATTTCACAAACAAAAGAAATTTTCTTTATATATTTTGCTAAAAATGGAGGTTTTAAACTTTTTCTTTGGAAATAATTTCAAAGTTATAAAATGTTGCAAATATAAAAACAACACCAAAAACAGTCATACACCCGTCACCTCCATTTACCTATCATTAACATTTTATACCATTCACTTTGACCACTATCTCTTCTTTCTAACTATTTATAATTATTTTCCTGAACCATTTGCAGACAAGTTACATACATCATGAGTTTTCACCTCTAAATATTTTAGTGTGTATTTCCTAATAAGAGGGATATTCAAAGCAGTGTATCTTTTGATGGCAAGCATTTAAAGAATATTTTTACAGTACAGTACAAAAGATTGAGATAAAAATGTCTTCTTTTCAAAAACATCATATGTTGTCAGCTACAATTTTGTGTGCTTTCTGTATACTTAAATTATGATTTAGAAATGAAAATAATTTCATATTATCAAATTATCTTTAAGCCAGGAGGAGAGGAAGGAGCTACACCTTAGTGAAAAGATGGTCTCCAATTTCTGAAATAAAAGAGCCACAGGTAAAAATTATAAAAAAGAAAATGTCATGCTGCTGAGACAGACTTTTTCCTTAAAAAAAACCCAGAAATCTCAAATCTCAATCAATCTAATAGAAGGCAGAAATGGAAGTTAAAAATAAAGCAAAATAATAATAATAAAACACATGGTAAAGAGAAAACAATAAATATGATAGTAGAAATAAATCCAGAAACATCACTAATTATAATACACATAAATGAACTAAAGACAATTTTTTAACTACATAAAAACATAATCAGAATTCAAGTATATGCTATTTAAATAGATATGTAAAAACATAACATAGAAAGATTGAATACAAAGGGATAGAAAAAGACACTACACAAACAGCGTCCAAAAGAAAGGTGCGTATACAAATACATATATATGTATCTCTTCAACGTGAAATATAATAGATTAAGTCAAAAAGCATTATTAGAGATTAAGGTGGATACAATGTAATGAAAAAAAAAAAACCCTATCCAAAAGGTGTCCCTGAATGTGAATACATCTTACATAGCCTCAAAATATTTAAAGCAAAAATGAACGGAAATATTAGAAGAAATTTACAAACCCATAAACTTCTATCAAAAAGTTAAAAAATTAATAAGAATCTAGATTTAAACAACACAATTAGCAATTTGATCAAAGAAACAAACACAGAACTGGCACCAAAAACTAGAAAAGACACACTATTGTCAATCATATATAGCATATTATAAAAAGTAACCACGAGGTACAGTGGCTGGGGAAATATAAAATAGAGCAACTTCAGCGGAAGGGAATTTGATAATACAGATCTTCCTTTATTTATTTATTTATTTATTTATTTATTTATTCTTTTAAGATTGGCACCTGAGCTAACAACTGTTGCAATCTTTTTTTTTTTTCTGCTTTGTATCCCCAAATCCCCCCCGTCATATAGTTGCATATTTCAGTTGTGGGTCCTTCTAGTTGTGGCATGTGGGATGCCGCCTCAACGTGGCCTGACGAGCGCTGCCACGTCCTCGCCCAGGATCCGAACCAGTGAAACCCTGGGCCTCCTCAGCGGAGCGAGCAAACTTAACCACTCGGCCATGGGGCCGGCCCCCTTTCTTGATTTATGATGGGGTTACATCCCAATAAACCCATCGTAAATTGAAAATATCACACATCAAAAATGCATTTAATACGCCTAACCTACCCAACATCCTAGCTCAGCCTCCCTACCAGAAATGTGCCTGGAACACTGACATTGGCCTACAATTGGGCAAAATCATCTAACACAAAGCCTATTTTATAACAAACTGTTGAGTATCTCATGTAATTGACTAAATACTGTACTGAAAGTGAGAAAAAGAATGGCCTCACGGGTGCAGAGGGTTTTGAGTGTGTGGGTTGTTTACCCTTGTGATTGTGGGGCTGACTGGGAGCTGTGGCTGCCCGTGCCCAGCATCACAGGGGAGTACTGTACCGCATGTCACTAGCCTGGGAACAGATCAAAACTCAAAATTCCAGGTACACTTTCTCCCGAACGCTTATCTCTTTTGCATCATCGTAAAGTTGACAAATTGTAAGTCAAACCATCATAAGTTAGTGACCATCTGTACCCACCTGCATTTATCCTTTGACCCAGAAATCTCACAGCTGAGAATTTATCTTAAAATATATGTGCAAACAAATGAAAATGTATATACATAAGGCAATTTATTTCAGTTCAATTTGTAATAGCCAGAGAGACAAAAACAACACGAATGTCCATGAGTAGGTTACTGATTGAATAAATCACGGCACATACTGATCGTGCAGCTGTAAAAGGAAGTGAGGAATATTTATATAGCGATATAGACTGACGTCCAGCATGTATATGTTTTTATTTTATTTTCCAGGATATAGTTTAAGTGAAAAAAAGCAAAGTGAAGAAAAGTATATGTATGCAATGCTACCATTTACCTAAGAAAGTGACGACCTCTGTATCTATGTCTATACTTATGCCTCCATCTGTCCATCTATCTATGGAAGAATTAAAAAAACCTTTTTTCCAAAGATTATCCATAATCGAGCAATTCCACTGCTAAGGGATACCCAAGAGAAAAGAAAACACATATGTCCACACAGAAACTTGAACATGAATGTTGACAGCAGCATTATTCGTAATACCCAAAAAATGGAAACAATTCAAACGTCCATCAACTGATGAAGGAGGAAACAAATTGTGTTATATTCATACAATGGAATATCATCCAGCCATAAACACGAGTGAAGTATTGATTCATGCTGCAAAATGAATGAACCTTGAACACATTACGCAAGTGAAAGAAGTCAGTCACAAAAGACCACATATTGGATTATTCCATTGATATGAAAAGTCCTGAATAGGCAAATCCAGAGAGAAAGAAAGTAGATTAGTGGTTGCCAGGGGCTGGGGAGAATGGAAAATGGGGAGTGATTGCTAACAATATGGGGTTTCTTTTGGGAGAGAAAAAATATTCTGAAATTAGATAGTGATGATGGTTGCAAAACTTTGTAAATATACTAAAAGCCACTGAATTGTACACTTTAAAAGGCGAATGCTATGGTGTATTAACTATATCCCAGTGTAAAAGTCTTGAACCTTATTCCAGAGAAAAGCAATAGAGGAGAAAAGACAGGAATAGGAACTGGGTTTCTCTGAATATACATTGTTTAATAGATTTGATTTTAGAATCATGTAAATATGTTACCTAGTTATGAAATCAAATTAAAAAGCAACCCCTAAGGGTCTATTTCTGGCATGGTAATGTAAGGACTTTTGTAGTCCCATTCCACAGTGAAATTGGTGAAAATCACTTTAAAAATTTCAATTCTCTAGAAATGGTCTTTAGGCCATACAGCAAATGAAGAAACAGTTCTTCAAGAAAATCTGCTAAACCTCAATCAGAACAGTGAGTCTGTGGCATCTGAACCACGACCTGCTCCCTTCCCCTCCGAACTCAAAGTGATGGAAGCTCCACTCCAGATGGATGCAGCCAAGAACACAGGACTCCCCTCTTCCAGCCAGCTCCCGCTCGTGGGACAGAGGCTGTACTTTGGATTTGGCACACTGAGAATACGGGGCTCTGATTCCCCTCACCCCAACTCATTCATAAAGCAGAGTTTCCATGCCCATACAAGAAAGCCAAGAATTTCAGTGGCTACAGAGCAGAAATTTAAAAAATAGAGAATAGAAAAACAACAGAGAAAATTAATAAACCCAAATTTTGGTTCTTTGAAAAGAACAACAAAGTTGACAAACCTATAGCTAGATTGATCAAGAAAAAGAGAGAAGGCTCAAATGTAAGAGGAACACTACTACTCATATTACAGAAATAAAAAGTATTATGAAGGAATATTATGAACTATTCTGTGCCAATACATTTAGATAACTCAGATAAAATGGACAAATTCCTAAAAAAGACACAAACTGAGTCAGGAAGAAATAGAAAATCTAACTAGACCTAACTACATAAAGAGATTGAATTTGTAATTTGAAAAACTATCTACAGAGAAAAGTCCTGACCCAGATGACTTCACTCGTGAATCCTCCCCACCCCCCCAATTTTATTGAGACATAACTGACATATAACATTTTATAAGTTTAAGGTGTACAACATAATGATTTTATATACGTAGATGTTGTGAAATGATTACTGTTCACTAGTGAGTTCTACCAAACATTTAAAGAAGAATTAATACATAAACTCTTCCAAGAAATAAAAGAGGAAGGAACTCTCCCCATTTCAGTCTACGAACCCGTATCACCCTGATACCAGAATCAGACAAATACATCTCAAGATATGACAACCATCCAAAATCTCTTATGAATATGGGTGCAGAAGTCCTCAACAAAATACTTCAAACTAAAAATCTCTACCTGAAAAAAAGGCATCTACAAAAAACACACAGCGCACATCATATTTAATGGTGAAAGACTGAATGCCTTCCTCCTGAGATCAGGAACAAGATGAAGATATCTACCATCGCCACTTGTAGTCATTATTGTACTGGAGGTTCTAGTCAGAGTAATTAGGCAAGGAAAAAAAGGCATTCTGATTGGAAAGAAAAGAAGTAAAACCGTCTTTATTTGCAGACAACATAATCTTGTATGTAGAAAAATCTTAAGGAATCCACTAAAAAACAATTAGAACTAAAAACTGAGCTCACTAAGGTTGCAGGACACAAGGTCAATAGACAGAAACAAATTGTATTTCTGTGTAGTAGCACTGAGCAAACAAAAAGGAAATTAAGAAAACAATTCCATTTACAATGGAATCAAAAAGAATAAAGTACTTAGGAACAAATTTAACAAAAGTGCAAACTATAAAACATTGTTGAAAGAAATAAATGAAAACCTAAATGTGAAAAAGACATCCCATGTTCCTGGATTGGAAGACTCAATATTGTCAAAATGGCAATGCTCCCCAGATCAATCTACAGGTTCAACACCATCCCTATTAGAATGCCAGCCGTGGATCCTAAAATTCATATGGAAACTCAAGGGACTCAGAATAGCCAAAATAATCTTGAAAAAGAAGAAAAGTTGGGTGACTCATACTTCCTGATTTCAAAACTTACTGCAAAAACTTACTACAACTTACTAGCAAGACACTGTGGTACTGGCATACAGCTAGCGATATCAATCAATGGAATAGAATTGAAAGTCTAGAAATAAAACCCATGTTGGGCTGGCCCAGTGGCACAGAGGTTAAGTTCACACGTTCTGCTTCAGCGGCCCGAGTTCGCCAGTTCGGATCCCGGGTGGGAACATGGCACAGCTTGGCACGCCATGCTGTGGTAGGTGTTCCACATATAAAGTAGAGGAGGATGGGCACGGATGTTAGCTCAGGGCCAGTCTTCCTCAGCAAAAAGAGGAGGATTGGCAGCAGTTAGCTCAGGGTTAATCTCCCTCAAAAAAAAAAATATATATATATATATAAAATAAATAAATTAATTAATTAAAAAGAAAACGTATATATGGTCAATTGAGTTTTCAAGGAGGATGCCAAGACAATTCAATGGGAAAACGATAGTCTTTTTAACAAATCATGCTGAAACAACTGGATAGCTACACACAAAAGAATAGAATTGAACCCTTAGCTCATACCATATACAAAAATTAACTCAAAGACCTAAATGTAAGAGCCAAAACTATAAAACCCTTAGAAGAAAACATAGGGGTAAATCTTCACAACCTTGGATTTGGCAGTAGGTTCTTAGATATGACACCAAAGCACAAGCAACAAAAGAAACAGATGAATTGGACTTCATTTAAATTTAAAACTTTTGTGCTTCAGGGGGCCGGCCCCGTGGCCGAGGGGTTAAGTTCACGCGCTCCACTTCCACGGCCCAGGGTTTCGCTGGTTCAGATCCTGGCTGCAGACATGGCACCGCTCATCAAGCCATGCTGAGGTGGCATCCCACATGCCACAACTAGAAGGACCCACAACTAAAAATACATAACTATGTAACTGGGGGCTTTGGGGAGAAAAAGGAAAAATAAAATCTTTAAAAAAAATCTTCTGTGCTTCAAAAGATACTATCAAGTAAGTTAAAAAGACAACCTGTAGACTGGGAAACAATATTTTCAAATCATATATCTGATAAAGGACTTGTATCTAGAATTATATAAAGAGCTCTTACGACTCAATAATAAGAAAAACCTCAATTTTTTTTTCCTGAGGAAGATTCGCCCTGAGCTAACATCTGTGCGAATCTTCTTCTATTTTGTACGTCAATCACTGCCACAGCATGGTCACTGACAAGTGGTGTAGGTCCACGCCCAGGAACTGAACCCAGGCCACAGAAGCAGAGTGTGCCGAACTTAACCACTAGACCATGGGGCCAGCCCCTGGAAATAATCCAAATTTTAAAATAGGCAAAAGAGGTCTTATATTGTGTTCTTACCAAAATAAAATAAAATAAAAGTCAGCAAAGGATCTGCATAGATATCTCATCTAAGAAGATATACACATGGCCAATAAGCACGTGAAAATCATTAGCCGTCAGGGAAATGCAAATTAAAACCACAATAAGATATTGCTTCATACCCACTAGGATGGCTAGAATCAAAAAGATAATAATCACAAATGTTGATAAGGATGTCGAGAAATTGGAACCCTTAGACACCGCAGGTGGGAATGTAAAGTGGGGCAGCTGCTTTGGAAAACAATCTGGCAGGGCTCAAAAAACTTAAACATAGAGTTACCGTTTGAACCAAGCAATTCTACTCCTAGGGACATATCCAAGAGAAATGGAAACATATGTGCACACAAAAACTTGTACACAAATGTTCATAGCAGCATTACTCATAATAGTCAAAGGTAGAAACAACGCAACTCTCTCCATCAACCAATGAGTGGATCCACAAAATGTGGTATATGCATATAGCGGAATATTGTTCAGCCGTAAAAAAGTGTGAAGTACTGACACATGCTACGACATGGATGAAGCCAGTCACAAAATACCACATGTTAAACGAATTCATTTATATGAAATGTCCGTAATAGGCAAATAAATAGAGACAGAAAGCAAATTAGTGGTTGCTTTAGGCCATGGAGTTGGGGAGGTGGGGGGTTGAGAGGTGATAGCCAAAGGGTACTAGGTTTCTTTTTGAGGTGATACAAATGTTGTGATTGTGGTGATGGTTGCATAACTCTGAATATACTAGAAACCATTTAAACGTATACTTTAAATGAGTGAATTGTATGGCATGTGAGTTAGACCTCAATAAAGCTGTTAAAAAAAATTTTTTAAAGCAAATCCTGAAAACCAAAATCATATAGAACAAATGAACCTGACTGTGCATCAAATTAGTGGCATGACCACAGAGAGAAATTTCAGGTGACTTAACAGCCAGTAATTGACTCTATATCCCTCATGAAATATTGCCTAAGGGCAAAAAGAACTGCACAGAAGTATTTTTTAAAAACTGTTTTCAGTAATCATATTGTTAATAATAAAATTGTTATTGTATTTTGAAACTATTGTATGTTTAGTAGGACAAAGCAACTAAAAATTGTATCAATGTTGTTAGGAACTAAAACTTTTAATCTAAGAAGAAAAAGGATACAAATATAAAATAAAAGAACTAAACGAAAACCTGTAATCTTACATTTGAATTGGAAATAGCAATATAAATTCCTGATGTATTTTCTCTTAAAAATACATATTTTCTAGGTTTGGTCACTATAAGTCTTAGAAGCAACGAGAACCCAGTTGCCACGAGCTGCCATATTGCTCAGATGAGCTGGGGCATGTTCATGGTGGTATGGCCGTGGACTCCCACCGACTTCAGGCTGGGACCTCTGCAGACCACATCCTGGTGAAGAGAACCACAGCACTCTGAGCAAATGGCTGACACTGACTCCAAGTCTGGGGACGGGAATGCCTCAGGGCAATCTGGGCATCTCTGTGTGCCAGTCCCTTTTCTATGAGCTCCTTAAGTTGAGAAAACTGAGATTTACATAGATTGCCCAAGGTCACATGGATACAAAGTGACAAAGAACAGATACAAACCCAGCACAGGAAAAAGTTGCTCAACCTTGCCAGTAATCAGAGAAATGTGTATTAAAACAACACGGAGACTTACCTTCCTATTTGAAGGGTAAAAGTTAATGTCTGATAAAATGAAACTTAAGTGAGCTCTTGAGGAAATAGGAACTCTTACGCATTGCTGGTGGAAATTTAATTTTTTGGAACCTTTTTTGGATAGTGATTTCACCATACCCAATACATTTGAAGATGCACAAACCTCATGCCCAGAAATTCCACAGCTAGCCTAGAGAAACTCTATATACATCTACACCAAGAAACAATGTATAAATGTCAACATTCATTACAGCCCAGATTTTGACAAAGAACAAGTAGAAACAGCCTCAACATCTCTCAGAAGGAGTCTAGATGAGTAAACGTGGCTTATTCATAAAGGGTATACTCTTTGTGGCAATTGAAATGAATGAATGAATTGGATCCACTGGAGAAACCTCAAAACAGTGTTGAGTGAAGGTAAAATTGCATATGAAATGTATGCTTGATACTACCTACGTAATTCTTAGAAGTCCACAAAACAAGAATATGTATGGTTTATGACTTTGTATATGTGTAGTAAACGTACAAAAATATATATGAATGGCCTACACTCACTTCAGAAGGCAAAGGAGTGTTTTCTTCATATCTTTAACATTTTATTTATATATATATTTTTTTTTTTTAAAGATTGGCACCTGAGCTAACAACTGTTGCCAATCTTCTTTTTTTCTCCTCAAACCCCCCTGTACATAGTTGTACATCTTAGTTGCAGGTCCTTTTGGTTGTGGGATGTGGGACGCCGCCTCAACATGGCCTGACGAGTGGTGCCATGTCCGTGCCCAGGATCCGAACCCTGGGCCGCCGCAGCAGAGCGCGCGAACTTAACCACTCGGCCACTGAGCCCGCCTCCTGTTTATATTTTAAAAAAAGAGCTTTAAAGCAAATATGGCAAAATGTTAACAACTGTGGCATGTTGACGATGGCATGTAGACATCATGTAATATTTTCTGTACATCTGAAATTTTTTATAATTAAAATATTTAAAAATCCGAAGCACAATATTCTATATTAGGCACAATTTGCTCAATTAAAAAAAAAAAGTGAAAGGTAAATGGCAATGTGCTAGCTTGGACTGGATCCTAAGACAGAAAAAGGACATTAGAGGAAAAACTGGTGAAATCAGAGTCCTAATTTAGTTAATAGCATTGCTCCCGCATTAACTTCTTGGTCTTGACAAGTGGACCATGGCTATATAAGATATTTACATTAGCAGAAACTGAGTGAAGCATATGAAGAAACTTTCTGTACTATCTTTTCTACAACTTTTCTGTGAATCTAAGATTATTTTTAAAATGAGTGAAAGTATCAAATCAAATTCCATATATTTTGTCTAAATGATTTTCTGCTTTCTTTTCATGGGAATTCAAGCCTTTTCAATGGCAAGTTCTACGAGCCTGTATATTTGCCAAGTGCCCTTGTTATGACTGAGGTGGCCTTACCTGCAGGTGACGTTGCCGCACCTCCCCAGTGATGGCCATCTGGATGTGAAGTAATAGGAGGGCGTCACAAGAGCCTCTGAAGCAGGGGTAACCCACGTGGAGAAGAAGTCTTTGAAACCAATCTAATCCCTGGTTTCTCTTCACTTTTCCAAATGCAACAGCTCCTCCATGAGAACCTGGGACGTGCAAAGTATTTCATGGTGGGGGCTAATTAGCTGAGTATGATTCACGGTCCTGTAAGTTTTGAGAAGCCATTCAGAAGGCAAAACTTTGGAAAGGTAAAATTATGGTCCCAGATGCATAAAGAGCAAGCGATCCTAAGAAAGTCAGTGACTTCCTGTCAAGTCAAATGTGGAGGCACCCTTCCTTTTTGTTGTCAGTGAGGAAAGCCCCTCACCCTATCAGAGATCTCTTGGGTTTTGCAGTTCACAAAGTTAGTGGAATCTTATTTGCATAGAACATTTTTAACTTTTCAAAGTGCTTTTACCATCATTAGGTTTCATAACAGTTGCGTGAGACAGTAGGGTGTTTCCTTTTTCTTAGGTGAAGAGAATGAAGCCCAAGGAGGGTGGGCAGGGGGTGGGGGGTGGGGGAGGGTTGTCTAAGGCCAGGAAACCAGAACTCAGAGGCCGCCTCAACAAGCGTCAAAGTTTAATCTGCCGACACAGCACCTGGGGATCCTGTGAAAATGCAAATTCTGGTTCAGCGGGCCACCAGCGGGGCTCGAGATTCTGCCTACTTGACAGGCTTCCAGGTTATGCTGGTCCCCTGGCCACTCTGAGCAGCGGGAGACCGGACGGCTGGCACAGGCTGGGTACTAACTCTGCTGGTCTGCTCTCCCTGTGTGTGCCTGGCGGTGCAGATGGACTGTAAAGCAATGTTTGGCAAAAGAAAGGGATCTCACCTGATGCGGTTCTCAATCAAGCAGAAATGACTTCAAGATTTCGGGATGGTGTCATGCTCTTCGGGTGGCACCGTCCTTCTCCGTGTGACCCATCTGTAATTAACCGGTGCGTGGCACACGAGTCACGGAGGCTGGAGATAGGCAGAAACACGCTTGGACACTCCCAGGATTTACTCACCTTTATGAGTTGGGTTTTGTCCGAAGTTATAATCTGTCTCAATCCCGGATGCATTTGTGCCCTAGAATCTTACAGTTATTCACTAATTGGTGCCCCACGCATCAAACAGAAATAAATGGGCAGCGCCCTGGTGGCTCCCCCACCCCTGCCCCAGCCCATAGAGCTCCTCGGCCTGGAGCTAAGCGCCCTCCCCAAGCTCTGCGCGCTGTGGGCCCTGGGAGTCTCCTTCACCCGACGTATGAGATCTGGTCACATCCTAAATGGTAGTCAATCTCTTGTGGCCTTGTCGTAGGGAATTCCTTTGTGAAGAGAATGAGCTGTCCCTTCTGGGGACTGGATCTGGTTTGGGGGGCACAGAGCCATTCTGGGTTCACTGGCCGGTGTGGAGAGGGGTGCACCCGTGCGGCACCCTTGCCCCTTCCTGTGCCCTAGGATGGGGCTGGGGACAGGGCAGCTGACAGCCCCCAGCACTTGTTCTAAACAGCAAGTGTGGTTGCTGGACTCCTTCCTCGTAACTGGACAGACTGGTGTGGCGAGGTGTCAGCTTTCTTTATAAAGCACTTTTGGTTTCCTTAATGACACTTATTATGAACGGTTCTCAAATATGACTGAAGGACAAATATCACCGTTGATGTATTTACTGACATCAAGCCTATCCTGGGAGAGTTGTGGACTGAATTCTGGTGCTGAGCCAGCCCCTCGCCAGAGTTGCCAGGATTGGAAGTGGTTGGGATGACGGTTACATCACGGGTGGATGATTTGACAAGACACATTCTTACTTTAAAGATTATTCTGATACGATGGGGCATTTGTTGCTCTCTTTCACTTTATCACTCAACTGAAATGTTGAGCTCACCTGTGTGTACAAAGTTTCATACTAGCCTTGGGGGTGGTAAGAGCAGATGAAAAAAGAATGAAAAAGAAGGAAAGATGGCATTTGTTCTTAAGGATTCCATACTCTAGCTGAGAAACTGAGAGAGAAAACTAATAAATATGATAACATAATGGTAACAGGCCCTCCGGGACCAGTTCAACTGACCCCATCTTACCAACAGAGTGATTAAGGGTTGTCAGTCAGAAAATTTGCAAAGTCACACAGCCAGAACATGTGCAAAAATGTCTTGCCCCGAAATGACTGCGGAGCCAAAGATCCGCCTCCCCATGGAGCCAAAGGACCAGGACACAAGTGGAACTTGAAAGTCGGACTCTTATCAGAAGCAGGGGGTCCCTCGTTCAGGAAGACCCGGTGTTAAAATTCCTTCCCCACTTCATCAGAAATGCTTAGGGCCTCATTGTAAATGTTTAGAACTCTGTCATAAACGTTTAGAAGCCCACCAATCAAAACCTGTCCCGCCAGTGTTTCTGCGTGCCAGTCGGTTCTCCCTAAACTCTTAAATTTTGCCCCAAATCCTGAATCGGGGAGATAGATCTGAGGGCACACACCCCCTTGTCTCCCTGCAGATGAATCTGACAGAATAAAGCTGACTTCTTTCCCCAAAGGCTGATGTCATAGTTAATTGGCTTCTTACGCACATCAGGCAGAGAACCGCAATTGTGTGCAGTAACATAATCAATGCTCACTAGTCCAGAGTCATCAATCCCAAAGAGAGTGTTTCTGACTCATATGGCGAGGGAAACCTTCCCAGAGGAGGCGAAATTTAGGCTACACTTTGAAGGATAGACAGTTTTGTAATGTCGGGAAAATGAGCAAAAACACTCAAGGAAAGCACGAGGTATCTGAAAAGGGAAAGTAGACTCTTGGGGCTGGAACAGGGCTATGGAGGGGAGCCGTGGGGGACAAGGGTGGGAAGGTAGGTTGGGCCATGTCGTGAAGCGCCACGAAAATCAAAGCTAAAGAGTGATTTCATCCCAACAGCAGTGGGAAGCCACTGAAGTTGATTAAACCTTCAGATTTTACCTTCACGGAACACTCACAGCGGTTCATGAGATTAATAAACCACCTCCTAAAATGAAATGAGACAGTCCTAAAGAATCTTAATTCCTTAGCACTCAGTATATTAAAGAGCCCGTTTGGTTATGATCACAAGACCAGTTTTCTAATCCTTGCCCCGCTACTGGTTCATCGGTGATGGCAAAGAACTCTTCTAGGCCATGATTTCCTCAGGAGTAAAGTAAAGGTCAATCAGATCATTGCTCAAGTTCCTTGCAGCTCTAAAATCAATTATTCTCATTCCACTGTTTCAGAGACTTTCTCCACAGCAGTGAGAAAAGAATGATATTGAAAATCATAGTTTTAATTATTTAAACTTGCGGATTTGTTTTAATTCCATCTGCATCCCAAAGTAGAACTTTGCACGCTGGAAAAGAAGCCACACAGGGTTTATTCACTGAAACTTAGATATAAAATCTATCTATGAAGGGCACATGACTGCATGTTTTTGACTACTGGACTATCAAATGAGAATTATTTTTCAACATCACAGATGAAAAATTTTAAAACAAAATACAATAAATTATGGCAAAATACTTTTTAAAAATGTACTCGAATATGTTACAGTGGATAACATTATTGATTCAATCTTCATATTTTGGGGCTGTACAGGAAATGCCAAGAGTAAACTTGTCACTTATTCATCTTCAAAAGAAATTGCATCCATAAAAGGACAAGTTCTTTTTTTCTTCTTTGAATTGGCAACATGAAAAAAAAATTTAAGAGCTCTTCTAAAAGCAGAAGCGAAGAGCTCATGAAAACAGAAGTGTTCGTGTGGAAGTTTTGCAATCATTCCTTTGGCTCCCCGAGGGCACCGTGGGTCAAGGAAACTTGCTCTGTTTCTACTCTGCCTGCACTAGCTCCCCAAGGACAGACACCGTTGACCTGGTTTTACTTTTCCTTGGAAATACTTATCACAATTCTGGTCGCTTCATTTTATTGTCTTTCCCCCACTTAAGTGCTGGGATTCTGTATTCACAGCTCTAACTCCACATTTGGCCCATACGTTACTCAATATTCATTGAATAAATGAATTTTTTATTTATCTGCAAACTGAGGCACTTGGACTAAATTTCCCATGTCCTTTCTATCTTTATGATTCTGTGATCTACATGAATTTACTTTGAATTATTTAAGTCCAGACAGTTGAATTTTTCCCTTCAGCTTAATTTCCAGCCTTTGATTGCTCGTTAGTACTCTTTCCAAATTAGGATATTTTTGTCCTGGTTCAACTGACGAGAAAGCAGTACTAGCAGGGAGAGCGGGCTAAGTTCACACAGGAAAGGGTTCTCTGAGGGCTGACGGACGATTTGCAGCTGAACCCAACTCCTACCTCTTAAAGTTGTGGTTTACGTCTAAAACAATAAAAAAAACAACTAAAAAGGTAGGTAAGGACAAATCAAACTTCAGATCAATTTCTAAGTGGAAAATTTGATGATGTTCTAAATTTTACAGATGCTAAAGCACAATGCCATTTTGTTGGCGTGGCTCCCAAGAACATAACTGGGAGCTGCACGGTAATCCTCGGTGCCAGTAAACCTCCAGGAACCTCAGGGAGAAGAGCCAGGGCCTCAGCTGAACCCACAGTTCTTCAGCGTCCTAAGTCCAAGCCCATTACAATGCACTCCATTACAACGAAAATCTTTACTTTCTTTGGAAGCCCACTCTATTTTGAGCAACACTATATACAACCCAACAGATACTATGAAATCACTGACAGCTTCTTGAAATGTTATAGCTAAATTACAAAAAGTAATTGGACAATGTAGACAACCCCAATAAAGTATTTATTCTCATACTGTGATCAACATTTGATGACATATAAAATTCAGTTGGGAAACAGAGATCAAAAGAACTGTGCTTTTCCCTTAAAGCAGACTCAATGCCTTGAGCGTAAATCTTGGATGGGGAAGTATTTAATTCATTGTGCTTTTTATGTATTTTTCTTGCTACCTATTCCCAGTTTTAACCTTAAATCTGTGCCTCTGGGAACTATTTCTTTTAACTCAAATACAACGTACTACTACTCATTCTGTAAAATCATTGTCTATTAACTATAAAAAGTACACTCAGATAAGAACTCTGTAAAATCACTTCCTTTTAGAAGCCATCAAATATTCAGGGAACTTTATTTTTAAAGGATAAATCAAATAAGACATAGCTTTCATTGTTCCAAACATGCATAATCCATCCTTAGTATAAAATGTACTCAATCGGTAAAGTACACATGAAATACAAAGGGAATGCAACTTCACATATGTAGAACGATTGCTAGCTATAGCAATTTAACAGTCAAATTAATACACTGTGCATTAAGACAAAAACAAAAAAACCAACATCTTAAAGCCAATTATAGTACACCAAGGGAAATTCTGCTATGGAATGGTCTGACTCAAAGCAAAGAATAAGGCACCTGCTATGAATTTAGAGTAACTTTCATTTTTAAAGTTACAATGAAACAGAATGTTAACCAGGACACTTGTTTCAAAGAGGGAAACAAGTACAGGGGTTGATTTCCTGGGTGAGAAAGGCAGGTAACAATGTAGATGAAAACCTGCTGGCGCAAGGTTGGCCGATTCCTTTTCTATTCCAGAGTACTCAAGTTCCTACACATCCTTACCAACTCCTCTCCCTCGCTCCCCCCACACTCGGGGGATCAGAGGCGCTCTCTGAGACTCACACCGTGTGTAGACTAGGTAGCACATTTCCCTTCAGGTCCTCTTAAAACAGCTTATTTTAAAAGAGATATCCTGAGGCAATTAAAGCAAACGAGCAGCTTTCTTTCCGATTCATTAATACATAGACACTTCTCAGGCTTTTTTCATCAAGTTATGGGTAAGTATTTAAATAGCCAATGCTTGCAATTTTCAATAGTACCAAGAAACCCAAAACCTGCCTTATCACTCACCCTTACCGTTAGTAAAAAGAAAGTTTGATCAATCATAACCTATAAAGTCAAACAAAGGGAAGACTAAAGACTGATCCTTGTCAGTAAATCCATTTAATTGCAGATGACACTTTAGTCTACCTAATACCCTAACAGAATTCTAATCATAAATCTAGAAAAAGCATTCCCAAACTAAGTCTAACTTTTTAGTTGATGTGCCCTTTTTGGTATTGAAAGTGCTGTTAACATGCTAACATCTTACGGCACACTGGACTCAACAGTATGTCCTGACGAGGCATCCATTTTTAGTAGTATTTTCCCTTAAAACGTTGTCTAGCATAGTAGACCCCGCTTTGATACATTAAAGTAATTCCGGTGCCATCGATGGTGACACAAGCAAACCTTCTCTGACTCTCCCCCACCACGGCAGCTTGCAGTGAGACTGAAGTGACTGAAGAAGTTGCAAAACGCTAACCCACGTTTTCTTACGGCAACTTAGGTTAGCATGTTCCCTCATGCAAAATCCAAGGTCGTGTCATAGAAATAATATTGTTAACACAGACATTGTGGTTGTTAGCATCTGCCTTTATATTAGGCATTTACAAGCTTTTAAAATTTTTTAGGTGCTAAAGATTGTGGGAAAACTAGACTGCCTAGTTGTTCCGTTTATCAGCACTTTATTACAGGACAGTTAGAAGACCCTGTATGGGAGTGTGCTTTCAATTCAAGAAACAGTAATAAAGTGCCTAGCTATATGAAAACCATGAGATTCCGAATTTTAAATTAAGCTAATTGCATTTACACATCAGGATTAACAAAATCTAGACCCTGTCTACACAGATTTAATCTAATTATCTATACGGTATACTGTTTCAATAGCCACATTAAAAAAAAACTTACTCTTTACTGACTGAATAAGTAGGGTCCACTACTGTAGCTTAACAATCAAATTTTATTGCTTTATTCATGTGGTGCTTTTGCAAGGCACTGTGGTATGGACTAGAAAATTGGAATGACTCGTGAAGAAACCTTGGAATGACACACGAAGGATGGTATGAAAAGTCATTCTGAGGCAGGATGCTTTACTGAATTGTTTTTAACCAGGGTATCAAACATTGGGAATGAGTTCAAGTTAAAATTCACAGGAGAATGGAAACATCTCAAGGTCAGCCACTTCACATGCCCATCCTGATACTTTGAATAATCTGGAAAATTGCTGTAAAGAGAAAGAGCAAATATTAAAACATGCTTTGAATAAAACAGATCTTGCAACTGACAAATATTTATTAAGGTAGTTCAAGACTCCAAGAGCACCCTTACAGTTACTGGCAAATGCTACGTAACTTCATTGTAATAAGAAGTGAAAACAGGCTGGCCTGCATTAATAAAACAATTAAATGTCCGGAAGTTATTTTTCTTCAATCTCAGCTTCTCTGAATTTTGTCTAACTGTCCAAGAGAGTTGACAAATAAGCAATCATTTTAGAAAGAACTTTTAAAGCATCAAAGCAAACAGCTTTTTCTAGCATACAATTATTTTGGTTTATCCCTAAATATTAAATGTCCTTTCAAGGCCTGGCCTACAATGTATGCATGTTTCCTCATTCTCACAAAGCTGAAACTCAATAATCTTTAGGTTACATAAATTGCTTGGCTCTTGGCCATTTATCAGGGAAAGCTTCCAACTGGTAAGTTTAGGAGACAGGCAAGTGCACAGTTTGAGAAATCTCAGTAACCTGAGAATGTCAGAACGTGGAAAACAGAAACACGGACTTCCACATCGACAACTCGCACGTTAAAATAACAAACGGAGAGAGGAAAGACATTTTGTAATCCATCTGCCGAGACACGAGTCTGTTCCTCTAACAGCAAGCTGCTCTGATAACTAATTTTTCCTACCATATGTCAAACGTTTCTTTCATCAATCTCAAAACACTGGTCTCATACATTAAATTCCCAAGCAGGTACATTTCCTCTGGAGTGGATCAATCCTTTGTACTAGCTTTACTCTATAGAATAAACCCAACTTTGACATAAAGACATCAGATCCTGGGTTGTATTAATAAGTCCGAACACCCATATGGACACGATACTCACAGGCTTCTGTTCTGCAAAGGCACTGATAATGGGGCTACAAAACACTCTCGACTCTCACCCCCGGGGGTATTTTTGTGTCGGTCTGGACTTCTCCCAAGTCGACCATTCCTAAGGACCCGACCTCCTTTTCCTGGTCTCCCGTGGGCACAAACCAAGCCGGGAGAAGTTTCTGGAGCACATATGTGGGACAAGCAATTTGGTTCAGAGGGAACCGAATCATGTGGCGCTCCCGGCAGGTGGGTTGAGGACCACGCGGGGAGGATCCACCACTGATGGGTCACCACGTCATCCCAACCCGTCCCCACCACCCTCCCGCAGGGAAGCCCCCCGAACACTCACCAGAACCACAAACGACGAAAATAAAGAGAGCCAGCAGCCAGGGTCCCACGGACGCCTTCTCTTCGGGAGCATTTCTCTGCAAAAGGAAAGGCCGCGGGTTCACACGCGGGGCGCCCCGCGGCCCGGCCCCCGCGCCGCCCCCCGGCCCCCGGCCCGCTCCCGGGGCTGCGGCGGCGCGCGGCTCACCGAGGTCTTGGCGACGTTGCCGCGCTGCGTGATGTTCTTGCTGTGCTTCTCGTTGGCCATCCGGATCCGCTGCTTGGCGACCATCTTCGCGGCGCCTCGCCCGCCCGCCCGCGCGGCCGCTGCGGCGCTGCGCTCGGCTCCCGGGCCGCGCCGCCGGGCAGGAGCTCCCGGGCGGGCGCTGGCTGCGGCGGTGGGCCTGGGCGCGGGGGGCGCGGGGGGCGCGGGCCGCCGACCGACCGACGACGCCGACCGGCCGCCGAGCGAGGCCGGCGCGCGGGAGCAGAGGACGGGCCGCCGGAGTCCCGCGCCGCCGCCGGGAGCGTGGAGGGAAGAGGAAGGCGACGAACGCAACAACCGGACGATGCAGCCCGGCGCCGCGAGCTCCTTCGGGTTCGGCTGCCAACGTCAGCACCGGCCGGGCCCCGCCCCGCGGAAGGGCGGGCTCCGCCTGCCCGGGGGGAGGGAGAGCGCCCGCCCCCGCTCTGTGGAGCGTCGCCCTGGAGTTGCGCGTGCGCGGCCGGGCTCCTTCTCCGCGGCGCTCTGCAGCCGGAAGTGGATTGGCCCCGAGGCTGGTGGCCCCGGAAACGCCAATCCGCCGTCTCCGCGCCTGAGGAGACGTGTAGGGGCCGGGTTCGGCCCTCGTGAACTCTGACCCGAGCGGACGGGTTTCTCTTTCCGGGACAAGATGGCGCCGTCCACGCCGCTGCTGACAGGTAAGTTGTGAACGGGCAGGGGACTGTTTCTTCAGAGCAGTTTCTGTTTGTGTCTCTGCCCGTGGGGGCTACCCGAGAAGCCTTGGAATCTGATGCGCCCTGTCTTGCGCGCTGCGGCAGAGGCTTAGGGCCTTCGGGTTTCTCGGTGTAGCGTGGCCATCGGAAGTGAGGCCCCCGCCTCTGGCTCCTCCGTTCCCCCTCCCTTTTGCCCATCCATCATTCTTCCCGGCCGCTTCCCGTTCTGCGAGAATGGAGGAGGCGGGGTGCGAACAGCAAGTGCTGGCTGACTTTGTTCCCCTGGGCCTGCAGTCTTGGGGTTACACGAACCCTTGTCTGGTGACAGGCCTTTCGCTCTGTAATAAGCTGCTGACCTAGTCCTCTAGAATGACCGACCACACGTTAAATACGCCTGAATTTAGGGAATGCCGAATTCTGTACTCCTTGCTTTAATGAAATGTGTAGGACTTAATGGGGAGAGTGGAGCTGTGGAGGTGTAGGTTTCAAGTGATCAAAGTGAGGTCTGAGGTGGTAGCTGTGGGCATTATAAGGTAATCTAGCAACGTTTGATGGTGAAATGGTTATGAGCATTTTAGAATTAGAACAGTAGAGGATTCCTGAGGTTTTGAAGCTGAGGCTGTGGGAGAAGATAATAGACTTCGTCTCGAGCAGTGTCAGGGAAGGCTTAATTAGGGCGATGGCTGGGAGTCTTATATAGGAGTATCAAGTAAGGAGAGGGAAGTAAGGGAGGGAAAAGAATGGAAGGCTTTGGTTGTTACCAATAACTTATATAGAAGAAAAAGAAGTCAGCATGAGAAAGGTTGTCTGCTTTCGAGGACGGGGCTTATTTCCCGAGACTTGAGCCTTAACAAGCTTTTGTACCTTTTGCCACTGTACATTTTAAGATCTTTGTTATCAAGCATCATGCCCACTCGTATTCAATCCGGCTGCGACAGTTCATTCATCAAACATTTATCAAATACTGAGTATATTTTGTTAGATAATATGCCAGGCAGATACTGTTTAAAAGGCATAATTACATAATTAAATGAATTTTTTCTCTAGCTTCATAAGGTAGCTCGTATGTTATTCATAATTTTGAAATACTAAATGCCTATTTGAACTCTAATTTTAAAAATTAGAACATTTTGAAGTCCGATTAATTTTCTCCCTTTTAAAAATCATGACAGTGGCTCCTCACTGCTTGCAGGGTAAATTCCATCCTGTTCAGCTTAGCAGGTGGAACCCGTTGTAGTCCTTGAACAGCTCCTGCGTTCGTTTATTTCCTTCCCACCCCATTCTAGTTTGTGTTCCATCAGTACTGAGCTGCTTATAGAGCCGTTAAACAACCTGCTTCTTCAGTCTGGAGCTATTCCTCTTGATGGCTAGTTGCTTTACATCTTTTAAAGTTCATTTCAGACATTATTGGTTTGTGAAGCCTTTTCTCGCTTCCCAGATAGCCAGTCACTCCCTAGGCTATTTTTGTACCTCATATATACTTGGCTTTTTTTCGCTTACCACATAGGATAATTACCTAGTTGTTTACAGCTTTTCTCCCCCACTAGGCTGTACTTCTTGATGGCGGGGGCAGGGTCTTGGTCATCCCCACCTTCTGGAGGAATAAATTGATGAAAGATAACCACTTCTTATAAAGTCTGAGTACACCACATTAAGCTATCTCCACATTCTTTCTATTCACTCGTTCACATTCAGTCACTTCTAATTAAAATGAATCCCTCATTAGAAAGTTGTACGTAGAAGAAATTGTTGCAGTTATTGAAACGAGTTTGTTTTGAGTCCACATTTTTGCTTTTTATTAACTTGTGATACAGTTTATCTTCTGTTATGAACCTGATTTTGTGTTTCTTCTAATAAACTTTATATGTCCATTTATTCGAATTTTCATAAGAAGTTGCTCAAACTGATTAAATTCAGTAGAGCATCTTAGTGGTTCCAAAATGCCTTGCAGCACTTTCTCATAGTACGCTTCTGTGTAGGGAGGTGTGAAATAAAATATGTTTTAAATAGTGGTTTATTTGTATGGACAAAAGTATAATGAGTTAATATGATTTTTATGATGACTTCAGTTGATAAAAATAGACCCATCTATTGTAAAGCATCATTGCAAAGAAGCATATTGCAAAGAAGATTTTCTGATTTAATGGGATGAACAGTGTCATCAGTCTTTAAAGTAGCTTTGATGTGTACTTTTGTCCGATGGAATGTGTTTTTAACTTAGTGCAAAAATCTTGATCTATTCAACTTTTTATTTTAATTTAACACTTTTGTCCAGTATTCCCAAACAACTCCCTTCTTGAGAAATGTTGAAAAGCTTTTGACTGTTTTAATTTCTTGCCATATTGTGAACAAAGCATTACCAAAAACGATGGGCTTTTTAAAAGCCTTTTATTTTGATAGAATTTAAGACTGAGAAGTTGTGAGAACAGTGAGGAGAGTTCTCGTGTACTCTTTGCCTAGCTTTCCCCGTGATAATACGTAGCTTATATACCCATAGCCCATGATCAGAACCAGGAAATTGACAATGGTGCAGTAGTATTTACTAAACGGCAGTCTTTATGTGGATTTCACCAGTTTGTCTATGTGTGTATAGCACTAAAGAAATTTTATCACATGTGTACATTCATGTAACCACCACTATCAGAACTGCTAGTAGGGGGTATAGAATTGCTCCATCCAATACAGAACTGCTCCCTCACCACACAGAAGATTCTCCCCTTTCATAGTCAGACCCTCCCTCCATCTCTAACCTTTGGCAACCACTGATCTGTCCTCCATCATGATAATTTTGTCTTTTCAGGAGTGCTATGTAAACAGAATCATAGAGTGTGCAACCTTTGGATTTTTGTTTTGAAAGTTCTTTTTTAGAATGTGAACATGTGCTTGTTGAAAAGCAGTCAGTTAATTTGACTCAAGACTTTGCTTCTCCAGAAACATACTAAAACCAGAAATTGAAAACCACATGAGATTGAATGCTACTTGAGCAGGAGAGACATGGCACTTTTCACCCTGACTTTTCTGCGAAGTGTTGCCTTCTAAGATTTTGGATTAATAATCTGCATGAATGAGGATGGGTTAAGTGGAGATTTTTTCCCCCTATTCCTGTCGTAGTCCGTTCTGGCTCCTATAACAAAAGTACCATAGACTGAGTGACTTAATAAACATTTTTATTTATTTCTCGCAGTTCTGGAGATTGGGAAATTCAAGATCAAGGCACTGGCAGATTGAGTGTCTGGTGAGCACCCACTTCCTGGTTCACAGACAGTGGTCCTCTGCCATGTCCTCATGTGGCGGAAGGGACAAGGGAGCTCTCTGGGATCTCTTTCATAAGGGCACTAATCTTACTGATGAGGGCTCTGCCTTATGACCTGATTACCTGCCAAAGGTCCCACCTCCAAATACCATCACATTAGGGATTAAGTTTCAACATAGGAGTTGGGGGGCAAGTACATGTGCAGTTTATAGCAACTCCTTTGAAGTCTTCCACCTCAAAGGTATGAAATAGAAATTTTAGAAAAGGAAGACCCTGTGCTAGTTGCCCTGAGTACACTGAGAGTTCCCACTGCTGTGGCCAGAAGGCTCCCTTCATGGGTTCTGAGGTACAGCTCCATTGTAGTATAATGTACAAACTCTTTGAAATTTTCCCAAGTAAACATTGTGGTTGGTGATGACAGCAAAATCAATCAATGTGGAGGACCAGGGTTACTAGCTGCAAGTGTCATGAGAACACAGGAAGCTGAGTTGAGCTGGGAAGGTTTTTGCTTTTTCTTTTTTGCCAGTCACTTCAGGCATATGTTCTTGGGGGCAGCAACGGCAAGAGTGTGGTTTGATTGCATCACATTTTCTAATTACAGCTGCACCTTCATGGGACTAGGCTAACAATGTGCTGTTTTGTTTTCCTAGGCCTGTGTGTGAATTCTGAAAGAGAGCTCTTCGTGTGTTAAATTGCCACTGCAGTTTGTGGGAGGGACCTCATTAGGCTGATAAAATTTCATGTGATCTAGGAATAAAGTGTAATCTGCTAACTAAACTCCCTAGTTTGGGAAACTCATTTTTGATTAATCCCTCAAATAAATGTTTGTTAAAACTTTGATTACAGTGTTAAGAAAAGAATGGTCTCTTCTAATCATAGTGCATCATACATGATATTGCAGCAGATGATTGATGTGATGAGAGACAGCACTGCTTTGTCTGTGTAGTAAGAGAATTGTGATGTACACTTGCTCTTAGCCAAAAGGACAAGAAGTGATTGACAATTTTGATGCTAAAGAATTAAACTTAAACTTTATAGGGACCGGCCCCGTGGCCGAGTGGTTAAGTTCTCACGCTCTGCTGTGGCGGCCCAGGGTTTCACTGGTTTGGATCCTGGACGTGGACATGGCACCGCTCATCAGGCCACATTAAGGCGGCGTCCCACATGCCACAACTAGAAGGACCCACAACTAAAATATACAACTGTGTACCGGGGGGGATTTGGGGAGAAAAAGCAGAAAGGAAAAAAAAAGATTGGCAACAGGTTTTAGCTCAGGTGCCAATCTTTAAAAAAAAGAATTAAACTTCATAGTTTTTAAATCTTCTAGGAAAACATTTTTTAGCACAAAATGATTTCTAAATGTTATTAGAGATTTTTAGAATAGATATGTTCGGTGTTTCATTCAAGAAGTGGCAAGACTGAGCTCCTTTGAAATCATTATGTTGAGCGCAGTGATGGATTCATTTCTTTAAATCCCTAGTGCCTAGCACATGGAGCTATGCAGGAGCCAGATCATATAGAGCCTTGTAGGCTGTGGTGTAAGGAGTTTAGATTTTGATATATGCAGAACACCTTGCTTGGCTCCAGAATATTCAAGGGCAAACTACCCACAGCAGTTTAGCAGCGCTGTCTAGTGCTCTGTTTCTGGTGAGACGTATCCAGTTGTGTACTTGTGGATGTCTAACAAACTCATCATTCACTTGTGTATTTATTTTCCATTCTTCCACTAGAAAGGAAGCTCTATGAGGACATAGATTTTTATCTTGTTCATCAGTGGTTCTTTAGTTTCATTCTAACTTTACATGTTTTGTTTTTGTTTTTTGTTTTTTGCTGAGGACGATTAGCCGTGCGCTAGCATCTGTTGCCAGTCTTCCTCTTTTGCTTGAGGAAGATTAGCTCTGAGCTAACATCTGTGCCAATCTTCCTCCACTTTTTTGTTTTTTAAAGATTGGCACCTGAGCTAACATCTGTTGCCAGTCTTTTTTTTTTTTCTTTCTCCTCAAAGCGCCCCAGTACACAGTTGTATATTCTAGTTCTGGGTCCTTCTAGTTGTGGCATGTGGGACACCACCTCAGCGTGGCCTGATGAGCAGTGCCATGTCCACGCCCAGGATCCAAACCGTGGAAACCCTGGGCCACCAAAGTGGAGCATGCGAACTTAACCACTCAGCCACGGGGCTGGTGCCCACTTTTTTTATATGTGGGTTGCTGCCGAGCGTGGCTGATAAGTGGTATAGGTCGGCGCCTGGGATCTGAACCCGTGAACCTGGTCCACCAAAGTGGAGCATATCACACTTAACCAGTAGGCCACGGGGCTGGCTCCTTCATTCTAACTTTAAATTATTTACTTTAGGACTGAGAATTATACTATTTTCAATATCTGAAAAGTGAGCTAGTTAATTCTGAGGTAGGAAATCAGTGTTCTGGGAACTGTGCCTTGAGAAGGGAAAGGAAATAGGCATCAGAGTTGGAGCCAAGAGTGGCCTCTATCTACCAACTTTGTTGCTTTCCCAGTAACCATGAGAAGAGTGGGAGATTTGTGATTAGCTGGCAGAAAAGGAAGCAGATGGAATTGTAGCCATGGACCTCAGTAGAACTTTTTCTTCTCTTCAGCTCTTGTACTGTTGCTGCTAGCACGAATTCCAGCTGATAAAGTGGTAACTCCTCACCAAGTCCTGTCAGTTTTATCTTCTAGATTTTGAACATTCGTTCTCCACTTTCCATTTGCACTGCCCCGGCCTAGTCCACGTTTCCATAATCTCTCCTGTGGGACTACTGCAGAGCCATGTTGAATAGTCTCTTCACGTCCACTCTTACCTCCTTTCAGTTCATTCTCTACTCTGTAACAGATTGACCTTTTCTTTTTTTTTTTTTTTTTAAGATTTCTATTTTTTTCCTTTTTCTCCCCAAAGCTCCCTGGTACATAGTTGTGTATTTTTAGTTGTGGGTCCTTCTAGTTGTGGCATGTGGGATGCCACCTCAGCATGGCCTGATGAGCAGTCCCATGTCCGCCTGCACCCAGGATTTGAACTGGCAAAACCCTGGGCCACCGCAGCGGAGTGTGAGAACTTAACCACTCAGCCACGGGGCTGGCCCCCAGATTGACCTTTTCAAAATGCAAATCTGGCTTTAAAAATCTGCCTAAAACCCTTTTGAAGTTTCTTAGGCTGTAGACCAACATTGCCTAACTTACACCACAAGATCCTGCTGAGCCTGAGCCCTGCTTTCTTGTCCAGCTCCAGATCCTTCCAGCCACCCAGCCTTTCCATTCTGCTGATGCTCCGTCGTCTCTCTTGCCGTGGAGTTACGCACTTGCTGCTTCTCTCTTTGCTTGTTAACTGCTATTCCTCCTTCACATCTCAGCACACTAATCCCTTACTCAAGGATGCTTTCCCTAACCTTCCATTTTTAGATTAAAGCTTCCTGTTATTCACTCTGTTAGCCTCATATATCTTTCTTTTGTAGCACTAAACACAGTTCTAGAATTCCATATATTTGACTTATTATTTATTAATGAGATCAGGGACAAGGCTGATTTTCCTTCCTCTTGTATCTTCAGTACTCAACATAGGATCTGGGAAGTAGGTTTTTGCCCAATAAGCATTTGTTGAATGAGTGATCAATTTATTTGGTTCAGCTTTAGATGCTTCTAATTGAGTCATTTAAAAAACTATAATCTAGTTCTATAGGTGATTTTGCTTATTTAATCTTTAACTTTGTTCCCACATAATTTTTTAGGCTATTACTCTCATTGGGGGCTTAGTAAATGAATGTTTCTTTCTCATCCCACTTGGTCTCTTCCTTTGGGAAATTGTAAATATCTTAGTAATGCCTTACATGTTTTAAGAACTTTGAGTATGCGCTGTATTTCCCTTTATTGTCTTCTGTGAAGCACACAGCCACCCCGTGTTCTAAGATTTCCGTTTTTACACTGAGGGCTCAGAGTCAGAGGTGGTGATGTATCCAGGCTTCCACAGCCAGACGCGAGCAGAAGGCTGCCTTTGAGTTCATGTCCCGCTGCCACAGCACACCTGCTTTTCACTGGTGACGGTTAAAGTTAGGAGTTCTTATTTATAAAAGTTACTTGAGAGAGTAAGCTAATACAAAGAAGATTGAACTTTGACTCAGCTTCTAATTGTTTCTAACATCCATACATTTTGAAAATGATCTTAGAAAAAAATGTGAAAACTTAGTACTAAGATGACTTTTTTCCATTTGAATAAAGAAACATAGTATGAATGTTGCACATGCATAGATTTCCTGTAAAAGATAAAAGTGGATTGATTGGAGTAGTCTCCTTAGAGACTAAATGAGTATGATTTATAGGAAGAGAAATAAGAGGGATCTCACCTGCCTTAGGCGGTTAGGACTGCTATAACAAAGTACTGCAGACTGGGTAGCTTATAAAGTGCAGAAATTTATTTCCTGCAGTTCTAGAGGCTGCAAGTCTGAGATTAGAGTGCCAGCACGGTCAGGTTCTGGGGAGGGCCCTCTTGCAGTTGTGGACTGCCGACTTACTGTATCCTTACATGGCAGAGAGAGAGCTGGCGAGCTCTCTGGGACTCTTCTTATAAGGACACTAATCCCCTTCCTGGGGCCTCCACCCTCAGGATCTAGTTACTTCTCAAAGGCCCCACCTCCAAATACCATCACAATAGGATTAGGGTTTCGACTTGAGGATTTTGGAGAGACAAACATTCAGTCTTTGCATTACCTATTTATTTCTCAGCAGTTACATGATTTCATGCAATAAGTAAGAAAAATGTGCCCATTTAATGCTAACATTCTATAGTTCTATGAAATGTTTAATAATTTCATTAATATTTTGACTGAAGGCTTCTTGTTTTTTAAAACATTTGTGATAACTGAGTATTGTTAACAAAGCCATGGTGGTTCTTTCCATTTTATTTCTTTAGTCCGAGGATCAGAAGGACTGTACATGGTGAACGGACCACCACATTTTACAGAAAGCACAGTGTTGCCAAGGTATGGTTTATTTTGTTGGGTGGTGTTATAGGGAACTATACAATACATTCTAAATTGTTTTTGTGGTTTTATTCTGAATAAGAAAGAAAAAAGACAGATAAGCTAGTTTCTTTGGGTGTATTGTATAATATTAACAGAAGACGGAAAGAATGCATGTTCTCTATCAAGAAAAATGATCTTTAGATTTGAAAATACATGCAGTTGGCCCTTCGTTTCTGCAGGTTCCACATCCTTAGATTCGACCAACCACGGTTTGAAAGGCCTACGATGGTTGCGTTTGTATTGAACACGTACAGACTTTTTTTCTTGTCATTATTCCCTAAACAATACAGCGTAACAACTATTTATATAGCATTTACATTGTTTTAGGTATTATAAGTAATCTAGGGATGACTTAAAGCATATGGGAAGATGTACGTAGGTTATATGCAAATACTACGCCATTTTATATGAGAGACTTGAGCATCGGCAGATTTTGATATCCCCAGTGGGGGGTCCTGGCACCAATCTCCCGCAGATACTGAGGGACGACTGTAATAGCTTCAGAAGGTTTAAAAGAGAAAGTGTAGACCATAGTGTAATTGAGGTCAAGCCTTTAGCTCAGAATTTTATCTTAGAGAATGAGGAAATCTTCCAGACTGATCACCAAACCACTGCCTATAATCGTCATGAAATCAGAGAATGAGACAGATATAAGAAAGGAAGGAAATACTAAAATATATATATAATATATAGCTAGATAGATATAGATATATTTTTCCCAAAAAGAAACAATGAAAGGGTAAGCCAAAAACTAATAAAAGTGATTATCTGTAGGGGGAGAGAGAGTTGCAGGATGCAGGGGGCATGTCTGTGAATGAATTTTGGTATATATAGTTTTGACTTTGGATCATGTAGTTGTTTTAAATTAAAAAAGTTAAAATGGAAAACAGAAACAAGTGAACCTAGCTTTATAATAAGTTGGTGGTATAACCTTATGATGACCTGCAAAATTCTTAAATGCATTCAATAGTTTTGTTGTTAACTGAAAGTTGATACTGTCATTTTAAATCTGTTGTAGGATAAAACAAATAGTTACAGTAATGTCATTAGGAAACAAGATTTTCTGTGTAAGAGTAAAGGGATGGACTTGCATATATCAATATGAACTCATGATTTCTTTTCATAAAATCGTTTGTATTTTCTGGTTCTGCCCATTGAGAAGGTCTAGAAGCAGCAATGACCTAGTAGCAGTGAATCCCGCTGCCTCACAGATTGTGATCTTCTCAACACCGTTCTTCTCCAAAAGGAGCCAGTTCCTTGGGGAAGTGGCCGACTCCAGGTCTGAGACATAAAATGTAGGAGCTGAGCTAGAGACGTCTAAGCCAGAAAACAAGGGAGCTATAAAAGACGGCTGGGGCTCTGTTCAAGGGTCACGGGAGTCAGTTTGAAGGGGTCACACGAACCTAAGAGGGATAGTTTGAGCATTAAGAAGAACTGTGACTAAGAGGATTAAGACATGTCAAGTATATATAATCACTCCCCCAAATCCCCTCCCTCCAGATCTTACTGGTCAGCACTGGAGGTTGATGGGGTCCTTGCTGAGCACCTTGAAAACTGATAGAGAGAAGGAATCAAGCATTTATCTCGCCTTTCCTGTACAGACTGTTTTTCAGAGTAACCAGATTGTTGATGAGGAATACTTCTTTATGAAGAATTCCAGTTAATAAATGCATAAAGAATGATGGGATTAGATAATCAGCATTTTGTAATCCTAAAGAAATCACATATCAGTGGTTCTCAAACTTTAGCATGCATCTGAATCATCCCTCCCCAGATTTTCCGATTCATGAGATCTGGGGTGGGGCCCAAGAATTGGAATTCGGAACAAGTTCCCGGGTAATGCTGATACTGCAAGTCTGGAAACCCCACTTTGAGAACCGCTAATGTCAAAAGATGCTGAAACTATTAAATGAACTGTTGATGAGGAACTTGATAATCAGGTTGGCATCACCTGAATCTGTTGACCAACTTTTATTAGACCTTGTCCTCTAGAACCTTGTTAGAGGAAATGTGGGCCCAAGACCAGCCATATTGGCATCACCTTGAACCAGTGCAGAAATGTAACATCTAGGCCCTACCCAGCTTACTGAATCAGAATCTTTATTTTAACCAGATTCTCAGGTGATTTGTATGCATGCTAGTATTTGAAAAGCACTGCTCTAGAAAACAAGAGTCTGTGTTAAAGCTTTTTGCTGCATTGCATTGGAGTGTGGGATCCCAAGGCAGCAGAAATGAGAGGAAAAGGGAAAGAGGCAAGGAAGAAGTGAAAGCAAATATAACATGGGGTGCCCTGAACTGGGCACAGATTTGCAAAACACAGCCAGGTTGCTTTGTCATGCAGTGTGTCTCCAGAGGGGCTCTGGGGAGCCGCAGTGCCTCAGAACAGTCTGTTGTGGAGAGGGACGGTAAGAAATGTGCATGCAGCCGGAGCCTCTCTTGGTCTGTCTGGGTTGAATCTGAGTGCTGAGCTCCTCTTCCTGCTACTGCAGCAGGCATAAGGGAGGCTGCGCTGGAAGGTGGCCCTCACTCCTGGCGAATCTTGAGACAACCAGTGGTGTTAGGAGGTGAGGTGGCCAGGTGTCTGCATTGAATAGCTGTCCCCTGGCAGCAGGAAGGGTTAGATGAAGCTGAGGAGGCACATAATGAGTGCAGTACAATGGCAGCATCTCTAAGAGTAGAACTGGAAGACATTACATGTCTCCTGGGGAAGTGCAGTAGGAACTACATGGTACTAACCTTCTGTGAAGGTTAAGAAAACTTGATTCTAATCAAGCTTTTAGATGAATGGTTCTCAAATTTGGAGGCATATTAGAATGACCTGGGCCTCTTTTAAAAACCGAGATATCCAAGTACTAGGTATTAAATGATAGTAAGGAGTTGGTAATTTTGCAAGATGAAGTGGCATAGTAGTGATTGTGTTTTTCAAAAACGTCCTCATCAGTCTGAGATGCATACTGAAGTATAGAGTAAAATGATATGACATCTGGTTTTGCTTTAAAATATTCTGGCATTAAATATGAAAGTAGAGAGTAGAGTAAACAAAATGGGCCATGAGTTAATAGTTATTTAAACTTGGTGATAGGTGCATGGGTGGGTTATCATACTTTTTCTCTATTTTTGTCTATATTTGAAGTTTTTTATTTGAAAGATCGTACTAGAAGGAAATAGACAAAATTTCCCAGTTGCCAAGATTAAGAAAAGAATTGAATTCTGGATAGTCTATTAAGCTTGCCTTCAGTCTTAAACATAATGCTTAGAATGGCATATTAAAAGGACACTTTATAATCATTGAGATAAATGGGGTGATTATTAGAGTCAAAATGAGCTTGCTGAGAACAAATTGTTTCAAGCTTATCTCATTTCCTTTCTGAGTACAATTTCCAGACATCAAGAAAGAACTGTAGACGTGATTTTAGCAAAGTATCTGAAAAATGAGAAAGTCTTTTGGTTGGATGATGGTAATGACAGTTGTCGTTGGTTAAGAGCTGTGAAGTCAGCTGATTAATGAGTTGATTTTAGTTTGAGGGAAGGACTGTTAAGGATCTTGTTCAGAGCTCATTCAACATTCTTAGAGTTAATTCAGATGATAGTTTAGGATGATATTTTATAGTTTATCCATTACATAAATCTGTACAGAATGACTAATATTTTAAAAGAGAAAATCAAACTGTAAATAGATCTCAGTAGGCTAGAATAATAGGCCAAACCTGGGTGGAATTTTATATGATAATTGTAAATTATCTGCCTTAAGGTTCAGAAATGAGTTGACAAGTATAGGATGGAGGACATCTTGATCATAGCTGTTTATGTGAGAGAGAGAAAAAAATGTTTCAGTAACTACAAACTGAGTATAAGCTTCTATTGTTGTGTGATTTCAGAAACACAAATGTCATCTGCAGATAAATTAACGCAAAGATAGTATCCAGTTTAAGGGGGATGCACTGGTCAGCTCTCAGTGCACTATTTAATAGTTCAAATATTTATTGTCCACAAAGTTCTCATCTGTTGTGACCACATGTATGGATATCTGTGTGTACACACATCCACGCTTCTCTTTGCGTCTTCATTATCACTGGGAGAGGGACTCATAGTAGCCATCTCCAGTTGAGAGATACAGTACTTAGAGTTTTGATCATTTGATAGCGTATTGCCAGGAAGTCCAGTTTCCACAGGTCTGTTTTTGTACAGAATCCTGCATCTGCATTTATTTAATGTGAAGATCCTCTTGTTGTTATGCTTTCTGTCTCTACTCATGAGAAATTGGTAGAAGGTCTTTATCCTTCAAATCCAGGGGCACTTGTTGGCCACTCGAGGATATTCTATCCATCATTGTTTTGTTACGCAGGTGGTCTGGGACATTCTTCACAAAGTCTCTATGTTGAAATCCTTCGGCCCTCTCAAGATCAGGGCTGACAGCTGGTAACTTGCACATTTCCTTAAATTTTGGGATTTTCACACCAACTGGTTATTCACCCAAAAGGGCTCTCTTTCTTTCTTTCTTTCTTTTTTAAAAGATTGGCACCTGAGCTAACATCTGTTACCAACCTTCTTTTTTTTTTCTGCTTTTTCTCCCCAAATCCCCCCAGCACATAGTTGTATATTTTAATTGTGGGTCCTTGTAGTTGTGGCATGTGGGACGGTGCCTCAGTATGGCCTGGAAAGCAATGCCATGTCTGTGCCCAGGATGGGAACATGTGAAACCCTGGGCTGCCGAAGCAGAGCGCGGGAACTTAACCACTCGGCCCCGGGGCCGGCCCTCTTTCTTTCTTGAGATTGATCTGTTGGTGTGAAATCAGTTTCCAGCTTACTTTACAGTGGTTGTTGGCACTGCAGTTTAAGAGAGAAAGTATTTGGTAGACTAAAGCATTTTGGAATTAATTTCCGAAATTTATGTAAGTTCTTGGTCATTAAATTAGTAGTAAGATTGTGGATTTTTAATAAGATTTTTTGAAAAGTATTAATGCTTATTAATGTAAACTTTTTTTCTTGTCATTTTCAGGGAATCTGGGAAAAATTGCAAAGTCTATACCTTTAGTAAGGATGGGACCTTGTTTGCCTGGGGCGACGGAGAAAAGTTAGTGTTCATTTATATAAAATTTTGTGTGTCTCATGAATCTAAAGCATAACTTCATTATTTGAGTAATATGTGTTTGGGTGTCATTAATAAACTCTGTCTTTTAATGTCGTGATGCAGATAGATATAATCTCCAACAAAACATCCATGGAACACTTCAAGGTTGTTCATTTCTTTTTATGTGTAATGACTTATCTAGTTACTTAAGAGTTTAAAAATAACATATGAAAAAGGACAATTTAATGCTGAAGAAGCTGAGAGGTGGTTTTCAATAGTGCTCTAAATGCCTGGTTAGGGTTTCTTAAATTCTGTGTTAACACTTAGAGAATAATTCTCTTTGCTTGTTTACCTTCGATTTAGATACATTGTAGCCTTGCAGTTAAATTAGTAACAACTGCCTGCAGTTATTACTATAAGTTTTATTGTATATAAAGTATATCATCTTAGTATAAGTTATTCAGAAGTATGTTTAGTATCCTCTATATTACATAAAATAATCAGATTACAAAATGGTCTCACAAAAAATGCTAGCGTTTTGATTTAATGCTCATAATTTCACTGAGAAAACCAATCCATTTTAATTTTTCCATAGTCACTACAACATTTCAGTTCACAGAATGAGGAAAATGCCCAAATATTTGTTGCTTGGTTTAAAGTTATTTTGTTGTTTTTAACCAGATACACTATCTTAGGTTTTTTAAAAGGGAGAAAATGCATACATTAGTTTGAAAAGTACATTTTAAATGTTTTTTACACAGTGGTAATATATTCTGAAGTCTTCAACTCTCAGGTCAGATTGGATTAAACATATGATTTTTAAAAATTAATGCTAAAAAGATTGTATTGAATTAGTTGATTCACTTTTTATGACTTTAGCTGACAGAATTAGCTTTTATAATTAAAGTATTAATCAGTTTTGTATTTTTTTAAAGTTACTGAATCCAACTGCTCTCATATTGTTAAGAATATAGTCATATTGAGTCTTATCCACAATGCTAAGATAACAGTCTTAATCTCAGCCTCAAAGAGAGGATACTCATGTTTTCTTCTTTTGGTGTAAGCTATTGTGAGTATTTGGGTTTTGTTTTCTTAAATCCACATTTTACTTGTTTTCTATTTGAGTAATGAGTTAATAGAAATTTACTATCTAATGGGACATACCATACCTCTTTCCATTGTTTATTGTCTTTTTGAGGTATCCCTTATTCTACTGGCTTAGAGTTTGTTGCGTAAGTCTTTTTTCACCTTGGCAGTTAGAATTAATTATTTTACATATTTATTCATATTCCCACTTGGCTTTCTGTTGGATTCAACTCTGAATCCTTTTAATATATCCCCATATGCAGTGCCCATCTTTTTAAAAGGTATTTTCTATACCTGGTTCTAGCATTTATTTCCTTAAAATGCTGGGGCCACAATGATGTATAATATTCCTGGGGCAAGAGAAACAGATGTAGCATATTGATTGTGGTCTTTGCTGAGTTCATGGTTAACTAAGCTGGAAACTAGAACTGATTTTTCCTTAAATATGTGTGGAGTTTTTTTCATTAAGATAAACACCTTTTGTTACACTAAGAATAACTATTAAAGGTTATCAACAACAGCAAAAAAGAAAGCTTCATGCAATTCTAAAATATGTAATTTATAGTAAGTTGTAAAGAATCTCATGTGTGTGTGTTTGAACAATATGCAATAATCATTTATTCTTACCAATTTCTTCTTATCTAATCCAGTGTCCTCAAACTTGAGTAGGACAAAGTAATTTTAAGCAAGTTCTAGAATCAGATGGAGTATAATTTTTTTTACCCAAAAGAGTACATAAGAGCAAGTCAGGCCAAACTAGTGTAAAGTTTGGCTGTGGCCTTTATCGTTTGTATGATCTTGGGCAAATCATCACACCGTTTAATTTTTCTAAGCCTCACCGTTAGTGAAATGGAGATGATAATACCTATCTTATAAGACTGTTGTGAGGATTAAATGAGAAAATGTACGTAAAGTGTTAAGACCAGAACATGGTATATAGGAAGCATCCAAAAAATGGAAATTGCTTTTATTATTACTATTGTAATCTTTGTCATTATCTTAGCACAATCATTCTTACAGTCCCAGCTTTTGGAGACTGCTTCTGAGATTTTTATAGACATCGCAAGTCTCCTTGCTGATTTCCCCGGCTGCTGCAGGTCACATTTATTCAAGCTGGAAAGTATGCTTTTGCTTTAGCATGTCTGTTTCTTTCTGATTTTCTATACCTCAGCTTGTCTAGCTCTGTGTTCACTTAAAGGCATGTTGTTCGTGGAACGTGAATCATCTCTTGTGTCTTTCTGCTGATTCTGTATTATTCCCCAACACCAGCCTTATCCTTGTATAGGGGTGTTTTGGTAAAATGTGCACTTTTTTTTAGTTAAGGTGTTTATTGAATATTTTCTAGAACTAACTGAAAATTGAGTTTTATGAAAAATGAACAGTTAGAGTGATCTGTATTTGAAAAGAAGTATGAATGTTTTGGATAATGCTGGCTATTATAAAACAGTATTTCATTGCTGAAGTAATTTCTTTTGAAACCAGAATAAATATTATCAATGTCACTAACAAGAGACTCCTGCACTCCTTCAACCTCCCAAAGGCAGTTTGCCTTGAGTTCTCGCCAAAAAACTCTGTCCTGGCAACGTGGCAGCCTTATACTAGTAAGTATTTTCCAATTGTAAAAATATTCTGACAGGACCAGTTCAACTCAGTGTGGAAAAAGAGAATGTTTATAACCTTATAGGAAAGTAGTTAATCTTTATGGTAGTAAATAGTATTTGTAAATGTTTTTAATCAGCCGTGAATCTTGTGTTCCCCAAGTACAATGAGCTTTAGGTAATATCAAGGTATAGTAAGTTAGTGAAAAGACCCATCATGAGATGGAGGAAGAGAAGGAGCTAAGGGAAAATTTAGAAAGTAAATAACCACTAGATAGAGAAGGTCTCAAACATTAAGGATGCTAGTGACCTTTAACGTGAAGAAAGGTGGGGCCGGCCCGGTGGCGTAGGGGTTAAGTGCGCACGTTCTGCTTCTCCACGGCCCGGGGTTCACCAGTTCAGATCCCAGGTGTGGACATGGCCCCGCTTGGCAAAAGCCGTGCTGTGGTAGGCGTCCCACGTATAAAGTAGAGGAAGATGGGCACGATGTTAGCTCAGGGCCAGCCTTCCTCAGCAAAAAGAGGAGGATTGGCAGTAGTTAGCTCAGGGCTAATCTTCCTCAAAAAAAAAATGTAAAATGAAAAAAGGCTTTCAATAATCATTATAAATGAAAGAGGAAGTACAGTAGACACAACATCTAAGAAATGTGAGTGGTCCAACAGAGAGGAGGGAATGGTGTGCTGATTTCTAACACATTTAAAGATATATAATACGTGAACATTTCACGTGCTTCAGAGATGAGTAGGAAAATATTGAGAACTGGTCTAGGGGCTTATTTATTTATTTTGAGGAAGATTAGCCCTGAGCTAACATCTGCTGCCAATCCTTTTGCTGAGGAAGACTGGCCCTGAGCTCACATCCATGCCCATCTTCCTCTACTTTCTATGTGGGATGCCTCCCACAGCATGGTGTGCGAAGCCGTGCCATGTTCACACCTGGGATCTGAACCGGGGAACCCCGGGCCACCGAAGTGGAACGTGCGAGCTTGACGGCTGTGCCACCGGGCCAGCCCTAGGGGGTTATTTTAAGAATCATTTTCTAAAAATGTGGATATTGTTCGGTAAATAGAAGAAAATAGTTCCTTTTTGGGTTATAAATTTTCTGAGTTTGTTCTTTCAAGAGGCTTGGACTCTAATGAGTCTTACTTTTCCAAGTAAATAAAAGAGCAATTGAGAATCCGTTGAGAATCATGGATGGTTTTACATAACTTTTGTGTGTGTGTGACTTATAGATATAAGCTTTCATAATAGGACAGTTTAAGCCATTTAACAGCAAACACGTCAAACTTAAATAAGAAATCTCTTAAGTACTTTTTTAAGGATTGGCACCTCAGCTAACAACTGTTGCCAATCGTTTTTTTTTTTTTTTTTTTCCTGCTTTGTCTCCCCAGATCCTCCGGTACATAGTTGTATATCTTAGTTTCAGGTCCTTCTAGTTGTGGTTAAGTATTCTTAAAATCTATAGTAATTAGCTCATTTCAGAAATGCTGAACTTTGGTCAAACAGCTGTCATGTCGCCATGGCTTTAGGAATGGATGAGTAAATCTATAATTAAAGCTAGAGGGGAAAGTCGATTTAAAGCAACTCTTCATTTTTTTAAGAAGGAAATCTTTTTACTAGTACTAGGAGACAATTACTACAACAAATCTTGTTTTTATTGCAGCTTCTAAGGATGGCACAGCTGGGATACCCAACCTACAACTTTATGATGTGAAAACTGGGACATGTTTAAAGTCTTTCAACCAGAAAAAAATGCAAAATTGGTAAATAAGTGCTTTAAAATGCTAGTTATTTACAAAATATTTTCAATATCTTCATTGTATAATACTTGTTTCTCTGGTATTGACTTAGAAAATAACTTGTCAGACCAAAATCTAGATTTTTAAGGATTTTGTATGTAGGAATGTAATAGAGTAAAAACTTGTTCTTTCTTTTGTTTAGTATTTGAATGAAAAGGGACACTATTTTCCTATTACATACGCTAAAACTATTAGCAACTGACTTGACATCATTTATAAGTATTTTTCCTTAAATGGTAAACAATATCACAAACTTGACATGTTATGTGATGTTATATTTTGTCTAAATTATTTTTGTATTCTTTCTTTTCAATATAGGTGTCCATCCTGGTCAGAAGATGAAACTATTTGTGCCCGAAATGTCAACAATGAAGTTCACTTCTTTGAAAGCAACAATTTTAGTATGGAAAGATTTATGAAACAATATTATTTAGTATAAATGTATACAGTGTTGATTGCCTTATATGGCATTATATTACTTACTATAAATGGATCCAGTTTTGATTGCTTTATATCCCATCCTAAATACTGTTACTATATTAATCAACAATTGCTGTTATAGTAATTCATTTGATTAACTCTTAGAAATCTTAAAAGCTAATGAAATTTTATAGCACAAAGATTTTTTTAATAATAACTTTTGTTATCTGGTAATTGCTGTTAAGACATTTGAATACGTTTTTCTGAGTTTAGTTGCTATTGAAATTCCGGTACAAGTTTTTAAAATGTTTTATTGTGTAGAATTTCAAACTCAAAAATAGACACCTAGTCCCAATAACCACCAACCCGTTACCAACCCTGCCTCGTCCATACATCTGTCCATCCCTCGTCCGTCTCTCTCACTCTGCCAAAGGCAGTGCTAGATATCATGTAATTTTACCTGTAAATATTTCAGTATGTATCTCTGGAGATTAGGGCTCTTGACTTTTTTTTAAGTTAGCCACCATATCATTATCACAGTGTTCGAATTTCTAATAATTGCAAATGGTATAATTTTTTTAAAACTCAGGATGCAAATAAAGTCCCTCACATTGCAATTGATTGATATATCTTCTAAGTTTCTTTTAAGCTATAGATGCTCTCTCCATCTCCTTTTTTCTTCCTTTGCAGTTTATCATTTAAGAAAGAAGGTTATTGTCCTATATATTTTCCCGTGGTTTGAATTTTGCTACTGTATCTCATCCTATAATTTAACAAGTTCATCTGTCCCCTGTAAATAGGTGTTTGGATCTAGAGTCGGTCAGCTTCAGGTTCTTCTTTTTTGGGGAGATGAGGGCAAGACGACATCATAAGGTGATATTAAGTTCTTTTATCAAGAAGCACGTAATGTCTTGTCTTTAATTTTGTGGAGTTAGTTGACATTAATGTTCAACGCCTAGATCCATTTTTATGTGAGTGGTTACAAGTTGATGATGTTCTAATCCACCCTTCCCTCTCATTTATTAGCTGTAGTACTTCTATAAAGAGAAATTCCCTCATCTACTATTTGGTTTCCTAGAGGTACTATTTATATAGGAAAGGCAGGATAGGTGTTCTTTCCCTTTATCACTTTTACTATAATGAGTTCTTTCTCTAGCAGTCTCCATCACAACCAGTTAGTTCCCCCCCATCCTTCTGAACTGTGGATTTAAATATATATGATGTGTTTCAATCAATTGCAATTATTATCATTATTGATGCACAAATTGTCTCATCCTTGGTCAATTAGTCTTTAATGACTTCTTTGCTATACGGTAAGACAAGCCGTTCAGGGATTATCTTGTGTATTTCCTGCTATACACCTGGAATTGGCCAATGCTCTAAAATACTCTGGTTCCTTTTAGTAGAAAATTGTGTTTAGAAACCACAGTCTGGGTGTAAGGAATTCTCATTGCTACTGTGTTGATCATCGCTTCTAGGTCTCTTTTTCTTTTTCTTTTTTATCTTATATCTGTATTTCCTTTTGTTTACAACAAGAATCCTGATTCTCTAGGACACTAGGGGAGATAGTTTGAGAATGTCACATTCACATACAGTCATGCGTCACTTAACAACGAGGATATGTTCTGAGAACTGCGTCGTTAGGCGCTTCTGTCATTGTGTGAACATCAGAGTGTACTTACACACACCTAGATGGCATAGCACCTAAGCTATGTAGTACTAATCTTTTAGTTGTATATGCAGTCTGTCATTGACCAAAACATCATTTTGCAGCACACGACTATCATTATTCATTTGCTTTGTTCCACATTAACTATATAGTATTCTTAGAATGGCAATACCAACAATAACACCAATAACTTGATTACTGAAAATAATTTAAAGAAAAAAAGTTTTGCAGTTCGTTTTATCCTTAGAGTGACTGTACACTTTCAGGTGTATTAAAGTAGAAAGGGAATTGGTAACTGTTTACGTGTACCAAAGATGGACTGCAGGTTGATTTTGAGCACCGTGCACACAATCTTAGCCATGCACTTCATTTTCTTGTTTTCAAGACTCATTCCTGCCCCACTGATTTTGGATTAGTTTGCTTGCTTATCTTACTGGCCTCTGTGAGCATTCCAAAAGAAGGGGGCTGCCAGTTTTTGCTCCCATTAACTTGGGGAGCTGCATTGTTTATAACATGGCTTCTGACTGCCTGGCACAGAGGAGGCACTCAATAAATATGAGCCATTGTTACTGTTGTGATCATCATTATCATGTATCTGTTTATCACATTCGTTACAGAATTTCTGTATCCACATTCTACAGTAGCAGGCTAGAGTCATCTTTCCCACTTCACGAGCTCTAAGACTGCTTTATTGCAGAGGTTGAAGAGAAGAGAACTGACATTTATTGAATACATACTGTGTACCTGGCACTGTGCTCTTAAAATCAGTCACTTGGGCCAGCCCTGTGGCCTAGTGGTTAAGTTCTGTGCACTCCACTTCGGCAGCCTGGGTTTGGTTCCCGGGCACGTACCTACAACGTACCTACACCACTCCTTGGTGGCCATGCTGTGGCAGTGACCCACATAGAAAATAGAGGAAGATTGATACAGATGTTAGCTCAGGGTGAATCTTCCTTAACAACAAAAAAATCATCATTAAAAAAAATTTGTCACTGGGAGTTGGATATGTAATTCCATTACTTGTCCAATGTCACAGCTAGTAAGTGGCTGAGTAGGAATTCAAGGGCAGGTCTGTCTTGTGCCCAGCCCATGCTTTTTCCACTGTGTTGCTCTACCTTACCTACATGAGACCACAGTGAGCAGTATTAGTATACAGTTGCATTAACCTTTTATAAGGCATTCAGAATTTAACATATTCCTGTTAGCTTCTCTCATGAATCTAACACCATTTACTTTTTTTTAGATACAATCACAAATAAATTGCATTTGCAAAAAATTAGTGATTTTGTGTTATCACCTGGACCCCAGCCATACAAGGTAATTGCTACATTGTTTTTGTTTATTTATGTGGGATATTGGGATTAAACCTTTTCCTTGTTTTTAGTAACTGTAAAAACATGTCCATCTTAGTTTACATGCTTCAAAAAATTAAGTAATGACTTATGTCTGTGTATCGTAGGTGGCTGTCTATGTTCCAGGAAGTAAGGGTGCACCTTCATTTGTTAGATTATATCAGTACCCCAACTTTGATGGACCTCATGCAGCTTTAGCCAATAAAAGTTTCTTTAAGGCTGATAAGGTTACAATGCTATGGAATAAAAAAGGTATGATAAATACATTTATCTCTCATTTTGTTTATCAAGTATTAATTTAGACTTATATTTTTGCATATATAGAAAAAAAGGGTATCAGTACTTATTTAATGAAAATTTGCATGTGCTCTGTTATACTTTTTAATATTTTTCTTACCACCATTAGGCTAATTTGTGTTTTAAACCTAATTAAAGTTTTTACTGTCTAGCTACTGCTGTGTTGGTAATAGCTAGCACCGATGTTGACAAGACAGGAGCTTCCTACTACGGGGAACAGACACTGCACTACATTGCGACAAACGGAGAAAGCGCCGTGGTGCAGCTACGTGAGTACCCCAGCAGGCCTCCTGTGATGAAAACAAGGAGAGTAAAACATGTTGTGCCTTAAAGATGATATCCTCTAAATTCTTGAGCAAGTGATAAAACTCACATTTTATAACCTTTAAGATAAAACGCCTCTTACGTAAGAAACTTAACATCTCCCCATACATACCTTATTTTGACAGAATCCGATTAGGTAATTTAGTCATGCCAGCGTTTCAGTAGGGAACTTGCTTATTGAGGTAATCGCCTTGTAGTAGCTCTTTTGGGACTTATTTACCTTATTAGGACAGCAAGTTGATCTAGTGAGTTTAGCACTGTCTTCAGAACTAAAGAATGTTACTACTTCATCTTTTTGTTTGGTTTTGTTTTTTGAGAAAGATTAGCCCTGAACTAACATCTGCTGCCAATCCTCCTCTTTTTGTTGAGGAAGACTGGCCCTGAGCTACATCTGCTGCCAATCCTCCTCTTTTTTGCTGAGGAAGACTGGCCCTGAGGTAACATCCATGCCCATCTTCCTCTACTTTATACGTGGGACACCTACCACAGCATGGCTTGCCAAGTGGTGCCGTGTCCCCAGCTGGGATCCAAACCAGTGAACCCCAGGCCGCTGAAGCGGAATGTGCGAACTTAAGCCACTGCACCACCATGCCGGCCCCCATCTTTTGTTTTGATGAGCTAAATTAACTGTAAAATAATACAATTTTAAAATTCTGGCAACTCTCTTAATTTTTTCATTTTTAATTGGACATGTAAAAGTAAGGTAGCCTTCCTTACAAAAAACTATGTATTCCCATTGAAGTCAGAAACAGAACAAGGATGACTCCCCACTCCACTATTATTTAACATTCTGAAAGAACTAATCAGTGTAACTGGTCAAAAGAATTAAGTATACAGTTTTGAAGGAGAAAATAGAATCATCTCTGCTCATATAGATGAAGTCACAGTATAAATAACAGCCACTGGGGCTGGCCCGGTGGTACAGTGGTTAAGTTCGCACATTTCGCTTCGGTGGCTTGGGGTTCACCAGTTTGGATCCCGGGTGCCGTCATAGCACAGCATGGTAAGCCATGCTATGGCAGGCGTCCCCTGTATAAAGTATAGGAAGGTGGACATGGATGTTAGCTCAGGGCCAGTCTTCCTCAGCAAAAAGAGGAGGATTGGCAGCAGATGTTAGCTCAGGGCTAATCTTCCTCAAAAAACCAAACAAACTACCACTTAAAAAACAGTGGTAGGAAAGATTCCATGTACAGCAACAAAAACTAGAAATATATAGGACTGATGGGAGGAAAATTAAAACTTCTGAGGGACAAACTATGACCCTTAATAGGAAGAATTTTATAAAGCTGTCATTTCTCAGGGCCAGCCTGGTGGCATAGTGGTTAAGTTTGTGCATTCCACTTCATCAGCCCAGGGTTCACAGGTTCAGATCCCAGGTATGGACCTAGCACTGCTTGTCAAGCCATGCTGTGGCAGCATCCCACATAAAATAGAGGAAGATTGGCAACAGATGTTAGCTCAGGGCCAATCTTCTTCACAAAAAATTTTCTCCCCATATTGGTCTAAAAATTATTAAAACGCCAGTACATTTTTTTGGCTTACGGAGAGGCAGATAGCTCAGTGGACCAGAACAGAGTCCAGAAGGAGATCCATACTGCCATAGCCATTGATATATATTAATGTCAGCATTTGAATCAGTGGAGGAAATGTTGATCGTTTAATACATGGTTGGAGGACAGCTGGCTAGCTATTTGGAACAAAAAATTAATATTACTACCTCTTCATCCAAATAAATTGCAGTTGGGCCAAAAGATTATACCTAAAACTACAGAACTAGAAGAAAATATGGGAGAAATTTTTTTCTAATGTTAAAGTGGAAAAAGACTTTCTAAACAAGGCTGAATGCATAAGGGAAAAATGACAAATTTGAATATATAAAACTATAGATTTCTACATTGGGGGAAGAAGAGACCACAGATTAAGCAAAACAAACAAAAATTGGGGAAAAAAATCTTTTTTGATAGACTTAGGGTAAGTATGGGAAAAGGTGAATTTTGTTAATATATCAAGTAAGTCAATAAAAGACCAATAATGGGAGAGAAAAATAGGCATGGGACAGTAAAGAATAGTCCACAATAAAAGAAGTGAAATTATGTATAAATATATTAAAAGGCGCTTAGCTTATAATAAAAGAAATAGAAAGGAAAACAAGATACAGTTTTTCACTTAGTTGTTGGCAAAGATAAAAATCTGAAACCACGCAGTATGAATGAGAGTGAGGGGGAGAAACTGTTGCTGGTGTAAATTGATACAATTGCTTTGAAGGGCTTTTTGGTTGTGTGTTATCAAGTAAATGTATGTGCCCTTTGACCTAGCAATGTCATTCCCACGCGTGTATTTGTGTACACTCACAGTGGAAAACATACAGCAAGGTTTATAATGGAACGCAGTTCAACTGACAAAGAATGAGCCAGATCTTCAGGTGCTTGCACAGAAAAATCTCCATGATAGAGTATTAAATGAAACAACAAAAGTTTAGAACTGTGTGTGTGTGTGTGTGTGTGTGTGTGTGTTTAAGAGAGAGAGGCTTAATTTCAATAAAAATATTCTGAAACGCTATGCAAGAAATAAATGGAGGGTTGCCTTTGTATAGAGGGACTTATTTTTGTGGCATATCTTTTTATATAGTTTGTATTTTTATTACTATGTGCACATATTACCTCTTCCAATAAAAACTAGTTTTTTATTAATAGTGATAATAACCTATGCCTCTATGAGCCCACATTGCCAAAATGTTTAAAAGAAATTAAGATTCTTTAGGGGTTTTTACATAAATTTGTAATCATCTATTAATCCCCATAGTATGTCATGTAAAATATTTTAATTTTAACATACCTTGAAATTTTCTTTTTTAGTACTTGACATGTTTGTGAGTGTTATATGATTATGACTTATGTTAATAAATGTTATATTCATTTAATTCTTTATTGCTAATTTGGATTTTATATTCTTTTTCTAGCAAAAAATGGCCCCATTTATGATGTAGTTTGGAATTCTAGTTCTACTGAGTTTTGTGCTGTTTATGGTTTTATGCCTGCCAAAGCAACAATTTTCAACTTAAAATGTGACCCTGTGTTTGACTTTGGAACTGGTCCTCGTAATGCAGCCTACTATAGCCCTCATGGACATATTTTAGTACTAGCTGGATTTGGAAATCTGAGGGGACAAATGGAAGTGTGGGATGTTAAAAACTACAAACTTATTTCTAAACCGGTGGCCTCTGATTCTACCTATTTTGCTTGGTGCCCAGATGGTGAGCATATTTTAACAGCCACATGTGCTCCCAGATTACGTGTTAATAATGGGTACAAGATTTGGCATTATACTGGCTCTGTCTTGCACAAGTATGATGTGCCATCAAATGGAGAACTGTGGCAGGTTTCTTGGCAGCCATTTTTAGATGGAATATTTCCAGCAAAAACAATAACTTACCAAGCAGTTCCAAGTGATGTACCCAGTGAAGAACCTAAAGTTGCAACAGCTTATAGACCCCCAGCTTTAAGAAATAAACCAATCACCAATTCCAAACTGGTAAGTACACTTTTACTACTTTGGGAGAAAAAGGTTTTTCAGTGTCTGGACCTTTTACTCATGCATGTTCTTGTGTTACTTAGCACCTGATCGGAATAGAAACTCTAGGGTAGAAATCATGGGGGAGCTACTGCTGAAGATGGCGAACAGTTCATATTGTTAAGCTGACAAAGGAGTTAGTTTGAAATCTCTGGGAAAGATAACTGCCTATGACATATTGCCTTTGTAGATCATGGGCTCAAGTTCAAATGCTTGTCAGGCGAGGCTGGTGATGTCAGGCAGTGGTGACGGGAAGAGAATGGTGAAAGGGAGAGGGCCTGCCCTCTTTAAAGGCAGGGCAGCTACACAGCAGGAGCTGATTGTTCCCGTAGATTCAAGGCCCCATTTGCCAAAATGTTTGATTTTTCAAGACAAAGCAAGTCTGGGTGCTCATATGAAATTTCTCAATTTTTAGAACACTTTTGGTCAGACAAAACACATTTGTTGTCCTTAGGCCATCAGTTCCCTACTTCTATTGTAAAGTTATGACCAGAGTATTGGTCAGTTTCCTTTTTTTTTTTTAACGATTGGCACCTGAGCTAATAACTGTTGCCAACATTTTTTTGTGTTTTTTTTTCCTGCTTTTTCTCCCCAAATCCTCTCAGTGCATAGTTGAATCTGAACTGGCGAAAGCCTGGGCCGCCGAAGCAGAGTGCACGAACTTAACCACTCAGCCACAGGGCCGGCCCCATCAGTTCTGATCTGCTTTAAAATGTTAGTGTTTCAGAGCTCAGGGGAGAGCGTTTACGTATTCATGCCCTGAGTTTCAGTGATGATGTTAAGGAATAAAGGTGCTCTGTAAGAGGAACAGCAGTATTGTTGGTGTTATTAGAAAGGGCCGTACCGCAGGCGTCGGCTGGGACTGTTCCAAGTACATGGAGACATATGGTCACTCAATGATTAGACTCTCAGGGAAGTAAATCCTTTTCCACAGGATGAGTATTCTTGTGCCTCCCTTTGCCACTCTTAACCTTCTCGAAAGCAAAAACAAAAGGAACAACTCTTCCTCCTTCACAAAATGTAGCAGTGGCCTGTAACTTCTTGACTTCGTTGAAATGTTCCGTTTAAACATTTTTGTGGTATTAACTTGTTTTGTAAAAATATATAAAAACTTGGGGCCGGCCCAGTGGCACAGCGGTTAAGTTCACATGTTCTGCTTTGGTGGCCCCAGGTTTGCCAGCTTAGATCCCAGGTGTGGACCTGCACACCACTTGTCAAGCCATGCCTTGGCAGGTGTCCCACATGTAGAGTAGAGGAAGCTGGGCACGGGCCAGCTCAGGGCCAGTCTTCCTCAGCAAAAAGAGGAGGATTGGCAGTAGATGTTAGCTCAGGGCTAATCTTCCTCAAAAAAAAAAAAAAAAATATGTATATATATATAAAAACTTATATCACAAATTAAGCCCTATTTATGATATTTGTATTTGAATCAAAAAAGAAAGGATATAGTAGTCATTGGATTTGTCCTTTCTCCATATTGAAATTTTCCTTAGCTAAAATAAAAACAGAATAACATCAACCCATGCTGCTTTCCAAATCTGTGTAAGATAGCACAAGAGGAGGAAATTCTGAATTAATGTGTGTTTTTCTTTTCCGATCCATAAAACTAGTTTGTCTTGGTGGGGGCAGGGAGAGAAATTAATGTAGAAAGATAATACTTTGAAAATGCTGATAAAAGTAGGTAAGAACTTCTTAAAACCCCAATTTTTTTAACATTTAAGATTTCCACAAAATGTTTGCTTTTGTATGTGACATGGTGATTATGTGATCCTGTCAAATCATTTTGGCTGAAGGAACCACATGCCCACTACTGAGAACTTTTTGTTTGTATCTAATTCCGGAAATGAGGTAAACGGCAAAGAAAATACTGTCAAGAAGTTGCTGGAAACAAAGACGTTCTAGTTGCTAACTTCACGCAGGAGGAGGGTTAGGTAGCAGAAGGGAAATAAAAGGTGGTAGAATTCTTCTCCCTGAAGAAAAAGGCACTTTTGTTATAAGTAAAAATTCATGTATAAATTATACTTGAAGAAGTATTTCTTGGCTCTCCAAAAAACCTTCACTTTTATAATGTGTTCATCAAAACATAATATTGATACAACTGAAGAAACAAATTTCATTAATGATGAAATTGTGTACAGTGGATGCAGCGGTAAAGCCAGGACTCGTGTCCGTAGCAGCTGTGTGGGGTTTCTTTGTCTAAAGTGAACGTCTGTCAGTAGCTACGTGATGCTCGTAGTGTGGAAGAGACTTGTGATTCATCCTTTTTTCTTGCCTCATTTTTAATTGCTTTATCAGTTTTTGAAGTTCTCCTGAGTAGAAACTTTTTCAGTCAAAGCAAGATGCTATAGAAGAACCCACTATTGAAAGAATTTTTTTTTTTTTTAAGATTGGCACCTGAGCTAACAACTGTTGCCAATCTGTTTTTTTTCTTTCTTTCTGCTTTTTCTCCTCAAATCCCCCAGTACATAGTTGTATATTTTAGTTGTGGGCCCTTCTAGTTGTGGCACGTGGGACGCCACCTCACCGTGGCCTGATGAGCGGTGCCATGTTCGTGCCCAGGATCCAAACTGGCGAAACCCTGGGCCGCCATAGCAGAGCACGTGAACTTAACCACTCTGCCACAGGGCCGGCCCCTATTGAAAGAATTTTGATGTATAGAACAAACTGTTCAGCAAATATTAGTCTATCTTAAATAACACTGTATGCAGTTGGGATAAAAAAGAAGGGAAAGGGGCTTGCCATCCAGATTTGTCTCTTCTACAAATGTGGGTTCTCGTATATTCAGTTGCGTCAAGTAGGGTATGTACATAGAACTTTGATGACCTGAAATAGTTACGTAGCTGCTGAGATAAAGCCACTTTATGGTTTCTTATTTATCCTTCTGTGACTTAAATGTTTGAGCCCTGCCCATTTCCATAAAGCACTTCTAAGTACAGCATAGTTCTGAGATCTAGTGCTCAAGAAACTTCATGGAGATCTGGTCCTTTTGATGTGCTGAGTATGATAGAGTCTAAGAGAGAGTTAATGTTCAGACGATAGCAAGGTGGAGAGAAACCAGTAAGTAGATGAATCTGGTGAGAGGTTGTAGTGCTGTCACTTATACTGGGTGTTGCCTGCAGCCACTCTGGAGATACTGGAACCTCTATAAATTTTTTATTTTCAGCTTTATTGAAGTATACTTGTCCTATAGAATTGTAAAATATTTAAAGTGTACATCATGGTGATTTGACACATGTTCATTGTGAAAAGATCCCTCCCATCCAGTTAATTAACATGTCCATCACTTCACATATTTATCTTTTTTTTGGTGAGAACATTTGCGTTCTACTCTCTTAGCAAATTTCAATTATACAAAACGGGGTTACCAACTATAGTCATCATGTTTTATGTTAGATCCTCCTTGGTCCTATGCTCAATTCACCCTCTTTCTGTTGTGGAATATACTTGATAGATGGTTTTATAAATATCTGATGATGGAAATGATTTTCTGTTTTCATTGTATAGTCTGATAAGTCATTTAAGTTTTTTGTCAGCCTCTTCATTATGTTACCCCTAGATTTGTAATTCTGCAGTTACTTACCCCTTCCTATTTAATTTATTTTCTTATGGTCTGTTTTAGTTTTTCTATTTGCCTTTATTTTTAATCTTCTAATCTCTGATTTTGCAAGTAAAGAGCTAGCAAGTAATTCTTTGTGCAAAGAAAACAAATGAGGCAACTGGGTTTCTGTTGACAGTGGTCAGATCTAGAAAGACTGCAGAAGAAGCTATTGTCAGTGTCTGATTTCATAGGAATCATGGGTCAGTAGTAGTACTAAGAAAAATTCCATTGTTTAAAGAAAACTAAAGTGAATTTCACCAGCCCTTACATAACTGAGAGATATCCTATATGAACTGATAGGAAGGTCCTCATTAAATCCACCTTGACAGTTGGGGTGTGCCTGCTGCTAATAAGAGGTTTGAAATATTCTTTGCCAGTGATCTTAAAATAAATTTGATAAATTTACTAGCAAATTTGTATAATTTGTTGTATATGTTTTTAAAAACATGGACTCCATTTCAAAATTGTTTATTTTATGTTTTCCATAGCATGAGGACGAACCACCTCAGAATATGAAACCACAGCCAGGAAATGATAAGCCATTATCAAAAACAGCCCTTAAAAATCAAAGGAAGCATGAGGCTAAGAAAGCTGCAAAGCAGGTATTGGGGGCACTAATCTCTTCAAAACAAAACAAAACAAAATCAGTTAAATTAGCTTTAAGCCTTAAAGTTTAAAGAAGTGTAGTCTTAAAGTCTTGACTGTTATGTTATAAAATGTAGTTGGAGTTAGCTGGCTTTAAGCAGCCAGAATGCCTTTCTTTTGCGTTTGCCTATGAATTTCTAAGTAGTCCTATATATATAATGGAGGATTCAAGAAGCTGAACCTGACCTTAAAGCCTGACACCCTAATGGGATTTTATAGTATGTCACTTGCTATAGACTTGCGTTTGCTGGAGCCGTGTGAAGTGGTATACTTTGCTTTCTTGAAAGCATGTGTTTGTTAAGAGAGAATAGAAATTACATGACTATAAGGCTGTTTTGTCACTCCATATTACATTACTATAGGAAATTATTCAACTGGGAATCTAAACTCCAGAAGTTCCCAAACAACGGAATTGTTCTACAGTAATCCTTCTTTTTGCTGAGGAAGATTAGCCCTGAGCTAACATCTGTGTCAGTCTTCCTCTATTTTGTATGTGAGTCACCGTCCCAGCATGGCCGCTGATGAGTGGTGTAGCTCTGTGCCCAGGAACTGAACCTGGGCTGGAGAAGTGGTGCACACTGAACTGAACCAGTAGGCCACGGGGTCAGCCCCTAAAGTAATTTTCTATGATGCTGTAGTTGAAAGACCACACCAGTGTAATGCTTGATAAATAAATTGTGATCGTATGTGGTTTATGGTGACTGAGACCAGCTGGGCTGGGACTGTCTGGTTAGTGAAGTTGTGATGACCATATTTTTGAGATTTAGACAATGCAGTCTTGCTGGTAATGCTTGAATTTTGACAGTTCTAGGTTACTTAGGTGTTTTGGTAGGCACTTGCTATTTTAAGGGGTAGAATTGCACTATGCAACCATATTCTGCTAAAATCTGGGCTTTTAATAAAAAAATGAGTGTGCTCTTTGGTAGTTAATATATTTCATCTCCAGAAATATCTTTATATAGCTCAGGTTTAGGTCATTTCAAGTAAAATTATCTGCTGCATGTATTAGACTTGTATAAAAGCAGGGCTTGTCCTTTCATCAGTGTGGGTGGAGACCTCTGCTGGCCCTAAATGTTACAAATTAGTAGTATCCTTATAGCTACGGGTAGGGAAGATTCCTTCTCCCCGCCCCTCCCCCCAGCTAATATTTTCAGATATGACAAATAAAATTTTTACAGTGTACAAAGTAGTGATTTGATATAGATATGCAATGTGAAAGGATTCCCACATTGAGTTAATTAACACATCCCTCACTTCACATATTTACCCTTTGTTTTTTTTGTTGAGAGCACTTAAATTCTACTCTCAGCAAATTTCACTTATATGAAACAGTATTATCGACTATAGTCACCATGTTATATGTTAGATCCTCAGACCTTATTCATCTTACAACTGAAAGTTTGTACCCTTTAGCAACCTCTCCCTATTTTGTATTTTCCCCACTCCCCAGCCCCTGGCAACCACCATTCTACTTTCTGTTTCTATGAGTTTGACTTTTTTTTTAGGTTCCAAATATAAGTGATACCATGCAGTGTTTATCCTCTGTCTGGCTTATTTTACTTAGCATAATACCTGCCAGGTTCGTTATTTACTAAAGATGATACTACTAATCCATCATTACAGAGTTGCGCTCTGCTGTTTTCCCAGTTGATGACAGAGTTTTCTACTTGCAAGATAATCCTTTCAGTATGCATTTTTGAGGACAGGCTGCAGTTGGTAAAAATTATGGCTGTGTGATAGAACAAAGGTAAATGATCCATGACAGGATCTTACCTTGACCAGACCTTTCCAGCCCTGCCTCTGAATTAAGTACCAAAGATAAAGGAGGCAGATGTGTGTAATCTAACCAAGTGCTTTCATAAACTGGTGATGATTTTTAAGCTTATTAACTTCACCAAAGAGAATTGAAACTAAGAGTTTGATCTTACCATATACACATACTTTCCAAAGAATGACCAGAATTTAAGTATAATAATGCAGACATTTTAACTTATTCTTGGTTAATATATGATAGAAAATTAAATTTCATATTTCACTTAATTTAATAGTTTTTCACATTTATAACATTAACCTTCCTTCCTAGAAGAATAATTACAAACTAAAGTTTTACGTTTTTTTATCTGAAGTCAAAAGTGAATTTTGATGAACAAAGTGTCTCTCTTCTCCTTTTGTCCTCTTTTCTTCCTTAATTTTATATTATGAAAAATACCAAACTGCATATTAATAGAACTTATAGGCTCCTTAAGAGTAGTAAATAGTTTCTTTTTGAATAATCTGTTAAAGTGCTCAGTAATCTTTTTTCACATAGAAAGTTAGGAATTAATGTTTGTTGCATTGGAGTGTACAAAAAAGTGCAACCAACATGACTTTAAAAAGAAAAAATGACTCTCATTCTGTACTCTCTGAAAGCCCTCAGGCAGACATTTTTAGATTTGGAGATCCAGGAGTGACTCCCTGTGCCCCGGGATGCTTTAGGAGTTCAGAGCATTCCACCCAGGACTCTGATAAGGGCTTTTAGAGTCTGGGGCTCTGTGTATTCCACTGGGAACTCTCTAAAGAAGAAGTCAAAGCCCTACCTTAGGGCCAAGAAGACTTAAATAACTTTTTTCCCCTCTTGTCAGAACATACATCTTGTCATAATTACCAAAGGAGAGTCATACTTTTGCCCTTTCACCTATTTAGCGTGTGCAGTAAAGCACATATTTTGCTGGGGGCACAGGTAGAGCAGTGAACCAGGATCCTTAGGTGCAGTGTAGTTGGGGATAGTACAGGAGGGATACGGGCCACATTTGTGTGGCCAGTCTGGTCTCTCTTGGGGGTCAGGGGATTTTTCAGGAGGCCTAAAGGATAAGTAGGGTCAGCCAGGGACATGAAGCTGTTCTAGGCACAAGGAACACTACATGCAAAAGCTGGGAAACAAGAGTGTACCCCACCCCAGAGGAAATAAAGTGGTTCAGAATCAGCACTTCCTCGAGGAGGAGGGATGAGGCTAGAAAGGCCATCCGGGTCCAAGCACAGTGGGAGCGATGTAGTACCCCTTTCCGGGGAAAGGTTTTCCATGGCACTTTGCTGTGGAGCTGAACTGGTCTCATTGTAAATAAATCTCTCTAGAACTTGTTCTGTAGCACCATCCATTACATCTCCTCGATCATGTGTACTCAGAGTTTTAGAGGACATCATAAGAGTGAAACTTCAAATACCTTAGTTTAAAAAGCCCTCTCACATTTTCAAAACATCCGTATAATATCCAAACATCTGGAGTGCTTGTTGGCTGATACAGAAACCCCCTAGTTTACGCTCCTAGGGTCATTTCATTTCTTTCGTTTATCCTTATATTACTAACAAAATATTATTTTTTATTTAATATTATGTTACTTTAACTCTAAATTCTAGATCTAGCAAAGTGTTCCCTATGACAATTATATAGTTAAAACCTTTTGGGTGTCTCCTTATACTGTGATTTTTTTTAAGTTACAGTGTATCTATTATGGGACAATCTAGCATACTTCATGAGACCTTCAATTCAGATCCTTTCTTTATATAAAATGTAGTATAAAGGATAAAATCACATTTTGGTTTCTGCATTTTATATACCAAGCCTATGTTGGTTGAAATACTTTAATGTTTTCATTTTAGAAAATTGAATTTTTGAAAATATTTCCTGCAGGAAGCGAGAAGTGACAAGAGTCCAGATTTGGCACCAACTCCTGCCCCGCAGAGCACACCACGAAATACTCTCTCTCACTCAACTTCTGGAGACCCTGAGATAGACAGAAAAATCAAGAACCTAAGGAAGGTGAGAAACTTAAATGAAAAACAGACGTGTTTATTGAAAGAAATGCATGAAAATTATCTGAAGCCAGGCGTCTCGGAAGTTTGTAGCAGCTTTTGTTTTCTCGCTATGAAATACTGTAACTTAGGAATGGCGCTGATTTTAGTGCTATTCACAAATGTCTAAAGACTGTTCGTCTTTTTACTATTGATTTTTGGAGTGGTAGGATAATAAACATTTGTACAGAAATATGCAGAACACTTTTATACTAAGTATTTCATTAGACATTTGTGAGATAGGTAGGAACAGATATTTATCCCAGTTTTAAACATGAAGAAACAGAAACAAAAGGAAGTTTACTAGCTTGTCAAGTTGGGGCCAGTTTGTGGTGGTGGCCTGGAGTAAGAGCGGGTCCCTGGAGCCCTTCCCAGGCTGTGCTAGGAGGGTTCTCTTAAAGCCGCAGACATGGTCCAGGTATAACGAGGTGCTGAAATAAACAGTGAAATGGGTGAGATGTTTACATACATACACATGTACATATATACATACATGTACATATATAACATTAGTTAAAAGCTTGAAAAATATTTTGCCAAATCCCATGTTCTTAACATACCCAATTTTACATTTAATTTTAAAAAGTAGTTTACCGTAGCATTTTACCAAACTATTCTCGATACAAATGTAAGGTGATTCTCCTTATTCAGGTTTCATATTCGTATGATTGAGTTGTTAATGAGAAAATTTGCATTCTAAAATGACTTATTCTTCCTTACTCTTGACTCGTAATGTATTTTATGTTTGCAGAAACTGAAAGCAATTGAACAACTGAAAGAGCAAGCAGCAACTGGGAAACAGCTAGAAAAAAATCAGGTCTTTTCTGCATTTTTTACCTGGGCTTGTAGTCACTACCACCCTTCCTAGTTTTATTGTGAGCAATAGTTAATCAGGTGAAAGAGCACATAGATTTAAAAACTTGCTTTGAAAACCAGTACGATATATATTTGTTTATTTTAATGTTTTTACTCTTAAACAAAGAAGGATGGGGGAAGACATGGGATAGATCATTGTGAATGGGAGTCACCATTCATGCCATTGCTGCTCAGAATAAAAGCAATTTATCATGTTATACAATTCTCTTCCAGCCTGCATCTCGGGTTGTGCTGCCCTGTCCCTCCTTCTTTCCTTAGCACTTGTGAGCCTAGGTGCAGAATGGAAATTTATTGGACCTAAAGGGATGCAGTAAGACGACTTCAGTCCTTTGCCCCTTTGAGTCATACCAAATAACACATTACAAGTTGTTTCTCATCTGTGTTTTTCAGTCTGTGTTTACCAGGGGATCTGATAAAGTGTCAGAAATATTCTTTCTCTAAATTTTTTCTCCTTTGCTATTTTGGCTCTAGATCCAATAATTATTTTGTTTTATTTCATTTCCTATTTAATAACTCTATTGTTTTAAACTTTTCTAGTTGGAGAAAATTCAGAAAGAGAAAGCCCTTCTCCAGGAGCTAGAAGATTTGGAATTGGGTATTTAAAGATTCATAGAAAGCAAGTTGGTTACCAGAAATCATTGCAGACACGTTTTCTGTTAAACTCATTGCTGTACACTGCATATCCATGTGCCCACATTTAATGTTTATCTATAATTTTAACCATCTATTCAAGATTATACACATATGTGTGAAATTATTTAATAATGTCTATTAAATTGATTTTTACATCCTGCATCCTATATCATGTCAACACATGATATAGAAAAGAAATACATGAATTGTTTAGCTAAGCTTAACAGATTGAAAGATGAATGTCATTGTTTTGTAGTAGCGGGCAGTATTTATCATTTAAATGAATAAAGTCATTTTAAATTTAATCATTGTTGGTTTTGTTATAAGTTCCTTAGTTAACAAATCCTTTATTAATTTACAGGGCAAGTTTGGGAAATTTTTCCTTTGAATATATAATATGACTTTCTTGATCCTAAAACATTATTATATTGTCAAAACTTTGAAGAAAAGTCTTAAAAAGCAAGTTGTACTACTAACTATATTATTTATATTATTTGTGGTATTTGAAGTAAGTTTTTCTGATTAGTTCTAAAATAAATATAGAAAATAGCAAAACACTTTATTTTGATGTTTCAAATAATAAACCTAGTGATTTAAGGATGAGATAATATTTTCTTCCCAAACATGAACTATGATTATTTTGCTATAGTTGTCTTGATTGTTTTGGTTGTCTGTTCTTTTGATGAAAAAAGATCTAATGATAATCGAAGATACTCAACTATCAAAACTAACTTATATTTGGTTTTAGAATCTATCTATTACAGTTAAGTTTTTTCATCAGTTTTACATTTGAAATTATATTTATTTCATTTGCATTGATAGAGGTTTTCATTTTCTAGAGCTAATATTTAAACCAATAGATAAAAGAAAAGATTCCAGAAACACCTTGAGAGAGACACACAAACAGATAACTGAGTTTCCGGTGCCGCAAAGCTTCTAATAAGATTTGGTAAAGATCTAGTGCATTAACATTTGAATGATATTTTAAATATTTTTTGTGTGCTCTGTGTGTGCACACTCATGTACGTATAATTGCTTTCAACATTAATTCATTTCTGATAGGAAAAACATAAGCAGATAGATTACTTTTATAATATATTGCTTTAAAAATTGTTTTTCTAATAAAATTGTTAAATAGTGCATCCTGAGACAGTGTAATTTTTTTGGCATGGTAGCCTAACAATTTTTTTAATTAATTACCATTTATAGCAGAGTTTACAGTAAACATATAATTTTTAAAATGTGTATCTCAGAGGTAGTATCATTGAACCTTTTCTTTTAGTCAGATGCTTTTTAATTGCTCCAGGGTGACTGTTTCTACCAAAATTCTTAGACTCATATTTTAGAATCGTCTTTATTTCTGTAATAATTTAATCCATTTAATTTTTTCCAAAGATGTGTTTTATTTCTAAGCACACATCAATGTAAAAAAACCACTGAGGTGTTCTTTGACTACATATTTTATTTGATTTTGATTGTAAACATCCTCTGGGAGTAAGAAGAGTCAATTTATAGAAAGAAAAAAGTGTACAGTGATGAAAGTTGGCTTGAAAATCACATTTTGAGGGGAGTTTTGAAGATGGCAGTATAGGAGGATCCTGAACTCGCCTCCTCCCACAGACTATCACCACCTGTGGAGCGATTTGCTCAGAGAGATCTGGAAACTGGATAAAAAGGACCTTCACAACAAAGGACAACACAGACAGGGGTTGAAGAGGCAGAGAAACAGCTCCGCTGAGGTAAAACCACACCCTGTGGGCTGGCCCAGTGGCATAGTGGTTAAGTTTGTGCGCTCTGCTTTGGCAGCCCCAGCTTTGCAGGTTTGGATCCTGGGCGCAGACCTACACACCTGTGGCGGCATCCCACATATGAAACAGAGGAAGATGGGCACCAGTGTTAGCTCAGGGACCATCTTCCTCACCAAAAAAAAAACAAAACAAAAAACCCCACACCCAGGGCTGGCCCCGTGGCCGAATGGTTAAGTTTGCGCACTCCGCTGCAGGTGGCCCAGTGTTTCATTGGTTCAAATCCTGGGCACGGACATGACACCACTCATCAAACCACGCTGAGGTAGCGTCCCACATGCCACAACTAGAAGGACCCACAACGAAGAATATGCAACTGTGTACCGGGGGGCTTTGGGGAGAAAAAGGAAAAAAATAAAATCTTTAAAAAAAAAAACAACCCTAGCTGTGGCACTTCATGGCTGGGAGCGATCTCAAAGGTACAGAGGTTTTCCTGAAGGAGTGGGGGTTTGGAGCTCAACATTAGGCACCCCAGCCCTTAGATCCAGTACAAGAGAGATGAGATTCCATAATACCTGGCTTTGCTGGCTTTGAAAACCAATAGGGAATATGCCTAGGAAAACTCTCGAACTTCAGGGAAAGAAAACCCTGTTCTTAAAGGGCCCACACACAAACTTACTCGACCCATAAACCACAAAAATAACAGACAGAAAAGTGCATAGTCCATTGGTAAAAGAGATTCACTAAACTCACAACACATCCCAGAGAGGCAGGAGGGGGCTGGGCCCATCCCCCAGGGACTGAAAGACTAGTGGCAGCCATTCATGTGACCCAGTTCTATTGTGCTGACACAGAGACTGGCAGGTGCCTTTGGAATCCTCCCTCTAGCCTGACAGTGCAGAGGTCTTGACCCCTACCCACTAGAGCAACTGAGGCAGTTGAGCACAGCCAGGCAGCAGGCAGCCTGACCCAGGGACTGCCACTGCCCACCAGCAAGCCCTTGGCAGCCATATGGACCCATGGTGGCCTTGTGGGGCCTGCAACAGGCTTGTGCTGTCAGTCATTGCAAACTACCACACAGGGGATCCGCCCCACCTTCCAACACCTGAAACCATTGTGCACTGCCTCACCTGATGCCTGCCCCATCCCTCACCCTGCAAAGTACAAACAGTTGAGACTTGCAGGAAGCCTCACCAGGGGGCCTGTAGCATTTGTGTGTCCCAGGGTCTAGAAGCCAGCCACACTGGGGGCCTGACTCACTTATAGCAAAACTACAGTAGTTGTGTGCTACTGAACTCAGCAAACCATCCTGGGGGCTTGCCCATAGAAGCCACATGCAGCTGAGCCTCACAAACAGCTAGCCTGGGGGCCAATCTAGTCTGTGTGCCCACAGCAATAGCAACCCTACCCCAATAGGGGGGCACACAGCCCATAGAGGGGACACTCCTGGAGTGTTTGCTATGAGTGAAGAGAGCGGAGCAAGCTGCTAGGCCCGATAAGGCATCTCTTAGATAAGACCACACTTTCAAGTTCAGGAGACATAGCCAACCTACCTTATACATAGAAATAAGCACAGAGAAATGCTGTGGCAAAATGAGGACAGAAAGGAATATGTTCCAAAAAAGGGAACAGGACAAATCCTCAGAAAAGAATTAAATGAAACAGATAATCTATTGCATAAAGAGTACAAATAATCATAAGAATGCTCACTGATCTGGGGAGAAGAAAAGATGGACATGGTGAGAACTTCAACAAAGAATTGGAAAATATAAAAACCAATCAAAGCTGAAGAATACAATAATAGAATTGAAAATTTGCTAGAGGGAATCAACAGAATAGATAAAGAATGGATCAGCAAGCTGGATGGAAGAGCAGAGGAAATCACCCAAGCTAAGCAGAAGAAAGAATTAAAAAGAACAAGGATAGTCTAAGGGACCTCTGGGACAACATCAGACATACTAACATCTGTATTATAGATGTCCCAAAAGGAGAAGAGAGAGAGAAAGGGGTAGAGAACCTATTTGAAGAAATAGTACCTGAAAACTTTCCTAACCTGAGGAAAGAAACAGACATCCAGGTACAGGAAGCACAGACAGCACCAAATAACATACACCCAGAGGGCCACACCAAGACACATTATAATTAAAATGCCAGGAATTAAAGAGAGAATCCAAAAAGCTGCAAGGAAACCCCATAAGGCTATCAGCTGACTTCTCAGCAGAAATCTTACAGGCTAGAAGGGAGTGGCATGAAAAATCCAAAGTGCTGAAAGGAAAAACCTACAATGAAGAATACCCAGCAAGGTTATCATTCAGAATGGAAGGAGAGATAAAGAGGTTTCCAAACAAGCAAAAACTAAAGGAGTTCATCACCAATAAACCAGCCTTACAAGAAATGTCAAAGGGACTTACTTAAGTGGAAAAGACCACGAATAAGAATAAGAGAATTATCAAAGAAAAGTTATCACTTTAAAGGCAAAATATGGGTAAGGTAGTGGATCAAACACCTATAAAGCTAGTATGAAGGTCAAAAGACAAAAGTACTAAAATCGCCATCTATGATAAGGGGTTAAGGGATACAAAAAAGAACATAAAATGTGATATCAAAAACATAAAACATGGGAGGGAGGAGTAAAAGTGTAGGCTTTTTACTAAGAGGTAAAACTTAAGAGATCATCAACTTAATATAGATTGCTGTTTACATAGGATATTATATATGAACCTCATGGTAACTACAAACTGAAAAAACTTAATAAATACATTAGAAATAAAGAGAAATGAGCCTAAACTTAACACTCAAGATAGCCATCAAACAGTAAGGGAAGAGAACAAGAGGAGAAACTACAAAAACATCCATACTTATCAATAGTTACTTTAAATGTAAATGGACTAAATGCTCCAATCAAAAGACATAGAGTGGCTGAATGGATAAAAAGTAAGACATAGGGGCCGGCTCTGTGGCCTAGTGGTTAAGTTCACGCGCTCCGCTGCGGCGGCCCAGGGTTCGGATCCTGGGCACAGACATGGCACCACTCGTTGAGGCAGCATCCCACATCCCACAACTAGAAGGACATGCAACTAAGATATACAACTGTGTACGGGGGGTGGTTTGGGGAGATAAAACAGAAAAAATATTGGCAACAGTTGTTAGCCCAGGTGCTGATCTTTAAAAAAAAAAAAAAAAGTAAGACATATATATGTTGCATACAAGAGACACACTTCAGGCCTAAAGACACAAACTGAAAGGGAAGGGATGGAAAAGGATACTCCATGCAAATGGAAACGAAAAGTGGGGTAGCAATACTTGGGTCAGACAAAATAGACTTTAAAACAAAAACTGTAACAAGAGACAAAGAAGGGCACTACATAATGATAAAGGGAACAGTCCAACAAGAGGACATAACACTTGTAAATATCTATGTGCCTAACATAGGAGCACCTAAATACATAAAGCAAATATTAGCAGACATAAAAGGAGAAATTGACAGTAATACAATAATAGTAGCGGACTTTAACACTCCACTTACATCAATGGATAGATACCCAAACAGAAGATCAATAAGGAAACATTGGTCTTAAATGACACATTAGACAAGATGCACTTCATAGATATATACAGAACATTCCTTCCAAAAACTGCACAATGCACATTCTTTTTGAATGCACATGGACCATTCTCCTAGACTGTCGCATATTAGGCCACAAAACAAGTCTCAATAAATTTAAGAAGATTGAAATACCAAGCCTCTTTTCTGACCAAGAAGAAAACTGGAAAAGTCACACATATGTGGAGATTAAACAAAATGCTACTGAACAACTATTGGGTCAATGAAGAAATCAAAAGAGAAATCAGAAAATACCTGGAGATGGGCTGGCCCAGTGGCACAACAGTTAAGTTCGCATGTTCTGTTTCGGTGGCCTGGGGTTCGTCAGTTCAGATCCTGGGTGCGGACATGGTACCGCTTGGCAAGCCATGCTGTGGTAGGTGTCCCACATATAAAGTAGAGGAAGATGGGCACAGATGTTAGCTCAGGGCCAGTCTTCCTCAAGAAAAAGAGGAGGATTGGCAGCAGATGTTAGCTCAGGGCTAATCTTCCTGAAAAAAAAAAAAGATACCTGGAGACAAATGAAAATGAAAATATGACATACCAAAGTTTATGGGATACAGCAAAAGTGGTCCTAACAGGGAAGTTTATAGCAATGCACGCCTATCTCAAGAAACAAGAAAATTTCAATCTAACAATACACTTAAAGGAAATGGAAAAAGAAAAGCTAACAAAGCCCAAAATCAGTAGAAGGAAAGAAATAATAAAAATCAGAGCAGAAATAAATGAAATAGTGACTTAAAAGACAATAGAAAAGATCAATGAAACTAAGCCAGTTCTTTGAAAAGATAAACAAAATTGACAAAACTTTAGCTAGGCTCTCTAAGAAAAAAAGAGAAGGTTCAAATAAATAAAATCAGAAATGAAAGAGGAGAAATTACAACAAATACCACAGAAATACAAAGGATTATAAGAGAGTACTATGAAAAGCTGTATGCCAACAAATTGGATAATCTAGAAGAAATTAATAAAGTCTTAGAATCATACCATCTTCCAAAACTGAATCAACAAGAAATAGAGAATCTGAATACGCTGATCACTAGTAAGGAGATCAAAACAATAATCAGAAACCTCCCAAAAACCGAAAGTCCAGGACCAGATGGCTTTCCCGGTGAGTTCTACCAAACATTGAAAGAAGATTTAGTACTTATCCTTCTCAAACTCTTCCAAAAAATTGAAGAGGAGGGGAAGCTTCCTAACTCATTCTACAAGGCCAACATTATGTTGATACCAATCAGACAGGGACAACACAAAAAAAGAAAACTAGGCCAATATCACTGGTGAACATAGATGCAAAAATCCTCCATAATGTATTAGCAAATCGAATACAACAATACTTTAAAAGGATCATACACCATGATTAAGTGGGATTTACTCCAGGGATTCAAAGATGGTTCAACATCCACAAATCAATCAACAATACACCACATTAACAAAATGAATAAAAATCACATGATCATCTCAATTGATTTAGAGAAAGCATTTGACAAGATACAGCATCCATTTATGATAAAAAAAAAAACTCTGAATAAAATGGATATAGAAGCAAAGTACCTCAACATAATAAAGGCCAAATATGGCAAATCTGCAGCTAATAACATACTCAAAGATGAAAAACTGAAAGCTATCCCAGTAGGAACAGGAACAAGACAAGGATGCCCACTTTTGCCACCCTTATTTGACAGAGTATTGGAAGTCCTAACCAGAGCGATCAGGCAAGAAAAATAAAGGGATCCACATTAGCAAGAAGTAAAGCTTCACTATTTGCAGATGATGTGATTTTATATGTAGAAAACTCTAAAGTCCACCAAAACACTATTAGAAATAATAAACAAATACAGTAAAGTTGCCGGATACAAAATCAACAGACAAAAATCAGCCACATTTCTATACTCTAACAAGGAACTAGCAGAAATAGAAATCAATACAACCTCGTTTACAATCACAACAAAATAATAAAATACCTAGGAATAAATTTAACCAAGGAGGCGAAAGACCTGTACATGGAAAACTATAAACGTTGAAAAAAATCAAAGAAGACACAAAGAAATGGAAAGATACTCTGTGCTCTTGGATTGGACAAATTAGCATAGTTAAAATGTCCATCCTTCCTAAAGCAATCTAAAGATTCAGTGCAATCCCTATCAAAGGCCCAATGACATTTTTTATGGAAGTAGAACAAAGCATCCTAAAATTTATATGTAACAACGAAAGTCCCCAAATAGCCAGAGGAATCCTGAGAAAAAAACAACAAAGCCGGAGGCATCACACTCCCTGATTTCAAAATATACTACAAAACTATAGTAATCAAAACAGCATGGTTCTAGCACAAAAACAGACATTCAGATAAATGGAACAGAATTGACAACCCAGAAATAAACCCACACATCTATGGACAGCTAATTTTTATTTTGAGGAAGATTAGTCCTGAGCTGACATCTGCAGCCAATCCTCCTCTTTTTGCTGAGGAAAACTGGCCCTGAGCTAACATCTGTGCCCATCTTCCTCTGCTTTATATGTGGGACGCCTACCACAGTGTGGCTTGCCAAGCAGTGCCATGTTGGCCCCTGGGATCCGAACCAGCGAATCCCGGCTGCCAAAGGGGAACGTGCGCACTTAACCGCTGTGCCTCCGGGCCGGCCCTGGACAGCTAACGTTTGACAAAGGAGCTGAGAACATACAATGGAGAAAGGAAAGTCTCTTCAATAAATGGTGTTGGGAAAACTGGACAGCTACTTAGAAAATATAAAAGTCGACCATTATCTTACACAAAAATTAATTCAAAATGGATTAAAGACTTGAATGTAAGACCTGAAACCATGTAACTTCTAGAAGAAAACATAGTTTGCTCTTCGATATCAGCCTTAGCAGCATCTTTTTGAATATCATATCTCCTCAGGCAAGAGAAACAAAATATAAACAAATAGGACTACATCAAACTAAAAAGCTTCTGCACAGCAAAGGAAACCATCAATAAAACTAAAAGACAACCTAACAATTGGGAGAAGATATTTGCAAATCATATATCTAAGAGGTTAATATCCAAAATATATAAAGAACTCATACAACTCAACAACAAAAAAAACCCAATTGAAAAATGGGCAGAGGATCTGAACAGACATTTTTCCAAAGAAGATATATCTTTTCATGTGAAAAGATGTTCAATGTCACTAATTATTAGGGAAATGCAAATCAAAACCACAATGTAGTATCATCTCATGCTTGTCAGAATGGCTATTGTTAAAAAGACAAGAAATGACAAGTGTTGGAGAGGATATGGAGAAAAGGGAACCCTGTACACTGCTGGTGGGAATGTAAATTGGTGCAGTCACTATGGAAAACAGTATGGAGATTCCTCAAAACCTAAGAATAGGACTGCTATATGATCCAGCTATACCACTTCTGGGTATTTATCCAAAGAATACAAAAACACTAATTCAAAAAGATGTGTACCCGTATGTTCATTGCAGCATTATTCACAGTAGCAAGACTTGTGCCCATCCACAGACGAATGGATAAAGAAGATTTATATATATGTATATATATATATACACACATATGTGTATATACACACACACAATGGAATACTACTCAGCCATAAAAAAAGATAATATCTTGCCATTTGCGATGACAGGGATGGCATTTGAGGGCATTTTGCTAAGTGAAATAAGATAGAGAAAGCCAAATACCATATGCTTTCACTCATATGGAAGAAAAGAAAACAACAAACAACAACAAACAAACACATAGACACAGGGAATAGATTGGTAGTTACCAGAGAGGAGGAGGGGACCGGGGAGGGCAAAAGTTGGGTAAAAGGGCACATGTGTGCAGTGACAGATGGCAATTATACTTTGGGTGGTGGAAAAACAACATTTTAAATACATTGCTGTATTCGTTATAAATCTTGGATTCTCATAAAAATCTCCCTCCTTAATCATCTCAGTAATGTATTTGGCATTTACCATTTGTGTCTCTGAAGGGCGTTATAAGCTTGAGGGCATGCACTTCAGTAGCCACAAAGGCTCTGCTTACCTTTGATGAGTTAAGGAGCTTCCCAGTGAGGGCAGAGAAAAAGGAGAAAACCCAACTCTCTTACCCAAAAGAAAGGAAGTCTCCTCTGAGAAAAGAAATAGAGATATAATGTATGTCAAAACATGCTTATGTATGTTGCCAAATAAAATAAGACTGAATATTTTCAAACAAACTGTCTTTTCTGTGGGTACATTTAAGTATGTAAACTTATAGAAAAAAGCCAGGTAAGGGTATACACTAAATGGATGACATTGCCTACTAGAGTGGGAAGTGGTCAAAAGGAACTTTAGATTTATTTGCAATGTTTAATTTTTTAATATAAAGGATAATATAGTTTTGCACAATTTAAAAATTATAATTGACTGAGACTAGGCTTCAGAATAGGAAATGTCTGCTTCCAGTTCAGATTTATGACTTCCATACACTTCTTTTTTTTCTTTTTAAGATTTTTAAATGTTTTTCCTTTTTCTCCCCAAAGCCCCCCGGTAAATAGTTGTGTATTCTTCGTTGTGGGTCCTTCTAGTTGTGGCATGTGGGATACCACCTCAGTGTGGCCTGATGAGTGGCACACGTGGCACACGTCCCTGCCCAGGATTCGAATGGGTGAAACCCTAGGCTGCCAAAGTACAGCACACAAACTTAACCACTCTGCCACGGGGCAGGCCCCAATAATAAACCCTAGCGCCTGGACAGGGACTTGAACCCTGGACCCTCAGATTAAAAGTCTGATGCTCTACCAACTGAGCTACCCAGGCTCTATATACTTCTAATGTCTAAGATAAGGATGAAATGTTATGGATATTGGGTGGAATTCATTTACTCTTTGCAACATATCACCTAATATCTGAGGCAGCATGAGAGGGAGGTAAATGTCTGCAAAAATGTCTGTGATTTTTTTTTTAAGGAACTTTGACAGGTAGATTTGGAAAATATGCTGTGTTTGCTTATAACTGCCTAGTAAGTTTGATTTCCACATTTTATGCTGGCATATTACCTAATATAAAAACAAAATGAGTTTGACTCCTACTTCACACCCTCATTGATTCACTTACAATTATTTTTATTATTAATAGGTACCTGTATGATCTTTCTATAATATGTAATATGATAATATATGCAATACAAAGGCCATAAAATTAGGAAATGTGTCAATATCACAAGGCCAGGATGTGGGATTTGAACCCAGGCAGTCTGACGCCAGGGCCTGTGCTCTAGGTCTCTGATAACCGTGCTTCTGTATCCTTAGCTAATACATCCTTGTGCCCTTGCCTTGAAGGATGGATTTCTATGAGCAGGACTGCCAGATCGTGGACTGTGCACATAAAAATTATCGTGGATACTGCCAAATTGCCCTCTGTAAAGGCTTATACTTCCACCAGGGAAAGTTTCCCATACTCTTCTCAGATCTATAAAGGTTTTGAATTTCTTTTTCTTTTTTTGAGGAAGATTAGCCCTGAGCTAACATCTACCATGAATCCTCCTCTTTTTGCTGAGGAAGACGCCCTGAGCTAACATCCGTGCCCATCTTCCTCCAGTTTATAGGTGGGATGCATGCCACAGCATGGCTTGAAGAGCGGTGGGTAGGTCCGCTCTCAGGATCTGAACTGGTGAACTCTGGGCCACCGAAGCAGAACGTGTGAACTTAACCGCTGTGCCACCAGGCCGGCCCCAAGACTTTTGAATTTTTGCCAGATTGAGAGAGGGGAAATGATACTGTTTGTTTTCATTTGTTTTTATTAGGGATGTGTTATGTACTTTTTCACATTTGATGGTTGTTTGTATTTCTTTAGTGAAGTGATTCTCCTTTTCCTTTGCCCATTTCTCTGTCTTGCAGTTTGGCTTTCTTCTTATTGATTTGTAAGAGTGTCCTATGTGGAAATACATAAAATCCTTTTTTTAAAAAGTTTTAAGTAGGAAGTACATGCATGAGATTTTTTTAAAAATTCAAGCAGTACAAAAAAGGCATTCAATGAAAAGTACTTCTGTTCTAGAGGCAAGAATTACAGTTTCCTGTGTACGTTTCTAAAGATAGATAGCATATACTGAAGAATACATACACATATTTTAAAAAAGGTAGCATATATGCACTATGTTTTCCTTTTTTCCCCTTAACATATCTTGGAGATCATTCCATATCAGTACATTGCCTTTTTTAAAAAATAGACATGTAACTTCATAATGACCCATTATGTGGAAATAGGGTTATTTAGCCAGCTCACTCAGATGCACATTTAGGTTATAAAACCTCAGTTAAACACACATATACATGAGCTTAAAAACAAAAACAAAGTATAGATGTATCTGTATTCTGGGATTAAGTTGCATGTTTTGATAAATTAATTCCATGGATGCTCATTTTAACTGGTGGTCATTTTTTTTTTTTTTAAAGATTTTATTTTTTCCTTTTTTTCCCCAAAGCCCCCCAGTACATAGCTGTATATTCTAGTTGTGGATCCTTCTAGTTGTGGCATGTGGGACGCCGCCTCAGCGTGGTTTGATGAGCAGTGCCATGTCCGCGCCCAGGATTCGAACCAACGAAACACTGGCCGCCTGCAGCGGAGCGCATGAACTTAACCACTCGGCCACGGGGCCAGCCCCCAAACTGGTGGTCATTTTTGCAGTGTATTTCTTTGAGTTAACGAGATACTAAAAAAGACAGGAATATTAAGAATTTTTATTTTATTAAAGTGAGGTTTCAAATCAGTTCTTGGGTTCATCCACTTGTGTAAATACATTAATGTCCAGAGCAGGGCAAACTAGCAAGAATTTATAAGTAGTAAAATGACAGGAATGACCGTGACATCCTTGTTGTTCCAGTCTTGCCAAAATTAAGTGTTTTATTTTGTTCTGGAAGACGGAGGAGTAGTGGAATAGGCCCACACCCGGTGCCTGCTTCTCGGGGTCATCCTTGGCTACTGAGACCATAAAATCAAAACTAGATTTAGAAAGAATAACCTTCACACTTTTTTTTAAGCTACCTAGATCAATTAATCAAGTGTTTACTGGGAACAGTGCAGGTTACAAATGAAATACTGTGTATCATTTAGAAATGTCAAATTAAGATTGGTTCATGAAATGAAGTAGAAGACAACTGAAGATTCAAGACTTGGTCCCAAAAAATGTGGCCGGGGGTCTTAATCCATTTGGGCTGCTATAACAAAGTACCATAGACTGGGTTGCTTATAAACAAGAGAAACTTGTCTCTCACAGATCTGGAGTCTGGAAAGTCTGAGATCTGGGCGCCGGGAGATTTGGTGTCTTGTCAGAGCCCGCTTCCTGGTTCATAGGCAGACATCTTCTTACCGTGTTCGCATGTGGCTGGAGAGGCAAGGGGGCTCTCAGGCCTCTTTTATAAGGGCACTAATCACTTCCCAGAGGCCTCAGCTCCAAATACTATCACACTGGGCCTGAGGTTTCAACATATGAATTTTGGAGGGACACAAACATTCAGTCTAGCACCAGGCAAATCATAAAAACAAGTATTCAATGTATACGGATATAAAAAGATGGAAGATATCACTGTGGTTACCAGTATTGTTCTCATCTCCTGGGCATTTGGGAGAATTACACGTCCCCATCCTCTTGAAGTGAGGCATGGCTTAGTGACTTGCTTCAGCCAATGAAATGTTAGGGGCAAGTAAGGTGTGTCGTTTCTGAGCAAAAACATTTAAGAGCCAGTGCACGATTCTTGATGCCTGTCCTCCTGCTGTAGGGGACCCTGAGACCTGGGATTGTGACAGCAGTGTCATAGACGGCGGGTCTCTTCAGTGACTAGGATAAGCAGGCTCCGTGCTGACTCATTGTGGACTTTAGCATGACTGAGAAATAAACTTCTGTTTTTTAAGCCATTGAGAATTTGGAGATTATTTTATTCCCAGGATAACTTAATCCAGTGATTCCCAAATTTTCTTGCACACTAAAATCGCCTGGGGAGCTTTTAAAACTCTCAGTGCCCGTGTCTCCCTTCGTACCAGTTAAATAACAATGTCTGCTGGTGGAAATCAGGCATCAGTATTCTTTAAAGATTCCCCAGTGGTTCCAGTGTGTTAGCAAAGTTTGGAAACCACAGACCCAGCCTATGCCATTCCGTCTCCTACAGTATTAATACAGTCCTGGAAATCTGGGTGAAAGTCAAGTGAGTTTTTTTCTGTTGTAGGGTGTGTTCATCCCTATAGAATTTCAAATATAAATATTTGACATCTTGCCTTAAGAACATACGATTTGCAATATTTCATATGATTTTAATGTTCTGTTTTATTTACATTTGAGCACATCAACAATCCAGTGGAGACCTAGTGCTAAATATTTCCCACTTTGGGCACACCTAATGAATTCCATCTTTTCTCAGTTTTAAGTTTATAAGACTAAAGATTCTTATTCTAAGCATCAGCACTTTTTTTTCTCATTCTTCAATCATTTGAGTAAAATGTAATGAGATCTTAGATACAAATAATAGATAATTACATACACACTGGTGAGTAGACTGAGAAGGCAACAAATATTGATTGTTAGGGAGCAGCCCCACGTGACTGTTCAAAATGTTCATTCATCCATCAGGGCACTTCAAAGGAAATTGGCATAAGAAAGGTAAATTGGGCTGTTTTGAACTGAATGTATGTGTCCCCCCAAGTTCGTGTGGAAGCTCCTAACCCCCAATGTGATGGCATTGGGAGATGGGGCCTTTGGGAAGTCACTAGGGTTAGATGAGGTCATGAGGGTGAGGACTCGGCCAGAAGGCGGCCGTCTGCAAGCTAGGAGGAGAGCTCTCACCAGAACCTCACCATGCTGGCACCCTAATTTTGGACTTCCAGCCTTCAGAACTGTGAGAAAATGAATCTCTGTTGTTTAAGCCCCCCAGCCTATGACATTTTGTTATGGTAGCCCAAGTAGACTCATACAGGGCAGGTGTATAATTTTCAGGTTGTTTAAAAGTCAAAGACAATCACGGAAGACTTCATGCAAAAAAACACTTGAGATTTAATATATATCTGTTAGGAGTGCGCTATGGACAGAAAAAGTTTGCTCAATTTAAGGTTATCACGTTTACCATTATGTTTATGATGGTTCACACCTAAAGAGAGGATGGGCCAAATTGAGACAGAAGCCAACGTTTGGACTTCCTCCCACGTAAGCAGTAACGGGAACGTTCACAGCCCCGGTCCTTTCCCTGTCGTTTGTGTGTCACCATAACGTTTTTATTCTCCTGGCCTCACACACATGTTTGGGTAGAGTAACTCAGCTTTCACTGTAAACTCTGTGAAAGTAGGAACAGCAACCCTGTCAGCTTCACAGCCTTTCTCACCTTTAGCTGAGCAGCTGGGCCAGTGACAAGTCCACTGGCCTTGGATGTGAAAAGGGAGCCTAAGAGAGGTGAGTCAGAAGACCCGGAACAGGAAGACAACCGAATAAGAGTGCAGGAGGTGGAGAAAAGACAGGGAGACCAAAGTCAGAGGGAGGCAACACAGCTCAGAGGGCCGCGGTGTCAGACCTCGGCACGTCCTCTTGACCCAGGAGCTCACCTCTGGAACTTCATCCTAAGGAAGTGAGTAGGGATGGGGGTAAAACCGTACACAAAAAATGCTAATCCTCATGATGTTCATAATCGTGGAAATTTTAATAATAGAATGGAATACCATGTAGCCTGGAAAAAAACCCGATGCTGTAAACCAGGGCTCAACAGACTAGAGCCCTTGGGCTAAATCCTGCACAGCACAGAGTAGGTTTTACACTTTTAAATGGTTGAAAAATCAAAAGATTATTTGGTGACATGAAAATTATATGAAATTCAGATTTCTGTGTCCTTAAAGTTTTATTGGAATACAGCCAAAGCTGCTTTCGTGCTACAATTTCAGAATTAAGTAGTTGCAACAAACCACGGGGATCACAGAGTCTAAAACGTTTATTCTCTGGCCCCTCACAGAAAAAGCTTCCTAACTGCCACTCTAGAAGAACAGAAAATAACATGGATATCCTCATAATAGTTATTTTGCTTCTTGAATTCTCCACTTTATAAATTCCTAGAAGTGGAATTGCTGGGCCACACCATATTAAAACACTTCAATGCTCCTTTTGTTGTTTTTTCCCTCACCAACCTCACCTGTTTTGCGGGTATTTTTTTTGCTCAGTCTCTTTTCGTTTTTGGTAGGGCTCTCACTCTGAGACCGTTTGTATTTAGTGGAAGTATGGTCAAGTTACTGAAGTAAACCTGGTGAATGACTCTGCAGATCGGCATCCTAACACCTAAACTTTTTTTTTTTTCAAGGAATAAGGCAATAGGCCAGATTGATCTTGATGTAGATCGAACTATTTAAACATTTATTGCTCAAAAAATTAATGAAAGGAGTTCATAGGCCACCAACCTGCTTTAGACCAACTGTTATACCACTTTTTTAAACTAAATTGAATACTGCCTGAGTTTACACCCCTGCCAAGTAAAAATTAATATGCATAAGTTCCAAAAGAAATTTTGTATCAGAAAGTCTGTGAAACATGTGAAAAAAGTAAGGTGTTGAGTTTTCCAAAAGTAAATTGTAGGGTGAGCACTCTATTCTTGGCTCTTCAGCTGTCTGCCTAAGACTCAATCCTTCAACAGCCACAGTCCTGCTGACACTGTAGCCATCCATCATGTCAGGGGTTAGTGACAATAAGGTCACGACTCCACAGGGACAGCTCAGCTCTGTGGAGTCCACAAGGTCAGGGTCAGGCACGCCCTGCGGCTGTGCGGACCTGTTCACACAGGGCTTCTCCTGACGGCCCGCTGCCTACCCTTGGAATTAGCTGCTCCGTGTGCCGCTTCTAGCCCCGCCCTCCCTCTCTGCTCCACCGGCTTCCTGGAGCCTCCCTCGGCTTCACCAACTCCTGTCTTCGCTTCTCCTTTTCCTGGTATGCTGTGGGAATGATAGTAAGACAGTACGGTTCCTTGTACTTTCTGTTTTCTAGAGTTTTTACAGTTTCTAGACCACTGTCTTCTTTGCAACGTTGTCATGGATGTATTGCTTTACCGCTCTTCTGTCATTTCTCTGAGATCCGGAGAAAAGAGAGAGGCAAATGCATGTGCTTATTTTGCTATCTTAAATTAGAAGTCAGAAAAGCACACTTCTTCCTGCTTTTTTTTTTTTTTCCTCCCCAAAGCTCCCGGGTACATAGTTGTATATTTTAGTGGTGGGTCCTTCTAGTTGTGGCACGTGGGATACCGCCTCAGCATGGCTTGACGAGTGGTGCCATGTCCGTGCCTGGGATCCAAACCCTGGGCTGCCACAAGCGGGGAGTGCAAACTGAACCACTCCGCCACGGGGCCGGCCCCAGAAAAGCACACTTCTAAAGGCTCTTTATATTTTATGATATATATATAATATCTTTATATTTTAAGTGAATTTGAAAATGAAAATCATTTTATTCGTCTCACCCAGAACACACGTCCTGATATGGCCACTAGAGGGTTCCAAAGATCAGAGTACGGGGAAATTAATAAGAAATTAGACACTTTAGAACATATCTGGAAAATATGTTCACTCACTTAAAAGTTGTCAGTTTAATAGCCTGGGTTGCTGCTCACTCTTCTTTCACTGCCCGACTCCTTGAAGCCATCATCTTTAGCCCCTTGCCATCAGACTCCTTCCTGCTCTTCCCGCAGTTCTGTCAGTAAGCTCCTGTGGCTGCAAAGGAGTCTGTCCCAAGAGTTTGTTTGTAGGTCAACTGTTTGCAGAGTGGAAGGCGTTTTCCCATAGAGGTAATAATATAAGTGGTTACTGGTGCTGAGGTGAGCTCAGGAAAACCTTAAATGGAAGAACCGGGTATAGAGTCATTAACAAAAAAGTTTAAAAATTAATTTTTAAAAATTAATGCCAGAATAAGAAAATAAAATGAGAATTCTTTTTGAAAGTTTGAATGCTAACTTTTTTTAAAAAAGATTTAAATGAAGGAAAAAGTAGAAGAAAATCATTTTTAGGAGATTCCTATGGATGCTTTTGGTCATTTTTGTGTGCTTTAGATGCAGGTTCTTTACTGCATACATATAAACTTATTTTCTCTTTTCCTTGATAATAAGTTTTCACTATTCTTAAACTTAACCATGATTGAGGTCATTCAGTGTTTACAAATGAAATGAACAGAGGGAAAGAAAGAAGAGAGATTTTCCTAAGATCTCTAAGCAAAAAACTGAAGCAAGAGGAAAAGAGAAAAAGGCACTAAAGAGAAAAAGGTGTACCTGAGATGGACAAAGAAAGAGAAATCAAGGGAGAAGCGAAGGAAAGAGACATTGGAGTTGGGTCAGAGTGGTCACACCCAGGAGGCCATCTCAGTTTCTTGTCCGAGCTGGGGGGATGGGGGGTGGTGAGCACTCTTGGAAGAGGAAATAGGTACTCTGGAACCCAGGACGGTTGCAAACCAGGCACCATGTGACTTGGGAATACCTCCACGCCTTTCTTAGGGCTTAAGTTCCTTTTTAAAGAAAACTCAGCTGTATTTTTAAAGTTTTAAAAGACCTGGCGAAGCAGAGCTTCTTGTATTCACACAACTGGGCAAAACTCCTTCTAGGCTCAGTGTTGTTTATTTGTCAGTGTTCAGCTGAAGGTGAACAGGTCAAATCCTGGAATTGTGACATCACTGGAGAGAAGCTGTTGCTACGCCCAGCCTGTTTTGTTTTTGCGTCCTCTCCCCCTCTTCTTCCCAGCAGCGACAACTGGCACTCACTTAAGGAACCTGAAGTCTCTGGCTTGTGCCTCCTCCCCCAAACCCCCAATCGTATAACGGAGACAGTCCATTCACACTTACTGATTGAAATGATACATGTGGACCACAAAACTCAAGCAGACATTGGCATTTTAAACATTGGCAATGACAGACTTTCTCAAGGAATTTAGTTTAGAGTTTGGTGGTGTTGACGATGGTAGAGAAGTCATCAGCCTTGGAAATAAAGCAGTGGAGCCCAGTGCAAAATAAAAAGATGGAGTTTCTTGTTCAAAAATTAAGAATTTCAAGACTGTGACAGCAAAGCATTAAACCCAGTGCAGAACCCTTCTAAGCGCTGGGCCCTGTGCAATTGCACAGTTGCACATCCATGAGGACAACCCTGCCTAGAAGTGACTGGAATTCCAGCTCCCTCTGATCTAGAAGAGGACTCTTTACTTTGTTTCCGGACCTCCCCCTGCTCCCTGGAGGAGGAAGAAGCAGCGGCTGAGCCTAGCAAGACTGATGCGGTATGCGGCTTGGGAGCCGCTGAGGAAGGGGGATGTTTCTAGAGGAGTTTTAGGTTCATTTTTAGCAAATTTTTAGCAAAATTGAGGGGAAGGTATAGAGAATTCCCATATACCCCCTGCCCCCACACATGCACAGCCTCCCCCGTTATTGACGTCCCCACCAGAGTGGTATGTTTGTTACTATTGACAAACCTACCTTGACACATCATTATTCCCCAAAGTCCATAGTTCACTCCAGGGCTCACTCCTTATGTTGTGCATTCTATGGGTTTGGACAAATGTATAATGACATGTATCCTCCATTATAGATCATGCAGAGTTTGAAATATGATATAGCATCTTACAGAGTATTTTCATGGGGGTCTCTCTCAAAATCCGGGCGCGTTTGGCCTATCACAACCCTAATATGCTAGAGCCTTCATTTTGCACAGCTTGTGTGTCTGGATAAGATGGAGGATGTCTCTCTTCCCTTTGCATCATACTCTTTTGTCGGAGGAGGGTTGTTGAAAGCTGTGCTTCTGGGGTTCCAATGTTGTGCCACATTTTTGGACTTTTAGACTTGTCACTTTTTTGAGTGTGTTTGGGCTGGATGGGGATGCAATCTGAGTGCCAGTCACTATGCTGGGGTTGGAATCATCTTTCCCCGAGAGGCCTATGCTCTGTTGCTGCCTGGGCTCTTACTGCTTGTCCCCTTCTCTTAAAATGCATTAATTCCCGGAGGGATTCATTCCATGTCCCCCCACACCTACCCAGACGCACGTCTGTCTACCTGCCAGCCACACCCCACACGTCTGAGCCCCAGCAGTGGAAACCTCCTAGGCTTGATGAGATTCTTCACTTGCCTACTTTTGCACATCTTGTTGGTCCCACTTGAAATATTTTCTTGCCTTACAGTGATCGTCTTCAAGAAGCCTTTCCTCTGGGGCCGGCCCAGTGCATAGTGGTTAAGTTTGCTCTGCTTCAGCAGCCCAGGGGTTGCAGGTTCAACCCCTGTAGGTTGCAGGTTCTGGACACAGACCAAGCACCACTCATCCAGCCGTGCTGTGGCGGTGGTGTCCCACATAAAATAGAGGAAGGGTTGGCACAGATCTTAACTCAGTGACAATTTTCCTCATGAAAACAAAAAACAAACCAAAACAGCAACAACAATAAAAGAAGCCTTTCTTGAAGGACCCACCAGGCCTAATTATCCCTTGTGCCGCGGCCGCACACTGTGCCAGGTGGTTTACGACGACGGTTCTGTGGTGACTGGCTCCCGGTGATGCTCGACTCCCGACCTGTAGACTCTCCTAACTGCAGTCTGAACGCACACAGTTACGACATCAGTTTTCCTAAGACAGTGCTTTGATAACGCCACCAATCTTCAATGGCTCCCATTTTCTGTAGGAAAAAAATTCAACCAGCTTAGCCTGGCTTTCAAGGCCTTCCACAATCTGCCCCACTGCATCCCCAGCCTGGTTTCCCATTCTCACCCTGGAGGAACCAGCGCTCCCGCACAGCACTCATGCAGTGACCGCCTTCCTGGCCCTTCCTTATGTTTCCTCATTGTTTAAAATGTTAACCATCCATGAGATGCATCCATTCAAATATTATTTACTCTGTGTCAGTAATGAATAAATAAATAAAATAACGTAGGTAAAGCCCTTGGCAGCAGCTTATACACAGCAGGCACTCCATAAGTAGCAGCTGGTATTATTTGTCCTCATTGCCTTCTCATTGTTATTGCAAGAACTCCATGGTCACCTGGCTACGAGGAGGAATGACAGTCCCAGCCCTTGCCAAGCTCAGCTAAGAGCAGAAGAGACTGAGGTAGTATAACCAATGACGATGACAAATGACGGCTAAGTGGGGGGTCGGTGCTGAGTCCTCAGGGGCGCAGCACGGGGAGGGCTGAGGGTGGACGTCACTGAGGAAACAGTGAATTGGCCTTGAAGAGTGAGCGGAAAGGTTTTTCTTCTTCTTTGTAGAAGTTCTGCACATTTCATTTTAGATTTAGTCTAGGAAATATTGTTGAGAGATACCTGTCCTAACATTGCATTTTCTAATTGTCGATAAAGGATAATACCTCAGAGATATTGCAGCTTTGGTTCCAGACCACTGCAATAAAGCAAATAATCTCAATAAAGTGAGTCATACGAATTTTTTGGTTTCCTGGTGCATATAAAACTGATGTTTACACTATGCACAGGCTATTAAGTGTGCAATAGCATTATGTCTAAAAAAACATTTACATGCCCTAATTAAAAAATACTTATTGTAAAAAATGCTAACCATCCTCTGAGCCTCCAGTGGGTCCTAATCCTTCTGCCGGTGGAGGGGCTTGCCTGGATGTTCTGGCTGCTGACAGATCAGGGTGGTGCTTGCTGAAGGTGGGGGTGACTGTGGCAGCTTCTTAAAATAAGACAACAATGAAGTTTGCCACACTGATCAACTCCTCCTTTCATGAGCATTTTCTCGGTGGCGTGCGATGCTGTTTGATAGCATGTTACCCCCAGTAGAACTTTCAAAACTGGAGTCAATCCTCTCAAACCCTGCTGCTGCTTTGTCAACTAGGTTTATGTAACATTCTAAATCCTTTGTTGTCATTTCAACAGTTTTCACCAGGAGTAGACTCCATCTCAAGAAACCAATTTCTTTGCTCATCCCTAAGAAGCAGCTTGTCATCCGTTCAAGTTTCATCATGAGATTACAACAACTCGCTCACGTCTTCAGGCTCCACTTCTACTTCTAGTTGTCTTGCTGTTTCCACCACATCTGCAGATACTCCCTCCACTGAAGTCTTGAACCCCTCAAAGCACCCAGGAGGGCTGGAATCAACTTCTTCTGAACTCCTGTTAATGTTGATATTTTGACCTCTTCCCAGGAATCATGAATGTTCTTACTGGCATCTAGAATGGTGAATCCTTTCCAGGCAGTTTTCAGCTTACTTTGCCCAAATCCATCAGAGGAATCACTATCCATGGCAGCCACAGCTTTACAAAATGTATTTCTTAAATATGTAATAAGACTTGAAAGTCAAAATCACTCCTTGGGCTGCAGAATGGATGCTGTGTCAGCAAGCACAAAAACAACCTTAATCTGATTGTGCACCTCCATCAGAGATCTTGGGTGACCAGGCGCATTGTCAATGAGCAGTAGCATTTTGAAAGAAATCTTTTTTTCTGAGGAGTAGGTCTCAACAGTGTGCTTAAAATATTCAGTAAGTCATGTTGTAAACAGATGTGCTGTCATCCAGGTTTTGTTGTTGCATTCGTGGAGCACAGGCAGAACAGATTTAGCCTAATTCTTCAGGGCCCCAGGATTTTCAGAATGGTAAATGAGCATTGGCTTCAACTTAAAGTCACCAGCTGCATTAGCCCCTAACAAGAGAGTCGGGGGCCAGCCCTGTGGCCAAGTGGTTAAGTTTGTGCACACTGCTTCGCCAGCTGAGGCTTCGCCAGTTTGGATTCTGGGTGCGGATCTATGCACTGCTCATCAGGCCATGCCGTGGCGGCATCCCACATAGAAGAATTAGAAAGACCTGCAACTAGGATATATAACTGTATTGGGGCTTTGGGGAGGAAGAAAAAAAAAGAGGAGGATTGGCAACAGATGTTAGCTCAGGGCCAATCTTCCTCACAAAAAAAAAAGAGAGAGAGTCAGTCTGTCCTTTGAGGCTTTGGAGCCAGGCATTGACTTCTGTCTAGCTATGAAAGTCCTAGATGCCATCTTCCAATATAATGCTGTTTTGTCTACATTGAAAATCTGTTGTTTAGTGTAGCCGCCTTCATGAATGATCTTAGCTAGATCTTCTGGACAACTTGCTGCAGCTACGACATCAGCACTTGCTGTGTCACCCTGCACTTTCATGTTATGGAGAGGCTTCTTTCCTTAAACCTCATGAACCAACCTGTGCTGGCTTTGAACTTTTCTTCTGCAGCTTCCTGCCCTCTCTCAGCCTTCATAGAATTGAGGAGAGTTAGAGCCTTGCTCTGGATTAGACTTTGGCTTAAGGGAATATTGTGGCTGATTTGATCTTCTATCCAGACCACTAAAACTTTCTCCATATCAAGTAATAAGGTTTGCTTTCTTATCATTTGTGCGTTCACTGGAGTAGCACCTTTAATTTCCTTCAAGAACTTTTCCTTTGTGTTCAGAACTTGGCAAACTGTTTGGCACAAGAGGCCGAGCTTTCAGTCTATCTCAGCTTTCAGCATGCCTTCCTCACGAAGCTTAATCATTTCTAGCTTTTGATTGAAAGTGAGAGATGTGCAACTCTTTTCTTTACTTGAACTCTTAGACACTATTACAGGGTTACTAGCTGGCCCAATTTCAATATTGTTGTGTCTTAGGGCATAGGGAGGTCTGAGGAATGGCTGGTTGGTGGAGCAGTCAGAACATACACAATATTTATCATTTGAGTTCATCATCCTATGTGGGCACAGTTTGTGGCACCTCAAAACAATTACAATAGTAACATCAAAGATCGCTGATCACAGATCACCATAACAAATAGAATAATGAAAAAAAGTTTAAAATATTGTAAGAATTACAAAATGTGACACAAAAACACAATGTGAGCAAATGAAGTTGGAAAAATTGCACCAATAAGACTTGCTTGACACAGGGCTGCCACAAACTTTTAATTTATAAAAAATGCAATATCCGTGAAGCACAATAAAACAAGGTATGCCTGTACTGGTTTTGTAAATTTAGCTTGTATCCAGCAACCTTGCTGTACTCAAAGTTTGTCAGTAGATTCTTTTTGGTTTTCTTTGTACATAATCATATTGCTTGCAAACAATGGCAGTTTTGTTTCTTTCTTTACAGTCCTTACATGTTTTAATTCTTTTTCTTGTCTTACTAAATTTGCTAGATACAGTGCATAATTGTACAATTCAGCACAATGCTGAATAGGAGCAGTGAGCGTGGGTATATGTGACCAGTATCTGACTAAAGTAGGAATTTCCTGAGGTTCTAATGTTTCAAATTAAGTACAATGTTTGCACTTTTTGTACTTTTTATCAGGTTAAAGAAATTTCCTTCTAGGTTTCCTGAGAAACTTTATAACTAATGAGTTGAATTTTATCAAATTCTAGTGAAATAATCACATGATATTTCTCCTTTAATTCATTATTGCAAAGAATTTGCAATACATTTTTTTAATTAAAAAAATTCTTGTACCCTGAAATTATCTCCACTTTCTCATGATGTATTTTTTTAACAAATTAACTTAAATCTATTTCCTTTCTCCCATTCCAGAAGTTCCCTTCCCATTGACACCAATATAATCACTCATTTGCTTTATCAAACATTTATATGCAGCAGTCTTAGAATAATAATACAAACAAAATAGTATCATTATCAATGTGATTACTGAAAACGGTTTAAGATTTTGAAGTTCCTTTTGTCCTAAGATTTGTTTTAGTCACTTAAAGTTTAAGTGAGCTGAAATTAACAGTTGTGAAATGTTTTCCGACTTTCACTGCATCCCTAAATTAGGAAAAAAAATTTTCATCATGTGCTATATTCGAGCTATTGGATATGAGGAATTCTGGGCAAACATTTATTGAGAACTTCCCATTCACTGTTTCTCGAACTCATATCTGATGTATTTCATAACTGCAATACCTGGGCTAAATGATCCAGAATGACTGATATTTATTCATAATGAGACTTTATTTAAAAAGTATGACCAAATTTTCCATTGCCACCCCCAACCTTTCCCAAGTCATCCAATCAAAGCCCAGACACTACAGTATTCTTTCTAACACCCTCTTATTAAGACTTCCCTTGGTTTCCGGTGGTGTGTATTTCTCTTTGCTGCAATGAACAATAAAGGTTTTTGGCTTCCTCGTGTACTCTTGGCTGTTAAGGCTTTGACGCCACCTATCATATCATAAGACATATCAACCAATGGCAATGGATTAATTTCATTTTGGCCCTGACTGGAACAAATGAACAATAGAAAAATGAATATTTATTAAGATAGGAGAAATTTGAACACTGGATAATTGCTATTAAGCAGTAACTTTTTTTTAAAGGTAGGATAACGGTATTGTGGTCAGTTTTTTTCTTTTTTTTTACAAAGAATACTAATTATACTTTTAGAGATACGTGCTTAAATATCTATACATGCAATGATACGGTGTCTGAGACTTGCTTCCCTGAGACAAGTGGCTAGAGCTATAGACAATGAAGATCGTCAAAATGCCAGTAACTGTTAAAGATCGTTAATGAGCAAGGAAATTATTCACTTCCTGTATATAATTGAAACCTTCCAAAGGTCTTTTAAATTACATATATATATATATATATAAAATATATATATATATATATATATGTATATATTCTTTTAGGAGAGAGCAATACTGTAAGATCAAAAAGGCCACAGCAAGGGACCCAAAAAAAGTCACGGGGGCTTTCCCTCTAGCCCCCACGTCTGAATCAAGGCTGCTCAACAGGTGCTCCTAAGGGTCTCAGGCAGATAAATGTCCGAATTAATGAACTGGTAGGTAGAGCCCGGACGTGCCGGGACCGATGCTAACAGGCTCCTCTGACCGCCCCCTCGAGCCCCCCGCGGCCTGTCTCCCTCGCTCCATCCCCGAGCCCCAGCACACCGCTAAGATGGTGGCGGGACGGCGGACAGGTGCCCCCGCCCCGGGAGCGCGCTCCGGCGGCTGCGCAGGCGCACTCGGTCCCTCCCGCCCCGGCGGCTCGCGCCTGCGCGGTGGGGCGCCCTCGCGGCGCGGCTCGGCCTGCGGCGGCTGCAGTCTCCGTCCGCGGGCGGCCGAGGAGGCTCCGGCGCCATGAGGCTCCTGCTGCTGCTCGCGGTGGCGGCGTCGGCCGTGCTCCGCAGCGATGCGTCGGGCAGCCTGGGCGGCGTGCCCGGCAAGAGACTGAAGATGCAGTACGCCACGGGGCCGCTGCTCAAGTTCCAGATCTGGTGAGTCTGCGCCGCCGCCGCCGCCCCGCAGCGCCTCTGCCCGGCGCCTCTCGCTACGCGAGGCCCCGGCTTCGCGGCCTGGCGCGCTGAGCTGCCCGGGCCCGGACGAGCGGCGCCGCCGGCCGACTCCGCGCCTCCCCGGGCGGCCGGGCCGCGGGGCTCCGAGGAGCGCGGCCCGGGAAGGGGCGCGGAGGGCCAAACACGGAGGGGCGGCCCGGCGGGTGGCGGAGGGCCGAGGCGGGGAGAGGCCGCGCCCGCCCCGTCTGCGGCTCCCGAAGCGCCTCGGGGTGGAGCGGGTTGCCTGCGGACAACGTTCGCTCCCGGACCGCGGGATCGTCTTCGTGCCCTGCTCCGGCTCCCCGGGAGCTGCCCGCCCCGCACCTCCTCCTCCTTTCCGCTCGCCTACTTGTGCGTTCAGACAAATAGGCAAAAAAAAAAAAAAAAAAAAAAAACCCGAAACACACACCCGGCCGTTTTGGATCTTGTGCTGTGAGTGAGTTTGTCCTTGTAAGCAGAGCGGTGATGCGTGTAACGAGGTGACTGGGGTTGGGGAGGGTGTGAAAGGCTCAGATTAGAAGAAGAAACCAGAATTGTGAAACTGCGAAGCCAGAATCCTGTACCGCGCACGATGCCGTTTTTTCAGCATAGGATGGTCAGATCTGTAAATCTTCAGAGTCCCGACACTTTACAATGTTGGAGTATTGGTGTTGGCCATCATGCATTTAAATTAGCTTTTTCAAACGTCATTTATTAACGTGTGTACTAAAGTTTAGATCTTTCCACGTATCCAACTAGCTTTTTTGCTTAGTCTTTAAAGATTAGAAGGTGACAGATATTTTACCAACCTATGCATGTTGTTAAGGTTTAAATGTGATACTTTTGGACTTAAGTAGTTAAAGAAAGACTGCAGTTTCCGAGTTAGCTAATGTTTCTATTTCCTAGATGTTCCTAGATGTTTCTATTTCCTAATGTTTCTATTTTCCTAATGTTGGTTTCACTTGCGCTTTTCACACAGTGGCTCTTATCGGAATACTTGTCACAATAATTTAATAACTGTATCGTCCACCGAGGATATTCATAACAAAGTTTTCAAAATGTGTAAACAGATGTAACGAAGGGCATTCAGCTCTTCAAATTAAACTTTTAAAGAAGTGTTAAGTACTTCAGCTGAACTTTTTGATACTTTCTGGGTTTTTTTCTTTATGTACAAACTTATCCGAAAAGTCTAATAAAAGTTTTCTTTTGCATTCAAGGTGAATATTGAGTTTCTGGTTTTAGTAGAATCTCTTGAACATTCATTTGCAAGTGTGTTTGGGAAAGGAGAGGAAGCTAAGACAATTGAGGATAAATATGTGAAAATTCTTTTAATTCCATTTGAAATCTGAGTGCTATAAAATGCAGTTTTTCATTAATTACCACTATTAACAAAGGAGAGCTATTTTTACCTTCCCTCGCTTTTGTCTCTTATTATTTTGTATTTATTATGAGTACTGGTTCTTTAACTTTAGCTCAATATCACATCTGTTAATTGTACACCTTTTGTAATTGCTAATAGAAGAAAAGAGCGACATAACACAGGAATGGCATTGAAGGGAGAGAGATCAGGCATGCAAATAGCTTAAAACAAGCTTTGCTGGCCTGTGCTCATGTATTTTTTCAACAAATGTTCATTCACCACCTGCTTGTGCCAGGAGCTGGCAGACGCACGGGCCCGCGGGAAGCCTGCGGACCTGGCGCAGTCCCGCCCTACGCACCCAGTGTCTGCTTTGTCATGCCAGTTGATTCAGCAGCAGAATTAGATAAGTTTGATGACATTCAGTTCATATTTGGGGGAAAAATTTATCCTGCTTATTTGGACGTTTAAATACTGAACATAAGAAAGCAAGTTCTCTAATCAGAGCCTAAAATGAAGTGTCCTTGTTGCATTTTCCTTTCTCGTGATTTGTGTGTGTGAATATGTTCTGGCAGGTACTGTTCGGCGTGATCGTGTGTCTCCATGCTTTGTTTTGCCCTTATTTGTGGTCAGACCTACAGCATTTAATCAGTTGTTGCAGTTTAAAGAGATTACTGGTTACAACTCTCTAGTTAATTCTTGTTTGAACGTTTGACAAATGATTTACTAAGAATAGTACATTAAAGTTATGATTTCAAAACACAAGAATATAGCAAAATTTCCCAATTTTTGTTAATTTGAGAATCCACTGCTGTAATTTTAGGACAGCCAACTTGTAAAAGGAGTTTTAAGAGGTAAATGAAGCAACTACGACAAGAACAGCTTTCTTTAGATTTATACCAACTCGGCCTTCTTGGTATGGAGGCAAGAAAATAAAGACCTAAGACTGGTTTGGATGTTGATGCTGGTCAAGATTAGTAAAATGCTGAATTGAAGAAATCTGAGAAATTGTGAGTTAAAGAGATCCCGTTGCTTACTGTAGACTTAATATTTGCGTGTTCCACAAATATTGAGCACCTACTCCGTGCAAGCTCTTTGCTTGGTGCTGAGAATTCAATTCACTGCTCTCACAGTTACAGGCAAGAGCAGAAGGCAGTCGTTAATCCGTGGACAGCACACACAAAATTACCGTCAAGTGCTGCGAGGCAGCGTTGTATGAGAGAGACCTCATCTGGGGATCGGGGAAGCTTTTCATGAGGAAATGAACTCTGAACTGAAATTTTAAGGATAAGCTTGATTTAGAGAGAGCTTTCAAGCAATGGGACTAGCATGTTCAATGGCCTCGTAATAGGAGAGAACATAATTTCTTAAGGAGGCCACGCTACTGACCTCAAAGACCAGAGAGGTGGCACGATGCTGGAGGGTCTAGCCAGCCATGTTGAGTAAAGACTAGCTGGTATAATTGTGGAAAAGACCTTCAGGGGACGAAGAGTAGATGTGCAGAAACCGTGTAGGGGAGCTTTGGGGTTGCCCAGGCAAGAGACGGCAGAGCTTGGATCGAAAGGGGAGGTAGGAGTACAGAGTAAAGGGACAGGGTTAAGAGCTCTTTAGGAGATAAATTTAGCAGTTCTTGCTGAGGGATTATTACATATTTTGGGGGAAGGAGAGGCAGCATGGAGTGAGAGGTGTGAGAGATGACTCCTGAGTTCTGGAACGATGCTGTGCTAGTCACTGGAATGATGAACAATTAAAGGAGGCACATTTTATGGGGGTTTTTTTGGTGGGAGGGAAGGGTAAGATTCTGAATTTTTAAAACTGAAAGCATAGTAGCCAGGAGAAAATCCTACAAAGAAATTTTCCTTTCCTGAAAATAGCCACAGTAGCTGAAACTAAAAGTGTTGACTTTATTTCATGAAACCTTAGTTCCGATGGATTGTAAGATACACCATTGTTTTATATACCACTCAGAAGGAAAAAAATACTGCCGTTTAAATTGTGACACTAATGATTGTTAGATGAATCCTGATTATTTTTAAGTGCTAAATAGGAGAAGTGGACTTCTTGGAATCAGTGAAATACAGGAGTGATAAGAAGTTGGTGCAGACAGTGGGGTGGCAGAGTGTTACTAGGTAACAGAGTGGCGGCTACACTGCCACTGTTAGATTTTAAAAGTTCTGTTATGTTTACATAGAATTTAGTTATCATTTTGTTTTTGTGGGGTTTTTTTTTTTTTTACCATTTTAAACAACAAATAACTGCAGTATATGAGTACTGTGCACATAGTCGTTTCTACTTAATAATGAACAGAGTACTTTAGTTCAGAGCTTTTAGATGTAAGTAAAATGTGAATGGTTTTAAAGGTTTTACCTCCTTTTATGGAAAACTGAAACGTTGTTTCCCTGCACTTTGCCATTAAGGTAAGTGGTGGAAATCAAATTGAATATATTAGAAATACCAAGATAACCTCATGAATTTTGAATCACATAGGTACTGGCAAACGGTGCATTTACTGGACTAGCAGTTTGGAGGCCCAGGTTCCTATTCCATCTTGCCTCTTATCTTCTGAATGACTTTTGGGAAATTATTTAATCTCTTTAGCTCTCAGCTTGTTCATCTGTCAAGTGAGGATGTTGGTTGCATTCCAATTACCTCTAATATTCTGTTACTCTATTTTGTTCTCTTGGGGAGCTTAAAGGAAAGAAGTGAAAGCATGCATGTGTGTTTCATTCCTGTGGTCGTCACTTGAGTGTGGTTGGAGCCCTCCGTTTCTTTGATTGTCGCCCTGCCTGCTTTCCAGAAAGGGAAATCGTGGTTCACATCTCACGTTGCTTGGGGTGCAGCCTGGGATTGGCGAGGAGGAAGTCTTGCTGGTAGGTTTTAGCAAGACCTGCTGATGATCACGGCCTTGTTTTTTATGCTCTTTTTTTTCATGCCACTTGTTTTCCCCTTCTGTCAAGTTTTTAGGAAGATAGGAATTTGTTTTTTACAGTAACATTTGAAAACCAGTTGTCTGGTGGGAGAGACAGCTGTGTAAACAGTGTTAGAGTAAAACATTCTCCGTGTTCTAAGAGAAGTCATAATAGAGGGCTTTAAGAACCCAGAGGGAGGAAAGATTACCCATTCAGGGGGAGTTGGACGGCTTTGCAGACGAGGAAGTGAAATCTTTTTTTTTTTTTTCTTTTTTTGCCAGTTTTATTGAGAGATGATTGACATACATCACTGCATAGGTTTAAGGCGTACAGCATGATGGTTTGATTTACGTATATTGTGAAATGATCACCACAATAGTTTCAGCTAACGTCTGTCTTATATAGATACAATAAAAAGAAAAGAAAGAAAAAAGGAAGAGAAATTTTCTCCTTGTGATGAGAACTCTTAGGATTTACTCTAACTTTCCTCTGCTGTCGGCCCTGCGTATCCACAGGTTCGGTATCCACGGATTCAACCAGCCGAGATGGAAAGGCCTGTGATGGTTGCATCTGTGCTGAACATACAGTACAGTACTGTACAGACTTTTTCCTGTCGTTATTCCTGAAACAGTAAATAACTATTTGTGTAGCATTTGCATTGTGTTAGGGATTATAAGACTCTAGAGATGGTTTAAAGTCCACAGGAGGATGTACGTAGGGTACATGTATATCACACAGCAGTGTTGGGCATAGTCATCATGTCACATTGCATCCATGGGACTTATTTATCCGATAACTGGAAGTGTGTACTTTCTGACCTCCTTCACCCAATTTCCCCTCCCCTGGCCTCCCACCTCTCGTAACCACAAGTCTGATCTCATTTTCTATGAGTTACTTTTTTGGTTTTTGTTTGTTTGTTGTGGTTGTTTTTTCAGGGAAAGATTCACCCTGAGCTAACATCTGTTGCCAACCTTCCTCTTTTTTTTCCCCCTCCCCAAAGCCCCAGCACACAGTTGTATATCCTAGTTGTAAGTTGTTCCAATTCTTCCATGTGAGCCCCCGCGACAGCACGGCAACTGACAGATGGGAGGTATGGTTCCATGACCAGGAAGTGGACCAGGAAGTGAACCTGGGGCTACCGAAGTGCTGAGCACCCCGAACTTTAAGCGCCTTTAACCACCAGGCCATTGGGACTGGCTCTATTCTTTGTTCTTTTTAGATTCCATTTGTAAGTGAAGTCATACGGTACTTATCTTTCTCTGACTTATTTCACTTAGCATAATGCCTTCAAGGTCTGTCAAGGATTTCCTTGTTTTTTTTGTGGCTGAATAGCATTCCTGTGTGTGTGTCTGTGTGTCTGTGTGTCTGTGTATATACACCACGTTTTCTTTATCCATCTGTCCACTAATGGACACTAGGCTGTCTCCATGTCTTGGCTGTTGTAAATAACACTGCAGTTGAACGTGGGGTGCAGATATCTCTGAGTTGGTGTTTTCATTTTCTTTGGGTAAGTATCCAGAAGTGGAATTGTTGGATCATATGGAAGGTCTATTTTTAATTCTTTGAGGATCCTCCATACTGTTTTCCCCAGTGGCTGCACCAGTTTACAATCCCACCAGCAGTGCACAGGAATTCCCTTCTCTGCACATCCTACCAGCATTCCTTATCTCTTGTCTTTTTCGTGGCCACTCTAACAGGCGTGAGGTGATACTCATTGTGGATTTAATTTGCCGAGGAATTGAAATCTTGAAGGCTATGGGGAACTTGACCAGGGCTTACTCTAGAAAGAGCTTACAGGCTAAGGGAAGGACCTATGCAAGTGAATCCTGACGCAGCATGGAGGACCGGAGGGGACAGGAAACAGCAAGGCTGGAGTCACATAATCAGTTAAAAACCCCCAGCACAGTGTCACCTGCTGCCGTCTGTCAAGTGCTCATTATTATAATTTATTATTTGTAGCGTCTTTAGTGATGAGAACATTGGTAAATAAACCCTCAAAAGCTTTACTCTTTCAACTTAAAAAAATGACGATAGCTTTCTAGCTATGAAAATAATACGTTAATTGTGAAAATAATAAAAATGCATGCAGAAGAAAGTAAAAAATCCTTGTAACCCTCTATGAACATTTTGAAGAACCTCCTTCAGGCCAACTCTGCACAGACACACACTGTATTATGTAACTTTGTATCACTGAGTTCAGAGTTGTATGCTTTTTTTGAAATTTGCTTCCCCTCCATCACTTATCTTTTCATGTCAGTAAATATAGTTCTGCATCAGCAGGCATAGAATTCCATAAGATGATATTCTTTAATTTATTTAACCAGTGAACTTTTTGTTTATTTAACATTTAGGTTGGTCCTAATTTTTTCACAAAATTACTTAGATGAATATCCTCAAATATCTTGAGTACGTGTCCAATTATTTCCATAAACTAAATCCATAGAAATAAAATGTTATGGTTATGTCAAAGGGTATCCCATTTTAAATTTTGACATACAGTCATGTGCTACATAATGACGTCTGGGTCAGTGACGGACCACATATGCAACGGTGCTACCGTAAGATTAGTACCGCGTAGCCAAGGTTTGTAGTAGGCTCTTACCATCTGGGGTTGTGTAAATGAGCTCTGTGATGTTCACACAGCAATGAGGTCCCTAATGACACTTTTCTCAGAACACGTCCCCATTGTTAAGTGATGCCTGACTGTAGTTAGTTAATACTCCTGCTGAAAGGTCTTAAAGTAGGTTGAGTTTTTGAAATTTTCTAGTTTATTGCAGTGTCATCAAAGAATGTGACATTTGCCGTTCTTACTGGGCTTTCTTTGTGAGCTAACGTAGGGGGTCGATTGTTGTAAATGTTCTGTGGGCTCTCAGAGGATATTTTCTATGGGGAAGAAACTGATGTATCTCTAAAATCTGTCTATTCATGTACTATTGACATCTTCCGTAATTTTTGTTTATTATTCATATTCTATCACTGATTCAGTTTTCCACTCATCAATTTTCTTCTTTAATGCCTCAAAATATATTTTTAATTTTGCTTTTTGGTTTTGAGATCTTTGGCAGTCCTTCCGTAACTCTGATCATCCTTTTCTTTTGCTTCTTGCAGCATATTTTTGGGTCTGGGCTCTTACTTTGAATCTTCTGTTTGCTGTTTCTGCTCTTTCGATTTGTGACCTTTTTTTCCACAATCCCTCAGGTATTTTTCCTTCTGTTTCTCTTCCCAGTTTCTCAAGCAAGACAAGAGAAATAGCTTCAGATATTATCAATTGTTGAACTGTATCCTCTCCATTTGACTGTTACCAGCTCACTCTCTTCTTCGTTAGAATGTTGCCAGCTCCAGAAGAGCATAGACGTTTGTCTGTTTTGCCTGCTGCTTGTTGTCTCTAGAGCCTAGAACAGTCCCTGTCGTCAGTGTTTGTTGAGAAAGTGAGCACAGTCTGCTGCAGTTCACTGCGCGTGGCCCTGAGATAGCCTGTCTTCCTTGTCCCCCCTTTAAATTCCTACCTGGAGTAGAGATGGATAGCTCCTGAGACTCTTCCTTTCTGGTAGGTTTTTCCCTGCTCGGCCTCTGCTTCAGTGTGGTGGCTGTTAAGCATAGAGTGTGATACCTGTGAAACTTCGGTTTTGCACGTTCTCTGCATCAGTAACCCTCCTGGCCTGAGCTCCGTGCCTCTGCTGGGGGCCAGACTTCCCGAATTCATCCTGCTCCCCGAGGCCTCTTCCTGCTGCTTTGACACCCCGACACACCCTCACTGCTTACCTTGTGGGGTGATTTTTTTCCCTAAGATTCCTGGCTTTTTTGTTGATTTTATTATAACATCACATGAAATCAGTGTACAACCAAGTAAAATACAAGACAGACAGGAGAGCAATAAGCAGAACAGCCGAGACACGTCTCTAGTTTGGCCAAGGAATTAGCATAGAACACACTATGTTTTATTTTTTATCAGTCTCTCTAACAGTTTATAAAAATGCACTGAGGGTGAATTTTATGGCATGTGGATTGTACCTCAGTTTTTAAAAATATATTGAAAAGAATAAAAGCACGAAGTCTTATATGAAGTATTTTAAGATGAGACAAAGAAATTACACAATGGAATGTCACCAAATTTATGGGTAAGTCACCATTTCTGGAATGCCTTTATCAAGCCACCTTTATTGAGTAGCTATATACCTTATAAATCTGTTAATAAAAAATGCTTTCCAGAGTAAAAAGATAAAATTCTTTCCCCAGGAAGAGCTGAGGAACTTACGCAACTTATAAATTCTTGATGGAATAGTCTACAGCAAAAGATGTCCTGAAATGTTATGCCAAAGGTATAGGGAAACCAGAAGCCAGTGACCTCAGGAATAAGACACAAAGAATGAAGAGAATAAACACATCGTTAATTGAACCTTAGGTTTATCAGATCTTTGGAATAAACTCAGTAAAGAAGCCAGGAACCTTAGAAGCCATTTGAGTGTGTGTGTGTTTTACTGTGGTGGCTGCTGTCGTGCTCCCGGAGTGAGGGGCTGGAAGCAGGCCGCTGGATTTCACGTACCACGGTTCCAAACCTGACAAGCTGATACCTCTTTAGTGCCGTTTTTACACCTTTTACAAAAGCTGAGCAAGTTCTAGCCCACATTTTGATCTTCAAAGTGTATGAGTACTTCCTGTTTGCAGGGTTTTTTTGGCTGCTGCTTTTTTATTTTGGTAAAATATACATAACATAAAATTTACCATTTTAACCATTTTTTTAAAGATTGGCACCTGAGCTAACATCTATTGCCAATCTTTTTTTCTTCTTCTTCTCCTCAAATCCCCCCGGTACATAGTTGTGTATTTTTAGTTGTGGGTCTTTCTAGTCGTGCTATGTGGGACGCCACCTCAGCATGGCCTCACGAGCTGTGCCGTGTCCATGCCCAGGATCCAAACCCATGAAACCCTCGACTGCCGAAGCGGAACGCGCAAACTTAACCGCTCAGCCACAGGGTCGGCCCTTAGCCATTTTTTAAGTGTACAGTTCTGGGACATTAAGTTGTTTGCAGTCTTTTAAGAAAACATTTATCAGATTAGTCTGTTCACTCCCTGAATGTCTTGTCTTTTGTGTGGTTTATAGAGTACCTTGTTCAGATTTCGTCGCTCACAGCTCTTAGAATGGGCAGTGCCGACAAGTGCCTGTTACTGCTTTGCCTGCTGAACAGAGCAGGGAGAAATGACGTTTACATCTGAAAACGCGGTTTTCACTCATCACCGAGCTGTTGGACTGGTCAGTGCTTTGGAAAGTCAGAAAGCATAGTATTTACAAAATATCTTCCTGATTTTCTTGGTACAGCGAGGGGGAAATACTAGTTGAAATTCTTGGAATGCAAGTAGCGGAAACCCACCTGAATTTGTTTAAACAACACATTTGGAAATGCATTTAAAAATTGCTACAGCCGTGGTATTAGAATCCAAAGGCAGGACTACAGCAGGGCCTCAAGACCGGCTGGAAGGGAAAGTGGGAAGTCTGAGGAGACTTCCTTCACCCTTCCGCTGGTTCACATCTGTGCTTTCTCGGTAAAATGCACTTCGTTTTTCTTTCTCTGAAAGTTGACTTCTCGCCTCGGTCCTTTTGAAAGATTACCACTCTCCTCTACCCACAACAGTTAAATGTTTTCAGTCTCCTGAAATGTTAAAAGTTCACCTGCATGGAGATAGTTACTTCTTAAGATCCCAGTTCTTCATTTTTAGAGAGAACTCAAGCCTTCCTGTCACAGGTTCGCTTTTCTGGAACATCAGTTCTGGCAAGGAGTTAGATCTCATTGTGTAAATAGGATCCAATCCTGTGTGTGGGTGACAGGACAGTTGGAGGGGAGGTGACTGTGAAGAAAAGGGGAAAGTGAGTTCAAGAGATGCTAAAAATAGAAATCACAGATTTTTATTTCATAACAGTAAATGTCTGAGATGTTGCCCGGTTTTCTCATAATAAGGAGATGTGAGAGACTGGGGTTTGTGATAGGCTCAAGGTTGATATCCGGAGGCATTTAAATACGATCGGGGGCGGATATAGTCTAGAAAAGGCAAAAGTGGGATGCTTGGCACCATGAATTAGGAGAGTGAAAACAAGATGGACTTAAAAAAGCATAGAATTGATTTGAAATGGTTAGCATGGACAAGGGATTTTTCTGTATTTTCTAAATTTCCTTTCTATCTTCTAATTCGTATGCAAATTCTTTCTTTTAGAAAAGTATTGTGTGAAAAATATTTTAAACTGAGCAATTTCAGAAGTTAGCTCCATATAGTAAGATATTTTTGTATCACTAGAAAGAGACTTGCAAAGTGATTAGGACTTCAATTTAAGATTTCTTCTCAGAGTTTCAGTTTACTTCTTGAGGACGTTTGGTCCAGGAGCAGCAGGACAGGCAGCTGCTGCAGCATATTTTCAGCATGTTCGCATATTTCTGTGTTGGAGGTCCGCTGGACGTTGTAGGTTCACTCATTGACCTGGAAGGAATGGACTGAGTTGAAAGAGCCGAGTGTGCTGGGAGAGGCGGAATGATTCCTGGCTTGTTACCACATGTGCCTTTAATTTAACATTCTGCCCACCTCGGTAAACACTGGGTATGTTTTATTTCACAAAACGTCTGTCAGCAGTAGTGGCTGCTGTTTCAAAACAGGAAATTGTTTTGGGGAAAATGATTATATAGGAAAAACTTAGTTCTTTTTTCTTCACAAGACTAGAGGCAAATATAGGGAGGAAAGTTTACTTATGTATTTATAAATGTGTCTAAAAGTATGTTGTGTCAGTCTTATAAACCGCTTATTTTTCAGAAATAAGAAAGGTACCTTTTTAAAAATTTTTTATTGAAATATAATCGACAAGCATTATATTAGTTTCAGTTGTACAACGTAATGATTCAATATTTGTATATTTTGCAAAATGATCACCACACTCAATCTAGTTAAGATCCGTCACCATACATAGTTACAAATCTTTTTTCTTGTGATGAGAACTTTCAAGGTCCATTCTCCTGGCTTCTTTCAAATATGAAATACAGTGCTATTAGCCATGGTCACCATGCTGTATGTTACATCCCCATGCCTTATTTGTTTTGTAACTGGAAACTTAAAGAAAGGTACAGTTTCAGTGTCCTTTTTGGATTTCAAGATTGGAGGCTGACTCTGTTTGGAGTTTGATGCAGAGATCTGAGACTCAGCTGAAGAGTTGGGACTAGAACTGAGGATGGAGTTAGGCTTCTGAGCATAGTAGCCAGAGAAGCAGGTACCAGGAGGCGTCTGATCCAGAGTGTTGCCGCGCACAGACGCACCTCTCCAGCTAGGCCTCTCAGCGCTTCCCTTGGCGAGGGATTGAAACTCCCAGAGCAAATATGAGGGATTTGTTGGGGCCCGCAGTCTTGGTTCTCCCAGAAGGAAAGTCTATGCTGTCTTCCTGGAAGAACCTCAGAGATCTCTGCCAGCAGGAGGCCAGCTATGTGGGTACTGGATTGTGGCGTTGCTGGCAAAGGGAACTTGCTTCCTGGACACAGGGAGGATGGCGCTTGCATCATTTAACTGTTGGGTTGAGGTCTAGTGGAAAGGGTCTGGATCCCCAATCACAAAGTCTCTGGCTTAGTCTCAGCCCTCTAACCCATTTTGAGTTGGTATTTGTGTATGGTGTAAGATAGTGGGCTAGTTTCATTCTTTTGCCTGTGGCTATCCAGTTTTCCCAACACCATTTGTTGAAAAGACTGTCCTTTACCCATTGTGTATTCTTGTCTCCTTCATTGTCAATTACTTGACCATATATGTGTGGGTTTTTTCCTGGGCTCTCCATTTGGTCCCATTGATCTATGTATCTGTTTTTATGCCAGTACCGTACTGTTTTGATTACTATAGCTTATTAATAGAGTTTGAAATGAGAAAGTGTGGTGCCTCCACCTTTGTTCTTTCTCAAGATTGCTTTGCCTATTCCGGGTCTTTTGTGGCTCCATACAAATTTCACTGTTGTTTGTTCTATTTCTGTGAAAAATGCCATTGAAATTTTGGTAGGGCTTGCCTTGAATCTTTAGGTTGCTTTGGGTATTATAAACATGTTAACAACATAAATTCTTCCGATCTATGAACATGATATATTGTTTCATTTATTTGTGTCTTCTTCAGTTTCTTTCATCAATGTCTTAAAGTTTTCAATGCATCTTTTTTCCCCTATAAATGCGCTCTGGTGGCATATTTCCCTTTTGTTGCTTGGGCAGCGTATTATCACACGCTGTTTAGTTGTTCAGAGATTTTAGTGGAGATGATTGGAGACTGTCAACTGAATTTCTGGAGTAATGATACGGATTGCTGTCATATTACTAAAAATTATCTTCCCAGTCTTGGTTTTTCTTTGCAAAGTAGAATCAAATTATGGAGTCAGAGTGAATCTAAGAGCGAGTGACGTTTCTTTGGTCGTGATTGAGAGGCAGCTTGGCCAGCTTAAGGGCTGCGTGGGGATAGCAAGCAGTTCCATGTCTGGTGGTTTTATACTTCCTGTGCCCCACTTTTGAAAGTCCCTATTACAGATGAATAAGAGTTATTTTCATTTCAGTGTCTATACAGTGATTGATACTCAAAAAGAAAGGCATTTTGATTTGAGAGCTCAAAATGTGCTGCCATAAATGAATGGGTATTTCCTGCTGTCCAGCAATAACCCAAGTCTAGAGTTGAATGTTCTCATGGAAGGATTTCCTTGGGCAGGAGTAACTTAACTATGTGGAATTTGTGAAAAACGTCCATGTCCCTGTCATCCAGCATGAATCATTTTTAATTTGTGACTGTTCTTGAGAAACACTTTGAATCTTGGTAATGTATTTTAGGCTTTGTGTAACTGCAACATAAGTCTAGCCATGTTCTAAACGACTTACCGGAAGCACGTTTATTTTTCTGCAGTGTTTCCTGAGGGTACAGGCGGGTGTTTGAGGAGTACATGCGGGTTATTAGCCAGCGGTACCCGGACATCCGCATTGAAGGAGAGAATTACCTCCCTCAGCCCATATATAGGTAAGTAAATTTCACTAACTTAAAAAGGAATTTTTAAGTGAATTTTTTTTACTTTTTTGAATAAATTTTGTGAATTAGTTCAGTTAACTTTCCTTGATTATTATGATTTCTTTAGTTGATTATAATATTCAGAGAACACTGTTTTATAAATAGCAAGTTTATTTGATCCAAATACAGAATTTTTCTGTAAGAAGGAAAAGAGGAGGATCATTTCAGAGACGGCAATCCTTCTAAAGATGTGTTTTCTTATGTAATTTTTATTGTGGAAATAGACCAAGAACTCCCAAATGTTCTAGAAAGTCAATGGTATAAAATTATGTACTGTTAAAATAATAGTTTTTTTATTTTATTTTTTTGTTTTTCTTTTGGTGAGGAAGATTGACCTTGAGCTAACATCTTTGCCAGTCTTTCTCTATTTTGTATATGGGACACTGCCACAGTATGGCCTGACGAGCAGTGTGCAGGTCTATGCCCGGGATCCGAACGAGTGAACCCAACCACTATACCACTGGGTCGGCCCCCCCCCAAATAATAATATTTTTAAAGGCCATTGCTATATAATTTTATAAGTTAATCTTTGATTGATTTAGAAGATATTAAGCGTTTTTGTTTTAAAACCACACAATAAACTTTAGTTACCATCTTTTTCAAATGCTAGTTATAGTTAGTAATGTTTGGATTTGGTGTCTAGAAAGTGTCCATACACATACACTTGAGTTAGGAAATTTTGAAGTAGATGAGAAATTGTGGCTTCTGATGAATTTGTTTCTTTTCTTTTGATAGACACATAGCATCTTTCCTGTCAGTCTTCAAACTAGTGTTAATAGGCTTAATAATTGTTGGCAAGGACCCTTTTGCTTTCTTTGGCATGCAAGCTCCTAGCATCTGGCAGTGGGGCCAGGAAAATAAGGTATGTAACGTAATAGCTTTGCCAGCTGGAAGTTTTTAGTTTGTCAATGAAAATGTTTCAGTGGATTTTTTTTAAGTACTTGTTGCCAATTCACCTGTTTACGTGTATTGTTTCAACTGCAACCACTTTTTATCACTGGGAAGGCACTTGACCTGCCTTGGACTTAGTTTCCATATTTGTGTATTAAGAATGATTAAATCTTACCTTTTGGGTATTTGAAGGATAGGGAGGTGTGTGGTAGAACCTGGGCATGAAGTAATTTAATATCTGACTTTGATTATACAACTTAGGCCAAACCGTATTCAGCAATACATAATACAGGGGTTTTCTACCAACTGAGGTGAGTATTAATGGGTTTAGTCACATTAAAAATGGGATTTCCACTGGTTTGTTCTTATCCAAACTCTGTTTTTATTATTTGTCCTTTGACTTTTCTGCTCATGGGGAATCTGTTTAGCGAATAACTGAAACAATCAATTTAAATATACGTGAGGATCTTGTGCTGTCTCTTCTTTTATAGGATCTTGCTGCAGCAAACATTCTAGATCTCTCTTTCCTCTGTTTTACTTAAAATCATCTTTTCTGGAGGGTCCACCTTTCTACTGTGAGAAATAGGACTAATTTTTATTTCTCTCTTGAGAGGTAAAGTGAGATGAGATTGCTTGGGTTGCCTTCTGAGAAGCGTCCTCTCGGAGTCCTGTGTGGTCTTGTCCTTGGGTGCTGGGCCGAGAGAGCTGTCAGCTGGCTCCCACGCAGCTGTAGTTCTTTTTCTTAGGGAACCACTGACCTCCAGTAGCAGGCGAGGCTTTTTAACGTAAACACCCTCAGGTGCTCACTCAGTGCCGTGTGTCTGTACCCTGTCACTAACAAAATACCGATTGCATAGGATTAAGAATTGGAATTTAAGAACTTATTGATAATGTTTTGGGCTATATTCATTAATTCTGGTAATTCCAAATTATCTTTAGTGCATATTACTTCCATAGACATAGAACTGTTGTTGACATGCCTGAAAGCTGTCGCTTTTATGACACTTCCTTGTGCATTGTGCCCATGAAAGTAGACGTATATTCCCGAATGCTAGGGTAACCTCTATGAAATCAGAGCCCTCCCAGCTCAAGTGGGACTGGGGCAGGGGAAGGGGGCGCGGAGCTCTTTCTCATCTGCTATTGGCATTTTGACTGATTTGTGTGAAACAGCTTGCTGTGAATTAACATCCTCACTACACGCTACTTTTAGTCAGGTGATTTTGTTAAATTAAAACCTTTCTGTCCAGCAAGGAGCTTCTAGTCTCTTGGGAGGGTATAGGTTTACCTTCAAAATGTGAATGACTGTAGTTTAATATGCCAGTGCTTTTGAACCTACTTTTTTTTCTTAGTTTGACTTAAAATGATTTGTTTGGAACATGGACAGGTTGGAGTGAATACCTGGAGTTGCTGATTATTGTATGACTAGTCTCTTGTGAATTTGTACATTATGTTATAAAAACAGTGAAATATACCCTTCTTATTCTGATATTCTTTTGTTTAACTTACTAAGGCTATTATGAGATCTCTAGAAATTCTATCTCTATGTTGTGGATATCATATATAAGTTCTTCAGTGTGTATAGAGCTGTGAATTAATGTTGCATTTTTCTTGTTCTGGTACATTATCTGAACGTAGGGAATAGCCGTAATAATTTGTATAGAAACTTTTCAAGTAGATTAAGCAATTACCAAATAAATGAGACTACATACTTAAAGATTACTGTCTTAAGATGTCATGTTGTTTTGATTTCACCGTGACTTTGCCTGTCGTCCTTACTTGCACTTTCTCGTAGGTCTATGCGTGCATGATGGTGTTCTTCCTGAGCAACATGGTTGAGAACCAGTGCATGTCGACAGGCGCATTTGAGATAACCTTCAACGGTGGGTTCTGCGATAATTTAAAAGACGTATAATGAACGTCAGGCTTTTCTATGTTTCATAATATGCTAAATTATCTCTTTATATGGTCCTCACCTACTCCTGTGGCTTTAGAATAACGCTTGTGTGATGACCTCTGAGTATAGAGCTCTCGAGAGCTCTAGACCTCTCTTCTCGGGCTCTACCCAGGAATCTTAAGCATTACCCACTCCCAAACTGTTGATTCCCTCAGCTTCCTGCAATTCTTGTATATTCCAGTTTGCTCTTTCTCTGGCATTTCTCGTTTATTTAATGGCACAAGTATCATTCTACACAGTTGCCCATGTCGGAAACCTAGGATAACATCACTTTCTCCCTTACTCTCCATATATAGTGGATTACCAAGCCTTCTCGATTGTACCTTCTATATTTCTTTTTTTTTTTTTAAGATTTTATTTTTTCCTTTTTCTCCCCAAAGCCCCCCGTACATAGTTGTATATTCTTCGTTGTGGGTCCTTCTAGTTGTGGCATGTGGGACGCTGCCTCAGCGTGGTTTGATGAGCAGTGCCATGTCCGTGCCCAGGATTCGAACCAACGAAATACTGGACCGCCTGCAGCAGAGCGCGCCAACGCAACCACTCGGCCACGGGGCCAGCCCCACCTTCTATATTTCTTAAAAATCTACTTATAGGGGCCAGCCTGGTGGCACAGTGGTTAAGTGCGCATGTTCCACTTCGGCGGCCCGGGGTTCACTGGTTCAGATCCTAGGTGCAGACATGGCACTGCTTAGCAAGCCATGCTGTGGTAGGCGTCCCACATACAAAGTAGAGGAAGATGGGCACAGATGTTAGCTCAGGGCCAGTCTCCCTCAGCAAAAAGAGGAGGATTGGTAGCAGATGTTAGCTCAGGGCTAATCTTCCTCAAAAAAAAAAAAAATCTACTTATATTTATCTTCATTGCCACCACCCTAGTCCAAGCCACAATTATCTTGTTACCAACCTCTAATACATTCTCTAAACCAGAGGTTGAGAAGTAAGTCCCATGAGCTAACAGTGATTTTTTTGTGACACGTGGAAGTCATGTGAAATTCACATATCTGTGTTCATACCTAAAGTTTTCAGTTTCATCAACGAAAAATTTGTGGAAATTTTCTCTCTAGTTATAAGTACCTATACAATATCCTTGATTTTACCTCTTACTCCATACAGCCTAAAGTATTTACTATCTGGTTTCTTACAGAGAAATTTGTTTGACACCTGCTCCAAACAGTACAGTGATTTTTTTTAATGTGCATTTCATCGTGTTGCTACAGTGCCTCAGATTCATTGAGTCACTTTACTTTGTTCTCTAGATAATGACCAGACTACTTAACCTGGCCAAAAGGCCTGCATGATGTAGCCTGGGGAATCAGATCATGGCCCTGTGGACCGTATCCCCTGCTGCCTGTTTTGTAAATAAAGCTTTATTGGAACACCCCATGCCCATTCATTCACGTATCGCCTGCTGCTGTTTTCAGGCTACAGTGAGTGTTGAGTAGCTGTGGCAGACTGTATCTTGCTGAGCTGAAAATGCTTGCTCTCAGGCCCTTTGCAGTTTGTTGACCCCTCCTCTTGTCCCTGCTCACCTCTCCGGCCTCTCTTGTACCCACTCTCCTCTGTATTTCAGCCCTCTCTCACTTCTGATAATACCTCCTCTCAGTTTTAAGAATACCGCTCATTTTTAATAATAAGTGCAAAGGCTCCTTTCTTCTCTCTCATATGTCAGCATCTTCTAGTTTTAATTCTTAGTACACAATTGTGCTTTTGTAGCTATTTATGTAGTGCTTTTTGTATTTCCCCTTCTATAATGTAAACTCCATAAAAGGAAGAACCTTAATTCTTTGGCTCACTTTTATGTCCCCAGCTGTGTACATAGACAATAAATATTTGTAGGATGAGTATCTTACAGAATCATCTTTAATTTTGGGGGGGTGCTACCGCGTATTTTTATAGATGTACCAGTGTGGTCTAAGCTGGAATCTGGTCACCTTCCATCCATGCAACAGCTTGTTCAAATTCTGGACAATGAAATGAAGCTGAATGTGCATATGGATCCAATCCCACATCATGGATCATAGCCCCACCTATCAGCACTGAAAACCCTTTTGTAAGTAGTTTAAAAATATAGTAACTACATATCGGTACCAGTTCTTATCACGAATCAGCAAGATTCTAGATATTACATGTTATCACTTGAGTTTCCAACTTGAGATTTAACAGATGGATGTTTTGTTCATTAAAATTTATAATTGATCAAGAGAGTTTGGACCTGCCAAAATGAAGTGAGATTGTGCTAATAATTTTATCTTCAAGGCTTAGTAACTGGGCCTGTAACATCACTTTTTGGCTGTGAACTCTTAATGGCCAGAATTGGTATATTGTGCTAGGATGTTTATATACGTAGCTTCTCCTTGCCATCAAGTAACTAGTTCCTAAGAGTGTGCAAAGTCTTTTTAACAGCTCAAGATGGAAAATTTATAAGCAAATGTGTGAACCTGGAGAAGTGAGCGTTAGTTAACTTCTGCTTAGCAGAGATGTTCTGATCGATGAGTTGATTTTACAAGAGTAGATTTTGAAATAAAACTTTCTTTTTTCTGTGTCTCTTTCAGACATTAAGGGACTTTTGCAAGAGCAGCGTGGCTGACAGTATGAAGGCCTGTACTGAAGACAGCAAGCTGTTAGTACAGACCCGATGCTTTCTTGGCAGGCTCGTTGTACCTCTTGGAAAACCTCAATGCAAGACAGTTTTTCAGTGCTGGCACATTTTGGAATTCTGCACATTCGTGGAGTGCAATAATACTGTATAGCTTTTCTTTGTCTTCCCCAAATCCACTCAGTTAATAGTTTTTAAAAAATGTAGACATTGCGGCTTATACCTTTTTTCTTAGTCATATTTTAAAAAGTAGAAAATTGAGTTACAATTTGATTTCTTTTCAAAGATGTCTGTTAAATCTGTTGTGATTTTATATGAATTTTCCCTTTTTATAGTTTAAAATCAATCATCTGGGGATTACACCTGAAGTTCCCAAAATACTTTATAAGAGTTTATCAGACATCTTTAATTTGGTCATGTCAAATTTATATAGTTTTCAAAATACTGCAGATTGTGAACAGTGCATTATACAAGATTATGGGGGGAAATCTTATATCCAGAGTACTCTACCAGTTTGTGTGTATGTGTGTGTGTGTGCGTGTGTGATTACTAGAGAATTACTAAAAGACCAACCGCTTTTTAAATCCTTATGTAGTTCAAGTGTCTTGCCTTGACCAGTCTAATGAGTTGATTAACTTGGCCTTTATACTTAACTCAATAAAAAACTAAGCAGATGGAAGTTAAATAAAAAGTTTGAGTTTTTTGCCCAGCGTACCTGTTAACATTATATTTAACAGTCTGCCTAAATTTTTGTTTTTGACCTGCAGATAAATAATTTGATAAGGGACGCACTTTAGATTCACACACAAATAATAGATCATTTACCATTTTTAGGATAATTGAAACTTGCCTCACTAAGGGAAGTTCAGTGGAACCTCATTACAACATTAATATTAGGAGAATGGAGATAACTTGTCTAACATATATCAATTTTATTATATTTGAGGAAGAAAATTGAAAAAATTTTTATTCAGTGAATTTACTATCTTTCAGAGTTCTATAAAGATAGTTTAAAAAAAAACAATTTCAGTTGATAAAGACTATAAGAGTACTTTAGCAGAAATAGGACCACAATGTAGAAAATCAGTCATATAGCAACAGTCATACTTCAGCTTCCATATAGGACTAGAAGTGGTAGGTGTAGATTTTTTACTGGCAGTAAAGGGATTTGAGGAAAAGTTAGGAGATAATTCAGCACTGGGTCCACCACTGTGTACTTGGTGTGTCACCGTGTATGTGTTGACTGCATGTCGTAATGATCATGATTGTGAACATACTATAATCTCCAGCTGACAGGAAGTCAGTCTAATCAGTCACTGCAGAGAATTGATTCACCGGCTTGTCCTTCTCCTAAAGACTGCGCAGCTGTTCCCTGAGTTCGTGCAGTGGCGAGAGTCCGTGCAGTGTAAGCTGGAAGTTCCTTAGAGGTTATTATTCAAGCGTGGTAACACTTTGTTATCTGTGACTAGGGCTTAAACCTTGTTAACTCGATTGGTACCAGCGCAGACTCCTGTCTTCTGCAAGTTGAACACATTGCCCAGTGTGTCAGGTCTTTTCTTCAGCTGAGGGACGTTCCACTGGTGACAGCCTTTGGCATTTAGCCCTTCCAGCCTTGAGCCTTGGACGTTCCCTGATATCTGACAGGTCAGCCATGGTGAACCTGAAACTCGAGGCTAGCTTTTTCCATGTATGCCTGGGGTGAATAAGTTTTCTTTTGGAGAATAGCTTTAAGTGGCTTAGACTCTGATAAAAGCTGTTTTGTTGACACTCATCCCAATATTGTTGATTTCTCTTTGGCCATATTTAAATCTAGGATTTAATTGAGTCTAGTGAAAAAATTAGTGGGAAGCATGAATATAAAAAAGAAAATTTCAGGAAAAAGGGAAAGTTAAAACAAAACTATTTAGAATGTAGTTTTACTATATTCCTAACATTTCAAAATTTATTCGTTGCTTACAAATTGATGTGGCTCTGTAGTTTATAAATGTCTGTGTGCTGTATTACTTAGAAGACCATAGAACATGACAGCAAGTTGGCTAATGTTATTGGAGTTTTATTGCAGTTGCTATTGTGGAAGAAATTATTTGTTATGTTAATAAAAAAGTTGGCGAAACATGGCTTTATACATCAGTATCAAGATGTGCAAGATAAATTTGCTTTCAGATTATAAATGCATTGTTTACTTCCGGCACTTAGCGTTGTGGCAACAGGAGTTGGTCACCCTTTACCACTCTGAAAACATAACAGAGTCCAAATGATGATTCTTTCTTGTTTTGAACGTTTTTAGTTTGGGACCTCAATTGGTTGGCATTTTATCATTGTCATAATTTTAAATAATTCAGATTTTTAAAATAGCCTACACAATTTTTAAGCATGATTTGATATCTAATACTAAGGTTTTTTTTAAATCTTTTGAGAGAAATGTGAGGAATTGTAAAGTTTGGGGCTTTACCTCCCTAGCATTGTTAAAATAAACTTTTATTAAGCTGATGTGAAAGGAACCCCTCCTTTGTGGAATTAAATCTGTGCTAGAGCACTTTATATGATAACTGTATTTAGGAAATTTTATGTTGTAAAATTGTTGTCATCAAATAATATATTTACTTTCTAATAGCTGCTTAAACCAACCAGTGCTGGCACCCCGGGTCGCCCCTCCTCACTGGCACTCAGATCTCCCTCTTGGCCCTTGACTCCTTCTTGAGCCTCATGTCCGCGTGTGCTTCAGTGTCACCTAACTGTCCCCAGCTCTGTGATGTACTCTCTGCTGGGGGCGCAGAGAGGAGTGGTTCCCATCGTTGTCCATCTTTGCCCCCAACCTTGACAGTTCCTGAGAAAGTCATACTAACATCCCCGAATTTGGAGAGAAATAAAATGAAGGCTTTTCCTCTTGACTGGTGTAGACAATTTAACAATCTCAGAGGAGAGAACAGAGTTCAGATAGGCCTTTCCCTTTATGGTCCCTGGCTCCTTTTCCCTAGGCTTCAGAAAAGCAGATAGAAATAGACCCAGCTCTGAACTGTATCTTGAAGAAAAATCTAAGCTAGTTTCAGCTATGGTGGGAAGAGCGTTAAGGCACCCCTCCTCCCTGAAGCCTTACAGGGTGCCTTCTGTTGCCTGTGTTAAGCCTGAGCAGAGTGAAGAAACAACCTCAGCCGTGCAGCCGTCCTACAGCCTGGTTTTAAAACTTCCGTGTTCTGAGAGTCATTGGGACAAATTCCTGGGTCCCATCCCTAGAGGTTCTGGTTCAGTTGGTCTAAGATGGGACCCAGTAATTTGCATTTCAGCCAAGCTTCCAGATAACGCTGGTGCTGTCCGTCTGTGGTCTATACTGAGAAGCGCTGTACCACAGAGCAGAAAGCAAAAGACTACGACTCAACCTGGAAGAAAATGTAGATCGTGGAGCAGAAGGAAATTTTGCACATTTGCTTCACGTTTATAGAGTGACTTACTAAGAACAAGAATTCAGGAAAATGGGAACTCGGAAGAGGAGAGAAACAGAATGAGGTGAGAGAGGAGAAAACAAATTGAGGACTTAATTGTCCCAGTTAATCTATTTTATCAATGCAACACATTATTCTTTGTTGGTTAGTATTTAAAAAATTTTTAGATGGATATTTTAAAACGAAATGTTGAATCTTTGAGTATAAAATAACTGATTTGAATTGCTAGATTTTCTCAGAATAAAGCAGGCAACAGGCCTACATTATGCTTATGTTTTATAGTGACAGCTGATCGCGATTTTCACGTAAAACAAATCTATCTAAATTCTTATAATTCTGAGTAGACAAAATGCATAGTTTCAGTTGTTCTGTAGTAACCATAATAGAACTCTTTAAATCACTAGAGAAACCCATCTGAACAAGTCAGTCCCGCCAAAAGTGAAGGATTTATCGGTGTGTGTCAGTGAGAAGTCCAGTGCAGAATTGGCCTCAGGGATTCAGATGTGATTATCAGAACTCTCCATCTAAGTTGGCCCCGTTTCTCCAGTGCCTCCACCATAATGGGGAGAAGACTGCGTGGGGCTGGGGGGGTGAGAGCATGGATAAAGTCCCAGAAAAGTACTCTTGTACAATTTCGGTCACACTCCTCTGGATTCTGTTTCACCCTTGATAGCCACTCTACTAATTTTGTCATGTGTTAACCCTTCCTTTCCTCTAATTATTGACTTTACTCTCTCCACCCAACCTTCTTCCTATTCAGGATCATGATTGTTTAAGTTTGTGGCTCTGTGGTTACAAGCTGCTTAGATCAATGCTTAGCTATTGGGGAGTCATCTGGAGTGGATAGAGCCAACATTGGGTCACTTGGCCTGGTTAATAAAGAAAAGTGTTAGAACCTGCACCGCAGGTTGCTACCAACACTCCCTTGGGCCCTGGCTCTAGTCATTTACTTTGTGTATTAGCAACTCTTACTGGAGAAGAAAACAATTATTGCTCCTTTGTTGTTACTCGAGTTGCTAAGAGCAGGTCTGTTTGCACGAAAGTGTGCTGATGGCATTTTCCCCTAAACATTTTTTGAAGTGTATTAGAAACTGCTGCTGGATTTTATCTTTTAATAGCCTGTAAGATCTAGAGATGAGACACTATTTTTAAGGTATTAAAATATATAATGTATTTAAACAGTAGGTTGTTTATAAATGTGGTTCTGCCAGTAAAATTCTATAACATGTTATACAGATATATGAATATGTGGTGTTGTGAGAGATTTGCAATCTATCTCTGTACTCTAAAGAAAAGACCACAAGAGGTTAAGTATCTTGCCCTTGATTCTATAGCTTGTGACAATGCTGAAACAAGAAAAAAATCCTGCCGCCTTGGTGGGTCTAGGAGGAGGGGAGGGTAAAGCAAAGAGGGCTTTGTCAGGTGCTCTGGTGTGAAGAGAAGAGACAGTAGCAAAGCCAACGTGAAAATGTAAGCTTGGGTTCACTGCACAACTGTTGGTTTACTTTTACGTTAGCTAGGATGGACTGGAATTTGTCAAATCAACTAAACTGAAAAAAAAGGCTAGGGAGTACAGGAGACCCCAGAGGAGAGGGCGAGGTTACACGACAAGGTCTTGTCCTGGCATAACTAAGTTCCAGCTGCAGGTCGACTCAGCCCATTTCCCCACCTGGAAAGACCCTTCCCCAAAAGTGGGTTTAGGAATTGCAGTTTCCTGACCCCTCTCACCCTGAATTGCAGAGTGTGTAACAGAGACTCCCAGTGACAAGTCCCCAGGCAAGGCAGTTACCTCACCCATGAGACGGCTTTAAAAACACCACACCTGCCTCTGAGCTGGAGTTTGGCTCCTGTGTTCTCTTGAAGTTTTGCGGTTTTAATTTAATGAAGATGCTCCATTCCACTAAGCTGGGGCTTCCCATCACTTCTGCTGAAGCATCAGTCTGCCTGGCACCATGCTTGATGTGACCCATTGCAAAATGCAATTTTGTTGGTGTCTCTTATTTTGAAATTCATGCAAAAAATTCATTTCACTCCAAATTGTTCATGTGGGTTTTAACATAACTTCGTTTTATTATTCTTAATAACTTCCTAAATCTTCAGGCAAAATGCGTATTTCAGAAAATTGCATTTCTCCTGAGGTTGTGTAACTCCTCCATTGCATCGTATTCCTCTTGGGGGGTGTCGGGGCGTGTGCACACACTATCTCAGGAAACAAAGCAATCTACCCTACAGCCATTTCCTTTAAACTTAGACTTTGTGGATAATCTGCAGTAAAGCACTATGCTTAAGAATTATTAGTGACTGAAGAGGACGTGTTCCAGGAGATTTGTATCTAGAAGATGCATCTGGAAAGATAATAGGAGAAGCATAGCTATGAGTTTTAAAATGTTACATAAAGAGTTACAATACCAAAAACTAATTAAATACTGTGCAGAGGAAAGTAATGACGAACATGCTGAGGACAGAAGGCCCCCAAAGGCTTGAGGAAGGCTGAAGTGGCGGTCCTGTGAGCGTTGCCTGTGGACACATGGCTGGAGGATGAATGTGTTTAGTTGAGACAGTGGTTCTCAACTGGGCCTTTTACTCTCTGGAGGACATTGGTGAGGAGACCTTTTTTTTTTGAGGAAGACTAGCCCTGAGCTAACATCTGCTACCAATCCTCCTCTTTTTGCTGAGGAAGACTGGCCCTGAGCTAACATCTGTGCCCATCTTCCTCTCTTTTATATATGGGACGCCCGTCACAGCAGGGTTTGATGAGCGGTGCCATGTCCACACCCGGGATCCAACTGGTGAACCCCAGGCTGCCGAAGCAGACGTATGTACATAACCGCTGTGCCACCATGCTGGCCCCAGAGATGAGACATTTTTGATTGTTGTGACTGGTAGGGAATGGTGTGTTGCTCTTGGTACCTAGTGGGTAGAGCCAGAGATGCTGCAAAATATCCTACAATGTCCAAGACTGCTTCCCGTGTCAAAGAAGAATCTGGTCGAAAATGTTAATAGGGTTGCTATTGAGAACCCTCGGTTTAGGTTTGCAGAGTTGAGGAGGGCGCTGGGAAAGGAGAAGAAAAGACTGGGAGATAGAGACCAGTCAGTGGACCCATGACCGGGCAGAGTGGCCTCTTGGGTCCTGGAATGGAGCCTGGTAACCACAGCCTCCAGCTGGCCCTGGGGAACAGAGCCGCAGCCTGACGGCCCAGGGGTGGTAGAGGGTGGCTCTTCTTTCCTGGCCGATCCTGCAGGATTTGCTATCAAGGAGGCCGGATGTGGTTTCAAAGCGTCTCTTTTACCTCCCTGAGTGGTTTTTTCCTATTAATGTTTAAAATTCCTTTAAAGAGGAAGCTTTTCATTCCAACATTGAAAAAAGACTAAATTGAAAGTGACGGACATTTTTGTGGGATTGTCAAATGTAACAATCCAACAAAGAAATGGCTCTTATTAAGTCCTTTCTTTGATTAGGGAAAAATGTCAGAGGAGGATTTTGAGGGCTTGTCGCTGGTAATGTGCTGCCCCAGAGGACGGAACGGGTACAGAAAGAGGCTTCACAGTTTGTTCTAGGGAAGTTCCTGTTTCCTTGGAACTTGTGTGGAAAAGTGAAGCTGTGATCAGAAACAGCTTTGAAATATAACTTAAAAAAGGAAGAAAGACTGGCTTTGGCATAGGAGGTTTTCTTTCCCCCCTGAGGCATCTGTATTAATGAGTTGGGTGGTAAGAGTTGATTAACATCCAGATCAGTAGAGTCCAGAAATGTCTTCCAACAATTAAAATAGCCTGCGTTGTAATCCTCTGGGCTTCCACCTTTCCTTAGGCTGATTGAAGGGGAGAAATAGCTTTGGAGTCTGCACCGAGGGCCAAGCAAGTCCGTAACTTGACAGTCACTCCTATTCTTGCATTTTCCAACTTCAGAATAATGTTTCCGTTTAGTTTCTTGAAAGCATGAGTTGCTGTGCTAGGAAGCTGGAGGGCAACACACGGGAAGATATGTAACAATTCCTGCGTTCAGGGAGCTTAGAGCGGAGCAGGAGAAAGAACCACACAAATGTTAAAGCAGAATGGGCCAAGGCCTGGCAAAGAAGCCTCCAGGAGGGCTGCAGGAGGAGAGTGGGGGCCGTGGCCTGCACCTGAAGACACGATGCTCAGTAAACGGGGGCGGGGGACGGGGTGCAGGCAGAGTCTTTGTGAGAATTCCTGTAGGGGGAGGGGCTGGACCATAGAGCATCTGGGAGGGAGGAGCGATGGGTGATGTGGGTGGTCTTGGGTAGGTGGTTGAGGCATTGAGAGCGGAGGGCTTGGGCTGCATTCTCCAGATGACAGCCAAGGAAAGCTTTGGGGCAGATGAGCAGTAGCACCGGATTTGGGTTTTCCGAGGTGGTTCTGGCTGCAGTAAGGATATACGGGTGGGAGTGGAGGGAGAAGAGGTGGTCAGACATTCTGGCATCCTCATAGCATCTCACTCTTCAGACATCTTTGACTTTGGATGTATATACAGAATTTATTCGATTTCAAAACATCAGTGTCAGCTTTTGTGGTCAGAGTTCTGGAGTTTTACTTTAGGGTTCAGTGTCATCTGAAACTTACACTCCCTTAGAATTATCCTCCTTAAATCTAAAGTCTCATGTTTACAATTTAACTTTTAACCTTTGAGTCTCATCTGCGTCCTCTTGGTAACTGTTTTCTGCTCATTGGCTGAGGAGCCTGCCTTCTTGCCCTGAGAGCATGAGTTTCACTGTAATTCAAGTGCGTAGTTGTTTGGTGTGATTGCTCTGTCTTGTTTTTCTGAGAAATCGTCCTTGCCCTTTGTGGCCCCGTCCAGCATGTGACCGAGGCTTTAGTCTCCAGGGACAACACTCTAGGCCCTGTGTGAATTGATTTCAGGAAGGGTGCTGAGCACTTAGGGGATTAATTTTTCTTATTAATTACAAGGAAAATTGTATGATGGAAATTAAACTGATTACCCTCTTGGACTGAATGAGAATGGCATGTCACTACAAGTGTGAGTAAAACCTAGCAGTGCTGTCTTGCTGGCATCGGAAATCTTGCCAGGACTGTGCTGGGCTGCCTGAGAAATAGAGGACGCTCACTCCCACCCCAGGCAGTGGGCAGTGACGGAAGGTTTCTCAAGGGTCCCTGGGATGGGGTTGTGACTCCAGCTTTTCCCCTTCTCAGAAATTTCTGAAAATCATTTAGTTAAAAGATAAAAACATGCTGCACAGGGACTCCTGCTTCTGGCCATGATGGAGTAACTGAAACCCGGCGAACAACCTTCTGAATAAACAGTTAGAAGTAGACAAAATATGTGAAACAACTACGTTCAGAAATTGGACAACAGGCAGTGCAGGACGTTGGTCCCCAAGAGAAAGGAAAATAGCAAGGACCTGCATACGGTGGGCCAGGCGTTCTCCTTGGAGGCTGTGTCAGCCTGGCTGCCCTAACAGAATACCACGGATGGGGCCTTAAACAACAGAAATTGATGTTCTCGTGTTCTGGAGACTGGAAGGCCAAAATCAAGGTGCTCTCAGGGTTGGTTTCTGGCGAGGCCTCTTCCTGGCATGTAGCTGGCCGTCATCTCCATGTCGTCACATGACCTTTCTTCTGTGCCCCTATGGGGAGAGATCGATCTCTGGTGCCTCTTCTTATAAGGATACTAGTCCTTTGGGATTAGGGTCGCACCTTCAGACCTGTTTTCACTTCAGTTACCTCCCTAAAGGCCCTGTCTCCAAATATAGTCACATTGAGGATTAGGGCTTCAGCATATGAATTTTGGGAGAACACAGTTCCATCCATAATGAGGCACTTTCCAGACTAAGGTGCAGAGAGGGGCATCCCATGCAGAGCACAGTGGTCTTACTAAGTTGAAGAGGCCAACTGGAGTTCAAAGAGGTGGCTAGAATGTGTAGGGCAGATGACCAGAGAGGAGGGACCTATGCAAAGGAAGACCCCCAGAAGTCTCTGTAGGAGTTCCTCAAGTATACAGCTGAAACTCCACCAGGCTGGACCAAGAATGGGGAGTTGTCAGCTGAACGATTCCCAGAGCTCAAAGGCTGGGAAGCATTTGTGTCCTGAGCTGCCGGAGTGGAGAGGCACACATTCAGGGCATTCAGCAGAGACCCTGGACAGGCCACCTCTTGGCACAGGGCTGAACCAGCCCAGAGTAAAGACTGCCGTAAACTCACCTACAGGCTTAACAACAGCCTTGAGGGCTCAGCATGATTCACGAGGAACCTATCTGCCTCACAGTCGGTCTTACACCCTTTGAAGGAAACAGCAAAATTCACTCCACAGTGTAGTGCTTACCGTGTTGATCCAGTAAAAACTTACACCTGGAAAGAAGCAGGAAAATGTGACCATAGCCAGGAGAAAAACCAATAAATAGAAACCAACCAGAAATGACTAAAATGATGGAATTAGCAAAGATTTTAAAACAATTTTTATACATATGCTCAAAAATTTAAAGAAAAGGACAAATACCATGATAAGAGAAATTGGAGATATAAAAAAAGAACCAAATGGAACTTCTAGCAATGAAATAATACAATATCTTATATGAATAATTCACTGGAAAGGTTTAAAAGAAGATTAGACACTGATGAAAAGATCAGTGAACTAGAAAGTGTAGCAAAAACTAAACAGAAAAAAAGACTGAAAAATGAATGAACAGAGCGTCAGTGACCTGTGGGACAATATTACGAAATATAATTTTTGAATAACTAGAATCTCAGAGGGGGCAGGGAGAAGAAAATAGTTGAAAAATAATGATGAAAAATGTTTTATTATGATATAATTCACATGCCATGCGATTCACCCACGTAAAGTGTACAAGTTGATGTTTTTAGTGTTCACAGGCTTGTGCAACTCTCATCCAACTCAACTTTACAACAGCTTTGTCCTCCCTGAAACAAACCCCTCCAATCACCACGGTCAATTTTAGAGTATTTTTCATCACTTCAAAAAGGAAGCCTATGCCCTTTAGCTGTCATGTCCCTATTTCTGCAGCCCCCAGCCCTAAGTAACCCCTGACCTACGTCTGTCTCTGTAGATTTGCTTATTGGACAATTCATGTAAGTGAAGTCATATAACGTGGTATTTTGTGGCTAGTTTCTTTCACTTAGTATAATATTTTCAAGGTTCATCCATGTCGTAGCATGTGTCAGCACTTCATTTCTTTTTATTGCTGAATCACTTCCCTGGTCTGGATATACCACATTTTATTTCATCAATTGATGGACATTTGGGTTGTTTCCTTTTGACTATTAAGAATAATGCTGCTGGGGCTGGCCCCGTGGCCGAGTGGTTAAGTTTGCGCGCTCTGCTGCAGGTAGCCCAGTGTTTCGTTGGTTCGGATCCTGGGCATGGACATGGCACTGCTCATCAGACCACGCTGAGGCAGCATCCCACATGCCACAACTAGAAGGACCCACAACGAAGAATATACAACTATGTACCAGGGAGCTTTGGGGAGAAAAAGGAAAAAAATAAAATCTTAAAAAAAAAAAAAGAAGAATGCTGCTATAAATATTTGTGTACAGATTTTTGTATGGAAATGTGTTTTTCAGTTCTCTTGGATATATACCTAGGAGTGGAATTACTGGGTCATGCTAACTTTATGTTTACTATTTTGGGAACTGCCAGACTCTTTTCCAAAGTGGCTGCACCATTTTACATTCCCACCAGCATGAGTGTTCCAACTTCTCTCCATCCTCACCAACACCTGTCATTTTATCTGACTTTTTTCATTCTAGCTACCCTAGTTGTTGTGAAGTGGTATTTGCATTTTTTTTGATAGCTAATGATGTTAAGCGTCTTTTTATGTGCTTATTGGCCATCTGTATATCTTCCTTGGAGAAATAGCTATTTAGATCTTTCGCCCATTTTTAGTTGGGTTGTCTTATTACTTATTGAGTTGTAAGAGTTCTTTATATATTCTGCACACTAGGCTTTTATCAGATAATATGATTTGCAAATATTTTCTCCCATTCTGTGGGTTCTTTTTCCTTTCTTAATGGTGTCCTTTGAAGCACACAAAAGTTTTTAATATTGATGAAGTCCAATTTCTCTTTTTTGTTTTGTCACTTTTGCCTCTGGTGTCATAGCTGAGAAGCCATTGCCTAATTGAAGGTCATCAAGATTTATGCTTCTGTTTTCTTCTGAGAGTTTTATAGTTTAGTTCTTACAGTTGGGTCTTTGATCTATTTTGCATTAATTTTTGTATATGGTATGAGACGGAGTCCAGCTTTGTTTTTGCATATGGATATCCTGTTGTCCTAGCACCATTTGTTGAAAAGACTATTATTTCATTGAATTGTGTTGTCACCTTGTCAAAAATCAATTGCCCACACGTGGAAGAGTTGATATCTGGATGCTCAGTTCTGTTCCGTTGATCTGTACATGTCTAGCTGTACACCAGTGTGACACTGTCTTGATCACTGTAGCTCTGCAGTACGTTTTGAAATAGGGATCGATCTATGAGTCCTCCAACTTTATTCTTCCTTCTCAAGATTGTTTGGGCTATTTGGGGTCCCTTGCATTTGCAAATGACCTTTAAGATCAACTTGTCAGTTTCTGCAGAAAAGCCAGGATTTTGGTAGAGACTGTGGTAAATGTGTACAGCAGTTTGGAGAGAATTACCGTCTTAACAATATCAAGTCCTCTGATCCGTGAACATGGGTGTCACTCCATTTATTTAGAACTTTAATTTCTTTGAACGTTTTGTAGTTTTCAGTGTATGTCTTCTTTTCTTAAAATTGTACTTAGGTATTTTATTTTTTGATAGTATTGTATATGGCACTGTTTTCTTAATTTTGTTTTCAGAATGTTCATTGCTAGAGTGTAGAAATACAATTTATTTTTGTATGTTAATCTTGTATTCTATAACTTTACTGAACTCTTTATTAGTCTAATATTTGTGTATCTGTGTGGATTACTTAGGGTTTTCTGTATAAGATCTTTCCAAAGCAAATAGAGGCCGTTTTACTTCTTGCCTTTCTGATCTGGACGCCTCTTACTTCTTTTTCTTGCCCTGACCGGAACCTCCAGCGCAGTGATGAAGTGGCTAGAACAGACGTCCTTGCGTGTTCCTCATTTTGGGAAAGGGTTCTGTTGTTTACCATTAAGTATGACGTTAGCTGTGAAGTTCTCACAGATGTCCTTCATCATGCTGAGAAATTTCCCTGCTTTTTCTGCATTTGTTGAAATGACCATATTTCCCCGCCCTTTACCCTATCCTGTTGTCTATTACATTAATTGATTTTCAGATGTTAAACCAACCTTGTATTCCTGGGATAAATTTCACTTGGCCATGGTGTATAATCTTTTTTATATGTTGCTAGATTTGGTTTCCTAGCATTTGTTGAGAATTTTTACCTCTATATTTATAAGCAATAGAGATATTTGGTTTCTTTTCTTGTGTTATCTTTGTCTGATTTGGTGTCAGGGTAATACTGGCCTCGTAGATTGGGTTGGAAAGTGTATACTCTTCTGTTTTTTGGGACAATTTGTGAAGAATTGATATTCTTCTCTGAATGTTTGGTGAAATTCATCAGTGAAGCCATCTGGGCCTGGGCTTTTCTCTGTGGAAATTTTTAAGTTACTAATGTGATCTCTTTACTTATTATAGACCAAGTCACATTTTCCATTTCTTTTTATGTCAGTTTCAGCATTTTGTGTGTTCCTGGGAATTTGTTCCTTTTATTTAAATCATCTAATTCGTTAGCTACAGTTGTTCATAGTATTCCCTTGTAATCCTTTTTTCTTTTAATCTCTGTAAGGTTGGTAAGTGTCCTCTTTTATTCCTGTATTAAGTAATTTGAGTCCTCTCTTTTTTTCCTTGGTGAGTCTAGCTAAAACCTTGTGCATTTTGTTGATCTTTTCAAAGAACCAACTTTTGGTTTTGTTGATATTTTTCTATTGTTTTTCTGTCTGCTGAACACCATTAATGAAAAGAAAACTCTTTAAAGCAGCCAGAGGAAAACAGGACACGTTGTGTACAGAGGAAGAGAAGGCCCTGCAGTGCAGTAGACAGTGAAACAATGCCACACTTATGGTGGTTGCGTGGGTTCTCTTAAAAAGTTGATGAAACAAAAAAAGCAAAAAAAGCATGTCTCCTTCGAGTCTCCAGCTGTCAGTTTGCTCTCTGCGTGAGGCAGGGTGCTTCCTCGCCCCAAGTTCCCACCCTGCTCCCGCTCCCGGACTCTTCGTGGCAGAGGTGAGGGTTTCTCCTTCCAGCACAAAGGGTAACAGAAAAAGAGCGTGCCCTGCAGACGCTGCCCACGGTGCTGGTCCCAGTGTAGCAGGAGTCTGTGCTGATTATGCTGCTTGAGGGGAATATTTTTTTCTCTCATTTTAGCCCTAATCCAGTCGTTATCAACCTTGGCTGCACTTTAGAATCAGCCGGGGAACTTGAAAAAACTGAAACCCGTCTCTATCCCAGACCAATTTATGTTTAGAATCTGGTGGTGGAACCAGGCCGAGTGTGTGTGTGTGAGAGAGACAGTGTGTGTGTATTAATATATGTATGTATATATAAAAATATAAAATATATATGTAGGTATCTATGTATGTTTACTTACTATATGGAAATTTAAATATATACCAAAGTGGAGAGAACAGTGATCTTCAAACTGGGGGTGTGAGGACCCCCAGGGGTGAAGGCTTCTCCAGGGGATCAGCGTTAGCTGACTATCCAGGATAGAGGTGACACCCCATATGCTTTGTCCAATTTCCCCACCTACGTGAGGTGCAAAATGGAGGTAGTTCTTGGTCATGAAACAGATACCGTCGTTGGGAGGAAAGCTCTTCCTCTGGCAGCCCAGGTCCTGGGTCCTGACGGTGGGGGCCTGCCGGTGAATCGCCGGCTGCCGGTTTGAGGATCACTGTTGAGTGGTTTGCGATTCTCTGCTTTCAACTAGATTTTAAAAGCGTGAGTCATAAATTTCCACTAAAATTTTACTTTCAATTTATCAAAATTTGTCATGTTTTTATCAAGTCTGTGCTGCTAGTAATTGTAATGCTAACACAATCGAAAGAAGTCTTTTGAATACTTAGAGCCTTAAGGTCATAGGCAGTAAAGTTCAAAGTTTTGAAATAAATATATACTTTTGTAGTCGAGAAGAATGAGCAGGTCATCAGGAATAGATCTTTCAGCATAAAAAGAGGCCACTGTCCAATAAACTTCTTTGGAGGAAGTAGGATGAAAGTGTAAGTTCAAAAAGAAAAAAAGGAATGTTGTTGAAGAGCTGGTTTCCGTAGTATTGAAATGGATAACGACGGGCATTTAGATTCCATCGGATTCATTTCAGAAAGTAGTGGTTTATTTCAAAATGTCAAGATTTACAGTACATTGGAAATCACTTTCTTTGCATCTGCTTAAACTTACGACGAGTCATTATAGGTGTCGATGGAAAAGTGTGCGCGGGAGAGCATGCGTTCATTTCCTTTACGGGCTTGAGACAGGAGAAGTTCAAAGATGAGTGGTCTAGAACGACTGCTTTGTTCACGTCTGGAAGGCCAAGGGCCGCTCACTAGAATGTAATTTATTTTAAACCTTGTCTCTGTAGTTTAATAAAGCGGAAATTGATTCATACTTTACAACTTCATTTGTTTTAGGATTGATAAATAGCACTACAGAACTTAAATATGTGCTTATGGAAATTGCGGATGTGTTTTGTACAGCACTTTCTATCTGTAATCTGTCAGTGAAGGAGAAACAAACATGTTTGTGTGGTACAGTTACTTTATTGTTAATACTTATTAATATAGCTTATTTTATAGTAATAATTAAAGCATTCCATTCTGACATCAGCTTTCAGTTCCTATTCTTTAATCTATCTAACCTGACTCTCTAATCTCTTTCTAGTTCTGTTAATCCTCAGGAGGGTGAGTCTGTTCCCTGGTTTGTGTGGCTGAGAGGCTGGGATCTCTGCTTGGTCTTTGCCGGGTCTCTGCAGCGGTCACCGCGGTGCGGGCACCCGTTTCCCGCAGTCACCGGAACCCTGGGAAGTGGATTCTGTCTGTCTCAGTTTACAGCTGAGAGAACAGGGGCTGGGGGAGGTTAAGTAACTAGCCCAAGGGCACACAGCTGGTTGGCAGAGAGCTGGGACCTGGCCCTGGGTTGTCTGATGATTTCCGCTTCAGCACCGCAGAGCGCAGGGTGAGGAGTGGCGGGAAGAACGGTGGGGGGCGGGGGGGGGGGGGCTCCGAAGCCCCGGCTCACTTCTCGGTCCCTCTCCCCGGTGAGCTGTGAGAGCAGAGAAGCCAGCTAGCCATCCTTTAATCCGAGTGTTGTTGCACATTAGCAGGATTGCGTGAGACTTGCGCTGTAACCGGGTGATTGTGTGGCGCTGGAACTGGGTGGGTTTTCCGTCTGCGCTGCAGGCTGCAGGGAGTGCGCGGTCCAGCTTGGCAGCGTGTGGCAGCGGGGCGTGTCCCCGCCTGGTTTCGGCCCTGGGGAAGGAAGTCAGGGAGTGTGGACACAGGAAAATGCAGCGCGTCGTGTTAGAGAAAAACCACCTGCGTGCATTCCAGATAATCCCGAATTGCCCGAACTCAGGTAGAGAGCGTCTACATTGTTCACGGAAAGCTGACCCTGGACTCTGACCCTGGGGACTGCTGTAAGGGGGGGCGGGCTAAAGTACAGGAATCCAGTCTGCATGAAACGAACGGCGCTCGTTCTCTTAGGAGAAAAGGAAGCTCTAACTTGCAGCCTCGGCGGCTCACTTCCGAGGACTCAGTGGAAGCCTGCGCGGACTCAATCCTTGCTTCTCCCCAAGTGAAGGGTCTTTCCTATATTTGCTCGCCTGCTTCTGGCTCGTCTTTTAAAAAAAGGAGAAAAGAACAAGTTTGGATATTTAAAATAGATGAAGAGCAATTAATGAAGTCCCGTGAACTTAGCACCTCGCTTGAGAAACAGTCGGAGCCCCTGGCCGTCTCCCCATGCCTGGCGCGGGGCCCAGCCCCGGAGGCCACGGCCGCCTAAGTGACACGCGGATGGCCCTGCCTGTTTTGAAACTCGATATAGATAGAATGATACTGAACGTTGTCTTCTGCCCTCTTGACTTTTTCATTCGAGGTGAAAATGTTTGTAAGGGTGGTTCGTGTTGACTCAGGTATTCCAGTTCATCTTCACGCCTGTATGGAATTCCACTACGTGAATACACCATGTCTTAGTTCACTTGGTGAAGCGGAAGAGGCAAAGGCAAAAATAAAAAGACATTTAGCGTTGATCAAGACATGAGCCCAGGAGCTTCTCTTTCACAAAGATTGCAGTGGAGATTAGTAAGAGTGGGAATGAAAAAGGAACCAAACTGAATCCTCAGCGTTAACACGGTTCCTAAAAAGCAAGCTAATTAAAGGCACCAAAACCAAACCGAGCAGGCTGGAGAGTGGGTGAAGAGCAGGACCCAGGCCCCCCGCCCAGGAGCCGCCCCGCGCCCCCGCGGCCCCCTCCCCGCCCGCCCGGCCCCTCCTCGCGGCCCCGCGGGAGGAAGCGGTGTGAGCGCTCCAGGCGGATGGGGCACGGTGGGGCGGCTTATTCCCTCTTGTTGCGCATTAGCGCCGGAGTTGGAATTCGCCGTCGGGAACGGCCCCTCAGTCTGCAGGCCCTCCTCTCGTCGGGGGACCAAGAGCGGCAGCGGGCGGGCGCTGCAAGCGCCTTCTGAGGTCTCGCCTCCACCCTCTGCTCTGCCTTTATCCCCGAGCAGAAGATGCTGGCCTGGGCCGTCTGCAGACTCAGCGACACCCCCTCCCTCGGAAGGGGACAGGCCCGGTGGGCCACAGGGCTCTGCGGCTCCCCCTGTGCCTCCGCGGCGAGGCGCCGGCCGCCGCCTCCAGGACGGCAGCGGGGCTGGACGGGTGGGTGACGGCGCCGCTCGTCGCGCCCGCCCTGCTGTGAGGCCGCAGCCCCCGTCTCCACGGCCCCTCTCTCCCTTCACCCCGGATTCGGGCAGCCGGCGGTCCCCCGGGCCGCCACCCCCGCGCTGGCTCCCCGGCCGCCTCCGTCCCGAGGGTCGCGGGCCCTGGGCGCTCGGCCGCTGTGCTCGCTCGCGGGGTCCCGGGGGCGCGCGGTTTAGTTCTCCCACCAAACTCAGGACGTGCTTTATGTTTATAGCAGCATATTTCTTGATGTTTCCTAGTCGTTTCATCCGCTTTTCTTGAAGTCTCCCACATCCCCTCTCAAAAAAAGAAAAAACGGAAGCGCCGCGGTGCTTGGCTAAATCTTCTCGTTTATTATAGCTGCTATGGTGGTTATGGTGTCCTGCCTCATGCCGGAGTTGTGGCAGAGGGCGAGGAGTCTCACAGCAAGGCAAGAGAGGTAGGCAGGCTGCTGCAGCCTGTCCCACGCCTGGCTGGAGGGGAAGAGCGCGCAGCCCTCCAGCTTGTGGAACAGGCGCCGGATCTTGATGAGACTGGCCAGCAGGAGCAGGTCGTCCTGGTTCAGGTACCGGAGCACCGGGATCTCCTCCGGGTTCTGGAGCTTTCCAGCAAAGACAGAGAGAGGGGAAGCTCAGGGTCCGGGAGAGGAAACGGTGCCCGCGGCCCCGGGGAGGCGGGAGCTGCGAGTGGCGGCCGGATTCGGGGCAGGTTCCCTCTCGAGTCTATCTATCTACAAACGGGCAGTGGTGTTACTCTAACCTGAACGGGGAACGAGCCGAAATGCTGCGGAGACCCGAGAGACCAGAGCAGCCCAGCCCGAACAGAATTTGGCTACTTTCAAACGCGTATAGTTTCCTTAAGTAATTGAACCCGCACATCCTGAGGGCACGCAAAGATGCTGCAAACGCCGCCCCTGCCCTGGGAAAGGCCCGTCGGGGAGGCGTGGCGCGTGCTGGCCGGTGGAAGGCAAGCTGAACTACTTGCGCAAGCAGAGGGACCACCTAGCTGCAACTCACGGCATCCTTCTGCACTTTCATCCCTCCTCCCATCGGGAGGGAGGAAGGGGGGAGGAATATGAGATGGATGGATAACGAAGAATGGATCTCATTTTTAACCTCCCTGCAATCCCAAATCCCATAAAATGACAGAAAACTTGTTTGGAGAGTAAATCAATAATGGTTCTAGGAAATAGGAAAGATTTTTATCCGCAGGAACAATCTTAAGGAACTCCTAAAAATCAGAAAGCAGATGGGACTGCTATATCCGTGTAGAGAAATGACCAAATGAAACCACTAAACCCCGAACACACCCATTCTGAGCTCACAGTCAAGGGCAATGAGAAGCAGCAGGGCCCCCGAGGTGAGTATTAGCAGGACCCGGTGGGAAGGCCCCTCGCCGCCCTCTGTGAGCCCGCTGCCCACAGGCTGGCTGGAAGCCTGGCCCTGGGCTGGCCACCTCCCCTCACCAGCACAGCCACTTCTCCACAGTTATCCGAGACCAACGTCAGTGAGCAGAACACACGGGAAAACGGGGATTCTCAGTACAAAAGTGAACACACAACCAAGAATCGCCAAATATCCGGGGGAATTTGAGGCCCTGGAAGAAAGGCCCTGGAGTTCTCTCTCAGAGACACTAACACTCACAGAAACAGAATGGGCAGCCAGAGGAAGACTTGAGAAAATATAGTTAACATTCTCTGAGGGATTTGAAAGAATTATTGTTGTCGAGGGAAAGAAATAACTAGAAGACTTGGAAGTTAATTCTATGCATATAGAGAAAAAGATATGTTACCAGTTTGACAGTAACCATTAAAATATAACGTATTAAAAGATTGAGTCTGTGAGGTTGAGGAAAGCAACAGAACCCAGTGGTAGGCTGTTTGCAAGAGACACATCTAACTCAAAATTACGTAAAAAGGTTGAAAATGAAAGGATAAAAAAATGTACCTAGCAAATGCTAACTTTTACAAGAAAGCAGGTGCAGCAATTTAACAGCAGATGGAATAGCAAAGACCATTAATAAAGAAATTTGGAATAATGCATAATTGATAATGTTAATTTTTTTGTCAAAACCCAAAACCCTCAGTGATACACTGAGTCACATCATGGGCACAGCTGAAGAGCCAGTCAGGGAGGCAGGAGATGGAGCAGGCACGGGCGTGGAAGGAACCGCTCACGGAGAGACTGCCGACCTCTTTAGCTTCCTAACCACAGAGCTTCGAGACACAGAAAGCAAAACCGATAGAAACAGTAGGAAAAACAGACAAATCCACAATCTTATTGGGCAACATTCACACATTTCTCAGGAATAAACCACCACTATAAAAAGGATATAGAGAGAAGTGTGAACGGAACAATTAACCATAGACAATAATATACTTTTGGGGGGGTCAAATATACATGGAACAGTCATAAAAATTATATAATCAACCACAAAGAAACTATCAATACATTTTAAGCAGCAAGGAAAAAATGCAAGCTGTACTCCATGACCATTTAGAAATTAACAAGAAAAGGATAGTACATTTTTTACCTATTTGAAAATTCAGTAACTACTGAGTAGAAGAAATCAGAATAGAAATCATAACCTGTTTAGAGGTGAGAGGAAACCAGAACGCTACATATTAAAACCTGTGGCATAGGCCAAAGGCCCTCGAGGGCCAGGGCTGAGGGGGGATGGAGCTGCCGTTTTCACAGGATGGGACCGTGGCTTCTACGCTGCTGAGTAAGACTGGAAGCCACTGGGCGGTTTTGACCAGACTTATGTTGTCAAGTATCACTCCAACTATTGTGTTGGAATAGACGTAGGGAAGAGCAGAAGCAGGGAGAGTCATTAGGAGGCTCGTGTAAACGAGCGAGGGAGCAGGCACAGGAGGCAGACAAGGCTGACAGGCTTGGAGGATGTGAGGAGTGTCAGAGTCTGGTGATACACTGGAGGCAGAGTTGGCAGCACTGCAGATAATAGATGTGGGGTCGTGATAGACGGGAGGATGACCACTCCAAAGTTGTGGGCCTGAGCACCTGAAAGGAGGCAGCTGCTGTTCTCTGGGATGGAGAAGACTGAGGGTGGTGCCAGCTCGCAGATCTGATTTTGCTCTGTTAAGTTTTTAAAGCCCTCTTAGACACCCAGATGGAGATGTGGGGTTGGACCCGAGGTTTACAAGTCGAGTACATGGAGGACCCACCGGGAGAGCAGACAAAGGTGACCAGCATGTGGACAGTGCTTAAGAACCAGAGGCTCGGGGAGGTCACCTGGAAGTGAGTGTAGACAGACGAGAGGAGCCCAAGGAAGCCTGGGCCCCTCCACGGGGAGGAGAGGGGAAGTGAAGGGAACCTGCAGAGAAAAACGAGAAGGAACAGCCCCGAGGTACAAGGAAAATTGGGGGAGAGCAGTGTCCTGGGAGCAAGGAAGCAATGCTGCCAGGAGGAGGCAGTGAGCAGCTGGTCCAGGACTGCCGAGAGGCCACTGGATTCAGCATGAATTAGCTATGGGACATTGGAAATACTGGGTAGCAATTAAAAATAAAGTAGACAGGGGCTGGCCCCATGGCATAGTGGTTAAGTTCAGTGCACTCCGCTTTGGTGGCCCAGGTTTGCAGGTTTGGATCCTGGGGGCAGACCTACAGCACTCATCAGCCATGATGTGGCGGTGACCCACATGTAAGGTGGAGGAAGACTGGCACAGATGTTAGCTCAGGGCTAATCTTCCTAAGCAAAAAAAAAAAAGTGGACAAATATGCTTGGAAATGTATAAATGGAAAAACCTTTAGTACTTGTTAAGTAGAAAACAAAAACAAATAGAACCCTACTAACAGTACAATTAATACAGTATAATCCAATTTTTATTGAAAAAGATGTATGTGGGGGCTGGCCAGGTTGCATAGTGGTTAAGTTCGTGCACTCCACTGTGGTGGCATCCCACATACAAAATAGAGGAGGCCTGGCATGGATGTTAGCTCAGTGACAATCTTTCTCAAGCAAAAAGAGGAAGACTGGCAACAGATGTTAGCTCAGGGCCAATCTTCCTCACCAAAAAAAAGAAAAAGAAAAAGAAAAAGAAAGATGTATGTGAATAATTTATGAAAACAAAGAAAAGAGAAATACACAATACATTTTGGGTGGTGATTTCCTTTGGAGAGGGGGCAGAATTGAAGGTGGAATCTCATTGTTTTACTCTTTATTTTTCTATATGATTTGAATCTTCAAATATGACAATGTGATCACATGTCACTTTTTAGTTTTAAAAAACTCAAAGGGTGATCATGAGGACAAGGACAATGAGAAAAGTAAAAACTTAACAAATTCTTTCTTTTGCATCAAAATGCTCTTTTTCTGATTAGAATTCATTTCTAAGGAGGGAAGGGTGGAGAGAGCATTTTTTGCATTTTTGGTAAGAATGCATTTATCGTGAGTGTAATGTATCCAAAGGAGGCTATCTTGCATATTTCTAACTGACAAAGAAGCTTGTCTGGAGCCTAACCAGCTGACTGCAGTGGCCAGACTGGCGGAAAGCAGCTCAACCAGAGCGGGGCACATGGTGGACCCTCACGACCGTGGCCAAACCCGCAGTCTCCCTTTTGTTTGGCGTTTATGAGACACTCCTGCCCATGCTGCATATGGAGGTCAGATTTCCTCTTACTGAAAGTATAGACTTTTTAGAGCGTGAAGACACCTTCAACTTTGGAGCGGTCTCTTTCTTTAATAAGTGATGTGGAGCCGGCCCCGTGGCCGAGTGGTTAAGTTCGTGCACTCCACTTCCGTGGCCCAGGTTTTCCATCGTTCGGATCCTGGGCGTGGACACGGCACCGTTCATCAGGCCACGCTGAGGCGGCATCCCACATGCCGCAACTAGAAGGGCCCACAGCTAAAAAAGATACAACTATGTACTGGGGGGCTTTTGGGAGAAGATAAATAATGATAATAGTGATGATGAAATGAAGGTCCTCAGAGTGGAAGGGGCTTGTTCAAAGCCACACACTAGATATGCTGTCTGTGTGCTCTATGGGGACACACAGGTCTCTGTTTATCTCTCTCTCTACATCTCTCTGTATTTCAGCTCTACTGAGGTCTAGTTGACAGACTCTACGTCCACACTGAGCCATCCTTTCCTGAGTACTCAGTCGGCTTGAGCGCCATGCTAAGTGCTGTACATTCTCACTGAATCGTCACAGCAGTCCCCATGGTGGGCATCCTGAGCCCCATTTCATAGTCGGGGGAAGTCAAGTTCACCGTTGAGCTGAGTGGCAGGGCTGAGGGGCCGAGCTACCTCTCTGAGAGCTGAAGCCCGTGCTCTTAACCATCGTGCAGGGCCGCCGTCACGCAGAGTGCACTCTGGGCCGCGTCCTGGCGGGCAGAGGAGTCAGAGGCTCTGGCCGCAGGGGCTCACCCTCCAGTAAGGGAGGCAGCCATGAGGGCAAGGAAGGCTGCAGGCTTCAGCAAGCACAGAGAGGGGGAGTACACAGACAGCCGGGAGAAACTGGGCCGAGGGCTCTGAGGTCCAAGAAGTGTCTCCAAGAAGATGGGGCTTATGCTTGGTCTTTTTTTTGAGGAAGATTAGCCCTGAGCTAACATCTGTGCCCATGTTCCTCTATTTATATGTGGGACGCCTACCACAGCACGGCTTGATAAGTTGTGTGTATGTCTGTCCCTGGGATCTGAACCTGCAAAGCCTGCACCGCCGAAGCAGAGTGCGCAAACTTAACCACTGCGCCACCGGGCTGGCCCTGTATGCTTGGTCTTGAACATGGTTAGACGTATGCTTGGTCTTCAACATGCTTAGAACCCAGGGCTTTCTACTGTGGCATGGAGAAAACAAACGCAATATAAAATCCTGCAGCCAAACCCCCAAAGCAGCACTCCTCAGCCACCGAGTAAACACTCAGAGAATGTGACCCGGATCCAGGACTGAACTAACAGGAATATCTGAGGAAGAAGAAACAATTCATAGGGCTGCCTCAACTACATATGAAATGCACTATGGGTTTGTTTTTTCCTTGGACTCCAAAATTCTTTGTGGACGGTAGCTTACACACAAATATAATCGACCGGTAATAACACTAACAGAAGTTATGTTACTCTTATTATTCTAAATGCTTTAAGTTGCTTAAGGCAAGACGCACCTACCTTCACTTTGGTGCCGACGCTGATTCTTGCCTGTTGGCCCATCGCTAGAAAAGTGATGGAAACCTTGTCTTGTTCTAAGATGCGAACGCCGACATAGTGGTTCAGAGCCAGAAAGACGGGTTTAAATGAGACGAAGTGGGAGGAAGCGACAGCACTGGACCAGTTCCAAGCCCTCACTCTGTTGCCAGCTTGATCCGAATATTGACCTCCCAAGATATTGATGTACACCCTGGGCAGAAACGAAATTGGAAACCATCAACAGTAACATTACAAGTCAACCTTGAAACTGGCCCCGCCACTCACTGTTTAGGCTGGCCAACAGCGTGCGGATGGTGGAAAACCTCAGGAAGTCTTAGGAGTAAAAACACTGTGACTGAATCCTCTACTAATTTGAGGTACTGGGTGCAATTCAAGACCTGTTGATAAACCAACATGGGTCCAAGGGATGGAACCAGGTAATAAAGGAGTCTGGAAAATTATGTGCTGAGAAGGATGCCGAGGAAGCCGGGGAGGTTTAGTGTGGACAAGAAGAAACACAGGAGAGCAGGCTATCCCCTAAAGAGGGGAGAAGACCAGGGCTTGGACTGGCCTCGTGTCAAAACGATGACCAGCGGGTGTAAATTCTGGGGGAGGCCGACCTGGCCTCAGGATAAGAGGGCTGGTTTCTAACAGCACCCAGCAACCGGGCTCCAGGACTCCTTCTAGGAGGCCTCTTGTCAGGGCTGGGTGTGCGAGGAGAGGCTCGGGGGCAGCTCTGAGGTCACGGGTGGAGAAGAGCTCTGCGACGGAGCAGAAGGTGGAGCTTAGACCACCCGGCGTGCCCAGTGTCTGAGCATCGCCAAGGCCACATTTTGCTACATTGCACACCATTCAGCCGTGCATGGTCTGAGATCCAGGGGCAGCAATGACTGCCATTCCACTCAGTTATCTCCTTGTCCTGCTCTCTCATCCTTTTCCAGCTTGGATCTCCATCTCTTTCTTGAGGACAGAGAATAGGAACAGTTCCAGGTATATAGACAGTTGCCTTAGTTTGATAGTGAAGTGTTTCTTTAAAGCTGGATGCATGGGCCATGAGGCCCCCAAAGTAAGATGACTGACCTCTATTTCCCAGTGTTAGTGGCAGTAAACTAATAGCACAAGGACAAATGAGAAATTGAGGGGATTATCCTATCGTAACTGGGGAGAGGGAAAGTTAGTTTTATCTTGACACGTGGGTGACAATAACATTTGGCTAAAATTACTTAGATAAATGGTTTATTTAATAAGCATTCTTTGAGTGTATACCACGTACAGAGACATGCCATGTAGTGGCGAAGATTCAGGGTGAGCCTTCAGGGAACTTCAGTCCAGCGGGGGAGACGGGCTCGCTAGACAAGAGGCAGCCAGAAGGGGCTGTGAGCGTATCAAGGAGTCGTCTCAGAGGGCCCAGGAGTTCAGCTGGAGGGTCACGGGGCTTCACTGGAAAAGGGAAAGTTCTAGAAGCCAATGAGCATCTGGTGACAATTAATGTAGTGCCCCATCAAATGTAATACAGAATTGCCATTGAACCCTAAGGCATTAGCAGAAATTCTCCAATATCCATGGGGCTAAAGATTTGACTACTGCTTTGGTCTAAAAAACACAGATAGCTCCCTGTGTGCTAACTCTCTCCAGTACTGGCAGAGTGTCCACACTTTGGCGGTTATTGCCAGAGTTTCTCCAGATGAGATTGTTATACCTGTAAATAATTTAAAGGGAGTGAATATCTCTTTCTGAAAAGCCCCAAAAGTTTACATTGTATTTGAAGTTAGAACCCAAATCGTCCTTCCGCGGGCTAAGTGAAATAATACAAAGTCACAGAGGGTAGGGGTGGGTAGATCAAAGTGGGCTTAGGATCCTGAGCTCTCTAGGGATTTTGTGTGTCTGTCATTGCTGTTGGTTGTGGCTCCAGGGAGCTCACTCGTTAGGAGTACATCTCAAACGACAACCACGCAGTGCAGCAGCGGCCGCCGCAAATCGCTTCCGCAGACAAGGCGGAATAACACGCTCAGGGCACGGGCTCTACAGAGACCCCAGGCTCAGACCCCAAACTCCCAGGGGGACCATGCAATTTATTGAAAGATCTTTTTTCTAACATTGAAATTGTATAGTTTATATTTTCTTGCTGTTTACAGAAAGAATATGATGAGCTTTGTTTTGTAGGGTTGCCTGAGATTTTCCCACTGAGAAGCATATGGAATAGCATAAATCACAAATTTCTCTGAGTTGAACATTACCATTTAAAAACCACTAACTTAAATAAATCTTCTTAAAGCCATTTTTATCACTTAAAAGGAAAAATAAAGCTTCCAGTTATAAGATGAATAAGCTCTGGGGATCGAATGTACAGCATAGTGATTTTGGTTAATAATCTATGTTATATACTTGAAAGTTGCTAAGAGAGTAGACCTTAACTGTTCTCAACACAAAAAGGAGATGGTAATGGTGTGACATGATGCAGGTGTTAGCGACAGCTATGGTGGTGATCATTTTCAATATACAAGTGTATCAAATCAACTCATTGTACATCTTCAACTTACACAATGTCATATGTCAATTATATCTCAATAAAGTTGGAGAAAAATAAAAGGAAAAATAAAATTTCGCAAAACCCAAAAAACAAAATGGCAGCAGGAGAAACATTGAGGCCTACCAGACATTTCCATTGGGATGATAGCAGGAACTTCTGCCAGAAGAATCCAGCACTGCCAGGATCGCGGGGTTAGTGGGCATGTCTTCTTGGACTATACAAGTGAAACCATTTGTCTTGTTGGGCACTCGAATGATGGCCAGGTTTCCAGATGGATAGCTGAGGTCAGATAAGGTCATTTGAGTTGTTCTAATGGTCCTTGACTACTCTGGGAATAAATTTAATTTATGAGAGAGTCCTCTGAAACTATAAAGTATTCTGAAAATGGGAGGTACTGATATTATAAGAGCATTTTATGTTTTTTGTGTGGATCAAAATATATTCATGAGACGCAAAAATCCTTAACAAAATACTAGCAAATGGAATCTAGCAACATATAAAAAGGATTATGTTCCATGGCAAAGTGGAGTTTATCCCAGAAATACAAGGTCAGTTTAACATCTGAAAATCAATTCATGAAACATATTATATTGTGGGGCAAGCCTGGTGGCGCAGTGGTTAAGGTCGCACGTTCCGCTTTGGTGGCCCGGGGTTCGCCGGTTCAGATCCTGGGTGTGGACCTATGCACTGCTTGTCAAGCCATGCTGTGGCTGCATCCCACATATAAAGTAAGGGAAGATGGGCACAGATGTTAGCTCAGGACCAGTCTTCCTCAGCAAAAAGAGGAGGGTTGGTGGGGATGTTAGCTCAGGGCTAATCTTCCTAAAAAAAATAAATAATAATATTGATAGAATAAGGAGCAAAACACCTGATCATCTCAACAGACACAGAAAAAGCACTTGACAAGATCCAATACTTTTTCATGATAAATGACTCAAAGAACTAGCAATAGAAGGAACACTCTCAGCCTGATAAAGTGTCTGGGAAAAACCCACAGCTGACATCATTCTTAACGAGGAGAGACTGAAGGTTTCCCCTCGAAGATGAGGAACGAAACAAAACGTCCACTCTCCCCACTTCTCTGCAACATTGCACTGGAGGGTCTAGGCAGGGAAATTTTGTGAAAGAAAAAGAAATGAAAGGCATCCAGACTGGAAAGGGAACAAGTAAAACTCTCTCTTTTTGCAGATGACAAGCTCTTGTACATAGAAAATCCCAAGGAGGCCACAAAACAACATTCTAGAACTAACAAAAGAGCTCAGAAGAGTCGTAGGCGATAAGGTCAATATATAAAAATAAATTGTATTTCTATACACTAGCAGTGAACATTCTGAAAATGAAATTAAGAAAATAATTCCGTCCGCAAATATCTCTATACTTATTGCATGTTATATACAAGATATATACAATATATATACACATATATAATATATATATTTATTGTATAACGCTATCATGTAAAGTGGGAAAGTTAAAAACTATTAATAACTAGTTGAAGAATTGATTTGTAAAAAGTTATATATATATATATACATGCTCATAGAAAAAAAGGAAGGAAAGATACATGAAAGGTGTTAACAGCTTTTCTCTGGGTGGTAGGGTTTGTGGGTAATATCTATTTTTTCTTTATGTTTTCCTACGTATTTTTCCTTTATCTTTTTGTGAAGAAATAACCCTGACAGGAATAACTTGTTGAAAGAAAGGATACAATATCTGCGTTGTCCCATCTGGAAACGAAGTCAGAAACTTGCTCCCATGTTTGTAATTCTTCTCTAAAAGCTCATTCCTCACGATCTACACACCACAGAACATAAAAGGACACTAACTATTTTGGATGCAACACACTAAGGACAACACACATCCTTTGCTTGCTAGACAGTGATGCAAACCAGCTCCTAATTTAAATCTGGGGCCTTGCTTCAGCGACAGGGAACAATCCTTAGGAATCGTTAATGATGGTCGCTAACCCCTGCAGATAACTTGATAAAAACTTTCCAGAAGAAATCTGACATTACATGTCTGTTTGAAGGGTTTTTTAAAAAATTTATTTATTTTTAGTTTATACACATATTATTATAAAAACAAAAGAAGATAAAAACCAGCCCCAGGAGAATGGAAATACCCTATATCCTGATTGTAGTGGTGGTTACATAACTCCGTCAAAATTCATAGAACTGTCCATCTAAAAAAGGTGAATTTTGCGGTATGTAAATTATAATGCAATAAACGCGAGTAGAAGCTGCAGTATCTGATGTTTCTACAAGGAAGCCCCTGAAGTTCATTTGAGCCGAACAGGAGTGGAGCGCAGGAGGAGGAAGAGAGACGCGCGGGAGAGATGCCTTCTCACGGCTCCCAGTGTAACTGCTTTATATGTAATGCTCAAGAGGGAGAGGAATTGGTACCCAGTAATGTTGTACAGTAAGCTGGAGATTCAATTTAATTCTACTTATTCCTAATCTTGAATTGTAATAAAATGGATACAAGAAATCCTAGGGCTAAACAGTGAGACAGTTTAAATCGTCATGTAAATGTTGCCATTTATTTTGGAAGATAATACATTGTTTCACTTCTAAAAATTATGAAATATGAAATACATTCAGGTAAGTGCTAAAACATGCTGTTTTGTTAGGAGTAATTGTAAAGTGCACACCGTTGTCATCCCCATCTGGGTCGAGAAAGAGCGATGCTGACACTCTAGAAGCCTCTGCGCGTCGATCCCAAAGTCAATCTCCTTCCTGCCCAGACACAGCCGCTGGCCTGATTTCATATTTCTTTACATTTTTTAAATTTCTAAACAATACAGTTTAATTTTTCCCATTTTGCATTTTACATTAATAGAATCGTACATTATGTATTTCGTTTCTTTCTGTCAACATTATGTTTGTAAGATTCACACACGTCCCAGTGCGTGGTTGTAGTCCAATAACTTTCATTTGCGTATAGTAGTCCATTGTAGGAATTTATCACTATTCTTTTAACCATTCTATTGTGAATGGATATTTGGGTGGTTTCCAGTTAGGGGCTATTATAAAAAATGATACTGTGAACATTCTTATGCACGTATGCTGGTACCCAGTTCCTCTCGATATTATACCCAGAGGTGGAACTGCTGCATTCCAAGAGATGCCTGTCTCCCACTGGAGGCGTAGCAGCGACTGTTGCTCTGATCCTTTCCAATGCTCAGCTCCAGCAGACTTTACATTTTTTTTTTTTTTTTGCCGATATGGTAGGTACGCATGGATCTCTACTTGTGGTTTTACTTTTTCTTTCCCAGGTTACTAATGAGGTTGAGCACCTTTTCATGTGTTTATTGACCATTTGAATTTTCTCCTTTGAGAAGTGTCCAAGTTTTTTTGGCCCATTTTTCTATTAGGTAGACTTTTGTTTGTGTGTATGTGTGTGTGAGGAAGATTGGCCTTGAGCTAACATCTGTTGCCAATCCTCCTCTTTTTGCTTAAGGAAGATTGTCGCTGAACTAACGTCCATGACAGTCTTCCTCTGTTTTATGTGGGATGCTGCCACAGCATGGCTTGATGAGCGGTGCTAGGTGCACACCCAGGATCCAAACCCGCAAACTCTGGGTCGCCAAAGCAGATCACGCAAACTTGACGACTATGCCACCAGGCTGGCCCCTTAGGTAGAATTTTTTTTATGCTGATCTATAAAAATTCTTTATACATTTAGGATACAAGACCTTTGCATGTCATATGTGCTGCAAATATTTCTCCTTTCTTGGTTTGTCTTTCACAGTTTTAATTTTAATTTATCAAATCCTTTATGGATACTGTTTTTTTTTTTTAAAGATTTTACTTTTTCCTTTTTCTCCCCAAAGCTCCCTGGTACATATTTGTATATTTTTAGTTGTGGGTCCTTCTAGTTGAGGTGTGTGGGATGCTGCCTCAGCATGGCCTGATGAGTAGTGCCATGTCTGCGCCCAGGATCCGAACCTGTGAAACCCTGGGCCGCCGAAGAGGAGTGCGGGAACCTCACCACTCGGCCACAGGGCTGGCCCCGATACTGCTTTTGTTTTGTTGGTTAGTAAATCTTTCCCTAACCTGAGATAATAAAGCTATTCTCCTAGATCAAAGAAATCTTTGTAGTTTTGCAGTTCACGTTTAGGTCTTTAATCCACTTGGAACTGATTTTTACATACAAGGAGGTAGTGGTTCCAATTTCATTAAAAAAAAATATAGATACCCTGTTATCCCAGCACGCTGTGTTGAAAAGATTTCCCTTTCTCCATTACTGTGCAGTGCCACTGCTGTCATAAGTCAGCTGTTTCTGTATGCATGAGTCTGAGTCTGGCCTCTATTCTGTGTCATGGATTTCTTTGTTTATCCCCGCCTCAACGTTACACTGTCTTAATTACTACAGTTTGTAAAAGATCTTAATGTCTGGTAGGACATGATCCCCTCCCCCCCGTCGTCTTCTTTGAGAACATCTGGGCAATTTACATTCTTTATATTTCCACGTAAATTTTAGAATCGACTTGTCAGGACCTCCCTTCCCCCAACAAACACAAATATACAATCTTAACTTTAATTACAATTGCATTGGATCTATAGATCAATTTGGGAAGAACGTCATCTTTAAAATATTTAATCTTCCACTCCAGGACCATTATTAGGTCAAATTTGTTCAATGTGATGTTCAAATATTCTATTGTATTATTGCTTTCTTTTTGGTCTAATAATCCTTCTAGTTATTGAGAAAGGTAGGCTAAAGTATCCCATTATGATTATGGATTTTAAATATTTTCCTTTTACTTTGGTGAAATTTTGCTTTATATATTTTGAGGCTATGTTAATATGGAAAAATTCTGTAATGTTCTATCTTCCTGGTGGGTTAACCTTTATCTCTGTAAAGTGGTCCTCTTTTTTTCCAGTGCTGCTCTTTAGAATTTTCAGGATATATCACTTTTATTTATTTACATTTAATCTTTTTGAATCCTTATATTTTAGACATGTCTCTTGTAAACAGTATATGGTTGGAATTTTTTCTTCTTCTTTTTTTTTTCTTTTTAAGGATTGGCACCTGGGCTAACAACTGTTGCCAATCTTTTTTTTTTTTCTGCTTTATCTCCCCAGACCCCCCCTGTACACAATTGTATATCCTAGTTTCATGTCCTTCTAGTTGTGGGATGTGGGATGCCGCCTCAACGTGGCCTGACGAGCGGTGCCATGTCCGCGCCCAGGATCCGAACCCTGGGCCGCCGCAGCGGAGTGCGCGAACTTAACCACTTGGCCACGGAGCCGGCCACGGAATTTTTTCTTTTAAAAAAAAATTGTCCGATAGTCTTTATTAACTGGTGTATTTAGTCTGTTTACACTTAATATAGTTACTGACATTCCTTGATGTTTTCCATTTGTCCCCTCTTATATGTTTTTCTTTTCCTTTATCCTTTCCTGTCTTTTGGGGGGGGGGATTTAAAATGTTATTCTATTTTTTGCTCTATCTTTACTAGCTTGGAAGTTATATTCTCTGCTCCTGTTATTTTTCTGGCTACCCTAGAAATTTGAGCAAGCAAACTTAATTTATCAAAGTCTGAAGTTAAGCTATGTATTTGCCCTTTTTCCAAACCAAGGACTTTAGAAAACAGAAACCGCATTTAGCCTCCTTCCCATTCTGTACTATTCTGTCATGCAATTTTGTTCTAGACTGCTTTTTGAAACCCCATGGGCCATTATTATTATAATTATTACTGTTTTATCAGCCAACTTTTAGTTTAATCCATATATACCACATACCACTTTCTTTGCTCTTCACCTTTCTAGAATCTCAGACTGTCCAACTACATAAACCACAGTCTTTAAAATTTCCTTTAGTGAGGGGCTACTGTTGATAAACTCTCTTTGTTTTTGCCAGACAATGTCTTTTTGGGGCACATTTTCTTGAAAGATATTTTAAGTGGGCGTAGATTTCTAGATTGACTATTTTCTTTCAGCACAAGGAAGACATTCCACCACCTCCTGGCTTCCATTGTTGCTGTTGGGAGGTCATCGGATGGTCTAATTCTTCTCCTTTAAGTGTAAATGGAACCTTCCATTCTCTGCTGCTTTTGAGATTTTCTTTTTGTCTTTGGTGTTCTGCAGTTTGATTATGATATGTTTAGGGTTTTTTCCTTTTTAATTCACCCTGCTTGGGATTCAGTGGGCTTCTTCAATCTGTGGATTGGTCTCTCATATCTGTTCTAGGAAATTACTATCCATTATCTCTTCAGATATTGCCTCTGCCTGATTATCCTTCTTCTCTCCTTCTGGGGTTTTGAGTAAATACATTTTAGACTCCCCATTTCATACACTCTCTTCTATATTCCTAACCTTTTTTTGCCCCCATGGTGAATTTTGATAATTTTTTTTACATTTCTTCCAAGTCATTAGTTCTCTCTTTAGTTGGTCTAATTTGCATTTAACTCTCATCTTCTAAGTTTTTAATTTCAGTTGTTTTCTTTTCACCTCTATAAGTTCATTTTTTTTCTTTTAACACCTGTTATATCACTTTATAATTTTCTGTTCCCTCCATATATCTTCAAGCTGATCTTTTATTTTCATAAACATAGTTAGATTACTTCAATTTTCAAAGTCTTTGCAGGTCTTATTGGATATCATTCCTCTTGGTTTTCAGTTGTGTCTGAGTTTCCTTGTGTTCTTGATTATTTTTCACCATGTGCTGGAATTGAACTTGAAAGATAATTTGTAGGAGTAATCTGAGGGCTAGATGAGTGACCTTCCTCTAGACACGGTTTGGATTTTATTTCATCAGGCACCTCAGTTCACTGCCACCCCTTAAATTCTGTATCACCAAGAGAAACAAGCCTGGTCTCAGTAAGTTAACTTCTAAGAATCTATTCTGAGAAGCTATACTTATATAAAAATAAATTTATACATAAAGATACTCAAAGCAATATTATTTGGTATTAACAAAAAAATTGTTAATAACCTGTATGTCCAATAAAAGGGGAACGGTTAAACAAACCAAATGAAAAAGCACATAGATATTAAAATGATGTTAATGTAAGCTATATAATATCATAGAAAATATTTTTATAATTAAGTTAAGAAAGATAAAAATTACATATATAATATAACTAGAAGTGTGTTAACAAAAACACATGCATAAAAAAAGACCAGAACAGTGCTGACAGAACTTTTAGTGACCATAAAAATGTTCTATATCTGTACTGCAAGATGGTGACCATTAGTCACACACAGCTATTTAGCACTTGAAATGTGGTGAGCGTAACTAAAGAATTACATTTTAAATTTTATTTAATTTTAATTATTTTATATTTAGATAGCCATGTGTAGTAGTTGCTACCATATTGGGTAGTGCAGATCTAGAAAATATTGAAATATTAGTAGTAATTCTGGGGAAGTGCTTTAGACTTTTGGTGATTTTCTCTCCTTCTTTTTAGTTTTCCAAGAGTCCCAAATGTTCCTTAATGTACAATTATCCCATTGTAAAGTAAAAAGGCTTTAACCAAAATAGCCCCCCATAAAACGTATGTACAGCATTGTTAGAAAGTCCAGTAGAAGTTAAAAGGCCAAGTCTGTACCCATTCTTTTTGACAAATGGTTAAATGTGTCCTGTAGCAAAACTGTTATACTCATTATGACAGCTTTTATAATTTTAGGTAAAACTCATCTTTAAAGAGTAGCAATTGAAAAAATGACAAGCTCCTTACCTTTCCACACGCTATCCTGGAATCACAACAAACAATGGATACGTCTTTTTGGTCTAGTTGGAAATCAAATAGTCTGTCATCACTTGGCTTTTTTTCTGGAATATCCGCGGAAAGTTGATAAGAAATTGTTTTTAAGTGCTTTGGATCTAATGGGAAAAGAATCACAGGAAAGTAAATATATGTTTTAAATTTTCTAAAACCTCTCTTCTAAAATGAAATTTCACACCCTATTACAAACGCATTGATTCATCAGACATTTTTTTAATGGGAGAAAAATGAGGATCTTCCTCAAAGTGAAGGCCTTCTTTTGTTAAAATATGAGAACATTCCTTTGTTAGAAGAAAAATGATGATTTTCATTAAGTGGAGTTTTCTGGCCTTATGTTTAGTAGGAAACAGTTGAATATCAAGGAACTTGATACTAGGATTTAGTTTGAGAAAAATATGTATAAATGTATCTTCCCTCTGCATTTTTTCAGTAGCTCTGAGTGGTAGAGGAGGAGCCCAGTGTTCAGGAAGCGCAAGCAATTTACCCCAAATCAGACAACCTATAAAGGAGAAAACCAAGGGTAGAAATCTGGAACTTCTGATTCTAAAATCCATGCTCCCTCAGTTGTACCAGTACCATAGCTAGACTGGCCAGCCAGCTGATGGAACCTATGGGTGAAGAAAGGCATCTGATTCATTTTTGACAGATTTTCCACATTCCAGCTTGGAAACAAAACGGAATGTGTGTTTAGTGAGACAAGACAATGAACTCAAAACTCTTGGCAGCCATCTGGAAAGTGCTCTCTAGATGTTGGTGTTTATTTCAATCAATAACAATAATGAGCTGAAGACTAAAAGCTTCAAAAGCCAGATGACTGAAACACCGGATTTTCTGAGCCACTTTGACTGACGCATTGACTGAAATGAAAATTTTAAATATTATTTTTAAAATATGCCAATTTGAGATCTTGGTCAAACATAGGAGCTTTCTGATGTACAACCCGTCTATCACATCAGCGCTGACGAACTTACCGTCTTCAGGGACATTCGGCTGTTGAGTTGCTATTATTGAAAGATGTTTGGCCATTTGTCGCTCCTGTTTTCTACAAAATTAAAAAGTAGGATACATAAATCTGAAATGTGTTTGAAGCTTAAAACAGCATACTATAAATTTTAACTATTTAAATGCCATCCCTTGTTATTTGCATCTGTTAGGACCTGTGAATCAGTCATGGAAGAAGTGTGCCTGGGTTGCTGCTCTGTTTAGCGGACAAATTGTTCTGATTTAGGAATTCTGAATTGCCCTGGGAATTTTGGATTGGTAAATTTACACTTCACTTATTTATTTTTTTGTGAGGAAGATTGGCCCTGAGCTAACATCTGTGCCAGTCTTCCTCTATTTTGCATATGGGATGCCGCCACAGCATGGTTTGATGAGCGATGTGTAGGTCAGTGCCCAGGATCCGAACCTGCGAACCCCGGGCCGCTGAAGTAGAGAGTGCAAACCTAACCACTACGCCACTGGGCTGGCCCCGGTAAATTTATACTTTAAATCAGTGTATTCACTGAGTTTCCGAATCTCATAACATCCACCAGGAATTGTAATAGGTTGGCTTTGGCCAATTTTTATTTCTTCACTGGGAACAAATGTTCAAAATGATACATTTTGAGAAAACAAGGCTCATTTCACAAAAGGCTCTCTGCTGCAGGGGGCCCTCTGAGTCTCAGGGCCGAAGGCGCCAGTTACCTCCGCAGGGCTTTCTCCTTTGCTTTGAGCCTGTCCGTCTCACTGCCATGGGCTGCATGAGGGTTGATGCAGATCAACTCGGCTTCAGAGCTTGGGATGTTTTGTTTTTCCTCATAGATGTAGTCCAGCAGGTTTTGGAAGTAATCGCAACAGGAGGCCTGAAAAACAGGGAGGTTCTTTTCATCTCATCAGTCCCAGGTGAAGATAACTGAAGAAAAAAAACCAAAAGCGGCTAACGGGGTCTGGATAACAACCTATCATAATTTTTTTGGTAACAGCTTTATTGAGACATAATTCACGTACCATATGATTCTCCCATTTCAAGTGTACAGTTCAATGGTTTTTAGCATATCGCAGAGTTATGCAACCATCACCACAGTCAATTTCAGAACATGAAACCTGTACCCATTAACAGTTGCTCCTTATCCCCCTCTTGCCCAGCCCCTGGCAGAGCCTAACCTATTTTCTGTCTCTATAGATTTGCCTATTCTGACAGTTCCTATAAGCAGGATCCTACAACATGTGGCACTTCACGACTGGCTTCTTGCACTGAGCATAATGTTTTCAAGGTTCCTCTATGTTGTAGCATGTCAGTATTTCGTTTCTTTTTATGGCTGGATCATATCCCATTGTGTGGATACACCACATTTATGTACCTGTTCATCAGCTGAGGGACATTTGGGGTCGTTTTCACTTTTTGGCTGCTATGAACGTTTGTGTACAAGTTTTTGTGTGGACATAGTTTTCAATTCTCTTAGGCATACACCTGCGATGGAACTGCTGGGGTAGCTTTTTGAGGACCCGCCAGGCTGTTTTCCAGAGCGCCCATACTTTTTTGTCTTCTCCTTCAGTAGTGATGAGGGTTCCAGGGTCTCTAGGTCCTTGCCGACACTGGTCATCATTTGTCTTTGTGACAGGGGGTGCGAAGTGGTGTCTCGCTGTTGTTGTGATCTGCATTTCCCCCACGGCTAGCACAGCTCTTTTCAGAATGGCAACGCATGGGAAAGATGCAGGGAGAAATACCGGCTATGTTTAAAAGCAGCGGTTAAAAATGACACTCTTTCCTCAGTAAGCCTGCTCAGGAACTTACATGTTCTGTCCACTCAGAGCCACTGTTGTCGGCGGAGACGTCCACATTGGAAAGAAAGGTTCTTAGATCGCTCCCACAGAATTCACACTTGGGCGACAGCTCTTCGTCTTCTTCCTTCAGAGAGGGGCAGACAGTGAAGGCGTGCCCGCAAGGAGGCCCAGAGCCTCTGAGCGGCAGGAGCCGGGCTCTGGCAGGGCCAGCAAGCGTCCAGCAGGACGGCGGGGGCTGGGGTTGGGGGGTGGGCAAACCTGCTTGAGAACTCCTTCAGACCCCCAGGGGGCTCCCCAATAGCTGGTGGGGAATTTTGGGGGGCTGAGAGCCTCTGTGGAAAGGCACCACGCCAGCAAGAACTGTAGACTCCAGGAATGAGATATCCCAGCTATCCAAGGGCTGGGGAGGCCCGAGGGGGCTGAGGTGGTGTTTTGAGGGTCTCTGTGGGTACAGTTCACAGGACACAGCTGAGCCCTTCAGGAGCTGCGTGAGTCCTTGGGGTGCCTCCTCAGTGCAAGGAGAAAGTTGCAGAAATGACTTTACTGTTGACCCTAGAGTTCCTTGTGGGATGGGGGGATGCACAGTGTGTAACCAGATGCAAGAGAAAGGATCACACACACTAGACACTATGCAAATGGTCTAAGGGGTTTGAGGACATAAACTCTCTAAGAAGTGGCAGGTAAGAAAAGGTCTCAAGTTTCTATGTAGGCCACCATTTACAATGACCAACTTCTAAAGGAAGGTGGAGTCCTTTCTCAAGGGGAAGCCCAGGTTGGGGCTCTGAGTTCTCCTGTCTTGCTGTGAAGGCAACTCAGGTGGGGTGTGGGGAGAGCAGGAGAAACAAGAGGGAGACCGGGAGCTGGGGGCTTGGGCGACTCCGTGCGGGGTTGATGTGCTAGGACCACGTTGTGACTGGAGGAGTGGCTGTGACTGCAAAGGCCCCTGGGCTGGAGAGCGGCCAGGCCTCGGCACAGGCCTCCAGGGAAAGACCCAGATGGCACATGACTTGCAGGTCATGAATGCTACCAGGGCACCTGTTTGCCATGGAGCCCATCCTCTGGGACTGGCAAATTGGCCACTGTGGGGACAAAGAGCGACTGAGGTGGCCAGTGCAGCCAGGCACTCACCACCCCAGAGTAATGTGCAGCATCTTTAGGCCCTTGAAACACATGATGGTAAGTAGTGCCTAGCACTGGAAGCAGGACACTTGGGGAGGAAAGCCTTGCCATGGAGAGACGGTGGTGAGGGATCTAGGATGGCTACCAAACGACGGGGCACGGCAGAAAGCGGGCTCGGCAACGCCAGCCTGTCTCCCCCCTGTTCCATACGAGGGTCTTAGTAATGAACTCCTCAGCCCATGGTGTCTTCAGCCCTTCCCTGGCGGATGGTGGGCGGGGGGCGGGGTGTGAAGCAAGGTGGAGATGCTTCAAAAGACCCTGAGTGGGGTGGAATGTGCCCCTGAAGAGGGCGTGGCTGGAGAGGAGGGCTGGCCAGCCCCCGAACTATTCTAGTGTGAGGCCTCATCTCAGGGGACCCGAAGGATCTGCCCGAGATGCGGTGCAGGAGGACCCAGCCCTGCCTGCTGCCAGTGCAGGGACCATTCCCCGGAAGAAAGGCCACAAGGCCTTCCCCATGTTCAGGCCCATCTCTGGGTGTCAGGGGAAGAAAGCTCAAGAAACGGCCCCGATAGAAGCCTTTGTGGTTCAGAAAAAGGAAGGTGGTGTGTTTGAATAAAGAAAGCCCTTCAGCCTGAAGAGTCTATGAGGTGGCCGTAAAGTTTAGAACCCCGGGCGAACATAAACTGTCAGTGTCGACTTGTATTACATTACACGATGTGTTTACGGGGTGGCCCACGTTAGAACTGCAGAGTTCCACGTGCAGCAGAAAATGGCAATGAACGCCGACCAGCTCAGCACGCCGCACAGCACTGCCACCAGCCGCTGCGCACCGTGTGTCACGCCTCCTCCCTCGGCCGGCGTCTCCTTTTCAGGGGAGAGGCTGCGCCTTTAGAGGAAGCAATCCGGGGGTCCTGACCAGGGGAGTGGGCAGCACCCCCCACGGCCGTGCTGTCCAAGAGTGGAAATCATCACACCCCAGGCATTCCCCCGCCACTCCGGGCCCCAGGGATGTGCCATCCTGCTGCAAGCCCTAAGGTGACCTTTCCCTTGCCCATCCGGCACAGGCATTAATTGGTAACTTAACCCGATCAGACACGGCAAACGTTCACCTAGGCTTCCAGGCTTTATGGCCGCTGTTACGGGGTAAGTTGGGTCCCCCCAAAATAAATGTTTAAGTCCTAACCCTGGTGCTCGTGAATGTGGCATTCTTTAGAAACGGGGTCTCTGCAGACGTAATCACGTTCCCATGAGGTCAGTTGGGGTGGGCCCTAATCCCGTATGGCTGGTGTCTTTGGAGTACAGGGACATTTGGATGCAGAGGCACAGAGAATGCTGGCACATCTGAGGCAGAGACTGGAGTGATGCAGCTGCAAGCCCAGGATCGAGGACCAGGACCAGGCCAGGAGGAGCGGGAGGACGCGCCCTGCAGGTGGGCTTGCTGACACCTTGATTTGGGGCTTCCAGCCTCCAGAACCCCGAGACACCAGGTTTCTGTCATCTTAAGCTCTCAGTCTGCAGTCCCTCATTACAGCAGCCCCAGGGGCCTCACACAGCCACCTCAGCGCTCTTCCAAGTAACGAGCTCTTTGCTTGTTTTTTTTTTCTCTTTTTAGTATGTTCACTGTCTTTTGTACAAATCGTCATGTGGCTTTTCACATCATTTGTTACAGTAAAAGTAAAAAAAATATGAATTAAAATCACCTTGAACTTAATGTCTAAATTGGAAGTCTCCCGTTTGAATGCCAGAATGGACGGAGGCCCGATGCTGGGCAGTGTTCTCAGAGAAGGCTCGAACAGTCTTATAAAGTCTTCCTCAAACTAAATTTAGAAAGAGAGAGAGAGAAAATTGAAGATTGAACAAGTGATTTTTTTTTTTTTTTTACTATGAGCACAGGGTCTTCCTGAACTGATAAACATTTCTTACCTCCAGCTCACATAAAATATTTAGATTTGGCTCTTCTGGATTAATTACCCATTTTCCTGAAGAGAAAAGGATAGATTTAGAGGGAAAGTGAAAAACTTTGTGCAGAGTATTGCATTTTCTCTAGTTGAGAGATCCTAACCCGTCTTGCTCTCTCTCTCTCTCTCTCTCTCTTACACACACACACACACACACACACACGCACGCGCACGCACACGCTGTTCAAATGCCCTGAAACCCCACTTCTCACCACCTCCTTGCACACATTCTCAGGGGGTGGCCCGGCCAAGTGCAGGCGGGTCCCTCGGGTGGGCGGGCTGCCTTTGGTAGCAGAGAGGAGGCCTCCAAACACCTATTTACCTCTTATCTGAGCAGGTGGGTTTTCAGGTTCAGGCTCCCTCATCACAGAGGGCAGTTTCTTCCCTGTGAAAAGTGTGTACGTTTGTCATCAATCCTGACAAAGTAGGAAAGAAGTTTAATATAAAAGAAAATATGCCTCTTGGAAAAATAAGTACCTTTACAGTGTTGGTTTTATCTTTTCATGTTTTGCCTTTCCCAAACGACATTTTATCAACAATAAGGAACCAAGAGAGGAAATGCCACTGATGTATCACATTTAAAATCTTTCCGTGTTCCTTCCCGCTCCTGGAACACGGCACGCACGCATCTTCTACCTGATCAAACCACGGTTTGCAGACCCTTTTGTTTTCTGCTTTTTTAAAGTACTATTCTTTCCACCTGGTGTCTGTCATTCTGGAAAAGAGTGTTCAGGTGCAAGGGTGCGGGGGTTCCATTTCAAGACAGTGACCTAAACCACCGGGACTATTCCAGGGCCACACCGGAAATGGGCAAGGCAGCCGTCAACACACCAGCAACTCTGAGTAAATGTCTAGAAGATTTCAGTGAGTAAGACTGGAATGATGAAAAACCAATCAGAGAAACAGGCAACGGGGCAGAGCCGAAGGGAGGGGCTGCCCCATTTCCCCAGCACAGCCTGGAGCAGCAAGGACTGCTGTAGGAGAAAGAGAGAGGCTTCAGAAGATGATGCTCTTCCCACGTGGACTATCTGAAAACATTTTAAATACGTTGGAGGCATTGTGTCCAACAGAAACGCTAGCACAAGTATAAAAAGATGAATGCACAAAGATTTTCACTAAGGCATTGTTTGTTACAGAGAAGAGCTCAAAACACAAAACCAAGCCAACCCACCAACCCTGCAATATCTAGGCATCAGGTTATTACTTGAGTGACAGTGACTGCATGTAATACTACAGAGTCGTCTCAAAGAATTAGACCGATCTCTCCTGACATGGAAAGACATCCATGATATGCTGCTAAGGAAAATCACTAAAGGAGAGAGAAAACTGCCATTATTCACTGGAAATGTGATTGTCCAGCAGACTTTCAACTGGCAAACTATTAGAATTAATTAGAAAGTCAGCAAGGGGTTCTGATACAAGATTAATACATAGAAATCAATAGTTTTCCTACACACTGACAATAACCAATTAGAAAATATAACAGGAAAAAAAGATCCCAATTTTTACATCAAGAAAAGACTATAAAATACCCAGGAATAAACTAATAAGAGCTGCAGATGAGTCCTATATGAAAAAAAAAACACCATAAAAGAAGATCTGAAGACAATGGACAGGTTTGCTAGGTTCCTGCTGTCACAGACGAGGTGCCTCCAGTGCTCGGAGGCCTGAAGAGCAAAGTGAAGCCCAGGCTGGCGTCCATTCCTGCAGACGCCTCGGGGCCAGAGGAGGAGCGGCCGTTACAAACAGCTGGCGAGCCTTTCCCAAATGAAGCAAGCGCTGAAGCCATAGCCAATCAAATAATTTCCTTGCTGGGCTCCTGCGTCTATTCTACCAAAACCACTGCCCTAGTTCTCGTCGGTGGAGCGCCCCAACCACTTCCTTTCTGGTGCTGCCTGATTCCAAACCGTGTTCACTCGAATAAACTCTTAAAAATTTGCAAATGCCTCAGTTTATCTTTTAACACTGCAAAGCAAGACCAAAGATTCAATTTGTCAATTCCATCGAAAAAACCCATCGGAATTACACTGACTCAACAGATTAATTAGCATCTTTTTAATCTCTGGTCCACTTTTATGTTGGATTTTGTCACTCCTCTGGGCAAACCTTCCAGTGACTTCCCACTTCATTCCCATTGAAAGAGATCTGGTCCTCACTGACTCTTTGACCTCATCCCCCAGGATGCACCTCCTCACTTACTCCAGTGCAGCCACACTAGCCGCCTCCTTGTTCTAGAATGAGGCTCTTGCTGTGCGCCGTGCGTGGGACACTCTTCCCCCAGAGACCATCGTGGCTCGCTCTCTGCCTCCTGCAGGTCTCTGCTCAGACAGCCCAGCCTCCCCGTGAAGACTTCCCAGAGACCTGTGTAGCTCACACCTCCTCCGCCCAGCATTTTCCGTCTCTTTCCCCGCTTTTTGTCCCGAGCACGTACATCACCAGATGTATTACATATTGACTTATTTTGTGTGCCATTTACTCCCCATCACCTCCACCTCCCTCCATTCCACAGAAGATCACTGAGACGAGCGTTTTGTCTGTTTTGTTTGCTGTTTCTTAGAACAGAGCTTGGCCTATGAGAGGTTCTCAGCGACCACCTGATGGAGAAGTGATACAACACACAAAAAAGGTCAAAGTTGAAAGGAAAGGCTATTCATAATGATTACTTCTGAGGAATATGCTGGGATTAGTTAAAATTTTAATGTTTACACTATATGTTTCTTAATGTTTTGACATTTGAAAAACAGCATACATATATTACTTCTATAATAAAAAATAAAGATAATGTATCAAAACATAATGGTAGATTATTTCTTGACGTGAACATAAATGCTACCATTTATTAAAGATCAAGCGCCAAGGAGTTTAAATATTTCATCTCGCTTTGACCTTCATAACAATCCGGGGATGGAAGTACTATAATTGCCAACAGAGGAAGCAACCAAGGCTCAGGAAGGTGAAGGCCCTTGCCCAGTCGTCACAGCCTTGGCTGGTGTGGGGCTGGGACTCCAACCGAGCCCCCTCCCCGGCCACCCACCGTGCTCTTTCCACTGAGCAACCCCACCTCCCAGCAGGAGCTAAGGGAGCGAAGCACTCACTCTGCTGCCTTTTGCTAGACAATTCTCGAAGCCAGCTTTCTTCTGTTTGTACTGATATCGGAATTCTTGAATAAAAACTGGGAAAGATACTCCTGAAATTTAGACAAAATGTTAGATTTGAGGACCCCTATATAGTTGTCAGCAGTTCCTCGAAATATAGTACATTTAACAGTCAATTAACAAATATACATACCAGATCCGGATTTCTGTTTCTTTGAAATATTTTCTTCCGTTCATATCTCCTCAGTATATTCAGGCCCAGTGTGTTTACATCATATCTGTTCTCTGGAAAATACTCCTTTCTGAATCCCAGGGGCTCCCAATCCTGTATTATTTCCCTCAGGGAGTAAATTACTACCACTCTGTCTGCGCATGTGTGATGGTGGTGGTGGCAGTGATGGTGTGTGTGTTTAAACATTTACTTGAATCTAAACGAGAACATATTGTTCATTTTAAATAGGTTAAACACAATCCAAACTCTTTCTCCAGGGCTGAAGTTGAATGCACTGTAGCTAAACAGTCGGGATTCTTTCTACAAGTGGTTTAACGAGTTGAGTTATCATCAACACGATGGGAAGGCAGGAACTTACTGACTTCTACCAGTGAAGATGACTGTCACGGGCAACAAGTGAGCAATAACTAGTGCTTTTCAAGTTCCTTTACCGCTTTGAATTTCAATATTTTGGTAATAATTTGCTGGATCTTCTAAAATCATCAAACAAAAGTTTTCCAAATAATGTAGTCAATTTCAGGATTGTCACTTTTTCACGCTTCTCAGTTCTCTGCTGTCTCCACCTCCCCTTTTGGATGCTTCGTTCCCTGGCACACTGCGGCAGTGGGGTGTTCTAATTCTGGAACGACCGTGTCCTGTAACACGCGAAGAACTATCTGCCGAAGCCACCTGTGAAGTCTCTGAGGGAGCGCTGTCTATCCAGGCTCCCAGAGAGACGTGTGACAGGGACCAGGAGGAAGGGAACATGACAGAGCAGTTCCCAGACAACACTTAATGCTTGCTGTTTCCAATTCAACAGTTAACACGGTCAGTATGCTATTCATCTAGGTCTCTCTGCTTTCCTTAAACCAGCTCTAAAGATGGTTTCCAAAATTCTGTGTAAAGATGGCAGACGACCAAGGACAATAACAAAGGGAATGTTTACTGAGAACTGACTGTGTGGTAGTAGGTACACAGTAGTTGCTTTACTCCCATCATTTCCTTTATCTTTACAAAAGCCCCTCAAGGCAGGTGACAGTATTCCCTTTCTACAGGCCAGGAAACTGAGGGTCCAGGGAAGCTCGAGTCACGCGCGGCCCACGCAGACGGAACCCGGACCTGCTCAGCTCCAAAACCTGTGCTTCTCCACAGGCATCTGCCTCCTCCAGTTTGCCCCATTTGCAACTAGAATAGTAACAGGGCAATTAAAAATAGAAGTTGAATCAATATCGGTTGCATTTTTATGACTTTTTAGGATAGATCTTCTTAAAAACACTCTCTCACCAAATTCACCAGAGAACGCTTCGAAATATAAAAGAGGCATCTTCTTAGGAAGATTTATGAGGAGAAATTAAGAACCTGATCTAGAAAAGAGAGGTTCCCAGATAATAGGAAGTCCAGGTCAAGATGGCAGCCGAGCTCACAACCCTCCTTCCCTTCTTTTCCATGTCTTGCTGAAATAACGAACACTTAAAAACGAACCAACCAGGAAAAATAGCCCTAGAAGACAAGACAGGCGTCATCAGTAGACAAGTAATATTGAAGACGACCTTAAAAGGAAGAAAATAAATGGCCTTAGGCTGATAGAAAACAGAAGGGAGAACATCGTAGCTCAAGATGAGAGAGGAGAGTAAGTTCTTGAAGGGAACTCAGGAGAAGCTGCTAGCTCAGACTCAGCTGGATGCAGAGAGGAGGGGTCCAGGACTGTCACCAGAGGAGTTCACGGGGTGAGGCTGGAACAGGTGGCCGGCAGCCCCTTCTTGTCCCCTGCTCCAGGGCACTTGGCAGCAGTTGTCTGTATTTGTAGAGGAAGCCCAAAGAACCGCTTTCTAAAAAGGGTGGGCAGCCTTCCGGGGAGGTTTGAGGCCTCTCAGGGAAGCAGAGCGCAGTCTGAAGTTTCTCGGGCCCTGCCCAGCAGGCTTGGATAAGAAAGGGGGAAGTGACATTCCACCTGGGAAAGAAATGCCTAGAGAACTCCAACCCCCAGTGAAGTGTCCTTATCCTAACTCTAGTTATGTGGGTCGCCCAGCTTGCCTGCTCCCGCCGACAGCCCCCAGGAAGCTGGCTCTGACATGGGCCCCACCCCCTCAGTCAACCCTCCAGGCAGCCCTTCGGGAAGGGGAACCTCTCAGCTGTGGAAGGCCTCCGTTCTAGCTACCATTCATTCATTTATAAATACAAATGGATAACCAAGGATTACCAGTCGCTGGAGGAGAACCAGGAGCGTGGAAGGAAAGGACCAAGATAAACAAACGGAACACCAGATCCCGAGAGAAAAAGGAAGAAATACACAGAACAGAGGAGAACTGTAGTATATTATGAGTACCCTTAAAGAGATTTCAAAGACAAAACCCAACTATTTGAACAGCAACAATCAGTGAACAAGAACCTTCTTGGAAATTACAAATATGAATCCTGAAATAAAAAGTGCTGTGCAAGGGCTGCACGGTCGCATGTGAACACCAAAAATCTTGACCATATCCAAGAGGTCCAACGGCCATGCAGCAGGAGGCTCAGAAGAAACTACAGACACTGAGGGGAGGAAATAATCAAATCTCAGAAGTGTTTGGGAATCAGCCTAAGCAGTACTGGATTCTAGAAGACAATGGAGCAATGGCCCTGGGGGAAAATGGTGGTAAACCTATGTTTTTATGCCATGTTGTATTATTAACAAAGTATGGAGGCAAAATGAAGAAATTTCCAGATAGCAAGAACTCAGAAATTTGACTACCCATTAGATCTACATGAAATAATTTCTGCAGAGTTTCTCCAGAAAAAAAAAAAAGGAATTAAAGAAAGAAAGCAATATGGGAATCAAGAAAGTGTGGTCATTGGGCCCAACTCAGAAAGATCGAAGACAACTGAAAACAGCAGGAGAGTTGAACAGTTCTTCCTTCGGGAGCCAAGTCTTGCAGACATAGGATTTCCTTTTCTTGTGCATGAATTCAGTCACACTTTTGGGTTCTTTAGCATGAAATTACAAATGTTGTTTATTGGTTTTCAATTTTTAGAATCAATCTGTACCCAAAGCACTGAGTTCATTATAATTATGAAACAAAATACAAACATAAGAAAACTTGGCAAAGTAATATGACTTTATATGAATATATACCACATATTTCAATATAGTTTGTTATATAATATATATAATTCATTGTTAATTGGGAGAGGAAGAGTGAGGAGAGCTAGAAGGAAGTAGAAATGCATTAATGTGTTAACTTTTCATAATAGAGTTAATAGATAGTCACTAAAATTGATAAATCAAGAAGTAGAGGTTTAAATACTTTAAAATCCTAGAGGTTAAAATAAAGGTCCTAAACTAAAAGTAATACAATGACCAAAAATGGAGAGGGTGGGGCTGTAGCATGAGCTACATTCCTCATCTTTCGCGGGAGGAAGTCAGTAGTTGTATCAAAAATTGATAAATCAAGGAATGAAAATATGCGATTTAAAATTATCCTGGAAACAAAACTGTTAAGAGTGTGTGAACTCTGGGGAGTGGAGCAGGGGTGGAGGAGGGCGTGGTGATTTTTAATTTTATACCTTTGTATATTTTTAATGTTTTAATCATGTGCATATATTATCTTTTACTAAAACATTAAACTAAAAGGATAAATAAAAACATGTAATGGGACAGAACAATTCTCCTTATGCTTAAGACTTTAAAAGTTCACAGCACTTACCATTGTGCACACGGCGCACAGGTGTATCTCATGTTATGGTAACCAGTGACAGGTCGTCTCAAAAGTGGGTAATAGGCTGGAGACCAGCAGGGGCCCTGGTCTCTCTCTCCTCCAGTGTCTAACAGTGTAGACTTTTTTTTTTTTTAAAAAAAACCTTTTTGAATGTTTGAATGAATTAGTTGCAAATGCCCTGGATGATTTTAGTCTACTTCCTGACATTTATACAAAATGTAAACATCATCAGCTTCAAAAAAAAAAAAAGAAAACTGAAAACATTTTCTTACCCATCTAAACTCCTTTTAGACACGTCTTTCTTAAATGTCTGAAATATTTTAGGAAAACCTGTTGAATGAAACATTAAAAAATTTAGCCACTCCCTCTCAATCAACGGTTCTCAAAAGGGCGGTTTCGGCCCCCCAGGAGACATTTGGCAATGTCTGAAGACATTTCTGATTGACACAAAGGAGGGTAGGGGCTAACGGCATAGCCAGAGGCCAGCGAAGCTGCCAACATCCTCCAATGTGGGGGAAAACCGCCCCCCGCCCCAACAAGGAATGGTCCCGCCCGGAATGTCACTACTGGGAGACTGAGGACCTGCCTCTCTTTTAAAGGAGTGACTGGAGTGGTTCCAGCACAGGAAGTTAGACACAGAGGTGAGGTGCTTTGTGCAGGACTGTTTCAGCGCACAGCACCCTTAAGGCACCGCTCCTCCTCCAGGAGTGGCACGTGCGTGTGCGCGAGCGCTGCGCGAATGCACGCAGAGGGTCGTGAGAACCAGCCCGTGGCACAGCGCCGCCCGGCTCGGGCTCTGCGCGCGACGTCCTAGCCCGCGCCCGGGACCCAGGGCCGGGGCGGGGCGGGGGGCGCTACTTCTCTGCGAGGAGACGCTCGAGGAGGAGCTGGCGCGGGGCGTGAAGCCGGGCGAGGGCGTGGGGCTCAGGCTGGGGCTGACCACGCTGGTCAGGCGGGGCCGGAGGGCCTTCGGCTCGTCGTCGAGGGTGTCGCTCCAGTCCAGGGCCTTCCAGAAGTCCTCGTCGCCGTGCGAGCCCTCGGCCTCCCTGTCCCCCGCCTTCTCCTCCTCCTGCTCCTCCTCCTCCCTCCTGGGCTTCTCAAAGCTGCGGTGCGCGGGCGGGTCGGCCATGGCGGCGGCTGCGGTCCGGCTGCGCGTCCGTCTCCCGGGCAACGCGCGGGCCGCCTGGGCTCCGGGGCTGGCGCGGGCCAGGGTGGGGCGCGGGCCCTGGGGTGGCGCGGGCCCCTCGGGGGAGGAGGGGCGGGGGCCTGGGGCTGCGCCGGGCCTGCGGCCGGGGGCGAGAGGCGCCCCCTTTCCTCTGCGCAGTGGACGCCGTGGGGCCGCGGGATTGCGGACGCTCGAGTCTGGTTTTTGTGTGGATACATGCTGATTGGACTTAACGACACAACTTTATTTACCAAAACAGGGCACCGGCCCTTAGGTCGTAATTTGCTGATTTGATGTTTTAAAATATTGCCCTAAATCATAGCTATCTTGGTTAGTGAGATTTTTGGCGCCCCGTAAATTTTGCGCCCCGGACAAGTGCCTCGCTCTAGTCGGGGTCCTGCTTGCTGATGCTCCATCCATCCATCCGCCCTGCAGGTGGAAAGGCCGGAGGCGGCTGGCCATCTAGGCACGACCGGCGTCTTTCTGGGCTTTGTTTTCAGTTCACTGTCCTTACTAAAATTTCTATGAAGTGTTTGTATACCCACAGGTATACAGAATAATATAATGGCCATCCGTTTACTGACTCCCCAGATTGGAACATACACCTTCACTGTGGAGTTCAGCTTCCTTCTAAAAGCCCCTTAAGACTGAGAGATGCTCCTGGTGGGAGGGATCGTGTTCCTGCTGTTTGCCTTCACCTCTAAGGTAAAGACAGCGTTATTCCACGTGGCTGAGGCCATCTGGGTGTTGTGAAAAGGGCCTGGACTGACCCTTGCATTAGGTGACCAGGGTGAGGCCTCGAAGTCCCCTTGTGTGGTCTCTGTTAAATCACCTTCCCACTCAGCCTCCGTTTCTCTGGGTGTAAACTGGGAATACCAGTCCTTACCCATAAGATGTTGGTGCATATCAGTGAAAGTGAAATGACTGCCTACACCTGTGAGCGCATTTCGGCCGGGGACCACCAGGAACATACGTGTAGTTAAGTAAGTTGGGTGTATCACTTGTTGCAGCCAGGCGCCTTGGTAAGAGGATGTGAGAAAGAACCTACAGGATTTGGGCTTTGGTCACGTGATTTGGGAGAGGGTCTGAGGAAGCAGAGTTTTGCTCTGCACTGGATGATGTCAGGAAGCGGGGCGATTCTGTGATGGCTATTTTGTGGTGGCACAGTGACCTTACTTTTGTCTGTGCTTAAACAGAATGGTGAAGTGGCTTTGTTTTTTTTCATTTTATCAGTGTCGGAGTAACTTTGTGTCTTACTCCGTTTGGGCTGCTATGATAAAATACCGTAAACTGGGTCGCTTATAAACAACAGAAATTTATTTCTCACCTTTCTGGAGGCTGGGAAGTCCACGATCAAGGTGGCAGCAGGTTTGGCGTCTGGTGAAGCCCGATTCCTGGTTCACAGACCCCTGTCTTTTGGCTCTGTCCTCACGTGGCAGGAGGGGTGAGTGAGCTCTCTGGGGCTGCTTTTATAAGGGCACCTATCCGTTCGAGAGCGCTCGGCATTCAGGACCGAATCACCTCTAAAAGGCCCCACCTCGAGGTTTCAACGGATGAATTTTAAGGGGACACAAACATTCAGTCTGTAGCACCTTGTGTGCAGTTGTTGCTCTTTGAGAATGTTTACGTCCAACAGGAAAACGAAATGGCCCGGCTGTGAGTGTCAGCTCAGCTTGTAATAACCTTGAGGTGAAGCTGTGACCTTCAGGTCAGTTGCTGGTGTCAGAGACTTCCAGCCATGAGCTCTCCAGCCCAGGGGACTTGACCTAACAGGGCCGTCAATGGGAAGAGAGAAGTTAGGTGACTAGAGTCACTAAGCAATATTTTATGACTGTCAAATGAAAGCAGTCTTTATTGAGCACTGTGAGCCAGCCCTCTCCTGGTGCTGGGCCGTGGCCACGACGAAGAGAGATGTGGTCCCTGCCCTCACTACCCGACCACAGCGCCTGCGCCCGGCAAGCTACCAGTGAGAGGCACAAAACTGCCCGTGCGCTCCAGGGGGTCAGAGGGAAAATGCATGGAGTCCAACAGGCTCAGGGCAGGAAACAGGGCCAGCAAAGGCGAGCTGGGTAGAGATGAGGTGCGAATAAGATAAGTGGAATTTAAAAAAATAAACAGCCCACCCCTATTCTGGGCAATAAAAGCATTTTGATGCTGGAAGGAGTCTTAGAGGTCATGAAACTCAACCAGCCACTTCTACATAGGGGAAGTGACTTATTTTCGAGGCGGCAAGTTTGTTCCCATGGTCTTTAGTGGAATGGAAGTCAGGATGCAGGCGAGTGTGAGATGGGGGCTGGGAGAGAGAAGGGTAAAGTGCCTATTCTGAGTGGCCTGCCCCCAGCTCCGTTCTGTGACTGGTTCAGCATTTTATTAATTGCATGGTGAGCTAGGTTTTTAAGGTAACCCTTATTTAGAGCCGGCATGAAGGCCTTTTTGAAAGTCTTAGGAAAGCTCGTTCCCTCGGATCTACTTACTCCACAAAGAACCATTTCTTCTTTCCCCATAATAGAATCACTATCGTGTTTTAGCCATTCAGAGACCAGCTGATGCTGGGCCATTTAGCGCTTCCCCTCCCCCATGCCCAGGGCCTCAGTGGAGTTGGGGGGCTTGGGATCTGAGGGCCAGGCACCCCCCTCACTAACTGTGACTTTGAGCTTGTTGAGCCTCGTTCCCTCCTCTGAGACCCCTGATTTGCCTACTTCATATGGCTATTTTGAGATAAAATTTTATTTTTATTTTTATTATCTTATAAATATATATGTTATATTTTTATTTTCTTATTGACAACTGATCTTGTATTTTTTCTTTTATTTTCTAGGACCACATAGTTTGTTTAGGAAATAATGTTACTTCTCTAGTCTGTAAAATAATGTTTTAGGTGCTTCCAATGTAAGCGGATTTTTAAGAAACATGTTTTTCTTATCAAAGTATAAAGTATTGTGTAACTGTTCTCCACTGTCATCCTTTGGTATTTGTTTCTTTTCTGTTTACCGCTTTCCCTGTAAAGACTTCCATGAACACACCGCTTTGAGAAAGGCAAGAATGAATTTTCGCCCAGTGCACACTTCTATTTGCATGCAGAATATTTTGAGCACGCTGTGGGTGGCTCTCTGTTCAGGAGGAAAGCACAGGGTCTCCGCAGAATGCCTTTGCTAAGCATTGCTCTCATCCCCCCCACAGTGGAAGAGCAATAGCAGAGGACGCTGCCTTGATGAGGGCCCACTAAGAATGGGCCTGGCTGCAGTGGGGTCTTAGTCCATTCAGTGTGACGTAACAAAATACCGGACACCGGGTAGCTTACAAACAGCAGGAATTTATTTCTTACAGTTCTAAAGGCTGGGAAGTCCAAGATCAAGGTGGTGGCAAATTGGTGTCTGGTGAGAGCCTCCTTCATAGACCTCTTTTTGCTCTGTCCTCACGTGGTGGAAGGGGCTGGGGAGTTCTGTGGGATCTCTGTTATAGGAACACTAATCCCATTCATGAGGGCTTCACCCTCAGGGCCTAAACACCTCCCAAAGGCCCCACGTGCCAACACCATCTCATTGGGTGTTTGGATTTCAACACATGACTTCAGGGGGCATACAAACATTCACACCATAGCATTTAGCTAAGAGGAGCCTCTTTCCAAATGTCAGATTTCCCTCCTTTCCCACAACTCCTTTCAGAAGATGATTTCTGAAAGCACGTTTACTGCCTGTTAATTAGCAGTGACATCCACTTTAGCCTTCCCTAATTATTCTATCTGGAGCCCTCTCTCCGACTGCTATGCAGCCAGCAGAGACGGCCTTGCGAAAAGGCCTTGTAGCAAGCACTCTTGTCCGCCCAAGGTCCCTGAGTCCTCCTGCTCTCCCCTCCCTGACTTCCTGTCCTCCCCTCCCTATAGGTACAGTCCTTTGCAATGCAACTTTGCTCCTTCTCCCATCAAGAGGCGCAATCTATTTCTCCACTCCTGGAAGATGGGTTTGGTCACGTGATTTGCTTTGGCCAATGGGGCGTTAGTAGATGTGACGTAAGCGGAAGCCCCAGAGCACTCACGCGGAGGGGGGGATTCTTGCTTTTGCTGCTGGGAGCCTGGGGTTCCCTGTGGTGAAGCCTGGGCTGGTCTGCTGGAGGACGCGGGGACCCGCTGTTGCACCTGACGGCCTTGCACCCACCAGTGTGCCAACCAGCTTGATGGAGTGAGCGCTCCAGCCCACCCACCGACTGGCCGCAGGAGGACTGCCCAGCGGAACTACAGAACTGTAAACCAAATAGAACGGTGAGCGTTTTGTTTGTTTTTAACACTCAGTTTTGGGGTGTTAGTTACATGGCAATAGATGGCCGAGTTAAAGTGGTTTTCTGTTCCAGCCTAGATCCTGCAGGGGCTGGACCTTTTCTAAAGAACACACATTAGGAACCCCTCAGGTAGGGCGGCACCAGATACAGATGGAGACACACACACACACACACACACACACACACACACGTGGACACATGCACACGAGAGCGGGCTTGAGTTTTCACTGTTAAAGATGAATACCTCTGGGAGTGGGAATGAGTTGGGGTCAGGGCCGTGAGGAAGTCCTTTAACTTCAGCTCTGTGTACACCTCTATACAGACATTCTTGCAAAAAATACATATTTACAGTATTACCTGAGTTGTTCTTAAAGTTAAATAAATACCCACATCATGCTGAGGAGCTTCCATCGTGTCCCCGGCTTGTGGCCCGGAGGTCTAGGTCCCCATCTCCCCACACCACAGCGCTGTGGGGTTTCCCTTCTCTCAGGAGGGGAGAAAATGTGGTAGGCCTCCCAGCAACCAGGGAGCGCTCTGCGCCCTTTGACCCCTGCCTCTGCTGGTGGGAGGAGGTGAGTGGTGGGTGTGGGGTGGGGGAGAGAAGGTGGGGGAGAAACAGGTTCTGTGGTTTCCGAGGTGAAGAAATAGCCTGTCTTCGGGGGCAGAGCCCAGGGGCCTGGCCTGGCCTGGCCCATCAGCCCGTTTGCTTACTCGCTGGATGACTCAGTGGAACGCTGAGGGAGCTGCATCTCCGGAGCAGAGAAGAAAGTTGTAGGCAGGTGCAGCCTGCCATTTCCAGAGACACACAGGGAGCAGCAGAGGGCCGTGGAGGAAGGCACAGAATCTGGGAGCCGACTTTCTCTACAGGGATGAGTTCTCTTTGGGAACTCTCTGAAAGTTGACATTTTTCCTTGTTTAATTTCATTAGCTGTCCACTCTCTCTCTTCTCGTAGTTAGAAAGCCCCCAGGCGGACAGGGACTGTGTTTGGTTGTCCAGCCTTTCTTCTCTCTACTCCTCTCTCCTATGGAGGACCCATTCTGTGGGATCCAGATGAGGATGACCTCTCAGGACCTCTCTCCATAATCAGGGGTCAGTGCTTGGTTTCCTGATTCTGGAATTTCTACTGGGAAATTATATACAAATAGAATATATATATATATATGGAAAATCTGCTTTGTCCTTTTGAGTGTTTTCTAATTGAAATGTTCAGTCTTGTCTTTTGTGTCCTTTCCCACTGTAAACAGAGTTGTTTTAAGCCAGTATCAGCGTTGTCTATTTTTCTGCTCATTCTGTTATTGTTCCTGTAGTCTAGTCACCTGGTTATTTTTCATGCGTGCCAGACACTGTTATTTGAAAAAATTGTGGAAGTGATTGGAAGTTTGGGCTTATATCATCTGTGGAGAGACTTACCTTTGCTCCTGGAAGGAGCCTAGGCGTGCTGGTCATCCAGGCCCACCTTACCCCAGTTTCAGTGATGACCTGATTCTGAGCTGGATGGAGTCCCTGCAAGGCTGCGTCTTCCACCTCCCACCGTGCTTAGAATGCATCCTCCAGGGTCCCAGTCCCACTGCGGGGGTACCAGCCCCTCTCTCCCATACCTGGGGGGCTTTGACTCTCACTTTTTTCCCCCTTAGCCCCTTCAAGGCTGTCAACAATCTTGCTCAGCCTCCCAATTGCCTCTTCTAGAATTGGCAGGTGCCCAGGAAAAGAGCAAGCCCACACGCCCCTCTTCTCCGTTAGCTTAGCTTAGTTACTTTAACTGCCTCCCCAGCTCCTCACTGCCTTTGAGTAAATTTTTTCAGTTAAGGACGTTTGTCCGGCTTCTGTAGAGGTCCTCACTGGCAAAGTTGGTCCGGAGAATCTGGCCCATCATTTCTAGGAGTAGAAGTCCTTTATGTAAAGTGGCTACTGTCTTGGGTGGGAATAGATATACAAGGTGGATTTATGGGAATGAGTACATGAAATCTCAGCGTTAGGAAGGGAAATAGGATTGAAGCTCTAGGAAGGAAGCTCTGCCCTCTGAAAGGTGGTGCAGGCTCGGTTGTAGCAAAGAGAGATACAGTAGTTCACACAAAATCAGTGTGTTTACTTCTCTCTTCCATAGCAGTCTAGGAGAAGGTGCTTAAGCGCCATGCAGGTCCGGCCCAGGCGGCGTGCGGCTCACCCCGGGCAACGGGCAGGTCTGGTTTTCTCCAGTCGCGGGGAATCCAACATGGTGGAAACAAGCTGCGGTAGATCTGCAGAGGAAGTTTGGCAAACATCTTGCTTTTTGGTTCAGAGCTGGGTTACTCGGATCATTCTGTCAGAAATCCAGACAAGAAGACTCTGATGGAGAGAAAAATCAGGTCAAGAGACCCGGGCGAGAGGAGGTCGGGTAGGACTCTGGCTGCGCCTGACACCATGTCGGAAGCAGTCCAGGATTCAGACGTCGATGGGGAGAACTGCCCACTGAGGCTGCACTGGATTTCCGGGCAAGTGTGCCGTGGAGGGTCAGGGCAGCTGCTGGGAGGTCCACGCAGTTTCCCACAGGTAGCTGACGCTGCCCGGCTGACCAACGGACACTCCTGGGGCTGAGGCTTTGTGGTCACCCAGGCTGAGTGAGGAAGACGCTGCCTTTAAAGCTCCCCGTCCAGCATGTCCTGAGTTAGGAAGACCTCAGATCCCGAGAAACCGTGTCTTTTCCTCTGAATAGCGGTGCCTCTTAAACACCTTTTATGGAGTCTGGGGTCGTTGCCTTTGCAGGAACAATGCAAAAACCTGTTGTTGCTTTGCATTTCGAAATGTCTGTGTTCACTTCTCTGGCCTGATAAAAGAACTTGAATTTGAAAGACGGCTGTGGGGAGTATCAAGCATTTTTTTCAAATATATTCTTTATTTAATATTTTCTTAAAAATGATTATTAGAGTATGTATCAGCAGCCCTTCAGGAAACTCCCCGTTTGTCCAACCCTGCCCTCTTCCAGTCGCCACCCACCCCCAAGGGGAATCCCTGTCCTGACAGCTGGCAGCATGGATGAGTTTTGTCTGTTTTTGTCCTTCATCTAAATAGAATCGTACAACATATACTCTTTGGTGTCTGGATTCTGTGGCCATTGCTGCTGCGTGTGGCTGTGAATTCTGCGCTGTCATTGCTGTGTGGTATTCATTGTCTGAAAATACCAGTTTATTTGTCATTATTCTGTTGATGGGTATTTGGGCAGCTTCCAGTGTGAAGCCATCATGAGTCACGCTGCTGCGAACCGTCTTGTTTGTGACTTTTGGAGAACATACACCACATTCTGTTGGTACCTTATTTTTAGTTGTAGAAATAGCTTCCTGTCCCCAACACCCCATTTGAGCCAGGATTGTCTGGTAGTTGTGTGAGGAGTTAAAGGGGCTCAGACGGGGTCTCTAAGGGCAGAGCTCAGAGGACAGGTGCCAATGGGCCATGTGGCTTTGGACTCCTGCATTGGCAAAGCGGCTCGATCAACGCTCAGCCCTTCCCACACATTCTCTTCTTTAACCCTCCCAATAGCAGTTCTGCTTTTTCTCCATTTTACAGATGAGGAAACTGAGGCACAGAGAGGCCAGATATCCTGCCTCAAACTGTCACCGAGCCCTAAGGGACCAGTGACTTGCAAGTGGGTCCTTCTGCCCAGAGTCAGTTACACCAATAGAGCGAGACTGGGTTCAGAACAGCAGAGGAGAAGCATCATTCACTGATCAGTGAGTGGAGGAGGCAGAGCTCCTGATCTAAAACACCATCTTCCGGAAGGGAAGTCGGCAGGGTTCTTATGGGATGTGAAGGCTGGGGGGCGTCTCCATGTCATTGCTCGGGGTGGCGCATTTGAGGCATGCGCCGATCTTCCCTTCTTGCACACGGCACCTTTTGCACGTTTCCTTTTGTGCACGGCACCCCATGGCCGCTTTGGACCTTTCTGGTTTGGATCGGGTCTGCGGTTTGGCCATCTGGCAGTGTTCTGCCTTGGTTCCTCTAAGCAAGCATAACTAAAAACAAAGCATTAGACGTGGAAAATGTTTTAGGGACTTCTCTGGGTGACAAAACCACAAAGGCAGCAGGTGGAGGAACCAGAATTGAACCCAGGTGGTCTGGCCCCGGGAGCTGAGGCCTTTGTCGCTCAGCTCTCTTGCCTCCGTGTCCTCGTCCTCCACCTCCACCCGCAGGGCAGATCCATCTCATCCACATTTGAACAGGCCTCATCTTGTGCGCTTAAATTCCCCTCTCGCGTGACCACAGCCTCCTTCCAGGTGCTTGCCCCTCATCTGCCCTTTCCCTCCCTAGTTCTTGAAGGAGTTGCCTCTGGCCTCCTCTCTGTTTCCTCACCTCACCCACTCTCCTCACTTGGCTCCAGCCTGACTTCAGCCCTGACCACTCAACCTCATTAGATCTTGCTCAGGTCACCGTGACCTCTCTGCTGCTAAATCCAATGGTCATCATGGTGAACATCTCTCATCAGGATTGCCATCGCTCCCTCCTTGAAACGCTCTTATCTCTTGACTTGAATGACTTTCCCAGTTCTCATCCTCTCTCTTTAATCTTGCCTCAGGCTCCTCCGCTATATCACCTTTAAACCTTGCAGTGACTCCTGCCTCATCCCTGGGCTCCTTCTCTTCTAATTCCGTACTTTTTCCCTAAATAAGCTCATCTCCACCCAAGACCACATTCACCATCTACTCTCTGAGCATCCCACATGTGTACCTCTAGCTTGGATCTTTTCTAGGAGTTCCAAACTTGTGTATCAAACTGCCCACTCCATCTCTCTGCTTGGTGTTTCTTGGGCACCTAAATTTAGCTTCTCAGGAGTGAACTCATAATCTCCACCATCCCCACCCTGCTCCTTGCCTGGGGTTCCCAGTATGAAGTCTGTGACACCATCATCTATGCACTTGCAGAGTCATCCTTGACGTCTTCCACTTCCTAGCCCCCAAATCTAAGCATTCACTAAGTTTCTTCAAATTTCACCTAATTATCTCGCAAGTCTCTTTACCATCCTCACCCCTACACGTAAATTACCTTTGTGGCCCGGACTCGTTAATATCGCTTCCGGAAAGGTCTGCTTAGTTCCCTCTTATCGCTGCATTCTCCAAATCGCAGGCAGAGGGATGTTTAAAAGTGAAAATCTGATCCTATCACCCAGCTCCCCAACTTAAAACCCTGTAAACAGTGGCTTCTTATTGTTCTCGGGAAATGAGTCAAAACTCAACACAAGTTGTCCTGCCATGCATGATCTGGTTTGCATTGCCAGCCCCTCCTTTCCTTGGTGTCTGCACTGCAGCCGCACCCACCAACTATCAATCCCTCGCATCTGTTCAGCTCCCGCACCCCCACCACTCAGTGACTTCTCTTGCCACCGCCCCCTCTTTGACGCCGAACTCATCCTGCAGATCTCCACTCAAACGTCCCTTCTCTGAAACGTCCGTTGAAACCTCCCTTCACCTTCAGATGAAGACAGGACCCTCTATTATATGTTTAAACAAATTTTTTTTTAATTGACATATAACTGACATGTAACGTTATATTAGTTTCAGGTGTGCAACATAGTGATATTTGTATATATTGCAAAACGATCACCACGACACTTAACATCCATCACTGTATGTAGTTACAAAAATATTTTTATCTTGTGATGAGAACTTTTAAGATTTACTCTCTTAGCAGCTTTCAAATATGCAATACAGTATTATTAACTGTAGTCACCATGCTGCATAATATATCCCCAGGACTTATTTTATAAATATAAATAAGTATACTTTTGATCCTCTTGACCCCTTTTGCCTACCTCCTACTCCCTCCCTCTGACAACTACCAATCTGTTCTCTGTATCTGTGAGATCTGTTTTTTTAGATTCCACATAAAAGTGACATTATACGGTATTTGTGTTCGGTATTTGTGTTCGTCTGTCTGACATTTCATTTACCATAATGCCCTCAAGGGCCATCTATGTTGTTGCAAAAGGCAAGAATTCATTCTTATATCTGTCTGTCTGTCTATCTATCTATCTATGTATCTGTCTATCTATCTACCTACCTACCTACCTATCTACCTACCAGATTTTCTTTATGGATTCATCCATCAGTGACAGTTAGGTTGTTCCCATGTCTGGCTGTTGTAAATGATGCCGCTGTGAACGTGGGGCTGCAGATATCTTTTCGTTAGTGTTTTCATTTTCTTTAAATAAATACCAAGAAGTGGAATTGCTGGATCATATGGTAGTTCTATTTTTGATTTTTCGGGATCCTCCATACCGTTTTTGATAGTGGCTGCACCAGTTTGCATTTCCATCAACAGTGCACAAGGGTTCCCTTCTCTCCACATCCTTGCCAACACTTGTTATTTCTTGTCATTTTAACAGAGGCCATTCTAACCAGTGTGAGGTGATATCTTAATGTGGTTTTGATTTGTATTTCCCTGATGATTAGTGATGTTGAGCATCTTTTCATGTACCTGTTGAGCATCTGTATGTCTCACTTGGAAAAATGTCTATTCAGATCCTTTGCCCTTTTTTCTTTTTTTTTGAGGAAGATTAGCTCTGAGCTAACTACTGCCAATCCTCCTCTTTTCGCTGAGGAAGACTGGCCCTGAGCTAACATTCGTGCCCATCTTCCTCTACTTTATATGTGGGACGCCTACCACAGCATGGCTTTTGCCAAGCGGGGCCATGTCTGCACCTGGGATCCGAACCGGTGAACCCCGGGCCGCCAAGAATCAGAATGTGCGAACTTAACTGCTGCGCCACTGGGCTGGCCCCATGCCCATTTTTTAATTGGATTGTTTGGATTTTTTTTGCTATTAAGTTGTATGAGTTCTTTATGCATTTTGGATATTAGATCCTTATTGGACATATAATTTGCAAATATTTTCTCCTTTTTCATTTTGTTGATGATTTTCTTTGCTGTGCCGAAGCTTTTTAGTTTGATGTAGTCCCATTTGTTTGTTTTTACTTTGGTTGCCTTGGCTTTTGGTGTCAAATCCAAAAAATCATCACCAAGACCAATATCAAGGAGCACAATGCCTGTGTTTTCTTCTAGGAGTTTTATGGTTCCAGGTCTTATGTTCGTGTCTTTAACCCATTTTGAGTTAATTTTTGTGTATGGTATAAGATAGTGGTCCAATTTCATTCTTCTGCATGTGGCTGTCCAGTTTTCCCAACACCATTTATTAAAGCGACTGTCCTTTCCCCATTCTATATTCTTGGCTAATTTGTCATAAATTAACTGACCATATATGTGTGGGTTTATTTCTGGATTCTCTATTCTGTTCCATTGATCTATATGTCTGTTTTTGTGCCAATACCGTACTGTTCTGATTACTCCAGCTTTGTAATATATTTGAAATCAGAGTGTATCACGCATTGTTCCAGAACATCCAGCTTTGTTCTTCTTTCTCAAGATTGCTCTGGCTATTCAGAGTTTTTTATGGTCCCATACAAATTTTAGGATTGTTTGTTCTATTTCTGTGAAAAATGCCATTGGAATGCTGATAGGATTGTTTGAATTTATAGATTGCTGTGGTATGGACATTTTAACAATATTAATTCTTTCAATCCATGAGCTCAGAATATCTTTCCATTTATTTGAGTTTTCTTCAATTTCTTTCATTAATGTCATAGTTTTCAGTGTACACGTCTTTTACCTCCTTGGTTAAAATTACTTCTCAGTATTTTATTCTTTTTGATGCAGTTGTAACTGGGATTGTTTTCTTAATTCCTCTTTCTGATAGTTTGTTATCAATGCATAGAAATGCAACAGCTATTTGTTTTTTTATTTTTTTTATCCTGCAACTTTACTGAAATCATTTATTAGTTCTAACAGTTTTTTGGTGGATTCTTTAGGGTTTTCTCTATATAATATCATGTCTTCTGCAAATGTGACAGTTTTACTTCTTCCTTTCCATTTTGAATCCCTTTTATTTCTTTTTCTTGCCCAATTGCTCTGGCTAGGACTTCCAATACTATGTTGAATAAAAGTGGCGAGAGTGTGCATCTTTGTCTTCTTCCTGATCTTAAAGGAAAAGCTTTAAGCTTTTCACCATTGAGTATTACATTAGCTGAGGGCTTGTCATATGTGGCGTTTATTATGTTGAGGGATGTCTCCTCTATACGCACTTTTTTGAGAGTTTTTATCATAAAAGGATGTTGAATTTATTAAATGCTTTTCTTGCATCTGTTGAGATGATCATGTGATTTTTATCCTTCATTTTGTTAACTTGGTACATCACATGGATTGATTTGCAGATGTTGAACCAGCCTTGCACCCCTAGAATAAATCCCACTTGATCCTTTTAATGTATTGCTGAATTTGGTTTGCATATATTTTGTTGAGGACTTTTTCATCCAATTTCATCAGGGATATTGGCCTGTAATTTTCTTTTCTTGTCGTGTCCTTATCTGGTTTTGGTTTCAGGGTAATGCTGACCTTGTAAAATGAGTTTGGAAGTGTTTCCTCTTTTCTTTTTTTGGAAGAGGTTGAAAAGGTTTGGTATTAATTCTTCTTCAAATGTTTGGTAGAATTCACCAGTGAAGCCATCTGGTCCTGGACTTTTGTTTCTTGGGAGATTTTTGATTACTGATTCAATTTATTTACTAATAGTCTGTTTAGATTTTCTATTTCTCATGATTCAGTCTTGGTATGTTTATGTTGTATGTTTATAGGAATTTATCCATATCTCTTCTGGGTTGTCAAATTTGTTTGTATATAGTTGTTCATAGTATTCTCTTAATGATCCTTTGTATTTCTGTGCTATCAGTTGTAATGCCTCTTTCATTTCTGATTTTATTTATTTGACTACTCACTTCTTTTTGGTGAGTCTAGCTTAAATGTTTGTCTGTTTTGTTTATCATTTCACAGAACCAGCTCTAAGTTTCACTAATCTTTTTTGTTGTCTTTTTAGTCTCCATTTCATTTATTTCCACTCTGATCTTTCTTTTTCTCCCCAAAGCCCCCCAGTACATAGTTGTATATTTTAGTTGTGGGCCCTTCTAGCTGTGGCATGTCAGACGCGGCCTCAGCATGGCTTGATGAGTGGTGCTATGTCTGCGCCCAGGATCTGAACTGGGCAAACCCTGGGCCGCTGAAGCAGAGCACTCGAACTTAACCACTTGGCCATGGGGCTGGCCCCTATCTTTCTTATTTCCTTCCTTCTACTAACTTTGGGCTTCATTTGTTCTTCTTTTTCTCGTTTCTTGAGGTGTAAAGTTAGGTTGTTTAGTTGAGATTTTTCTTGTTTATTGGTATAGGCATTTATCACTCTGAACATCCCTCTTACAACTGCTTTTGCTGTATCCCATAAGTTTTGGTATGTTGTATTTCCGTTTTCATTTGTCTCAAGGTATTTTTTGATTTCTCTTTTGATTTCTTCTTTGACCCATTGGTTGTTCAGTAGCATGTTGTTTAATCTCCACATATTTGTGAATTTTTCAGTTTTCTTCTTGTAGTTGATTTCTAGTTTCATACCACTGTGATTAGAAAAGATGCTTGATATGATTTCAGTCTTCTTAAATTTGTTAAGCCTTGTTTGGTGGCCTAACGTGTGATCTCTCCTGGAGAATATTTCACGTGTTCTTGAGAAGAATGTGTATGCTGCTGCTGTTAGATGGATTACAGGGCTTTTCATGACTGTAATTCTTTCGTTATGTAAATAGTTGCTTAGTCAGTCTCCTGTGACGGAATGTTAAGCTCCATGAGGGCAGAGACTGCCTCTGTGTGGCTATCTGCCCTGTTCCCAGCACCCAGAACAGTCTCTTGTCTCTAACAGGGACTCAAATAAATGAATAAATTGATGACTTGCCATCTTCAGAATTTTCATCTATCTCTTCTGATTGTTCCTTACTCATATATAGATATATATATATTTCTTTTTTTTTAGTGAGGAAGTTTGGCCCTGAACTAACATCTGTTGCCAATCTTCCTCTTTTTGCTTGAGGAAGATTGTTGCTGAGCTAACATCTGTGCCAATCTTCCTCTATTTTGTGTGTGGGATGCTGCCACAGCGTGGCTTGATGAGTGGTGTGTAGGTCCATACCTGGGATCTGAACCCACGAACCCCCTGCCGCCAAAGTGGAGTGTGAGAACTTAACTGCTACACCACTGGGCAGGCCCCTCTTTCTCATATTTTGTCTGACATGTTAGACTGTTAATAAAAGTAAGACTAGATTATGTTAAGTTGGCCTCTGTGGTTACTGTATCACTGGAATCAAAAAGAAGTGTTTTTTTTGTTTTTTTGAGGAAGATCAGCCCTGAGCTAACATCTGCCACCCGTCCTCCTCTTTTTGCTGAGGGAGACTGGCCCTGAGCTAACATCTGTGCCCATCTTCCTCTACTTTATATGTGGGATGCCTCCCACAGCATGGCTTGCCAAGTGGTGCATAGGTCCACACCCAGGATCCAAACTGACAAACCCTCAGCCGCCAAAGCAGAACATGCGAACTTAACCACTATGCCATGGGGCTGGCCCCAAATAAGTGGTTTTATACAATCAATATCATTAGCCATCAGAGACCTACACAACAAAACCACAGTGAGATATTAACGTCACACTCACTAAGATGGCTACAGTAAAAAAGCCATGCTGGGAAGAATGTGGAGAAATTGAAATTCTCATATACTGCTGCTGGGAATGCACAATGGTGCAGGTACTTTGGAAGACCGTGTGGCGGGTCCTTGATATGTTAAACATGGCGTCCCCATATGAGCCAGCAATTCCACTCCTAGGCATATGCCCAAGAGAAATGAAAACCTCTGTTCGTATCAGCATTATTCATAATCGTCAAAAACTGGAAACAATCCAAACGTTCATAAACTGATAAATGGATAGTTAAAATGTGCTGTATCCATACAATGGAATATTATTCAGCCATAAAAAGAAATGAAGTAGTGATATACACTGAAACATGGATGAACCTTAGAAATATTATGCTGGGCGGAAGAAGCCAGTCACAAAGGACCGTGTATTGTGTGATTCCATTTTTATGAACTGTAGAAGAGGCAAAATAGGCAAATCTGTAGAGACAGAAAGTAGGCTCGCGGTTGTCTAGGAAAATGGGGAAATGGGGAGTGATTGCCAATGGGCGCGTGGTTTCTTTTATGGGTGGTGAAAATGACCTAAAATGGATTGTGGTGTCGGTTCACATCTCTGTGAACATTCTAAACGCCACTGAATTGTACACTATAAGTGGGTGAATTGTATGGTATGTGAATTATATCTCCATACAGCTGTTTAAAAAAGGTGGTTTACTTTTGAGGGTAAACTGAAAGCGCCCCACCTGGACATGATAAACAACGGCTGACGTGACAACGGTGGAGCCCTGGCCCCGCCGTCCACATGTGGGTCTTCCTTTCAGTGTCCTCTCTGCAGACCACGGGCCCCTTGCTGTGTTTGCTGGACATTTTGTATCCGTCCCCTCCCTTGAACTGCGAGGCAGTGCACAAACTCAGAGCGGCTGGCAGCTCTCCCCTCTTGGGATTGTCGTCCTGAGCTGACGTATGCCATGCCCTTTGCACTGTGCCTGGCTATGGTGAGTGTCCTCTAAATATTACCTGTTGTTATTATCCTGACCACAAATTAGCAACATTTTTAATGTTAAAGAAAAAAGAGAGCCATGGCTTATGTTTTTCCATTTAAAGGGCTGTTGTTTGTGTACTTTTGAAAGTTCTTTCACATATTCAGTACATTTATTTTTCCCCTTCTGGGAAGTTGAGGGGCACAGACCCACCTCCACTCCATCCTCGCCTGTGACAACAGGGTGGAATAATGTAGATGAACACTAGGGGGCAGCATGCATTTGCAATAAAAAAAGTCAGCACACTTGAAACTCAGACCAGAAGATATAAAATGTCTAGTATCAGAGGAAAGTGAAATGTCTTCCTTTAATATCGTGTCTTGTAGTGTTTTCCTATAGGAGGGAAATACTGCTTCGCCAGAGGGGTGTGCTTCCGCAAGGATGCCTGCAGCATCGCTCAGATTCTGCCGCACCTGAGTGCTGTAAGAAGGGCATCTACGCTTTGCTCGCAGCTGCCCTCTTGGTGCGTTCTGCTGAGCGCGGCTTCTCTGGTGAGCTGGTCCCCTGACCGCAGGCATCGGGGACCCCGCCTTAGTACCGCGCTGCCTCTCAGCACTATAAGATAGTATTCTGTCTCTGGGAGGCCCAGTGTGCTTCAAACCCTGGGCTTCCCTGACATTGCTGAGGGGTTTCTGTTAGGGTGTGTGTGTCCCCATTTCACACGAGTCCATCAAGGGCACGGACTGTACCCTGTCTTCACCACTGTGTCCCCACAAGTTTGCCCTGCTTGGCATGTCGTGGGGAAGCTGGAGAACTGTCTCCTGGACTAAACGGCTGCATGGGTGGAAGCTGGAAAAAGGAAAATTACGACCAGCTTGTGCATGAGAAGGGGCTCCCCCAGTGAAGTTTCCTTAATTATTTCTTTTATGTTACAAAAGCAGCTCATAATGGGAAAAGCAAGCAGAAAGAACCTTAAAAATACTCAAAATCCCATCCACCCAGACCTGGGGAATGCACAGATTGTTTCCCCTTGTGTCTGTCGAGCATAGCATGTGAAGGCGTGTGGGTACATGTAGGTACAGTGTTCACATTTATGCCAGCGTGGGACATAGCGCTCCGTCACGTGATGGCACTTTCTTTACTTAACCAATCCTCCTCTTCTGGGAGTTGAGGCTGTTTCTAATTTTTTGCTCTTTTGAAGAGCAGTGTGGTGAAGATCCTTGTAGCTAAATCTTGCCCCACGTTTTTTATTAGTTCCTCAGGATAAATTCCCAGAAGCAGAATTCTGGGTGACGGGTAATTCACAGTGTCACCAACAGTGACAGTGCCTTTGATCAGATGAAAATTCTTAATTAAACATCACACCAGACTCTGTGGTCTTGTCTCCGTAGTGTCGTCACCGCTCAGAACACTTGGTGAACTCCGTGTTTGGTGATCCAGGCAATGACTCACACAGGAAACTAAATCTCATCTCTCATCTTGCCTTTGATCTTGGGCTGTTCAGGAAAGTCTAATTTACCATGAAAGGACACAGCGACCCTGGAGGATATTCATATGAGTGCGCCACCCGAGTCAGGAGGGCAGAGAACCGCTTCCCATGCGGATTGGAGCAGGCAGTCATCAGAGCCTACGGCGGGGAGCCCCACGGCAGCTCTCGTTGTCTGTGTCCTGGTGGAATTGCTTAAAAAGCAGTGTCACTGCACCACGTGTGCTCTCTAGGGCCATCCCTCTGGATTCTTTTCCAATTTGAAGGTGTTTTTTTTTTCTTTCACCCCTCAGTTTTCAAAGCCTTCTTGGAAATTAGAATGGAACTGCTTCCCCATCATCTGAAGACTCTTATGGGTTGCAACAAGGACGTCCCTCTTAACTGGCATCTTTCTTAAAGGTTCCCAAGCTCCTCTTTCTTTAGGTCTTACAGACACACACTAAGGAACAGCTAAACCTTTAAAGATATATTCATGGAATTTCTTTGTGGAAGGGGAGAGAGAGACAGCCGTACCCACCGGGGCTTCGTATTTCTCCACAGAGGGGCTCCGGCGTGGCCGTTGGGAGAGGGGAGTGGGGTAGAGGGCTTGCTCTCGGTTTACTAAGATTGCATTTTCCTTGGAGAGGTGTTAGTGAAGACCTGATTGGTTTATGGGGGAGGGGACTGAATTAACTCAGGCCACCCGCCGGTGCTGCCATGTATGTGGCTGCATTGCACGGGAGTCCGCAGTGGCTCCTGGTGACCAGCTTTGGGTGGATAGTCCAGGCCCTCTGCTGTCTCAGCCTTAAAGCACCCGCCCCCCCCCACGCAGACCTGTGTCCTTTGGCCCAGCCACTGTCACCACTGCTGTGGCAACCAGCTTCATGCGTACGTGGCCTGACAGCTCTCGCTCTAGGTGTACTGGGAATCGCTCACTTTCTGCCTCACGTCTCCCTGACCCTGCAGTGTGAACACACTTGCTTCCTGGTGGCCTTCTGGACGTGCCCGGGACTTACTGTGCTATGGGGCAGCCTTTGACAAACCAGGGATGAGACCCCCTGTTCTGTGTGCCAGGTGGGCATTTCTGAGGCCCTTCTACAAGCTCCTCAGAAGCCCCCAGACCAGCTAACACACCCTGTGCTGGCCTTCCCTCACCCCGTCCCCTGGGATCACCATCCCACCCACTCTGCATCTCAGCATCTTCTCACGCTGCGCCTTCTGCGGGGAAGCAACTGTCCCCGTCCTGTCTGCCACTTTCTGATGTTCCATCTGTGCATTTTTTTTTAAAGATTTTATTTTTTCTTTTTCTCCCCAAAGCCCCCCAGTACATAGTTGTGCATTTTTACTTGTGGGTCCTTCAAGTTGTGGCATGTGGGATGCCACCTCAGCATGGCCTGATGAGCTGTGCCATGTCTGCGCCCAGGATCCAAAGCAGTGAAACCCTGGGCCGCCGAAGCAGAGCGTGCGAACTTAACCGCTCGGCCACGGGGCGGGCCCCTCCATCTGTGCATTTCTTGAAGACTCACTTGGGGACCAGCTAGGATGCTCCTGGTCTGGGGAAGGGCCCTGACATGTGAAAGGGAACCCGACCCAGGCCTCGTTCTTGAGGAGCTCGTGGTTTACGAGGAGACAGCTGAGAACCGGGATGAGGCGAGCATGATCCCAGAGAACCAAGAAGGGGGACGTGGGCTTCGGGACACCTGATCGGGCGGGGATCGCGGGGACTTTCCGAGTGGGAAGCCATTTACTGGAGGAGAGTGGAGAAGGACTTTGTGGGCTGAGAGAATGACCTGGGCAGAGACGGTCCAGGACACGGTGTTTGGAAACTGTGGGAAGCTCAGGGAGGCTGGAGAGGAGGGCGCCGAGGAGTGGGCGTGCAGGAGTCTGCGAGATCTGGGTGCCGGCCACACCCCGGGAGGCCAGAGACGGGCCTCGGTGGCTTCTATGTGTCGCCGTCTGCTTCTGTCCTTCTGTGCTAGGTGGCCTTCCCACCTGGCTGCAGCTCTTCCCAGGGTGGATGTCTGCGGGGAGGGACTGGGGACCGGCCTGAGGCCTGAGTCTGCTGCGGGTGCTCCTGGGAAACCCAGGTCACAGGGATGTGCGAGGACTGGTCTGCATCAGGTTCTTGCTCTTGGGGAGGGCCAGCATGCAGTTGGGGTCTCCGGAACAGCCGGGAAGCGGGGGGAGGGTCTGTCCTGCACCCCCTGGGGAGCACCTGTCCCTCTGCCCTGGAGCAGACCGTGTCTGTTTCTGTTTTCTCTGCTGTGAAGCAAACTCACAGCAGTGGGGCTGTTGGTGTCTTTCCACTGACCCCTGTCCTGTGGTAGCCAGGCAGCTTCCGACTCAGGGACCTGAGTCCAGTGACTTCCAGAGCGGGGCAGACCAACTGGGGGCCGGCCCAATCAAGCAGACCGTCTCTTGGGGATGTTGAGTCAGCAACAGTCGGTGGAGGGTAGACATTACAGGACACACCGAGAAGGCACCAGGCAGAAGCACTGAAGACGAGAGAGGAGAGCAGAGAAGTGGGGTGCTGGGGCCAGGACAGGTGGAGAGGAGATGGCCGAGCCACGGTGCCGCGGCGGCACAGGAGCTGTGAGAGAGCGAGGGGTCCTCGAGTGCCTGGAGGATCCTTCCGCACTGCAGTCCAGACTCCAGGCGCCTATGTCCAGGGCTGGGCCTGCGCGCCCAGGAAGCAAAAAGAGACACATCCGCTTCCCTGTTCCTTACATATCCAACACGGAATAGTGCCAGGAGCTGCACAGCCTGGGTCTGAATGCTAGCTCTGCCACTCACTACTGTGTGAACTTGGGCAAGTAATTGACCTCTCTGTGCTTCGGTCTCCTCATTTGTAAACCGGACTAATTCTGGAGTGTCCCTCCCAGGGCTGCAGTGATGACCGAGTGGGTTTGTGGATATAAGGTGCAGAGAAGCCCCTGGCACGTGGTAAGCTCTCTAGAACCACAGCCTCTGGGCCTGGACGGGACACTCAGGTGGGTGCTTGAGGAGAGTAAGGGACCATTTGCAAAGGTATGGGTAAGACCCAGGGACACTGACAAAGGATGGTGGGGCCCCTGGGGCTGGTACCTGCACAGAGGTCAGTGCCTGGGGCCCAGAGCAGGTGCGGGGGGCGGGTGGGGGGGGGGCAGACGGGGGATCCTCCCCAGCAGGAATGCCAGCTGGTGTGGCTGCTGCCAATGTGATTGTCACAGTAAATGCCAGCCACTTAGGATTTGACTGGTCTCCGTTCCTACAAGCAAAGTGGCCCAACAGGGAGGCCAGCAATCAGAGAGGACACGGGGGGGAGCCGTGGGGCCCCCTGGGCTGTGCCCGCTGCTCTCCCTCACTGGCTGGTCAGACTGTGCGGGCAGGGACAGGGGCCCTTTCTGCTTCGTATCCCGAGCGCCCAGCACAGGAGCAGGAACGGCCCCCAGGGCTCTGTGGGGCCAGAGCTGAAGGAACCTGCAAGAGGCTCAGGCCTTTTTATTTAAATGCACACTGTGTGGTTCGCCCTAAAGCCAATCGAGAGGGGTGAAGACGCTCACAACCAATGTTTCACTGTATGTGTCTATGCAAGTTTATTTTACCTCCTCAGAAAGTGCCCTTTAAGCCCCCTGGGGGAAGTAAAAAAAAGATTAAAAGAGCAAAACCCACATAATCAATGGTGGCTAAAGCAATGGGTTTCCTCTCTGCTGAGTGGGTTTCCTCTCTGCTGTCGGCTGGGGTGTGGGGGTGGGATGGGGGGAGGATGGGAGGATGATGGGGGTATGGGATGTGGGGGGAGGATGGGGATGAGGGGGTATGGGATGTGGGGGGAGGATGGGGATGAGGGGGGATGGGATGTGGGAGGAGGATGGGGATGAGGAAAGTATGGGATGTGGGGGGAGGATGGGGATGAGGGGGGTATGGGATGTGGGGGGAGGATGGGAGGATGATGGGGGTATGGGATGTGGGGGGAGGATGGGGATGAGGGGGTATGGGATGTGGGGGGAGGATGGGGATGAGGGGGTATGGGATGTGGGGGGAGGATGGGGATGAGGGGTATGGGATGTGGGAGGAGGATGGGGATGAGGAAAGTATGGGATGTGGGGGGACGATGGGGATGAGGGGGTATGGGATGTGGGGGGAGGATGGGGATGAGGGGGGTATGGGATGTGGGAGGAGGATGGGGATGAGGGGGGTATGGGATGTGGGGGGAGGATGGGGATGAGGGGGTATGGGATGTGGGGGGAGGATGGGGATGAGGGGGGATGGGATGTGGGGGGAGGATGGGGATGAGGGGGTATGGGATGTGGGGGGAGGATGGGGATGAGGGGTATGGGATGTGGGGGGAGGATGGGGATGAGGGGGTATGGGATGTGGGGGGAGGATGGGGATGAGGGGTATGGGATGTGGGAGGAGGATGGGGATGAGGAAAGTATGGGATGTGGGGGGAGGATGGGGATATGGGATGTGGGGGGAGGATGGGGATGAGGGGGGATGGGATGTGGGGGGAGGATGGGGATGAGGGGGGTATGGGATGGGGGGAGGATGGGGATGAGGGGGTATGGGATGTGGGGGGAGGATGGGGATGAGGGGGGTATGGGATGGGGGAGGATGGGGATGAGGGGGGATGGGATGTGGGGGGAGGATGGGGATGAGGGGGGTATGGGATGGGGGGAGGATGGGGATAAGGGGGGATGGGATGTGGGGGGAGGATGGGGATGAGGGGGTATGGGATGTGGGGGGAGGATGGGGATGAGGAAAGTATGGGATGTGGGGGGAGGATGGGGATGAGGGGGGATGGGATGTGGGGGGAGGATGGGGATGAGGGGGGATGGGATGTGGGGGGAGGATGGGGATGAGGAAAGTATGGGATGTGGGGCGAGGATGGGGATGGGGGGGATGGGAGGTCGGGGGAGGGCTAGCCTCCCGCAGAACCGGCTGCTCCTGGGATGGGGCGGCTGCGCCGTGCTGCGGTGGGGCTGCCATCACGGTCGCCGTCACACCGTCACCGCTGCTGTGAAAGTCTGCAGTTGACACGGTCCGAGGGTGGAAGTTGGAGGCGGTGCCTGGCTGGGAGGAGGCTAGGCCCAGGCTGTTCGCAGGTCCCTCCATAGTCCGCCGGTTTGTGCCCTGACCCCGACCCTCAGGCGGCCCGTGGGGTGGGTGGCGCGCCGTTGTCGGGAGAGGAAGCTGCGGCCAAGCCAGCGGCCCTGGCCTGGTGGACTCAGCCCCGCGGGCGTCTTCCGAGGCCGGTGCTCTCTGACTCGGCGTCCCCAGAGCGTGCTCATCGCAGGCCGGCATCGGAAAGTGTGCTGCCTCTGTGTTACCTACCTGTATTATCATTTACCGAATATCTATCTATCTATCTATTTTGAAATAGACTTTCTCTGTACTTTGAACAGCTGGGTTTGAAACGAAGCTGTATCAGCACCGTGAATGCAGAGCTGGACTCACCCGCCATCCGTAAGGGGCCATCCGTAGAAACTGGATTCCCGCCTCCAGCCGGGCCGACTCTGAGTTCTCCAGCAGAACGATTCTGAATTCACTGCACCCCTTTCAGTGGGCTGGCAGCCTCTCTCCCCCTGTCTCCCTGGGCCCTAAGATCTAGAAAAGCTGGTTTGAGATTGGATTGTGGCTGGTCAAGGTTTAACAGCCAGCTCCCGATGTACACACACACGTATGCGCACACACAAATTTAATATAAATCTTACTGATGCCATGACCTGCGGCACAAATTTACAAACGAGAAGTACTCTTTATTGTAACTTCCTAGAGCCCATTGATTCCCTCGGAACGTTTTCGTTGCTTTTGGTGAACACACCTATCCGTAGCCACCTGTGGGGGAAACTGAGGAAGGTGTGTGGCTGGGACGTGGATGCTGGTTGATTCCAGCGAGGTAACCACGTGGACCAGCAAAGATGTTTGTCAGGATTTCACGAGTTCGTCAGTGTCATCCGTGATGTGATGACTTCTTTGCTGCACTGGGTCATGGTTTTTGAGCACTGCAGAAGTATTTCCTCTCTTTTTTGTTGTGTTTGCAATGCAATGATTCGAGATAGGACACGCTTTTAAGTTAAAGCTGCACTATTAACATTTTCTCCTTCACTTTAAGTGCAGACGACAAACAAAACAGTAAGTCAAGACCCAATTTATAGCATTTGCCAGTTTCTGTGGTGAATCCTCCTGCCCTGGCCCGTTTCAGGTTACCGAGGGGACGAGGGGACGTCCCTGAGAGGGATGCAGAGTGGGGCAGAGAAGTGCAGCAGCTCACCTTTTAAAGTGTTTCCGCCTTATGGATGCGATCGACATAAATAACCTGCACGGCCAGATACTCGTGAAATGTGGCAAAATCATCCAGGAGGTGTATTTCATACCATTTGTTTAATTGTAAATTTATATAATTTCATATTTAATAATAGCTGTGTTTATCCCCTGGATCTCCGGATTCCTCAACAGTTCTCTTACGACTTGTACGTGTGAGCTCAGCCCCCAGTGATCGTGGCCTCGTCTTGGAGCCAGGCAAGCTGCATATGCCCCACATGGAGCCAGCGTCCAGAGTGATCTCTGCTGTTCTTAGATGTGCTCTCCCTCGACAGAATAGCAGTCTGTGTCTCCCCTTCGTTCTCTAACTCCATCTCCTCCACTTTCCTTCTTCCTGCCTCTGCTCCCTAGAAAGTCCTTGAGCTCACCAGGCTTGTCCACCTCAGGACCTTGGCGCTTGCTATTTTCTCTTCCTCCAGGTTCTGCGTGGTTCACTCCCTCGCCTCCTCCATGTCTATGCCTTGATGGCCCCTCCTCAGTGAGGCCTTCCCTGCCCCCCTGTTTATAACTGCACCCCCCCATTACCCCACGACATCCTTTTCCCTGCCTCGTTTTCCCCATAGCATCCATCACTTTCAGTGTGTTACACTGTAGAGAATCTTTGTATGTATTTTGTTTATTACATGTTTTCATTGATGAGAATGGAAGCGACACAAAGTCTAGATTTTTTTGTATGTTTTGCTGGATCCTCTGTGTATAGAACAGTGCCTGGCACAGGGTAGGTAGTCAATATATTTTTGTTGAGTAAATGAATGACTGAATAGTAGATGCCCAGTAAATACGTGTTGACTAAACGGATGAATGAATGAATGTTGCCTCGAGTCCTGGAGGTAGCAGGTTACCAGGGAGATTTAAATATATGTATAAAACAGCTTTATTGAAATATAATTCATGTATCATACAGCTCACCCATTTGGAGCGTACAGTGCAATAGTTTTAGTGTACTCGGTGTTGTGCACCATCACTAATACCAATTTTAGCACATTTCCATTGCTCTAAAACGAGCCCCGTGCCGATTAGCAGTCACTCTCATTGCTTCCCACCCCGCGTCCCCGCCCCAGCCCAGCCCTAGGCAGCCATGCATTTGCTTTCTGTCTCTGCAGATTTGCCTGTTCTGTGCACTTCATATAAATGGAATCATACAATACGTGACCTTTTGTATCTGGCTGCTTTCACTTAGCAGAATGTTTTCAAGGTTCATCTATGTTATAGCACGTATTAGTACTTTATTTCTTTATATTGATGGATCGTGCTCCGTTATATGGATATAGCACATTTTATGCATCCATCAGTTGACGTACATTTGGGTTGTTTCTGCTTTTTGACTATAAGGAGTCATGCTGCTGTGAACGTCCGTGTACAGTGTGTGTGTGGGCATCTGTCTCCATTTCTCTGGGATATGTACCTAGGAGTAGAGTTGCTGGGTCATATGACACTCTATCTTTAACATTTTGGAGAACTGCCCACCAGCAATGTATGAATTTCCAGTTTCTCCACATCCTCATCAATTCTTGTATCTTTCTTTCTTATGCCATCCTAGGAGGTATGAAATATTTCTTTGTGAATTTGATTTGTATTTCTTTGCTGGTTAATGACGTGGAGCATCTTTTCATGCACTTATTGACCATATGTATATCTTTCTTTGGAGGATCCCTTGTCAATTTTTAAATTTGGGTTGTCTTTTTGTTAGTTGTAAGAATTCTTTATATATTTTAAATACTAGACCCTTAGTAGATGTATAATTTGCAAAAAATTTTGTGGGCTGTTTAGCTTTCTTGATGGTGTCCTTTGAAGCACAAACCTTTTTAACTTTGATGTCCAATTTACCTCAGTTTTCTTTTGTTGCTTAAGTGTTTGGTGTCATACCTAAGAAACAATCACCTAACCCAAAGCCATAAAGATTTACGCCTAGGTTTTCTTCTAAGAGTTTTATAGTTTTAGCTCTTACATTTAGGTCTTTGATTAATTTTGAGTTAATTGTAATATATGGTGTGAGGTAGGGATCCAACTTCATTCTTTTGCATATAAATATCCAGTTGTCCCAGCACCATTTGTTGAAAAAGCTCTTCTTTCCCCCACTGAATTGTCTTGGCACCCTTGTCTAAAATGGGGAAATTTTAAATCAGATTTGTGTGATCAGATTTGCTTCTTTGTGATTTATTTTGGTGGGAGCATTGAGAATTCTAGTCAAAGTCTGCTTACGTATAAGGCAGAAATCCATTCCACCTGGTTTAAGAGTAAAGAGAATGCTCCTAATGCCTAGACTGTGATTTTTTTTTTTATGATTTAGCTTTTTTTTTTTTAACTGAGTTATGTGACATTTAACATTACATGAGTTTCAGGCGTACAAGGTAATGTTTCAATATTTGTATACATTGTGAAATGATCACCACAATAAGTCTAGTTGACACCATCACCATACATAGTTACAAAAATTTTTTTGTGATGAGAACTTTTAAGATTTACTCTATTCATAACTTTCAAATATGCAATACAATATTAACTATGTCACCATGGTATAGATTACATCTCCAGGGCTTACTTATTTTATAACTGGAAATGTATGCCTTTTGACTCTCTTCACCCATTTTGCTGACCTGCCCTTGAGCTCCACCTCTGGCAACCACCAATCTGTTCTCTGTATCTATGAGCTAGGATTTTTTTTTTAAGATTCCACATATAAGTGAGGTCATACAGTATTTGTCTGTCTCTGTCTGACTTATTTCACTTAGCATAATGCCCTCAAGATCCATCCACGTTGTTGCAAATGGCAAGATTTCATTCTTTTTTATGGCTGAATAATATTCTACTATATTACCACATTTTCTTTATCCATATCCATCGATGGACATTTAGGTTGTTTCTGTGTATTGGCTGTTGTAAATAATGCTGTAATGAATATTAGACTGTGATCTTGAGTCATCATTTCCTAAAAGAAACTAAAAGAAACCAAGTTTCCTTGGAGACATAGTTGATTCTAGGTTGAGGGCAGGAAAAGAACAAGATGAGCCTGGACCATCAAAGACTATTATCTGTGGTCACGTCCGAAGGACCCTGGACCCAAGTGAGTGAGCATTCACCAGACCTGGATGGAATGGTCTGAATATCAATAAGGATAATAATTGCAATGGATTGAAATACATAAAAAATGTTTAAATTCATGATTCATAATAATATTTGAAAAAATGTGACTTCATTGCTGACTTTTGGAGGATCCCAAGAAATCGCCTCATTATTTTGTAAACTGATGAAGGAAAAAAGCAAGCCTTTCTCTTACTTTTCCCTTGTAAAAGGTACCTCAGGGTAACAAATAGTTGAAAAGGGGAGGTTTCTCACTATGGAAGTTTCCCAGGTAATACAGAAGGAATGATAGGTTTGGAAGATCATTCTGTAATCACTAGTAAATGAATACGGACATGAGTGGCTGGTTATGTCACCAAAATGGAGAGAGAGGGGACGATTCTGTCCTTCCTGTTACAGAAGGACACAACACCCCACCACCTGTGAAGCAGCCTTGTTAGGAAGAAAGAAAAGAAAATCAAATCTGATCAAGCCTCTTGTCCTAATGACTAATTTCAAAGAAATACAAGGGGCAGAGGAGCATTTTAAGTGATTTTCTGGGAATGCAGTGTAACTATAGGAAACTCTGCTTTGGAAACCTGGGTTCTTGAATAAATAATTTCAGGGAAAGAAAAGAAATGGAGAGAGAATCTTTACATTAACAGAGATGTAACCATTTCATCAGTAGTAATGTAAGGATCTTTCGTATTTTTATTTTTTAAATGGAATTTCTGGGTCAAAGAGTAGGTGTGTGGGGTTTTTTTTTTTTTTTTTTGGTGAGGAAGATTGGCCCTGAGCTAACATCTGTTGCCAATCTTCCTCTTTTTTTTTCCTCCCCAAAGCCCCCCAGTACATAGTTGTATATCCTAGTTGTAGGTCCTTCTAGTTCTGCTCTATAGGACGCCGCCTCAGCATGGCTTAATGACCAGTGCTAGGTGTGCACCCTGGGCTGCGAAGGAAGAGTGTGCAAACTTAACCATTTGGTCACGGGGCCGGCCCCATACTGTAAGGATCTTACCTGAATCCCAATTCAAACAAACAGAATATACATCAACCAGGGAAATATGGACACTGACTGGATGTTTGATTATATTAAGGCGTTAGTATTAATTTCTATAGGTGTGATAACAGTACTGTCATATACTTTAAAGTCCTAATCTTTGGATGTTCCATACTGAAACATATAGAGATGAAATGGTACGATGCCTGGGCCTTGATTTTGGAAATCCACGTGTGGTGAGGTGAAGGCAGAGATGAAGCAGATGGGCCAAGAGCCGATAATTGTCGGGAGTTGCGATGGCCCGTCAAATGCATCACATTATTTTCCCTTCCTACTTTTGAGAATTGACATAATGAAAGATTTTTTAAAAACATTATAAATCTTGACAACTATAACCACAGAATTAAAGTCAGAAAGAAGGAGAAAGCGTAAGTGTGTTACTTTCTTCAGCTTTGATGGTGGAGTTACCGGCTAAAATTGAGAATGGGGAAGAGTAACAGGCATTAATTGGGAGGGCCCAGCAGGCCGTCTCCTGACCCCTCACAACTGGAAAAGGGTCGCTGGGCCTCGTGGGTGGGACTGGGACCTGGAAGGCGGCAGTGCGGCTGCTCCCCGCACCTCTCAGGCCTCCTGCTCCCCGGCCCTGCTTCCCGTGCTCGCTTGTTCTCTCATCTTGGTACAGTCCTGACTTCCTGGGGCGGCAGGTCAGGTGGCCCAGTGCCCACCACTGTCTGTCTGTAGTGGGCACGAGTGGAAGCATGCAGGAGTCTGTCGCATTAGTTCAGCTGAAACATGATCGCGGCTTGGACAAGGACATGTGGAGGAGAGCTACACAGAAGTGGGCAGACTTGGGCTGTGTTTAAAGGCGGCGTTGACCAGAATTGCTAAAGGACTGGATGGGGAGCCGGCGAGGAATGCTGGTTATAGGAGTAAGAAAAAGGAAGAAGCACAGGCGACCATTCTTCCACTCTCTCAAGAGACCATGGTTGGTCGCTGCTCACCACTGAACAGGTGGCCTTGAGCTAGGTCATATCGGCGATGGCCTGCCTTGTGAGTTTGGGGGTGTGTGAATTATTGGGGTTTGCATGAAGTTTTCCAGAAACTATGGGCCACGAAGATTCTCTGGGAGTAGGTTTAATTGTGGGCGGGGTTGGCCGTGAAACCGAGCTCTTACAGGGATGGATTCGAGAAAGGAGACCCCAGCCTTAGGAGGCCAGACAGGGCACTGCAGGACTCAGATGGTCACGAGGCACCTTCTGTGTCTCTGACCTTGGGTTGGGCGCTGGGACGTAGGGAGAATGGAAACGTGAGAGAGGGAGGAGGCTGCGAAGGGGACGGTGAGGGGACAAGGCTGCATCATGCACCGGGTGGACTAGGGGTGGTCAGGGAGGGCCTGCTGCTTTCTCTCTGCACGTCCTCCCAACCGCCTCAGCCTGCAAAATCCTCTCCCCCTCTCAAGGCCCACTGCACACAGCACCGCCTCCTGCAGCCCCCTCTGATCCCGCTTTGAACCCCGCAGCAATTTGTCTGTCTTCTTACCTTACTTTGTAATGACATGGTTTATGTAGTCGTAGTTGCATATTGTGTGTTATTGTAATTTGCTTCTTTGTCTTATGCTTTCAGACTTCTGCTAGACTGTAGAGTCTGGATCCCAGCCACGTTTGCAGGCAGCAGGGCTATTGGAAGAGCTACAGTCCTGGGTTTGAATCCCATTTCCACCACTTGCAAGCTGCGTGTCTTTAAGCAAGTTACTTAGCTTCTCTGAGCCTCACTTTCTTCATTTGTTCCTGGGAATGATAACACTCACCTCAAAGTGTTTTCTGAGGCTGAGATTATATCAAGGATGTACAAGCATAGGACCATGCACAGAGCGATGTGTGTTGAATGAGAAGAAACGAGTTAGGTCTTGGCAAGGAGCATTAGCACAGCCAGAGAGATGAGGGAAAGAAAAGTGTGTCACGGAGGTGTGCCCCCATCCCTCAGGGGACAAGCAAGAGTGTAGCTGGCTAGGGGATGGACAGCCCGACAGCATGCCACACGCTGGACGGGACCTCTCTCTGTGTTGTCAGCAGAAGCCACTGTAACTCTAGGACTCGGCAGCCCCAGCACTCGTCTGGCGTAATGGAAACTGCCTGCTGAGCTGCAGCTTGCTGCTTCCCTGGTGTCACTGTCCTGGTGTCCCCGTCCGGGGACTGGGAGCTGTGCTCGGGGCTGGTCTCTGGGGAAATGGAGTCCAACAGGCTTCTGAGCAGCTGTCACAGCCCACCCTCTCTCTCCTTGAACCCGATGTCTTGGGCGTTCTTGAGGAGCTCCCCCACCGTGACAGCCCCTCCCCAGCCTCGTGTCCAGGCCCTACAAGGTTGGCAGTCCTGGGACACAGGCCGAGTCCCACCCCACAGCCTAGATTGACACATGTGGTGATGGCCCTGGGAGGGCCCTGCAGCCGGCCTCTCCTTGGGACTCCGGACTCAAGCAAACAACTGTCTGGTTGCTGCCTTCAGCCCAGTGTCTCTCTGGATTTCTCCCCTAAACCGGCTTTGTCTCTTCTCTTTCCCTTCAGTAGGTGGAACTGACCTGGTCACTCTGGGTATACTCCCAGGAATGGTCGCCTGTGCTTCTTCCTTTTTCTTACTCCTATAACCAGCATTCCTCGCCGGCTCCCCATCCAGTCCTTTAGCAATTCTGGTCAATGCCGCCTTTAAACACAGCCCAAGTCTGCCCACTTCTGTGTAGCTCTCCTCCACATGTCCTTGTCCAAGCCGCGATCATGTTTCAGCTGAACTAATGCGACAGACTCCTGCATGCTTCCACTCGTGCCCACTACAGTCACCCCTCTCCACTGAGCAGCTAGAGCTGGTTTTAAAAATCTCAATCAGGGGCCGGCCCCATGGCCGAGTGGTTAAGTTCGTGCACTCCACTTTGGCGGCCCAGGGTTTCCTGGTTTGGATCCTGGGCACGGATGTGGCACTGCTCATTGGGCCATGCTGAGGTGGCGTCCCACGTGCCACAACTAGAAGGACCCACAACTAGGATATACAACTATGTACGGGGTGGGGGGGCTTTGGGGAGAAAAAGGAAAAAAATTAAATCTTAAAAAAAAATCTAGATCAGATCATTTACGTTCCCTCTTAAAATTCTGCAGTCACATAAAAAAAAAAATTCTCCAGTCGCTTCCCCTTGCACCTGAAAAGAAATCCAAACCCTTTGCTTTGGCCTCACAGAGAGAGGACTTGCTCCTTACTGACCTCCCCTCCAACTATCCTCCCCACGTCCCGGCTCGGGCGCCTCCGTGCTGCTGGTTCCGCCTCAGGCCGCCTCACTTGTAGTTCTTGCCGCAGTGCCTCCTTCCAGGTGCTGTCTGCATTCTTTGCATTCCTTGGCCTTCTCTGGCCGTCTAAAGTAGCTGCCTGCTCATCTCTAGCACGTGACCCCATTTATGTTCTCTGCAGAGCACTTCTTACTCTCTGATGTTTGTTTGTCTCCTCCACGTGAACGTACGTTCCATGAGACCAGGGTCTGTCTTTGTGCCCTGCTTTATCCTCGAGACCCTATATGGGGCTTCGCACACACTGGGTGCTGTCAGGTCTGAGTTTGATTCCACCCAACTTTCAAGCTAGTAAGTTAGTCTATTACTATTCCATGGATAATGGCAGAGACGTGAGACCCCAGGGTCAGAAACAAAGGACGTTGTTACTCCCAGGACAGTAAGCAGCCTGAGCATCAGCTGTTTGCATCAGGTTCCCCTGGCCTCCGGCTCTCACGGGGGAGGCGGGAGACAGGCCACATGGAGGCTGTGCGTGTAGCGAGTTCGTGCTGCAGGTGAGGAACGCTGAGCCTGGGGAACCCACGACTTTTCTAGTAAGCAGTAAGCAAGCCTGCTCTTTGTCCCCAGAGGAGACATGACCTCATCCTTCAAGGTTGCTTGCTGACAACGCTACCCTGAGAAATGGCCCAGGTAAAGAGCAGTCAGGCCTTGTATCCTTGGCATACTCAGCAAGGTGTGTAGGAGCATGAGAGTCCCATGGAGGGGTGTCTCCCAAGAGGTGTATGGTAGATGTTTGTTGAATGAATGAATGAAAGAAACCTAGCCTAGTGGCCAGGTACCAGGTATTGATGCCTGCAGATGGACTCACCTGAGGTCAACACCTGCCCGGGTCACTTACCTCTTAGATTCTCTTCTACCACTGCTCTCCTCAGCCCTCACGATGCCTCACTCCTGCCTGCACTGACTGAGGCCGCACACATGCTAAAACTGGTAGCATCTTCCGTTACTGCCTGAGCCAGATACCATCGTCTGCTTGCTGGATGGGCTTTCCCCCAGCGTCTGTGGCTGCGTCTGTGCCTCAGAATCTGCCCCGCCCCACCACCACATTGCATTGCTGTTAAATGGCCCAAGGCTGGCCCCGTCCCAGCACATGACAAGAGGAGTGTTAGCAGTGGTGCTGACGACGGCATTTTCTGGTACATCTTGGATGTGCCAGCCCAGGGGTGTCTGCTCAGCCCTCTCACTCCTCACCCGAGAACGGACTCCATGAAATGGCATTAAATTCACCTTTCCCATAATCCAGAGTCCAGACTTACAGATTTGGAAAGTTCACACTGACAGTGTCCTGGGTCGACATAACTTAGTGATGCTGACTGACCAACAGAGCTCTTAGAGAATGAAGAAATGTTTGAAAACCAAAATTAGCAGAAAGGTCTAACTATCAGATAGTTAGAACATTTGCAGTTGTCTGCCCAGAACATTCGCACCCTGTAAGCAAACTACATGGGGAGTTACATTGAATACAGAAATTTGTCAGGAGGCACAGGATTAGACCCCACCTACGAGAGGCTGACGAGGTGATAGGGAGGTTTAATGGCATCCTGCTTTGGAAGCCTCACGCTCCTGTCCTCATATTAGAAACACAGGTCAGCTTGAGCCTATGCTGTATCCTAAAGAGCTCTTGGTTAGGAGCCAGTCTGCCTGTTGGACTCTCGTTTTTCCGTGTTTCTGGGGTTGACAGTTCTCCCTGTTTGATCAGCACATGATTTTTCTCTCTCTGGATTTTACTTGCAGTTATTTTCTATTCTTTGACCATACAACTAATATGTGAATACATTTTGCTGTGAAAGATTCAAGCAGGGGGCCGGCCCATGGCCAAGTGGTTAAGTTTGAGCGCTCTGCTTTGGCAGCCCAGGGTTTCACCGGTTTGGATCCTGGGTGTGGACCTGGCACCGCTCATCAGGCCATGCTGAGGGGGTGTCCCACATAACACAACCAGAAGGACCTACAACTGGAATATGCAACTATGTACTGGGGGGCTTTGGGGAGAAGAAGAAGAAGAAAAAAGAAGATTGGCAACAGATGTAAGCTCAGGTGCCAATCTTTAAAAGAAAAAAAAAAGATTCAAGCAACACACAAATATAGAGAAAAAACACATGCAAGTTCTGCGTCCCATGCCCCCAGCGTCCCCTCTCCTGTGCCACTGTCAGTGGGACCCTGTGACAGTACAGTAAATGTACTGGTGTATGCGCAGAATTGGACAAGGAGACCTCACTGTCTCACTGGGCATCAGTCACTATTTCTGAGAGAGCAGTTTGTGAGTGGCTTTTATTTTTTTCTTTACATTTTTCCGTATTAAAAAGTTTTTTTTTAAAGAATAACTCATATATTACTTCTATAATATGAAAAAAATTTTCTTAAGAAAAAAAGAGCATGGCCATTGGAGTCTCACGGAGGCGGGTGGGAGGGCTCGCTGCAGTCCTTTCTGTGTCTGTGTCCACGCCGCTTCCTTCTCTGTAAAGAAGGGGTGTGACACCTCCTCCCTCCCTTACAGGGTTGTTAGGAATAAAGGAATAAATAAAGGAAAGCACCTGACACATGACAGTCACTCACCAGATCAGTTTCCTTCCTATGAGCAGAAAATGCATGGCTCCCTGGGACCTCTTTGCAGATCACTTCTAATTTTAAATGTGAAACATTCCAAAGCCGCAAAATTATGAAGATACTGAAGATGCTGTGTACGCATCCGTGTCCGTGTGTGCAAGAAGAAAAGGAAGTATGCGAATAAAACTATTACAAGGATGCACAACTGTGTGAATGTACTTAACCACTGAACCATACACTTAAAAATGGTTAAAATGGTAATTGTGTGTTAAGTATATTTTACTAAAAAAAAAAAATGTTGAAGAAAAACCCTGCTAAAAGGAGAGAGAGAACTCCTCTTTCCCTCCCCAGCCCGCTGAGCCCTGGGCTCTCTCAGGTAAAGGTGCAAAGTCACATTTTGTGTTTTTGTGTAGTTTCAGCCATAGTGAAGGCATTTCTCCAAAGGGGCTATTTCTGCCTGTGTTGATTTCGCTGTTCTAGTAAGTGCAAGTCAAAATGTGGTATGGAAAGTGTTTTTTGTTTATATGTTTTTAAAATGCTAACAGTGATTATCCATCTTTGACCACTGTCACCAGCTGGGTCTACCATCAGGGCAGCAAGTTGGGGCCGGCGGAGCAGCCAGGGCGGGGCGCAGGGGCTGGAGGTGGGGCATGGAACAGGAGTCCCCTTTGACTCCCTTCTCTGTGGACCTTGCTCTCAACTGGTTCTTCCTGCATCTCATGGCCATGGTCTCAACCGCAGGCTCCATCTTGGAGAACACGCTGGGCAGGCCCTGTGATGCTGTGGTCCTGCGCCTCCCACGCCGCCTGCGCCTCCCACGCCACCTGCCCCACGTGATCCACCTCAGGAGGATGGGGGAGCCCCCATTTATCAGGGTACCACCTCGCGCAGACGTGCTTTCCTCCTGCTTTGTGTGTTTCTCCCAGGGAGTGTCTAGGAGGGGTTATCATCCCCAGTTGATAAATGTGGAAACTGAGGCCCAGTGGGGCTGGTGATGCGCCTAGAGCCCCACTGCTAATAAGCAGCAGCCTCAGGATCCAGACCTCGATCTGTTTCCTCTCTACAGTCACGCTCTTTTCATCTTACCTGGTAGGTCACTTCACCTGTTTCAACTGCAGGTCAAAACAAGGGAAAAATAAAATTAGGCAGTGGGCTTGGACTAGCTCAGTGTTTCTCAGCTCCGGCTGCATGTCCAGCTCTCCTGGGGAGCTTTGAAAAGAACAGACGCTCGGCCTACTGCCAAGGACTCGAACTCAGCTCCCGGTGTGCTTTAAAACTCCCCAGGTGATTCGAAAGGGCAGTGGGTTGAGAGCCCCCTGGTCTGGAGCAGGGCTTCTGATGCTTGCACTGCATCCACAGCCCCTGGGATTGTGCTAAAATGCGGATTCTGATCCAGTACGTCTGTGGTGTGGCCTGAGATGCTGCACTTGTAACGAGCTCCCAGGTGATGCTGAGTAGCGAGGGTCTGAATGATCTCTAGGTTTCTGTCCCCTTCCAACATGCGGTGACGATGGAGAAAGCTGTTCTGAAGCACAGGTTCTGTGTCCACCGAGCGTCCCGCATTGCTGTAGCCTCTTCATCCTTATCTGCTATGCATAAGCAGTATTTCTGTTGATGGACAAAATATGTGAAAGCCAAACGCCAGTAACGGTGGATCATGGGACAGAGTGAATGGGCGTGGATGTGCAGTGGGTTCATATGCCAGGTCTGTTGCTTATCAACTGTGTGAGTTTAGGCAAGTTACTTAATCTCTCTGAGCCTTAATTTCCTCAACTTCAAATTGAGGATCATAAACCCTTAGTGTCTTGGGATATCAGGAGGATGAACTGGGTTAATATAGACAAAGGACTTTGAACCAAAAGGTGCCTAATAAACGGCCAGTGCTGTCATCCTGGTAAACTTTGCAGCTGATCTCATCTTGTCATCCAGTTCTCTGCAGGTCAGAGGAACCTTGATCTGTGCCCTCTGCAAGGATCACCAAGCACAGAGCAAAGTCTGCCTTTGGTCTGAATGTCAGGTGACTCTCCGACATAAGGAATTTCAGGGCCCAGAGCCTTCAGGCCAGCGTCTCTGTCCTTGCCTTGAGAATGACAGCGATGGAGGAACTTTTCATTTCCTCCCTTCTCTGGATTGTCACATTATCTCCCCATGGCTCCTCCCTGCCTACCTGCGGCAGATTCCCCAGTGAGTTTTGGTATAAAAACAGAGAACATTAACTCGTAAGGTGTTGGCTTCAGTGCTGTTTTCAGACCGACCATCGGTGGTCGTTTATTCAATCAGATATTCATCGGGTGCCCAGGTGCCAGGACACAGGGATGAAAAACTTCTCAGTCTCTGTCACCCTGGAGTTTGTTGAGTGGGGGGTCAATGTTGAACAAATAAAAGACACAATTGCAATTGTGGAAAGTGCGACGAAGGAAAACGACAGGGTACCCTGAAAGAGAATATTAAGAGCTTGTGACACCATCAACTTCCATTAAGAAGCGCCTTCTGACAGATGCCACTGTGTGGACTGGGCTGGAGCAGGGCGAGACGGAGGAGGACAGACAGGGGCTCTCATGGTGGCCCGGGCCCGGGTGGTGGCGGGGAGCTGGGGAGAAGTTGGTGGAATCAAAACTGGGAGCAAATGCCCTTCATTTGCTTAATTATCATGAAGTGTCAGGGTGTATAATTCCCCGCCTTTTACTTGATACAGAAGACAGTATGTCATCATCACCAAAAATTCTAACCGGCTATGTGGTTTTGGGCCAATGGTGTTCCCTCTGTTGGCCTTTTCATTCATTCATTCATTCATTCATTCTTCATTCTGTAAAATAGTGGTGGTGGTAGCCGGTGTTGGTGTCAACAGGGTCTAACATTCTTCTTTGCCCTGTTATTTGGGGACTCCAGCACAAATTAAAAGTATTCGCCGATAAGAAATTTTAAGCTTCAAATTAGTAGCAGAAGCCAAAGATTTAACAATACAGTGAGCTTTAAGAACTCTTGACTCCCTTTCTTCCCGGCCAGCACGGGTCAGTGAAGTTATAATCATCCTTCCAGCACAGAATGCGTGAGTCAGGAAAGGCGAAGGCCGCAGGGCCCTCAAGCCAGAACTACAGGGCGAACCTGGTGCTGATGCCCAGGCACCATCGCAGCTCTAAGCCATGGGCATCTGAGAGGCAGCGGAGCATGATCCACCTGCTAACGCCGACTGACGCAGGCTGGGCCACACCTTTCTCAGAACCGCCTCCTTCGAAGCCTGGCTGGAATGACCTCTTTACCTGGACTTTAAATTTAGATAGCTCAGTTGTCTCACAGAAGTTAGTACTCCAGTAAAAACATCTAGAAAATAAACCTTCAGATATTGCAGGGGAGGAAACTTGGGACCAGAGAGGTCAAGTGATCAACCTGAGGTCACACTGCTGGCTGCGTGGCAAGTCCCAAGAACCTGCAGTTAGGTACAAGGAAAACGTCCTTGGGATGGTCTCATAAGGGAGTTGCAGGATTCTGCTGCTAAGACAGAGTCACTCAGCCATGAGTTTGAATCTGTTGAAGTTCCGGGTTCTGCTCGGGGAGGAGTTGTGAGATGACAGAGGCCTCAGTGACTTCTCCTTTGAAGGTCCCGTAGTTGGCAACGGACAATTCGCTGCGAGGACTCCACCCTCTTAATCCTCTACCGTCTTAAGGATGCAGGGAAACCAAGGCCAGTTCCTCTTTACAGAAAGGTTGGGAACCCCTGATCTCAAGGTTGATTGGCTTAGAAAACTTCTGAAAATACAGAATAATGCACATACGAGTCGAACATACACCCATGTAGCTTCCTGCCACCCAGAATTAATGACTAGTAATCTTTTCTCCCAAGGTATTTTGAGAATCTTTTTTTCTTTAGAATGGCTCAGGCATCGTAAGACACAGGGGGAATCTACCGTCTTGCTTGATCAGCCAGATTTCTGTCAAATCAGAATATAGAAGTAGGATAGGAAAGAAAAATTTGTTTTATTAAAAATATGGTACCTGAGTGGACTGTGGGATGAGTTTTGACAAATGCCTATGGCTGTGTTTTAAATTGCATTTGCAACTGGAACTACATAAAAAGACATTTTAATTTACATAACCTTTCTTTCTTTTTTTTTTTTTTTTGCTGTTTTCACTTCCTCTTAAAACAGGGAATAACCTGGGGGGTTTTTATTTGTTTTCTGGCAGAAAATGCTTAGTTTGAAAAAAGCCACAGAGTAAAAGTTAAGTTTACAGATTTTCCAGTGAGAGATAAAAGGGAGCTGAATAATTGTGGAAAGTAAAAGTTCAGAGTTTTGTTGCCTAAAACTATATTTTCATTTGTTAAATTCTAGAAATATTTTTGAATTGAGAGTCAGGAAGCCTGAATTCTAGAATCAGTGCTGCCACCCACGCACTGTATGGCTGCTGGCCCATCGCTTTACCTCTTGGGGCTGAAAATCGAACCTTTTGGGCTTTTAGAATAATGTGATTCCACTATCTCCATCTTCACGGTCTTTTGATTATGGCTTTTCCCTTTGTACCTCGTGTACTAATGGGTCCTGATTCCCCATCACATATAACACGAATGGTAGATGACAGGCTTCTTTATGCACACAACCCATTGCTGGGTGTCCTGCGCACACAGGACCAGCTCTGCCCCTGGGGCTCCAAGTCCACCTGCTCCTGGATCCTGGTTTCACCCCCATGGCTCCCGCTAGATACCGGCTTGACACGTGACTGTTGTGGTGCCAAGAGTTGTGGTTTTCATTTCTTTTACCAAACATATTATAAATACCTTTTTTTGTTTAGGACACTATTTTTCAGCTTTATTTGAAGAATATCCTAGAAGATAAGTTGCTTTAGCAATTCCTTAACTGCCAGAACTCTGTCCTGGCTAAAAACTCAACACAGGGGCCGGCCCCGTGGCACAGCGGTTAAGTTCGTGAGCTTGGCTTCGGCGGCCCAGGGTTTCGCTGGTTCGGATCCTGGGCACGGACATGGCACCACTCGTCAAGCCATGCTGGGGCGGCATCCCACATGCCACAACTAGAACTCACAACTAAAATATACACTGATGTACTGGGGGGATTTGGGGAGAAAAAGCAGAAAAAAAAAAAGATTGGCAACAGTTGTTAGCTCAGGTGCCAATCTTAAAAAAAGGCAAAAACAGCCTCAACACATTATCTCACCTAAAAATCCAAAACGACTGTAATGCCATCTTCCACCTGGCACTCTTCCAGTGCCATCCGGCCGCTAAGGTCGAGTCTTCAGTCCTCACTGAGCATTTGCGCTAATATTCAGAATTCTTTTGAGAGTTTGGGGTTGGGACTGAGGGAGTGGGTCATCCTGGCTCAAACCCAGTACTCAGGACATCAGCTTAGCCAAGTCTCTTCCTTCTGAGTCTGCAGGGCAGGAGAAATACTCTTCTCTCCCCCGCGCTAGCACACTCAGACAGCACGGGCAGCTCCAGGGAGACCAGCGACACTCCATCGTCCAGAGGAGCGAGTCTGGAGCCCAGTGCTGCGCTGACCTGCGCTCCAAGCTTGGACGAAGGACTGTGTGCTCGGGCGGAAAAAGGGAGGCTCCAAGCCCACGTGGTGGGGGAGCTTTGCTGCACCTGCACACAGTAGGCACCCAGTTAATATACATCGTTCAGGTCACAAAAGGAAGCACGCCATTCATTTTTGGAAAATATTTATTAAAAAACTAAAGTGAATGTGGCAAAAAAAAAACCCAACACAAACCTTTAAATAGCAAGCATATGACACTGGTTATAAAGCGTTTTCAACTCTACTGATCTAGTCTCTCCCAACCTCTACAGTCAAGGAGGGCCTCCAAGGGAGCCACGTGTGAACAGGTCATCGGTACTCGTGAGGAGCAAAACCTCATGACGTGAGCACTGTCAGTGGCCACATGACTCACCTTCCTAGGCAATCCGCCCCAAACACAAGAGAGTGACCAACCTCAGGCATGTGTCCCGGGGCTGTAGTTCTGGTTTTAATGTGGGGGTGGGGGCGGTCAGGGGATCAAACAGTAGACAGACAGTGTCAGTAGAGGGCAATCTTTAAGCACCTTTAAAATCTGGACCCTTTTCCACAATTTAACCCAGCAATTCTCAAACTCTTCTGTTGTGAAAGAATCACCTGATGGGACTGTCGAATTCACAGGCCCCACAAACCCTCCTATTGAAGATGGGTACTCCGGTGCTTCTGTGCACGCTGGTTAGTCATCCAGTTTGAGAAACACCGTTTAAAATGCATTCAAACAATCCCTAGCCCCTAAAAACAAGATAAAAGTAAAGTTAAAGAATCTGCTGACAGTCACTGTGCTTTTGTCAACTTGGAGGGACCAACATAGGGGGGCAGGAGCCTCCGATTCCCGACAGACTGGTCTACAGGAGCCCTGAGCAACCTGTCAAGTGCTGTTCAGCAAGTAAATAAAAGTGAATAATCAAGTTGATTTTAGCTCACAAGGCAGCCTCCGAATGACTAACAGGCCAACCCCATTCATCCCAGTTTAATGAACTCTGTTGGGCCGATGCCAGACGGGAAGCTGCTGTTCAGACAGAACACAGGGTAACTGGGTCCCGAGGTGTGAAGACATAGTGAATAAAACATCTATAAAAACCTTTATTAACCAGAGAGCACGATGCCCGAATGATTTCAGGGCATCAGGGACAACATGTAGAAATAGTCACATTGATTCCAAGGTTCCCATTATCCGCAAAAAGGTGTGCTATGGCTGTGTCAAACACAAGGCAGTCGCTGTTCATGATGGCTGCGGCCACGCCGTCGTGGATGGACCGGGGCGTGGCCTCCCAGGTCAGTCTCCGCCGGTTCCCGTTCAGCTCCAGTCTGTAGGCAAAGTTCTCGGCCTGCTTGCGGGTGCCGATGAGCAGGACAATGGCGAAGAATTGCTGGTGGCCTTCGTACTTCTCCTGCTTCTCCAGCACCAGCATGAAGTGGTGGCCGAAGCACGACTGCATCATCACCCAGTCGACGGCCCCCGGCAGGTTAATGTCTGTAGCCAGGAAGACGATGTCTTCTCCCTGGAGGGTGGTGATGCTCTTGTGGGCGTGCATGAGATGGGACATCACGGCTTCCAGGGAGCCCTGCCACTTGCAGGAAGCACCAGGACAAGGGCAGGAGTAGGGCCGGTATTCACAGATGTCTTCGTGTTCCGGCTTCTCCGTGTGGTGCAGGGTCAGGGAGCAGCCCGTGGTGGCATACTGCAAGGAGGAAAGAGACACACTGAGCCATCGGGCCGCCTCAGAGCCTCCACAGGTGCAGACCTCAGGCTTCCGGGGCTTAACCTGTATTCTCATGTCAGCTACTTTTGCTCCAGATGAGTTAAATACATAAAAGTCTCAGTTCCTATTCACCATCAGTATTGCCAGACATGAAATCAGGGGCATCTCCTGAGCCAGCAAGGTACTGCATTCCATGCCCCCCATTCGTGCATTAAAAATGTGAGAACTAAAGTGCTCATACTATAAACACTTCAGACAACATCGCTGAGCCAGCCCTGGAAAGCCTGACCTGCCCCCTTATTTTCTGTGAGTTTAAAGAATTTTTTAAGCAATTTAAAATTGCTTAGGGCTGAGGCTGGGCAAGGAATGTGGGTTATCTCCAGACTAGTTCTCACCTAAGACCATTTTGAAAATAGCCTAACTCCTCTTGGTTGTCCTCTGCACTTCTTCCCGGCTTCAAGTGGTGACTGGCAGGCCGAGTGTGGGGAAGGCTGCCCTCTGGACCCCCCAGGAAAGAAGAGGGCTGGAGGCCCCTGACATGGCTAAAGTATCACCTCAGCTTCCTCACCTTTTAAACCCTCCCCCACCAGGGGCTTTAAACATACTTTTTGGGTAAAAGGAAATCACATCCAAGAGCTACTTGACCAACTCAGGAGACTGCGGCCAGTTTGCCTCCAGCCAGTGGAGGTTAAAGTGCGAACGGCCTGAGCCCGCTGGACGTTGCCCAGGCCGCTCCCTCAAGTCCAGTGCACCTCGCTTCATGACCAGGGATGTCAGGGCCTCATGGCAGGCCCAGGAGGAAGGGGAACCAGAGTGCGCCCCACAGTGGGCGCCTGTCCGAGATGAGTTTTCGGACATGGTCAGTCAGCCCCTCAAATGCTGCCTTAACAGGGTAGCAACAACCCCTTTTTCCCCTTAGCACCCGGAATGACGTGCCCAGTGGATAAATCACACCCATCGTGGAAAGCCCACAGGAACGACCGTGTGAAGTCCCAGGTGCCGGGGGAGAATCAGCCACAAGTAGACACTTGCCCAGCGCATAACGCTGGCGTCTTGTAAAGAAGAAGGAAACCTGAATCACCTTTTTTGGCTGAAACCAGATGTCAGCCTCATCCCCTCGAGCACACAGTGGCAGGTAAACTGCTGTCTGCGTGCCCCACCTGGACTCCCCCACCCCCTCCTGAGACATGAGGACACCAAAGGAGAGCAGGGCCAGGTCATTTTTCTAAGAAAAATGTCCAAGTGTCCAATTACTAACAAAACCAAGCAACCCCACAGCTCTTGTTGCTTCTCCCTACCCTGCCTTCGGGGATAAACCCCTTACGGACTTCCAGCGGGTCCAATTCTAACCTGTGCGGCTGAATTTATCACTAGCAACATGCAGGCGCCGAGCACCTTCTCCATAGGAGACCCGAAGCTCGAGTCTCTGAGAGGGCAGGAGCAACGAAGCCAGTCTCCACTCCTAGGGAGATGAGTCTCCCTAATAAGGAAGAAGAGAGTGGCTTAGAGAAGGAAATGCAGCTCGCTCCTCGCCCGTACCTAAAGCGGGTCACAGTAATCTTCAACAGAAACTGGCAGAACCATCTCACTGTTACTTACTTTGCCCAAAGGAATTGCTTATTCATCTTTTTTAACCATGGACTAATTTTAAAAGCATAGGTGTAAAAAACTTAATCAGAAGGCAAAACAAATTTATTTATTTATCCATATATATTGATGCTTTGTGTTCCTGACAAGAATAAGGCCCTAAAACACTCATTCTTGTTAACTGTGTTTGAAGTCTCGGGCGCAGCTAAGAACACAGAGCCTCCCGATGTTCTTCTGTGAGTGACGGTGAGGCATTTCTGCCCAGAGTTTAAAAACACACACATGCACCATAAAAATAGCAAGAATTAGCCCAGAGCCTGGCAGATCCTCTGGCTGAAACAGGCCATCAGTATTTGGATCTGAGGACCTCTCAGAATGGGCTGCTTCCCACAGCTGCCCAGGGATAGTTCCGGGAACGAGATGAACTTTGGCAGCGAGGCCGGAGGAGCACCACCCCCGTCTCCCGACCACTCCACGTTCACGAGCTCCAGCGTACGCAAATATTTATCGTCTAGCAGTCATTTTAGAACTTTTCCTTGAGTAACTCCAGTAGAATATTTAGATTCTGAGTTGTATTTGGTTTGCCTTAGAAGTCACACCCTCTCCCTTCAACTCAAGTCTAGAGGGCAGGGAACCGTCGCAGACTACACCAATAGGAAAGGGATCACCTAGCGTCTGTGTGGACGGCGACCTTGTGAAAGAGACCTTGCCGAGCCTCTGTGAGCTCAAACAAACATACTGTTGCAGTGCCAGGTGACTGCTTTGCTCTGCTTGTTCTAAAGCTGAACTTTAACGTCAATCTGTTCCTTCCCTTGTCCATCCTGAGGGAGGGCGTGTCTTCATCACCACTGGGGCCGCTTTATGACGGCTGGACTAGAGATGATCTCTGAAAGGATCTAGACTTTACACACGTGCATGCACACACACACACACGCTGCTGCCACACTTCAAACTGGTAACAGTCTCAGCATTCCTGGAATGACATTCCACAGCATGGTGGGTGTTCTTGTCGCCTACAATAGGGGCTGTCATCGGAGAGATCAGAGGGCAGGCTTCGGGGCCTGTGAATTCCCTGAGACCGTATGGCCAGGGGCCTCTGAGCAGCGACACAGACTGCGCTGGCCCCTGGGCCGGTGTTGTCCTGACAAGCTCCAGGGGTTACTAAGGGCTGTGACTCTCCATCCTAGGACACAGAGATTCCAGATCAGCCCGAGATCCCACCCTTGTGTTGCCTGTGTGCAACCACAGACAGCTCAAATACAGCAAAATACAGAGAACCAAGGAAGACCAGGGGCACAGGTGATTTCACAGTGGGGACAGTGAGGAGGGGAAGGAAGCTTTCACTGGACGGAGTGGAGTGTGGGTGGAGTGGTTCTCTCTGTCTAGCACAGGCTGGGTGGGGATAAGACCTAACTGGGAAGGCAGGCCTAGACTGCCAGGGCCTTGACTGACAGTTTAGTTTACGTCAGAGCTTCTCCACAGTGACACTACTGACATTTTAGACCAGATAATTCTGTGTGCTGGGGGCTCTGCTGTGCACTGTAGGATGTTTAGCAGCATATCTGGCCTCTACCCGCTAGATGCCAGTAGCAAGTGCCAACCCCCCACCCCCCGTTATGACAACCAGAAATGTCACCAGGCATGGCTGAACGTCTCCTGGGGGGGCAAAATCACCCTGGTGGAGAGCCACTAGTTTTTCAATGAATGACAAAACCTGGCCAGGCCATACAACCACAGCTGGCGGAGCGCCGTCCTGCCCCCCTCCCCCGGCCGGTCACTGCCACCCCATGTGCACTCCCAGGATGGCCCAAGACACTGGAGCACGGAGGTGGCCAGGGAGCTGGTTCGGCCAGTTTTACAGAGTGACAGGTCACTCGTGGCCACGCCAGGGGTAGAGCCTGCGGCCGTCCCCGCTCCTCCTCGGGCTCCCTCACTGCACCAACTGCTTAAGAGTCAAACAAAGAATCAATGTTTTGAGAAAAAGAAACAATTTACATCTGCCGTGACCCCCTGACCCCAACCCAGCGCCTGGAAAACCCAGGGCCCACAGCCTTCTAATATTAACTTCTTCCTGGGTTTGCCACGAGAAAAACAGCCTCTCCCTCAGGAACGGGGCAGCAGCGCCTCACAAATAAATAACCCCCAGGGAGCCCTCCCCGCCTTCTCTGGCTTCTCGAAGGAGGTCCTGAGGCTCCACTTTGCACAGCCTGAAAGGGCTCGCCACCAGGCGTGCAGGGGCCAAGGAGCCGCCCGGCCCTCCGCTGCCCACTCTTGCTCGGGCTGTTCGAGGAGGGCTGCCTTGTCTCCGGGATGGCCCACAGCCGCGGACGAGCTTCTCCGCAGGGAAATTCTGCTCCTGTCCCCGGGGTGGGGCGCAATGGGAATTCGCTGTAAGTAAACCTCTGGGGGGGAGGGCAGCTGGTGAGAGGGACACAACCACACACAGAAGCCCAAAGCTAATGAAAGGAGGGCAGGGAAGATGGCCCAGCAGAAGGAGAAACAAAGAAAGGTTGAAATAACATTTGTGACTTCTCTCTGGAAGCTTTCCGCGTTGCAGGGGCTCAGAAGTCTTGTGCAAACGTGTCCTGCCACGAAAGGCAATGTGTGACCTGGGGCCTCATTCTAAGTCCTTGAAGAGAGCAGTAAATAGTGCCAGTGCTTTTCCTCGGCATGGGGTTTGAAGGCTATATTTAAGCTGGAATTTGGACAGGGTTTTTCCCTTTTTGACACAGAAACCCCTTTACTCACAAATAAACATGACAAGATAGGTCAGAAACACAGTCAAATACTACACAGCTGTTAGTTACCTAACAACCACAGTCACATTATACTTGTTTATGTATGACCATATAAACAGAATAACCCTTCTTAGCCACGGTGCTGTGAAGGTCATGGGTCCTGTGACTGGTTTAGAACAAGTCACTTAACCTATTTAATTAAATTTGACTCTCTGTGATTCAAGAACAATTTGCCAAACCCCGCCCCATGGGGGCGCTGTGAGCTCCGTGCAGAAGCAGGTCCCTCGGGGGACTGAGGTCACCTCCCGCTGCCACCTGCTCACCTCCCGGGAAACAGTGAAAAGTGTTAGCTAAGTGTCTGCCAGCGCCCCAAGTGAGAATGTCTCAAGAAAAACAAAGCACAATTGATATTTTGTTGTTGATGCTCATAAACTTTTGAATTAGATCCAAGAAATGCCCTGGTCTTGGAGTAAGCAAAAAAGCAAACCGCACTTTCCTTCAGTCTGCATGAGCTGTCAAGATCCAAAATGCGCACCGGTCGGTAGGCAACGCAGGACCCTGGACTGGAAACCAAAGTGGCTACAAAGGGCGTTACTGGGGCAACCACCGAAATCTGCATATGGCCTGAGGATTAGGCAATAGTGTCTCCTGCAGGTCGCACTTCCTGTACCATAATGAGTAAGAAAATGTCCTTGTCGTTGTTAGGAGAAACACAGTGGGTCAAGGGGCAGCATGCCTGCAATTTACATTCAAATGGTTTAAAAAACACTCGTACTAATGGAGAGCACACAAGTGGTAAGGCAAATGGGACAAAAAGGAGACAATGGTGAATCTGGATAGAGCGTATATGGGTATTTTTGGTACTATTATTGCAGTTGTTATGTAAATTTGAAATCATATAAAAATAAAAACATTAAAGAATCCAGGGGTTGAGTTGGCATATTTATCCTTATGGGACAGAGATTCCTTTTGCAAAGTTGGTTGAATGAATTAAGTTTTATTATAATAGTGTTTTGTTTTTTTTTAAAGAAAACCTACTTTCAACTCCACATCCACATGGAAATACAACTAAGTTAGTAGTTTTTCTTTTTCTAGCTCTTGGGACACATTTTAGTGAACCAATAGCTGTGCAGTGCAGACGTCAGTTGGTGCAATAACCAACTCTTCTTTCACCTCCACAGAAGACAAAGTCTTCTCCACTGCTCCTCTGATCCTTCTGAAGGTCTGTGGGCACCTGACAAATCTGGGGCCCTGGACTATGGTTTCCAGGCTCCGCGGTTTCCTCACCCACCACCCTGAGTGGTCCAAGGAGAACTCCTATTTGACGGCGGACCACATCTGAAGAGGAGCTCCAGCAATGACTTGCCCACGCCTCTGTCCTCTACAACGGTAGAGGTGAACCCAGAGATGGAATCAGAGCTTGTGAGTCCAGCTGGAAGGATGACTTCCTGGCTGGATAACTTTTTATGTACAATAGGGACCTACTGGTTGGAGGCTCTCTCCTCAACATTCTTTAGACTTGTTCAAATAGGAGTTGTAGCTATACCTGGTTTAGACCCAAAATCAGGGCAAAGCTTACATTTTAACCAGCAGTTAAATTTTACCACTTCTTAAAAGGACTTCTAGCAATTCAAGTTAGCTCTTTTGTTACTAAAAATGTGTTTATCTGCCCTCAAAATATCACTGAATGATCGCAGGTTATTTTCCAGTTAATTTATGGGCCTATTAAGTTTGTTAATTGGTTTATTGATTTATTGTCTGCTTCCCACCCACCCAATATTTGTTGGTAAATGAATAAATATGAGGTTTATCTGCAGAGGATGATTGTTCTCCACCATGTTAATTTTACTGTAATTAAAAGTTTTACTGTGGAACTTAGAATTAAAAAAAAAAGATTCAATACACCTTGAGATCATGCAAGGCAAAATGCTTATTTTAGACTTCAGTCACTATGGGTTTGTTTTATAATTTTTGATAAAGGCATTTCACACATTTTATTTACATAAACTATTTGGGGTGGGGGTGTTTATAGCTTTTCTGAAACCTTACACAGATGGGGAAATGATGACACTGTTGTCATTTTGACAGCTCTATGTCCCTCTTGCTAAAAATGTGTTTATGATCACTGGTCGAATAGCTATGATTAGAACTCAAGTGCCCAGTGTCCTGTGTGACCTTGAACTGAGCCTACCATGTCACTTCTGAGTGGGTCTGTAAAACTGCCTACAACTCATGCCTTGAGTATCATGAGCCATGGAGAAGTTCAGGCTTGGACAACAGGACAAAGTGAAAGCTCTTCTTGTGACTCGTACTTAACCTGTATCTGTCTAGTATCTTTCCTCTCAGAATCTTAGCGAATTTTCACTTAACTCAAATGGCAGATTCCTCACGTATGCTGTGAAGTAGCGCAAAGAGATATTTATCAACCAATAGTGCAGTAAGGGTTCCACAGATAATTAAATGAGAAGACAATGTCACTCAGTACCAGGACTGTCCAACAGTGGTGAGACTAAAAAAATACTGACACTGGACTTTATCAACTTTGTTCTGGAGAAGGCAATTCCAATGAAAATCTCAGGCTCAAAAATTCCTCCTTTTTGCTTAAGAGAAAGTTGACAAACCCCACTTTGCAGTGATCTGAGAACATCCTGCTGTTGGGGGTGGTGGCGTGTGGCCTTATGAAGACCCCCTGAGCTGGCAAGGCTTTATTTTAAATCTTAGAAACTTTAAACAAAAGTTGAGTTGACCAAGTCTGCTTCTCATCTGACCATAGCCAGAGTTAGCAGGTGGCCACACACTGTCTTGGAGAACCAGTTCTAAGTCCCTTCAGAGTGAGTGGCTTTATGCCATGCTACCAGCACCCTGGCCACCTTCTCGATTTGCCCTCACCCGTCCATGCCAGGCCTCCACCTGCGTCATCACACTGACGGCCCTGACCACTCTTCACAGTGCCACATCCCTCAGCAGTCTTTATTCCTCAACTGAAGCAGTCCAATTCCCCAGAAGACTTAAGTGGTAGGGTTGCCAGATTTAGCAAATAAAAATACAAGATGCCCAGTGTGTCCCAGGCAATATTTGGGTTACACTTACACCAAAAAAATTATTTGTTTATCTGAAATTCAAATTTAACTGGGCATCCTGTATTCTACCTGGCAATCCTAATAAAGAGTGCTCTTCTGGTACCACTGCTGTCCCTGCCAAAGCCACCACGTGAGTCTGGGGCTCACTGTTCCTCAGCAGGGTGGAGTGGGCAGCAGACACGGTGGGAGGCCGAGGTGGGAGACACCGTACATGTCATTACAAGGCCATTCTGGAGCTTCTGCTCCCCACACTCACAAGCTGCATGAGTGTGGGCCAGTCTCTTGGGGAGGGATACCAACCGTGTCCTATTTCCTCTTCAGAGTAATTAGCAGGATAACATGAGATAGTACACCTAGTTCAGACAGGTAAACAACGTCCTCTTGAGCAGCTCCACTGGCCTCCCCACCTCACCCCATCGGGATCATCCTTCTTCACCAGCAACCTGCCGCTCATCCTTCATAATGCCGCTCCAACACCACCTCTGCAAGCAGGTCTCCAGGCCACTCTGCTCCCCCGACTTCAGAAGGGCTCTACTGGCACCTCTCTCTCCACCGAGAGACTCAGAGTTTCAGAAGGACGAGGGCGGACGGGAGGCAATGGCTGGCTAGGCAGATGGTGTGTAGGAAGGAGCGGGCTCGGGGCTGCCGGAGATCCAAGGCAGATGAAAAGTGAGTGGGTAATGAGGAGGAGCCAACTGTGGCCTGAGGTTACTTCGGGGAGAAGCAGCAGGCAGGAGCACAAGAAACAAGCATGCCAACACCCACTGTGGGGTGCTGAGAGAGTGGGCCGCACTTGTCAATGACTCCCAGGGAGAAGGCAATCTGGCTCTACTATCAGAAGCTCTGCACTTCTGCATACACCCTGTGGCCCCACCACTCAACTGCTAGGAATCTGTCATTAGGAAATAATTATTTTCTTATGCACGAGGATTCAGTTTAGCAGTACCTTTTTTTTTTTAATCACACTAAGAAGACAGAATGACTTAAATGACCACAAACAGGAGCTTGAATAAATAACTCTGATACCATTGTGGAATTTTAAGACTACACAGTTCTTAAACATGACCTTAAAGACTATTTAACAATGTGGAGAAGCAGTCATGATGTGTCAGATGAAAAAGCAGGTTATGAAATAGCCTGTGGATTTCCTGTCCTACCTGCTTTGTTTTGAGTGAAAACTCCATTGATGTAGAGGTAAGTTTGCAAGGACATACACAAAAATGGTATAGGGGTTATTTCCAGGTGGGGGATTACAGGAGATCTTAATTTTTTATTACTTTCTATATGTTCGACATTTAAAACTAAAGATCATGACTTTAAAAAACATATTTTATAATGTGTAAAATAAAATACACAATTAAAAAGTGCTGCCTAGTCTAACTGGCTTTCCCTTCTAAAAGCATTGAAGAAACGATAAAACGTCTCAGCACTGGACACCAATGCCGGGGCCACCTCAGCCGGCTCGAGGAAACCCTCCCCCATCGGGAGCGGGGAAGAGAATCTCGGAGAGGGAATCCACGGAAGAAAATTAGCAAGATTCCAGTTTTTCTTTTTAAAGTTAATGCCTGGGCCTGACCTCAGACATTGGCCATGTGCTCTCTGTCAGCCTCTCGCCGTGACATTTATTCAGGGTTCACTCTGTGCTGGGCTGTGTGTGGCGCTTCACATGAATTAATGCTGAGTTTGATCCTCTGAACAAGCTAATCATCTCCCCATTTTACCAATGAGCCACTGAGGCTGGGAGAGGTCACCAGTTTGTCACAGTGGGGACAGATGGGGATCTGACCAGGAGACTTGAGAAAGGCCTGCCCTCAACACTAGCTGAGGAAGAGGTAATCTGGGGGAGGAGTGACCCAAAGACACTTCCTTTGTTGACTCAAGGTTGTGACATTGGGCCCAGGCCCACACACTTAACACAGGTGTACCTTCCACCCATCTCCACAGCGTCTGTGGCTAACACTGGAAGGGTAACCTTTTGTCTCACAGACAACATACAGTCTAATATTCATCACCTACAGTCTTTACCCAACTGGAAACGAGAATGACAAGTTTCCCAATTTTTAAGAAATTAATGGAGAAAGATGGGCATCTGGGGAAAGTTGATGAAATTCTGCTAGAGAATTTTCAGTATCTCTCCTAAGCCTTAGAAAGCACACTCTAAGATTTAATGTAAAGATACATTTGATCAGGAAAACGTCTTAGCTTTCTTATTTTCCTTTTCAGGATGTCCGGAGTGGAGTCACACTCCAACGCCCCGTGTATGACCACGCTCTGCACAACTCACCGCAATACACATGCCGGCACTCACTTCAGCAAATGTGTACCTACTATGTGCGCCTTTCAAGGAGTGGTGACATTATGGGTTTAAAGGAGAAATGCCATTCACAAATTTTGTCAGATGTGTAAGTCTGGTTCTACAGACATTTTGCAGGAGGTCTTACTATGGTCCTAGTACGTCACACTTCATATGGGGCTTCCGGAGGGCTCTCACACAGAACAGGAGAATTTAATCAGTCTCAGACTGGGGACTTCCCAGGCCACACCTGCTGTTCCTTTGGTTCGCCTCCATTCTAACTGTCCTAAAGATCAACCTTAAGTAACAATGATTTGCTCCAGTTCCAGGCCGTGGTAACTTGTGAAAAATCTTTGGCCAACTATGTGTAGAGTCAGCATTAAACTTCAGTCCTCCTACCTGGCATTCCGGCGCTTCTGTTCCTATTTTACACTCAAAAGCTGTCCTGTCAATTTCGTTCTCGACGATCTCGCGGGCTTGGCTGCAGCCAGCGCAGCTTTTATGAGACAACCCACTCAGCTCCAGCCAGTAGTGAAGACCGCGGGGACAAGTTCCAAAGGAAATGATTTGTGTCTTAGGACAATTTTTGAGGTTAAAAAGAGATCTTTGAAGTGGTTTTGGCAAATCGGCTATCCCCCCAGGCTTCTAGGTGATTGATCACCCCTCACCTAGCAACCACCCCAATACCAGCCATCCGCCAGCTGATCTGGGGAAGCAAAAGCCCCCTGCAGCACTTCCGACCTGACCTCAGAGCGCCCCCCCAGCTGGGCATCACCTCCATTCTCCTTAACCGAAGAACAGGCTCAGGGAGGACTGGACGGCGGGCCTCCAGAGCCAGGGGGAGGACCCTGTCCTGTCCCTTGCCTCCGATCTTTTCCCTGGGACAGCTTACTAGACTGCGCAATCTCAGGGCAAAAAAGATCCTTGGTATAATCATTGAGCCCAACTCTTTCTCTCTCTCTTTTTCTTTTTTTGGGGAAGATTAGCCTTGAGCTAACATCTGCCACCAATCCTCCTCTTTTTGCTGAGGAAGACTGGCCCTGAGCTAACATCCGTGCCCATCTTCCTCTACTTTATATGTGGGACGCCTGCCACAGCATGGCTTGCCAAGTGGTGCCATGTCCTTACCCGAGATCTGAACTGGTAAACCCCGGGCCGCCAAAGTGGAACATGCGAACTTAACCACTGGGCCACCGGGGCAGCCCCCCCCCCAACTCTTTCTCTTAAAGACACTTGGGTACAAAGAAATAAACTGACTTTACAAAGTCAAACATCTAGTCACAAGACAACAGTTCAGGTCTCCCAAAGGCCAAAGGAAATCGTCCCTCGGCAAAATAGAGAGGAGAAGAAAATGAGCTGTAACCTCACCTACAGCTGGAGCCTCCTGGGGTTCCCGAGTTCACGTATGGGAAGAGCTCAGCAAGAACTTCCACTCGTGACCGCTCCCCACAAGAGCCCCAGATCAGGGGCTGCACAGGGGCGGGTGGAATTTGGTCTCCAGACATGCTTGGGTTGGCCTGCAAGTGCTGGCTTTAAATTTGAATTTGGCCAATGTTAGAAAAAGAAAAAAAAAAGAAAGAAAGAAAAAATTGAGATATTTAGCATTTTAAAAATCTAGACTTATGGCTTTTCTTGAAAAAATTCAAAGGTGTGGCATGGCTGCATCCACATTCCGACCTGGGCCAGTCAGCCAGAGCTGAGCCGAAGCTGCCCGCTCGCAGGCGGCCCGGGGTCCCCAGCGCCCAACCGTCTCCTCTGCTCTCGAGGTCTCCTGAACCCCGGAGGCCACGGGTCAGAGGCCACACCCCCTGCACACCTGTCCCTGCTGGTGTTCTGAGTTTGTCTCCACTGCACAAGATGAGTCCACACTGAGGAGCTTTTAGCTTTCCACTGGGTTATCTGACTTGCCTTTTTGTGGTTAAGGAACAAAACAACACTGTCACGGTCCCACTGCTGGGAAGACTCATCTCACCGAGGCTTTCCAGTTCAAGAGCCACCTGGAGATATGCTACGGGAAACTTGCAGAGAAGACAGAGAGAAAACGGAAGGAAAACGTATCATAGCCTGAGTGGGCTGCAGTGGGTCAGCATTTCCCACCGTTGTGGAGAGAAGTGCCTGGCCGATGCTAAAATGCACTGCTGAGCAGGGGCACGTGTGTCAGCCTTCCCTTCTCTCCTCCACCCACACTCCACTGAGACGGGGGGTTTGAGATACAGGGACAGGATGTCAAAACTCCTCAGGCGTGCAAGAAGCTGTAGAATGGACTAAAAATACCACAAGTGGAAGACAGCCCTGCCCTGATAGAGACCCTTTTTTTTAAAAGGGGACCAGAGCTACTAGTGCATGTGGTGCCCTCTACATGAAAGAGGAGCTGGCAGCACTCAAGCCTGTAACCCAGGGGCCCCACACCTAAGTAAGGAAGCCATCCGACAGCACCGCCACTGTGGGGCCGACTGAAGCAGGAGCAGTTCAGAGCCGTGATGAAATCCCCCCAAAATGAGGTTTGTAGCCTACTTCCCCCCATCTTCCCAACCCACAGGCCCTACAAAATTCCCACCAATGAATTTTACAGTGAATTTATGTTGTCTCGCTGGGATTTTCCCATCAGAGGCCCATCTGGGGAACTCGTCAGTCAGAGGGTTTTGTCACTGTTGTCAGCCTTCAGTTATGATGTACACCCTTGGAGTATGAGCTCACATTCAAAAATCCCCACGTAGTGAGCAGTACAAAGGTGTGATGTGTGCCTGTGGGGTGCAGGTGCATGGACTGGCCACTGCGTGACCTTGACAAGTCACTCAACACTTAACCTCTCCATAGACGTTTGTTTCCTCACCTGGAAAGAAGAAAGGCAATCTACTAACAGTCAACCCAGCAGAGGGGCTGGCCCCTTGAGGGCGCCGCGGAAGCAGCCCACCCAGCCTCCCTTCTTTTCATGGAATGCTAGAGGCTACAGGTCCTTGGAAGTCGGGCAGTCCGATCTCGTCATTTACAGAGGAGGAATCCAGGCCCCCAGAGGTGGTCTCCCAGGCAAGCAATGGCGGCTCCATACAACTCTGCAGACCTGGGCTCTGGTACTCTACCCAACACTGGTTTTCTCACATGAGCCAGCCCATGGGAGAGATCTGAGGGCAGGCAGGGGCAGTGACAGGGAAGTCCCTATGATCTCCAGTAGCAAGTGCAGGCCACAGGGCCAGCTACACAGACCTGTTTTGTTGAAGCTGACATAGGCCTTACCGCTCCCGATTGCTCTCATCCTCCCCAGCTGACATAGCTGGGTTGCCTGCTGGGCCTCTGAATACATCCAGGTTTGGTTTATCCAAACGAACTGGCCGAGCCGCCCTGTCCACAGTTTGGATTACTAGCCAGCCAAAGCTGGGACATGCATACTTCAGCTTTATAACTCTCACCCACATGCACACACACAGAAGGGACCCCAAGATCACTTTCTCGGTTCCTGGTCTGTAGGGGAACGGCTGGCCCTGTTGAATTTCAGCTTGCAAAGTGATGGCTTTGCCCAAGTGCATCCCTACAGAACAGCGTCTTGGGACATCATTGACATGTACAGAAATGCTGGGAACCCCTGGTTCCCAAGAGAACTAGTCTTCCCGAAAGACTTCACTAGCACGTTACCCGTTAGGAAAGAACATACGCTTCAACAGGAACCAGAATCCAGATCCTGAAGGTGAAACCTCACACTTCACACAGAGTAACTGCTTCCTTCTCTTTCTCTTGGGAGCAACACAATGCGCTTACAAGATTGCTTTTTAAAAATAAGTTATGGAATACTGACTGATATCAAATGCTCATTTGTGAATGGTAATTCACCTGAAGCCATTTCTTCTATTGGCCACGGAAGGTTTGGGGGGAAGTGAAGGGCTGAGGAGATGGCTCCCCAGAAACCCTGTGGGGCATCCCCCACCCCCACAATATACCTCAAACATCAGATATCCACTCTTAGCTCAGCTGTCACCAGGCTGCCACCTTCTTCCTGACCCTAAGAAAATTATGGAACTATTTTGTCTAAATTGTATGAGAAACAACTCCTGGGCTGGGGGAATTAGTAAACATTAGATGAGGACTGCCTGAAGGCAGAGTCATTTATTAAGACTGCCTGAAACCCGCAGCCCAAACATGGATTCAAACCCTTATTTGAATATGCTATTTTAAAACTGATTTGTGGCAGGGCACAGACCAAATTAAATCACTCATTTTACTGACTTGAGTCCCAAGCTCAGTTCTCTGGTGGATTATTTTTAATTTAAAAATAAGCTGTTGCCCTATAAAAGTAAGCAGCACCAAGGAGAAATGCAGGACAGCCCAAACAGCCCAAAAGGCAGGGAGGCTCCTCTCAACAAACTTGAAAGTATTAGTGACATTATTCCCATTTCCAACTTTAGAAAACGAACTTCATGGTATAGCCCTAGGTTCTAAGAGGTGATCTAGACAGGTATGTCTCTGACACTGCTCCTGAAGATTTTTAAGAGACAGAGTTATAATATGACCACATGATGTAATACCGTGTAGCCAGTTAAGATACCATGAGGTACAGCTCGGTTTCAGACACAGAAAAATAGGTGTGATAACATGAATTTAAAACAGCAAGTTGCAGAAGCCATTTTTGGAGAACAACTTATATCTATGCGAGTGGATATATAAACCTTCCAGACATATGCTGACATCTACGACTCTATACTCAGCTGTGAGGCTGTATCTACCTGTGTTTAGAAACCCCTATAAAGATGCACACGGACCCTAACAACAGCGGAAGGAGGCCAGATGGCTTGCTCTTTCCCTTGACTTTTCTTGTCTTAGTGGTTTGCATTTTTTGCAGGAGCATCTATAACTTTTTAAACTACATAAAAAATAAAGTGATGGGATTTCAAGAACCGTAACAACAGCTCCCGCGTGCCCTTCCTGTGAAATCCTTGGTCAACTCTTGTTTTCACCCTACTGAGCAAAACACACAACTCGCCAGTCCTTGGAAGGCTAGGAGAGGGAAAGGCGTGGCTTGCAGGGTTTTCTTGTGCTGGAGAAAAACAGGCTTTAGGCGCCCTCCTTTTAGCTACCCTCCCGAGGGCTCCCACGTGTCAGGGGTGCGCAGACGGCAGGCGCAGGGAGCAGGAAGAATCCAGGACCAACCCTTCTAAGCTGAGCGCTGGTAAAGGGAGCGTTTATCTCGCCCATTTCCTCCCGCCTCAAACCCCCATAGAGAGTCAGCTTCCCAGTCCAAGTTGTAGTTGAGCGGCCCAGCCCTGCCGAGCACAGCCGAGTACACGTCTGCAGAGGCCGCGGGCACCGCGCGGGGAGAGTGGGGATGCGTTCTAACCACGAGCGCGTGCCCATTAGTCTGGGGTCAGCGCTCGGGCAACCGTCAGCCCAGGGCTACTCCCAAAGCGGACAGGTGGGCATGGGGAAGGGCGGACAACGGGTACACTTTTTTTTTTTTTTTAAATAAAAGATATGTCACCTGCCTCTCAGCGCCTGCGGGTGGGCTGGAGGACGCAGGAGTTCCGGGAGGTGACCGGGCGGAGTCGCGCGGAGGGCACCTGGGCTTACCTTGCAGGGAAACAGGACCGCCGAGGCCACCTTCTCCATAGCCAGGTTCCTGATGCTGGGCGTCAGGGCGCCCCTGCACGTCGGGCAGCAGCTCAACTTCTGGCGGCATTGGTTACACACCAGGTGCCCGGCCTGGCACTGCAGGATGGGGGGCAGGACATAGTCAAAGCAGACCGGGCACTCGAAGAGCGAAGTCAGCTCGTGGTGCTGCGGGGACACCGGGCCAGCCCCGCCGCCGCCGGGGCCCGAGATCACCGCCGCCGCGGCGGGCACCGCGGACGAGCCGGGGCCCGCAGCCGAGATGGTGGCGGCGGCCGGGGGCGCAGCCGGGGACGGGGCGTGCTGGGGCTGCGGCGGCGGCGGCGGCTTGCTGCAGGGTTTGTTAGCGCTGGGGCCGGTGGAGGACGGGCGGCTCATCGCGCTCCGAGCCCACCATGGAACTGCGGGCGCCTGCCTGCCGCGGGGCCGCCGGGGTCAAGGCGGTGCGCCCGCGGGCGCCGGGCTCCGGGGCCACGCCACCGCGCCCAGCCGGGCCGGCGGGGGACGGCGCGCCGGGGCCGGGGCCGGGGCTGGGGATGGGGCTGGGCCGCGCCGCCGCTCTCGGCCCCGCGTGCCCGGTGCCCCTCCGCGCGCGGAGCCCTCCTGCCGGCGGCGTCGCGGGCCCGAGCGAGCGGAGCGCAGAGCCCCGGCCCCCGCCTCCGGAGCGGCCGCTGACGCAAGCCCCGGGGGCGCGCGCGGACGTGACGCCTGGACACGTGTGCGGCCGCCCGGGCGGCGGGGACTGGCAGAGCCACCCTGCGCCGGGCGCCGGCTCCGCCCGACTCCGGCTGGCGGCGCGGGGGACCGCCCTGCGCCGGCGCTTCCTGCGGGCGGCGGGCCGGCCGCCCAGTGAGCATGCCCGGCGCCGCGGCCGCGCGGGGCGGCTGTTCCGGGGCGGGGCGCGGCCGCCCCTCGCCGAGGCGTCGCCCCAGTGCCCCGGCCACACCCCGGGGAGCCGCGCCGACGCGTCCCGGGCGCCAACCAGAAGGCCGAGTTGAGGCGGGGCGGGGCGCGGGCCCCCTGGACGGCTCGGAAAACCCGATCTCCTCCCCCCGGGTTGTGGGGGGGTCCCTGGCGCGCGAGGGGGCCGCCCCGGCTCGCGGTTGGGATCGCGGGGTCGGGACGCGGGGCTTCGGGCCGGAGTGGGGTCGGGGCTCGGTTGGTCCGCAGCGGGCACGGGACCGTGTGCCGGGCTGTTCGGGGTGTGTTCGGGCCACCCCTCGGTCCTGCTCCCGGTGCGGGGTGGGGCGTCAAGTCTTTATTCCATTCTCAGTGGACCTGCCGAAGGCTTCGGTGGGTGAGCGCCTCTGACTTGCAGAGCAGGCCGGGGAGGGAGTTCATGGACAGCGCCTGCCAAAAGGAGAGTTCGAGATCGCCTAGGAATGACAGAAATGTGGGCTGGGTCGTGAGGCCCCGGGAAGACAGTGGGTGACCCTCCAATACGGCGCGCCGCGTCCTCCTCTTTGAGATCCCGCCGAAGTCCAAGGCTTTGATGCGACGTGTGGGCGCTCGCCCTGCACCCCAGTGGACGCCCTGGAGAGGGGTGACAGCCCGGAGAGAATCACATGTTAATTTAATGTGTGCTGTGTGCTCTCAGCTAAATTACTTTTCTGCACACTTGGAGCCACTGGCGCTGGAATTGGGGAAGGGGCTACCTAGAGGGAATCGCATGCTTCTTTGCAGGAGAGACGGTGGGAGGGAACCACAGTCGAGACTAGGTGAAGAACGGTGCCCTCCGCTTGCCGACTGTGTGACTCTGGGCCAGTTCTTTAATTTGTCTACGCCTCAGTTTCCTCATCTGTAAAAGTGGGATAAAAACAGTATCTATTTTATAGGTGGGATGATAAATGCCAAGAACCTGGCTCATCGTAAGCACTGCTTAAACGTTAGCTGTTATCTTTTAAGAAATATCATTATTGAATGTTTAATATTAATGTTAATGAATATCAGTGAATAAACACTGTCCAAGAAATATGCTGTTAGAGCCCAGAAGAAGTTTAATCTTAGGGCATCTAGAAAGACGGTACGCATGGAATTGGTGAATTTGATCTAAATCTTGAAAATAATTAATAGAAGTGATGTCGTTGAGTCATTCAGCAGGTGTTTCCCGGCATTCGGCCTGTACAGCCATGTTTGGGCCCTGAGAATGGCTCTTCTGCAGTCTCCATTCTAGTGAGGGAGCAGAGCTGTAACCAAACCCTGGTGGGAGAGGATTTTGGAGGTTAGGTGGGGCAGGGGTGGGGGGACACACTGTAGCAGGAGATAAAGCGCAGTGAGAATGCATTCGGGAGGGCACTGGGACTTGGGGAGTGGGGTGTCGCGTGGGAACCCCAGTCTGCCTGAGAAGACCATTAACTCAATGACCAGGGGTCTCCACTTTAGGTTTTTGAAAAGCACTACTGCATGGCTGAATCTGAGTTTGTAGAAGGGTGTCTGGAGGAATCCAAAATGGTCACTAATGTTTATTGAATGTCCACTCTGCTGGGCATGGCTGCTTCTAAGGACTTCACAACAACCCTACACTATGGGTACTATTGTTGTTATCTCCATTTTGTAGTTGAGGAAACTAAGACACGGGGAGATTAATTTGCTCAAGATTGCAGAGCTGATAATGTTGGAAAAGGCTCCACAGCCGTCCGTCGTAACCACTCGTCTCTATCCCCTTCAGCGAGCCCGAGCCTCCTTACAGGCTGGTTAAGGCATCAGGGTTAGTGGGCGCCACAGTCAGAACACAGGGGCACAGCCTGTAAGAAAGCCCTGAATTTTGTGGGCACGCTTTACATAAATTCTTTCCTGAGCTTGTCTTGAGAGGAAAAAAGTTAAATTGTATTCCACTTATTCCATTTTTACCTTTTTATAGCAAAAAGAACATCATACTGACAACAACAGAAAGAAATCACCCACAGTTTCACTTTTATTGGAGAAAATAGAATGTTTTCCACTTTTAATTTAAAACCCAAGCAAGTGGAATTTATTACCAGAATTTATTTTCTTTCCCTCCGCCTCTGGCCTCTCAGTGCGGGTGCCCCTCCCATTCGCAGGGCTCGCCAGCTCTCACTGGAGCACAGGGTCCCCACCCTTGCCGTATTGACGTGAGCTTTCGGTGTTCCAGCCAGCTAGGCCCTGGTCGTTCAGAGAGCAATTTGGTTTCAGAGGTGTTGAAACAAAGAACAGGAAAAGCAATTCTCTGCAGAGAGAATTTGCCTTATTTTTCTAAAAGTACAGCTGACCCATCTACTCTTAGGCTGGCAAACGCCCCTATGGTGTGGCGAAATTTCTCCTTGGTTCCTCCTTCACATCACTGCTCTCCTGATTAAGTCGACCAGGGTGATTAAAGAAAATGACACCGCTCTGGGCAGTTGCTGAAGGTGGGTGGACAGGCCTGCTGGCTGACCCACATCACTGACCTCTCCAGGCTGCCAGACTGGCCTTTCCAGTCCCCTTTCTCTCTTCCTCCTTCCTGAGGCTATTGCATCAGAGCAAGGCAGCCTTTGTACCCTGGGCGCGTGAGCCAGAGCATCTCTATCAGGGGTCATGGGTGCAGAGTTGAGTCGTGTGATGTTTATTTGCCCTTGGGATTGCTGCTTTGCTGGGCTTGTGTTTAATGGGTGACTTTGTGGCCTGGGGGTGAGGGCGGGGGGGAGGTCTAGCCTGCATTATCTCCTGGCTCATGACTCATTTACCACATCTGCTGCATGACAGGTTGGCACCTGTCCCCCACCCCTGGGCATCTGGGATGGTACGAAAGGACACCTCTCCTTACCCCATCTCCTGCTCTGTGCCATCCTTTAAAGGCTAGGGGTGTACTGAGTCATTTTTCTTTCCTTCAAAATCAGGGTGAGTCTTGTTAAACAAAGCTCGCAGGTGGGGCACTCCTCTCCCCTAAGCTGCTGAGCACGGTGCGGACTGCCCCAGCCTGGCAGACAAGCTCTCACCCTCCTTTCTCTAACTTAGGAATAGTGCAGTTTTGCGCATGGGGCAACTTCTGCTTTCGGGCGAATGGTGTGCATTTTCAGAGCAGAGTGTGGTCAGCTCTTTCTGTTTAGGTTTAGAGATGACTCAGGGGTGCCCCAGAGCTTGCTGCGTGGAAATTTCTGCTAAGGGGAAAGCTTGTGGGAAATTCAGAGGTGACTGAGAGGCCCCCTGCTAATCATGGTAGGAACTTTTACTTTTATCAAGAACTTTTGTTTCGGGGGTAATTTCCACATGCTCAACCTTCTTTTGAGTAACTGTGTGTCATTTAATGCAGGTGTTTCTTGAATAATCGCCACGGAGTTGGGACTGTCTATGGCACCGAGTAGGTGTATGTACTTGCATTATTTTTGTGCCCGGACTTAGCTACTATTTCTCTCACACTGTGTGCCAAGTACTGTTCTGAGCACTTTACACGTTTAATTCTTTTAATCCTCACTATGTCTCTTATGAGGTAAATCTTTACAGATGACAAAACGGAGCAACAGAGAGGCCAAGTTGGTTGTAGTAAGTAGCTTTTATGATGGCTGTGATGGTCCCTGCCCCTGGCGCCTGCCCCCTGTGTAATCTCCTCTGTTCACGTGACAGCTGGACCTCCCAACTCGCTTTAAATGAATAGAATACAGCCACAGAGATAGAATGTCACTGTCCAGATTAGGTTACAAAAGGACTAAGACTTCTGTCCAGCTCTCTATCTCTGCCTGTCCCTCTCTGAGCCCTGTCCGTGGGTGAAGCCACCTGCCACGCTGTGCGCAGCTCTATGAAAAGGCCCAAGCTGCAAGGAACTGATGTTTGTGGGCAACGTCCAGCCAAGACCCCAGGCCTGGCAGATAGTTTGATTGCCCCTATGAGACCCTGAGCCGGAGGACCCAGCTAAGCCGACAGACAGAAACTGTGAGACAATAAATGTTTGTTGTTTCAAACCCCTAAGTTTAGGGGTAATTTGTTACACAGCAATATGTAACTAGTACACTTGTCCAAGGTCCAAAAGCTTGTGTGTAAAAAGAAATGCAAAGTATAGACCCTCTATTTTTTTCTCTTAAGTTATTTCTATTGTAATGCCACTTAACTATATAGAAACAACCTAGGAGAAAGGTTTTTGTGATTATTGTATATAGCTATAAAAGCAGAAGAAATTAGAATACCAAAAAATCCAGAATTCATGTTTTTATTTCTTATTTTGATATTCCTATTTTTAAAGTGGTAATTTCATGTGATGGAAGATGTACTAAAATGAAATAGTCGTTTATTTTGGAAACAACCTTGATGTCCATCAAGAGGAAAATGAGCTATTTAAAGCCATCCTACAAAATCCTCTGCAACTTGGAAAAGGTCTCTGAGACAAAGTGCTATATGAAAAAAGCAAGTTGCAAACCAGAAACCCCCAAACAATCCCATTTATGTAAAAAAGAACCATGCAAAACAAAACTAGTATTTCTTTACTTGCTTAACAGGGACTAGAAAGATCTGGAAGGGCACAGTGGACTGATGACAGTGCCGGTTTCTGGGGCGGAGTATGAGTGGACGTCAGGAGCTTTTGCTTTGTATTTCCTATATTTCTGCAGTTTTTTCTCCTTTTGTTTTTTCTTCTCTCTTTTTCCACAATGAGAATTTATTAATATGTTTCTTGTGTAATTTAAAAAAAGTGTTGTCCTTGCTTTTCTGGTTTATTTTAGTGTGGCATTTATTTAGCTGGAGGGTCGGTGCCAAAGGAGTGATACATAGATCAGCCGGCCAGCAGAGGTGGTCCTGGCTCCGTCGTGGAAAGACCGAGAGCTTCAGTCCCATCTTTGGATCTGGGAGGTGACTTACTGAAATTGGTACTTTAATAAAGAGTAGCTCAAAGGCAGTGTGCGAATAGAACTTGGAGACCTGGAGAGAAGGAAAGAGACAGGCTTGGGGGCCTGGTGAGCCCGGAATGCTTCCTGGGACAAGAAGAAATTCTGTCCTGGGGCAGAAGGGAGAGTGAAGCTGTGAGCCAGGTAGTTGTGGCCCCTGGTCACTGCCCAAGTACAAAGATTTATGCAGGCGATAGTGTCAGGTTTGGAGGCCAAGGGTAAAGTCAAACCCAGGCTTGATGTCTTGGGGAGTTAGTGGCCCAGAAGGGGGGTGATATTAATGATCGCTCGCTCTTACACGGCACTTGCTGCACGTCAGATACCCTTTCAAGCATGGTACATCCAGTCCTTATGAGAACACTATGAGGCATGTACTTTTATCTGATTTTTTAGATGAAGAAAGGATGGATTTTGGAGATTTAATCCGTTGCCCCAGGTCACACTGCTGACACGTGGCAGAACCAGGATTTGGCTCCAGATGGTTTCAGCTGTGGTGTCTGTGCTCTTAACCACTTGGCTATCCTGCCAGAAATCCTTTTGAAAGTCTAATGCAGTGTGATAAATGCCATAATAGAGTTGGGAAGAAAGGAGGGTGAAACTAGTGCTTCCTGGACAAGTAAGAGGAAGATGTTAAGATAAAGGGACATTATTTGAATTGGGTCTTGAAGCAAGAGTAGGAGTGTGCTAAGCAAAGAGGGGTAGGGAATGCAGTGTGGGAGGGCCGTGGACAGGAGAGGGAGGGCACAGGAAGGGAGGCGGGCAAGGGCAGCTTGCACAAAGGGGAGGGCACATGAAGGAGGAGGGGTGGTTCACAGGGAGGCATGAGGCTCTTACAGCTGTTATCTACTGTTCCGGCACACGCCCAGCTGGATACACAGTACAGGATAGGTTGCCAAGAGACCAAAGAGAAGACCTGGAGATGGCAAACGAGACATATGGATTTATTGGGCAGTTTCTTACAGGGAAGGTCCAGTGGCGGCAGCTGACGGAAGAGTACACCACTGCTGTCCCCTGGGAGAAGTTTGCTTAAGTCGGCAGAGGAACAAAGGCTGCGTGCTTGCCAAGGGGGGGTTCTCCCTGCATGACCTGCATTCTAAGGACCAGAGCTCCCCCAGAGGGCCTCCATGTTGTCTCAGACCACGCCGGTCTTTATGGCAACCCTCCCACGAGAAAACAGCTGGATCGGCCAAGCCCTGGACTGTTACTGTGAGTGCTGGCCTGCAGCCCAGACAAGGGGCTTCAAGGATGCATGGCTCTTACAGGGCACGGAGGCTGGTGCCCCTACATCCACCCAGGAGTCTGTTGTCCTCTAACCTTTGTGCAGCCCCACATCAGACCTCTGTTGTGCCCCCTCTGAACTGGCTGTTGAGGTGGTGTTCCCTGCCGGGCCCCTTTCCCGGGACTGTCTGTTCTCAAATCTTTCCCTGAGCAGGACAGACACCCTTTAGTCCTCAGTGGAAACTGAGGAAAGGCAGAGAGGAGGGCCTTGAGTACTTCCCCCCCCCCCCCCCCCATCCCTAGGCATGATCTAGGATCTCCCAGAACTTCATCTGTGTAGGGCCCAACACTACGCAGAGTGTGGATCACTGAGAACCAGCAAAATTGACATCACCTGAGGCCTCAAATAATACATTCCTCTCCTTCAACATCAATTTCTTCAGATTAAAAATCCAATAACAGGCTGTCATTGAACCTGAGAAAAGAGATGATAATAAAAAGGAGATTCTGACTCCATAATAGAAAGCAGGTGACCTTTAAAATTGGTTTCTCCAGCTATCTGTGCTACAGAAATGCAGAACAGGTGGAAAAACCTGTGCTTGTACCTTTCTCCCCAGTTCCTCCCATTTCCCCACAGACCTGCTCCTTTCCCTTATGTTTCCTTGGACTTGGTGAGTGGCCACATTACTGCCCGTTTACCTGGCTGGGACTCGTGGAGCCATCCCCACTTCTCCCTCCCACTGGCTTGGCTGAGTTCTGCCCCCTCGGCATCCCACGTCCTGCCCTTCCCTGCCATTCCTGCTGCCCTGCCTTTACGGGGGCCCTGCTTAAGTCACCTGGGGCCTCCGCCACCCTGTCACCAGCCTTCCTCCTCCAGCACCTCTTCTGCCACCTCTGAAGTACAAAGTAACTCTGGCAAGTGAATGGCTGGATACGGTATAATGAGTAATAACATGTAAACTGTTTACCTTATTGTTGCATTTACCAAGTGTAAAAGTGAGTGCTTCCTTGGGTTAGGTCTGCCTAGGCCCTTTGGATTACAGAAGATGGGACTTATTTCAGACTAATCCAGGGGGTCTCACATGGAAAACAAGGGTCGGCAGTGCTAGCAGGCCTTGACATTGTAATGAGGAACCAGAAAGCCTGCAGGAAGAGGCGACTTGTGCTCTCCAATTCTTCCTCGGAGGGAGTCTATTTTCCTTCCTGTTTCTGAAAACTGGCTCTCACTGCTTGCCAGGGCCCAGGGTCAAGTCTAGTCAGCCGCACATCTTGAGTTTATGGTCCTCTCTATTCCAGCTCCCTCCTCGAGGGATGGGGCTCAGCCAGATCTCAGCTTCAAGCCCAGGTCTTAGTTGTCGGTCCAGTCAGCTAAGGCCAGGCTGGCTGGCTCGCTCGGTGCAAACATGGCTGCTAATTGCCCACCGTTGTTGGGGGTGGAAAGAATTCAGAGAAGGGGAGTTTGGGGCTGCCCAGACGCTCCACAAGTTATCTGTTATGTGTTGTAAGAAAAGACATGACCTCTGGCTTCTCAGCACTTAAGCCCCACCGGGGAAATTGAGTGGTGAGTTGAGGTTACTTCAAACAAAAGTGAAATCTTTGTTTTGTGGAAAACACTTGGCGTTCAGGATGGACGTATTGATCTCGTCTTTAAGGAATCATAAGGCTTTGGGTTTGGGAGAGAATGGTTACTTCAAATGAGAAGGACAGAAGGGTCGTTGGTTCCCAGCAGGAATGAGTGAGGGCGGTGAAGTCTCTCCTTCTCAGAGCAGCTTCCGTTTTGAGTGATGAGAGTTGAGATTGGTGGGTAGAGTGGGAACAGTCATTGGAGGGTTTGAACCCCAAATAAAAAAGCTTAGACTTGACTCGTTAAGGATGAGGAATTGTCATGGTTGAGTGGAAACTGAGTGTGTTCTGGATCACACACACCTGGATTTGAGTCTGTCTCTTCCTGTGGTTTATGTGACTTGGGCCGGTCCCTTAAGTGCAGAATCCCGTTATCCTCATCTAGAAAATAGGAATACTACTACTGGCCTGCAGTGGGCATCTGTTGTTTTCATCTGCCCAGCATCCGTTCCTGCTCCTGGTAAATGCTCCTTGGTGTCACTGAGCGACCACTCTGTGTGGGTTGGATAGGATCAGCCGCACCTCCCAGCTCAGGGAGGGACATAAGGTTCTGGCCAGGGCCACCTGCACGGCACCCTCCTCAGGACACTTTACTTCCATCTGCTGGAAATTGTTGTAACTCATATATAGATCTATGATATCTGGTATACTGTATGTGGTGTTTTCTGTACCACATAACCTGCCCAACTGTACAAAGCTGGTCTGACCTTGGCCAACTAAAAGTAGTCTACCCCTGGCCACAGATGAGGAAGGGGAAGTGACCCAATCCAGGCCAATGGGAGGTAGTTGTACCACATAAAATAGTCTGCCTCAAAGTAATGCCAACACAGCAGAGACAAGAACTGAGAGCCAGAGAGAAGCATAAATGCATCATATGAGCTACTTGATCCAGCCATGCCTGAAGCTGTAGAGTTCTTTCTGGAGTTTTTCAGTTATGTTCTCAAATAATTGTTGAGAGAGATGGTCCTCCATGGGTCCCTCTCACTCCTATATGTCTTGCTGGGTGTGCAAAGAACTGACCTGACTAATTTTGACTGGGCCATTTCTCGTAGATATGTTTGCAGCAAACAATCTTGAAGGATGACGTGATGTCTGCCTCTAGCACAAAGAGTAGGCTTTCTTATTGCTTGCTAGAAAAGTGATGGAGTTCCCAAGCTCAGTGTTCCTCAACTGTGATGCAAAGCTGCTGTGTGCAGAGCCTCCATCTGAGCCCTATTGTGTCCCCTGAAGGGCTCAGTCAGGGACCAAAGTAAACATGCTGATGCACATGCTGATCGTTGTGCCCTGAGTGGTGAAGCCCTTTGTCTCTGATCCAGGAGTCTTGTGTCTTCTGCCAGCCTCCATAAAATAGTGACAGGCTGACTTATTAGCTTGTAAGTAGAGTAAAATTAATACCAGACTTGACAATAATCCGCTCTGCATTTTTGTTTCTTAAACCAGAAAGAATCAAGATTCTGTCACTTGTAACAGTAAAATTCTAACAAGTTGTCTTCCTTATCAATTGAGGTAGTGTATGTGAAAACTTCTGTCTGGGGCTCCCGCGTAAGTGTGTTTCTATAACAGACTGTTTTATTGAACAACTTTATTGAGGTTTAATCGACGTACAATAAACCACACATGTTTAAAGTGTGCAATTTGACACTTTTTGACCTATGTATGCAGCAGTGAAACTTTACCACAACTAAGATAATAAACCTAAAGGTAGATTATTTTTCCTTTTGTTACACTGATTTTTAACATTTTACTATGGAAATATTAAACCATACACAATAATAGAGAAAATAGTATAATAAACTCCCAGGTACCCATCGCCCATCATATCAACATTCTGCCATTTTTGTTTCGTTTACCTCCTTCCTCCTTTTTTTATTTTGCTGGAGTATTTTAAAGCAAACTCCAGATATGATATTATTTTACACGTAAATACTTCAGTGTATATCTTTAACACATGAGGACTTTTCTTTAATATAACCGCAATAACATCATCACATCCAACAAAATTAACAACCATTTTTTGATATCATCTGAAAGACAGTCTCTGGTATTCACTTTCCCAAAATGACTACAAAAATGTCTTTTTCCAGTTTGTTTTTTCAAATCCACATTCAAACAGGGTCCACAGATTGCATTTGGTTAATATGTCCCGTGAGAACCCTCTCATCTATGAGTCTCCCCCCTCCTTTTATTTTCCCTTACCATTTATTTGTTGGAGAAACTGAGTCCTTCACATAGAATTTCACCGGTTCTACATTAGACTGGTTATTCTCTGGTGGACACAGGCGTTCCTCTATTTCTCACATTTCCACAAAACTCTGAGTAGGTCTGGAGCTGCTGTCCATGTGGCACCCCCTGGCCGCCTGTGGTGACTGGCATTTTCAATGTGGTTCATCTGAATTGAAACATGCTCAGTGTAAAGCGCACATCATATTTCAAAGCAGGTCTTCAGTCAAAAAGAATGTAGAATATTTTATTGATATTTTTCTATTAGTTACATATTAAAATGATAATAGTTAGGATATATTAGCTAAATAAAATACATTTAAACATTATTTTCACCTCTTTATTTTTTGCTTTTTAAAATGTGGCCACTGAAAATTTTTTTGAGGAAGATTAGCCCTGAGCTAACTACTGCCAGGCCTCCTCTTTTTGCTGACGAAGACTGGCCCTGAGCTAGCATCGTGCCCATCTTCCTCTACTTTATATGTGGGACGCCTACCACAGCATGGTGTGCCAAGCAGTGCCATGTCCGCACCTGGGATCCGAACCGGCGAACCCAGGGCCGCGGAGAAGCAGAACATGTGAACTTAACTGCTGCGCCACCGGGCCGGCCCCCAAAATTTTAAAACACATTTATAGCTTGTATTATGTTCTACTGGATAGTGCTGGTCTAGAGGCTCAATTAGATTCAGATGAGTTTTTTTCTTTTTTGACAAGAGTGCTTCCGAGATGATGTGGTATACCTCTTCTTGCGTTCCCTCTGCAGACACCTTATCCAGCTGCACGACTGTTAGTGATGGTAAGATTGATCAGGGGTGACCAGGTCGTGACGGGAGTGGGCCTGGCACTCACGGCTGAAACCTCGGTGTTCTCCTGTCGGACATCAACAATGTCACAGAACACCAGCATCATGCAGGCCACTCTGTGACCGCAATGGAGCAGGAGAAAAACACAACGACCCCATAATCATGTCTGAACATCTACGAAAAAAGGACCTTGTCCAAACCACAAAACTCCCCCCTTTATGGGCTAGTATGAGTGGCTGTTGCTCCTTTACCAGTTACAGCTCTCACTTCACTCTGTTCCTTCCTCTTAGATGAGAATTACTAAAATACTGAATAATAGAATCAGCCTGCTTCCTGACAGCATCCAATTAACAGCAAAGCCCGTTTCCTTGAACTACCCCCAGATCATCACCAAGCCCAGATCTTATAAGGCCTTTCTAGCACCCTCTCACTGAGACCTCCACGGCTCCCTTTGGTGTGCGTTCTCCCTTGTTGCAACGAGACTAACAACTTTGACTGCAGCTGTGTTTCTGGTTGACTTTGGGTAGAGAGCATTAACAGCGGGTGTAGGTGGAGTCAACCTCATCCTTCCATTATCAAGTTTCTTCGGTAGATTTTTAAGTAGGGGTACAATTTAATGCAATCAGATGTTTTGGGAATTGCCCAGTGAGTAGCTATTTGTAACCCTTGTTAAATTTGACTCATCAGTCCAACAATTTTTGGAGCCTTTCTACAAACAGACCTAAGCTTAATTGTTCATTGTATTAGTTTGTGGGAACTTCTGTAAAAAAGTACCCCCCAATGGGTGCCTTCAACGACAGTCTCACAGTTGTCTCAGTTCTGGAGGCTGGAAGTCCAAGATCAAGGTATTGGCAGGGCTGGTTCCTTCTGAGGGCTGTGAGACAGAATCTGTTCCATGCCTCCCCTCAGCCTCTGGTGGATGGCTGGCAATCTTTGTGTTCCTTGCTTATAGACACATCACCCTGATCTCTGCCTTCATGTCATATGGTGTTCTCCCTGTGTCTGTGCCGGTCTCCAAGTTTCCCCTTTTTATAAGGACACCAGTCATATTAGATTAGAGCCCATCCTAATGATTTCATTTCAACTTGATTACCTCTGTGAAGATCCTATTTCCAAATAAGGTCACATTCTGAGGTGGCAGGGGTTCAGACTTCAACATATGAGTTTTTCAAGGACGCAGTCAACTCATAATAGTCATTCACAACTGTTAGATTCTTTCTGATAGGTGTCAGTAGCCACCAATCTTAGAGGTAAGTGACAGTGGATACTTCCTGACAGTCCAACTAGTTTATATTCAAAGCAATCTTCAGTCAAGTTCTACACACAAATAGACATTTATTTAAGAAAGATGTGTTAGGAAGTAGGCTCAGGAACCGTTCACATCACCTGTTCTGTAGCCTCAGGAAGTCCCAGTTCTCTCCTCCACAGGGACTCTAACCACACCTTGTATGAAGGTTTCATCTGAGGCAGATGCCCCAGCTGGGGTGGAATTCAGGTAACCCTATAGTGGCATCAGCCAACCAGAGTGCTCTGAAGTCAGGGCTGGACATGGGCCATTCCTGATTCTAGCTCGGGGGTCCAACCTTATGGCCGAGGTGAAGGATTTACCTGGATTGTGAAAGGTGAGGAGTACCTCCAAAACACTTTGTCGTGAACAGCACCAGTTTCACCAGTGGCAACCCATTTATAGTGCCCATGATGCTAACAAATGAGTCACTAATTTCACCACTGAAAGCCTATTAGTAACACTTACTGGAATTAGCAAAGCCTCTGGTGCTGATTGAAGGCAGCTGCAGTCTTGTGATGCTCCTCTGGGGTGTGAGCCATGTTGATTAAATGCTGGCTGTGAGTTCTTGATTAGGGCAGCCAGCTGTCCCTGGAGTGTACATCAAGACCAGCAAACACATTTATGTGCCACTGTCTGAGCTGAGGTATCCAAAAGTAAATTCCAGACGTCATGACCGGGCCACACCATTTCCAGAGCGTACTTGGGAGGTTGCGTAGGACATGGATGCATGTCGGAGTGGAAAGACCATGGAATGGGTCAAGGATGCCCTTTTTCAGCTATCTTTGTGACCTTGGCAAATCACTTAAATTTTCTGAGTTTCAGTTTCTTCATCTATAAAATGAAAGGCCTGAATTAAATGATCTTTAAGTTCCCTTCAGCACTTAAATTCTGCACTTCAGTTCCGAGAGCTAAGCATTCAACAAGTACGGAGTAATGGAATTCAGACTGAGCCCCTGGCTGCTGAGAGGGCACGGCTTGCAGGCGAGATTGCATTCGTCAGGGAAGACTTCGGAGAAGCAAGGCAAAACCAGTCGCCAGTGAATTATGTCATTTGATCACATTTGTGTGTGTCTGTGTGTCTGTGTGTGTATGCATATGTGTATGTGTTTGTATGTATGTATGTGCGTGTGTGTTTATATACGTCTATGTATTTTTTTGGCCTGTACGTCCATTGACCTGTGTAGATCAAAATGATTCTTGGCACTCTAAGATTCAAACGTGGGATATTAGGTATCGTGGACAGATCTGGGGGACCCCTCCCCCTGGTCTGACGGGCGAATCTAAGAAGCAAATTGCATAGGCTTTACGTCAGTACAATAAGACCTGTGCTGTCCTGTGAGGCAGCCGTGCAGGCCATCGTCAGCCGGTTTCAAATGACCCTGCAGCCCCGCATCTCATGGCTGAAGACACCAGCTGGACAGATCCACAGCGGGAAGAGATAAAGGTATCGGGCTCTCGCATTTCCCCTCTGCGTTTGTTAGAGATTGCGGGAATAATGAATGACAGTGGTCCATGCCTCCCTCCACACGTAGACAGCGCTAGCATCTTCGAACTTTGATGTATAACCAAGGAATTCTTGTTTATGTTACCTTCAATGTATAATCTAGAGAAAAGCCCAGAGGTACTCTATCCTTTGTGTGTTGTTTTTTTTTTAACGTATATGAACTCTAAGTTTTTTTTTCTCTTCCCTGAACGTACACTGTTTTGTGAAAGACACATAAGCTGCACTTAACCTCATGCCCCTCGGAGCAGCTCCATCAGAGCACGCTGTTAAACTGTTTCCCGGGGTTCAAACCCCTCGTGCAGATTATTGAATAAACTCCTCGCTAATATCACCCCGACTCTTTATTTCAGTCGACAACATCATTGGAGGGACCTTACTGGCTTTTAGAATTTGCAGTTGGTCAAGAGGCAGTGTTGGTTTCGCTGGCCGTTGATGAGTGCCCTTGAGGAGGTTCTGTGTGCCGGCTTCAAACTCAGAAAAGTCATGTGTCCCACAGATTTAGTTCTGTGCCTCCTCTGGTGAGTCTTGGAGTAAAATGGCCATTTGCAAGACTAAAGTCTGAATAAAGATGCACGTTCCTTTATGGTCAGAATGCAAAGGGAAGGACATACTGATTTCATAGACCTTGATGAAAGCAGCATTCAGACCCTAAACATTGCCATGGACACACAGCTCAAATGAACCCCGCAGCCAGTTAGCTGTACTTTATATGGCAGTGTGTGCTTCACAGCACTTCTCACACTTCCTGCCAGGGATACTAGAGGAGAAGGACCAGCTTCCCCTTGTCTGGGATGGAAACACATGCTGGATGGAAGGGGGATGGGACCAACTGCTGTGTCCACGAGGGCAGGCAAGTTGAGTCAGCAAATGAAGCCAGCTGCTCTGAGTCAGTAGGATATGATGGGGCAGGCCTGGCACTTCAAAGGGGGAAGGCCCCCAACCAGCCCTGTGGACAGGGCCGACGACAGCCGTACATCAAGGTTGCCAGATATTCCAGCATGGCCACAGTTGCCAGAGAGTGCAGTATTTTCTCTCCCCTAAAGCTGGAAATCCAGATTTTTCTTTTTTTTTTTAAGGAAGATTCGCCCTGAGCTAACATCTGCCACCAATCCTCTTCTTTTTGCTGAGGAAGGTTGGCCCTGAGCTAACATCTGTGCCCATCTTCCTCTACTTTATATGTGGACGCCTGCCACAGCATGACTTGACAGGCAGTTCCATGTCTGCACCTGGGATCTGAACCAGTGAACCTTGGGCCGCCGAAGCAGAACGTGGAAACTTAACCCCTGTGCCACTAGGTTGGCCCCTGGAAATCCAGATTTTTACATGAAAATTCTTGATTGTTGAATGTTTGTAATGAATTCAACCTTTTTAAAGCTTCGTGGGCTGAACATAACATCTAGTATCTGTGCAACGTGGATGTGTAGGCCATTGGTGTTTCATGGAAAAAACAAGGGCTTTAGACACTCCTGGGAACAAAGTTCAGCAAAACCACTAATTGGCTATGTAACCTGGGGGACATACTTAAGATGCCTGAACCTTATGTTTCTTGTAAGTGCAAGTCAGGATACTCTTACCTATTTAGTAGGATCATTGTGAGTGTTGGACGAGAGGAGGCATTTAGCAAGGCATGCAAATACACCCGGCATTTAGTTCAGAAATGCAGTCCTTGTGTGTGCTCTGTGCAGACAACCTTTGGACCAACGGTTGTAAAGGGAGTGCTCGCAAGTCAAATCCAGCCCACAAATCCTTTTTCTTTTTAAATTGAGACATAATTGACATATAACATATATTAGTTTCAGGTGTACAACATAATAATTCGATATTTGTTTACACAGTCACCCATTTCTTAATGACAAGGATATATTTTGAGAAATGCATCATTAGGTGATTTTGTCATTGTGCGAACATCACAGAGTGTACTTACACACACAGAGATGGTATATAGCCTACTACACACCTAGGCTATGTGGTACTAATCTTAGGGGAACACTGTTGTATGTTCCATCTGTCATCGACTGAAATGTCGTTACATGGTGCATGACTGTGTTGTGAAATGATCGCCACAAGAAGTTCACATCCATCACCACACCTAGTTGTAATTTTTTTTTCTTGTGATGAGAACTTTTAAGACATAAATCCTTTTTTAAAAGAATTTTTTTGTGGGGCCCACCCGGTGGTGCAGTGGTTAAGTTCGTGCGCTCTGCTTCAGCAGCCCAGGGTTTGCCGGATTGGATCCCGAGTGTGGACCTCTGCACCACTTGTCAAGCCATGCTGTGGCAGGCGTCCCACATATAAAGTAGAGGAAAATGGGCACGGATGTTAGCTCAGGGCTAATCTTCCTTGGGGCGGGGCGGGGGGGGGGGGGGGCGGAAATTTTTGTTTTGACTTTTTCTCCTGGGTTTCGGCCTGCCCTCCACCATTCTGCTTACTCTCAAGACTGAGCATGCGCATGCAGGGCAGCTGTCCCAGAGGAGCTTCAGTCTTCTTGCCTTTGCTAACCCTGACCTGGCTGTGTCTCAGGATGTACTTCGTTGTAACTGTAGCCAGTAATGTAACATTTGAAGGAAATAATAATAATGGTAACAGACTGCTTATGAAATGGCTATGCCAGGTCTATAGCACAGGCATCACCATCGGGCCATTGTTTTCATATTGCAGACTTGACCCTCCGTCCCCCTGCCTGGGTGTGACTGTGCTAACACTTTTGACTTTCTTAGTTCTGTTACCCATCAAAGTTGCAGAGTGTCTTCTGTTTACAGAGCAGAATTCCATGGCAACTTTCATCCCTGTGTTACTCAGTAATTACACCGAGGGCCTATAAACTTTGCTGTTAAATTTTACTATGACCTAGACAGTTACAGTAACCCATCCTTGTCAACGTTTTACAAAGCGTGTTTCAATACTCTTATCTCATTTGAACTTCAAAGCAACTCTGTTTCTGTCCCCACTCCATGATGTGAAAAGCAGAATGCAGTGAAGATGCGAGACTTGCCTATGGTCGCAAAGCTGACAGATCCCTTTTTAGGACAGCCTCCAGCTATCTGGAGTGGCGTGTCAGCCTCCTCCCTTGAAATGAGGCATGAGCTCTTCACTTGCTCACTGTCCCCACCAGCCTGCTAGTTTCAGCTTTGCTACATGCCTGATTCCTTAGCCATCTGGGGTTGTGCCCCCAGCATATGGGATATTCACCTGACCCTGAACGCTGTATAGTGCGTTTTCAATCCCTACTGCATCAAGCGCTGTTCAGTGATGAGAAGCTTGATGATGCTGACTGTGGAGAAACAATACAGACTTCGTGGCCCATGCAGAGACTGGCCCGTGCAGTCAGCAGGATAGTAAACTCAACATGCGTGTCGTGGCTCAGACTTCTCCGGCTTCCGCTCTCCACCATATGTAAATAACTTAGTGGATTTACATGGCTTCGGTCAGCCATGGCACCAAAGCATAAATGCTCATTTTCCCAGCATATTCTGTGCTAAAAGCATGATATAAAAATCCAGCAAACAATGTTTCCTCTGTCCAACAATAATTAAAAGGTTATGTCTCAGGCATTTGGGAAATATCATGGCTTCCCCAGGAAATGGCTGTGGAAAGATTTCCCATGGTGGCTAACAGCGGGTGGTATGGAAGTAAATGCAGCGGCCCTGAAAATATGCGCAAGTCACACATCCTGGGCCTCAATGAAGTATAATGGGCGCCTGATGGATCCTAACATTTTCAAGGCTGGAAAATTGTGATTTGGGGAGTTGTAAGCAGTTCATGCTTCCTAGGGTAGAACCACAAGTTTGTCTTTGGGGTTACATCAATGAGAGTCATTTGGTGCAAGCAACAGGAACTGGTTTCAGCAAAAGGGATTTTTTTTGGAGGATATGGGGTAGCTTAGAGAACAGGAATAAAAACGGATGAACTGTGGTCTTTGATAGAACGAGGAAGCAGGTGGCAAGAACTACCAGGCCGTCTCTTTGGGATTGCGTTTAGGGTGAATGATCATTCAACTTCAGCCTCAGAGTCACTCAGCTCAAGGTGCGGATTCTAAGGAAGAATATTTGAGTTTCTAACAGGTCTCTCACTCACGCCTGGGAGGAAGTGCACCTTGACTGGCAGTCCCACCATGACTGCCTGCCATGGGCTGGATGGTCAAACCCAAATTCTGACGCTGATTCCAGAAGATGGGGGCGCACCGCCAAGAAGGCATCGCCCCAGGCAGACTTTCCCTTTGTTCCGGGAGGGCCTGCTTCCCCAGACAGATTGGTCAAGCAGCTAAGACAGGTGTCTACTGTTTAGGGGAGAGGATTCAACCAGACCTGTGTCAGATTCCCAGGGAAGAGCATCCGATTGTCTGAGATTGGGTCAGATGTCCCCTGCTGGTCCAGGGTCACTGCTGTAAGCAGCTTGTTCCCCAAAGAGATCAACTGTGCAATTAAAATGCTATGAGCAGGGTTTTGTAAATGATAATAAACTATTATTATTTTCAAATGAATTCATATATAAATAATTAAAAATTCATCACTATTGACTTCTAGTGTGGGAAATAGCCGTAGGTATAACCCAGATGAACAAAAGCTCTTTGGGATCCTTGATAATTTTTAAGAATTTAAAGGGATCCTGAGACCAAAAATTTGAGAACTGCTGCTCTAGTGAAACTTCTTTCGTATGGAAGGAAGAAGCGTCAAGAGTGGAAGACAAGATTCCCTCTTTGACAACTAAGAAGCTTATCTCGGGAGCTGTTTTGGAAGACACTGTGGGTTGGCCACTGAGGGTTATTCCCATCTCACTATAGAGGTGTCTACATAGTGTTATAGTTTCTATATAGCATTATTCCTTACATTTCAGCAGTGGATGGTCTTGTGTGCTGGAAGGGTTGACCCAGCTCACTGCTTTAATATCTCCTAAAGACTCAAGGAAAAATACCTTTATAGTTCATAAAAATGTGTTATTTGGGCTCATACTGGCTAACTCTTCAATTTGTACTAATAGCACCAATGTTTGCACAAGGTAGAAGAGTACGGTTGAATGGCGTGGGTGTCAGGACAGTAGGGCCTTTGTTTGGATGGTGATCCCGTGTACGATCACAGCATCTCTTTGTCTCTTGGGCCACTATTCTTGCTCTGTGCATATGCATCCTATTATTTGTGGAACTAAAGCTTGTCCTTAGAGTAATGAATCTGCTGGAGACAAGGACATATTGTTTGAAAGGCACCGAATGCCTCAGGTTTGCATGCTGTTAAATCTTGCAGTTCAACTTGTTAGCACAGGTTTATTGAATGCCCACTGTATACTAGGCACCATGAGGCCTATGGTGATGACTCAGGCATGGCCTGCCTTTCTGGAACCAAGATCTGTGGGGTCACCAGCCTCTCCCCGATCTTGGTTCTTGCAAGCCAGGAAGAAGCTTTGATTACGTGGAACACATTGTGTTTTCCTTGTTGGAAGTAGACAGCAGTCTCCTCAAGCTAAGAGAAAGTTTGGGGACTTGATCCACTGCTGTCTTGATCTAAGAGACACCCCGCACACCCTATTAAGAACGAGAGTCTCTGAGTTTGTGCGGGGTTGGCAACGGAGAGAAACACAGCGTGGGGAGTCGTTGCATCGTGTCTCTGTTCTCTCTCTGGGGTCGTTGTCAAGAATGACTTATGTAATCAGCCTGATTTAGAAGACTTTCAGTGTCAGTGAGCAGTCCTCTTTTATTCCTTCTGTCTTCTGCTGGCCTTTCCTGGGCCGCTATTTCCGTCAAACTATTGGCATTCTGTCTGAATCAATAGCAGGCAGAGGCCTCTTTCTTGGATGTGCAGCCCAGGATATTCTCCCTGGGATCAGAGATGAAGAACGATGGTTGTTTGGAATCAAGAGAGACTTTGAGAGATGAGCTTCTAGCCCAATCTTGCTTTCGTCTTGGCCTACAGACACTGTGGTGTAGCTGCTTAACAGCAGAGTCGAGACAAGGACCCTGGTCTTCTCTCACTGAGTCCATTACTTTTGCCATACTCTGTGCTTGCATTTCCTCATTTTTTCATCCAATATTTCTTGAATATCTATTATATTTTAGACACAGTGCTAGGCATTGGGGGATGAGCAACATAGACATGTTTCCTAGTCTTACGGTCTCTAGCGGAGGAGATACCTAATTAATCACGCGGTGCAGTACAAAGGGAGGCACCCAACCCCCTTGGTGGGGAGATGAGGGAGGACTTCCTGGAGGAAGTGATGTTTAAACTAAAAACCGATGAGCAAGTAAGAGTTTGCTGGGGGAAAGGTGGAGGGGGTCCCAGGAAGAGCAAGAGTACACGCAAAGGCCCCAGACAGAAGAGAGTGGTGCATTTGAAGAAATGAAAGAAATTCCTAGTGGGGCAGGTAAGCAGGGCCTGGATCAGGTAAGTCCTTGTAGGCCATACTGAAGTTGTGGACCGAGGGCAGTCCAGGTTTAAGCAGGACTGTTGCAAGGTTTAAGCAGGATTTTAGCATGATCAGAATTGCATTTGAGAAGACTCACTCTTACTGCCACCTGGAGAGTGGGCTGAAGGTGGGCAAGACTGGGAGAAGAGACCAGTTAGAGGTCCTTGTGAGAATCCACATGAGAGAGGATGGGGGCTTGGACCAAGCTTGTGGTGGAGGGGCTAGAGAGAAGTGAGCAGATTTTTGAGTATGCCTGTGATGGACGCACCGCGGGAGGCGGTAAGCCAAATGGGCGCCATATCCCGGGAAGGGCCCACAGGCAGAGGATGAGGCCTGAGGAGTAAGGATGGAGACGATGGTGGGCGTGTTGATACTGAGGTTGCTTCCGGACTTAGAGACACACATCTTAAGTTGACATATCAAGTAGATGCCTGTTACGGGCTCAATTTTGTTCTCCCCAAGTTCATGCGTTGAAGCACCAACCCCCTAGTACCTCAAAATGTGACTGTATTTGGAGACAGGGCCTTTAAAGAGGTGACTAAGTAAAAATGAGGCTGTTGGGGTGGGCCCTAATGCAATCTGACCGGTGTCCTTAGATACCAGGAATGTGCGCACTGAGGAAAGAGCACGTGAGGGCAGTGGGAGGGCGGCCATCCACAGGCCAAAGACAGAGGCCTCAGAGGAAGCCGGCCCTGCCGACGCCTTCGTCTTGGACTTGTAGCCTCCAGAAACTGGGAGACAGTAAGTGTGCATTGTTTGAGCTCCCAGTCTGTGGTATTTTGCTATGGCCGGCCTCGCAGACAATACAATGCCTCAGACAAGTGAATAATTTATCTCCTCCTCCAACTAATTCCCTTTAAGTGGAGATGTCCACAGGCAGTTGGGTTTGGGGTCTGCAGAGGGCCTAAAGTTAGAGCTGTGAGGTCCTCAGCGTATAGACAGAGGCTGCGAGACGATGGGGTCACCCACAGTACGTGGGTGGAGGAGACGCGGGCCTGGGCCTGAATGCCGAGAAAGGCCGCCATTTCAGGACCAGTCAGAGATGCAGGGGAAAATCCAGATCCCCCGTGCCACGGGAGCCCAGGAGGGCAGTGACCGCGGGGGTCAGGCTGAGAGAGAGGCCGGGCAATGAGGCGGCAGATGGGAGAGCATTTTCAGAGGAGTGAAGGGGAGGCAGCCAGGCTGCCGGGGTTGAGGAGGGCGAGGTCAGGAGCTGGAGACAGTGGGATACACGTGGCTTACGAGAAGTTTGGTGAGGTGGGAAAACTGATATTCAGACCAGAACCTGGAGTGGGGCCGAGGAAGAATCTTTTTTTAAAAATAACATGAGATACTTGAGCAAGGCTAAAAGCTGATTAGACAGGGCCAGGTTCACTGGTCAAGTGAGAGGGGACATGCCGTAGAGTCCAGGCTCCCAGGTCAGGGCCCAGGGCTCTGCTGCCCCCGTCAGGAGATGGGCCTCGTCCAGAGGAGGGAAGGCGCAGACTGGTTGCAGGTGCCGGGGCTGAGGGGGCTGCCTGCTGGCCGCTTCCGTTCTCTCTGGGAGGAAGGAGAGGCCCTCAGCAGAGAGCAGGGCAGCTGGGGAGAGGCGTCCTGTGAAATCTGAGGAGTGTGGAGACAGTCCCCCTGAGTGACGCACTGGGGGCCAGGCAGACCCCACTATGAGCCGGACCACTGCAGGTGTTTTACAAACGCTGTTGAAAATAAGCTGATGGATAAAATTATCCTTATTTTACAGCTGGGAAATCCCGGGCTCCGGAGGTCAAGAATCTGCCCAAAGTTACATACCTTGTAAGTGTCCTGGGCAGGATTTAAGCCCAGATCCCTCCACGCCTTGGCCCTATGCCCTCACCGCGTTGCCTTCCCTGCCCTGGACTGGATCAGACTGGTAGGTGCCTTGGCAGGCTAGTAATTTGCCCACCCTTCAAGCCTACATGCATTTGAAATTTCCCCGGAGTTTATTTAGAGGAAGGTTGAGTTCTTTGTGCAGGAAGGGGAGGAAGGAGCCAGCAGACCCCAACCTGCACCGTCATCTCAGCACAGCCAAGGCCGAAGTGAGTGGGACCCACTCTCCGCAAGAATGCGGTTCGCAGGCTCCCCTCTGGAACTGGGTGCCTGCTGGGGAGTGGGGAGTCAGGGTGGATTTCGAGGGTGGGAGGGAGTGGGGACCTCCACACCCTCCCAGCCTAGTGGCTTATCAAATTGCAGATGCTTCTCTGTTTACAAACGGCTTAGGTTTGGAAGGTAGTTCCTAAATCCATTTGTGTGGAAGTCCAACTACACATGCCTTAGACAAGCCGCCCCCACACCATCAGTGGGGGGATTTTCCTCTGACTGTCACTTTGTTTCTGTCTATCTGGGAAAGACTTAGAGGGGAGTAGTGGTTGTATTTCTTCCAGCCACATACAGTGACCTTCCCAAAAGGAGTTCTGGAAAATTCCATTGTTTTTCTCCCTTGTTACATTTCCAGTGACATTTTAGCTCCTTGTGATATTTAGGGCTATAGATGTGTCCTGGACAGTCATCCTGCTGAACCGCCCCAGGCCGCTCTGGCCATACTGTGCCTCAGTTTCTCACAGGGTGTGGGATAAGAGACCTGCCTTGTTTTGTGGGCATGGGTGATTTGCTGCTGAGGTCACGGAAGTCTCCTGCTGTCAGAACCCATGGGAGCTGCCATAACCCTGTTTACATGAGTTTCTCACAGTTCATCAAGCCGCAGGACGTTCAGCCTGGGGAGTGGTGAGATGCTCCCTTGCTCCTGTCTCAGGAAGGTTTCTTTTCTCACTGTGGATGTTTCCACTGAAGCAAACTCCTCAGTGTTTGCGCCTTGATGGTTTGAGGTCAGTTGTGGGAAGCAGCAAATGTTCCAGGCCTAAAAGATACAAGGTAACAAACAACAAGAACCTCAGACAGGGAGAGCGAGGAGGTTAATGACGCATTCTCAGCGCCTCCTAGGAATCTGCCTTGCGGACCCGGCTGGAGGGTTGGGGGTGACCAGCCCTTCTGTTTTGCCCTGAGTGAGAGGTTTCCAGGGACACCAGACTTTCAGTCCTGAAGCTGGGAAAGTCCTGGGCAAACCAGCATGAGTTTATTATAGAATAGTTTTGGATTTAAAGAAAAATTGCAACGATAGAACAGAGAGTTCCCATATACCCCGGACCCAGTTTTCCCACTCTTAATTTATGAGTATGGAACATTGTTCACAATGAACGGACCAATATTGGCACATTATTATTAACTAAAGTCCACACTTGATTCAGATTTCCCTTGTTTTTATCTCGTGTCCTTTTTCTTTTTTTTTTTAAGATTTTATTTTTTCCTTTTTCTCCCCAAAGCCCCCCAGTACATAGTTGTATATTCTTCGTTGTGAGTCCTTCTAGTTGTGGCATGTGGGACGCTGCCTCAGCGTGGTTTGATGAGCAGTGCCATGTCCGCGCCCAGGATTCGAACCAACGAAACACTGGGCCGCCTGCAGCGGAGCGCGTGAACTTAACCACTCGGCCACGGGGCCAGCCCCTCGTGTCCTTTTTCTGTTCCAGGATTCCACCCAGGACACCACATTACGGTGAGTTGTGGTGCCGTCCAGCCTCCTCTTGGCCATGACAGTCTCGCAGACGTTTCTTATCTTCGGTGACGGTTTGAGTCGCACAGCTCAGGTATTTTGCAGAATGGCCCTCTGTTGGCGTTTGTCTGATGTTTTTCTCATGGCGAGACTGGGCATATGGATTTTGGGGAGGAAGACCCCAGAGTAAGGTCCCCTTCTCATCACATCCCATCGAGGGTCCATGCCATCAGCATGACTTGTTGCTGCAGAGCCCCTTAAACTCCTGCCTCAGGTGGCGTTTGTCCGGTGTCCCTGCCATCTCCTCCCTCTGTGTTGGGCTCTGTGGAGGACGTCTCTCCACGCAGCCTGCACCTGGGGGCCTGGAGCTGTGCTCCCCGTCCTTCATCGGGGAGGAGTTACGTAAGTTATTTGGAATAATTTGTCATGGGAGATTTGTCTGCTCCCCCCTGTGTATTTGTTCCGTCATTTGTTTGTATCAGCGTGGACTCATGGGTATCTGTTTGTACTTGGGGCTTCTTTATTTATTGTGCTGTAGTTCCCTGAGGACAAGTGCTGCTGAGCATCTTTCCATACACTTATTTGCCATCCATGTGTTTTCTTTGGTCGGGTGTCTGTTCAGATCTTTTGCCCTTTTTAAAACGGGGTCATCCGACTTTTGAGAGCCATCTGGGAGGCCAGTTGTGTGTCTGTGTGTGCAGGGGTGTGTGTGTGTGAAGATGGGGAAACCCTGCCAGCCCCAGATTTCTTCAGCTGTGGCTTCTGAGAGTCTTCTTCTGGAGGCCCAGCCTGCCACCCGGACTCAGATCTGACCCGGGCAGCCAGGGTTCAGAGCAGACTGGCATAGACCTGGGTGTGGTTCAGTCAAAACCACTGGCCTCAGTTCTTGGCTTCTTTCCATCCCTTGCCAAATGCTTCACAAAACAGATTAGGAACTGAAATATTTCACAATCCCACAAACTCCCATCGTCTTTCCCCACCATACAGAACTAGCTCAGGCAGCATCAGCCACAGGACACACCAGCTTGACAGGACTGCGAAAATACCCCGGTTTCTAGGCTTTCCTCTTCACGAAGCCTCGAGCAGGATGGGTTTGGTGGATGTGTGGATGCGCGGACACTTCCTCAGCTTGGATGTGATTCTTTCCTCCTTTCTTCAGACACACCTCGAGGCTTTGGGACCTGAGCGTATGGTCACAGGAGAAAATCGATTTGGGAGAATGCCATGCAGCACCGTCACACGACAAAGGACTGCTTGTGTTGACTGATGTTTAGGCATCTCTGGTAATTTCTCTGAAGTTTCCTTGTTTTGAAGACCCCCTTAAAGCTGGAGACCCATTACTGTGGCAATTTACAGTCGTCAGTTTTTCAAAGGAAGTGCCGCTTGCCTCTCAGCAAATTAGAATTTTGACCAGCCAGCAGATCAAGGAGTTTCATCTGTGCAGTGGAAGGTGGGGTGGCCACTAGGGGTCAGGCGATGTCCTGACAAGGGAGGCACAGTTCGCCGGGGGCGAGGCCAGGGGAGGAGAGGCGCCCGGCCCACTGGGTTTTTGGCGAGAGGGACGTGCACCGATCCTGGATGGGGCTGCAGAGTAGGCGTTCTCAGCTTCAGCAACAGGAGTTTAGTTTTGTTTTCTGGCTTGAAAGCTAATTCTCTGAAGAGAACCAAAGATTTTATGTCTGTCATTTTGCCTACAATTTCTCTTCGCTGCAGATGTTCAAACGTCATTTCGTGTCTCTCTCACCAGCCCTGTCCGGCCATCCCTGGTGGACTTGGGGTGCAAGAACCCCAGTGTTCTCTCTGCTGCCCAAGACGTTTTTATTCAGATGAATTCTGGATAAAATGGAAAAGATCAACGAAGAGGAGGGCTGGGGGAGGGTGGGATTAGCTGACCCCGCAGCCCATTGAGGAGGTGGGTGAGGGGCCGTGATGTGGAGGATGTCTCTCCTGCCGCCAGATCCCAGAGCTCCGGGCACCTGGGAGATCAGGTGCCAATCCCGCTCTTCCCACTTGCCCTGGGTAGCGCCCCTCTAGATTCTAGTGCCCAGGGCACATGCTGCTACTCAGTCTTTTCCAGCAAGCCTGATGGGCCTCCGAACGCCTCCCGGCCCAGCGCTTCGGGCAGGCACCATGAGCTCCGCCTCCCTTCCAGGCGTGGCAATGCCTCGCTGTCAAGAACAAGTTTCTGTTGAGCTTGACATTCCTCTCTCCTGCTTCTGTGGTTGTGGTCACTGTTTGCAATTTAGATGTCTCTGGAAGATTTTCAAGAGTCTTCTTAAAATGTGGTTGAGGTGTTATTGCACAGTGGCCGACCATGGGCTGGGTTCAGGCACTGATTTGTTTCTGGCTGAAATGGTGCTCTGGGTAACGGTTACAGGGTATTTTGCTAGAGATTTAGTCCAACTCCTCCGTTTTCCTCATGAGCGTAGTGTCTGTCCAGAGCCAAGCTCCACCCTACTAACTGGAGTTTGCTGGGGTGAGTGTCACTGCACCAGCATTCAGAATTGCAAACGATGGCGGGAGATACCAGTGTTTTCCTCATCAAATGGCAAAAATTAAATAAGCTAGTGACCTACAGCACTGATGGGGAGTGAAAAACAGGCCTCCTCATATATTGTAGCTAAGAATGTAAATTATTACCATCTTTGGGAAAATAGTATAGCAATATCTAATTAAAATAAAAATTGCATATTTTGGTCTCGAATCTCATTTTGGGGAGTATATTCTTCAGATATATGAAAGTAGAAAAACATAAAAATAAATAATCAAGGTGCTTGTTGCACACATTCTAGAGGCAAAATAAAACATAGTTGAGACATCTCCTGAATGTCCATCACTAGGATATATTTTGGTATAAATATAATTTGGTATATTCATACTTTCAATCTGAGTATAAATGAATGAGGCAGACCTGTGTGAATTGTTCTAGAGGATATCCATGGTAAATTGAGTGAAAAAAGGAAACTGGAAATCTTGAACATAATATGGTTCAGTTTTTGTACGAATGAAAAACTTAAAGTGTCTATGTAGGAACATATGTTGTACACAAGCATGATGAAAGGTTTGGAGGGTACCCACTGGGCTTCTGAGCTTTAGGGCTGGGAGAAGAGGGGGTGCACGTGTGTGTGTGTTTGCATGGGGTGGAAGTATTATGAATTTCTCTCTTTAATGTATTTTAAAAATAAAATGCATATAAATACTTCTGGGATAAAAAAAAATTGGATGAGGAAACACGGTCCCTAAAAGGTTAAGGCCGTTGACCAAAGTCTTGACAACTGGTTAACGGCCAAGCGGGAGCTATGACACAGGCCTGCTGAGTCCAGATTCCCTTTCAGTCCTCTGCACAAGTTGCTATTTAAAAAATGTAGCTGGCAAAACTCCTTCCTGCTTCTTCTATTTGATGTTTTCGCCCCTCCCTTTCCTTCTCTACTTAGCAGCCAAGCTCGGAGAGCCAGCACTTTTAGTTGCAGCCAGACCCTCTGTTCTTCTTCCTCAGGCAGCCGGTTTCCTTTGCCTGGATACGTTAATTTCCATGACCTGGTTAGTTGTTGAATGGCAATCCCCAGAGCTAAAAGAATTGAGGAGGTGACTGAAGACATACATTCTCTCATTGTCCAGTCAAGACGCTCTCCTTGGTCTGACGGTTTTTCAGAAGCCAGCATTTTATTTCATTTCCAGCTTCACATGACAGTTATTGTGTCCTTGGGGTTACAAGAAATAGAATCTCACCTGTGACCTCCGTCCACACTGCCAGCTCTCCAACGACATCATGGAACCCGTGCAGCTTAATTTGGGCTTTGCTCAGCTTTCTTTGGGTTAAAGTTAACCTGTGGACCCTTCTGAATAGTTTGTCATTTAATCCAGGGGGAGATTGTTGCCCGTCAAATGGAACGCATTGCTGTGTCCACTTAATTTTTTCTTTTTGTACCTGGGAAATACTTTTTTTCCTGATGTTCTTGACCTCTGGAAGAATGTTGGAAATAGACAAGCACAAAGTATGAATCTGGGCATGAAGAAATTATAAGGCCGTATGGTATGCAGAATAATATCCTCCCAAAGCTGTCCACGTCTAATCCGAAATCTGAGACTGTGTTAGGTTACACGGCAGACGGGTCTTTGCAGCTGGGATTCAGTTAAGGGCTTTGAGATGGGAGATTGGCCATTACTGGGGTGGGCCAGATCTAAGCACATGGGTCTTTAAAAGCAGGAACACTGTCCTGGCTATAGTCAGGACACGTGGCTATCGAGGAAGGGTCAGAGAGAGGCACCATTGCTGGCTTTGAAGATGGAGGAAGCAGCCAAGAGCCAAGGGATGCAGGAGGCCTCTAGAAGCTGGAAAATGAAAGCAAACGGATTCTCCTCTAGAGCCTGCAGAAGGAACGCGGCTGTGCCGACATCCCGACTTTAGCCAGGGAGCCCCGTGCCGCCTTCGAGAGTCCCAGTAAACCAGGCGTGCCACGGGGTGGGCTCTGGCTCGTTTCTCACTCTTCTCTTGACTTTTCCCTCTTCTATGTGGAAAGGTCCTCAAGCTGATTTTCCCCCATAATAGCAAAAGGATCAGCTGTGACTGAGCCATCAACTCCTTGCTCACATCCATGGAAAGGAGAAGCATGAAATACGGTATTTTCTGTAGTGTGGTTTGGCCAGTTGGATCATCTGCTGGTCCTGGACCAGCCCTGGGAGTGCCAGCTACTGATGAGTAAGCCTGGGTTCCTAGACCAGTCCTGGCGGGGGATAAGATGACTGTGACGGCATCCACACAGAGGAGGGCAGATCCCAGAGGAGAGAGGGCACATCTGGCTCGCCCTGCCCTCAAGGTCCCGTCGGGTTAATAATACACTCCACACGATTCAAGCAAGTTGAGTTGGGTTTCTGTTACTTGCTGCCAGAAATATCCTATTAGCCATGTGCTCTCCACACTCAGAAGCACAGGCCCCTCCTGCCTGCTTCTTTCTTCCATGGTTCCGGCCTGGCTCCCGCAGGCCTTTCAGTTCATGACCTTCTGAACCTGACAGTGTCTGGTAAGACTCAGCTTTCCTCCTGAGAACTGGCCCCCGGGCCCAGGGCCAGCCGTGCGCTGCCTGCCCGGTGCCTCTCCCCGCTCCTCCACCCACGCTGGCTTTGCTAATTGATCCTGGCACTCCTTCTTGCTGAGTCCACATGTGGCCTCACGATGTTCAGTACCACACTCCAGGCAGCCAAGGCTGGTTGATCAGAGTTGGCACAGGGGATGGACCCAATTTGGCATATTAGCGTAACTAGACATCGTCTTTTTTTCTTTTTAAGTAGTTGCTTTGCCTTGTCAGTTTATATTGAGATAACGACCAGTTACAACTCTCAGACCTCCCTCACTTGTCTGTCTCCATATTTCCCTAAGCCTGAGCTCGGCACAGCCTGTAGGTAGCCAGCCAGAGGAACCAGGGCCTGGCCTGTTTGTGTTCAAACCTGAACCTCCGATGCTGTGCCATTCTAGTTTAAAACAGGCTTGAGGGCTAATTTCCCTACTCCCAGCCTCTTAGATGATTTATATGTTTGTGGTATCATTCACTTTTTATAAAAGGAATATAATTCACTAGAATTCCAGATAGGAGGGGGGTTGCTCCCTTTGAGAAAAACTATCAGGACAGGAGACATGCGGCAGGTCCCGGGGGCCGGTGGTCACCTGTCAGGTTTATGGCTTTTGGAAGAAGGCAGTGCGTGCGCAGTGCACCTCAGAGCAGGAGGAAACGGGCGAGCAGCTTGTGGGAACCACGTGGAGAAGGACACTGATGGAATTCCCCCCAGCTGCTCAGAGGTGGCTCTTTGGCAGTGAGCTGCGGGAAGAGGGCCTTGGGAGAGTGGTCCTGCCGTCCTGTGCACTGTCACTCCCCGCATCTTGCCTCCACAAGACCTGCAGCAGTGACTTCTGTTTGTTGTCATTCTGTCTAGAGGCAAACGTGGATTTCTTCTGGATATGACACCATGCTGTTCCACCCTCAGGTCCAATTTATTCAGGTAACAGTTTGTTTCATGGCGGTATCTTTTACATATTCGAGCCATCTTCTTCAATCTGTTTGTGTCTTCATAGTTGTGGCTCCTTTTGAAGGCTGGCAGAATATGCCACCCCAGAATATGCCACTTTTGCATAAGGGTTATTTTGAACTGAAGGCCATCGAGAAGAAGCAGATACAAGAAAAGCACTCTGCCCTCCCCCTATTTGCCTAAAAGGAGGACATAAGCTTGGAAAGGTGTCCCCCCCACCCCCAACCAGGAAGGATGGAGGTTAATCACCTGAGACAACTTACACCCTGTTCAGCCCAGAGAAGGCGCCAGAGGAATCCTCATGACAAATCTTGCTAACTAGCCCTTATCTTCCATTAGTAAATGTACCCCAGACATTTACCTTCCCACAATTTGCTGTCTTAGGAGCTGAAGGTCCTTTTCTTTGTCTTGTCACTTCTCTAAAAATTTATCGTTCCTTTGTTAAGATGCTGTATGAGCCCAAGTTCTAACCATCTCTTTGAGTTACTCATCCCTGAGTGCTCCCATGTGTACGTAAACTTCTCTTTACTTTTCTCTTCTTAATCCGTCCTTTGTCAGACTTATTTGTGGGGCCTGGCCAGAGAACCTAGGAAGATAGAAGAAAAAAGTTACCTTTTTCCTCCCCTACACTCTTCTTATTTTATGCAACCTTCTTCTCTTTTTTTCTTCTTTTTTGAGGAAGATTAGCCCTGTGCTAACTACTGCCAGTCCTCCTCTTTTTGCTGAGGAAGACTGGCCCTGAGCTAACATCTGTGCCCATCTTCCTCTACTTTATATGTGGGACACCTACCACAGCATGGCTTGCCAAGCGGTGCCATGTCCACACCTGGGATCCGAACTGGCGAACCCCAGGCCGCCGAGAAGTGGAGCGTGCGCACTTCACCGCTGCGCCACCGGGCCGGCCCTGCAACTTTCTTTTAGTTCACTTTGACATTTTTCTTGGCTTATATTTATTGCATCTCATTTTCTCTCATTTACTTTTATTTTTGTTTTTCGCCCTCCATTTTATTATAGCTTTTTTCTTTTTATGACTTTAAATCATCTTTTAAATTTCTCTTATTTACATCTTTTTTTATTGTCAAGTATCAACTCTCTTGGCTTACTCAGTGGCAAGCAGGAAGGGGTGGGACTAAGGCCTCAGGACCCTGAAGAATCTTTGAATTTCTCCTGACAGTCTCAGTGTTTTCTCCAACACCCCTCTTTAAACTTTGATCTGAGAATTCAGGAAACTCACTAACTCCTCCCCAACCCCAGTAATGAGGATTGGTACAAATGCACATCAGATTCCGGAACAGTTTTCTTCTCCGGAGTAGAAGGTTGGAGGAAGTTGCAGTCACAGGTGGGAGCTGAAGCCGCAAGAAAGGAAACAAAGGGAAGAAGCTGGAGCTTTGGAACTGGCCAGCTCACCGGGGCAGGAAAACAGCTGGGAGGCCCCATCTGCGCCCAGGTACGTTCCAGCCGTATTGGACACGAACTTTATGGCCCCGTGACCAGTTCCAGTTCCCACGGGGCAGTGTACCTGGAGCTGCCGGCTGTTTCCTGCTCAGACGTGGGTCGGCCCATGTCTGAGCCGGGTTTAGCCTGGGGTGAATTCGCCAAGAGAGGGAGAAACACTCACTTTTGCCCCGGTCATTGGGCAGTAGCCCTCTGATGCATGATGAGAAGGGAACATGGCTATTTGCAAGTTAGATTCGGTACACAGGAGAAATGCCTGCATGCAAGACGCTGATCTCTTGTAGGGACTTAATGAAACTAAAAGTAGGGGGAAAAATCCTTCCTTGGGAATGTGCTACTTTTGTTGAAAAAACTTGAAGAAGGTTTTTCTGTTCTCGGTAACCTTGGCTGACGTTAATTGGCACCTTCTTACTCAGTCGGTCAGCAATGGCTCCCCTCTTTCCCACCATTGATAACAGACATTTTTGCTATGTTCTACTTTTTAATCTTGGCAAGAAGGAACATTGGCCAAAGGACTAGCTTATTATTCAGCTTTTTATGCCAAATATTTATGAAACACGATGTGGTCAAAATTAAATGCAAAACCTTCCTGCGCTTCCTTTTCTCCATATAAGGATGGCTACGTTTCAGTTGCTCTGTGCTTGGAGCCCCCAACCGTGAAACTTGCAGGGACTTCCTTGGTCCTTGTCTTTCAGAGGTTTGGAACACATTGTCACAGTTTGGGCCACCGTGAACCAAAGAGAATGAAACTCTGGAACCACCACTGGCTTGCCGGCTGTCTCCCACCCCATCAGGTTTCTCTCTCAGGCATTCACTTGGGCCTCTCTTAAAGCCAGTCGGCCTGCATTCCTTCTGTCACTGCTGTCAGGTTTATGGAGCTAGACAGATGCGTTTAATGCAGCGGTTCTTGGTCATTTTGGGAGTAATACTTTTTTTGAGGGTTTGAGGAAAGCTAGCCTTTCCTGAGAAAAGTTCACAAAATGTGGGAACATTCCAAATGCTGCCTACAGTTCAGGCTCCCCTGGCTCCTGAAGCGCATCCCGGGACCTCAGGTTAAGAATCGTCCATAAAGGATGGGACTGTGGGCGTAATGTCAGTTTTCTTAGGTATCGTATCAGTCGGGGTTAACCAGAGAGGCAGAAGAGCAGGAGACCTATATTCAGACGTTTACTGCAGAGTTGGCTTGTGTGATCCTGGGGGCTGGCTGTGTGATTGTGTCCTTCCAAAATTCGTATGGCGAAACCCCCAGGGTGATGGTATTTTGACGTGGGGCCTTTGGCAGGTGATGAGGTCATGAGGGTGGAGCCTGCAGGAACTGGATTAGAGGCCTTATAAAAGAGACCCCAGAGAGCTCCTTTGTCTCGTCTGCCTTGTGAGGACTGGGCGAGAAAATGGCCATCTATGAACCAGGAAGCGGGCTCCCACCAGACACCAAATCTGTTGGCGCCTTGATCTTGGACCTCCCAGTCTCCAGAACTGCAAGAAATAAGTGTTTATGTTTAAGCTGGCCTGTTGATGGCTTTTGTAATAGCGGCCTCTACTAAGATGGCAAGCCTGAAATCCATAGGGCAGGCCGTCAGGAAGGGCCCTGGGCGAAGCTGATGCCTGCAGGTGGAATTTCTCCTTCCAGGAAGCCTTAGCTCTCTTCTTGAGGCCTTTCAACTGATCGAATCGAGCCCCCTAGATTATCTAGGATGGTCTCCCCCACTTAAAATCAACTGCCTATGGATTTTATTTATTTTTTTCTTCTTCTCCCCAAAGCCCCCCAGTACATAGTTGTATATTCTAGTTGTGAGTGCTTCTGGTTGTGCTACATATGAGACGCTGCCTCAACATGACCTGATGAGCAGTGCCATGTCCGCGCCCAGGATCCGAACTGGCGAAACCCTGGGCTGTCAAAGCGGAGCGCACGAACTTAACCACTCGGCCACAGGGCCAGCCCCTGCCTGTGGATTTTGATCATGTCGGCAAATTGTCTTCACAGCAGCACCTGGATTAGTGTTTGATTGAATGGCTGGGGACTGTAGCCCAGCCAAGAGGACGTGTATAACTGCCCATCGCAAGGACGAAGGTATCACAGTTATGTAGAAAACAGCTTTGCTCCTAGAAGATGCATGGCGAAATATTTAAGGTGAAGAATCACGACGTCTGCAACTTAGGCTCATGTAGCTTACGAAATATGCATATGGAGAGAGCAGATGTGGCAAAGGGGAATGACTGTGCCATGTAGATGGAGGGGATATGAGGGTCACTGAGTGTTCTGTCAATTTTTCTGCATGTTTGAAGTTTTTATAGTGAAATTTGTGAACTAAAGTGGTCCGATCTGCCTGGCACGGTGTTGCTGGCCCATGGCATGCACTCGATAAGTGTTGCATGAATTAAATTGGATAAAGGACAGCAATTCGCTCACAACCAAAGAGGTCAGCAAGATAATGTGGCCGGGCTTGTAGTAATAAGAGACTTCCCTGCTCGTCCTCTATCCTCGTTCACAGTAATTCCATTGATAAATAACTAATAGCTAAGGCGTTTCTTGAGGTGAGTGGAGGCTGTATGACGTAGCAAAGGAAATATTAAAATAGGAGCCAGGAAGAAGAAAAGAAAGACAACCCTATCAAGTTTACTTTGGAAAAAATGACCTCAGGTTAAGCCAATGATACCTTTGAGTGTTAGGGCTGAAGAAATCCTAGATCTGAATGCATGATGTCAGGGGAGCAAGGCTTCTTTCACTTTTGGTTCCTGCTGTCTAGATGCTGGCTCTATTGTCACCATCACACTTCCAGGGACTCCCTGAGACTCGGCCCCGGGGTCGTGCCATCTCTGCACACACAGGACTTTTCAGCATGTTGGGATGGGCCCTCCCCTGGGTGAGCTGCACTGCAGACTTCCGTCAGTGACCTCAGGTTTCCTCCTGCACTGCCAGCTAGGCTCGGGGGCCTCTGGGTCCAGGAGCCGGGGTGGTAAACACAGGACCTGCAGTAAAGGCTTGTGTTTTTGCTGACTGGCAGCGTGAGGATTTAATTGGCACGACCCCTCCTGCGGAGGGAAGCATGTGAATCCTGCAGCCTGTGTTAAGTGCTTCCAACCAAAAGGCACAAATCACATCCCACTGCAAAGGCTCCAGCCCTGCCTGCTCAGCCAGTGCCCCTTTCGCAGTTCGGGGGCAGCAAGAGAGGAAAAGCATCCAGCAGGAAAGCACAGCCAGAAGGAGCGGGTGGTCCCAGGGCAGCTGTCCAGAACCACTGATCCACCTGCAGGAGTGGGGTCTTCTTTTCTCTGTAAAAGTCTGGGGAGATGTCAATGGAACCCTAGAAAAGGCATCCAGGATGCCAGCTGTTCTTCTTGATGAGCCCTTCCCCGGTTCTCTCAGTCACTTGGCTTTCTACTGTCCTGTCCCCCTCCTGCCCCTGCCCCCTCTGCCCCTCTACCCCTTACCTCCTCTTCTTTCCCTTTTCCTCTCTCAGCAACTGAATGCTTCATATTCATGCTATTGTTTACGTCTTTTGTTTATCACTCTTCTAACACTATCTCTAAGATTTTAAAATTTTTCCTTTTGAAATAATTTCACCCACAAAAAAATTGCAAAAAATGGTACAAAAAATTCCCAGATACCCTTCACACAGGTCCTCCAAATAGTAGCATCTGAATAACCAAATTTTTTAAAAGATAAAAATTTTCATAGAGAATGCCATGCATCTGGCTCAGAGTGAAAACAGTCTGAGATCACACACGAGAAGTCTCCTTCTTCCCCGTCCTCATCCGTTCTGTCTCTCTGCCTCTCCTCTTCCACAGGCAACTGTGAAAGCTGCTTCCGTAGTCTGTCAGTGTTTTTAGGCAAATATTAGCAAATACGCATCTTTCTCCTTAAACAAATGGCAATATCAGGCACATTGTTCTACAGTTGACTTTTCTCACCTAAAGTTATGTCCCAGAGATGTTTCCACATCGGTACTCAGCATTCGCATCCTTTTGTCTACTATGTAATTTTCCATTGTGTGAATGTCTTGGTCCGTTCTGGCTGTTCTAACAAAATATCACAGACTGAATAGCTTATAGGCAAAAGAAATTTATTTCTCACAGTTTCGGAGGCTGGCAGTATGAGCTCAGGTGCTGGTGTGGCCAGGGGAGGGCCTGCTTCTGGGTCACAGGCTTCTGGTGTCCTCACATGGTGGGAGGGGGAGGGGAGCTCTCTGGGCCGGCCCCTTTTATCAGGGCGCTAATCCCATTCACGGGTCTCCACCCTCGTGACCTTAGCACCTCCCAAAGGCCCCACCTCCTGACACCATCACACTGGGCATGAGGATTCCAACATGTGAATTTGGGGGGGCACATTCAGACCACGGCAGTGGATGCATCTCAGTCTGTTCAACCAGTTCCCTACGATGGAAGCTATCGTTTGGCAGGTTTTCTTTTTTTTTTATTACTTGCGGTAGAATACATCCTAAGTGATACCCCGTCAGTAAAGGGCAGGATCAGGGGAAGAAGCCCCAGGAAACCTCTCCTCTCAGTGGTGGGACGAGTTTCACCAGGCTCGTGCATTGCACAGCTCTGGGTCATCCTCGGCCCTAATTGCGGATTTAATTGCTGGGGGCTGGTTGTGAGGTGAAGTAAAGCACTGGAAGCACAAAAGGAAACCAGGCCGCATTGTCCATCCTTCGGAACCTGGTTACAAAGGGTGAACGAACAAGGTGCTCTGTAACGGGCACTTGAGTATTGTCTCGTAATGAAGAGTCCTGCATGCCTAGAAAGGGCAGCAGGCACGGAGAGAGAGGAGTGGGATCCAACCTGCAGAACGACAGATTTCTCAGAGAAAGTGCTGTGGCCCCTCCTGCCTCAGGATCAGACCCCCAGATTCACAAGACGAGGAGGGGGGCTCTTCCTTGGCCTGGCAGTTGGTGGCCGGGGCCAAAGCTTAGACAAAGAAGCCCTGTGTTCCCTACATTCTACAGAGAAAGACGCCAAGGAGCCTCTGAAAATCGGGGCCAATCTCTAGCTCCTCCTACCCCCCAGCCATTGCCCCAGTGCTCTTTGCCATGTTTAGAGGCTGGCAGGGGTAGGAGAGAGGGTGGGAGGTGGGGGCCAGTGGAGAAAGCAAAGTATTAGGGTGTGAGCCATCAGTTTATGGGGGCGGAGAGTGTTGTGGCCATTCCCATGCAACTCCAGAGTCAGGTGAAGGGATCTTGGGGGTCACTTGTAAAGACAGGGGTCCTGTAGGAAGAGTGGGTGGTCATTGTGTTTGTTTTCTATTATTGTTATAGCAAATTACTGCAAATTTAGTAGCTTCAAACACCACACGTTTATTAATTTCTGGCTTTGGGAGTCTGAAATCAACCTCAGTGAGCGGAAGTCATGGTGCCGGCAGGGCTGTGTTCCTTCTCTCACCCCGATTCCATCGTCCCAGGGCTTCTGACTTGACCCTCCTCTCTCATTAGGACCCCTGTGATGACATGGCGCCAACCTGGATAATCCAGGATAATCTCCCCATCTCAAGATCCTTAATTTAACTACATCTGCAAAGTCTCTTTTACCGTGTAAGTAACATAGCCACAGGTTCCATGGGTCAGGACATGGACATCTTGGGAGGCCATTCTTGAGCCAATCACAGTCGTAGTTCCTTGACGGGACACTGACTCCAGCGCTGGGCTTGTGGAACTGCCCTCCACCTCCCTGAGCAGGGCAAGAGAGAATTGGGGAGGGCTGGTGGAATTGAGGGGGGGTGGGCATGGGGCAGCCGTCACTGACTGGTTAGACAAGGAGATGAGCATTCCCAGGGGGTCCAGAGAGCTGCCCGCTAGGTGAGGGGGACCCCAGAAGCAAGATCCTTTGGGCAAGACTGCCGCAGGCAGGAGCCAAGGGGATGGATGAGGTGAGCTGGGAGCCAAATCTCCCATCAGGGAGCTCCACGTGGGTGCAGGAGAGAGAGCAGACCACCACATCTCACCACGTCAGCCCTGCGGTCACAGCCTGCTTGGTTATTTGGAAGGGAAAAGCTTTGCATCTAGCATAAGCTGGGGAGGGATAAATGCACGGACTTTTTGGTAACTTCTGATAACTAGGAAGCTAGATCAGCTTGAGATGTCAGGCCACCCAGTGTAGAAAGAGGAGACCACACTTGACAGTTGGGTTCAGGGATGGAACAAAACCCACGACTATTTCATGTTTGCACTACAAGCAAGGGCAGGCTCAATAAACTGGTCACCTGTCTTCATGTCGGAGAGACTGAAGAGTCTTAAGAAGAGTAAGTCACAGCAGCTCTCTTTGCGTGGTTGCCACTTGCAGCGCCTCCAGAATTAGCATTTGCCCTCTGGAGCCAGACTGCTCCTCGTCACGTGTGGCTATCGGCATGGCTGAAGAGTGTGGAGCCACTTCCGGCTGAGCTAGAGACGAAGTTCTGCAGTTGAATGGTACTTGGTTGACACTCCTTGCAGGTTTACTTTTCTAGAGGGAACATCATCTGGGCCTCAAGCTCACCTGGAAGGAGGCATTGGAAAATTTTCTATCACCGAGCTTTCTTCCTGATCACTTACTGCTTTCCTGCAACCCTGAGTTCTTGCCTTCTGAGAGTTTCTTTTTCTTTTTCTTTTTTTTGAGGAAGATTAGCCTTGAGCTAACATCTGCATTCAATCCTCCTTTTTTTGCTGAGGAAGACTGGCCCTGAGCCAACATCCGTGCCCATCTTCCTCTACTTTATATGTGGGATGCCTGCCACAGCATGGCATGCCAAGCGGTGCCATGTCCGCACCCAGGATCCAAACCAGCGAACCCTGGGCTGCCAAAGTGGAACGTGTGAACTTAACTGCTGTGCCACTGGACTGGCCCCTGTTTTCTGAGAATTTCACGGGAGGCTGGAGAGCAGAGCTGTTGGGAGGGCAGGTTTAGGGTCAGACAGTCCTAGTTTATCACTACCAGGTGTGTGACCTTGAGCAGGTTTCTTAACCTTTTGTGCAGACATACCTCACACAGGTGACAAAGCACAAATGGCTCTTGGCAGAGGTTGGGCCCTCCTCCATATCTCGGGTATGGGGGACCACACTCCATGAACTGCCCCAACCTCGCCTGTGAGTTTCAAGGAAAAGAGGTCTCGGACTGAATCCTGCACGTGGACGTTTCTAGGCAGCAGGTGCAAACAGGCACGCTCCCTCTTCAGGGAGCTTCCTGCAGTCCCAGCTCTCGAGGCCTCCTAGTGCTCCCTGCGTGAAGCTTGCCTCTGAGACAAAGGTGAGTATGTTCTAGCGGCCAGATTCCGTGAACCGTTGTGCTGGATTCAGGCGACCAAGAATCCTCTGGAATCAGCAGCGGACATGGGACCCTTTACAAGGCTTGATCAGCCTTGGGGGTCATCGATCAAAGTTAAGTTTCTTACATGCCTTTCATGTCTGTCTGTTCTTTAAATTATTTTAGTCATCCTTATATCTTGACCAAACTGTTAGTTTTACCCATGGAAACGCATTTTTAACCTCCGTTATGCTAATAAAAAACTTCAAGTGCTGGTTAGAGATAAAAATAGCTACGGAGATTATAGGGCCCCCCTCTGGAGTGGGGCCTTTGATGAAATGCCAGCAAACCACCCCTGGAGTGTATACTCCTGATTAGGGCAGGCCTGTGGCGAGGGTGTGTCCTCATCCAGCTGATCCACACAGCTAGAGATGCTGTGTGTGTTGAAACATCATAAAGCAAACTGCAGGTGACGGGGTACCCCCACACCTGGTTTCCTCTCCTGTAAAATGAGGATTATAGTACCCACCCAACTCGGTTGTCACCACACTATTAAGCTGTGAGACAGCTGAGTGTGGTGTCAGCTCAGGAAGCATTAGCTGATGTCATTTTTTGCTCAGATACACGCAAGCACACTTTTTTGAAAAACAGTGTTCCCATTGAACACTTTGATGTTGACGTCTAAAATTTTTCATTGCAGATTTATGTCATATCAAAGGATGTAATTTCTGGCGCATGGTAATTATTATTTTTAATTCAAACTGCTGTATTGATCTTTTAAATGTATCCAATGGAATCTAAATGCCAGAATGATTCGATGCCTGCCATCCTTATTCTAAAAACACATGAACAAACTTTTCTTTCATGTGAAAGCCTTCTGTAATATTTAAAGTAGGACATTTTAGTTCTTTACTTTTTCTCTTTGAACTTGCATTTCTATTCCACTTACCCTACAAAATTTTATTCTAGCATAATATATTGCTATGCTTGAAAGTCTTTTATTAATTTCCCGATTGTGTTTTCTGCAACACACACATATATATGTAAATAAAAGTTTTATAGTTCATTTTATTTCCTGTTACCTTAAGGCTCTAAATGTTAAAAATGTTTAGATTGGGTTATCATTATAGTTATTTTTTTATGTACGGTTAATCAAAATAGTATAAATGTATTGTAAATTTTGTTAAACACGTACTAAAGAAAAATTAAACTTGTATTAAAAATAAACTTAATATGATTTTTTTCAATTAATTCATGTATCTGGGTGAATATTGTTTATTTTTAGAATGAGACGAGGCTTAGCACCGATTGCTTTCCTGTTTTTATTTTTATTGATATAAGAGAGGAGAAGATTCATTCATGTGTGAGGAGATGGGAGAGGAAGGAATCTTGCCACAGCAATGGCACTCAATTCTTTGAACTCTGCACATTGCAAGGGATATTGTAACAACTGCTGAGAAATAACTTGTATGCTAGATTCGGAAAGCCATGACGTTACTGTTTAAATCACGTGGAACTGGTAGAATTGATTTATCTGCTCCCCCTGGTGAGGAACGGCGACTAGCTGAGGCGTTTGCTGAGGGCATCAGGAGTATGAAAGCTAAGAACTGTAAGTACCCGCCCCTTTGCACAAATGTGATGCTTGTGGGTCTTCCTTTCTTATTCTAATATATATCAACCATAAATTTTTCTTTTTCCTCCCTTCTTATCCTTTTATCATCTAACATAAAATGTGTCAGTAGTATTTATCTTTATATCTCGGAATGTAATTTATAGGATAGCAAAAGGGAGGGAGAATTAGCAGGAGAGAATGAACGCCCCCCCAGAAAACCCGTCCTTGGGGCATTAGTGTGGGGGATTGTTGTTGGACCATCTGTATGACTTTGCTCTTGTCTTTATGTGCAGACTAAGTGTGGTTTAAGGAAGCGTCCGGGTGCCAAGCTGACCAGAGGTAAACTGCTGTGGTTTTGAAATATGTCAAGTTGTTGTTAATGCCAACAGGTGGATCCCGACTCCTATTGGCCGGGTCCATGGCATATCTCCCAGCATCACAGCGACAGGCAGCGCCACAGTGTGACACTCGACAGATCCAGATCTGGGTGTGGCTCCCTGAGCAGACCTGAGCAATGCGAGCAGAATATTAACCCCTAGACCGGCAGGGTTGATGTGTGTCAAACTGACGAGGCTGGAACCCATTGCCTGGAACTCCCTTTCCTGTGTTTCTGGTTAGGGCGCTCCACAGGGAGATTCTCGGGGCACTTGGAGGGTGGAAGTGAAGCAGCCACCATTTTGTAGCTCACACAGGGTGTCATTTATCTGAGGGCTCACCTCGTTGGCAAGAGGCAACCCTGGGTCCCCATTAGCATTTCTGACTCCTGGGCACAGTTGTGTGTTTAGTGACACGAGGAAAGGCCCTGGCAGAGCAGGACACCATTAAGGTCAGAGACAATAAGAACTGAGGTAGGCTCCAGTCTGCTTTTGTGGGTCCCAGCGTGTTCTTGCTCTCCCCAACTTTTCGTCCATCTTCCTGTCCTAACTGCCTGTCCAGCACCAGTCAGGAAGACAAGAACCTTGCTGTGATGCTTAATTTTATGTGTCAACCTAACTGGGCTAAGGGATGCCCAGAGAGCTGGGAAAACATTGCTGGGTGTGTCTGTGAGGGTGTTTCTGGAAGAGATTAGCATTTGAATTGGTGAACTGGGTAAAGCACATAGTCCTCCCTTGTGTGGGTGCGCATCATCCAGTCCACTGAGGGCCTGAGTAGAACAAAAAGGTGGAGGAAGGGCAAATTCGCTTTCTCAGCTTGAGCTGAGACGTCCATCTCCTGCCCTCAGAATTCAGCGCTCCTGTTCTCAGACTTTCGGACTTAGATTGGGACCTACACCATTAGCCCCGGTTCTAGGCTCCAGCCTCAGACTGAAAGATGCCAGTGGCTTCCTGGGTCTCCAGCTTGCAGGTGGCAGATGGTGGGACTGACTCCTTGGCCTCCATAACTGCGTGAGCCAATTCCTACAGCAGATCTCGCCTCTCCATATATATTTATCCCATTGGTTCTGCTTCTCTGGGGAACTCTAACACACTTAAAGAGACTACTGAACCAGCTCCCCAAATCACGTGGGGTCCACTTCCTGTAACAAACCCCATCTTAATGGTTCCGCGTCTTTGATAGAACCCTGACTGATATGGCAAATTATGAAAATAAATTAAAGTCAATATGCTATTTTAAAAAATTTGCTATAATGCAGTGCAATCTGTGGCTTACATTATAAGTTATTTTATTGTTGAAGCCAATAGTTTGATAAAGGCAGGGTATTCCTCTTGTAATTGAGTATGGGAGAAATGAGAACCCTGGTGTTCTGTCTTGGAGAATAATTATATTAGAATTCAGCATAATAATCTAAAATAACTTTGATAATTTTTTTGGACACTATAATCAAAGTTTTCCAATTTATTTTATAAAAGATAAAGATAAATACCACTAAAAACTAATTGGTTCAACAACTATGATATAATTTTATTTTTTGTTAATAGGAGATTAAAAATATTAAACATTTTATAAAATGAAACAAATGAGATTTTACTCTAATTAAAATAAATGTTTTATGATATATAATAAAATATGTTGTAAGTAGACTATTAACAATATACATTGAATCTGAGAAAGTGTTATCCATAGGTTAATGCCAATGTATCTTGAAACTCTGACAAATCTGGAAAATGTTCTTGTTGCATTTAAAAGAATCAGCATCACTAACCTCTACTGTTCTGGCTGCTCAAAGTTGCTTTTCTTTCCAGCTAACGACAAGTTCTAGGCATGAGTACTGAGAATACCAGAAAATGTTTGCTTGTGTTTAAATACATGAAAAAAAGTTATTTTTAGTATTCAGAATTTCTGATTAATGCTCTCTTTGCTTCTTGTCATGAAATTCTCCCTCAGATGATTCATCCTTTGAAAATAGGCTGAAGAAAAAAATGGACAAGAGATATAAACGAACAGTCCACAGCAAAAGAGTTGCAAATCTCTTATTATCACAAGGAAAAATGTTTAGTTTCATCCAAAATGAGAGAAATGCAAGGTAAAACGACACTGAGAGACGTGACGCTCTCGGAGAAGCGAGAGGGAGCCCCGGGGTGTGTGACGGGTTAGCTGATGATGGAGATGGATCTGCAAGATTCCGAGCTGGGGATTCAGGCAGAGGGAGGAGCCCTGGCTTCACAGTGGCTGTGACGGATGAAGAGGACACCTGCTGCCGGCCTTAGTGGTGTGGGAGAGCAAACAGCTCCCCTGGAGATGGCTAAGAAAACAACTCAAGACGAGAAAAGAATGATAATAAAAACCACTCTGTCAAGATGCAAAACTGACCAAAAAAATCAAAACTTTGACAATTCTGTTGACAAGATTGTAGGGAAATATAAGCTCTTTTATGTTGCTAGTGGGAGTGCAAAATGGTACACCCCCTACGGAGGGGATTTGACCAAATCTGGCAATATTACACATGCATTTACCTCCTATCCCAGCAACTCTACTTCTAGAACTCCATTTTAAAGACTCACTAACAAAATACAAAATGATGTATGGATATAAAAACTCTTATTGCAACACTAAACTCTAAGTCCAAATGGAAAGAATGCCAGCGTCAATAAATAAGGACGAGTTGAATAACTATGGTACCCACTCACGATGAATACTGTGCAGCCATAAAAGGAAAGGGAATACTATAGGACAAATAGTCCATTTCTTTCAGTAAGTAAGTGTCAGGAATAAAAAAGGAGAAATGGAAACTGTTAAAGGTGAGAGTAGATTTAATGCAGTCAAATACAATGCATGGACTTTGTTTGGATCCTAATTCCAACAAACCTACTGGAAAAAGACATTTTTGAGATAATTAGGAAAATTTAAATATGGTCTGGGTATTAGACGATATTAAGGAATCATTATCTTTGTTAAGTGTGATACTGACATTGTGCTTACATTTATACAAAGGTATAGAAAGACGTATCTGTTAAGATATGTACTGAAATAGTCATAGGTGAGAAGATATGTAAGGTATGGTATTTGCTTCAAAATATTCCTTCCCCACTAACAATAAAGTGTGTGTGTGTGTGTTTGTGTGTATGTCTGCGTAAGTGTGTGCAAGGAAATAAACAAAAGAAGGGTGGCAGATGCTGATTATTGTCGAGGCAGGGTGATGGGTACTTGGTTTATTACACTGTTCTCCCTGTTTTTGTATGTGTTTGAAATTTCCATTATAGAAAGTTAAATGTTTTAAAATGAAAACAGAGAGATAGAGTCTTGTTAAATAAAAATTATTATTCCCACCCTCCACTCTACCATATATTTTAATTCCCAACATCCCAACACAAGCAAAAATACTCAGTTACATTTCAAAATTACAGTTCTATTTAACAGACCCCCTAACCCCTCGGCTTTCCCTGTTCTGAATTGAGGGCACCCCCACGCCAGCTGGCCTGTTTTAAGGCTGAGCGTCTCCTTTAACAGAGCAATGCGTAAGACAGAGAAAGACAGGAGGAGTTATGGGTTCTGATTAATTCTTTAAAGAAGACACCCCTTTTATGTCCTCAGAGGTTTTTGTCCCCTAGGGCCACACAACCGTGGATTTGTGATGGGTGAAAGATTTGGGATGGAGAGGGCTGTTGAGAATCAGCCACCTTTCCCAGGTGGATTGGTTTTGGCAGGCACACAGCAAGCACAGGGTCTGGAAACCAGGCGCCTTCAAAGGACCCATGCCTGCCCTGGTGCCTCTGGGAGGGTCTCTGTCTGTCATGCCAAGGCTGCTGATCCATGGCCCAGTGCTGGTTCTCCGCATCGCCTCATGTCCTGCTTCTTGGCTGCTGTCAGGGTGGTCTCTGGCCAGGTCGCAGTAGAGGGTGGCAGTTTGTGCCCTGTCCAAAGGCACCAGAGTGTGAGGATAAGGTGGAAGTCCAGCCCCGGGGTCCTCAGGCCAGCAGACTGGCAAGGAAGGGGCTTCGTGTAACTCACCTGCCGGGAAGTTTTCTGTAATTTACACAGAGGCCCCATGCGCACTAGCGGAGGCCCCACCCTGGGCGTCCAGATCTCACGTTCTTCTTCCAGTCCCACCACCTTCGCAGTATCAGGGCTCTGGGCCTCTGCCGGTAGGAGCCCAGAATCGTCTGCAGTTTGGGGGTCCAGCGCCGTTGTGTTGATTGTGGAAGTGGTGGCCGGAGGGGGTCTTTCATACGGTCTACTTAGTTGTGGTCAGAGGCAGCATGTGCGGAGTCTCGGGGAACCCCCGAATGCAATACAATCTTCCTCCTGCTCTCCCTCTCTCCTGCAAACTCTCACCCTCGTGGCAAAGAGAGATGCTCTCTGTGTCCTAAAAATTATGCATGGGTCCACTTCACAATTTAGATACACAATGCTTGTTACAGAAATACTTTTAGAAATGACATGTTGCTGATTATAAAAATAATACAAGTTCATTGTAAAAAAAAACTTAGAAATTTTGTGACTAAAGACAAAAAATTCTGCATTCAGAATAAGTGTTTTTAACACTTTGGCGTTTTCTCACTATCTCCTTTTTATGCATAGATCTCTCTGGAGCTATATTTGACAAGGTTGGAATAACCTGTATCAACAGTTTTACAACCTGCTTCTGTCATTAAGTCTTTGAACACGTTTTTTGTTTTGTTTTTGATAGTTGAAGAATCTATCAGGAAAGGCCCTGTGCTGGGCTGTGGGGTATACGGCATGTATATATGAATTTCTGTAGGCATGGTTATATTTTCCAGCTTGTTCCCAAAAGTAGAGAGACAAAAGATGTTATCTCTGCCCTCCCAGACTTTGCAATCTACTAGAAGAAATAATACATGTACATAATTAACTTGAATTCGGTGGCAGCATATAATAAATCACGAATTCCTCAGAGATAACTTGGCAGTGGAATGAATCCACATATGCGTATTCTGGGTGTTTTCCTGTTCTAGTCGCTGACACTGAAGAACCATAACAATATTCTTGAAGTCTGATCATCTTTAAGATGCGTGATCCAAAGACAAAGTGTTGGCTGTGCCTCTACGGGGGACGCAGGCCCTGCAGATCTGACTGGTCACCCGTCCAGAGAATGGAGCTGGTATTCTAGTGCTGTTCGTCTCTCCTGGAGGAGCTTTCAGGATATCGGCGAATTTGCTTACCCTCACTACCCGTGGAGAAATCCCATTAAATCTTGGTCCATGGTGGTTTTATTTTACTTGGGGAAGAAAGTCCTGCCCCCACCTTCCATCCAGGATTTGGCCTCGTTATTATTCTCCCTTAGGGCAGGTGTTTTACAGGAAAGTGTGCAGACCTTATTTGGCATTCTTTCTTTAAGGACAAGAGTCACAATTTTATTGGTAAGGAAGGAAAATCATCACGCGACAGGGGCTGGGCGGTCCCGCACCAGGAGGAGAGTTTGCGCAGAATCCCCACGCAGGCGCGCTCTGCTCGGGCCGCTCCGTAACACACCTGGGTCTTCTGAAGGATGTTGACAAATGAATGGGCAAGGCCTGAGGGTTGTCCTGACATGCTTGCGTGGAAAAAGCAGACTAAGAGGAAAGAAGGTTTCCTCTTGAGACGGGCTTCATGGATTTACCTCTGCCCGTGAAGGACCCTACTGTGATGGCTTAAGCTCATTCGGGTGCAAAATGATATTCTTGGTCATCTGACCGTGGAAATTCTTCTAGCGAGACAGGAAGTGGGAATTTAGAAAAGCCATAGAATAATGGTGGCAGAAGCAATGATCAGCTCTCCTTTTAGACACAGACAAGGCAGTGAGCCTGTCAGAAGGGGCTGTGAATTGTCCTCACCAGCTAGGTGATCTGTTTATACTGCTTGGTCCACCCATTTTCACAATCCATAATTTACAAAAAATCTCTGTCTAGGGGGTGCAATGTGTGGAATAATGCTTTTCTTTGCACAAAGCCAAGATTCATTTGGAAAGAAGACCTGACCCCTTCTGCCCCAGGTGTCGCTCTGCTGCCAGATTGAGCTCTCCAAGGCAGAAATCTGTCTGACTGTGTCAGCTTCCTGCTCAAAATCCCTTAGGCTCCAGGATGAAATCCAAACTCTGATGACCTGGTCACAGACCATCCCTCCAGCCTCATGTCTGACAACTCTTCACTCTCCCCCTGGTTCCATTCAGACCTAACTAGTATTTTAAGCTAATATTGACTGAGCCCGTTCTGTACCACGAATCAAGCTTTGTGCTAAGGATTTTCCCATGGGCTATCTCACTTGGTCCTAATGACAGAAATAGGAGGTAGACACACAGAGGTTAAGTAACTCACCTAGGGTCAAATAGCTAGTAAGTGGTAAACTAGGATTTGAACCCGTGGTCCAACGGCAGAGCCCCGCCCCCAGGGCCTGGCTCACCTGACAGCGCCGTGCTCTCTCTTCCCTTGCTGTCTTTGCATATGCTGTTCCTTCTTGCTCCTCCTACCTTGATGACTCCTTCCCTGGTTTAGAAATCTGTATGGACATCACCTCCTTCAAGAAGCTCTCCCTGAAATTCTGCCACACGCACTTCCTCTGCACCTGCAGTTAATTCTGTCTCAGCCTGTGTCGTGTGTATGCGTGCGTGTGTGAGTGATCGTGTGTATGTGTGTGCGTGTGTGTGAGAGTGAGGGCATGTTGTGGGATGTGAGTCTCTCCCCTGACTGGGTAACACCTGTGTTAGGTAGGGACTGCATCTTTTACCTCCGCATCCCTACCCAGAGTCCCTAGACCTTAGGAAGTCCCGAGTATCTCGTAAGACAGTCGATAAGTCTTTTCCTTTAGGCACGATGTGTACGTTTTTCTCACCTAACATAGAAGCTGTTCAGGGCAGGGATGGCAGCTCTGGGGGGTAGGGCCCCCAGCTCCTTCTGTCTTTTTGTGCCACCATCCCAAAGGGGCTGTTCTTGTCCACAGGGTCCCAGGTGGACCGTCACCGCAATGTCTGCCCTCATTCAAACCAGCGGGAAGGGAGAAAGAATAAGGGCAGCATGCACTCCTGCCTGGAAGGACCCAGCTTGGTGTTTGCGCAGCCCACTTCTGCGCCCGTCCCTTCATTCAGACTGAATTCTGCAGCTATCCTGTGCTGCAAGGGAGCATGGTAAGTGTAATCTGGGAGGTCATGCACCAGATAAAAACTATTAAGATTACTATAGAAAAAGGGAAACGAATATTTGGGGATAGCTATCAATTTTTGCCACAGTGAACAAGAATTTTAAAATCCCTGTAGAACCTATCTTGGGTATATATTTGTGTGGTGTTAAGTTAAATCAACATATGGAGGGTTGAATTTTTAGTTTACTAAATAATTTATTTTATAGAATCTAAAGCCTTTAAATTAAGAATTTTCTGGCAGAATAATTTGTCAGTGTGTGTATTCTGAAGTGAATCAACATAATGGAACGATGGGAGAGTGGCTTCTCAGAGAAGGTTTCCCGAAGGAGGAGGAATCTGGTCTGGTCTTTGAAGTGTGTGTAGGAGTTCACCAGGTAGAGATGCACCCCTGCATCCAGGCCCAGCGGCTGCACTCCAGCTTTGTGCAGGAAGTACAGGATAGCACCCCACGGGGACCTTCAACCTCAGCCGAGAGTTGATCAGTAAGCCGGGGTGAGCAGTCCTGGGTCCATTTTAAATGGCTTCTCAGGGGATTGAGATGAGGTCAAGCCGTCAGGTGGGCCACACGTGCTGCCCCCTCGCTGGCATTCCCTCCTTCCTTGTTTCACTCCCCTTGTCCCTCACTCCCTTGGCCCTCACCCTCCTTGTGCCTCACCCTCCTTGTGCCTCACCCTCCTTGTCCCTCACCCCTGCTCCCCAGAGTTTCCATCCCTAATACAGGAGAAATACAGAAGCCTTGGCCTCTCAGACTCTGCTTTCTGGAGAACACCTTGTTCCTCAAATCCCGTCTCCCACTCCATCAGCAACGTGAATCCCGTCTCCTCTGTGTTCTCTCTGTGAAGACGGCGAGGTGCACAATAGCTGTCCGCGCGAGTGCTTTTGCCCTCTTTCCCTGAAGGAGAGTTTAGCTCCTGCAAAGACCGTGAGGCACAGGACATCTTCAGAAAGCCGCTCAACCGCACATTTCCATTTAGATCTCACTGATCCCACGTGAGCATGTGCAGAGCGAGTTATTAAAGTCTGCGCTCGCTTGCTTGGTTGAGTGGCTCCTGGCCTTGCCCGTGTCTGTCACAGAGGAGCCTGTCACGGCCCTGGGGGAGCAGACAGGGAGGTGGAGGCGCAGGCGTCAGGCATTCCTGGGGCTTTCAAGAGTTGGAGGCACATCTCTCTGGAGTCACGCCGATGTTGGGAGGAAAGTCCCCCTCCACTGCCTCGTATCCACCGCGGATTCTCCCTCAGAGACTCGAGAAGGAAAAGCAGCACAGGCGTCTCTTCCTGACAGCGCCCTAGGTAATGCTGAGAGGAGACCTCATCTACTACTGTGGACCAATCTTGTCTTTGACTTTTATTCTTTTAATTGTAAGAACAAGACATTAAAGAAATTTATCACCTAATACAGTGCTGGTGCCTTGCTGGGAGCAGCCAGGGTAGGTGGCCTTCATGGTGTTGCCCGTGACCCTGGCCGTGGTTGTGTTTCTCGTCCCTGTCCTGCTGAGCCCGGTGGCAGCCCGTCACCTCCCTGAGCCCCAGTGCGGCCATTCTCCACTGCGTCTCGGGCGGAACGGTCCGAACTGGAGGCTGCAGTCCAGGCAGTTCCCCATTAGCCTCGAGGGGCGAGCCTCTGGGTCCGGGGGCAGCTTCCTGCCATTAGGAGGAACTCAAATGTTTTTGATACATTAGTAAAACACGCGGGCTTACGCTGTACTTTTCTTGAGTAACCGATAAAAATAAAGTGTAATGAAGAAAGTCCTCCTCCAGACCACCACCTCGTGATAAGCATTCTTAACACTTGAATAGATTTCCTTCTCTATATACATATAAAATGTTCTCTGCTTATCATGTGATCGCTTGAGCACCCACCCTATCTGGTTAGCAGGAAGCCCAGTGTCTCTCTCTTGAATTCTGTTCTATGGGATGCCCCCCTCTCCCCCACCTTATTTGTTGAAAAGCTCCAGGGGCTTTCTTGGGCAAGCATGGTTGATCCTGCTTTCAAATGCAAGGACGAGGAGCGCCAGACCTGTGATCCTCGTCTGCCACTCGCTGCATCACAGTAGAAGACGGATTCTGAGCTGCTGGGCAGGTGACGCTGGTGCTCTCTGAGGCATTACAGAAGTGCTTCGTGTGCTAGCTTCAAGGTCACAGTCCTGGATTCCCAAAGCATGAAACAGCTGAGAAATGACACAGCAAGAGAATCTGCAGCCCCTACCAAAGCCTCAGGGTTGAGGGTTGGACCAGATCTGGACCCTTTTCCTCAGGGTAACTTCATGTCGAGACCTCACTGCCCTTTGCTGCTACTGGGTCTTGCTTGGAATCACACCATCCTTCTAGCAAACGCCCCTGACTTGAGTTTCAGCAGGCGGGAGGAGGGCTCTGCGGTGCCTTGTTCCCCAGCAGGAGCTCGAGCGCTCTGTGCTGACAGATCCGTGTGTCCCCAGAGTCCTTACCAGCGGAGCGGGAGCTCTTGTTCAGCTCCACAGAAGACAGGGGCCTGTTACACCCTTTGCTCCAGGACCACGGATGGCCACCGCCTGACGTTTCTATGATTAAAAGGACCCCCCAAGCAGTGGTGCATTGGTAAATGTTTAACCAATGTCTCTGAAAAGCAAAAAGCCCTTGTTTTTTGCTTGCCAATTTCTGTGATATAAATGCTCTGACCGTGGCCAGTTTCCAGCTACCACTGTGATGCCACTGGACGTGGAGGCGGGAAGAGATGTATGCTGTTGGCACTTTCTGCTCTCAGGGGTCCAGCCAGCTCCAGACACCCTGGCCTTGATGGAACAGGATGGCAGACATGTGCTCCCGGGGACCTTTCATCTCCACCTCCCAGAGAACAGCTGGAAGCACTTTGTAAGTAAGGAAATAAATAAACGAAAAAAGTACAGCCCACTATATGCTTAAAAACTAGGATCATTCCAAGCAGTATATTTTCTAAACATTATTGAAATAAGGCTTCTGGTATCCAGACTTTTGTACTTGTCAAACTCCTTAGAGAACCAAGTTGTTTTTGCGTTTAATTACTAGGTTACAAAAGCCCTGCCCATCACTGAAAGCACCTCCTTCCTACCCAACTCCACATGTCTGCCTTTTCCCGCCCCTTCCTCCCTCCCTCCCCTCCCTTCCTCTCCCCCGGACCCCGAGACTTGGACTTTATTTGTTGCTTAAAGCTGTGATATTTCAAGAAAGATCCTTTTGTTATTTATCAAGCATTTAGACCAGAGATTGTAATCGATATCTGGTAGCATCAGTTTCCTTTAGGGATCTCAGTCATAAATTATCGTACACATTTGCTTTGATATCAAAATTGACAGTTTTGTCCCAAAAGACTAACTAGGGAATTTTTTAATAAAATGCAAAGAAATTCTAAGTTATACTATAATTAACCCCCGCCCCTTCAGTGGCCATTAGGAAAGGTGATGGTTGGTATGGAGCTACTGTTCCCCGCCATACACCCCTGTAATTAGTGTGGCCAGAGCCAGAGCAGACCCCTCCCACCACGTCGTGGGATTTTGCCCACGGCCTTCAACACATCGCTGTGAGATGTAATTTAGTCAAAACAGAGGAAGCTCATGGGATCTGTGTATTTATTCAACGTATTTTTATTCGGAGCTTTCAGCATGCCAGGCACTGTACTAAATGCTGAGGTTTATCAGCAAACAAAACAGAAAAAATTCCTGTCCTCGTGGAGCTTACGTCCTAGTGACAAGGGGCAGACAGTGCATAGATGAATGAATGAATGAGCGCAGTGCAAACAAGCACCAATGGCCTGCTGGGGCAGCATTTGCTTTTTGCCAGAGGAAGCGGAGTCCTGGGGTGTTTCAGAAAGACTCCAGAACTCGGTCATCCTGTTGTTGTCTCCTGTGGGGCCGGTTGGGTCAGGGGTCTGGCCGATAGTGCTGTTCCAAGTCGCTTTTCCATAGCCCCTTGAGACTCAGACTCACAGGTCCAGGAGTACCGCCAGCGCCCTGGTCTAAGGGCCTTGGGGAGGTGGGCGGCCTCCGCTCCTCTCATCCCGCTGCTTACCCGGGAGCCCACGGCTTGCCACACAGCACACGCAGCGGGCGCTGGGGGTTGGGGTGGAACCAGAAGGCCGGGTTCGAGTCCCCACCTTGCAGTTTGCTAGACGGAAGTTTCAGGCAGCTTGCTCACCCTCTCTGAAACTATTTCCTCATCTGGAAAATGAGTTACAAAATCCAACTTCAAGATCGTGGTGAAGCTTACAGTAGCTGAAACATGCGAAAGCGTGTTGCAAACCTAACACATTATTTAAATGCCCTCTATTTAATAGGGCTTTGATTATGAGCTAAAAAATACAGTGGCAGAGGTGAGTCAGTGGGGAAATTTGTCATGTGCTTTCTTTGTGAGTCTTTCTCTCTCTTTCTATGTAAACAGCATTTCAAAAACAATATTAGATGCTGATGCTATTTTCAAGTGGGGATTCACATCAGAGATTAAAGTAGCATGTCAGGCAGCCCGAGGCCGGGTGAGACTGCTGGGGAAGCGTGGACCTCCTCTGTCGTGGCAGACGGCTCTGGGGCTTTGACCTAACAGGAGGGTGGAAGGGGTGCTCTCCTGTCCTGGTGGCTGGAAGGAAGGGAGGAGAGGCTCCCAGGTGTGTGGGGCTTGGGGGAGGTGGGGTGGCAGGTGACAGGACGTTCAGGTGCAGGAGCCCTGGGGGATGACCACCTCCAAGGACAGTAGCCTTTTTACAAGTCTAACCCCCTCTGCCGTCTTGCATTAAATTCTGTCGTGCGGCCTTTAAGCTCTGAATCGTCCGCACAAGTTCAAACTCCTCTTGTTGCAGCTTAATAACAAACAATTTCTCTCATCATTTGCCTGATACCACAATGCTACTATCATCTCATAGGCTGCCTTCTTGGGTCACATTTCAAATGTTTATTGATGCTCTAAAAACATCCAGTTTATGTCAAGGCGTTAGCATGAATGAAATGATCACTTTTAAAATGTGGTAATTAACATATCTTTACAGCTGGAGATGGGGCAGTGGGGAGGACAGAGAGCAAGTGGCCAAGTCTGGGCCTCGGCCGATGTTAGGAAACATTGGCTATACTCCTTAATACCAGGTCTTTAAGCTGTGCACGCATTGTGTTTAAAAACATAGGCCAGATTCTTAACTATTTTAAACTTCAACTGAAGTTGCAATCATTTTTTTCTTTCCTTGATGCTTATTTCACTATTGTCTGAAGGAGCCTAAAGTACTTAACGTAATTGCTGCCGTCCTAATAGTTTTGGAAATAGATCATGGGCTGTAGTTATTTAAAGATGGGAAAACGGAAGGACAGGGAGGAAATACTATTTTCTTCTGATATAAAATGACAAGTCAGACTTACAAGGAGTCAGCCTTCCGGCTGAGCAGGCACCTGTTCTGGCTCTCTACACAGCGCTGCTTGGTCACGAGGCTGCGCCCTTCTCTTTCTTCTCGGCCCAGCGCCCCGGGCCGTTTGCAGGCTGTCTTGAGATACTGGGCAGTTTCGTCCTTTCTGTCTGTCTCTGTCTCTCTCTCACACATAGGCACCCATCAGCATTGCCCCTGCTTCATTCCCTATTCTTTTCATCAAAAAAGGGAACAGTTTGATTAGATCACCCAAAGATACCTTGCTATCAACACCAAAGGACTGATTAAATTTCTTTCTCAGACCAAATGATGACTCACAAGGCAGAGAAAAACGGAAAGGATGATGGTTTTAAGAGTTATTTGCTTAGAGGCAAGCTGCATGTAAACAAAACTATCAAAAATCTCTCTGGGGATTTCCCGGGAGAAGCTGGAAAAAACAGCCCAGGTGTGGCCATGGGTTGCAATGGCCGTTGTTCATGCAAATTTCTTTGGTTGCTCCTGGAGAGGGTACCGCGCTGAGGGCAGAACAAGGAGAGCCATCACACCTTCCATCTTGGGCTCTATTAAATTCTTGGATAACTATTTCATCCTTTCTCTCATGCAGCAGCCTCAGCCCAAGTGTGCAGGGCAAAGGGACCCAGATCATTGCAAGGGGCTGGGTATTTTCCCAGGTGTAACCTTCCTTTTTTGCGATGGGAAATCTCATTGTATGGAAGGGACTCCACGAGGCGAGCTTCTCATTTTACATGCCAATAGCTGAGGCGCTACAAATAACTTTAAGCAGAGATTACAGCCAAGTGCATGTAACGACTTTCTTTTTATTACCCTGCAAATTAACGCACTGGAGTATATCTGATGTTATTCTGAACTGGATTTGCAATTCGGAAATGACTCATAACGTGCATCTCGCACACATCTCCTTTGTGATCTGGCGCTGCCTGCGCTCTGAGACTGTCCTGTGAGCCACCCAATAGGAAGGGGCTATTTTATTTCCTACTGTGACAGTCGAGTGCGCTTGGCCAGCTCGTTTGCACACCTCCTTCCTCCCCTGTGGTTTTAAATTGCTTAGTTAGGGAATCTGTCTTACTTTTAAGTGGCAGCCAAGCAGATTGCTCACCTGCCACTTTCGTTTTGCCTGTCAGGCTGCCCTGTCTTTCTGCCTGGTCGAGTCTGGTTAGTTCTTGCACAATGTGGCTTCTTTGGCTGCTGTGTGCCCCCTGCAGCACACCTCATGCTGACGGCCGGCCGTCAGCGTTCGAGCACTAAGGGAGCAAGGCGAGAGAGTCCCCTGAACGGGGAGTCCTGTGGGAGGGCAAGGGGCCCGCTGTAGCCCTCCTGGGGGGTCAGCATCTCATGCGAAAGAAAAGCTAATTAGAGGTGAAGGGACTTGATCAAGTGGGGGAGGGTCTGATTTCAGGGTGCAAAAACGCCAAATGCCATTTTTTTTTAGGGAGCTGTGTTGGTTACGTTGGAGAGGGGGATGGTGGTGAAATTTTCACACAAACCGCCCCTGCGCCCCCAGCCCACTGCCCCCAGATGCAGTTATGCCTCTGAAAACATGCTGATTAAAGGAAGAGGCTATTCGTCTATGCAAATCTATCAGATCCTATTATTTTACTATAGCCCCTTATAAATAGCTATTTTTAAAACACGGCTTTGTTGAGATATAATTTACATTCTATAAAGTTCACCTATTTAAATGTTTTTAAGGTACATTTATACAGTTGTGCAACTATTACCGTAATCTAATTTTAGAGCATTTTCATTTTCCCTGAAAGAAACCGTGGACCCTTTAGCAGCCCCTCCCACCCCCAGCACCCACCCTCTCCTTCCCCCCGCCCTGGGCAACCACTGATCTACTTTCTGACTCGATAGATTTGCCTATTCTGGTCATTTCATATAAATGAGATCATACAATGTGTGGTCTTTGTGACTGGCTCCTTTTACTTAGTGAAAGTTTTGAAGCTCACCTATGTTGTAGTCAGCCGTGACGGAGTCATTTATGTGTACCATTCCTTATTATTGCTGAATCATCTTCCACTGTATGGGTATACCACATTTTGCTTACCTATTTATCAGTTGATGGACCTTTGGTTTGTTTCTACTTCTTGGCTATTATGAATAATGCTTATATAAACATTTGTCTGCAAGTTTTTGTGTGGATGTATGTTTTTCTTTCTCTAGGGTATATACCTAGAAGTGGAATTGCTGGCGAATATGACAACTTTATATTTAACATTTTGAGGAACTGCCAAACAGTTTTCCACGGTGACTGCACTATTTTACGTTTCCACTAGCAGTGTGTGAGGGTTCCACTTTCTCAGCATCCTCACCAACACTCGGCGTCTTGATTAGAGTCCTCCTAGTGGGTGTGACGTTGTACCTCGTGTGGTGTTGATTTGCATTTCACTGATGGCTGATGATGTTGAAGATCTTTCTGTGTGTTTCTTTAGCCATTTGTTGATCTTCTTTGGAGAAATGTCTAGTCAAATCATTTGCCCATTTTAAAGTTGAGTTGTCTTTTTATTATTGAGTTATATGAGTTCTTTATATAGACTAGATACAAGTCTTGCATCAGGCACGTGATTTGCAAATATTTTCTCCCAGTCTGTGGGTTGTCTTTTCTTGATGGTGTTCTTTGAAGCACAAAAGTTTTAAATTTTGATGTAAACTTATCAGTCTTCTCTTTTATTTCTTGTGCTTTTATATCATTGCCTAACCCTAATCACAAAGATTTACTCCTGTTTTCTTCTAAGAATTTGTAATTTCAGCTTTTACATTGAAATCTATGATCCCTTTTGAGTTAAATTTTGTGTATGGTGTGAGGTGAGGGTTCAATGTCATTCTTTTTCATGTGGTTGCCCAGTTGTCCCATCAGCACTTGTTGAAAATACGATTCTTTCTCCCAGTGAATTGTCGTGGCCTCTGTCAAGAATCAAATGACCATACATTTTAGGGCTCATTTCTGAACTCATAGTTCCATTCCACTGAGCTGTATGTCTATCCTCCAATGACCTATTTCAGCAAAATCTTTTTATTAACTCTAATATACATATAGAAAAGAGCGTAAATCTAAATGCATAATTTTGATGAAGTTTTGCAAGCAAACACAACTGTGTAGCCAGCACCCAGACTTAGAAATAAAACATGACTAGCGTCCTGCAAACCCCTTGCACTTTTCCTAGTCACCGCCCCCAAAGGTAACCACTCTCTTGACCTTTATCCCCACAGATTAGTTTGTCTGTTTTTTGAACTATATCTAAATAAAACCGTATGACACATACTATCTCCTGTCTGGCTTCTTTCCTTCAATATTATGTTTCTGAGCACCAATCATGTTGTTGCATATAACAATAGTTCATTACTAACTTATGTGATTTTTTGATAGTCCATTATAAAATATGACCACGTTTAATGACCTTCATAATTCAGTGAACCACTATTTTCCAAATGACCCATGCATGGGAAAGACCCATTCAAAGTGCAAGATACACCAATGCATTTTAATGGGACAGTGTGAAAAGGTCATTGACACAGTTTCAGTTTCCACAATGCAATTAACCTTTGAGAAAAAACCACTTGTAGAGTTTTGGTGTAGTATCAAAGAAGAACAGCCTCAAGGCTATTGAATTTCTCTTTCCTTTTCCAGCTAAATATCTCCATGAGGCCAATTTTCTTCTTCTGTTTCAACTTAAAAAGCCACATCATAACAGATTGAATGCAGAGGCCGATATGGCTATCTCATATTAAGCTGGCCATTAAACACATTTACAGAAATGTGAAATAATGTCACTGTTCACTAATTTTTTTTCTTTGGAAAATATAGTTGTTTTTCTCAAAATACTCTCTTAGGTTAACATGTAATAGGTTTTATTATTGTTATCTTAGATGAATTAATTGATAAATATTTAAACAAATTTTCGGTTTTAATTTCTAATAGGATAAGTATTAATAGGTGTAACCCAGATAAACAAAAGCTCTTGGGGGTTATCGATAATTTTTAAGGGCATAAAGGGGTCCTGAGACCAAACAGTTTGAGAATGGATCTAGTGGGTGGTTAGGCATTTAACACATAAGCATACACCTAAGTACGTAATTGTAAACCGTGGCGAGTGATAGAAAGGAGAAGAACAAGGTGCTAAGAGATGAGCCAAAGACCTATTAGATGCAGGAAGATGGTGTCAGAAGAGTCTCCTCTGAAAGTGCAGGACCAGAAGAACCAGATGGGGCAGAGATCATTGTGGGCAGCAGCCACAGCACGTGCAAAGGCCCTGAAGTGAGGGTGGGCTTGGTCTGGGCGGAGCACAGTGGGGAAGAGAGTGGCCTGAGACGAGGTGGGAACTGAGTCCTACGGGCTCTTGTAGATCATGTTACGATTTCGGCACTTTGTCGTAAGTACGTCAAAATGGCTCTATGCTGTAGTATCAGACTCAAATTTTAGCAAGATAACTATTGCTGTGTTGAAAAAGTATGGAAGATGACAAGAGAGAAGGTGGAGGGAGCTCTAGGATGGCTGTTTGGATAGTCCACTGGAGGGACAGTGGCACGCAAAGGGGGCTTCTTTGGCGTTAACTTCACAGCTCTCACTGCCCCCATGGGCGTGGAAGAGAGACAAAGACTCCTAGGTTACAGCAAGACTACCCACCGTGCGGCGACACCCATGGTAAGTGTCACGAAGATTCACATCCATTATCTCATTTTATAATTACTTACTGTTTTTGTGTGTGTGACTAAATTGCCTGCATTTATTTTGATGATTATATTTGATAATGAGATTGAAAAAAGTCACTCTCATAGCACCACCTTGTGGACAGTATGGGAAGTTTTATTTTATTGGGTTCAGTAACGGGGAAAAAAAAAGTTCTCCAGAAGGTTTACCATTTATCAGCCACGCCAAGTCCTGCTTGCAAGGAGAGAGGATATGAATACATTCAACAGAAGTAGCGTTAAACTGACTATCCTGGAAATAACTGGCTGGATTTATTCAAACTTGATCTTCTCTGGTTGATTTTCACAGAGTCATTGACTGAATATACCTCTTATTTACATATCACCTGACCGCCACCTCCTCCAACTCCATCAGCTCCTTCTCTGCTCCTTTCTGGGCTCTTTGTCCCTTACTTGATTCTGACCCTGGAATTTCTCAGGTCTCCGTTTTAGGCCCAGCTCTCTTCTTGCTCCACGCTCCCCACAGGCAATTTTGTTCCAGACCGTCATGGCGCCCACCATCAGTGCCTGCCATTTCTCCGGTCCAAACCTCTCTGAGCTCCCCATCGCTCTTTCTAACTCCCCCTCTGCCTCTCCGCCTGAATATTCCGTGTCCAGGACTGACCTGCGTTTCCTCCTTCCACCTCTGCCGTCCTTGCAGTGTTTCCGAACTCAGTGAAAGCAGAACCTTCAACCCAGTCTTCACACCAGACACTCGGAAGTCATCCTTGACCCCTCGGCCCTCACCTCTCCGCCCCGCGCAGTCAGTCTCTCACCCTTGTCTATTTCACACACTGAGTGGCGTCTCCAGAGTGGCGCACCTTGCTCTCCCGGCGGCCCCATGGCGCCCCGGTCCCTCAAGCACGTTGACCACAGGGATTCTCACCTGCTCGTCCCTGGTGCCCTCCCCTAGTTATCTCCATTCAGCCCTCCTACCTCCTCTTAACCGTCTGCCCTCAGAGATGCCTTTTCCTGAACTTCCGGGCCTTTAGTATGAGACATTACACATCAGAAACCCCTTCCCTCTCTTCCCTTGTCTCAGTTTTCAATTTATGTTCGCTAAAGTGATTTTTGACTCAGGCCGTGCCCCCAGGAGAGGCGGAGCTCCGTGAGAGAAGAGAGCCGTGGCCGACTTCCCTCGCTGTGTCTCTTGGGCGCCCGGGAGATGTTAACCAACGTTCCTGAATGAATGAATGAATGAATGAACAGTTGTGTCTCTGAGGCCCTGACAAGGCAATGACAACAGTCAATGGTTTATATTGCTCTCCTGTAAATAAAGTCGGATGCTGGTGTGACCGAAGGGTGCCCGTAACCTGGACGGCGTGATGCCAAACCCAGCCAGTGTGCGGGCAGGGCATCTCCCGCCCGGCTGCCCCCAACCTGGTCCCACGTGGTCTTGTGACAGTGGTGAGCATGTACTTGAAGAAATGATGCACACGTCTTTTCTAAGAACAAGCAGTAATATTGAGGGACATACCCATCCAAGTCGATGTTTAAGAAAAAGAAAAGTATTCGCATTCACTTCAAGGGCCTGGTCCCCCTAAAGACACAGTCAATTTAGGTAACTATGCAGAAAAATTAGTAGCTCCACCTTCAAGCTAGTAGCTTTCTCCTGCTTTATGTTTGAGAAGCTGAAAGGACAATGAAAATCATTTTTCTAAAAACACAGAACGTTCCAAGGTGAACTGATGGTCCCAGAAAATTTCTAGCTACTTTTAAATAACTTCTTTCCACCTTAAAAGGAAAAATTCAACTGTTCCTGGATGCCCTGTTTACAAGATAAAATAAAAACTCATTTTCACTGAACATTGACATGCAAAGTGATTAATACCTTTATATATCAAGATTATTATACTTTTATATGTCAAACATAGGCACTTAATCTTTCCTCTATTATTTTACTTATTTATAGATTTGTTCCAGGAATAATTTAAAACAGATTACAACAACATATAAAATATGGCAAAATAACATAAATTATAAATAAATTAAAAATTCAAAGGAAAAATAGGGTAGGGACAGACAATAGATTCAGATATGAGGCCACTTAAAAAATGCTTTTTGTAAGGACTAATACACTGCAGGCAGCACTGCTGGCTGTCTACACAGCAGTCATCCTGCCCTTCCCCCTTCTACATACGGAGCCCTGACTTTGTCTGGTATCAAGTATTCCGTTCCTGGTCCTGGAGGATGAAGCAGCCCCGGTCTAAGAGAGTCGTGGACCGCAGCTGGACCGTCCTTGTTGGAAGGGAGCGTCCGTACTGTGGGAGACACGTGGAGTGAGACCTCGCCCTTGTGGCTGGAGCTTTCTCGCTGATGCACTTGCTATGGTTTCTCCTTTGGCTCTATGCTTTCCAGCAGTCCACTCCAAAAGGGACTTTCAGTTAGAAACAACTCAGTGTCTGTAAGACAAAAACAGGCCTGCACCTCAGGACAAGCACAATGTCACTAAGACTAAGGCCAGCTAAGACGAGAGTCTGTAGGCATCCACTCATTTGTCCCACGTATTTAAAACCCTGAATGAAAACGTTCAATGATAAAGATACTGTCATCAGCAGTCCAAGCCAAATTGGCTTTCTCTTTTGACATAATTTATTATTCACCTTGAAGTTTCATTTTCTACATGCTCCTTAAATTAAAACATTATTCTTTGAGCCAAATGAAAATGCATTTAACAAATTAATTTGGACAACGGGTGCAGAAAAGTTGTTCTTTGCAAACCAACCTTTGGCTTGTGAACGCAAAGCCTGAAGTCGCTGAGTTGGCAGAGCAGTGGGGCAGGTAGGAAAAAGGTCCAGATGGTTCCCACAGATTTACACAGAATATGTGTCTAGTCTGTATTTCGTCAGAAAAAATGTAGGCCTTCGGACAGGGAAATATCATATTCTGAACAGAATTGTTTTCCCCTTTGAAATAGAACGTAAGAGATTTTATTTTTATATAATTTTATATATATATTTTATATATATATAGTATTTTATGTATAATTTTGTTTTGTCTGGGAATCAGCCTTCTTTCTCAGTTTATCTGTTTGTCTGTTTGTATATTTATATTCAACTTATAAAGAAAAGAAACCAACCTGGCACTGAGAGAAGGAATGTCTCCTTCTGCATGCTCATCTTGATGACTTGAACCCACGAGTCAACCACTAAAGCTGCTAGCCTCCCAGGAATAGCCCCCCTCTAGCCTGAAGAAGCCCATTTACTGTTTTAATGACAAGAACTTGCTAATGAGGGCACGTGAAATGTAACCTCGGCAAGGAAGTCTCTGAGAGGGCTCTCGTTCTTGCCATAACTAAAATCTCATGACGCTCTAATGATGACCTCATCCCGGAATGAAAGCTCGCTGCCTGCTTCTGTAATCCTCGGGGAGAATCTCACCAAAAGAAGACTAATTTGGAAACAACATGCTGGAAAGAGACTTCATTTTCTCCTTTGAAGAAAGTGAAGAAACCGGTCTCTGTGAGTAGAGACCCAACTGGAAGGACCATGTATCTCCTACAACACCGATAGCAAGTGCGGAGGCTTCACAGAGACAAAAAATGAAAACAGTTGCTAATGGGGTTTTCCGTGGGGCTGTGAATGAGGACTGTAGAAGTGAAATGGTCTCCCACAAGTTAGGCTTTGCGCCCCAGCAGCTCTGCCCCCAGACTTCAGTGCACACCCTGGCTTTCTCTTTAGAAAAAGGGAACAGTTCCGTTCCAGTTGATGGTGGCCTCTCTCCACTTGGTTCTGATGGCCATCTCCACTGGAGAAAAGCGTCTTCCTGGTCTGTGTTCATCTTCATGTGAGTCCCTTTCCCAGTGATGAGAGTGAGTATCTGAGGGAGGAACAGCCGGCATTTAGACTGAGCCTTAGTACACCATTCCAGGGGAAGCCAGGAAGGAAGGAAAAAAGCATGAGTGGGAAGGAGTTGGGCTCAGCAAGCTGTGCTCCTACAACTGGTTAAGCAGAGGGAGAGTCCCATAGATGGCATGTTGAAATGTCCCATAAAAAACAGGTCTGTGGAAACCTGGGTTGTCACCACATGAATACTGGAATGTGAACATTGATAAGTCATGCAATGCACATTCCAGGATGTGACACATAGAGCCAGGTGTAGGTCACCAGATGTTGTCAGGAAAAACAGGAAAAGGGAGGGCTCACCACTTCTCAAGGCTTCTGAGAGCATATTTGCATTTTGGGGTGGAAGGTGAGGCATTCTAGTGAGGTGGTCAAGAGCTGGGTTCAAGGTCCATGTTTGTTTAGTAAAAGCCAGGTGACATTTGAGAAAGTACTTAACATCTCTCAGCCTCATTTATTCAACTTGTAACTATTGATTGGCACCTGGATTTCCTCTCTATAAAATTAGGTATCGTGGTATCTGCAGCATATGACTGTTGGGAGAATTTAATGCGATAATGTACGCAAAGCTTTCAACGCAGTGCCCAGAACAGAATGCTCATATGCACATGAGCAAATGAAAAAATGATGCTTTCCTCAAAGAAGAGAGTAAAGCAGAAAGGATAATATATTTTGAGGAACATATTGTCAATGTCTCACTAAATTAAATGGGTTAATATATATTTCTCATAATTAAAGAAAAAGAATCCAGAGCTGCACAGATAAAGCAGTCACTAATATACTTTTCCAATAATGAAAAGTTGCTTAACGCCGGGCCTGTGATGCTAAATGCGAGGAATCAACATCAAATCCACAAAGTTCCGTCAGAAGAGCCGGAGACAGACTCCCAGACTCATCATATTTCTGTCCAAAGGGCTAGTGTTTAAAAACATCTTCAGGTTAATCTTTTTTCCTCATGAGTTAAAAAAAAATATGGTTTTACCGGAAATGCAGTGAGCTGTGTGGTTGTCTGCCTCTCCGGCTGGACGGGAACCGCCTGAGGTTTGCTGGGGCTGTGCCTTAGGGACGGGTGCTTTCCTAGCATCTGTACAGTGTCTGGCATATGGTAGCCCCTCCAAAATGCTTTTTTGAATGAATCTGAACAGAAATGCACTATCAGTTTGGTTACTTATGTCACTGGACGATCATCTGATGTTTGGTTTGGGGACAGAATTGGCCAATTGGGTCCCCCATCCCTTTGTTTTTCCAGTTCTTTCCTCAGGTGTTAAACACCTCGTGCTCAAAGATAAAAGACGCTGGGGAAGGCTTTTGGAAATCTGACCTTTAGTTTTTGTTTTTTCTCTTACCTAACAGCTGTTCGTTCCTCTGTCCCACTTCTAACTCCCCCCAACCCCCTCCCCTACCCCTTACTTAATGCTGGTTCAGAATTCCTAGGTCACAGTGCCTGGGTTTACACCCGTGGGGTTCATGCATGGGTTTCATTTCAGAAATCATGCCTAAGCATTTTCCTGCAGAGGCAGCATGAGTATCCACACGGCTGTTAAACCTCTGCAGCCGTGTGCCTCTGAGCATATTACAGCACGGCACTTGGGCTCCGCTGTGCTCACCTACAGTAAGAAGCACAGGCTTCTTCTGCGAGGGCTGGCCACTGAGGAAGTGCAGGTCAAAGAGACGCTCCATTTTCCAGTCTGATAAGAGCTGCCTGTTGGTGCTAAAAAGGATGCTGTAATTTCCATTGATGCTGCACAGCCAAATAGGGAATCGGGGAGTCTTCAGCATGCTGCCCACCTGGAAGGGGACAGGGGAATGTAGATGAATATATGTTTTTTCCCCACTGCAACAGATGCTGACACGTTGTGAGGATCAGCAAGCTGCTCTGAGTCTTCTCGTTGTACCGGCAGCCGCACCGGGCACCGTGCAGAGGAACATTTGAAACGAAGGCTTCGTAGTGAATGAATTTGCATGTGTGAATGGTGTGGCCTGGGGATGACGCTGCAGGTTTTTTCTTAATGGATTTTATTTTAAAAAAAATTGGGGGAGTGGTTTCATGGAGGAGGTGGAATCACCTTAATTTGGTTTTGAAGTAAGGTCAAGAATAAAGAGAGAAACTGAAATATGAGTGTTTGGGTGGAATAAGAACTTCAATCTGTCCTTGTCATCAACTCCGTGTATTTACTTCTGTTCCCAAGATAGGACATTTCATCCAGCAGGTGGTCAGACTTCTGGCAACACTAACCATTTAGAACATAGGAGATAAAAGAATATTTAGAATATAGAAAGAATATTTTGAATATAGAAAATTTCTGGGAAATGAGGGCAACACACACACATATACACATATCTGCATGTTACCACGTAGATCAATAGCAAAGATATACTTAGAGCTGAGCGCACCAGTTTAATATTACAGGGAATATTAAGTTTACTGTTTGAACCATCTGTTTTTTCCAGGCACCTGTAAATTGGGCCTGAATTCTCAGACCTAGCGAATTAGATTCACCGAAGCAGGAAAAGGGTCACTTCAGTCACCCCTGAGGGTGTGACAATACCACGGCACATTTCTATTAATGATATCCACCATTTTGTTTAAGGAGTCAGGGAAGAATACATTTCTTAAAAGATTGCCATCATAACTCATTAACATCAAAACTAATTTTTTTCTACTTAAAGAGATAAACATGAGCTACACGGAAAAACCATCATTTCCACATGATGCCAGGGACAGCCACGGGACCCCCAGCCTTGGCGTGTCTTCCCATAACTGAAGGATCTAATTCTGCTGTTTTTCTTTTCAGTCTGCAGAGTTGTACTGTGTGGTGAGGAACAAATTCTGCTTTATGGAAAATCCCACTTTGAAAAATTATCCTGTGATTCATAAACCCAAGTATTAAAGGCTAATAATTTGACATTTTGATTTCTCAATAGTTCTATTCAAATCTCTCTGTTTTTCTTTCGTTTAAATTCTTTAGTTGTGGGTGAATCAGAGATGCTTTTGTCTAAGCTTTTCACTTTTAACTACCACAGAAAAATTATATTACTGCGTTTGGAAAAAATGACCTCAGTTTTAGCTGATTGTTTAAAAAACGGTACAAGCCTAGCTCCCCAGTCTGGACACGCTTGTAGTGGGGCAGGATTTGCTCATCTGCTCACACGAGAAGTAGCTCCTCTGGGCTGAGTATAAAACGAACATCTGACATAGCAAACACAGGGCAAGCCACCCACCGGCCACATAAGAAATAAAACACAGAGGCCGTGCCTATGGAGCAGCCGCGAGTGTTTACGGTCCAGAATCCACCCCCAAGTTCCAAATAACATTGTAACCACTTATTCGTTATAAACTAAACACTTTCTTTCTTAGGCCTGCTTGCAATGGCACCTTCTGTACTATGGTTGTGTGGAATCAAAACATGATCCTCCAGGGCCAGCCCCATGGCCGAGTGGTTAAGTTTGTGCGCTCTGCTCAGGCGACCCAGAGTTTTGCTGGTTCAGATCCTGGGTGCGGACATGGCACCACTAATCAGGCCATGCTGAGGCAGCATCCCACATGCCATAACTAGAAGGAGGATCTGGAACTAGAATATACAACTATGTACTGAGGCGCTTTGGGGAGAAGAAGAAAAGAAAAAAAAAAGATTGGCAACAGATGTTAGCTCAGGTGCCAATCTTTAAAAAAAAAAAAACCCATGATCTGCAGGACATGGAATTGTTAAGGTTGGAAAACTTGCATAAATGAATTAGGAAGTTGAGGGCTGTTAGTAATAAAATGCCACTCCATTTGGGATATCCTTGCTGATTTTAAATCAACGAAAGTTCCTGTAAGCTATGTCTGGGTGGCTGTCACAGAATATAGACATTTATGATACTGTTTCACAGAATCTTTGTAATGTAGGCGAAATTCAGCTGGCACTCAGATGAATATACTCTGCAAGGTGCTGACATCACATCATTGTTATTTTATGCAACAATGCAACAGTTTTCTTTCCTGAACTCGAAGCTACTCAAGATCTTGTTAGAGTAGGAGGAAAATAAAGTAGCCACAAACACCACAACCTCCAACCCCCAAAGATACCATGCAGAGCCCCTGCCCTGAGCAGGCAGAGCCTTGCTGGCCTTGAGAGATTCTGGAGAAAAGGAAAAGTCATGTGCGACTGTCACGGCGCTTTGGACATTAACTCTGAGAGGTGAGGACGCACCTGGTTTAAAGTGAATCCTACAAAAGCAAAGCAGTGCCCCTCCCCCGTGAATCCGGCCAAAGATTACACCTGTCTTTTCTCAGCACGCCATAGAATCTGTTTGCCTGAAATTTTCAGTTAAGAATTTGTACTGCTTTTGAATAGACAGTTTATCAGCTAAGCCCCCAAAGCAGGATTCTAAATATGTTTTATTGGTGAGATTCCACCAATGCAGAATTTGTGCATGTTGCCTTGTGTTGCCATGGTAAAAAGGAAATTAAATTGCGATACAGTGGTGCTATAAATAACATACCTTCCTCCGTAAGTTCACTCCTTGTGTAACAAGCCCAGTAGTTTCAGCTTTACATGGAGCCATCAAGCCTTTCACGACATGTATCATTTAAGCCAAGGTACAATCGTAAGGACAGGAAGAAGGATAGACAGATTCCTAACACTAGATGGCAAGGATGGAGTCCATGTAATTCTTTTTTACACCATTTAGAACAATGGCGCTTAGAATGAGCCTCTGTGGTGTACACCTGAAATTTATATAATGTTATAAACCAGTGTTACCGCAATAAAAAAAAAAAAAAGAATCTGCCTCTACATAATGAGCTTGATATTGCAAGTCCCAAGGCCCCAGTCTGGAAATCTGAACGGGAGAAATGTATTGGAAACAGCGTGCTTTCTTCGCTGATTCCTGGGGACTATTCGAGTGCAGAACTGTTAACGGTCTGGCTCCCATCTCTGCCACCTGGAACCCAGAGCTGCTGGAACTTCTCTCGGCGAGTTTGCAGGTACGCTGCTGTGTTCACGGGGCGCTGCTTCAGCCACGTGGCGCTGGAGCGCCGTGGGTGGGCTTCACGTGGGATTTCCTGCTTGGGTTTCTTCCCCTCAGGGTCTTCCAAGGGAAATGTAAAGGGGGAGAAGGTACGGCTGGGATGGCGTGTGCTCTGCCAGGGCTGCCGGGGGAGTGATGCCAGCGAGACCTGCGTGGCTTCAGTCCCTTCTAAAACCCATAGTTGACTTTTCTGCTTGGTGGCAGGTGCGAACCTCCTAAAGCTTTCCAGATGGTGTTAGACTCCAACTGCTTTATGTTCTCGTTTTGGTGTTGGAACCCCACACTCAAACCTGTACCTGCAAATAGAAAAGTGACGGAGGCTTCAAGATAGTGCCTCAGCTGTCGGGGGGGGCGGGGGGCAGCCATGTTCCACAGGGACCGTCAGTCTTGTGGGCTCTGGGGCACTTGCCGTGTCATCTAATGAGAACGCCAACCTTTTTTCTTTTAATCTCACCCACTGGGCTGTGACGTTGGGACTGAAAGGCGTGTGTTTTTGCAATCACTGCAGTTTTCCTGCAGAGGAAGAAGAGATTTACTTCGGGAAGACAGGGCAGCGTTACTGGGTGGGTTTCACCTCGACAGCAGACTCTGTCAGGCCGCACGTTGGTTTTCTTTGGAACTCAGAAACCTTTCTTATTGTCAGTGCATACATAAAATCTTCCGATTTATAGCACCCACCCAAGGCAGGGGCCACTCAATACTCTTCAAGCACTTCTGTACGCAGTGGGCACACTCATGGGTCCAGTATGGAGTCTCCACGCCTCACAGCAGAAGGAAAGGGCGTGACTGTGGGGTCTTCATTTCACTGAGACGTAGAGCACTATTCTAGAACTACATCTGGTCTCTCTTGAGTGGACTTCTGCTCTGCAAGGCGTCTCCATTCTCTGCTAGACTACAGTGCAATGGTGGACTTCTGGATACACGCGGGCAGATGGACCCTCTGGTTAGCACATCTCTGAGTACCATGAGCTCATCCTCCGAGGGTACACCTGACAGACGCAGCCTGCCACACCAGCAGGTGAAGGGGGTGGACACTTGGAGAGTATGCCTCTAGTACCTGCAGCTCACAGCTAGCTCAGCTCACAACTGCTTTCACCTGGATGTCAGTGGGTCAAGTTCTAGCTTCTTGAGCACGGCTGTCACGTGTTCTGAAACCCAGCCACGATTTTGCCACTACCTAAGTGTTATAGTCCCACAGCAGTGTCCCTGTAATGGATACTAGGATTAGATAACACCAATCTTCATCTGTACATACATATAGAGATACGATCAATCATAAAAGCGCTTACAATAGCGTATCTCTAAGACCTGGCATTTGGTATTGACCACTTTATCAGCAAATCATCAAAGGTGATAGTGACAGGGATCAGAAAGTAGGCCTTGAACGTAGACACATCTGGGATCATCACTCTGGCTCTGACGCTGACCTAGCTGGTGGCCTTAGGCAAGTTGCTACATGTCTCCCAGTCTGGATTTCCTCATCTCTGAAGTGAATGCCCAAACAACAGACACCGGATTTAAACTAACACTGATTATAACCTGGAGTGGAAGTGAGAATTAAATGAAATAAGACGTCATTGCAAGTGGCTCAGAGAGAGCCTGGCACACAGTAGGCGCTCTATACATGTGGCTGTTAGCACTACAGTGAATGAGTAAGCTCCATCTATACTTTCTTTAATTACCTTCTTCAGGGATGGCAAGAAAAATATGTATATAATTATTTCAATAATGTATATGAGTTATGGATTGCTTTTATCCCAAAATAATGAGCTGATATAGAAAGAATAAAAAAGCTCCTTCAGATAAAATAAACTTTTCTGTATACATGTATATGTCTAACATCTTCCTAGGTCTCAACAGTTCAAGTCAGAAAGCTACCCGCCAGCCTGTATTTGCTCTTTAATACATTTGTTCGGGAAGCACACTCCAAGTGCATGGCAGAGACAGCATAATAAACATCCTCAGGGTTTTGAGCCATTAGTGTGCAATTTCAGGCTGTTTTCACCGAGGGCAGGGTTCACAGGAGTCTCCCTGGGGACAGAACTCTGAGTCCAGGAAGAAAGGATGAAAAGCCACATTAGCCACTTTTCCAGAGATGGGGCGTTGTCGACGTGATTTCTCTGTAGATTTTACAGCTAACCCGGGCTGTCTCCATCCTTTGCCCTCCTTCCAATTTGTGACCAGGAATTTGCATGGCGGTCATTCTCTGGTGCATTTTGCCCTCCTCCCAGCAGGAAAGCTCTTATTTTTTACTATATGACTCAGCCTTTTGACTGATTTTAAGTTCCCGGGAAACATCCGAATTATTGTTGGAGGGTATTGTAGGTAATTTTCTTTAGAGTGTGATTTAGCGGCTCTGTTGGTCTAAGCCAACTTGTGTAGAAAGAAATGTGCTCCAGAGAAAACAGCACTGGGTGCCTGTGAATTCTTGACTCTTTGATGCTCTCCCCCCCCTCTCTTTTGGTGGCATATTCTTTGATAAAGTCCTTAAGTAGCCATTTAGCAAACACCTGTGTAATTTTAACCTAAGATAAGGTCTGAAACTTGTCCCCAAAGCCTTGCAAACATTAAAAGGAAAAGAAAGCTGTCAACCTTTCTGATAGCTTGAAAAAAGATGCTCTTTCTTTTAATTTCTGTTGAAACAGCTAGTTTTTCAATTCTACACACAATGGACTTAATCAGGTAAGCCTAATGAGATTTTCCCCCTCCTTTTAGAGCAGCGGTTCAACCAGGAGCAATTTTGTCCTCCAGGGGACATTTGGCTATGTCTGGAGACGATTCTGGTTGTCATATGGAGGGGGTGAAGTGTGCGGTGCTACTGGCATCCGGGGGTGGAGGCAATGGATGCTGTAAACATCCCACAATGCACAGGGCAGCCCCCACCACCAAGAGTTATGCAGTCCAAAACACGAGCAGCACTGAGGGTGAACAGCCCTGTTCTTGAGCGGAGGTTCCAACCCTGGCTGCATGTTAGACTCACCTGCGGGCTTTAAAAGACTCTAATGCCCAGGTGCTCCCCAGGCCAAACAGAGTCATTGGGTGGAACCAGCTGTACAATTTGTGGTGCCCAGTGCAAACAGAAAATGGGGTGGCTGTTGTTCAAAAATTATTAAGAATTTTAAGACAGTGACAGCAGAGCATTAAACCAAATGCAGGGCTTTCAAAGTGTGGGGTCCTGTGTGTCTACACAGGTCCTAGGCACGTGAAGCTGACACTGTTCTGGGGGATGACCTGGGCATCGATAGTTTTAAGAGCTGTCCAAGTGGGCCGAAGATTTTAACAGACACATCACCAAAGAAAATATACAGATGGCAAGTAAGCATATGCAAAGATGCTTCGCATCATATATTATCAGGGAAATGCAAATTAAAACAACAGTGAGATACCACTACACACCTATTAGAATGGCCAGAATCCAGAACACTGATGACACCAAATGCTGGCAAGGATGCGGAGCAACAGGAACTCTCGTTCATTGCTGGTGGGAATGCAGAATGGTGCAGCCACTTTGGAAGACAGTTTGACAGTTTCTTACAAAATTAAACATACTCTTACCATACCGTCCAGCAATCATGCTCCTTTGTATTTACCCAAATGAGCTGAAAACTTACGTCCACACAAAACCCTGCACACTGATGTTTATAGCAGCTTCACTCATAATTACTAAAACTTGGAAGCAGCCAAGACTTCTTCTGTAGATGAAGGGATAAACACTGCATGGTACACCAGTGGAATATTATTTATTCAATGGAATATTATTCAGTGCTATAAAGAAATGAGCTATCAAACCATGAAAAGACATGGAAGAACCTTAAATGCATATTACGAAGTGAAAGAAGCCAATCTGAAAAGGCTACATACTAGATGTGTCCAACTATATGACATTCTGGAAAAGGCAAAACTATGGAGACAGTGAGAAGATCAGTGGTTGCTAGGGTTCTGGGAGGGAGGGATGAGTGAGTGGAGCACAGGGGGTTGTTAGGGCAGTGAAACTATTCTGTATGATGGTATGACAACGGATACATGTCGTCATAAATTTGTCCAAACCCATAGAATGTACTACACCAAGAGTGAACCCTAATGTAAACTATAGGCTTTGGGTGATGATAACGAGTCAGTGTAGGTTTATCAATTGTAACAAATGTACCCCGCTGGTGGGGATGTTCATAGGGAGGCTGTGCGTGGGAAGGGGCAGGGGTATATGGGAAATCTCTCTACCTTCTCCCCAATTTTGCTGTGAACCTAAACTGCTCTAAAAAATGAAGTTGATTAAAAAAACAAAACCCTCTGGGTGATTTCAACATGCAACCAGTGTTGGGATGGCTGTTCCCCAGGGCTTGTTGCCTCACCCTCCTGTAACAATCGGTGTGTGTATGCGTGTGGCCCACGGAGGACCCATCTGTGTATCCAGACACAGAGCCTCATGGTTGGTAGGTGCGCCTGGCAGAAGAAAGCCCTGGCCTGTCACTCCTCCTCATCTGCTGGAAAGTCTCATGTGTGTGCAGGGCATTTGGGCTTCCCAGCAGGCTTAGCATTCGTGGTTTCGTTTGCTCTTTACACATGTCCTGCGGCTGCCGAGTGGGTGTTAGCACACTAGTCTGGAGATGAGGAAACAGGCTCAGAGAGGGTAAGCGACTGGCCTGAGTCCCACCTGGGAGTGGCAGAGCAAGGCCTCCAACCGGGTCTCCTGGGTCCAGGCCAGGGTGTTTCCCACACGCTCCAGGAACTGCCTCGCTCTCGTCTCAGGTTCCCAAAGCGTGGTGCAAGTGCCCGTTGGTGGCACCTGGCGTGAAAGGCAGGGGCACAGGGGTGAACTTTACAACCAAACATGTTTATTTATTTATTCAACTACGTATTAGAAAAAAAAATGGCACCTCAAGTCTGTGGCTTGTGTTACTGCTGCAGAAAAGGTTAGATTCAAATTTTAAAAGTGCGTTGACTTAAAGAAAAATATTAAGCAAGTACTAGCACAGGTGGTGTGGAGTTACGACAAAGCTTGTGAATTACCTACTCAGGTGACGGAAATACGAGAAACGCTGCTTCAAATCTTTGTAGTTTATAATGAGGATATAGTGAAATAATATTGCCGCAAAGCTTTGTAATAACAGACAAAGCACTAAAACCATTCTTGTGGTTTTTGTGTCCCCAGTCCTTGAAACTTGCCCCCAGGGAGTCTGGCCACTTTTCTCCACACTGAGTCTTGGCGTTCTACTGGGCTCTGATAGATACGCATGATGGACCGTGGAAATCAAGTGACCATTCGTGGTCGAAAGAGAAGAAAAACATGTAAAACGAAATCTGTAAGTCTCCTATTTCTGGCTTAGTTCTTCTCGTCATTAGTTATATCAAATTCTAAGATAAATTCCCAAATTATCTGGAACAAGCCATTAGGAACTTTATAATAATAACAAATCTGTTCTCTGTCCAGGGAACAGTCAAAGTACAATCTTTCATGGTGGAACTCCGCATCCACTAAATATGATGAAGGACGTGTCTTCATTGACATATAAAGATTTTTGTTTTAAATGATAAAAACAGGTTTCAGCAGAGTAGGATAGAACATATTTACATGAGAAAGAAAGGGAGAAGGAAGCACTTCTGAAAGGATTGACCCCTGGGCGATGGGACTGGCTTCGTTTCTTTTAGCTTGTCTGTCACTTCTCAGTTGTCTATGGTGGACCTAGATTTCAAACCCGGGGAATTATAAGCAAATGTTTAAGATACACTTGTACACAACATATACTAAGGCTGTGTCGCTAGACACTCCTTTCCTGCTGCCATCAGATGCGGGATTTGTATATGCTGTGAGTGCGAATTTCAAGAATAAGATATTGTAGCTGGAGCCAACCATAGGACGAAAAATGGATGAGGCTGTGGATATAAAAGGACCAGATGAAGCTTGAAGCCCCATACACACGACGCCGGAGAGTGAACGACAGGACAGCACTGAGCAGCAGGGGCCTCATCTGGTGCCGGTGGTTGGGAGAGGCTGGGGACGGTGAGGATGGGGGGCTTGTCACCATCCTATGGGATTACATTCCAGCTGGTTTAAGGCCACTCTGGAGAAGAGTTGCTTTTCACAGAAACTGCCTTACCTTCCCTGCGTTTTAGGATGAAAAATTTTGTGAAAATATCGCGGAACCATCTTTGATTTGTGGTTTGGGTGGGTGTAGCTGCTTTCTCACTCGCTCTCCTGTTTGTTTTTGCGGAATCACATGTTACTCAATGCTCTGGCTGAGATTTCCAACAGGACATTCTACTTCTTGGTTGTCAGAGGCTGTAAATCCCCCGAGCTGGAAAGCTCTCTGAGAGGAGTTTCCTAAGTGGGGCCCCTTTTCTTCCAGTGGGTTTTTTTGCAGCTTTGAGCAATAGGTAGACTATAGGCATGCATTTGCATAAGGAAAGGATTGAGAAGATACACATCAGCTGCTGACGGTACTGACTTCTGAGAAAGGGGCTGGGTGGACATGAGAGGGGACTTCTCCTTTATTTGTATATTTCATACTGTTTTTTAAAAAAATTATCTGCATATTACTCATATTACCTATACCGTATATACATAAAAACACGTAAAGTAAAATACGAAGGAAGCAGACTTGGATATTTCCACTGAGACTGTGTGTGTGTGTGTGTGTGGTGGGTGGGAGGCGTGCAGGCACCTTATATTGCCTTAAGATAGAGGCTTAAAAAGTGTCACAGTACTGATGCTCTGGCTGTGTGGTCAAGAATCGTAGCACGCTCACCTGTGGAAGCCTGTCCCCCTCTGAGGCGTGCCTGCCCCACTGCAGATAGCCGACGTCACTGCGGGTCAGGACTCCGTGTAGCGTCTCTTGAGACTCTCCTTTCTGACAGCCGTTAAAAACATTTGGACTGGCTCTTCCAGTTAAAATCATGTTCAAAACTGCCTAGATGACATATTTTGCAAATATGTACATTTTAGGTGGCAATGACACAAGAACTTAATTTCTTTTTTCTTTTAATAGTTATTTAAAAATTACCATTTTTACTGAAAAGAATGAAATCACACAACGTATAATTCTGGAAAAATGCATGTCATAAACATTCGGTAGGGCTAAACCATAGTTTCTTGACTTTTTTCTTGAGCCAAATCCCGTAACTCCTCATGCGCTCCCCTCAGATCTTATTGCCTCCCTCCCCTTCCATTTCTTTTAAACTTTGGTTTCTATGGTTGTAGTTTAAGAGGCATGAAGCTAAGATGCTTTCAGAGTACTTTTCTTTCAGTTATTGGGGATGCTGGTGGGTCTTGTCAACCTATTTCTAGTGTTTCTAGACGCTCAGGGATGTAGGGCTCTCAGGGCAGACTGGGAAGCACTGTCCTGGAAATTGGAAGGTCGAACCTGATGACAAACTCAGGGTAGCATCTTCTTAGTCTTTCAAAGACAACTTAATCACTTTTCACTTAAGGAGAGAATATGCTTAATTGACAAAAAAGCCTAATTCAGATTCTGCAGTAGAAAGGCAGAGTGTCATAACGCACCTGCCTGCACAGGAAGCCCCCAGCATGTGGTCGTAAGAGATGAGGCGTGGAGGCGTCTAGGTCCTTCTGGAGCCTGCAGAGTGGAGAAGCCATCAGCGCTCGGCCAGAGATGATGACTACCCAGGAACCCGCAGCCCCCACTCCCTCCACCCCCTCGGCAGCGTGACACAGGCTCACCGCGTCACTGTCCCTCCCACGGCCCTTGCACCTTCCCTTCTCTCTCCAGGAGAGCTTCCAGGACCGGGGCTGCAGAGGTGACTGGGGAAGCGATGATGCAGTCGAGGAAGCCAGGGCAAGTGGCGAGGGAGAAGGGAGAAGCTACAGACCTCACATGTTAGAATCCCTGCATATGTGTGTGCTCTGTGTGGATGCTGGGCTCGGTAGAGAAACTGTTTGCTCTGAGTGACAAGGGACGCTTGGCTTAGCGTGCTAACACATGCCCAGTCCCGAGAATGCTGGCCCAAGGCAGATTTGGACAGACTGTTCAAGTGGAAAACACCAGCTCGAGGGTTAAGACCGTTTCTGCAGAAGGGCAGCCTCTACTGTCTCGTCAGGCACCAAGCGGCGGGGTCCTACCCCGGACGATGTAAAGTCGAGGTGGAAGGTGGCTCCTGCTGTCGCCTGGAGGGGGGTGCTGAGTAATGGGATGGGAGCGGCGTGTGTTCTTGAAAGAACCTAGTCACAGGACTGGAGGTCGTGCCCTTCTGTGAGTAAGACGTAAAGCCTTGGGTCCAGCGTGGGGAGCGCCTTGGTGGCATCAGATATGATTCGGGGCAGCGTTTCCTGAGCATGGCATGATTTTAGGTAGTATAGACATGGGCATTTAAAAAATTTTATGGTGATTGTGTTTTGTACATTTTTTCTTTAGCACAGCAAATACATAATTTAAAGGATGTTCAGGAAGAGGCTGATATTTAAATGTGTTGATTTAAATAAAACAGCTAAGCAAATAATAATGCAAACGACAGGTTTAAGGAATACTGCTTTGGGTCTTGTAACTTCCCTCCTGGGCGCTCTCTATCGCTCGCTGACTCTCAAAATCTTACCTTTCTTTCAGAGTCCAGAAAAGTCTACTTCTTCCAAGAGGCCTCCCTTGACTGCCCTGTTTGCTGGGGACCCTTCCTCCTCTGAATCCACTAAAACTCACTATCCTTACTCCTCACTTGGTGCATCAGGTACCACTGGGCCTTGCCCAGTATCTCCACGTACACCTCTGTCTTTCCCAGACTGGAACCGATGGGAGGTCAAGGCCTTGTCTTCTATTTGTATTTCCCACAATGCCAAGAATAGGGCTTTGAGTATCATAGAGACAAAATAAATATTTGTGGATATATTTTACCGTGCATACAAATAATAAGCTATTTTTATTTATGAACATTGTAATAAACTCGGTGTTGTCCTCCAATGTTTATAACCGCAAGAAGGAAACTTTTACTGTAATAGAAAAGCAGATTCAAACTTCCCTGATGACATCCACTTGCCCATTAATATGTCCACTAGAACAAAAATTGCCGTCATGTTTCCAATAGGGCATGAAACTATTTTTGACACGAGTGCATTTTTTATGTGACCCCAGAGCTGTAGGAAATACGTGTAGAATTTACCTTTCAAATGTTCTGGAGAAGATGAGGCTGTAAAGAAACAGGATGACACCATGGCTTCCTTCCCCTTTGAACTGTTTGGAAAACAAAAGAAAAGCACATTTGCCTAAAAGCAGTGCAGCCACGTGTATCTGTGGGCATGAATTCAAGGATTTACAGCCCGAGAGAATTTTTTTCTAGCTGCCTGAAGGACAGAGGTCATCCTCCCTCTCAAATGCATTCTCCCTCCTTGCTTCAGGCCTGCCAATGGCTCCATCCATTGTTCTCTTGGTTTTCACCCTGTCTTTCTTTCCTCCCCGTCCATCCTGTGATTCTCTTCACATCGTGGCTCAGATGTAGTGTATCTTTCCTCTCCATTTTTCTGGCGCCCATCCTAGCCTAGCCTCTCATGCTGCTCTTGGCTGGGCCCCTGTCCAGCCTCTCCTCAGCCTGGCGCCCCTCCTGACTGCCCCTCTAAACTCGGGGGAGCAGAGAGGCCTCGCAGCAACTCTTTGGGGTTACACAGACCTAGGTTCAAAACCAGTTCCACTACTTACTAACTCCTACTTACTAACTCCTTTGAGTTTCCATCTCCTCATTTGCGATTGCAGATGAAAATATCATTTTCCCCTACGTTTGTTGCAGAAGTTTAAATGGAGTGACGCACAGTACCTTTCTTGGTTCTTGGAACACGCCAGAACCACAGCAGAATTAGTATCTGTCCCTCTCTGAGCCGCTTCTCTCCTATCTCTTTGTTGGCCAGGTTGCTTTGCTGCTCAGGACACGCCAGAGGTGCCCTGTGATCTCCAGGATCAAATCCAAATTGCCTGGCCAACAGTCAGGGCCTCTCATTAATTGGCCCCGTCTTAGCTTTAATCAATACTCAACCTGCTGAAAAGAAGCTCCTTGGCTAGCTTTCAAGACGCCGAGGGTGAAAGTCTCTCCTTGAAAGGTATTGAATCTGGAAGACTTCTGTTAAACGCATGCACCTTTTTAAAAATTTGTCCCCTTTGCTATCTGTGACCTGGCAGGGGCAGGACCCTCAGGCAGCAGAACAAGTTCCAGTGCCATAGGAGCCAGACAGGAACGCAAATGGGTGCACTGAGGGGTGTGAGAGAAACAGGCAGAGGTGCAGCTGAGGTGAGCTGGAGAACACTTGTGTGTTAGTTTCCTATCACACACGTTGTGTGTTTGCTGCCACAACAAGTTACCGCCAACTTGGTCCAACGCGAGTTCATTATCTTTCAGTTCTGGAGGTTACATGTCCACCAGGAGTGTCACGGGAGTCCATCCAGACTGCTGGCAAGCCTGCATTCCTTCTGCAGGCTCTCTGGGAGCTTCTGTTTCCTGGCCTTTTCTGGCTTCTAGAAGCCGTTCCTGCTTGGCTCGTGACCCACATCATGTAGCCTCCTCTCCCTTTGCTTCCCTCGTCTCATCTCTTTCCCTCACTCTCCTGCTATCTTCTTTCCCTCATAAGACCCTTAGTATCAATTGGGCCTACCAGGAAAATTCAGATAATCGCCCATCTCAAGATCTTTAACTTAATCATATCTGCAAAGTCACTTTCACCAGATGGGTGACATCATTCAGCCTATCACCACCTGTCCAGTGGGAACTGCCACCTCCTATGTCAGTGAATTGGGGACAAGCAAGAATATAGGTCTAGCACAGTTAGTTTTTCTGATTTGTTGAACAAAGCTAAAAATCCTAGTTCTCATATATAAAGTGCTAGTAGTTTCTTGATCACAGCATTATATTGTATACCTTTTGGGTATGGTACCTGGTTTGAAGACCACCGCAGTGACAATAAAATGGAAAGTAGTGAATTAAAAAAAAAAAAAGTGCCTTCTACACATTTCTAATTATAATTGACTGGGGAAATTTAAAAATCCTAATTAAAATTTGTGAAAATTGAAGCCTATACTACTATAATATGGCGCTTGTCTTTCACATCTCCCTGCATTCTTCTCCTTGTCCAGAATGTCTGGCTCTGTCTGTGTGATCCCAGCATGCAGTGTGAAGTGCTGTTAAACTCTCTTTACTTCAGTTTCCTTCTGTAGACAGTGAGGATCATAATGGTACCTATTTCATGGGATTGTCGGGAGGATTCAGTGACTTCATAGATGGAGAGAACTATGGACTATGCCTGGCACACAGTGAACCCTCAATTAATGTTCACTATGGTTGTTGTTATCGTTATTATTGCAGCATTGTGATTTTGTTAATTATTTTTATAACACCCAGTGAGGGCAGGATGTGCCGGAGAGCATCGTTATTTTTACTAGACTGATTTCCTTGAGGGCAGGGTCTGTATTTTATTTATCATTGTCTCTTAGTGTCCACCTAGTCCATGGGAGCACTATGGTGAAACAGTTAAGGTCAGATGTTAGCAAACTTTTTCTGTAAAGGACTAGATAGTAAATATTTTAGGCTTTATGGGACATATGGTCTTTCTGCCCTTGTAGCACAAAAGCAGCCACAGACAATACAAGTTGCCATGGCTATATTCCAGTGAAATTGTATTTACAAAGGCAGGCTGTGGAGCAAATTTGGCCCATGGGCCATAGTTTGCTAACCCATGGTTCCAAACTGCCTGGGTTCAAGTCCCAGCTCTGCTACTAACCTTGTGAGTTTCAGTTACTTCATCTCTCTGTAATTCAATTTCATTATCTGTAAATTGAAGGTGAAATGAAGTAAAGTATATAAAGCATTTAAAACTTCGTCTAATATATAAATAAGAAGTGTGAACTTATACTGGAATGCCTGACAGACAGTAGGTGCTCAATAAATGTTGCCTAAATGGTGAAAAAAAAAAAAATCCTAGTTCTCATGGGGAGTTTCCTCATTGCTTTTGATGTTCACTGAGTCAAATTTTTAAAAATGCAACACCATGTGGGCTGGTGCTGTGCATCATATGTGACGGGTGTCTTAGTATCCTGGGGCTGCTGTAACGAATTACTGGAAATCTGAATAGCTTAAAACAATAGGAATTTATTCTCTCCCAGTTCTGGAGGCCGGAGGTCTGAAGTCGAGGTGTCAGAACAGGGCCAGGCTCTCTCTGAAGGCTGCTAGCTCTCTCCTTTCGTCTGCCAGCCTCTGGGGGCTGCTGGCAATTCTTGGAGTTTCTTGGTTGTGAGCTGCATCACTCTAGTCTCTGCCTTCATTATCACCTGGTGTTCTCCCTGCCTGTCTGTGTCTACGTCCCAATTTCCTTTTCCTGTAAAGATACCAGCCACTGGATTAGGGCCCACCCTAATCGAGCATGACCTCGTCTTAACTCGATTGCATCTGCAAAGACCCTGTTTCCCAATAAGGTCACATTCACAGGTATGAGGGGTTAGGATTCTAGCATAGCTTTTTGGGAGGATGTGATGCAACCCATGAAAACAGGTCTACTGCCCACAGGTAGCCCTTAGACTTCTAGCTTGAGATCTCTGCCTCAAGATGGGACACGAGAATGGGACACAGGACTGGTGCATTTTGATAGTGAACAGGGTTGGTAAAGGTCTGAATGGGGGCTGATCACAACATGCAGCCCCTGGTCAGGGGGTGCCCTTGAGGGAACATGCCATCAATTCCCCGCCTCACTGAGGAAATGGTGCCACCCTTGCCCAGCGTGGCTACACGATGGTCAGCTTGGGTCTGCTTGACTCAGGTCGCTCTTGCGCCCAGCCCACCTGTGCTGCATGGTCTGTTTCTGCTTAGGGCCTTTATTACTCGTTCCAGCTCACCTCCTAGCCTTTGACGAGAAAAGTCTGTGCACAGCTTCAGCTCTGAGCCTCTCTGGCTACACTGAAGAAGTGGGGGTCCTTCCTGCTGAATCAGACTCTCCCAGGTCTGAGCTGAGGAGACGGAAGATGGGGAAGGAAGCGTTTGCCTGTTTTTGCTGGAAGGGTCGTTTCTTACATGGTCCTCTCTATCTGCGTAACCCCATTAAACGTCTCCTGCCCACAACAGGGAGTTCCTAAGCAGGCTTCTAGCTTCACATTTCATGTCTGGTATTTAAAAATCTATCATATAGGTTTTATTAGTTTCATATTACTGCTGTAACAAATTACCATCAATTTAATAGCTTAAATTATACAAATTGATTATCTTATAGCTCTGGAGATCAGAAATTTGAAATGGGTCTTCTTGGGCCAAAATCAAGATGTCAGCAGACCTGCATTCCTTCTGGCTCTTCGAGTGGCCCTGCCCGCATCCCTTGGTTCATGCCCCACTTTCACCTCAGAGCCATCAGTGGTATGGCTCTCTTCTCATATCACTGCACACTGATCCCTCCTCTGCCACATTTAAGGACCCTTGAGATGGTACTGAGCCCGCCTGGGTAACCCAGATAATCCTGTATTTTAAAGTCAGCTGATTAGCAGTCTTAATTCCCCTTTGCTGTGTAAGGTAACATTCACTGTTTTCAGGGGGTAGTGTGTGGACATCTTTGGGGGGCCATTCTTCTGCCTACCACACAGACCTCTGAGGCCCGGGGTAGCGAGCTTATCGAGATCACAGAGCTAGTATGCGTCTGGGAACTCATGCCCGTTTTCTGCCTCTATAGCCTTTGAAAGGATGAAGCAGAGAGTTGCATGGATCACATTTCCCCTTCCGTACAAGCTACAGGCATACAGCTTCGTGGTTACCCTGCTCCCTGTCCCCTGCTTTCACATCGTAGAGTTTTGATTCTTCAGAAAGCCAATGTTCATTTCTTTCTCCACAGCGGAATCTTGAAAAGCCTCTTCCATTTTCCACCACCCTACCTTGTCCCCTCCCCCTGGGGGTGGGGAACACCCACTGTGGGAGCACACTGTGTCGAAGGTGCTCACAGCAGAGGTGAGATGGGCCACCGTTTTCAGACGGGAAGTCACTTCCCTGGAGATGTGTGAATGGTCATTTTGGCCATTTAGACCAGGGCCTTAGTTGTCTGCCATTTTTCTGCTTAATCCATTAGATGAGGCAAGATCGCCTTAACAAAGAAATCCCGGCATATGCCCTCCGCCGCGTTGTTCTCTGGTTTGATCAGCCAAGGAGAAAGAGGCATTTGTGAGGGGCCTGTGTGTGATCTGGCCTCTTTCTAGGTTGTGGGGAGGGAGAGGCGGGCTCCTCTTTCTCTTGTTCCGCCCTTTCTTAGCCTCAAAATGACCTGGTTTTCTTAACAAGCATCATTAGAAATACACTTTATAAAAGAAAGAAGCTTCCTGTAAGATCAGTTCAACATGAAGGAATTGTCTCAAGACTTAAACACTTACACACTGTAAATGATCATAGATGAATCTCTCAGTGGCTTCTTGCTCTAAAAGCTCAAACAGCTGGAGCTATAAATCAGGAACAGAAGATAAAAATGAAAAGGAAGATGAAAGTTACATCTATAAGATGTCAACTCATTGTTATTACCTCAAGGGAGCTTTTTGTTTCATTGCAAAATCGCATTGCTAAAAGCTGACATATTATCTTACCCAAAGCCATGTAAAACATACAGGGCACAATCGGCCTCACTTTAACATTCCTCAGTTTTAAACCAATATGAGATCTTGAGCAGTAAAACCATAAACAGATCTTTTTCCCCTAATAGGTAGAATTTAACTATGTTTAAATGGTGGATATGGAAATGCAGGTTATGACGGTTTCAGGTATGGGATGTTCTTGATCATGGTGGATTCTGGAAGGAGAACTTCTCAGCAGGATTCTCCACTTTGGCTGCTTGGATAGCCTACAGCCCTTGGTCTTGCCTGTTTGGAAGGTGCCTTCGGCCACATCAGACACTTGCAGGACATGGATGGGCCTCCACCTTCATTTCCGTGCTGAGTCTGGTACACGCTCAGGCTTCACTGGCCCTTTATCTGGCAGGATGGGCGGGATGCACTCACCTGCTCTGTGAAGTCGTCCCCAGAGTAGCGAGGAGTCGAGGTGACGTAAGTGTCCTCAGTGATGAGACAGATTGTGGCCTTCTGAGCCGCTCCTGCAGCCCACAGGATGCCAGCGAGCGCAGCAGCCAGGGCCCGCCCCTGCTCCTGCCGGCTTACTGCACATAAGCTGCAACACAGGAGGCAGAGTTAGGAACCCATGGGTGGGAACCGTCACCTGGCTGAGTGCTGGGGCCGTCCCTTCTGTGTCCCACCTGAATGCAGGGTGGGTGTATTCGGGTCCTTCATCAGCCTACACTGTGCGAATGTCACGGGCGGGGGGCCTTGTCCGCTCTGCCATCCCTGGAACTGGCATCTTCGTGGGGCAGCGTGTTCCCCCTGTGCTCTCAGCCAATCCCACCCTGTGCACTACTGCCCCCTGGAGTCCGCCACCGTCCTCTCCCTGGGCTCCAGCAGGGACCCATCGAACTATTTAACCCCATACACAGGCCCTTTCCGAGCACGGCCCAAGCTCGCCTTCCACATCCGCCTCCCAGGCCGCCATTCGCAGCCCTCTGCCCAGACGGACGGTCCCTCAGGCCATCTTCCACAATCCGCCTTTCCTCACGCACTCGCCTGCCTGTCTCTCAAGTGCACGCCACCACCGTGCTTTCTGCCCATCCCGTCCTAGACATCATTTGCGGTGACTTCAGGCGGCCTGAGGAACCTGTGGCTTACACTCACCTGGCACTTTCTAAGCACTTCACACGTATCACCTCATCTAACGGGAGGTAGAGACTCATTACTCCCATTCTAGAGGAGAGGAAGGCAAGGCGGAGACGTCGAGTACTCGGTCGGTCCTTCACCTTTAAAGTGAGGAGCAGGGGTTTGGACACAGGTCTGGCTCCTGACCATGTACCCACAGGGTAATCCCAACCCGTCAGACCCCCAGGAAAGGGGCCGATCTTTACTGCGCCCTTTTTCTCTGCAGGTAACAATGACAACTGTTGTCCTGATGAAGAAACATGTGGTAGAGGTTTATTGATAAGCTCAGCAGCGATTTATAGACCCCGTCCATCTCTGAGTAACAAAGAGCCCCGTCCTCCGAAACCCTGGCCCAGGCAGAAGGAGAATGAGGCGGAGCAGGAGTGAGAGCTGTGCCTGGGGTTGGGGAGGTTTCACAGCGGGGTCTGTGATGGGGTTACTCAGCACCCTTTGTTTAACACTGGCTGCTGGCCTGGTACTGTGCCGAAGGCCGTATATCCATGTAGCAAATGCTGTGTGCCGCATCGACAGCCCCTGGGATGGCCTTTACTTATTGGTGGACACGTCCCCCCGCTGCTCCGGGTACCGCTGCTAGTGGCTGCTACTTTTCAATTTTCTCTGAAGAATTGGAGCTGCCTTCCCAGAAGGGACCAGGAGTTATGCCCCTCTCCCAAAGGATGGCCCCTAGCCGAGGCCTGGCTGGGGCGGAGGTACAAAGGCCCTGCCCCCTTATCTGAAGACGGGCGGCTGGCACTCTAGAGCTCCACTGACCAGGCTCGGGCGAGACGGCTCGGGAAACCACACTATTCCTTAGCTTCTCCTTCCCTCTCCTGCTTCCCCTACTCTCTTACAGGCTTCCCCTGAGGGCATTCCCTTAATAAATCACTTGCACAAAGAATTCCCATCTTTGGCTCTGCTTCTAAGGAGGCTGGCAATTCATGATCTTAGAATATGTTACACATTTAGTTCCCGTTTTGGGTGATAACTAGGCCTGCCTGAGGGTGGATAGATGTCTTGTAATTATTTCTATTTCCTCTAATATCAAGCATGGAGCTTTGCACGTGATAGGGGTTCGTTAACTTCTACGAAAAAGGCATTGGAAGTGATTTTTTAGGTAGGCTCCTAACAAGCACTGTCTCCTTCGCCAGCCTGAACCCTTCATTTGTCGGGTTTGTCACCACCTCTCGTGTTCCTCCCTGGAACTGCTAGGTTGGGGCTTCCTGTGAAGCTTTGTCAAGGAAGCCCGCCTGAGAGCCCGTGCCTCGTTTTCCCTGGCAGGATGGTCTGCAGTAGAGCATGATGCTGTCAACAGTGTCGCTGCAACTGAATGTTGACAGTGACTCCAGGAGAGCCTCCAGTCATGAGATGCAGGCCCTCTGGGAGAGCCGGAGCCATGTCTGTCTCATGGGCGTGTCCCCTTCCTGAGGCGACCCGGGGGATTTTCCATCGTGATTATGTAGCGTATAAAGTTCTGAAATGGGCAGCTCTGTCGAGTGCTTCTGTAGGCCTCTTACCTGGGCAAGTTGCAGTCTATCCCCTTCCTGGCAAACAACAAGTATTTGAGGATGGATCCTTGTACGGCCATCTGAATGCTCCGGGCGCCTCCCTGAAATGGGGCGGACGAATGTTGAGGGTGCGAAGGCCACCAGCAGGGCTCTACAATTGTAGGGGAACCACTCGGGGCCCACATTACTAAGGAGAACCCTTGGAAATGGATGTCGGTCTCCGTTCTTCTCTGCAGCCTTGCCCCTCCTGGAATACGGCATCCTCTAGGCTTAGCGAAGGCACCCTTCCCCGAGGGCTGGCTCTGGGGGTGAATGTCCTCCTCCACCTGCCTCCTCTAGGCCCCTGCTCCAGAGCAAACTTAGATTTATGGAGAGTAAGGAACTAGCCGGCTAGCCCTGGAGATTCCGTGCGACTGGTGATCGATGCATGAATTATTGAGATTTTAAACAAGCCAGAAAGAAGCTTCTAGGTCTCCTCCTGCCTCTAAATCCTCAGGGATGCTTAGAACTTGGAGAGAAAGACCAGGAAAAGCCGGACTGGAAGGGGAACGGGGCGGGGGAGGGGTAAGTTTGAGACTTTGTTACAACCCAGACAGGATATTATAATTTTAAACACTGTTATCATGTAAGATTAAACTTTCAATTATAAATATGTTCTACATGTGATTGTAATGAAAACATGCTTTCATATGGATGAGGATGGAAGGAAACGTAGCTAGGGAACATGGGATTGAGATTTTAAAAACTGTTGACTTCTGTTACCTTTCCCGCCTCCAAAGCGAAAGCCAGGTCAGAGAAAGGATCGTGGAAGCTGAAACAGGCCCTTCTCCAGTCGCGGCTGAAGATGTGGCCTGTGTTTGCAAACAGACTCTGGCGCAGCTTCTGAAAAGAAGGGAAAGGAATGGTTCCCACAAAGACGGTTCTTCCCCGATACTTTCCTCCCCAAAGAGCCGTAAGCGGGGTGGTGGCATCGCGGAGGAGGGCCCGTCCCCTCCCGCGTCGGGTTTACACGTTGTTCCGTCCCCTAGGTCGATTGTAAAGTTCTCTGCCAGAGCTTCAGGGCTGGTTCCCTCAGAACATGCCAACCTGAAGGCTCAGTGTCAACGCTGCACCTCGTCCCCAGGCGATTCTTGTCCCCGTGTCTGCCTCTCCTTCCACCGCCGGCCGCCTCTCCTTTACTCCTCCTAGTCCACCTTGGGCGGCCGCTCTGGCCTTAGGCCTCTGTCCCTGGATCCGTGACTCTGTAACCCCTGCCTCTCCCATGTGTGTGTCTTTCTTGCTCCAGAGAAAAAGGAATAGACAGGCCCCCGGGTTTCTAGCCTGAGAACAATGGTGGTTTAAATGATCCTGAGCGAGCATCCTCTGTGCTCCCCAGAATCTTTAAGGTTTTCCTGGATGCTCTACAGCTGGTTGCCATTCCTTCTGGAGCTTCGCAGAAAGATGGGAACAGGCCTTTACAGACCAACCACACGAAAAAGGAACCTATTCATAAGCAGAGATGTATTAATCATGTGGCATGTGCTGGGGCCTATGTGGGCTACAGATACCCCACAACTCTGTAGAGACAGAGTGCTTGAAGTTCCATAAGTCAAGTTCAAAGTACACGAGAGGACAGAGAAAGGAGAACCGCTGACTGGAGTACTCGGGAAGGCTCCATGGAAGAGGCGGCATTTAGATGAGGCTGGCAAATGGCATCTAGCATTCACTGAGCGTTTTCCACGTGCCAGGCACAGGGCTAACTGCTTTACGTTCCCTAGGGAAATTTAATCCTTTGAGGTAGGAACCGTCTTACCCTTCTTTCACAGAGCAGTGTTTGCCTGCGGTCCCCCAGCTAGTAGAAACAGAGCTGGGATCTGCACCCATTCTAACCCCAGTGCTCCGCTCCCCAACCTCAATCGTGTACGTGCCCCCTTATGATGACTGTCACGTTGTGTGCCAATCATTATTCAAGTAACGTTTTCATGAGCTTGGGGCACTCTTTTATAATTTAGGAAACATTTATTTAAAAAGGACACTTTATATCACCTCCTTAAGTGGGAATCTAAATCACTTGCTGTACATGATAAAAAATATAATGGAATGAAAATGATGTTATCGAATTAACTAGAAACTGTGGCCTATGAAAGCTCTGACTGAGCCCCGCGCTCTTGAGTTGAAAAGGGAGTGTTCAGCAGTGTGGGTGTGCGCCGCCCTGACAGTCTTTCTCCCCAGCCTGCCGGAGTGAGCAAGGGGCTAACTTTCCACGAGGTGACTCAGGTTATTCACTATGTCACTTACTCCCCTGTCCCCATGCTTACTTACTCCCCTTACCTACTCCTCTTTCCCCATGGGAAAGCACCCCATGCTCCAGCAGAGGCACACAGCCCGCTCTCTGGGACAAACCACACCTGGGCCTAGTGCCTGGAACAGAGGAGAAAGATCTGCAGACACTCACATGGTGCCCAGGAGTCTGTTCAGTGGGACCAGAGCACTGCGTGTGTGTTCCGGGGCCGTGGGGCAGGAAGCAAGCGGAAGCTGACCTGTGGCTGATCCTATCACATTCAGGCATCAGAGCCAGCGGCAGAGTGTGGACAGAGGAACGTGGAGCCCAGCTGGCCAAGAACCACGGTACCTCTTTCCAGCTGTGCACGGAGCAGGCCCTAACGGACTCGAAGAAGGACGGATGCAGGAGAAGCAAGCACCTGGAACGGCCTTTCCCGGGTCTGACCAGGGTCTGGACCACGGCTGGAATTTATTTCCTGGTCATCTCTGCTCCCACCCTCAAAAGAAAAGACTGTCGCTATAGAGAAACAGAGGCAGGTGCATTTCAGTGTGAGCAAGGGCTCAGAATTGCACTTGAAGAAAAAGGATCTGTCTGGTACCTCAGGGCAACGACAAGTCAAGGAGAGGCCACAGATGGGCAGAGAGGCTGGGCACAGACCCAGCGTGCACCGTGGTCACAGAGGCCGCCAACCCAAGGCATCCCAACAGAGGACTGAAAAGGAACAGAAGTGTTTCCTTGGCATCAGGCGGCACAGCACAGGAGAAAGACCGACCACTCCCAGCTCTGGGGCCGAGAAGCCCCATTCTGCTCCTTACTGACTACGTGAGCTTGGGAGGATGGCCCCACCTCTCCAAGACTTCATTCACTTATCCCGAAATGAGGACAACTCCTGCTCGGTCCACACTGCGGCTCTCATCGGAAGAGAAGGCGTGTAGAAAGGGCTTCAGCAGCCATAAGTGCAGAGTAAACATAGAGTGCTGCGACCTTTGTGAAAACACAGCCTGTCTCCCCAGGAACATCCTGAGCCGTAGGGAAGGAAGTCCCAACGCAGACGGGGAAGACCAGAGAGGGGCAGGAGCAAGGGAGGAGAAGCACGGAGAATGAAGACCGTTCAGAGTAAGAAGGCTTAGGACTCAAATTCCAATTCGAAAAATTCTGCAAGCCCAAGCCTCCAGGATGAGTCATCTTACCTGGGTAACATTTGCTTTCTTATCCAATATAATTTCTAACAAGACGAGCGTATGTTGTTGGGCTGCCTGGTAACTAGACACCAATGGTAAATGGTCCTAATAAATGACTGTAACGATCGTTCTTATTTAACACAATCAAGCACGGCTTATAGTTTTTCTCTTTTCACTTTGTTAGTCTTCCAGGATCGGTAATGAACACCTCTCTTTCCTGATTGCCGTGATGATGATAATGGCAATGATGATTATCACGCACACGCACACATACACGCACACACGACGGGGAGACAGAGGTCCCGGATCATTCTTCCCAACAGGTTTAATTTCCTTACTCTGACTGCCTTGTCCCCTGTCCCTGGGCTTAGAGTTTCCCTGTGACCACCTGGCCCCGTCCAGTCCTCTCCCTCCAACACCGCAGATGAAGGTAGAATAATTCTCTTTGAAACTCCTTCCCTAAATCTTTTTTCACCTTGGAAATTGCTGGGCTATCATAGAACCAGAGATTTTAGAGTTCGTGAGTGCTAAGCAGACATGTCTCTCCCAGCCCATCATGTAGAGTGGCAGACTTTGTTCATCGTGGATTTCACAGCATCTGGTGTAGTGCCTGGTACGCAGTAGGCTCGCAATAAGTATTTGTTAAATTAAAAAAATATATAATTCTGCCCTTTCATTGTACAGTTAAACGACTCCAGGCCCAGAGCAGTTCGGTGGTGTGCCCAAGTTCGGGTAGTTAGTAAATGGTGGTGCCAGGACCCAAACTCGAGCCTTCCCACTTGTCCCTGTCAGGGTCCCAGCAGGAAACAGATGGCACTCTCAAGTCAGGGTGATTAACTGGAGGAAGGTTGGATACAGGGACTGTCTACAAAGATGTGGGCTGCATGGGGAAACTGCACTGCTGATGCGGGGTCCCCGGGCTGGCCACAGGAAGCAGTCGTTATGTCCCCTAGACAGGAAGGGGCCGGGGAAGGAGTGGCTACCTGGACCAGGAAGGAGAGAGTCCTGGGACAGGACTGCCAGAGAGCGGGAGCGATTCAGCCAGCTCTGCACAACCTGACTGCCTCCCCTCCCCTCCCTCCAGCTCCCTCGGGGCTCCCAATGGGCAATGCAACGGGAGGCCAGAGGAGGGAGCCTTGTGATGGGGTCCCTATAGGTCAGTCTCCTGGGCAGAAAGCTGGGTGGAGAAGGGTAGAGAGGGCATCTGAAGGGTCCACAGGGAATATCCACTACCCCACCCTGAGATGCCTCTCTAGGGGATTGTCCAGAGCACGGAATTAATTAACTAAATGTCCACTGAGGCCCATCGATCAGCCAGATCTTATGCGGGGGGCACCAAGCTGTGCTTCCTGCTCCCCAGAAGCCACCCCATTGCCTGTTATCCTCTATTAAAGCTTCCTTCATCTGAGTCTCCCCCAGCATATTTTGATCTCCCAGTATTACATTTTTAGTACGATCCTGCTGGGTGGTATTGCAGATACACCAGGGCTTTGTTTCTTGGCTGCTGATAAAAGAGGCCACAGGAATGTGTTCCAGCCTGGGTGCTGGAGAAGGGCCTGGAGATGGAGGAGCACGAGGAACTGCCAGTGGAGGGCAGGAGGCAGCCGGGTGGGGCTGGTGGAGGAGCCCAAGGCGGGAGCCCACCTTCTCCACAATGTCACAGGGGCCAGCAGCCTTGATGGGAGGTCCGTACACCACACACACTCTAAGATGTTAGGCTTGGGGAGGAAGAAGGCTGTCGTATTGGAAACAGGGCAACGAAAGGTGAGAAACAGGAGAGCTGGGGAAACTGAGGGGTAGAGGGGGGCCCCCCCTCCTTTCCCAGCAGATTCCCAGCAAAGAATGTGTGCTGATGCCAGGAAACCCATGCCTCCTGCTCCAAACAGAGTGGGAAGGACAGCAGAAGGACAACAAAGGGCGTCCCCAGTGAGCACTGGGCTTCAGTCGCTCTGATAATTTGCCGGGCGGCTGCTCTGCTGAAACATCCACGAGAATTGGTCAAGTTTTCAAACTGCCTCCCTGGGACACACGTACTCAGGACCCCAAGCCTCATCATCCTGAAATCCCAGGGTGTGTTTAATTAACCCTGCTGCTGCTTAAAGAACACACCATCATCGGGCCCACGTAATGGGAGCAAGTCCAAATTCACTTTTTTAAAAGAAAAATCAATTACCTCTACTTCTGGGACTCCCTTAACACTCCGTCGACTCTGTTTCAGGCGACAGTGGTCTGATTTTTTGTCTCCCAGGCCCTTCCAGAGGGAGGGAGTTACCTTGGCAAAGTCACTGGGGGTCTCCAGGTGCCTCAGGTTTGTGTTTGCAGAGAAGTGGGAGAATTGAGACTCAGACCCTCCTGCCTCCCTCCACAGTATAGAGACTAGAAGACTCTGGAAACATCTGTGAAGGCTTTTCTCTATTTTTAAAATTTGTATGTGTGTTTTTAAAAATAGATTGTACATTCACATGGTTCAAAATCCAGAGAACACAGAAAGGTATGATGAGAAAAGACTCCCTCCCACCAAGTCCCTCGGCCCCCTCCGCCCCCACCGTTACAGATTACGATGTCTTCTGGAATTTATGTTTGCATTTACAGTCAAATGCCGATATAGAATCATGGCTTTCTCTCCTTTTTCACACCAAAGGCAGCCTATTTCCAGATATGCGTAAATTTTGAAATGACATTCTCCATAGAAATTCATTACAGAGGCCAAGAATGGATTGCCTACATTGTTCATTAAAACGTCGTCTTGCCAAGTAGAATACAGACGGTGGCCCTCACCTTGGGTTCTGTAACACAATGTGGGCAGAATGAGTCCCGAGGCCTGCAGACCCTAACAGGGTGACGCGTCACCTGTCTTCATGCCCCAAAGGAGAGCCATCGACTAGGCACAGAAGTAAGGCACCACCAGGCCAGCAAGGCCAGGGAGCAAAGTGCAGCACCTTTGTGAGCCCTGCTGGCCATCTCCTGTGACATCTGGCATTCGAGCGAGAAAGGGAGATGCATTGCCACGGGAAGATTTGTGACAATAAGAGCAAGTGGACCTCCCGGTACGTTTGTGCCATGGGTGTGACAGCAGAGAGGGTTGCTCTGCAAAGCTGTGAGGAGATGTGAGATAAAAAAGAGTTTTGGGGCCGCAGTCCCTCTATGTGATGACGTCCCGGCTGGGAAGCTTAAGGAAAGGCTATCTTGAGGGTTGGAAATATTGCAGTCAGGCCTGGCCCTTGCGCTCAAAAAGCAGACAGAGACTGCAGTTTCCAGCAGGGTGTTCCAGCCCCTGCTCCTCCCTCCTGGCAGGGACCCTGCGTGCAGTGCACAGACCGTGGAGCCCTACGTGCGTGGCCGGCCTGGCTGCAGGGCAGGTACTGCTGCTGTTTGCCTGGAGGACCATGCTGGTCTGGTGGTTTCCACAAGCATGCCTGGGTGTGGGGCAGCATGTCGTCAGGAAGCAGGTGCTTCTTCCAGCTCTTGCTCTGGGGCCCCGAGGAGAGGTCTCTGCCTGAGGTTCCAGAATGTAGAGTGGAGGTTGGGGGATGGGGTGATTGAGGGGAAGTCGTGCCGAGAAGCCCTGAGTTTCATTACAGCTGGGAGGGCAATGAAATTGGAGGGGTCCCTCACCCTATCTGGCACTTTCCCCTGGACTGACCCCTGGCTTAGCCCCTTCAGTTTCCAGTCACAACTCTTTGACCATGATAGCTGGCCCTTTGGACACTCACCGAGGCACTGCCTCCAGCCCTGGCCAGTTTGCTCCACTGAGATTCTGCCAGTCTTCCCCCTGGCTGGGTCTCTGCCTCGGCCTCTCGCCCCCACCCTGGTCAAGTGTTGAACCAATGCTCCCTGGGACCGGTAGCTTCCCGATCCACTTGGATCCTCAAATATGGGTTCTTTTCAAATCTGCATATGAGTCAGCAGCCCCACAAAGCTTTTCTTTCTTGAGATCTGCTCCTTGTCTCAGGACTGGGCCTGGCACAGGTCCCCAGCCGGCGCGCACACGCATAGGGGCCGGTCTCGCGCATCCACGGCTGTTTACGCATTGGCCGCGCTCGCGTCTGCCCTATCCTACCGCGTGCAGTGAGTTATTCTAATTTAACTCCCTCGCTCCCGCAAATTTAACTGTTAGATTGGGGAAGTGACTAGAGACTCAGAGTTTGGGAGGAAAAGACTGTAACATCACCTGTGTCCTTGAAAAATGCCATAAATAAATCATTTTAATTATATTCTCCTTTTACCCGTAACAACCGTCTGTAGTCTTATCTTCAGGAATGCTCTCACATGACAGCAGATAAGATTCCCCAGCCTTGTTGTTTGGGGAAGATTACGTTTCGTTTCATGTTTAATTGACAAGTTATGCTTACCGCGGCCATAGCTCGGGAGATGGGAGAGCCGCCGGATCTGGAAGAGATGATAGAAGCCTTGGGAACACAACAAAGGTGACCTGATGGCAAATGCCCTTGTCCCCTGGGCTGAGGTGCGCATGCTCCATCTTCACTTTCATCAGCAAACACGCGGCTGCCGTCAGGGTCCTGTGTGAAACGCCGCCAAGAAAACAAAGCACAGGCAGCTGGAGATGACCTTTCCTTCCCTTTTCTCTGTTTCTCTCTGAAATATCAGTGTTCAGAAAATGTTGTCTCCCTTTTAAAGATGTCTGAAAATTGTGATAAATAGCAATAAAAGAGGCAGAAAAATCTCAGTGTCGGTGTCAAAGGGGCTCCTTATAGGTTTATGTGACTAGGAGAGGTTAAATGTAACTATGGAAACATAATTAATGCTATCAAGACCTTGACTTGAAATTATGTTTAGAGAAGAATGTAAATGTCACTGTCTCTTGTTTTGAGAAGAAAACATTTTGCAAACAATGAATGAATCTTTCCAGTCTATACGAGGGGTTTCTCCTTGTGTTGTTAACTGGCCAGTCAATGAAGCCAGTGACCTCCTTTTAATTCTCTCGGATTCCTGTTCCCCAGTGAGTGCAATCGTTTCTTCTTTAAAAAACCCAACCCCAATTGTTAAGAAAAAAATCTATTTTTACTTTTCTTGACCGATTCTCATGGCATTTAAATCAGTTAGCATCAACCTTTCTTCCAATTTACCTTTTATACTACTGTCCGCCCTGTTGGCAGCTGAAACATGAGGCAAACTGCCTTCTCAGTTTGTCCCGGTTCCTAGAGGTGCGGATGCTTCCTTATCTCAGAAACACAGCATCTCGGTCACAGACGACGGAGGGGATAAGATGCCGTTTGCAAATCAAATGGAAGATCTTCACATGGGTGCAGTGGGTTTCTCTCACTTTGTGTAAAGTCTAACTTGACCGTTATTTATTTTTTTCCTTCCAAATCTATTCCCCTAAATGGCAGCCATCTCCATGTAATACTTCCACGACTGAAAACAGAAGCATTATCTCCTCGACTCTAATTCAGGCTGTGGTTAAGAGCGTTTTAGCACAAATACGGCTTTTTGATCACAGATTCCTTGAGTCAGATGCTTTAGCATCATGGTTAAAATATTAACAAGTCAGTTGTTTGATCATATCGTATACGAGTGCCCGCAAAATCACTTTAATATTTTGTGCTGTGTTTGTTCAGTGACTGAATTAACATCTGAAATGCAAAGTCCATTTCCTTCTAACCTTTTCAGGTTGCACGAGCGAAAGACGTCTTTCATCTTAAGCTGTACAACAAATTTTAAGATACCTTTTTAATACCTGAATTGAGTCGTCTTTCCCTTATTTAACAATGGTGAAGGAAAACAATTTCTCAGAAGCCGAATAAAGATGAGAACTATTTTCCAAACTCCTTTTCTGCAGGGACCCTGAAGCTCTTGGTTGTCAGAATCGAGTGTTATTTCACAAGTAGGAACTCTAGATTCTAATATTACTTTTTTCTAAAATAATAACTATAGGGTGCTGTTAATGATGAAAAGTAGGTCTGAAAAGTAGGGAGAGATTTTTGTGAAAAAACGAAGCACAAGAAAAGATCTTCAACAGGGTTTCGAGTTTCAGGTTGAGGTTAAACGCTGGGGCCCCGAGTGAGAGCATGTGCACAGAATAAATGCAGATTATGCTGCTAATGTGCTTGTTTGAAGAAGCGACTAGAGGAAAACACATTGGCTTTGAGAAAAGTGCTTACCTGAGGAGCGGTATTACTGGTTCCCAACCTATAAATGAAAGAGAAAATATCAAGTAAATTACTGACTCTCTTCAACTCTCACACCCTCACACCTCCTCAAACCCAGCCTCGCCAGGCAAGTCTCTTTCTGCAGGTATTTATACCTGACACATTTCAAACGTGAATCTATAATGGAGACTTCTCAAGTCTTCTAAAATCTCTCTGGTTTTGGAGGAATGAGAAAACAAGGAAATCTTACCTGTGGAAACTAAAGATTTCCCTCCACTTGTCCAGAAGTGAAATTTTCCTAGTTATCGCCTCTAAATCCAGCTGCTGGGAGCCTCGCTCCTGGTCGGAGGCCTCCATGTCCCTCTGGATAACGTGAGGGACTGGAGGAAGATGGGAGAGGGCGGTCTGGCAGCGGCGAAGCAAGGAGGCTGGCACACAGGGCCAGGGGAGAGAGCCGCCCTGCTTCTGGCCAGCAAGGAGTCTCGCCACTCAACTGCAGAGCAGGATTAAATTTTCATCAGAGGTGGGGTACTTGGTGTGGTTTTGTTCCCTGTATAGACGCCATGAATGATTAACGCAAGACACAGATTTACAAACAAAAGGACTGCAATTACTGCTCTGTATCAAAGCATCTGGGATGATTTAAGGGAGGAGGGTACCACGCTGGTGGAACGTGATGGTGCTTGGTGCCGTGGTGCTTCTGTACAAGTGCTTGTGGAGCAGAAATACGCAGCCAGAGGGGATAAAAGCCATCCTGTTGACACTGAAAAGCTCACCAACTACTGCCGGCCAATATGTAGGCCAAGGGGGAAACTGACCAGCAGATGTTTGCTTACAGTTCTGGAGACAGAAGTCTTGCACACTGTTTGAAGAAGGACTGGTTTGATTTGTTTCCGGGAGAAGGCAAAGCATGTCTCTTCCTATTGGCTGAATGAAACGTAGCTGCAATAAGTGGCATAATAAACAATATTCATTGTTGTGATGGTTAATGTTATGTGTCACTTTGCTGGGCTCTGGTACCCAGTTTTTGGGCAAACACTAGTCTAGATGTTGCTGTGAAGGTATTTTTTTTGGTTGTGATTAACATTTAAATAGTAGATTTTGAGAGAAGTGGATTACCCTCCAAAACATGGGTGGGCCTCATCCAATCGGTTGAAGGCCTTAAGAGAAAAGACTGAAGTCCCCCGAGGAGGAAGGAGTTCTGCCTCCCTGCAGCCTTCAGACTCGAGACTGCAACTCAGCTCTTCCCTCGGTCTCCAGGCTGCGGCCTGCCCTGCACCCTCCAGACTGGCCACCCCGCAATCCTGAGAGCCAAGGCCTTAAATAAGCATCTCTCTGTATATATAGTCACATAGCCTATTAGTTCTATTTCTCTGCAGAACCCTGAGTAATACCATCGTATTTATCAAAAACACACACTGGTTACCAGTAAAAGTTTTCTGTCTCCTCTGACTCAGCTGAACGCCAAAGTGGGACATCTGTAGCAGAAGGTCATTTTCTGCTCCTGAGCTGGTGAAATCCTGGGATTGCTGAGAGGACGAGGTAAGGAGGCTATCTGGGTTTATTTTGACGAGAGCGGTCAGGGCTGAGGGACTGGTTATATATAGTATTGCAGAGAAACACCACAAGGCACTAAATACACCAGACTCTGTGGCTTCAGGTGGCCACAGTTTTGCTTGAGGATGTTCCGCTTTCCGTCTCCAAAATAGATTATGCTGGTTGTTTAACCATTTCATATGCACAGGTCCTGTAAACTTCCGTCAGGTTTAGTATTTTTATTGTAAATATAAGAGGCATAAATAATTCCTGTCTTATTTCCCTCCTCTAACCATAAATTCTCCTTTTAAAAAAAAAAGCTTTATTGGGCCAACCTGGTGGCATAGTGGTTCAGTTCACAGGCTCCACTTCAGTGGCCTGGGGTTCACAGGTTTGGGTCCCGGGCCGGGACCTACACACCACTTATCAAACCACGCTATGGTGGTGTCCCACATACAAAAATAGAGGAGGATTGGCACAGATGTTAGCTCAGGGCCAATCTTCCTTACCAAAAAAAAAAAAAAGAAAGAAAGAAAAAAAGCTTTATTGTTTTCCTCTTTATAATTTTATGGTTTTAATGATGGCATCAGTACTTAATGCTTGTTGGGCACCCCCAGAGTAGAAAATGATAAGAAATTACATGATCTTTGCTCTCAAATAATAATTTCTATTTAGGAAGTCATATTAAAAAATAAATTCTGGGGCTGGCCTGGTGGTACAGTGGTTGGGTGCACACGTTCCACTTTGGTGGCCCAGGCTTCACTGATTTGGATCCTAGGTGCGGACATGGCACTACTTGGCAAGCCATGCTGTGGTAGGCATCCCACATATAAAGTAGAGGAAGATGGGCATGGATGTTAGCTCAGGGCCAGTCTTCCTCAGCAAAAAGAAGAGGATTGGCAGCAGATGTTAGCTCAGGGCTGATCTTCCTCAAAATAAATAAATAAATAAAATAAATTCTTGATCTGCCATTTACATTATTTAGCAACCCAAAACCAAGAAAGGTCAGTAGCTAAGAGAACTACTTTTCTTAAGAATCATTATTAAATCTGTGTGATTTTAGTTATGTCTGTATCCTAATTTAAAGAGAATTCTGTAAAAGTAGAAGCATAAATTGCAATGATTAGACATCTTACTAATAACTCATCCTTTTGGGTTCAATAAACATATTTTGAGTATTTCCTGTGTGCCAGGCACTTGGAAATGCCAAGGTGGATCAGATGGGGCTCCTGTTCTTTCTAGTGGAGGAGACAGACACTGGAAAGGGGAAAGTGCTGTGGGAGCAGTGGCTCAGGGGCTGTGGGGGCACAGGAGGGGCCAGGAGAGCAGCTGAGCTCAGAGCCTGGCCCCGGGGCCCACGATGCTTGGTTCTGAATCGTGGCCTCTTCTCTTGGGAGCTGCACGGCCTTGGACAATTATTGAACCCCTCTGCGCCTCGGTTTGTTCATCTGTGGGATGGATATAATTTCATATCTTTAGCATATCAAGACTTCTAGTCTATGAAAATGGTATATTGCTCCACTTTTTAGACCCTATTAATCTTCCTATTGTTTAGTCCCCAGAAGTGGAATGCCTGGATCAAACGATATGGTCATTTGAAAGACTCGTGACACACGTCGCCAAGGTCCATCATTGTTCACGGGCGAGCCTAGCCCGGCTGCTCTTCTTCCCAAGATGGAACTCATGGCCCAGCTCCTTTCAATAAAGAAAATGCTGCCATCACTTCCCTACCTTTCTCTCCCTTTCCAGCTGGATGTTGACAAGGGCTCTACAGATGGAAAGAGCTGGTCTTGGTAATCCCCCAAGAGTTAGGAACGTGGCTCAGCCACATCTGGAGAAAGCCACCACTCTCTTGGGCATTTTGTCAAAAGATTTAGAGCAGGAGGCCAGGGGTAAGAAGTGGGATGGAAAGAAAGGATGGGGTTGGGGGGATGCTGGGCCAGGTTGCAGGAGTAGAGCAGGGGAGGGTGCAGAAATATGTGGAATCTGGGATTGTCCTCTGTCCTTTTTATGCCCTTGCCCCCACCCCATGGCATATGAAGTCACCTAAGGCTCCTGTCTCAGGCCTGCCACTGATGCAGCAAAGGATTGGGGCTGAATATGGGGTCTCAGACAGCAATGGGTCTGCAGCGGGAAAAGGAAAGAGCAAGCACAAAGCAGGGGCGGGGGAGGCGGGCTTTGCAGCCACGCTGTGGGCAGCGGTGCTGCTGGCCGGCCAAACGGTTCACCTGTAAAGGAATGCACCATGTGAGCGCGCAAACCTGTGCCTGAATCCACTGGCTTTCTGTGTTGACAATTTTGAAAAATAATACCAATGATTTCATGAGAAAAGCTAGTATATATTCCAAACTTGGGAATTAGTGTGTAAAAATTTAATGTTATTAACACTTGCTGTAGTTTCCCGTAAAGCTGTGACTGATCTTTATAATCATTTACTCAGTTCAGCCTTAGAGTCAGATTGGAAAGCCTTGGGCTTGCAAGTGTTTTGACTAGCTTGCAAAATTATCCCAACCTTTCTTCTTGCTGTTTTTGTACAATGCTTCATAGACAGAAATCCCAAAGTAGAATTTTAGAGCCTTTTGATTTTTTTTACACAAAATCTCGTTAGTGTTTAATTAACCTTACCCCTGGAAAGCTCTTCTTTAGGATTAAGTTAAATCCTTTACGCTTCAATTATCATTCATTTTCTTCAGTTCTGCTTTCTGTGGAGATGGAAATTTCCTGATTCTGTCCCTTCCTAGGAGAATTCTGCCAATCCCCTGGAAACTAGAAGATGGCTGATATGTTCTTCTTTAGTTCTTTGGTGGTGTGGTGAGGAGGAGAGAGTGTCAGGCCCAGGGTCAGATCCCGGGGCCTCCCCAGGACCACGGAACCTTGGAGAAGTTCTTTGCTTTTTCCGAGCTTCACTTTCTGTGGCGCCTTCAACTTAACTTCCTAGAATCATAATGAATACGACTTATGTGAAAACTCTTAATCTTTAACCAATGTTTTCTTGCCTCTTTTAGGTTAAAAATTCTCCTTCAAACATTTTATTTTTTCACGGCTTTATGTATTTTGGGGGTGACATCATAGGCTGGGGAGAGGGCTAGAGGTCAAAATCCTAAAGTGAGAAGATGTGGCATTGTTCCCAACTCAGTCCCCATGTGGCCGTTGGTTGGTCAGTTGTCACTGCTGTGGGCCCCTATCCTCACCCGAAAGGCCTTGAAGTCGAGTGTGGTATACGGGGAAATATATATTTGGTTCCTGGCAGAGAACTCCTAGAACTTTCTTGGGATTTCCTCAGTGACAAGGGTGTCAGGACCGTGCTTTGTTCTAATGAGGCTTGGTGGGGCCCCTGGATGCCTTCCAGTCACCAGAAAGACCAGGCCTTGGAGGGGACCTGGGACTTCCCACACCAGCCCCCAATCTCCAGGGCAGGGAGACCGGCCGGCCATTGAGTTAATCACCAACGGCCAGTGATGCAATCGGTCATGCTTATGTAATGAAACCTCCATGGAAACCCCTACATGATGGGATCCGGGGAGCTTCCAAGTTGGTGAACTCATCATCCATGTGCCTGCCCGGAGGGTGGCACACCCCAACTCCACTGGGGACAAGACTCCTGCGCTTGGGACCCTTCTGGACCACACTCTATGTACATCTTCATCTAGATGTATCCTTTGTAATAAATCGGGAAATGTAAGTAAAGTGCCTCCTGGGTCCCGTGAGCCATTCTAGCAACTTACTGATCCCCAGCAGGGCTTGTGGGAAGCCCTATCTCCAGCTGATTGGTCAGAAGTACAGACGACCCGATACTTGGGACTGGCGAGGAGAGCAGTCTGAAGTGGAAGCAGGTTTGTGGGACTGAGCCCTTAACCCTGTGGGGTCTAACTCCAGTAGGGACTGCCAGAATTGAATGCAACTGTAGGACAACCAGCATTTGAAGTGCATGTCCTGGAGTCAGAATGCTTGGGTAGGAATCCTTGTTCCTTTACTGTATTAGTTATCTATTGCTGAGTGACAAATTACCACAGATTTAGCAGCTTAAAACAATACCCACTTGTTATCTCATAGTTTCCATGGGTCAGGAGCATGGCCATGGCCAAACTGGGTTCTCTGCTCAGGGTCTCCCAAGGCTGCAATGAAGGTGTCGACCAGGTCTTCAATTCTCATCTAAGCTTGAGGTCCTTCTTCTAAGCTCACATAGTTGTTGGCAGAATTCATTTTCTGGTGACAATAGAACCTGTTTCTTTAAGACCAGCAGGAAAAAGGGAGTGTCTGCTGCTTCAAGTCTCTGACACTGGGGGAAGTCAAAGCTCTCTTATAAAAAACTCACTTGATTAGGTGGGGCCCACCCAGGAAAATCTCTCTTTGGATTAACTCAAAGTCAAACTGATTAGGGACCTTAGTGACATCTGCAGAATCCCTTCGCTTTTGCCATATCAGGTAACAAAGTCATGGGAGTGAATCCCATCAACCTGGCCATATTCTGTTGGCTTATTCAGATCGCCTCTTTCTTCTTGTGTGAGTTTTGACGGATGGTGTCTTTCAAGGAATAGCCTGTTTCATCTAGGTTATCAAATGTGTGCGCGTAGGGTTGTTCATAGTGTTCCCTTATTATCCTTTTGACGTCCTTGGGATCTGTAGTGATGTCCCCTCTTTCATTTCTGATATTAGTCATTTGTGTCCTTTCTCTCTCTTTTTCTTAGTTAGCCTGGTTAAAGGCTTACTGATTTTTTTAATCTTTTCAAAGAACCAGCTTTTGGTTTCATGGATTTTTTTCTATTGATTTCCTGTTTTCACTTGCTCTAATTCTTATTATTTATTTTCTTCTCCTTACTTTGGATTTAATTTGTTCTTCTTTTTCTAATTTCCTAAGGTGGAAACTTAGATTATTGATTTTAGACCGTTCTGCTTTTCTAATATATGCATCCAATGCTATAAATTTCCCTCTAAGCACTGCTTTTGCTGCATCCCACAAATATTGGTAAGTTGTGTTTCATTTTTGTTTATTTCAAAATATTGTTAAACTTCCCTTGAGACATCTTCTTTAATCCATGTGTTATTTAGAAGTGCGTTGTTTAATCTACACATATTTGGAGGTTTTCCAGGTATCCTTCTGTTACTGATTTTTGGTTTAATTCCATTGTGGTCTAAGAGCAGACATTGTATGATTTCTATTCTTTTAAATTTGCTAAGTTTTATCACAACTCTAAGAAGTCAGTCAGTTAACTGGGCAGGTGTGTTTTATGGTCCAGAATGTGGTCTACCTTGGTAAATGTTCCATGTGAGCTTGAGAAGAATGTGTTTTCTGTTGTTGGATGAAGTTGTCTGTAGATGTTAATTACATCCAGTTGATTGATGGTGTTGTTGAGTTCTTATGTCCTTACAGATTCTATGCCTGCTGGGTCTGTCTATTTCTGAGAGAGGGGTGTTGAAGACTCCAACTATGATGGTGGATTCATCCTTGCAGTCCTGGCAGTTTTTGTGTCACATTGTCCGATGCTTTGTTGTTAGGTACATGCACATTAAGTGTTGTTATAAGTTCTTGGAGAATTGACCCCTTTGTCATTATCTAATTCCTTTCTTTATCTCACTTTCTGTTGATAAGAAGCAAGTCACAGGTCCCACCAACACTCAAGGGGAAGGCATTACATTTGTTGGGGGTCACCCTAGGGTGTGTCCGCCACATCTGTATGCTGGCAGTGATCTTCGGTGAATCATTTCACCTCTCTGTGCCTCAGTTTCTACTCCTGTAAATGGGATGATAATGTTAACCACCTCATTGGTCCACCATGAGGATTCATTAATTAATAACTAAGAAGCATTTAGAACAGTGGCACACAGTGAGTGTTCAATGACTTTTAGCTGTGTTCTTTTCAAAATAGGGACAATTCTTGCCAACTTCTGGTACTTCTGACCAGCTGGCTAGAGTTGTTGCAGAACTCAGGGGGATGCAAGACCTCTGTTAACTGAAAGGCACGACACAAATGGGTGGGGTATTGTTTTAGGGCTTGTCTTCCTCTTTCTTTTAACAAACGTAGATTTTACCTACTTTCCTTTGATTGTGCAATGAGACATAATTGTCTTTGTGTTTGTACTTGGGAGGACGTACAGTTTCTGCATCAATTCATCATGTTGCTATTTCACCTTTGCCTGCTTCGAGATATTTTCTGCCTTGTTTTAGAGGCTGCTCAGGTATCAGGAAGGTCATGGGGAAGTGAGTAATGAGATTTGGGTTCACTGAATCTGCTGTGTGATCTTATAAAAGTCACTTACCCTCTCTGGGGCTGAGGAGGTAAAAGAAGGTGTTGGAAAAACTAGGTAATTGCTGCATAGCCCCTCCCGTGCTTACCTTCCCTGATTTTGGCCCAACTTGTCAATTCTACCCAGCTCCAGCTAGAATGTCTTGACTCAGGCCCCTGAGCCCCCTTCTGTTATAGGCTGTTTGTGATTTTGGAATACTTGGCTCTCTCTTTCTGGGCTTTAGGTCACCCAGTTTTCTATGGAAGCAAGAAAGTCCCTTCAGAGACAGCAGAATTCATTCTCAGGCACATAATTCCAGGAACCAGAAGCAAAGTAATGCTAAGAAAGTCAAAAGGAGGCAAAATTAGCAGATACTCCCAGCAACGGACAAAGTGCAGAAAGGTTTTCGTGACGACTGCTTCAGTGCAGTGTCAATGGGAATCCTCGCTTCCCTCCGTGTCCCTCACCCCATCTGATATTTGTGCCAGGCAGCCAGTAATCGCCGGGTGGACCCTTATTGTCGGTAGCAGGGGCAACACTGCACACTGCAGCTTTCCTGCTTCCTCCCTCTCCTGGAAGCTGTGCTGTAAAGTTTGTGTCTATCCTGAGACGGTAGATAGGATTTCCCTGGCTTTTGTAACTAAATATAAACAAATCGCTTGCCCTCCGTGTTGGGGAGTAAGTTATAAATAACAGGTCGGAACAATCTTTCCTCAGAGAGGCTGCAGTTACTAGGAGACGGGCCCTGCAGTCAGCTCTCTGTTGTCGTCGTGGATCTATACGGCAGTGAGTACAAGCTCTGGCTCTCCGTCTTAGACCTTTCAAATGATCCTTGCGTATTCAAGTGCTCAGCTCTTCTGTGCATCTTGAGGGACAAAGACATGGGTTCTAACTTGGCCTCTGTCATCAGCATGCTGTGTGACTTTGGGTGAATCCATTCACTTCTCTTGTCCTCAGTTTCATTCTCAGGAAAAGAGATGAGAAGGTTGGGCTAGATCAGGGGTGGCAAACTGCGGCCCCCGGGCCAACATATCTGGCCTGCTGTCTGTTTGGGTATGGCCTACGAGCTGAGAGTGGATTTTACATTTTTAAAGGGTTGAAAACAAATTAAAAGAATGTAATATGACACAAATGTATTCATGACACAAATATTATACTGTCATGTTATAATATAACACTGTAGAGTTACAAGATATAATATGTAATAATATACATTATAATGTGTCATGAAAACTATATGAAATTCAGATTTGTGTCCATAAATAAAGTGTTATTGGAACCCAGCCATGCTCACTTGTTCGCACGCTGTCTGTGATTGCTTTTGCACTCAGCAGCGGAGATGAACAGTTGCGACAGAGACCGTAAGGCCTGTGAGCCTCAAAAAAGTACTATCTGGCCCTTTACAGGAAAAGTCTGCCGACCCCTGAGCTAGACCGCCTCGTAGTTCCCTGTAACTCCATTTTCTTTTTTTTACAAATTGACTCATTCTTAGCACGGGTCCTCACTGTGGGAAAGAACTTCCCAGCTTTAGGTGAGCCAGGATGGGTTAGAAAGAATCTGGCACTTCCAGCGAGTCTTGAGTGCTGCCCCAGCTGACGGGTGGCCTGAAAAGACTAGAAGTGTCTTGGCCCCATACAGACCGGGTGCTGGACCCTGGCTCTGCCCTTGCTCCGGGTTGGCCCAGGCCGGGGACCAGGGGAAGGAGTGACAGGCTTGTCCTGAGAGCCGGGGCCTGCAGAGGTTCTGGGCTGAGGCCCCTGCAGGCCTGGTGGAGGGAGGAGGAGTCAGCATGTCCCTGCCATGATGGAGACCCCAAGGAACAGAGGCTTAAACAGACCAGAAGCTCATTGGTCTTTCCCGTAAAGGTCCAGCTAACCTATTTATTAGAAGAGACACAGCAACTGAGTGTAATGTGTGGAATTTATTTGGATCTTGCAAAAATAAAATTGTGAGATGATTGGGGAAATTTAGAGACCATGTGTTTGACGATAATAAAGAATTATTGATTTTTTTTAGGTGTGATAATGGTATTATGATCATGTTTTTAAAAAAGAGTCATCCTGAGATATGTACTAAAATATTTATGGATAAAATTATGTAATGTCTGGGATTTGCCTCAAACTAATCCAGTTGGGGAGGGCTGGAAGTGAATGAGGCCATATAGAGGAAACAAAATTGGTCAGGAGTTGGTAGTTGAAAAAGTGTGATAGGTACACAGGGGTTCTTTGTATTACCTTCTCTAATCATCTACTGTATGTTTGAAATTTGCTATGATAAAAAGTTTAAAATATTTAATGTTCATAACCAATGATTAAAAATTTGTACTTTAAAAGAATTTGGTTTGTGAAAAATCTCACATAAGTGCCAAAAGTATATAATTACAGTCATTATAGCTGTGTTTGTAATAGAAATACCCGGAAACAAGTTTCCTGGAGAAAAAAATTCCTTGGAGAGAAATGGTTGTGTTAAAATTTCCAAGCATTTAAAAATCTCAATTAACGAAATACATTTTATTATTAATTTTTAATTGATATATAACCATTTAAAAATTTTAAGTAGATAAATAAATTAAGAATTCACAGAAATTACTTCTAATCCTCTAGTCAAATGAATCAACTTTTTTTTTTTTTATTTTTAGCCTATATATCAATCATGGAAACATTTAGCATTTACAAGCTCCCTACTATAATACTGTGCATGATAGATGGCATTTTAGTATTTCTTAAAAGTAACTGTTACAAATTATTTTTTGGACCTGAAAACAAGTCTGGGTTGGCAGTCATTAGTATAGTGGCTTCTCAACCCTCAGGCACCCAGGCTGCTTCCATGCTGTGGCTCTGCCATCCTCATACTTGGCTTGCATCTCATAGTCCAATGTGGCTGCTTCACCTCCTGCCATTAACTCTGCATTCCAGAGTGTAGAAAGGGGAAAAAGGTAAAGGACATGCCCTTTAAGGGCCTGACACATATCACAATTTGCACATATCACTCCTGCTCACATCCCACACACCAGAATCATGTGGCCACTAGTTGGAAGGGTGGTTGCAAATATAGCTCTTAGCAGGCCAGCCATTCGTTCTACTAAGAAAGTCTTTGCTACGAAGTGAGGGGAGAACAGCTGTTGGGGCACAGCGAATAGCCCCTCGCATGGACGCCTTACACTTGTGTTCACGTGCCGACTCCTGATCTGAGTCTCTTTCCAGGCTTTCGCTCTCCTCCTTCTGTATTCTGGTCCCTCCTCCCCTTCTCCCTGCCTTCTTGTAAACAGCTTGGTTTGAGAGCCCAAGTGACATGCTTAGTCTCTCTGTGACCTTCGGGAGGTCTACTACGCTTTGTGAGCCTCGTCTTCCTCACCTGGGAGCAAGCATCATCGTGTCACAGGGAAGAGACCCCGCTTAGCCTGCCTCACGGGATGAGGGCGCGGACGAGCGGTGGGAAGGGCCTGGGCTCCACCACGGGTGAAGCGGCGAGCTGGAAAGTCATGTGGGGTGGGGGCCCTGGCACCTGCCCTTTCCCGGAATCTGGTCACACCACTCTTCTCACACAGGGAGCCCCTAGGAGCTGTGTGCCTGCCCGTGACCCCACGTCAGTCGCAGCAGATCAATTCAGGCATGGAATCTTGTCCCAAACAGGCTTGACAGTTTTTTGGGAGGAATGTGCTCTTGGCCTCGAGGGTCCCATGATGATGAGAGAGTCCTCCTAGTGGCTGAGGTCTGTGGGGACCATCCTCACACCATGGGATCCTGGAACCTTCCCTGAGCCCTGGGGGTCAACAAGTCCTTGTATTCTCAGCGAATTCCATTTCTTTGCTTAAATTTGTTAGGGTAGTTTCTCTTCCTTACAGAAACCTTGACTAAACAGTTTTTTTATTGGCAAAATTTAGCGTTTGGTGCCCTCGTCTTAAAAATCTGTGCCCTTTCCGCCTCTCAAAGTGGAAGGTAAATTGTGGCTTCTTCCGGTTTTCATCTTTTTCACAATCAAAATTAGCTGTTAGGAAAGTCTTCAACAGCAATCTTCCTGACACTGTGAAAAGTGAGGTTTGAGGATCTGGACCTCTCCCAGGGCCGCGCCGCCATGTAAGCCTTAATTCTAATTACGTAATGAAGCATATTTTCCCCTGATAAAGGAGTTTTATGTATCAGGGAAGAAATGAAGAGGTGGGCTTTCTGAAGAAAGGGAAGAGCTTTCAACCCCGTCCACCTCCACTGGACCTCGGACCACGCAGGGGCGACCTCCTTTGCTTGTGTGCGTGTTCACAGGTGTGCGTTACCACGTTTGCACACATTCACACACACTCTGAGCAATCATGGAGGAGCTTCCTATCCTGGAGGCAGAAGCCCTGGCTCCTGTGTGTTTATCTGGCTGTTCCTCCTTGCCCATGAGCATCTCCCCAGCATCTGGACCCCTGCATGTCTTCTCCGACTGCTCTCACTGAACTGTGGGCAAGAGAGATTTTATTCAAGCTCCTGCAGTAGGGGAGAGAGACTCCATATAGAGCTGACCTCAGCTCCGAATTCCACAGCAAAGCCAGCCTGTTCCTCACTCGTCACATTTGGTCAATCACCAAATTCTGACTATTTTGCCTCCTAAGCATGTCTGCATCCCTCCAATGCCTGAGGCAGACTCGCATCATCTCCTGGGTGAGTTTCTGTAAAACGTCCTTGTTGGCTGACCAGTCTCTGCTCCACAGGGCCCAGCACGTTGTTCTTCTTGCTGTAAACCCAGCCACGCCATTTCCCTTCCACGATCTGCTGGTGAAACTCCAGCTCCTCCCCAGGCCATGTGTTGCCTCCTCCATGCTGCCTGCACAGTCGGCCTCCCCAGGACACTGAGCGCTCTCCGGGGGCCTGGAGCTACATCAGTGCTGTGTATGCCTCCCCGGGCTCCGTCAGCTTGCTGGACCAGCACAGTCCTCCTACCGTTCATCGGCACCAGGACGAATCCTCAGCTAAAGGCGGTGACTAACCTAACTTGCGATCTGGAGTATTTGCAACTCACAAGGTGCTGAGGACACAGCTTTGAACTCTGAGCAAGGAGCAGATTTGGAAAGCCCCCACGGTGCCCTACACAGAAATCTCCAATGTCCGAAGTGAGCCATGTAAAAAATATGATATAAACCTTTCACTGCTTAAAAAAAAAATAGGGGAGTAGTACTAACACTAAGGAAGAAGAAACCTCAAAAATGAGACGAGTAAGGAACAGCGAGGGCCTCCAGCACTAGCCATCCACCTTCTCCTCTCTTTGGCCTGCATGGCGGGACCTGCCCAGAAGAGACTCCCAAATTCCAGTGCTGCGGGGCCACCAGGTTATGCAGGCCTGGTGCCCACTGCTCACCGCTCCCGCTGACGTGCCGTGTTGCCTGGTGGTACCGTGTTCTCCAGGAAGCCCTGAATTCCCTCGAGCCCCTGGCCTTTTCAGCTGTGAGGGTCGTGAAGATCCTTCTGGCAGATTGTCTCTCACGTAGTGCATAATCCAGCTGCAGATTGAATCCGACGCTACAGGACGTGGGCTGGGACCCTTCTGGGTGCATTGATAAGACATCCACAAGAGCTGGCAAGCATGAGGCTTCTCCCTTCTGGTGGGAGGAGGAAATTTTGTAGCTGGGTACCCAGAGAGGAGAGGAGAAGAGAGGGACTCATGACGGGAGAGTGCGCCCCAGGCTGGCATTTGCATCACGCTCAGGCTGGGGGTCCGGTCGTGAGCTTTCTTGGAAGATACGTGACACTCCAGACACAGACAAGGCTAGCTGGGGGCATGGATGATGGAGTGTGTAACGGAGTTGAGGAGGGGCTGCTCTCTACCCTGTCCCCACTCTCGTGGACCTCGTGCATTCTGAGCCCTTGGAGCTGCAGGGCATCGCTCAGGAAACACTTCCTTTGCCTTCGGACGGTGGCCTCCTCACAGGGCAGGGAGCCTGTGAGCTGCCTTGGTGTGGACAGGCTTGTTCCTGAGGACACAGGGGGACTTAGACACTCCCGGAATGAAGTGGGAGGGACCTAGGGGAGAGGACAGGGGTGGCAAGCAATGCCTTGGTTGTTTATTTGGCAGGGGGATGACTATGAAGAAAATTTGGAAATTAAGTCTAATATGATCATATTCATCTACTGGGAAAGTCTGCAGACATTTAGATTACTTTCAGATAAACAAGTGAAGGTCAGGAAAAATTAAATGTTGCCCCAGCGTCACAGAAATGGTGAGAGCAAGAGTTTGGGTTTCCACCAAGTCTCTTTCCCACATCACCGAGCTGCTTCAACTGAATTCACTTACTGAGAAAACGATCTGTATTTCAGCGGCAGCATAGTTTCTGTAATTTTTGGAAACTAATTTAAGTTCTAAGAGCAGAAGCCGTGGCTTGTCCTGCTCTTTCCCGTAGGGCACCTGGCTGAAGCTTAATCAATATCCTGTGAGTCACTGGATTCATTCATTGGAACCAGCATCAGCATCTTCTCTTGAGCGTTGCAGGCAGCTACTGGCAAAGGATGGGGAAGATGTGGCCATACAATAGACTGCATGTCTCAGAGTCACCACCTCCCTCAAAAGGAAGGAGAGAAAGCCCTGATGGATTTATGGGGAGATAGAAACTGAGGAGAAGGGTTCGTGCGAGATGGTAGGAAGGGGGCTGAGTGTAGGGGCGGCAGCAAAGATTAGAAGTAGTCAAGTCACTGGGACAGAAAGAAGGATTGAGAGTTGGCCATAGTCACTCAACAAATATTTATCACGTGCTTAGCACGTTCCAGGCCTTGTTCTGGGGACCGGGGGTGCAACAGTGGACAAATAGAACTGATTTAAAGCAAAAGCATTTTGAGGATTGGGTTGTTTTATTTACCTCTCTCCTTGTGCCCTTGTAGTCCCAGGAGGCCAGAAAGACTTGGATTTGTAAAATTTATATCCCACCTTGTTCTAAAAAAAACTTAAAGCAACTTACAAATGTGTGTACAATTCATGAAAAGATTATAAAATTGACGTAGAAGAGATAGGTTAATAAGTTTAAAAAAATTTAAAAAGCGTCGGAACCCAAAACCCAGCCAGGAATAAGGCTGGTTCCTGGGACACAATATGCGCCCTTGGAATCCCGGACCCACAACAAGGGAGCCACAGATGGGACGTTCAGCTTTTCAGTGACTGAACCACAGTGGGTGATGCCACCACCCACTGAAACAAACAAACAACCACAGTTCTTTGGAAGAAGAACAATGAATCCTAATACTAAAACCAGAAAGAGATCTCTCTAAGAATCCTCCAAGAACAAGACGCCCTGTGGATCTGCTACAGGATCGACCACAAGCAAAACGCCGCTCTGATGAGGCTGGGAGCTGTCGCCTTGAATCCAAAGGCGACTCTTGTGAGTTCATGTTGCATCTGCAGGGGATCACAAGGGAGAGGATGCCCGTGGTCAGTCAGTCCTTGCAGCTGTATTCAGCAGACCTTAGACACATGGGAAGGTGTGGCTATCGATCCTGCATGTGTTTCCTGAGATAAAGAACCTTAATGCGATTCACAGAATCGCTGGAAGCAAGGCAGGGCAAGATAAGAAGGCTTGAAGCTAGCTTCCTGCAGAGAAATGAGTGTTTCTAAACAAGATCAGAACAACCTCGGACCAGGCCATTTTGCTCACCTGGCTCCTCACACACGTGTGGGCTTGCCCATAGTGTGCTCTGATGTGGGTGAGGGAAGACCAGAGAGAGGATGGAAACGTTCTGTCAGTTAGAATAGGATGAATAAGTCTGGAAGTGAGACTGCTTTGCCTATTCAGTAGAAATCATCCAGAGCATCTTTTTTTAGGGAAGTATTGTTCAGTCAACTGGGATATCTCTGGATGAGATACACGGAACAAAGTTAAGCTGCGTCTCCATGTGTTTCTCTCCATGTCTCTCTCTCTGATTTTAGAAAACAATAAGACAGGGTAGAAATTGTGAAGGAACTTTGGTCAGTCATTATAAGGCAAAAACCTAGACTGAAAGACCCCTAGGAGTGAAGATGAATGTATAGATATAGAATCTCACCACCAACCTGGATGGGTAGTTTTGGGTACCGAGGACTCGCCTCACACACACGCATGCACACGCACACACACACTCTTCCTCTTCACCCAGACTCTCCCTACGTTGTGTGGAGCACAGGTGGGCATCTGACAAGGGGAGCAGGTCCAGAGGCTGGGCTGCACCATTCTGATGTCCTCTCTCTCGCTCACTCCTATTTGGAAATGGGCAACAGAGAGACTGAGGCATTGGTCCTGGAGCTAGGGGATAATGTAGGCCCCAGCTGGAGTTTTCCCCATCATGCTTTGGCAAAACAAAGAAAGCTGGTATGCAGAGAGAGAGAAGTGCATTAGAGGCCCAGGGAGAAACAGAGGCCGGAGGTACGTGGCCTTAGACACACCCCGGGAGGGGGAGAGAGGGAAGGGACGGGAAACCTTGGTCCTCCTGGCTTTCCAACTTCTGGATCTGCCCCACGGGCCTGAATGCACTTACTGTCCTAGTGTCCTAGTGTCATGGGTGATGCCATTAAGTTTAAAGTGAGTTTTTGTTTCTCATATTAAATGCTCCCTGGCCAAGATATTAAGTAAAACAGGGAGCTTTCCTTTGAGGTAAAGGGGAGAGGATGAATGGATACGGCATAAATATATTTTATGTTTTTATATATTTACGTATTTTAAAAAGGAAATAGCAAGCATATTTTGTAGGGGGCAGCTATAAAGCTTGCTAAAAAGGGGGAAAAAAATCTGAAGCGAAGAGCTTCCAGCCCAGTGTGGATGTGTGTGGCGGGATAAGATTTCACCGGTTCCATTTGCCGTGCTTCTCTGCGCCCTGTGCTCAATCCACGTCTCACCTGCCCTCCGAAAGAGACCTCTGCCCGGGCCACGTGGCTCCACATAAGCTTTGGGGAGAAGGGGGTGACTATGGCGAACTTGAAAAGTGATGTTAATTCCATAGTCGCTAGTTTAGGTGTGAGACAGAGTCAGATACAATCTTGCAGGATGCTGGAAAATTCCTAGGATGGGGGATGGGCAGGAAAGGAGAAGAGGTGCCCCTACATTAAACCTAGAATCCTTGCTGGAGTAAGGACCGTCTTCTTCCAGCACTAGAGAACAGTGGGGAAACTGAGTCTGTGCCGAGTTGTCTCATTGCCGTCCAGGGGAAGCCCAAGCTGACAGCAGGGAGCAGGTTGCCCAGCAACTGACTTGCAGGAGAGACAATGCTGTGGGCCCCAAGACCTTGCTCAGGCCTCATCTGACCCACACCTGTGGAAAGTCCCTCCTCCCATCCCTTTTCAGGAGGGAGAGAGCGGGGGATGGTGGTGGTGGTGGGGGGGGGAATGTGGCCGCAGCCTATGCACCGCCCGGGGGCACCCCCGACCTGGACAGGGTGCCAGCCTCCCTCCCGCTCTTTCAGACAGATTAAACAGCTTTACTTGGCATTATTTAATTAAGCTCACGGTTCTTAAAACCTTTTGTGAAAATTGGAACTCTGGAATAACGGTTGATTTTTTTGCAATTTATGTAGTGAAGGAATCTCATCTGATTAGTTTGAGCTTTTCACTGGCAAATTTTTAAAACTCTGTCTTTAATAATAAATTGAAGCTTTAAAAAGAAAATAAGGATGGAAAGTCTTGAGGATATCTTTTTCTGCTCTCAACCGAAGATCAAGAAAAAGGGTTTTTCTGGCTTTTTTTACATTTGCTGTCCCCCAATCTTCAGCGCCTTAGGCACGGCTAGATCCATTGTAGATGCAAGATAAAATCTGTCTGAATGGATGGAAAAGGGTTTATTAATCGTGTTTTGGGAAGAATTCTGAAGGATACCAGCATAAGCAAAAGTGTTTATTCACTCTTTAGATATTTATGCAGAAAATTCACCATCTGGTCTTCAGTTCAGCGGGCGGTGGGTCATGTGGCCAGGGGGCCATGGTGTCAGGAAGGACAGTGGCACAGAAAGCTGGGTGGTGGTGGCAGAGGGCGGCACCTCGAGAGAGACCTGGAGGGGCACGTCACTGTACGAAGCAGAGCTTCCCGGAGAAGAGGGCCTTGTGGGCGAGGCCCAGGCAGGCTGAGCTGCAGCAACAGCCAACCACCCGGACACAGTGGCCTCACCCTCGTCACACTCCCATGCAGGTCACCAAGCCTGCCTCTGCTTTGTAGCCTCGTCGTCTGGATCCCGCGACCTCCAGGGCTGCAGCGCGAGAGGAAGACAGAGCTAGAGGATTGCGTGGGATGGTCTCAGGACCAGGCCTGAAAGTGGCGTGGGTCACTTCATGCTCCATCCCATCGGTCAGACTCACTCTCGGCCCCAACTGCAAAGGAGGCTGGGGAGTGTGGCTTAGCTGTGTGTCTAAGAAGAACGTGGTAGAGAGCACAGAGCATCGGCTGGTGAGTCAGTGGGGACAGGTGACAGCAAAGGAGCAGGGCCAAGAGAGCACCCACGTGGCAGCAAGTAAGTGTACACACCAGCTTCTCTCGGGGTCTCTGGCCTGGGGTATGCAACAGACACTATCCTTCTCTGTGTTAAGACACACTCTTTATTATACTCGGCTAAATGGAAGGATATCAATTTAAGTGACATCAGTGAGCTGTGGCATCCTGGAATTCATACTCTGAACTGGATGAGATGCACTTTTTTGCACAGGTCAAGTCCACGACAAACTGGAACCCGAGGAGACTGCGACGACAGGGTGAGCACTAAGGGTGCGTGTTTCTGGTGAGGCATGGGCTCCAACCATGCGAGGGGCCCAGGCCACCTCCTCCATGCACCGCCTCACAAACCAGACAGGGGAGCGAGGGCACAAAGGCTCCTGGGAGCTCCCAGTCTCTCACTCTCCTTCAGAATTAGACCCACAGCCCTCGGGGAGGATGAGGGACACATCTACCTGGTAACTCATTCTGTTCACGTTCAGAGCGGGTGGAAATCCCTCAGACCAAGATCCTGGCAAAGAAACACAGTCGGTGAAGCATTTGCCTTTTCATTGCTGCGTGGCCGTCGCAGCACTGCAGCTATCCCCCAGGGGTCTCCACAGCCACGGTCTGCCACTGTCCCTTAGGTCCTGCAGGGGACACTCTGGAGATTTCTGACTTGGGCTCATTCGGGTTTTCCAAATAAGACAGCGAGTCCCAGCTCTGGGCGTGACACCGCAGGTCTCTGGTTATCTAAGGGTGTGGGGAGTCACCAGGGCTGTAAATTGAAGTATTCGTTTACTGAGTTTACATCAGCATTTTTATGAGCAGGAGGATGTTTCTCCAGGTGGCATTTCATCCCAGAAGCCAGGGCCCCCGGCTTGCCCAGTCTTTCTCTCTGCCCTTTAGTTTCAAGGAGCAGGTCCTTTTTCTCTAAACTGACCAGCATTGCTCTGTCCTTTGTCACTTGGAGGAGGGGCTTACCTGCTGAACCAGCCATCTGCCCTGCGCGGGGAAGGATTGCTATGTTCAAGGGGGTTGGGAATCGGGGTGTGACCAGATCAGACACTGAGCCCCCAAATATTGCAATAGAAGGGTCAGGGACGGCCGGCAGTTAGGAGAACCGGGCGGCTGGCCGGGCTGGTCTTGAAGCAGCATTTCTGTAACAGCCACCTTTTTACCTATAGCACTGATCTTCTGGGAAGGGCAGAGGTTGAGGGAAATTGAGAGAGCTCGGAGCTCCCCGCTCCCCACCTTGCTTCTCGCTCAGGTTTCCATAGGTAAATGGTGAGCACTGACATTTATTCTAACGGCCAGCCGCGCTTCCCTGCAAGCTGGCGCGCCCTAGCGCGGCCTCTGTGACCCCCTCCTCCCTCCACCAGAGGTGGGAGGGGCAGCAGCTGCCGCCCGCCTCTCTCCCTGAAAAGGGGTGGAGGAAGAGGGGAGGAATTGCCCCAGGATTGTGTGATGTGTGAGCCAGCAGCCTAACTGATCAGCCTTGAGTGCGCATAAAGTGGCGTGAGAGCAGCTGCTCTGGAGGAGCGCGCCGGACCCCGAGAGCAGACGGGCTGTGTAAACTGTAGAGTGCGCTCGCAGCGGCAGGAGGCCTCCCCCGCTCCTCCTGACCGCCCGCCTGCACCTGCCTGGCCCCGCAGCTTCCTCCCACCGCGCGGCCGCGGGGTCCGAGCGCTCGGGCCGGCCGGCTCTCCAGCCTCCTGCCCTCCTCCCCGCATCATCCGCGCGGCGTCCCGGACGAGGGTGTCCGCGCTCCTGGAAACGAACCCACGGTGGCCGCGTTTGCAGCCCCAGAGCCAGCAGGGGGCCCCCGTCCCCGCGAGCTGTGAGCCTGCTGGCCGCCCCCGGGGAGGGAGCTCGGACACGCGTGCTGGACGTCGTTCCCAGGGCCTTTGCTGCCCACAGAGCCGGCCGCAGGGGAAGGTCCTGGCCACATCCTTCTTCCCGGGCTCCGCACGCTTCGTCTGGGAGAAGCGAGGGAGAGACTCCCGGGCTGGTCCGCGGCCGGTGCATCTGCTTGTTTGGGGCGCGACCCCCCGTGCGGGCCCCGCCGCCTCGGTCTGTCCCGTCCCGGGGCCTCGTTGGTTGCCCGGAGGTTCTCACAGGGTCCAGCTGCTGCTCCCGGTTTTCTCTTTTTACAGAACAGAGACTTGCTTTCTCAAGAAGAAAGCTTGGTGTTAAAAGTTTTTCAAACCTCTGAGGGGAGAGAGAGACACAGAGAGACACAGAGAGACAGAGAGGTCAGTGAGAGGGTGGGGACCTGGCCTTCAGGGTCTCAGGCCAGTTACCCACAGCAGATGGTCCTTGCGATTCCGGCCCTCTCCTCTGTGCTTCTGGGTTTAACCATTTCGTGAAGACTTCCAGAACCGGGCTCCACTAGCCCGCTACGCAAACGAGCATCCCCTTCATCACTAGGCTGACCTGTGGCCTTCCGGGAAGTCTCCAGGTGTGTTTCCTGAATGCAGGTGAGGGACCAGCGTCTGGAAACTCAGGGTGTGCTCTGATGTGGACCCGTGGGCTGCAAATGACCATCTGAGCAAGTGAGTCTCGGCTATACAAACAGTCGTTTGTTTCTTATAAATTGTTCCAAAAAGAAAACAGTATTTTTTAAAAATGAGCACTTTCAAAACCCTTGAGTGAGGCTGCGTACGGAGCGGCTGTGGCCGGGGCCCATGGTGTGTTTTCTTTCTCCTCTGCTGCTTCTCGAGCGCCTTCCTGAGGGCCCCGGGCCGAGGCTAGAGGAGGTCAGTTCCAGGCTCAGCAGTGGCCTTTGCTCAGCTGCAGACCAAGCTCATGGGTAATTCAGGAAAAAAAAATTGACTCGGGTCATGCCTTGTGCCAGCCAGACCAAAAACCAAGATGACACAGTGATACCATCGGAATCCCAGCATGTGAAATAATTTTCATAATTGGGAGTTAGTGCTCGAGACGCTAAAGTTGGAAACAACCCCAAAGAATCATTTTGCACTAAGTTTACTAGGGAGGATCATTTTTTGTGATTCCTCAGTGGTCCTAGCAATTATGTCTGTTGAAAGTACTGTGTTTCTCCTTTGCGAGGTTTGCAAATTTTGACCAACGGGCCTGGATAATAATTTTACACAAACCTTTTTAAAAAGTGCATTGATACATTTTTCGTTGCTCATTTGATGCACTATCACTTTAGGAAAGCGATTCCGGCTCTGTTTTCTGGTATCTGGGGCAACAAATGTGTGGATATATTGGAAAGAGGATTTGTTTGTATAGAAATACTTTGCCCGTGGCTTCGATCCCTCCCCGATGGAGCAGGCGTTTTGCACTTTGGTGTCTCTGTGGAGCAGCAGTTTGTCCATTCTAGTCAACTGCCTTGACTGCCCGGGCAAAGCCGTTTCCCAGCGGGTAAGACGGCCTCCCAGAGCTTCCTTCCACTCCACCGACTTACCAGCCTGTAGCCTTCGTACATCATTTGTCAGCGTGACCACAGAGGGTTTGGGGCTTTAATTTGTGCATCTAAAAGGACGGGCAAAATTACCCATCTCAAAGGACCAAAGCAAGTCCACTCCCTTACTTGCAAAATTAGAGAAATGTCTGCTTTCAGTACATCAGATCCGCGGCCACGTTAGTTGTCTCTGTGTCTTTAGATTTTGCAAAAGGGAACTGAAATCCAGCAAGTCGTATTAGGAGCCCGTTCAAAAAATGAACAAAAAAGCAAATGAAAACAACCCAGAAGGAGGTGCTGTACTTTTCACTCTGCGTTTTGTAGGCATAAGTCCCTTCTTTATAATTTGCAATCTTTTCTGAGAGGTGGTGGATTTTCAGTTCAGAGGCAAACAATATCATGACGAGACAGCCGCAGGAGCCTGCAACAGAGGAACAAACAAGATGTCGGGCAAATATTTCCTGACTGCAAGGGGCACAGAAGAGGGTCAGTGTGCAACCAAAGAAAGCCTTCTACCGTCATCCTCATTTGCATTCTTCTGCAAAAATATATCATTTCCAATTCATTGTCATGAGCCTGATTCTCCAGCCAATGGGTGGTAGTGCCTGGGTGAGAAGATTTCGGAGGGGGCGGGTTGGGTAGAATGAGCTGATCTCACAGGGACTGAGAGACGATCCCCTTTGCGTGAGGAGAAGCTGGATTGCTGGGCACCTTGAAAGCACCATGGTGGAATCAGGCCACAAAGCCGCCGCTGCTGTGATGTGGCTTCAAGAGAACCAATTTCTCTGAACTTCACAGCCTTGCAGGATAAATGCCAGTCATCTGGCCCCTGTGAAAGGGCTTAGGGCTCCCTTCAAAAGGATTGCCATGACTGCCCCCTCCTCCAGCTCCCACCTGGCCACAGCTGCCCAGAGGAGTCCCTGAGCCGAGGGAGCCACGGGGAAGGTGTAGACGCAGCACCTACCTGTTCTCCTTGTTTGTAACAGGACTCGGGATTTTCACCTGGGCACGCGGCTGCCTTGAATAATGGCTACATCGTTTTGCTGAAAGTGGCAGGGATGTAGGGGCAGGAAAATTTCCTTGAAGGATGTGTGTTTTAGGGGCCTGCCCTTTCTTTCCCCATTCCTCCTCCCTGGCGCTGAAATATGGATGCGATGGCTGGAGCTCCAGCTGACATTCTGGACCAGGTGGCCTCAGAAATGGAAGCCATGAACTATGGAAAAACAAGAAAGAAGGAGTCTGGATCCCAGACACGTGGAGCCACCAGGCCAGCCCTGGACTTCAACCTCCAGGTTTTAACGTGAGAGAAAAATAAACACCAGTTTTGTTTAATCCACTGTTATTATTTTTTCCCTATTTATCACTCATTTATAGGCTAATTGTAACTGGTGCAGTGTGGTTTGGGTGAGATCTCTGTGGGACAGGAGCACTCCAAGCTGAGTGATATGAGGCTTTGTGAAATTAGGCGATTTTAATCTCCAAGTCTCAATTTCCTTGTCTGTAAAATGTGGATGATAGAGACGATGCGTGATTAGCATTTCGCTAATTAGAATTCACACATATAAATGCTTACTAATTGGTAGCTATTCCACTGGTTTTTATGTCTTCCTTTCTTCTTGAAAGTCCTTACCATAACCCCTTACCCACCTCCTCATCCCGAGAAAACCTGACTCCTTCAGGGAGGCAACCCCAGGAATGCGTGACAGCACCTGTTCCATGAATACCCTCCCATTAGGTTTATGACGCCCGTAGAAGGGGTTCGTGCTTTTTGTTCTTTAGTTACAGTTAATTCAAATACCTGGCAGCAGCAACATAGTGGCTTGAGTTCCCATTCGTTAATTCACTCATTCATGTATTCAATTAGACCATTACATGCAAAGCACGGGGATTGGGGAGATTTACACATTAAACAACATGCATATGGTTTCTGCTCTAGCAGAGTCTAACCGGGCAGGGAACATGTATAAAACAATTATTAACCAATCCCAGTGAGTGCAACGGTGAGCAGGCGCGGACAGCTGCTGCTGAGAACGGGCAGCATCCAGGAAGGTTCCCGGGAGGAAGCTGCAGGAAAAGTTAGTGGAACAAAGGGAGGCCGGACTGGATGGGGAGAGCGTTCTAGACACGTGGAGAGACAGTGCGAAGGACGCCTCATTCCTTTGCGAGACCGAGTTCAGATGGGGTGGACCTAGAGACTGGAGCCTGCAAGAGGGGGAGCAGGAAGGGCCACGTCACATTTTTTCTATTAGAATTCCATCCCATCAGCTTCATCATCATCCTAATACCCCCCCCCCAAATAATCAAATGATATAATTTTCTTGAAACTTCCCTTCCCACCAGCCTCAGAGCAGTGGTTGAGAATGTTCCTTTGTAAAATTTGTCAGCCTATTTTTGCATTCTGAGCTTAAAACCAGAGCTCTCCCCTGGCAAAACCGTATTATTCCATTATTGTCACATCCAACAAAAAAGCCGCAGTGCTGTTTTCTCTTTATCTTTTATCTGAAAATTGTGGAGAAAATGCCATTGCTTTAACCAGAGAGCCTTCTTTGTCACAGGAGCTGGTGAATTTCCGACAGAAGCGAAACACTGTATTTCCTTGGCGCTTGAAAGGAAAATTCCAGCGCTGGTTTCCTTTTCAAGTTGTTAAATATTTTAAAGGTGCCACTTTGTTAAGGAGACAGCATGCAGCGAGCCTGCGTTTGCAGCCTGGAGGTGAAAGGCACTCGGGGCACCCGCAGCTTGGCCACAGCACATGGTGGAGTAGTTGTCAGAGTCAGAGCACAGAAACCCAGCCTGAGTCTCTGCCAACCCCTCAGCGACTGCTAATAGATGTGGAGGGAAACAATTTGCTGTGAAGTTAGGCTAATTTTGCTTTTCTCTGTTGATGGCTTTGAAAGAGACATGGGATCAAGGAAAACTACTTATGACTTATGGACCAACAAAATCACATGAAGAGTCTCTCTTTGTGGCCCGGCTGCTGGGACATGGAGAGAAGTGTGTAAGGAATGTGAGCAATGGTGAGAACAGGGCTTTGCAGTTTCCAGCATGACCCTTAGACTCCAGCAAGGGAGGTCCTGCTATGGGCCCCACATGTAGAGGGTCCTGCTCTCTCTCTCCTGGAGAGATCCCCCCCCACCCCCACACACACGCACAGGGGGAGGAATCCTTGAAGTCAGCGGGATGGGCCCATCTGGAGTCCCTGACACACATTCTAGACCGTACTCCTGGGACCCGGGAATTCCCTCCCCCAACAACCCTGAGTGCGTTTCCAGGGCTGGCGTGGGCACCTCCCCTGGCTCAGCCCTCCAGAGGTGGACTCTGGCTGAGGCCCAGCCCTGAGGCCTGAGGGTGGCCAAGGAGCAGCTGTTTCGGGGGCATGATCGGAGCTCAGATACACAGTACAGTGTCCACATGCACACACTGGGACCTTTATGGTGTGGCTGGAATCAGGCATGGGCAGAGAAGTGGACAGACAGGGGCCAGCTCTCCTCCCATCACCACATTCAGGCACAGAATTCCCAGGCCTCAAGAATTCCAAACTTGAGGGGCAGGCCCGTGGCAGAGTGGTTCACTGGGGCAGCCCAGGGTTCACTGGTTCAGATCCTGGGTGTGGACGTCGCACTGCTCATCAGGCCATGCTGTGGCAGTGTCCCACATAGAAGAACTAGAAGGACCTACAACTAAGATATACAATTATGTACTGGGGCTTTGGGAAGGAAAAAAAAGCAAAAAGGGGAAAAAAATGGGCTCAGGGCCAATCTTCTTTACCAAAAAAAGCATTAAAAAAAAAGAATTCTAAATTTGAATCTGGCCTTCCAGCTCCTGATGGAGAGATGTTTGTCAAGGTGAACAGATAGAACACGTGTCTTGAATAGTTTATAACATTGACGTGTTTAGACACCCGGTATGTGGGCTGTCATTCACACTCCACCCACGGCTTCACGAATGTCAGAGTCAGGCCTGCACGCTGCCCTCTTCCTTTCCCCAGTTGCCCACGTACACCAGGAGCCATTTGGACAGATTGCCCACGTGTCTGTCCCTCTGACCCACCCCGCTGCTGCTCACCAGAAAGGTTAGAGTCAGCTAGGACTTGGGAAAACCTGCCAAGCCTGGCTCAAGCTCAAGTCTGGAATGCAACCAGGCACCGGCCCCAGGGTCTGCGGCCCAGGGTCTGCCTCAAAGACCAGCTACTCTCCTTTCACCAGTTTGATTTCCCACCATCTGGCTGGCACTGCCGTGGGTTTTTTTCTTTTAATGACTTTGATTACTGAGTTAATTTCTGACTGAATAGGATAGCTGAGTTATGAGCTGTCACGCTGTGAATTATCAGTCAATTAACAAACATTTGTAATGCGTAGACACTGCACCTCGTGACTCTCCTCCGGCAGCTGTGGCGCCTCTCGCCTCAGTCCTTACAGCATAGGGAATGAGCTAGAAGCCAGCAAGAAGCTGCTTCTTCACCCCTGGCTGTCCCCGAGGGGGAGGACCCTTTTATGGGTGGGCTCTTCTTGCCAGGATAAATCTGTGGGAGTCCAGGTACCATGCGTTTCCATAGAAATGTGTCCTCAAAGGTGGAAAAAAACCTCTGAAATATTCTCCTATTATCATTAAGGCTGTGTTTTGGGAAATAATAAATTAGAATTTCAATTCCGTGTAGAGTAATGGCCAACATTTCCAGAAAGCGAACACATCATCTTTAAAGCCCCTCATAGATGACAAATATGAGAGGCAGCCCATTTCCTCTGCAGAATGATAAGGTGATAATTTCCTTCTGTAAGGAGTGCTGCGAGATGATAAATGGGGGTGGGAAAGCCACAACTTTGCAGGTGTAGATGTGAATTTTCTCTGAAATTATGCAATCTCACTAGAAAGTCGATTACTAAAGGTCAGGTCGCCGGCAATGACTTCTTCCCCAGATGGGAGCAGTTCTGGCTCCATATTGCTCTAGAAACCAGTGCTACCATCTAGAAAAGGGGGAGGAGAAACAAAGCAAGTTAATACCTAAGAGTAGACTCTGCGGTCCTGATGGAGAGCATCTCAAAGAGCAGGGGTGGCTGAAGGAACGCCGCCCGCTGGGGTCGGCGATCTTTCCTCACCTTCTGCTAAGGTGAGTTGAAGGGTCACATCTAACTTCAGTTTTCCGAATGTCGTGTTAGTGAGAAGGATGATTTGTGTAAAGAAGAAATTGTCTGAAAGCACAATTTTTTTCCAATTTGAATTGATTTCCAGAAAACGAGAATGTCATTTGTGACCAGGAAGCGTGCAGAGCCACTTTTGTTTCATTCGTTTGCTCAGCAAATATTTATCGGGTGATTCCTGCGCTTTTCTGGGCACAGGGGACACAGCACCGAGCAGAATCCCTGTCTGCGCGCAGCCCTCAGCGGTGGGGGCCCTGGAGAGAGACCGTAAGGAGAGAAGTAACCACATTCATCGTCATGTTCATCAGAGAGCAACGTGCACTAAGGAGAATACAGCCGGGAAGCAGGCTGGCAGGGGCCTCAGAGAGGAGACAGCCTCTTAGTGCCCCTTGAAGGAAGTCAGGGAGTCAGGGTGTGAGAAGGCAGATCTTTGAGGGGAAAAGCATTTCGGGCTGAGGGAACAGCAAGTGCAAAGGAGGCAGGTGGTTTGAGCAGAGAGAGGAAGCGAGCCGGGCAGAGAGGAGTGGGAGGTGAGCCATGGGGGTGGTTTCTGGGGTCAGAGGGGTGGGTACCTCAAGCGGTGCTTTGGGCGTCATAGCAAGGACTTGCACTTCGACTCTAAATGAAACACAAGGGAAGACACATGGGCACATTCTGAACTGGACAGGAGGCTCTTTGTACCTGTGGTAAACAAAATTGAGCGTCTCCTTGCACAAGGTCATGGCTGGGCCCTGCGCAAATGAGTTAAACAGTCCTTCTCAGGCATCCTCGACGTGAGTAGCCTGGAGTGCATCTCTTATTCCACCTCTGTTCCTTCAGCTGCTGCCAGCCTATCAAAACAAAAGTCCTTGTCCATCGCTATCATGGGCTGGCTAATATTACTTCTCTTTTCCTTCCATGGCCTCCTTTCTAAAGTCTATGCTCAGAAACTAGTAGAATATTTTCCTTGTTGACTTTTCCCACCACCAATCCTATCCTTCCTGGGCTCTGTGGCTGTGATGCTGGACATCCCTGGATCTCCTTCTAGGACTCTGAACAACAGCTCCTCCATAAAGACTGAAGAGGAAACAAGACACAGACAGCTGTCACCGGCACTTGCAGAATAATATGCCCCAGACATGTCACAGAGGCGGGAGATTGCTAAGACCGAAACTGATCGCTAACATAAGCATTCCTCTATTTTTGTACTGTGCTTTGTTTCCCTGTCTTCACGTTCCTTCTATGACTGCGCTAGTTTACATTCCATGCCATAGTATGGATGTATGATCATATGTAATGATCAGAATCAATTAGGCCCCAATTGGGAGCATCCTCCTTCTAAAGAAAGGCAGTCATTTTATTTGTATGCCTTGCTTGAGTAACTCATAACGTGATGCTGTATGTAAGAGAAGACATAACAAATACAATTTGCGATAAGTCCACATTTTGGAGGCTTTCATCACTTCCAACTGGCCTGAACCAATGTGCTTATGTCATCCTCACAGAATACTCACTGAACTAGCTAGGAGGCCATTTGTCCATGGCGAGTCTTCCACCCAGCCTCCTCTCTTTTACGTGCAGATCTGGGACTCTGCCATCAACTAGGAACCTTCTAGAAGGGAATATAGGAAGGCCTACGCTCATACATCAATGCTCCAGTGTGAAACCGGGAGTCCAGTTGCTTCTCTGCTCAGCGCCCTCTCTTTCTCCACCTTCTTAATTTGTGTACCTCTCTCTCTCTGCTACTGTATTAGAAACCCTGAGGGAAGTTTTCACCCCGTTTTCTCCATTCTGCCTTCCCCTGCCACCTGCTCTCCCCTCCCATTTACTCTTTCGCAAAGCTCACTGTCACCAGTACTCTTGAAACGGCCCCTCCTCGTAGCCTCTGGGACACCACCGTCTCCTGGTTTTCCTCCCTCCTCTCTGGACACACCGAGTCAGTGTCCTTTGCTGCCTCCTCCTCAGCCCCAAAATGACCTGATGACGTCCTTCAGGGATTGGTCCTAGGCCAATTTTTCTCTATCTACATCCTCTCCCTAGATGATCTCATCCATTTTCATTGCTTTAAATAATATCTATATCCTGACAACTCCTAAATTTATGTCTTTCGTCTAGACCTCTTCTCTGAGCTCCAGACTCATATATCCTACTGTCTGCTTGACATCTCCACTTGGACATCTCACGGGATCTCAAACTTGACATGCCCCAAATAGAACATTGATTTCCGGTGCTAAGCTTCTCTCTTCACCTCTTTTTTGCCCTAAACTCTAAGTTTGTTCCTCCCCTTGTCTTATTCATCTTGGTTAATGCCACCACTACCTAATTGCTTAAACTACCTGCAAAACATTTTGGATCTACTTTCAAAGTCTTTTTAGAATCCATTCATTTCTCTCCATCTGCAATGCAACAGCCTAGTTTTTTACCAGACATTGTTTAAAAGGTAAATCAGCTGTCTGACACCTTTTTAAAGCCTTTCCCTAGCTTCTCATTGCATTTAGAATCAATTCTGAAAGACTTACTGTGGCTCCTGAGGTCTGACATTAACTGGCCTCGACTGATCTCTCTAATGTAGTTTTTTCCTGCCATTCCCCTCACTGCCCACCTCCAGCCGCATGGGCCTTCTTTCCGTTCTGACAGCAAGCCGCGCTCTTTCCCTGGAGTCTCCCTGTGCTTTCTCCTCTCCTCTCCTTGGTGTCTGTAGAACTTGGCTGCCGGGAGTAGCCTTCGCTGACACCACACTGAAGCCCCCTCTCCCCTTCCCCTTCATTCTCGCCCACCGTGGCCTGCTTATCACTCTTACTGCAGTTAGCGTGATCTTTAGTTACTTACGTCCAGTTTTGTTCAACTCTCCCACTGGATAGCAGGCTCCGCTAAAGCGGACTCTGGGCCTGACTGATGTCACCAGAGCTGCTATGGTGGCAGGCACGGGGTGGCGCTCAGTCAGCTTGTGGAAGGAACGAAAGGGGTGCGCCTGCGTCAGTGGGTCTCAATGCTGGCCACACATCAGAATTACCCAAAAGAGCTTCAAAAGAATACCAGTGGCCAGGTCCCTCCCAGAGACTCCGATTTGATGAGTGTGGTGAGGGGCCTGGTTTTGGTACGTTTAGAAAGCTCTTCCGGTGATTCCAAGGGACAGTCTGGGAAGAGAATGACTGTCCAAGATGAACTACGGGGACTGTTCAGGTGTTACTGAAATCCTAACTTGGGGAAAGATTTCTCAGACCTCGTTTATAATTGACAAGATGAAAAAGAGCTAATTAACTGACTTGCATGGGTTTCATGGAACAAAGGGAGTGGTCAGAAATGGGACAAGAAGAAGGCTGAGGAACACGATGAGCCAAACTGGAGGCCATGAGAAGCAGAAGGAACGTCCATTCCCTGAGGGCCACAGGACATTAGGCCATGGCATGAGCAGCTATGGGGAATGACCCCACTGGGGGCCTAATCCGAAGGTTTGTTCCCTTTCCTTGTCTGTCTCCAGGGTCTGGCACGTGCCCCATCAGGAGACATCAGGAGATGCTCCTGGCGTTGTTACCCTGGGCAGTGTGGAGGTCCCGGTAGTCAACCAGGAAGACTGCTCTCCCTTCCCTTCTGCCCCGTCCTCATGCCTCAGGAGGCCAAGCCTTGGGGTCCCCCAAGCAGGGAAGTAGACACTTGAAGAAATGGCCCTGGAATGATCCGCACCAGGAAAGGGGGAATCTTGGGAACCCCAGGGGTGAGTGGGAGGAAGAGAAAGGGGGTCGAAGGAGGAAAGAGCTTTCTCGCTGACTTGCGGGAGGTCAGCTGGGCAGAGAGGCAGCAGAGGGAACTCGGGGTAAGAGAGCTGCCCCCGGGGTCTTAGTGGAATGTGACTCACGCTGGGCTGAGGACCTCCTGACCCAGGCTCTGGCCTCGAGTGTGTGGCTTACTGGCTCACAGCTAGAGTGTTTGTGACAAGGTCTGTGACCCCTGACCCACCCACAATCGGGCTTCAGAGCTGGAGTCCCCACAAATATTGCTGCTTCAGAGAAACACTGGCAAACTCCAGGCCCTCTGATACTGCAGGTAGATTGAAGGGGATGAGGTGTCTGCGATTCCAGAGTGACCTGATTGCCCCAGAGGTCACAAACCATGAGTCTATCTGACCCTCAAACAGGTTTTGTTGTCATGCAGTTTTTAAAAAGTTATTGAGAATTTTGGTATTTAAAAATTTTGGATTTGGGGCCTTAAAAAAAACCGAATAACCTGGAAACACTGCAAGACGCAGATCTGGAGCTGGCTCCTTCTCCCCCCTGCCCTCCTTCCCTCACCCACAGGCCTTCATTGAGCACCCCCTTTTGCAACCAGTTCAAAGGTGAAGGAGGCATAGTGTGAGCACGGGTCTGCACCCGCATACATCTGCGTGCTCAGCTTTTCCTCGCATTAGCCTTGGCCGAAGGCCGAGATAAGCTCCGGGACTTGGATTAAATTCTGCATTCTCTGAGTCATCTTGCTTTTCAAATACCGTTAGTTTCGTCGTCCGTTAGAACTGTCAAATAATTTGTCTTCCAAATAGGCGGCTGTGAGTTGCATTCAGAAGCCAGAGTGCGAGACGGCTGTGTCAGTTAGGAAGCTGTTGTGTTTCGGCTTCAACCAGCTTTTCTTTTCTCTGCTTTGTGATGCTGGGTCAAGACTCCCCAGACTCTCGTTCTGCCTTGTCAGCTGCTTCCCCTCAGGCTCTGCCAAGAGCGAGCCCCAGAGAGGCGGGGGCAGGCCCCGGGGAGGGTCTGCTCCTCCCACTTTGCCGCGGGCATCGGGCATCGTGCTTCTCCCACAGCAGCAGGTGGGGCGTTGTTCCCAGGCCCTTTCCACAAGCCCCAGCCGCCTTGTGGTGTCCTGCTGTCCCGCGACAGTTCCATCTCCTCCAGGTGCAGTGCCACCTCCTCAAAGGTCTGGCAACTCCAAACTCTTCCCTCGGTCCTCGAAGCCCTGGGGAAGGTAGCCGCTCTCTGAGATCACCATCTTGGAGTTGCTGCGGGGTCTCCTCGTTTGTTTGGTCCTCCAACACCTGCTGAATCGATTCCCTGTGGCTCCGGCTCTCAAACTGGAGCTTGCATCAGAATCACCTGGAAGCCGTGTTGAAAGACAGTTTGCAGGTCCACCCAGAGAGTTTCTGCTTTAGTGGGTCCGGGGTGAGGCCGGAGGATCTGTCTCCCATCAAGGTCCCAGGTGGTGCAGGTGCTGCCGGTCTGGGGACCTCGCTTTAAGAGCTGCTGCTGAACACAATATTCCTTCTGTTAAGTAGTGTGTTTTCTGTCTACAAGTGGGCCCCCGATGGATTCAAGAGCCTTCATGGAAACAGCACACAGCGCAGATCCACCAGTTTGGTTTGGTATGTTGGGTTGGCGGAAGTAATCCCACCGTCAACCTGGACCTCCCCGTGAGATGAATTGCTGTCGCCGTCTGTCTATCCACACCCTGCACCTCTGCTACCACTCCTGTGCCCTGACTGCAAAGCCCTTGGCCTTCCGTGACGACAGCCATCACGTCTCTCTGGCTGGCGTCCCACCACCTCTCTGGGCCCACTCTGCTAATTCCATCCACTTGAATTCTATTTCTCTAACTTGCACTGTCTAAGTGACCAAGTTAACAACTCTTTCTGGGCTTTTTCAAGTCGACGAATATGTATTGAATGGTTCACTGTGTGCAGAACCTCATGCTGGATGCTTCGCTGGAGATGCAAAGATGAGAAAGACTCTGCCCTCGTAGTGGAATCATGTCTGCACATTTGAAAACTGCATTGTTGGCTTGGGAAAGACATGGAGAAATACTCACAGAGCCCCTACTAGAGAGAACCACTGGCTGGGCGGGTCATCTGATGAGCAAGCTGTAGACGGGGGAGACCCCCAGCAGCGTGCTCTGGTAACATGGATGGAGGCTATCCTGCCTTCTAAGATGGTGAGTCCCTGTTAGCCATGAGGCTCTGTTTTACACACAGGGAGCTATGCAAGTCTGTGGCCGGAGCTGAGGAGTGCGTGTGGTGGGGGATGAGGAAGGAAGGGGTGTCAAGAGAAAGAAGGGGCCTGGGCCTGGTGGCCGGCAGCCGAAGGGCGACTTCAGAGAAGGAAACAGCCCAATGCGGATCTGCACCCACTGCCTGCTGCTGTGAGTTGGAATCTCTCTCATACCTCTATGAACTCATTAATAAAAGTACTTGCTTTCTGTATTGAGTCCTTTTGCAAGTTTGGAGTGGGGTGAAGTCAGAGACCTCCTAAAGAAGGACGGCGACACGTGAGTTCTGTCAATATGTTTGATTTTCTCATCTTTCTCTTTCTCCTCCTTATAAATATATCCGGAGCAGCCTGTGGTGCTGACGGATTTTACGTTCCTTTCCATCAGCCCCGGTTATTGAGCAGCACCCGTCTATTGATGAGCTGGTTCCTGGGTTTCGAGATTTCCTTGCCCAGATGCGCCTGCCATAAGGCTGCACAGAGTCCCTGCGGGCCCCAATGCGGCAACTCGTGTGGGCGCAACACTGGCCCTTTACTCTTTTTTAATGATTTTCGTTTATTTTTCTGATCATGAATAAACAAGTGCACATTACTGAGCATTTGGAAATATTACAAAGTATGAGGAAAAATGGAAATCATCCATAATTTCACTGCTCAGAGATTACTACTACCAACAGAATGAACTCTCTCTATATATGTGTATGTATGTGTGTGTATGTATTTATGCATATTGTATATAATGGAGAGATTGTATTTATATATATTCTCTCTATTTATACATATATTTAATCAAATTGGGTTCATGTTTATAAAATCCTATATACTACTTTTTTGATACAAGCATTTATCCTTTGATTACATCTTCTTCAAAAATATAACTTAATGTCAGCATTATATTCATTTGTATAGACTACCATAATGTATTGATTGGATTCCCTACTGTTGGACAGTTATATTTTCCTCCACTTTTTCTATTACAAGCAATGCTACAGAGAGCAGCCACATGTGTGTACTGTAACTTTGCATGTGGGCACCAATCTTTTGACACGTTGAAAAGCACATTTGTCTTCAGAGGTAGAATTTTGTCCTCACCTGAAATGAAACTCAGAAGATACAACCCTGGTGGGCCGTGCAGAGTTTCAAAGGGCTTTCCAAAGGCGTTGTACATGAAGAAGGCTGTCCCCACCATGGTGACAACAACGAGGATCACGGAGAAGAGAAGGACATTGACGTGGATGCTCACTGGAATCACTTTGAGCAAATCCGGGAAAACTGAAGATAAAACAAAGATGAGAAGAGATTTCATTAGCGGTCGTCTGCAAGGGTGATTTAAAAAGTTAAATCCCTCTTTTTTTAACCTCAAATATCACTAAAATCCTTCAGATGAATACATTCTCACTTACTAATTTACAAGGGATTTACGAAAAGGTTTAAACATGGGATTATTTTATAAAACTTCCAGTAAAAACTGGCAAAGGAGAGATTTGAGGGAATTTTTCTTCTGTCCTTGGTCATATGTAATTACTTAAATAAACAAGTGCTGGCTTTATAATCAAAAACTACATATTGATGACCAAACTTTTAATGACATTGCTGGGTAGTCATCTTTTTTTTTAATGTCTTAACTTGTGATGACATCTTCAGTTTGGGTTTATCTGGGAGAGTTTAAATATCAGGAGGTTTTTATATTTCCTTTCCTACAAAAAAAGTTGTTTCTAGTCTACACTAAGATTAAAGAATGGGGTATTTTCAGTCAACTTCAATATTTTGATGTAGCACAAGCTGTGGGGAAAATAATTGCTGGTGATACAGGAAATATTTTCCGTTCAGAAAACACACCAAATCTATTTCTAGATTTTGTGTTCAGGGCAAGTTTTTCTTGTTTGCAGAGGAAATGAAATACTTTATCACTGTGGGGTTTCTCTTATTTGGTGAGGCATCAGCATGCTCGGCATCAGCAAACATGGCAAGACCACTCTGGGAAGTTTAGTTCAGTCCATTGTAGTTTTCCAAACATTTATCAAGTACTTTATTTTTTGAGCACCAACTATGTTCTAGGTGCTGGAAATAGAAAACAAGCTAGACAAGGTCCCTGTTGTCTTGTGGACTTTATAACCTGACGGGAATAGATGGACAAGCAAACAAACAAACAAGTGCAAAGCTTCCTGGCAAAGACGGCACCGTCAACTGGTTCCTCCTTTTACACACATGTCACTTCCCCTTTAAGAGGTCGAATTTGCTCCTCAGTCCCCTTGAACCTGGGCTGGCCTGTGACTGCTCTGACCTCTTGAATATGGCAGCAGAAGCACACCGTGCCAGCTCCAGGCCTAGCCGATAAGAGGACCAGCCACTTCCGTTTCTCTTGGCGGCTTGAGCCGCCCTCAGGAAGTCCGGCTACGGTGCTGGGGAGAGAGGCCACCCGAGGAGCACCTGCCCTAGGAGGGAGGAGTCTGGGACGCCCAGCCCAGAACGGCCCCTGGGTGCCTCCAACCCCAGCAGCTATTTAACTGCAGCGGAGGAGAAAGCCAGTCAAGAACTGCCCAGGGCAGCTCATAGTTTCATTTTCAGCCCTGAGTTTGGGGGCTAGTATGCAGTGGTCACAATAAGACACTTTTGGAGCCATAATGCTGTGGAGAAGTAAAACAGGGGGAGGGGATTTTGAGTGACGGGATGATGGATGAGGCGGTCAGGAGAGTGACAGCTGAGCTGACACCTGACTGTTGAGAAGGAGGTGACCGTTGACCGTACAGAGCTCGGGGAAGAGGATCCCAGGGGAAGAGGAGCACAGCCAGGGCAGGAGTGAGCCCGGGAGCCTGGAGCGTCAGGGCAGGCGGAGGAGCGCTGTGCTGGGAGCAGATCGTTGCACCCGCTCGTCCTGGTCTGCTGACTGTGGCGCAGAGCTGTGTTTAATTCTAAATTCCTTTGGAAGCCACTGGAGGATTTTAAGTAGAAGGACACAATCTCCTTCCTGATGTAGAGAGATCATTCTGATGTGGCTGCTGAGCAGTGAGTATGAGGGTGGGGGGTAGGAGGCAAGTGGGGCATTGGGGAGACCTGCAGGGGCTATTTCCAGTGGCAGGAGATGGGGCCTGGCCTAAGGCGGTCGTAGTGAGAGCTTGTCAGATATGGAGTATATCTTGGAGGTAGAAGACAGGACTTGTTGGAAGAAAGGACTCAAGGATAACTCCTAGACTGTTGGCCTGAGCAACTGAATCAATGGTGATGCCATGAACGGAGGCTTAGGTCCCTCCGTGGTCGCCCCCTAGTCCTGGCGCTGGTTCTTAAAGCCAGGGGAATAGCAATCACCTGTGGAGAAGCTGTGGCCAGAGGAACAGAGAGCCCAGGGAGGAAGCCTGGGGCTCCCCCACGTTTACCTGCACAGAAGAGCGGAGAGGCCGGCCAAGGAGACTGGGACAGGGAGCTTGTGAGTGAGGAGCAAACCCATGAGTGGGACAGCAGGAAGCCAAGGGAAGAGCATGTTCCAAGGAGGAGGGAAGTGGTCAGATGCACAAATGCATGTCCCGCGGCCACAAGGCTCTGCTCCTGACCATGCGTCAGAGGGCGATGGGTGAGGGAGCTGCACTGGTTCAGAACAAACCCTTCAGCACTGCTGGACCTAACTAACTAGATATGTATGAGCATAAAATGTGCTTAGTGCCCCCAGATGCGGAGCGCCCCTCGCTGAGTACAGACGGGGGCATTCATATCCTGATGGTGTCCACTCGGTGTCCTCCCTCAGTGTCCTCACTCAGAGTCACAGTCAGGTCATTTGACTGCTGAGGTTTAGTTGCACTGTATTTTCTTTATCTTCTCACAGTAAAAGGAATGCACATTAAAACTATGAGATACCATTTTCAACAAACCATATTTACAAAGATCAAAGCATGCAGCAATATTCTGCGCCAGCTAGGGCATGGGGAAATGGGGACCCTTGTGCAGTTTTCTTGGGAGTGTAAATTGGTACAATTTCCTTCGAAGCTGTTAGGTAATACCAACGAAGAATTAAAATGCTCATATCCTTTAGCTCAGCAATTTTATTTTCAGCAGTATATCCTATGGATATTTTTGCACATGAATTGAATAAAATATTACAAGGATATTCACTGAAGCATTTTTTTTGGTAAAAGCAAAACGTTGGAAGTAACATACATGTCTATCAGTATGACATCCATACAATGAACATGTCAACGATTATAAACAATGAAGTGAATCAACTCAATGAAGTGATGGAATTATCATCAACAGGTGATGTTAGATGAATAGCACAAAGCAAACAAAGAGAAATGTGCATCATTCTATCATTTGGGGAAAAGCCAAAGGGGAACGTAGGCAATAACAAACTATAATTTAAGTACCGTACTTATCTGATTTAATTCTCTCAACAACCCCATGAGATAGATACTGCTATTAATCCCACTTACCAGAAGAGAAAAACTGGCCCCCAGAAGTGATGTCACCTGCCCAAGGTTTATACTCAGTAAGTGGCAAAGTGGAGATTTGAACTCATGTCTTAGCTTTTGCCCACCATGCTACAGCAGCCTCAGGAACAGGTATGCTTGTCTAGGCAGAGGCTATTTCTAGAAGGCTCCGTGTGAAACTGGTAACATTGCTTCTGGGGAGGGAGACTGAGGGCTGCTTCATTTTGTCCCTTTTAGTTCTGTTTGGAAAAATGTTTTTTTGCTGTCCTGCAAGTGTTATCTATTCTATGAATACATAAATACTTTTAAAAAATAATTGAAAGAATAAATGAGTGCGTAAAAAATTCCTGTGACTGTTTTAGATTAAAAGAGACTTAAGAGACTTATTAACCAAATGCAATGTATGAACATTGTTTGTGATTTGAACAAACCATTTATAAAAGACGTTTTTGAGATAACCAAGGAAAACTGACCACGGACTGGGTAGCAGATGATATTACGTAACTATTATTGATTTTGTTGGTTATGTTAATGGTATTGTTGTTGTGTTTTTAAAAGTCCTCATCAATTAGAAATGATATGGATAGGGGGCTGACCTCGTGGCTGAGTGGTTAAGTTTGCGCGCTCTGCTTCGGCAGCCCAGCGTTGGCAGGTTCGGATCTGGGGTGTGGACGTAGCACTGCTCGTCAAGCCAGGCTGTGGCAGTGTCCCACATGAAGTAGAGGAAGACTGGCACAGATGTTAACTCAGCGACAGTCTTCCTCAAGCAAAAAGAGGAAGATTGGCAACAGATGCTAGCTCAGGGCCAATCTTCCTCACAAAAACAAATTGATGTTAATAAAATATTTCTTTAAAAAAAAAGAAATGATATGGATGGATGGGTGGGTGGATGGATAGATAGATAGATAGATAGATAGAGATAAAAAGAATTCCTCAGCTCTATTTGGAAGAGTAGGGTAGTGGCAATGTGGATGTTCGAGTTCATAGGTGCTAAGCCTCTGTTCAGTGACCGCAGTGGTCCCTTCTGCCCGTGTTCTTGGAGCACAGAGTGAACCAGCTAGTCTTGCACTACGATCTCCTGCCCTCCGAAGCTTCCAGCTGCTGAGACAGCTCAGTCGATCCAACTGCTCTTCTTGACTCCATCCGCTGCTCACTTGGTTTTTACCAGCAGTTATCAACAAACCTGCTTCCGTCTATCTCCCCACCTGCAGAAGAGGTGGCAACGTTTTCGTCTCTGATAGGGTAGCTAGGTGAAGGCTGTCTGAAAATTGAGGGTTGTAACCAAATTGAAAAAAGTTGCACCGATTTGCCTCCTGGAAAGAAAAGCCAGAAGCTAGAATAAATTGGCATGTGGAGCATTTTAATTCTCATGAAGTCTCTTAGAATTCCCACTCTTGTGAGAAAGTCACCTGGCTGAGCACTAATCCTGCATGTTACACTTAGATTTTATCAAGTTTCCTCTTTGATGAGAATTCCGTGAGTCTGTAAGGACCGACCAGAACTCTGGCAACAACCGTCCATTTTTCAACCAGCACTAACAGGACTTCTCCTTGGCTGAAGCTGAGCGCAGACCACTCACATTAATATTGGGAGACGTCACTTTAACGTATTGGATACCGTGTATGGTAGGAGGTGGATTTGTTTGGTCTTTTAGGTTTAGGACGACAACACAGAAAAAGGATTTGAACATTTTGATCTTTGGAGGGGCTGTCATTAACCCAGCAGTCACTTCTGACTTCTAGAAATTACTTGATTAGCTGTTGACAAGTGAAAGGGAGTTACTTATTACAACGGGCAGCTGATGCCCACTAGCAGCACAGGCCCGGTCTGCGCGTTCACGGTTACTCTCCCTCTTTCATTCTCTCATCACTGATTTCCTCCACGCTGTCTATGAGTCAGTGGCTCCAGGTCTCCTCATCTCTAACCCAGTTCAAGACCCTAATTGTCCTTCTTCTCTCTCCATTGTTGCATCACCAAACTTCTTCAAGTAACACTAAGAAGAATAAATGTAACAGCCAAAAATTATATAGCATTTGCTGTATTCCAGGTACTTTATATATATTATATAAATTAAACTATGTTTTAATACAACTAAATTAAAGCATAAGTTACAGTTAGAGATTTAAACTTTTCAATTCTTACAATAATACAGGAAGGTAGTGTTTTATCCCCAATGTATAGATGAAAAAACCCTGAGTCACAGAGAAGTTAAGTAACTTGCCTGAAGTCACACAGTGGCATTGCTGCCTTTGCTTTTTACTGCCCTCCCCTGTTTAAGATTAAAGTAAAATTAACACAGTAGCAACTCTCCCTTTTTATGTCTAGTTCTGTGAGTTGTGACATCCGCATACAGCGCACAGTCAAGATGCAGAACAATCCCACCATTCCGAAAACTGCCCGTTTCCCCTCCGTAGTCAGCCCATCCCCCACCTCAGCTCCTGTGTGTGTGACTTTCTAAGAAATGAAGTGGCTGTCCCATTTCACCTTCCCACCAGCAATGTCTGAGAGTCACAGTTGTTCCACATTCTTGCTGGCACTTGGCAGGTTTTTAAAAATGGTAGCTATTTGATGGGTGTGTAGTTTATCTCATTGTAGTTGTAATTTGCATTTGCCGAATGACTAATAATGTTGAGCATCTTTTTGTGAGTTTCTTTCTGTGTGTTTATTTGCCTTCCATATATCTTTTTTGGTGAAGTGTCTGTTCGTATCTTTTGTGTTTTTTTATTGGATTTTTTATCATTATTATTGCATTTTGAGAATTCTTTAAGCATGCTGGATACAAGCCCCTTATCAGATAACTAATTCACAAATATTTTCTCTGAGTATCTGGCTTGTCTTTTCAGTCTCTTATCAGTGTCTTTTGGAGAGCAGTTCTTATTTTTATGAAGTTCGATTTATCGATTTTTTTCTTTTATGTATCACGTTTTGCACGTCAAATCTAAGAAGTCTTTGCCTAATGCAAGGTCACAAATATTTCTCCTATGTTTTTCTTCTAGAAGTTTTTCAGTTTTAGGTTTCCACTGAAGTCTATGATCCATTTTGAGTTGTCTTTCATATATTGCCAAGGTTAATTAATTTTTTTGGCTATGGATATCCAGTTGTTTCAGTACTTAAAAAGCTGAACACAGACTAAACATAGGACCCAGCAATCTCATTCCCAGATATTTGTCTAAGAGAATTAAAAACGTATGTCCACACAAAAATCTGCCCGCAAATGTTTACAGTGGCTTTATTCATATTCCCCCCAAACTGGAAGCACCTTAAATATCCATCCGTTGATGATGGATAAACAAGCTGCGGCCGACGCATAGAATAAAACCCTACTCGGTAATGAACAGGAACAGACTGTCGGTACACACAATAATACGGGCGGATCTGAAATGCGTTATGCTAACTGGAAGTGACCAGACTCAAAAGGCTGCATGTTGTATGATTCCACGTGTACGACATTCTGCGAAAAGCAAAAGGATAAGGACAGAAAGCAGATCAGTGGTTGCCCAAGGTTGGCAGTGGGGAGGAGGTTGACTACAAGGGGCACGATGGAAACTTTGGGGGTGATGGGGTGTTCTGTATCTTGACTGTGGTGGTATTTACATGCCTCTATGCATTCGTCAAAATTCACAGACCTGTACACCTAAAAAGGGTGAATTTTACTGTGTGTAAATTATACCTCAGTAAATCAGACTGAAAACACGAAAGAGGAGGAGGAACAAGGTCTGGAATGAGCAGGGTCTTCCGGCTGTGAGAGACCTGCAGCAGAGGAGACCACTTGCACGCAGGAAGGAAGAGCGTCGTGAAGAAGAAAAGAGCAGTGGGCGAGAGTCAGGCCCCAGGTTCTAGTCCACTGTGTGACGCTGAGCAGATTGATGGGTCCCTGGTTCCCTCTGTAAAATGAGGGTGTTCCCTAGGGCGACCTGGGAAATGGCCAGGCATTTGAAATTAGACAGAGGAGCCTCCCATTCCAGCTTCTTTTCTAACTGTGAACTCCCTACACCTGAGTTCCTTCTCTGACAAATAAGACTAATTCCACCTTTCTCTCAAACTTGCGAGGATTCAGTGGCATGAGTGAGTGAAGTACCTAGTGGACAGTACTAGGTGCCCAGCAGAGGGTCACTATGGTGCAGCCCTATCTAAGGCCAATTCCACCAGCGTTCAGGAGCCATACCTTCCCCTCACAGACGCTGCTGCGGAGTTCTCGCCTCTCTCTGCCACACCATCCCTTTCCCCCTCTCTATTGGAGCAGCCCCATCAGCACACAAACGTGGTGTCATTTTCTCACCAAGCACTCCTCCAGCGGTGGCCCCTTTCTCTATTTCCCTCCCAGCAAACCTCTCAGGGAGGTGCCTATCCCCTCAGCAGCTCATTCCCCCTGGCGCTTTCTCTCTCGAACACACAGCACTGATGCTACAGTTCCCAGGGCACCAGTGAGCATCGAACTGCCACACCCACTGGTCCATTCTTTATCCTCATCTTTCCTGGTCTACGTGTGACACAGCAGCTCGCCCCTCCTCCTGGAAATGCTGTCTTCCCCTGGCTTCCGGACACGACACGCACCCGGGTCTGCTCCCCCCTCCCTGCTGCTGTCTCCGTCTACTTGGCGGGTTCATCCTCATCTCCTGAGTCATCGGGGGACGACTCAGTTCTTGTGCCTCTCCTCCTCTCCTTCACTCACTCCCCTGGTCCTCTGGCCAGTATCGTGGCTTTTCCTAGCACACTCTTAAACGGCTATTTCCAGCCCAGACTTGTTCCTGAATCCCACCCTTGCACGTCCTCCCATCACCTATCGCACCTCTTGACTGGGACATGGAGCAGGCATCTCAGTGCGTCCCAAACCGAACCCGCAGTCTTCCCCTCCTCACACTTGCTTCCTTTGGCCTTCTTCATCTCAGAACAGCTGCACTTCCCTTCTTCCTTGGCATCATCCTTGATTCCTCTCTTACTCTCACATTTCGCGTTCGACCCATCAGGAAGACCTTTGGCGCCACCTTCAGAATCTGACCCTTCTCCCCATCTCTGCTGCTCCACCCTGGTCTAAGCTACCACCTTCTCTCCCTCGGAGGAGTGCGAGGGCTTCCTAACTGGTCTCGCTGCCTCCACCCCTCCTTCCTACAATCTACTTTCAGCCCAGCAGCCAGAGGAATCTTTAAAAAATGAATTGGTTTATATCAACGCCCTGCTCAAACCCCTCCAGTGGACTCTAACCTCACCCAGAGCACAAGCCAAGTCAGTACAACGGCCCACAAGGCCATCCATGACAGGACTCCTTGCCAGGCCCCGACTTCATCTGCTACTCATTCCTTGCTCAGTGGGCTCCAGCCACTGGCCTCCTTCCTGTACGTCAAACATGCCAGGAATATTCCTACCTCAGGGCCTTTGCACTTACTGTTCTGTCTGCCTGGATATTCCCCAGGTAGCCCCATGACTTGCTTGCCCACCTCCATGTCTTTACTTCACTGCCACCTTCTCCAGGAGGCTTTCTTTAACCACCGTATCTAAAGTTACAACCCCCGCCCCTTCACCTCCTCACACCATCACCCCTTTTCTTGCTTCTATTTTTCTCCTAATCACTCTGCCCCCATGAGATTTCAATACCATAGATCTATTGTATTTTGGTTTCTGTATTGTATTCATATCTGTGCCTATACATATGTCACATTTCCCCCCAGTTTTATCGAGATATAATTCACATACATCACTGTATAAGTTTGAAGTGTCCAGCATAGTGACTTGACTTAAATGTGTTGTGAATGGTTATCGCAAAAAGTTTAGTTGACATTCGTTATCTCACCTGGATACAAAAAGTTGTTTTTCCTCCTTGTGATGAGAACTCAGAATCTAGTCTCGGAGCGACGTTGCTAGATATCGTACCGCAGAGTCAGCTGCACTCACCATGTTGTGCCTCACATCCCCAGGACTTATTTATCTTATTCTGGAAGTTTGTACCTGTGACCACCTTCATCTAGTCCCCTCTCCCCCTAACTCCTACCTTTGGTAACAGCAAATCTGGCCTCTTTTTCTATAAGTTTGATTTTTTTAAAAAATAGATTCCACATGTAGGTAAGATCATACAGTATTTGTCTTTCTCTCTCTGTCTGACTTATTTTACTTAGCATGATGCCCTCAGGGTGCATCCATGTTGTCACAAACAGCATGATTTCCTTCTTTTTCATGGATGAACAATAATCCATTGCACACATATACACTTTTTAAAGAGTAAGGGGTGGTTTTTGCTTCCAAGAATCAGTTTTCCCCTCCTCAGGGGGATCGTTGCTGTGTGGAGAACGCAGCTGTGGCTGTGGACACACATGTTGGGTGGAGACAGTCGCTTGGAGTGGGATGCAGGGATGCAGTCTGATGTGGGTGGCTGTGGACACACATGTGTTGGGTGGATGCAATTTGCTTGGACTGGGATGCAGGGATGGAGTCTGACGTGGGTAGCAGGTCTGGGATTTCTTGGCGGCAGCTCATGGTTCAGTTTGAAGGAAGTTAGGATCACACTGGCAAGGAGGGAAGGAAGAGGAGCGGACGGTCCAGTTAGTGACCCCGGGGCCAGGGGTGTAGACGATGGTTGGCAGTGTAAATTATGACGGAAATTTCTGGTTAAGAACCAGAACTTGTCCATCGAGTCGGGCAGTCACTGTTGACCTTGGTGCAAGCTGTTTCAGGGGGCTGGGGGCAACAGGAGCTAAACTGAAAGAGTTTTCAGAGAGAATCTGGGGCAATGGGGATAGACTAGAGTAGCTGCCAGAGAGGGTGACAGGACCCAGGATGGTTTTTTGGTTTTTTCAGAAATTGAAAGACCTGATTGGCAACTGGAATGGAATTTCAAATCTCTTTATTAAAAGAAAAACTTTAATCTAACATACTTGGGGGATTGTCAACATGTTACGTGGAAACCGACTGCTGTTCAATAGCACGTTCACAGTTTGGGATTTGGTAAAAGAATTCATCTCACACCTGAGCGCGACCAAGCTCCTTCCTGTGAGCTGGGCAGGAGGGGCAGGGAGGATGTCCGGGCTCCTCAGCAGGTTTCGGTAAGTGGGTCTAAAGGTCCAGCTGTTAAAGGGGAACTTTTGTCTTTTGATGAATGTTGTAACAATGAAATGGAAATGAAGATAAAAATTTCGCCTACAATCCTACCAACATAAAAAGCAAGACTTTCCTTTATTCCAAGATTTCCTTGGAATAGCCTTCCAAGGTATTCCTTTATTATTAAGGTGGACACATATTTGTCGACCCTAATATTTATTTCCTACACTGCTATAACCATAATACAGTGTTGAGGTCACATGCTGTTCTTTTCACCCAGAATATAAGTATTTTCCGCGTCGTACATCTTGTCTTCCTAACCACCATTTGGATAACTACATGGTTTTCCATTGACCTGATGTACTGCTGTCTGTTGAGTTGCCTTCCGTTGTTTCAGTATTGTAGCTAACACTTCCTTGAACATCTTCAAGCACATGCCTTTGTCTTTCTTATTATGGGGGTAGATGATGAGTGGGAATAACCTTTTTGGATGAACTCCCAAGAAAGGAATCACTTGGGTCAAAGTGCTTTCTGAAAGAATGCTGTCTATGTATAGATACAAGGTAACTTGAGGAACGTCAGCTATATTTTGTAACGGACTTACTAAGCTCCACTGTTTCACCCCCAAGGGTTCAAAGCTCAGCTTCTCTGTGAAGTCTGGAAAGCAGAGATTTCTGACAAGATATTTAGTCAGAAACAGAGAGCTAGAAGAAACTGGTCATTGGCTTCACTCCCCTGATAGCGGAACAGAAGGCACCCAAGTCCAGGAGGGAGGGGGCACGGGGTGTAACCTGCTCGGCATGTGAAGAAAGGCTGTCACGCCCTTGCCGCTATGGTCTGCTTGACGAAACAGAGCCGAGTCCTAAGTTAGTGACATGGAGTGAAAACGCGGTCCCAGGGACGCTCACTGTAGGAAGGTTACCCTCCCGCAATCATTTGGTGGGGGCTCCGTTCTCTGGGCTGTGTTCCTTGCGTCCTACCCCCACTCTCTGGTCAGAGGGTGACCCCTCGAGCCTCTGATCTGTGGTCCCCCCATTCTGCAAAGCCTTGTCCAGTCTTTCCCCCTTCTGACCCTTGTCAGATGTTCCAAACCCCCCTAGCAGCGATCACACCCCCACCTCTGTGTCCCTTAGTCTTAGGGGCCTGGTTTACAAAAGGCTGGAAACGTCCAGTGACCCGAACTCTCCCATTTCACAGAGCGGACAGCGGCTATCAGGGGAACTCCCTCACCTTTCCACCTCCCAGTGCCACTTTGGTCCAGTGGTTCATGCCCCTTCCCTCCATTCTTAGTGAAAAAGATTTTCGCTAGTCCAAGGCTTGGCCTTCTCCCTGTGTCTCAGACCCAACCTTTCCAACTCCGCAGGGTCCTTTCTAGATCCATCGCCCACCTTTCCTGCCTGTCTTTGGCCTTTTCCTCCCTACAGCTCTAACCCCTCAGCATAGAATCATGCTCAAGATCCTCTCATTGTGAACACATGCACACATGCACACACACACGCACACACACACGCACACACGCACACACATGCACACGCACACACACGCACATGCACACGCACACACATGCACGCGCACACACATGCACGCGCACACACGTGCACACACGCACACACATGCACACGCACACGCACGCACATGCGCACACACATGCACGCACACACACACATGCACGTGCGCACACACACACATGCACGCGCGCACACACGCGCACACACACGCACACACTCCTAGCCTGGCCCTAGGGCTCCTCTAGCTGCTACCTGACCTCAGGTTTCCTCTGGGTCCTTCCCTCCGTTCCCTCCTCAGCTCCTGCGAGGACCTGCCTTCCCCTCCACGCCATCGGGACTGCTTTAGGAAAGGTCCCCTGGACCTTCTGGTGTAAACTAAGGACTGTTTTCATGGTCCCTGGTTTGACACCCGTGGTGTTTTGGACTGCTGGCCTTGTTGCAGCTTTCTTTTCCCATGGTTTCCCCTCAGCTGGTTCCCTTCCAGCTCACCAACCCTCCCCTCTCAGTCTCCTTTGCAAGTCTCTCCTCTTGAACCCATAAATATTGGTGTTTTCTAGAACACATCTTTGTCTATCTTCTCTTCCGACTCCCCTCCCTGGGAAACCTCATCTTCACTTTCAACTCCAACCACCACCTCCGACCTGCTGATTCCCACTTCTCTGCTTCTACCCCAGGCCCCTCCCATGACCCCCAAATCTTTGAAACTGAGGGACATCTCTTGTTACTGGTCCATGAGTGGAACCTCCTTAAATATGAACAAAAATAATTTCATCCTTGCTCTAAACTTTCTCCTTCCTTCTGTATTTCTCATCCTGCTGAATTGTTACAATTACCCATCCAGCAGAAATCTGGGTTCATCCTCTGTCACCACGTTTTGTTGATTTTTGCTTCCGATTATTTTGGAAATATTTCCCCTCATTTCCAGCCCTCTGACAATGTTTGGGTTTGGACACCCAAATGGTAGAGGGGCCTCCTGACCAGCCTCCCCACCTCTCTTTTGGTCTTCTTCCGATATATCTTCTGTCTGGTAACGTGCCTGCTTAGCATCCTTAAATGGCTTCCCATTGCCTGCAGGATAACATTAAATGCCTCAGTACAAACCAAGTCCCTCATGTTCCCGTCGCTGCCTTCCTCCCAGCCTTATCTTCCCCCTCCTTCTTTCCCTCCCACATCCTCTGTACTCTGTCCACAATAGGCTCTTCATAACTTTGCTCATGCTCTTCCTTTCCTCAGAATAGCTTCCTCAATGCTGTCTAATAATATCTACTTCTAATCCTTAAGAACTTTCCTCTAATTTCCCTGTGCTTTGCCCAGACAGAGAGTAACTCTCTTTTTTGGGAGCTCTCTGAACAAAAGCAATAATTGGGATAGTAATTAGTGCTATTCAGCCATCTGTAGTTCGATTCTTCCCCATTCTGGGCTCATGATGGGATTGTACATCTTGGCCCCTTTGAAGCTGGAGGTGGCTGTGTAACAACCTTGGCCAATAAAATATAAGTGGAGGTGGCATTTGTCAGTTCTGGGTCAGAGCATTGAGTTGCCAGTGAGCACTTCCACAACTCTTTCTCTCCGTTGTGACAACTGGCGACATTCCAGATGGTGACTGCATCCCGGAATGGCCGTCCAGGTGAACTCTGATGAATATGCACCAGGAGCAAGCAATCAATCTTTGTTGATTTAAACCTATGATGTTTGGACTTACTTGTTATTAAAACACGACCTACCCCATCTTGACTGAGGTACCTGTATAGCTCTTCCGAGGAGATGGTTCTTTAAACACACTTCTGCTAGACTCTTAGTTGTTTATGAACATTGCCTTCACATGCTCAGAGTCTAGAAGAACATTTAGGCACATAGCAGGCACCCAGTGATCTTTTTTTTTTTCAGGGGGGAGGAGGGCACATATACTCTAACTCACAAAGAATTTGTGTCTTACATGTAAAGTCATGCTGTTTTCAAGAGATCGTTGGAGGGTACTAAGAATAAGATACTGAACTATTTGTTTTTACTAACTGCTAAGTGTGTTCCTTTATTGCTTGCCATTAATCCATGTTTCATTTGATATCTCCAAATGTATGGTTTCCATTTCAGTTGCCTTAAAGTTTATTTTATTTCTCTCTGCTGGGCTCTTCTGTTATATTTTATCCTGAAACTTTGTTCTCCTTTCATCTATTATGATTCTGGTCTAACAGTCATATCTTTTATCCTACAATTCTTAAAATAAGAATTAGTAAATCCAGACTAAAGCTATGTTTCGGCATTAACCAAGTGTATTAGGTTGTTAGAACATCACGTACCACCAAGCAAGCAGGGTGGGGGAGCTGGTGGGACCAGAGACAGACAGCCGGGCAGCAACTGAAAGGCAGCATGGCAGCTTGGGAAAAGCATAGCTTTTGGAGTTGGGGAAGTTTGGGACTAATTTGGTTTTGCCATTTACTGCTCCTGTGGGCCTCTGTGTACCTTGGCTCCCTTATCTATAAGTGTGAGTGGTAATAGAAATAAGTTAAAGGACTTTTGAGAGAGACAAGTGACATCATTTATGTGAAAGCTCTTTGTAAATTTTAAGTAATTGCTTAAATACTTTTTAACATGATGATAGTGGCAGGAGAGTTGCATTTTCACTGAGAGGAGTGGGAGATACAAGAACTCAATTCAGGGGCAATGTCTGCATTGCCAAGTCTCAGGACCAATCACTGGGGTGAGTGGGAGTTATTGGGCATCCATACTGGGGACCAAAGATTCCCTGCTTGTAGTCCGTAGATTATATGGAATCAGGCGAACTTTCTACCTTGTAGCTCAGATTTTTACTTTTTTTTACTGACCAGGTGGCTGACTACTGCTGTAAATAATCCAGGAACTCTGGATTTATAGTTAATTACTTATTTGATACCTGTCACACGCTTTCCTCAGTGCCTGATATAGTGTTCCCATTCTCGCTTCTATTTCCCTTGTGCAATTTCTTGGACATTCTCTGTAATGACTCGTCTAAAGTGATGTTTGAGCTGATGGCACACCTCTAAAGAGGCCCCCGATAGTCTCTGTGGAAGGAGGAGACCCTAACATAGGAGACAGGCAGATGGAGGTCAACATGCTGGCTTCATTTCCCGTAAAGTGCTGGAGAACGTGGCTTAGATTTCCCACCAAGTTCCGCCAAATTAGGCAGCCTCCCCGACTCAGTGGCAGGCAGGGCTGGATGGCTGAAGTCTTCCTGTCCAGGGCAGAGCTGGCTGCTTTACCCCGACCAGGTGGAGAGCAGGCTGCTTTACTCTGACCAGGTGGAGAGCAGGCTCCGGTAACAGGTGAGCAGATTTGGAAGGGAGGGGAAGCCTCTGTGGCTTCGAGCCAAGGGTGCTCATCTTCTGACTGCAAACTTGTCCACTAGGCCAGTCATTCCCTCTGCGACCAGGTGGGTGTGATAAAGTGTGAGCCCCTTCACGGAAATAAGCAGCTAAAGGAATGGAAGCCAAGGATCCCAGCTGGGATTTGACCAGACAACCTCCCGGCTGTGTGGAAACAGAGCTAACTGCTGCTCCTGGCCCTGCGCTCCTCCTGGGGCCCGGCCCATCCATCCCTCACGTGAGGGCTCCTGACTCTTGGCCTCACCTGACTCCACCTGTCTTGTCCTCCATCAGGCTGCACATCAGAATCCCTGGGGGAGCTTCTAAACCATTTCAACGCTCAGGCCCCGCCTCCGGAGACCCTGAGTCAACTCGTCTGGGGTGGAGTCTTGGCCTCGGCAGTTGTACCGACTCCCTGGGGGGTTCTAAAACGCAGCAAGGGTTACAGACCACCGATCTAACGGTTCAGACCCCATCCGCCCTTTTCGCCTTCATCTGGCCAGATGTAAAATGCAGGCACCGCCATCTGTGACACCCTCCAAACAAAGGTGGCCTCTGATAATGATGTCAGCAACGGTGCAGCCACTTTTTCTCAGATTAAAGCCATAGCGGTAGCTTCAGAGGTCCTGGTTTCCTTCTCAACTTGTCCTTCACATAAAAGGTATGTAAAAAAAAAAGTTGTGTTTGGCCCCTTTCTGCTCAGCTATTCATTTTCTTGAAAGAGAATAAGAGAGAAGATTTCTTTCTTTTACAGAATTGCTCTTGATCTGACTTTCCCCTCAGCCCATCTGCAGCTGGTCATTATGAAAATCCAGTAAAAGACATTCCCTGACATGAGCTCAAGGCATGCATCTGTTTTAATATCACCCGTAATCGCACACCCAGGTATTGAGCCAGGCTTCTGATGGCTGCCCGGTCAGGGAGAATGAAATCCATGACCCCGGCACTTCAAACGAGGAGACTTGATGGTATGATGGGACCGTTTAAAATACAATTTTCTCAGTCCCGCCTGAATTTCTCTCGGCTGAAGCGTATCTACTGGACTCAAGCCTGTTTGGAGGCAGCCCCATCGGTGAGCCTTAATCACCCATGGTGGCTTAGGGACGACAGCTGCTTTGTCGCATATGTGTCTCTGATAACAGACCCCATTTAACTGCTCCTAATCCACAGGGTATGATTATGTTGGGGTAATAACTCCCAAGAACGGCTTTGCCACTGTTACAACATGCTGAGAGGGAGCGAATACGAATCCTGCATAAATTAGTCTGCCAGGTACCGTCTGCTGTTCGTGGGTTCTATCAAACCTGTAATAAAAGTCTATCACACCGCAACCAGTCCGTGTGTCCAGCTGCACGACTAGATGAAAGGCACATTTGTCATCATCTAAGGTAGATGTTTTGTTTTAAGAAAATATGCCTTTAACTTTATGAAATCCCTGAAACATTTCAGGGATAAAAATGAGTTTTTATTTTGCATTTTTTATTTATTTATTTATTTTTTTTAAAGATTTTATTATTTCCTTTTTCTCCCCAAAGTCCCCCGGTACATAGTTGCATATTCTTCGTTGTGGGTTCTTCTAGTTGTGGCATGTGGGACGCTGCCTCAGCGTGGTCTGATGAGCAGTGCCATGTCCGCGCCCAGGATTCGAACCAACGAAACACTGGGCCGCCTGCAGCGGAGCGCGCAAACTTAACCACTCGGCCACGGGGCCAGCCCCTATTTTGCATTTTTTAAATAAATGAGATTTTAATTTGTGCTCTAATTCTGTCCCATTGGCTCTTAATGAAATATCGGTTTTGGAAGTCAATCACATGCCGTGTACCTGCTTTTCTTTTTGTCCCTGTCTCTGTTTGGAAACTGTGTCACCCCAGGAAAGAGGCCGCCGCTATGGTCATTGGTGCGGTGAGGTAATTGTCATAGTCAAAGAAACAAACGTGGAAGATCGTACCGTGAAGATTTTCCTTGGCAGTGCTCTTAAGTCAGCTAAACACGTGTGCAACCAGACAGCTCTGCCTTCAACAGAAACGATCAATGTCAAGGTAATATAATTATGTAACCCAAAGATTAGCCATAAGCATGGGACCTGCTCAACCTAGATTATTAAGCAAGCTTGGCTTGAATATTTCACCTTCAAAGGTCAAAGGTTGGGGCTTCAACATCAGGGCCACTGAAATGTGAAATGAAGAGGCAGTGAATGAATTCAAGTCTTAAGGCCAAGGACCATTACACAGATATTCGAGAACCAGCTCGTGTGAAGTACCAACGTCACTTTTTAAATAGATAGTGAAACTGAAGCCTCCTGTTACATGTTCTTCATCTCTTTGTATCCTTTTCGCATATTGTAAGGAGTCAGAACGCGGCAGAGGAGTGAGCATCTGGATTTCAATCCCAGGTCTGCGATCTACGAACTCTGTGACTTTGGGAAATGTTTGTGACCTCTCTGAGTTTCCAGTTTCCGTATCTGTTCGGGAGGAACAGCATCATAACATCTCCCCTGTAAAGGTTGGAGATAATAGATGCAAAATGAGGCAGCCAGTGAGCAGCTGAAATCAGCATTTTTTCTCCTGGCTTGTCTGAAAGTCCTCGGGAAGACGAGTCACCCTCAGTTTAGAAAAGGGAGCGGAGCAGCAGATTGTGAGAGCAAACGTGGAGTCACCCTCCAACAGGTAAGGTTCACACCCCAGCGCTAAGTTCCAGAAGCCCCCATAGGTCCTGCCGCGAGAGCTTCCGGGCAGCCCTCTCAGCTCTGCTTTGTGTCTCAGGAAAGCCGGGCTCCATGACTTCTCTGGCTGTTAGGGGGAGGGTAATTTAAAGGGAAGGAAGGGGTGGGTGTGTGCACGTGAGTGTGCCCGCACCCGTATATGCAAAATTATAACTGTCAAACAAAGCCAATTCTGTGGATTTTTTTTCTAGTAAGGGTAGTAGGGGCAGTCGTCAGGGAGGAGGGAGAAAGAAATGCTCTTTTCCTGGACTAGGCAAGGAGAACCAGATGCTCCATTCCTCAAAAGCATTTTCCCCCTATTTTTTCATCCATTCGAGGACAATTTCTGCTTAAGTGCCTCCTTTGGGTAAAGACTCCCCTTGGAGTGTTGAACATACTGGTCATTCCTGACTTCTTCCCATTATCAGTTTAAGAAATCAGATTCAGGAACGAGGAGAATTTTCGGGAGGATGGAAGAGGAGTTGCCAGGAGAAACAGAGGAAGGAGGAGGTCGGCCTCTCACTGTCTTTGACCTTCTGCCTTTTTTGCTTTCTCGACAATACCGTCTAGATTGTTGGGGTGTTTGTGGCTGCTCCTGCTCTCTGCAACCCACTAACCCGTCTCCTTTGGAATTCTAAAACATCCCAGTCTTTGCTTTCTCCTTCTTAGGCTGCAATTTTCTACACAAAAAATAAAATGATACAACAAGGAAGAAAAGAAGCATTCACTTTGATAACAAAATTTGTTTGGGTCCTGATAAATACTTCTAATGACAGCAGCCAAAATCTGTCAGAGGAGTCTATAAGCAATGAGGTTACTGAAGCCATGCAATTTTACAGCTGGAAGGACCTTGTCTAGAAGAGCCAGCCCCTCACTGTGTAGTTCACAGAGCGTTTGAACTGGAAGAGATGTCAGAGATCACCCAGGTTTACCTCCCATTTTACAGATAAAAGAACTGGAAACCAACTTGGTGACATTATTTGCTCAAGGTCTAATCCCCAGTGAGTGGCCAACACCTGCCTCAACCCAGGTTGCATCATCTCAAGAGCATCAGTTTACAAACACCTGTTAAGCACCTCTTTGTGACATGCACTGTGCTGGGCCCTGGTTTGAGGGAGTGCTAGGGTGAATGATACGCAGCCCCTACCTTCTTGGGGCTCAGGATCTCCTTGCAGAGAAGTGCACATTCTCAAATACTTATAATATAAGGTGATTTGAAACGATAGAGTGAACATCAAGGTCTAGGAAGGACAAAGAAGGAAACAATTATTTGGCTGAAAGAAGTCGAAGGTTTTCCCTCCACACTAGTGCTTCTTAGACATGACTATCTTCTATCCCACTAATCACTTTTTTTCAATGGGAGGAAAACAAAATCTCTATTTGCTGGACTGTTTTCATGGGTGAATGAGACTAGACAATAGGGCCTTGAGCTAAAAGGCAGAGGGGCCCATGCATGCTGGGTGCAATAGTGCAAATGGCTTCCGTCCCCCTCCCGCCACTGGACCGTGAACCAAGGGAGGGGGAGACAGGCAGTGTTATGAGGAGGAGGTTCATCAAAGACCCTACAGCTCTGCCATGGGTAGGCAGGGCGACAGGAGAGATGCAGGGTGTGCAGGATGGTAAGCAGTAGGTCACCTGGGGCAGGTGGGGTCAGCAGGAGGCAGGAGTCGCACTTGCAGGAGACCCTGGAGATAGAGCGCCAATGCTCAGCAATGGTCAGAGCCCTGAGTCCCAACTATTCTACTGCAAAATATGTTCGAGAAGCCACCTGCTTGCTCACAGAAGTAGTTCCAACATCCTCTCTGCAATCTAGGTCATATGCCTCATTTGGTAAAGAAACTCTGCTTTTCTAAAATATGAAGTAAGCTAAATCTCTGTGAAGCTTTTTACAAGTTTTCAATCATAAGGTCCAAATTAAAATGCCTTTAAAAGTATGTCTAAAGTCGCAAGCTGTGATACACGATCGGTTAAATTTTATTTTCACATTTCAAAAAAAAATATTCCATATGTTTGTACCAGCTCATTGAACTGTCTTGGCAACGAATAGATCAGCATATCTAGGAATGATTGATACCATATGATTCTTGGGGATCATATTTTGATGCTGCTCTGCAGTGTTTCAAACTTCCAAAACAGAAGCACACCCACACACACCGAGCTCGAAACTGGCAGTTTTTGTGTTGATGGCTACATTAAGAGTTTAAACATCATCATTAAAATTCTACAGGTGACATATCAGGAAAAATTAAGCCCACCAGTTGTGCTGCCTTGAAAGGAAAATAGTCCTTCATTATAACGAATGCAATTGTGTGCTAGGTACAAATGCTCGTGACCTCTAGAAAAGGAACCACTGACCCATAAACGGATGAAAAGCAGCCAGAGTAAACGAAGCAGAAGCTTCCCCAGCATAACTGTGCATCCTGGCAGGGAGGGCTCTTGTTATAATTAAAAGTGATAGAGTGGGCAATAGGGAACTTTTAATAGGAACGAACATGACAATGTTGCCTAACTACTTTTCTGGTCCATTCTTCATCCTCATGTTGTACCATATATCTGGGTTTTAAAAGTGACACATACGTTGCACATAAAAATAACACATGTAAACTTGTACAGCAGAACCAAGCAAAAATTCATTTAGAATATGGACACCATCAACGCCCAATTTATCCTGAGTAAATCTCCATCTAAATTTGCGCTGTCCAGTATGACAGCTATTAGCTGCATTGAAATGGCTGGTGAGCACTTGAAATGTGGCTAGTCTGGAAGGAGGTGTGCTGTAAGTATAAAACACACACTAGATTTCAGAGACTTAGCACAGAAAAATAGAAGGTAAAGTATCTCAATGATTTTTTATTAATGACTACATCTTAAAATGACAGTATTCTGGATGTCTTGCGTTAAAGAAAATGTGTCATTAAGATTGATTTCACCTGTCTCCTTTTTGATTTTTTTCTGATATGACCACTAGAACATTTAAAATTACATATGTGGCTTGCATCTGTGGTTTGCATTATATATCTCTTGGCCAACGCTGATCTAAATGAAAAGCTTGGTAAGCAAGGTAGCATTTAGCAAGCCAACAGAATTGAAATAGAAATTCCTATTAACTGATGGTGACACGACTACATGAAGAAAATTGGCCACGAGGTGACTGACCCTTCGATGTGCTGCCTTTTCCATTCCTCCTGCACTGGGAAGTTTCTGCAAATCCCAATGTTTTCTTCCTAACTTTCTGAAGGGATAGTGAGAAAGGGGGAAGTTCTGGGAAACGAGTTGTGCTCTAATCATAAAGTTGGCTCTGGAAGAAGCAGAAAAGTGTCGTCCACCCCGAGCTCCTCGGAGGCTCTGGATTTTGCTTGAAGGAGCCCTTTATTGAGAAGACAGGGCTGAGCCTCTTACTTTTTCATAGGAACAGGGCTATACTTTCCCACAGGAAGGAGGTCAGAGGACTCTCCTCCCTCGAGGATGTGTGGATGGAACATCGCTGACAGGCGGAGGGTGTTCTGCACGGGGATATGAGGACCACCAAGCTCTATGGCAATCGGGGTGTCACCTTAGAGGAAACAAATGTCCTAAAGCACATTCGTTAGAAGGTTTTTAACACGGAGAGGGGTCTTTATTTAAGTGACATGATGCTTTTTAGGGAATCCATTGGATCTATTTTTTCCACAGTTTTCCCATCTTTCTCCCACGCTCCATTAGCAGATGCTTTGATGCTTAGGCAGAAGAAAGTTAAGCTGTAAGTCTGTTCACTGGGCCTCATAGAAATGGGTGAGGCATTCACACGTTGAGGATAACGTATAGAGAGGGTTCTGACCACCAGAGAACAAACGAGCCAACGTCAGATTTCCTTTGCTCGGCTGGGGGAAATGTCAGAGTACCGCGGGGACTGATGCAATTCTGTGAGACGGGTGAGGGTGTTGTCTAACCCCACCGGTTCTGAGTCCTCACAGAAAGCAAAGGGCAGGACACCTGATTAGAACAACTCCATCAGAGACAGGCCAGCCTGAGACCCAGCCGTGGAAACCATTCACTGCACCGCAGTGGAATGCGGCCGTGCGAGGACCAAACGAGACAAAGTACGCACAGCGCTCAGTGTCCAGTAAGTCTTCAGAAGACGCATGATTGTTTTGAAACACATCCTATGGGATGAGTAAAGTTAATCACCATTTCCCTGCAGAAAATACAAAGGCTCCAGAAAATTCACTGTACATTCCCCGCTTTTGTTTAAATTCATTTGTGAGAAGCTTTACTCATGCTTTAGCTGCCAATGACTCATGGTTAAATCATTTCACTCATCTTTTCTCCTTTTTTATTTTTTAATACAGTTGCAAATCACATGATATTCTGCTTTGTTGTTTTTTTCCCCCAAGGAAAGCTAAGCAACTCTTAACAGCCCCATTACCTTAATGAACTAAAACCAGTCAGTGAAAAGACTCGGTATCCACTTCATCAAATCTAGTGGATGATAATTTCTTGAAAGCTGAAGACGAATTCTGGGGAGTTTTCTGGAGCCCTGTGAAAATTCATATCACTTAATAACCTCTGTGAGTTGAAGGTTGGTGTCCAATGACTGCTAAGAAGATATAAGGAATCTTGCAGAAATATAAATAGACTAGTGCTGAAATTTAATTAGACACTGCATATGTTAATAATAAATTCAATTAATTTAGCCTTCTACCAATGCTAGAGAAAAAAAACACCCAGGCAAAATAATAATTCATTTTAAATGCCTCAATTGGTAACCTTCTTTCCTGAAGAGTGATTTATGCAGTAATTTACTGGCTGTGTCTTCATAAGATTGTTCCAAACCAGCCCTTTTGAAATAGTAATAATTTCTGAATGTGTGTTGTGAGAGATATAACAAATGACTTCTTATTAATTTTCATTTAATGAGTTGCCTATTCACATGGTAATTTTTTAAAAATTCTCTTCTTAAGATAAACAGGTTATAAATACTGAGGATAACACTTCCATTTCACAAAAATCATGACAGAAAAATCTGTCTCATATTCATTCTCTACATGATTTCAAGGCCAATCAGGTTCAAATTTTCTATCCTAAATGGGCGTCTATTTCTTTCCCAGTCAGCACAGCAGATCCTTTTAAATTTCTATAGACAAGTGATTCCAAATTGGTTAAAAAAAAATAAAAACAAAGAATATTTATCAGCAGCAAAGGTCCTAGCAGGGATGATGGGGGGCAGACAGGGAAGCAGGTCATGGGCACGGAGGAAAAGCAGCCAGAACTGGTGAAGGAGCGCGTGACACTGGTCCTTTTTAAAGAACAAGACAAAGATCCTCTCTTACAGCTCTTCTGTTTCTCCAAGCCCCCCTTTTTAAAAAGACCCCATAATTTCTTACGTAAATATTAATATTTAAGAAGAACTTTTATTGCTTGTCTTTTCAAAAAGTTTAATTCCATAGTAACTCGTTAACTATATGTTGTCATAATAAAAATGGCGAGGATGAAATAATTAATAAAATAAAAACAAAATTAAAAAAACTAGAAAGAAGAAATTACTCAGAAGAGTCCTAGGTATTTCAAATGGTTCACACCTGTTTAAACAATCCTGCAATAGACAGTGCAAGGCTCTTAAAAATAATTCCTCACGACACTTGGAAGAGGGTTGCCTGAAGGATTAAATAATTCAAATGCAATTGTTACTTACATGAGAACTGAAAGGGCCTCGCTCCTAGCCCACACTGCCTCACGCCCGCTCCATGGAAAAGCCCATACTGCATCTCGCCCATGAACTTGTCCAGCTCCTGCCCCGAGGCGTTGACGAGCAGAGCCCCTGTTTTGCAGAGGAAGGTGGCTTTGATCCACAATGGTGTCCCCAGAGCCGTCACAACTCCCAGGGCACAAACGAAGCTTAACACCCCGGCCATGCAAAAAATCACTTTTTTCTGTTGGTTTGGCATGATGAGGAACGGCTTTTGAGAGGGTGAGGTTCAAAAACAAGACCTTTGTGAGTGACGGGAAGCGACTGCCCCTTTGACTGCATTTATTCCTGAAGCTGAGCGGACGGATCCCAGATGAAAAGCCAACTTCGCCGTGGACGGTGGTTCCCACCAGGTTAAATGTCAGTAGAATGCCAGGATGGGGGCTTCTTCACCACGCTTACTGGCTTCGCTCGTTTTCAGCGGCTTCTTCTCTCTATCTTGAAATCTTTGGACTAAGAATCTGTAAAATAAAACCCTCAAACTGCCTTGAGCGTCTCCTCTTGTGTCTCTTGGTAACAGAGGTCTAAGGTAACAGATGCAGCCCTCCCCGTAACTTGATAAATGCCCCCCACCCCTCCCTCAGCCTGTTGTCTGATTGGGTGAGTTGAAACTTTCAGAAACAGGCTTGGCTCCTATGGTGAATTTTCAGCAACTTGAGAAGTTCGTTTATTGATCTGTTTTTATTTTTGTGTTTCATTTTCTGATGCGGGGAGAAGAGGAATCTTGGCAGAGATAGGAAGAACTGGTCTATTTATTGGTATTAATTGATTCTGACAAGTGTTAACTGTAGGAGGATAAAATATTGAACTGAATTGGGTTTTGCACAGATACAAAGCGCCCTAGACCAGCCCCGAGGGTGTCCTCCTCACTCCTTTTCTCCCAGATCTATGATTTAGAATCAATGTGTCAATAGAGAATTTGATTCCAATTTTTCCTGGCGCACAAGAATATGGAGATGCAGGTGCAGATATCTAGATTTCTACATGCCTTCCTTTACAACATTTGGCTGCTTCAGGACAATAGCAGGGACGTGTGGTTCTGGGTCCAAGAAGTGCCAGAATCTGTGAAGAAGACAAGGGCGTTGCTGTGGGGAGAAGGAACTGTGGTCAGACGGGTGGCTCTAAGAATTCGCCCAGAAAAGCCAGGGGCCCAGCAGAGGTAATGGGTGAGGGAGACCAGAGCCAAAGTCATGAGCAAGGTGAAGTAGCGAAGTGAGTTTGTGAAATTGTCAAGATCTGAAAACCAAAGGTCAGGATTCAGTGACAGCTTTTTAATTCTGCACTTCCAATGAGGTTCCTCCTTCTGCAAACAGATACAGGACTGGCCTGTGTGTGTGTGTTTACGAGTTTACTGAAATTTACGTAAAGCATCTATCAAATGCTTTGTTATTGTGCTAGGCTGTGACCTACAAAGAATTCTTAACTTCGAGAACAAAATTTCTTAACTTGTAGTTAGAACTTAGCATGTCAGGCACCTTGCTAAGTATTTTACCCAAATTATCTTATTTAATTCTCACAATTACCATAAAAAGTGATGATGAAGAAGATGATGATGGTGGTGAAGATTGTGGTGGTGAAGATGATGATGGTATCCCCATTTTACAGATAAGGAAACTGAGGCTTGGCAACTTGCCTAAGAGAGTAGAGGAGCTGGATTCAAACCCAGGTCTTTTAATTCTGAGGTCTACGTGTTATAAACAGTTGCGTGTTATTCTAAGCCAACCTTGACCTTGAAGAGATGACAAGCTCTTCAGGTTGGGTGGGGCTGGGTTAACAAGGGCAGAGCAGCCCATTATTAGTTACACACCTTGGGTGCTTGGAGAGCACAGACATTGCAAGTAGGACTTTACCAATTGGTCAAAAGCACGTGTTTATGCTAGCTTCTGTTCTCTCGATCCACCCTTAAGCATGGCAGCTTAGAAGAAATTAATAAATGAAGATTTGTTTCACACCATTGTTGGCATAAGTGAGTCTCTAGGTTATGTGAGCTTTGAGGGGAATTTTGAGGTATAGTCTTAGACTTCTTGGCACAGCGATGCTCTCTCAGCAGTTGCCAGAGGCTGTCTTGTTAAAGATAGACAACTAAGTACAGAACTGGTTCAAGAATGACAATGTCCCTTCAGGGGAGGGAGGGGTACCGTAAACCATGGCCTCAGGAAGCGGGGCATACACAAGATTCCAAAGAGGTACTCAAAATTAGGTTTACGGTATAAGTCAGCCTTTTTATCTCACCTGCTGTGACACACACAGTAAACAACTCAACGCGGGCTCTCTGCCTCCAATGCATTCTCCATTGGATTTAGAGTAATTGCCTTTATCATCCACGAGCAAAACAAGGGAGCACCAGCGTCCCCCAAAGCGGTTATCTGGGGGTACGTGTACCAAACCCATTCAAGAAACCTCAGTTTAAGATGTCTGAGAAGAGCTAAGCTCATTAAATCATCATATTCTGTAATTGGAAGAGACAGAACATTTCCAACCCTGGGAGCAGAAATTATCTACAACATAATCAATACTATTAATCCCTGTACAGAAAGGATCTGGCAAGAGGGGTGGTCAGTACAGGACGGTGGTTTAATGAGCTAAAATCCAGCCAAATGTATCTGAAGCTGTCCAGGAGGAAGAGCCGTGACCGTGGATGCAGAGGGCAATTACGTCACACCCGTCCTCTGGTTTGCACCACTCTATGGGGAAGTTTTCCCTGATCTGTAGGAACGTGAGAAGAATAAATACAATATAGGGAGTTCATCTTTCATCCTGAAATTATGTCCTTCTTAATTTTTGTTGTTAAGATTTCCTTTCTTTAATGAAATAATGGTAGTTAATTTTTAATGTCCTTACTTGGCAAATTAAAAAATTGTCAAACCTATATGTGTTCCCAGTTTAAACAACCAACCAACCCAGTGACCTGTATCAGGCAGGAGTGTGGATCCCTGTGTGGAAAGGATGAGGACTCAGGGCTCGTGGCAGCCGGATGGGCGGCCTCTTTGCTCTAACCCAGTGGTCCTCAGCCTCGGCTGCTCACTGGAATCACTTGAAGAGATTTTTAAAATACTGACGTCTGGATCCTATTACTTGAGATTCAGGCTTATTTGAGTTCAAAGTGTGGCCTCAGTGTCAGAGCACCCCAAGGGATGGCAATCTGCCACCCAGGTTGAGATCCCGGGCTCGAGCGTACCCTTTATCACACAGCTGCCTTCTGATTACGAACTAGGGTTTGCAGGTATCTTGATGCCAGAAAGCATGCAGACACGAACATCCAGGCACCAGAGAGGAATACTCCCATTATAAGTTAAGAAATTGGCACTGCCACTGATAGCTCAAACTTCCAGAGTTTTGTTCAGCACCGAGATCATGGTCGCGTTCAAATGTCCTGATGGGATCAGGTTTCAGCATCTCCAAGACTAAAGATGAGGCCCTGGATCATACATTTACCCCACGTCACCATGTGAATGTCAACGGCGATGTCTTCTGGTTGTGAAGCAGCCCGCCTTGGGTCCAACGCCCACCTCACCTCCTCTCTGTGCAGCTTCCATTCCAACTTCAACACCACCCACCCACGCTGCATAGGAGCGTGTGTGATCCACCCTCTGAGGATGAGATAATAGAACCTGGCAGGCATTATGCCTGACAGCCTTCTTTTGAAATTTCATCTTAAATGTCTTGAATGACAGTGATGACACCATTTTCCTTGCATTCTCTCTGAGAATTTGAGTCATTAATGTCAGCAAGTTTTCACCAAGTACCCAACTGAAATCTCTACTTCTCTCAATCTTAATAGCAACACATTTGGTGACAGAGAAAGTGGAACGAGGCCTTTCCACCCTCATGACTCTGTCAGGTGCTGGGCGATGATAGAATTCTTCACTGTGACTAGAAATATCCGGAAGATGGAGGACAATTGCAATTCCAACATTTATGCCTCTTCTCACACTAATTTGGCTTCATACGGTCATTCAAAAACAAAAGGAAAAGGGAAAAGGGCCTGAATTCAAAGGCCTGGCAATTCCTACCTGATTTTCTCCCTACAAGTGAGAGACAGCATAGAAGAGTGTGGAAAGAGAACTGGGTAGAAAGATGTGATCCAGGGTGTGGCTCCAGGTTCACCACTAAACTAAGAATTCCTTCATTTCTCTGGCATTCTTTGCGCTCATTTATGAAAAGAGTGGTCTCTGCTACATTGGCAATTCTCAAGTTATTTTTAACCAGAAAAATCATTTCCTCAGCTGAACTCTTGGATGGAATAAGAGATAAAAATGGAGCTTCTATACTGGAGGTGGGGGGTCAAGGAGCTCTGCCCCCGGGGCCCTCTTGTTCCTTGTTCCCTCAGAGCCCCCCCACTCCCAACCCTAAAGTCGGCTCTGAGATGCACAGTTTGATATGCATGCACCAGATGATCCTTTAATTCCCTTCTAAGTAAAAAAAACTTTTTGAAAGTTATAGAATCAAAATTTGTCCATTTGCTAGATTATTTCTTTTTTTCTTTGCTGCACTAACCTGTTAACTTTATGGAATATTGCACGACCTAGAGAACGAGATGGCTGATCATTCCAGTTATTAATATTTAGATTATATAACGAGAGTTTCTGGGTTTTGTCTGCTTTGTCACTGGTAATACTGATTTCGATTTTCTTCCAAATGGGTCATTATACTCCAAGGCCTCTCTAAGAGAGATTCAACAAGGGTTTGTCAAGCTTCCTATTCTGAGACAAGAGGCCTTTGTGAATCTACCCCATTTTTCTCATCTTTAAAGCAAAATCGGGCAAACTTGATTGACGTTTCTTGACTAATTCAAGTTGCTGGTGATCCTCAAGTAGCATTGTAATGTCTAATGACGGAAAGGAAAAAAACACTCCGCGGGGAGAAGTGATTGATTTATTAGGGGAAAATTGCCGCCTGTACTAGACCTTGATTGCAGCTAATATTTGTAGAGCTAATTGCTTGAACTAGAGGATTGAAAGGGTTGAGGGAGGGAAGAAAAAGAAAGCAAAATTCTCTGGGAAAACAGACGAACCCATGGTGGGAGGCAAGCCCAGTGCAGGCGGCCTCAGGGCTGATGGTGGCTGTGGGGACGTTTAGGGTGAGAGCTGCCGCAGAGCCAGCAGAAGTGGAGGAAAGTTGCTGCCCGTGTCAAATAAAATACGTGACTCCCTCCGATTTTTCTGGGTTTCTTGTTCGTATCTCACACCAAAGCTATGTTGATACTTAAACCTCCACCCGGCTGAACGCCTGAACTATTTACAGGAGGGAGGGAAGTCACTTAATCTGAAGAAGGAAGAAGGACAGCAGAGTCTGAGGCACCTCCTTTCCCAAGAAGGCACGGACCAGATTCCTGGTACTCCAGGCAAATCGATCTGCATTTTCCTCGTTGACGTAACCTGGGGCAGATGTGTTGAGACGGTACTTTGATTCTGTTGTTACCAACCATTGCTATTGTATAACTGTTTTCCTTTGTGTGGGTGTGTGACGCTTAAAATACTGACAACTCCCTTGAGGATTTGCATGAAACGATAGTAGCAACATTAACAAAGATGTAATACAGATGGGGGCTCCCTCTGTCCCAGCTCTACACTGAGTGCTCTCCGTGGATCGGCTCATTCCTTTTCAGACTCCTGGGAGCAAGTGTTAGATTTCCCACCCTCCTCTGTTGAGATGTTCCAGGTAGCAGGATAACTTAATTTTAGTCAGACAGATCGCAAAGTCTCCTAAAATGTTCTCATGGTGAAGAACTGGAAAATAGTACGATTAGGTGGATGTTTATCTTGTCAAATCTCCAGAAACAAGGAGTATTGACTTACAGAGCTGTGCTAGCTAGAGAGATCTTTAGACTAACTCATCCATACGTTTTTATCAGTGACCTGCATAAAAACACGGACTGTACCTCATCCAAAATTTTACCTTCATATCAGACCTTTATTTGAGTACTGATTGTCGGCAGAGACAGCTGAAAGCAGTTGATGACCAATGGAGATGCAAGATGATCTGAACACTTTCTAAGGACGGGACCAAAGCAGCAAGAAATGTGATTGCCTGGGGAAACCTGGGTTGACAGGCCTTGTCGTGAGAAGACAATTAGCTAGACAATGAGCTTGGCAGGAGTCGGTGGTGTGAAATGACGATTGCAAGTGTGATCACACTATGACATGCACCTTTGGGTGTCTGCCCAGCCCTCAGCCCTGCCTTTGAGAAATTCCATCAGGAGCACAGATATAAGCCCTGTGGCAGCCACGCGTGCACTATGTGACCCACCCTGAGCTAACATCCATGCCCATCTTCCTCTACTTTATATGTGGGATGCCTACCACAGCATGGCTTGCCAAGCGGTGCCACCAGGCTGTCCCCTGGAGCAATCAGATTCTAGCTCCTGAAAATTTAGAAGTGCGTTGAGAGACACAAGTCAAAGCACTGAAGGCTAGTCTGCAGAAAGAGGGAAGAAAGCAGAGTCCTTTCCCCCCAATGAAGGCCTCGAATTGCCCTAGACTGCCCAAAATGATTGCTTGATTTTTCTTCCTGTGTCACCCTTCTTCCTCCCGGGAGTCAAATGGAGGTCTGTGCTCCCAAAGTTTTCCTAGGCTTTTGCCTGTTTGTTTGCTTTCCGAAGAAAACTCCTGGGAAGCACTGATATTGGCTCTTCCCGCCGCCTGGTTCTTGGCACGGTGCCTGAGTGAAGGATGTGTGGTAGCTGCCTTGGCCCCCATGAGTGGTGCGCGAGCACATGGGTGACAGTGCCGCCGTCCCCTGTCACAGGGCCTCTGTGCCCAACCCTGCCCTGGATCAGCGGACGCCTTCAATCCGCCTGCCCTTGCCTGGTCCCTCCTTCCTCAGGGCCCAGCACTTCCCTTCCATGCTGTCACTACCCCCACAGTGTCCTGGGCCCCGCCGTCCAGTTCTGGAGGGACCACAAGAGTCCTGGGCTGCTGAACTTCCCAGGATTGACATCATGGAGATGAACAGATAGGGGTGGGAGGGCTGACAAGAGTCCTGGGGCACAGACAGGCAACCCTGCTGTGGGCCCACTGTGGGTGCTGGCTGGCTGCAGTCCAGTGGTGGCCTCACTAGCTGGCCATGAGAAGGGCTGGATGACAGCACAATTAGGCACGAGGATCTGGGGCTTGACTTCCACTGCGGGCCCCTCACTCCAGCTCAGTCTCCCAACAGCCCTCTCCCGAACGCAGGTCCCTTCCTCCTCTTCGCTTTCCCAGACTACAGTGTCCTTCGGCAAATCTGTAAGCTGCAGGGCCTGCGCTACTCAGAGCGGCCAGCCTCTTTCTGCCCCTCAGGGCAGATCACACGTGAACTCATCCTTCAAGAATCTTTCCTTGTACTATAACTATTCTCTCTCTCTCTCTCCCGCAGTTTAATTGGCAAAAATAAATATTTTGTCCACCCGTGAGAAGATCCTGAACAAAGTGCATATTTATGCACCTTAGAAAAACAGTGCTGTCCCCTTGGATGGTAAAGCACAGGCTGGTCACCAGAGCAGTGAAGTGTGAGAACAAAACACTTTCATCTTGCGGCCAAGACAGTTTATTAAGCTCTTGTAACAGGATGGGAGTCCCTTTCCAGGAGATTCAGATTGAAATGAATACAAGATCTTTATTAATTTTCTGACTTCTCTGCGTATATTCTCTGTGCATAGTCCTTATTTGAAAAATAACAAAGGCAGATTGTGCCAGAAGCAACCTAGAGAGCTGTGAGTGCCTTCTTTTTACAGTCTCTTTCCGAGATGGGCAGACACAGGTGGGGAGGGGTGGTGAGCGCCGGGAACCCCAGGCTGGGTGGGAACAGCCTGTGGAGCTGCCATGCTGGGAGTCAACTCTTTGACTTATCACATGCTGAAAATTACCAGCAAGGCAGACCAGACATGGCACTGTCTGTCAAGGATGTAAAGTGCCCGCGGGTGGAACCAGGGGCTCTGCCGAGAATAGGTGCAAACTGAATGGACCTGGGATCCTTCTGAAGGAGAACCGAGCTCCGTTCCCTGCCTCCACTTCTGCTGGAAAGAAAGCTGGGCTAGCCGGTGACTTCTTCATGTTAGTGACATGAGAAATGTCTAGTCACTATGAGAAAGATTACTTTAAGAAAGATATTTAAAAAGGAAAAGCGTACCCTATTCAAAAATTAATTAGAAATGTATTATAGATCTAAATGTAAAGCCTAAAATATAAAACTTCTGGAAGAAAACGTAGGAGAACATCTTTGAGACCTTGGTTTAGGTTACGAGTTTTTAGACAAAAAGAGTATGAATCATAAAATTAAAAAAAAATGATAAATTAAAATTTCTGCTCTTTGAAAGGCACTGTAAAACAAACCACAAAAAGGTAAGCCACAGACTTGGAAAAAATATGTAAAAACTACATATCAGGTAAGGGACTTATATACAGAATATATATTTAAAACCTCTCAAAGCTCAACAATAAGAAAATAAACACCAATAAAAAGGTAGACAAAATATTTTAACAGACACTTCACCAAAGAAGAGATATGGGTGGCAAATAAGGCCATGGAAAGATGCTCAAGAAGATTAGCCAAAATCAGACCACAACGGGATACCACAACCCACTTCTTAAAATGACTAAAATGAAGAGGGAAAAAAGACTGACGATGCTAACTCCTGGCGAGGATGCGTAGCAGGTGGAACTGTTACTAGTGTCGGTGGGAATGCAAAATGGCACAGCCACTTTGGGAAAGAGCTTAGCAGTTCCTTAAAAAGTTAAGAATACACTTCAATATGACCCAGTAATCCCACTCCAGATTTTTACCAAGAAGAAATGAAAGCATATGGCCACATAAAAACCCATACACAAATGTTTATAGCGGTTTAATTCATAATGGCCCCAAAATGGAAACAATCCAAATGTCCACAAACTGTGAATAAACAAACTGAGTTACACCTACCAGATGAGATACCACTCAGGAGTAAAAAGGAACAACCAACCGATACATGCACCAAAGCACGTGAATCTCAAATGGTTTTGCCAAGGAAAGAAGTCAGACTCAATTGTATGATTTCATTTATATGACATCTGTCAGGACAAAAGATGTCAGGACAAAATTTATATTAATGATTGTCAGGGGCTGGAGGTGGGGGAATTGTATTGACCGTTAAGGAGCAGGAGGGAACTCTGTGGGGTGATGATCGTGGTGAGACTACATGCCTGAAAGCATTCATCAAATTTTCTAGAACTGTATGCCTAAAAAAAGGAGCATTCTACTATATGTGATGTATACCTTTAAAAAAAGGAAAACAATTAAACTATCTTGGAATGTCACCACTCAGCATATAGCTCTCCAGATATTTTCTCATGCAAGGAGTTAAACATGAATTAACCTCTTTCTTAGCATAGAAAAATAGGAAATTGCAGTCAATTCAATATTTTGTTTAACAGAGTTATATACTATTACATACAGGGATCATTGCTTCCAAAAGAGTTATAACTCAAGAAATACTTCTTTCAAAATTTGTTCTACTGTAAACGTTTAATGTGTTGGAAAGAGTTGGGTGGCCTCCGGGGTGGCCTATAGAGGTCCTGATGCTAACTCGCCCATGGGCAAGCGACTTTCCTCTTTGGCTTTTTCTTTTTCCTATTTCACACAGGGCAGGGTGGAGGAGAGTGGACAGTGGATATGAAGGGGGCAAATGTAAGAAACCCTGCTGACTATCAGTATCTATCCGTCCATCCATCCATCCATCCATCCATCCATCATCTATCTGTGTGAAATAGTAATGTACACACATGATTTACAAAATTAAGAAATGATAGAAGGGTAAACCATGAAAACCAAGTCTTCTCCTATCCCTGAGCATCAGTAAACAGGCTTTCACCTCCAGGGGAATTTCTTGTGAAACTTTTCTATGTTCTCCGATCATCTTGACATTCATGTAAATACATCTTCCCTCCACCAACTGCTTTCTAAACAAATGATAACCTACCATGCAAACTCTTCTGCATGTGGCTTTCTTCACTTAACAAAATGTCTGAGCAATCTAATGGGAACATATATACGATTGTTTTGATTGTTTGGTCTGTCTGATTGTTTTGACAGCAACAAATTCAACTTTCTGTAGCTCTGATTGGAGTGGGATCTCTGATGACGCACGTGCCCTTGTCCATGCACATGTGCACAGCCACCCACTGTCACTTCCTGGGACGTACACACTCTCTCCTTAATTCGACATCTGGAAGCAGCTCTCCTCTGCATCCACATGAGACACCCTGTCCTGACAATCACTAGTCCGACATGCCAAAGGACGATGTTTCTAGTTGTGGACGCTCTGTAGGCCAGGTGTGGAGCCAAGAGCTTAAGCTCCACTTCATGCTGTAACCAACCTGGGCAATTTTCTCTCAGCCATGAAGCGGCTCTAAGTATCTGATGTGGACAGGGCTTCTTTGCACAGATGTTTTTGAAACCATTGAATGTTTTGTCACTCCCAAGTAGCAGCATGGTTAAGCAGTCCTTGAATCTGTACTACCCAACACTAGAAGTCAGGAGTGGCCAGGTGTTTGAAATGGGGGATTGTAGTGGATTCTGGGGATCAAATGAAATAATAATCTAAACACCTTAAAATAGTGCCTGACAAATAATAAATGCTCACTAAAGGTTAGCTATTCTTTACTATAATAATTATTATTCATATTATTATTACTTTCTGAACTGGGGAAATGCTTCACTGGAAACAGTTAAAATATTAAGCACATTTTAAGAAAACCAACAGACCAAAAATTAACACTTGCTACATACTAGTTTCTATTTTTGCATCAAGTTAAAAATATTAAACCTGACAAATCTTTAACAAATTTAGACAAATGTTTTCTTGCACAATGTCTGCTTAGTTACCATTCTAATATATCTTTTGATACAGGTTCTCTCTGAAACATAGCTTTAGAAAGACTTAGAGTTCTTAAATGGGGCTGTTTATTACATTTAATCTTTGATAGCAGCCCATCCAGTGAATTCCCTACAGGAATATTCACAATTTAGTGTGTGCAATAGGATGTATTTTAGCTCCATAAAAAACGTTGACTTGGTTTTTCCTCTGAAAATTTGAGTGATTTATATATGTATATAAGTTGTGTATAAATACGATGTGTGTGTATATATGTATATAGTAGTGTGTGTGTGACCCCATTCAACTGCAGTTGCACATGCCATAAAAGTTATCTCTTCACATTCTTATGACATTTGCCTCATTTTTAATTTGTGGAAGTAATATTATCCAGGTGGCAGGAGAAGGAAGAATTTCCATAGCTAATTCTCCAATTGAAAGCTGATGTACATATGAACAATCCTGTGGCATTTCCAGGGCATGAATACCAAAGAGAGTGTATTTTATATTTAACTTTGGAGAGGAGCGTACCTGTATTATAGGAGAATTGTTAATAAAGACGGTTTATCAATTTCATTCCTAGTGCACTGCCCTTGGGCACTGTGCAGCCATTTTTGGCTCCTGTGGGAGACTGTACTGTAAAAGGGTGGCTCTGTGACAGAGCCCAAAATAAGATGTGCTTCCTGGAAGAACTGTCGTTGCTGATACCGTCCCCCTTTCCTGAAACTGTGCCCAACGCTGACGCACGTGCTTGACTGCAAACATTCTCTCTAGAAACTTCAACAATTTGACAAGCTGTCTTTGTAGCAGAAGTGCTCTTTGTGTTTGAAACATTCACTGAGGGGCTGGCCCATTAGGTAGTGGTCGGGTTTGCATGCTCTGCTTCGGCGGCCCAGGGTTCACGGGTTCAGATCCCAGATGCAGATGTGCACACCGTTCATCAAGCCATGCTGTGGTGGCATCCCACACACAAAAAAATAGAGGAAGATTGTCAGAGACGTTAACTCAGGGCCAATCTTCCTCACACACACACAAATTCACTGAGTGCAGCACGGGCATAGAAAAACATCTGAAGGGACCCACCAAAACAGTAAAACATTAACAGGGGCTTTGCCTTGGGGAATGGCCTTGGGACTGAAGGAGGAAAGGGAGAAGGGAGCTTTCTCTTGTTACTTCTTCTACTTCTGTGTTACTGAATTGTTTACAATCTGCACATGTTGCAGACAAGAAGCAGAGGCTTTGCCATCCGCTCCATCTCTTAGCTCAGAAACCAGGGAGGCAGGCTCACCTCTTCCTTCCCTTTCATACCCCATACCCAACCTGTGACCCAGGCTTGTGAGTTTATTTCCTAAGCAGCTCTCAGATGCACCCCTGCTCGCCTTCTCTGCAGCCCTGCCTAAAGCAGGTGCTCATGTGCTCTCATCTGACTAATGCAATGGCCTCTGAACCCAACTTCCTGCAACCCACCCATTTTCTTAGCTCCTCAGAGGCACCCCCACCTCCCCTACCCCAGGAGTAAGTCTGACCAGACCACGTCGATGCCTAAAATCCCCCGCCAGGCACATCTACCCAGACTTTTAAAATTTTGATTTATTTCCAATTGCAAATCTGACCAAGAACACCTATGACCCCAAAAAAGAATTACTCCTCAGCCTGGCATGGGAACTCCTCCTGGCACTGTCTGCGCATCTCCTGGCCTCACCTCCTGCAACCCGGCCCTGCACTTCCCCGGACACCTCACCAGACCTCACAGCTGGCCGTCTCCTCTCTCCCTGACCACCCCCCTCCCCGCCCCCTCACTGTGGCTTCTTGGAAGGCTCCTGCTCTTTCTCTTCCTGGTCCTCCCCTGGCCAAGTGGCTCCTCCCTCTCTGAATGGCTGATCAGTGGTTATCACACCTTGTGGTAATAATTTAACACCTTTTCCCCAAAACAATTGTTTCCTTGAGAGCAAAGAGCTAATTTATTTATTTTCCTTTTATGTTTATATTTTTAATTTTGGTATCCCCAACATTTTCCACGTGCTGCAAAGAACATTTTCTATAGAGTGTTTATGCTGAATAAATGAGTAAGTGAGAGAATGAATGAATGCAGAGAGCACAGACTGGGAAGTACCAGATGTGTGGTCTAGTTTCATTTCTGATATTCTGGCTGGATCTCATGTTTCTCTCATTTTAACAGCACATGGGACACTCCCAATTTTGGCGATACTAAAATAGTAACTTTTCAGTTCCTGATTTCATTAGACACCAGGCTGTGATTCCTGGGGTCCTAGCAGGAGCCCTGGAGGCCAGTTCCACCTAGTGCCTCCTCCTAGGTTTTGGCTCCATAGGTTTCTTCAGCTTAGTAGCTGTGCCACTTTGAACAAGTTGCCTAACTTCTCTGTACCTCAATTTCCTCAGCTGCAATATGAGGTTCATAATGTGCTCTCCTCACAGACTGTCAGTGGGAATTAGACCAGATAGCATATGGAAGATTCTTAGAACAATGCCTAGCATACAGAACACATGACAAGTGTTCAACAAATATTGGTGATGGTGATGATGTTCCCTTGATGTTTCCGAGGGCATTTTACACTTTTCTGCATAGGAGGAGAGTCAGCTATGAAGCTAACTGTGGATCTCTGTATTCTATAGTGATTAATAAGTGCTGTGTCTCTGTGTGACGTCATCAATACACAGCTATATAGGCATAGACCAACTCATTTGTCTGCAGTGAGTTTGGCTTCACAAAACAGTACAGTGAACCAAGGCAGTTTAAAATGTCGTTTCTGGTACTATTCTCAAGTGCCTAAAAAGTTCCATCACTAGCAATTTTTTTCTTTCTTGGCATACTTGGTCCCCTTTTGAAACATAGCTATTCTAACAAGTAGGAACGTAGGAGTCATGGAGCCTTAGAGTGAATGAGTTGACTGAATCTTTCCCTGAGAACAGTGTTGATGGGAGGAAGAGAATTGGTGCCGGGATCTAAGGGATGGAGAGGGAGGAAGCAGGGAGTAACCTGCAGGGATTTGTCAGACATGATGGGTTTGGGGGCCACAGCCATTCCTGCAAGGCTGGCAAGCTGGGCCAGCTTTTTGAATTGCAGACTGCCCTCAACCAGGGAGTAGCTTCTGCTTAAGGGCAGCATTGTTCTGGTTGCTGAAAACTCATGCCCAGGACTGCTGGTCTGGGTTCCGGCCGCCTGGCCACCCACTCTTTGACCAGCTGTCTTGTTTTCTAAATCAGAGAGGATCTTGGTTGGAAGTGACAGAAATGCCAGCCGAAAACTGGCTTAGGCATAGAGGGAATTGTTTGGGCTCGTATAACTGGAAAGATCAGGAGTAGTGATGGCTTCGGGCTCAAAGGAAATCACTGGGGCTCAGCATCCCTCCAACACTTGTGTTAGCCCTTACTGTTTTGACATCTGTTTCAGGCTTCAGGGCTTGATGGTGACAATAGCTTCAGTCTGCATCACCTCGGATACACGGGAATAGAGCTCACTTTTGCTTCAGAAATCTCAAGAAAGTTCTCCTTGTGTCTCATTGGCTCTGAAGGGGCAATGTGCCCATCTCTGAAGAAATTACTCTGGCCAGGGAAATGAAAGCTCTGATGGCCCACAAAGAAATGGAAAGACAGGGCCCAGCCTGGTGGCACAGTGGTTAAGTTCGCATGTTCCACTTCAGCGGCGCAGGGTTCACCGGTTCAGATCCCGGGTGCAGACATGGCACAGCTTGGCAAGCAATGCTGTGGTAGGCATCCCACATATAAAGCAGAGGAAGATGGGCATGGATGTTAGCTCAGGGCCAGTCTTCCTCAGCAAAAAGAGGAGGATTGGCAGTAGTTAGCTCAGGGCTAATCTTCCTCAAAAAAAAAAAAAAAAAAGAAAGAAAGAAAGAAATGAAAAGACATCCCATGTTCATGGACTGGAAGACTTGATATTATTAAGATGTCCATACTACTCAAGATGATCTACAGATTTGATGTAATTCCCATCAAAATCCCAATGGCATTTTTTTTTCAGAAATAGAAAAATTCATGCCAAAATTTATATGGAATCTTGAGGGACCTTGTATAGCCATGACAATTTTGAAAAAGAAGAACAAAGTTGGAGGACTCACATTTCCTGATCTCAAAACATATTGCAAAGCTACAGTAATCCAAACAGTGTGAAACTGGCAGGAAGGCAGACATGTAGAGCACCAGAACAGAGCAGAGAGGTCAGAAGTAACGCTTGCTTTTATGGTCAAATGATCTGTGACAAGGGTACCAAGACCGCTCAGTGGAGAAAGGAAAGTCTCTTTAACAAATGGTATTGGGAAAATTGGATATCCATATGGAAAAAACGAAGCTGGACCCTTATCTTACACGATATACAAAAATCAACTGAAAATGGGTTAAAGACCTAAAGGTAAGAACTGAAACTATAAAACACCTAGAAGGAAAACATAGGGGAAGCCCTTCATGACGTTGGATGGGCAGTGATTTCTTGGATATGACATCAAAAGCACAGGCAACAAAAACAAAAATAGACAAATGGAAATACATCAAACTTAAGATTTCTGTGCATCAAAGGGCACAATCAACAGAGTGGAAAAGCAACCTATGAAATGGGAGAAAATATTTGCAAATCATATATCTGATAAGGATTAGTATCCAGACTATATAATGAACTCCTAGGGGCTGGCCCAGTGGCATAGCGGTTAAGTTCACATGTTCTGCTTCGGTGGCCTGGGGTTCACCAGTTTGGATCCCAGGCACGGACCTACACACTGCTTGTCAAGCCACGCCTTGGCAAATGGCCCACGTGTAGAAGAAGAAGATGGGCACAGATGTTAGCTTAGCAGCAGTCTTCCTCAGCAAAAAGAGGAGGATTGGTGGCAGATGTTAGCCCAGGGCTAATCTTCCTCAAACAAAAGAACTCCTACAACTCAACAACAAAAAAATCAAATAACCTGATTAAAAAATGGCCAAAAGAGGGGCTGGCCCCGTGGCCGAGTGGTTAAGTTCGTGCGCTCCGCTGCAGGCGGCCCAGTGTTTCGTTAGTTCGAATCCTGGGCGCGGACATGGCACTGCTCATCAGACCACGCTGAGGCAGCGTCCCACATGCCACAACTAGAAGAACCCACAACGAAGAATACACAACTATGTACCGGGGGGGCTTTGGGGAGAAAACAGAAAAAATAAAATCTTTAAAAAAAAAAAAATGGCCAAAAGACTGGAATGGATATTTCTCCAAAGATGATATACTAATGGCCAACAGGCATATGAAAAGATGCTCAAAATCACTAACCATCAGAGAAATTAAAATCAAAACCAAGAGTTATAACCATCATTCCTCACACCCATTAGGATGGATATTATTAAAAAAAAAAAAATCCTAAAAAATAGCAAGTCTTGGCAAGGATGTAGAGAAATTGGAACCCGTGTGCACTGTAGTTGGGAATGCAAAATGGTGCAGCCTCTATGGAAAATAGTTTAGAGGTTCCTCAAAAATTAAAAACAGAACTATCACGTGATCCAGCAATGCCACTTCTGGGTATACATCCAAAAGAATCCAAAACAGGGTCTTGAGGAGAGATTTGTACACCCACATTCATGGTAGCATTACTCACAACAGCCAAGAGGTGGAAGCAACCCAAGTGTTCATCCACAGGTGAATGGATGAACAAAATGCGGTATGTGCATACTCTGGAATATTATTCAGCCTTAAAAAGGAAGGCAATCCTGTCACAAGCTACATCATGCACGAACCTTGAGGACATTATGCTAAGTGAAATAATCCAGTCACAAAAACATAAACTCTGCATGATTCCACTTCCATGATCTATCTAAAGTCGTCAAATTCACAGAGATGGAAAGTAGTGTGGTGGTTCCTAGGGTCTGGATGGAGGGGAAAAGGAGGAGATGCTGTTTAATGGGTACAGAGTTTCAGTGTTTCAAGATGAAAAAGTTCTGGAGATAAGTTTCGTAACAACGTGAATATACTTAACCCTACTGAACTGTACAGTTAAAAATGGTTATGATGATAAATTCTGTTCTGTGTTTTTTACCACAGTTAAAAAAAACACCCATCCTAAGTGTCATAACAGATCAATTAAATCAGGTGGGGTGGGGCGAGGACTTCAATATTATTCAAAAGCTCCCAGGATTATTTTACCGTACAACAAAGTTTGCAAGTAACTGCCCTAATCCTTAATCCTGAATCTTCTTTCTGCACCCAGTTCTTCCCCTTTAGCCACCCCCTGCTGGGGCAGGCCCTTGCCCTTTCGCACAGAGCAGGGCGAAGTCAGCAGTTTACTGAGCACCCTCATTCAGAGCTGGGTTGGGGTGCAGATTCTCTATGGACCAACTCGTCCAATAGAGTAGAAGCAGGGCGTCAGTTAACTCGGGTTCCCTACACAAACGTTTGTGTAACTTCTGGGCAGGCCAAAATGACAGTTACCTAATGCAGCTCAGGGTGAGGTCCCGGGCAAAGCCAGGCTGTTCTTAGGGATAGTTAGCAGAAGGAAGAGGCCAGGTAGAGTGCTGCCTGAGGAGTGGAAAGTCACAGCGGGCAGCCGGAGGAAAGTGGCCACCAAGGATAGGAGTTTGGGGTAAGGACAGAGAGAAAATTCCAGAAACCAGGGCCAGAGAGTTGAAGGAAGGAAGAAGGAGAAACAATATAATTCTTTTTTGCCTAGAACTGGACCTATTTAATTTGTTGTTAAAAATAAAAACTGCCGGGGCAGGGGGGAGACATCCTTCTTTATTGGAGAAAGAGTGGGGAGCAGGTAGTGAAGTTTTTTTGCGGGAACAGTAAGCAATATTCAAAATCTTCCTTCTTAATACAACCATGGATTGAATTCAGGCTTTAGCATAATTTAAACAGTTTTTCTTTCTCACTGGTGTTAGTGAGAGAGTTGCAAGTGTGAGGTGAGCAAGATTAGGTTCCAACTGAAGCAGATCCATCCTCCGCCAAGCCAAGGAGGCAGGAGGCCTCTATAAACAGACCGAGACGGCGTTGATGGCAATTCCCGTTCAGAAGGTGTGGGTGCACAGGTGCAGACAGTTCCCTCCTTGGTTTCCAGCTTTAGAAAGCCTGGGAGGAAATGTTGGGTGAGTTCAAAATTTTTTTAAATGACAGTTGGATTTCTTCATAAAACACATGAGCTAGGTGGCGTTGCAAGAGGACTGTATAATTTGTGCTTCTGCAACACTTTCCTCCGGAAAACATGTTTAGATTTTATTTCCACTTAGCAACGGAACCAATATTTAAGTGCCTGTTATCTAGTAACGGTCTAGGAATTTTTAACTCGCTATCTTAAGCTAATTCACACAATGACACCCATTTTACCAGCCGAGGAAACTGCGGCTCAGGGAGATTTTTGTAAATTTTTCAAGGTCACTTAGCTGATAAATAAATAGCAGAACTGGGATTTGAAGCCAGTTATTTCTGGCTCCAAAGCCAATGTTCTTTCTGTTTGTTAACCCAGATTTTGGAGGAGGTAAAGCTAAAAGCTAAGGGGTGTAATTCGCTTGACTCTGTTTTCACAGAGTTAGATTCAGATAGCAGATATAAATTTTGGACCTCAAACCCAGAGGTCCACAAAAGTTCATTTCTCTAATTTCTATAAATCAACTTCATCATAATTTTAGGCCTCTGTGCTGTGGAGGGTCTCCCACCTCCTGCTGGAGCGCTCGCTGTCGCAGCCCAGCGCGTCTTGCACGTCTGCGTGTGGCTGTTCCCACACCATTGCCTGGCCTCGCTGATCCTTGCCTGCTGCCTGGAGCCCAGCCACTGCGGTCTGCTGCAGTCTGCGGGGCTCTGTTCTGAGAAAAGTCCTTCTTTAATCACACTTCCCAGAAAAGTACTCATCTCTCCCCTCAAATTTTGGTTTCAACTATGGGTGTAGACTTGAAAATACAAGCCAGGGAGAGGATAACAGTGACACCCATCTCAAAAGGTGGTTGTGAAGACTAAACGCATTGTCTACAAAGTGCTTACTTAGCACAGTGCCACACAGGGTACGTGCTCTGCAAACATTAGCCATTACTATATTGTTTTAGACTGTATTTACATGTATATTTTTCTCTAGTTTTACTTATGTGGCTTACAAAATACATTAAAATATAGAATTTGTAATCACTTGCATAGAAACAGTACCAATATATTGGTTTATGCTCTACAGGCAAAAAATTCTATTCTATTTCACACAATTCTCATCAAAACAGGGGGGGAAAGTACAGTGCTGTTACAGTTGCGTGCACTGAATTATACAGTATATTCTTGCCAAGAAAGAACTTCCATTTCATCTAGGCATCAATGAGAATTCAATCCTCCCCTCACAGTTTTACATGTCTGATGATTGGAAGAATTTTCCAGAGACCAGCTGCTAGCTCTGTTTCTTTCCAGTCTTGTTTTCCTGCACAGCCGCATGGCCAGTACGATGTGCGGTGGGTCGTTTTCACATCGTGATGCCATTCCTGGCCCTGAAGATTTGTTTCATGGTGACTCGGCACGGTGGACGCAGAGAGCGTTCCTGGAAGCCGTTCCTACACTGGGATGATTGTAAACCACCTAAAAATGTCCCACTGAACCCAAACTAAGTATAGTCCCAACCCTACCTCTCATTAGCCAGATCCAAAACCTTCCCACAGATACTCCATGCGCCCTGACAGGAAGGGCGACATGATGGTGAGAAGTCTGAACGGACAGAGACAGTCATCTCAATTAAGGTAAACGTATCTTACATTTACTGGTTTTCCAAAAGGATGACTGTGTAAGCCGACTATTAAGGTCCCCCTGAGGATCTTGAAAGGTGTCTGTGAGAGTGAGAGGCCCGGAAGCTTCAAATTGGTTAGTATTGTGGTAAGCGGGATGATTCACGCAAAGGACATAGGACCACGCCTAACACATTCAACGGATGTCAACTGTTGTTGGCCGTGGAGCGGTATGAAGGCAGCGGAGACCACTGTGCTGACTTTTGTCCACACAGCCTCTCTGCTCTCCATCCCTTCTCTGCCCGCCTCTGCCGTGCTCCGTGCCTCAGCTGACCTCTGTGCTCTGTCTTACACAGACATCCTAGCCCCCGGCGTCCTGTTGGCTTGGCCAGTGGGAGGCCTCAGCAGGAGATGGGTGAGCAGGACAGAGAGGTTGGGACGCTTCTCCCCCTATCCCTCCTCCGGGAGATTTCCTTACCGTTCCAGCCCTGTCTGTGTACGGCCACAGCTCCCAGTGGGTGGCTCCTCTTAAGGACCACAGGGCTTCCGGTTCCAACAACGCCACTTCTAGCCCTGCTCTCATCGTGCCTAGAAGCAGTAAAGCTTCCTGCTGTTTCTAATCCCTGAGTTCCTCGTAATCCCTCCTTAGTTCCCGTAACCTGTCCACACCGCAGTAACGAGTCCCTTCGTTAAATCCTTCAGTCATTCCTTTCAAGGATGCTGTTTCCTGCTGGATCCCCAACTGAGACATTGTTCTGACCCCAAGTACCATGCCTGGTGGTCATTTATGGCTATATTACTTTTTTTGCCCTTGGTATCCTGAGATAAGAGGTGCTGCTTATTTTCTTCTTTTCAGAGTGAGTCATGAAAAACGTGTACCCAGAGTCATTTCCTCCTCCCGCAGCGCAGTCGTAAAGCTGTATGAGGTCCACGTGTCACTCGGGGGAGAGCTCTGCTTGTTGACCCAGCTGTTAATTTCCCCTGGGGGTGACATGTCCCTCGGAATATTTAGCCTCTCTTAAAATTTCCAACTTTCCACATGTGTTTATGTAACCGCTTAGCCCTGTGCTCTGTAGCCCTAGGGAAATTTGCTACCCTCGTTGAAGTTGAATTGTCCCATCATATTACGTAAGATGAAAACCTGACCCCATTCAACTGCCAGAGCAGCCACTAGAGAAGACGTTAAGTGAGAACTGATTTTCCGGCCAGAGATCCCTTCCATTCACGAGTCCTTTAGGGTTTCTCCCAGGCTGCGCAGATGGTTGTTTTTCCAAAGAAATATAATTTTTTCTACACTTAGGAAATACTTAATCTGGACAGTAGAAATGTTCGGAGAGTTGGGCGGAACGCAGGAAACATTCACTAGCACCATGTTTATCTTTAGTAAGATGAAGGGAAAGGGGCAGGTACAGAACATTCGGATGGTTTCTTCTTCGTGTGGCTGCAGGTGAGCTCTCCAGAGACGCTGACCTCAGACGTGCAGCAGCCGGGGCGTCTCTGTGACAATACTGCCTTTGCAGACGCCCTCTGGCCCTCGTCTCAGCTGATAGTCTCGGCCACCCCCGAGGGAGTTGTGCTCCCTGAACATTCCAGGGAATCTCACTCCTGCCTGTGTCCTAGGCTGGACTGTGGGTCTTTCACTCCTTCAGCTGGTGTTCCTGAGTGCCCGTGAGGAGGGAAGACCTCTTCAAGGTGCTAAAGACACTGCAGTGACTACGACAAAGTCCTTACCCTCGTGAGCTTACAGCTGGTAGAAGAGCCCAAAGATAAAGAAGCAGACAAATACGTACGGACAGATGTATAGAATTTATTGTAATTTTAGTTAGTGACGAGTGCTCTGGGGCAATATTGCAGAGTCAACCTGTTATAACCAATAAATACCTCCACAGTGTTGGTGTGCAGAAAACAATGAAAGCAGCAGGCCTGGGGCTGCCATGCTTAGGAAGGCAGCTTGCAAGGGGGGCTCTTGGCTGGTGTCCGGGGACTTGAGTGGTAAGCTGTTTTACACTGCTAGAAAACCAAGTGGTAAGAGTGGCTCAGCATGCCAAAACTGTCTGAACGCCTGCTTTTCCTCTGCAAGTCTGGGATTTGGGCACATGCTGGGCAGAAGGTGTCTGTGTGGCCAGCCCCCAATAAAGTCCCCGAGCGCTGAGTCTCTAATGAGCTTTCCTGGTAGAGGACGTTTCACACGTGATGTCACAGATAATACGGGAAGAATTAAGCGCATCCCGTGTGACTCCCCTGGGAGCGGACTCCTCGAAGCTCACGCCTGGTCCCCTCCGGACTTCACTCATATGCCTCTTCCCTCTGCTGATTCTGCTTTGTATCCTTTCTCTGTAATCAGTCATAGCCGTGAGTGTGATGATTTCCTGAGTCCTGGGTCCCAACGAGTCACCAAACCTGGGGATGGTCTTGGGAACCCACAGCACAGTTGGGAACGCCAGAATTTCCAGAAACAAGGGGGTTAAGGAAGCAGTGCAGTTGGAAGGTGGTAGTGGCGTAGCTTAGAGCGCCACATACAAACTAGGGTTGGGTCTCAATAAAGCTGTTATTTAACACAAACTAGCAAAGATAAAGCAACAACAAGAAAAAACCCAGGGGTAATGCCTAAGGGATATTTAGGGGAAGCTAACAGTCACCCAGCTATGGCATGGGCATAACCCAGAACATTGTGGCCACACTTGTGTCCTCCCTCCACCAGTCAAGGTCCTTGAGGACAGGGAGTGTGTTTCAGAGGCATACTCAGAGAAGCTCATTTTATAGAATGATAAACTAGTGGATCCCTATTTACAGGGACTCAGAGAGCTTAAGCAGGGGACCTGTGGTCACATAACCAGCCAGTGTTTAAAGAAAGTTTTAAACCTCTCAATTTGTTTTAACTTTCATTTTGTCAGCAAAACAGATCTGGTTCGGGGGCTTAGTGGTGACTTATTACATTTCCATGGAAGTTAAACAATAAAAAGAGACAACATTTCTGCAGTTATGTTCTTGTAGCTTCTCTAGGATACCACTGCCTGTTTAATTGACGCAGACATTTTAAGACAAAAAGGTCTGGACTTCCAGCAGCAGGGTAGAGGATGTGGGTGGGAACGGGCGTGTCCCCAGCATTTGTGCTGCCAGCAAGGAGAGATTTACAGGTGGGGCCCCAGGCTCATCTCCCAAGGTGGGTGAGGATGGGGAGTCTGATTCCCAGGCAGGCTCCGTGGTCCCAGAGCTGGGATAATCCTCTTCTTGCTTTATTCCTCACTTTGCTTTTTTCTTTTTTCTTTGTTACTGCTTCTCTCTCTGTCTCCGTACTTTCAAATGTCTCCCTTCCTCTCCTCTTTCTCTCTTTTCTTACTTCCCTTTCTTTTGTTCCCTCTGTTTCTGAATCCTCCCCCGCCCCAGTCTCTGTCCCTTAATTCTTGTGGCCTTCTCTCTGGCTCTTTCTCTTTTTTTTTTTTTTTTTGAGGAAGATTAGCCCTGAGCTAACCGCTGCCAATCCTCCTCTTTTTGCTGAGGAAGACTGGCCCTGAGCTAACATCCGTACCCATCTTCCTCTACTTTATATGTGGGACGCCTCCCGCAGCATGGCTTGCCACGCAGTCCCACGTCCACACCCAGGATATGCACTGGCGAACCCCAGGCCACCGAAGCCGAACGTGTGCACTTAACTGCTGTGCCACCGGGCCGGCCTCTGGCTCTTTCTCGATAGAATCTCCTCGATTCAAGTTTTAACTCTCCCATTGGCGATGCTTCAGACTCTACACTTGGAACTTTCCTGAAATGTGGTCAACTTACCCTGGACCAGAACGAGCACTTTCGATCAGCAGACACCTGGAAAAACCAATGGTGGTGAGAGCCTTCTTGTGCCAAGCATCGTCTTCCTCCTGCTGCTAAAGTGTGGGGAAGGTATAAAAGATGATACCACATCCAGCTGACGTCTCTAGAACCTCTGTGCCTTGAGGATGACAGTGAGGTGTGCTTTTTCACTGGGTCTGCATTTTTAGCCGTAGTATTTGCCACCCCTGAAGACAGTATTGCATGTGCTATAGTAACTACGCTGCCTATCTGAGCATGTACCGCAGGGCCTGGAGAAGATCACTCACCCACGCAGACTGGCCTCACCAAGAATCCCTGACCTCCCGCCTCGGCCGGGCCCTTGGGGCCGCTCATCAACCCTTGTGGCTGGTGGACTTCCGTGGCCCCTACCGCCCTTCCCACCCAGGAGCTCTGAGAGCCCTTGACCATTCTCCTGGAGACCTTTCCCTCCAACCCGCAGTTTTTGCAGTTGGCGGATGATCCCCCTTCTACTTTATTAGAAAGTGATGGCACATAAAGGATTTGACCTTGCGATCCAGCCTTTTCCCTTAACTTCCCCTCTCCACCATTCATTCGGATAAAGATTTCCTTTTTCAGTTCAAAGCCAGCCCTTCACCTGTGCTCATGACGCTGTTACCGCCCATCTCTGGCGCCTTCCTCTACGGTTATCGTCCCTCTTACATAGCACCAACTTTTATTCTTTCTACTGGCATATAACCCATAAATATGCTCAGAGACTTCCTTCTGGAAAATGACAATCTCTTTTGGCTTTTTCCGCCTCCCAGCACCTCTGATTACTGCCCAGATTTCTGCTTCCCTTTCTAGTCAGGTTTCTGAAAAGAGAAAAATTAACTTCTTGTCTCCATTTCCACACCTTGCATTCACTCCTCACGTCCCTGGGATGTCCCTTCCATCACCCATCCCTCTGTTGAAAACGATTCTGGCAAAGATCTCTGTTCCGGCAAAGATCTCTGGTGTTCTTCATCTTGACAAACCCAATAGGCACTTTTCAATCCTTAACTTATTAGACCTCTCTACGGTACCTGACACTATTGAACTTCTCATTCTTGAAATTTCTTGGCAACTAGGATATGTCTCTCCTGGTTTCTCTCCATTTCTCTGACTGTGCTTCTCGGTCTGTCTAATGGGATCCTCTTACTCTTCTTACCTTTTAAGCTGAGAATTAAAAACTCAAGTGTCTACCAGGGCCAGGCAAGAAATATAAATAAATGAAGCAAGTACGTGAAATAATAGCATCAGAGTAATGATTAATGGGAGTTGACGTTAGCCCTGGTGTTAGAAAGACAGTGGGGAGTAGTGGAGGCTGTGAAGAATTGGAGAACATGCATCCCATTTAGGAGGAGAAGCAGCTACTCAGTTTTGGCAGAACACTGCTATGTGAAAATGCAAGCCCGGTGGGTCCAGAGCTCCTGATTTTAAGAAAATCTGGAAATCCTCATATCGAGGTGAAATTTCTTGATTTTTAAATGTTGGCAACAAAATCAAACTTGGCTCTGTCAACCAAAGAAAACACGCTGAACTTTTATGTAAAATCTGCCTTAAATATTGGCGCACCTCACAGTCGTATGCTGGCCCCATGGCTGTTTCTTTACATACTCTCCTTCTCTTGGCTCATCTATTCTCATGATTTTAACTCCCACTGAGGAGCTGAAGACCCCCATCTCCCAGCCTGATCTCTCCTATGACATTCAGATACATAAATCCAATTATTTATTGGACATTATAATTGCATGTTCAGTAAGCAATTCCAGTCCCACATGTCCAGACTTGAGCTCATGGTTCCTCAAACATCTCTTCCACCCTCTCAGCTCGTGTATCCCCATCCTCCCAGCCATTCAATCCAGATTTCTGGCAGTTAATTTGGATTTTTGTTGTCACAGATGTTCTCTCATTCACAGCTCTCCTGCCAATTATACCTGTTAGGTTACTTGATCTACCTCATCCTACTACCACTGTCTTCATTAAGGTCCTCCACATCTCTTGCTTGAACTAACACATTAGACTCCTATGTATTCCCAACCCATTTTCCTGCCTCCAGATTAAGCTTCTTAAAATCCATTCTTTCTACTGAGGCCAAAGGGATAAACGCAAACTTAATCACTCTCCCATCTTCTTGAAACATTTCAAGGGCTCCCCATTGCTTACTGAGTCAAGGCCAAGGTAGGGAGTAAAGTTTTCATGACCTCCCCTCCCTGTCTGGTCTTGATGCTCTAGTCCTGCCAAACAGCCTGTGGCTCCTCACGCACACACTGTGCTTCCTGCCTCCTTGACCTCGCTCTCGCTGTCCTTCCTGTCTTCCCATATTCTTCCCAGTACCTTCTAACTCTCGCTTAATGTTCAAGATACTTCTCTTTCCGGGAACCCTTCCATGAATTTACAGTTTGGGCTAAGAGTCCCTCATCTGGGTCCCCATAACAGCTGTGTTATTTATTACAGTTCTTCCTATATCACATTGTGTTTATGTGGGTGTCTTATCCCTCTAGCCAGCAAGCTGCCCGTGGGGAGAAATCATACTCTAATTCATTTGTACCCACTCCCCCCACCTTAGCATCTAATACAGTCCTAACACATGGCAATGTCTCAATAAATATCGCTAAACCAAACTGAACTAACACCTCAGCTGGGGAAACAGAAGCAGCAGCCACAGCACTTGGCAATGAGAAGTTTCCCAGGGACAGAGGGAGGTGTGGGATTTAGCCCAAGACCTCAGAGAAGGAGCATGCAGGATAAGTTTCACGTGTACCTGTAGCTGCAAAACCACACAAGAAAACAGAGCTCGGTGGTAGTACACTGACATCCCAGAAGATGGGGTTATAGCCTCATCAGACTACAGAGACGAAGGCAGTCTCGGGCTACGGCAGTTGTATCGTGGGTGCCTGGTTAAGAGGAGGGAACTGCCCCACTGTTCTTCATCCTGCTCAGCCTACATCCTAAATGCTGTGTCCAGGTCTGGGTGTCTCATGCTTGCATGACCAACTGAGAGATGAGAACAAGCATGGCAAGGCCATGTCACTGAGGGAGAACTTACAGAACTGGGGGTGTTTGATCTCAAAGGAGAGGAAGTCTTAGTGGAAACCTGAGAGGAGCACTGGAACCCTGGAAGGAGCCTCGCCTGAGAAAGGGAAGCTATCTACCTCATGAGGCATGAGAGGATGAAACTGGCACAAATAAATGAAAGTTACAGGGAAGCAAATGACAATGCCACATTGGGGACAGTTGTCTAAAGATCAGGCCTGTCCAGAGAGTCATGAAATTCTTCCCTCATGTGATGCGCTCCCATCCCAGGAGGGGTGAGGAGATGCCAGACAGCCGGCTGGCAAGGCAGTTTTGGAAGTGCCTGCTGCTTCAGTGACAGCCCGGACTAGAGGACCAGTAGACGACCTTCCAATACTCAGAGCCTAGAATTCTGTAAGAGGGAGAAAGCGTCTTTCTTTCCGAAGGAGAAGTTCTTTTCTCAAGTGAAGATGGGGAGAGACAAAAGAGCCATTGTTCGATTTGCCTGCTCGGAAACCATCACGGCACTCTTCCTTCCGCTTGAAGGGCTTCACATTTGGCGTTCTTGGGGTTCTCCAATCATGTCTTCCTACTCTCCTCAGGCCTGGCTCTCCATCCACACTAGATGCTGCAGTCACTCAATCACTCCCAATTTACCTGTCCCCTCTCCTTCCCATGGTACTACAGGAGTGTGCGGAACTTCCCCAGGAACCAGAGATGACTCTGGAAGGCCACAGAAATGTAGACAACCATTCTGTGACAAGAGGGTGGCTAATTCTGCATCAACGCCTCTGCTCATCAGGACTAGGTGGGAGGAGGCTCCTTGAAGTACCAGCACGTCCTTCTTCTAAGTTAAAACTTGGTATGGGAGGGGAGGCTTGGAGAGCTCCACTCTTAAAAATACAAGGATAAGAGACAAAGTATGAAAAGAAGAGAGAATGTGTCAGTCCAGCAGGACTTGAGCTAACCCCCAAGAAGGGATCCAGGACCTGGAGAGAAAGTTCTACCACACGATCATTTTGCTAGAACCTGGCGCTGAGCTGCTTCTTCATGGCTGTGATTCCCGTTGTCCTGTCTTTGTATTCTCTTGGAAAACTCGTCTATGCATAGCCCCCTGCAGTCAGCCTTGTAGTTCCTGGATCCAAGTGGGTCTGGGAGGAAAAGGAGCCGGAGACGTGGCCCCAGGGGGCTGGATTACAGAGGGTGACTCCTACATGCTCTGCTTGCCTGGCCTGGATTCTAACCAGTCTCTTCTACCTAATCATTGTAGACACTCCTGACCCCTCATCCGGTGGCTGTCAGCAACTCTGTGTCCCCCACGTCCTCTCGCCCTGCTTCCACTCCCACACCCTGAACTGCTGATGTGGAAACCTTGGAAATTCGCAGACCTGAGTCACTACAAGTTTAATCATGCTCCCAGCTGAGCCAGCGTCACATGGTCCCCTGGTCAGGAAATTTCTCATCCCTCTGAAAACTCATCCTTCTATGTCCCCACTCTGGTTGTTTCCAATCTAGTCACTCAGCGTGACTCCAGTCCCCCTCCCAGAGGACCTCGCCTCCCTCTGCAGTGAGGCTCCTGCACTTCAGCTGTTCCGTCTGCAGTCACCTCCCCCTCAGACCACCCCGTGTGCAGAGGGAGTCTTTCTCTCCGTTCTAAGAAGGAGTTCTTCCCCTAAACTCTTGATTTAGCCTCCTCCTGCCTTCTTGCCCCCTCAGTCATCCTCCTAGACTCTGACTTCTGTCCTCAACTCCAGTTCTGTATCTCTAATTGCCCACAGGACACATGTGCTGTCGTCACATCACCAAGTCCCGTATTCCACCTGCCCAAATGGAACGTGTCGTTCATCACAACCTGCCTCCAACATCACCATCACCAGCCCATTTCCTCAGGTCCCTCCTTCCCTCACAGCCGTCGGGCCACCACGAGGTGACGAGCGTGGGAGGAAGGCCAGGTTCACTGCAGAGACGTGGCCCCTCGTGGTCAAGCCCTGAACCACAGGCAGCAGCTGCTTCCCTCCAGACTTCTGGTAATTGGACAAAAATAAAAAGGCTGGTTTGAGCCATTGGAAGTCTGGCATTCTAGTAGTTGAACTAAAATGCATACCGATTAAACTGGCATACTGATTCCAATCGACTTCAGAGCCAGTGTTCTTCCTGGGGCAGCTCAGTAAGACAGATCGCTGGAATTTAGAATGGCTCTGGATGCACGACCTGCACTCAAATACTTGTTAAATAAACGGATGAATGAACGAATGACTACATTTGACTTCAAAGTCTTTTTTTTTAAAAAACAAACATTAACCATTAGAAACCTCATGAGTAAGTTCAGAGTTTAATGTTATGTTTTATAGAGAGTGCCTAGGAGATTTCCGGTCTGATAAATTTAAATATAAATAACCTTATGGGATTTTTCTCTTTACGAGCAGAGGCATTGATGAATAAATTTTGATTAGACTAAGACTTTTTATTTAAGGCAGCACAGTTGCAGCTACAATAGGCTGGGAATTTTCTGGTCTGTCATAGGGGATTGTGTGGATGGGGTGTCACCCTTTTGTAAACCCAGGATGACTAATCAGGCCTGTGTTCCCAGCCCTGGCTGGGAACTGCTCATTTGGCAAAGTGCCAGCATGGTCGGTCAGGTCCTGGCTTCCTAAATCTGCGTGTTTCTAACAAGAGCCTTCATTTCCTGGGCTGAGCTGCTCCAAAGTGTTTGATAACTGAGGCGGAAAAGATGAGTTTGCAGAGGGATGAGGTATTTCCTGACCAGGTGACCAGAAAAGTGTCGCTGTCGAGCCATATCTCATGCGTTCTAGCCATCAGATTTTGATTACAAAAAGGAGGCCCGGCCAGAAGTTGTAGGTGGGAAAGAGGGAAGCTTCGTGTTTTCCCGCTCACTTACATCGGTGGTCCTCAAACTGTCTCAGGGTATCCACCCATGTCTGTGGTTGCTGATGCCCAGGTGGGCCAGGGACACGGATTTCAAACTTCTGTGTGAATCAAAAACCCCACTGTTGTTCGCCATGGTTAACCTACTAACAAGGACATGTTTTAAACGTACATTTTAAAATTTCCACCAATAAACAGTACTTCATTAGTTTCAGATAGCAAGGTTCCAGCAAGGTTTCATTTTTTAAAAAGATTGAAAACTGCTAAGAGGTCAACACGATGGAGGATGCCTGCTTAGGGAAAAGCGATATTCCGTGCCTTAGAGAGAAATTTTACAAGTTAAACGAAATAATTTATGTGATAACGTTTAGCACAGTACTTGGTACAAAGGTTAATAAAGTTCAGTGGAAGCAAAGAAGGAAGGATGGAAAGAAGCAAGGGAGAAAGGATGGAAGGGACGAAGGGAATGACCGGCGTAGTTGAAAGGGGGTGTGCCAGATGCCGTGGGCTTGCCTCTCGAGATTCGCTTTTCACCCCTCTGTACCCTACTGTCTGTCGGGAGGCTGACCTGCACAGATACATCACCAGAGCTCCCTCCTTGCCTTGAGCTCCAGTTCGTTTGGGCCAATAGGAAGCTGGTGGGAGCCTGGCAGGAGGGAGGAGGTGCGAGGGCAAGATCAGGGCACTTCCTCCCCGGCCCTTCCTTAGGCTGTGCTCCTTCACTGAAGCCTGCTGCTCCTCTCAAGGCAGCCTCTTCACACACTCTCCTTCTGCGTTCTGATATCAACGTGCTCCCCTTGTCTCTTTGGGGCTGGGGTGGCGTGATGTTGTGATTTATAATAAGAAATATGATTGATAATAAGAAAAGTGATCGGAGAGTTGGACCTTTCCGTCCCACCTCCCTAACCTCTGGAGAGGGGAGAGAGGCTGGAGATTGAGAATCACCAATGATCTAATCAATCGTGTCTATGTAATGAAGCCACCATGAAAACCCAAAAAGATGAATCTAAAGAGCTCCCAAGGTTGGCGAACCAGGACGGTTCCGCATGCCCCTGTGCCCAGCCCCAAGCTCCATGGGGACAGCAGGTCCTTTGTTCGGGACCTCACCCTGAGTATCTCTTCATCTGGTTGTTGATTCTTATCCTTTATATCCTTTGTAATAAATCAGTAACCTCGTGAGTAAACTGGTTTCCTGGGTTCTGTGAGCTGCTCTAGCAAAATAGTTGAACCCAAGGAGGTCTTGGGAACCTCTGATTTATAACGAGTCAGTCAGAAACGCAGGTAACAACCTGGATTTGGGATTGGCATCTGAAGTGGAGGGCAGTCATGGGACTGAGACTTTAACCTGTGGGGTCGGATGCTTTCTCCAGGTAGGCAGTGTCAGAATTGAGTTAAATTATAGGGTACCCAGCTGGTGTCAGAGAATTGCTTGGCGATGTGGGGAAGAAAAACCCATATGTTGGAATTGGTCCCAGAATCCTCAGGTGGTAGCAACTCCACTGCTACTGACTCCAGGCTTTTGCGCTGTCCTTCGTCGTTCCCCTATGTCATGCCTACACTTTTGTAAGTACACGTCTTACAAATGAACTCTTGACAAATTATTCTAACTAGGGGTTGCCATTTGTTCCTGCTGAACCCTGACTGATACGGTGAACGGATGTGTATTCTTTGTTTGACTCTCCAAAAACATTCCTTACCATTTCCCCCGATGTTCTGTATCCCGGGAGGCAGATCTCTGGAGACCTCTAGTTGGGTTTGGCCGATAGGAGCCACCATCAGGAGAGCTGAGGGTAGGAGGAAAAAGGATGGATTATTTATCCCCTGCCGGGCTTTGGTTAGGCAGTTGTGTTCCTCTACTTAAGACCACAGCTCCTGCTGGCCAGCCCTGCTTCCAGGGCTCAGCTCTTATCGGGTCTGTCACTTTGCCCTTTCAACTCTGTGGATGGGTACAGCTCCCAGTATGGCTCATGCCTGAGTGCTTTGCCATTTCTTTTGGGTTCCTGTAACTCTAGCCTATTTTTGTGAAATAACCCTTTTATTAAACTCTCCTCAATTATCTCTAGTGTGTGTCATCTGTTCCCCGCCAGGACCCTGACCGATACAGCGGATTTTAAGACTCGCAGCATTATATGCAGATTGGAATTTTATTCACTGCCAATGATTCATTTTTAAAGGAATCTTAGTAATGCTGTGAGATTGTTTAAATTCAGACAAGTAGCAAAGACAGTGTTTTCCTTTTTTTCCCTCCTTCCTCTCTCAAGATAGTAAAGTTCATAGAGCAGAAAAAACGATACATTAGTTGATTCCTTGTCCAGCCCAGGCATAGTGTGTGGCCAGGGAGGAGGCAGGATGACCGTGCCGGGAGGTGAAAAACTAGCAAGTGAAGCATCAGGAGCTGTGTAATGAATTCATAACATGTAGCCAACGGAGCGGTAAATCTTCAACTCTAGAATGTATTTCTACTGAAGGACATCTCAAAGATTTAAGCTCCAAAGGAACATAACCAATAACATTTTGCTCTTGAACATTCAGCAAGTCAACTACCCCCGTGGAAGGGAGTGCGAGTTTCTCAGTTTAGAACTTAGGAGATATGGATGTGAGAAATAAAAAGGAGTAACAGAAGGATACCTCATGGCTGCATGGTCCAGGATTCCTAAGACACTCCAAGTTTGAAAAACTCGTTCTCTATTTAACGTCTTTCAGAGAACATCAGCCTGTGTCTCCTGATCACCGTCACTTAACAAGATAATGCAAAGCAACATTTACTGAGGGTCCATTCTGTATGAGGCACTGTGCTAGGAACTGTGGATGCAAAAATGAACGAGCGTGGCAGATGAATACACTGATGACCCAAATCAGAGCAGACTATGATAGCCACGCAATCAAACTCTCAGAGCATAAACACGAGTGACTTGGGATCACGGAAGTGGCCCTGCTGCATCCTTGTATCTAACGTTAATTCCTCAGGCTGCAGTTTAAACCCAATTCCATTTCATTTCTAAGAAGAGATGGATAGCAGCTATTCACTATCTTTCATGTAATTGCATCTCACAGGATAATTTAACAATGACTTCACCTCTCTGCTCCCAATCCTTCCTGCTAATGCACCTTCGTCATCCCAGCGTAGAGATTCCAGGTCTTCTATCCTATGGGCATATTTCCTTGGCACATCCTGAGAGGCATGCAAAACTTTGAGTTGGAGGTGGCCCCATTTCAGGGTACTAGCGGGATAATGATCAGAGTTCATTACATCTCCCCACTGTAGGGGTGCTTCATGGTCTTTTCACCTATCAACACATAGGAAATAGTAATATTTTTAGGCTCAACATTGGACTAAATGGAAGAGATTATTTGTGGCTGAAGGCAAAGAGCCCAGTACTATGACTGTCCCAGGTCCTGCCTGGCCATCCCAAGATCTGCGAGGATCTGTGTACCCCATTTGCTGCTCGGAGACTAGGCATTCCTGGCCTACAGAATGGAGTCCAAACGCCTTTGGCTGGCGTGCCAGGTGACACATCAGACAGAAGTCCGGGTGGAGGCCTTGTTACCTGTTTTGTCCACTCTGGACGCTGAACTCTTGACTGTCTGCGCAGTACAGATGCCCACACATAAAACCATATCCAGAGGTGTTCTTTACCTTGGGAGTTCATGAAGACGGCAAAAGCTGATGCCTGAAGCCACACTCGGAAATGAGAGCTCTGTAAAGGTTATTGTACGTAGTCATTCAGCTAAGCATAAAGGAGATATATAATGGGTTGTCTTATTTCTCTCTAGTTGATCCTCATTAAGAAACTGGTAATAACCTTGAACAGAATTCCTCTGTGTGCTTCCCACTATTGGATTCCTAGGGGCCTGTGTAGGAAGCTAGCTTGTTACCGCAGGTTTTTATAACTCTTGCAGAGAGTTCTTAGCTTCTGAACATTAGCCTCAGGAATGATTGTTGGGAGATAAATCTGTCTCTGGACCTCCCGGAGTATTCAGTACCCCTGTGGGATCGCATTATTTGGAGCTGCAATGGGGGAGGAGGTAGGAAAGAGCGGACTAAACTTCTGTTGGTGTGAAGGATTACTTCCTTCCTCTTTGGCGTGGGCTCTGAAAGTAAATCCCCCATTGCTTAGATGGCCGGGCCGTGGCTCTTCCTGGGTAACACCTTCAGCCATCCTCTCTCCACGATAATAGTCCCAACGCTATTGCTTCATCAGCCAGTGATTGGATGATTCACCAACCGGATGCTGCTTACGTTTCTGTCTCCCTACTACCCACCACCATGCTTCCTGCTCCCTGGCCACAGCCACTTTCTTAACTTTTCTTGCATCGATTTTTCCTTTTTAGTCTTTGTCTTCCTTCTGCTAAAAAAAAAAAAACCAAAACCTTTACCAATTTGATTTCCTGGTAGACATCTACTCATGAAAGTCTGTGAGTCCTTCCCCAGCTTCCTGGTGGAGTAAGTTCCTTCCCTCCTTTTATTCTCACCTTATGATATTAGTGCATACTTCCTCTTCCACCGTACTTATCATGTTGAATTATAATAATAGCTATCTATTTGTTTGTGTCCTCCCTCACTCCCATGAGACTATTGACCTTTGAGGCTGGCGATGGTGTTTTAGTCGGCTAGGTATTCACAGTGCCCAGCACACAGCCTGGCGTGGAGAAGATGCTCAGCAAACATCAAATGAATGACTGTAGGGCAGGAAGAGCTTCCACCAACCCTAGTGAAACTCTTCTCTGGCTGGAGGGGCAGAGACTGTAGCAGAAGAGAAGCCTTGAATACAATCTGAGATTCTGTATTGAGGTTCTTAACATTTTCACATGAACTTGTTAAGGTAAGATTTGCCCAGGTAAGATCATGCATGTTTAGGTAACGTCATGTAATCATGGTCATAGTTCTTTAATAAAAGACATTGTGGTTTCCTCTGCTTGGAGCTCTCCTCCCCATGCCCATCCCAAACCAGCTGATTATCTGACCTTCCTCAATAATTGCGCTGGATAATAAAGATCTGTTTATTGAACTGATTTCTCCCACTAAATTATAAATCCATGAAGACAAGGTATATGTCAGTTATGTTCATCACTGCATCCGCAGTCTTACAGAATGCCTAGTATGTAAACCATGCTAAACGTCTTTTTTGAATGAATGAATGAATGAAGTAAGCTATTACTGTTGGCTCAGCCAGGGAGTTGTTACCCAGAAAAAGGTAACTAAATTTTACTGGATGGAGTTTCAACAATGTGGATCCAGCTGTTTCATAAGTTAGTGGCGAGGCTGGTGAACAAGATACGTTTGGCAATACTGTAGAACCTTGTAGGAGAAGACAGTAAGTCAGTGTAGATTGCTGTAGCAAACTCTGAAAAAAATGTCCCTGCTGGCTTTCATATACTTCAATGAGAGCTATTCTTGCAATGATTTTAATGATTCATTTGTGTTGCATCATATCCCTTCATAGGCAAGAATACTTTTACTGTTTTACTCCTCAGAATGTTTTCCCAAAGCAGCTTCCTGAGAGTAACAGAGGACCTTGGATGGTGCCACACTCGGTCCTCGCTGCTCCATGGTGATATTGCTGGAGGGGAACGTTTGTCTGTCACTATGCCCCCACAGAAGAAGGTTTGCCTTTCATTTGGCAACAATCTTTCAGACTGGACGGTTATATACTGGTAATTCAGAGAAATGATGCAAATGGCTGATACATATCAGAAAAATGTGCCTCTACCATTTTTTGCCTGATAGGCAAGAATTTAAAAGATTTCTGATAAATAGTGTTATAAATATTTATAACATTGCTGCAAGATATGGGGAAATGGCTCTTTCTCACTCAATGTGGAAAAGACTATAGATCGGTACAGGCTTTTTATGGAAAGCGCCTTTGGAAAGACAAAGACCCAGGCACGATGTCATGTGCACACTCCTTCACCCAGCAATCCCACTCACAGGAAGCTATCTTAACGATACACCCACCGGAGATGGCTCCATACATGTGTAAAAATATTTATCATCGCAACTTTTTTTAAGGGCGCGAATGTGATGCTGTGATTTAAATGGGAAGAAGTAAAACTCTGTGCACCGCCTGTGCAGGAGAGAAGAACCCTGGAGTCGATCCCCCTGAGAGGGGTGGGCTCGTGCCTGGGGGCCGGGGGAGCAGGCAGATTTGAGGGGGTGGGATCTGTAGAAAGAGGAGCCAGCCTCTGGACAGCCTTAGCACTATCTTACATCCAGAAGAAACATCATTAACTCAAGGAAAATCTCCACTAAAACCTCCCAAATGTGCACCAAAGGGAATTCCACTTACCCCAAGCAGCTCTGCTTCTCAAGTCCTTACCCGCGTCTTTCTCATCTCTCTCGTTACCTCCACCCTTCTCTCTCTCACACACAACTCTCTCGAATTCTTCTAAAATCAGTCTACGATTGTTCTTAAAAATCCCAAATGTGTGTGAGGTTTATCTCTCACTTTTGGAATCTTCCTTTTTTCTTTACCTGCATCTATACGGTCTTACCTGATTATCAGTATAATCAATGGTATGTTTAATGCCGTGATTCTGTTCTTCCTCGGGCTCTCTCCTTTGTTCTCTCGGTTCACCGTCTGTATTCGTTTTCTGTCATCTAAGAAATCACCACAAACTCAGGGGCTTACAACAGCATGAGTTTATTACCTCTCAGTTTCCTTGGCTCAAGAGTCCCGGCGTGGCTCAGCCGGATCCTCTGTGCAGGCTCTTGCAAGGTGGAAATCAAGGTGTCTTTGGGGCTCCAGTCCCCTCCGAGGCTCAGGGTCCCCGTCTAAGCTCACGTGGTGGCTGGCAGAATTCATTTCCTGAGGCTGTAGATCTATGGTGACTCACTCCCTCACTCCTGCAAGGCCAGCGGGACACAGGCTCTGACCTCAGGCAAGGTCGAAGCCCTCTTTGAAAGAGTTCACTTGATTAAATCAGGCTCGTCCAGGATAATCTCCTTTACAACGAATTCAGAGTCAAACCTAACTGTATGTTTAAAAGTCCCTTCTCTTTTGCCACGTCACCTAATCACAGGCATTGTAGCCCATCGTATTCACAGGTTCCACCCACACTCAAGAGGAGAGGGTCGTACAAGGATGAGGGTCATTAGGGAGTCATAGATTTTTGTTTAACATCTCTCTACCAGCATCACCCCTGTATCAGTTTCCTTGTGCTCCTGTAATAAACTGCCACAAATGTAGTGGCTTAAAATAGAAATTTTTTCTTCTATAGTTCTGGAGCCCGGAAGTCCAAAATGAGTCTTACAGGAGTAAAATCAATGTGTAGGCAGGGCTGCTTCCTTCTGGGGCTCCAGGCAGGACTCTGGTCCTTGTCTTTTCCCGCTATTGGCAGCTACAGGCATCTATGTGGCTGCATCACTCTAATCTCTGCTCCTGCCTCTTTGGTCTCCTGCCTCCCTCTGACCACTGTGGTGACATCGGGTCCACCTGCACAATCCAGGACAATCTCGTCTCGATAGCCTTAGTTTAATCACACCTGCAAAGTCCTCTTTGTCATATAAGGTAATACTCACAGGTTCTATGGATTAGGACATGGCATCTTGGGGGGCCATTATCCACCCTGCTACACCCCGCTCCCACCAGTAGAGATAATCCCATTTTTTAATGTCTTAGGTTAACTTTAAATAGTTTTCCATGCTCATTTAATTTTACACACACATACATATGTAAACACATATTTGCATATATATACATATATATATATATATATATATATATATATATATATATAACTGGAAGGTTTGGGTCATTGTTTAATGAAAGTGCGTTTGAGTTGTATATGCTTTTCTGCATTTTCCTTCTCTTACTCAGCAAAACCTCATAGAAATCCCTACATGTTATCTGATTTAGCTCTAATTTATTTTTTCAAATTTGCAGCATAACTTTCCACAGAATGGATGTGCTATCATTTATTCAACCTTTCCTTTACTGATGGTTATCCCTTTTGTTTCAGGCTATGTTTTGGCTTTGTTTTAGTCATACACGCAATCTGCAATAAACATCCTCTCACAAAGATATCCTTGTACTCCAGCGCCTTCATTTCCTGGGATGGGTTCCCAGGAGTGGAACTGCTAAAGCAAAGGATAGTTGTACTTATGATTCTAGTATGTGTTCCCAGGTTAATTTTCTGAAAATCTGGAACAATTCACATTTTTACTGCCCGTGTTTGAGTATCCTTTCCAGTACCCCTGCCAATAAGTATTATTAGTCTCTTTAATGGTGGCTAGTCTGATATGGTACCTTAATTTGAGTTTCCACACTTACTAGTGTATGAACATCTTTCCACGTTTCGTATGCTTTTAAGTTGGATTTGCTCTTCTGTGAACTCACTCTTCTTACCCTTTTTCCATTGAGTGGTTTGATCATTTCTTGTCAATTTGCAAGAACTCTGTGAATATTACTATATTAACTGAGGTAACACTAGTTGCTGAAACGAAAACCCAAATCTCAGTGGTTTAACACTAGAGAGGTTTATGGGCGATGGGATGACGTACTTGGCTCCACGTAGTCTTTCAGAGACCCAGGTTGGCGAGGACTCTGCCATCTTCAACAGCGGCTTCCTAGCTCACCCCTGGGTATCAACATCCAGCTGGCACATAGGAGAAGAGGAAAAGGCTTTTAGGTGGGAGGCTAGGTCTGGAGCAATGATCTCATTTCCACTCACATCCCCCTGGCCAGCACCTAGGCACTTGGCCATACCCAACAGGAAAGGTGAGAATGTGGTCCACGTGTAAGTCCACAGGGGCAGAGTGGAGATGAGGAAGGGATTACCAAGGGGGCAGCAAGAAACCTTTGGGGGTGATGAGTATGTTCTTTACCTTGACTGTGGTGATCATTTCATAGATGTTATACGTATGGTAAGACTCATCAAATTGTACACTTTAAGTAAACACGGTTTATTGTACCTCAATAAAGTGATAAAAATATGAAGTGGGAGAGAATATGTCTCTTGAGGAAAAGGAATCAGTTTTGTGAACGGCTAGCCAGTCTCTCTCATAGTTACATATATTTATGAATATTTTTCCAAATTTGCCATTTTTATATAGTCAAATAGATGTACTGGGGTGGGGGACAGTGTCTGGCTTTTTGGGATCGGTCAAGAAGGTCTTCTTTGTCCCTAGATTGTACTTTCAATTTCCTAGATTTTCTTGTAAGATTCTTAAAATTAGTATTTGATTTTAGTCTCTGTCTTGCTGGTTTGATAAATTTTCTGCTCAGTCTATTTTATTCTCTTGTGTTCATATGGAAATTCTAATGTTCTCCCTTGTCCTGTTAGCAAACACCTTCTCTACTCCTATTCTCATGATAAGACACATTCTCTTTTCTCTGAAAACAAGCCAGCAATTATTCCCAAAAGATGAACTCAAAATAGTCCAGAAGGCGCTTGTTTCTTCCTCTGCCCTCTGTCTTTCCCAGATGAGACCTTGGCAGGGCTGGTGCTCACCCCTCCCCCCTCCCTAATGCCCAGGACTTACTGGGATCATTCAACACTTTAGTTACAACAATAAAACGGCCTTTGCAGCATGCTGCTTCTGTTCCAAAACCCCTTGTTTAACGCTCATATTTCACATTCCCAGAGAGTCTTTCATTACGTTCATTGCCAATATTTACCAAATACTCACTATGTGCCAGGCATAGTATAAGAAGTTCACGCTGTTATCTCATATTTTTACAACTCTATGAGGCAGGTACTGTTGCTATCCTCACTTTACAGAGGAAGAAACTGAAGCATAGAAAAGTTAAAGAACAAATTCACCTACAGCCAAGGATTCCAACACAAGGGGTCTGCCTGAGAGTCCAAGCCTGGGGTTCGGGCACTAGCAGCATGGACACACCTGGGAATGTGTTAGAAATGCAGAATCTCCAGTCTCCCTCCCAGGTCTGCTGAGCTGGAATCTGCATTGTAACAGGATCCTCAGGGGCTTCACGTTAAAGTTGATAAATGCTGCTCTTCGCCCTGGTGGGCCCTGTGGATTACCTGGGATCTCTACGCTCTGAATTCTCGCATGTCCACACACACCTTTGCTGGCCCAGTGAGGTGAATGAGCACCTGGTGGGACAGGAATTTCGGCTGCTGTTTTTTTTTCTCCTAGTCGTCTATACGGCCATTGAGAAGTATTGTGAGAGTCTTACTCTTTTTCTTTTGTAGGCAACTTTTTTTTTTTTTCTGTTCTAGGAGCATGTAAGATTGTTCTTTTTATCCTTAGAATTCAGGAATTTTTGCAGGATATGCCTCACTGTGTATGCTTTCTTATCAATCATTCCTGGAAATTGGTGAGCCCTTTCAATTTGCAGACTCAGATTTTCATTCATTGCAGGGAAATGTTCTTCTAATTTGTTTAATTATTGCCTCTCCTCCATCTGTTCCTCCGGCTCCTCTGGAACACATGTTATCTGCTGGTTAGGTGCCCTTGCTGCGCCCTCCGTCTCTTCCCTCTTCCCTAATGATTTCTCTCTCTTTAATTTTTGCTGTGTTTTGAGATGACTCTTCAATCTCATTTACCAGACCACTAGTAACTCTCCTTCAATTTATCTGCTGAATTGTTTAGATGGGAAGTCATGGCATTAGTTCCAGAAAATCTATGTGTGTGTGCGTGTGCATGTTCATGTGTGTGTGTGCACATGTGCACGTGCATGTAATTACTTTCATCTCCTTAAGTGCTCTTTCTTTGATCAGTTTTCCATCTGTCTCTTCCAGAGGCTTGCCTTGACTGGACATGTATTCTGCTTGACCTGAGTGGTCTTCCTCTCTCTGGCTGCTAGACCACCTTAGAGGGGAGAGGTGTGTTTGCAGCGTTTACCTGCCCCCTGGGCTCGTGTTTGCTGCTGGAGTCGTCTCTGAGGCAGTATTCCTGCAGGTGGTAGAAGAGGGAGCAGCCTTTCTCCCACGAGGCTTCAGGGTAGAGGCCAGCAGGCTGCCAGGCCCCTCCTGAGCCGCCTGGAGGAAGCCTGCTTGCTCCTCAGCATCCTACACTCTCCCAGCCTCAGGAGCAGAGAGGACTCCGCCCACTGGGTCAACTTCCTCTGGGCATCCTGGGAGCCGAGGAGGTATGGCAGGCTCATAACCTATCAACATAACCTAGCAAAATAACCTATCAAATAACCTATCAAAAGGGGGATGGCTGAACATGTTATAGTGCATCCACACTATAGTGCTGTACAGTCACTAAGAAGATTAGGGTAAGTCTGTTACGCTCTGGTATGGAATAGTGTCCTTGATACATGGTACAAGGGAACAAAAGAGGCTTCAGAACATAATGAATTCTATGATCCCATTTTAGAAATATTCTATGTAAGTCCATATATACGCTAAGGCTTTTTGATTGCAAGCAACAAAAAGTGGTTGTGGTTAGCTTAAGCAAAAAATAAAATTGCTTTTTGAATGAGTACTGAAATAGCTAATGAATTGGTGGCAAACATTGGGTCATCAAGGTTGAAGAATGGGAAAGAAAAGAACCAGGGCCACATGAAGGCCTCAGAGGCCACGGTTTACAGGTGTCCTTAGAGCACCTCCATTGAGGTGGCTCAGCTCCCAACTCCCAGCCTCTCTGATGCTCCACTGGACAGAAGGCGTGCAACTGCCTTGGCTTGAGTGAGGTATCCATTCTTGGATCAATCAGCCATGTCCAAGAAGTGCAGAAAATATGTAGAATATTCCACAGACCCGTCTCTGTGTATCTCGAGCCATTCTCAAAAAAAGGAACGTTACTGGGGGCCTGGCAGCCACCACACAAAAAGTCCAAACATTTGATCAACACACACACACACACACACACACACACACACACACAGATCTGAATACCCATCAAACTGCTACTTCTAAAAAGTGGGAATGAATATGTAGAAAAGATGAGGGGGCAGAATTTTTCTCTTTTTGCTTGAAATTCTTTAATATTCTTGGAATTTTTGCAGAGTTTTATTATTTTAAAAAATAGAAGAAAGAGAGAGACAGAGAGAGAACCTCTCCTTGTGGCTTAGGCTGCTCACAGCTTGCAGGCTGGTTTCGAAGAGATGGGAAGTAGAGTCCATGCTTCCTTCTAACGCCTAGGTTTGGAAGTTTCAGAGTGTACTTGTACCATATGCTATGGGTTAAAGTCGGTGATGAAGGCAGCCCAGATTCAAGGGGAGGGCATGTAAGTCCCAGTCCTTGATGTGAGGAGCAGCGTGCATGTCCAGGAGGGGAGGAATCGACGGCAGTCATCTTGGAGGCCTGGCCACCACACCCGTACAAGGCGGTGAAACTCTGTGGACATTACTTGAATACTCTATATTAGTGATGTCACGGTTTCGGTTCTAACTCATGATAAAAGTGTCTTGCTTCCATGTGTCCTGGAAAATATCCCACATCTTCAGATTATTGGTTAGTTATCAAATACTTCTGAACAAATCTAGAAAAATTATTTTTTGATTTTCTGTCTTAACTGCAAATTGTAAGCATTTGCCATGTAAGAGATTTCAAGCAGAATGGAATTATGCCAAATAAAATGTGAAAGATCCTTTTAGTATTCATTTCCTCCTTATCCCATTGTTTATCCCCAAATCTACCACTACTTCTTAGAAAAAAGTCACAAATATTCTGGATTTTTCCCCATTTACACTATATCCAGTTTCCCCTATGATTAACATCTTACGCTGGTATGGTACACTTATGATTATAAGTACAATTATAATTAATGAACCAATACTGATACACTGTTATTCTTTAAAGTCTGTAGTTTATTCTGATTCCCTTAGTGTCCATGTCAGTTGTTTTCTGTTCTAGGACCCCAGCCGGGATGCTGAAGCACATTTAGTGTCATGTCTCTTTAGGCTCCTCTAGACTATGACGGTTTCTCGGACTTTCCTTGTTTTTGGTGACCTTGACAGCTTTGAGAAGTACTGGTCAGGTGTTTTGTAAGATACTGTGTACTGGGATTTGTCTTGTGTTTTCCTCATGGTATGGATAATGGGGAGGAAAACCACAGAAGTAAGGTGCCATTGTCCTTGTGTCACATCAAAGGTACATACTATCAACGTGACTTATCATTGTTGGTGTTGCCCTTGATCCCCTGGCTGAGGTCGTGCTTGTCAGGTTTCTCCAGGTAAAGTGCCCCTCCTCCCCCAGCCCTGCTCAATACCACTCTCTTGGGAGGGAAGTCACTGCAGAGCCCGCACCGAAGGAGGGGGGAGTTATGCTCTGCCTCCTGGAGGGCAGAGTGTTACATAAATTATTTGGAATTCTTCTGCACAAGGGATTTGTCTCTTCTCTCCTGTTTACTTATTTATTAAATCACTTATTTATATCAATATGGACTCATGGATATTTATTTTGTACTCTGGGTATAATCCAATACTACTTTATTTATTTGCTCACATTGTTCCAGCTTTGCCCATTGGGAGCTCTTTCAGTTGGCTCCTGTGGTCCTTCGACATGCCCCCAACAATGGTTTTATTTTGTCTCTGTTTGTTCAAGCACCTCCTTACTTCCCGGCACTGCAAGATGCTCCAGGCTCATCTTGTACATTTCCTGTCCCAGTCTTAGAATCATCCATTTTTCACAGTGGTCCTGGTTCCTTTATCGGAGAATGGTGTTAAAAACCAAGATCTTAGTGACACACATTCTTTTTTAAAGTGTAAAGAAAAACTTCCCAGCTTAATTTGGTTCATCTCGGGTTGATCCAGTTTGTCACTTACCAACATTGGTTAGCTGCTCCTCAGCCACCTGGCTTCTCTTCTTCTTGTCTACCAATCAAATGTAGATTTTTAAAACTTCCACTTGGAGAAAACTTCTTATTTTAGAACTTGAGAATAGCGAATTAATGGGTAACTTTTGGGAAAACCTAAGGCATTGGGAAGAAAATTGGGCATTACAGAAATCCATTTACATTTTCTGTCAAAGACGTCATCAACTTGCCTCAGATTTCCTATAGAAAGCAGACGCGAATCCCTCCCACAATGCCGCTGTGCTTGTGTGCGGGCAGTGTGACCTCATTAACAGACAGACCGCTGGTTATTCAGTTTACACACCTAAACATGTGACATTGAAAGTTACCCAGTTAACACAAAATCAAGCAGTAAAAGGTTTGAAGAATAGTCTTTACAACTGTGAGCCGTCTGCTATTAGACCAGAAATGTAAGCTCGGCCGCAGCAGGCTGGCCCATCATGGTGTGTGCCGTGGTGTCCAGCTTACCACAGGGTCCAGGGTTCCTTGTGGGACTTTTCCTGTGAAACCACCACAAACCAGCCGTAAGCTGCTCCCTCTGCTCCTTTCAGGCAAACACTCTTTGCGCTCCCCCCACCCGTGTCCCGTCACCTTCTCCTTTTCCCACCAGTCTTTCTCATGTCATTGTCCAGTCAGTGGAGCCATCTCCTTGAGATTTCCCTCATTTTCTTACGCCCTCAGTTTTCTGCTCCGTTCGCGGAGCTTAAGCAGATGAAATAGAATTAGGAAATATAGTCCCAGCAAGAATCTCCCATATTTTTCCTTGATTCAAATTGTAAAAGGAAGACGCGCAAGATGAAAACAGTATCTCCCACCCTCAGCGCAAACTGGTTCTCTTTTTTTATCAGAATTCAAGCACGTGGAATCATGCGCATAAAGGAAAATGAATAGGCTTTGAAGTCAGGAGAACCGGGTTTGAACCCTGGCTCAGCCATTGATTTGGGCAAATCCTGCCCTTCTCTGAAGCAAATTTTTTTTATCTGTAAAATTGGAATAATAACATCCTATCTCCCAGAGTGGCTGCAAGGCTGATTATTTAAGTCACATAATAAAAGCTGGTTCCTTCCCCTTCTCCTTCCTAAGAAATTTTATGTACGAGAAAACTTCTTGTGAGTTTCTCAATCTTTGATATGACTCTGCAGCCAAGTATTTCTTTCTAGTCTGTTAAGCAGGAGTCACAGAATGATAAAAAGCATCTGTTTTATGGATGAGCAAACTCTGACCCCCAGAGGTGCGGTGACTTGACCAAGATCCAGCCATTGACGACTAGGATGCAATCCCAGTGGGCTTCCAATTCATTCTTGGAATAGCTGCTGAAAATCTACCACATGTCGCATGCCATGCGAGGCACCAGGAATATAAAACTGGAAAAGGCGTAGAGTCCAGAATCTTCTAAAAGAGATAAACACATTCAACAAAGCTTCATATGATGGGATATGTGCTAATGTTCCTCCTGTTGAAGTAATTTAAGAGCCCAGGGCTGCATCTGCATCAGAATGTGAATGTGAAAATCAATTGATTCCAACTGAAGAGGCTGCAGGATGCTTCCGGCCCAGTCAATGGAAGGGAAGTGACTTAGCACAGGGTTTCCTCTCACCCGGAAGCCTCATGCAGTCATTCATGTACGCTTTCATTCCACAGACATTCATAGAAGACCCACTCTGTGCATGCCATCACGCATGGAACCTGGGATGTAAAGATGAACACAGGAAGATCGCTGCCTCAAACTCAGGAACGGGAGTCATGTAAGTTGACAGCTTTCTGAGCCTTTAATATGTCCGCATTCTAAAGCAATCTTAGGAGTAATCTAAGCTTTAATGTGATGTCTTAAATCACGTACTTTAAATTAGAGCCTTATGACTTCAAACGTATGTCTTCATTACGGAGGAATCTCCTCCTTTCCATGCAGGAGGGAAAGGCGATTCTGGGAATGTGGTCAAGATTCAGATTTAGTCTTTAGCTGTCAGGAATAAGCAGTCTGAACGGCCATGGTCGAGAATTGATTTCTAATGCCTGTCAACATCATTGCAGTTGACTTTCAAATCTCACATCTTTTCTCTGACCCTGAAATAGAAATGATAAACTTGACATACACACATATTATGTTATATATAAGTAGTTTTTTAATCAAGTCATACTAACTCAACTAGTTCACCACTGTTAAAATACAATTGCAAAGTTATCAAATTAACGTTATGACAAAATTGGTGTTTATTAATGGGTTTTTCTTTTGTTTTTTCTTGCATCTTCTGAACCATTTTCTCTGAAAATAAGCCAACCTCCCAAATGCTAGGGTGTTAGTGTCAGCACATAACAGCACTGATGGACTAATCAATTTCTTGCTTTTTAGCTTTATCTGCAGGCCCTAGATAAACATTATTTATTCATTTTTATTTGGAACCAGCTTCACGGAACTCCACTGAAAGGATGTGAGATACTATTTTATTTCTATAAATATCTTCTGTTAGTGAGTATAGCACACAGGAAGAAGTGTTGCTTTCAAAGATTTATAATGACCTCAATTACAATGCTTTGAAGAAAGGAGGTGCAGAGAATAATAAATATTCTGTTGATACTTTTCCTCCTAGCCTTGCTAAGGTCTCTCTTCCCCGAAGCAGCTCTAGTCTTCTATTGAGTCAGAAAGAAGAAGAGCCCATGTTCTTTTTTCTAAATTCCTTTTTGCAATATCAAGAGGCCTGCAATGGATGGTAGAACTGTCAAAACAATTTGTGAAGAAAAATAAAAACCCTCCTTTTCAGAGCGCAGTGTCTCCATTCAGTGTTTCTGCAGCCCAACCCGGAATCTTCCATTGAAGCCGAGCCACCTCTCTACGGTAGGAGAATACACCCCAGGCTTGGATTTCAGACCATACAATGCTGGTATAGGAACCGGTGTTTGTTAGAAGTAATATCTTTTCCGGGGGAAACTTGATCACGGGAAAACCTCAGGTAAGCAAACGCTCCAGGGAATGGCAAAAATCAATGGCCTTGTAGAAAAGGTCTTTCCCTAAAGGTCAAATCCACTTTCACTGTAAGGTGCGGGGAGTTCTTTATATAGAGCAGTTCTTAAAGTAGTGAGGGATGCCATAGCTCCTTTCCCCCCTTTAATTTGTAAAGACAAAGCTATATATAAAATCCACACCTCTTCTTGAGGTTTGTATATAAACGCTAAGTAAAACTGCTTTCAGATCCAACTCTATCAGTGACACTGGCATATGGAAATGGAACATGAGTTACTGGTGTCTATTAACATGCTCTGTTCACCCAACGAGCTATAAGGTTATAGGACTTCCTATGTCAAAAAAAAGAAAGAAATGAGGTGACATTATTCATATTGTAAAACACAAATTTTGATAAATTGTCTCTCTTCTCTTCGTGCATCTCTCTCTCTTCCCTCTGCCTTCCTACTATTGCAATTTCTGGCTCCCATACATTGCACTGAATATCTGGGACAGATCAGAAAATATCTCTGCAAAATATAGGAAAAGGAAACACTTTCTTGGGATGTAGGTATTTTAAAGTGCTCCACTAATCATGACCATTATTGTAATTCTTCTGTTCATATTAGGCAAAAGATAAGGGTTGAAGGCATACGCGTTTGGCCTCCCTCTGAGCCAGTTAACAGCATTTGGAAACAGCCATGCCTTCCCCAACAAGGCCTCCTACTCTGATTACTTATGAAACCTGTCTCTGAAGAGAAACTGCTGCCACAGATCATATGGTCTTTACAGCTTTGATTTCTTGGCTCCAAAACCAACAAGATGTTTTTTCGCAAACTGAACTACCTCATCCCGCATCACAGCAAGCCAGGGTAGCCGCTTGCTACGATGCTTTCAAGACGGGAGGCTGCAGGTTCTGTTCCTGAACTGCACTCTCAGAGCCCTCCCACCTCTGAAACTGTCAGTGGAGAGCCATTGCTCATAGCTTTCTGTTCCTCCCGAAGGATCAGGTTTTTTATTGGAATTCAAGTCAACCGTCATGCCTGCTCTGGGCCAGGTATTCCGTGGTGCACTCTGAGCAGAGCCCAAGAGCTTCCCCAGCCTGGGCCTGGGGCTCCCTCCTGCTTGGAAAGCCCCCTTCCTCCAGTCTCAGCCTTCAGCCCTACCGGAGCCTCCCTTCTCTCCGTCCACACTCAGCCACATCTCCACTGACTCCTTCCAGAGGGACTAGCATCTTCTCACCCACCAGAGACTTGAATTATGCGGGAAGAGGAACCTACCCGGGCTGTAACCGGGAGACTCGAGTGCTCCACTCGGAATGGCAGACACCAGTTCTTTTGGCTACTTTGGGGCCAGCTTAATCCCCCTTTCCATACACACCTATAATCCTTGCTCACTACTCAGGTATAATCTTCTCGTCCTCTCCCTTCTGTCCATCCTGCTCTGGACTTCTCCCTCACACTTCTTTCCTGCCTCCCTCTGCAACCCTGTTCTACAGTTAACAAAATCCCCCATATCCTCAGCTGCTTCCCTAAAGGCTCCATCCCTGGCCCCGAGACCAGCCTCATTCTAAATGATGCTCCTTGGCCCCTAGGCTGCAGCCGGTGTAGTGACAGCTGCCCATCCCCCAGTCCCCAGAGCCTCCACACCCTTCACCTCCACCCTCAGGGAAGATGGCCCCACCCTATACCTTTGAGCCTCTTGCCCTTCACCTTCGGGCCCCACCTCCCCATCTTCACCAGCCACCTTAGCACTATCCCTCTCACCCAACAGCCTCTATTATTCAACCGGGGTGGCTTCATATCCAAATGGATGACTGTCTAACACTCTGATCTCTGTCGCGACGTCTTCTGGTTGATCACCAGCCTTATTTCCTCTTCATCCCAGACACTTGTTTCCCAGCCTCCCTGCCACGTGGGTGTGGTCACGTGACCGAGTCCTAGTCAGTACAACACGGGCACAGGCAATATATGCCCCTTTCTGGCATGGGCCACAGTCATCCCCATGCCTGCTGCCCTTTTGCTGACTGGAGTGGAGAACCTCAGGGTGGCGTCAGGACCCACTCGTAGAAGATGCCAGAAGCACCAGGTGAAAGCAACAAGGGTTCTTGAGTCACTACTTGGAGAAGAGCTACCCAGTGAGGAACACCCACATCAGCCTGCTGTGTGAGTGAAGAGTAAACTTTGCTGTATTAAACCACTGAGATTTAACCACCCAGCTCGGTCACAAATCACCAATTTTCTCTTCACTGCAACCACTCTGTTACCAATCTCTTCAACTCCGTTTACATTTGTCCTCCACTAAACTCATCTGGAAAACCCTCTACCCTGGCTGGGTCCAGTTCTCTGCCTTCTCTGCCTTTCTACTCAGAGGGTCAGTGCTCCTGAGGAAAACGACCCCACCAGGCCAAGTGTTTCATGCGTGGGCAGTAACCTGAGCAGGCCTCAGTGCCACCAGAGTCCTGCTCTGTTTTGCTGGTCGCCTCTCCTGTGCTCTGCTCTCCTCAAACCTCAGACTCTGTGCCCAACCCCACCAGCAATGTGCCAGCCAGCTCACACAGCATCTTCCTCCTATCTTTCCTTCCCCCAACCACCCGCACAGCGGAAGAGCCAAACCACCTTCCATCCAAGGCCCTCCCTTCACTGATGCTCTCCCCTCCAGCCTTTCAGACGCCCTCCCTTCTGTAGCTACAATGTTCCTTCTCTGCATGCCCCTCCCTATAAGCATTGAACATGCTGTCCCACCCTCACTGTCCCCATCCTGCTCCTTAACACTGTCTCCTTCCCTTCGAAGATAAACTTCCTGAAAGAGTGCCCTCCTTACCACCTCCCCCTCCTCTCCGCCCGCCTTCACCGTGCCAGTGAAGCTGTTCTCACTGAGATCGCCAATGACCTACTTGTCAAGTCCTGTGGACACTTTTCAGCTCTTACCTTATTTGACCCTCAGCAGCATTCTACAGCATTGGCCATTTCCCCAAAGGAAAGCCATCTTTTCCTTTGGTTTCAGTGACTTCTCACTCTTGGTTTTCCCTCTACTTCCCAGGCTATACCTTCTCCACATATGTCTCTGTCTAGCGTCTTCTTTAAATGTTCAGACTTCTTTTTGTCTTCGCCATTCTCATGGATACACACACTCTCAAGGCAATCTTATTCACTGTCATATCTTCAAGGATTCTTTCATCTGATGGCTCCCAAAGTGGAAATATCCATCCCAGATTCTTCTGTGCAGCTAGGGATTTGTCTTAGTCCGTTTGGGTGGCCACAACAAAAACACCGCAGCCTGGTGGCTTATAGACTACATAACATGTATTTCTCACGGTTCTGGGGGCTGGAAGGCCCGGATCAAGGCGCCGGCACACTCTGTGGTAAGAGCCCTCCTACTGGTTCGTAGGCAGCCGTCTTCTTTCTGTGTCCTCACGTGGCAGAGGGACGAGGGAGCAATCTGGGGCCTCTTTTATATAAGGACACTAATCCCATTCCTAAGGGCTCCACCTTCATGACCTAATCACCTGCCAAAGGCCCCACTTCCAAATACCATGCCACTGGGGGTTTGGGTTTCAACATATGAACTTAGGGGGATAGGAACACTCAGTCTAGAGCAGAATTCCTACGTACGACTCCATATTGAACATCTGTCTCCACTTAGATGTACCTGTGGCATGTGGATCTCAAATTTCCCAAAGCTAAACTCATGATCGACCCTTTCCATGCCCCAAAGCCTTCCTTCTCCTGCTGTTGCTATCCCAGTGCAGGGCCTCTCCGTCCATGCAGGAGCTCGAGCCCAGAAATTCAGGAGTCACCTTTGATGCTGCTCTCTCCCTTAAGCCCCACGTCAGTCCCTCAGTAGGTCCTGTTGACTCTTCTCCTAGATGCCTCTCGAGTCTATTCACCTGTCTCAGCTCCCACAACAGTAGTCTAGTCCGGGTACCACTATGTCCTGTCCAGAGCAGCCCAGCAGCTTCCTAAGCAGGCTTAGGGTTCTCATTTTCCCTCTTACTGATGCCTTACCCACACGGCTAGAGTGATCCCTGTCTGAAATGCGAACACGATTATCTCCTATCCCCACTTAAAATGCTTACTGACTTCCTCCTTCCCTGAGGACCACAGAGTTCCTAGACGCCACCCCCGACTTATAGAAGGGGAATCTACCAGAAAAATTCATAAAAATTCTCGTGATAACACTCACCAATGGTGTTTGCTAAATTTACAGCCTCTTGGACCCCTTGCCTGGAGAATCTAGTTCAGAGAGCTTGAGGTGGGGCCTGGAAATGTGTATTTTAACTAGTCCTCCACATGCTGGTTGTCATCAGGAGCATTTGGAAAACAATGCTCAGGTCCATAAGCTCCATGTAGGCAGGGGTCATTCCTTTCCTGTCTGTATCTCTATCAGTTACATTTCAGCACTAGTACAACGCCTGTGTGTTAACAGAAAGTAAGGAGGAAAGAAGAGAGGGAATGATACATGAAATAAACATGACTTTTGTCGTATAGTCAGTTTACTGAGTTTGTGGCATCTCTTCCTGAGAGTTCAATTAGTAAAGTCAAAAGGGCTAATTTACCCACCTGCCTGGGTAACGCAGTGTGTTGCCAGCAGAGCATCTAATCAAGGTAGCCATGCTTAGCATGCAGTTAAAGTCAGCTACACTCAGGGTTCCTCAAATTTGAGTAATATGAGGAGCCCTTTAAAAAATAAAATCTTTCTAGGGCTGGCCCTGTGGTGTAGTGGTTGAGTTTGGTGTGCTCTGCTTCAGCAGCCCAGGTTCATGCGTTTGGATCCTGGGTACAGACCTACACCACTTGTCAGCCATGCTGAGGCAGTGTCCTACATACAAAATAGAGGAAGATTGGCACAGATGTTAGCTCAGGCCTAATCTTCCTTGGCAAAAATAAATAAATAACTGAACAAAATCTTCTTAACAGACGCAGGGTTGATCTCTATTGTTTTTATTAAAATGTTTCTTGGATCTGTGTAAAACTATATATAAATGCCTTATACAACTTATATTATTATAAACCAAAACAAACAAACGAAATACAAGCAAAACTGCAAAGCCAATAAAGCTCAAGTTAGCAGCATTAATTTGAAGTGGTAACTGACACTAAATAGCGTCTCACCAGGTGGCCCTCCTCCTGTGGCCTGCAGAGCAGCCTCCGTGTTGGGCCGGCCTTGGCTGTCTCGTGCTGTACGTGATTTGGTTCCGCAGCTCTCACTTACAAGGCGGCCATCCCAAGGAAATAGCATATGCTCCTATGCTGTTTTTCTTAGATTATCGTTGCCATGAAAACACAGGGGAGAAAGTCTCCATAGAGAAGTATCCTATCCCAGAGCACGCACCTGTGGATTCCACTTTGAGTGACACTTCTGTAACCGGTGGACTGATTTGCTAACTTGCCCAAATGGTGATTCTTTGCACTCATGCTCTCCGACTCAACAGGAAGCTGCTGGACGACTTGGGTTATCGTCTATTCCCAGGGCCTAGAGCAGTACTTGTCATCAGTCATTGTTTTAGTCGAATGAGTTGATTCTAGAACAGGAGCATCCGAAGTGTGAGAATGTCGGAGGGCGGGCGTCCTCTTTCCAGGAGACGGGCCGCCAGGCCTGAGGGGCTGTGCGCTCTGGCTTGCCAGCTTCCTGCCTCTCGCCGGGAAGAGCCTGTGGTTCGCTGGGCTGTGACTTCACCAATCAGCCTTCTGCTGGTGCCTGGCTTCCCCAGGGGCTTTGCTTCGAGAAGGAGAGGACGTGCTGACCAGTGCAGCCTCCTGACAGTCTCAGTTCTCTGTCAAATTAACAAATCGGCAGTCTAGCTTGTGTGTGTGAGTCCCTTGAGAACAGACAATGTGAGTCGAACCCTGAAGGCTTTGCCACCTCTGGATGGAGATAACTCTTCTGCCTGCTATTGGGAGGATTAAACAAGACAGTGTTTGCAAAGTGTCCTTTATGCCTAAAGTAACCTCAGTGAGCGGGATATGGAGCAATCAGAGCCCCCACCCTAGGCTAAAATGTCCTTTTACGGGGAGGAGAGATGGGGCGAGCGGAACAAGACTGAATTTATACCAACGTGTTCCATAAATGTTGTCATCTCTGGTGTGCCTGTGTTGTTTGGTTTTGTTTGGGTTTTCGGGGAGGGCAGAGACAGCAGAGACATGCTCAGCAGCCTCTGATTCCTAACATGAAGCTTCAGCGGCTGCCACCTCTGCTTACTTTCTGCTGGTCCTGGGGAGCAGTCTTTGGAGTTGCAAGTAATTTCTCAAAATATCTAGAACACTTTTAAAATCCTGGGCAAAAATACTCGTTGAATCACAATGTTTATGTGGCTCCTGACAACAAGAAACATCTACCTCACATCAGCAGTGATGTCATTTTTTGTCATCTGTCTCTTGGAACTATTAGGGGATTTATGCAAAGATGAAGAACAAAGAATTGCCCCAACCCGGGTAAACCAAGACCTCTTTGCATGGTTAATAACCGTATTTTTTTCCTGAGCATCCTGACATTGGACTATTTATAGCACCCTAAAGTATCTAATTCTCCATGGGTCACAGGAATGTTGTTGTTTCAAACTGTTGCCAAAGTAATTTCTAAGATACTTTCCAAGATTTTAAGGAACACTTCAAAACTCATGCTGGGCCTATCTTTCACTACATTTTTTGCGTAAAAGCACAAATCTGCTTAATCCATCACACACATTCTGGCCAGGTCACTTTGAGCCCTTGTCACTGCTTTTCACAGAGCAAGTTAGGAGTCAGCGCCGACCAGCTTCACCCTGTAGGAGAGCACTGGAGCCCAGCGCTGGTGTTCCCACCAGGCAACTCTATGCAAAGTGTATTTGCCAGATAAGCTTTCTGCCAGATCATTCTTTTTGTTATTGACTGGCAGTCCATGCTCTGAAATCAAATGAGCTGAGGGCAAACGACAGGAGCATGCACACACACACACGTACACAGGAGGAGAATGAATCCCACTTCTCTTGGGTTCTCTGTGGTTGAATCTCCCAAAATCTTGTGTTTCCAGTCATATCCAAGTGCCACACTTTAAGCTGCACCTGTTTTACAGGCTGAAGAGAACTGCTGGGAGAGTGTGGCTCCCATTTACTCTAGGATGCACGGACTCGGATAAAGACCATTCCGGCAGGCAATTCTAAAATGAACCTGAGTCCTTTATTGGTGTCTTATATATAGGAAGTTGAATGGAGTTAACAAAAGGTCAAGGGGCTTCTGAGAGTTCACCAACATGGTCAGTTCTGGAAATTCATCAATGTCTCTGAGGTACAAAGCCAGTATAGGATCATCCTCATAAGACCCGCATTTTATCTGTGATCTCACCGACCCAGGGAACCAACGTGTGATCAGAGGAAACAGATGTGTGGTCAAATAATTAAGATTCACCCAGAGAGGGGAGCAGCAGGCACCACGGGAGGACAGTGGACAGAGGATCATGTGGTGTGAGGAGAGAGGCAGGAGGTGGGACGTGACGAGCACCCAATTACCACTTGTTCCATGAAATGTGTGCTGCATAAGTTGACGTCCTAGCTGGGCTTTACAGGATGAATAGGAGTTGGTGGGCAGAGAAGAGGAGAAAGAGCACTGAGAGGGAGGAAGTGGTTTGAGGAAAGGGCACTTCGAACTAAAAGCTTGGACAATTCTGAGGGATGGTGGAGACAAAATATGAGCATCACAGAGGTGGAGGAAGCCAGATATCCCCTCACCCTCCCTCTGACTTTACATGAGGACCAGAGAGGAGGAAGAGCCCCTCAGCGTTTGAGGATCTGGGATTCCAAATCTTATGCTGAAAAGTGATAAATAAGGGGAAAGAATCAAGCATGAATCCTGCTTGTGATATAGAAACCACACCTCGGGCACATCTATCAACCAGTTCTAATATATAGTTAGATCCTGATTTGAACAAAGCATGAAGAAAAAATCAGGGCAATTTGACTCTGACTCTAATATTTGATGGTATTAAAGGATTATTAAATTTTTTGGAGTTATACCGATATTTGGTTGTGTTTACAAGAAAGAGTCTCATCTCTTTGAGATACATACTAAATATTCAAAGATGAAATGATATGATGGCTGGTATTCGCTTTGAATAATCCAGTGTGGGACAAGAAGGGGAAATTCAGATAAAATGAGTTTGGCCATGAGTTGATAGCTGCTGAAGCTGAGTGCACAGAAGTTTATCAGACTATTTTCCCTACTTTTGCGTATGTTCAAAATTTTCCATTAGAAAAGGTCTAACAAACACAAGCCCGCCCGGCCAGTCAGTCAGTCTGACAGTCAGGACTGGACTCATAAGTCATCTTATTCTTAGGACTTGAGCCTCTGGAACTGACTGCTGGCCAGATTTATATTTATCACTAAAGCAGTTGGATTTTAAGCATTTTTATCTGCTTACAGAAGAATGATGAAATAATAGCTCACACTGAGAACGTTACGTGGACCTCAGCTTGCTTCTGAGAGTTTTGCATGTACCAACTCATTTAATCCTCACGACAGCCCTATGAGATGGCTCATTATCATTATCCCCATTGCACAGGTGAGGAAGATGGGAAATGGGTTCATAATTCGCCCAAGGCCTTACAGGGAGAGCGTGGCTACTGATCGTCTCGTTCCTGAGTCTATGCACTCAGGCAGCGCGCAGCGTACTTCTCGATGATTTGTACAGTGGAGGCAAAGTCTTTAGCTTTGCTTACGTGCTGCATCACTTATTTATTTCTGCTTAACAAACCACCCCAAAACCCAGGGGCTTAAAATGACAACTATCCATGGTATCTCACAGTTCTGTGGGGTGGCTGGGCATTCCTGGGCTCTCGGGGAGACTGCATTCAGCTGGAGGGTCCCCCCGGGATGGCTGGTTCTCTTCTCCACAGCAAGGATTGAAAACCCGGGGAGCTAGAGAGTCGATGAGAGGAGAGACCCTGTGGGCTGGGCCTTCGGTGCCTTTTAAAATATTAAGTGTATCAATGTTTGCATGCAGATAGATAAAAAAGATGATTATTTCTAAAAAGTTTATAATAAACCTGCAGCCCCTCTGGGCCTCACCAGCCATCCAGGTCCCTAGAGGCAACTACTTTCTGCTCTGTAGCCCTATCTTGTGGTCGTTCAGTTTCTACCAGGTGCACTTACACCTTCTCTTGGCTGCCCCCACCCTCGCCATACAATCACGTCTCTCTCTGACTAAAGCCACACGCAGGGTTTTTATTTGCATCCTCAGCTCTTGAGCCAAGTATTGCACTAAGATTACACTTCCTTTCTTCAACTACTTTTTCCCCTGAAATTTAAAAATTATCTCATTTTAAAATTAGTTTTTAAAAAAATAGTTGCTGTCTTCCTACACACTGTAACCACTTATAAACTACCCCTTAATCACTGTTTGCTACACCATCAAATCTGTCAGAAAATGTATCATTCTTCCTCTTCTACTTTGTTTTGGTTTTTGTTTTCATTGAAGAAATTCTTCCAGAAGCCCCCGTTCCTCCCTGGGCAGGAGAGTGCTGACTGCTGACTGCTACTTAGCCTGTGGTCCAGCTGTCGCCCCAGGGCCTCCCTGGCCAGCATCGTGGGAATTTTCTTTGCCTCTCTTGGCATTTCCTGCCTCTGGCTCCCTCCCTCCTGGTTTATTTCCTCACTGCACAGGGGGTGTGTAGGTATGGGGGGGGCAGTGTTGGGAAGAAGGGAGGGGTGACACTCTGAGAAAGGTGAAACTCTGTAAGTCTACAAGTGTCACTATTCTCTCCTGATATTTGATTGGCAGCCTGGGTGCAGAATTCAAGGTTGAAATTATTTTCCCGTCAGGAATTTGAAGGCATTGCTCCAATCTGTGTGAGCTTCTTCACTCGCTGTTGAGAGGACCGATAACGCCTTGATTCCTGATCGTTGAATGTGGGCTATTTTCCCCAGAACCTTCTTTTTATCCTGCTTTTCTGAAGTTGCCCAATGATGTCCATCAGTACAGGTGTCTTCGTTTGTCGTGCTGGGCACGTGGGTGGGACTCCTCGTCCTTAAATCTGGAAAAGCTGTGCTCTTTTTGGAGCACGGTCCCATCCTCCTTCTCTTCTTCCTCCCTGAAACTCCTCTAGTTCAGATGCTCTGCGTTTTATAAGGACCTTTGAATGCTCTTGTCTTCCCTTTCCAACTGCCCCACTCCATTTAGCCATTTTCTGGGAGATTCCGTAGACTTCATCTTTCAAGTCATATACTAACCTTTTAATTTCTATTAATATATTTTTAATTTATGAAGTTCTTATTTTCTGATTACTCCTTTTTACAGCATACTCATTTTATGAAAGCAGTTTCTTGTGTCTGTCTGAGAATATTAATTATATTTGCTTTTGAGTTTTCTTCTGCTCCATCGAGCTTCCTCTGGGTTCATTTTTTTGCGTGGTCTGTTTTGGTCTTTGTCTTTATAAATGTCTGGGCTCCTTGGCTCTCGGTTTATATGAAAGAGTCAAACAGTAGAAAGCTGGCTGGAACCTCTATGTACATGATGGGGGCGTGACCACCGGGGGGCTTCCTATGTGGGGTCAGGAGGTAAGCTGGTATTTTCATTGGGGAACGCCAAATATCAGTAACTGTAGGATTTTGCCCCTCAGGTCCCTTGAATTCATGAGCGCTTCTGGGACTTCTGTGAGGCCAATTGGCTTGTTTCTCACGAGCCCTGCGTTTGAACGTCCTCCTGTTAGGTAATTTACAGTTCTTCCGTCTGCTTTCTCTATCCACCTATTGTGGTGGGAAAGATGTTTTCCAGTTTAATAAAAAATGGAGTTTTTGTTTCAGTTTCTTCTTCTTCTTGTAGTCTGGGAGCATTTTAAAGAGGAAAAGGGGGAGAAACATCTTTATTCCACCACCCAGGACTGGATTTTAGAGAAATTTTGGTGAGGATTGTAAATAGGAAAGAGACTTTGGGGGTACAATAGGCAGAATTCTAAAGATGCCCTCCCAGGATTCTCGTCCTCTGTTCTTCACTCAAGCGCTAGTCTGAGGATTGCTGTGAAGAACTTTGCCAATGGAGTTAAGGCCGCTAATCGGGAGATTATCTTGGATTTTCCCGGTGGGCCCAAGGTGATCACCTCAGCCCTTAAAAGCAGCAAAGGAAGGCAGGCGAGTCAGTCAGATGCAGCAGCGGACAAGCGGGAGAGATGAGGCAGAAGCAGAGGTCAGAGAGATGCGCAGCTTGAGAAGGACTTGATCCAGGATTCTTGGCTTTGAAGACGGAGGGGACCAGGAGCCGAGCAATGTGATCAGCCCTTGGACGCTGAGAACAACTCCAGGTCAGCAGCTGGCAAGTAAACCAGGAACCCCTTCCTATAGCTCTGGAACTGAATGCCGCCAACAGCCTGAATGAGCCACCGGAGAGCAGATTCTCCCCAGAGCTTTCCCACGAGAGCCCCGGCCGGCTGACACCTGGGTTTTAGGCTGGTGTCCAGTGGAGTACCCAGCTGAGCCCGTTGGACTTCTGACCTACAGATGACAAGTGGTGGCTTTACAAAGTCGCTACATCTGTGGTATTTGTTAGGGCAACAATAGAAAACAAATACAGGGTGATGGCTTCAGTGTGTGTGAGAGAAGCGGAGAGCAAATGGACACCAGGAACGTTGGTGCCCATGTGACTGGAGAACCCCGGGGTGTTCTCAGAAGACTTCACTTCACGTGTGATGGAGCCATCAACACACTCAGCACTCTGAACCCCATCTTTGAGTTGGGTGGATGGAAATGATCACCAAAGAGACAGTTACGTTGTTTCAATGTGTGCTGGAGATTGTTATGGTACCTGAATGTCTTTTCTCAGTATTCCTGCCTCGTGTCACCCCTTCCCACGTTGGCTATGGGCTTGGCCATGTGGCTTGATTTGGCCAATGATACACCAGTAAATGTGGCACCAGCGCAGACTCGAGAAGCCTGGGGCATTGGGGTCCACATCTTCAGAGTGCTGCCAGACCCCTTGTGAGGGAGATGCTGCTGGATGGACGAGGGAGGGGAGGCCTGAGGGGCTGCAGGGCTATTAGAAACTCTTTAGAAGTAACTGTCCTTTTAATCCATTTACAACATGGAAACATTGATATATTCAAAACAGCACAAAATCCAGTGGTCTCCCAACTCTCCCAGATTTTCAGCTCTGCCCATTATCTCCTCTAACATCACAAAAGACCCAGACTCCTCCTTAAGAGGCGCAGCAGGATGGAGAAGGAAGGTGGAGGAATTACCACATGCATGTTAATTTCTCTCCTTTTATCCTGTCTCATAAATAAAAAAATCATCCTCGTTGTGGTTGAGTGGGTGGTGGTGGTTCACGTCTCCATGTCTGATTTCATAAATATGTGCTTCAATTAGCTTTTGCAAATGAAATAACTGAGTCCTCATTCAATTTTCTATTTTAGAAGGACCATTAATCTGGAAAACAAATAAAAATAAATTAATTTTTAATGGCTAATGTATATTTTCTCAAAATGAGACTTATAACATTAATATAGCTTTAAATAGAAACTGTAAGACCTCAAACTCTTGTTTTCTCTCTTCCTGGGCTAATTCTTTCAAGTAGCATCTCTGAGGGTCAGTGACACATACAGAACCATTCAAGAAGAGGGTGTATTCTTTGCACCTGTTGTCTGCTTGTTTTTAAGACTGAGAACAATCTAATCGTCCCTAAGCACTTTGACTTGAGAACTGCATCTTTTCCACCAGGCGCTATTAATAGCAAGAAGCTGGGCAAGGATTTCAAAAATCAAAGTACAATCGAACCTCCTTTAATGGAAATGTTCAGGGGACGACTTATTCTGGTTAATTAAATTTTCTGGTTAACTAAAAATTAACCCGACTCCCTTTGTTCAAATCTTTCCGCAGAAAAATCTTTCTAAAACGCATTAGCCCCTTTAATGCCTTAGGAAGAGTGGGGTGGTAACTGTAACTGAATCTTTGTTTGATGGTCCAAGTCCTTGCAGGGCCTCAGAAAGATCATTGAGAACATAAATATTCACGTTAGTGTATGGTGGGTGTTGAATGGATAATCAGCTCAAGATACAATCTGCAAGTGTGCGTGTGTGTGTGCGTGTGTGTGTGATACACATCACATGTACTCCATTTATGTCTGTGTACTTTTGTGCTCTTGTCTTGAAAGCAGAAAAAAACATCTTGTCCCATTAATTGGTTTGATTCAACCTTTCTCTATATGATCATAATTAGATTTCTCAAGACCAACTTTCAAAGGATGTGGGTGTGGTGCTCCACATTATGTAAAGTTGTCACACGGCTGTCATCATTCTTTAAGAATTTTTGCCCCCACCTTCTTTGTTTTAACTTATAAAAAGACAATATAACAACATGACAGACAGTATAACAACACAATGATTTTCAGTTCTACACACTACGTTTTAGTCTTCATATGCATCTCTATTTCCACACAGTTGTGACTATAGTGTAATATAATTTTATATCTTGTTTTATTTACTTAATACCACATAAGAAACACCTTCAATGTTGCAACCCATCTTCACATCCATTCATTTGTCCAACAAATATTTGCTGACTGCCTGCGATGTGCCAGGCGGTGCCATTCTAGGCGCTGGGTACAAAGCAGAGAACAAAAAGACCAAAAATCCCTACGCTTGTGGAGCTCACATTATCGCGGATGATCACGTTAAATGGCTGCAGAGTTCCCTTTTGCCTTTAATATATTTTCATGCTCGTTGGATGGGCCTTGTGGCCTTGGGGCCCTTGGGGCCCTGTGCTGTCTCTGTAATACTCTCTATGGAAACCAGCTCTCAGGCTCTGGGATGCTGTAAATCACTCTAAGGCGGAAAAAATAACAGCAGCTAACGTAGCACTTACGTAGCACTTAGCCCTGCGCCAGGCATTGTTCTAAGCACCTGTACTACACATTCCGCTTGCACAACACGCCGATGAGGTAGCTACTATTAATAGCCCCATTTTTCAGAAGAGGAAATTGAGGCAGGGTTGAACAAAGACATGAAGCAATGTATTTTGAGACCGTTGAAGCGATGGTTCGTTCTGACTAATAGCGACAATGGAACCTAACTTTCATTGAATGGTCATTATGTGCCACGTATTGTTCCGAGCTTATCAGCTCTTTTAATCTTCACAACAATCCTATTTTAAAAATGAGGAAACCAAGACACAAATTAGTAAGTAACCTGTCAAAAATCACACAGCTAGTAAGTGGTAGAGATGGGGAAGAGCCTGGCGGAGCTGAGGAGCATAAACTCTCAGTTACTTCCTCTCCCTGGCTGACATTGTAGCATCTTGTTCCAGAGGGAGCTTGCGTTATAAGAGTAGAAAGTGAACACTGTTGCATCTGTGATGTGTGACTGCTGAGGCAGGAAATTATGATCATTCTCCATGGACGGTGGCATTTGGACTCTGCTGTTTTCACCTCAAGGACAACTTGACCAGATCACAGGCAAACGTCAGACTCGTGAGAAACCATCCACTGACAATGGTTCATGCTGTTCACAGATAAATTTATTACCAAAGCACAAAGCGTGATAGCACCTTCTTGGTGACATAGAGATCTAAAGCTTGACTTGGAAAATTAGACTCATGGAGATTACCAACACAAAATAAAACTCCAGACGTTAGACCTTCTTAATTACATTTAGATCTGTCTGATTTCACCTAGATAAAATTGGAATCAGTGAAAATGAGGGCAACAAAAGAAAACCCAAGGTGGCAAAAATATAATCAGGAAAGTTGGATACAGACAAAAACTTGAATGGTAAATCCATCTTCTGTTGGAAGTTATACATAAAGGAGAACGGATCCCAGCGAAAATAATTTCAGTAAAATAAAAATGAGAATATAAACAAAAATGGAAATGGTTTCACTACAATGTACAGAAAATTAATCAAGGATGTAAATTTCATAACGGTATTTGCCCTGGAAAATGTGTATCAGTTCTTTCAAGATGAAAATTCATTAAGGCGAATGCCGTTCTGATGACAATACCTTATTCAAACATCCAGAGACAAACATTCTCAGCGTCAAGCAGTGGGACCCAATCATCCTATATTAAAAATACCGCGGCAGAGATGTGGCTGAGCTTGTCGGTGTCTACCCAGAACCCATCGCCTCTGTGTTGTTTATCCACTGCCAAAGAGCCTATGTTACACATCATCTTTAATCAATTTACTGTAGTTCTTTTAAACATTCTGGAAAATTTAGTTTGAACCTCAAACTTAATTTGGCATTTAGACTTAGAGGCAATAAACAAACATTTATTGATCATCTACTATCTGCTTCTGCTCTGTTAGCAGCTGTGGGCATTCGTCCAAGAAGACCCAATCCTTGATTTCAGGGAACACAAAATCAAATTGGAGACTAGAGACACATGAGGGCGTAATTGAGAAGATAAGAGAATATATGATAGATAATGAATGAGCAGCAATTCAGAGTCGTGAAAACACTCTTTTTTTTTGTTTTTTTGGTGAGGAAGCTTGGCCCTGAGCTAGCATCTATTGCCAATCTTCCTCTTTTTTTTTTTTCTCCCCAAAGCCCCAGTGCATAGTTGTATATCCTAGTTATAAGTCCTTCTAATTCTTATACCTGGGATGCCACCACAGCATGGCTTGATGAGCGGCGCTAGGTCCACACCCAGGATCCGAACCGGTGAACCCTGGGCCACTGAAGCAGAGCGAACTGATCTGAAGGTTGACGCCCATCAGTCTACATGAGACTTTATTCCACAGATAACAGACAACCGTGGAGGATTTTCAGCGTAGTAATTGTGCAGTGTCAAGATGACCCTGATAACAAGAGCAGTGACGCTTTATTGACTGGACCAAGTGCCTTGTGTGTGTCAACTTGTTCAACTCTCGTCATCTAAAGATCGGGTAATATTAGCTCCATCTGTATTGACTGAAGCTCTAAGAGGCTAAGGAAATTACTCAAATCACACAGTTATCAAACGGCTTAGCCAAGACTTGAACCCTGGTGTGTTTTAATTCAATTTCTGTACTTCCCTCCCTCGGGGATTCACTGGTGGTGACAAGAAGCATGGACAGGACAACACTTGGACCATTTGCAGCCCTTACGCTTGGGTGTCTGAAATATGAAAATGAAGATTTGCCAATCTGTGACTCAAGCAGAGACTTAGTGATGAAAAGACATACACTTCCTCTCACCATGTGTTTTCAACACTGCCTCTCCCGAGCCTGGGACCCCTCCAAGGATGAATTGCTTGGAATATGAGGACAAAATGGAGAAGTGTTCCGTCCATTACTGTAAGATCAAGTCTGACTTCATCTCCGTCTTCAATTAATCATTCTCAATCAGATAACTCCAAGAGGTGTCAGGTTTTGCTCGATGAACTCAAAAGGAAAATCTGTTTCCTATCCTCTTCAGACTTACTTATCTGAATATTTGCGTTTAGTATTTGACCAATGCTAATGTCTACTGTTGGGTGTCGTGATAGTAAACCCACAAATTCTTTCCATCTTTAGACAAATGTTTCACTGTGTATTAATTTTGATTCATCTCAATAATGGTGATAATATAACATTCATTTGAGGTTTCGGTAGCTAGTACTTGCATCTTGACACAAATTGCTTTATAATTCAGTCTTTATTTTCTGGTTGCCTGAAATAGTATCCTCAGTAGCTAAGGCCTTTCGTCAAAAAACTGCTCCCAAATATTGTGTTCTAATGCCGCTTTATTTGCTGTGGAGCAGAGTTTTAGTGAACTCATGGAAGGTTTGAAATCCAACGTCCATCCACTGCTGAACCACCGGGAGCAATAAATGGCCTTTTCCTGTTGGTGATTGAATAACAGAGTGCAGCTGAGGCATCTCGTAATCACCAGGACCAAATATGCTACTGAATGAATTCTCCTACTGTGGGAGAAATCTTTCTAACACACAGGAGGAAAGGAGGAAAGAAACCAGCCTCTCAAAGCTGTGGGCTGTGGCAGGACCGTGATGGTTATCTTCCTGGGGGATCATCAACATCCCCTAAAGGTGGAATGACTGGCTCAGCTGAATGGGCCAGGGAACACGAATCTGAAATCAAACGTTGGTTGAAGGGCACAGTCAATGAGGAAAGGCAGCGGATGTATGTGGACAATCACGTGTGCCGGGGTGTAAGTTTGGTTCATTTGGAATTGAGAGCAGCTGAATCTCCTTGTTGCTCAGTGATCAACACATCTTCTGGGAAAACCATCCCGTTTCAGACAACTTCCAGCCTGAGGATTCGGCAGGACTCTCTCCCTCTCACATAATTTCACTTCCTTAGCGTGTCACTGGATGAGCAGCGTCAGCCTCCTGTGGAGCTCATTAGAAATGCGGGCTCTCAGGCTCCATTGCAGACCTGTGGCATCAGAATCTGCTTTTTAGTAGGATTCCAAGGTAAGTCACATGCCCATTCGAGTTGGAGAAGCACTGCCCTGCGAGAGGGGTGGAAGGAATGTTGCAGGATGTTTGAGGGAACTTTCAAACTGATTGGGAGACGACGTAGTGGAGGAAGGAAAGGAAGAGTTTCATTAGCATGAAAACCGAGAAAAATGTTCTCAGGAGCCAAAAAGGGACATTCAGTAAAGGAAGGGTGAGACACTCATGTCTAACATTGTGGAAAGCTGAGGGAGGGCATATCTGTAGGATTCTACTGGACTTGGCAAACGGAGGCTCTAGAGGCAGAGAAGGAAGGCAGATGGCGGGGAAGCATGGTCAGGAATAACGACGGAGGGGCTTGACTTGCTCGAGACGTTCGACAGCTTTGGCGTGAGAAGAGGTTTGAGAGATGGCCGTGGGAGTCAGGAGCACCGGTGAGGGCGAAGGGAGGGCACGCTGAGGGGTTGATGGAGGATGCAGACTGGGAGATAATGCTTCAGGGCTGGTGGGGGTAGAATTCTCAGTACAGACAGGGGAGAGCATTTACTGGAGGAGGGGACATCCTCCTGGTACAGAGGAGAGAGGCTGTGGATGATGAGGAGGAAGACGCCGAACCTTATGCCAGAGTGAGAGGGAGCCTTCTTAGGTCAGCGAGCGGGGAAGCCTTCTGCCGAGAACTCACAGGAGAACCTAGAGAAGGCTGAAAGAGATAAACGCTCAACGTTTTGCTTTTCAAAAAACTCTTACAGTGATGAAGGGAATCTTTACATGCCTCTACTTGAGGTTACAAAATATGTCTAATAAACAGTATAATTGGTTACTCGATTAGATTTCTGGGTTTGGATTTCAGCTGGTTGAGATATAAGGTTAGCATATGCCATGTGTGAGCCAGCATCTGGGGCTCCATGGATCAAAAGCAGCCCCGTTTGTCCTACATGTCAAGTGTTGCCTTCTCACATCCCAACAATTAGGTCTCTGAGCCCCGAGTCTATTCAATTTGTAATCTTGAAACTCCCAGTCACCCCCAATTGAGAGATCCAACAGCTTTTTTCCAATTATCTTCTTCCTGTCTTTCTGCAACATTTGAAAGAATTGACCACTCCCCTTTCAGTAAAACTGCCTTACATCTTTTTAAATCAACAATATTGAGTTATTATCTATCTTCAATAAAATGCACCCATTTTAAGCGTGTAGTTTCCTGAGTTTTGACATATGTATTTACTCATATAACCACCACCACAATTAAGATATAGAACATTTCCATCATTCCAAAATATCCAAAGCACCACAGGAACTTCACAGAAATATAATCCTACGAGAGGCACTCTTTCGTGTGGACTTCTTTTGCTCAACATGATGTTCTCGAGATTCATCCACGTTGCTGTGTGTGTCAAGTTTGTTCCCTACTGCTGATTGGCAGTCCACTGACCTGAGAAGCCAGAGTTTCTTTATCCAGTCATCTGCTGACATTCGGGTTGTTTTCAGGTTTTAGCTATTATGAATGAAGCTGCTGTGAAAATTAATATACAAATATTTGGGTAGACACCTGTTATCATTTTTGGAGGAGTAAGTCTTTAGGAGTGAAAGTGCTGTGTTATGTGTTAAATGCATGTTTAAGGAACTGCCGAACCGTTCTTCCAAACTGTTTGCAATCCCAATGGCAATGGATGAGTTCCACTTGCTCCGCACCATTGGTCTTTAATTTCAGCCATCCTAGAAGGCGTGTAGTCCTATCTCTCTGTGATTTTAATTAGCATTTCTCTAATGATTAATCACATTGAGAATCTTTTTCGTGATTCTTTTCCATTCCTATATCTTCTTTTGTGAGGTATCTATTCAAATATTTTATCCACTTCTAATATTTTCTTATTATTAAGTTGTGGGACTTCTTTATGTATACTGGATACCAGTCCTTTGTCACATACGTTTATTACAAATGTTTTCGTCCAATGTGTGAGTTACCTTTTCATTTACTTAACGTCTTAACACAACAGAAATGTTTAATGTTGATAAGGCCCGAGTTGTCAGTTTTTCCTTTTATGATTTCTATTTTGTGTGTCCTATCTAATAAATTTTTGCCTTCTCCAAGATTGAGAAGATTTTCTCCTATAAAACTGCCCTCTATTTAACCTTACTGGTCCTCTCCTTTGTTACACTGTACCATCCTGACTTACTTCCTGTGTCTATTCTCTTCTGACTCTTCTTCCTGTCTCTTAACCGTGGACATTTCCAAGCTTTTTCTCCCTTCGATTATCAAATAATGTGTGTTCATCAAAGAAGAGTTAGAAAACAAAGGGGTGCAGTAATCACAATAACAATAGCACCGATTTCGAGTGCATACCTACCAGATGCTAGCCATATGGTCGTGGAACATGATGGTTAGGAGAACAGGCCCGGAAGTCATGCTGCCTGGGCTGGAATTCTATTTCTACCACCTTCTAGTTGCATGGACTTGGATAGTGTTTCACTTGATGAAAACTTCGCGACGATTTAATAGCAGTCTGGAGTAGAATTTTTGATAGCAAAGGATACAGAGAAAAAGCATCAGGAAAAAGATGTGTATCTTCAAAGTCCACAGAGATCAGGTCCAGGCTTCTGAAGCTTGTCCTCGTCTGAGGCCACACAGGATGTGCTTTCTCTCTGGCAGAGAAGCACAGGGACGTGTATGGAATGTTTCCACCCAGGGAAGACTCTCTGCGTCTCAGGGTCCAACGCTTTGTGCAGGGGCTGGTAGCACAGGCATATCCTGCTACACCCTCTGCTGTGGTGGCCAAAACTCAGGACCCAAAAATGGAAGCAGGTGCACACCATCGGTCTTGATGTTAGTGCAAAGCCACCTGACAAGCCACAGGACGCGGTCCATTGCTCCAGGTGTATGGAACCAAACCATTCATCACGAACATAAAGAACTCTCCAGGGGCTGCATTCCCAGGGCTTGGCTAAGCGTCAATCATGGTTCCCTTGGAGACAGCCAAGAGGAAGCAATCATTCCTGCTGTGTTCACTCTTCCTCACAAACAACCTCTCTGAAGCCTCACTTTTCTTCATTTGTAAAATGGGAAAATAAATGTACTTCCTTCACAGGGTTGTTGTGAGAATTAAATGAGATTATACACATCAAGCTTTCAGCATTATTTTTGGTACATGGTTTTTGCTTAATAACTACTAGCTATTATTCATGTGAAGCATTTCCCCCCTCTGTCCTATAAGGATAACAGCACCTGTTTCACTAGGTGGTTGTGAGAATAAATACAGGTCTAGTACATAGAGAGTTTAGCACATGGCTTGGCCTGAAATCCCCACTAATCTCCTCTAACCCATCATCCAGGAGACACCACGATTAACAATTTGTCATATCTGCCTTCCACTCAGTTTATTACCGCTTAACTTACACTGCTTTTTCAATAAAACAGTGAAAAAATGAACACCTTTTTCAACGCAGACATAAAGAATGATCTCTTGAGTGCGTGATGACAGCAGGATCTGTGACAGTGGCAATGTCTGAAGTGCCCGGGAGGCTGCAGCCAATGCTGGGAGGTATGCAGCTGTTGTAGCTGCATGAGGTAGGGCCATCACTCCCTACCTCCCTGGGGCGGGGAAAGGATCTGTGAAAACATCCCCCTTAACTTTCACTCTTTCGTCCAATAGTTCTTGCTTCTGTGTAGCAAACACGAGTCTAGGCACTGTGGAACGAGACCCATGGAGCCCCTGGCCCATGCCTCCTGCTCTTCCCTTACTTTGTGTGCGAACACTAGTTTTAAATTAAGCGCCCTTCCATTAGTCATGGGGTTTTAGGAACTTACCCCATTAGATAAAGCTGGAAATGACTGAATGACTCTGGCCTTTTGCTTCAGAAGTTTTCTCTTACGTAGTTGAGTCACACTGTATCGAAGATTTGGTCGTTTTCCCCACCACTCCCTGTCCCAACAGTAAGTAGTTTTCCATGTCATTAAAAGGTTTTTGTAAATGTTTAGGTAATTTTGTGGCAGCAGAGCAGGGGTTCTTTGGACTCCTCTTAATCAGTGGCTTTCCAACTTTTTGGACCCCAATCCACAGGAAGAAATTTGTCATACGTTGTGACCCTGCACTCACACAAATGCCCCGAAAGAGAAGTTTCATGAAACAATACTTATCCTGACTACATGCTATGCACTCTGACATATTCTTTTTTATTTCATTTAATGTTTTTTTCCCCCAAAATGTTGGTCGAATATGCCAGGGGAAATGGTTTACTACTCTTAATGTTCTCGGGTTCCCAAAGTTGGATAAATGAGAGTGGATACCTCTCTTTCTCTTCTCTCCTCCCACACTCCATCTGTCTTGGTTGGTTTTCCCTGAAAGCAGAGCCTGAGGTAAGGGTTGGGATGCAGGTTGTTTACTTGGGAGGTGATATCAGGAAACAGAGTGCAGAAGTGAGAAGAAGGGAAAGCTAAAGCAAGATGTTCACTGAGCTAGTTGCTGCCGTGGGTGGCTGGGGCTCAGTCCCACTGGAGAACTTCTGGGCAACCGGGTAGAATGTGCCTCAGAATGGTTCCTCCAGAGGCTGGGAGGCTGGGACATTTATCCACTGACTTCCATCCTACATGGGTTGAGGGTGCAGAAAAATGGAGAGATGCGAGATGGCACCCGGATGGGGGTGCTGCCATCATGCATGGAAGCTCCACAGAGCCTCTGCTGAAACATGAGCGAGCCAAGCACGTGTGAGCAGAGCACAAAAAGCAGCTGGCTCTGCCTCTGGGTGGGAAGAGGTGAGCTTCAGGCTTCTCTGTCCAGCGAGTCGTGTCTTCCTCTTGGGCAGCCAATCTCAGGGTCTTGCTGCCATGGCAGACGGGAAGAACCTGAAGAAGCGCCTCCTCCAGGCTTGGCTCTTGACGTTTAAGCATAACTGAGAGAAATCTTCCACCTTTCTCAACAAAGCTGTTTTCTTGCTATGGACTCAGATAAAAGTCGAATTTCAGCTGAGGCCAGAAACGTCTTCTAGATCGGGGCCACCTCCCCCTCCCACTGATCCCCATCATTGCTTCAGTGGGTGGGGGAGCATAGGGATGTGGAAATAGCTCTAAAACTAGTTCCAAAATGCTCTTGATTTAATCATGATTTCTAAGTATTCATAATATAGAATAGCTATGCCGTAATTTATTTAATTATAAGCTTTTTAGTTTATTTCCATTCTTCTAGTATCAAAAATAAAGTTGTAGCAGACATCATTGTGCATAATTCTTTGTCTGAGACTCATATTATTTTACCAGGATAGACAGATCCCAGTGGAACAGAGAGCTGAAGAGCAGGAAAACTGTCAAAGCTTCTGATCCGTGTTAACCCATTGCTTTCCCACAAGGGTCGATTTAACCCATTTTCACTCTCACCAGTTGTGTGTGGGCAATCTTAAAAACAGTTAAAAAATTCTCAATGTTGAAAATTTAGAAAGCACAGAAAAGTGTAAGTCATAATAACAATAAATAACCCAGAATCTCAGGACAGCCGCTATTAACAGTCTAATATATTTTTATAGTATTTTTCATTCATATATAATCATATATATATAAATTTAAGAACTTAATAGGACATATCACATATACAGTTTTATATTCTGGCTTTCTCATTTAATATTATATTCCATTTTGCCAAAAGATAATTTTAAATGGTTGCAGAATGGTTCACCTGTGTCAGTCAGGAATTGTGTTTGGTGCTTTGAACCGTTTGACTAGCATGAATGTGTAATGGTTGATTTTTTCTCATGTAACGAGACATCTGGAAGCAGGCAGTTGCTGGCTTTGTTACAGTGGTGCAAGGATGTCAGAATTGCAGTCTTCATGATTCTCCTGGCTTTTCTCCCATGGTCTCTACATGGCTGTTGGAGCTCAAGACATCAGAACCTGTGATCAAGACAGCTGGGTCCAGGCAGCAATCCTGGCACTTGGAAGTACTCCCCAAGGACTTCTGTTTCTATCCCATTGGGCACCCTTGTCTGCAAGGAAGGGTGTGAAATGCAGTGTTGTCAGCTACATACATTGCTTGCCACAATAATATAGGGTCTTGTTAGTGACAAAGAAGAGGAGAACGGATATTGGGCACCCTGTAGTCTCTGCCACAGCATCATATGGGTGTAACATTGGATTTAAGCGATATCCTATGAAGGAGTATTTAGGTTTTTTTCTAATTTCCACCACTATGCCAATTGCCATGGTAAGCATCTTTGCACAAACATCTTTATATCTCTTATCATTTCCTTATGATAAATTCCCAGATGGAATTAACAAATCAAATCATGGAATGCAAAATTTCTTTCCAGAAAGATTCTACCAATTTACTCTCTCAGCAGCAGCATACAAGACCGTTGGGCAGTCTTCCTTAGCGTCATTCATTGAATACTTGCTTTCTGTCCAACTCCAGATGGTCCCTTGTGATTCTTTTTTGAATATTAATATCATTCACAAATGTTGGAAAATGCAATCAATCCTTAAATAGAATATGTCAAAATGGCAATTGCTGAGCAGTATGCCTTCTATTTAATTAAATATATACCAGAAGAAAATGTCCTTGGAGAATGAGCCCACAAGGCGATGGACACGTTTTAGACTTGTCTGTTGTATTTTGGTTTTTGAAGAAGTGCCTGAGATAGTTTTGGTGCGAGTAACGACATGGGCCACAGGAGAAAGGATGACAAGGAAAAGACCCACCTGAGAACCTATCGATAAACCCAAATCCGTTTTCCGTTGACGATCTTTTAAAGTTTAATATTAGAAGCTATTATGGAAGATATGAATCTCAACACAACTGTTGCCACTCTGCAAACCAATGCAGTTTTATCAAAGTAGCCCTAGCTACTGAGTTGCATACTGATGGGACTAATGTTGGCAGCAACAACGCACGGCTGAGCACCGAGCGAGTTGCTCCACCAGCCCAAGCAAGAGCCGAAATCTGAGATGTTTAGCGATGTGTACAGTTCACATGTGCTCAAAAATGTATACTTTGAATACGTTTCTGGTAAATTAAATGGCAAATTTAAATGCACTGGGGACTCAAATGGAAAGAACTCATAGCAGCCCCTCGTCAGCTAATGTCACAAAATTGAAAAGCGACGGCAGCAAACCCTTTAGTAAAGAAAACCACTTTTTAAACGAGAATAATCACCTGATAATTCATGTTTGAGAGTTTGGTTTTGCACATCAGGTTTCTCTAAAACAACAGAGGGCTTTGAATTCTGTCAAAAATCCCATGGCCTTTAGCCCTCCTCACTCAAGCAAAGATGAAAGCCGTGGGGAAAAGTTGTATTCCCACGTGTGTTCTCAGAATTTGCTGTCTGTGTTCTGCACGGCGCTGAGCGTAGTCATCGAGAACATCACACACAGGGATATTTCGTGGATGATACAGCTCAACACCCTGCAATGGTTTTTCCAGGCAAGTCTAAAACCCAGGGAGCAGGGCCACCATGGAGTGGTGCAGACTAATAACAGAGTCGCAAACCTCCCCGGGGCACAAGCAGGTCCAGTACTACAAACTAGGCCTGGCACATAGTAGGAGGTCAGTTAATACTTGCTGAATTGTTTGAATATGGTACAACCAAAAAATAATGTATCTCTAAGTGGTAGAATTATATGTGACTTTTATTCTTCTTTGTTTCTCAGCATTTTATGAATTTCCCTCAAGGCGTATCTGGGACATTTGTAATCAGGTAAAATAAAGCAAATGCGTTACAGCTGTGTGCATAGCTGCCTTCCAGGTCACAGTTCCCAGGACATTTTTGCCAAGTTTTTTAACTGAGCATCTTCATTAAGCACATTTAAAAATTTGATGTTTGATGTTTTAAATTAGACATGAGCTTTGAGTTAATCTTTTATTTTGCAGTGTGTATCAGGTGATAAACAGAGACTGAAAGAAAATTAGTATCTCAATCAATCAATCAAACCGTAATTCCCTGTTAAATGATTATTGACAATAATGTGTGAGTTCTACAGTCTTGCATTTTATACTAATCCTTTATTTATATCATTAACAATTCAGAATAGCACAATTGTTGTTTCTATGTTTGTGGTTTCACTACTTCTTAAGCCTTCACTTTTATTTCACCCAGACTTAAGAAGATTACATGAAAAAATGTAATAGATTATCTCATTAAACCAAATATATGGCATATGGTTTAAATATTTCTGATGACTAAACCATAGCACATTTTTTTGAATTCAACTAAGATTTCATGGGCACGTGTCTGCTACCACCACACTCTGTAAATGCCTCTGTCACTTTTGTTACTTTGACTATCATCATTTGTATTTATTATTATTATTAGCTACCATTTATTGTATGTTTACTGTGTACCAGGCAGTATGTTAGTTGTCTTCACGTAATAACCAATGTAGTTCTTATAATAACTCTGTGAGGTGCTTATTATTATTTCCTTCTTAAGAAATTAGAGCAGAAAGATAGAAATGACCCAGCCAGTAATGTGCAGCTAATTGTTGAAATGGCAACGTCAGAATTTGAACCCAAGCCCTCACATCTCCTGGCCCATACTTCAATCACTGTGTTCTACTGTCTCCTGCACCATTTCACACGTCTGTTTTCCCACTAAGATGCAAGCTCCTTAATAGCAAGGACTGTGTGGTTCTCTCTCTCTGGTGCCTGGCCCACCAGGAGGACTCAGTAAATACTGAAATAAACTGAACTTAGATTTGAACTTTGGTCGCTAACTTAAGGGAAAACAACAACAAAAGTCCTAAGAACTTTCTTCATCAGTAATTTGCAATTGTAGTTAAGGTAGTTTTTTTTCTTGCTCTAAGCTAGTTAAGAACTTATTTTGTATCTCTATAGAAAGATGGCCAAAAGACATGAACAATTTACAGAAAGAAAAATGACTCAGCATATGCAAAGATATTCAACTTTACTAATAGAAAAAAATGTGAATTAAAACTACACTGAGATAAGATTTCACAATGATCATATTGACAAAAAGTAAAAAGCTTGGCAACACACTTCGTCGATGAGTTTGTAAGATAGGGTACTCTCATAGACGGTTGGTGGAAATGCTGAATGATAAACTCCTATGGAAATAAATTTGTCAAAATCTAGTAAACTGTCTATTTACCCTTTGACTCACAAATCCAGCTTCGACGGTTTTTTATTAGGAGCCCCTCAGTTTCAGTTCTGCCCTTGGTATCTGCTCTGTGATGGCACACGGGACTCGAAGCATTTCTCCTTAACAGAGAGCACGACGCTAAGCTTCATCAGTAGAGGGCGCTGGAGGGACATTGCAGGAGGAAGGGGGCTCTGCCTCTGGGGGGCCGCGTTTTCCTCTTACTTGCTCCTGCTCTGCAGTCCATCAGTGGTGTGCGGTGGGGATGGATAGGGACCAGGGAGAAGGTGATGAAACCAACTGGTGCCAGAGTGCCCGGACTCTTAGTGACCTCCCAGCCCCAGCCTAGGCCTCATGAGCAGCTTGCTGTGGACCTCCTGGTGGGGACACCAAGTGTTCCAGGCAGGGCCCTGACATCTCTGGGTGCCTATGTGCCAGAGGGTTGTTTCCCGCTTGCCTGGCAACTGTGAAAAGCTTTTGGCCCAGAGAACAGAGCAAACTCTCGGCCATCCAGGCGGCTGCAAGCACTCCCTCTGCAACTGGATTTTAACCTCATTGGAAGGGTTCCCCTTCCACTTGTGTCCTTCCTTGGGACTCTCCCCCAGCCCTAAGGCATTCTTTGGAGTGGGGATTGGCTAGCTATGGTCTGCAGGGCAATTCCAGCTCACCACCTGCTTGGTAAACGCAGTTTTATCAGAGCAGTGCCATGGCCATTTGTTTATGTGTTGTCCACACAGTGTTGAGTGGTTGTGACAGACACAGGACAGCCTACAGAGCCTAAAATATTTACTATCTGTCTCTTTATAGAAAAGGTTTGCCAACTCTACTTCAGAGTTCTCTGTACATTTTTATTTTTTTGAGGTAACATTGGTTTATAACAGTACATAAATGTCAGGTGTATATCATTATACTTTGATTTTTGTGTAGATTACACCATGTTCACCACTCAAGGTCTAGTTGCCATCTGTCCCCATACACAGGTGCCCTTTTACCCCTTTCACCCTCCCCGCCCCCCTCCCTCTGGTAACCACCAATCCATTCTCTGTATCTTTGTGTTTGTTTGTTGTTGTGGTCTTATCTTCCACACATGAGTGAAACCATATGGTATCTGGCTTTTTCTGTCTGACATTTTCCTTAGCATAATGCCCGCAAGGTTTATCCATGTTGTCATAAATGGCAAGATTTTATCTTTTTGGTGGCTGAGTAGTATTCCACATATATATACATATATGTATATACATATACAATGGAATATATATACCACATATATATATATATATAACACATCTTCTTTATCCATTCATCTGTTGATGGACACTTAGGTTGTTTCCAAGTCTTGGCTATTGTGAATAATGCTCTGATGAACACAGGGGTGCATATATCTTTACATCTATATGTTATTCTCCTGTCATGGCTTAATAATTTTTAATATTAAACTTCTATTTAAATTATCATGTGGTTTCTGTCTCCAGACTGATACTACCTCTAACAATACAAAAATACCTGTGCACAAGGTAATTTATTGCAGCATTACTTGTAATTGCAAAAAAAACCCCAAACAACCTAAATACGCTAACATGGAGATCGGCTAGTAAACTATGATGTCCACACAGCAGAGGGCTCTGCAGCTATGAAAACAAATTAGGAGCTCTCTATAAACTGGTATGGAGTGACTTTCAGAGTATGCTATTGAGTGAAAAAAAGCCCACAAAGCACAAAAGAGTATATTTAGTATGCCATATGAGTAAGAAAGCTTATTCCTTCAAAAAGAAACAGAATGGATAAGCCAGAAATTAATGCCGTTGGCTGCCTACAGATGATGGGTTGGAACAGAATGAGAAAAAAAAAAGTAAAAAGAAATCTTAAACTCTGCTTAGTAGGTTTTTTGTAGATCAGTGTTATAGCAATCCTGAAACTATTTTGGTATATTGTAGAATTAAGCAAACAAGTAAATACATCGGTGCGTCAGGAGCCAGGGTTCTTGCTGTGGGAGAAGACTAAAAAGAATGCTCAGGTATTTGTTGCATTGAAATGAGAGTATTCTAATAGCTGGTTTTTTTGGTTTTGTTTTTTTTAAAAGATTGGCACCTGAGCTAACAACTGTTGCCAATCTTTCTTTCTTTTTTTTTTCCTGCTGCTTCTCCCCAAATCCCGCCAGTACATAGTCGTGTATTTTAGTGTGGGTCCTTCTAGTTGTGACATGTGGGACGCTGCCTCGGCGTGAAATGAGAGTATTCTAGATAGTAGGTAGGTAGATAGATAGACAGACAGAAGCAATTAATACCCTAACAGCAGTGAGCAACCTAGTACCCAGATCTTGGTTTTTAATTATCACTATACCAAAAGGAACCAGGGGTTCTTGGAAAAATGACTAATTCTAGGGCTGGATCAGTGAAAGCACAAGATGAGCCTGGATCACCTTATTGCGCCAGAAAATAAGGATGTGTTAAAAAAATTATGGGACTTTGCCAAAAGACATGGGAGCTGGCCTGGATGGGCTTCTACTGATTAAGCTGGGACAATATGACCATCAAATAAACAATGACGTTAATAGATTATATCACCGTCGAGTAAACAAGCAATCCATTTGTAGTCTTAGAGATAAAAGCTAAAACTACAAAACTTCTAAAGGAACACATACAAAAAAATCTTTGTGACACTGGAATAGACAAATATTTCTTGTATAAGGCAAAAAAGCACATGACAATTATATGTGATCCTGAATTGGAAAAAAAAATGTTATAAAGAACATCATTGGGACAATTGGCAAATTTGAATATAGACTGTGAATTACGTAATAATATTGTATCATTGTTAAATTTCCCAGATTTGGTCACTTTACTGTGGGAAAGAATGTCTTTGCTATTAGGAGACATACGAATTTAAGAGGTAAAGCATCATGAAGTCTGCAGTTTACTCTCAAAGGTTTTTATAAAGACTACTGCTGCTACCACTACTGCCAATAATAATAATAATATTAAATAATAAGTACAACAAATGTGGGAAACGTCCACTGGTTGTTCTAGAGGGGGACGTCCAGGGTTTCTTCTCATCGGCTGTTGGTCACATTGTGCAGCTGCTGAGTCGCGTGGACAGCCTGGCCTTCCTTGCAACAAGTCCACACCCTTGCTGTCATCAGCTGTGGATTCTCCACTCTTATTCTCATCTTCCCAGGTGCTGGGCTGGATGGCATCCAGACGTCAGCCTATGTCACCTCCATAAGCATCCTGTGAAGGAGATGTTATTTTCTCCATTTAAACAGATGAGACAACTGAAGCCCAAGGAGGCGAAGGGACTTGCCTGAGGTCATCGTTCGTAAATTACAAACCAGTGATTCACACCCGGGCCTCCAGGTCCCAGCCCGCTCACCTGGGCTCAGGCCTCGGGCCCAACGTCGTGGCCGCGGGCAGAGGCTGCAGAGTCAGGAAGCAAACCAGTGGCTCTGAGAGGCTAGAAGGAGACCTTAGAACACGGCTTCCGTGGGAACTCAGTCATGAGCAAACACACCTTAATAAGTGAGAGCAAGTCCTAAAGACCTGACGCTCGCATTGTGGCCCCCTCAGAGGACCCGCGATGTCATCCTGCTTTCCCATCACCTGACCACAGGTTGGCCCCACACAGGCACTGTCATTATTTCCTGAGACACATAAATATCCTTTTCCAAAACATTAATAGGCATAAGGTTTTGCGTATTGATGTGTTTTTAAACTTCCTACTATGTAGAAACCAAAAGAAGGAAACAAAAAAATAATTCCACTGATATTAAAAAAAGAAATATATGTATATGGTTAAAATATCCAAAATGTTGTTTCTTTTATTTCTTCCATTAAAAAATATATATTCTTAGAACATACAGTCTATCACATGCTTCTTTAGCAGCCACAGGGCGTTCTACTGTGAGGGTGTGGTATGTGTGTACGTGTGAGTGGATTTGTGTGTGTGTAGGCTTACATGTGTGTGTGTGTTTATGCCTACACCCACTGCTCCTACTGGTCACCGTTCATCTCTTCCAGGAGCTTATAAGGATCGTGTCTGATTGACTTTCAGTTCTCAGCATCTGAGCTAAGCGGCTAGAATGAGTGTTTGTTGAGACATAACTTTTGTTGGCACATAAGTTCTTTACACGCGAAAAGAGGGGCAAAGAGCATAGGCCCAGACCCCCTGGTTCAAACAGCACTTGTGCAGCTCACTGGGTGATCTGGGAGGGTCTGTGGGGAAGCCCTGGCCCGCCTGGCCTCCGTTTCCCCTTGGAAGTGGGGAGTGATAGCACGCTCTGCTCGGGTACCCCCCACAGAGCTGGAGAGAGGGCCCTGGGGGCCTGTGATTTCCGGAGGGAGAACCCTGGAGACAGGCAGGGAGGGCAGTGGATAGGAGGCACTGAGTCCCGATGTGGTCTCAGCTGGGGTCTAGCTTCAGTCGGATCCGCAGGGAGCCCATGAATTGGACCAGGAAGATCATCCCACCTGAAGGCAAGGGGCTAGCTTCTTATGCCCGTGTCCCTTGTCACCCAGGGCTGCCCAAGTCACCCAGGGGTGGTGTGCATGCGATCTCCCAGAGCGGCTCCTGCGAGACCGAGGGGAACTCTCTGGAGAAGAGGAGGAGCGGAGACCTTCAGCACGCTCCCCCCACACAGCGGCTATGGGCATCGTGAGGGTGAAGCACAACATTGCACCCAGAGCCCTGAGGACAGAACAAGTGACGTGTGTCGAGGCCTGAACCAGCGCCTGTTCTCGGTGCTTCGCCCTTGGAAAACCGCACAACATAAAATAAACCCGCAAAAGTCAGCTAATCTTACTACCTCGTTCAGTAGCAGATTCCTAAGACGCAGGAGGAATCGCACACCTGAGGATGAGTCACAGCGCGGGAAGCTCGTCTCCTCTCTCTTTAGCCTCTAGGATCCTCGCTGCCTGGTTTCGTGAAGCGTTACCGCGGTGTGTGGGACCTTGTTTATCCGGTGGGGCTGAGTTAACGTGAGGTAGCTCAGCCATTTTAAGGACTTGCATGTTTCTGTTTGTATGGACGTGCAATGGCTGCCCGCATACATGAGGGTGTGATGAGAGGACCCAGGAATGCCTGGCCTGCTTGCTAATTATTCCATCCCCCAGGCTGTGATTCCGGAGCGGGCCGTGCAAACAAGGAAACCGAGGAGAAAAGCATCCACGAGCCCGCCTCGCAGTATTTGCGCATGCGTCAGGGCTCCACCGGCGGAGCAGAAGTGGGACGCGAGGGAAAACAGAGAAGAGAGGGAAGGAGATGTGTCTGTCAGGGTAGGGTAGGCTGAGCTCTAGCCCATCACTCTGCTTGTCCGTCCCGGGGCAGTGGGGAGGGCTCTGCTCCTCGGGGCTCCTCCGGGACCCAGGCTGATGGAGCCGCTGCCGTCTCAGGGTTGCCACATCAGTGGATGCTGATAGCAATGGCCCTGGTGCGATTGCACCGCCCCCCACCGCCAGCATGTCCTCTCGGCCGTGTAGTTCCCTCCATGTTCACTCATGACACCGGAAGGAAAGAGCCCCAGAGGGTCTCACATCTGGAACTAAGGTGACACTGGCCACCTCTCACCACAATTCATTGGCCACTGCTGGTCATATGACACCACCCAACCCCAGAGAGCCATGAACTGATATCCTACCAGGTCCCCGAGAACACCACTGGCTCCCACAAAGATGTGAGAGGGAAGCAGGATCCTGTTCAGTCAGGACCTTTGGGGAATGAATTACAATGGCCAAAGGCATCCTAGAGTCTTCCCTCAGGTCTGTCTGGACACGGACCACAAATATCTACCCCGGAAGCACCAGCTCTTCGAGACCATGGCCTAACGTAAAGCCTTCACTACTCCTTGTCGCCCATAGGACAAAGTCCAAACGCCTTATTGCCATGGCCATCCCAGCTGCCGCTCCAAGTGCCTCAGGAGGATTCAGACAGGTTGGGTCATGCTGGGGACAGGTGGTGGCAGAGGCCTTGGCCCTAGGGACCACAAGAAGAGAAATTGGGGGAGCTCAGTGGAGAAAAGCCAGACAGTGGAGAAAAGACAATGCATGCAGGCTTGGTCCAGTGTCCGTCACTGTGATGGGCTCGTGCAGGATTCCCGGGCAGGGGGCTGATGGCAAAGACCAAAAAGAGTTATCTTTACAAAAAACATCTGGAAGCTGAAGGCAGCCTTGTTTTGGGGTGTGGGTAATACAAAGGGTGGGGAAAGAGACGGCCTCCTCTTCAGTGGGCAGCCCGGCCAGGCCTCTCTGCACTGGCATGTGACCGGGTCAATGGTAGTGCAGCCCTGGGCCCAGCCACACAGCCTTGGTACGCTGTCGTTTGGGCAGACATGGGTGGCAGATGGCACTGGGGTTTTTGATAGCAAAGGAAGCACTTGTGCCTTGGCAGTGGTGGTGGATGTCAGAGGCAATGGCTCACACACGCCCGTGGGAAGACACAGCAGGTGAAGAGGACAATGGGCATTCCACTGGGTGGCCAGAGAACTGGGCTCCTAGGTGCACCGAGGGCCCGCTCTGAGAATGTCCAGAAGGAATTCACTCATCTCTTCAATAGTTACTGGACACCGCTCTTTAGGTGGTAAACAAAATGGACAAAGTCTCTGACATCACGGAATTCACATTCCAATGGGATAGACTGGTACAAAAGCAATTTGTCATATATATAAATGATTAACAAATACGTAAATAATTTCAAAGGGTGTAAAAACATATATAAATATATATACACATATAAATATACGTATACATATAAACATATAGTAAAGATTATGCGTATACACACACTATGTTACTATTTAGTACACAGTTTTAGACGGTAGATTAGGTGAGAGACCTTATGTGTCTTCAGTGTAAGTCGGAGTAGAATTACATTATTATAACCCTCTTTTTCACCCCTAGGCCGCTACAGCAGACAGAGCTTCCAGGCCGTCTACACTATTGCCACAGCTCTCATAGACTCCCCAGGCCTTGACCGTGAAGGATGACAAGTGCTCAGTTGATGGAGACGGGTGGAGGGGGCATGGTCTGGGCCAGGGGGCTGTCACCAAGGAAGGGATATAGAAGCTTTCACTCCAGTGGCTAAAGGGACACTTGCAATCTTGTCCTCGTCTGGGCTGGCATTTGTGTCCAAAGGTCCACCCAGGTGGGTAACACCAGGAGTCTGTGGTCACAGGTGCTCTCAGTGACAAGTGGGTGAAAAGCTTTGGTCTACGTGGGTCCACCCTGAAAGAAGCAGGACCACGCCAAGGGCAGGCGCCCACAAAAGAGTGCAGTACCCTGGAGCACAGGCAAGGGCTGGGGAGGTTGTCAGTGACCATCCATTCAATGAACATGTAGTAAGATCCTACTGTGTGACAGGCTCTGTGCTACGTGTTAGGAACACAGTGATAGACTCTCAAAGGCCCTTCCCTCACAGAGATTATCTTCCACTAGGTGTCAGCTCAGAGGGCTGTAGGTTCCAGTCCTGGCTGAGGACTCGACCACAAACTACGAACCGGCCTCGGGTAGAGACAGGTCAGGTATCCCAGGTGGGATCTGCAGTTGTGGGGCCCACAGAGAGACGCCAAGAACTCCGTCCAGGTAAAAGGATGGAGGCAGGCGGTGAGGACGGAGTCCTAACACCATCAGAATTGGTTTTCATTAACTCAGAGCAAGAATGGGGTGTAGGCTATCTGTGGCTGAAGAGGGTTGGGGGGGCCAGTGTCCTCCCAGAGTCCCTGAAGAGTAACTCAGCTCAGCCACCACACCATGCGGCCAGCAGCCAGTGAAAAGATACCACAGACACTCCGGCCCCTTTCGCTCTGCCTTTTCCCCTGCCTCTCACCACCAGGCCCCCTGCCCCCAAATCCGTCACAGGCATGTCCCTGGGACTTGATTCTGCCTCTTCTGTTTCGAGCCCTGGCTCCCTGTTGGATTTTGCTTGTACTCATTCTCGGACTCTTTGACCATTTAGGGTAAAATTCGTACCCTGAATATTCTTGGCTCCAGGCCTGCCTGTTCACCCACCTGGCCTGCATCCTGGCCAGAGCCGCATCAGCAACCTTTAAGAGAGGCCGGATCATTTTGCCATGAACCCACGGCTCCAGGGGCAAGCCGGTTGCTATGGCAACGTGGACGATCTGCCAGGCACACGCTGTCACTCTGCTTTGGGACTGTGAGGGCTCAGCGAGGGGAACACCAGCCTCCTGCGGGAGACAACACCCTTGTGGGCCAATTACCTGTGGAGAGGGCACAGTGCCTCCTCCCCTGCTCTGTGGCCTGCGGTCCCTCCTCCTCCCAGGGCTGCTTCTGTTCCTGCCCCTGGGGAGATCTGGCGGGAACCCAGAGAAATCGCCTGGTTTCATTAGCAGCTTTGAAGCTGCATGTTGATTCTCCAGAGAGGCCAAAAGGATGGCATTTCTCTTTTCTTGCCTAACTGAGGATGTGGAAACACGATGGCCGCCTCCCACACGACCTGTTAATCCCTCCAGAAAGGGCAACAGGTTTCTGCCCTCAGAGAGACCTGGAGATCACATCCATCACGCTTCTTGTTTCTCTTTGCATTGGTCAAGGTCCAAAGTGTACCATCTGCCTCCACACTGACATGGTCATCTGATCCATTCCCACCATCATTCTCACGAATCTTTGTACACCCTGCTGTCCTAGGCTTCCGCCTCTCCTCTCCTCATTCTCTTCCACCCGGCCTCCTGAGTCCTTTCTCCATAACTAGCAAGTTGCCCTACCTGCACAGTTTCTTCTGTAGCACTCCCTCACCTCCTGCCTCCTGTCTTGCTGAAGCTGGCCTTGTCCCTGAGGGCACTTCTTCTCCTGTTGCCCTCTCGTTTGGTAACTCTTTTCTTGTATAATTAGTTACAAATAATAGAAAGTCAACTAACGCTGGCTTAATGAAGTAGAGTTCATCTCTCTTCATATAATCAGAAACCTGGATGTAGACGGCTGCTGGTATTGGTTTGGTGGCCAGTCAAAATCAGGACTCATGTGGGGCTGGCCATGTGCATGGCATAGTGGTTAAGTCCAGCACACTCCACTTCAGCAGTCCAGCTTCATGAGTTTGGATCTTGGGCATAGACCTACACCACTCGTCAAACCATGCTGTGGTGGTGACCCACATACAAAATAGAGGAAGATTGGCACAGATGTTAGTTTAGGGCTATCCTCTTCAAGCAAAAAAAAAGGAAGATTGGCAGCAGATGGTAGCTCAGAGGGAATCTTCCTCAACCAAAAAAAAAGAAAGAAAGAAAAGTCAGGACTCATGTCTGTATGATTATCTTTGCCTTTTCCTTGTGTTTATAACCTCTTGGTCACAATATGGCTGCTCCAACCCAGCCATCATGTCTGAATTCCAAGCAGGAAGACAGAAGGAGCTAAAGGGTGATGCCTGTATCAGGAAAGCAAAAATATTCTCATATTCCCAAGTGAAATTAAGCTGATGTCTTACTGGCTAGAAGTGTGCCACGTGGCCACCCTTCGATGCAAGAGAATCTAGGAAGGTTGGTATATTTGCTGGCATATTGCACCCTAGAACAAAATCCGGATTTTGTTAGTAAGGAAGAAAAGGGATAAAGATACCAGGCTGAGAACAAGCAGTGTCTGCCACAGTGTCTCTCTTGCTCCCCAACGCCGTATTTCCACTCTCTTGTTAAAACCCTGCTCTCTGCACTTGCGGCATTTAGACACTCCACTCCACCTCCTGTTGTTGCTGTCATCAACTGGGGGTCCTCCCATTCATTACGTACGCTGGCAATGGGCCAGGAGCCCACCACCCCGTAGGACAAGCGGATGCTTGCCCCCTACACCCAGGCCTTGATCAGTCTGCATGGCAGCACTGTCCAGGCGGGTGGCCTGTCCGACACCACAGCCTTTTATCTTCAGTGACTTCCTCTCCACCTCAGCCACCCACTCCCACAGAAAGTCCCTGGGTATTGTCCTTACCTGTCACTCTACTCCTCCAAAGCTTCTAATGCGAGCGCTCCTCCGCGTGACTGTCACCTCCCCCACTGCCGGGGGTTTATCCTCTGCTCCCACTCCAGCCCTCCCTCAGCATCCCCGGCACCGCCTGTCCTCCACCATCTCCTGAGCCGTCAACCTTCCCCTTTCTTTCCTTCCCTCACTATCCAGCGAGCAACTCATGAGCAGTATTTGTGCACTCCCTTCCATGCCCTGCCTTTCTCTACTCCCATCTGCTCCCCCGGACCTCCTTGTTCCTCTGTCGCCTCCATCTTTCTAAGCTCCATCCCATGAACGCAGCTCTCTGTTGCTCTGTGCCTGCATCCAAGCAGCCCAGCATTACCCAGTGGGGCAGACTGAGTCCACTACAAGTTCAAGGTCATTGGCTTCAAACAGGTTCTCACACTGCACAAAAACTGACTACAGTTGTCTCTTGTTTTCCCATTTTCCACAGTGACCGTCTCAAACCTTTGTCCTCTCTGGGGCCTCTAGTCTCTCTTTCTCTTTTCTTCTCCCAGCAGACGACCTCCTTGCACGATGTTAGAGAGAAAGGAGGAGCTCTCGCGTAGCAACTCTCTCAACCTGCTGAGTATGGCTGCCTCTATCCTATGGGTCCTTCTCCCATCTGGGGAGAAGCCCCTCCTGCCTCCTAGGAACCTTACACTATCTTCGATCTCTTTTTCCCTCTTATAGATGCAATCTTTTTCTCTCCCCTGAATCTTTGCTATTTTCTTTATACATCTTCTCATTTAAAAACAAAATAATCCTCATCCTCTTCCAGCTACAACCCCATCTCTCTTCTCACCTCCACAGGTCGACTTCTATAGAGAACTGTCTATATTTTCTGCCTCCGTTTCTGACCTCCCAGCCTCAGCCCACACCATTCTCCCTTCCAGTCCTACCACGAGTGTCTGCTGGAATTGTGATTACTCTCAGACTAAAACCGCTATTTCGGTGTTTCTTTTATTTAATCATTCCCTACTTTTTTGACACGCTGTCTTCTACTGACTTACATGATTCAGCTTTCTCCTGGCTTTCCTCCCACCTCTCCAGCTCTTCCCTCTCTATCTTCTTTGCAGACTCATCCATCGCTACTTGGCCAGTAAATTATGGAGATCCTCAAGACTTGTTTCAATAATCTTTCCTCCTCCATTTCATACTTTCTCCCTAAGTACAATGAATATCAAGTTTTCATCTTCAGTCCAGACTTCTCTGAGCTCCTGACTGCAACATCTGGTCTTCAACTCAACATATTTTCTTATATAGAATACTTGCCTTTTTAAGTTACCTGTATTAATTATCTATTGCTGTATAAAAAATTATCCACAAGCCACTTAAAACCACAAACATTTATTCTCTCACAGTTCCTGTGGGTCAGGAGCCCAGATGTGGCATAGCGAGACCCTCTGGCCTCCAGAGTGTCTCAGGAGGCTGCAGTCAAGGCGTTGGCCAGGGCTGCGGTCATCAGGGCTCAAGCCGGGGAGGACCCACTTTGAAGCCCACTCGTATGGCTGTTGGTGGGTCTGAGGTCCCTGCTGGCTGTTGCTTAGAGCCGTCAGTTCCTTACCACGAGGCCTCTTCCTGGGGCTGCTTGTAGCATGGCAGCTTGCTTTCCCAGAGTGAGGATGCAGAGAGACTGAGGAGAGAGAGAGGAAGGTGGAAGTCAGTCTCTCGTAACCTCGTCTCAGAAGCGCCGTCCCATCACTTTTGCCCGACTCTCCTCACTAGAAGCAAAACACGAGGTATAGCCACTCACGAGAGAAGGGGATTATCTAAGGATGTGAACACCAAGAGTCAGGGACCACTGGGGGTCGTTTGAGAGGCTGCCTACCACACGACCTCACGTTCTCCACCACGTCCGAAATTAAACTCTTGCTCGCTTTTCCTCACTACCTCCAGCATCAGAAACAGGGCTCTCCTCCCAGTGTCTCTTTCCCAGTGATTGACACATCTGTCCATCCTGTGCTGCAACAGGACAGTCATTCTGGACTGTTCTTCAGTCTCACCGCCCATGGCTGATCATAACTAAATTCTCTCAGTTTACTTCCCAAATATTGCTCACATCTGCTCATCTATCTCCATGGCTAAATCACTGTCAGCCTGTGAGAAGCAACGATCACTTCCTGCTTGAACTTGGAATTAGCTGCTAACTGGTCTTCCCCCACCCACTCTGACCGCTACCCTCCAATATATGTTTCATTGCAGACAAAGTGATCTTTTCACCATAGAAATCAGATTAAAGCTGATTTTCTGCTTAAAACCATTAAATGTCTTCCCATTTCCTTTGGGATAAGACAGAATTCCTCAGTGACCCACAGTGGTCTACATGGTCTGGCCCCTCTCCACCTCCTAGCCTCATCTCACCCTGGGCTCCCCTCTCTCTCCTCTCCAGGCATTCTGGCTTTCTTTCAGTCCTACTGGCCACAGGGTCTTTGCATATGCTGTTCTTACTTAGAACATTCTTCCTTCCTTTTTGCTTAGTTAATCCCATTCAATTTTCAGATCTCAGCTCAAGCATTGCTTCCGTGGGAAACCCCCCTTCTAGAACCTGAGAACTCATGTCCTTCTCCTTGAAGCTCTTTTCACAGTTGCAAGTTTATACTAGTTTGTGCAATTATTTGATTGTCTGTCTCTTCTAGATTCTGTGCGTGCCATCTACTCAGAGTCATATCACTGTTGTATCCCCAGCATGTAAAGAATCTGGTGCATAATAGATGCTCAATAAACATGTATTAAGCAAATGGAGTTTCTCGACCACAATTCTCCTGGAGTGGATGCAGCCAAAAGTCCACTGGCTTATCACAACTGCCTCCCGTTCACCTGGACTCTACTGCTGGCCCGGGATCCTGGAATGCCCTGGGCTCCCGATCCAGATCCAGGGAGGTGTCACTACAGACTGAAGAGAGGCACTGGCCCAGACCACTGATCTCGGCGGCCACACCTACTTAACTGACCTTTGTATCCAATTAGAGTCAAAGAATCGCAGGCCATCAGGCCAGACCTTCTCGCTGCTGGACCTGGCTGGGTGTGGTTTGCTCTGAATGGGCTACTGGGGCTTGTTGGGGAAGGAGCATCTGCTTCCTTCTTCTGTTGTTAGGAGGGAGCAGTTGTGGGTCCATTGTGGCACATGTGACTACATCTTTGTTCCATTACTTCTTCCCCTGGAAATGCCACAGCCTGCTGGTGAGGGAGGATGCTGGCTTTGCCTGTCAGTCCTGTCCCTAGCTCCTTGGAAGAATGGGGAACTCAGGCTCTGCCAGGACTGAGACGGTCTCACATGGTACAGATATGGGAATGCTTCCTGCTCCAGCTCCTCTCCACCTGCTGGGTTACCTCCGAGTGAGTCACAACTTCCCAGGGCTCCACTTCTGGGGCATCTACAATCTTGCTTAAGTACAAGAGGCAGGGGAGTTGAAAATAACTTCTTGGTCACGCTGGTTTAAGCAGGTCCACATTCAATGTGTGCCCCACCGCGCTCCCACCGCCCAGGAGGGGAATCCTCCGGGACTGCGAAGAAGAGGCCGTGAGAACATCTCTGGGTGAGGGCTCAGCTGACTTCTCAAACCGAGCCCACAGCAGCCCCGATCCCTTCAGCACATTGTGAAAAAACCTTGATTTTCAGATTGAGGAGTTGGAGCATTATGTTGAAAGTAGTGGGGATTTGGGAAAGAGTTTTCAGCAAGGAATGGTGTGGTGGAACGAGGATTTTTGAAAAATTAATCTGACAACCTTGTGCATTAGATTTCAAAAAGAGAAGTAACGGGAGCAGGGAGACAAGCTGGAGTATGAGGAGGAGTCAAAGGAAGTGACGTTGAGGTCTGGCCTGTAGATGAGGGGTTATTGAGATGGCCTGGATCTGAGGGGTGTGGACAGGAAAGAATCAACAGCCCTTCAGTGTGCACAGAGAGGGCAAGGGACTGTACCTTGGGAGCTGGGCCATGTCTGCCTCTCTTTGCTGTGGCAGGCACGGGCACAAGAGTACCCAAATGCCCTCGACTCCCATGCTTATCACACTGCCTCCCATTCTCCCAGCTGCTCCAGGCTCCCTTGCTGATCTGACACACTTCTCCATCTTCATTTGCAACATTCTCTCTGAGACATGATTTTTATATGCACTGCAGCTCCACATACTACTGTAGCCAAGAGGTGTCTCCCTTCTCTGCCGACCCCTGGCACCGCAGCCACCTGGTCCATCCTGCTAACAGCAAACAGGGGCCAGCTGGGGTGCAGGGGTGAGCACGGAAGACATTAACTTCAAGTGGGGGCATCTTGAGGTTGAGGAGACAGAGGAGTCCCCTTGAGCAGCAGTAAAGGGAGGCCAGGTAAGCAGAGGGCAGACAGGGAGCAGAACTGAGGACCAAGTTTGAGTATGCTGGGGGAGGCAGGAGAGGCCTGAGCTGCGGCCCTGATCAAATCATTTGTGGTCAATTCTAGGTTAGTCAAGCCCTGGTTTTCCTGTTTGAAGCCTCAGCAGGAATTCTGCTTCTTTTCTTCTGTCCTTTGGCTGATCTTTTTGGCTGATTGACCGCAACTCTGCCACAGGGTGAGCAGAAGAAATGAAGGAAGATGAAAATAAAATTGGGAAATTTTACTATTTGTTAACAGCTCTGGGAAAAGGCACAGTGGTGAGAATGCTGGGCAATGGTTTAACAATATTAATAAAAAATGCTATTATATAAAGGATTCATGTAATTGATTTGTGCAGCACCATTCCCCAAATGCGACTGAGACCACAGAGTCGGCAACATTTATTTTTTATTGCTTAGAATTTAAACTTTAGATTTAGCAAACAGTAGATACCAAACTGATACATCCAATAGTTGGGGGGAAAAGAGTTTACTCTTACGTAAAATTTGATCATGTTACATTTAGTTCATCATTTCAATCCATCAAGATATTTTGTGTAATATCCGGATTCTGCCATCCAACATATTTTCCACACTTTCTTGCACGGTGTGACTGTAGCAGGTCTGTAAGGAAGTACAAGAGGATGTACCAAGAACTGGGAAAAGAAATAATCCTCCGAGAACTGAAATATTTCATAATTAATAAACATATGTTTATAAGATTGGCTTTCATCAGATGTAACACATCCTAACAGATGAGTGGTAATCTGTAAGTGACAGATGATTCAGACTGGATTCTTGACTAGTTAACAATAAGAAAGCAGTAACCTAATAATCACGTAACCGAAATGAATCTCTCTCCATCTTTCTCTCCACAGCACAGTCTGACGCAGGCCTGGTTAGCAGAGGTCTCCCTGAGAGGGATCTCATTGTCGTGATCTACAGGAGCCAGGAAGAGGAGCCAGCCCTCGGAGGGGGCTGGTCAGCTGGGGCCATGACAACAGGCCGCACTCAAAGGAACAGGTCCCCTTCAGCTCCAAAAGATTGGCGTCATCTGAGAATGTGGACCCAGCGTGGGCAGATTTTTCTAGTGTCTAGAAGTGACTGTGCAAACCCAAAACAAAACTAAAAAGACATGTTTGTGGGCCACCAAGAACCTCTGGTATGAAGTAAATTATACAGGCATTGGACAGTAACAACCCATCCAAGGGAGCTGTGGGCGGAGGTGTGGCATCTGCTCATTCCTGTTGTAGGGAGGTGAGCTCTACCACGGGGCAGTGGAGTGAACAATGCCCGGAGATTATCCAAAACCCTTTGCTTTAATTTTCCGCTCACCCAACAGACTTCTGCTTACTAATTCAGGTTTACAACAAAGTTTAAAACCAGCAAGGGGGGGATCTGGATAAGGCACTATACCTATTTCGGTCCCCGGAAAGGGCTATTCCTGCATATCAATAAATCAGCATTCTGATTTCCTACTGACCTCTTTGCTGAATTTGTCTGCCTTGTAGAGCTTTGGGCAGCTCTGGGTAAGCTAACGAAATAAAATTCTGGTGCTGAAAAGCTGTTTGTGACCCTGATCAACAGTGACCTAGGTTTGGTCACTGCTCCCTCTCCAGACACCAACCAGTGGGCTATCTCTCTGTGAATGTGGCAGGCACCATTTTGCTGGGGAAGGAGGTTAAATCTTCAGCCTTGTCATAGACTCAGCTTTGTAATTCAAGACTCTTTTCTCTCATCCTTTGATTTTCAGCCCCCAGACTTTTCTCTCCATGTCCTTGCCCCCCGGCACTTCCAATTGTCTAGCAACTAACTGTATTTGGGCATTCCCTGTCTTCCCAAATTATCTTTACTCTTCTTCCTTACTTCTTCATCCTTCTCTTGTTTTATTCCTTTCATTACTTTTTGTTCTTTTATTTTGCAAACTCACCTGCTTCCTCAGTGATCTTTTTAAGATCCCATATGTTACAGATTCATGAGGATGGAAACATTCCTTTAGAGCTGGGCTGACCAATGTGGTAGCCACTAGCTACACGTGATTATCGAACATGTGAAATGTGGCTTGTCTGAAATGAGACGTGTGGTAAGCGTAAAACGCACACCAGATTTCTAAGACTTAGTACGAAAAAAGAATGTAACATATCTCATTAATGAAGGATTGATCACACGTTGAAATGACAATATTTTGGCTACACAGGGTTAAACAAATGTATTAAAATTAATTTCACCTATTTCTTTTTACTTTTTTAATGTGGCTACAAGAAAATGTACAAGTACACTGCCAGTACTTAGAATTCCACTGTCAGTGCGGCTTTAGATTGCCGCTATGTCTGTCTTGTTTATCTCTCTATAAGTAGCTGAAAGACTGTGTTAAAAACCATTGGGTTGGAATGTCCCCAAATTAATCCTCCGTTTTTCTCTATCCTGACGCACCTTCTCAAGTCATTCTCATTTTTCCTTTTCTTGAAGAGGCTAAAAGAAAGGGTAAATTTTTCTTTTCTGACTCAGAAGTAGGCACAAGACAAGCACAAAGACATTTCGGTGTAATGGGGTCATAAGAAAAACTGAAAGGAGGCGTGCCTGTCTGCAGACAGTCTGTTAACAAAACACAGCACTATACACATCTGGACAAGCTTCAGCCCATGGGGGAAGCAGCCACTTTCGTTACTCCACCTTTAGGCACTGCACTCAGAATTGCTTCTTTCCACTTGAGCGGAAGCAAGCTTGACGCCGGAGCGAGCTGTGAGGAATTTTGCTTCTCTTCCTCCAGACGTGTCTTTCGAGGCTCACCGTCACCCGTGTTACGAGAATGATAATGAATACACGTAGCACGCTGACAACAGCGAGCACAGGTGGGAGCCCGGGGGATCTGCTTTGATCTTGGCTTTGCTACCTGCTAACTCAATGGCCCTGAACGAGTTCCTTCACCTCTGGGGCTGCACCTGCTAATCTGTAAAACAGGGATTACAGGGCCATTGCCTCTGATGGGTCAACACCGTGCCTCTGCACCTAGCCATTCTCCACCCTGTTTTTGAAACCTGCTCTGCAAATATGATTGTGTCCATGTCTTTTGCTGAAGAAATTTTATTGCTCCTCTCAAGCCTCGTGAAAAGAGCATCGAGGGGACCCCTGGCCTGGACACTTGACATTTGTCTGCTGCAGCCTGTGGGAACCCGAGAGAGTGGTCTCTGACCCAGACTGGAGAACTTTCAAGGTGAAGAACGGTGGCTTGCAGAGTGTGCCCAAGGTGGGAAGGAGAGAAGGCTGGTGAGAAAATGACTGCACCAGAGCACATGCAGGCAAAGGACATCTGTGCATTTCCTGCACACCAAACCAACGGAGAGAGAGCCATCTTAAAGGGACTTTGCCCAAGAGCATGAAAGGAGTCCCAGCTCTGAGGGACTGCTTGCAGAATTCAGAAAACCAGCGCTTGCAGAGGGAACAGAAGCAGCTAGGGAGGTTCCTGCTGCTGAGGGATCTTTGAGGAGCCCTTGGATGTGACCTAAGCAAAAGGGCCGGCTTTTACACACTTGTCAACCCCCAAAAGCAGCCCTAGAGGTCTCCCTTCATACTTGGAGGATGAAGTCCCATAAGCTTAAGATGGTTTAAAATTCCTCCTTCTCTGGCCACATTTCAACCCCTTTCCCTCACCAGCTGTACTAAATTTCTTTGGGTGCCTGAACTCATCTCTTTTTGCTGGGCTGAGGTCTAGGCTGGGTCCTGTCTGGGAGCCTCTGGTCATCACTGAGCAGTTCCCATTCCAGGCAAACTGTTCCCAGGCCCAGGGGGTCATTAGCGAAGTAAAGGTAAGATGCCCCTTCTAGGAACAGCAGCAATCGAGACTCACATAATTCAACAAGAATCTGTGCTCATCTGCTGTATTAACCGGCACCGTGAGGGGAAATTCAAGTACATGGAACACAGCAGCTTCCACGTTGAGCCCACCATGTTAACCGGCCTTAGTTAGCTTAAGGACTAACTCTGGAATGGAAGATGGAGAGCAAGAGGGTGAGGTGGGGATGGAGGAATGAGATTATTCTGTGTGGCATATATGAATGCACACCAATAAATAATGAGGTGTTGAAAGAAGAGAATGAAAATTAAGTGCTCAGGGCACTGAAAGAACCGGAAGGATCATTTTCTGCCTCAAGAGTTTGGGGTGGGCTTCATCCAGGAGTCCAGGCTCTGAGGACTGTCCCCAGCTGGCTATGGGAAAGTGAAGGGCCTGGGAATTCCATATTTAGAAATGGGAGTGAGTGTTAACTGGGGTGAAGCATTCAGGAGAAAAAGTTGGATTGGTAGATGAGGGTGGATTGTGAAGAACAGGGTGAGGATGCCAGGGTGAGGGAGCTAAATGCCCGTGGGAAGTCCATGTAGTGAAAGAATGACTTTGAGGAAGTGTCTCAGCACATTAAAGCTATCACTCTTTTTCGTGTTGAGAGGGCCAAAGTACCCACATCAGACTGTCTCAAGACAAGGGAGGAGTTAAGAAGGGAGACCAACAGGGAGAGAGCTATCCCTTTCCCTTTTTCACAAACTCTAGGGACATGTTACCAGCACGTTTTGATTGTTTTTTTTTGGTGAGGAGGATTTGTCCCTGAGCTAATGTCTGTGCCAATCTCCTGCTATATTTTGTATGTGGGACTCTGCCACAGCATGGCTTGATGAGTGGTGTGTAGGTCTGCGCCCTGGATCTGAACCTGCGAATCCCAGGCCACCAAAACTGAGCCTACGTAATTAACTGTTATGCCACCAGGCTGGTCCCTAACAGATTTTGATTTTAAAATAAAATCTTTATGGTTAGATAAGATTTTTGAGTGCTTCAAAAGTTTTCCCTTTGTGGAGGCCAATTGGAGGCTCTTGCCTAGGTATTCCAAGGGAAGAATTTAGGTTCCATCTCCCAGAAGACTAGGATATCAGCCCAAGGTAAGCCCAAAGTATCACCAGTGCTTTACTCACCTACACACCTGCCCACCCCCCACCCATCATCCATCCCCCATCCAGCAAACATTTTTCTGAGCACCCACCCATGTGCCAGGTCCATGCTGTGTGTCTAAGTTGCAACAATGAGTAACACTGCGGTCTTCAGTGTATGTCAGTGTGTTGGGGTTGGGGGAGAGGACACAAGAATGGCAACATTTAGTTAATTGTCACAGCTGGGAGATGAGTACCTGGGGGTTCATTATACCATTTTTCTGCTTTTGGTATGTTTGATAACTTCCCTAATAAAGTTAGGAAACTGTCCTTTTCCTCAAGCAGGGAAGCTAGATTTGATGGACGCCTGTATCACAAGGCAAGTTCAGCTTTGAAGTTACATGCAGGGCGTTAGTGGAACAGAGGTCCTTGGGGCAGGGCGCAGAAGGCGCTCAGGAAATGCCCCTGGTGGAGGGTAACTGTCCTCTTAAAAGTATTTGCTCAGAGTGAGTAAAGAAGCCGAAACTCCAGGCGTGCCTTGGCTTCAGGCTGCGTTGGGAGGTGCTAACAGGCCACGGCGGGGAGTGGGGAACCAGCTTCCACCACCTCGCCTTATCTACCCGTCTCTTGCTTCCCTTTGCTTAAAGACAGCATAGGGGAGTGGATATTCAGGTCTGCCTGGCATCTCCTACTACGTGCCAGGGGCTGCACCAAGGCTTCGGGTGGATTCCGCTCGCACCGTCCTACAGAGGGTGGCACCGGGAGTCCGAGGAAAGCCTCAGGGCGTGGGGAACGTGACACGCTCAGGCAAGGGCAGTTCAGGAACCCAGTCCTTCCAATCGCAAGTCCTGGAGAAGAGATCAGAAATCCGGGATCAGCCGAGGCAGCTCCAAGGCTTGAGCAAGTCACTGGGCCTCCCGCAGCGGACTCAATTTCTCTATCTATAAAAAGGGCACAGTCAAATCTTGTAAGGTTTTTTTTGTTTTTTTGTTTTTTTTTTAAAGGATCAGGGATCTTTACTGTTAAGATCCTGGCACGGAGCGGGGGCTCCATAAATGGCAGCCATCATTCTCGGCCAAGTGCGGGCGCATCCTCCCGGGCGCCCCGCCCGCGGGCTCCCTCGGGACAGGCCGGGCCCGCCCCCGCGCCTCCGGGCTCAGGCGCTCGCGGCAGGTGGCCCGGCATCTCGGTGCCCACGCCCCGAGGCGCGCGGGGAGCGCGGGCGGGTGGCACGACCGAGGTTCCCCCGGAGGCTAGCCTCCCCCCCTCCCCACGCCCGGCGCAGGTGAGGTTTGCGGCCCAGGCCACGGGGACAGCGACCTGGAGAGGGCGCGGCGGCCGGGAGCGGGGTCCCGGGGGCGCCCCCCGCCCGGCGCAGACTCACCCGGGGCCGGCAGCGTGGGGGCCGCGGGCTGCGCGCGCTGCGGCCGCGAAAACCCGGCGAGCGGATCGGAGCGCGCTCGCAGCCAACTCCTCCGCGGTCCGGCCCCGAGCTGGGCATGCTCAGTGCGGCCGCCGCGCCGCCGGCCCCAACTCGGAAGCTCGCGCTCCGGGCCGAGGGGGCGAGGACGCCGGCGGCGGCGAGCCGGCGTCGCCCGCCGCCCCCAGGCAGCGGCAAACTTCGCGGCGTCCCCGGAGCTCGCCCGGCCGAGATTGATCGCTACAGATCAAAGCGAATCCGGTCCCCCCCATCCCACCCCGAATCATGGAGGCTGCGGCCGCCCGAGTGCCGCCGCCGCCGCCGGCCCCTGCCCACTAGCGGGGGGCCAACAGGTAAACTGCTGGGGGTGGGGGGAGGAGGAGGGGCGGCCGGGGGAGGGCGGGGGGCTGAGGAGCCCGAGACGCCCGGGGCTGGCAGCCCCCCGTCGGCGCTCACCGCCCACCCTCCTCACCCCCTCCTCCCGGCCCCTGGAGGGGCAGCAAGGGGTTAAGTCGGCCCCGCGCCACCGTGAGCACGGCCCCCTCCAGCCGCCTCGACCGCCAGCTGCGCGCCTCGGCGCCTGCCCGGAGCCACCGAGGGGACCCGAGCCGCCGATGCGCCAGCGGAGCCCGGCGGGCGTCCAGGAGGCACCGGCCGCATCCCTGCCTCCTCATCCCCTCCAGGCCTCGCTCCCTCCGCCCCGGCCGGGTCGGCGCCCAGGTGGCGGGGTCTGCGGGGCGCGTGGCGGCGGGGAAAGGACCCCTGCCGAGGTGGAGGGGCGGGGGCGGGCCGCTCCGCAGTCCCTTCCTCGGGCGGGAGGGCCACCCTCGCCTGGGGCGAGCACTTGAACCACCCGCCTGGGCGCCAAGAAAAGTTTTTTTCCCCCCCGTGCCCCTCCCCCACCCCCACCCTGCGCTCGGCTGGGGTGGGTTTGGGTCCATTGGTGAAAAAAGTCACACGTTCCCATCAGCTGCTCCTCCCCCTGGGGACAGGGTGGGGGGGACGGGAGGCAAGGGCCGCGGAGGACCCAGGCGGACCTCCAGCCCCTCCGCCGCCGCCCCGGAGCGCTGCGTCCCGGGGCTCCAGCGCCGCCGGGGACCCGCCGAAGGCTGCCCCATCCGTGCGAGTCTGCGTGCCGGGCAGCGGCAGCATCCAACCTGCTTTCTTCCTGCCTGCAGCGCCACAGCGAGCGAGCGAGCGAGCGAGCGAGGAGGGGGAGCGAGGGAGTCTGTCTGCAAAGTGCTGCTCCCTGGTGCTCAGAGGCGGCTGCTCCAGCTCCAACTCTCATTCATTTCGCCGGTTAACATGAGAGATCATGGCCGCCTTCGGGCTTCTCAGCTATGAGCAGAGGCCGCTGAAACGCCCCCGGCTCGGGCCGCCCGACGTCTACCCGCAGGACCCCAAGCAGAAGGAGGTAAGGGCGCCGGCGGCCTCCCCGGCAGCCGAGACCGCGCTCCGCAGCGCTGACCCGGGGCCAAGTTGGCCCAGCGGGCATCGCCGGCGCTGCGGGGGAAGGGTCGGGGGGGGGGCGCGGGCAGGCGGCTGGGGCCGGGCTAGGGGGCCGGGGGACCCCGGCAGCGCAGCTCGAGCGGCTGTCAGTCCCCGCGCTGCGCTGGGGCGCTCGCTCTCCGGGGGCCGGGTCGCCTCCCGGTTCCCGGGCCTTGCACTGCGCCGCGGGCGCTTCGCCGTCTCCTTCCTTGCCGAAACCCTCCTGCTTGCTCTCCCCCGCTTCTGCTGGTTTTATTTTCCTCCCCGCCGCTTCTGTAAATCCTTGTAAACTTTTTGAAAAATGTTGGAATGCAGTGCATCCGACACAGGTCTTGCGTTTTGCGCCAGTAGAGCAGGGACGGGGGGGTGGGGTGGGGGGAGGGAACTTGTCTGTTCAAATTTTCCAGTTTGGAGTGGAAGTCCTTTTTATCCAGGTGATAAATATTTAGCTCTTTGAATGTACTTTTTTTCTGTAACCCCTTTCCCCTCTAAAAATCAATATTAAGGGGAAACACTGATTTTCGTCCCTAGAGGCGATTGGCTTAATCGCTGGAGGCGGTCTTGTGTATGTAAAAGCAGGCAGGTTACCTTGGAAGGGAGTAGTTCGCAGGATTGCTTATTTCTTTGAATGAAATTAATTGGAGAAACTTTGCTTCTTGCGCTCGGTAGGCCAGCTTCTATGGCTAGAGTAACCATGGCATTTTGTAGCCATGTACGTGTTTGTCAGCAGTTAACAAGTAATTATGTAACAACTCTCCAGTTATAATGATCACCCTTGGCTACACAATTTGCCTAGGGATTTGCCCTTTTTTTTTTTCCTTCTTTTTATCACCTGCTACCCAGCTGGGCTTTCTGAGTTTGCCAGCTGCAGCCCACCCATCCTGTTTCTTCAGCTAAACACCAAGAGAGGACATTGCAGAACTTCTCTTGCTGGAAATCTAAAAGCCTTCTATTAAAAGTTTACAGGCCCACTGACATCATAGAACCAGCTTTAGAAAGAAGGCACAGGAGGGCTCTCTAGGACTTCTCTTTTGACAGATGTATCTGTTTCAGCAATAGAGGAAGAATGCTTGTTCTGGCTAAACTGTTCATGTTTCTAAGAAATAAGGAGTGACAACTTAGCTCATTAGCTAATGTCTGAACCTCCGGGAGCTGTTCAGATTGAAACTGAGGTTTTACAGGTAGCTATCAGCAGAGGCTTGACGTTCAGATTGAAACTGAGATTTTAGTTGAGGTAGCTATCAGCAGAGGCTTGACGTGAGGATAGGAGTTGGTGGGGCTCTGCAGATTTTGCTCCCTGCTACTCCCACCCAGAATAAAGTTAATTGTTAAGGACTAGAAATAACAGACACCAAAGACTAAGTGTAAAGAAAGTCAATAACTTAAAAATTAGTGGCGGGAAATTCTTAAAGTTTTGCTGGGGACAGAGACATTGGTTGGCTGGTCTTTATCATCTCGTAATTAATGTCTTGCCACATCTGTCCAGAGGGCAGCATAATTGATAGCATCTCCCCAGTTAAGGGATGGTGGCCAGAGATGCCATGTGGACTTACATAGCATTTATTCCTCAGGTCCACTGTCCTTTAAGATTGGGGCCTTTATGATTCTGGAAAAAATAATTTTGTGTTTTAGGGTGTCACAACATTCAGTAGAATTCTAAAACTGGAAGTGATCTCAGAGCCTACTTTTTGTAACTTCCTTTTGACAAAGTGAAACTGAGGCCCAGAAGGGCTTACCTGCCTTCATCAGGGTGCTGGTGAATCAGCAGAGCGGCTGGTTTGTGTCGAGACCAGTACTGTGCTAAGGATGATTTCTGCTAAATCGTGTTGTTCTGACATTATTCCCTTTCCCCCAAGGCAGCCAACATTTTCTCTCTGGAGCAGAGTCAGAGTTAGGTGTGACTGTAGCCAAATTTGAGTACAGTATGGAACAGGTGCCGGGCAGTGCTTGGGTGGTGTGGTGAGCAGGGTTGCACAGGCTTCGGTTATTTATGTATTACCTCAGGATTGCTGCCTGATCCTTGTATCACCTGCACTTTCATTCTAGTGTTTTCTTTAACTTTTTTTTTGGTGAGGAAGATTGGCCTTGGGCTTACATCTATTGCCAATCTTCCTGTTTTTGCTTGAGGAAGATTGTCAGTGAGCTAACATCTGTGCCAATCTTCCTCTACTTTGTATATGGGACGCCGCTACAGCATGGCCTCATGAACGGTGTATAGGTTTGCACCCAGGATCCGAACCTGTGAACCCCAGGCCTCTGAAGGTGAGCGGGTGAATCTAACCACTATGGCACTGGGCCGATCCCCTCTTTATGTTAACTTTTAAGAAACTTTTTGTTTCCTAAGCAGTAACACACATGAAGTCATGGGTTTGATGTGTATATATCCTCCTGGTGGAAGCTATTCTCATTACTGTAGCTATAACTTTGATTGTTGGTGTTAACCCGTGCAAATAGTGTTCTGAAAAATAGCTCCCAGGGGTAGGGTGGAACCCTTGAATGAAGACCCCCTGCAGAGGACCAGGGGTGGAGGGAGCTGGGAGCTTCAAGCTGCTTGATGGATTGGTGATACTCATTTGAGAGCTTCCTGTGCATCAGCACTCCACGGGGATGTAGTGTATATTGTGTTATAATACTTCGCCCTTCGTAGACTGTCCTCAAGCCTTGAAACCAGGGAATCAGAAAACTGGGAGTCATCCTGGATTCTGCCTTCTCCCTTGCATCCCGTAATACATGTCAGAATATCTTGTCCAGTTTCCAAATATATTTCCAATCCATCTTCTGCTCCCCACTTTCACCAATATGCCCAACTTCCTTTCTGGTTCAGGTTGACTTCTCTCTGCCCCAGGGCCCTTACACATGCTGCTCTGTCTGCCTGGACACCTGTCTGCTATCCACCCCCACGATTCGACCCTGCTCTTTTCACCTTAGCCTGGGGTTAGGAGGGAAGGCTCTGGAGCCTGCCTGCCTGCCTGCCTGCGTTTGAGTCCTGGCTCTGCTGTTTACATGCTCCTTATTCTTCCTTGTGCCTCAGTATCCCCTCTTGTAGAGTGGGGATGAGAATACTACCTACTCCATAGGGCTGTTGGAAGCTTATGTGGATAATCCACGTAGAGTGCCTGGACTAGAGGATTCCACATGCACATCTGCTCTTATAAACTATGGCCAGGCCTGCCTCCTCTTCATCCTTCGGGTCTCAGCCCAGCCCCCGCCTCAGAGGCCGTTAGTTTGAGTGTGTTGCTTGAATTCTGTTTATTTGCATGTGGCCATCCCCCACTGATGGGTCAGATTCAGAGGGCAGGAATGAGAGCTGCTGGGGCATCATTGAAGCACCTGGCGCCTGGTGCGGTCAGCGCCCCGGAGGCTGAGGGCTTGAGTACTTGCTGGAATGTGTGAATGAAAGTAGGAATGAACGAATAGAAAGGAAATCTGGTGACTGAGGGCTGTTAGGGAAAGTCGAGGTTAAGACAGAGATTATCCTTGACGTCTACCTTGGAGGCCACAGGCTGAAAGTGAAATTAAACCCTAGAAGTAGGAGGACTTACCCCGGGGTAGAAGAGGCCTAAGCAGCTGAATGGTAAATATTTTCAGGAAATCAAATTAGTTAGTAAAACAGGTTGGGACAGTAGTGAGATTTCCAGGCATCAGGAGCCATAGAGCCCCCCCAGCAGGGTCCTGAGGGGAGGGTGGCCTGGTGTAGTGCAGAGGTTGCTGAAGGACAAGTACAGCATGACTTGGGAGGGGAGGAGGTGGGAGAGGGGCTGGGGTAGGGAGTTTAGGTGGCAGGGGGGCGGGGGGGTTGTGGTGGGGCTGGTGGCGTCTGCACGTGGGTAGCCCAGAGCAGCGGTTCTCAAACTTGACACCTCTGAGTCACTTGCAGGGCTTGTTAAGAACAGATGGCTGCGTTTTTCAGATTCAGTGGGTCTGAGGTGGGGCCCCATGATTTGCATTTCTGAGAAGATCCCAGGTGATCTGCTGGGGCTGCCAGGTCGGGTTGGCCCACTGTGGGAACTCTGACCTAGAGAGGAGGCATCCAGTTCTGCAGTGCTGGGGAGTTCTGCCAGGTGGGCGGCAGGGTGGGACGGGCATCTGTGTCTCTGGCTGAGCTGCTGCCGTGGGTTTATCAGCCAGCCCAGCCAGTGCCTGGTGGGTTTTTCCCAGAAGTTGTACCTCTCTCTGCTCAGATCTCAGGGATGAGTCGAGAAGTCTCAGTCCCTCTCCAGGCGCTTCCCATCACACTTGGGATAAAACACACACCCCTCACCTCAGCCTTCAAGGCCCTCCCAGTGTGGTTCTTGCTCACTTCCACAGCCACCGCCTGGAGCCCGACTGCCTGGCTTTGAGTTCTGCTCCGTCACTTACTGCCTGTTTCACTCCTATCTCACTTGTGGAATGGGGCTCATATTTGTTCCCACTTCCCGGGTTGTTGGGAAGATACAATGAGATTTGGGCATGCCTGGCACATGGATGTGCTCAGTACAGGTCAGCTGCTGTTAGGATAACCTCTCCCTCATTCAGTGACCCTGGGGCTTCCCATTGTACCCCCAGACCCTGCCCTTCGAGACCTGGCCTCTGGGCCTTGAGTCGCCCCTTGCCGGCTTGCTCATCTCCCTCCTGGCTGTGTGGTGGGACCACTGGCCTACTCTTCTTCCAACAGGCCCAGCTCTTTTGTGTCTTGGCTCCTGTCCCTTGCTGCCCCTGCCGTCACGTTTCCTGTCATTTGGCTCCTAGAGCCTCCCTTGCAGGGAGGCTGTCCTTGTAACCCATCTTCCGTCATCCCTGGTAGTCTGTTATCTTGTGTCAGTGCTCCGCCGTGCCTGTTGCTGTCTGGGTCCCATCCTCAGGTTGCTCATTCTCCCTGTGGTCTTCTGTCCACACTAGGATGTCACCTGCCCGAGAGCAGGGCTTTGTCCGTGGTGTTCACAGTGTGAACCGCCAAGTGCCTGGGATCAGATGAGGTGCTCGGTAAATAGTTCTTGAAGAAATTAATAAAATGCAGAAATAACTCTTAATGAGCAATTGTGAGTATTTATAACATTTAACTGTCCCAATGCTTGTTTTATTTTGGTAAAGCCTGTTAGCTTTCTTGTTAGCATCTAAACTCTTAAAACACATTAAATGCTTATTTTAGAGACAGCTGGGGAGGTGGGGTGAGGGGAGGTGGAAATTTGCTTCTTTATTATCTTGGAGAGGGAGGATGTTGATGAAGCTGCCTGGGAGAGAGGACAGGTTGACCAGTTGCCTGGGGGACCAAAAGACAGAGATGGTTCGGGTGAAAGCTTCCCTGGGATTAATTGGCCGGCCCAGGGCTGCAGACCTCAGGGAGGACCATGCGTGTGGTTAACTCTGCCTCAGGAGACTCAGGCCAGAACCAGTGCAGGAAGCACCGGGTCGGAGGCCTCGCTTCAGCCTGCTGCTCACAGCAGTGTTGCCACCCATTCTTATGGCCGAGGAGGAGGAGCGGAGGTGGTTGTCATTTCTCAGGGTCTGTCAGCACCTGCAGCAGACTTGTCAAAGATGCTGGTTAACGACGCAGACACAATGCCCCATCTCCACCCCAGACCTGCTGAGTCAGAATTTCTGGGAAGGAGGCTGAGGAATTTGCATTTTAAACAAGCTTTCTAGGTGATTTCTGAACATATTAAGTTGGAGAACCGTTGCTTTAGTGTGTGTCTTTATCTGTAGAGAACGTTGTAAACCAGACCCCCCCTTATTCGTCCCTGCTCCTGCTATTTGAGGTGGTAGAGTCTTTAGACACATAGACTATTTGAAGCATTAGTACCTTCTGGGACAAAATAGTGCAAGCGAGTTTAGCAACTTTCCCCCCTGAGGTGCTGTTCTGGTAGCTGGGTCCCAGCGTGGGCTTGTTTTCTGTCAGCTGTGCACGCTCAAAGCAGAGAGAATTCCATGCGTTGGTCTTGAAATATCCGCAGCTCCCTCCTGCATGCACTTGGCTAAACGGGGGCCCAGGACAGCAGAGTTTTCTTGTCCCTCGTCGCACGAGGAGGGTCTTTGAACTTGTTTGGGGCAGCAGAGTTTTCTCTTGACTGTGGGCCTGGGCTCTTTGGGGACTGTTAATGGGAAGGTTTTAATTTGGGGTGTAGCCACTGTTGCCCTTTAGCTTGTTGGGTATTTCACTTAGGCTGGCACCTGTGCAGACGAAATGTGATCCTTTAGGAAGTGGGAGGACCAGGAAGTGAGGTCGGAGAGGCCAGCTGCGTTGGGTGAGCACTAAGTAGGAGAAGAGGAGGAGGAACAGCGTCCCAGGATTTTAGTTGAAGCGGTTGTCAGTCCTTCTCGTGCATGTGACTGCACACGTGAGCTATTAAAAGATAAACTGAGGCATGTTAAAATTTTAGGAGTTTGAGCAAAAACTGATTTGAATTGGGCAGCACCAAACCCAGCGGTGGTTAGAAGTTCTCTGTCAATGGAAGCTGGGGAAAGATTTTCATAGAGAAAAGGTGGAAGCGAGGTCGGGAATGATGCCTTGCCTGTAGCTTGAAGCCCCGTTGGCTGTTGGTGTTGGTTGACCTTAGGTTTTGCTCTCGTAACTGTGAGGCCTTTACTGTGAGGTTTTGGTTTGCTTACGTAGGCGCCATGGCATTAGAGCCACCTCAGTCTAATGGCCTCCTAGTTTAATTAACAATTCCTCCCTTTTGGTCATCCTCTCGTACAGGAGAGATTGACTAAAAATTTGGTATCAGGGCCACTCACAGTCACTATCAGAGCCAAATCGCTCTTGTCTCGTCCTGAAACCCATTGGTTCTGATGTCAGATCCCTGGAAGGATTGCTTTTGCCGTGTATCCCGTTGTTCATCTTGTTTCAGTTTCTCCAAGTGCAGAGATGTGCTCCTGATGGCGTGAACGTGCGTTGAAGACCTTTGGAGGATGTCGTGCACCAGGGAGACTGCACTGGTGACTATTAGGAGGATAATCCAGGAGACTGAAGTACTCTCCTCAGCCAGGGCTCTCATGAACCAAACCAGTTGGTATCAAGTAAATCGAAGAATGTACCTGAAGGGGCATCAGCCTGTTTTAGCCAAGCGGCTTTATGTTAATTTCTTGTATTTGAGCTTCTACAGTATCAGAGGGGTTGATCCGGGTACAGCAGGAGGTATTTGCTATGGCACAGGCTCTTCTGTGTTCAGCCAACAAGTAACCGAAAGCAGCTCCCTTATCCAAAAGTGCCTTAGCCAGAGAGCCTGGGGTCTTTGGTTGTCTAGCCGTGGCCTTAGCGTTAGACTCAGTGGTGGTTGTCAGAGCTAAGGGTAAGTTTCTAATCATATGTTCGCTTGTACTAACTCCAAGCTAAGGAAGAAAGGACCAGCCAAATGACATCTGTCCAGAGGGGTTAACATGCGCTGGTAAACTTTTTGGTTGATAGTGTAAATTCAAGGGAGTGGACCAATGTTGAGTTTTTGAGTTATTATGAAGGCACAGTGGAATAGTAAATACAGCAAGTGCACAGTGTCTTTCCATCCTCCAGCTGTCAAGACAATGAGTTGCCCAAACATAGGGGGCATTGCCAAAACTTTTACACAGAAAGAAGAAACTAGGAGGTGTACATAGGTCTCCCTCATAAGTGTTAGCATTTATCGTCGGTGTGGAGATGTTAGCATCATTCAACAAGACTCAAATACTGTATTATCACATGTTGAAAGACCACCTACATGTGTGGGCCTCACAGCCAGCCCACAAATGGTCTGATTTACACTGGCTGCTCTGCCGTGTCTTTGACGTGTGTTCAGTGGATCTCGTTTTCCCATCCCAGGGTTGGTTAAATTGAGGCAGGGATTTGGGGGTCTGATGATTAGTATTTTAACTTTATGAAAGGGATCTGTGGACCTACAGTGGCATTTGGGATTCCAGTGAAATTACTTATAGGGTGAACTAAGGGTCTCTCCCTTCGGGCACTGATTTTGGTTTAGCGTGACCAATTCAGCAGTTAGTTAGGTTTCTTGCAGTGGCTGCTGTTTGTGAAGACCTAATTACAGTGTTGTCTTCCCATGCATTAGTAGAAGAAGCAGGAAGCATATAGGCAAAAAGGGTAAAGGTTTTATCCTGGAGATGAAGATCTTGATCGGTGATCTTGGGAGAGCTGTCCACCTTAAGATATCATCTACTTCTGGGGAGGAATCTCCCTGGTCAGTTCTAACTTTACATCTCCGGCTGGTATGCAGCTCCAAGAGTCTGGAGGGGCCCTTTTCAATTGGGAGATGTGGACCCAAGCTTCAAGTCCCTGAAGTTTGGCTGCCATCTTGGTGGTGACCAGAACCTGGTATGGTCCCTTCCAAGGAAGTTCAAGGGCAGTCTTTCTTAGGTGTTTCCAGAAGACCCACTCTCCAGGTTCTAAGTTGTGAAAGGTTCAACCATCTGTGGAAGAGTCATGGAAAGCTTCCAGGTAAACCTGGTGGAAACACACTTTTTCATAATGCATTAAAGCTTTACAATACTGAGTCATATCAGAATTTATGAGTACAGGAGACACATGTGGTTCTATTGTCAAAGGCCTAGTCTTCCTGTCACTGTTTTGTAAGGGGTTAATTTGTGCTTTCCCATAGATATTGATCTAACTGCTATCAAAACCCATGGTAGAACTTTTGGCCAGGGCAGGCCCCTTGATTCTGTTAATCTAGTTAGCTTTAGTTTTAAGTTACCGTTTGTCTGTTTGACTTTACCAGATGACTTAGGATGGTAAGGACAATCATAATGCCATTGTGTCAACAGCGCCTTATTTATTTATTTGTCTAGTGAAATGAAGTCCCCTGTCACTGGAGGTTTCTTTGGGGATACCCCATAAAGGAAATATATTTTATAAAAGTTTCTTAGCTGTGGTTGTGGCGTCAGCCTTTCTGTATGGGAAGGCTTCAGTCCATCCTAAGGATGTGCAAACAATTATGAGAACATATTGATAACCCGTTGTGGGAGGCAGTTGAATGGAGTCCATTTGTAAGTGTTCAAAAGGTCCAGTAGCTGGTGGGAATGCTCCATCTAATACCTTAGTGGTCTTTCCATGGTTATCGGTTTGACATATCAGATATTGGTTGTAAACCAATTTTGCGACCTTGGAGCAGTCACCCCACCAATAGTTATTCATAATTTGGGTCCTTTTATCTGTGCCATGATGAGTTGCAGAATTTTTAAAGACTCAGGAAGAACCAGGCGGCTGTCCGGGCTGTCAGTGGGTCCTTGTTTAACATTAAATTTGCACCCTTGTTGGTCCCAACATTGTTGCTCCGGCTCTGGTACCTGATTTTGACTTTTATATAGATTATCATAAGTAATTTGTTTAGAATCGATCTTAGGGAGTTCAGTGAAGCTGCACATTGCAGCAGTTTTAGTGTGAGCTGATGGAGCAGGCAAGTCTGCTAGGGCATTTTCCTGATACTCAGGTTCTGTTTTGCTAGTGTGAGCTTCAGTTTTAATCATTGCAATTCACTTAGGCAGTAGAATGGCAGAGAGCAGTTCATTTACTTGGGGCCCATTTTCGATTGGGGTTCTGCTAGAATTGAGGAACCCTCTCTGTTTCCATAACATACCAAAGTTGTGGACCACCTCAAAGGCATATCTGCTGTTGGTATAAATGTTTCCTGGTTTTTCTTTGTTTGGCTGACAAGCCCCAGTGAGGGCATGTGGTTCTGCTTGTTGAGCAGCCTTAACTTGGGGAGGATTCGCCTTTCCAATAGTTCGTGTTGACTTGTTCCAGCATATCCTGCTTGGTGTTTCCCTTCTGCATTCTTAGCATAGGACCCATGGAGAGAGTATCAAATCTAGGTTTTCTAGTGGTGTGTCCTGAAGTCAACTCAAGGGGTCACTCAGGACGTGATGCCACGCCTACACAGTTATGGTGATCTGTACCTTGGTCAGGCAAGGGGAGCAGGGGAGCAGGGTTGAGCAAGTTGCAGCACTTAAGACAGAGGTTAGAAGGTAAAAGGAGAAGGACGTCATACGATGTCAGCCTGCTGCTGAAGAATGTAGAGTCTGGTTGGAGTGTAGTAGACGTGACATGAGCTGTTGTGATTATTGCTCATATCCTAACACCGGTTCAGCTGAAGCTTCCACCAGCTTAGCTGCTGCAACTACTGCTTTCAAGCCGGTTTTTTAATTTTATTTTTTATTGAGTTCATAATAGTTTACATCATTGTGAAATTTCACTTGTGTGTTATTATTTCTTGTTCATCCCCATGTAAGTGCTCCCCTTTACCCCCTGTGCAAACAGTTTGGCTATGTCCTGGCTACGGGGTCTAATTGTCAGCTATAGTGGGTAGTAGGTCTGTGTTTTCCTCCACGCTCTTGTTAGAATTTCTGCAGCCTTGTTATCATGCTCCGGGACAAATAAGGTCAAAGGTTAAGTGTGACCTGGGAGCCCTAGGGCTGGAGTTTGTTGCAGGGCTGATTCTAATTAGCGAAAGGCTTGCTCGTGCTTGTCTTCCCAGGGTAAGTGCTCTGGAATTGAGTTCCTTGTAAGCTCATACAGGGGAGTTGGGATCAGAGAAAAATTTGGAACCCAAGATCTGCAATATCCTACAAGTCCAAGGAAACTCCTTCATTGTTGTTTAGTGGTAGGTCTGGGGAAGTTTTGGATGGTGTTCATTCTTTTAGGTGGGAGGGAAATGCCTTCTGCGGTCAAATCGTGTCCTGGGTGGTGCACTTTCTCTTTTGAGAATTGAAGGTTTTCCTTGGAGGCCTCATGGCCCTTCTAAGCTAATCACTGTAATAGGTAAATCAAATCTGTTTCTGAGTCTTCCCGTGTAGGAGAACATGGCACTAAGTCCTCTACAGATGGCATGAGTGCAGAGTTCTTAGGCAACTGTAAGTTTGCCAAATCTTGATGTAAAACCTGTGAAAAATAGGATGAGGCTTCAGCGAACCCTTGTGGCGTTATAGTCCAGGTGGACTGTTGGCTTTTCCAAGTGTAGGTGGATACGTATTAATTCTCCTTGTCAACCAGGATACTAAAGAAAGCAGAGCACAGATCCACCACTGTGAGCCATTTTGAGTCTGTGGGTACGTCAGATAATGAGGTATTGGGATTTGGAACTACAGGGACCCTTGGGAATCACAATTTTATTGATTGCGTGCAGTTCCTGGACAAGTCTCCAGCCTCGTCCGTTTAGGTTTTTAATGGGTGAGATGGGGTGTTACAGGGACTAATGCCTGGAATTGTAAGTCCTTGTTTAATTAAGTCTCTCCAGGTGGTGAGAGCCCCAGCATGCCTTTTGGTTTTGGTGGATACTGAGGCTATCCAGACAGGGGTTTGGGACGATCTATTTGGAGTTTTATGGGTTCAGTGCTCTTAGTTTTGCTTATGTTGGTTCAGCAAGAAGCCCATAGGCATTCCGGCACTTCTGAGAGTTGGGGTTTTCATACTTTAGAGTCTCAGCTTCATCAATTCCTGCTTGCAGAGAGCAAACCAGCTCAGGTTCAAGAGGGTCAGGAAATTCCAGGATCATTTCTCGCCTGAGATTTTATATGACTCCTCAGTTTAGAAGGCGGATCTTGTCCTAACAGGTTTACTGGGCCAGTGTCACACAGAAGGAAAGCATGGTTTCCCGAAAATGGCCGCAGTGTCATCCGGACTGGTTTAGACGCAGGTGCCCTTTGAATTTGGTTAGAAACCCACTACAGAAACACTCTCTTTACTCTGGGGCTTTGCTGTTTGTGAAAGTGGGGATTAAAGTAGATAAAGTGGCTCCGGTATCCGCCAGTACTGTACAGGATTCCCCATTAATTTTTGTTTTAGTTGTCCCTTGCTCATTTGGAGGTATATGGGGAGCAATTTACCGGAGGATCCCTCAGAGTCCCGTCAGTGCTTAGTATTATTTTGGCGATCCAATTTTTTAAGGCTTCCCTCAGTGGAGGAACAGTCTAGATTAATAGGTGGGGGTCTGTTGCACAATGGGTTCAGCAGGGGGCGTTCCTCTTTCCAGGGCCCTGGTTGTTTTCAATGAAGGCAGACGTTTCGGGGCGCAGTGTTCCCGAGTGAGGCCTTCGAGGTTCTGGCTTGAGCTGTGTATGTGGGGGTCTTCTCAGGCCTGGGAGACATTGTAACTGGAGGGCCAAAAGTTCTTTGGCTCTTTGAGTTTTATCTTGCTTCAAGATTTTTTTCAAAATTCTCAGCTGGGGCTGTTAATTCAGCAAGAGGGGTGGCTTCCCAGGCCAGCTTGTGTCTCTTGAATGGGCTGCTTAGTTGAGGCTGGAGGCCCCAGATGAGTAAGAAAGTCAGGGGGTTTTCTGTGCCTGCATTCAATAAAGCAAGCCCAGAGTGTTTCACAGAAAGGGGTTCCAGGGGCTGCCCCAGTGGCACAGTGGTTAAGTTCGCACGTTCTACTTCAGTGGCCTGGGCTTCTCCGGTTCGGATCCCGGGTGCGGACATGGCACCGCTTGGCAAACCATGCTGTGGCAGGTGTCCCACATATAAAGTAGAGGAAGATGGGCACGGATGTTAGCTCAGGGCCAGTCTTCCTCAGCAAAAAGAGGAGGATTGGCAGCAGTTAGCTCAGGGCTAATCTTGCTCAAAAAAAAAAAAAAAAAAGGGTCTCCACTCTTGTCTTATAGTCTGAGAATGGTTCATCCTTTTTCCCTTTGCAAGATTGAGTGATAGGCCAGTCAGGCTTTTGAGGAAATACCTTATCAATACTTTGATGTAGGTCTTGGGCTATTTTTCTTGTGTATTTTGGGCCATCCCTGGCAGAGTGATTAGCATGTGGATCTTTAACATGCTCTTGGGATCTTCCCATTTGGCTTCAGCCATCCATTTTCGGGCATTGCCAGGTCCTAATGTCGTATGAATAAATTGATAGAGATTCAGGAGTTCCCGGATTGTAAGCTACAGTTAGAATTCTAAATTCCTCATAACATTTTTGAGGATTCTCTTTAGGGTTTGGAAACTCTTTGATGATGGCCCTAACTTCAGCCTGTGACCGTGGAGGAAAGATGGTTGTATGTGGTATTCCAGTCGCAGTGGAGGGCTTCCCTTTAAAAGGCATGTGTTGAACCTCTAGCTCATCCTCAGGGTGAAAAGGCAACTGGGTAAAGGGATTATTCGGTTCAGAATGTTTAGGGAGAGGGTGGAGGGAAGGAGTGGTCAGGGTCAACTGAGTCAGACACACTTCTTTTTAGATTCGCCATCAGCTTGTGGCTTAAGCTTTTCATTTGCCTTTTGTAAAGAATCTCTTAAAGGGCTAATTTTTAATTCATTTAGTTTCTTAGAAGCTCCTACATAACAATGTAAAAATGCATCCCTTGGTTTTGGGGAAATTGGACCCTTTGTTCCCCAGGGGACCTCGTAGATGAACAGGCTTGTCCACAGTAAAAGTTCCCCACTGTGGCCGCTGTAATTCAAGATTGCCTTTGGTGGGGTTAACCCAGTGGTTCAGAAAAAAACACAGGTTCTGGGCCCATAATTTTAATGTGTATAATTAGCCAGAGTTCCAGATGGAGGAGTCCCAGATTGTTTGGACTGAGAGGAACCCAGTTTTCTTTTTTTTTTTCCTTATTACCTGAGGATTTGCGCTGGATCCAGTCTAGCTTAAGTCAGACCCCGTTCAACCCCAGACCCAGTTCAATTTCTTTTAAGTCGGCTGTCCCTGGCCCCAGTCCAGAGAAAGAAATGCTCAAATAAATTTGGAGAGCTCTCTTTCAAATGCAAAAATTGCAGAGCTCAGATCTGAGAGGGACTCACGTCAACCTCCAGATGCAGCGAGAGAGCGGTGGGCTCCGTGGGCATCTTTGTCTGACCGCTTCTTACTCCTGGGGTCTGTTGGGGGTCTCCTTTGGATCCCACTTTTGACACCAGAACTGCTGAGATAACTGAGGCATATTGAAATTTTAGGAATTTACTTGAGCAATAATTGATTCGAACTGGGCAGTGCCAAACTGGAAGTAGTTAGAAGTGTTCCCTCAATGGGAGCTGGGAAAAGATAAAAGAGTGAAACAAAGTGAGGAAGTGATCGACTGGCTGGAGCTTAAACCCTCGACGGCTGTTTGTGATTGGTTGTCCTTAGTTTTCAGTTCTGTAACCGGGAGGTGGTTACAGGCTTAGGTTTGGTTTGCTTACTAGCCGCCATGGCAGTGGGGCCACCTCAGTCTAATGGCTGCCTTGTTCAATTAATTCAACAAAGTAGAAGACTGGAGCAAGTGGAGGTTGGAAACTCCAAGAATTGGGATGTGTTTCTCCTGAAGCTCTCCTTTGATGAGGCTCTGAACCCCGGTGGGGAGGCTCCTTGGCAGGCTAGGAAGGAATCAGGGAAGTTGGAGGGATCCGTAAGAAGGGTGAACATGATCAAAGGTTCTCCCTGGCAGCGCCCTCTGAGCAGCGATGAAAGTTGCTGGTTGGCTTTGCCCAAAGAAAAGCTGACCTCAGAGTCCGAGTGGGGAAAGCCAGTGGAGGGAAATGATCCAAGGGAGGCGTGAAGGAGGCGCCAAGCCTCCGATGCATTCCTCTTGAGGAGGGACCGTGGAAACACTTGGACTCTTGATTGTCTTTAGATAATTTCTGAGCTGGGTGATGGGACAACGGAGGTCAGTATACTAGCCTCTCTATTTCTCTGTGTTTTGGGAAATTTAGATAATGGAGAAAAATGTCATTATGTTCAAAGTAGCATAATTTCTACTTAAAAAATATATATGCCCACATAATCTCGAAGGATTATCACCCACATGCAAACAGTTGTTATCTCTTTTGCCCTGAGCTAACATCTGTGCCACTCTTCCTCTACTTTGTAAATGGGATGCTACCTCTGCATGGCTTGATGAGCGGTGTGTAGGTCCATGCCTGGGATGTGAACCTGTGAGCCCTGGGCCAGTGAAGCAGAGCACGCGAACTTAACCACTACACCACCGGGCCAGCCCAGTTATCTCTTGAGGATGAGGTTAGGGGTGATTTTTGTTTTCTTTTTTGTACTGATCTGCGTTCCAAGCTGTAACAATAAACATGTACTACTATTGCCGTGGAGGAAATAAAGAGTAATTATTGGGTAACTTTAATTGAGTTTGCAGGAATGGGTCTTTGTTGTTGGTTCCAAGCCAAGCTGGAGCCGCTTTCCTGGTGCAGAGGGATCTTGCAGGGCTGTGTGTGAGTGTTCCAGCTCTGCCTCGGGTGCTGTGTCATCTTCCTCACCTGTGAGCCGGGGAGAATAATACCTAGTCATCTGGAATGTTTTAAATGTGAAGGAGCGTTGTAAACTTAAATTGTCACCAAACGTGAGGTATAAATTCAGTGGTGTGATGGAGCAGGCATGTACCAGCTGATTATTAAAATTTCAGGAGTTCTGTGAGCTTTGTTAATATGTTGGTAGCTTAAAATCTGGCATAAGGGAGTATTTACACCAAGGCAATTGTCACATGCTACAAATTAGCTTTTTGGGGGGCGTTGGTTGTTAAACATTTGCCAGCACACGGCTGATGGTAGTTGTATGTGTGCACTTAGTTGGCTGCTTCATCATTCTTATCCCAGGTTTCCCTTACCTGCTTCCCATGAAAACATTTCTTTGATGAGCCAGATCCTCAGTTTCCAGCCTCTCTTGCAGCCTGGAGTGAACATATGACTCAATTCTGGCTAAAGAGTTTTAATGGAGATTGGCTACAGGACTTCTGGGGAATTTTTTCCTCGCTGACAAGAGCATAGGCACAGAGGGAGAGTGCCCTCTCTTAACGCCCTGATAGCTCCTTAGTTTCCTATCTTTGGAAGAGTGTTAAGAGGATGTGATAGTTGGAGCTAGGGCACCTGTCTTGTGACCATGAGACAACAGGCCTATGGAGGAAAAGCCAACTCAAGGGGAGGTGATTGAGTGACTTCATGAAATTCTTAAGCTACTGAACTGGCCTTGGGACCCTGGGACCACCTTTCCCTGGACTTCTTGTTAAGTAAAAAATAGTTGTCCACATGGTTTAAGCCGTTGTTGAGCCAGTTGTCTATTTCTTGTAGCGGAAAGCATTCTAGTATTGTCATGCTACTTCCCATTTACATTTTGGCACCCTCACGTCATCACAGCAGGAGCCCTTTTTTTCAGAGAACACACACCCCCAGAACGCTCCCGCTCTCTGGCTTCACGAGGATACAGCAAGAGACGGGAGCCCCTGCTTCTTGTCCGTCAGGCAGCGCGTTCTGCCCAGTGCCCATCGGAAGCTGAGGGGGATCGGAAACGGCTCCTTTCTTTCTTTCCATTCCCAGCAGGAACAGTTTTGGTGGGAAGAGAAGGCGAGCATGTTCTGTTTGGAGAGGGAGATTCTGTGGGTCTGTATCCTTTTAGGGGGAACCAGGTATGTTTAGAGCTAGAAGGGACCGTAGAGATGGGTTGTCCTTTTTCATTCAGTACAGAAGGAAGTGGAGTCCCAGAGCGGTCGGAGTGGCCTGTCGAGGTGGATCTGGGCAAGCACTGTGTGCCCGGATTGGTCCTTGTAGCCTTACGTGACTTCCCCTCTGTGTGCAGCCTCCGCTTCTGGTAAACACCCTCACGTTGCCCTGGCCTTGAGAATCGCTCTGCGTTTTAGGGTGCCCAGTGCCTCTGTGAGAGTTGGGGACTGCTTACCTCACCGTTGGATCTTCTCAGAGCTTGCCGGCATCTTGTGTGGTGTCTCCTGGGCAGAGGGATGATACTCTGGAAGCTCAGGCACTCTGATCTTTGTGTCTTAGGAGGAAGGTTCCCAGCCCTTAGCTATGGCCTCTGGCGTCGATGGCTCTGGCGTTGGCATGTGTGGGCTCTGTGTGTTGGGGATCAATCCTGTCTGGTTTTGGCTGTCTTGGTTGAGATATTCCTTTATCTATGGGTAGCTCTCTTGGAGGTGCAAACACACAAGCTTGTGCCAGTTGGCAACTTCCAGGGAGCAATGCTTACGTGACATTCTAAATAAATGGATTGGATGCCCCTTAGCTTTGAACTGCTGTGGCCTTTACCTGAGAAGAGGAGAGAGACTTTAGCCCCTGGGTTTTGTTTTCCATGTTTTGTGGATGCCAAACAAATTTAGTCATTCACCAGGATCATCGAGCACCTTGCAGGCCCTTTGCCAGCCATGGCTTCATGAGGACGGGGCCAAGACCTTTATTCCCACCTGTGTCCCTGGCTTCAAGCACAGTGCCTGGCCTGCACCTATGACTCAAAGTTTCTGTTATGAATGAGTGTAAGAATAAACAGATGATGGGAGCATTGAGTATGGTCCTGGGTCCCCAAAGACTTCAATACAGAGCAGTGGCTTTCACCTGGGGGTGACGCCCCACCTCTCTAGGGGCATTGGCAATGTCTGAAGACATTTTGGGTTGTTACAGCTGTGTGTGTGTGTGCACATGTGTGTGCATGTGGATGTGCGCATGTGCTACTGGGACCTAGCAGGTGGAAGGCAGGGATGTTGCTAACGTTCTCTGATACTCTGGGCAGCCTCCCCACAACAAAGGATTATCTGGCCTCAAATGTCAGTAGTTCCGAGGTTGAGAAACCCGGCTCCAGAGGGAGGGACAGACCTGTAAATAAGAAATACAATGTTTCAGATTTTCTTTGAGAGGAACATACGAAGTGGGGCGGAAACAAGAGGAAGTGACCAATCTTTTGACAAAACCTAATAGAGGGAGGAGGCTTTTGAGTCTGGGACTTGGAGGATGTGTAGGAGTGGACGGGGCTGAGGACCTGGAAGGGCATTAATTCCAGGAGGAGGAGCAGCACGTGTAAAGGGCTGCAGGCCAGAAGGAAGGTGGGGTGTGTAGGGGAGCTGGGTAGGAGTGGGATCAGGTTGTGGGGCCTTTATAAGCTGTGTTGAGGCGTTTGGTATGGCGGAGGCGATGAGGTGCCACTCCAGGGTGTGAAGTTAGGGGGGTGAGATTTTAGATGACTGAGGTTTGCAGTTTGAGGGAGCAGTGGCCCTGAGGGTCATGCTGAGGCAAGAAGACTCACGATCCAGGTGGCCACTGACATTCCAGGCCTGGGGCTGGGCGTGTTCGTTTCTTGTGGCTGCCATAGCAAGTTGCCACAGACCAGGGGGCTTAAAACAACGGAACGGTGTTCTCTCACAGCCCTCCAGTCCGAGGGGAGTGTCAGGATGCGCGCTGCCTCTGGAGGCTCCAGGGCAGAATCCTTCCTTTCTTCTTCCCGCCTCTGGTGGCCCTGGGCCTTCCTTGGCTTGTTTGTGGCCACATCAGTCTTGTTTCTGCCTCCATCTTCACGTGGTCTCTGTGCGTCTGTTCTTCTCTGAGCGTGCCTGATAAGAACACTTGTTATTGGATTTAGGGCCCACCTGGATGATCTCATCTCAAGATCTTTAGCTCAATGACGTCAGCAAGGACTCTTTTACCAAATAAGGTAACGTTCACCGGTTCCAGGATTTGGTGTGGATGTCTTTGGGGGTTCATTTATTGACCTACTGGGCTTGGGAAGAAAGAGGAGGAGAGGATTTAAGAGAAGGTTATTTGGATGGCAGAATTGACAAAGCGGATGTGTGAGGTAAGAGAGGGACAAGTAAGGAATATACCAACATTTTTAGCTTAGGACAGTGGTTCCCGAACTTTCTGATCTTAGACCCCTTTACAATCTTAAACATTATTGAGGATCCCATGGAGCTTTTGTTTATGTAGGTTATATCAATATTTACTGTAGTAGAAATTAAAACTGAGAGATTTGACAAATATATGTTAATTCATTTAAAAGTAATAAACAATTTCATGTTAAAAATGTTTTTTATGAACAATAACTTTTTCCAAACAAAAAAATTAATGAAAAGAATGGCATTATTTTGCATTTTTGCGAATCTCTTTCATGTCTGGATTCTGATATCTGACTCCGCATTCAGTCTGTTACAGTAGGTTGTTTTGGTTGAGAGAGATGAAGAAAATCTGGCCTCACACAGATGCATAGTTGGGAAGTTCTTGAGAACCGCAGAGTCCTGGCTGTGGAGAGCTGCTGACTTGCACAGTTGGCTAGGCGGATGGATGGTGGTCCCCAAACTAATGTGCCATAAGGGAGTGAAAGAACTTGCTTAATTGTTTTCCGTGGGAGGGGAAGGGAGGGGAGAGGTGGAGAGGATGAGTTCATTTCTGAATGTTTTCAATGTGAGATGCCTCTGGGGAATCCAGGGTGAAATGTATAGTGGTGGTGGACATCTGGGTTTGGGTGTGATGTGTTCATAGGTCGCTGAAGTCATGGCTGTGATCACCTGTTGAGTGTGTGCGAAGACATGGAGGAGCTGGTGGACTCTGAAGATGGAGCTTTCCAGGGCTGGACTTCCTGGACTGTGCCAGCAGGACCTCTGAGGAGGGCAGTTAGGGAGATGGGTGAAGGGTGATGAGCAGCCTGAAGGAAGCGCCGACGTGGGGGTCACACTTCAGCCCCATTAGCCTCCACCTAGGTTGGTGGGTTCTCTCTGCGGAACCTGTGCGTATGTGTCCTGCCACCTGGTGCCTTCCTGTCTTCATCACCGCATGGCGATTGTTGGCTCTTCAGCACTCAGCACGGTTCTTTATTATCGGCTCTGTCACCCAGCCAATGGAAGTTCCCCGAAGGAGGGACCATGTCCCTTTTATGCTCCACTGATACCAGAGGCACGAAGAGGGTCTGGCTTATGGTAGGAATTAAATAAATGTTTCTTGACTGGAAATGGTAACTGGGCAGTTGTTATTAGCAAACAGTTTTTAGAAGCCCTGTGCGGGGCACCGGATGCCAGGACGCATGGGGCACTGGATGCTGGGCGCATGGGGCATGGTTCCTACCCTTGAGGAGCCTTGAGTGGAGGGATGACAGTCCCGTGTGCACAGCACCAGAGTCATTAAAAGCGTCAGGGGGGTGGTGGGGAGAAATGAGGGTGGGCCAGTTCTCTGCAGGGCTTAGGGAAGTCTTCAGGAAGGTGGGTGTTCTCCAGGGGACAAGGCCTTCTGGGCACAGGGTGTGAAGAAGGGCGCAGAGCTGGGCGATGCACAGGATCTTGGGAGGGATCCCAGCTAGTCCAGGAAAGCAAGAGTGTATTGAACCTGTGAACTTGAATATGTCTGCAGATTTTGGGGACCGTGGAGAGAGAGGACGAGATTAAAACTGCTGTCGAGAGAAGGGGTATCTGCTGCCTTGGTCCTGGGGCCAGGCGATGGAGGGGTGAGGGTAGGGACACCTCGTGTACAGGGTGTTGGGCGCTGCCTCTGAGAAGGGAGGGGAGGGAGGACTTATAGGAGGCCCCTGTTTATTCTGAATTTGCTACAAATGCACCAAGATTTTCCTCGGCAAGAATAAGCTCAGTCTTCAGCCCACACCCAGTGTGCCACAGCTCAGCTGTGCACGTGCCGCCTTGTTGTCAATTAAAGTTTGGTGGAATTTGCTGCTTTCCTTTTCCAGCCATTTCATTCATGGATTAATCTAATGAGTTGTTGAGATTAGGACCATTTAAGGCATTGGCAACAGGGAAGAACTAATGCAAATCTATTTTGTCTGAAGTGTGACTGGAATTTTTTGCTAAGATGCTGGTTTATATAAAGGTATGGAGGCGGCTGGATCTGTACTATGGCCAAGGCAGCACTAAATAATTTATCTTTCTCCTCTGTGAGGAAGGCTGATATTGACACTGCGTGGGTTTTTTTCTTAAGGCTCCACCCAAGTCTGTGTTCGTAGACAGTATGAACAATATTTTTGGGGTCAGAGCTATTACTACTCTTTGGTCAATTTTGGACTAAATGTCAGCTCCCTCTTGAAAAACAATGATTCTTTATGAATCGGAGACACTGTTTACATTTCGACTACTCACATGAGATCTGCTTTTAAGTCATTATTAAATAATCGAAATGTTTTTGAAGTTATATTTTATTTACTTAGTACTTGACGTACGCCTCCCCCTGTTCGGTGCTGTGGGGTGTGGAAGAGAAATAGAAGTCTCCTGTTTCCTCTAGAACAGAGCTTCTCAAAATATCTGTGCTGAAGCACCAGTTTTCTTTTTAAATTAGTTTTCAATCTGTTGCAGACTGATACATGATAAAAATGAATTACTTGAAAAATGAGATGCTGCTTGAATGTAGTGTCAGTGTCCAGTTGCTGTCCAAGGGGCCACGTGCTTGCCCTCAGTGCCCACAGCTTCCTTGCTGAGGACCGCCCTCTGGGGAGCTCTAGAGATTCAAAACTGGTCTACTGACACATGTAACACAATGAAAGAAACGACTAATGTATTCTTTCTAATTGTTTATTTTAAAATTGGGGAACAATATATACGTTCACTACGGTGTGTGAAGTGCCACATTATGTCACGATAGCCGACGTTGGTTGTGTTCGTTGTTCTGAGCTCTGTACCGTTTGGTTTTATGCCAGCCTCACACACACCTCTGAGTGGGTACTCTTATCTCCTTTTTGCAGGTGAAGACACTGAGGCACGGGTGGGGGTTGCTTAGCTTGCCCAAGGCCATTTAGCTGCTGAAGGAGGGCCTTGGAGCTGCACTTCTGAGCCTGTGCTGTAACCATTCTGCTCTCTCTATGGCGAGGCTAAAAATGCTGCGTGAGTTTGGAAAACAGAGGGTTGGCATGCTTGGAGGTCTCCCTGGAGGACGCAGGTGTGAGGGGCAGGCTGCACCCTCTTTGTAAGACAAAGCTGGAGGTGGGATGAAGAGGCACAGGGGCCGAGGGTGTGCCCAGCAGATGGGCTCCACGTCCGGCAGGTGGCTGTGGGGTGGCGGTGAGCCCCCGTGGTCCAGCTGTCTAGCTCCTGCCTCCTCCTCCATCCAGCGGGGAGGGTGGAGTCGGAGAGGCGCCAGGGAGGCGGCTGTAGTAACCAAAGCATGAGGTAAAAAGAGCCTGACTGATCAGGGCTTTAAATAGGACCGGAGGGGAAGAATTGGCAGTTGTGACAAATTGATCAAAGGAAATGCAGAGAGGAGTGTGGAGAATGCTCGGACTTCTTGGCCACTGTTCAGCTAAGATGGTAGGTCCTGTTGCCTGAGGACCACAGAGTGACACATTTTTGGGCTCAGGCTTTAGTGATGGGACAGGTGCCTACAATTACTTGATTGCTGAATTGGAAGGAATCTTCGGACCCCCTCGCACCTCCCTGTGATGTCACCTGAGTAAGCTGGTTCACTCTCAGTTCGCCTGACTGAAAGGGCCCTTCCGATGTGGTTTCCACTCTGGTCCCGTCCTGTAAGTCTCGCCCTCATGCCTGTTACTCGCCTCCCTGTGGTTAATCGCCACAGTTGCTTGGAAGGTTGGCCGTGCTTGGTGGAAGAGGTGGGAATGAGCCAGCCTCCCGAAAATAGAGTGGAGGCCGAGAGGTGTTAACAGAGGTTAACTTTCAGGCGACATTTTTGGAGGTGGACCTGGGGACATTGGTTTTCTTGGCTCACAATTGTGGGTTTTGCCTCTCTGTTTCCTAGTGATTGACCTAAAGCAAATGAACAAAATCACCACCGACAGGAAAAGAAATCCCCAGCCTCTGTTCCCTTTCTCCCAGGCGGGAAGAAGGATGTTCTGCATGGTTACTTGTTTCTCCCTGCACCCATTTTATCCCCGTCACCCAGTAAGTTGTACTTTTTTATGAACTTGTGGTTCATCTGGTGGGAATCACATGACGGGCATGTGACAAGCGTGGGGTGAGGGATGTGACCAGGCACAGCGGGTAGCAGGTAAACAGGAGGAGGCAGGTTAGCAGGAAGTGTGAGTCAGCTCATTGGACAGTTCCTGTCAGAGGACGGAAGCCATGACCTGGGTTGGTCGCCTCTGCCCTCAGATCACTGAGCACAGCCAGGCAGATTCGGTACTGACTATGGGGAAAGGTGATTCACAGGGAGTTTTCGAGCTGAAGTCGCAGCGCAGGAATTGCATGGCGCTGCAACGGCCCTGCGCGGTGGGCTGCCTGGAACCCACTTCTGGGCAGGGAAACTTTCCTGCTCTATCATTATGCAAATCTAAAGTTCAAGTGTTTTTCTCCAGCAGTTTTCCTACAGTTTTTCTGAGCACTCCATCCAGGTGTTTGATATCAGAGGGAGGGTGACATGTATTTGAATGTGATTTGAATATGAATTAATGGGATACAGTGATTTAGATAAGAGTGGAATAAATGCTAAGTATATTTAGATGTAATTTGAATCGAAGGCTCTCCCACTTTAAAATGAGGAGGAGGGGACTGCCTGTCTCTCTAGGTCACTTCTGGGCACTCGGCACCCCTGAGACCCGCTTGTGTTCAATGTGGCATCCTGGGTGGACGTTCCATCCGGTTCGTTCGAGGGTTACTGAGTACCCAGTCAGGCGCATGATTTGGGCCTATGTGCTGGCCGTATAGAAGACGGTGTTACAGTGGTGATGACGATTCTGTCTGCAAAGTCCTTAGTGTGTGCCAGTTCCTGTGCTGAGTGCCTCACTCCTGATTTTCACTTATTCTTTATGGTAGGCATGAGGTGGGCAGAGCGCTGTCTCCATTTCACAGAAGAGCCACGGTTCCAACTGAGGTTGTTAGAACCACTTGTAGATGACATTGGACCTACTAGGGGCCTGATTCTCAAGTGGCCACTTACTCACTGCCCACCTCTCAGCTCAGTTTCTTGCCCTGTAAAATGGAGACCCATCCTGCCTAGGCCACTTGGTTCCTAGGAGGGTGGGCATGAGGGTGCTGCTTCATGGCCGGCGAGTGGTGGTGGTACCACGATTTTCCTCTCCTCTTTTGGCCTGCTCCCCGGGACAGGTGTGAAGGTGGGACTTGTTGTTTTGTGTTGAGCTCATATCCTTTTGGTTTTGTCTGGGTCCCTGCTGCAATGATTGATGGCCTGCAGGTGTGGTTTGGATGGGGCAAATATTAATAGCAACGTAGATGAGGGTGGATGTAAAGAGCTGAGTTTCAGATGTGGCTTTGATGCAAATGTGGCCCTGGTGGTGGAGCTGTTGGTGGGGGAGGGGAAGCGCTAGGTTGCCTTTTAGGGGAGACCTGTCCCCCGCCCAAGTCAGTCTGGCCCCTTCCCTTGGCGGCTGGTGGCAATGCCATCTCTTGTAAGTATTTTGGCTGTAATGGGGACCCCCCCCCACCTTCTTTTGAACTTCTAAACAGCCATTAAGTAACACATCGGTTAGAAAAGATCCCAACAGAATTCACCCTATTGCTGTGATGCAGGGGCCCCCGTGTCCGCTTACACAGAGCCCATGATGCTGCTTTTCTCAGCCTGTATAGGCTCTGCAGCTGATGGTTCTCTTGCTGCTGCCACAAGGCCTGCATCCTGACTTTAGATGGCAGTCTCGCTGTGAGGGCTAAACCAGAGCTCCCCCACCAATGTGTATGCTTTACTTCCTGGGGCTTCTGAAACAAAGTACCACAAAGCGGACGGCTTCAAACAATGGGACTTTATTCTCTCACAGTTCTGGAGGCTGGAAGTCGACCTCAAGGCTGGGTCGCTCCTAGAAGCCTCTGGGAGAGGAGGCTTCCTCGCCTCCTCTGGCTTCTGGTAGCCCCAGGCGTCCTTGGCCTTTGTCGGCGTAACTCCAGCCACAGTTCATCTTCCCTGGCTTTTCTCTTATGAGAGCACCAGCCATATTGGATTAGGACCCACCGTGATTCAGCAGGACCGTCTTAAGCTGATTCTATCTGCAGAGACCCCATTCCCAGTAAGGTCACGTGCATAGGTCAGGGGTTAGGGCTTGGACAGATCTTTTTGGGGCACACACTTTAGCCTGTAGCGGTGTGCCGACAGTGCCCATCTCTAGACTCCCCCACGTGTCCTCGGTTGGTCTGGTACGGCACCTGGCCTTTGGGGTCCTGAGTGCCCTCCTGTTTTCTCAGGAACTTTAGGCATCAGCCGTCTCCCTTTTCTCCTATTATCTTCAACTGCTTCCTTCCCTGGATTCTTTCTGGTGCCGCTAGCACATGCCCAGGGCTCTCACATCTTAGATTTCTCTCTACTCCATGACCCAGTTTCCCACTTCTCTCCTCCTCCTTCTCCAAACTTTCCTAAAAAGCATCCTGTGTACTCACTCTCTCCTTCACCTCCCACTTCTTCTTCCGCTCCCTCCTGTCTGGCTTCTGCCCTCGTCGCTCCACTGAGACACCTCTCCCTCGGGCCCATGCCGGGGAGTTCCAGCCCGTGTCCGGCAGCGCTTCCGTGTGGTGGTGGCCCTAGTGGTGAAGGGGTGTCTTCCCTGGGCTTCTTGGGTAGAGCCCTCCTGGTTTCCTCCTTTCCTCTCTGGCCATGCCTGTTCAGGCTCCTCTGAGGGCTCTTCTTCCTCTACCTGGCGTGAAATCAAGCTGGGTATTCTGCAGGGCCTGTGTCTTCTCTCTCTGTCCTCTCAGAGGTGATCTCAGCCGCCCCAGCTTCAGTAGCTACTTGTATGTGGACAACTCCCAGCTTGACGACTCTGGCCTGGACTTCTCTGCACTCTAAACTGTGTATCTAAGCGCTTGTACGAAACATTTTGTCTGCTACCTCAGACTTACTTTTAAAACTGAACCTGTAATCTTCTCTTCTTCTCTCCAGAAGACCCCAACACTGCTATACCCTAAGAGATAGGCATCCCAGAAATCTGGGGACATCCTTGACAACCTCACTCTTTGTCATTCCATCCATCATGTCAACAAAAGTCCTCTTGTGTCGCCTTCCTAAATATCCCTCCATATTTCCCCTTCTCTCTACCTCTGTCACCACTGTCTTCTTCTGTCATCGGACGTTCTGACTCTTAGCAGAGCTCGCTCGCTGGTCCCAATTCCCTTGCCCCAGCCTCCCGTTTAGTCTGCCCTACTCCTGTCAGTTGTCCACACTGCAGACTAGTCAAGTTGGATCATGCCTCTCCTCTGCAGGAAACGCTTTCCTGTTCTTAGGGAAAGACAGAAGTCCTTCGTTTGGTCCCCGTCCCTGTGTATTCTGCCGCCGCCCACAGCTCAGTCTCCTCTCACACCTGCGTCCCTTCTGCTCCTGCTATGACAGCATACTTTCTTTCATTTTCCCAATCCTACAGCCTTTATGCATGGTTTCCTGTCTCTCCTCTTAACTCGTTAGGCTCACACATGCCTGTGGTTGTTATGCCTTCCTGATGAACTGACCCTTTTATCACTGTGGTGTGCCCTTCTGTCTCTGATGATACGCTTTCTCTTGAAGTCCACTTTATCCGTGTCAGTGTGGCCACTCCCGCTCTCTCAGCTGCCTTGTTCGCATGGTGCCGTCGTGTGCCTCGTAACGATGTTTGGTCAGTGACGGACTGCTTATATGACGGTGTTCCCATAAGATTGGTACCATGTAGCCTAGGTGTGTCGTAGGCTGTGCCATTTAGGTTTGTGTAAGTGCACTCTCTGACATTTGCACAATGACGGAATCGCCTAATAATGCAGTTTTCAAAATGTGTCCCCATCCTTAAGCAATGCATGACTGTGTATATCTTTTTCCATCCATTTGCTGTCAACTTATCGGTCTTTATACTTAAAGTGCAGCATATGGTCAGGTTTTGCTTTTTTGTCCGTTCTGACAGTCCTATCTTTTAAATGAAATTTTAGTCCATTAATAATTTAATTAGCCTTTAGTTCTTGAAGTGGTTGGATTTAGGTGTGTCATTTTACTATTTGTTTTTTCTGTGTCCTTTCCTGCTTTCTTTTGGGTTATTAAACTTTTTTTCACCATTTTAATTTACCTATTGATGGTTTAACCTCTTTACATTGGTGGTGTTTTTTTTAGTGATTGATCTGGGAATTACGGTATACATCCCTAACTTTGCACAGTCTTCTAAGGATTAATATTGTATCACTTCATGCAGAATGTCCCCTGGCCATTGTGAGGGTCCTCCTCTTAGTTAACTCCTGCTTCTGAGTCAGAGCTCAGCTCGGAGGCTCCTTCTTCGGGGAGTTCTTGCCTGACCTCTGGGACTAGGGTAAGCCCCTATTGTGTGTGCTCTGAGCAGGTGGGGCTTCTTGGGGCATTTACCACACTTATAATTTGCTCACTGTGGAATCCCTGGTACTTAGTACAGTGCTGTCTAGTTATTTGTTTACTGAATGAGCGGGAACCCTGAGTGGTGGTTTGAGGAAGGCAAAAGATTTCGTGATAATGTACTTGAGGGAGTGGGAATGGCATTAGGTAAGCCTCGGAGGCTGAGGAGACGATGTGTGCAGGCAGGGCAGAGCAGTCCAGTAGATTAAATGAGAGTTAAATACAACAATAAAAAATAGCTCTAATTTTTTATAGCAGTAGCTGCCATTTATAGAGGCTGTAATCTGGGCAGGCAGCATGCTAAACCCTTTGTACATTTTATCTGACGTCTCCTCAGAACGAAGCAGTGAGGTCTGGAGTCGGTCCCCTGGTCCCCATCACAGGAAGGGCCTGCATCAGGCTCAGATCCCAGCGATTCTAGCACTTAGAGCGGAGGCAAGGCTTGACTGTGCACGGCAGTGAGTGCCCCCAGGTGATTGTGTTTTGATTCTGGGGCAGAGTTAGGGGGCGAGACGGCCACAGATGGTGCTGAGGGTCTGTAGAGTGTCGTGCTGGATGCTGCTCTGCTTTAGTCCCTTCTGAAAAAACCCAAAAAGTGGACAGCCTTCTGAGACTCCTGAATAGGGGAGTGCAGGAAGGAAGGAAGGAAAACCTGCTTCAGGAAGGTTCCCTGGGGCCAGCGGGCAGGCTGGATTCAGGTGAAAGTCTGCAGAGAGGAAAGGAAAGGCCTGAGGAGAGCTGCCAGAGCCTGCTGTGGCCGGCGCCTGCAGTTCAGAGAGGGGGCGGTCGTATTTTAAAGGAAGAATAAATGTGAGACATGTTTTGAGAGAAGTACGCGTAGAATTGGTTAATGATGAGATATGAGGAGAGAAAGATCATTCCTCTGTCTTCTGGATCATTTATAGCCGCTGACTGTAAGTGTTGCCTAAACACCATTAAATAAATCCACGATGGGGATTATCATAGCCTCGTTTCTCAGACTGGGATTTACAGGATCCATGGGGGTCTGAGAGAATGGACAAGGTCTGAGAGGTGGTGGGTAAGGCTAGGAAAAATAGTTGTAAAGCTGTTTTAAAATATATTTTTTGTTTTGGATAAGACCCTAGCTAGCACAGCCTGCCTGACGGTTGCACAGAGGGACCTTTTTCTCCCTCTGTGGCGTTGTTGTCCCTGCTGGACATTTCTCTCCAGTACATTGAACAGTCATTGAGTTAATTTCTTAGGCGCGTGTGGGTGACTGACTGAGGAAGTGGGTGTCTCCGAACGTGTGTGGTGCGTTCGATGAGAGTCTGGAGGGGGTTAAGCATGGTTGTGCACACGAGTGTGCATGCGCCTGTGTATGGGTTTGCGTGCATTTATCTGCATTTGAGATAGTCATTAAAAATTGTGCTAAACGGATTTTTTTTCTTGAGAAAAAGCTTAACTAGTTTTCAGACTAGCATCAAAATGTTTTCACTTTCCCGATGAAATGTTTTATTGAAATTAAAAGATTGCTGTGAAAGTGGTCCAAAAAATAAGATCATTCTCTGAAGTTCAAGGTACATGTGTGAGATTTGTGGGTACTTTTGGAGTTTGCCCAAAGTGTGGAAGGTCTGAGTTTTGTACCCGAGTGCGCTGGCTTTGCACGTGAACATGGGCCAGTTTCCAGGTTTTTGTTTCTGTTTGTCTCTGGGTGCCTGTCTTGCTAAAATTGCTATAAGGCTTCTTATTTTAGTTAAAACCAGTGACAAGGGGCGTGAGAGTCCTCCCTTCTCCATGTTGACATTCCTTTGGGACCAATTCTGTTTTAAACCCCGCTGCGGTCCAGACACATCCTGGTCTGGGGCACGCTGCCCCGGGCCAGCGAGGAGGACAGTGAATTCATATTCTCAGCTAGCATCGTCTCGTGGCTAGGAAAGGTTAGGTCTCACACATGTGTCGTACAATGTATTGCCCTCCATGATGTTAATGATAAACAAATACATTTTAAACTCTCTGAATTTGTGGTTGCCTCCCCAACAATTATTAAAAGTGCTTTATTTTTTTTTCCCCACATTGCACCGTGGGAAGTTTTTCACCCTTTAATAAGGAGTCCTCTTGTTGGAAGAGGTCTGGCACTGCCGACCTAGTGCCCAGAACACAGGCCTATTAATAAGACCCCGATGAATGGTTGGGTTGGCCCCAGTTTTGGGGATTTAGTTGTCTCACTTTTGCACATAGGCAGAGTCACAGCTGATGGTTCTATTCATTACAAGAATCGTTGACTGGGTGTGGCGGAGGGAGTTGAAGTCTCTGTAAGGACCATTGCAGGGATTTTGATGGTTATCTTCTTTTATTGAGAGAGTCTTCGAAGACGTTCAAGGCTAGTGCAGGAAGAAGCTATTTGTGTCCCGTACGGATTCTGGCTTCGAGACTTCAGAGACCCGCTATTCCAAGATTGTGGCTCTCTCCCTTCTATTTTTGCCTGATTAGATTTGGCAAAGGCCTTCAGAGAGAAGCGTCTGGAAAGTTTGCTGGTTGAGTCCACGTACCACACATCGCTTCTCGTTCTGAGTCTCTTCATCTGCCTAACGCCATGAGGTATCCATGTCTGAGCCCATTTTCCCAAATTGGGGTCCACAGATGTCCTCGGGTCAGAGAGAATGTTTCTGCTTTGCGAGGGGTCTCTGGTGCGTTCCTGGAGTTTGAGGGACCCGTCTAAGCAGGGATAGCGAGCGCTCGAGTGTGACTCACTCTTAACTCCTTGTTTGGATTCTTGGCGTTGACTTGATCCCTTTTCGGAAACCGGAGGGAATAAACCCTCAGGGTGTGTGTGTGGTTGTGATGCTTTGGGTTTTTACCGCCTTTCTTGTCGTTTCTCTGGGAAGCTGACCTGAAGTTTAGTATCAGGAAACTTCAAACAGAGGGACCTCCGAGCCTCTGTTGGGCTCCCTTGCTTCTGGGTGTGATCGAGCACCCGTGGCCCAGGTCTGTGAGAAGTTAAAGACGGGAAAGGGAAAGCTGGGTGCAGTTGTTGCCTCCCTGGATCTGTGTGTGTGTGTCTATATTTGTGTCTTTGTGGGGTGGGGGGGCTGTGGCAGAGAACTCTGACCAGGCTTCTCTTTTTGGGACCTCCTGCTTCTGAGCTGAGGTGGGACCTCCTGTTTCCTCCAGGTGCTGAGTGGAGCACTGATGCTGGACATGAGAGCCCTGGTTTTCTAGGAAGCCACGAACTCCAAATCTTATGTCAGTGTTTCTCCAAGTGTGGTCCCCAGGTCAGCATCTCCTGAGGAGTTGTTGGAAATTCAGATTCTTAGGCACCTCCTTAGACCTGCTGGATTGGACACTTTGGGGGTGGAGCCCAGAGAGCTGTGCTTTACCAGACCCTTTCGGGGGATGCAGAGGCACGAAAAAATTTAAGAACCACGGCTGAAGGCCAGGGTCTTTGTAATTTCCGAAGCCGACTTTTTGTATTTTTAGTGCTTACTGGAGCTTCAGGTTATCACTTTCCTGAACCAGAAATATGACACCAACAATAGCAGTGGTCCTGATTGCTGGCCATTTCAGTATGGTCTGATGGTTAGGGTCATGCGTTCTTTGGAGTTCTTTACCGCTCTGTGGCCTTGGGCAAGTTGATTAACCTCTTCTTTATTTCCTCACCTGGGATATGGAGATAGTAAGAGTAGAAACTATTACTATCCCTGTTTTACACTTGCAGAAACTGAGGCACAGGAACAGTTCCAGAGCTTGCTTAGAGTCTCTCTTAAATGGAGCTGGAGGGTCGACTTCGGACAGTCTGGTTGCAGACCCTGGGCTCCTACCCACTGTGCTCTCATCCCTCTTGTGTTTGTTTCCGGTTAGTCATCCGTAACACTGGTGTCAGCATTGCCTCCATGTCTAAGCACAGCTGCGAGCCGTAGGACGACATGTAGTAAGCTGGCAGTGGACATCCCATTGTTGTGGTGTGGCAGCAGGAGCAGCCTCTGACTGTCACTTCACAGGGTGAAGCCCCGTGTTCCTCACACCGAGAGCTTCCCATTCCCCTTTCCAGAAGCAGGGCTCTGACAGGTGGAAGGGGTCCTCTGCGTGGGCGTGTTGTGGAAGATGGGGGAGGGGGCAGGCGTTGGTGGTTGTGATGACTGGGGTGCTGCTGCCGTTTAGTGGACAGGGCCAGGGGTGCTGGATGTCCCCCTTGTGGACAGTCGGGCTCAGTGAAGAGTTGTCCTACATCTCACTGGACTGTCATGTACCACCAGGCCTTCAAAATCTGCTTTTTCCTCTCTGTTTCAGGCGGGAGTCTGTTTACATATGATCTCGAAATGCTTTTTTTTGCATGACTTTAATATACATTTAATATGCACTGAGTATCTGAGGAGTATAACCATTGTGTTTTAATACATTTGGAGAAGATTATATTTTATTAGTTTGAAACTTTACTAAGAGTTTTTACTGTTTTGGAGAATTCATGTCATGTTGTTGCTGACAGTTTGAAATGGCAGGACAGCACACCTGCTGTCTGCATCTTGTAGTTACTGCATTATGGTGATCCTGGGTAAGGGAACCAACACAACCATTTCCTCATGTCTCTTAGGGCCCTGTTTCTCGAAGTTTACAGTGCCCATGCATCACCTGGGAATTTAAGATGCAGATTGTGATTGCAGGAAGCTCTGAGATTTTGCATTTCTTTTATTGAGGTCACATTGGCTTATAACATTATCTGTTTCAGGTGTACATCATTGTATTTCTACTTGTGTATAGACTGTATCATGTTCACCACCAAAGTCTAGTTTCCATCCGTTGCGGTACACACGTGCCCCTTTACCCCATTTGCCCTTCCCCTCTGGTAACTACCACTCTGTTCTCCTTATCCATGTGTATGTTTGTTTATCTTCTACATATGAGGGAAGTCATACAGTAATTGTCTTTCTCTGTCTGACCTATTTCGCTTGGCGTAATACCATCGAGGTCCATTCATGTTGTTGCAAATGGCAAGATTTCATCTTTTTTTATGGCTGAGTAGTATTCCGTTATATATATATACCACATCTTCTTCATTCATCTGTTGATGGGCACTTATATGAACAGATACTTTTCCAAAGAAGATATACAAATGGCCAACAGGTGCATGAAAAGATGTTCAGCATCACTAATTACCAGGGAAATGCAAATCAAAACTACAGTGAGATATCACCTCGTACACCTCAGAATGGCTATTACTAAAAAGACAAGACATAACAAGCATTGGAGAGGATGTGGAGAAAAAGTGTGGCTAGGGATGAGGTCAGGGGATCATGGGGCAAGGTTGCATAGGGACCTGTAGGACATCATGGGCCCTTTGCTTACACTCCAAGTTGGGGAGTTCATGCTGGTTTGGAGCAGAAGTGACGCAATCTCACCTAAGTTTTCAAAAGCTCCCTATGGCTGCTGTGTTGAAAATGGCCTTCAGGGGGTGAGGGTTGGAGCAGGAGGAGGCCAGATAGAAGTCACTGTGGTGTGCAGGTGTGAGATGGTGGTGGCCTGACCTGGAGAGGGCGTTGGTGGTGGTGAGAAGTGGTCGGATTCTGGGTGTATTTTCATGCGACTTGGAATACGGGATGAAAAAGTTCTCAGAACTCAAGGCTTCCACCAGTGCCTCTGTGGATCCTGGTTTGAGGAAAATCAGATGCGGTGATGGCCATGTAACCATGGTCCCGTGTTCTTTGCCTCCTGCGGATTGTGTGTGTGTGTGTGTGGGGGGGGGGGGCATGTCTGTCCAGCCCAGTGGTTGACAAATACAACAAGCAGCTAAGGGAGCTGCTTAGTTTAGAATAGAAAGTGCAGCAGCGCCGGCTGGAGCTCACTGGTCCAAAGCCTCACGTAGTTCCCCTTGATTAAGCTGGAGCGTATTTTTAGTAAAAACATATGCTGTCACCCGATTAATGTTTCCTGTAATACTCTGATGGTAAATCAAAGATAAAAATTCAATTTTCTCCTCCCATTCTCCTCATGATCCCGTTTGTCCCCCTTCTTTCTTAGACTGTGTAACTACAGAAATTTCATTCGCATGCTCGCTTTGAGTTGACTGACGCCTTTCTGACATAAATATGCATTATGTAGTTTTGCCCTAGATTTTCAAATAATTAATTTGAAAGTATGGGAGCAGCTCGAGATGTCTTCTGATACGTGCGTGCAGCTCATCTTCTGTGCAGCTCACGATTTTGGTGACCTTCCGTGCCTGGAGGAGACTTGATTACCGTAGAGCGAAGTTTGCTGTGGCGGGGGCTTTTGAAAGCCCGCCAAAACAGCGGCTCGCCTGGGTGTTAGGTGGAGCACACACAATTAAGTAAAGTTACGTGGCGTGTCTCCAGGAGGCCTGGGTTCTCGGCCAGGGTGACCTTGCAGGTGCTCCTATGTCGTTTTGTCTGAAGCCTCCCTGCCTAATCAAAGCGGTGATTTTGGTCTGTTGGTGTTTTCAGTTTGCACTTGCAGCAATTACTTATGAAGGAAAAGCGTCTACTCTCGTTCTTGCGCTGTCGCTCCTGTTACCCGACTGTCGCTAAGACCGTTTCTTGGCTTGGAGTGAGGGGAGCAGAAGGTCGCTTCATTTACTCAGACCTTTGCCTTGTATTCTCTCAAGTCTGTATTTTGGGAACTCTGGTTCAGTTCTGTAACTCAATGATGTGGGCAGGGCGAGATCTTTTCTTCCTTTTTTAAAGCCATGGGCTATTTTCGATGTGTTGTGACCTTGGTAAGAAAGTTGTCCTGCATCTATCTAGGAGGAGATCTTTTTAAGGAGAGTATGAGTTGTGGCTAGGTATTTTTAGACGACGTTTTCTTGTGGCATTTGTACTTTGGTGGCACGGCGTCATGGAAATTTCTCTTCCTAGTCTAGGATTGAGAAGGTGGTATTTCAGGGCTGGCTCTGTCCAGTTACTGTACTAGCTTAGTGAGCCTCACCCTTCCCATCTCTAAATGGGTGTGAAGACACGTGCCTGCCGTCTCCCTCGGAATCGGTAGAGGTGCGGCGAGCCGAGGTGCGGGAAAGAACTTTGTGCGCTCTCCACTGCGCTCTGCTTGAGGTGCTGGTGCTGGGTGTGCCTGGGAGCCCTTGATGCTGTCTCACTCGCCATGGGTGGGTCTTGGGTGAGGCGAGTGAGCTGGTTTTCTTGAACATAAAATAGGGACGAGCACAGGGGCTGGCAGAGAAGGAAGAGTCCAACTACGGGCTCTCTAGGAGCAATTCTATCTTAAAAGTCCTATGATTTTATGTTTCAGGGGGCAGGGCGGGGAACTTTTGCTCGTTTTTTCTTTTCCAAGTTATTAGTTAAAAATTTTCAAATGTACGGCGAAGTTAAAAGAATTGCATAATGAGCACTGAGAGTCAGCCGCTGTTCACATCTTGGCGCATTCGCTTTCTCCCTTTCTCCACCTTTGTGTCTTGGTTCTTAAACTCCCGTCTCTGGTTTCTTGGGTGTGCGTTCTACAGAGTGTGGCAAAGTCGGTCGTTACTCAGGCTGTGGGATGCTGGGTGAAGTTGGGGCTTTTGCATCCTTCTGATTAATCAATACTTTTCTTGAACAGGATGAACTCACTGCAGTAAATGTAAAGCAAGGCTTCAACAATCAACCAGCCTTTACGGGAGATGAACACGGCTCAGCCAGAAATATTGTAATTAACCCATCAAAGGTAATGCTGATTGTCTGTTTCCTAAAACTTCTGAAGAAGTGTGTATATGTGACACCCGTGACAGTTAATGTTGGTAAATCAGTGTTGTTTATACCGCAGTCCGTATTCAGAATCCCCCCGAATATCCTGCTCTGGGATCCAGTCAGGGGTCGAGCATTTGTTTTCATGTCTTTTAGTCTATTTTAATCCAGGCCAGTCCTTCTCTCCACCATCCATTATCCTGTTGTAGGTTTTTTGGGGCTTTCAGGACTGCAGTTTTAGAAAGGTCCAATCCGGTTGTCTTAAGATTCTAGTCCTACATTCTAGATTTGTCTGATTGTTTTCTCAGACAGCATTCAGGTTAAGTATTTTGGCAAGAAGACCGCATTGCATCCTGTTAGAAGATGTGCAGTGCCAGTTTGCTCTGTCATTGGTTAAACTGAGTTTGATCACATAAGGTGGTGTCTGCCATCCTTTTACATTGTAACACTAGTGATCTTTTCCTCGTAGTAATCTCTACACGGTGATACTGGGGACCATATGAATATCCTATTCTCCAGTAAAATTTTATCTTAGGATTTTAGCATGAGTTGATGATTCCTGCTGAATGAAGTATTTTGCTGGTGGTTGCAAAATGCTGGTTTTCTAGTTACTATTCCTCATACATTTATTAGTTGGCATTCTTTTGCAAAGGACCACCCATTTTTTTATCATCACTTTGGACTCCTGGACTTTCTAAAATCTGATGTACCATCTTCATTTTTCTTTTCAATGCTCCAGTTGTCTCACATCTGGCCAGTGGGGGCACCTTTAACCTGGCTCTTGGGACCTTTGACATCCCCACTGTTTTTTGAGCGCTTCCTCACTTTGCCGCAATAACATATTCCAGGTTCATCTTGTTCATTCCCTGCCCCGGCCCAGCTCCGCATGCTTGGCGTGCTCATGTTACTAGAATGTCGTAACTTCTAGGCCCTGTCAGTGGGCAGAGATGGGAAACGTGTTTAGATTTCTTTTCTTTTCCTTCTTTCCTCCTTCCTTCTTTCCGTCCGTCCACCAACTCTTAACTCAATACCACAGGATTTTTTCTTACCTTTTTCTGTTCCATCTTTGCATCTCTTTTTTCCCAGAGTGAGAACCCTGGATCTCAGCAATAGCAACATATTAATTCATTTACTCTGTATTACAATACACACATAAACATTCCAGAATAAACTATACCAATATCACACCAACAACAAAGTTACTCTGTAAAATTTACAGATTTTCTACAATACTTTTTGTCCTTAGACTTTCATTAAGAGTATATAGTCAGAATATTGTATTAAAAAATTTCTCAAATTGAATCTTTTTTCTGTGTGATTATATTAATAATTAGATATATAGATAGAATTATTTTTTTCTGTTTGTCTTGTTTAAGGTTTGATTTTTCATCCTTTTTGAGTTATTTCTAGTTTTTGAATATTAAAATACTTTTGCTCTTATTAAATTGAAAACATCATGCATATAAATAAAAAGAAATCAAACATACAGATGAATTTCTGTACTTCTTTTCTCTTCTCCAGAGATAGCCATTGTTAAAGGCTTGCATGTCATTCCAGATCTTTTTATATGCACACATGTACACTCAAACGCACATGTAATTGACCAATTGCTAAACTGTCAACTGGAATATTATTTAAATGATGCGAAAGACATAGAAGCATTTTCTACAGACAGTCCTGTCGACCAGACACAGTTTTTAGTTTTGTCTTTTTCCAATCGTGATACACTTTTTAACGTTACAACCACAATTATGAATATGTTGTAATTTGTGTTTTACTTTTTTTTATTGTGGGAAAATATACGTAACATAAAATTTACCATTTTAACATTTTTAAGTGTACAATTCTTTGACATTAAGTACATTGACGTTGTGCGATTATCGCAACCATTCATCTCTAAAACTTTTTGTTTTCCTTAACTTACATTCTTTAAAAAAATGTAACGTTATTTTGTATGTACTTTTCCTTGAGGCTGAAGTATTCATATTAATAATAACTAATGGATAGATAACATCCCATCATTTATGTGCTTTAGTGGACTAAAACTGCTAGTATATAGCAATTAGCTTGTTGCCAATTTCTATGGTTGTTTATAAACAGGTTGCAGTAAGGTTTGAACATACAGCTTTTGTTCTTTAGGATGAATTCCCAGAAGCGTATTACTTGGTTAGAAGCTGCATTAGTCCTCTAGGGCTGCCGTGACAAAATACCACTGGCTCGGTGGCTTAACTGATACAAGGTTGATTTTCTGAGGAAATTTATCTTCTCAGTTCTGGAGGCTGGAAGTCCAAGATCAAGGTGTCAGCAGGTCAGCAGCAACCTAGGGCCACTCTCCTCCGGTTGCACATGGCCACCCTCTCGCTGTGTCCTCCTGTGGTCTGGTCTTTTCTCTCTGGGTGCACGTATCTGTGCTGTTTCTCCTTCTTATAGTGACACCAGTCCCATTGGATTAGGGCCCCACCCTCATGATCTTATTTAACCTTAATTACCTCTTTAAAGGCACCATCTCCGAAGACAGGGCTTCACCATCTGCATTTTGGGGATGCAGAGTTCAGTCCATAATAGAAAGTATGAAAGCTTTATGTCTCCTGATATGAACTGCCAGGTTTGTCTCGGGTGGATCAAGTTTTATCTCAATTTGAATAACTGAATAAATGGAAATACTGCCTGTTACAACTTCTGCTGCTATCGTCCTTCCTGTGAGATTTATCCAGGATTCAAACCTTCTGAGGGGGATTTGATCTTATAAATATGAAAGGTATGAACTATGCTGTAGCCCCTAAACTTTTTTCCATTTTCTTATCAAATGAATGATTTTCAAAATCGCTTTGGATTTTGAACACGTTTTGAATTCAACCTCGCCTCTCGTACCTTGTCGAGGGAGTGCAAGCCGGTATCAGCTTTATGGAGGGTGATTTGGCAAAGCTGATTAAAATTACAGAATCATACAATCCGAATTCTGGAAATTTGCCTGAAAGCTGAAGTTCACATATATGAAATAACAAATAGGAAAAGCTGTTCATTTTAACGTGATTTGTAGTTGCACAAGTTTGGAACAAACACTCCACATGTCCGTGAACAGGGGCTTGATTAAATAAAATGTGGTCCATCCTCATGGTCCATTGTTATGTGTCATAAACGTGAGGAGGCAGCTCTGCAAGTACAGATATGGAAGGTCTCAGACAGTTACCAGATGTACCTAAGGAGGTGTACACATAAGAAAGAGAAAAATAGTACATGCATGCCTGTTCGTGTGTATGCACAGAGAGAAACGCTGGAGACACAAGCTCATCACAGTGGGTACTTGGAGGCAGACGATGGGACTTGAGAGTGAGGCTCTTTCCTGGTTTCAGAATGATGTGACTATGTTGCTGTTACAGTGAAATTAAGTGTATGATCACATATTTATTTATTTACTTTTTGAGCCCTAATGTGCTTTTTCTCCACTTGCTTTTTCAGGAATTTTGACTTTGTTTAAAGTGGACAGTTGTTCCCAAGGTTTCTTAGGGAGTAAAACATACATACAGTCACCATGTTCCATTGTTCTTATTAGATACATAGAAGAGAGTATAATTGTAAAACTGATCGCTCAGACTAATTTTTGAAAAACATTTGTATACCTTTCGTTATTATGATTAAAACGCTCATACGTAATTGCAAATAGGAGACCTTTTACGTGTAAAACCATCTGCAAAGGTAGGTGTCTTGTGCCCTTCGTGCAAAGACAAAATATTGATTAAGAAACTTAAAATTAAACAATTTGCTACTATTGGCTTCTTGTTTTCAAACAACTGGTTTTTGCTAAGTTTTTGCATTTAAGGTGTTCTCTGTTTGGACATTCTGCAAACGTTTGCTCAAAAAAACGCACTATGAAGTTGTTTGTTTAAAAAAAAAAAGTAAAGCTCAGACTTCTTTTGTTCTTATTACTCTAGTTTTTCTTACCATATTATATGAACACACCAAAGCAGACTTTTTTATTGTACATCCATCACAAGGATCAGAGAATGCCAATTCACATTAAGAATAAATTGTATCAGCTTTTCACCCTGGTAGAGAAGCTTGGCTAATTGCTTGCACTGTGTTCCAACCTGGAGACGAGTTGCTTATTGACTCGTGAGCATTAACTAAGGGAGGGATTCTTACTTTGCTTCGCCAGGGTTGGTATTTTATTTTAATCATGGTTGCCACTGTCTGCTAACCTCACTGGAGGTATTTATTAGAAATTGTTGCTCGCATCATATTATTAAAGAATTGTCGGAGTAAAATGTGATGCTTTGACAGGATTCTTGGAAATCCCCTCAGGTCTCCTGTTGACTCATTTAATGTTTAGATATGGCTATATCGCCGTCCTTCTTGCCCCCTTCCGTGCGGTTAATATGAAAACGCTGCAGTCGTTCACAGAGCCTCCCTTTGCCACTTTGCTCCATTCAGAGCAGGTAACACTGGCTTTCCTTGAAACAATTGTGCTCGTGAAATTGGCAGCCCCATCAAAAATGCTGAAGCCTTAATTTAACGGAACCTTTTGTAATTTGCCATTTCAATAGATTAAATTTCTCCAGACTCTTTTTTAAAATCACTGAGTGTAAATACAGAATTTCCTTTCCAAAAACATGTGCTATGAGGATGAGACAAGAGCAGGCGTGATTACTATGTGATTACTAGGGTTTCTGCTCTTGTGCACAGCACCTCTCAGGAGAAACATTCTCTCCGAATGGGTGTATGGCATGAAAAAGGAGACGTGCAGCTGAAGATGAAAGCAGCACCCATTCTCTTGAAATTTATTTGGGATGTAATTAATTTCAGAGATTTTCAAAGGCGCTTTTTTTTTTTCCCTTGAACTACTTGTTAATTGTGAAACAAAGGTGCTGTGGGAGTTTTGGCATGATGTTACGCTAAGGAAATCACAACTCCTGGCTTCAAGGACTTAAACTGTCATTTTATTTTCTGATGGGCTGTTTGAAGATTTTCAATTAACACAAAATAATATACATTACGGACATACCTGCTTATTGTCTTTAAACTTGTCATTTTTTTCTCTAATCTCCACAGATCGGAGCTTATTTCAGCAGCATTTTAGCTGAGAAACTAAAACTCAACACTTTCCAGGACACTGGGAAGAAGAAACCGCAAGTTAATGCGAAAGATAATTACTGGCTGGTTACTGCTCGATCCCAGAGTGCAATCCATAGCTGGTTCTCTGACTTAGCAGGGAATAAACCACTTGCTATTTTGGCAAAAAAGGTATTAAGTATTTCTTACATTGTTTTGATTATGGTCTTATAGAAACGAACACGTTTGAGATAATATTCAAGTATATATTTCTTTTCCCCGGTTTCCTCCAAAACTCACAGCCTCGATGGCCGGGACGCTGCACTGGGTGTGTGCTGCATGTGTGCTGTTTCTCCCTTTATTGTGATGGCGTGTGGTCCTAAACGTTCCACCCCGGCAGCAGTTTCTGTGGACTTTGGGTAGACAAAGCTTTTAAATCAAAAACAGGCAATAAGACTTTATTTATTTCTATTGCATTTTCAGTTTTCCTAGGCCAGGATGTCCAAAACATGTTAATAGAAATCCTTGTTGGATGTTATTTCTTTGTTGTTAAAAGTAACCTTCCAACCGCTTTAAGCTAAGTGTCCTTCCTAACAAGTGAGATAAAGACAGTGATTCTGTGCATGCTTGCAAAACTTCTTTGAAAAAGTTTTAGAACAAAATGGCCAGGTTTATTCATAGCTCCCAGCTTTTTTTTTTGAGGGGGAGGGGTTAAAAAATCTTTGCCTTCGATCATTTTCCTCAAGTGGGAAATAATACACAGATGCGACACTCTTATAGTCAAAATAATGTAACGTGTCTTGACATTTGGATGAGAGCTAGAAACCTCCCTCTTTATCTTGATCTCTGACTTCTTGCACACCTTTCAAATAATCCCAGAGGTCTTTCTCCTTTCCCCTGAAACCTTCTAGTTTTAGGGGTGTCCGTCTTCTGTTCCTGATAGAGTTTTCATTAACTGGCATGGTACAGGCCCATTGTAGAGGAGAGCTCCTTTGTGTGTTTGCTTGCTTGTTTTTTTAAAGCAACTCTTTGAAAATAGTGCCTGCAGCTCGCAGGGACTTTATTTTGCCTTCTTGTCATGGCATTGTGTTGCCTTCACAGACTTTAGTGGTTAAAGCAACTGAATCCTGGAAAAGCACGACAGCCAGCATAACCACCCCTTGCTCCTCAGGCGGTGTCCCTGTCTCACACAGGCTGACCCGTGTAGCATGTCTCTTCCAGTGGTGAACGCTCACCATGTGGCCCACTATGGCCTCTGGCTCGCATCTGCAGGCCCTAGAGGTCAATGGGCATCTTTCGATATTCGACGGCTTTCTACCAGTAGTTCATACCCTCCATGTTGGTTAGTACTTTCAACTCCCACGTAGTCAGCCTGACATCTTTCTTTTTTAGGTTTTCCTTTTTCATAAGCTTTTAGAGTGCAGTTTTTGGATATTTCCTGAAAGTGAATACTGGTGAGGAATCGATGTCCTTGCTTCAGGGGTGTAGTGATCTCGCATCTTTTAGGAGGGAGGTGAATTATGGTGCAGTGTATTAGCCATTGTTCTTCTCTCTTTATTAGGAGCTGCCTCTGGCCAAATCAGGTGTTCCTCAGGTAAGCCGCGACGTAAATTCTTTGAAAAGTTAAGGATGTTTTCTTTATGAAAGCATTGCATGTACCTTCAAGTATTCATTTCTTGGGCATTTCCAGAGTCCGTCCCCCCTCCCATCCTCGGCCTATCGTCTTCTTGAGAAGGTGAAAGCGCTTTCAGAGTTGGGGAAGAGATTATAGTCTCTGCCTGCTTGTCATGTAGAAAGTTCAAATGCTCTTCTTTACTTTCTGGTATTTATTTGGGAGATGGCTTAAGGCAGAAGACCTTCATTTTCCTGCAGAGATCCTGAGTCATCTTCCAGCTCTGATCTGGAGTTAAAATAGTTTCCTGCATGGGATGGATCAGGTTTCCGGACCTGGTTTTCTGTTACGATAAGGCGCCACGGCGCTCCAAGTATTAGCCACAGGGAGTCAACAATGGCCTGTAAAGGGCCCTTTAACTCCATCGCAGTCATCGCTGGAGCTGGGACTTCTGGCCCCTACAGATAGCCTTCTGGCTCCTGAGCAGCTCATGCGCCATGCTTGCTTCAGCTGACCTTGATTTCTGTGGTTCATGGGATTGCCTTTCTCCTCTGCTGCTGCTGAGTGAGCAGAAGAGGCTGGTACAGGGCAGCCCTTTTGCGCGTGGAAAACCATCACATGCTTGCTGTCTTAGTTTTCTTTTGGTACTTAGATGCAGCTCTAGCTTGATTTAGAAACCAAACAGCTCCTAGCGATTGCCTACGTTGATCTACAAGTTAAAGTCAGATGGTTTCTTTACTGAAGACGGAATCCATCACTGTGAGGAAGTCATGCTTCCGTCAGTAGAAACATATTTTCCTTCCTGAGTTGTCCCAAACTGTAGATTTGACTAAACGTTATCCATACGTGTCTTCTTCGTTAATCATGTAACTTTCTTCACATGTGTTCTGAATTCTAAAGTCCTTCATTTGAGTCAACCATTTGTCTTCGGTTCTGCCCAGAGGGGCAGTGAGCTGGAGATTTGCCTTGTGCCGTTAATGGGAGAACTGTGACTTGGTTTTGTTTGCTATTCCATTTCATCATTTCACATGTTCAAAATGTTTCTTTTCCGTCCTGTCAGTTGCTGTTCAGAAGAAATCCCTTAGGCGTCTCTAAGAGATACTGTGAGTTATGTTCCTTTGGAGATGCTAACTTTACTTTTTGCATTTGCCTATTTTTTGGGCCTTGATCTTGCAGTCTTTTGGTCCGTCTGAATGAGAGGCCACCTGACCTTGACAGCTAAGATTTATCTCCACGATATCATACGACATGTTCTAGTGAAGAGCAGCCGCTCAGGTCTTGAACTGAATGTATAAGCCTGTGCTGTTCTTGTGCCTGGATTAAAGCATAGTCAGTAAACCCCGAGCCTTGTGCTCCATGAAAGGTGTGCTTTGTGAGCTCAATTTTCAGGAATTTTCTTGCTAAGACACATCACTGTGGTCCACAGAGAGGACGCTTACAGCATGGCCTGTGTGACTCTCTTCTCCCTGTGGGTTGTGTCTGTCCAGGGTAGTTGCCTCTGTCACAGGGTCGTGTTCTGAGGTCAGCACCCAGGGCAGGAACTGTACGTGATCAAAGTCTATTGCAATGTGTGGACACTGCATCTCAGTGTCCAACCAGGCAGCTTTTCCGTCAGCATTGCAGCTGCTGGATGTTTCTTTGCTAAGAACCAGGTGAAATCACTCATTTTAAAGGACCATGTACAAAAATACTTGTCTTTTACTTCTAGGATTGTACTTTGTACCCATATGTAAATAGTCAAATAGTCAATTGTTATGTCTGATGGAAAAAATCCACTGCCTAAATGAGGGTTTGGCTAAGAGAACAACACCATGCTAAAGGAGTCAGTTAGCAGTTTTGAAGCCTTGACTGCCAACACAAAACAAGCAGGAGTGTGGGGCATAGAGACCAGGGCTCTAGATGTCCATGGCTATGGTGGCCAGGATTGTCTCAGGAGAGGGTCAACCCATGGCTTGCAAACACTGTGGCTGGCATGGAGAAATCTTTGGAACTGGCAACAAAATAAAAATTGTTCTAATTTTGATATGTGTAATTCTTTTGCTTTACCCTTCTAACCACTCGTGAGGTGGACAAGGTGGGTATTCTCACGTTCCTACATGAAGAGCCTGGGGTGAAGGACTTAACCACACAGGCTGGGCCAGGAGTGAGGCTCATCTGGTGTGGGGGCACCCGCCTCTCCTCTCTCTGCGCCCGTCCTGCTGCATCACAGCCAACATACTCTGTGTCCACTGTTTTGCTCTCTATTCATAGCTTGAATAGATTATATATAGATGAGTGGGCTATTCCTAGGATATTTATGAGGAATTCTAGAAGAGTGGATTAACTCTTTCAAACCATTCAGTGGTACATGGGATACTAATTTGCTAAATAGTACCTTTGTGGTCTGGAAGAAATAATTAACTGCCTCAAGTGCCTACTTTCAACCAGTGAATTAATTACCCAGCTATTTCTAGCTCAGTGTTTATTAGGCAGATTCACTGATCCATCATTTTAGCCTCTATTTTAAATTTTGGGCTAAAGGCACCTTTAGAAGCTTTCTGGAAATTGTTATTCTTATGAAATGTTGCAGTTGGAAAGCTTTTATACAAAAAGTGTTTTCTGATAAAATGTAGAGTGGGGACAGTTTTTCTCTTGATCTGTCCTCTCCAGTTTTGAGAGAAACTCCTCGGAGGACTGTCATGAAGTTGTTTCCCCTATTTTGTTGATACCATGAGTAGCTTTCAGCGTCTGAAAAACTGATAATAATTTGTTTTTATAAATAAGAAGGCACAACTGATGAAGTTGTGTTGCCAGTGTGCTAAACATAGTTTTGGTTCTTTTTTTCTTAATGAAAATTTACTTGAAATGTTTCTTTTTTGTTTTAACTGCATGTGCTGTTTGAAAACCCACTAAGGATGTACTTGCAAAACTTAGTCTCTTTCTCTTGCTTCCCCTTTCTTTAGGTTTGCCTAGCGATGAACGTAATGTGTGATTATTGTAAATATGTTACTTTTTAGGTTCCCATCCTTAGTAAAAAGGAAGATGTTTTTGCATATTTGGCTAAATACTCAGTGCCAATGGTTCGAGCAACGTGGCTGATCAAGATGACTTGTGCCTATTATTCTGCTATTTCTGAAGCTAAAATTAAGAAACGTCAGGCTACTGATCCCAATTTGGGTAAGTGAGACAGTACGATACATTTTACGTTTCATTATTGATTCTGCAAGTGATTGCTGCCTGCACCCTCTGTGCACCCCAGCGAGCCGTGTACTGAGAAGGTCCGTGTGAGGCCAGGAGCCACTCCCAGTGCTGAGCGGGGCGCCGGTCCTGTTCATCAGTCCCGGAATCCCGGTTCCATCAGCAGGTACTCCAACATATGTTGCATCAGGCTGCTTTTCACCACCACGGTCATTGGGATGCTGGTTCAAGCTGCCGTCAGCTCTCGGCAGATGCACTGCAGCCTCCTGACTGGGCTCTGCCCCCTGCAGTTGAGTCCGTCCCCAACAACACACCCCGTCATCGCTAAGCCTCAGTCAGACCCCATCGTGTCCCTGTTAAGAACTTTCCAGTAGTTTCTTGTTACAATGAGAATAAAGATCCAGGCTCCTTCCGGTGGCCGTCAAGGCCCTCCGTCATTTGCGCCCCCTTCCTGCTGTGTTGCGGCTACACAGCCCGCCCCTGTCCCTCGGCAGCCCCTCGTCCTCGCCCAGGCCTCCCACGTTCCCTCTCCCTAGTCCTGGGGGGCTCTTCTTGGGATATTTGCTGCCTCCTCTGCACCGGGCTTTGGCTCAAGTGTCACTTCCTTGGGGGGTTTCTCTGGCCACTCAGCTAAAGAGCACCCCCTCTCTTCTCCCCTCCCTCCCGGTTACATTTTTTTGTGTTGTTAATTTATTAACAGCACTTTTCACTGTCTGAAATTATCTTTAAAAATTTGTTCCCGCTGCACCCCCCGCCACACTCTCACACGCATGCACGCATGGGCCCGTGGTAGACACTACTGAATGAACTGAAGGGAAACCGTGTCAGTCTTGACTCTTTTGGTGACTAGATGTGACTCCTTGAGATGATGCTAAAAGATACCTTATAACAAGTTTGATGCCACATTAGGAATGTGTACAGAGAATGACACGTAAAGATGGCCATTTGGAAAGTAGGTTTACACACAGATCTTTATGAAATGGAAACATGCTTGTGCTATTGTAAGGGAGGCTGCAGAGGAGCAGGGGCGGGAGGTGCCCACATCCCCAGATGGCAGGGTCCTGGTGAGTGTATCCGGGCGGGAGGGTTGGGGGAGGCCCTGAGGAACAGGACAGTGCAGCCCTCTCGAGGAGCAGAAGACATAAATTCAAAACAAAACAAAACGAAAGTGTGGGCGAATTCTGTTGCTGCCGCCTTTGGGTCCAGCGTCATCCCATGTGTGTTAAAACAGAGAAGCAAAGATGAGCTGTACTTGAAAAAAGAGTTTTGTGTGTAGATACTGTGAAACATCTAGAAAAAAACTGGGAGGAAATAATGTAGAAGTTAACGATGGTTGCCCTTGAGCGTTGTTTTCACAGCAGTCTTTTCTTCACTCTGTACTTCTCTGAATTTAATTTTTTCATCAGTTCGTTATTTTATTGCAGGAAACAAAAAAATGCCCTATTTATTACTAAAGTAGTACATTCTCATCACAAAATGTTCAAATAGTGCCAAAGGTAGATACGTTACAATGCTCAAGTGTCTCTTCTCCTTTCTCTCCCATGTTTTCCTTCTTGAAGTTTCCTTGTATGTGTGTCTGTGTGTACACACATATATACTTAAATATACACACAGACACACAAACACATATATGCACTTCTTGTTATTTTTTATACGTGTTGATTGCATTTATTAGTACCTCTCCCCAGCGCTGGGTATGTCTGGTTGTCGACCAGCCCCCTCTGCTCTGACAACTAAGGGGCACCTGAAACCCAGCGTGTGGACATCATGTCTTGATTTCTCCCGGTCCCTAATCTTGCTCATCCTCAGACTTCTCCTTTGTAATGTTGTATGTGGCCACCTGATGGTTAAGGCTAAAAGCCATAGTGTCACTGTGGGCTTATCTTTTTCTCTCAAAACTCTACATTTGTGGGGGCCGGCCCCATGGCCGAGTGGTTGAGTTCACGCACTCGGCTTCAGTGGCCCAGGGTTTCATGGGTTCGGATCCTGGGCACGGACATGGCACTGCTCATCAGGTCATGCTGAGGCGGCGTCCCACATGCCACAACTAGAAGGACCCACAACTAAAAATTTGCAACTATGTACTGGGGGGCTTTGCAGAGAAGAAGAAGGAAAAAAAAAGCAAATTGGCAACAGATGTTAGCTTAGGGCCGATCTGTCCCCAGCAGTCCTGTCAGCTTCACTTCCAGCATCTGACAGCGGCTTCCTCCCGCCTCGGCTGCTACTCCGCCTGAGCCACCCCCACTGCCGCCTCCCCCATGCCATCACAGGGCCTCCAGCCCGACTTGTTTTTGTTCCTGCTCTGTGAATGACAACTTTCTACTTTGTAGCTAGCACGTAAGTCGTGCCGATGTCCTGTGCTCAGAACCCTCTCCTGTGCCCGCCTCATCCAGACGTGTCCTCAGCAACCCCCGTGGCCTGTGCTCACGTGGTGACCTCAGGGTCCCGACTGTGGGACGGCTCCTCCCCCTGCAGATGCCCACGTGGCCGCTCCCTCCCCCATGCCATCTTGGCTCCTATGGCATTGTTCAGGAGGAGTCTTCTCCGACCCCTGAGCCAAAACGTCCTCTCCCCTTGGCACCATCTCCTCGTCCTGCTGCATTTCTCTTCACCGCTCTCCCTACCACCTCACGTCACATTTCACATTCCCTTCCTGATCCCTGTCCCCACCCGCTCCCAACTCTAGCGTTTCTCCACGAAGAACTGTGTCAGATGTGTTCAGCGCTGGATCTCCTGCGACAGTTCCTGGCACCCAGAAGGTGCTCAGTAATTTTTAAGACGAAGAAATGAGTAATGAGGACTGACGCGTTTGTGTGTGTGTATATATATATTTTTAATTTGCTCCGTTCATAATCCTTGGAACTTCCCGCGCCTCGAGCCGTCGTGGAGAGGCGACTCCTCCACTCCTCAGATTCGCTTCACGTTTTTTTTGAACTTGTTCCTGTCAGCGCTTTCCCTGATGTTCAGTTTAATCTGATTTTAACTGTCACAAGAAGGCAGAAAAGGGTGATCATGCAGGAACGGTTCTGCCAGATGAAATGTAAAACAATTTTACGACAAATAAAAGTCTGATAGACCCTTGTCATTTGCCAAGAACATTTGGAGATGTTAGGAATCCCAGATATGAAGGTGTCGCCGGGACCATGTGATTTCCTCTACCCAGTGGAGGGAAGCCTAGCTCCAGTTTCTAGCTGAAGAATGTTGCTGGATTCGTTACTTTTCCCATCAATTTCCTTACTGGGTGTAGCCAGTTGGTTTGGGGGGCATTATTTGCTACTCCCTTCAAAGCTAGCATTTCTGTTATTTGGACACCCACAACGGATCGTGGATTAGGTTCACCCACTAGCTGTGTTTTCTTTCATTAGCCACATAGCACACAAGATTCTGTCTTTTGACTCAGTTTACTTACAGAGCATTACAGGTCTTGGGTCTTGATGATTATTCATGTGTTTTAAAAAGTGTGACTGTTAGATCCATGAAGGTCAAGAGCCTGCTATACAGTTTTTCTTGGTGGAGGATAAAAGCTTTACCTAAACAGTGCTTAAGGCTAAAAATGAAATATTGGAAAAATGCATGAATTTTGGGAGTTGACCTCTAACCTCTCAGGTCTAGCATCTTGGAGAGAGCTCTGGGTGTGGCTCGTCCCAGCGCTGGCACTAAGGGGCTGGGTGATCCAAAGAGGAGTCCTCGTCTCTCTGGACGTCAGTCTCCTCAGCCTCGATCCGCTCCACAGTCCATGTTGCCTCAACTGTCGTGTCCTTTTAGTCTTTTTAAATCTGGAATAGTGCTTCAGCCTTTCTTTTTCTTGACCTTGGTATTTTTGGAGACAGACTGGTCATTTTGTAGAATGCCCCTTGAGTCGCATTTGTCTGCTTCCTCGTGCTTGGATTCTGGGCGTGCCCCTTTGGTAGGAGCACCGTGTAAGCTGTGCTGTGAGCGTCTCAGGACGTGGGGTCACATCGTCCCAGGACTGCTGGCGATGACTTTATCTTTTGGGTAAGGTAGTGCCCACTGGATTTCCCCACTGCAAAGTGACTATTTTACCCTTTGTAATTAAGAGGTAATTTAACTATGTAAATATCCAATTCCTCTTTCTAAATTCTTCTATGTGTTTTTTAAAATGCAGATGTAGTGTACTATTTATACTGTATGAAAAGAGCATGTGGTTTCCAATATCTGATCTTGGTTGACCTTCACCCTGGTGCACCTGGTATCTCTCACTCTCTGCTTTGTCTCCAGCACCTTCTTCAGCTTCTTTAAGCAAATTATACAGTGCATTTGGAAGCATTTGGCTGTGTAGACACAGCCATAATGTAGCAAGTTTCACACTCCAAGCAAGCTCTACAGCCAAGCAAGTACACACATATATGTGTGTTGAATTGGATTCCATTGCATACACTTCAGAAGATTAACTTGCAGTAATAGGTTCTGTGTTCTGGCTTTGATAGTGAAAAGAATCGTTCATCGCGTTTGGGGCAAGATTGACTATCGAGTGTCACCCTTTTCTGGCGTTGATTTTATGACTTCTGTTGTCTTGATGATTGTTCTTAGGGTCTGTAAAGTGTTTTCAGTTGAAATGGCCTTTATTCCTTTGTAATAGAAACATATGTTTTATTTTCAGTTCCCACATTCAGCGTTGGAACAGAGCTATAAAGCACTGCTGTTTGATTTTATTGAAGAGAGTTTTTCCCAAAGTTAAGCGGGCTGCCAGCAACAAGGGAGCAGGCTGGTTGTGTAAATTCTTTAAACATAGCAACACAGGGGTCCTCCCCATCATTGTGCAGAGAGTTACGGATCTGAAATGTAGATTAAGTAGGTGGCTGCCCTGGGAGCTGGCAGCAGGCAGAGACACCCAGTACGGTGTGTACCCCAAAGAGAGGGGCGCAAGAGTGGCCTTGGGTTGGTGAGTGAGGTGTCACATATAATTCCAAGGGGGACAAAGAAATATTTGACTTGAATAAATCCTAACATCAGGGCCGAAATTTTAAAATAGAGGTGAATTAGAGAAGCTTGGAGGAAGAGGTTATAATTCTTAGTCCTTATGAGACCTAAAAAATAAAAGAAGGGGGCCTGGCCTGGTGGTGCAGCAGTAAGTTCACACATTCTGCTTCAGTGGCCCGGGATTCACTGGTTCAGATCCCGGGTGCAGACATATCACCACTTGTCAAGCCATGCTGTGGCAGGCGTCCCACATATAAAGTAGAGGAAGATGGGCACGGATGTTAGCTCAGGGCCAGTCTTCCTCAGTAAAAAGAGGAGGATTGGCAGCAGATGTTAGCTCAGGGCTAATCTTCCTCAAAAAAAATAAATAAATAAAAGAAGGGGTTATAGGTGGCCATGCTGTTTAGAAAATGCCATCAAATAGGTGAGTGTTGTAGACTCAAGGGAAAGAGTGCCAGACATAACAATACATATTATTTGGGTTCAGGTGTTTTTTAGAGTCAAATGAGTTTTGTTCTTAAGAATGTTCAGCTGTCTTAAATGTTTTGAGCTCACCAGAGAAAAGCATTTAAAATGGGCTAGCTAATACTTAAAAAAGTAAAACTTGCACAGAATTATATAATCAAGGAAAGTCTTCAAACAGATTGGGGAATATGACTCTGTAGTAAACCACGCAGAACTTTGTACATTTCTTTGTAGGAATTTGCCCTGTGAGGAGTCTTACTGTTGCTGAGACACCTGACCATAACTACAGTATTTGCTGCCATGCCTGCTGTCTGTGTGACAGTTAGCATCTCTCGAGCGATTCGGGACTGCCCTTGCTCTGGTGAGCGGGAACGTGGTGTTGCCCACATTCCTGCATTGAATCGGCTCCTGACGCGGCTGTGAAAATGGCCTCGGTTACCTGGGGGAGCTTCTCAGTCTTGGGGATCCCTCAGCCCTCTGCTGTTGGGCCCTGAGGCCCTGGGTCTACTGGGATTGCTGTGGGGGGCTGTGACACTGTGTCCCCCATCTCAGGGAATGTTGGCTAGGTTCTGTGTGTAGTCTGCCCATGTGCTGATCTGTTATTCAGGCACTCTGTGAGAGGGATGCATTATTCCCATTTCACAGGTGAGGACACTGGTGTGCGGATTGTGCACAAAGCGCTCAGCGTACCTGTCTAAACCAGGCTCGGAAGCCTGTGCTGGACACTGTGCTGGTCAGTGGGGACAGAGGGAGGGAGAAAGCAGCCACCGCCCTCCAGGTGTTCACAGTATGGGGGCGGAGGGGCAAATATCCAAACAATGCAAATACTCGAGAAGGATGGAAGAGCGAAGAGTGAAATGAGTACCATGCAGAGGGAGCCCTGAGGAAGCTGGGGAGCCCCGGGAGGTCTACAGAGGGAGCCACGTTCGAGTGCAGTTTTGAAGGAAGAGGCATTTCCCAGGAGGGCAGAGCTGGGGCTGTTGTGTGGGGAGGGCATTTCCAGCAGAAGGCTGGGGTCTGCAGAGAAATGGGGTCACTGGATGGTTTGACCTGTCGTGGAACTGCCTGGACTTTTCTCATCTGGTGCCTCAGTTGCAGGGGGCAGTGACGAGAGGCCGTGAGGAGGCTTGTTGCTCGAGTGGACCCGTGAGTCCGTCGGGAGGATGATGGGGGCTGTGGACGGGCTGCTGGTTACTTACTGTTGTTAGAACGCTGCCCTCAGTTTCTCGTCTGGAGAACGGGCATAATTGACAGGACCTTCTAAGGATGCAATAAGTCAATACTTCTAAAGTGTTTAGGACAGTGCCTGGCACACAGTACATGGCCAGTAAATGTAGTCGATGAATAATGTGTGAGACTTGCTGCTAGGACTCCTGTTATTAGTAACCGGTATTTATTAATCATTTTGTGCGCTGTGCTGGGAACCTTACAGACATATTTGTAATCATTCTAACAAGCTTGCAGCGTAGGTTTTATTATTCCTCTCAAGTGAAGTAACTTGCTGGCCCAGATGGAGCTGGACTCACGGGAGTTGTTTGTGCTTTCCTGCCGCTGTGACGTGGGTGCTGGGGGGTGTGCATGTTATGGGTCTGGGCCCTGGAAGCAGGAAGCGTGGCCGAGGAGAAAGGGGCCGGCAGGGAGCAGGCTGCAGGACTTGGGGGCCGTGGGCAGCCTCGGAGGAGAAAGAACTCTTGTTCTCAGGCGTGCCACGGGAGCAGGCGGGGCAGAGCAAAGCCTGGGGTAGAACTGAGAGAAGGATGAAGCTGCTGGCAAGATGAGCAGCTCTAATTCTGGCCAGGAGTTGTGGGGCACTCAATGTGGTGGAAAGAGACAAGACCTATCGTGGCCAGGAGGTCTGTTCTGGAGGAAGAGATAGATGAGGAGAAGCTTAAAATGCTTCGTGGTTGACCTGCCCAGGGGACTGCTCTGTTCCCCCCCTGTCGTTTCCTCGGCTCCCCTGAGGTTTTGTTGGGTTGGGGGTTTTCGCTGGATGAGAGCCCTTTCCCGGTTGACTGTACTCTTGGAACCACTATCCTTATCACCCAGAAAATACAAAGAAGAAACAGCTGCCCTTCTTGCACAGCGGGTAATTAATTTGTGACATATTCACTGAGCCATTTGGGCTGCAAAAATAAACCCTGCTAAACACAAAATTGACAGTCTGGTTTCTTATCTAAGCCAAGCAGCTTACTTCCAGTTTGGGTCCTTGAAGAGATCGCATACTAACTTTTTTGATTCAAGGGACAAGCTTTTAGTTTCCAGTCAAGATTGCCTCCACATTGTCACATGTTCCTTGTTATCTCATTTGTCATAAATGTGCTATCTGCCTGCTTACTATGAAAATAACCCTGAAGATTGGGCTTAAGTGCTTGTATAAGCATAACTGAAACTCATGCTTTACTTAGGCATGAAAAATAGGTTTTAATCAGTGAGGTAACCCTGGCTATCTGGTAAAAACCATTCTCCAGGAGAAGGAATGGGGCCTGTGGGGTGAGACTTTGGCGCCTGCACCTGTGCCGTTCCTCAATGATCTTTCACCTGAAGGTTTTAGCATCCATTGATGAACCAAGCCGAAAACGATCATTTCATTGGGAATGGCTGGATGTTGGTATTCCTCTGTGAAAATAGGCTTTCTCTCATTAACTGTGATAAATCATAATTCTTTCTAAAAAAAAAGGCAGAGGAAATGCTAAATTCTTTTCCTTTGATTCTCAATTTTCAGAGTAAGAATTGTTGTAATTGCACATTTAGTGATGATAAATGAGCTTCTCTATTTTTTAAAAAAAAGTTCTCTTTGGTCATTGTTATGGGCTCATGGATTTTTATTCATTCAGTATTTTACAACCAGTTATACTCATTGTACATCTTAGTGTTCGGGTTGTTCCAAAGTTGGCCAGTGGAAGACGTTTCAAGCTCCTTCATATCCTTTTGACATGACACTATTTGTCTTAGAGTACCTCCTTGCTTTTCGGCACAGAAAGATGTCCCAGGCTCATCTTGTACTTTTTCTGCCTCAGATCTGCAATCAGCCATTTCTCTAAGAACCTGATTCTTTCTAGTGGGGAAGCAAGACCTGGATGCTGAAGGTGCTTCTTGCTGCTAGCACGTCACGGCCTCCAGGCCCTGTCATTGCGTGGATGGAGACGTGTATCTGAGTGTGTGCACACATGTGTAGTACATGCATATGGGAGTTTATATTCGTATTTCCAATTTATCTCTAATATTTCCACTTACATTAAAGATATTTTTATTAATTTCTTTGATTTTATCTAATTTCTATTATATGAACAATCAAATGATTCCTGGTAGCAAGAATGTGACTACTTATTTGTTTTATCCTACTACAAACATATGTTAGCTTCAGAATTAAAATCTGCTATATGTCGGGAAGACAGGAAGATGGGAAATATGTAAGTAATGTCTTGGTGGGAGGTGAAAGAGAGCTGAATATTCTGTTATCTTCCATACTGGGAAGTCAGTAGATAATACTTAAAATCAAGAAATAGGACAATAAGTATGTTATTTAGAGATAAAGAGGTAAACGCAACAAACACAATGGATGAAAGAGTTGAAAGTATTGCTTTTGGAGAATGGGAAGTGAGGGTTTGTGGGCAGTGGGCTGCTGTTTTGACAATAAGTTGGGTGGAACCATTGGACTCTAGACATGGGCGAGTGTGACTTTGATGTAAACAGAAGTTAGCTGAGCCTAATCTCAGGCCAAAATTATTTCTATTTCTGTTGTTGATACCGTTTTTGGAAAATACCTTGCTGTAAAAATGTGCGTTATGAAAAAGATTTGAAGGAAATTCAGGGAATGCATTACAGTTTTAGTTATTCTCAGATAATATTACAAGAGCTTACTTTTCATTAAACCAAGTACTTCCTTCTTGGAACCGTAACAAAAATTGGAAGACTTTTAATGTTTTTCCAGGTGTGTAGCTGTTCAGTTAATTGAATATGTAAAATTTCCTTATTTACAGAGACTTGAAAAAAATTTTGGCAAAGAACGTGTAAAATTTATCATCTTAACCATTTTGCTCGTACAGTACACTGGTGTTAACTGTGTGCAGCTTGTTGTGTAACAGATCACCAGAACTCTTGCAAAACTGAAACTCTGTCCTTATTGAAAAAGCCTTTTTTTCCTTCTCCCTGCACCCTTGCATTTACTTGCATTGTACTTTCCTGATTTGCAGAAACTTTTAAAAGTTCTATAGTCAGGTTTAATATACTGCGGTGTAACTCTGTATTCCCCATTGCTGCCCTCTGGAAACATATTTCAGCTTTTCCCCAAGTCAAAGTGTTATAGCCTGTTCCATGTTGGAATGCTGATGTGTGGTAGTGGTGGTGGTGGGGGGGGTGTGTGCATGTGTGTGTGTTTATGATCAGTTAAATTTTCGATGAAATCAAAGATAATGTCTGCTCATGATTGCTTTTGAATTTCTTAGAGAAATGCATCCAAAGAACTTACAATATTTCACTTGAATAAGGAGTGATTTAGTTAAAAAAAAGGTTAAGATTCTATGCATTGGGGTAGGTGCTGTTAAGAATTTTAGCCAATGGGGGCTGTGCTGCCTCCCTTTAAGGGGCTACCATTTTTTGTGGAAACAAGATGCAACACCTAAAACAGAGAAATAGTCAGTACATAATTTCCTGTCATCATATAGGAAACTATGGGAGACTGGAAAAATTAGGGAAGGTTTTCTGAAGGAGTGAAATATGAGCTGGGCCTTAAAGAAATCTAGCCTTTAAGTAAAAATTGGGAAATTTTGTTTTGTTTTGGCTTTTTTGGCATCTGAGAAAGTATTTATTGTTCTGAATTAATTACCTTCCTCCCTGGCAAACTGAGATCGAATGAGTCAGGTTGACAGTTGTGTTACGCATCCTGTGTTTACTGCCATCCTTTCTTCTGGTCTTGTTGGTTTGGATGAGTTACCTAGTCTTGAATTTCCTAAGAAACCATCGCCACTCAGCAGTTTCTCTGTTTTCTAGTCAGTTTTTTTTATGTGAGGAAGATGGTCCCTGAGCTAACATCTGTGCCAGTCTTCCTCTATTTTGTATATGGGATGCCTCCACAGCATGGCTTGATGAGCAGTGTGTAGGTCAGCGCCCAGGACCCGAACCTGTGAACCCCAGGCTGCTGAAGTGGAGCATGCGAATATAACCACTCCGCCACTGGGCCAGCCCCACTAGTCACTTTTATTGTTGACTCCTGCTTGAATTAGTTAATCATCTTATATGATAAAGTGTTAATCAGAATCCCAATTTAATTAATATTATGGTTTTTTACCCTTCGTGGCTGTTGGTACGTACATGTACGTCTACACTGGGAACATAGTATACAGCAGGATGTCTGTTAGAAATTTCTGTCGTCTGCAGACTGGTTTTACGTATTGTGATTTGGGCCAGTCCTCACGAGCTCCCTCTGGGGTAGCTGGGTACCTCCAGTTTACAGGTTAGGTGAGAGGATCCATGGAACGTGGGGGAACTGGGGATTCCGTCCTGGGCCCTGTTAGCTTTGCAAAACTTCCAAGCTGCTCATCTCAAGTGAGGGCCGACCATGAGGCTGGGATGGGGGAGTGCTGTTGGGGTGAGGTGTGGGGGTGCTTCGAAAAGCCTAGTGTTTATGAGTTTTCATTTGTTGTGCATCTTGCCGACCTATTGTTTAAAACATGAACAGGAGAAATCTTAGGAAAAGACAGCTTCTTGTGTGACTTAAAATTTTTTTTAATAGGTAATACATATCCATGGTCCACAAGACAAAATATTCAAAAGGAGTTGTGGAGTCTCCCTTCACTGTCCTTCCTGTCTCGTCTCCCAGACACTCATTACCTACTTCAGAAGGACTCCTTATACCAGTTTCTTGTGCATCTTCTGAAGCACATTTTTATGTATATTTTGATCTTTCTTTAAGAAAGTTGGTGCTTTCTCCGTACTGTGCCTATAGGGGCCTTGTTCTTTTAAAGGGATCTAAGCGACTAACTTTTTAATGACTTATAAAAGCTGGATCTTTTCTTCTGCGGTTGCCACTGGAATGTTAATTCCATGATGAATAGAAAGCTTTTTTTTTTTAATTAAAAAAGACATACTTTAAGTTTCAGAATCATTTTCAGACAAAGTGTGTATAATCTTCCAAATGAAATCCCTGGAATAAAGTGGCTCTAGAGGCTGTTTCAACTCACTGTTACTTTGGAGGCAAGGACCACATGGAACATGTGACAGGATAGAAAATGCATTGAGTTGAGTCAATAAATTATCAGTGGGAGCGTCTTTGTGGAGTGACACAGCTAAAGTGAATAGGTTTAATTAAATGAATCTGCCACGCATCAGTGTTTAGTCTCCAGAACAGTTAAACTGGTGGGTTCTGGAGGAGAGGGTACCGGGGTGGGTCTGCTGGGTGTGCATGATGTGTAAGCATGTTTGTGTTTCAGAGCTTTTTGGTCTGCAGTCACTTGACGTGGTTATCTGGCAGTATGACCTCTCTAGTGTTGGGGTCCTATGGAACGACGCTTACCTCCCGAAAGCTTGTTCCGAAGAGCAGACAGCACAGCAGCTGCATCTAGGAGCTGGGAGTCAACGCGGAGCTGCTTTCACTGCAGAACCTTTGCTCTGACACCGCTGATGGTGGAATCAAAAGCCAATGCAAAGTACAGTGAATGTGCAGTTTAGTTTTGCTCCGCACATGACCGGGTCTTTCTCCCCCTTCCTCTGTGGCAGAAGCTGGAGGAGGAGGCGGGTGCTGAAGGAGCTGGGAGCCTCCAGTGGGGCTGGCAGTGTGTGTCTTCCATGGCTGCTGCCCCTCTACTTTTCCATCTCCCACCCAAACGCCCAGGGACTTCCCTTCACCCTTCCCTCTGCACAGGGTAGCCAAGCTCTGGGCTCCTGTCAGGTGCATTGTCTTGCTATGGTTTCCTCTCCTGGGGCAGTAAGCCTGTGGCCTGGCCTCATATGTGGGAGGCTGTGGGGACCTGTCCTAAGGGGTTAATTAAATGCACCAGTTTAATATTAGTAAAAATAATGTCCCTGTTATTCCGTGGTAGGAACACCTCACCATGGCCAAGGCCGTGGCTCGTCCAGGTACACAGAGATTTGAGGAACTTGCCACATGATACTTAGAACAGTCATTTCAAACAGCTACCCTGAGCCCCTGGCACGAGTCCGGCCTGTTGTGGCGGATGTTGCCCGTACCCCTCTCTCTGTTGGAAGGAAACCCCTGAAGCTCTACTTGGGCCGAGAAGCTGGTGCTGTGACTGATGTCAGAATAAGGAATTCTTGTTCGAGGGCTAAAATGGGATTCTGTGGTCTCCAGGAGCCTTGGCTTCAGAGGCCTGTGTGGGGTTGATAGGGTGAAAGGACACCTGGGAAAAATCCCTAAATGCACCGGTCAGCATGGTCTGCATGAGAGTGGAGACAGGAACTGGAGACTGGCCGGCAGAGAGAGGAGCTGAGCAGGGCATCCGGGCTGTCCCCTCAGGCCTCAGATGCTGCGTGGCACCTGGAGGAGGAGGGGGCGGTTTGCAGTGTCCTGGCCGCCTCGGACCATCTCTCGTGCCCCTACCAGCCTCCTCATCCCCTCTTCCTCCTCTTCTCCCCTGCCTGACAGCTGGCCACCATCTCCTCGGTTGGCCACTTTGGTCTCTTTTTACCCTGAAGTCCTCACACGACGGCACAGTTATTTGTACGTTGCGGTGTACTGACCGGCCCTTGTCGTTTCAGCATGTCTCTCCCTCCTCAGCTCCATCGGTCACTCCGTGGGCAGATGCCTGCTGCTCACAGGCACTGGGCACACTCTCCCCTTCCCTGAACTTCATGGGGGACAGACTGTCACTGTCCCTTAGGTACCTGTTCACGCCCCCCCCCCCCGCCCCCACGACAACACCTGTATAGACTCAGCTGCAGCAGCAAGTTCCCGCCTGTCCACTGCCTTGGCCAGCAAGATCCTTCTTTCCCCTGTGGTCGCTTCCTGCCCGTTGGGACTCCTGGCCGCTGCCTGTGGATCACATCAGTCTGCTTTCTCCGGGGCACGCGTCAGAGTTCTGAGCGTGTCATAGCTCCCTTCATTCTCCAAAGAGCCCTACTGGCCGAGTACACCAATCAGCCTGTTCTACAGACAAGGGACCGAGGCACCCAGAGGCTCAGGGACTTGCCCAGGACCCCAGAGCAGCAAGTGGTTGCAGCCGGGGCTCCAGAAGCCATGCTGTTCCTTCCATCGAGCGAGGTGACATGTGCTGAGGGCTCAGAAGAGGGCTGGGGCCCCGGGAGGGGATGGCCAATGTTCTTACGCTGCAGAGTATACCTGCTGAGCCTGGACTGTGTGTGCTGGGTCCTTCTGTTGCCATAGCATGGTCTTTGAGGCTTTGAACCCACATGTAGTGAGGGTCCCCCCAGCCACGTCCTCACCCTGACCCTTCTGACCACAGTGTCAGACCCATGTGTCCACCTGCTCCTGGATGCGTTTCCCCAGGAACGTCTCTGACACCTCACGTTTAAGTATTCAAAACACAACTCAGAACTGGGAAGGCTGAATGAGATGGGGGATCGTGCCCCTGTCGGTGTCCGGGCTGTCATGTTGTGCTGTCGTTTCCAGATGCTAACATTTGGGAGAAGGAGGTAAAGAGTACGTGGCCTTTCTCTGCAGCATTTCTTACAACTGCCTGTGAATCCACAGTGATCTCAAATAAAAGCTTTAATGAAATCAAACCGACCAGCTGAGCTCAGCCGCTGTGCCCTTGGTCTGCTCCGGTCTCCGTTGATGGCCCGTGATGCTTGGCCCCACTGAGGAGCCTGGAGCCGCCTGCCCCTCCTTCCTCCTTCTCCCCAGTACCTGGTTGGTCACTCTTCTGTCTGCGTCTCTTTTGTCCCCTCCTCCGTCACCTGCCCCTGGACCCTGCAGCCCCACAGCTTCCTGGGAGAGTCTTAATTTACATATATGATCTTGTCAATCCTTTGCTTACAATCCTTCAGTGGCTTTTAAGCATTTGTGGTGGAAGACCAGACCCCGTAGCTGGTCACTGCCCGGCCAGAGTCCTCTGCACTGCTGGCTGTAAATGCAGATTTCGGGACCTGCTCCAGACTCGGGAATCTCTGGAGTGGGAGCTAAATCTGTGTTTAACTGGTGCCCTCTGGTGGTCATGTTGTGCACTAGCATTTGAGGAGCCCTGGCCCGGGCCACCTGCCTGGCCTCACGGTGACTCTTTCTCCCTCTGCCTTCCTGCTGTCTGCATCCGGGATGTTCCATGCTACTGTTTCTGTCTGTGGAGCTCCTGTGTCCCTTCCCTCGAGACTGGGCCGAAACGTCCCCTTGCTTCCTCTCCTCCGCCCATGGCAGGCACATCAGAGCTCTTCCCTCGTTGCCGTGGATTCTGCGTCCCTGTGTGTCCCCTGCCTCGGGGACGGGTCCCCACAGGTAGGGACTGCCTTCTCCTCACCTTCCAGCCCCAGACCCGGGACAGCTTTGCCCACAGTAGGCATTTAATGTTTGCTGCTAAATACTCGTGATTTTTATTTTCGTTCGAGTTGTCACCCTGATCCCCAAGTTACAGTGCTTGGTGTCCTTGCTCAGTGAGTGAAAGTGGAGAGAAACGGCCAGTTAAACATAACGAAGTAACATTATTCATCCAGACAAAAACGGATACTCGGTATCTGCTACTAAACACCCGTGTTCTACGGGTCATTCTGCGTTAGAGAAGTTTTTTGATGCATAGACCATGTTTCCGTAATTTATTACACCATAGTATTTGCCCCAGTACCAGCAGCCTGCCCCACCCCCAGGTTTGCCTGCTCTCCAGCTGAGGGCCTGATCTCATTGGCTGACCTTTAGCCGAGCGCAGCATTCCCAGCCTGGCTCTGTGGTCCCCTCACCCTGAGACAGCCGTTCTCTGGGCCGCCCTGTGTCTGGCTGCCCATCAGCATGCTGGTTCTCCCTTTTGACCCTAAGTGAACGAGGTGAATAGGACACGTCGGGTTTTCTGTGAAGCATTTTGTGGGATACGATTGATTAACTTTTGGAAGGCTTTTATATGGAGATTTCAAACATAAACAAATACAGAAGAATATACTAAAGTCCCTGCTACCGTCCCCCAGGTTTACCAGGGACTCATGGCCACTTGAGTTTCTACCCTTTGTCCTCCCTGCCCCCCCGACCCGCTCCAAGTCATATTTCACAGTGGGTGCCTTTTATCAGTGTGAATAGGCTTTTGCTTCATGAAATGCAGATGATTTCTTATTGGTAGTAAAGTATTTCAAGAAAACATTAAAAAAATCTAACCGCTTTATTGAGATGTAATTCACAGGCTTTACAGTTCATCTAAAGTGTACAGTTTACTGGTTTTTAGTGTGTTCAGAGAGTTGCAAAACCATCACTACATTTTAGAACATTTTTATCACCCTTAAAAGAAATCTTGCTCCTGTTAGCTGTCATTCCCGTCTCCTCTCCATTTCCCTCAGCTCTAGGCAATCTAAATAGCCCTATAGATTTGCCTGCTCTGGACATTTCATGTAAATGGAGTCATAAATACGTGGTCCCTTGAAACTGGCTTCTTTCAGTTAGAATAAGGTTTTCAAGGTTCGTCCGTGTTGTAGTTCATTCGTGTATCAGCAGTTTATCCCTCTGATGGCCGAATGCTGTTCCACTGTATGCATGTAACACGTTTTGTTTATCCATTTGTCAGTTGATGGGCATTTGGGTTGCTTTCACTTTTTGCCTGTTGTGAATCATGCTGCTACAAACATTTGTTTACAGATCTTGTGTGGACGTGTGTTTTCGTTTCTCTTGGGTATGAAGTTAGTTGTGGAATTGTGGGTTATATGGTAACTCTGTGTCTAACTTTACTGTTTTCCACATGATGGCGACATCATTATACATTCTCACAAGTGGTGCGTGAGGGGTCTCATTTCTCCACGTCCTCCCAACGCTTGTTATCATCTGTCTTTGTGTTTATACCTGTCCTGGGGTACCTCATTGTGGTTTTGGTCTCATTCCCTGGTGGCTAATGATGTTGAGCATCTTTGTACGTGTATGTGCCTATTGGCCATTTGTTTATCTTTGGAGAAATGCCTATTCAGATTCTTTGCTCATCTTTGAAAAGGGTTTTTGTCTTTTTCTTATTAAGCTGTAATAGTTCATTATGTATTCTAGATCCAAGCCCCTTATCAGATATATGATTTGCAAATATTTTCTCCCAGTTTGTGGGTTGTCTTTTCACTTTGTTGACGGTATCCTTTGATCTAGAAAGCATTTCAACAACAGAAAACACGAGGAAAATGGTGGAAAATCCTTCATTCGTGCTTGTTGAGTGTTCAGAAATGGAGTGTGCAGCATCTTGCGTGGACTGATCTTTTTTTCTCCTTTTGATCTGCACCAAAGTCATGTTGGTTAAATCCTCGATATCCTGCAGTTTCCAGAAGCGGGTTCCCACTGTTCGTTCCCTCTGTGGAGAGGCAAGAACTTTTGTGTGGTGTAGCCTCAGGAAGAACTTTCGAGGCTGTAGGTTTCTCCGTCGAGGAGCGGTCTTCCTCAAAGTGCTGTGTCGAGTGGATCACTGTAAAGATGACGCCTCAGTCTCTGGGCTTGGTGGGAGGGAGCCTTTAAAAAACAGTCGCTGTTGCGTTTATTTTGCATCGTGGGTTCCTATGGCTGCGATCAAAGGGAAGAATGCAGGAAAATGAGCCTTCGCAAAACTGAAATACTGGAAGTTTTTTAGAAAGAATTTACATTTCAGTATTTGCACGAGCCTTTTGTAGCACGTTGATTAGCAGGTGCTCCTAGTTGTGTCGGTTATAATACAGACAGAGTGTAGTAGAGAGAGAATTTGGGTTTTTCCTTATCTTGGTGTTTGAAACCTTCTAGGTATGCAGTGATGAGTTTAAACTAGAAAGCGAAGATGTTTGCATGCAGATTTGAGAGGCAGAATAATTGGGGAGGAAGTTGATTCAGTAGTTATTTTGGGAGGACTTTATAGTGAATTGATTCAAGTCAGTATAGTACCTGATGTTGACCTTGCAAGACGTGGTTTTATGGGGGTGAAAGAGGTGGAGGAAATCAGTTAGAGAAGAGAGATATCCCTGCCAGGTGGTGGGTGGTGTCCAGAGACTAGAGAAGGCTGCATGTTGGGTGTGCTATTTAAATTGGGCCCAGAAAAATGCCCACACGTGCATGCAGGTGAGCTCAGAAGGTGTCGTAGATAGAGCTGGCATCATAGGCATGAGAGTCAGAGAGAAAGCAACTTGAGCTGGCAGAGTGGTTAAGGTATTTCGTATTTGAAGTGATTTTAATTCCTAGCTAAGGAGTTTGCCCTTAATTCATTAAGGATTGCAGATCCATTGAAGGTTTCTGACCCTGGAAGCTGACATTGATTGGGTCCATAAATACTCACCCAGAGTATTATATTGGGATCTGACAGCTCAGCGGATGCAGAGGGCAGGTCTGACGTCAGTGACAGCAGGTGCTGTCCTTGGACGGTCAAATCTAACCTTTAGTTTCCTTTCTAAGAACTTTTCATCCCAATAATGATAGCTACCACTTATTGATCAGTTCCTGCGTTGTGTGCACAGTGCTGAGTGACATCCTCACAGTAACTCTGACGTATACATGTTATTGATCCCTGTCGTAGAGACGATACGTGTTTCATGTGCTAGAGTGGGCATCTTACACTGGTTTGTGTACTTGTGGTGTAGCTGTGTGACCTTAGTGTGAAGCACGTGACCTCTGATCCCCAATCTGTTTTGGGGTTAGGCATTAACAAGGAATGGTGGCTGTAGGATTCTAGGATGCTAAGACAGCATTGTCATAAGGACCAGTCATTTCAGGCCTGACCTCTGGCACCACTCTCAGTACCATTTGTGTTCATAAACTTTCTAATAATCTGGCTTCATGGACCTGAAGTTCTACTGGACATCAGCCAACTGCAGAGGCAGCCACGTCCTCTGAGCTGCTGGGTTTAGAGCTGTCCTCTCTTAGGGTGGCCTCCGCCATCACTTTCTGCATCTTTCCTACCTTTGAGCACCACCCCCCACCCCCAACCCTCTGCACCTCCCTGCATCTTCTCTCTGGCCTTTATCTGTTTCTGTTTTCTTTTTATCACCTGGACCTGGGCCCAGGACCCCACCCCAGACCGGTTCAATCAGAATCCAGTGGGTGGGGCCCAAGGCACTGGCATTGGGGAAAAGACCCCCCTTGTGATTGTATTTGCACCCAGGGCTCAGAACCCCTGCTGCCCCCATTGCTCCCTGTTTTAAGTAATAAGCCTAACTCCGCATGAGAGGTGTCAGTGAATCCTAATAATTTTAAGGAGTACAGTCCTAGTGGCCATTTGTTATTTTCTGTTTTCAATTTTTAATGAAAATTTTGTGTGCGTCCTAGTTTCTTACACTCTAGTCTGTCTTTTGTCCCAGCCCTCTGAATCTGTCTGATTGATATAACTTAATGTCGATTAAACACAGTTCAAGTTAAAGTACACTAAGAGACCTGTGGTTAAATTCCAAGAGTTCAGATTGTGAAATGGTGTATTCAGCAAGTTTTTTTAAAGATATGCATATGTTCATGGAAACATTCAAGCACACTTAAAGGAAGAAGAAAAGACAAAGATGAAAACATGTAATGATGAGGAGTGACAGGAGTACAGGTGTTCTTTTCTTCTCGTATCTGCTTATAAATTTTCTGTGGTGAATATGCCTTTTTCTTCTGTGTTTTAAAAAACAATCTTAAAAAGCAGATACACCCCAGACAAAGTCAGGGTGTGTGAATGTGTGTTCTTTTTGGCTCTCCAGGCTGAAGTATTCTGCGGGGCTGTCGAGGCTGGTCCCGCACTGTGATGAGTTAATGGCAGGGCCTGGCGCACAAAGGCTGGGCCTCGGGTCCTCGGTATTTCTGTTTTTGCTTATTATAGCTCTTAGCTAAACGTGACTCGTCTGCTGGCTGGCGCTCTGTTTTGTTGAACAAGAGAATGTCGTGAGACTATTAACCCATACCAGGGGCCCCAGAAGACGATGACGTTGATAATTGACTGTTTTGTTTTTAATGCTGATGGATTAATTTTAGTGATAATATCTGCTACTGCTGGTGCTTCCTGGAAAACCCTTCTGCTGGGGACAGAAGGCTGACCTGGGATCTGTTCATCTTTTCACGGTGGCTGTTACTGGAGTTTAACGTGCATTTGAATTTTAATTTTAAATAAGACACAATTAGAATAAGTGATTTAGACCAAAACTTAACAGTCATTATCTCTGGGTACTGTTGTCAAGTAATTTTAACAGTACTTAAAAAATAAAAGCAAAACACCCAATCCCTAACAGATGTTTAGTTTTTACTCTTTTGTCAAAATCGGTTCCTGGAAAAATAAGGTAGGAGAACCGATTGCCGAAATAATGGGAGAAGAGCATCATGGGGTAATGTTTCAGTAGGCTGGTTTCTTCTGAAATGCCGTTTGGCTAATCCTTGGGGAAATTTGGCTGTGAGCATGCACTTATTACATTTTTATCCACAGAATGGGCTACAGTTGGCATCGCATCGCTCACGGTTGCCAGAGGCAACAGAATGATTTAATTTGTGCCCCTCTGGCAGACATTTTGAATAATTTTAGTGATTTTTTTTTTTTCTTTAAAGATTTTATTTTTTTCCTTTTTCTCCCCAAAGCCCCCCGGTACACGGTTGTATATTCTTCGTTGTGGGTCCTTCTAGTTGTGGCATGTGGGACGCCGCCTCAGCGTGGTTCGATGAGCAGTGCCATGTCCGCGCCCAGGATTCGAACCAACGAAACACTGGGCGGCCTGCCGCGGAGCGTGCGAAGCCAACCACTCGGCCACGGGGCCAGCCCCTAGTGATTTTTTTTTTTAATGCTACTTTTTCTAGTTCCTTTCCAGTCTCCTACTTTGTGTTGTTCACTCCTCTTTCCCACTGAGTGCTGAGGCCTCTTGGCTTGGTTGGGGAGAGCAGAGCCCTTGCAGTCCCGCTGGTCATGTGGGGTGGCTGCCCGTGTGCCCCTGCAGGAGCTGGGGCGTGCAGGCGGGGATGCTGTCAGGGGCTGGTCCTCTTACAGATGGACATGAACAGGACAGATCTTAGGCACGTTTGAACCCAACTTGGGGCCTGGAAAACATACCCTCAGAGCTGCATTTGGGGGTTTTGAATTCTGGTGGAGAATTCAGATTTCTTGAAGTTCTCACCTCCACTGTCCTGTTTCCTGCTCGTGTCTGTGATGTTCATTATGCCAACTGTTGTTTAACTCAGAGGATCACCAGGTGCACCTAACTCGACTGCGACATCTCGTCTCCTAGGTTAGGGCTGCAGAGGCCCAGGGCAGAGCGGGCTGTCAGGGGCGGGCCGCACTATGCTAGCGTGTAGTACGCAGTTACAGGCTTTGGGGTAAGCGTGCTTTGCTGAACAGGGCTTGCACGTGCCAAAACCATTTTTATGTAATCGATGTTGGTTTTATAAGTATGTCCTTAAGATAATCAGAAAGGGGAAGAAAAAGTTTGTTCTTATATCTGTTGTGTCTGGAGATTTAGAATTTTTTTTTCAATGCAGAGTGGACACAGATATCTACCAGATATCTTCGAGAGCAGTTGGCCAAGATTTCCGACTTTTACCACGTGGCTTCCAGCGCGGGCGAGGGCCCTGTCCCTGTGCCGCCAGATGTGGAGCAGGCCATGAAGCAGTGGGAGTATAACGAAAAGCTGGCCTTTCACCTGTTCCAGGTACCCTTTCCATGAGACTGCAGGCGGTGTTGTGTGTTTTTAAGAGAGCAAATTCTTTAGTTTTGGGGGGTTACATTGTGTCTTTGTCTGAATCAGTACATTCAGAGAAAGCAACCTGCCGTTTCTCACATTGAGCTGTACTCAAGGTAACATCTTTGTCCTGAGATGACAGCTTCTTGCTACATATTGATCTCCAGCTTTCAATGATGTCACCTCTGTTAAAGCCATTAATTGCTTTGTAATTGCACGATTGAATATAATCCTTCTAAACTTTTTATTTTGCAGAAATTGGATATTTTTATTCAGTAAATATATTTTATTTATTGTGCTGATGCGACCTATCTCGTAGTAGGTCTCCTCTGGAGCTTAGTTACTTCCAAAGTGAGGTCATCTTGATTTGGTTCAACTGCCGTTTAAATGCAGCTGAGGGCCCTGGGTCAGGGCGTTGAGAGATGACGGGACTCTCCTCCGCACACGTTGCTGTAAATCGCATTGACCAGAAGAGGGCGCTTGTGCTATTCTTTGCCTCAACATTTATCCCTGGCCGGGAGGAAGAGAAGCGGGTTCAGCTGAAGTGGGGTCGCTAGCGTGGACTTTCACTGCCTGCTGTCTCGATCAAGAGGAAGGGGGTAGAAAGGATGTGTGGTTTCTAAATTCCCCTCTTAGAACTTTAATTATAATTTCCACGTGGTAAGCAGCTTTTTCTAAGAGCTCAAGGTCGGAAGAAGCCTGGTCGTTTTGGGAAGTAGCATTGCTCGGTTGAAGTCAATAAAAACAACACTTACAAATCCTAGCTCCATTTATCAGAGACGGCTTCGGTGCCCGCTCTGAGCTTGTATGACTTCCGTGGAGCTGAGGATTTAGTCTGCGTCTTTGAAAAAGTCTCTCTCAGCATGCTTCATATTTTTGGGAGGATTACTTAATATATTAGGAACATTGAAATCAGTATTTCTTTTGTAGGAAGCAATTAGATCCTAAACTGATGAATCTAACTGGAACATTAATGTTAAAATTTTTAAAGTTCATTCTGTTTTAATTTGCCGTATTCTGAAATGTGAAACTAACTCGGTATATACACCTGCAGGCATCCGTGTGCAGAAATAAGCGTGTGGGTCTATAGACAGAAGGACAGTGTTAAAGATGGACATTACATAGTCGCTGGAAGTCATGTTGATGAAGATTCTTTATTTTTTGACCTTATATTCACTATCTCTCATACTTTAAAACAAACTTCCATTTTATCTATTTCTTTATTAACTTAAAGTTCACTTTACTGGTCTTAAAATTTTAAGTTGCTCTTTTTCTGTGACTAACCTTTTAATTCTTTTTGACTCTAAGCATTTTGAGAATTAGAAATTAGCCACAAGTGAATACCCTGACATCATGTCATGTCAATGTGATGTCACTGTGTCTTTTAAATACTGAAACTATGATTTGTCAGTGTGTTTTCACATGAATTGTTGATAACTGTGCTGGTGGACCACTGGTGGGTCATAGATATGTAAAATTTTCTAGGAACAAAGCGGGAGTTCATATTAATTACGAAGGTTATCACCAGATTTGCCATAAAAGTGCCTGTCCCAGAAAAGATAGCTTTTTGTTTCTATTTTGAAGATTCTTTCATGATGTAAATCGTAATACAAAACTGTAATGTGACATTAAGTATGGCTGTGCATGGAATGTCGTAATAGCATTGTGTATTTATGTGTGTGTAAGAAGGCAATAGATGAAAATGTTAATAATACTTATTTCGAGGGGCCGGCCCCGTGGCCGAGTGGTTTAGTTCACGCGCTCCGCTTCGCGCGGCCCAGGGTTTCGCTGGTTTGGATCCTGGGTGTGGACCACTCATCAGGCCACGTTGAGGAGGCATCCCACATGCCACAACTAGAAGGACCCACACCTAAAAATACACAAATATGTGCTGGGGGGATTTGGGGAGAAAAAAGCAGGGAAAAAAAAAAAAGAAGATTGGCAACAGTTGTTAGCTCAGGTGCCAATCTTTAAAAAAAAAAAAAACAAAACTTATTTCAAGGGGCTATACCACCCTCTGGGGCATTTTGGAAATTTGTGGGTGTGTTATTCTTTTTTTGGTGTAAGTTACATTGGAGCATTTATACACTATTATAAATTCCTTTCATTTCTTTATGTTACAGTTCATTAGACCATTATTGATTTTTAAGGTTATATCTTATTGGGAGGTTATAGTATCTGAAATGCTCTTAGGCCAGATTAGGGGCTGTTACGAGGGCTTGGATCTCGTGGCGTTTTCAGCCTCCCGTGGAGATGATGGTATGACGGGAGCCTGTGTTCTTCACAGTTACCACTACTGGTCACGTGTCCTCCTGTGAGTGTAAGTTCATGCCCTCCTCAAATTAGCCAGGCGCTTGACATGCCCGGGGAGTCTGAAAGCTTCCAAATTTCCTTTCTCATTGGAATTAATTTTTTTCCATTTAGAAAGAATCAGATTACCAAAAACCAAAAATAACAAAAAAACTCCCAAACCAACTATACAAACTAACACTAGTTCTTTATTTTGTTTGGAATTTGGCTGTGATCAGCAAGCCCGTGCTTTCCTACAGCACCAGAAACAATAATAGTGACGTTGCACCGAGGCATAGCAGTGCTCTGTTTTGAATTTTGCTTGGCTTTGCTTTACCATTGTTAGTGTAATTTTTCTTTGTTCATTGAAGGAAGGAATGCTAGAAAAACACGAATATTTGACATGGATCTTGGATGTTTTAGAGAAGATCAGACCGATGGATGATGATCTTCTTAAACTCTTGTTACCACTAATGCTGCAGGTACGGTACGTGTAACGTGCGCCAGCTGATTTTATGGACAAGAAATGAGTCTGATAAGAATGATTAATTAAGTAGAAGTGGAAGGAAAAAAACATCTTGATGCTCCACCACAGGAAGTGATCAAGAGGCATCTACAACTATTGCAGTCATGTGTGTTGGCCATGATCATAGTTTTTATCCACACGTCCTTTTTAGTTATTCTCGCCCATCCTGATTTCTCCCATCAGTGAGCTAAGTGAACAGCTCTTTAAATACTGTCTCTTTATTCACACAAATGTCTGGGAAAACAAGACAAATCGTCTCTTTTTAAGGATATGGAGGATCTTCTACATTCTTTTGACATTCTTAGAGCCACTGGGGATGGAAGCTTCCAATTTTAATCACGGTCTAAGATCTGTTAAAATTTAGGTTATCTGGATGAAATTTATTTAAAGAAAATAAAATCTTGGAAAGGTAATATGTGCATTTGATAATTCAAACAACATCAAAGAGTATCCAGTGAAAAGTAATTCTCTCTCTCACCCTGGAACCCTCGTAGAGATTATACCAAGCTGCTGTCCTGTGTCCCCCTGAGATGGTCTGACCTTGTGCTGTCCGTTCTGGTGGCCACTAGCCGGATGTGGCTCTTGGGCCCTTGAAATGTGACAAGTACTAATTGAGATGTGTTCGTAGTGTAAAATGCACACCGGGGTTCAGACCTAGTATGGAAAAAAGAGCATATAATATCTCATTAATACTTTTTGTGTTGATTACATGTTGAAATGATAGCATTTTTGAATAAATCAGGCTCAGTAAATTACACTATTCTTTTAATTTTACCTGTTAGTTTTTAAACGGCTACTAGAAAATTTAAAATTGCGTATGCAGCTTGCATTATGTTTCCCTTGGACAGCACTGGTCTGTACGGTACCTTTGAAGGTTTTCTTATTTTTAAGTGAAAATAGCCTGCATTGACGTAGCTGTTTTGCCGAGTAGTGAGAGACGTGGCTGACGTCTGTCTGGTGTCCTGTGCTGCTCAGTATTCAGATGAGTTTGTCCAGTCGGCCTACCTGTCTCGTCGTCTCGCCTACTTCTGTGCCCGGCGCCTTGCCTTGCTGCTGAGCGATAGCCCCAGCCTTGCTGCCCACTCGCCCCACATGATGATCGGACCGAGCAGCTCGAGCATCGGGGCCCCCAGCCCCGGCGCCCCCGGCCCCGGCATGAGCCCCGTGCAGCTGGCCTTCTCGGACTTTCTCTCCTGCGCGCAGCACGGCCCCCTGGTGTACGGACTTAGTTGTATGTTGCAGGTAAGTCCTTGGCCCCTGTTATTCCATGTTAAATTTCAGCGTGGGAAACAATCGTGTCAAGACTCACATCTTCAACTTTCACATCGCAGCTCTAGTTTTTTCCTTACCCAAGTTGATTTATAGATTGAAATTTCATGTTTTTATTTCCCTATGTTGGATCAGGCTAAGACGAGATTTGTTGCTTCCATCTAAAGGACCGTTATTGTAGTTGTCTGCTATTAGGGCCGTGAGGGAGTTCAATGATTAAAAGTCCTTCTGGGAACCACAGAGTAAGTGGGCTGTTTATCTCTTCTTCTGGAAGGACAGCTTCTCCATGCAGCGTTCTGTAGCTCCCTCAGTCTTGAATTGGTTGCCTCCTCTCTCTGTTTCTTTAAAATCCAAATAACTTATCAGGCTGTGTTCATCTGCCAGGCATCATTGCTTGTGTGGTCCTTGAGCATCCAGTGACGTGCCGGCTGCTGGACCAGTACAGCAGGACTGAGACACAGCCCTGCCCTAGAGGAGCCCAGCTCAGTGCTCAGGTCCAGTTCTCGCCTCATCGTGTGTCCTGCTCTTTACTAAGGGGCTTGGGGACAGGGCTGTCCGTGGAGGCATGGTCTCGACTCTGGTAGAGTTTACTGTCCTGTCAGGGAGGCAGGCTTGTGAATGGACTGTTTCCATGTACTGTGAAGACGGCCGATGGAGGATGCTCATGGGCTGAGGGAGTTGGGAAGTGGAACTTGTCGTCCAGCCTACAGCTCAGGGGGCTCTCTGACGGAAGAGGTCCTGAGCGGCACTTGTAATACAAGTTAAAAGTAAAGGTACTAAGAGTGTTCCTGGCAGAGAGAGGAGCCTGGGAAAAGACCCAGAGGCTGATCAGTCACCTTGTGTGCTGGCTGGTGTTGATGGAGCGGGAGCTATAAAACCTGGCAGGGCCCAGGGCATGGGCCCCGTGGGCCTTATGATTGGGATGTCATTGGAGGGCTTTGTTGCAGAGAAGTGACACAGTCAGTTGTGTGGTTTCGTTAGATTGTTTGGGCATTCCCGCATAGTTGCAGGAATATTTGTGGGAGTGAGGAGGTGGGGGAGACGAGGCAAAGGGATCAGTTCAGAAGAGTCTAGGAAGTTCCGATGTGGACTGTGTAATCTCTTAGGGGCTCCAAGTGGGTATTTTCAAGAGGTTGGTACATGTCTGATTCTGCAGATGCGTTGATTTGAATCACTCGGGGTCCCTTGGCTGGTCAGAACCCCAAGGTGAGGTTACCTGAAGAGTTAGTGAGGAGGACCTGTGGATGTGAGGGGCACGAGTGGTTGAGAGAGGGCAGAGGGGACCAGGAAAGTGTGGCCGCACCGGAGAGAAGAAGGGGGAGAGAGTGTTGTTACAGAATCAAAGATGATAACAAGAGTAATACTGTCAGAATTCTCGTGTAATCATGTTAATAGCGTTTATTATGTTCTAGGCACTGTTCTAAGTTGTAACATATACCAAGTCATTTAGTTCTCAGAACCATCCTATGAGACAGGAACCAGCGTTATTCCTGTAACACTAATAATGAAATAGTGGCATAGGTCACACAGCAAGTAAGTGGCAAAGCCAGAGTTCGAACCCAGACGGTCTGGATGCAGAGTCCACACTCTCTCCACCATGCTACACCGCTTCTCTGGGTACCGCAGAGAGTTTCAAAGAGACCTTAGTAGAGGGCAGCGCTCAGTGGATTGGGGAAGTCTGGTCAGGGGATGGCTGGAGTGTCTTTGACAATATGCTGGTCATTGATGATCCCCTGAATGGTGGCTGAGAAGCCAGATGAAGGTAGGTTGAGGAGTGATGAGAATGAGGAGAAGTAATGCTGCCTGTTCTTTGGAGAAACATGTCTGTGAAGGGAAGAGATAGAGACTGCTGCTGGGCAAGTGAGATTTTTAAACACTTTGTTTTTTCTTGGGCAGGTTTGAACATATTTCTGAGCTGAGGATAAACTGGTAGGGGAGAGTCTGAGAACAGGGGAGGAGGAGCTCTTGATGGGTCAGTGCCTGGATGTGGGGCTTTGGAATTGGGAGAACAGGGAGCAGCTCTGTCATGGCCAGGGGACGAGGACCCCATGTTGTCCCAAACAGGAGCAAGTAGGGAGGGATGTGGGCCAATGGGGACAGATGTGTTGGTGGGGTTCAGGGACTTGATCTTCTTTATATCCGCCATCTGGTTTCCACAAAGATGTCTCCTAGACCCCAGAATCTAGTCTTTTTGTATTTAATTTTGCGTTTTAGAAAAAGGAAATATTGCATTTATTCTCTAAGCTCGTCTACTTTGCTGTTGAGTGGCACGATAGCATAACGGTTAGGACCCACACCTTAGAGACATTACAGACCTGCATTTTGCCTCTGCTCTGCCACATAGTGATCTTGAACCTCTGTTCCCCAAGAGTGAGTGGGGGACGGTGACAGTTCCTGCTTCGTTGCCTTGCAGGGTTAGGGCTGTGGTGACTGAAGGCTTCCAGCACAGTGTTCAGCACCGAGAAAGTGCTTCCTCAGGTGCGAGCTGTAATATGTCATCTGTGTAGGAGGCAGCGGGATTCCTGTGGGGGTCGGGCGTGTGTGCTGACATCAGCTCGGGCCCATCCTGGTCTCTGTGTCTCGCCTTCCTCTTCTGTGCGGTTGGGGAACGACACTCCCTGCCTCACGGGTTGTTGTGGCACAGGGAGTGCTTCGTGCACGCTGGTTGTGTGAAGCAGGGGTCGAGGGCAGGAGCCGGCCCGCTGCAGCCCGCGAGTCTCACCCGGCCCAGGAGCTGAGGACGGGATTTACGTTTTCAGTGAGTTATTAAGGCAAAAAAAAGAAGAATATGTGATGGAAACTATAGCTGGCCAGGAAAGCTTAGAACAGTTGCTATCTGGGTTTTTATAGAGTTTGCCAGTTGCCGGCCCAGGGTTACCGCCTGCCCAGCATTTATGAAGCTACTTACTTAGCATTACTTGAGAGGTTTGAAAAAGCAAAAAACTCGTTTAGGTTTTATAACCTTAGAAATTGCATATTCTGATTCCATCTCATTTCTTAAATTGCATGAAAAAATTGTTTTAGGTGACAGTTTTTAAGCGGTGATTACTGCAGTTTGGTTAAGCTTCCCAGGTTTCCTGTGCTGCAACAGTAGCTAATGAATCACAGTATCCTTAATTTCTAACAGCTCTGCTTCCTCCTTTCAAGTTAATAACTATCTTGGTTTTGTCTTATCACCTGGAAAGGTGAGAATGGGGTAAGACATTCATATTTTGCACTCACTGGTAGGAAGCTGTAATGGTTATGACAAGGTGTCATTTTTACTGTTAAGCCGTGGACACCCTTTTCCCCTGTCTCTAAATGTCTGGATCTCCCTGCTTTATTTCCAGACTGTCACTCTCTGTTGCCCAAGTGCCTTGGTGTGGAATTACTCCACAAACGACAGTAAGAGCGCCAACCCGGGCTCGCCCCTGGATCTGCTGCAGGTGGCGCCCTCCAGCCTCCCCATGCCGGGCGGGAACACGGCCTTCAATCAGCAGGTAGACTTTCCGTGCCGGTGGCTTGATGGGCCTTTTCGTTCTTGACAGGCATCAGGGCTTAGTGGGCGTCTCAGAGCTTGGGTGCCATCGCCAGCTCCGCCCTCCTCTCTCTAGGTGACCTTGGGAGGGACTGAGCCTCTGGGAGCCGCGGGTCATCCTGCTGCCCCCGTTCTGCTCACCCCCCTGGGTGGGCGGTTCTCGCAGAGTTCCCCTCCTTGCCCCGGACAGCAACTGTGGTGGTGGTTGTAAAACACGGCCTCCGCTCCCTTGGTAGTCGTCACTGATGTTTAATAACTGTCACTTGTCTATATTAGTGTTGGGTTATTTGGTTCAAAGACGTAATAAACTTGAACCATAGGATCGTGACTAATTAGAACAAGATCCCTTTTTTTTTAACAAGCACTTTTCTTAATAAAATCAATAAAACATGGCTAGTTGCTTTCATACATAGAAGAATGGCTCAAAGATGATGTCTGAGAACTTCCACCTTTCCATATGATGTCTTAAAAAATTTCCCTGGTAGAGATTTTTTGCAAGCGTATATTTTTGTGAGCGTTTATTACTGGAGACTGGCATTGAATCATCCGTTGTAAATTTTAAAATGCACTTCTTGGCAACAGGCTAAGTTTCCTACCGTGCAGTCAAGATTGCACTTCACTGTAGGATACCCTGCTCACTGGAAAAGCCTGACGTGATTTAGACAGCCGCTGTGGCTTTCCAAGCACAAGTTAATTAGAAGCGATTATCTTTCAGGTTCGGGCAAGGATTTATGAGGTCGAACAGCAGATAAAACAAAGAGGCCGTGCGGTGGAAGTTCGGTGGTCTTTTGACAAGTGCCAAGAGTCGACAGCAGGTACAGAACACCACGGAAGAAGGCGAGCTTTTGAATGCGGGACTTGATGCTGTGTTTCTGACTCGTGTAAATCGGTCCACACACTGAACGAGGATGCCTTTTGACAAAGCCGCCTAGTGAATTTTGAGGATGTTCTTCAGTCTGTGACCCTTAGATTCTGGCTGTCTAGAATGTCAGGTTTGGTGTCGTTGGCAATTCTTTTATATGCTGAGTGCTAATTTCTTAAAAGTCCTTTTGCCCCACGTAACGATGGTTTTGCACTGTGCTGCTCTGGCTTTGTCTGCCCTCTTTAACTGCTTGCTTGATTTCTGCATCTAGGGGTGACCATCAGTCGTGTTCTGCACACATTGGAAGTGTTGGACCGACACTGTTTTGACCGAACCGATTCCAGCAATTCGATGGAGACACTTTATCATAAGATTTTCTGGGCCCACCAAAACAAAGATAACCAAGAGGTACTTCATATGTCTCTTCTTCTTTTTGCCTTTTATTTTCTTAGCATATTTTCTTCTTTTTTATTCAGCAAATTCTGACGAAGCCTATTCTAAGAAGTATAATATCTTGTGAAAAGCATCTACACCCTGCAGTCATTCTGTTTGTTAGACTAAAGTGACCCACCGTTATTCAAAGGAGGTGTCCGTTGGGCTGGTCTACCTAGGTATATTGATTGGGAAGAGTTTTCCTGGCCCCTTTATCATCACTCCCCATCATTTTAGTTTTAGCATAATGTCCTTCATTTAGTGATTGGACTTTATATAATGGTTTGACTTTAACTTAGGGGAATGTGTTTTAGTATTTAACACATAAGAGAGCCGTGAATGAATACTTGTGGTCATGATCTTTAAAAATCCGTAGACAAGGCGTTAAACAGGATTCTCCAGAGAAACAGAAGCAATAGCGGGAAAAAGCATATATGTATTTTATGTAAGTGTGGGAAAGAAGTGTTTATTTATTTTAAGGAATTGACTCACAGGATTATGGGGGCTGGCATATCCAAAATGTGCAGGGCAGGCCAGCAGGCTGGGCCCCAGGGAGGAGCTGAAGAGCGGAAGGCAGTGTGGAGGCAGAATTCCTTCTTCCTCAAGGGACCCGTCTTTTCTCTTGAGGCTGTCACCTGATTGGATGAGGCCCTCCCACACTATAGAGGGTAATCTGCTGTACTCAAAGTCTACTGATTTGAATGTTACTCACATTTTTTAAAAAACCCTCACAGCAGCATCTAGACTGGAGTGTGGCCAAAAAACCAGGTACCATAGCCTAGCCAAATTGACACATAAAATTAAACCATCACAGACAATTTTTATCTTAATGCTTTCCTAGCAATAGATGGTTTCATTATTGAACTGCTCTACAAACATGGGATTTTCAATTATGTTTTTTCTCAACCTTATTTGGGGAGAGATAAGTAGTTCATCCTCTTTGCCCAATGGAAAGTGCCTGTGGTCTATCCAGGTTGTGCTAGGCACCAGGGAGGCAGAGGTAAGTTTTAAGACATGGTGCCCGCCTCCAGAGGTTTTCATACTGGCCTTTGAGAATGTGTGTGTGGAAAGAAGAGATAAACCGACAAAAACAGCAACCAAAAACCTTTCCTTCACCTGCTTTTATGTGAACCTGTTGCAGGTTATTCCTCTTTTTTGCAATAATTTGTGAGTCATCCCCCTGCTTCTCAAAGATAAGGCTCAAGACCGTTGGTGTCCGAGGGCTGAGTGAGGTGCGGACTGGGCACGTTTTCTGGCACATCGTGAGTCGCGGTAGAAGTGTTTCAGTGCTCTGTGGAGCATCCTGAGGACAAGTCGACATAATTCTCTGCTTATTGACGCGGGATAGAGTGTGACTGTGTTCTTTAGCATGGAAACTTGAAAGTCTGTCTGTTTGTTCTAAAGACTTTCTTAGATAAACGGCTTCAAGAGTGCTCAGACTTTAACCCATAGAAGTGAGGTCTGGAAGGAAAGTAGGGACACCCAGAATTCAAGGGGTCCTTTTGGATTGCTAAGCTTCTTGCACTAAGTGTTGAGTAAAGGCCGCATTGTTTCCTGGTGGGACTTCCAACAGGTCCATCAAAACCGCGTCAGTGTTGTGGGTAGCCTGACTCTGCGACTCTCCAGTGAGTAGCTGGGCCGCCTCCAGAATTGCCGTGTCCTTCGCCCGCAGAGACTAAGTTACAAGCACTCCGAAGAGAAACTGTGTCTTACGAGGGCGGAAATGGTGTTTGATATCTTTGAGTAAAATCACATTGCAAGGTTCTTTCTAAAGCACAGTTGTCTCCTGAGCGGATACTAGAGATGGATGACCCACTGCAGTGTGAGGAGACATTATAGCACTTTTATTTAGATTGCATTTTAGAAAACCTGACAGTTTAAGCAATTCCGTTTTGTCTAAGTTCTATAGTGAACATAATTATCATGGTCGTATAGGCATAGAAGTTATAAATGAATATGTGTATATGGAGAGTGTTTACTAAAGACAAGTCTCTGAGCCGAGAGGGGCTGTGAGCACTGTGTGGAGACAGTGGCTCTAAGCTTCCTCGGAATGGGCAGCTTCCCAGATGCAGCCGGCGCTGCCACCAGAGGGCGACGTGGGCTCAGGGCTGAGCATCCTGGATGCTCCGGCATCGTGGTTCGTTGGCAGGAACGTCAGCCTCGCCCATTTGGGAGGAATTATATTAAATGTTGACTCAACTCCGGAAAGAGCTGATGTGAGTGAGTGGTGGTTTTGTGGTTACTATGCTGTTTTATGAGTAAGACAAAAACTACATCTTAAACCTGTAATTCAGACTGGTCACTTTTTCTTAATAATCTTTTGGAATAACTGCATAGATCGTTCTGAAATATTTCAAGCTAATTTTTACAATGTGACTTTGGCATCTCTTTGTGTGTGTGTGTGTGTGTATCGAGGTCGGTATGTGTATATATGGAATGACATTGTTTTCTCTCTCTACCTCGTCTTTGCTGAGTCTCTTTATGCATTTCTGGAATTTATATATGAGCTGTGGAGCTGTACCTGAGAGTTATCCAGCACTATCGAAATAGGTTTTAGAAGCTGTTATTGTTAGGATAAGATAGCAATCATTGCTAATGTCATATTGGAAGAACCAGTATGATGAAGCCATAATTCTCTGATAAGAAGGAGTTGTGTAAAGTGGTGTGGTTAGGACTCAGAAACACATCTCGCTTCTTCAAACTGTGCTTCTCATTTTTGGTTTCATACTTTGCGTTAGGCCTTAGACAACGTGACAGATAATGGAACTAGTGCCCCCTCTGCTGCTGCAGGGATGTGAGGCCGCTCCTGCCGAAGGCGTGTGAGGTGCGCCTGGGCTCGGCCTGCTCCCCACAGCTATTCGGGAAGCTTGAACTTCAGCATCCTCAATTCCCTTTTCTCTGGAACTGCTAAGGGGAAGCCCAGTCCTCACCACTTTCTTGCAGGGAGTGGGGAGAGCAGCTGTCTGCATGGGGCCCGGGTCTGAGGATTGGACCTGTGTGTGGAGTCAGTGTCCACATTTGGGGAAAGCTCGTTGAAAACAGTAATGCACGGGGTGAAGGCCTTTGAGGCCTTGGTCCTGCCCTGTGGTTGGGCCTCAGTGAGGGGAGTGAGAGGCAGGGCCGGGCCTGGGCCCCACGACAGGTGGGCCTTTACCGTTCCACCTGGACTGTGTCCTTCCTCAGCCCTCCCTGCCGCCCCCCATCTTTAGCTGCTGCCTCTGTGTCAGGCTTGGGTGCTGTGGGAAGGGAGGTGGGAACAGATCTCAGAGCCCTTGATGTTGGCTTATTCCAGATCTGTGCTGCTCGCTCTTCCATTCAGTCGTGTCAGATGTAAAAATCGTATCGCTCAGGACAGGCCTCAGAGGCTCGTGTCACACAGTGGCCAGGCGGGCAGTGTAAACTAAAGGTGGGCTGCTGTGTAGGGGGTCACTGAGAGGGTGGCGGCCCAGGTGCTGGGGAGATGGGCATGTTCTTTCTGAATAGGAAGCCTGTCTCGGAATCTGCTTGGGGTTGCAGACCCACTGCTACCTGATCATCCAGCATTTCGGGAGAACGTGGATGTCAAGGTTTGTATGTAAACTTTGCCAATCTGAAAACACTCTGCGGGCCAGGCTGCACGTCTGTCACTTTCCCATGCCTGGGCCTTGTTTTATACGATGTTTCCTGACTTTTCTGCATCTTTGGTGTTTCAGAACCATTTCTACTCTGGGTGATGGAAGCAGAGAAGCCCGACATCTATATGAAGGAGTGATGGTGTGGGGGTGGGGACTTCCTGATTGCAAGCCCTGACCGAATCTGTCACTTGTGGCTACAGGTGGGGGCCACATTGCTGACCTCACCACGGAGCAGCAGGATGAGGGAGGTGTGCCTTCCGCCCTCAGGGCCTCCGGACCACTTCATTCCTCTTGGCTTCTCTCCTTGTGTGTATTGAGTGTGAGGGGAGAGGCAGCTACTCTTTGGGTGCCCTGGGGATGTGGATGGAAGGGACGGTCTAAAGTGGCGGGAGGAGCTGCCTTTTCACTTCTCTCTCTGGTGCCCTGAGAAGCGGACTTTCTCCTGACTCATGGAAAGCCCGAGCAGCTGCCCTGGACACAGCTGGCCAGAACAGCTCCAGGGGGTGCATTTCCTCTTTCCTTGCTGTGGAAACAAACTGCCACACACTGAAACCCTGAAAACCTACACATTTGTTGTTTGTATTTGTTCTAGGCTTAGAAAATTCAGGAAGCATTCCCTGAAGAGGTGTGATGAGTGTGTGAATGCAAAGGCCTGAAGTCCGGGTTTCCTCGGTCTTCCCAGGCCTGCAGGGCCGTGCCTGCTCTGTGTCAGTGTGGCTCAAGAGCTCCGTCTGACCGGCACCCCTGAGACACAGGATCTCGGTTTCTGTTGCAGCTGGGCTGCTGCTGTGTTTGTTGTCCCGCCAGCCTTTGGCTCCAGAGTCAGGCTCTCTGTTTCTTCTGCTCACCAGTATGTCACCTACCTCCAGCATGGTGCCTGGGGACTGACAGGTCCTCAGGAGATGGTTACTGAATTTGTGTTTGGGGCTCATAAAGAAGCTGCTGGGGGTCAGCCCGGTGGCACAGCAGTTAAGTCTGCATATTCCACTTCGGTGGCCCAGGGTTTGCCGGTTCAGATCCCGGGTGTGGACATGGCACTGCTTAGCAAAAGCCATGCTGTGGCAGGCATCCCACATATAAAGTATAGGAAAATGGGCACAGATGTTAGCTCAGGGCCAGTCTTCCTCAGCAAAAAAAGAGGAGGATTGGCAGCAGTTAGCTCAGGGCTAATCTTCCTCAAAAAAAAAAAAAAAGGAAGCTGCTGGGACAGGGACCTGGAAGGTAGGGGGTGAGGGCTGTCCTGACATCTCCAGGACACTGTGTCAGTCGTACCTGGGGTTCAGGTCGAGGTGGAGGAGGGACTGCCTGCAGGTGAAGGTGGAGGGTGGCTGACAGCTCTCAGCTGTGGAACCTGCAACTCAGTGCGTTTCTTTAGGGGCACTAAGGACAATTCGCTTACTCTGGATGAGTCTCAGTTACTTCCTTTGTAAAATGGGCATTCTGTCTCCTGACGATGTGAAAGTGACATGAAACCATATCGATAAAACATTGAAATATCTATAGTGTCTGGCATGTGAATGGATGCTCGGTAAACACCAGCTTCTGTTATTACTGCCTGAGGCATTAGGGGGGCATTGAAAACTCTGCAGAGGTGGAAGGGGTCAGATGCCTTGGGTCCCACTGTCCATCACACAGTCCCCTAATCCATGACGCATGCACACCAGGATCCGGCAGGCTTTTTCTGTTCTCTGATTGTCACAAAGGCCCCCCCTCCGTAGGGCAGTGGCTGGGTCGGAGTGTCTGCCCAGGGGGAGGGGGCCGCCTGTTGTAACAGAGGTCTTGCTGGTTTCAAGTGCTCATGGTTGTGTTCTTTTTGTTGTTGTTGTTGTTTAATGTAAAGAGAGATCTTCAGTTACTGTTTAAAACCAAACCAAGACTCGAGAGAGCCACACAAGGCAGAAGTTGAGCAAACAAGGGAGACATGCATGGCCGGTCTCCCGCCGCGATTCGCATGCTGACGGTCACAACTGTGGTCGCCGCTGGGGCCGGCCCGGCCGAGCATCCTGTGCCTCAGCAGTTACACTGTTTCCGACTGGACGCCCAAGGGGAGCATTGCTAGTCTTTAATAGCTACCATTTTCTTCTTTCTTAAGATAAATCTATTAGTAAAAGGGCAGTTATGTTAATAACATAGATGGGGGAAAAATGGCGTGTGCAGGTGCTGAGCCTCGGCTGGGATTGCGAAGGCCAGTCATGAATCCGTGTAGACGGGCATGGGCCTCTTGGTTTGCTTTTGAGCGTGTATACAAGCCTTTTCTCTTCTTTGACCTGCTTTTGAGTACTTTTTAAGCACTCGGTCCTGTTTTAAGTGTGTTATGTCATCTCATTTCATTTTCCCCTGGCTGGGGAGACACAGGCTTTAAACATGTTTTTATCTCCTGCTTTACAGGTGAGGGACCCAAGGCTTGGCAAGGATGAGTCCAGGCTCACACCTGACTCCCTGGGGAGGGAGCAGGGGGCTGCAATGCCAAGTGGTTCCAGAATAGCGCTCTTAACTAGACATTCTGTTCCTGAAACCACTTCTTTTAAAAAAAAATCATTTTGTTTCAGGTGACTACAGCTGGAAAAACAAGCGTCACATAGAATTTTGGAAAAAGGAAGGAAAAACCTTTATAATTGCCATAAAGAGTTTCCACATATTAATATTGGCACATTTGTTTGCAGGAATAATCTCTAACTGATTTGTAAAAGCCTGTTTGATGATTTTAACATAGTCAACAATATTTACATTGGAAAATCTGAATCCTCAGGTTGAGCAGGCTGGCTTGTGTAGGCGGTCGCAGACTCGAGGCTGGTTCAGATCTGGATTTTAATCCTGGATTTGCTGCCAAGTAACTGGGACTACTTACTCCGCTCCCCCAGGATCATTCTTTGTCTGTACAGTGGCCTTACTCATGGAACCACTGCACCTGCTGAACACCAGTGATTGCCAAGCACGTGTTCTTGGCTGGGCAATGTTGGTTGTCAAGTGAGTAGAACCTGGCTCCATGTTTTAGAAGTGGGTGTTTCCCTTCTTATCTGTAGGTTTCCTTCATTCTTCGTAAACGGCAGGCCGTGAAGTTTGTTCTACCATATGGTCATGGCTTTTGGAAATGAAGTCTAGTGTTTTCATTATTTTCAGTATGAGAGACGTGGACTTTTCAGGAACCTTCAGAGGGATTTTCTTTGTAATAATAATTCATCTCATGTGTGACTTCTGTTATCTTGCAGTTGCATATTTCTCAAAACTATTTTCTCCATTCGTGTTATTATTTAAATGTTGACGATTTAACGGAGGGATAGCCCATCCATTTTGGGCACAGTGCAAATTAATGACGATTAGTTGATTTAAATCCTCAGAGGAGCTGTTTTAATTTTGTTTGCATATCTACTTCTTTTCTTGTCAGAAGTCAGAGCTGTGCTATTTTTAACTACTGATTTAAAAAAAAGGAAGTCATTTTTGCTTTCATGGTGTATGTTTTGTTTCTTAAATGTCACGAGGCCTGAAGGCTGTCAGTGTTCATTCTCAGGGTGTGAGACTAGGAAGTCTGCCCCTTTGCTCATCAGAACACACCCGTCTCAAATAGCTTTTGGAAATGTACATATCATATAGATACAGGTTTTTCAAAAATGAATGCTATTTAAGTAATAAATCTTGGGGGTTTGTGATTAACAATCGTAGTACAGCTTATTACTTTATATGGTGATTCTGTTGGGAATACTGTTTGTGACCATGTACAACAGGCTTATGTTTTCTTAGCAATTTAGACCAATTTTTAGCTTATGTGACTCTTGAAATTCATCCAGATCTTGGTAAGGTACCTTGGGTTCCAAAACATATGACTAGCTAATATCGCTACATATTATTTCCTGTTCTTTATGGGGGCTGTAATGTGAATAATGTTTTTATCCCGTTACGACCATTTTCTTTAATGTTGGCCCGGAGTGATTAATTACGTTTATAAACATGTCCTTTGAGTCCCGGATTGAAGAGCTGTTGAAGAGTTTATTCAGTATCTGATCTCAAGTCCTTCTGGTTTGCTGTGGCTTGCAGTCTTGGGTCATTGATTTGTCCCGTTCCCTTTTATGGTGCTGTTGTATAATCTCGGTGAATATGAAGACATTTCTTAGGGTAGCAAACAATCTCACCAAGTAGCTTCTGATTTCTGAAGGAAGTCTGCCTCTCAGGTGTAGTTGCCAGTTCTTTCCCTCCTTTGTTAAATGGAGGAGAGCAGACCTGGTTAGCCTCCAGAGACACTAGTTACTGGGGGACTGAGTTGGGCTTAATTTAGCAGGTTTGTGCCCACCCTCCCCCAGGAGAAAAATGGGTGTCAGATCCCCCTATGATGAAAAGCTTCCTTCACGTCAGGAATATCGTTACTGTAGATGTAGATAGCACCATTAGTAATGATTATGTGCGACAGAATTAATGATTTCAGTATTTTCCCGCCGTGGGTGTGTCCCAAGTTCAGGAGGCCAGGTGAGCAGCGCTGCTGTTTGAGGGGCCTTGTTGAGGTTTGAGTTCAGTGTCCATTCGTCCTTGCCTTTGTTCTCCTTGCAGGAGTTATTTCTCCCTGTGATTGGTATCACGTAGTACATGAGCACGCTCTTGGTATCAGAAGTCCCTTCAGCCCGCAGCTCGGACCCCTTCCCACTCTCCTGCCCAGGACGGGGGCGTTTTGGCCTAAGGACCCTGCTGTGCAGCTAGACCACTTGGATTTGACTCTCAGGTCGTGACCTCGTAGCTTTGAGACATTTAGCAGCTTATTGAACCTTCAGGCCTTATCTTGCTCAGCAGTCATGGGATTGTCATTAAAGTCTCATATAACAGATGCGCAGTATGGTCGCGAGCTGTGACTGGTGCTCACTTTGGTCCTTGTCCTGTGGGTGTTCTCCTGAGCATTCAGGTGAAGGTATATGAACCCCTAATGACCCTAACAGCCTGAAGGACATAAATGGGACTGCATTCTGCATAATATTCTGCAGGGTTTTTCCCCTCACTGCTTAATATCGTCCATCTCTTTTTGCTGGTTTATTTTGTCCTAGTCATGGTGCTCAGCTCTCTTATTAGTTCTGATAAAGTTTTCAATTCTCTGGGGTGGTGGGGGGAGATCATCATTTTATGTAAACTGGAGAAATGTTGCCTTATCCTTTCAAATATTTGTTCCTTTTTCTTCCCATTGACTAAATCTTTCAGAGTGATACTCAGTAATGGTGCTGAGGCCATCATCCTCGACTCATTACATTAGGAATGGGAATGCTTCTAGTGTTTCACGCCTGACTCTTGGACTCAGTGAGATGTTTTTCTGTATTAAGTAAGCGCATCTGTGTGTCGGGGCAGGGGGACGAGATAGAAACTCCCCCCCACCCCCATCCACCTTGTTTTTTCCTTTAGTTTCGTGTAAAACAGTATATTGCTTCTACTCTTTGATGAAAAAATATCTATTGCAGCTACTGTGTGCCAGGCACTGTGGTAGATGCTGGAAATAAAACCATGAAAAGGACAAGTTCCCTGCCTTATATGAGCATCTAGTCAGGCAAGTGCTGGAGGTGGAAGTTTTGGGTCATTCGCTCCTGTGGTTTTGTTTTCTGTGTGTCAATGAGATTAGAGGTCTGGCTGGTCCCTAGAGAGGCAGAGTCAGGGCTGGAAGAGTGGGCAGCGGTGCCTGGGTGGGGTGGGGCCAGGCAGCAGGCCTCCTGGGGTTGTGAGCCACTTGGAGATTTCCGCATACCGCGATGCGCCTTGTGCTCCCTCCTGGCAATCTTGACTCACGCGTTATGGGAGTAGCAGCGTGGGCAGCAGCAAGCTTGGGCTGTGGCATTAGGTGTCCTGGTTCTGCCCTTTCCATCTCTGTGCCTCTGGCCTCAGTTTTCTTATCTGTAAAATGAGAACAGCAACACCTACTTCAGAGCTGGTTGTTGAGACTGAGATGATGTTTGTGAAGCACATTACCCCTGCCGTGGTTGGAAATGTGCAACTGTTAATGTTGCTATTGCCATGATTACGTGTTTCAGTTTATGCCGGGGTCAGAACTCAGATTCAGACCCCCTAGTTTGCTGTTTTTTTCTCTGACCTTTTTATGTGCGTGCCTCCCTGTCTCTCTGTCTCTGGTTCTTGTGTACCCAATTTGCCAGTATAGTTACAGGCCAGGGGGCGCGTGCTGTGGATGGCTCAACACCTTCTGACTATCCACTATAAAGTACCAGTATGGAGAGCTGCCTGCTACTGCCCCTGAAGACCTCGCTCCTTTGTGTGTTTGGGATGGTGATACTTTCCTTCAGTAGTTCTCAGAGGTGTGTCTCCCCTTCCTAGTGGATGTTCGAAGCCAGTGGCTGGAGATGTAATAACCACGAAAGTAAGTTGTGACAGAGGCATGTGATACGGAAGTAAGTAGCACAGCACAAGGGAGCAGATGACTCGGAGGCTGTAAACACCCAGGTGGAGGCAGAAGAACCCAGAGAACTCGGGGCTCACGCACGGCCGTGTGCGCCCTGGGGGAGGGTCCCCGTTACCTTCCCGGGTCCGTTTGACACACCTGTGTTGCTCTGCTTACTTAGTCCATTTACCAAGAGTTGTGTTGTGGCAAGAGCTCCTTCAGCTCCTTGAGTGATCTGGGCCATGTTATTGAACGTCCCTCTGTCTTGGCGTCCTTCTCTGTAAAATGGGGATAGTAAAATAACCACCTGGTACGTAGTGCAGAGTGCAAGAGAATTCCTGAAGCACATTTGCTGCAGTGGCTGACTGCACATTGAGTGAGCGCTCAGTGAATGTTAATTATCTTTGTTACTACCACCTGCAAATTTGCAAAGATATTTTTATTAGCGATTTTGAAAGTAATTAAGTACATACTAAGTTATTTTATATTTTAAATTTTCATTAGAAGCGACTAAAAAGATTTACATTTAAGATCTAGAACTTTCAATTTTTAAGCCATATAGAGAAAGACAAATACTGCATGATTTCACTCATATGTGGAAGATAACAAATACGAGGATAAAGAGAACAGATTAGTGGTTACCAGAGGGGAAGGGGGTTGGGGAGTTGGCGAAAGGGACAAAGGGGCACATATATATGGTGATGGATAAAAATCAGACTATTGGGGGTGAGAACGATGCAGTCTATACAGAAACTGATAAATAATAGTGTATACCCCAAATTATACTATGTTATAAACCATTATAATCCCAATAAAATTACTTAAAAAACAAACTTTTGGTTTTTAATTTTTATGTCTGCTTTGGTCAGTTATAAGTGCTAAGAGTTTGGTTTAGTAATGACTAAGCAATAAATACTGCAAAAAGGCTATTCTGGAAAACAGATTTTTGATCAGAATAGAAGCAGATGATTTCGTTTGGTCAGGGTTGGTCTCTTTTGGCCTCCAGAATGTTGTACAAGGTTGCACACAGAGCAGTGCACCTAATAAGTGCCTATTACAGTGACTTCTTCTTTTCTTGTGTTCAACGAATTGCCTGAAGTCTTCCCGTCAAAACCCTGAGTTCTGATGCACCATTAAAGCTGGGGGGGGGGGGGGCAGGGCGGGCATCCTGTGGTTGGTAGCCCCTCTTTGAGCCTCCTGGGGGCAGGAGGAGCTGTCAGCACAGAGGGAGGGAGAACGGGGGGCAGACCTTGTCCCAGGGCTGGTCTGACTTCACTGGCCGTTCGGCACCTCTGACCTCCCACTCCTGCATCCTGGGGCAAGCCTCTCCCATCTGCCTTTGCTATTTACACATCTTTAGTTAGATATCGAAATACCAGGATTTGCCTGTGGAAAAATAGAAATAAAAACAAAACAACCCCCCAAATTCCCGTAGTTCCACTGCTGAAGACAGATTCTCCCGCCTGTGAACCACCTGTGTGGACCACTTTCTCCCTGTTGGGTCGCCCCGCTTTTCTCTGATTTGATCCATTATGTGCCTCTTTCACCTCTCAGAGGGAAACTGTCTGTTCCTGGGGCTGGGGTGGGGACTGCTTCCGCAGCACGCTTCACGGATGCCTGGGGCACTCATGTCTTTGTGCTTTAAGATGATTTCCTTGGGCTGTATTCTCGAGATTGAATTATCGGAGTAAATAATATGAACACTTTTAAGACTCTCGTTACAGAAGAGAAATTACATCCAAAAGGGAAATACCAATTTTTATTCCTACAGAGTAATCCATGAGAATCTGTTTATATCTGGTACCCAGAAGAGGGCCTGGCAGTTGTAGGTGCTAATACATGTTTACTGATGAATTAATAAGAAAATGAACGAATGAGGCTACTGCCTGTTTCATGGTACTCTCTTCAGTGTGTGATCATCAAACTTTTTTTCCCTCGACTTGAAATTTTGCATTGTAGCCTTCCTATGTTTGCCATTTACCCAGCAGTCCTCTGCTCCTGTAATTCCTTGAACCACAACCACGTTTTCTACTTTTTATGCCTTTGTTTCCTATTGCTGCTGTAACGGTGTCAGAAATTCAGAGGCTTAAAGCGGCACACGTTTGCTCTCAGCGGTTGTGGAGGTTGTGGTCTTTCTGGCCGTCACGGGGCCGCTGGGCTGTGTTCTCTCGGGAGGCTCTAGGCGAGAACCCGATTCCTTGCCTTTTCCAACTTCTGGAGTCACCTGCGTTCCTTATTGTGTCCCCTTGCTCCATTTCTAAAGCCAACAGCACAGCATCTTCAAGTCTCTCCCTGACTGTGAATTCTGCTTCCCTTGTCACATCTCTTTCTCTGACTCTTCCTGCCTCCCTCTTTCCCTTATAAGACCCCTGTGATTACTTTGGGCCCACCGAATCACCCAGGATGATCCCCCTCAAGAGCCTTAACTTCATCACAACCGCAAAGTCCCTGCTGTCACTTAAGCTGACATAGTCAGAGGTCCTGGGGTCAGAATGTGGGCGTCTTTCACGGGGGGCATTATTCTGCCTGCCTTATACTTTTTTGTTCTTTTGTTCATCTCTGTTTTGAAATTTAACTCATTCTTCAGGATTTTTCTTGAAAGCCACCTTCTAAAAGAAACATCTAATAATTCCCTTCAGTCTTCTCTCTCTGATCTTGTTAAATGTTGTTGACTTTCTGAGATCATTTTCATTTCCTTTTTTGTGCATCCAAATTATTTATATACATGTATGTCTGTCCTACTTAATTGCCATCTCGTTGAAGGCAGGGGTTGTATTTAGTTCATATCTTGAACTACTAACTTACCTCAGATTTTTGCCTGAAGTTATTCTGTGTTAAAATAATATTTATTTCACTTAATAAACAATTATTAGTTTTAAAAAAAAGGGAGCTTAATACTTTTAGAAGTTTGTTTATAGTATGAGAATGCATTTCAATGTACGTATTTGAAATCATGATGTCCTGTTGACTGTTATTTGAATGAATTTGTTAGATGGCATCTGGCCGGCAAATGGAAGCCATCCTCTAATTCCTAAAGGTTGATTGACGTGGAGCCGTCGAGGCTACGGGGCATCCGTGTGCGGGAGCATGAGCCGTGGGTGTCTGTCTGTCTGCGCGCTGAACACGTGTGATGGGGTGTCCCCTGGAACTGGTGTTTAGAGTTAAATAAGCAGGATACCCTTCTTATTTTTGATAATTAGTAGAATCTAGAAAAGGCCTCTTGGTCAAACCACTGAAAATGTGAACCAACACTTCCTAGTAAATACAGTAGGGGGAACGTTTGAATGGAAGGTTGTTTTGAATAATAATGCTAAAATTACAAAATTTTATTTTATAACATTTTTTCAATACTAAAGGACTAGTGAAATGCTTTTTGACCCAAATATATAAATGGGTAATTACTCATATTGCAAGAGATAGCTGCTTTCAGGTTGGTATAATATGACCTGATTTTCCAGTGTGATTTTCTGAGACCTTAGTCATCAAACTTCCGTTGTAATATCTTACTGTCTCTTTTATAATAGGCACAGACCCTGCCTGTTCCTTCTCCCCACCGTGCCAGTGTCCTCAGGAAAGAGCCGCACCATGTGACAGGCTACTTGATCTTCAGAAAGGAGTGCACTTTGCATTGTGGGAATCTGACCAGTATTGGAAAATATGTACTGGTTGAAAATAGATTTTGAAATGTACAATTTTCTATGGGCATAATTAATATGAAGACAGGAAAATTTCTGTGATAAAATTTTCTATTTTAAAAACTCAGTCTTTCAGCAGCATTTTCCTCTGATTTCCTTAATTCATTTAATTCCTAATAATGACAATTTGAGACCACAGCTGCAGCGGGTGGCCCACAGGCCTGTCTGTCTTCAGGTTGAGATCTCAGGTGTCTGTAAGCTGAGGCAGACGGTGCTCCCACCTATGAGACATGTAGGTGCAGGTGCCTGGGCGTCATTACTTCCTCCTCCACACTGGCAGGATGTCTTATTGCTTTATGATTAGCTGTCTTTTCTTCTTTTCCCTCTAGAAGGTGAACTTTTGAGAGCAGGGGCCAGGTCTTTTAAACTTTTGTTTCCTCAGTGCCCTGCATATCCTGGGTACTCAGTAAGAGCTTTCGGAAGTGAACTGACTCCTTCCTAGGATTTGTTCTCTAGCACGTTGCCCGAAACCAGTGGTCACATCTGGATGTGTTACAAAGAAGTCTGTCCTTTATCTGTCCTTTTCATTGCATCTCTAGGTCAAGCAGAACCTATTACTTAAGTTGAGCGAGTCAACTGTTTATTCTTTTGTAGCATATTTTCATCTTATTTTGATGATGCAGAAGAAAATAAGAAAACCTTTTAAAGCGTGCACGTGACGTGTGTTACTAACTAGATTAACTTATTAAAAGCGGATGGCGGTATTTTTAGGGTAACTGCTTTTATTCCCTTTGCTGTTCTAAATCTAAGCATGTGGGGCCTCGCTGGGTTGACTTTTGTAATTTTACTTTTCTCTGGATTAGACTGAATCCAGGCAGGGATTCCTCCCAATTGGTTTTCTTTTTTAAATGTTATGTTCGTTCTTTATATATTTTCATTGAATTATTTCTCTTGTTTTAAATTAAGAAACCCAGAGCTCCTTTTGAAAATAAGAAGAAAGTGTTAAAACTTTACCTACTCCCTGCTTGCTTCCTGCCGCTCACTGGGTGAATGTTTCCTGTGATGTGGCTGGTACCCATCTCTCTTGGTCATTAGGTCGCCCCCAACGATGAAGCTGTGGTGACGCTCCTGTGTGAGTGGGCCGTGAGCTGCAAGCGGTCGGGCAAGCACAGGGCAATGGCCGTGGCAAAGCTCTTGGAGAAGCGGCAAGCAGAAATCGAGGCAGAGGTGGGTTCCGTTCTCTTTCTGCTTATTGAGGGCCATCATCTAAAAAGACTGTTTGGGGAGGAGTCTGTTTACTCTCATTATGCTATTTTTTTTCTTTCTATTGAAGGAAAAAGGGAGAACGTACGAATTTACATACGCACTCCATGGCAGGGTCCCTCTAAGTTGATGAAGCCAATCATTTACATTCGGGACTAATTTAAAATTGTATCTTTCAAAATAAAACCTTTACCTTCCATTTAGGACAAAAAGATGTCCCTTTGCGAGGTTAAGACACACACATGTATATACGCTTTGTACTATATCCTTTGTATATATCCACGTGTGTGTGTATGTGTATGTATCCACACATGTATATAATATACACCAACTTTTATGAATTTTAAAGCTACCTAATGTTTTAGTGGATCTGGAACTACTTTCTTGAGGTGGTTGTGACTATGAGATGATAGATCCCAAATCCTATTAGTTTTTGAGATTGTGTTCTGGCCCCAGAGAGAGCAATTAAAGCCTCAGAGTAGATTGTAAAGGAAAAAACAAAGCTAACTTCATAACACGAGCTTTAGGGGGAAGATGTGCGAGTGGGCCTGCTTTTCTGCTGTGAGGCTGAGCAGGGCCGGCTCTGGAGAAGGGGGGTGTGTGTGTGTGTGTGTGTGTGTGTTCGTGTTCTAGAGGGATCCAGGCCCTGTGCTCGTGTGTGTGTGTGTGTGTGTGTGTGTGTGTGTGTTTTCCACAGGGATCCAGGCCCCGTGCTCCCTCCTGGGCTGCCCCAGGGCCTCCTCGCTCCTCCCTTTTTCTCCACATCCTCCACCCCGCACCCAGGGCCGTCTTTGCAGCGTGGAAACAGACCCCGTTGTCTGCCCAGGACTCCTGGTGGCTCCTTGCCGTGGCCCACAGAGCCCCCGCCTGCCTTCCGCCTGGCTCGCCCCTTCTCCCGGATCACGTATAGCTCCGGCCACACTGGTCTTACTGTGCCTCCAGCATGCCGCACTCGCATTTATCTCGGGGCCTTTGCTCCTGCTGTTCCCTCTGGGCAGCACACTCTGCTCCCCAGTCTTTGCGTGGCCCGGTTCTTTCTCCCATTCCTGTTTCAGAAAGTGTCACTTTCTCTGTAGCTTCCCTAGCTCAGCATGTGCAACCTTCTTGGGGAGATCTCCCTTCACCACCTTATCTACAGATGATGGCCTCTGCCCCCCGCCTCAGCCCCTTTCTCCCGTCACTCCGGATTCCTTTCCTCTTTGGTTTATTGCTTAATGCCTGCCGACCCCCTCGAGACTGTAGGCTGACAGCAGGGACCTTGCCCACCCTGCTGTGTTGTGTCCTTGGCACGCAGCGTAGCAGGCGCCTAGGCAGTGTTTGTTGCGTGAGTGGGTGAGTGCTCAGCTGGCTCCTGTTACTGACCACACACCTGCTGCCCAGGAAGCTCTTCGAAACGGAACTGGAAGAATGTGTTCATAGACTCGTCTCTCCCCATGTTGGGAAAGCACTGTTCACCAGATCCGAAAGACTGGGGCCTGAGGAAAACCACATGGCCCATTTTACAGCGTGCAAATTGAGAAAAGTGGGTCATTGCTTTTTTTCTACATGTTTATGAATAGATAGACTATTCTACAGTGAATTGCAGTGATTAAACTTGTAACTAAAGTTGGATTTCTCAAATTTCATCACTCCTTCTGGATTGTTGTTATTGTGTCTCCTCCCCCTCTCCCCTGGAGGGCCCTGGCATACACACACACACTCACATTCTCACAAACACACTCACTCACACACACACACACACTCTGTCTCACACACACACACTCACACACACTACACTCACACTCACACACACACACACACTCACACACACACACACACACACACACTTTGAGAAGAGCTTCACACATGGATTACTGTCTAATTTTAATAGGTGTAAATGTATCCATATCTAGAAATGTGTTTTCTCAGAGATGTTTAAGATAATTGATTTCTAGTAAACATCACCATTTTCAAAATTTGACCTTTGTGAAGAGAGGATGGATTGTAGAAATAATATCTTAAGGTAATAATTAATATCTTAAGATTAAAGAAGAGATAATGAAAATGGGAAGGGTCAGACGGCTTCTGACCTGTTCCTTTTCTGGTAAGTTCTGTCTGTAAGGATGCAGAAGTTAAACAGCTTCTCTAGATGAGTTTCATAAACTGTGCAGTTCCGAGGTTCTGAGAGATCTTATTGTGAAGTGTGTTGAAGAGTGGAAGAATCGTACTAGAGGATGACGCCGGCTTCCTTGTTTGACCCCACGCATCCCCACACACCCTCGCAGATACACCTGCCTGAGCGCCCCCCGCACAGGAGAGTCAGTCAGTCACATCTGCCCAAGTATTTCTCAGTTAAACACTAGCTTTTGAAAAATGAAGACAATCTCAAATTATTTTTAGCAGTTTTGCGTAGGGAGCTATTGTGCTAGGCTGTGCGTTCAACAGAGACTCATGCCATGCTGTGCAGTTTATAATTCACGCAAATAGTGTCTTTCATGGTGGTTCTTTGGAATCATTTGAATTTTTCTGGAGAACTTTGCCCCAACTTTTAGAACTTATATTTTCGTACAATGCATGGCCCACAAATAAGTACAGAAATCTCCATTAATTTTGCATGTTTTATCTAAGAACTTAGCTGTTAATAAAAAACCAACAAATTCATGACCCACTGTGCCTGTACTGGTCCTCTGTGATTAACTGTGCTTGTTTGTTTTCAACCTTAGAGATGTGGTGAATCAGAGGTCTTAGATGAGAAGGAGTCCATTTCTTCAGCCTCTCTTGCTGGATCTAGTTTGCCTGTTTTCCAGAATGTTCTGCTAAGGTTTTTAGATACACAGGCTCCCTCATTGTGTAAGTAAAGCTCTTTACTTCTAGATCTTAAATAAGGGATAGATCCTTTTCTTGGGGCTGATTCTCCTTTTGTTTTTCTTATTTGCGTCTTATCAAAAGTTCTTGTCACTGAAACATAATGTATATTTTACTGAGCAAAATTTTGTAGCATGTTTTCGATGTAACTTTTGTGCAATTTTAAAATCAGGCACTCTTCAAAGACTTAAACATTTCCAGATTGTATTAATTTAAAAAATAAGTCACCTCATTCCCTTATATTTCATGGACTAATTTTCTCTTTCTAGATCTTTCTTACCAGAAGAGACAAGCTAAGATTCTGGGATGTTTCACTGTATATCGTGATTTGGAATTTTTTGAACCATTTTCTAAATTGCTGATTTTCTAACTTGTAATCTTAAAAGGGGGCAAGAAAATTAGACAAAAGAACTCTGTAACCAGGTCCTTGATACACGGAAATAATTTATGAAGGTGGTTGGCTGCTTGCCTACACTCTGGTGGATGGTAGTGTCATCGCACGTTCTCTTCTGTCTTTTGTTCTCTTGTTGGTGGGGGTCATGGTTTTGGGAATAAACGGCCAGCAGTGGGCTCATGCTGTGGGCAGACACCTTACGGAAGTCATTGGTGTGAGCTGAGCAGGCTTGGTCTTATTCTGAGGTCTTCATGTGACAAAGAGGGCCTTCGCATAGATAGTGATAGGACTACAGAAAAATGGCACAAAGGGAAAAGTGATAGAAAGGGGAGAAAAAGAATGGAGGGGGCAGAAGGGAGACGTTTGTGGAGAAGAAACAGGTAAAGCAGCAAGAAGTTGGCCTGCTTCTGATCCTCTGAGAAGGGCCTCCTTGGGGCTGTGACGCTGGGGGAGAGGTTCTCTTAGTTCCTGGGTGGGAGAATGGTGACGGCAGGAGCCACGCTGCTGTTGGATTGGAGTGAGCAGTGGAGATGGAAGCCGCAAAGCCCAAGGACAGGAGATCCGGCCGGGAGAAGGGTATTGTCAGGGACGGCAGCTGGCAGATCTGACTCATCTCGGATCCTGGAGGTGAGACACGTCGCCGGTTGTGTCCCTCATCCCGTCCCCGCTCCTGTTCCCTCTTCGGGAAGAACGCCCTCCTCTTGTGCCTTTGCCTGCTCTGGATGCGTCCACTGCTGGACGGGGAAGGCTGTCTCTTGTGGAGAGGCCGCTGGTCATTGAGTTCGGTGTGGGTGAGATCGAACATTTGGGTTTAAGCTTCAGGGAGCTGAACTTACCGTTCCCACCTGTTTGTTTCTTGCTGGTGTCGTGGCTGTGCTGGTACCAGGGTTGGGGCTGGACAGGTGTAGTTGAGTCTTAACATTTTTTAACCTTCTCTCAAAGGTACAGAGTTTTAGAGTGCAGTTATAGTATTAAAAGTCATAATGTGCGGCCAGTCCCAGTGGCCTAGTGGTTAAGTGTCCTCTGCTTTGGCAGCCTGGGTTTGGTTCCTGGGTACAGACCTGTATCACTCCTCTGTCAGTGGCCATGCTGTGGTGGCGGCTCACATATAAAAAAAAAAAACAAAAAAAAAGGATGATTGGCAACAGATGTTAGCTTAGGGCAAATCTTCCTCAGCAAAAAAAAAAAAAAAAAAAAAAAAAAGTAAAAAAAGCCATAATGTGAGTTAAATAGACTGGTTATGAATTTAAAAAGACTGCACAGCTCCATCTTTGTGTCTCTTTATTCCATTTTCCCTTTTTCAGTAGATGCCACTCACTACTTTTTAAAATACTATTTGAACTGTGGTTCTGTAGTCTCCTTTGAAGAAGTGCAGACACATCCCCTACAAATACATGGGCACATTCAAGGTGTGAGAAGTCATGAGCTGTTTTAATAGTAAAACCAGAGGGAAGCAGGCTAGCCCTGCATTTATGTTCTTACCTGAAGTTTTGTGTGTTTACCTTATTACTTAAATGGCTCTTGATTTGCCGGGGACCACTGCCTTTACGTTTGAAATTGTGCTTAGCGCACTGGATGCTATTTTTCAATTCCAGAGGGACGATCACAACCTGTGTGCCAGTCCTGCACAAACAGTGGTGCCTCACAGTAAATTTTCCAATGTGTCTTTTATTTTGAAAAAAAAAAAATTGTGAAAAGTATTGAAAACGTTAAGCCACGGTCATTGGTTGTTTTTCTCCTGGCTCAAAGGGACTGAATTCTTGGTGGAACTTGTTTCTTTGTAGCGGATCCGAACAGCGAGTATGAAAAGGTGGAGTTTGTGAACCTGGTGCTGCTCTTCTGCGAGTTCATCCGACACGATGTCTTCTCCCACGACGCCTACATGTGCACCCTCATATCGCGAGGAGACCTGTCAGTCACCGCGTCCACGCAGCCGCGGTCGCCAGCAGGGGACAACGCGGACGAACACTACCCAAAGGACCACGATGTGAAGATGGAGGTATGGCCCTGGGGGGGCGCCCCGCCCCCAAACGAAGCTCTCCTGCTTTCAGAGGATTATTCAATGGTGGAAGGGTGGTCGTTTTTAGTTGTGTCCTCTTGTCCCAACGCTTATTTATCTCTACTCCTCACTCACAAAAAACATTTGGACTATAATTTACATCTTCCAGAATTTTCTTTTGGATGCTTTAAAACTATTAATGAAAAGATTTGACAGGCCGTAATATTTTTTATTGGATTGGAATTATATGCCTCCAGTTTCACATATTTCTAATCTCCAGTTTTCCTTTAATGTTGTGCCTCAACATTGGACTTCTTTTGGCCCTAAAGTCCTGGCGGAGTTTTCATCCTAAGGAGCATCTTTTTCCCAATGTTTTGATTGTTAACTTGTATCTATCTTTTATACATCAGGGAAAATTCTGTTTTAGTCATGGCACATCATATTTTCATTTCAATTAATTAAAAATTTAATCTCCATTTCTCAGATGTTGTAGAATTGTTCTTTTCGACAAATTATTTTATGCTGTGAGCATGACTTTATATTTTTCTGCCAATGTCTGATATTTTGGGCATTATTCCAGATACTTAGGGAAATTTTCAAGGCAAAAAACGTGGAGTTGCTGATGGGGAATAGTAGAAAATGGTGAAAGATTGTGACAATTCCTTAAAAATAAAGCCTCATATTGGTTCTGTGAGAGTTTAAGCATATATGCTATTATGATATTTCTAAAACAGTGGCTAAGGATCCTTGTTACTTAAAAACCTGACGTTAGAATTGCACATGTGGATTCGTAGTTTGTACTCTCAAGATTTGGTAATCAAATGGTACGGGAATTTTTAAAAATTATTTCTTTAATGTAAATACTTTTGTTTCTCAATTTGTCTACAGTAGACATTATGGAGGATAAAAACTAAAGTTACTTTACCTATTTCTGCTTTTTCTATGTGTCTGCTTTTTCTTTTCTATTCTTGGATATCCAGGCGGTGTCCTATACGTTAGATGTGCTCTTAGATTTTTCTTACTAAGGAAAGTGGGTGAGCATTTGACTGGGAATCGCCCAGAGAAGGAAGTTATGGCCAGTTTGTTTTTAGTCAGGACATTTGTGTGCTCCTCCCTTAAAATATCGTGGAAGGAAAATCTTTCTCATCATGAGGACAAAGAATGTGACTTTGCAGAGCAATGCATGCCTTAAAACTTCCTTGTGTTTTTTTGAGGGAAAAAAGACACTAGTGGGGAAAAAAGACATAGAAAGGTTAAAAATATCACTGTCATGCTTTGGCTTCAGTTTCTTAATGAACTACTAAATTTACAGTGTGACTTTCTTTCCCTGGCAATTATCAGGAACAAACTATTATGGCGCATATGGGCATTGACTCAGGAACTACTAATATTTTTGATGAAGTAGACAAGAGTGACTTTAAAACTGACTTTGGTTCGGAATTTCCAGTAGGTTCAACCTTCGAATTCTTATCGACTATTTCACCCCTCTTCCCACCCTCCCCGCCTTGTCTCCATCCTGCTCCTTGCCCCCTGTTCTGGAATGACTTGTGTACTTGTGATGTAAACGTGGTCCTACCTTCCTCCTCCCTCGGGCATAACCGTCTCGTGCAGTTGTCTCATTTCAGTTCATCCTCAGTTGGGGCTGTGTTGCCTCCTTTGTAAATTGTACCTCCCCTTCCCTCCTAGTTGACTGGGACCCTTTTGTTCGTTTTGAGATCATTCTCTCAGGAATCCGTCAGTGGTTTCGTCATGAATGTGTAAACAACAGCTTTCCTGGCTCGGGACTTGTTAGACATTTCTCCACTGTATCTCAGTGTCATTATCATGTGTTCTTCCTCATGGATCTCAAAGCATAACTCTTTATAAAAAAATACATTGGGGTACAGACGAAAACCTTCACGTCTGTTATCATTAGTTTTGCTAGTTAATTATTTCTGTGTGTCTGTTTTTGTAGGAAATCTAGCCTTATGAGGAAAACACTGACCTCTGAGTCTGGTTTTGTCTCTGGTCCCCGGGAAATGCAGCTGGGCACATTTCTTACGTGTGTGTGGTTGCCATGTTCTCATCTTCAACATGGGAGATGATGTTGACACAGTCCTCCTATCTGAATATGAAGTTTGTGGCAATTAACGAAATTTCTTTATATATTTTGCTGAGTGGTTAAATAAGGAAAAGATGTTGTGTGAGTGTGTTGTGTGTTTGAAGTTCTGTTAGTATGTAGCACTATGTTCTATTTTTGCCCTTTCATTTACAATTTCCAACATTTGTTTTACATGACTTAGATTTTTTCTCCCATGCCTGGAGAGTCCTGTGAGAATGCCAGCCCTTCCTTGGGCAGAAGAATGTCACTTAATGGGGAGAAGTTGCTGAAGAGAGAAAAACCCAGGGAGTTAATTTTTCCATCTAATTATGACCTCCTGCGACACCTGCAGTATGCAACGCATTTTCCCATACCTCTGGTAAGTCATTGCTTACATCAGTTGACGACCTGATTGTTTCGTTATAGCATCACCACCCATTGATTATTCAACTACTTGCCTGAGCAACACACGATAGCACGTGAGTTTTGGCATTTACTGCTTCTTTTGTTAGAGTTCTGATCATACAGCTTATGTACTGATGGAGTCCAAATTTGTGGTGTGATACCACAGCTGGCTAGACTTAGTGGAATTTCCTACATTAGTGTCCTTTTATCAAGATCGTTTGACTCACTGCAGATGATGTCGAAGTGTGTTTTCCTAATTGAATTTGAAACTCGTTTACCGGGCAGCTTTTGTGTGCGCCATATTGTGGTAGGTACTTTTGGTGTTATACAGATGAGCAAGAATTTGGGGGCACAGGAAAGATGAATAAAACAGGAGGGAGAAAAATGTCTATAAAATGACAAACACTGAAATAAGTGCAGTAATTGAGTAAAAATGCGAGCACCCACGGGAGGGTGAAACGTTTGAGTAAATACTGGAGGAGCGAGAGCATCTGCCTGAGAAGCTGGTTAAGGTGTCATGGAAGAGGTTGTATGTCAGATGGAACTGGATAGACACGGGAAATACTTGCCAGGAAATTTAGTGTTTGAATCATAGTGCGTGATGTACTTTATTCTCAAGGGAAACAAGATTAGTTTTTTGGTATTATGGTAATGAAAATTGGGCCCAAATCTGTAAATGTTCTTTATTCTTAGGTTCACTTTCTTTTTTCCTGGAATTTTATTTTATGTGTCATGTCAATCAGTCATTTTGTTCGGTGAAAAGTGTTATTGTTATTTTTAACAAAAATGTAAATATTTTAACAAAAATGTAAATGTGACTGTATCTTATGTTATTTCCTGGATATCTTTGAGGAGTTTTGATCTGCAAACTAAATATTTTCTTAAATTTGTTTATTTTTTTGGTTATTTTGGAACATCCTCTGAAATGACTTTCAAAATCACTATACCCATGCATTTTTTTCTCATTACAATTATGAACCCTTTGTTTCTTGGTGTTAATTTTTCTGTGTCCAGGGCTATGTCAAAAGTTTCTTGTTCATCACTGGCTGACTATATCAACATTTTTCTGCTGTCACCTATAGGCATCCCTCATTTTCAATGTCATAGAATAATCTCACAGTTTATCTAGGGCAGCAGAAAGAGTGGCCTGGTGTTTTAGAGATGTGTCCTGAAGGATTCATGGATCAACTATCATGATGTTGGGGATTTGTTTAAAATACTCAGAGTCAGAAAGCGAGGGCGGACACTGAAGTCCGCAGTTCACTTAACGGTGATGCGCCAATGTCAATTTCCCAGTTTTGACAAACGTATCATGGTTGCGTCAGGCGTTAACATTAGGGCAAACTGGGTAACAGGTGTGTGGGAACTCTCTGCGCTGTCTTTGTACCTTTTCTGTAAATCTTAAATTATTCCAAAATAAAAAATTTACTTAAAGAAAATTAAAAATGGAGAGAGGAAATGAAACAAATATGGCAAAATGTTGAAACTGGCTGAGACTGGCTGAGGGGTCTCTGCCCCTCTGTTGGGTAAGCAGAGCTTTGCAGGCCTTGTTCCATGTGTCCAGCTGTCAGAGCCGGGCACCACCCACACGTGGACTCTTTACTCTGTTAGGCCACACAGTCATTCTTAGCAGTTAGCGTTCTAAGATCCGTCCTTTCCTTAGCAGGAAGAGCATGAATGATTTCCAATGACTGAGTCCCATGACGAATTATGACATAATTCAATTATAATGCAGTCATCAAAGAACTGGTAGAAAATCGATGTTGTAGGAGATAATTTTTTAGTAGCCTTCCATTACCAGTTGCCATAAACCCCCCTTTCTGTGAGTGTAATTTAGAATCAGCCATCAGTAAGGGGGAATACAAGTACACGCTAATATAACGTTGACATTGAGAATGCTGTAGAGAGCCTGGCTCTTTTCCTTGATAAACAGGGAAAATTTGGCCAACCTATCATGCGTGTGAGGAGAGTTTAAGAATATGATTAAAAAAAGAGTTTTGTTTTACTCTGTCTCTAAGATGTGGCCCTAGTGAGTGAAGGCCAAGGAGAGAGAACTAAAGGGGATTTGACTGAAAGATTCAGGAAGAAACTAGATTTACCTAGGCTCTTACATGAATGGTGTCTTGGTCTGCCCACCTGGAAAAACGTGTTCTCAGACTCCCAGCAAGCCCGGGTTCTCGCAGGTAGGCCTTCTACCAGCCCGCAACCTAGGAAAGTTGTTTATACCTGGTCTGCTCTGATCCGTGATGCTGATGGGGTTCCTGTCATCACCACTAAGCAGCTAGAAGTGGTGCGGCACTTACCATGTTATAAGTGTAGTAGGCACTTTCTTTTGTGCATTTTCTCCTATGTGAGTCCCTTCAAACTCAGAGAATATATTTGTGAAATGGTAGACAGGAGTTGTCTTGGATTCAACCTTCAGAAAAGAATGCTTCTCAAGGCAGAGCTCAGACTGAGTCTGGAATCAAACTTGTGAAGTTAGCATCCAGGAGTGCCATCTCTTAACCACCACAGCCTGTGCAAATGTGTTACCAGTCATTTTAATATGGGCTTTTACCATTGAAATGAAAAAAGCACAAACTCTCACATATGCTTCTCTAAACTTTGCAATCTCCTTTTCGCTAAAGACATCTTTAATACCAAGTAGTCAATCCTTCGCATTACGGGCGGTAGAGAGAATTCGATCAAAGGGTCATAACCCCGAGAGCTGGAGTCACCATCCTTAAATTGCTGGCCCTACATGGGGTCAGACTCCTCTTGAGGGTCTGAGTGGCACCAGTCAGCCCAGCACGTGTTGCATTCCCAGCCAGGCCTTGCTGTGTGGACTTGGCACATCTATTTTAAGGCTGTCTGACGGGTGCTATTTTTCCGGACCTTTGATGTGAGTTTCTAGCTCCAAAATGGTAGTTGGAGCAGTTCGTATAATTTACAACTCCCCTTGAAAACGTTAGAGGGTCTATTTCTTATTACTACAAAATAAAAATAAGAAACCACTGGATTTGTCATTATTAACAGTAGGAAATCTTTATTTATAACCTTCAGTAGAATGTAAGTCTATATAGGGCATTAAAAACTACCCATGTATTTCCAAGCTTGTTTAGAGGTAAAAATTTTTAGCTATTTTGTTAGGAAACAGTTAGATGGTAAAAACTGGAGTATGTGGTAGAAGGTTACCATCTTTGAAGGGATGGAGTAAAAATAAATCAGTCACAGGTGGGTTCACGTAAACATCGGCTGGCATCTTTTTTTTTTTTTTAGTGATCTAAAGCGCTTTAAATTGTGTTGCTGAATGAAAGGCTTTCTGGCAACTTATACAGAGAGATGACTTTGCCTATTTCTAGCAAGAAGTCGCTTGCAGGCACTTAGATGAATGCCTCTGAGTCTGTGCCGTAGAACTCATTTGGATTTCGGGGATGCTAGGCACAGGGCTGTGCGTTGGCTTGGCAAGACTGGAGTTTTTTTGTACAGCTGTTCGGGTCAAGGAGCATCAGCAACCACAGGACCGCTCCTGCGTGGCATGCATTTAGAAACAGGGTTTCTCAGCGAAGCGGGCCACGTTTGCGGGCTATCTGTGCGTTTACTGAAGCTCTTTGTTTCTCTCTCCTAGTAGTTTTGTACTTATTGTCCAGTAAGGCAAGAAGGGAGAGCATGAAAAATCCTGTATGTTATGCATCGTTTTCACAGCTTGATTTTCCTTTCTGAGCCTTGGTCTCCTTACGTGAAGTGAAAGTCTCAGCGACCTTTAAGCGGAAGGCTTTCGAGAGATGATAGTACAGGATGGGATCGAAGCACAGGTTCGACACGGCCAGTAGCAGCGTGGCCTCTTTGGCTTTGAAGAGTGCTATCCTGGTCGGGCAGTCCGATATGACCTCTGTCTGGCTGAGGGTGTATGGGATGCGGACAATGTGATAAGGAACAAAACAGATGATGTAGGCTGCAGTCACTAAAAGGATGTTGATGAGAGCTCTTTTCACATTTGGATAGTCTTCATTGTCTTTGTGTCTGTAGAGTTTTCGGATTACCAGGCAATTAGATATTAAAATGATGGCTGAGAAATTTAAAAATATGGCCACACATATGAAATTTGTCAACAGATGCCAATTTCTTCCAAACTCTTTCTTGAATTCCATGCAGCCCACGTTTGGCTTTTCCTCGATATCTTTGATGGGAATCACCATGTTGGGCACCATGATAAGAAGGACCATTAGCCACACCACGGTCGATATCATTTTGGCAAATCCAGGCTCTTGTATTCGATAAACCTTGTAGCTGTGTGTCAGCTGAAGACAGCGATCAATGCTGACAAAGGCCAAGAAGATAATTGATAAGTACATATTAATGTAGATGAGGCATGCTGTCACCTGGCAGTGGAATATCCTCAGCTTCCACGGTGCCACACCCAAGTCGACAACAATTTTCACTGGTAACGCCAGAGTGAGCAGGACGTCGGCTGTCAGCAGATTGACTAAGTATATGCTTATGCACCTGCGGTTTGTGTTCTTCTGGGTGAAAGCCCAGGCTGCGAAACAACTTCCAATAATTCCAACAAGGAAAACTAAATAAAAAAAATAAGTGAACGGCTCCAGATCTCTGTAAACTGGGCAGAAGGTAGAGCTGTTTGTCATCTTGAGGGAAAGTAAGGAGGATTCTGTCAAAAAAAAAGAGAGAGAGATTATTTTCTTTAGAAACATTTGCACTCACAGTCTCACAAGCCCACGGTCACGGTCTTTCTAGTTCTTAGATAGAAGTTTATCGGTGAACTTGTGGGAACATCTTAGGTTATGAAGAAGCCTGGGTTTTCCATGGTCTGAGTTTGGAAAATCCCATGTAGCTTTGCTTTGAGAAGGGATATTTTTGCCATCACGGTTTTGTGTTCTCGTACCTCTTTTGTTACCAGTTGGGTCGGAAGTTAGTTTGCAGAGGAGATATAAGTGAACTGAAATTCTGAGAAACAGAGGAAACTAGGGTAAAAATGGTTTAGTTGTGGCTAAGCCTGAAGAGCTTTCAATGAGGCTGCCTGGCTTCCTTTTTTCATAGGTTGCCAGCACTTCTCCTGCTGGAGGAGACGAGGCTGAGGGGGCAGGTAAGGGGTGACAGAAAATTGCACTAAAAGTTAAAAGATGTTATTTAAAAACTAGTAGGCCCTTTACTGTGTAACCTACTGGAACATTTTCATGATCATAATTTCGTTTCAGTTTTCTTTTGAGCACAAAGAGTTGGATTAGAATCTGGTCCTGAATTGATGCTTATGACTTCCTTCCCTGGCTCCCGTTTCATAGCGCTGTGGTCCTGTGATGCCCAGTGTGGAAGGCCGTGGCCACATCCGGCCTACTGAGCACTTGAAATGTGGCCAGTCGAAATTTACATGTGCTGTAAATGCAGAACACACACTGGGTTTTTAAAGATTTAATACAAAATATTATCCAAAAATAGCACAAGTAGTAAAATTGTGCTATTTTGTACAAATAGTATGACAGTTAGTGAAATATCTCATTAATATCTTTTATACTGAGCACTGGTTAAAATGATATTTTTGATATATTAAGTCAAATATATTAGTAAAATTACTTTCTCCTGTTTATTTTTGCTTTTTTTTTTTTTTTTAAAGATTTTATTTTTTTTCCTTTTTCTCCCCAAAGCCCCCCGGTACATAGTTGTGTATTCTTCGTTGTGGGTCCTTCTAGTTGTGGCATGTGGGACGCTGCCTCAGCGTGGTTTGATGAGCAGTGCCATGTCCGCGCCCAGGATTCGAACCAACGAAACACTGGGCCGCCTGCAGCGGAGCGCGCGAACTTAACCACTCGGCCACGGGGCCAGCCCCTATTTTTGCTTTTTTAAAAGCAGCTACTAGAAGATTTTAAAGTAGTTTTGTGGTTTGCATTATATTGCTATGGGACAGTGCTCATGTGGATGTTTCTGTTTCAGTGTTTTGAGAAATTTGACCAAGAATGTATTGTAAAGCCTTCTAGAAGAACAAGAGTGTGTCATCACTGGCTACAAAATTCTCAAGGAGGAGCTCAGTTACATGAGTATCAAAACATCTCACTTTAACACTCGAGTGTGTGTTTTTCTTTTCTTTCATTGTGGGTTTTGAGGCTTTTAAGCCCAGAAGCGTAAGACATGCCCTTGGACACATTGTGACCGATGCCGACAGTGACAGAGTCTCGGCGAGCTCCCTGCAGATCTGGGACGCTGGTGGTTTCTCAGCGCAAGTGGAACCCATGGCCTGGCTTCGCCCCTGGGCCCTGGTCCAGTCTCTGTCTCGGGGCCTCCGGTGCTGCTTTCTGCTGCAGCTTCGTGGTGTGCGCCCTCCTCATGCATACGAAATGCCTTTTTCTTTTTTTTTTTTTATGAACAGAAGATGGTTTTTGTGTCTTAGCAGGAAAAATATTGCTATACAACTTTTAAAAAATAGCAAATAGTAAGTATGGTGGCTGACTAAGAAGGCCAAGTAAGCCCATTCTCTGAAACCTCCTTTTACAACAAAAACAAGAACTTGCGAAGCCTTTCTAAATCTTTATTCTCCTAATTATTTGGTGACCTATTGTGTACATCTTAGGATGGAACAGGATGCAAGTGGATTGACAAGGCAGATGTGCCTTCAAGGGCATGTGTCCTTCCCTTCCCCTCCCTGAGACAGGACCATGGGGCCCATGAACCGTGTCATTCTGTACTAAACTCAGTGGGAACAATGAAGCACTTGCTTTGTGTCTGGCACTGTGCTAAGTACTTCACATGTACTTAACTTTCATCACTCCCACCATGTGGGTATTATTACCCCTCTTTTACAGATGAGAAAACTGAGGCAGGACGAGGTTAAGTCACACCCAGGGTTATATAGCTGGTGTGTTACAGAGCCAGGATTCCAACATGGACCGCTCCAAAACTCTGTCTCAGTAATAGTAATAGTCATAATGATGATGGGGATGATGATAAGGATTATTATTATTATAGCAGCCAGCCTTTACTAAGAGCTTACAAAGTGGCAGGAACTATAGTCCCAGCAATTTTCACATAAAAGAACTGAAATAAAATATTCATTCTTGTTTTTTTCCCCTAAATACTAACAAAAGAAGTTTAGGCTTCATGTATTTTGACATTCCATGTTGTAATATATATATTTAAAAACCAGACCTAGGTTCTATTCTTTAAACCTAGTTTACTTTCAATGTTCCTGTGACCTGGTCCCTCCGTACTGTCCCCACCATCTGAATCCCAACACTTGCTTTAGATTGGTGTGGTCTCTGCTGTTCTGTGAGCTCTTCCTTCTGCCTTTGTACTTGTAGTTGTGACACAATTTGGGGATCATAGGACTTTAAGATGGAGGGAACCCTTATGGTAGCGTCTAGTCCAATCCCTCGGTCGGTTGAGGAGGCTGAGGTGTGGCCCTCGCGTGTCGCTCCAGCTTTCACTGCTTGTGAGAACAGGCTGGGCTCTGACCTTGTTGGCTGTGTTCTAGCCTTCCTGCCTTTATCCTTCCCGGGCCCGAGTCCTGCCCATTGTCAGTGTCTGGGGGAAGCTCTTAACTTCTGAAGTCTACTCCAGGCTTTGCTGACTCCCTTATGACTCCAGTTTTTGATAGTAACCATTTATTTGTACCTGGGCATCCGGACATCCTTTTCTTTTCTGGGTCAAAAGCTATCGTTGGTATAAAGTGATCCTCGTCTCCCACCTTTGCTCATTGGTTCCTTTCCAAGATGCTAGGATTCCGACTTAGGTTCTCGTAAATCAAATGTTACATAATAGTGGTAACATAATAGTGTGTTTCTTTAAGTGTTCCTGTTGCTCATACAATTATACAATAAAGCCTCATTTTATAGATGAATATAGAAGGATTAGAGATGAATTAATATTCTCTGTAACTAGAACTGACTGTATATACCACCTGTGTTAACTTATTCAACCATAATTACAGTGTAACTCTTCATTCCATCATACTTGCAGTTGCTTTTCATAAACCTCAGTCTAGATTGTAACAAAAAACCTCTTCATTAAAAATTTTTGGTTATGCCGATTAGATGTTGATTTATACTGTAATAACATTCTGTGTTCTCGACCACGAATTTCGAAACTAAGTGCTTGATAAATATTTTGTCAACCAATTATTAGCCTGTGGAAATTTGGGGTACCCAGAGGTGCTCCAGCAAAACCAAGGAAAGATTCAAGTGTCTGGTTTGTTTGGATAGAGTACTCATTGCTTAGAAGGTAAATAAACTCATTGGATTTTTTATGGAAGTCACAGTGGAATTTTCTTGAAAATACCTATTGTGATATTTGTAGAGGAAAGTCCTTTAAGACCTATCGTGCCCTGTCGTGAAGACTTACAACATGGCCTTTATCCATCTGGTTATAAAATTGAGTTACTGAATAGTTAGGCTCACCTGTAAGCAAGTATTTGGTCCCGTGTGAATTCAGCTGTCTTTTTGAGAGCATGGATGGGTCATCAGGGAGAAGAAACTTATAGTGCAGTTCACAGTGAGAATCTGTTTAGAGTTCAATAATTGGTGCTCTCTGACACAGTGTCCTTATTACGTGTTGGCATTTCCAACTTATATGGTTTAAACACTGAAAATCAGATTTCCTGTCCATGAAAGATATTTGAATATATTAAGTATTTAAAAAGACTTACCTGGAGATGTCTTCTCTGAGCCCCACCGGGCCTCACTTCAAGTCTTCAGAGAAGCCTGAGCTGTTCGACAAGCCACGGCAGTAGCAGCCCCATTGCAGGGCTGCCGGCTGTACTAAAAATTTCCTTTCCTTTTTGTGTGGTTTTAAAATGTTGCGTATTGACGTAGATGAAACTGTGGTTTGCAAATAGTTTAACTATATGGCAGTCACCTAAAGAAGTTCTACTCAGTTTTGTGTATACTTGCTTAAGCAATTCAGATTTGTCTATTCTTTTAGAGGAAAGATTTTTATTTGTCTGCTGTAGTACCTAGCTTTTTTTTTTTAAAGTACCCAAGATGTGTTTTTCATCATAATGATTTTGAAAAATATCAATTGTTGTGCCTTGAAAGGGGTTCTGAGTTAAAGATATTGGGTGTTTAAGCAAAGTTTCTTTAGTATACATCCTTGATACTCATCAGTCTTTGAAAGTTACAATTTAAAGAATTGTTACAATTTGGATCCTGCTAGGACAAATATTAGAAACCAAAAAAGATGTGATTTAACATAGTCTGGTAAAGTATGTGTTTTATTTATCTTCATTCTTTTTTGCTCGTTGTAGAAAAATTTGGAAATAGAAGAGAATCGTTATGCCGAGAGACAATTACTCAGCCTTTTCTCTGGTGCATGTGTTTTGAAATTTTTCTGCGTGTATCTACATCCACTTAAAAACGTTATTATGTTGTGCACACTGTTGCATAGTTTGTAGTTTTCTCATTGAAGAATATGTTGGATGTGTTTTTCTAGGTTGTGGGAGTAGACCTGCAATGAGCGTTTGTCAGACTGGCCTAAACAGCTCGGGGAATTGAGACAGGCACTTACTGACTAATAGAGTGTAGGTAAAGGGACCCTCCAGCCTGCGTTTAAATAGTTTGGGTAAATGTTCATCTGTCTGTGGGCGAGAAGGTGTTTACTGAGGGTCTGAACGGAGCCCAGCACGGTGAGCGACTACAGAAAGTCACTGTCTCGGCCACGTCATCAAGTAGCCGTGTTGGGTTATCTTTCTTGAATAAAGATAGCTTTTATGAAAGAGAGCATGGCCTTATGTTTCAAGCATCTTCTTGGGAGTTCTGGGTCTGCTGGGCCAACGTTTGTTTGTGCAAAACCATCGCCTCGTCAGGTCACTCTGGTTTCTTTTAGTGCTTCCTTGGCCTGGTGGGTTCTTTGCTTTCGTCTTTTTCTCCTAATAATTCTTAGTTTTCCAGATAACAAGAAAAAAGTCAGAAGAAACCTCTCCAGGATCTGAAATGAATCCCTTTTGCTATCACTTTTAAAAATAAAAATCTCTCAGAAGACTATGTGAGAAATGTCAAGTTACAATTTGGAAAAGTCTAAGGGAATTTAGAAAAAAAACAATGTAAGGATGCTGATGATGACAGTGACCATTCACTTCAGATAGTCTGGTGTTCTCCCAAATTTATGTAATTATTATTATTATTTTTCAAAAGAAGACCTTTTACATGTATTCACTTATAAATTAGAGGAAGAAACACAAATCTTTCTCAAACTTATTTGATTTTCAGTTAAGAACCAGTGTTAACTTTCACCATAACAGTGCTGGAAGCTGTCTTCTTTTTTATCTTTTTAAAATTTTTTTTATCCCAGGAAGATTAGCCCTGAGCTAACATCTACTGCCAATCCTCCTCTTTTTTTCTTTCCTTTTTTTTTTTTTGGCTGAGGAAGACTGGCCTTGAGCTAACATCCGTGTCCATCTTCCTCTACTTTATATGTGGGACACCTACCACAGCGTGGCTTGACAAGCAGTGTGTGGGTCTGCACCCAGGATCCGAACCGGTGAACCCTGGGCCACCGAAGCAGAACGGGCAAACGGGCTGGCCCCAGTGGTCTGTCTTCTAAGATCCGTGTGCCTCGTTGTTGGATAGGAGTCACTGAAAACCCACTTCAGAAAAGACACACTTACACTCAAGTGAGGGAGCCCGTGTGATCAGGGTTTACGTCATGGGGGATGGAGAGGAGCTGATGCGCCGGAGTTGGCTGCCAGCTGAGTGGTGCGTGGTTTTAACACGGTGTGAAGGAAAACTGGAACAAAGGTTTTTGGTAAAGTTTCTTCCTCCTTTTTTTAGGCAGGCATATTTGTATGTTTACTTCCCTGTTCACTTTGGGAATATAGACAGAATTAAGAAGTACATTCGACCGTTCTTAAAACTCCTCTAAGGCCACAGCTTTTGTGTGTGGGTTGCCAAGTATGAGAGCTGCTTGTCCTGGTCCTCAGCGTTCTCTTTCCTTTCTGGATTAGTGAGAAAGCAGCCTCGTAATAGTGAAACTTGAACTGTGTTCTTCCTTTTGAGAATGAGCTTGAGGCAGCCTGGCATTTTTTGGAAGTTGATTCACAGTGGAAATATGCTTTTTTTGGCTACTGGCCCTGTTTTTGTTTTTGTTTTTAACACGAGTTCCATTCGAATTTCCGTAAGTCACTTCTTTCTGTGTGTTTCATTGAGGACAAAGGTTTGTCAGAGCGTGTGTTGTTAGCGTTCTAGGAAATTGCCTGTCACCACTAACCTGGTATTTCAGAAACGCAAGGGGAAGAGGTGAGACAAGGTTATTTTTCCCTCATCTTGGTGTCATCGCTGGACTTTTTATTTAAGAAATGATGTATTGGTTACTTTAATGGATATTTTGTATGTTTAAAATAAAAAGTGAAGCTGAATTGACACAGACAACCTTTTGCAGTCAACTGTTCTATCCACACAAATCATGCTTTTGATTTTATTGAGCACAAATACCAAAAACAGTATTTCACTATTAGTATCATTTTTAATGTTTAACATTCTTAAAATTTGCCTTTTAAACACAGCATGGTAGCCCTTCGGAACTAATGAGGAAGGGGAAAATGAATGTTGGGGTAAGCAGCCACTGCCTCAGCCAGACATGGGTCTGAGAATTTATTTTCTTTAAAGAAACCTGTGAGAGGTAGGAAATTCCTCTCTTTACAGATGGGGAAACTGAGGCATGGGGAATTATGGCCTTGCCCAGAGCTGCACAGTTAGATTCCATTTCCCAGCGCTTGATTATGCTTCTTACAGTGAAAGTGTGGGATGGAAACAGTAGTTATGAAGGAGGCCAGTGGATCAGTCCAGAACCGCCCCCATCCCCAGCCCCCTGCCCATTCAGTGTTTGCAGCCATTTGAATTTGAGAGCCAGTGGGCAGTGGAACACGGGACCACTGTTTCCACTCTTCCCCTGGAGTTTGCAGCTCCGGATGCTTGCAACTCAAAATAGTTCCCATCCTGAAGCTTTTTGTGACCTTTGTCCTGGGCTGGGGGGCGCTGGCCTCTGTTTCTTTGTTAATGAATGCTGGTGATCAAAACATTCCTCCCGCAGCAGCGCAGCTCGCAGCTCCTATGGCTGCAGCTCAGCCTTCTCTCTGGAGCCACCGTGCCTTAGGTTTGGGTTTTGAAAGTCTTCGAAAGCACATGATCCTCTTTCCCACCTGGATTAATCCAAAGACTTTTTTTTCTGGACTCCGACTGAGATTGGTAGCTTCCATCTGAGTGACAGACGTGGTCAGACAGAGTAGTTTTAAAGTGAGGTGTAGACAGAGCTCCCATGAGGCTCCTGTTTCTACGTTACTTAAACTCTGCCTCAGTTTCCCTCTGTAGCGAATTAGAAAGTGAAAATTTGGAAGTGTTTTGAAGCAAAGGTGGTTCGCTCATTCTTGGGAGGTGGACCCACTTTTAGGACTGGCTGAGTGTGTTCCTGTCACTCCCCTTGCCCACCCTTTTGGGTTTCTGCCTCTTTATTTATTTATTTATTTTTAAAGATTTTATTTTTCCTTTTTCTCCCCAAGCCCCCCAGTACATAGTTGTATATTCTTCGTTGTGGGTCCTTCTAGTTGTGGCATGTGGGACACTGCCTCAGCATGGCCTGATGAGCAGTGCCATGTCCGCACCCAGGATTCGAACTGGCGAAACCCTGGGCCGCCAAAGTGGAGCGGCAGAACTTAACCACTCGGCCACCGGGCCAGCCCCTCTGCCTCTTTATTGACAGTACAGTGTTATGGGGTCAGCATGCAGTCCATTTTAGCCTTCAGTTGTGAGGTGTGACTGTACTCTTTGATCCTTGGTTATAAAATAATTAATAAGGGGGAAATCCCTAAAAAAGAACATTTAAAGGTTATCTTGTTTCTCTTTAGTCACTGAAGTTCATTTTTCTCTTTTCCACTAGAGTGGTTATGGTCCATTTCTTATGAAGTTATGAGTAACACATTTTTAAAGCTTAGAACACATTTTATGACTTCTCTTGTTACTGTCCAGGAGAAGGTTCTTTGGAGAAATTCTCCCTTTCCCTTGCCATGTGAATCTTTGTCTTTTTGATCAGGTAGTTGAGAAAAATTCTAACAGGGAACACGTCTGGGCCGCAGGCTGTGTCTTTAGCTCTCATCCTAGAGCTCGTTCTCGCTGCCTTTAGAAGGTTAGTGTAGAACGGTTGGTAAGGAATGTGTGGGGCTTGCCGTGGTGCGGTTTCCTGCTGGCTCTCAGAACCCTGGGAAGCCAGGACGCGCAGCCCTTCTGACTGAGGCGGGTGGGGACACGCTTCTGACACGTGAGCGAATGGTGGCTTGGAGGGTCTCAGCAGGTTCTGTGTGAGGAAAAGGCTGAAACCAAATCTTGGCTCAATCCGGTCAGTCTTGGATGCTCTCATCAGCGAGCAGTGGAGAGCTCAGGAAGTCGTGCAAAGAGAGGAGCTGTCAGTTCAGCAGCAGTGCCCGGCGACTCTGCGGGCGCTGGAGCCCATTGGGTTTAGGGGAGAAGGTGGAAGACAAGTAACCAGGGAGGGGTGATTGCGGTCACGTTAGGTGAGAGGCAGTGAGCAGATGGGCGGTTGGGAACACCAGAGGAGGAATTACAGCCCCGGGGTGGGGCGGGCCGGGGCGGGCTGAAGTCTGCGGGGAGCATCCGGGGTGCAGCTAGAAAGCTGCGTTTGGTTTATTGGGTCCCTGTGTTTTTGGTGCCCCCTCATCATTTGATGTAGCATAGCTTGCTTTTTGATTTATTCCTTTTCATTTTGTTATTAAATGTTCTTCAGTGCTGTATCAGTCATGACCAAGACATTCTGAATGTAACTTTGTAAACACTTACAGAGCTCTTATTTTAGGTATCACTGATGGAAATGCTGCTTTTCCTATTAACACATAGCATTTTCCTTTTTATTCACCTAACTACTTTCATAATATCAACGAGATACTAAAATATACTTGATCATGACATTGCAAGTTTTTAAAAAATTTCTTATAGTGGTGTGCTTTTCTTTGAATTTGATATAGAGTTGAAATTGGCTTTTATTTTACAAACAAAATGAGTATTAATTTCTCAGTCAGTAAGATATCAGAGAGAGCTGGTGTTCCTTCAGAAAGCTAATGGTTTAGAGTAGAACATAAATAATTAACAGCTTGAAAAAAGCTGCAAGTTACATTAGAGAATCTTTTAGCTTAGAAAAGAGATTATCAAGAAGTGATTTTAAGTAGTATGAGTCTTGTATGGAGATGATAAGAGCCATGTTTCCGTGTGCTGTCCTTTCATGTCAGAGGTGGGACGAGAGGGAAGTAAGCCCTTAGGATGTCGTCATGCACTTTGCGGGGAGGTTGGGCGGTTCACCCATGACGTGGGATTTGAGAGGCAGAGGGCAGTGGTGTAGCTCTGGGCTTCCCCTGACAGCCTGATCCCGGGGGGGTTAGAGCTAGGGAGACCTCGAGGCTGGGAGTAGGACAACCATGTGACCCTGGATCCAGGGTCCTGCATTGCAGGTCCCCAAAGCACTGAAGAGAATGTTTGCAAAGTGGGGTGAGGCGGATTGGGAGGAGACCTTAACTAGAACCATGAGAGAAGTCATAGAATGATATAGCAAGCGCCTTCACAAAGTAACAAGTAGTCCCATAAACTTTCTCAGGGAAAATGCTTCATGTGTTTCGTTGTTGTTGAGATGGGCCTATTTCTATAACACCCCTTCCATGCCTGTAGCCCAGCTTCTATTGGAGATGGGGGAGGTAGGAATGGAGTGCTTCCTCATATTCCCTGCCAGCCATGGAACTGTTCTGGAGAGCAGCTGGGCAACAGGGGACATTTTCTAGATCCTTCTGTAGATAAAGCTACAGTGCAGGTCCCCAAGTTCACAGGGTGCCTGGTGTGGCTTAGAAACTCAGATGCCTGTGGCGGCCAAGAAGGCAACGTAAACACGGCCATAAGAGAGTAGAAAGTGGGCAAGGCTGAGGATGCTGGTGATCCCGGAGCTCGGAGCTTGTGCCTCATCAAGAGAGGTCAACAGGCCCTTCGCCCCAGCCTCTTGTCACCCTGTGTTTCCAAGACATGTTAAGTCACTAAGTTGTTAATTGCTGGGGCAGCATTTAAAAAGAAAATAAGATATGCCAACAGCTGCTTTGCAACATGTGGAATGCGGGAATCTAACAGGAAGGTGTTGCAAAGTGGCTCTTGACGATGACTGAAGATCCCCTGCTAACAGGAGTCCTTAGGTGTGAACTGAAGTGAGGTTCCATTTTCACGCATAATTGATTCAACTACCTATATAAAAATATTCTAAAGTGTTTTTATAAAAGAAATGCTTGAGAAAAGCAGAACCAGGAAACAAAGAGCTCATAATCACACACAAAGATTACACGTGAAACCTCCCGGCTGAGGTGGCTGTGCCTCGCAGTGCTTGTTTGCAGAATGTTGTCACCGCTGGTGCCCCTTTGTTGGTCATCTCCTCAGCCTCCATACTCTTTGCCAAGCAATAAAAGCAAAACTTTTTCTTTGGGAAATTCACTTTTCCCTCTTCTTGGCCATTACCTATCACAGAGCCCACTCTGTCCCCAACATCAGGGTCAGGCCGTAATTGAAAATCAGCGTGTCCGGTTCCACTGGCCACAGGCTGGGGTGGAGCATGACCCAATATGACCAATGAGAGCAAGCCTCACATTTCTGAAGACATTCTCTAGAGGGCTGGCTGTGAAGATGCAAAGTCTAGAAGGGCTGCCCTCATTTCGCTACCACAAAAGGACAGCCTACAGCTTCCTATGAGTTGCGACTGACGCCATGGAGGCTGGCTGGAGAAATGGTACAAACCCAGGCCTGGCTCCATCAGGACATTCCTGTCTGTCAGGCTACAAATCTCTTTAATTGTCTAAGTCCAATTTTAGTTGTATTTTTTTTTTTTGTCACCTGCAAATGAGAAAATCTTGATTCATTGGCTTCACCATGAGATTAATCCAGAAACTCCTGAAACACCCCAACACCTGCTTTGTCTCTACTTGGTGATGGTAGTAGAGTGTGTGCCACTGGTTCTCTATTCTGAGCTCAACCCTATTGCTGCCACCTATATCCTTTGACTCTGGAGAAGAAGAAGAAAAAGTGTCTTTGTTAATACAGAAAGTATCAGTAGCATCAAGAGATAACATCATGCCGGTTACCGACCTAACAGATCACCCCCCCAAAGGATGTGGGATTTCCTCTTCGTAAACAGCACCCCGAGGGTTTGTGAGTCTGAGGGGGAGGAACTCGTGCCGTGTGGGATTCCACAGTAAGAGCCACCACTTTCTTCCTGTCACTGTCCTCTGAGGGGGACCAGTGGCTTGTGGGATTGCCCTTTCACGACAGGACATTCCCCAAAAGAACCGTGTTTCACAAAACGAAGCTTTCCTTTTCCATATGTGAATCTTCAAAAGGCTTTTTAACCATCCCACAGCTCTGCTTGTACCAAATGGTTCAGTGTTGTATTACTTTATCCGTAGTAAATATATATTATCAACCTTATCAATAAATTAGCGACAGAAATTATTCCACAAAGTAATTTTAAAAAAATACCCCTGGTGATCTCACAGAAGTTTCTGGGTTAACCTAGTGTTGCTGTTGCCCTCTTCTCCGTGCTCCTCTGTAGCCCTGGGCCTGAAAGTTCTCAGCGTGGCAGCTGTTGCTCACTCTTGCTTCACGCGTCCTCCGCGGCTCTGCTGCTGTTTCCTTTCCCATCACCCACGTGCTTTATTGCGCCCGTGCGTGCGGAGGCATCTCTTAGGGCTCCGCATCTTCTCTTTACTTCCATTTCCTCCCCCGGCCCAGGACGGGGCATAGGCAACAGCAGTGTTTGCTAATTTGTCCCTGCCCGATTTCGTTCTCAGATATGTTTAGCCAAACAAATAGAGCAAGCTTAGTTGCGCCAAGCACGTTTCTCGTGGGCCGAGGATTTTGTTCTTCTTGAGAGAGGACATCTGACCCGGAGTGGGGAGCAGGGAGCTGTTCGAGGCTAGAAGGCACACGGGGAGCGTGGAAACCTTCCCAGCTCCGACTCAATTTAAGGTGTGTTTTCTGAGTTTTGCCTAAAATCTGGTGAGGTCCCAGAGCATGGGAAATACTTATTTCGCAAAGTCAGTGAGTTCTTACGGAACTGTCTTCCTTCTGTTAGCATGTGTAATGGGCCGCATTGCAGAACTCACCCACATCTCGACTGTGAGGAAATGTGGTAATGTTTTCTCATCTCTTGATTATTAAGAAAAAATTGACATTATTAAAAATAATTTCTTTATTGTTACATATACAGTAAAGCATGAAATATGTATAAACATGACTTACAAAAATGTTTGAGCGCGTTGGAAAGCTGAGCTGACTGACTTCTAGCCAGTTAATAGCAGAGAAAGAATTACTTTTGATAATGCACAAGCCAGCAACCATATCTCATATCTCTGCATATTAAATCCGTGTGTTCTCCAGAAAATGTAGTATGTAAGTTTTTATTTTATGTGTAATTTCTCATTATTGTAAATTGTAGATTTTCTTTTTATTACATACAGTCCCTTAAAAGAAAACTACTTTTTCCCACCCCTAGAGAATAATGTATACTGCCAGCCTCTGCGTGCGTGTGTGTGTGTGTGTGTCTGGCTTTTCCCAGTCATCCTACTTTTTTCATACCATTAAACAGAGGAAGTTGCTGGCAGCACATGCCCATATGTAGCTTCCCTCAGTAGAACCTACTTAAGAATATTCTAACACCAGCACCCCAGGTTAAGTGGCTTAACAAGTCTTCATATAAAGCATTTAAAATGTATCTTATATAATCCTCAAAACGCTATCAGAAAAAATTACATTTTTTATTGCACAGTACATAATTTATATCTGCTTTCCTTTGAAATACCATGAGATCAGTCAGTAGGGGATTTCTTAAGCAATTTTCTGGGCATTTGCTTATCCTGCTTCAAATCAGAGAAAACTGGACTCTTTTCACTTTCTCGCCCTTTCTCAGACTGTGCCTGCTGCTAAGTTGGTCTTTAGTCACCCTGTTGAGAAAAATTACATAACTCATTAACTTAATTCTTATGTTTAGAGAAGGAAGATGCCCCTGTGAATTGTCTTGCTTCCTATTTTCTTTATTTGCTATTTTAGGTTCTACATTAACTGACCAGACTAGTGATTATGAATTTAAACCTTCTATTTTGATGAAATAAGATGGCATAATGTATGTATTATTTTTTCTTTGATGTTACTGAAAAAACATGGAAACGTACCTTTTATTTTTGTACTAAATTGGACAGTAATGCTTACAGATGACACTGCTCATCGTGGGCACGTTGCTCACTCCTCCCTCTTAGCCTGTAGTTACAGATTACAGTATGCATCTGCAGGCTTCATTTGCAAGGAGGTGGGAGGTCACAGAATATCTGTGCTTTCCTGCGTTGTGTTTCCCGTTTTGGTTTTGCAAGCGTCTGAGTCCTGCTGAGCTTTTAATGGGACGTGCAGTTTCTTACATAAGATTTCTCTAAATGGCTGGCAGAGAAAGAAGTAAATAACGGGGTCCAGGCAGACGTTTGCAGCCGACAGGAGCAGAGTGAATTCTTTCACGTGGTGCAAGATTTCTTTCGACCGGCAGCTGTAATGAGCTTCTGTTTGGCTCTGCGTGTAGGGGATTCTGGCAATGTGGTAAGGCACAAAACAGACAACAAATACAAACATGATGCTGAATATGTTGCGGCTAGACTTCTTCTTGACCCAGATGGAGTTCTTTCTGGACTTAAGGTGGGACTTAAAGATTTTCCTCGTGATAGCAGTGTAGAAAACGATTAACAAAAGAAACACCATCCAGAAGATGCCCACAAAAATGTAGTTTGAGGCTTTGTGCCACTTCTGGCCCAGTGTGTTTTTCAGGTCCATACATTTTATGCCTCTCACGTCCCTGACACTCCATTTGGTCAGGATGCTGTTGGGAACAGCAAGAAAGAGCGTGAGCACCCACACCATCACCGACAGGAGTTTGCTGAAGTTCACTGACTGCATGACAGACGTCAGTAGAGGCTTCACGATTTTATAGTATCTGTCGAAGCTGATGAGCCCAAAGAACACGATGCCGACGTACATGTTGACGTAGAAGAAGACCGCCGAGAACTTGCACACAAACACGCTCAGCTGCCGGGGGCCCAGGCCCGACTCGCTCAGAATCTTGAAGGGAAAAGTGAGGCTCATCAGAAAGTCGGCGACGACGATGTTCTTGAGATAGATGATGAAGCTCTTGGAGCCGGGCACGTAGCAGAACACCCACGCCGACACGCCATTGAGCAGGATGCCCACCACAAAGACCACCAAGTAGAGTGCCGGGATGACTTGCTGAGTGATGAGGGGGTCCCAGGAGCAGGGACCTGTGGTGGTGGCGTTCATCGCTCTGTAGCTTCCGAGGGTGAGGCCTGGAAAGGGACGTGACACTGTCACTCAAAGGGCACCAACAGCCTCCGTGTCTCACCGTGTGGTAAAACGAAGGGCAGTGGAACCCTTTTCTGTGCCAAGTTTCTGCTATGTATTAGTTAGGTCCCCTCCCTCCCTCCCTCCCTCCTTCCTTCTTTTTGAAAAGGGAAGAACAGAGATGACAGGAAAGAACAATTGGAGAATAGGACGGTCTGAGAACTGAGGTAATCGTGGAGACCAGCATTTTCCTCAAACGAGAATGGCTTCCTGTGAAACTCCAAAGTTGTAGGAAATGCTCATTTAATATGGTCTCGAAAGGTAATCAAACTATAAAAACAGAAGTAAATCTGTTTCATTTTCAGAACTCTGTTTAATATATTAGGTTTAAGAGCTGTTGACACAGACCCTACATGTGCTTTGGATATAGGACAATGTCTTACAAGCATACACATCCACAAGTGACTGGTGCTTTCGGTGTGGGAGTGTGGGTATCTTGCAAAACTGAGATAGTCTGGGTTTTTTATTTCCATTGTAAAACTGGTTGTTATTACTTTTATAAATTAGAAAACAAACACGAATGATAAAAGTGCCTTAAACATTCTGAGAAATGCTTCCTAATCTAGAAATGCATTCTAGATCTGCACTGTCCAGCTTGGTAGCCACTAGCCACATGTGACTGTAGAACCCTTGAAATGTGGCCAGTCTCGATGGAGATGGGAAGTAAGTGTAAAACGCACATTGAATTTCACAGACTTGGTGTGAAAAAAAGAATATAAAATATTTTCATATTTTAAATATTGATTATATGTTGAAATAATATTTTAGGAATATTCCAGTGAAATATATAGTTAATCTTAATTTTACTTTTTAAGAATATGGCTACTAGGGGCCTGGTCTGGTGGCCAAGTGGTTAAAGTTTTGTGTGCTCCGCTTCAGCAGCCCAGGTTCACGGGTTCAGATCCTGGATGCAGACCTACTGTGCTCACCAGCCATGCTGTGGAGGTGTCCCACATATAAAGAAAAAAAAAAAAAAAGAAAGAAAAATAGAGGAAGATTGGCATAGATGTTAGCTCAGGACTAATCTTCCTCAAGCCAAAAAAAAGAATATGGCTACTAAAATTTAAAATTACATATGTGGCCTGCATTGTATTTTTATTGGACAAGGCTGTCCTAGCTATTACCCAGAACCTTCTTTTGTTAGGGAGCGCTCTGCATTCTTCACTGATGTCAGACATGCTGATTTAGGGCACAGGGAAGATTAGAGCTGATTTGAAAGAGTGTTTGCTACATCAAAGCGAATGTTACTGCCCATCTTAGATATAATAGTCGGTCCTCGCTCCCAGAACCAAGTCCTCCTTGGTCAGACCCCCGCTTCCTCCGCCTCCAGTGTGAGTTCCTGCTGTCCTGAACCCTTGTGCCCCCTCGTAGGTTCTGTGATTTCTCTCAGCTCAGACCTTTGCACAGACTTTCATTTGTGTGGAAAACTCTCTCAAGACCTTGTTGGCTGGCTGTCTTCTCTTCGTCCTCCAGGCCTCAGCTTGAATGTGCTTCCTTTAAGGAAACCGCCCCCACTCCCCCACCGCCCCGGCTGTGGGGTGGTGGACGGGGTGTGAGCCCCCTTGTGTGTGTACTCACACTTCTGTGCTTTTCTCCTGTCACTACACCCGTCCTCTGGCTGCACGCTTGGCTCTGAGCAGAGGAGTTTGTAGTCATTTGCTTCTTTCTAGGTGTTCTGTGGCCTGTTTCATAGTTTAGATGGAAAGCGAAGGGGCCACGTTTCCTACTTTAAGCTGTCCGCTGTGGCAAAGAGTCCGTGTGCAGTGAATTTAGACTAGATAGTGTCTCGTCCCCTGATAGTAAGATGCGGCTTAGTCTAAGAGCCAGTGTCACAGAACTTGAGAGGGTGCGTCCTGCCCTGTGCTCCCCGGGGTCCCAGTGCTGGGGACTCCACCATCTCAGTCACTGTGATGCGCTGCTCATGGTAGGTAGGCACTCAGTAACTCTTGGGATCACAGGAGTGTAAAATGTAAAATTTTGAAAAATGTAGATGTTAACCCATTTTGAAGAAGAGAGCAATATTAACTATGTAATATATAATTATATAGTGAAATAGTGAAGAATTTCCAGAAATGTTTGAGAGTCAAAGTCCTTCCTGATAGAAACTTACCAGAAGCCACTATATATAAGAAATAGTGAAGAATTTCCCAGAAATGATTTAGGGAGAGCCACAATTCCTTTCCTTAGGAAATCCGTATAAAGACGTTTTCTCAGAGTCTGTGACTTAGGTGCTTTTGAGCTGCAATATGTCTGCATGTAGCCTGATGCTGTGGTTCCAGAACTGTGTTCTCAGATTCCCAGAAGCGTTGAGAATCTGAGCAAGATGCCCTTGTGACTAGCATCCCTGCTGCCTCCCTCCTCACTTTGAGATCGATAGAAGGGGCTGTCTGACCCAGGTAAACTTCCAGAGCAGGTCTGCCTTCTGAAGCAGAGTCAGTGCTCAACACTTGCTTGGGTCTTTCCCCTCAAACATTGTCTTGCGATTTTGGCCCATTTTTAAGCCGTCGCAGGTGGTGGAAATGTTGGGGCATGCTGGTTGAGGGAGAGGCAGGGTGTCATTGCTTCTGTGCTGCTGTCTGGTTGGCCACTCCACAGGAGTCATGAGTGAAAGGCAAATCTGAGACAATTTGGTAGTAATTTTCAAGCTTTTAAATACTTTTTCTCAGCACTGGAGTTGACAGGAGGGCGTTGTGCCCTCCAGGTACATATTTTGCTGTACTTGGTCTTGGTGTCTCAGAGCATGGCAGCCTTTTCTACCCTGATAAGGGTGGAGAGCGGTGTGAAAAAGAAGCCGTCGTAAGGCAGCTGCAGCAGGTGAGGCCAATTCTGTACTGAGCCCAAAAGGCACAAACATGTGTTGGGTGAAAAATGGGACAAGATCATAACCGAGTTGTGTAACTTTGACCTTGTCACATCTGCCACGTCTCCTCTCCTTGTCTTTAGTACAGAGGATTGAATGTCCTGGTAAAGGGACCTATGGAAACTCCAAGTCATTTCACAGATGGAGGAAATAGTCACATACTGATGCTGATTTTATACAGTAACCCCAAAATAAGCAAGAACCAAATGAATCGGAAAGGCAACAAAGTCTGTCTTGGTGTGACCCAGCAACGCTCCCTTCCCTGCCCCAGGCTCTCGGTCGAGTCATTATTTCTAAGAGCTTGCTCCAGCCCGTTAAGGATGAGGGTCAGGCAGTGGAAGAAAGAAAGGAAAAAAACAGGAAAAGGACCTCTGGACGATGAGCAATTGAAAAAGTGGGCATTCTGGTGAGCCGGTTTGTGGAGGTATAGCCAGCCCGTCCCACAGTAGTTATTTTTGAGATTCTCTCTTCATTTCTGTAGTGAAAGTGGTCATGATGTTAACCTTCAGGCTTCGGGAATGTAAACAATGCCCCCTAAATTCTTGAGACTATATTTAAGAAAGATTTCTGTATGTGGCAAAACTTTTTTAAAAAAGGATACTTAACAGAGTACGTCTTCAGCTTCCCTTAGGTGGAACGCTTCCTCGTTCCACAAATGTGGGTAAAGGAGAAGGAAACGGCCTGTGTGTCTGTATGGACCGGCCCTTTGGGTCTTTTGTAACATAATTAAAGATGGAGTGGAATGGGATGCGTGAGACCAAAGGGCAGCTAGTAACGTGTGAAAGGAGCGTGTGGATCACGGTCGCTGAATGTTTTCTCTTAGGTCCTCACACGGGGACCTGTTTCTCTCTATACAAGAATGGCAGACCACCCTTCTGATTGTGTGCCATAATTCTACGTTCTCTGAAGAAGAGAAGAGATTTCTTCCTAACATTTTGATGAGGGTTTTTTCAATTACCTTGAACAGATTTTGTATAATATGAGGTTTCCTTTCAATGAAGTAGTTTAGCCCAGTGAATGCTTGTCATCTCAAAGTAGCCAGTGTTTCTTCACTAATGATCTGTATTGTAGGAGAAAAATGAAGAATTAATTAGGTTAAATGAGCACCAGAATGTTTTTACTGGAGAAGTGTGTGGTAGCAATGTACTCACTTGTTAAATTCGGCCTTTATAATTGTGAAATGTTTCAACATGACCGTTTGGTGTTTCATGGTACTTGGTCTTGGGTGTCAATATTGATGATGATGGATTTGGTTGTGAACTCCCACGGCAACCTTATAAACTCTGTACTTGAGAGTGTTGGACGGGAAGTGTTTTTAGTTATCGGTTTATTTTTTGCCCCGTGGATACAGATGCTCAAATCAGTTTTTTAAATTACTGAAGTTAACAATTGATCATTTTAGCCAGGAAATCATAGGGAGGATTTTTTTGGTTTAAAAACCTTCACACTGTGGATATTTTGGGCCAGACAGTTCTTTGCTGTGGAGGACTGACTTCTGCATTGTGGATGTTTGGCAGCGTCCCTGGCTTCCGTGTACTAGATGCCAGTAGCACCATGTCCTCAAATTGTGGCAAAATTGTCTCCAGGCTTTGCCAAATGTCCTCTGGGAGGCAGAATCACCCCTGGCTGGTAACCACCGGTCTGCTGACGCTCAGGTATGGCCTTTGCAGAGACAACAGCTGACACCTGCGTCGTCTGACAGGAGGAAGAGGAGTTTGGCAGAATGCTGGTTGCATTTGCTTCTGCCTTCGTCTGTGTTGCCACCTTTCTGAATTCTTTAAACTTGCACGCCTCACGCTTTAATGTGCATCCAGACTATCTGGGGATCTTGCTAAAGACTCAGACTTCACAGGTCATATTGATGCTGCGAGCTTGATGACTCTCTTGAGTAGCAAGTTTTTTTCAGACCCTGTACACAGGGGACATTTAATAAATGTTTGGTGAGGAGGTTAAAAAGCTTGTTTTTCTTTGCTCTGGTTGGGACTCCAGATAGGGAAAAGTTACATTATAGGTAGCCCTGAAATCTAGGATCTTTCTCAGAGTTTATCCATTACAGATTTCATCAGCATAATCCTATCCTTGTGGTCTCCTGGAAATGTAACTAGATATTTTATAGATATCTACTTGAGAGCAAGTGTTAAAGAACATCTTATATTTACGTAGAATGTTCCTCAAAGGTTATCAAGTTCTCTTTAGAAATAAAGCAGAGAGATTAAGTTCTCTGTGGAGTGATATTGTACGTGATGCAGGGCAGTACTGGACACATCCTGATCGGGACGATACAGTCCAACTTCAGGACGTGCTTACTCCTGGGGAGGGAAGAGATGGTGCAGGGTGGCTGTGCTCCAACCGTATTTGTGGCATTTCATCTTGTAAATTCTGAAACAACTTTGCCTCAACGTTGCCATCAATTGACCCTGGGCAATTGGGTGCACTGGTGTTACCGACATTAGTTTCAGTACTTTTATTTTTATATATTTGAACTGTTTCATAATTAGAAATAAAAATGTTTGTGGAGGATGGACTGCTTTCAGATCCCTCTTTCATCGGCACCTGCCTGTGATGAGCACTTCCTTCCTGCTCCTTGTTCAGTCCTTGTCAAGGGACAATCTGGTATTTCTTCTCCCTGCTTCAAGTCCAGACGTCATGAGCTTGAATCTGAGGTGCCCACACCTTTTCGTGTGAGATAAGTATTTGTTTCTAGATGATTCTCATATCAGTAGAAAAGGGTTCCGGCGTGTGATCATCAGACATGAGCTAAACCTACTGGAGCTTTTTTTCAGTTTTGCTGATTTTATCTCCCCTGCCCTAACATGGAACTTGGTTTTCTTTTCCCTTTTTGGTGCCAATTGTGATATTTTAGACGGTTTCCAGAGCAGGTAGAATGGATTGAATAGAAAGGGGATTGATGTGTGGGCTGCTTATTCAGTCCTGCAGTTTGTAATATTTTATGTTATTCAATACTTTATGACATAGTTTATATTTTTAAAATATTTTATACTATTCAATAATATTGATTAATTCTAAGTCTGTCCTCAGCCTCCTGGCCGTTCTTATTCCGTGGTCGGCTGCATGCTTTAGAACTCCCTGCACCCTGACTTATGGTCCTGCCTCTCCCTCAGCCCTGGGTCCTTAGGGTGCTCGCGCAGTGTCCTCTGCTTCTAGGTCGTGGGCCTATCTGGGAGGAAGTCATCACAAGTGTGGCTGTTGATTTCATAGAAGTGAGTATTCTTTCTCAGTAACTGACCACCCCTAGCTTCTCGGAAGCCTGATTCTTGCGTGGCTCCTTGTCAGCACCACGCAGTGGCTCTCTAACCCGTCAGCTCTCCATGGCCCGTCTGGCCTACACTCTCTCTGGGCTCAGCCATGAGACTCTCACTTTCTCCTTTAAGCAGAAGAATGAACCCCTCTTATTTCCCTTCATCACCCTGAGGACGCGCCACAGTCCGTACACTCCGCACAGGCTGCAGGGACCTCATTTCTAAATTTATCACCCTTTGAGTACTGAGAAGTTGTCTCTTTCCTGACTTCTCTGCTGTACTTGATGCGATTTCCCCTTGTTGAAATCTTCAGTTCTTAAGGTACATTGTAGCCTTGGGCTCCTGTATATCCCTGATCTTTCTTCCTTTGCCAGGAGCTTTTGTTCCTTTGCTCACTAAATCCATCAGAACGTGTTTGTGAGGCACGGTGGGGATACATGAGCCACGGGGAGCTCATAGGAAGCTCCCATTCTCAGGGGAGGCTGAACAGAGTGGTACTTCTGGGTACAACAAGGGGCTCTCATAGTAGGAAGTGACAAAGGAACAGAGCAGCAAGCACCTAAACCAGCTTCAGGAATGGTGGTATCAGGCCAGCAATCTTGGATCACATGACAGTGAAGGTTGATTTGATTTGCCTCACGTTTCTTTCTCCTGCACTGATGTCCAAGGAGGGGCACAGAATCGGACTGTTCGTAATGGTCACGAAAACAAGTGACGTTGACTGCTAGGTGGTAGAGTGTCTACTCCGGGTGGAAGTGCAGGTCTGCTCCCTGTGGCGTGGGTGCCACACGCACGTCCCCTCGGCCCCGCTGGCAGCAGGAGGGTTCCGCTGGCTGCTGCTCCTCACCTTGAGCTGGCTTTCTCTGCGGCAGGCATGAGCTCTTGAGAAGATCTGACTTGGTCCTCCTAACTGCAGGCCACTGTGGCCCACTGACTTCACTTTCAGTTAGAATCTAGGCCAGTGATGGACATGCTTTAATTTAGTGTAGGATTGGGTGAATGCTCTGGTCGCGTGCTGCAATTGAGAAGCTGTGCTAATTACACTAGAAGTATCTGCATGCTCCTCTTAGGCATCTAAACTTCCTCTTCCACCAAAGCATAGGCTCAGCCCTGTCTTGGCTGCCAGGCCTTCCTCCTGGGCCGGCCTATTCACAGACTCTAAAACTCACGAAGATCAAAAGTCTGTGTTTCGGCTGCAGACAGAGCCAAGCGTTGATTATGTGTGACCATGGGTGGTGGGTTAGTATGGATACTAAATGGAAAAGGCCCAAATCTAGTCTTTACCTTTAATTCTAACCACTTCCCTTAAAACACTTTTAGCAGGATTCGTAGCCAAGTGTGGGACAGGCACATCCAAGAACCTGGGTCTGTCCTCACGTCTTGTGCTTATGCAAGCAGATCATGGAAGCTGCTGGAAGAGGGCAAGGGTGGCACAGGGCAAACTTTTGGGCCATGACCATGGCCAGCCATCACTAGCCTCTCTACCAGCTCCTGCGTCTGGATTTTCAGGATGGATTTGTGGTGACTTTTCACCTGCAGTCTGGGGTTCAGCCTTTGGGAAAGCCCAGGGTTTCTCAGCCTTGGTACAGCTGACGTTTTTTGGGTTCCAGGTCTTTGTGGGCCTGCTATCTTGTGCACTGTAAGATGTTCAGCTGCATCCCTGCCCTCTGTCCACTAGGGGCCAGTAGCACCCCATGATTTATGACAACTGAAAATGCAGACATTTCTAAATGTTCCCAAGTCGAGAACCACCAGAATAGTTCCTTTCTGGTAGGTATGTTTGGTATCATTTGATATGGAAAGGGAATTTCGTCAGCTTTGTTGTTGATGCCCAACCTAATAACTCATCAGCAATAAGTCACTCACATGCCAAGGTCTAGGAAGGTGAAGTGGGCTTTATTTACTGCTCTGTTGGAATAGTGGGCAGACAGAGAAGCATAATGATTAAAAGCATGCATGTTGGATGCCGTGGGCCTTGGTTAGAGATATGGCTCAAGTTCTTAATAGCTGTGATATTGGGATAGTTCCTAAGTGCCTCTGTGTTTCAGTTTTTGTGTCTCTAAACTGAGGGAGTATTAGTAGCTTCCTCGCAGGCTCCTGTTCGTGTAGGAATCAAATACCTGGTGCCTGGCAGTGTGTGGCTCAGATGGAACATCGTGGGTTCAGGGGGTGACAGTAGAATGATCAGATGTCTCTGGAACTCCCGCCCTGGCTCCGGCTCCCACACCCTTCCCCACTTCTCTCGTGGTTCTCAGGTTGATGTTCTTCTGCACTGAAACGCAGGGCAGCAGGATGCACGGTGGACCCTTGGCAAAGTGCTCGGACCTCCTGGGGCGTGTGGCCCAGCGTGCTCCCACGGGGCATGGGGAGGGAGGCTGTGCTGCTTGTGCTCTCTGTTCTGTCACAGGAAGCACCACCCAACCATGCGGAGTACGAGTCAGGTCCACAGGGTTTCAGGCTCTCATTCGGCAGTCCGCATGAGCCTGAATCTCCGGTGAGAGCGGCTCAAGGTGTGAAACTCTCCTGTCCTCAGGGTTTGGGGAGCTGATTCCTGTCCCTGTCCGGAATCAGGTTCAGCTGCTTGGATCCCTGGCTTTTTTCTGGCCTCTTCTTCTGCAGCATTGTTTTGGAATACGTGGTTCTGTTCCCTGGGGCCAGGCAAGGAAATGCATCTCTGACCTCTTTTTGCCTCTCGGATGGTGTTTGCAGTCCTCAATTAGGCAGGCGGTACTCAGATCCCCAGATCCTGGGGTCAAGGGCATTAATGGGTACCACCTTGCTCTGGGGATGGGGAACAGAGATTCATTTCTCAGAAGGTCACAGCTTTGACTACTTAGCCAAGTATCAACCACTTGCGTGTTTGTTCCAGCTTCAGCCTCACAAAGCCAACGGAGAGGAGTATAAATATCTGGGACTGTCGGTGGGAGTGGGAATACTGCAGAGAAGGGATCCTCATACACTTTACAACCTAAAATTTTATGTACTTCATACCTGTTGGAAGAATCAGTACCCTTCGATTTTAATAAGCTATGTTGTGACAGTTACTTATGAATTGGGCAATTCTTAAATGAGTTTGTATTTGATTAAACACAGCACGTGACAGTAAAGCAACTATTTTCATTTCAAAATGAGTAGGACTTAAATGTTAAGGATCTACTTTACACAGCTTAAAGATGGTGCCCAGCGTGCATATGAAAGACCTGTGCTTTTTCTGAGTCCTTCAGGTTGGGATCCGTTGTTGAATATACGTGTCCTTTTTAGGCCATTCCATTTGTGATTATTTCACTTTCCCAAGGGATTTCGTTATAAGCCAGTCAAGTACTTTATAGGAAAGTTGTCTTGTGTCTTGCCATGTCCCGTGGGAGCTGTCAGATGCTGTTTCATTATTGCCTGAGGTGTAATGCCCATATGTAAAACATTCTGATAATAACAGGTGCTCCTTCCCATCTTTTCTGTACATTACTGCTTTTCTCTTTTGTATTTTCAGTCTCTCTCTGTCTACCTCTTCAAGGTGTAAACCTGCCCAAGTCTTTCAAACAAAGAGAAAACCTATAGATCTAGACATTGTGACACCCCAGCAGCTATAAACTTGGTCAAGCCTTTTCTGTCTTGAAATAACAAGCCTCCTGTAGGTGGAGAAGCAGTGCTCCATCCTCGGTATCAGTGCGCTCATCGGCTTTCTAAGCGTCACTGCTCACGAGCAGGAACCAGACTCCCTGGAGAAGTGGCTGATTTCACCTCAGGCCCGGGGAAGGCATAGGTGAATTGAGGTGTCTTGTTGGCAGAAAGCAAGGAAGCGCTCAGACCCGTGGGGAAACGTGAAGAAGGCCACGGAAGCGGAGCTGGGGGCACCTCTAAATTGGACAATTTGGATACCGACAAGGATGACAGTAATAGATGAAAATACTCTGAAACACGAACCAAATTTGGGAGTTGATAGTGATATTAAAAATACGGATAAAAATGAGAGGACGAAGATGGAGCAGCTCTCCTTTACAGAAGAATGCCAGCTAGAAAATGTAGGAGGAATGATAGAATTAGAAAGTCACCATTTACAACCTCAGTATAATAATCGATTTGGGCAACAATCTTCAAGTGACTGTGAAAAGCCATTCGGTGAAAGGTTGTGGGAGAACAGGATACAGTTGTCCCTCGGTATCCGTGGGGAATTGGTTCCAGGACCCCCGGGGATACCAAAATCCACGATGCCCAAGTCCCTCATACAAGATGGTGAAGTGTTTGCATATAACCTACGGACATCCTCCCATATACTTTAGATCATCTCTGGAGTACTTATCATGACTAATGTAAATGCTGTGTAAATAGTTGTTATACTGCATTGTTTAGGGAATAAGGACAAGAAAAGAAGTCTATACGTGCTCACACACACGTAACCATCCTAGGCCTTTTGATCAAAGGTTGGTTGATTCTGTCTGTGGATGTGGAACCTGCGGACACGGAGGGCCAGCTGTATTCCACTCTGAAGGCATCATTCCCACATCATTTAGAATAATAAGGAAAAAGTACCTTTTCAATAGGAATATCTGGCTGTCACTGAATGATCAAACTCTCCAAAAATGGGATAACTTGACATATTGTGCCTCCTGCTATGATTGAATTAGATGTACACAACAGACCTTGTGAAAACACTAATCACGGATGAAGAGTCGGACAAATTCAGAGTATGGAACATTCTGCAAAACAACCAGCCTAGACTCTTTAAAAAACCAATGCCACGAAAAGCAAACATGCTGGGTGGGAGGGAGCAGTTCTGGATCAAAAGAGGCCAAAGAGAAATAATAGGAGTGATCTGTGCTGGTGACTGGGGTGAGCAGAGGGGAGAGCCACAGAAATGGTTCTGGGACAATCGTGTGAGTCTGGATACAGACTCTATATGAAATTACTGAATTGATCTTAATCTTCCTAGGTATGATGCTGCTATGACGCGGCAGGAGAATGTTCTTGTTTGTCGGAGATGCATGTTGAAGTGTTCAGGAGGGAAGGGCCGTGATTGCCTGCAACTTATTTTCAAAATGGCTCAGTAAAATAGAGTCTGTGTGTGTGTATGTGTGCTTGTGTATACATGTACTGTTTGCATGATCTGTATTACATACAGCGTATCTGCATACACGTGTGTGTCTATAGGTGTATATGAATGTATGTGTGTATCAGTTTTGAGGCCGGGTCCTGAGCTCGGTGCCTGACACAGCAAACACATCACAGCCGTCTCTGGACTTCTCTTCCTCCTGACCTTTCCTTCTCAGGTACCTTTGGGAGCTCCTTGCCTATCCTTAAAATTGGTGTTTCTTTTTCTGTTCTTGGCTGTCTTCTTTTCTCTTTCTACCTATTCTTCTAAGTCAAAGTAATCTTTACTTAAAACGTTGTTTTAAACCATCATCTATGAAACAAACTTTTCCTTTCTTCCATCAAATACTCTTTTGGCACCTGTTCTCAGGCAGTGTTCTTGGGCTTGAGGGTGAAGCAGAAAACCACCAACATTGCCCCTGCCCTCTCGGGGTCAGAGTCTGGTGGTTCTGGCACCCGAGCAGCCTCGTGTCCTCCTCCCCACCGCCACCTCCGGTTCCTGCAGTTCTGGGGCCCTCCCAGCCCTGGGTGCTGAGGAGCCACCTGCTTTCCCGCCACAGGGCAGCACTGTCCCACCTGCCCCGTCAGTCACACCTCATCTGCAGCTACAGCTGTGTCTTGTCATCTCTTCCACTGTCATCACATTTTATAGCAATAACTGCCGAATATTCATTGGGAACTTTACCTTGCCCCAGATATGGGCAATGCTAATGGATTTCATTTTTTCTTTTTATTGGAATACTTGATCCTTTGAAAAGAATTTATGTCACATAAGCTAAAGCACAACAAAAAGAACGCAGTGCCGCACTGAGAGCCAGCACCCCTCCAGCATCTCCCGCTGCATCCTCCCCAGGCTGTCAGTGCTCCTCCGCCCGGAGGTGACCCTGTCCTGAATTCTGTTTTCCATTTCCTCCCTTTTAAAATGAATGATTTGAATCCACAGGAACATACCTTCCATTGTACAAATTGTTCACGCTGTATGTATTCTACCAGGACTTCTTTGTATCCCATGCTCAGCATTATATTTCTAAAGTCCAGCAGTTTGGAAAAGGAATTGGAAATATTTAGAAAAGAGGGACGTTCACTCACCCGATGGCTGAGCATTTTAATTCCTGGGTATGTGCCCTAGAAAACTCTCACAGGGGCATGCCCAGGATCACTTGCAAGGATGCTTGTAGAAACACTGTTTGAAATAGCAAAGATGTGGAAATAGCTCAGATGATTACTGACAGGAGAATGGGTAAAAAACACATCATTTATCTTGGGACATTTTACGTAACAGTGAAAATGAATGAACTACAGCTATGCGCTCTTAAATCCTCAAGTTGTCCCGAAGAGAGAGAAGTAAGCCCATTTTATAGTTGAGGAAACTGAACTGTAGGGAGTGTGAAGAAATTGTCCACTGTGCTGCTGCTGGGATGTCGTGGAACTGAGATGTGAATGCAGGTCGGTGCCATTCTGAAGCCTTAACCACTAGGGAGTATCCTCCCCTATTGGAAAGACTTGCTTTTGTTAGCTTGTCTGCACTGCTGCGTGGAGAGAGAACTTTGTATTTTCATCCAGTCCAGCGGGTGGTTCCTGGTAGGTGTTGGCTGAGTTTCTGATGGAGGACCTTATTTTACGCAGGAAGAAAGCAGGTGAAGGGAGCTTAGTGGCTTGAGCAAGTTCCTGAGGTGGTAACCAGAGCGCCTACGACCAGGGCCCAGCTCTTCCACGCCCTGTGACTAAGCGTCTAAGCTGTAGGGTCTTACCCTGGTTTCATGCCTCCCCTCTAGAGGGTCCTGGGAGGAGCCTGGCAGATCCCATGTCAGCATAACTTGGATTATCACTGCCCTGGTCCAAGCACCTTGTCTGGGGCCTGCATCGCTCTCCCAGTGGACAGCAGCGGCCGCTCCTCGCCTGTGGGACTCGAATGTGAATTTGTCCAGCCTGAAGCAGCAAAGAGGCCAGCACCCTTTCTTTGATCTCTTGGATGTCACTGATGTGATTAACTTGTGGAACAGGTCCAGGTGTGTTTGTGTGTGGGGGGCACGGGGGAGTGTGGAGTGTGGAGAAGGCCAGCCAGTGAGTATTTGGTGCCCTTGGCAGGTAAACCAATATTTGTTGTAAATATAGATTATTGTTGTGCTACTTAGGTATTCTGGCCCAGTGGGACAAAAATTGAAAACAAAATGCAAAGCTGAGCTGCCTAGCTCTCCCCTGAGCTCTTCCTGTCTGTCACTCATGGCCACCGAGCTCTGAGCAGTGCATGCCTTTTCTCTGCCCCAGGAACCCATGAGGGGTCTCTGGTCCTTTGCAAACAGGTGGGGCTGTTGGCAGGGGTCTGGAGCAGGACCAGCTGAGTTTTGTCCAGGCTGCGTACGAGCAGCTGGAACACCCAGGTGGATTTGTTTCACACTGTCTCCATGGTGATGGTGCAGTCCAATTCTGTTAAGGTCTAGAGCACAGCCCTGAGGCGGGTCCTGGTCCCGGAGGCCTGGCTTCTGTCTCATTGCCCTGCTCAGGGAGGCCGCCTCGCTGGTCTCTGTTCAACGTCTCCTCCTCGGGGAGGCCTTCCCTGCTCGCGGGTCTGACGTAGCCATGCCCTGCTCAGCACTCCTGCCTCTCCCCATGTTTTATTTTCTTTATAGCTGTCTTCAGTATTTAGAATAATATTTATTTTTAAACTTATTTCCTCCCCCCTTCTTCTGGCGTACACCTCCCTTAGAGGTCAGCTTCATGAGAACAGAACTTATTCCTTTTGTTGCTGCATTAGTGTGTGGCTCGTATAGCAGACATTCAGTAGATACTTTCTGAGTTTATGAATGAATCTATTTGTTCAAATTTGGTCAAGTTAAGGACTTCATTTCCTTTATTCTCAAATGATAAGTCTTTTACAGTTTATTCTGAATTGTCACTTTCTAGTGTGCAGTGGGTTAAAATGCATAGATATCTTTATTGATCTTTGGTGCATATAGTTGATTGACTATAATCTTTGATTTATGATATATTCTTGTGCAAAGTTCATGCAAGATTGACTTTTAAAATTCTTTTTTTGTTAGTTTTTTTTTTAATAGGAAGATTGGCCCTGAGGTAACATCTGTTTCCAATCTTCCTCTTTTTTTTTTCTCTCCCCAAAGCCACAGTAAATAGTTGTATATCCTAGTTGTAAGTCATTCTAGTTCTTCTGTGTGGGACGCCACCACAGCATGGCTTGATGAGCTTCATCAAGGTCTGTGCCCAGGATCTGAACCTCGAACGCCAGACTGCCGAAGCGGAGAGTGCAAACTTAACGTTTGGCCATGGAGCCGGCCCCTTATTTGGTTAGTTGTAATCATGTTAATAATTTCTCTCAAACTCAGTAACCAAAACAAAAGCCAAGACACTGACAGTAATAAGCTCCATGTGACTGAATGCTCTACCCTCTCCCCCACCTGCCATCTCCCTGGTCACTTTCATTCCATGTACCCTGAGTCCTGTTTTCTTCATTCTCTCGCTGTCTTGTTTTATATTGTTTCATAACATCTATGTGAGTCCTAAAAGTGTATATATGTACATGTTGTATGTATATATGTATGTATGAAATTGTGTTTTTTAAAGACCATCTGCAATCTTTTAGTGATTTTATATGTATCATAGCACATGACGCAATCCATGTTACTGAGTGTTGCTGTAACTCATTTGTTTTGGTGACCGTAACATTCTGTGGTCAGAGCCTATTACTATTCATTCACTAAATTTCTTGTGTTTGGGATGTTTCCAGGTTTTTGCCCTCGTGAATCATGCTGAGATGCATGTCCTTGTTGTCTCGTGATGAACATGTGAGAGAGTTTCTTTTGGGTGTAAATCTAGGAATTAAATTGCTGAATCATTGGGTAATAATGCCAAACTCTCTGTCAAGGTGGCTACACCAATTTATGCTCCTTCCAGTAACGTATCAGGATTCTGTGGGTGTAAATCCTCTCCAACATTTCATTTTCTCAGATTTCTGACTTTTGCTTGTGAAATGTTACTACACTGTGGCTCTGGTTTGCCTTTCTGTGGTCATTGATGAAATAGCCTCTCCTCATGTGATAACTGGTCGTTTCCAGGAAATGTCTAGTCATATCTTTTGCTCGTTTTTTTCTCTTGAATTCTTTGTGCTGTTGTTGATTTGTAGAAATTCTTTGAATATTGTTGGTAGGTGCTTTGTTGGGCTTATGTATTGTGAATAGCATCTCCCAGGCTGTAACTTTTAAAACTTATATTTTGTATACTTTTAAAAGTATATATACTTTTTGGATTTTATAATATATATATTATAATAATATAAAATATAAAATATATAATATATATAATCATATAAAAGTATATTTTGATAAACAGAAGTTACTCATTTCAATATAGTCAAATTATCATTTTTTTCTTTTTGAATTAGTGCGTTTTTGTATCATAAGAAGATTTTCTTATTCCAATCTAAAACAGTGGTTCTCACAATATGGTCTGTGGAAGCATGGGGGGCCCTGACACCCATTCAGGGGGCCATGAGGTCAGCCTCACTTTTAAAAGAACACTAACATGTTATTTGCCTTTTGCACTCACTCTACTGATATTTGCACTAATGATGTAAAAGCCAAGGTTTGTACAACAAACCCGTGGTTTTTTCAACACAAATCAAGGCTAGGTATCCAGCTGTCCTGTAGTCATTGCATACCTTCCCACCGTGCAATCTTAGTGAACAAAAAAAGAAAACAAAAAGCCAAGTTCACTTAAGACTGTCCTTGATGAAGTAATACATATTGTTAATTTGGTTAAATCTTACCCCTTAAGTATGTATCTTTTAAATATTTTATGTGACAGAATAGGAATTGTGTGTAAAGCACTTCTGTCGCATTTGACAGTTGTATAGAGGAACGACACTTGAGGATTGAGTTGCAAGCTGAGTTAAATGCTTTTTGCATGGAACACAGTTTTTACTTGAAAGAATGATAGACAAACTACAGTAATTCACACTTGGGTATTTGGCAGACATTTTCTCTAAAAGAACTGTCTAAGGCTTCACGGCAAGGAAAACAATAGCAATATTTGTTGGCAGTGATAAAATTCAAGCTTTCAATCAAAGTTAGAATTTTGGAAAACTTGCTTCTCCCACTGTGAACTTGACGGCTTTCCAGTACGTAGACTGAGATGACTGCCGATATTAACATGATCTTTTGATACTATATGAGGAAAAGTATCTGTGCTTCAAAGTTCTGCCTGAATGTCTATCTCCAAATGACTAGTGAATGTATAATGTTATAAAATGTAGCATGGGCAAAAGATTTATAAAGGATTTTCATGTAACAAAAATATTCATTGATAGGGTTTTAGATTCCACATTGCAACCAACCTTTAAGAAGCCACCACTTGTTGAGTTTTGGTGTGATATCAAAGAAGAAAATCCAGAAGGCTATTAAAATACCCCTCCCTTTTCCTATTGTGGATCTGTGTGAGACTAGATTTTCTTCAATTTATTTTAACTAAAATAACATTTTGAAACTGATTGAATGCAGAAGTGGGTGTGGAAATCTAACTGCCTCAGGCCAGATGGTAAAGAGATATGTAAAAATGTAGAGCAATGCTATTTTTCTAACTAAAACTTCTTTTGAAAATATAATTGTTTCATAAAAATGTGTTATTCATGTTAACTTGTGATGCTATTTTAAACGAATTAAAAATAAATATTTTATAAATTTCATAATTTAAATTTCTAATATAATAATATTGGTAGATATAACTTACACAAACAAAACCTCTTTCAGCTCGTCATTAGTTTTTAAGAGTGAAAGGGATCTTGAGACCAAAAGTTTGAGAATCCCTGGCTAAAATATACTTATCTATATTATCTAATAAGTTTTCTTTGGGATTAGTTTGCTTATTTTAATGTGTCAGCCGTTAATCTATATGTGTACTGGACAGTATGTGGCCTGTCTATAAATACTGAAAAAGGATAGCAGATCTTTATGAAGAGTAATTAAATTTAAAAAATATGTAAAACTTCCCAGTCTATCATTATAACTCCTACCGATCACATTTCTTTCATTTTTTTCTTGAGGTTTTTGGTTGTCTATTTGTTTGATTATCCATCCATCTGCCGAACATGTGGATTAAGCAAATCATAACTCTCACGTCCTTCTCTGACTTCTTTCTCTGTGAGACCACTGCCCCTGGGACTCACGGCCTTGGAGCAGATCTCCAGGCTCCTAAGCTGTCACGGCCCCATCTGTCCAGGAAGGACTGGCCTACTTATTACAATGTAGTCCCTCAAGGTAGTTGGCACTCACTGGGCATGTGTTGACAGACATGCATTACTTCCATCCTGGCACGATGCCCAGTTTTCTTTGCAATGATAGGAAGTAAACTGCGAGAAGCATTCATTTCCCCTTATCTTGTGATTTCTTTTTTGGCCCCGTGAGTGTCAGATTCTAAGTTAAGAAATTTCCTGAGGGATTTTGCTCTTGGCCAGTATGACCCCTCTAACTTAGTAAGTTATTAGAGGGGTGGGGGAGGGAGTCCATTTTTCCTGAAGAGCTGCCGTGTGCCAGGTTCCAGCGTGTCCCAGCTAGCACCTCAGCAGCTCTCTGGGGTGACAGGTTTAGCATGATGTTTGCAGGTGATAGGACAGGGGAGAATCAAAGAGGCGAAAGAGCTAAGAAGCAAAAGCGTGTAACTCAGGGTCACAGTTCAGATTCAGCTGTTTATCTGCAAAGTGCCTGTTTTGTTCCTCCATGTGAGATAGGCTCTACAAAAATCTGAGTCCTCACTAATATTGACTATGTTAGACGATGTGATTATTGCCGTTGTTGTGTAAACAGCTAGTTAAGGGGGGGGAGGGAGCAGTCCTGGACCCTCTTGTATCTCCGACTTGTATTTATGTATAAATCACAATGTTTATTGGATGCATTCCTCCTCTTACGTTATAGAGACAAGGTCGGGTGGGTGAAAGGGCGCTGGATTTGAAGCCAGATGACTTTTTCTTTTAAGCCCCATCCTTGGCCTTTATAAGCTGATTATCTTGTTTGAGTCACTGAACCTCTCTGGGCCCCAGTTTCCTAGTTGGTAGAACAGAGCCAATAATAGAAAGTCTTTCCCAGTGTAGTTTGGCTACTGGAAACACCCAATTTTGATCACAGTATCTGTGCAAGGCTTTTGAAGCAGAGGGTTGTTTCTCTGGGAATAATTAGGAGTCCTGGATCTCATGTCATATAAAAATGATGTAAATTATCATTATTGGTGTTCTCCTTACCCCTTGGCCTCTTGGGCTGCCCTTTGAGACTTGTGTCTTTTCTTTTTTATTAGGTTGAGTTGTATAAAATTGCTGATCTTTGACTATTTTTTATCTCCAAAAAATGGCAATTTCATATGGTTAATGCTAGTCCATTTAATTGTTATTAGTAAAATTACACATGAATGATTAAAAAAAAAAAAATCTGTCTAATTGTGCCAAAGGGCGTATGACAAAAAGCCAGTGAGTCCAGATCTTGGTTACATTTTCCAAGATCAACTTTCACACTGGATTTTCCCCTCGGGCTGTCTTGATGACACGGTGACCCCAGCAACCCGTAGAGGGCTTTGTGCTGAAGCAGGACTGGGGACCATGGAGCCTGTTCCCCTGGAATGGGTGGCACTGCTGAAGGGAAGGAGGAGTTGCAAATGCTAGCGTGTTCATTGTAATGATGTGAAGTGGGAGCTCTGTCTGTGTGTCTAAATGTTTGTGTGTCTTTGGAGGTGGATATATTTTTCCCGTGAATGCTTTCTTTAAGTGGGAAGAACTAGCAAGAAAGTTGGTAGGTGTAAAAACAAGTTAGAAAAGGACTTAGGAGGTTGCAGTTTCTCCATTTAGAGAATCATTTAGGAAGAGTCATAGCTTTTAAAAAATTATAAATTTAGTGATTTAAAAAATTTTTTGGTGGCAGAGTGGAGAGGGGCTTGTGGTTGGTGAATCACCCCCCAAATCTCTGGCTTCCTTCAATTGCAGTGTTCTTACAATCTCTCCAGACAATGGGGCCCTTTAAAAAAAGGTTGTTTTTTTCCTTTTGGTGGCAAAATAAACTGGAGTGAATTCTAAGCACGAATTAAGTTTTAAAATTATCTATTAGTCTAGATTTTATGGAATTTTACTGTTGAATTTCTAGGAAAACAAAGAATAGAGTAAGTTCCACGAGTTTTATTCTTTGTCTTTGCTGTCCACAAATTAAAACTAGAAATGCTGTGAATGCTTGATATTTAAATGTTAGTGAAATCTCAGAGGAGGAAACCAGAAGTCAAGAACCAGGCGCATGAAAATCAAAACCTAAGACGTTAATAAAAAACTAAAACAACAACTAGGAGGCTTATTAGATTCTTTTTTCTTGCCTTTGAAAATCAGTTGCAACTCACCATTAGATGCACACCACCAGCCCAGGCTTCCAGCTCGGGGGGAGACGCTAGGTGCTTCCTTCCACGATGTATTTCACCTTTGGTTTCAGTTCTTAGTGAGGTTGTGGCTTTTTGTGCTCTTAAACCAAACCTCCTTTTTTTTTCCCCCTTCTTTCTCCAGCATTTTAGTCTTTTATTGGACTCCCTTAGCTCTGAGGATTACGTCATAACCCAGCTGTGTCAGTGCTCTCTGTCATTTCCAAAACTGACTAACTTCCTGTCCAGGTCTACACAACACTGTCTTATATTTTACAAGCTATAAGTTTACAAATTTTTAAAATAAGAAGTTCCTAAAGCCTAATGCACAAGCCCACGGAAGAAAACCCCGTGTCACGCAAGTAGAGAACGTTTACAGGGAAGAGCTAATTGGACTCAGTTTAGTCTTTGAACTTGGAAAAGTCAAATCTCTCCTGTAAATCTATCACTTCTCATTCCAGCCGTTAAAAAAGAGAATGCAGGACGTTAAGAGCACAAAAAGTGATTTTACGTTGGAATCACAAATCTTCTTTAAATATATTCTGCATCGGATGGACTTTTCTCACTCACCAGCTTTTCCAGGCTCCCATGTTCTCTGTAGGCAAGATTGGATCAGCGACTGAGCGCAACATCTGATGTGGAGGGAGGTGTACTTTGCGTTCTGCCTGGGCTGCGTGTGTCGACCAGTGGGAAGTGCTGCATTAGCTCTCAAACCAAAGCATTTAAAGTGCTCTGTGAAATGTTGACATCTCGCCAAAGGCTTGAGTGCCAAGCACTTAGATGTCCACTCCTCTTTGGAGCCCTGCTCTGCTCTGTGCTTGTATATGCTGGGTCTGCCTTGTGCTTAAGGTTATAAATTACCCCAGTCCTGAGCAAACAGTAAGTGGTATGAAACTGGGTACAGAGAGAGAGGGGAGAGCGGCCGAGCACGGGAGAGCTCAGCCCGCCGAAGGCTGGATCTTTCCCATGCTAGCTGTGACCTCTTCCAGTAAAGCTGTTGTAAGAATTGCTGCTATATTTATCTGGAAGTATTTCCAAGTTGTAATTCACATGACTTCAACTAACTTCTTGAAACTTGTTGCAAAACTGAAAAATACTTGAGAGCAAAACAGAGCAGAACACTTCCCACTTTGAGTAGCAGGGGCAGAAGTGGGGAGGCTGTGTAGGCGGGTGCACCCCTGAGAGTCGTGATCAGCAGAGGGCAAGACAACTGTCAAATGAGAAGAGAGACTACGAGAACCCCAGAGCTGTCTCCCTGGACGTGGGGCGTTTCCTTCTCCAGCCCTACCCTGTTCTGCGGGTGGACTTGGCGGTACGTGGCCTCCTTCAGCTGTTAGCCTGAGGCATTCCCGACCTTGAGTTGGCGCTGTTGGGTCTCCTCGTCTTTCCTCAGGTTATCCCTTCCTCTTGGATCTGGTTTTGGGGCGCCCTGTTTGGCCCCAACCTCTGGGTCATCTCCATAGTTAACAAGCGGTTGCCGGGATCTTTACCCTCACAGAATCCCCTGGATTAATGCAGTCCTGATTCATCATTCAGGAGGAAGGGCTTCGTCTCCTATGTTCTGTCTGCTTCAGACCCATCCAGGTTTGGCCCCATATCATCAACTTTACTCATTTCACCAGTTTCTTTCCCTTTGTCTTAGGGTAGCACGCTCATTATCAATCATGCTTATCATTATCAAACAAAATGAAACAAAAACTCGCAAAGCTCCCCCTTGCCCTGAAGTCCCTTTTATTTGCTGCCACCGTCTACTGGTCACCCAAGCTGTAAACCATTAAGTTCTCCTTCACTGGCTCGTCCTTCCCTATCCAGTCAATCACCAAAACATGATTTTTTTTTTAATGCCCAAAGATTGCCTGTCTATGATTCTCACCAAGCCCAAGGTCATGTTTGCCTGTATTCCCTGCCTCAGTCTATTCCCCACCACAGTGTCTGCCCTCCGGTCACCCCGAGAGGGACCCTCTAAGATATACGCATGGCCAGGTCCTTTTGGGGGTCCCTGTCACCTACAAGACAAGTTCGTGCTGCTTGGTCTGGCAGACCCAGTGCTGCACAGTGCGGCCCTGCCCATCGAGTGCTGCTCCTGGTCTTGAAATTCATCTTCCAGCAGCGCTGCCCTGTCTAAGCTTCCTGTGGTCTGCACGGTTCCCGCTCCTTGCTGGGCTTGTGCCTTCGCCCTGCCTGCAGTCACTCTGGAGTAATTCTCCTCTCCCTTCATGTGGTACATTCTGCATTTGAACTGTTTCTCTAAAATTCTAGCCATTCGTGTCCTAGCCTCTCAATTTTTGTTATATCCACACGCCATCTGCTCTGTTTATATCTGATTTTTGTTTACATGGAATCACCTGAAAAATTAAATGTTAGGATTCACCCTAAGCAAGCATATCTTTGAAATTACAGATTTTATGTGTTTATGTTATCTTTTCATTAAAATAATTACATAGCTGTTCAGTGAATTTGTCTGGGTTCAGTTTATCCTGAGTATTTCTCAGACCTGGGGAAACACTGCTTTCAGGTGCTGTTCCACCCACCTGTCCTCTGGGAAGCTGTTTCTGATCTGCCTCCTCACTGTTAGCAAAAATACTGTCTAGCCTTCCTTCCACCCATTCTTATATCCGTCTGTTCATCTATTCAACCGAGTACTATTTATTAGTCACCTGCTGGATGCTGGATGCTGGATGCTGTAGGCCCCTGGGGGTGTAACCATGAGAGCTTAATTTGTGTTTTGAATTGCTTGCCCTGTTTCTCCCAGCTGGATCAGGAACTGTTGAAAGCAAGGGCAAGATCTTGTCAGTTTTATATCTTCAGCATCTATCATGTTTACTCATGGAATTAAAAGAATACAAAAGTCAGGATGTGTTGATTTGTTAATTTTCTCTTTCTTCCAGGTTTTACTTAAAAGACTCGGTCTGTTTCATAAATGAGACTTCTAAACATTGGTGAAGGCCACAGTAAAAGTTAATATGCTGACTTTTATTTTTGAAGATTTGTGATACCTGATATAAAAATAAACTGTCTTTTATTAATATTCAGTTTGATCTGCAGGAATAGCTTTGTTTGTTTGTAATCTGGTAATTGCTAGAACTAGCTCAGATACAAAGAAACCTGGAGTCAAATGTGTGTATATTTTAACCCAAACCAGTACTTGAGGCTGTGTGGATCAAACTTGGTTCAATTTATTGGATTAAATAGTGAGTGTAGCACAACAGAGGCACTCACAACTAGGTATACAACTATGTACCGGGGGACTTTGGGGAGAAGAAGAAGAAGAAAAAGAAGAAGAAGAGGAAGAAAAAAATAATGATTGCAGTGTTGAAACCAACAAGTACTACATGGGAATGCCAAAGGGCAAAAGTTGTTTTTCTTTGATTAGAGGAATTTGTGCGTTTATAATGGCATTTGTTCTATTTTGTGAGCCGAAGGGAGAGTGGAGGAACCGGAGACTCAAATCTCTAAGGCTTATGAGTTCAACAGTCTTGGGGAATTAAAAGAAAGAAGTGTTAACAGAATCCACTGGCACAAAGCTAAGGACCTGGGGAAACTTGGGGGCGTGGCAGGAACCCCGAGTTCAGTGGAGACAGATGTCAGTGCCTGGCGTTTGAGAGACTGTCTGCAGTGAAACAGGCCAGTCTAAGTGTGGAGGGTGGATTCTTGTACACTAGGCAACTGCAGAGGCGCGCCCCTTTTCACTGTGTTCAGGTTCATCATGTCTTAGTTTCGCACTGTGCCAGAAACCACTCAGCTAATTGTCGCAGGAGGCTCCCCATGCCCACACTCTGCAGGTTGAAGTCGTGCACAGCAGCAGGAGACGTGCGCTTCCATGGGGCTGAGGACACAGCCCATCTCCAAACACACCACCTGTCCTCTCTCCTCTGGCCTTTGTTGGGTCGTTGCCTCCACCGGGAGTGGGCTTTCTCCTCCATGCATCCCTTCAACCCAGCTCAGACTCTACCATTTATGGAGCTCTCCCTTATCTTCCCACTAAGAATGAATGAGTGATCGGCCCTTTCTGAATTCCTATAGTGCTTATTTTGGATTCTGATTAGACCACTCCTCTGACATTGTACTGCATCACAGATGGTCGTGCCCGTCTCTCCTGGTTGGGTGGAAGGCAGGTCTTTTGCCGATGCTCTCGAGTCTGTTGTTTACTTGGCCTGTCGGGATGGAGAGCAGATGATTTTCCCGCAGCCTCTGTCCCCCATGTTGCCAGGCTGCCCAGGCTGGCTTCCGGCCTTGACTCATTAGCTCTTTGCTTAGCAACCCGTGGGCACCCCGCCCCCTAAGACTCCGGCTCAGTGAGAAAGGAAGCTCCTTCAGATACGAAAAGCTGATCGGATCCAGTGAACGAGCATCTCCTCTGTTCTCCTTCCTTCTTTTTTTCCTAGCCCAAGAAATTTAGTCATCCTTTTAATTTTGATTTGTACTTTCAGAAATCAAATAATTTTATAAAACTTGTAGTGAAAAATCGCAGTCCTTGCCCTTTTTCTATGCCCCGGTGGCCACCTGTTTCGCTTTTTAGCTGTTGTTTTTGGGCATCATCCCCTCTATTCCCCCGTAGCTGAGAGTTCTCGACCTTCAGTAGTGCCTGTTGACGTCTTCATGAGGAAGGTGAAGACTTAGCTCTTTTATCCTCCACTCTTGCCTTCCCCTAGAGAATTTTGTCTACAATTTTTGGATAATCAGTATCCCTTAGTCCTATAATTGGAGCGATGTAAATATTATTTATAGCCGAGGCTCAGCGCCTGACTGAAGGGGATTGCAACTCCCCACCTCCTCTTGTGACCAGGAGAAACTGTGCCCACTTGCTCCAACGAGGGCAGCCTTCCCTCGGGGTCCAGGCTGCCCGTTTTCCCGTTTACGGTCAGTTAAGTGATATCGATGTGCTCTATAAATGTCCGCTCGTGTTATCACTTCGATGTTATAATTAGAGCCAAACCTCACTTCGTCCGGTGCTCCGCTGTACGTGTATAAATAGGCTCACAGGTGCCTTGGCTGGCATCTGCGTTTGGAGAAATAGATAAAGTCCAGGTGTATGTTGACATATTCAGCTTTTGCTGGATAGATTCTTCTCAGCACTGTACCTCACCAGGCAGAGGACATGTGTGTTGACAAGTCCTTGTTATTAGTAATTTTCTGTTATATTTCACCGGAGAGGCCTTCCAGCTTGTCAGTTGTAGGCATTTTAGCTTTTGGCAGCTTGGAAGTATTTCTGTCTTGGAGAAGTCACTTGCATGATCCATACACGCTCCTCAAACTGTGTTTTTTATCATTGTCCTCCTGGTCGAGACTTACCTGCTGCCAAAAGCCTGAATCAGGTCCTGACTCTGCCTTCCTGCTCTCTTCTTTAGTCTTCCAGGAAGCCTTCTGTTATATTATCCTTGATAGGCAAGGCTATTGATTTTACTCGTTTAAAAATACAGACAATCACTTAGAAGATAAAAGCTTGAGTGAGTCGTAAATAGGCAGGCTGGGCACTGGCTTGTGCAGTTGATGAGCCTGTGGGCAGACCAGCTTCATGTCAGAGTAAGCCATCCGCGAAAAGAGCGAAAAACCAGATAGCTGAAGGGAAGCGGGAAAACGACGGTTGTTTGTAAAAATGCCATTTTGGAGACTCCTACTAATTGGTAACCCTCATGTGTATCTGCCTAAGCTTTGTCACAGTTCAGAAGGGGCAGAGAGAAAGCCCGCGGTGAGGGGTTGCTCAGCACGAGGTGTGAGGCGTGAGCGCCCCCAGGAGCGGCTGCCCTGTGCCTTCTGCAGCCCTCGGTAACTGATGATGGCCCCTTCCTGCAGCCTCCCGTCCTTCGCTGGGGACCTCACGCAGTCTCTCAGAGCCTGCCGCTGAGATGCAAACTTCGTCCATCTCTGTCTAGAGTTTCCTCCAGGACAAAATGGTGGCCCAGAAAAACACTCCCGCAAACTTGTCTCATCCAGCGTGGAGGCAGAGTCGGGGTTAGACCGATCTGTGATTCTTTGCAATTCATCCTATGTGACGTAGTCAGAGTTAAATTTGGGTACCAAAGCGAGCTCTGCCTCTTATCAGCCTCGGGACCTTGCGCCAGTTATGTAATCTGTTTCCCCGTCTGTAAAAAGTGCCTAGCATCACCCACTTCACTCACGTTGTTGGCGAGTTTAAACGAAGCGATGTATGATTTCTTACTGCACTGTCCAGCCAAGTTGGTGGCCAGTAAATGGTAGGGGCTCTTACTGATATGACCATGGGCTAGTTGTTGCTCTTGAAATTGTCTTCTCATTGAAGAGGTGGTAGATACAGGATGCTGTGCTTGGCCGTTTTCATAAATGTTGATTTCTGTGCAAAGATCCACATTCGAGTAGGTCTTTGGCTCAGTGACCCTGGTTGTGGGAGGGCTCTCTCAGATGACATCGACATACATACCCCTGGGAAAAGTCTCCCCAAATTCTAGGCCTGACGTCAGAAGGAAATAAGCAGTATGCAGTAGCCTGAAGTCAAAGCCTTAAGGTTGGCCCCTGGTGCATTTACTGCGCCTGGGTTTAGTCTGTGCCTAGCCCCCCGGACCCCTCGGGAGGAAGCCGGGCATCTGCTTTCCACCCCTCATTCCATCCCTCTTGCGCTCGGTCTCCACGGGGAGTGTGAATGCATGCTCCCTCTTTCTTCACTGCTGTCAACTTGAGTTTTCAGGGTTCTGCTGTTTTTTCCTAATGTAGACAAAACCTGTTATCCTGAGTCCCTCTCTGCTGCCAGAAATCACGTTGGACTGCTGCCCACAGGAAACACTAAAGCTTATTGTGCTAATGGCATTATTTAGCAATGTCTAGATGACTCTCTCTTATTTTAAGGCCCAGGAGAAGCTAGAAAATAATAATAAAGGCAGGAAACATTTATTTTTTTCCTTGGGTAGGGAGAACAAAGCTCATATGAGCAGAGCATTCTGTAAATATTTTGTTAGTTCAGCTGGCTGGTTATTAATCCATTCTGGTTTTTTGTGGGAAATGACAGAGGTGTTTTTTTTCTTTTTTAATGGGCCATAGGAAAAAAAATAATGTTTGAATTTGCTGAATAACCTCCTGTCGTTTGCCAAGCCAGATATGACTTGTCAACTCCCCGTATGAAGTCTGTCCTGTCCGCCAGGAGTTGGCGTGCTTACTACTCTGTTGGAGCCGCTTAGTTTCAAAAAAAAAAGCTGCACACAATTCAGTTGCTTCTGAAAAAAAGAAATGGTATGGTTTTAAAAAGGAAGTGATTGAAGGATTGTAGATATTTTGATCTAAGTTTTCTGCCAACCACTTGGGATGGCTTCTGAGTGGCCTTGCCTGGAAGACGTCTTTCTTTATGTCGATCCTTTCTCTGTAGCTCTATTCTACAACGTCAGATTTAATCCTCTTTTCTCTGTCTGCCAGTTGGCGTGCTGTAGTTGGTCTAAATATTTATAGATCCTGCCAGTGCATATTTGTCTTTCAGGCGGTTGAAACATTTGTTGACTTGGAGCCTTGGGGGTAAGAGGGAGAGTGTGTCTGGCCAGTTGAGAGTGAGGTCTCCAGAGCAGATTGCCTTAGTTAGAATGCTGGCTCAGTCACCCACCAGCTGTGTATCCTTGGGCACGTGACTCAGCCTCTCTGTGCCTCAGCAGTCTCTTCCTTGGGATGATCTATACAAAAGCAATGATAATATTTACTTCAAAATGTTGTTGTGAGTGCTGGCCTGTAGAAGAGCAGAATTAATGTTGCCTGGCATAAGCGTTGTTTCCTGATGGAGAACTCAGAAAACCGTGAGGGACACTTGCAATGTAGGGGATTTCTTATTATCTCTAAAAGGTAATGATTGCTTGGAGAAAACAGGATTTTGAAATAGCGCTTAAATGTGGTATTTACAGATCTGTGTCTTACCATAATTTTCCCCTGGCCTGTGTTCAGACTGTCTTCTTTCTAAGCGTCATCAGGACCATTTGGTGAAGATGAGGCTGCACAGATTTTGGTATCCACATTTCTTCAGCGTTTGAGTTGTGATTAATACTTGCTGCTTCCTTTCCTACCTTTTATAAGGTGCTTTAGACATTTTGTGTGTAGACAACATAAGAATCAATTTGTTTTGGCCGCAAGTTCAGTTTTTCTGGCATGAAGCTCTATTTATTATTCATAAAATAAAATAGCGAAGGTGCAGACCCAGCATCCATACTGTTCCAAATCGGAGGGTCCTTGTGCTCGGAGGCGTTCGTAGGCCAACTTGCGGGATTCATTTTCATTTAGAGGCACAAGATGGGAGTTCCTAGGCTACTTAAAGACAGCCTGTAATGGCTCGGAATATCTGGAAGCTACACGGTAACTGGCTCAGGAGGCATAATCAAACGCTCCAGACCTTCACAAATTATTATTTCTAATATAATTTCACCACTTGGTTTAGTTCTGTTTGTTGGTGACATAAACGCTTTTAGTATGTTGCAGTATGGGTGCTGCGTACAAAGCAGGTGAAGAACATTTCTTGTTGTCTTCTTGAAGGAGGAGGAAAAAGGTGAATGAAGTGCAGTCTGGGGTTGCCCTGGGTTAAGTCAAAGGGGCCCCTTGCAGCGGGAGGCTGAGAACGTTCCCCTCCTGAGCTGCTTTCAGAGCAGCTGCGCAGTCTCCAGAGCCGGGGCAGTGCGTCTTGAGGGGTGTGGGAAGTTCTCCTTCCATCTCTGTTCCCTTGAGATCTAGCATCAAAGACTCATGTGCTCGGGCCCTTTTCCAGCCCTTTCAGGAGCGTCTTGGTCCCTGCCTCCCGCCAGGCAGAGAAGGGGAGTGCAGCAAGCCGGGAGTCACCTGTGTCCCTGCGCTCCTGCCCTGAGCTGGGCCTCTACCCGCTGTGCGTGTGCTGCCCCGCAGCTCCCGGAGGGGTGGGAATGAGATGAATGGTGCATGTGGAACGAACACAGTTGTGGCGCAAAATAACTAATCCCTATTAGTAGAACTTCTTTGATTTCTCCAAACTGAGGTAATTTAATTGTATTCCCCTGTCCTCTCCTGCACCCCCCCACCCCCCCGCTGACCCCATGGGCCTGTCTTAGAAGCCGACTCGAGCACTTGGTTTGCAAAGGAGCATCCTGCTGTGTGCTGGGGCGGCATTGCTGTTTAGAGGTTGTGCCCACAGGATCGGGACACCTCCTGTCACTGATCAGGTCTGGGGGCCGTTGGGGACAGGGCGGACGAAAGTAAGCAGAGAGTGAGGGCGGAGGTGATGCTGTGATGCTGTGCTTTTTACTCACTTGCTCCATGGCTCAGTTAATTCCTCAGTTTTAATGAGCAGATTGGGTTGAAAATTATCTAAAGTCCTTTCCTCCTTAGATTTTTCAGGCTCTTTTGGCAGTTCTTGTAGTGTCTTTCTAAAATGTTCCTCTAGTCTCTGGGTCTAGCAATGTGTTGTAAAACTGTGTAGATGATGGCCCGGCCCAGTGGCGCAGCGGTTAAGTTCGCATGTTCTGCTTCGGTGGCCCAGGGTTCGCTGGTTCGGATCCCAGGTGCGGACAAGGCACTGCTTGGCAAACTGTGCTGTGGTAGGCATCCCACATATAAAGCAGAGGAAGATAGGCGTGGATGTTAGCTCAGGGCCAGTCTTCCTCAGCAAAAAGAGGAGGACTGGCAGCAGATGTTAGCTCAGGGCTGATCTTCCTCAAAAAAACAACAACTGTGTATGCATGTGTGTTTCTTTTGTGTGGAGCAGTGGAACCCGTTTTTTCCATTGAGAGCTAAAGTAAAAGCCTAGTGGATAAATCGGTGAACATGTACCTTTGAATGCAGGGGGAGTTGGCCCACCTCCTCAAGGTATGCCTTGTTGCCCCCAAGGTATGTCTGTGATCCCCTCTGACTAAGGAATACAGTTTGAAAACTGTATGGTTCTTGAAGAACTGTGTTCTAGAATAAGCCTATCCTTATTGCGACGTCGCAACCACAGGCTTCGTAGACATTTTAGTAACAGAGCCAATGAGCGGACGTTTAGACGTCGAGATGAGACACTGGGGAACGAGGAGAATGTTGCCCGTTGGATTTGGTCCCTTTCCTTTGGGCAGTTACAGTATCAGGACATGCAGAACGCTAGTCAGAGCACCATCACTTCAAGCCTGGGCTTCCTCTCTGCTTTAGAGCCTCCTTACCATCCCTGGTCTGTGGTGGGGCCAGCAGGGCTGTGTGTGGCTGTGCCCTGGGGTTTGCCTCTTGACCCCCAGCTCCTCAGCCCCTTCCTGGGACAAGGTGAGTCAGATGCCTTTGTAGGCTGGAGTGTTTAAGACAGACGACCTCCAGGAAATCTAGACTCTCCAGGAACTTTATAGTCAGTGCTATATTCGAATGTGTCCCCTTTCTGTGACTTAGTTGGAATACCAGTTACAGCTGGCCCTTCGTGTCCCCAGGTTCCACATCTGTGGGTTCAAGCAACCGCTGATCGAAAGGCCTACGGTGGTTGCATCTGTACTGAACATGTACAGACTTTTTAAATTGCCAGTATTCCCTGAACAATATAATATAACAACTATTTACATAGCATTACATAGTATTAGGTATTATAAGTAATCTAGAGATGATTTAAAGTATATGGGAGGATGTGTGTAGTTATATGTAAATACTATGCCATTTTATGTAAGAGACTTGAGCATCAGCAAATTTTGGTACCCTCGGGGGTCCTGCTACCAATAACCTGAGGATACAAGTATGCGCTCCAGGCAATTCTAAAATGGGCTTAGAACACAGAGGGAGCCAACGGGTCATGAGTCAGTCCAGCCATCCAGCCTGCAGGTATGCATGTGGGCCAGAGAGCCCCATGGAGTTAATTCATGTAACTGCTGAAATATCTGCTTTTCTTTGATTGGCAGTGCTTTCCTGTTTTATAGATATTTGGTGTGCACTCACATGTTTTATTTATAAGAGTTAAATTTTTTGATGAAGATACTTATTTTCCTATCTGATCTATGTATTTACGTATATATTAAATATGTGATTATATGTATTTATTATCAGCAATAAATACATTTATTTACCCCAAATAAAAGCATTTGGTAGTGCCTTGGAATGGAATGACAAGGAATGCACGGCTCCCCTAAGGGTTTTAATTTATTTGAGTCCTGGTGTTGGGGTTTGGTGAGTGAGTGAGTCCTGGGGAGTGATCACACAGCTGTCCTTGGGAACAACGCTCTCTGTGATGTGCTGTGAACACCTGGCTTTCCTTTGGACACAGGCACTCCTTCTGAACTGTGATGTATTTTTCTTCTTGCCTGTAAGATTGGAGGAGAAACTCTCTGATCTGAGGTACATTGCCCTGGGAAATACTTTTGAAGAGATTTCATTTACCAAAGGCTTAAGCAAAACAGATTTGGGTAAGATGACCTCATAATTTATTATTCAAACTGGGACACTTTTGAGAGTGACAAGGGGCATTAATTTTAATTACACTGGGACTGCAGGAGTGAACTGGGTCTGTCCTGGGCAAACCAGGACATGCATTCACCCTAAGATAGGGACACTCTGGGTAGTCAGAATAGAAATTTCAAATAACCCAAATCTTTTCAAAGCACAGGACTTAACTAAAACCTTAAAATGAGCCTCCAGACAGGCTCTAGCTTGTCCCTTTTTTGTTTTTTAAAGGTCGGCACCTGAGCTAACAACTGTTGCCAATCTTCTTTTTTTTTAAATTCTTCTCCCCAAAGCCCCCCCAGGTACATAGTTGCATATTTTAGTTGTGGGTCCTTCTGGTTGTGCTATGTGGGATGCCGTCTCAACATGGCCTGATGAGTGGTGCCATGTCCGTGCCCAGGATCCGAACCAGTGAAACCCTGGGCTGCTGAAGCGGAGCGCGCGAACTTAACCACTTGGCCAGAGGGCCGGCCCCTACCTCGTCCGTCTTTGAAGTGAATGCTGCTGTGATTAGGATTGGCGTCTACTGTGGGCCGATTTATTGAGCATCTGCTATGTGTTAATACTCTGCTCATCTCTAGGGGCTTCTTCCATCAGCCACTTAAAAGAGCTCATTGCTTTTCCAAACCAGAGTTCAGCCCCAACGCATTCTCTTTCTGCTCTGTGGATTCCCTGTCTCGTTCAGGTTCCTTCATGACGCCTTTGACTGTTTTAATCATCCTCTTCTCTCCCTTCGATAATCTCTATATCTTACCTCTAGATTATATGGAACCAAATCCCTTTTTTGTTGTGCGGCAGATATTCCAGTCACTTCATGGGATTTGTAAGCACTCTAAGGGAGTTCGAGTCATTTTCTGTGTTTTGGTCAACCACAGCGTTTAGCTTACTGTTGGGGGTATGGTGGGTCCATCTACCCAGTCTTAAAAAAGTAATAAACACCTTATTTTTGTAGATGACTATAATAAATGATCATTTTTCCCTATTCAAAATACCACTTCTGGTGTAGTTGTCCTCACATTAGATTATGCTCAAAGGTAAGACATCTACGACAAAGTCAACATTTATCTTTATCCTGAGGGCGTTATTATCTTTATCCACGTCCGTGTCCACTACGCTGGTCCTTGGGTTCCCACCTCCCCAGACTGAGTTCTCCGAGGTTCGGGATGCATCTGGCTCCTTCCGTTCTACATGTTGGGGGTCAAGCATAGCCTGCTGATCCCTGTGTGTTTAATGACCAAATGACATTGACTTGGATTCGTTTTCGGGGAGCACGTTGATCTTCAGAGCCATTTAATTCTACATGTCATTTTCTGAACTATGTTATACCCTTCCTCACCCTCCTTGGAAAATGCCTGTGTGGGAGAGATTAAGGATGTGTCTTGCACGTGTGCATGTTGGAGAGACCAAAAGAAAAAAAAAAGGTGGAGGTGGTAGTGATGGTGGAGGTGTGTTGACAGCCACTGTTTTATACTAATGGCAAAGCTAGTTTCTAATCTAATTGGATATGAGGAATTTGATAAATATTTGCTGAACTGAATGAAACTCATGGTCAAGTGTAGCCTGCCTAGAATTGTGGAGGGCGGGGGGGTCGGTGGTGAGGGAGCCAAACCAAACGGCCCCCGTTGGTAGGTAGTTCACTGGTGTGTGAGGGAGAAATGGCCGTTCGTTTTCATACATCACTTCTGTGAGGGAGTTTGGTGGTTTACCTTCAGAATAAAGCCAGAATGCCCAGAAAATTCCTTAAGCCAGTGTGGTCCCTGGACCCAGGAAAGCAGCATCAGCATCAACTGAGAGCTTGGTAGAATTGCACATTCTCAGAGATTGCCACAGACCCCTGCCCCTGAAGCAGAAACTGAGGGTGGGCGCAGGGATGCATGTTTTAACAGGCATGTTAAAGTTAGAGAACCACTGGTAAACCAACAATTTTTAACAGCATTAGGTTATGAAGACCTTTCAGAATTTGATGAAAGCCAGAAAGCTAGAAAAATGGACAAGCACATTTTATACCATAGCGAGGGATTTGGGGACCCCTGACTGAGCACTCTGACATGAACCAGGCATTTTAGTTTTCCGAACAGCTCCTGTTACAGTTATTAGATGCTAGGTCGCACACCAGTGACTGGTAGGTTGTGAGAATTTCTCCTTCCTCTCTAGTAGCGTGTGTACCCTTGGCCTGTTGTCCCCCCTCAGCCTTTTTCATGGAGCCCTCCCACCCCGAGATCTCTGCAGACGTTAACTCTGGGCCGCGTGCTGAATGTCAGCGTGGTGCTTGCGGGCTGCTCCTGACACCTGTCGCTCAGCCACAGCCTCGGCGTGGCGGAGGCTTCTGGCCGTCCCCCATGCAGCCAGAGCGAAGGAAATTCTGTGAAGGCTACTTTACTTGAAACAACTTAAGTGTTTTGTTTTGCTTTTTAATTTTCTCAGGAATGCATGGTCAATGTAGACAAACTAGAAACTGCAGACAAGTGGAAAGAAGAAAATAAAGATTGTTGGCCAATTTATCCTCGGGTAACCAGTTATTTTCTTGTAAATGGTAAGATGTGAAAGAAGAGGCACTTGGGGACTTTGACGCTAGAGGGGAGCTTATGCCTCCTGGTTCTGCACTAGGATAATAACAATAGCAATAACAGTAATACCAATGTTTGTTGAGTTTTTATAAGATGCCAAACACTGTTGTAAATTCCTTATTTATATGAACTCATTAAAACCTGACAGCTAGTGTCTGAGGTTAGTGCTGTTAATGTGTCGCAAGTAAGTGAGGACGGTGAGACCAGACAGTGAGGACAGAGTGGTTAACCATCTTGCCCAAGGTCACGCAGCTGGTGAGGATTTGAACTGAGGCAGGGAGAATGCCATGGTTCTCTGCCTTAAACAGGTGCCTGCTGGTCCCCTGGGATGAGAAATTGCTGTAAATTGCTCTTGGGTGGTTGGGGTGGAGAGGAGACCATGGCTGAAGGTGTTGGGGTGGAGGGATGAGAAGTAGGAAACTCCTCATGGCTCAAGTGGGAGCAGAGATGGACCAGCAACTCAGGATGTGCCCAGGTCCTGTGCGCTTAGGGCTGCCCAGCACTCTCTGATGATGTGGCTGATTGTCAGCCTTGCCTTGACGTCTCTCCCAGGCCTTTGTCATCAACATGTGGAACTGCTGCCCGGGATGCCTGCTGCTTGGAGCCTTCCCACCCTCCCTGACAATGACGGGCATCTGTGCAGTTTCAAACTGGATGACTTTACATTCCGTGAGCTGGACCCTCACAAACAGCTGGATCCAGAAGGGAATGTACCACTGTGGCGGTCACAATTTGTTACCCTAGTGAGGACTGACAGAATTGTTCTGGGTCACTAAGCCCTGGAGTAATGTTTGTTTGTCAGATTGCTGTGTCCTTTGATTGTGAGTTTAATGCCGATTGGTTTATATCAACTTTCCAAAATGTCACGAGCTTAGCCTGTTTCATCACTAATTTAATTTTCCTTAAGATTATTTCCCAGAACACTAAGTGGAAATTTTTTTCTTTAATGTTGTTTGAAAGAAAGAATCCAAGAGCAAATTGATTGAATACACTCAGTGCCTAGGCTCATGGCTGAGAGATGAGTAATGCAGGAGTTGAGGATGAGGGTTGAGTTCCTGGACTCGGAGCCTGCCTCCCCCGCTTATCAGCTGAGACACTTGATCCGTCTCTTAAAGGGAATTAACTCTCTGGTCCCATGGGCTGGTTCTAAGAGGTCAGTGGGGTACTCACAGAGCACACGTGCAGCCTGAAGTATGGTAAGCCCTCATAAATGTGTGTAATTGCTAAATCCTAGAAGGAAGGTACCTGTGGGCAGAGGCTGAGCTCCCCTCCCACTGCCCCCGGCCCCCCACCCACTTTGCAGCTTATCTAGGTGACTTTTCCGTGTCAGCTTTTAAAGCTCTGCCTTTTCTTTTGAATAGCTGCACACCATCCCATTGAGGGAAAGAATCGTGATGTAGCCGTTTCCCTGTTAAGGGATATTTGGATTATTTCGTGTTTTCCTCGTCATTATAAGCATTTCATACTCTTATTTCCTCCCTCCCTTCTACGTTCCCCTCAAAGCTGTGAGGCTGTGTTTTGAGTGCCTTCGGTCCCACTGCTGTCACTGTTTGCATTATCTGGTAAACACTTGTTGCGGGGAGTATCAGGAAGGGTTTTTGCACATTTCACATAAATTTCCATAATAATTTTAAATAACTTAATTACTGGACATGCCTTCCTGTCAGTTGAAGAACTGAACTCTCTTCACGGGGGCAGCAGGAATGTGTTTTGTCGGATAAGAAAGAGGAAACCGCCAAAGAGCTTTTATTGAAAACCTTCTGTGGCCCGTCTCTCAGAAATCCAAATCTGACCCCATTAGCTGGTGTGTAATTGTGTGGGTGCACGAAAGCCGGCAGGGAGCGTGTTCTCATTTCTATTCGAGGGAGTGCCTTTTCCCTGAAATCGTTCCTCCTCAGATTGCAGCTTAATTTGTGTATTTAAACCTTCTGTCAGTCATAACCACTGTGGGAAGTGGCGGGCTCCTGTCTGGTCATAACCAATGTGGGGAGCGGCGGGCTGCCCTGCCTCCCTGCCAGCCCTCCACCCCCGGGAGCCCCCATAGCCTCTTCTCCAGCACCTGCGAGAGGAAGTGCTGAGAGCACAGACCACGTCTCGGCGCTCCTGGGCTCAAACGTGCCCCCCCCTCCCCGCCCCGGGGCAATGGGGGAAAGGGGGTTTCCCATCACACTTGGGATGAAGTCCAGACTTTGACCCGGGCCTGCATGTCCCTGTGTGAGCTGGGTGGCCTCTGCCTGGTTCCCTGACTGTTCTTCCAGTGTTCTCAGCCTCACTCCTTCTGTTGCAGCTGCAGTGACCTCATTGACCTTGCTGCTCCTCCTCCAGGTCAAACCCGTCTTGGAATATTTGCCTATGCCCTACCTCCCTCTTCCTCTTCCTCATTTCATTCAGGTCTCCTCTTCTGAGCTCGTCTTCATCATGATGGCTCCAGATCGCCTCACCCACTGGGCTCTCCCGTTAGCGTCTGTCCCCGCTCTGCCCGGTGGGTCTTCGCTGCCGACCTCCTTGTTCTGCTGTGTGGGTGGGTCATGGGCCTGTTGTGCGTCTTCCCCCAGGATGAGGCTCCCCCAGCCTCAGTCGCTTTGGTGCTTTCCTCAGTTACTGCTGCGTCCCCAGCGCCTAGAACAGTGCCTGGCACAGTGGAAGTACTCAGCAAACACTTGTTGAACTAATGCAGGAATAAAGGAAGGGGGCATACTGTGGAATACAGTTGTGATGCTGTATTTTGAGCCTTTAGCCTGAATATTAATCACAGAAACTAAGCATCACTCTTCTCACTTTTTAAAGTAAAGAGTTCAGAGAAACTCTTAGTCTTTGTTTATTTTTCAGAGTGTAGACATGTAGTTTCTGAGAACTTTTCAAAAAAGAAGTCCCTAGGACTGATTTCTCATCTTTGAGCATCGCTGTCTTCTGCTTTTTCTTTGACTCTTGTGTTTCTATCTGATGTCATGAAAGCAGTGCTGAGTCTTCGTTCTCGTTTCCCAGCTGCCCCCCGGCAGACCCCCACGTCCCTCAGCCCCGCTCAGTAGTCCTGACTCTTTCACAGTAGCTTCAGCGTTCTTCCGCTGGAGGAGCCGGGAGCCCTCGCTGGCTCACTGCAGACCAGCCCTCTCCATAAGGAGGGATCTGAGCAGTGGTTTCACACTGCTTCTTGGCTGGCTCCTGGGGGGGGGCCAAGGGCTTCCGGGGGTGTGTTCCAGGGAGGCTGAGGGAGTCTCACCTCTGTCCAATCCACAGCGGTCCTGTTTCTGTCTGTCCGATGTGTTCGTGTTCCCTGGAAGATTCTGTTTGCATCAAAGTTTCTCCTGACGAATATAAAAAGTCGGAACACCTCTGATCCATAAGCGTCTCTTCTTTTTTCAGGGACTAATGGGAGGGCTTGCAGCAGACTTGTGTCCCTGAGAATTGAAGGTGGCAGACAAAGCATGGGCATCTTCTGCATGAGTCTGACTGCTTCCGATCCAAGGAGACGTTTTTGGCTGTCTGTGCCTTGAGCTTAACGCAACATTTCCTGAGCTGCTGGCATAGGTTTTACTTGGCAGTGTCCACAGGTGCCCTTGGCGGTGGCGGCATCTTACTCTGCCCTCTTCCAGTTCCTCCTTCGTGCATCTGTTTGTGGTACAACACTGCAATGGGAACTTGATGGTGAAGGCTGCTCCTGGCGCTGTGAGTTTGGGGAAGGAAGGCTTATCTGATTTCTGTTAAATAATTAAATTTCCCTTCACATCCTCAATTTTCAAGGCATTCAAAATCCTCTGTTAAAATGAGAACAGGAACTTATCAAGTCAAAGTGTAAACACATTTGTGAAATATTGGAACCGTATCACTGAGTATCTCTGGAAATCCCAAACATCAGAAACTTCCAGGCTCCTGTTCACAGTACCACCCAGATGGAAAGCGGTTTGCTGTTGAGCGGATGAACTTAACACTGAATACAGGTTGCCTAGACTCTGGACGTTGTTAAAATTATATTTGCACAAAAGCAGTTGTATAATAGTAGAATCCCTTTTTGTTTTGCTTGCATTTTTGCCTTCCACCTTAGTCTCAGCTATACCACATGGGGGGCTGCTGCATGGCATTTTCCTTGAATATTCTTTTGTGTTCTGGTACCTTGAAGAGGCTGAGTAAATGAAGGAGTGACTGGGTAAGGGATGTGAACGAGTCAGTGTAAAGGGACTCCAGCCAGGGAAGAGCTTTGGGACTTGGTGGCTTGGGCCTGGGAAGGATAATGCCATGTAGGCAGGGGCCATAGGCTGCCTGGTGAGGAGAGAGTCAAGAGTGGGAACAGAAAAGTGCTGCAGACACACCGTGAGGAAGAGCTCCCTCCTCCTGGGCAGGAAGTGGGGCGCTGACGCCCAGTGCGCAGTAGGATTCTGTAGCTCTGATCAACTCCCTCCTCACTTGAAGTCAATCTAGTGTCTCCCCTGGTGCTTTCAATGTGATTTAAAATGAATTTTAGGGAAAATTAGGATTTCTTTCACAGCTAACATGGGTGAGATTATGTCACTGCTGTAAAGTACAAGAGAACTTTTATCATTAAATTTTGTCTGGCCATTTCACTCTAGAGTGTATTTCTTGCATGTTAGAATTTCTTACATTCTTTAAGTGAAAAGTTCAGCTTGACTGTTACTGGTGCCATTAACTAAACACTTTATGGAATATATGCCTTAAGTCAATAATCTTAACTGGGAGCTTTTTGCTTCTTTTGTTCTTTTTGACGTTCGGCTGTGAAAGGATTGTACATTTAGGGAGGCATAAAAATAATGGTGCTATTAAGGAAATGGCAATAATGGAAATACTTATGAGAAAAGGAATTTAAATGCATAACTTAACCACATTCAAGTAGCTAGACGTGAAACCTCCTTTTCTCTTTAAAAAGAAACTATACCAGGTTTATATGACACTTTTCTCTTCTTCTACTTAACCCTAAATTCTAAGCAATTATTGTTGGTTATTTCCGAGAAATGTTACTTGTGAATCTGGTAGTCATTAACAGTAGACCACGTGCAAACCACAGAGGAGAGCCTGGGTGCTTGTTTACGCGTAAACAGTTTCCTATGGCAATTTCTCTATCGTAGTGTGGGAACTTAAGCGCTAAGCAGAGTAATAAGAAATGAGCCTTGCTAAATAATGAGCGTGTTTGGCATAATGCTCTGAAGGAAGCAGCTGTCATAACATAGCTCTTCTGGATAGTGTCTTCATTTCTTTGCATCTAGATTGTTGTATCAACTGCATTGCTGAGTGCTTACGAGATGCTCTGTGACCCTGGTTAGTTTATTCATTTCTTCAAACCCCAATAAAATGGAAATGAGTATTTTTCCTCCCCTCAATCTTGTGCTTTCTTAGTAAAATCTCAAGGAAATAGCTTGAAAAGCTCTATTTTAAGATGCATTAGGTCATAGTCTTTATCTGAATAGCAGGTATAATTCTCTTTATGTTTTGACTTGGCATGTTTTCCAGAAGAAATATTAGTAAAACGTTTTTTAAAGTCATCTAAATTCAATTAAATAATGTGGATGTTTTAAGCTGTAGAAAATATGTCCCCTGAGAGTAAGTTTTTAACATTTGTTACTAATTTTAAAGTCAGTTTTCAGCAGAACTGCTGTGAATCACGGACTGTTTTTACGGAGCCTAATTCATTAAAGAGAATTCAGGCTACATTAATGACGTGGTGACTGTCCTCGTATATAGTCAAAGAAGGAGAAAATATTGTGAGCAAACTGTCGTCCGTTTTCTGTGCTAGGTTACACGATTTGTACAGAAATAGAGACTTTGGATTATTCCTGCCCCGGTCAAAGGCTTGTCCTCGGGCAGGGCCATCACAGCAGTTCTAAACGGATCCTTCTGGATGGCTCCATCAGGTCACATTCTCAACCTCATTCCCATTAGCGGGTGTTCTCTTCAGGATGTCACCAAGGCTGAGCAGAGCCTTTCAACAGACTTTCAAAATACATTTCTCTTAACCTGCGAAGCATCTATCAATGAGCCAGCAGTGTTTATAGAGCATTTGTTCTCTGCAGAGATCTATGACCAGGTGAAATGTAGGAAGAGTCAAAGAAGTAATTCAAGATGGTTGTACACCTAAATATAAAACTGAAACCGTAAAGATTCTAGAGGAAAACATGGAATGTCTCCTCAACCCTGGATAGGCAACCATTTCTTAGGATACAAAATACACTCACCATAAAATAAAAAATTAATAAATTGTACCTTATCAAAAATTAAGACTTCCATTTTTCATTAGACACCATTAAGAAAATGAAAGGCAAGCCACAGATTGGGAGAAAATATTCACAATGCATATCTCTGTTAAAGGACTCAGACTGCTTAAAGAACTCTCGTAAGTCTGTAATAAAATCACAACTCCGTTACCAACAAAGGGCCAAAAGACTTGAACAAACAATTCACAAAAGGAGATGTTTAACCAAGGAACACATGAAAAGATGCTCAGCATCATAGTCAACAGGGGAATGCAAATTAAAATGATGAAGTCCTATTTCACACCCATTAGAATGGCAAAGAACAGCTACACTGAAACCAAAAAAAACGACAGTCCTAACTAACTGTTGACAAGGAAATGGAACAGTTGTTGCTTTCATACATTTTTGGTTGGAGTGGAAAACAGCAAATCTACTTGGAAAACAGTTTGGTAACTTCTTATCAAGTAATTTAACTCCTAGCTGTTTACCTAAGAGAAATGAAAACGTACGTCCATAAAAAGACTTTTACTAGAATGTTCATAGCAACTGTATTCAAAATAGCCAGAAACTGGGAACGGCCCAGCTGTTCATTGTTAGTTGATAGCAGGTTAAATTGAGTAAATTGTGCTGTACTTATAGAATGCCACTCGGTGATCAAGAGGAATGCTCCCTGCTAGTAATATGGATAAACCGCAAAACACGTTGCATGAAAGAAGTTGGACTCAGAGGGGTATATACTGTGTGATTCTATTTGAATCCAGTTCTACTGCAGGTGAACTAGGCTCTAGTGACAGGAATCGGGCTTGGGGACACGGGTGACTGGAAAGGAGCACAGGGAACTTTTGCGATGGAAATATTATGTTAATTGGGGTGGTCATTACATGGTGTCAAAACTCACTGAATTTACCTTTAAAATCTGTTTTCCATTTTATTGTTTGTAGTTTATACCCCAACCTAAATTAAGTGGGGAGAAAAGTCAAGGGTGTCAGCTGTGAGCTTGGAGCAGTGAGGACGCTGAGCAGACGTGAAGCAGATACTAGACTACGGGGAAATGGCGGAGGGTGTTGAGAGGGTGGCGGAGGAGGCAGGGAGCATCCACCGTGTGAGCTCTCAGGCAAAGGCCATCAAGCAGCAAAGGCTTTCGGGGCAAGAGATGGTTTTGTCATGTTTTGAAGATGGAAGTTGGTAAATGTGGTCAGAGGTTGGGGATTGGTGGGAAAATATTCCAGATAGGGTCAAGGTCTCAGGTCAAGAGGTCAAGATAGTAAAAGAAGACATGTTTGAGGTCAGTAAGCATAGTAGTGAAGTTGTTGCCCTGTTCACTGCATGGGTTCCCACCTCACACTGCTGTGTCCTTGCTCTCTTTCAAGACTCGGCCTAATTCTTTCTTCCTTCCCCTACGAGCTCCAGCACGCAGTGTTCTTTCCCTTTTTCTGAGCTTCTGTTTTAACCCCACAGAGGAGCACTTAATTTTTCCCAGTTTGTGTCCTGCATGTTACGTGTTTGTCTTCTCAGAAAGTGTTTCCCCCGGGAGGTAGCTGTTCCTCCAAGGCCCCAGGTGAAATGCGGGTCCACAGTCTAATGCTGAGTACGATCCTCTGCTACGTTAAGTGTGTGCTGGAGGTTTTAATGTGTATGAGTGTTAATGGCTGTAGTTTTTCACTGTCAGCCATGCACCAGGCGTTATGATAACTATCACAGTAGACGTTCTGGGGAGGTATTTTTATTCTCTTTTTACAGAAGCGTCAAGTGAGCAGGCAGAGGTTAAGTGACCAGCGGGAATTTGACACTCTCTCTCAGCTTCCGCTGTTCTTGTAGTCATCAAACCACTAAACCGTGTTACTGATAAATACGATGATAAGGGTGGTGACGTCAGTAAACATGGATGCACTCTTTTTTTTTTGTCATGACAGTCATTCGTGGGCACTCTGTGCATATTAATTCATTTAATTTCTGTGACAAGGGGGGAGAGCGAGGCATAGACTCATTAAGTCAGTTTATCAAGGTCATAGCAGAGTGGGTGGTGGAGTCAGGCCTTGAAACCAGCTAGTCTGATCCTGGAATGCGTGCTTTTGCTCTTTATCATTATGCTGTCTTGCTGCCTGGCTCTGTAGTTTGAGGGCTGGCTGTCTCCCTTCAGGAGAGCACAGCATGCAGCCTTTCCGAGGTGTGTTAGGAGTGGGTTTAGATAAGCTGGGGATGCAGAATGTTGTGTCCAAGACATGTAGTTGTTGAGGTCCTCCTTCCTGCCACCTATCCATGAAATGTTGGCCGAGACACTTTACCAGCTCCTCTGTGTAGGAGGCTAAGACACGGCCCGTTCTTTCGAGGACTAATAGGCTGGGGCTGGGTGTCTTTGTACTCATGTGGCTTCTCAAGCGTTTAAAAATTCTCATGCTGCTTGAACCAAACCCGAAGCCGGACCTGCCTGGCAGTGTCTTAGAGTTACGGTTGATGAAGGAACATCAGTTCAGAACTCTTAGCAACCCACCCCCAACTCAGAAGAGAGGCCCTGCCGCAGCACCGGGAGATGACGCAATGAGCGCGCACGACGTATTTTAAGATAAAATAATGCACTTAAGACAGCTGTGTATCCTTTCCTAAAAATGATACTGTCTTCGTGGGGTGTTTGTGGGTGAACCAGCTGCCTGCCTCGGGCGGTGCTGGCGGGGCCAGCTGCTGTCTCCCAGCTCTGCACAGGCTCAGTGGGAACAGGACAGCTGCTCGCCGCCTTAGGTTTCTTTTCATCTCAGGGGAGAGCCTTTCTCTTCCTCTTTCCTTGGCTCTAGAGGTGGCGCGGGCAGGGAAGGGCAGCGTGCTCCTGTGCAGAAACACCGCTGGGCAGTTTCGGGGCAGGAGGCAGAGGGTGGTGAACACAAGGGCTGACGCCAAGATGTTTAGCTGAGCTCAGTGTCGTTTTCAATTTTCTGTTTTTGTCATCAGTACAGGCAGGGCCATCAGCTCCTAACGAGGGTTGGGTCAGGAATTCGGAGCACGTCAGTAAATTTTAGTTGGCTCCTGATGAGAATAGGATTCCTCTACATCTCTCTGAAGAAAATAAAAATGTAATCTAATGAGCTCTGCCCAAAGATGGTTGTTAGAACTGAGTAAGTATCATTTCCTAGAGGAGAAAGAGTGAAGCTGTAAAGGTTTGTCTGTGTGCCTATTAGAATGTAGCTCCACGAGCTCAGGACTCTGCTGCCCGCAGAGTCCCCCTAGCATCTAGAATCCTGGTTGCCACGTGGTAAGGAATCAGTGTTTGTTGACTGACTGACTGACTGACTGACTGAAATAGCTCTAGAATGAGAAGGAGATTTTGTTCACCCTCTGATGCAGGATGAAATGTCCCTTAGGTGAAGCCTCCTGTGAGCTCAGCTGCCAACCTTGGCCTTAGGGCTGGACCCACTGGAAGGTCCTCTGAGCAATAGGTGAGTCCTGCTTCCCAGCCAGGTCTCTCTCCCACAGTAAGAGTGGGCACATTTCAAGTCTGCTTGGTGTGAATTGTTCCTGTAGTCCAGGGACGTGATGAGAATAAGTGTGTGATCCTGGAAAATCGAGACTCAGGCTCTTTTTCCCAGTGACCGCACCAAAGCGTACAGTCTCCTTCGGGCCATAAACCCCAGCAGCCGAATAGCTGATCTTTTTCTCTTTTTTTGTGTGTGATCTTAACTTCAACAGCAGATGATGCATAACTGAGTAGAAGCCACCAGCCCTTTCTGACTACTTCCTTATCTTTCCATCCTTCTTTCTTATCATGGATCAGAACGTATCCGAGTCCTTTGATGATGCTTTTCAGAAACAGCAGCTGGGAGACTTCAGTGAAGCATAAAGAGCCAGCAGTTTGTTTAGGCCGAGTGAAGACAGAGATTTCAAGGGAATTGAGAATCGATCAGATCCAAAAGTATATCCCCAATATTTCCCTTTGCCTTTAAAGAACAGGCGGATTGAGAACCTTTATGGAAAACTTGGTTTTTCTGTAAGTTAATATAGCCAAGTTATTACTGCAAAAATGAGACTAGTAAATTACCTACTAGGTTTGTACTTTTCTAGAGTGTTAGTCGGGAAATGCAAACTCCCTGCAGAGGAGCCAGAAGATTGAGTAACAAGGATTTGAAAGACCTGATGGAGGCAGCTTGATCCCACGTGCTGCTCAGGCCGCTGGGGGTTCAAAGTAGATCCTGTGTAGCTTGTTGCGTGGGTACTTTTGGTAAAGATAGGGTACCTCTACTGAAATTGGTTTCTCCCCGGAGGCACCGCATCGTAGGAGGCACTGCACCCTTTGCGTTCACAGAGGCCACGTGTCTGGTGCCAGAATGTAGCAGCAGACTGGAAGCTAATTTAAAATCCCAAGCGGTAGATAGAACCCGACCAATGAAACCCCATGGTAGCATCCAAACTGAACTGTAAGGATGGCCGTATAATTTATTGTCCAAGCCAGGACACTTGTGGGGTACAAAGGGGGCATTCTGCACAATACTGCCCGGACAGCATGGTTCCCACCTGCTATGAGAGCTGTCTCAGGACCTAGGGTCACTTTCCCCAGTGGAATTCCAAATGGAGTGTGCAACGGAATCGCCTGGGACCTTGTTAGAACACAGATTGCTGGGCTTCGCCCCCAAAGTTTCATATCTAGAAGGTTGGGGTCAAAAATGTGCATGTCTGACGGTCACTGGTGATGTTGATACAGCTGTCTGGGATTGCATTGTGAGAACGGCTGCTCTCCCTAAACAGGCTTGGCACCCTTGTGCTGCTGATGGAATTTTCAGACGGAAGAAAGTCCTTATTGTCTAGTCCTTCTCCGCTAGACAGCCTTCTGCAAGTGAGGATGCCCCTGAGGAAGGGGGCAGGAGAAGCTCGTGTTGGCTTCCGTGTGTGTCTCTCTGGACTGGTCTGTTCTTGCTAGTCCAGACACTGCTCACCGTGATCAGCCTAACTTTCAAGGAAACGCTGAAACCAAACGGGATAAACACGACTTCAGGGTCTTGCCTTAGAGTCTTAGGCTTAGGGGAGCCTCCACACCTACGTTCACTCTCAAGGCATTTTGTAGAGTGAACAGTGTCGCCGACAACAATATTCCTCTCTTCGGCAGGTGACTTTCAGAAGCACCTTAGATCTAATGGGAAATATCTTGATTCTGTTTGTTTGTTTCTTTTTCTTTCTTTTTTCTTGGTCAAGAATAATGTGGTGCTTAGCTACATGGGGATAATATGGTGCTTTTGCTTTCTAGCATTTATTCACTATTTTGCCCTCTCATTCACTGGCTTAGAGGGAATGAGAAACTTGTTGACAGTTTATTAGTAAGGCAAATATGAATGTGAGATTCAGCTGTAGATCTGAGGGTCTCAAAGAGTGGACCCCTCCACTTCAGCAGCATCAGCATCACCGGGGAATTCATTAGAAATGCAGATTCTTAAGCCCCAACCCCGACTTACTGCATCAGGAAGTCTGGGGAGCCGGGCCCGGGACATTATGGGGTTCACCAAGCCCTGCAGGTGATTCTGACGTGTGGCAAAGTTTGAGAGCGCTGTTGTAAATGGGTTTATGTTATTTCTTATCTATCTCTTTTGGTCTACAAAGGTATTGAAATGTCTGGATTATGTTTTCCAGTGGTCTGATACATAATTCTATGCACATCTGCCTTAATTAAATTAGCTTATAATAACAGCGGAAACGATGATGTCAGTGCACATTTACTGCACACTTCCTATACTGCTGTGTTAAAGGCTTTACAGATACGTCTGCTGTGATCCTACAGCCGTCTTACACTAATGTCACCACTGTTTTGCAGATAAGGGAAGCGGGCTCAGGGAGCTTGGTGGGCTGGCCTCTGAGAGGCCCGTTCTTTGGTACCTTGCTGCCTGGCGTCCCCACCAGCTGTTTAATTGTGATTTTTTTCTCCCCCAGTTCTCCTGACTTTGAGAGGCTTTCTTTTGCTACTCCTGCCTCCACCACTCTCCCATTGTATGCTGTTTAAAGGTGTCAGGGATAATTATAATTTTGTGTTTTTGTACGTTTTCCCCCAATATGTACGTGTGATACTAGGCTAAACACTCTTACAGCCAGGGAATTATAGATGCTGTCCTACAAACAATGATTGAGGAGACGGTGGTTGCAGGGGGTCGAAGGATGTGCTGGTGGGTGATTGGTGGGGGGCTGGATAGGGAGGGGGCATCGCGGTCATGGGGCTGGGATGTGGGACGGGCAGCCCTGGGTGGAGGCAGGTGTCTTCCGTGAGCTCAGGGGGTCAGGCACATGGGGACGTCAGCTGGCTGGCCTGGGCCAGGACAGTTCCGTGCTGTACCGCTTCCTCAAGTGTGAAATGGGCACTCTGACATCGCAGCAGTGACAGCTCCGTTCCCACCCTGCCGCTTCCCCTTACTGGGTCTTCTCGCTTTGAGTGTCTTGGGGTCCCCTTATTTCTTTGTTACTGAGCCCTAACAGACATGTCAATTGACATTTTGTGTGTGTTTTACCAGTGTGTGATTGTGTATGTTTGTGCATACTTATATGTGTGTAATGTATGTATTTATAGATTTTATTGAGGTATAAAATTCACTTGTATGTTTGCAAATCAAAATATGCTATTTTGATATTTTATAGTGAGTATGTTATGTTTTCTTTTTTTTTTTAACTTATTGATACCTAGGTTTTTTAGTGCTAAAACTGATTTCAAGTCTGTCTGTTTCGAGAACATGAATATGAGAACTACAATGTATTTTTTTTACCAGTGTGATCTTTGGTCTCTTTTCTCCATAGGATTAGTTGTCTTTGCCCAAAAAGAAAATTTCCAGATTAGATGGATTGCATTAGATTGGTTGAATATGCTGACACTGTGGAGCGGGACTAATTCCCCTGTGGATAATTTAAATTATTATGTTTAAAGTATTTTAAATAATTAGTCAAAGACTGTAATAAGTAGTATATGAACCCAAATTTTTTCTGTGCATAGGATAGATGTTTTTGTAGTTTATAATTCTCTTCAAAGGCAAAGAAATATCTTATTAGGTGTTAGTAGGGTTAGCTTATCCCGATAACAACAAAGATAAAAGCTTTTACCTACGTAAGTATATGTACAAATAGATACCAACTATACATACATGCACACAGGTAATTGCAAATAAGAACATATTCTCACTGACAAATATTATCATCATAATTGATTTTGTAGCTTTTAGAGGCAATTTTGATACACATTTACAAGCTTTTGAAATGTTTATTCTAGATGAATACTTCTTAAGCATTTTTTTAATATCTCTTCATCACAGATGTATTTTGACAGCCACAATTGGAAATCCTAGTCATCAATCACAAAATTTCAGATTTGGATCCCAAAGTCAGCGTGAGCAAGAATATTACTGTGCCAACCAGTTATAGCTCTCAAACAGAAAGTAACTCCCTGAGAATGGGCTAGTCCAGCACTACTCAGCCGTGTTGCTGCCCAGCTCAGACTCGCCTTTTCTGTCCTTGCGCCCCGTTCGCACACACTCACGTTCTCTCATGGCAAAGCTGCTTCCTTACCTGTAAGCGGCCTCTGTCCCTCCGCCACGAGTCACACGGCACTCATTTCAGGCTGTGTCTCAACGGAGCTCCACATCAGAACTCTTAGACTCAGAGTGCTTGCCTGTCTTCAAGAACAGATGAAAATCAGGAACTTGGCAGAAACCATGAGATAGTGGGTGGGGTGTCCTTCTGCTGAGCTGGTCAGAGCTCACTCAGGGCTGGAAGTGCAAGTGAGGAGCAGGAGAGAGGTGATGGGTGTCTCTGGGTGTCAGCCTGGCTGCTGTGCTAGTTTCTTAACCTCAGTGATCCAAAAAAACATCGACTTTTGTTTTATTTTTTTTCTTCTTGAAATTTTCTACTCCTTTTTTCCCCGCATCGCCACATCAGCTGGCAAATGAACAGCCAGACAACAACCTAGACACATCTTCCTTTTCAACTTCGCTGTTCCCAGATTCAAGGTGTGCAAGAGGTGGGGACCAACGGTGGGTAAGACTTGATTCTGTTTGAAACGCCCTCCTGAGGGGAATTGTCAACAGCTACACAGTGTAATGCGTCCACAACGGGTGGTAATCGCGGCCACCTGGAAAGGCGAAATTAGCCTTTGAGTAAAGAGACATTTTGACACAGCGACCACATCTCTTAGATAAGACGTGCTGCTCTTATTGGTTTTTGCCCACGTTAGCTTTTCCATATTTGAGCGTTACTGACAAATAGATCATGAATAGGACTTGACACAGACTCATCTTGTGTTAATATTTTGCTGAGTTTGTGCTAATATTTTGCTGAGTTTGTGCTGCTTATGTTACTGTTTTGAAAGTGAGAGGCCAAACCCTTCGTGTTTTCAGTTCCTTTCATTTCATTACATCATTTGCAACGTTGTGAACAGGCTCGCGTGTCTTTCTGCCGAATGCAGCGTGCAGTCAGATTTGGAAGTCCTCAGAATTTGGACCCAAGGCCTCATCAGAGCGTGTGACTCAGAACTAGATAGGAGAGAAAGAAGAACACCAAGCCCCGAAAAGCTGTTTTGCTGAGGCTGCTCCACATTCTAAGTGCGTTCACTCAGGTGGTTCCATTGCAAAATTATGGGCTGACAGCCGAACTCATAATGTTCAGTGTGGTGTAAAAATATAACGTGTACATTTGCAGTTATAATAATCGGTGATTCCTGCTTGTATGCTATGCTGTGCCAGGTCCTGCTGCAGATCCTTCCTACGTGCCTACCGCGTAGACGGCAGTGTTCCAGACACGGGAGGAGGAGCAGGGGCTGCTTGAGACCCAAGTCCCTGCCCTTAGGAAGCGCGTTTTCTTATTTTCTGTCTCACATACAAACTTAATTGTCACTACTGATCTCTGCAGAGGCCCCCAGGGACCCAGGGCCGGTGTAGGGAAGCGCCCCATCTGGCTCTGCCCGAGGGATCCCCTCTCTAGACCTCCTGGGGCCCACCCAGTCCTCGGAGCGTCCCCTCTCCAGACTTCCCAGGGCCCACCCTGTCCTCACTGCTGCTCTGACCAATGGGGCCAAGAACACCAAGGTGCAGCCAGAGGCTCCTCAGCTCCCGCCGCAGGGAGATCTGGCAGGTAGCTAGATGGGAGGACAGAGTGAAGGACAAGCGTTCAGAGCCTGGTTAGTGCCAGGGCACGTGGCAGAGCCCTTCCAATGTTAACTGCGTGCTGCTTAGCTGGACGCTTTGGCATCAGCAGTCTCTCAGCTGCAGCTCTCAGGACTTTCCTGGTTTATAGCTCGAGGCACTGTTTACCCTGACGTCTCAGAAACTCCTGTTGGTTAGTTAGTTATCCCAGTGCTCTCGTGCTTCTTCCCTTCTCCGTGGGGTGCCCCACATGCCTGTTACTGGGGATGACTGGGGAAGAAATGATAATTAAATTAAATTCACTGGAGATGCTTGTTTTCCTGTTGGTACCAGGATTTGCAAAGGGGTACCCCTGCAGGGGTCACCTGGCGGCAGGTGGTCCAGATAGGTGAGGTAGACCCTGTGTCAGACCCCCGGGGATCCAAGGACTGTGGAGAAGGAGAGCACTCATGGCCCAGCCAGGGGTCACTGCCACTCAGCCCGCGCTGGTTGGGGTCCAGTGTTGCCCCCTCTGTGGACGAGTCAGCATGACCAGAGCCTGCCTGCTTACTGTGTGCACTGTTCTACCACTTCGTGTGCTGACTCACTGAGTTCTCACCACACCCTGAGCTGGGCGGGGTCCACTGCTGTCCACTCCTTACCTTTCTCTTAATAGATGTGGAAATCGGAGCAGAGACATGCTACGTCCAGCCCCACTGCTCCTGGAGCTGGGAGCTGGGAGCTGGGAGCTGGGAGCTGCGACCCGGCAGAGCAACTCTGGAGCCTGTGTCCCTCTCTGCACTGTTGCGTCCCTCCTGATTTTGCCTCTTGTTGTCCCAATCAAATACTTCCCAAATTCGTGAATGCCCAGCATCTCGTGGGCCAGAACAAAGCCTGACTGTGCACTGTGTTTGGCTTTTGGGCAGCCAGATGGTGGGCCCTGTTCTATGGCTGTATAGGACAAGGATGGTGGGGGGGCAAGTGGGGACTCAAGAAGAACGCTCATTGCCAAGGATGGTATGAAACGCATGCGTGCACACTCCCATACAGTCCACTGAGGAACACCTCATTTGTATTAGATCCTTTTACAGCCAGTTCACATAGGAACCATTTGACGGGTAACTATAACTATCTTTACATATGAGAAAATAGAACCTCGGAAAATTTAACTGAGTTGCCCAAGCTGGCGGGTGGCAGGACTGGACTTTGGAGCCGGTCTTAAGGTTCAGAGTTGAGGATTCCTTCCTCAGTCCAATGGCTGTTTCTTACAACCAGATGAAGAGTGAGCGCTGATTCATTAATTCATCAAGCATCTGAGAGTTGGGTACCATAGGACCGTCCTTGTTGGGAACACAGGAAATTCTATTTTCTCATCAAGAAATGCTGACTGTACGCACGCAGTTTTTGTCTCAGATGAGAAATGTAAAGAAAGTGATGGCAGGCGGATGGAGTGATGCACGTGGTGATAGTTGTAGATGCCAGGGCAGGTGGGGGGGTCCCGTGGTTAAGGCTACGCTTGCCTTAGACTTGGAGAAGATGAACACGTAAGGATCCAAGAAGAACTGTTCATCTTGGGTTCTTCAGATTGCGCGTCTCAAGGCAGATTGTCTGCCTCGGTGGGGTTTTGGCCATAGGACCTTTCTGACAGGGTGTCAAGGGCAGGTCTTGTGGCTTCTCTTTCCGGGTTTGGGAAACTTTGAAGAGAAACACCTGGAGCTGCCGCCTCTTCTCCCTGGGCCTCTGGCTGGTCCTCTCTGCCCTCTGCTTACCTGGGGCCTCTGTGGCAGCTCTCTGACTCTTGTGAGGTCCTGGTTTCTATTCCTCACTGGCCTTCAGCATCACCTGGGGAGCTTTACAAAGGCAGATTCCAAGACCCTTCTTCAAACGAACCGAATCAGAATCCTTGTGTTTTGGGCTCAGGAATCTGTATATTTTCAGAAGCATCTGGGTGTTTCAGAAACGTGGCCAGGTGTGAGCACCCTGCCTTCCTGATCTAGAGCCTCTGATCTTACAACACTTGGAGGAACTTTTGTCTTGTGGGCAGACGCCCTGCCTCCTAGGCTGTGTGGTTGGTTCTGCTCACTCCCCCTGCCTGGGCCCCTTATCAGTTGTTGCCATACTTTGGACACCCACGCAGACGTGTGCACTGAGAGCAGAAATTTTGAAGATCTCGAGTACTAGATCAGATACAGAGTACGAGTCGGGTGGTGTGAGTGAGGTGAGAGAGAGGTGAGAGAGATGCGGCTAGAGCCGCCAGAGATGGGGTGCACCCCGAGGAGGAAGGGAGACGGTCAGAGGGCTCGTGCAACAAAAACAACCGTGTCTAACTCCTCCTGGGTCCTCAGTTTTCTGTGTCAGCCTGTCGTCTCATCAGTGTATTTCCCATCAGTTGTCAGTGGATGACATAAACCTGTTCTCACGCTGTCTGCTGTCACTCGTCCTTCGCAGGGAAGTCTTAGGAGTGGGGTCTCCTTTATTTCTACCCCTCACCCTGCCACCCAGGTGTATGAAAACGCCCCCAGATGTCCCAGAGTGTGGAGCCTATGGCAGCTCGGGCCTGTCTGTGAATGACTCAGCGTATTTCCCTGCAGGGTTTACCATTGGCCCGGCCACCATTTTGAGTTTCCTTGAGGTTTACACTGGGCGTTTTGTGGGTACACTTAAAAGCGAAGATTAGCTTGTACACATTTTTCTCTATTAGGATTGGAAATAAGTATCTTGTTAATGTTTGCAAAAATATTTTATCCTGACGTACTATTTCTTGATCTTATTTTCATGTATTTTTAAAATTAGATATTTTGTTATGTTGTTTAGCAACACAAATAACTTGGCTTTATTCAGCACTAGGCACCAGTCTCAACACAAAATAAATGAAAAAATAATAATCATGTTAATAATAATAACAAGATAGGTAGAGGGCGTGTTCCTTGCTTTCAGGATTCTTACTATCAAAAGAAGAAAAAGATTAAATAATCAGTGTTTTGTTTTCTTTTTGTCTATGATGCTCTGATTGATGCTCAAAGTTCCGTGTTCTCTCACCCCCATCCACTTTGTTTGTGGGATCCTAAGATTAGAGTTCTGTGGGATTTCACCCTGAGGAATCTTTTTCTCAGAACCCTACCCCCCCACAGACACAGACACAGACACACACACACACACACACACACACACACACACACACACACACACACACACACACACACCCCTCCCTTCTCCAGCACTGTTTCTGGGCCGGACTGTGCCTTGTCAGGAATAAGGCTGGTTATATATAAACATCCCTTGTGTATTCAGACTGCAGATGGAGACTAGCACACGTAATCCCCAAATATGTCTGTTATTGTTTCCATCCAGACTTTCATCGACTGCCCTTAGAAACTGGCTTTCTTACTTCTTGTTCTATAAATATCCTGTCATGTTCTTTACCCAAAAATCTTTAAGTAAGTACAAAAACAACTTTGCTGTTATTGCCTTGCCCCAGGCTTCCTCCATTTGCTTCCTTGGATGGTAAAACACACCAGTGCACTTTGCGTTGTCCCGACTTGCTGTCTCAGAGATGTATTCGTGTTAGCCCTGTGTGGGTAGATATACCTTACTCTTTTTTCATGGCTTTGTAGTATTCCATTATTTGTTGAATCAGTCCCTCTTGATGGACATTTAGATAGATATGAACATTTTCAATGAATTTATTTAAACCACAGGAGCTATTTACTGGGTTACATCATAAAAAAAGGTAAAATAACGAAAAGACTTTCCCAGCCAGTGATTTATAAGAGTGTGTGTGTGTGTGTGTGTGTGTGTGTGTGTGTGTTTGTTGGGGGTACGTGGCTGCAGTCAGGATTCCACTGGACATTGAGAAATATGTTGGGGTATGAATACAGAGGATTTTAGTACAAGACCCAATATAAACATTACATGCAAGTACAGAGATCCTTAACGGAAGTGAGTTTGGAAGTTGCCCTCTGAAAGGGCCTGTGCTGCAGCCGGCGTCTGAAATGGTTTACTGATCGCTCTTTTATCCACAGAAGGTGGTGAAGGCCCATCTGAGAGGAGAGAGAGGTGTGAGGAAGGGCAGCCAGCTTTGGGGGGGGGCACGCAGAGGGTCCTAATTGTCACATTGCAGAGTTCCTAATTCAGTATGCTGTGAAGTGTTTGAGGTTTGTAGTAAAATAATTGCAGGAGTGCTTTAAAAAGTGTAATCTGGCAGCAGAACTGAGTACCGACATGCCTTTTTGTGTTTCTCTCTGTGAAGCCTTGAATCCTGCCACAGTCAGAGCATTGGTTGAAAGTAGAGGAGGAGGGTGGCAGGACTTGTGGCATTAAAACCTAATTAGTTGCTGTATTGTAAAACGGTGCTTTCTTTTGTTTGTGTTTAACCTCTTGAAATGAGTGACAGGCCCAGGAATTCATTGGCGGTTGAGTGCTCATCTTTGAGAATTATAAAGGAGAACACACGTCTGGTACAGCATCTCCACCTTCTGGTCGATCGACAGTAACAGTTCATAAAATGAATTGGTGTGGGCAACATTCGCACGTTTTGTAGACGGCTTACAAGCTCTCACTTTGCGTTAGGCACCAGCGTTGAGCCATGAGCTGAAGACCTTGTCCCAGTTAATTGCTTAGATTTTCTGTGTCGCTGGTATTAGATTGGGTTTGACCTTGACATTCAAAATTGAGAACTTTGTTAGAAAAACAAAAACTTCAGCGCATGTGTTTCCTCTTCTCTGTGTGGTTTTTTGGAAAGATAATGAGGAAGCAGAAGAGAGAGTTTCTCCTCCACCTCCTGGTGTCTGCAGTGTAGCATTCCTCATTCTATTCGCTTTGTTCCCATCTGCTCTCACGACTTGCCTCACCTCTCTCTGTCTCTGGAAGTGTCCCCGACACCTTGGTGTTTGTGTTTGTCCCTCTGTAGCCTGTGTTGTTATATCACGCCATCTAGAATGGGCAGTGGCTGTGCTTGTTGGCTTGTTTGCTATCCCCGGTGCCCACTCCCATGGTGGGCACTCCGGAGTGCTTGTTGAGTTGTTGAGTGAATGTATGTTCCTAGAGTATGGGGGAGACAGAGAATGTCCCCCACTTGGATGCTCTGCTCCCATGGGGAAAGGTGAGTGGGAGGATAGAAGTACTCTATACTCAAGGACTGTGAATACTTTTAAGTGATGTGCTCCCAGGGGCGTGAAGTCATGTAATCACTATATCTGCTCACTTCTGAGCTCCTTTGTAGCTTTCTGAACCCCTGACCTGCATGATTCGTCCCGGGATAGGTAACGCAGAGGATAGCACACTGCTGTTTGTTTCTAAGACACTTTATTTTACTTAGTGCTCTGACTGCTCAGCTTTTTAGTACATCATTAGAACGAGTTAGGAAAATGAGCCTTGGGAAGTCACTGAGAGTGGTTTGAGCTGACTGGGACCTCCTTTTTATTAGATAAACTTTCCCAGAGTTGCTCTGATAAACAGCTGCCGGCTGTTCCTGCTGTGGGCGGGAAGGAGGGAGTGAGGGAGGGAGGAGCAAACTGAGCGCAGGGCCCCGGTGCGGTGCTAGCCTCCAGGGAGCCCAGTGAGGTTGGCAGGTCAGGAAGTGCTGGGGGCCGGCACAGGCAGTCTCTCTCTCTCTTTCTTCCCATCCAGAATGTAAGCCACCCCTAATTAGTAGAGTCAGTTGTCTTCTCCGTGCAGCAAGCCCACAGCAGCTGAGCTCGCTTGTTTTGTGCTTCTGGATTGTGTGAGGGTTGTGTGGTTATCCTTGGCAATTTAATTTCCTCGATGGCCTGACTGAGAAGTAATTTGTGGTTTGGGCGATTAATGCTGCAGCTAGCTGCATCTCGCTTTCGTTAATCATCCGAGCACTGCAGTGATTCTGATGCTGTTCTGTGTGGACCGCTTGGCGGAATCAGAGCCGGGAGTCCGCGAGGCCAGGTTCTGTCCTTCGTCCTTGAGGGGCCGTTCAGGGGCAGCGGTGCTTGCTGCTCCCGTTGGCTTGTCCAGGATCCCCAGGCGGGTTGAGTGAGAACATGTGTTCGCGCTGGTTGCCTTAATCAGGACAGGAAGGTAATCTGGAGCCCGCGTTCTCCTCATCGCCCCCATCAGCAGCATCACAACTTCCCGCAGGTGGCTGGTCTAACTGCCGGGTAGGTGCCCACACCTGAACTTCACCTCCCCCTAGCCTGCTTGTTCACTTGTCTCCATGGAGGCCTGTGCTTGGAGGGGCGAATGCAGCCTCCATGTCTAAAATCTATTGAAATCACACCAATGGGAGATTTTGTGCTTAGTAGTTAATAGTGTTGGGAAAGATTCGTGATGGTGTTGCTGTGGGGGAGAGAAAGAGTTTAAATTGGAATTTAGATAATGCATTCCTTCAGGAAGCAAAAGCAAACAGAACTATTGCATTGAGTGGGCTGGGCTCTCTCTTGTGGCAGTTAGCCCTGACCTAGACACTGCTGTCCACACTCCAGGAAGCATCTAGAGGGGCTGTTCGTTGAGTGGCTGCTAATCCACTTGCAGAGCTCACTGTGGGTTCATGAGCTGGACGGAGGCAGCTTCGTGGGGGACCTGCTCATATGAGGGGCTGGAATCCTTCAGCCCTTTTATCTTGTCTTAAGCTGCTCATTTAAGCGGGTAACACGGTCCTAGCGTAGACGTGAATTTTCATATGTGTTACGAGCATGGGGCCATATGTCCTGGTTGCCCACCCTTCCCCGTTTACACCTGTTGTGCCAGCTCAATAAGTGACATTTTTACTTTTGAAAGTATCTAGGTTTTGATGATGAATTATATGCTCATCCTAATCATAAGGGAATAAAATCATCAAATGTGCACAATTGATTGGTTTGACAACGTTCTCTTAATTGTATTGTCTTTCATTTTGTTGAAGAAATTTTTGAGGCTTTGGTTGGACGCACTTCTCACCTTCAAGCTCAGCCTCATCTGCGGTGTCGACGTAGTTTGTGTGAATAGCACTTGTTAAGGTATTCAATAGTGAGCAAGGCTTTCTTTGGGTAGTGTCAGTAGTCCCTCCAGGGTCGCATTTCGTTTCAATACTGAGCCGTGGTTAAACCTGAGCTGCTGGAGACACCTTGCCTGAGTCCAGGTCCCAGAAACAGCCTTTCTGGGCTGTGTGGCCGTGGGGACGTTCTCCACCTCTTTATCCCTAACATGGGGCTCGTGCTGGGGATGAAGTGGGCAGATACAGGGCAGGAGCTGAGAGCAGTGCTGGTGCGTAGGGAGCACCCAGTAAATGTGACTTGTGTGCATGGTGAGCGAGGTGCACAGTGAGGTGGGTGCCAGGTCCGCCCACCCCGAGTCCTTGGTGTCTGTGACCACACAGCCTCCCCTGGGCCTGACGGAGCTGGGGGCAGAGGCCTGTAATTCAAAATTATGAATTACAGCTGTGACTGCTTGGTTCTCAGCTATTTACACATAAATGGCTAAAAATAAACACTAATTTCTAATTTTCAAAACCTAACCTTTGTCAGTTTTACTTCCACCATATCTGAGGGCGGATCGGCAGGATGGGGGCAGCGCTGTTAATGGGGTGAGGGAAAGAGGGGTGCAGAGGATGGCTTGGATCTCCATTCAAGTGCCTGGGTGGATGGTGGTGCTTTTGAACGAGGTCAAGGGTAAGAAGCCTCCTTGGACGAGGTGGGGAGAGAGAGAGATGCAGCCCAGGGGACGGCGTGGACCCCCGGCTTCCTAACCTGCCACCATCACTTCGCTTCCCAGCCATGTTCCCTTGGCTCGTGGGCCTCAGTTTCCTCTTCTGTAAAACGGGGTAGTAACAGGAGACCTACTTCATAGGGTGGTTGTGGGGACTAAAATATTTATATATTTAAAGTGCTGGGGACAGTGCCTGGGAGCACTGTGTAAGATTTGATTATCCTTGTCATTGTCGTTGTCTTTCTCTCTTTTTAACCCGTTATTTTAGGAGTATCTATGTGGTGTATGTAGCTGTCTTTCAAACAGCATTTCAGAGAGCAAATTAAACTCCGAAGCAGGCATCTAATGACCCTTGTATACAGACTTTGTAGAAATCGCTTGTTCTTTTTACTGTTTTTGTGATTATGGAGAGGTGGGAATAAAAAATTTTGCGTTATTATTTATTAATTTATGATTAATATTGTACCCTTCCCCAGATTTATTTAGGCCTTTTTGGTTTCTGGAGGCCTGGGTTTTTATATTGCTGGAAAGCTCGGGCGTGTTCTTCTCTCTGTCCACTGACGTTCAGGAGCCCCGCTCAGGTTCTCAGCGCCGGCAGCACCCCCCCAGGGGCAGTTTGTCAAAATTGGAGTATTTTGTCCCAGTATTTGGTAGATGGGGCCATGGATCCTTGAAATCCTGAGTTTCTCATGGGAGTAGCCCATTAACCCTTCCCATGAGTGAAAAACCTGCTTATAAATATCTGAGCCCAGAATTTAAGTCTATTTTACTTATAAAACTTGTTTTTGTCTGGTTTAATATACAGCAACCAGACTTTTCCAGGAGTGTAGCTACTGTCTGAGAACTCTATTTAGAATCTTCTCAAGATTTATTGTTGTTTTAGAAAGCCACATCACCATTGGTAATGACATAAGTGGTATTTGGCTCACAAGTAACGTTTGTCATTGTTGAATTCATGTAATTATATAGAGAGATGCAACTATCTGACTCTTTATGTTGAATGAAGGAATGATATTTTCTCATACAGCTGTGCCTAAGTATTTGACATTAAATTATATGTCATTTTATTATAAATTTCTCTTTTTCCTTTCTGTTATGATTATGGTTCTACACACACAGGCAGGCAGTCCTTGATCTTACAGTTCGGACATACATTTATTAGTATGTCACTATGTTTGTTACCATATTTGAGTTAAATCGTGTTACCGTGATTTAGTTAAGTGATACCAGTTTCCCAGCAACACAGTTCAAGTTTCAGTTAGCACAGTGTATTAACTGTGATCAATTGCCCAAAGCATGGCCTTCGCTCTAGAACTCCAGTTCACAGTGCACGACACACGTGTCACCACCGGTGACCAGGCACCGCACGTCTTTCACAGTCTCCTGGTGACTGTTTGCTCAGTTCACACACAGGCAGCAAAGTGTGCTGTTGGGACTCCTCGTTTGCCAGTGATAAACCTCATGACATTCTACAAAAAATGGCTAATTGGAGAGGGTTGACTAACAAAGATGAAAGCACAGCAAAAAATGCAAAGTGCAACACTGGGAGCGAACACCCCGTCAGATGTAAATAGAGTTATAGAAGAGACGGCTGCCTGGGGACGTGGCGCCTCGAGGTGCCCGGGCCCAGGAGCCTGTGGGGAACTTACTCACATCAGTGAGGAAGTGGTTGTGAGGGAAAGGATGAGATGTGCCAGAGAAAGTAGCGCTGGCAAGAACTTCACGTCAGAGGAACCCTCGGAGATAATTCCTGACATTAAAAGCACGGAGGATGAAATGTTGCAAGCTGATTCAAACTTAGGAAGGAGTGTGGCGGTTCTACAAGGCACAGAGAAAGATGCTCACTCTGTCGTCAGTTACATACCCAGGAGGCAAGCACTGCTCAAATGACGCTTAACGTTTCCTTTTTTACAAAGAAAGAAAATGCTTTAATCCTCAATATTTCCAGTGTTTTAATTTTACTAATTCTTTTTCATTTTCCTATATATTTATAACCAACAATAAGAAAGTTTTTAATGTTTTGACAAAATTTTCTTAAAGGTTATGGAACAGTCATAATTGTTCCTATTGATTAAGATCGCTTTGCATGGTTAATTTTATGGTCCCACATCACTGTGCGACGTGAGGTCTGCACGTGTGTGTGTGTTTGTAATTGTTTGTGTGTAGTAGGTGATATCATCTATGGCTTCTATATCAGTGCACTAAAAATGTGTTGAAGTCTATCTCACAAAACGCGTGCAGTGGGTTCATGGGGTTTGGAAGCACTGATCTAGATGATTCCAAATTTGTGTAGTATGTGTTCATCCTGATATTTGTTTCCTTATGTGCTTATTCATTCTTCCATTGTATTTAATGGTATTTCTCCATCTGCATAAAACAACATTTAAAAATGTAAAGGCATATGATATGGTTCAGGCTTTTTGAAAAAACACATAGAGGTATTTATTGTTGGTAATTGACAGATAGCTTCAGAGTTACTGAAGATATTTTGGTTTAGGCTAGTGGTAATGATCTTTATTAAGCACAGGATGTGGTTTTTAAAGACTGTTTAAAAACTCTCAGGTTAAGATGCCGAGTCATGTTCGTTATCCTGACTCTACCAGCCGAGTCATATTTGAGGTGTGTTCTGCATATGTGTGTAGGTAAACGTGTTCAGAGTGTTGTTGGAAAGTCTCGTTTACAACATTTAAACCTGGACGTAGACTTGTAAGCTCTGGGAATCTGGTGACTATTCTAGACTTCTGTTCACGCACCACGCTGATTTAATCAGACATGCGGCTCGTTTCTGAGCGCTGTGGTGGAGACAGCCCGGACGGCGACCACTGGGTGTTCTCCGCATTATTCAAAGGGAAATTGGGCCCTTTACGCTTGCTAAGAATGTTTGCCTATGAAGCTGTTTGAAATAAGCAAATTTCCAATTTGGTTCCATATCTTGCGTTTCCAAATGAGGAGAAAAAAGGATATGTGGTCTAACAGCCACATTACACCATTTTAATCATTTTAGTTGATTTCTTATCAGCGTGGTTTATAAGAAAAACATAAGAATGTTCACAACAAAAGTTGCCATTTGAATCCCATGAGTTTCTTACGCGCTAAAAATTGTGACACTGACAGTCTTAATTCTTCTCTCTTCAACTCTAAGAAATGATTTTTGTGTACTCTTGAAACCATAGGTAAATTATGTTTAATTTTATATTTTTCTGTAGTCAGTTGGGAAAGAACAGTATTTGCAGTGTTTTCCCCATGAAATCCATGTATATTGCAACCCTTTTAGTTTTAGTTCTTTTTACATCTATAAAATAACTTCTTGTCAGTCTTAATTGTTCCTTTCAAACATTCCCATCATCATTTTTCTAGGCAGCTCCAGGACTGTTTTTTTTTTTTTTGTATACATTAGCACTAAAGATGGCTGGAGGAAGCCTAGGGCCGGATCGGCCCGTTTACTGTGCAGTCAGTCACACACTGAAAACAGGGTGCTCGTCCGTTCCTCCAGCTGTTTCATGGATTTGACCACTAGATGGTGCCAGAGCACTAGGGAGTGGCTAAAGAATTCTGCATCTACCAGATGTTCAGTTTGATCTTAAGAAATATTTACTTTTAGAATTCACTTAGAGATATCTAGAGACTATTTTAAATATCATGTTGAGCACAGCAGGTTTTTTTCTTTTTCACATGGTACATGCCAGTAAGTATTTATTGATTTGATAGCTGTCTTTTTACAGTGTTTAGTCTGGGAGAAGATCTCTATTTATTGGATTTAAATGATTCCCAAGCTTAATTTTGCCCTAGTTTTCTTAAGTTTATTATGTTTATTTTTTCCTTGTATATCACGTTTCCCCACAGTGACAATAAAATTTATGTTTAGGTTGTGCTCTCTACATGCAATTTTGCTTTAGCTGTTTAATCTAAATTTTTGGATTTTCCTAGTTACCGTTCTCTTGAAGCTTTAGTTGAGAAACAAAATATTGATATACTGTTTGGAAATGAGAATAAAATGTATGAATGTATAATGAATATAATATAGTTGGTAATACACACACCTAAGATTTTCTATAAGATCAGTCTCTTTGCATGCAAGTTTTATGAAGAATAGAAAAATTTCTTCTTGAAATTGTCTGAATTTATGTTTCTCACCTGCATGAAAGGAAGAATAACTGTGATCATTGCTGCGTTGAGGATCCTGAAATACTGAACATAATCCAAATGCTCCGTGTAAGAAATTTTAGATTTCAGATTGCAGATTATTTCCAAATTATCATTAATTTAAAAAACAATCAAATAGAATTCTTGTTTTCTTCAATATTAATGTAGTATTTTATATTTACATCTGACATTAGCACAATATTTTATAGTATTCTTTTTTTTTTTAAAGATTGGCACCCAAGCTAACATCTATTGCCAATCTTCTCTTTTCTTCTTCTTCCTCCTCCCCCTCCCTCTCTCCCCTCTTCCTCCCCTCCCCCTCCCCTTCCTCCCCTCCCCCTCTTTCTCCCCTCCCCCTTTCTCCCCTCCCCCCTCCCCCTTCCCCTTTCCTCCTCCCCCTCCTCCTCTCCCTCCCTCCCTCTCTTTCCCTCTCTCTCTCTCTCTCCCCCCTCCCCCTCTCCCCCCAAGTCCCCCAGTACATAGTTGTATATTCTAGTTGTAGGTCCTTCTTGCTCTGCTATGTGGGATGCCACCCCAGCATGGCTTGGTGAGCGGTGCCATGTCTGCAGCCAGGATTCAAAGTGGTGAAACACTGGGCTGCTGAAGCAGAGCGTGCGGACTTAACCACTCGGCCACGGGGCCAGCCCCAGGAATTAGCTTTCAAACTGCCTTTTCCCTTGAGCTGCTCTAAAGCGCGGCTATCTTACCCCAGCTAGTGGTACACATTTGGGGGGCATGGCTATGCAGATCACCAAGTGAGGTCTGTACTGTACTGTTCATGTGCTGGAGGGCCCCTGGAGGTTATGGAGTTGGGGTCTCCACAGCGAGATGGAGATTTTGATAGAGGTCCTCAGATAATTCCTTCACCCCCTTTGCTACTATCCTGTCTGCCAGACCTGACTCCCTGCTGGACGCTCAGCAGGCCCTGAGTTCTGTTCCTGGACTGCAGCTGTCATTGCTGGGCTGAGTTCTTGTGCCTTCAGTTTTGCTCACTTAGCTTTTTAGAATTTTGCAGATTGTGTACAAGAGTCTACATAAAGTGTCGTACTGTTTTATATGTGTGTGCCTCATCTCTGGTAACCACCCTGTCCTCTTTTTGTTGCAAGTCTGCCCTCACTCCTCTTCCTCGCACAGTGGTGGGAGCAGACTAGACACTTAGTCCACACTCAAGCAGCTGAGGCTTTGAAAAAGAATAAAGGCTCGAGGGCTAATATTGAAGAGGAGGAAATATTCTGAGATTTAGAAGTCTTACTCTTGTACTTTTTCTTTTTTTCCTGAGGAAGATTAGCCCTGAGCTAACGTCTGTGCCAGGCTTCCTCCACTTTGTATGTGGGTCACTGCCACAGAATAGCTGACAAGTGGTGTAGGTCCACGCCTAGGATCTGAACCCGTGAACCTGGGCTGCTGAGGCGGAGTGCACAAACTGAAGCACAATCCCAGGGGGCGGCCCCACTCTTGTGCTTTTTTGACCTGATTGATTGACCTCTATCCTTCAACTGAAGGTGGTATTTTTAAACTAATGATAGCCCTGTTAAAGGCGGGATATAGCTTAAAGGGGAGACTGTTTTACTAATAGCTTTTCTAAAATAAAGACTATTAAATGGCTTTTTGATAAACTACATACCTTGATTATTAACCAACCCTCCATCTTCTCTTCTCTACCCTTAGCACATGAGAATTTAAATGCAACATAGGGGTGTGATCATGGCAAATCTAAGTTCAGAGTGTTTTATCCAAAATCCACTTGTATTAATATGCAGTCACATTGTTTTCTCTGAAATAGCCTAAGTTTAAAATCAGTTAATCAAAACCAATCCTTTACATATATCACTTAAAAAATACACTTGAACCTTGTCCTGTCTACCCCCACACCACACAAGGTCCTAGATAGTTCGTAGATGGAATGAGAGAGGCTGAGCGATCAATATTCACTCAGTTACATCTGCAGTAAATGAGCTGGGTTGAAAACAGCGTTTCCTTTCTCAATTCTTAAAGCTCAGGGTTGGATAGAGTTCTCTTCCCCTGCTTTCTGCTCTCTGAAGAGTGGCTTCAGAGCAGCAGCGTTTCCTGGACGCCGCTGCAGTGCACTGACACGGCTGCGGCGCTCTCTGCCTCTGCAGCCTGCTCCGTAAACTGAGTCATGAACCCTGCCTCTCCGCCGCACACCACCTTATGCTTATCTCACTTATCTCACTATCTAATATGCCTTAATGTTTTTCTTAGTTCCCGATTTTACCCAAATTTCATACCATTTTACTTCTATTTTTATCCATATTTTGATGGACTCAAGCACGGATAATCAAAAGAAACATTTATTTACACTTTGTACATATGACTTCAGCAATCAAGAGAAGGCCCGGTGGCCCTTGCCCCCTGCTACACATCAGTGTAGTCGTAATATATGCGAACTTCTGATCTTCTGACGCTCTGCAAGGATCTGATGCTTTCGCTCCTGGTTCTGATATTTGATTTCTTGAATAACCTTCTGGAAAATGACCTACACATGAAAAAGTAAATTATGGGATCCAAGCACACATTGCACGCAGACAAGAAAAGTGTCATTTCTTTGCAGTAATACAGGATTTTGTGTGCAGATTCATCTAAAAGTCTCTCCAAGTCACTAAAAGTAAAAGGAATTCTGCACAGATGATACGGTAGAAAGCAGGTGAAAAACACAGCCACGACCACTCGGATGCTCTGGTTGTGCTTCCGCTTTCGGCTTGACTGGCTTATGAATTGCCTGCTGGATTTGTGGATGTACCTGGATATGGCTATGTAACATCCGATCAGTATCACCAGCACAGCCACAAACAGGCAGCTGTTGACATAAATGACTGCCTTATGCCATCTGACTCCCAAGGGACTTTTAAGTTTCATGCAGTCGTGGATATTTTCCCGAGTTGGTTGACCATTTGTTAGAATGATGTTTGGCAAGGAGAGAACGGCCATGATCACCCAAACACAGATAGATAAAACCTTCGTAAAGGTTATGCTGTACATGCGAGAATCCCCAAATGGCTTTACCACCTTCAGGTAGCGATCAATGCTTATCAGCCCAAGGAACACAATGGAGGTATACATGTTTGCGTAAAACAAAACCGAAGTGTATCTGCAGAGGATAAACTTGAAGTACCAAGGTCCAAATCCCGCATCGTGGACTATTCGGAATGGAAACGTCAGCGTCATGATGAGGTCAGCAACCACTATGTTTTTGAGATAAAATATGAAGCTGGTTTTGTTCCTAATGTGGAAGAAGATCCAGACCGCTAGACCATTCAGCAAGATGCTTGCCACGAATATGACGAGGTAGAGCACAGGCAGGACGATGGTGTCGAATTCGTTGTTGACGGTGGTGTTCTTTCCGGGCCCCTCGCTCGTGTTGCTGGGAGCCTGACTCCCTTGGCCGTGCAGCTCATGATCTGTAGGAGAAGTGGGGAGACGTCACTTCCGTGCTCTGTGTACACGCCCCGCGGACTAGCAGGCCCCCTTACAGGCTGGACTGTTGCTGTTTGGGCTAGTTTAAAAATGTCGTTAGTGATTTAAAGAGTCAAGTTAGTGCTGTTTATTATAATTATAATTTTTAAGTTTTGAGTGGCTTATGACTTGGTGTCTTCACCCCTAAAGCCCCTCCCCTCCCAGCGAAGTCCTCTGGGTAAAACGTGATATTTCTGGTTCTCTGTGCTAACCATTTGAAAATGAAAATAAATATACCAATGGAAATTGTTCTGATTAGATTTTAATTCAGTGTTTCATATCATTTCAAATAGAATTGACGGAATCTGGGGTGGAAAATTGAAATTTCATATAACAGGAAAATATGGTTATCCTTCTAATGCAGCCTTTGGTATGCTTTCTGAAATATCTTTTCTCTCGCTTTCTCTCTCTCTCAATTATAAACAGTTATAAGCTGTTTAATCATCAACAATTGGGGAAGAGGAAAACTAGTGGGTCATTTGGAATTTTTTGCCCAGGACTTTCTGATAGTCCTAAAGAAGCTTTAGGGACCATTGTTAGGAATAGAAGCTAAAAGAAACAGTTGTTCTTAGTATTTAAGTTGATTATCAAGGAGGACAACTTAATAAAAATAACTGTAGGCTGGTACCTATTTTTATCTACAAGCCTAGATTAAACCAATTGCACTTAGAATATGAAACTTTTAAAGCTTTCACTTTTCGGAATTTTTAGTTCACGTTGTTAAAGACCTGTGCCCTACTACACTATCACATAGTCAGTGGCGTGGTTCCTGAGCATTGCGTTTACGCGGCAGCCGTGGAAACAGGTCCCCTGCTGCAGGGAGCGTGATGGACGGGCAGCCCCAGGTCAGTGCCCTGAATCCAGCACCATTTCCCTGCTGAGGCCACGCTTCCCACGACTGCTCCAGCCAATAACTGAGCCCACAGTGAGGAGACCGGGAGAAGCCTGTTCCTGGGGCAGGAGGGTTCCTCTGCCGAACGGCTCTGGCTGGAGCACTCCTCCTCAGTCTGGTCAAACGTTCTTCAAACCACACTGCCGTCTGAATCTCCCTCCTTCACCCCTGGCTCCGCACTCAGGGTCAGCCTGGATTGCAGTCTGCAGTTCCCGCTGGCATTTCTTCCCCCCAGTAAATCTCTTGGCCATCCAATTACGTTTGCCTTCTGCTTTTTTTTTTTGGAAAACCTAAACTAACGCAATTTACAAATGAACTCTTTGGCTGGAAGGTTACAAGGAAGGTCATTTCTGAATTTTTACTCCTCGCTAATTAATAGTGTTTACTCTAATTACAATTAGGTTTGGGAATGATTTTGTTTCAGAGGTATCAGCATGAACTTAGCCCTCGTTTCCCTACGTGACAGGCAGTGTGGTGTATGTTTTGGTTTCCTTCTTGGAAGAAGTGAACCAGGAAAGATAGTTTGGATGATCATGGTCCCAAAGCAGGTTCTTAAATTGCTGCCTGAAGTTTAAGTGTCGGCTCTTCCTGAGTAACCTTGTCCTCTTTCTGATTCTTTCCCTTTTATTCCCTGCTACGAGTGTTTTTAAAAACTGGTTTTCCTGGCTTAAATATCCTTACACAGGCTGGTAATTCATACCTGGCCTAGCCTGTTAGGATGAGACCCACGGTATTATTAAGCTTTACAAGTTGAAAGTGCCTGATTCAGCTGCTGTCTGTGTTCCTGTTGCCGGTTTCAGATATTGTCTTGAACAGTATCATTCAAGCCTATTTTGGCTTAATGAAGTGTTGCAGTCCCGGCTGCATCTGCACCACAGGAGCCACGTCAGCATCTATGGCAGTAGAAGCTTCTTAAGATGTGCGATTTTACCTTAAAATACCTGCTTGAATTAATTTCCCTGGTTAAACTATTAGCCGTCACTTTCACCTAGCCCAGAAGAGCACCCTAAGGGAAGTAAGGGGAGTGGAAGGAGGACACGTAAATTTTAATCAGGATAAGTGATCCGGCTGAGGGACACAGCCTAAAAAGGGGCAGCGACATCATCTCCTGAAACCATGGCTGTGCCTTGTTATAATGACTCACGAATGGTTTTCAACGCCATTGTCAATGCAGATAGAATGGTTCATGACCTGTAGTGTACCAGGCCTGCAGTATTTCACCCCTGAGTGTTGGCTCCCTGGATCTGCTGGTGCAGATCCATCATGGAATGGGCAGGGACCCATACTTCTCAGGGTCAGTGAGGGGCTTTGTGTCTGTTGAGTGTATCATCATAATACTTGAAAGTTTTAATTGTATGAACAGGCGCTCTTATTAAATGACAACTTGCTGATCAGTTTTGCTTATTATTAAAGACATAGTCTTAACTCAGAATGTCCAAAAGAGTTCTTGTGTATGTTCTGTCTTGTAAATAATCAATATGGAGCACGAGGGACCTTGTTCCACTGTGGTCACTGCACTGTTCTGTGGCTTTGGGACAGTCTGGTGTTCCGCTTGTCGACTGTGTCACCCACAGGGTTTTCTTCCGTAGTTTATGTGTGGGATTGACATTCTGGAGTACAGGACTTCTTAATTCAGTGGGCTGGGCCTGGGCTGGGTTATTACTTCATTCACAAATTCCACATTTAGAATGCAGCTTAAACAAATTAGTGGTTAAAGCCTGTTATGTGTTATTTTATGAAATAGTATGGTAGTAGAGTGAGAAAACTAGTTCCTAAGAAGCAAGAAGAGCCACCTGTGGGTTGCTCTGGAAGGCTGAAAACTTTACAGAGAGAGTTTTGTCTGACGGACTGATTTTGTTTTAGACTTAAATCTACATCATGTTCTTTTCTGCTGGCTACCCCCATCATTTCTGCTTTTCTGTCTCATTGCCCCAGTTTTTCCAAAGCTTGTGGGTGTGCTCAGAAGCATTTCTCTGCACACTGTTCCTGCTCAGGAACAATGACCATTAAGGGTGAGTGGCTTTCTTCACCCAGGCAGTTTTATCATGCTGTTCTTCACTGTCAATAAAGAACTTGGCCAAGTTAGGAAACATTTTTAATCACAGGTACCTTGGGGATTCAATTAAGAAAAATTAGAAGCTGTTTATACAGTGTAAAGGCCATTTTCTCACACACTCGTTGTTTCCTAGGATGTTATTCCCTGGATTATTTAACACACAGCTTGATAAGAGCGATAATTGTGGGTAAAAGTTCCTTTCTTCTCTCCCCTGCTTCTCCTACCCCGGCTCCTTTTAAATTAAGTTAGCAAAGGCAGTGACATGAAGACTCTGGTTCCATGGTAAATTATCATTTTGCATGTGTGTGTGAGAGAGAGTGGTATTATGGTGTGTGTGGTGTGGTGGGCTGTGGCTGTCTGTGTCTGTGTGTAGGGAAGATTGCGTGCCTTTGTGTGTTGGAGAAACGCGTGGGATTTGTAGCAGAGAGAGCGTTAACCACTGTGGCTACTCTATCGGATGGTGCAAATAACAGACATCTTCCTCATTGCAGAAAGGCCTGTTTGACAATGCTGGTTTAGTCACTTCAAGACTTTGTAAAATGGAGTAAATAAAAGCCATTTTGTTGAATCCTCTGAGAGTTAAATGCTCCGCAGACGTTATTTCCAGCGCAGTAGCTAGTGCCTGGTAGGTGTTCGCTGTCTGACTGAAGGCGCTGCAGTCACGTGCCGTGCAACGTTTGGGTCAGCGATGGACCACATATATGACGGCGGTCCCATAAGATTAGTACCATAGAGCCTAGGTGTGCAGTGGGCTACACCATCCAGGTCTGTGTAGGTATACTCTGTGATGTTTGCACAGCGGCGAAGTTACCTCATGACACGTCTCTCGGGACATATCCCCATTGTTAAGCGACGCGTGATTGTGATGACAATTTGTCTCGTTAATCGCAGTCACATTATGCGTGATCGAAAGAGCATGGAGAATCTTGGGCCTTTTGCTTTTGGTGAAGCTACATTATTGCTCATTGGGGCGTGTCACTCTCTGGCACAAAATGTGAAAGTCTCAACAACATGTCACTGTTCTACCTGCCAGGTAGGAATGAAACACTAAAGTCATGCAAATTGCAGGGTGTCACCTCCATGGCCCAGCTGCCCTTGCATGATCGTGTTCTACATAGCCACCCAGTGGAGTAGGTAGACGCTGTGCTTGGCCTCCGGGGAACCTCGGTGCACCTTGGTTTAGACATATTACACCTGGAAAGTAATATGTGCTTTAGTTTGGGTATAAAAATCTCCCCCAAATGTTATTAATTTAATCTTTCTTGTCCTTTTAGAGATGGTCTTTAAAGGAAACAAGCTTAAAACGAAGTAATAGCAAGTCAGTTTTCCTTCAGTGATGCCATCCTGCATGTGTGCCCTTTCATACCTAATCAAAGGCAAGGATAAATGCTGGTTTAATTTGTTAGTTGGTTTGGTGGCTGATAAAACCCCAAAATTGCCACATGGTGTGAGTAACAGTTTTTGATCAAATGAGATTCTGTTTGTATTTTTTCCTATGGCTTACCTGGTAATTTTGCAAGTGTCAAATTGAGCCCCATTCTCTAGTTGTGATGGACTGTGCGCTGAAACTCTGTGTGTCAGGAAACACTCGGGGACGACTGAGGCAAGGGTCCAGCATAGGTTGTTCCTGGTTTGATTTCTGGGGGAAAAAAGAAAACAAAAAACAGTTGGCAAGGAATTTGAATACACAATATTTTGATCTTTTCAGTTAAAAAAATATATCTATGTGTGTGCCACCGCGATTCAAAAGATGCATACTCTTTGGACGTGAACAGCTGTGGCACGCGGGAGTTGTGTTTTTGTGTCCTCTTTCAGCCCGCCATGAAGCCTGGACCGTTTCTGTGCAGGCTCTCCATCTGAATGCCACTGTGTGGCCTTGGAAAGTTACTTACCATCTCTGTAACTCAGGGCCCTCATCTCTGAAAGGAGAGTTACGATAATCACACTACGGGATTGTAATGAGGGTGAGGTGAGATAAACCCTAGGCTTTTATCAGAACCTGGTCTGAGGGTGCACTTGGGCGTGGCAGCTTCTGCTTCCCCATCCTTGCTTCCACCTCATGCGTGTAACTCCATGTGTGTCTGATGGGACTTAGGCACAATTGGAGGTTGTTAAGAAATTTTAAAGATCTAGCACTGATATGTGTAAGAGCGTTTTATCAGCTCGAATGCGTTCAGCGTCCGATTCTCGTCATCTATGGGGTTCTAGCTCTGGCCCTACTCTCACCAGCTGTGTGACCTCCATCAGGTCACCTGACCTTTCTGGAATTGGACTAAAGGCCCTAAAAAGTCCCTATCGGGGTGCAAATTTATGTGAGCTTCTCTATTTTCCTCAAACATAGATTCCCGTTAAGAATTTACTATCATGTGAACGTTGTCTTGTAAGTCCGTATATTTCCTCATGATGTTTGACTAGGAGCAAATAATTGAATTGGGTTTGAGTGTATGTGTCTGTGTGAGTGAGATTTTGGGTAAACCCCTTAACTGTTCCAAGCTTCGGATTCCTCACTACGATTTTATAAAGGTTAACTGAAGTCATACGTGCATGCAGTGTTGAATCCTGTAAAACACTCTTTCCCCCTTCTCCTTCAGCAGCCACATCTGTTCTCCGTTCTCTGGCTCCCGTCAGGTGTCGGTCAAAGAGAGAAGCAATCCCGGGAACTGCTTTGGAAAGTGCGCCACTCAGTCAAATATGCTAACGGAGCCGTTTCCCGTGGGGAAGTCACACTGTTCTCGTGAGATGAAACCGCTGCGGCTCTCATGTCCCCTCACTGCTGTTGCTCTTATGGCAACAGCTGCAAGGAAACCCCAGTAACCTCACCCGCTCCAAGCACAAGGCAAGCTCTGGCTGGTGTGAGCAGTTCCGTTTGCCAAGTGAGCAGGAAGAGCGCTCTGGAGGCAGAAGTGCGTTTAAGAATTGTGCAGCAGGTGGAGGGCGCTTAGTTCTTTTTCTGTTACTTTGTGCTTCTCTTCTGTTCCCCAGTGTCACATGAAGTTTAGGCACTGGATTTGGTAGTAGATGGAAAAAATGGTTTCCAAATTTTTAGTGATTCCCCCCGCCCCAAATCATATCTTCTGAGTGTTTAGAGCCCCTGTCTGTGCCTCCCCCTGATCCACTGCAGCAGGTGGCATGTAGCGGGCACTCAGGTATTTTTGGTTAATGGAGCACAGACAATAGTTAGGGCTCTCAGAGCCCCTCCATTTTGGCTGGTAGTGTTGCAATATTTTTAAAGGAAGGCAAGGAGGTGAAAACCTACTTTCTTTTTATTTATTAAAGCTTACTGGGAAGAATGATTGAGGCAATGAATTTTCTGAAGTTCATAGTAACAATCCTTGGATTTCAGTAAACCTTTTTTTTTCTTGAATCCAGCTTCTTGTGGAAACATTTCAAGGAGTTTACCTGACAAACACATCTTTAATTTTATGATTCTCTGTTCCCAAATTATGTGGGTTTACTCCTCTTGGTTTCACTTATACCTTACTCAAGAACAAGGATTCCGATATGGCTGACGTCCACTGGGGAAGAGGCAGCGCCCAGAAGTGGGTGAGCCACAAGCATCAGTAAAAGAGATAGTGGACTATTAGCCATTAAGGAGGACACAGAAAAGAGACTGGGAGGAGATATTTGCATATCGCATTTCTGATAAAGAATTTATATTCAGAATATACAAAGAACTTTTACAACTTCATAATAAGAAGAAAATGACCCAAGTAAAAAAGGGTCTAAAGGTTTGTATAGACATTTCACCAAGAGCACGTGAAAAGATGCTCAACATCATTAGTCATTAAGGAAATTCAAATAAAAACCACAATGAGATGCTATTTCTTACCTACCAGAATGGCTACAAATAACAAAGACAATAACGTGTTGCCGAGGATATGGAGAAACAGGAACCCTGATACACTGCTGGTGGGAATTTAAAAGGATATGGCCACTTTGAAAACAGTTTAGTAGTTTCTTAGAAAGTTAAACCTAAGTTTATCATATGACCCAGCAGTTCCACTTGTAGATATCTACCCAAGAGAAATGAAAACGTGCCTATGGAAAGACTTGTATGCAAATGATTATGGTAGCATTATTCATAATAGCTATAAGTGGAATCAGCCCAAATGTCAACTGATGAATGGATAAGCAAAGTGCAGTGTAGTCATACAATGAGTACTAATCAGCAATAAAAAGGAATGAAATACAGCTATAATATGCAAGAACCTCAAAAACATTTTGCAAGGGAAAGAAGCCAGATATAAAAGGTCACATACCATTTAGGTGAAATATCCATAAAATGGAAATCTGGAGCAGTAGAAAGTAGATTAGTGTTTTCCTGGGCTGGAGGTGCGACTGAGATTAACTGTAGGAGTATGAGGGATCTTATTGGGGGAAAAGACTGGATTATGGAGATGGTTGCATAACTCTATGAATGTACTAAAATTCATTGAATTGTACACTTAAAATGGATGAAAATTATGGTATGTAAATTATATCTCCCTAAAGTTAAAAAGCAGAAAATATGACACAGAAAAGAAAAGTAGTAGAAACAGGCTAATTGCTAGTTCACTGTGCAGTAATGGATGAGTTTTCAAGACGAAGGAAGAAGCACTTGGTAAGCACGTCTCTGTCCTCCGCTGGAGAAGGTGGTGAGATGCAAGGTACGTTTAGCAAGAGCTCCCCCTCCTGAACGAGGTGAGGGGTGCTGCTTAGCGATCTATGTGATGCATTGATGAGTCTCTTCTTTGAGAATTGGGTCCACAATCCAGGGACCCCAGATGCAGGTGATGATTTGTACTTTTGGGGGATCCATGTTCCTATTCTCTTAATTCCTGTTGAAATTTTATGGAAGGGTTGGGTTTTTTTTTTTAAACAGTTCTTTTGTGTGTGTGTCTATGAGGAAGATTGGCTCTGAGCTAACATCTGTGCCAGTCTTCCTCTATTTTATGTGGGATGCTGCCACAGCATGGCTTGACGAGCAGTATGTAGGTCTGTGCCCGAGATCCAACCCTGCAAACCCTGGACCACTGAAGCTGAGCATGCGAATTTAACCACTATGCCACTGGGCCGGCCCCAGAAGGACTGGGTTTTCATTAGTTCAGTCATGATATTTGGATTTTCTGGAATCAAAAATGAGATATTTTATTCTCTCTACTGGCTTTTCTCTTGGCTTCTTCATCCCTTTTACTACCTTCTCTAAATGAAGTGCTTCCCCAAATTTAGGCCTCAGCTCCTCATTCTTTTATTTCCTTTTTTCAAGAGTATTCCTGTCTACATGCATACCCAGGCATCACCTCTTTTCCATAATCTGTCTCTTCCTTTCCCCAGACTTCAGTCCACTGTGTACATTGGAGTATGCTATATGTCTGTGTCCCTGATGTGTCTAAACTTTGGCTGTTTTCCATTTCTTCCACAGAAGCCCCTTTTCCTTTTATCCCTGTTTCTGAATATTAGCTACATCTCTTGCTTGAAGGCGTTTAGAACCTCAGTATTCTACTGAGTAGCCCTCTCTTCCTTGCCCCTCATCTACTGGTCACTGACTAGTCTTTCTGTTTCTTCTCTTACAATATCTTTCCTTTGCTCTGCCCTCACCTTGCCTCCTCTGTCGTCGTCTTCCAGATTGAGCCCCTGCTACCTCATGTGTGTCACTGTCCTGACAACCTCTCTAGTCTTTCTGCTTCTCGCTTCATTCCTCCCCGGTCTCCCGTGCTGCTTGTTGCCAGTCTTCCTTTGGAATAACCCATGTAGGCATGCTTTTCTACTGCTCTCTGACTCTGAGTTATAATGTGGTAGGGAAATTCTTGAGTTACAATTACTAATCAAATATAAGGAGTTATTTTTGTAATGTTGAAGATTGTGGAGTGTCGAAGCCGAAAGATGCTGGGTTCTGATAATCTAAAGTAGGCGGTACACTTTGGAGAAATCTGCTTGGCTCATAATTAATCTTTTGAATCATCTGGACAATAATGCCTACGCTATAGCATCATTATGAGGTTGACTTCGATTATGCGTTTATAAATTAAGTGCGTTATAAATGTTAGTTTTTGCTTGTGTTATTTCCATTAGTCCTTACCTAAATGAAATTCCAGACTGTTCCCATCTAATTGGGAACTCTCCACATTAACTAAACTGTTGCCTCTAGCGGGCATGCCTCACATTTAGCCCCTGCTTTTCTTAATACCCATTCCTGCTCTTGAATGACCTCCTTTTTCCCCCCCTCTTTCTCTACCTTGAAAATCTCGACCTCTCTTTCAGTGCCAGCTATGATCTGACCTTTCCCGTGAGGTCATTTACTGAGAGTCTCCTTGCGTTTCCACCTCTGGGATTATAAGCATGAGGAGAATAAGTGTCTGTCCTCAAGGACTTGAGAGTCAAGTCAAGGATCCAGAAGTAAACCAACCACGGAGTACAGAGTGAGGGTTTGGAGTGTGTGGACATGCAGAGGTATTCCTCGTGAGGCGAAGAAGGGGTCACAGAGGTTCCATGGCAGCTGCGATGCCTGCGTTGTGGCAGGTTTGCTGAAGGTCCGATGGGAAAGGAGCGTGCGGAAATGTTGAATGTGGCCAAAGATAAGGTGCTGTAATCTGCTGGGGAGACGGTAGCTCTGAGTGATGGAGAGAGGTGACAAATTGTAGGCACGCTGTGGAATATGGCTGACTGATGCTGGTGAAGAGGAGGAGGAGTGTTGGTGGGAGTAGGTGTTGGTTTCTTCACTGGTGTCATCCCTGTGAGAGGAGGAGCTCGTAAGGGAGAGGTGGGGTTCAGTTTTGGATTCGTTGATTTCAGGATGCCTGTGGAATGTCCATGTGGGGATGCCTACTAGGTAATTCAAGATACAGGTCTGGAACCTAGGGAAGTACTCCTGGCTGATGATGTAAATTTAAGGGCAACAGAAGATCAGGGATAAAAGAAGCTATAGGAATGGATGAAATTGACTGGGATGAATGAATCTGCCCAGTAGAGTGAGAAGGGGAGAGGGCTGACTCAGACGCTTTTAAGGAGCAATCCTAGGGAAGGGACGTGGCCTGAAGGAGTGGTCAGAGAATTGGGAGGATTATCAGAAAAGGGTAATGTCCTGGGAACTGAGAAGAGAGTTTAAGAGATGAGATAGTGTGACTAGTTTTATCCTGCAGTGACGTCAAGTGATACAGGACAGCAAAGTGCCGCTGGATGGGATTCAGGAACAAAGAGGTCATTGTTCATCTTTGCCAGGGCTGCATGTGTTGTGTGTGTGTGTGGGGGGGGTGTGTGTGTGTGTGTGTGTGTGTTGGTGGGGGGGTAAGGGCAGAAGCAGAGGCCTGATGACAGAGGGATGAGTAATGCTTGTGAGGGGAGGAAGTAAGGGAGCGATTGCAGACAACTCTTTCAAAAAAAACATGCCTGTGATGGGAAGGAGAGAGAGGGTGGGAGGTAGAGAGACAGGTATAGGACTGATGGAAAATTTTGTTAAGCTTCTCATTTAATGCCTTGCATTTAAAATGGTATTTTCCTAGCTTAGCATTAAAAACCCGTGCCCTTCCTCCTGGCCAAGCATGGCGGCAGTGTGCTGGAGCACTGGGCTCCAGTCACAGCTCCGTTACCCTCCAGCTTTCTGACCGTCCGTTTCCTCATATGTAAAATGAAGATGGTGATATGTCCGTTATGGGGTGGCTGTGAGGTTAAAATGAGAGTATGTATGGAGCCGCTGGCGCAGTGGCACAGGGTCCGGGCTAAATCTTGTAAGTTCCTGTTGCACGTTGGGGGCACACAGTAGGATTTATTTGGTAATTGATGGTTGGGCACAGGGTGAAATGCGTTCTTGCCTCGTCGTTTGTGCTGATACTGTGGTGTGGTTTGTGGCCTCAGCTGCTCTGTGAGGAGCCGTTTGACTGATCTTTTTGCTTAGAGAGCTTCCCCTTCCTTTCACTTGTCTCTGAGCTGCCTCTGCCTGCTGTCTTTCTTCACTGTCTGCACCTGAACGTCAGGGCTCCCCGAGTAGTTTACTGCAGAGCAGCTTCGCATCCTCTGCGTGTCCCGGCGCCTGCAGGGTGTTGCAAGGAGGATTGCTTCAGCAGTAGTTGTGGGCTCGGCTCCAGGACCTCGCTCATGGGCCGGAATCCTGTTGTGCCACCTACCGCTCCCCCAGCTGAGAGCTGATGGAACCGCTCAAGAATGTGACGTCTGTGTTAGGCCCAAATTTCACAGCCATTCCTGAGGCTAGATGGCATCGACGCTTGGAGACCTTTTGGTTTTTTTTAGCCACCCATTGGTCTCATCCTTTCACTCTTTTATTAACTGTGTTGCTATGTTGTTGATAGTGAACTGGCTCTTTAAATGAGGATGGTGGAAAAGGGTTAACATGTTCTCAGTGTCTCCTTTATCTTAGACCTTGAATTTGTGCTTCATGTCTCATAGAATCCTCAGAGCAGCCCTATGACTTGGTGTTTCAGTCCCTCCCCCCCTCCCCCACCCCGCCTTGAGGTGGGAAGATCCGAGGTTCAGACACGTTAATTAACTTGCTGTGACTCACGCAGCCAGTAATGGGGAGAGTCAGAATTCAGGTCAGATCCGATGGAAACCGAAGCTGCGGTTCTTTCTAGTCTGCTGGCCTGGAGTCAACATGGAGCGCGATTCTGGGGGTTAATTTTGGAGGGGAGTGGGGAGAAGAGGGAGTTAGGGCAGAGGTGGGGTCGTTTCCCTGTCAAGTTTGTGAAGGAACTGCTGCCCTTCTGAACAGGAGATCCAGACTTGTTTGGCCTAAATGATCCTGAAAACATCAGGAAATTTCACGCAAGAATCCAGATTTGGATCCTGTCTTGAAAAGTGCAATGTGCCAACGCTGAGCATGATCAGCCCAGCAGGACGAGATGACTCTTCCCGATGGGGGGTGTGCAGCCCAGCTCCCCAGCTCACCGTGTGCTCAGATGGACGGGGCCTCCTCACTCAGGAGCGGTACCTGCCTGATCCTACAGACACTTGATTTTGCAACTCTTAGTCCGTTTGTCACTTAATCGTGTGACTATATTTGACCTACGTGGATCATCAAATGGGCTGCTACTTTGATTATAAATGTATCTTTCTTCCTCTTCCTCCGACCCCTGTACCAACTACTCATTTTTCTTGCTTTAGTGACCATCACTTAGCATTCTTTCCAAATGATTTTCCTGGTACCTCTTAGCAACCCAGAAAAAATAGTGGCAGGAGATGTTTAGTTCACACCTGAGAATTAGTTAATTGGCACAGTGAGCTTTCCTCTGTGCCCAGCTCTCTGCTGGGGCCTGTAAGTGAAAACCTTCCCGTTGTATCGCTACGCTGCTGCTCTGGTTGGGAAAACTGAGATTCGGGTCTTAAGGAAGGAAAGGTCTGTAAGTGGAGGAGTAGAGGCTTGAACCCAGGTGTGCTGGATGCCCAGACCGCTGCTGTTGTTGCCCTGGGAGGGTGAGGGGAAGGCCAGGGAGACTTCAGCATTCATTCCGGGGCTGCTGAGTGGCTGCCTTGGGCGCACAGCCTGCTCTCACAGGGCACTGGCTGGGTCTCAGCTTGGCGGGCAGCCCTCCGGCTGAGCTGGGGAAACTCCCTTCTGAGCAGGAAGAGTCGGCAGGTGTGCACGCCAGGCCTTCCCTCTCCTTGGCTTCACAGGGTCTCATTGTTGCCCTTGTGCGCAGGATCCGAAAGATAAATGCCAGTGAAATGCCTGTTCCCTAGATGCAGCTGCTCACGATTCTCTGGGCTGATTATTTGGTGGTGGTGGTTCTCAAACGACGGAGTGTAGTCTAATTCCTTCTCTTCTTTATCCTCCACCGTCCAGTTTGTTCTTTAGAAACTCACATCCAAAATTGAGAGAATTTCAGGTCTGAGGTTTTTCTGTTGTCGCTTTTCTTACGGAAAGCTATACGAAACCGATAGATCCTGTGAGAATGCTGCTGTGGTCCTTACATTTCCGTGGTAAAGATACAGTGTTCACAAAAGCCACCTAATGCAAAGTTTCTGGCGAGAGGCACAGCCTTTCTCGAATTTTAGAATAACCTGTAACCTGACGCTTTCCCTATTTAGACCTGAGTGAGTTGGGGGGCGGCTGGAGAGAGAGAGTGAGAGTGTGAGTGTGTGTGTGTGTTTCGACTTCAGCTCTGCTAAAGGTCTTGGGAAAGAAGCAAGTTACCTCACTGGGTACAATTTACTTCTTTCGTAGGTGAATTAGGTCACTGTACTCATAGGGAGCCTCATTAATGCATGCTCGGAGTCCATGTCTCAAAGTTGTTGGAATGCAGAGCACACAGCCTCCCATTCAGGTTTTTCAGGTACTCCCTAAAGTTCTCTTTTCAAAGTCACGCTTGATATCTGTAGCCTACAATTAGGCAGTTTTTGTCTCTCGTTTAGATTTAACGTCTTTGTTTTCAGATGAGCTCTAACCACTCGTTTTATATCTGTATTTATTTCGGGAGAGGGTGATATATACTGGGTTGTAAACTCCCTGAGGGCAAGGTTTGCTTCTTTCTAACTTCAGCCCCTAAGCTGGTTACTCCCTTTGTTCAGGTGAGGAGCCTGCCCACATCGCACAGGCCTGAGAAGTAAAGCCAGGACATGAGGCCTGGTTTTGGGGACCCGGAGCAGGCTGCCTCTCTGCTGTGCTGCCTGGCTTGATTGGTGGAACCTCAGAAGTAGTCTGGCCAGTGTCCTAGGCCTCAGTGTAGCAGGCAGGTGTTAAGTTTTTGGTGCAATCTGAGTCTGTGACCCTGGGCGAAGCATTGACCTCTCAGGGCTTAAGCTCGCTCATCTATGAAACGAGGAAAATATCAAATACCTGGCCTAACTCCCAAAGGTGCTGTGAGAATCTGCTGAGATGATGCGCACGACGTCAGTTTTGTATTGTAGGTGCTACAGTAGTATAAAGCTGTAATTCAGGGGAAATAGCTGTTTTTCTGCTTGATGATAAAAATCTTATTACTCATATAGTCAAATTTTACAGTTTACTGAGTTGAAATCTGTATTTTTATGTTGTGTTTAGGCAAAGTCTAATGTATATGTAGCTAAGTTCTGGATTGTTGATATAAAGGAGGCTGGTCAGAGAAGTTGGGGCTGCAGTCCCCACAGCCAGAGCAGTGGTTTTAGATAAATATGTTCTAAGCCAAATATGTTTCAAGTGACTTCAGGTCCCTTAAGAAAAATTCTCAGAATTCAAGACCCCAGGTAAAGTCTTTAGTTGTTTGATTACCATTTACCAGCATATTAAGAAGGGAAGAATGCTTTTCCCAGGCTTACTGAGATGCGGTTCCTTGTTTTGGAAGCGTCTTCCCATGGTTTAAGCATTATACTTGAGTAATAATTATTCTTCATGGTGATGGTGGTGGTTGTCACCTTCACCATTGTAATGAGGTCCTCATTATGGTTTTCTGGGCTGTGGATGAGGGGGCCTCTCCCAATAGACATCCAATAGAATCCCAATAGACATCTTAATAGATAGCTACCTTAATTCTTGGAATCACAGTTTAACCAAACTGTAATGCCGTTGAAATGAATGGAATAAGACTAGTACGTAAGAGACAAGTCTTCCTTCAGTTTCTTCCCTTACCTTCACTGACAACTTAAAAATTCTCTAGTGAGGTCTTCAGTAGTAGTGGGTACTTTACAATTTTTATCGCCATCGAATCCTTACTGCTCATTTTCTCCTCTCGTAAAAATAAGAAATACTCCACCCCACACATGTATAGTAAAAGGATCTGGCATCACGTACAATTCATCTCATGTAATTAATATGTGTACACACACACGCACTCACATACATTTTCTTTAAAGCAATTCCTGCTCTCAGCTTCACTGGCATTAATTATCTTATTTTTAAAACAATGCTCCTCAAACTAATAGGAAAATTTGAATCAAAATAATTCCTTCTGGGTTGATTTATAAAGATGGTAACTTGCTCAAGTAGGAGAAGTAGTAACTACTCAGTTTGGGTGATTGGAATATTTCCCCCATGTTTTTCTCCTGCCTGTGGCATTTCTTCACTTAACGTCCTCTTCGTTAAGCCCTCACTGGCTTCCTGTCTTGTACAGGACACAACTCCAGCCCCTCCGCAGGTGCCCTCATCACCTGACCTTCTCTACCTGCCCACTTGGCAGCTCCCATGGTTCTGCACCAGACCTTTCCTGTCCACCTGGCCCCATTGTCCTGGAAATCCCGTCTCTCCCTTGTCCACTAGGCAAGCTCCTTGCACAGCTTTCTAGTCTAACTCATCTGCTTCCTCTTCTCAGAGCTTCCATCTTTTCCTCAGGTACCGAGTCCCTGCTCCTGAGTCTCTGTTGACTGCCTGGTTGCCCAGATTTGTCATATTGCTTTTTCCTTGTTTGCCCGACTGCTTGGGAGTCCCTGCCTCTTCCTCTCTTCAGCGTCCAGCAGAGTACCTGCCGTCCATCTGCTCCCATAGAAGGGCTTTGCCTGGACTGAGCTTTGGGCTGATCCCTCCAGGCATTCATTGTCCTACTCCGGGTGTTCCAAGCAACTTGGGTTTTCTGCTTGAGGACCCCTGAGAGAAAATTCTTTCTGGTCTACGTATTGAGAATAGTGTTCCTTTAGGCTGCTACTAATTTATCACAACTGAGTCATTAGCCTTCTTGTTTTCCTGCTGGAGCTGGGCTCTCCCTCACTTGGTTTTTAATTTCCCACCATTGTTTTTCCTAGGCTCCATTTTTCTTATTTAAAATTCATTTGAACTTACTTCACGTTAAGCATCTCTGCAAACAACCTCACATCTTTTCTGGGGGGACTAGGCAGGGGCTAAATAAATAGCCATGCGAATGTATGGGAGAGAGTGCTTGTCTGGTGTGAAGTTAATTGGGTTCTAATTCACGGTGGAGGAGAGGGAGGCAGCCTGGGAAATGGAGCATCTCCTGATGGGCATGGGATGGGGAAGAAAGTTAAGGATAGAGGTGTTGGGATTTGGCACCCTGGTCGCAGGACAGCCACGTTGCTGGGAGTGTCTCCTAGGATGGAGTGGGAGTGGGAGGCCCTCAGAGAAAGGGCTACCGCACCTGACACTGATACATCAGGTGCCTTCAACTTTGAGCACTCAAACTGACGGCTACATGGGCCAGCTGTTCAGTATCTGTCTCACCTGCAGTTTCATGTAGACTGTGAACGGGTTATAAACAGTGTCCATGCTGAGTGCCAGCATGACTTTGTAAAGGACTGGGTACCTATCCGATACTCAGCATTTCTGGGTCTTAGGATGAAACGTAGATAGAATACTTGAGGCGCTGCACTGGTGGCTTAGGTCACTGTGTGGAGACTTTTTCATTAGGTGTGTATTAGATATGTATTAGATATATGTAATTTACAACATCAAATTAGAATGAATGTTTTAGGATAGAGGGAAATGAAATATTGACGTTGAAGAAATAAAACTAATATGTGTTAAGCAGTGATCACAATATGCTGATACATTGATATAGTAATTACCTTTTTGGTGGCGTCCACCATTCTTTAATTCATTTGCTGCGTATAATACGGGTACTACATAGACAGTTTTGACAGAGTGCAAGTCTTTATCTTGTTTAAAGTTTTCATTGTCCAGGTCTTTAAAGTGCTTGTGTGGAAGCACTGATAAGCCCTGGTAGCTGTGATCTTTTAAGGGTTGCATGCTACTGTGAGCCCTGAGAAGCCACATCATAGCAGTCATGATGTGCAGGACTATCCTCTTTATAAATGCATCCAGTAAACAATTGATTTTGCAGTTTTTTAATTTGTCATTTAGCCAATTCATCTCACTTGTTTAGGAAACCCACTGATTTTCAGTTTCATTTACTACCTTTGAGTCTGGCAGGTATGAGGAGGAACAGGTTTGGACAGGTAGGTCATCCACCCCAGAAGGTGTGTGGCAGAGCCTGAGATGCCGTGATCTGGAGGCAGCCCGTGTCCACGCATCCTTCTCTTGGGTCTTTTCTATCCGCTCCCAGTCTGACAGCCACACGGCCGAGTGCTTGACTTGTGTGAACAGTCCACATATCCTTCTGTTATCGTTTTTCTTTCTTCAACTAGACCATAAGCTCCTTTAGTGCAGGAACCTTAGAATTACTTTGTTTCTGCCGCGCTGTATTATACTGGCTTCCACTTTGGAAGCAACTAGAGTCTTGATAAATTTAGCAAAGGGTACCCTCCAGACTCATGGACTTGAAAGGTGGTGTTTCACTCGACCCTGTGTCCTCTGGAGAGCTCCTCTGGTGGCTGAACCAGTAAGATCTCTAACCTGAGAGCAGGTTCAAGCTATGGGCAAACCCTCCTCTGGCAGCTGAAAAGTCTGTTTCCATCTTGTCGGGCACAACAACAACAACATCAGTAAGAATAAGAGTTCAGCAAATGCTGGCTAATACTATTGTGTGCCTAGGACTATTCTAAATTATTTAGCTATATTTTAATTTTGTGTTTGTGTGTGTGTGTGAGGAAGACTGGCCCTGAGCTAACCTCTGTGCCAATCTTCTTGTATTTTATGTGGGATGCTGCCATAGTGTGGTTTGACGAGCAGTGCTAGATCCACGCCCAGGATCCTAACCGGCAAACCCCAGCCCGCTGAAGTGGAGCATGTAAACCTAACCACTACGCACCGGTCTGGTCCCTAGATATATATATATATATATATATATATATATTTTTATATTTTTTTAATTTTTATTTTTTTCGGATGTACATTATTTCAAATTCTGTATACATCATGTTCACCACCAAAACACTAATTATAGTGCATCCCCTCACATGTGACCCTAATCACCCCTTTTGCCCTCCCCCCTCCCCTCTTCCCCAATGGTAACCACCAGTCCAATCTCCAATGCTATGTGATTTTTTTTTTTTTGTCGTTTTTATCTTCTACTTATGAGTGAGATCATATGGTATTTGACTTTCTCCCTCTGACTTATTTCACTCAGCATAATACCCTCAAGGTCCATCCATGTTGTCACAAATGGCCGGATTTCATCATTTCTTATGGCTGAGTAGTAGTCCATCGTGTATAAATACCACACCTAGATATATTTTAATTTGTTCAAAGGACATTGGATTCAAACTGCAGATCTGCTTAGGCAGGTTACCTAACCTCTGTGCCTCAGTTTCCTCTTCTCTAACGCATTCATCATAGGATTGATTTGAGGATTGAATGAAGCACCACAGTATTACCTCCTCGGCCCTTACAGATCTTTTATCGGAGCTTGGCGCATTCTAAGAACTCAGCATTTAGTTGCTACCTGTGTGCTAGTAAGATTTAAGTGCCCCCATTTTTAAATGAAGAAACCAAGGCTTGGAGAGGTTCCTTCAACAGATGTGTGCTGTCTACTGCTGGAGTCTGGAGCTCGCCCAGGTCAGTGCGCTGGGGAGGGCTGGGTCGGGGGCAGAGCCGGGAGTGGGCGCAGCCCCTCCAAGCGCTGGGCTTGAGCTGCTCTGCTGCTGCTGCTGCCACCCAGCTGCGCACCCCTGTGCTGATGAGCATCTCTTGACCCCTCTGGGGGAGCTGGGAAGTAAGGGAGCTCCCACCTGATTGCGGAGCATGATGCTCCGATACCTCCTGCGGTCAGGTAGCACAGTACGTACACCGCAGATCTAGGTAATTTTACCTGTTAAACTACCCCCTGGAAAGAGCTCACTGATAGCAAATAGTGAGGTTACTCACAGCTTGGAAAAGTAGTGACCAGGAGACTGACTGCAGGCGGACGTGGAGCAGGGCGAGAGCTCTGCTGCTGAGCCGCGGGCCGCTGCAGCCTCGTGTGCTCAGCCGTAAGCGCACCACAGCAGTAGACACCTTAAGGTTGTGTGAGGTGTTTTTTGAAAAAATAATATGTGTTAAAATCTGCAGTAGCCTGGGGTATATGTTAAGCCATCAACGTATGTTAATGATTGTTGCTTTAGTGTTAAAGCTAGAGGGACAGTTTGTGCCATGTGAGTTCTATCTGATACATTAGAAAAAGTCATTTAAGGAGTTCCCCTCTCCTTCCAAAATGACAGAAATTATTATTAGAAATTGCCTTATGAGAGAACTTATGGAACCGTTGATGTGAATGACTTAGTGTGATATCTTACATCTGGTAAAACTTGATCAGTGCTCTTCCTCAGAAGCATTTTAGTGTAAACGTTTTCATGTTTGGTTAATAAGAATGTTAATGAAAGATGAAATATGCTAATTAGGTGCAAGACGGAGAACAAGCCATCTGTTCTGCCCATATTTGCCATATAAGGACATAGACAGTTGGGAAATCCTTGGCAGGTCAGACGGGAGCCTGGCTTTAACCACTGGCCTGAAGCAGGAGGTTCGAGTCTTGTTTCTTACTCACTGTGATGTTTTCCCTGGGATTTGTCTCATCTAGATTTAAACACAGGTCACGGTTGCCTCTGCTTCAGATGGTCACAACCATAAGACCTGCGGTTGGCCCTTGTGTTTATAACAGTGCAGAACTTTCCTCTCAAGGAAGCAGGAGCAAAGCAAGTTCATCTCCATCTTGCGAGGGACGAATCTGGGACCTCATGAGGTCGAGATTTGATGAATGTCATGGAGCTGGCTGGGGACAGAAATGGGGAAGACCAGCCCTCCTTCTCAGCTTCGGCTCTCCCTGCGTCCCCTGTGTTTGGTTCAGGCCTTGGGTTCTTCATCTGGAACCCCAGCACCTCAGCACATCATCCTCATCGCGGGAATCCAGAGATGCGTGGGCCTCTGGTGACCGTCTGCTCTGACCCCTCCCTTTGCCGTGCGGGCGGGCAGTGAGCTCCTGCGGGGGCAAGAGGCTCGCCCAGGCACACTGATACCTCTCGGCACAGTCAGCGCCCAAACCCGGTGATTTTGCTGTGTGTCCTGGGCTTTCTGCCCTGGTCCCAACTGCTGCCCCTGCCTGTGCATGGGGCGGCTGCCCTGGAGACTCTGGGCTGCTCCCAGGCGAGTTTACCCGTGGTCACCTCACTTCTGTCCTGCCTCCATCTCCACTCCCTCTGTCGGCTTGGAGGCAGTCTCCTGGGTTTTCCTCGCTTCTCTCAGTTTAGAGGCATTCAAAGAACAAATGGCTCTTCTTGTCTCCTCTATCTTAAATTTCTGTGGCATTTTCTCAGAGTACGGGGCTAAGCATGAAATATTTTTTGTTCTTAAAGGAAGTGATGGTCCTTAGCTATCAAGGAAGGGAGAAAAGCAGGCCGCCTCTGAAGTTCACGACCACCACTAACCTAAATAGAAACACCCCTCTGAGTTCGTCTCCTCCCACCCATGCCGGAGATGCAAGAAGCCCACACAGCAGGCCATCTCTGGCTAGGAAACTTCCCCCTCAGTCTCCTCGTGAGACAGCTGTGATTTTCGGACTCCTTTTTTTTCTAGGCTACACCCTTAACGATGGTATTCACTGGGCTCTGTGCTCCTCCAGCCCCTTCGCCTTAACCCGCACACACCTGAATCTCTCTGCATGTAGGTGTGAGAAACAGGAGTCTTGGGCTGGGCTTTTGCTGGGGGACTAAGAGAACACACCTCCCAGATCCCTAACTTCAAGGAGGAAAGACAGTTAACCTCAAACCGGCAGAAATAATAATGAAATAAAGTATCAGCAGTGTCTGGCTCTCCCCGACCCCTGCCGTGTATATGATGACATAGAACCAAACTTTTTGCTGTTCGTTTTGCTAGTAAATTGGAATCTCTAATTAGAATTATGAAAGGAAGTTGTTAAAATGTTCACACACCCAGCACGAAAGCAGATTCCACTGGACCCTGTGACAGACAGTTCTGTAGTAGATAAAGCTTAGCCTAACAAATCAAAAAGTCATTCTGCGTTGGGCTCAGCCATCTTTTAAAGTCCTTACCATAACTTAGATGGGTTCGATTCTCCATGCCTACTTGTTCCCGTCAGAGAGGTGGGAACTTCCCTGACGCTCTGAGCGTGAGACGAGCTGAGCCGCGCGAGGCTGTTTGTCAGCAGCCTCCTTGGTGCCTTTCGGGACGAGTTTTAACATGCTCTCTTCGGAAGCAGAACGAGGATGGCCCTGTTCTTTGTGCTGCCATGAAAAGAATGAGATTCTTTTGGCAGTTGGGACAGAAAAATATCGTTTTCCTTTTGGTCTCTTTTTTAAAAAAAAATGTAAATGAAAGATTATGAAACCAAGTTAAGTTTTGGGTCTTGGGGGACAATTATAAGGGACTTTGGATTTTACTCATCTGACAAAGTAAATGTGACAAAAAGTTCACTTAATAGAAGTGATTTCCAGAACTTCATTTCCACGGTTGAAGGCACATACACAGTGTACATTTCTCCCTGCCTCGCTTGGACGCGACAAGGCTCCGCGAAGGGCATGTGGCCCCTGTTTTGGCAATCGGTGCCTCCCGAGGAGGACGCCCGTAGCTCCTCAGTTGGCGTTCTAATTCCGCCTTTTTCTCCAGACCTCAGAGTGAAGCTGCACTACAGTTACAGGCTTCATCAGTGCTGTGTGCTATCAACCACGGCTTTTAAGAAAATTAAAAAATAAAAGGTTTTCATTTACCTTTCATTGCGGCAGCTGGCTGTCCATTCACCAGATACGGGTGTCTTCAAGTTGAAACAGGCTCCTCAACTCTAATTAAGAATAAACCTTGCAACTAAGGTTGGCAGGGAAGTGAGTCTTCTGGTAAAGCATGAAAAATAAGCATTTCCCCTCCTGCGGGAGAAGGTAGGTGCTCCCCTGACCCCTTGAGCTGGCCCTGTGGGGCACCCCTTACATTCGCCTGCTCCGGAGCAACTGGAGCAACTTGCTCTCTTGCTCATGGAAATGACTCACATCTGAGAGGAGGTGAGATTTGTAGACTGGGGAAGAGCATTTCCTGAACCCGCAGGAACTGGATGGAGGGTGATTCACCTCAAGGGAACACGGAGGCCGGGACTCAGGGCGCCAGGAGTCGGTTTGAGGAGGGGGCCCTCCTCAGTCAGGACCAGTGTTTAGGGTTTGGCCTTTTTCTTGGCTTCCTATTGCTAATTAGAAAATAAGCATTTACAACCTTCCCGCTAATTAAATTTTGATTAAAAGGAATCAGAATATATTTTATGAAAGACAAATCCTTTAAAGATATTATTCTACGTATTATTTAAGGACTAAAATTAAAATGTGTTTATATTAATGATTGGTAAACCTGGGAAACCTTAGTCTTATTCAAGAATCTGATGAAATCTATAGACCTACTTTCACACATACACAAATACAAATATTGAAAATATTTTAAATAAAGTTATTTAAGGGTTGAGTTCCGAATCCTTTGAATTCCATTCTTAAACACGAGACCATTTGTTTTATTCTTTTTAAAAACCTTCCTACAATGATGAATTTGTATAGTTAAATCACTTTTTCTTATTTGCAATTAGTTTTAGAACTTTCAGATAATAATCTCCAAAAGATTCCAAGATTTTCTTGAATGCAACCTTCAAATAAATAAGTAAAAATGTCACCAAATGGAATGAAAGCCAATTACTCTCGTGGAAGAAGATAAATGAAAATAATAATCAAAGGTGGAACCTTCCTGAAGTTAGTAAATCAATCATAGGTGTTCCTTAGTGTTTATTTATACCTTGAGGAAATAGTGTCCGTGTACTGGTTTGTTTTCTTTCTGTGTTTATACAGAAAAGCAAATGTGCATTTAATTTAAATACCAATAGTTGGGATATCAAAATTATGTTTCTTCCATTGCCTTTTCCTAAACAAATGAAACAGACAACCACAGTTTTAATGGTTTCCCTTCCACTCTATTCAGGGTGGATTAAGTCTGTTATGGATGCTTAGCTAGCCCTGGGGAAAGTCTCCGAACAAAAATTGCCAACGTCATAATGGCTTCGTCTTATCAGAACTCGCCAGATTTAGAGTCCTTGCTTTAGGTGTGATTCTTCCCTGCGGCGCTTTCTTCTTCTTCCCCACGGATTTCGCTGTTAGCCCGTGAAGCCCGTTGCTGCATCTTGATGCCGTGCAGACCTTAGTGAGAGACTTGCCCTTCTTGGGTTGAACTCTTTGCCGTTGGTCACTATGATCCATAAATAATAAGTGATGTTGCTCATAGTGCCAAGCCTACCTGCCAGGAGAACCAACTGCCAAGTATTAAAAGCCTCCTTAAAGAAATGTTGAGAAGAGACCTTCTCTGCTGCTTCTGAGGGTTATCATCTCAGATTTCCAGCGGCGTGTGTGAAATTATATTAGGGAACTTATTTGGACAAATATTTCATAAGCTTCTGTTAAAGGAATAAAGGCTGTTCTGTTGTCTACCTGAAGTTTTAAGGCATTGTTTTTTACCTGGTTTGACGTTAGCCTATTAAGATCAATTAATACTGATTTTTTATGTTAAAGAAAATGCCTTTCATTTGTATCAAGCTGCTGACAGTGTTTTTGTCATACTTTTCTATTTTGAATTTGAAGGGAAAATGTTTTGATAATTCAGGATTATAATACCCGGTTTTGAGTGCCTTTTCAAAAGAATCGCTGGAAAAAGGCCAATGTGTGAAAGGAGCATGGTGGGCTTTCCATGTTTGCGGAAGGACCTTGGGTTTTTCCTGCGTGATGCAGCGCCTCCCCGTCTCCACTTGGCGTGGGTCGGTTTATGAAGGCCTCTTCCTGGAGGAGGACAGGAGCTGCGTCCTTTCGGAGCAGTGGGTGGCTCTCTGTTTCTCCTCCCCGGGTGGGCCGGGGATGGGGTAGGCTCTTCCCTTCCTTGGCTGTAACAGAACAGTTGGATTGTCCTGTTAGAAGCTTCTCTGGCCGGCGAGTAAATCCAGTGTAGTCATGAGAAAGTGAACACGAGGAGCCTGTGTGTGTTTGTCTTACTGCTCATCCTGCCAGCCTCCAGTTGGGACTCGTTAAAGCTGGTCTTACTTAACATCCAGAAAGGGAAGTCCTACACGTTTAGTCACGAAAAAGGTATAATGCCTGCTGAAAAGAGCAGCTAAAAACCAGCCTATCATTTTATTATGGTTCAAATCACCCAAAGGTAAACCTGCCTGATTTTTTTTTTCTATAGCAGGTCTCACATTTCATAAAAGCCACAGGAGAGTTTATAACAATAATTATCTTGCCGCTCCATTGGAAGGTCCTATTAAATGTAGAGATGCTATTTTAATAACATTGTTTAGGCATTACTAACCCCAAATTTATTTTGAATACAGGACGACATCCTGGGAGGTGTGTCTGTGTTTCTCTACCACCACAATGTTTAGAAATTTTTTTTGTTTCATTTTTCACTAGGGGTGATTTTGTTTTTCTTCTAATATTATTTTTTAAAGATGTTAAACCTACAGACAAGTTGAAATAATATTTCAACTGGATTTCATCTAGATTTCCAAATTTTTAATGTTTTTCACTTACTCCACCTCCCCCACCTCATTTTTGGGGATCAGTCTGAAGTTGGTGTCATTGTGACCAATGCCTCACCTCTAATGACTTCAGCCTGAATTTCCTAAGAACAAGGATATTCTCCTACCTAATCACAATACTGTTACCAGTCAAGAGATTAATATTGGAACAATGAATTTTGAAATATTGTCTGCATTAAAATTTTGCAATTTCCCAATAATATTTTTTATAATTTTTTTTTGATGTGGAATCCAGTCAGTGGTCACACATTGCATTTGGTTTTACTGTCTTTTTAGAACTGCTTCATTCTTTAGAACAATCTTACCACTTCCCCCCCCCCGCCCCCCAACTATTTCTTAAATCTTCTTGCTTTTGCAGATTGCTTTGATCAGTGTTTGCTAGGCCCATCCTGTGGGGCGTGCGGTGAGGGGCTGCTTCTAAGAGTTTCTGAGCAGTTTGGACGCATTAGCCTGAAGTCTACGTTGGCGTTTGGAATTCTGAAGTCAACTATGAATAGCTGTGATCTTGTTTTGGACATAGACCTGGTTCATGGATCACTAGTCACAAAGCTGGTGGATCCAAACTCACTTTTTCTTTGGGATATTGGGTGACTCACTCAACTTCTCTTGGCTTCAGTGTTTCTTTTTTTTTTAATTGAGTTAATGATAGGTTACAATCTTGTGAAATTTCGGTTGTACATTAATGTTTGTCAATCGTGTTGTAGGTGCACCACTTCACCCTTTGTGCCCACCCCCCACCCCACCTTTCCCTTGGTAGCCACTAATCTGTTCTCTTTGTCTACATTTTTAAATTCCTCATATGAGTGGAGTCATACAGAGATTGTCCTTCTCTAACTGGCTTATTTCGGCTTCAGTGTTTCTTTAAACTGAGGATTCTGGTTTAATCACAGAATTTTAGATGAGAATCTCCATAATGCTATTGATTTTTGAAAATATATTCTTAAGGAGACAGAGCACTCAGGAAGAGAATGTGTTTCTTAGATCTTATAAGGAACAAAAATTTGGTAAGATTATGGATAAGTCTTCCTAAGTCCTGGGATGAACTTCTGACTCTCTTCCTATTTCCTGCCTTCATTCGTGAGACGTTGGCACGTGCATCACCGAGCTTTAGGCTGGTCTTCTGGTCATTTCTCCTTTGCATATGACTTCTTCCCCTCGCTCCCTTCTTTATTTGCTTCTCTGCATTGGTGTGGACCTGGGCACAACATCCCCTGCTCCAGAGCATTTGTGTTGTAATTCCATTTTCCTCTGTCACTCTAATCTCAAATGTATCCATTTCTTCTTAAAGGAAAATGCACTTATAAAGGGCCTCCTAATCCTTTGTAGCACAGAAACGCATTGTTGCACAACAAAGGCAAGCAAGGGTCTGATGGAAACGTGGCTCAAGTTGATCTTTCTTGAACGCCCATGTCTTTTGCATGTAGCCAGAATGTACAACAAGGATTGTAGTAAAATCTTCACCAGATCTTACTGTTCCATCTCTCTCTACACGAAAGTCACCCCAACTGTGGCTCACATCCAGGAGCTGAGAATTTGTGCTGAGTATGATTATTACAAACCCTTTAATGTTCCCTTGCTGAGATTGGTATCTTTAGGTCCCTGTGCTTGAATTACTGTGTTTAATATGCCCTTTGAAATGATTTGTGTCTATTAGGGCTGCTTTAAATCAAGCACTTACGTTCTTCTGGTATGAGAACGTCATGTGTAGTGGCCGACTGAAGGGGAGGGCTGGCTTGGAGATGGAGTCTGCTGATAAGCCTGTGTCTGGCTCCTGCCCTCACATCCACAATCTCTCCTGGGCTGGGCTGCTGATCCCTCAGCTCATTTTGGAAATCTTGCTGTGAGAGGTGGTCTGGGGCCGTGACAAGAGCCCAGGAACTGGGGTCATACAGAGGCCAGGCAGTGTGGATTTCAGCCTCTCCACTTAGTAGCTTTCTACTTTGGGCAAGTCATTTGATAGAGCTGAGCCTCAGTTTTCTTCTTCTGAAAAGTGAGCTTGGGAATGGCCACATTGTAAGATTGTAAAGCTTAAATAAGATCTTATAAGGAACAAAAATTTGGTAAGATTATGGATAAGTCTTCCTAAGTCCTGGGATGAACTTCTGACTCTCTTCCTATTTCCTGCCTTCATTCGTGAGACGTTGGCACGTGCATCACCGAGCTTTAGGCTGGTCTTCTGGTCATTTCTCCTTTGCATATGACTTCTTCCCCTCGCTCCCTTCTTTATTTGCTTCTCTGCATTGGTGTGGACCTGGGCACAACATAAGATAATATGCAGGGAACTTCTGCAGTGTTTGGAACTTGGTTGGTACTCAGTGAACAGTAGCTTTTGGGGTTTTTTTTGGTCAGAAGGCAGAGGGAGAGTAAGTGCCTGAATGGGAGTGTCTGTTTGAATGTAAAGTTGGAATGATTAGAAATTCAAAACACTCAACTAAGAGGCCAGGGTAAGTCCATATTTCGGTTGCCCTTAGAAAGCTCCTGGTTTTCCTTTAATGAGGAACTGATGATTGCTTCAAGTACTTTTCATATTCTTTCTTAATATCTTTCTCTTCTTCTTCTTCTTTTTTTTTTGCGGAAGACTAGCCCTGAGCTAACTGCTGCCAATCTTCCTCTTTTTGCTGAGGAAGACTGGTCCTGAGCTAACATCCATGCCCATCTTCCTCTACTGTATATGTGGGATGCCTACCACAACATGGTGTGCCAAGTAGTACCATGTCTGCACCCGGGATCTGAACCAGTGAATCCCAGGCCACTGAGAAGCGGAATATGAGCACTTAACCGGTGCACCACTGGGCCGGCCCCCAATATCTTTCTCTTCTGAATAGGAGGAAATTAGGACTAGCTTATTCCAGATATCTGAAATTGTAGGAAAGTGTAAAAGCTGAGTCCAGGATATGTGGGGGGAGAAGAGGGGAGAATCAGGGTCCCCACATTCTCACAGCTCAGGCAGTTTGAGTTGCAGGAAATTTCAGTTGCAGAGTTAAATAGAAAAAAAAAGCAGAGAGTAATATATGTGTATATGACATAAATTTAAAGCATAAAGTGAATATTTTTAAAAAGCTAAAAAAGTATTCAGATATATGTTAGATAAAATTCCTTAAGGTGAATATCACTAAGTAAGGTCACGTACAAGCATCTAATGTTTAAGCTGCCTTTCAAAAGTAAAGGTAGACGTTTTATTACTGTGCTCCAGAACATTACATTTGTCAGTTCGAGTTTTATTACAGAAGTGGCAAGAGTTCCCATGCTGAGTGAGCTACGGAACTTTTAAAAAAACTGGATGATGATCTACTTACTGTAAGTCTGAAATTCCGTTTTCTGTCTCTTTTAGATTATTACTCCTCCCATGTTCTCAGCTCGCAGCCCTACACTTGGTGTCCCCGTCAGGCCTCCCTCTCCTCCCCTATAAATACTTTTACTAGCAGGGATGGGGGGCTGGGGAGTCAGCACCCTGGGCCTGTGGATCTGTGCTATGCTGGCACCCGTTTTCTGCCTGAAACTGGGTCTGCTTGGTCCCGTGGTTGTGCCTCTGCTGTGTGCTGACTCTCAGGGAGCATGGTCGCTCTGCCCTGCACAGGCAGCATAGGAAGGAGCTACTCTCCTTGGTCTTAGGAACCCTGGGAAAAGCCAAGCTAATAGCACAGCTGTTTGTCTCTCCATGGAACTCCTGTAGACTGATGTGTCCTTTACGGCAAGGTAAGAGTTGCTGGTGGTCCCTCACATCCCGTCACAGTCGGGGCCTCTCCCCTACCTCCTCCTTAACGTCACCACGAGCCTCACAGCTGCAGATTCATCACATTTGACCTCTCCAGAGCGTCATATTCTGTGGACTGTTACTTCCTCCTTGAATCTCTCTTGTTCCTTGGTTTCCAGGACACTCGATCTCCTGTTCCTCCTTTTAATTCACCATTGTCCCCTCCCCTCAATCGCAGGTGTCTCCCCCTCTTCTCTTCTGTCCGGTCTGTCCGTGAGACGTGTGCAACATGGCCTCTGCAGGCGCAGCTCATTCCTTATTCTCTCCCTGTCTTAGAAAAGATGATTCCCTCAGCCTCTGATTAGCCCTGTCTTCAGGGCCCTGGCTCCATATTTTGCCCCTCTGGCTAGACTCCTTGGCCCGGTTCTCTCACTCATGCTTCAAATTCACCATCCCCAGAATCTGCTTCTCCGCCTTCCTTCATGATCCAATACATTGCCCAAGGTAACGATCTTTCGAGCAGGGAATCTCAGTTGGAAGGAGGTGGGGTGGGGGTTATGGACCCCATTGAGAATACATTTTGCACATTAATCACATATATTTTACATATAATCTCCCGCTCTCCTGTGGTCTTGAACTCAAAACCTCTCTCTCCAAAAATGTCTCTAAGGCCCACATCCGATTTTTTCCCCTTGGCTCTTGCCTGCGTAGATGGAACCCTTCTTTAGTTGATCCTTCGGCCTCCGTGGCTCTTCTTTCAGTCCAGAATCATCCCGCTGCCGGCCAATGATTCTCCCAGAGCACAGCACAGAGCGTGAAGCTCTTCACCTGAGAAGCCGTCGGTGCTCGTCGAGAAGCGCAGACACCCCGGCCCACGGCGGAGCGCCGTGCTGGGACCCGCGGGGCATCCCGGGCTCGGTGGGTGCATCCCCGCGCCACAGCCCGCCCGAGCACCTGCATCCCCGGGAGCGCTGGGGCGGCGCAGCTTCTCTTTGGAATGCTGTCTTTCCTCCTTCAAGGTCTGGTTCAATGTTCTATCTGCTGCGAGGCCTTCCTTAGTTTCCCCATTGGGAACCAGCGGCCTTTTCCTGTGAGCCTCTGCGGTGTGTGAATCAGGTCCCTCCGACCACTCACCACGTTTGGATGCGGGCGCTCCGCGGGCCTGACGGTGGCTCCCCAGCGGCGGGCGCCTGCCCTGCACGCACGTGGGAGGGCTGACCTGCTGTGGCCCAGGGAGGCCCCTCTGCGGGGGTCCGCGCCTCAAGAACCCTCGAGGGCTGCGGGCTCCCCCGGTGCTCCTCGGTCCACGGTGGAGCCACGCCGACCCTGGGGCTGCTGAAGTCGGTTCGCGTTGAGCCTCCCCCGCGACTTCAGGAGACCCCTCCTGCCCCTCCCCGCTGCGGCCTCCATGCCAGCCCCCAGCCCCGGAGGAGCTGAGCGGGCCTGGCGGGAGGGGCGGGCAGCGGAGCCTCAGGCGGTGGTCTAGGTTTCCATCCCAGCTCTGCCGCTGCTTGCTGCTGGGTCATGTGTGCTGTGGGCATGGTTTCTGTTCCCTTTGTGCCTCAATTCCCCCCTGCCGCCCCCCAACAAGGAGGCTTATAGTGTCTTTCTCAGAGGGCTGTGGCGAGAAATAGAGAGAAGTTGATCCTTGTGGAGCGCAGAGCACGGCGCAGAGCGAGCACTGAGTAAACGGGTGGGAGCTGCTGGCTGGGCCTGGAGCTCTCCGTGGCCTCTGGGTCAGAGCACGGTAGCTGGCAGCGGCTGGGGAGTTCCGGCCCAAACATGGCTGTGTTGTTTCTGTGGGTCAGGAGTGTGGGGGTGGCTATGGAAGTGTTGAAATTCGCGGGGCATACTGCACAGGAGAGATGTATGATTTCCCTTGGGAACATTAGGAGATGTGAGGTTGCAAATGCAGTGGTTAAGAACATGGCTCAGAAGCCAGAGTCTGAATTCCAGCCCTAGCTCTGCTACTTAGCAACTGTGTGACTCCATGCAAGTTGTTTAACTTCTCTGTTCTCAACTTCTTAATCTCTGAAATGGAGGTAACATAGCACTTCACAGGTCTCCTGGGATATTGAAATGGGGTAAGATCTTTAGAGCTCCTTGTCCACTTGCCTGGTCCTAGTAGAGAGTAAGTCGTGGATATGCTGCTGCTGTTGTCACTGATCCGAGTCTTGTTCCCGCTGCTGCTGCTGCTGCCGGCACCCTGGGCCCAGATTCGCTCCTGTGCCAACAGTTGGCCCAGCATCGGAGATGCCTCTTCAGCGGGTCATGAACTTCCCAGGGAGTCATAGTCCTTGTCACTGCCCGTCACCTTACGTCTGTCCTGCTCTCTTAATAACGATTTTGTCTGTCTCCTGTTGACAGATCCCACTCTTGGGCATCCACATCCAGGAGGGCTGTGCTGTGACTCAGTCCTTATTGGCAGTAGCAACCTCAAGGAGCATGTGGCCCAGAGGTTCTTCACGTGTGGTCCAGACGTCGATGTCACCTGGGAACTTGTTCCTAGGCCCCACCCCAGGCCCACGGTATCCGACACTCTGGGGGTGATGTGTTGAGAATGCCTGTGGCTAGTTCTGGTACCCACTGAAAGTGTGAGAACTACTGACTGACACATTTGTTCTGTGTTTCTGTTACCTGCATTTTGTTTTCATGTCGAATTTAAGATGTTTGGTTGTGATTATAGGCACTTCCCATGATTTCTAAATTCCCCACTTTGCTCAGTAGGGCTGCTGTCTCTTAACATGTGTTCCTGTGGTATTTGACACTGCTAGGGTGTGCCCTTCTGCTCTGGAGGTTTTGTTCTTTTAGGACCCATGTGAACTTTGACCTGTTAACTTGCTGGAGGAATGGAGTTTGCCTGGGCTAATGCTTTAGAAAGAAGACTTAAGAAAGTTATGGAAGGAACTGTTTTTAAAGTGGATATGGGATATACGAAGTAGCAGGTTTAATAAGGTTGAATAGCTCTTTTCTAGCTGTGATGATGACTTTATCGGCCTTCAAACTTCTGTGAGTTGGCAGTTCACACTGTTCCTCTGCCTCTTCCTTCCTCCTTTACAGTAATTTTTCTTGGTTTCCAAGAACTCTTCTGTGTGAGGCAACATTCCTTCCCCTTCCCCTTCTCTTGCCCCCGGGATATTCAGAAGCTCTGGTCCATAAAAATAATTACAGTTTGGCTTTTGACAAAAGCCCTTAATCGTGTTCTGAGCTCACACAGTGTATCAAAGCTGCTGTTTTTTTCCCTTTTCCTCTCTCCTGTGTGTCATTAATGGCTATGATGTAGCATCCTCTTCTGTACGTATCCTAGACTTCAGTATCTGTGATGCTAGTTTGGGAGGTGCTTCTCAAATAGTTGCTTTGCATTTTGTGAGTGTGATGTTGAGATGGCTCTAAGATGTCACTTCTCTAAGTACTTCGTAGATTATTTCCTTCTGCATATCAGGTACTCTGCTTTTGACTATAATGTTATTATAATGGAATTAAGTATTTGAATTTATGGAGGACAGATTTGCTTTTAAAATTTTATCTTGAAAGGTCTTTCTAAAAATTGCATGCATTATCTAGGCGCAGTTACTTATAATACAATGTTGCAGTCTAGTTCTGATCGTGTAACGTACTCAGTATCAGTAAGGTGGATTTAGTGACATCTCCAACAGTTACTATGATTTAATTCTTTTATTTGAGAGAATGAAAATCAGACAAGGGTATTTTCTAAAAGGAGAGTTTTGGAGATTGTTATATGCTGTAATTACGAGTTTTACTTAACCAAAACCAACAGTGCATAGCTAAAGCATTTTGTCAATAGCTGTAAAACTGAAATATGATGGATATTAACCCCCCCGCTCTACAGATGCTGTTTAGTATCCTGCCTCCTTCACGATCGTTCACAAGGGAACCCCAGAGCACCCCCCTCCCCAGGCCCCTGTGTACCTGCTGTAGGAAGGCAACTGAGAAGAGCTTGAGCTTTCAAGAAATTTATATCCTCTTTTGATGAGAAAAACGTCAGTGAGAATTGGCTTCCCTTTTGCTCCTCTAGTATGTAAATATAAAACCAGCTTGACTTATTTTATCAAGTATTTATTAGTTGTACATAAGACGAAATCCCTGCCTTCAAAAGTTTACGTATCTTATTAAAAGAGAAGATACATTTGTGAGCAAGTAATTACAAAACAATGTGATAAATACAAAAGTTGAGATGTGACACCATACAGTGGCGTGTCCTACCGTGACAACAGACAGATAAGGGAAGAGTTGGGTTTAGGAGGTAGTAGGAGCTTGGCTAGATGAGATTCCATGGCCTAAGTGATGGCAACTTAGGGTTTCATGGATGAATAAGAGTTTTCCTTGGTGAGTCAGAGCGAGGTTTACGTGTGCGGTGACACAGGAGTGAAAGGAGTGGGCGTGTTCTGGCAGTTACACGTCTACACAGAGTGTGAAGTTCCCGATGGAAGAGCAGGTAGGAGACAAGGCCAGAAAGGGAGGCAGGCTCCAGGACCTTCATGGCCCTTGAGGCCGTGGAATGAGGCCTGGGCTTCACCTTGATGATCATGTGGGCGCTGGTGGCACATTTACAGAGCATGACTACTTCTGTGTGCATTTTCTCTAGAACATACAAACCAGCGTCCACAATTCCAGATGAGCATATTTTAGTTGTTTTGAACCATGAAGGGATTCAGGAGAAAATTTGGAGGTAAATAAGTACTGGTAGGTCACCATCCTATGACAGATTTCCCGGTATGAATGTTACTGATTGTGGGTCAGCAGTCCCATCTCTAGAGGGACCAAGAATGGCATAATGATGACATATTCTACTTAAAACATTTGGAATCCATGGTCTCCAGGAAGTAGTGTGGGAGATAGCAAGAAAACATGGCATGTTTTCTGTCTTCAAAACGTGTCGTCTTTCTTAAAGAATCCACTGCCTCTGGGGGATGTGGGCAAGAAGACAACCATCCCGTAAAGGGGAACTAGCAGTGAGGGCCTTCTGTGCACACGACAGTGGGAGGAGTCTTGCTCTTCAGCCAAAGGTGAGGCAGGAGAGCAGACGCTGTGGCCCAGGCAGGCTTTGCGGAGAAGGCAGAATATTCAGCCACCAATAGAGTGTTTGCTGGGCAGAGAGAGAATTCCAAGCAAGAAGAATACAGTATTCTTGCCCTTGAATTGTGCACGTTTATGATGTGAGCAAGGTACTGCAGTGCAGCAGTGCACGTGTGGTTTAATGATGGTGCTTGTGCTCCCATGGTGCACTGGGAGAGTGAGGAAGAGGTGCTGTGTAATTCTAAGGAGCAGCCCCTTCATCCCGGCTTCCAGAGGGCTTCTCAGCCACCCCACTCCCCAGATACTTCCTCTCTAGCATCCTTTTCAACCCCTAGCTTCAGCTTTCACCTGAGGACTTTCAAGGTTGTTTTATTCTTTTTTAAAATCGACAAGTACCGACATTTGTGGGACACAGAAGCAGTAGTGTTGTTTGAATTGTGTGTGTAAAAGAATGTGAGAAGGTATTTTGGAGGGGAGGTTTTTAGGGATATACATTTATCCATAGTAAATCTTTCCCCAGTTTTCAGCGAATGCTCTCAAAAAGCCGACCTCTAGTGGCCGTTTACTTTCTGTTGCATTCTTTCAGACACTTCATTTTGCTTATGAATAAATCTATGTGGCCTTAAAATTTACATAATCCTTTCTGCACCAGGATAATAAAGTGTAAGAAAGCATTTGTTCCAACCGTTTTTTCTTTCATTGCTTAAATTTTATTTCCAAATAAATTGTCTCTTAAAGTCTTGTTGATAAATAGAAGCTAACCATAATAAAGTTATCAGCCTAGGGTTATGTTATTGTCAGTCTGGATGGTGTGATTTTCTTGGGTTGATGTTGCCATCTTTCTGCCTCTCATGCATGGTAGCCTTTCTGTGAATTTTTTACATAAGAATATATATATGAAGGGGTCCATACAAATGTTAGTTGCTGCCAAAAAGAGAGTTGTTTCCTTAGCAATAAACAGGTGGTTTTGCACCCGGCAATCAGTCCTGCTGTTGGTCTGGCTCTGTGTATATGGCACTCTGGCAAAATGAAATGGAGCAAAGCACACAAAGAAGACGGCCACCACAACGAACACTTTACCTCCCAGCTTTTTGTTGTTTCCGCTCTCCTTGCTTTTGGACTTTCTGTAAGAATTATATACTTGTTTTGCGATCACCACATAAAACAGAAGCATTAGGACAAAAACGGTCCAGAAAATGAACTGGGATATGTTATTCACCACTTGGTGCCATTTGAGCCCCAGAGGACCCTTTAAGGAGGCGCACTTTCTCACAGACGACGGTGTGGCTTCCTTGTTGCTTAAGATCACGTTTGGCAGAGAGGTGAGGTACAAAAGGAGCCAGACCAGGGTCGAGACCGTTTTTGCAAAAGCGGGTTTTTGCACGAAATATTTTCCAAAAGGTCTGATGATCTTGAGGAACCTGTCAAAGGCTATGAGGCCCAGCAGTATGATGCCCACGTACATGGTGGCGTAAAAGATGACAGCCGAGAAACGACACACGAAGGCTCTGAGCTGCCAGGGGCCGAGGTGGGCGTCGGAGAGGATTTTGAACGGAAGCGTGAGCGTCATTATCAGGTCGGCCACCAGCGTGTTCTTGAGGTAGACAATGAAGGTGGAGGAGCTGGGGATGTGGACGAACACCCACAGGGCTGCGGCGTTCAGCAGGAGGCCGGCGAGGAAGACGACAGTGTAGGCGGCCGGGAACACCAGCTGGGCGACCCGCGTGTCTCTGGGGCAGCGCTCCGACCCGTTGAGGCCCTTCAGCAGTGTGGCGTTCATGGCTTCCAACATCAGCTGCGACAGATAAGCACACACACCAAGTCAAACCACGAGTGTTTCCTGATTTCCACATGCTGCTGCTTAAAAGCAGACGTGAGGTTTGTAACATGTTAGCCCCTTACATTCCTTCATCAGGCTCAACAGACGGGTCGAGAAGGAGCGTGTTGTCTCTGGCCAGAGTGCTCACGGCGTGGCATAGGTGTGTGGCGGCGTGAAAGTGCTGTTACTGTCCCGCCCTCCCGCAGCCCAGGAGCAGGTGCTGCCCGGAACGCCGCGGTGCAGCAAAGCCCCGGGGCAGGGCTCAGAACGCACGCCAGGCTGCTGCACCGTGGAGCTCCTTGTGCTCATGGTCTGTGGTTTGTAGAGTGTTAACCTGAAGCCTTTTCTTCCCTGGAACATATTCTGTCTTTCCTAAGCAAGCCCACTCGTAATACAAATGAGAACTCACCTTCGAAGGGAGGCCGCCCGTCTGAGTGTCCTCTGACGAGGCGGGCATCAGGTCGGCTGCGAGGAACCGGAGGCAGCTGGCACCCTGCTTTCTTATACTGGTGTTCCTTCCTCATTTTCTTGTGTGCACTGTGGTCACTCAGACCTTCTTCTTAGGCAGACCTCTGGGAGATCTTCTAATAAAAATCCTCTCATTGCAAACTTAGGTCCTGTTAATCTACTATGACTTGAATTGGTTTAGTTTAGTTCCAGTTATCTTTACATATATTTATAACTTTCTTGCAGTTTATCCTATCTACATTTTCAATGAAGTTTTTGAGTCCCTCTTGTATGTAATAATAAGAGGCAGAAAAGATAAAGAAAATAACCCCAAATTGCAACCAAGTAGGAGAGTAAGAGTTAACTCTAAAATCAGACAGAATCGTCTTCTGCATCCTTGTAGACTGCTTTTTCCAGAAATTTGTGTTCATTAGGATGGCCTATTTATTTATATAGACATTTATCTTAGTCTTTTGGTCTTCTAGTCTCTGAGAGATAAAATCACATATTTTCTAAGAGCTAGGGGCTATTAGACCCTGAGTTTTGGTGTTAGAATCCCAGATCCACCAGTTGTTGGGGTCTAGATCATAGTCGGATGATTTAATAGCTCTGTGCCTCCATTTCCTCGTCTACTCATCTGTGTAATGGGTTTAATGATAGTAACTAAGACACAGTGTTGTTGAGGGGGTGAACTGAGTGCCCAGAATAATGCTGGAGCGCTGAAAAATGTTAGCCACTCACTCCTGTGGTGAGCGATTGCAGATTTAATTGGAGATACACTGTTTGACTCATTAGACAGCTGTTTTTGGAAATCTCTTCTGTATTTGATGTTGTATGTGAAGTGCCAAAGGCTTCAGGAATTTCATCAATCAACTTTGGGCCAAGGTCTGTAACGTTTTTCCTTTTAATCTATTCAAGTTTGAAAGGGCATAATTGCTACTTTTATACGGAAAATGTTGTTGTCTCTGACAGAAATGTTTCCTTGCCAGGTAGATAAAGGGAAAGAAGAAATTTGGAGATCTTCGGAGGGAAGGTGGCATTCTCCATGGTGACTTTCACTTCATATTTTTTGTACAAGATTTACCACAGATTTGGACCAGACTGTGGGGTCTTGTTGACTGAGAATTTTTAGGTAACTTGGCATGGGATTCTGAGAGTAAAAATTCCGTATCCCACTGGACATTTTTAAATATGAGGCAATAAGATGCCCGCTGATTTTGGTTGGAACTACCCAATAGTGGTACAGTTTGAAAAATATGTTTTTGACTCAAAATAATTGATTCATAGAAATACAGATTCTGGATTTCAGTAATGTAATGCAACATAATTTAAACGTATATCTTTTTGTTTGCTTCAGTAGAGGGAAAAAACAAGCAAACTTTTCTTTTATTTTTTAAGGAGCTAGATTTGACCAACATAATTAAGTGTTAATTTCTCCCACAGCTCCAAACCCATTATCTAGGTGAAGATTTGGAATAGTTTCAGTGTAAACAAGGGAAATGCCATACAGGAGAATTTCATAATATGAAAATTGGAAATCACGTTTTGGTCAAATTTTGAAATACTAAAATGTGGGAAACTTTCAAAAGAGGAACTGACTTATGGTGCTCATTTCCAGAATTAGGAAGCATATTCTTTTAAATGTTGTAGGTTTCAAGACGTTTGACCCTAGTTAATATCCAACAGATTGCTCCTTCCTTATGTCCCTGTGCTCCATGTGTATCAGCTGACTGACCCCTCCTTCCCAGCCCTGCTGGTGCCCCAGGGCGGTCTTCTCCCCTCGAGGGCATGTCTGAGAGGCTGTGCTGCAGGGCAGACCAGAGCACGGCCTTGGGGAGCCAGTGTCTGGGTTCAATTCCTTGTTCCAACTTTTCTTGAGACCTTGACAAGTTATTTGTGCTCTCTTTACAATGAAAAGAAGTAACGGTATCTGCTCTGTTGGATTGTTAGGGGAAAAAAATGAGTGATCATTCACCAAGTGCATAGAATAATGCCTGTCATGTGGTAGGGGTGAGTATGTTTCTTGTTAAGTGAAATTAAAGGAAAAATGGAATGCCATGGGCATTTTTGGGAAAAATCAAAGAAGATACGATGAAAAGTGCCAGAAATTAGGAGCCTGACAAGTGGCAATAAACTAAATATTTAAATCCTGTGAGGCTCAACAGAATGTAGTCAAAGCCATTAACATCACACCCACTATCCTGTTGTAAGTGATGACATGATCTGGTTTACTGCTTACAATAGTCCTCAGAGATGGGTCCCATTCTACAGGTGAGAAAACTGAAGCCCACGAGTGAAGCCGTTTGCCCAAAGTCAGGCAGCCCAAGCCCCCTGCAGACCAGAACCTGCTTCCTCCCCTGACGGTCAGGAGCCGCAGACAGGGTGGACACAATTGTTTCCCAGATTCTGGAGGTTTTGAGTCGAATATTACTGATTGACGTTTGGGGGGAAACAATCAACTATCAAGGTTATTGGACTTGTGAAACTTTCTGCCTCAAAATGAGGTGTGAAGTTGAAAACATAAATTGGTTCAAAGCAGTACGATCAGGAGAGAATCAAAGAAGGTATAATGAAAAGTCATAGAAATTCGAAACCTGCCAAATGGGAATAAAAACTACTTTTCCCGTTTGTAGTTTCCTTTGGGTTTTCCTTTGGATCAGCGTTAACAGTCTAAAGGTTCCTGTCGGTGTGGTAACCAGTACCGTATAATGAATGTCTAAAAAGGTGAGCAAGTGTTTGCTTTTAATTGGAATGAAAGTCAAGGTGGAAAGTCCTGTACTCATAGAAGAGCCTTTTATTTCCAAGTATACCGTGGTACTTTCTCAGATTATATGAGATTGTTTAAAAATTCCACTCTGGATTAACCAAAACTGGTAACAATAAGCTAAAATAAGTTGCACAACTTAACATTAAATGTAGCAATGAGGGGCCGGCCCGGTGATGCAGCGGTTAAGTTCACATGTTCCGCTTCTTGGTGACCCGGGGTTCACTGGTTCGGATCCCGGGTGTGGACATGGCACCGCTTGGCAAAAAGCCATGCTGTGGTAGGTGTCCCACATATAAAGTAGAGGAAGATGGGCCCAGATGTTAGCTCAGGGCCAGTCTTCCTCAGCAAAAAGAGGAGGATTGACAGTAGTTAGCTCAGGGCTAATCTTCCTCAAAAAAAATAAAAAATAAAATAAATGTAGCAATCTGTGTCTATAAATCAGTATTAGAAAATTTATGTATAGCTGTAAATAGGCAATAAATTCACAGTATTATCTGAAACAATTTATATTAATACTTGGTTTCATCTTTTTATTATAAAAGGAAAATGAGTTTAAAGAATTCAAATAGAGACACATATATAGTCGACAGTGTGAGTTTGTCCCCCCTTACGTATATGGACTAATGTGTGTGCAGATACGTATTTACATTTTAATTATTATAATTCCTAAAGCTGGAGATGGTGACCTGTTCTGTGTCTAATGAGCACTCTGGGATACTCATCTCTCAGTCTATCTTGCATATGTTCAGTTTGACGTTTGATATGGGAGTATATGCTAATATCTTTGGATAAAGAATTCTCAACAAAGTGTGTTTAGAGTTTAATGTAAATTTTTAGTATTATATGTGAAAATATAGGTAATTCCGAACACTTTACAGTTCTTTTGCAAAAGTACCGTAATATCGTTAGTGTTTCTGGTTTTTTCTTTCTTTTGTGGAGATTGCCACCCAGTGAATTAGTTTAATTGAAAATGGGAGATGATGCAGGAAAGTCTTTGCCCACTCCGCAGCTCGCAGCGCCTCATGTGGTCCTGGCTCCTTGAGGTGGTCAGTGTTAATCCACTCTGCCCCTGGCTTGGGTGGGTTGTGAGATGGATCTACCCCTTATTTTTCCCAAATGCGAAATAAGAGGGTCGTATGAGTTGATCTCTGGTTCCTCTTTCATCTCAGATATCCTGGTATTCTCACAGACCGTGCACACTTAGGACATTGGAGTGAATTGCATTAGTCTATGTGGCAGAAAAGGCTAGCTTTTGTCCCAGTGGTATGTAGAATATGCTTCTTTTTTGACGCGTGTCTCTGTTCATCTGCACTGACATCCAGTGCTCACTTGTGGCAGTGCCAGAGAAGTAAATGTGGCCACTTGAGAGTAGATACTATTAAGAGAATTAAATAAATTCAACTTTGGGGCCGGCCCAGTGATGCAGCGGTTAAGTTGTCACATTCTGCTTCAGCGGCCTGTGTTCGCCGGTTCAGATCCCGGGTGTGGACATGGCACCGCTTGGCAAGCCATGCTGTGGTAGGCGTCCCACATATTAAGTAGAGAAAGATGGGCACGGATGTGAGCTCAGGGCCAGCCTTCCTCAGCAAAAAAGAGGAGGATTGGTGGCAGATGTTAGCTCAGGGCTGATCTTCCTTAAGAAAACAAAAAAATATAAAAAAATAAGTTCAACTTTGTGCTGAAGTTTAGCTCAGCAGAACTTGTGGAGGGTTTGGATAAAATCGATTATTATTGAAGTTCAGTGAACTTCCTTATACTGCCGCTCACCCCTTAGTGTCTTCTCATGTTATGTTTAGATACTGGTATCTACGCTTTCTATTTGAGAATCACCTCTAAGGGTCATAAATAATCGAGATAAATGATGTCAGCTTCCAAGTGTATTACATGTTTTGTTTATATTAAAAATAATATGGCTCATGTGGCATCTGACTCCATTATAATTTTGACCTATTTTGTCATTTACTTATGAACTAATTGATATGAGGTGTCACCTTCAGAAGACACGTTGCCCCCAACCGTGTCATGAAACAGTGTTGGCAGCTCAGCTTCCCCAGACGGGTTTGGTGTGTGATTGATGTGGGAGTGTGCAGGAGGTGAGTCATGCTCTCTAATCTCTTTGAGCAAAGAAATTCCAACAAAGTGTGATTTAGAGTTTAATGTAAACTTTTTGTTGTACACACAAATAACAAGCAGGTAATTCCGAACATTTGAATCATTTTCCTGTTAACAGTTATGCTGTGCAACTGCGTAATCATATTTAACCTGTTTTTCTCACTATGGAAAATGTTCAGTAACCCAAGTAGCAGGTAGTTTCTAGAAGCTAGTTAATAATGCTAAGTGTCAGTGATGGTATTATATTTACTGAAGTTGTCAGAATATTAGTAAAGCTGGTTTCTCTAGTGTTAAGGAAATATTCATATTATTTTGGTATTAGAATGTCATAAAAATAACTCCTTGTTTTAATAACTTTGCCATTTCTGCTCTTTTTATTGGAAAGATATTTTTTAAACCTCTACCTTAATGAAAAATTAAAAAAAAAATTCGGTCCAATCAATTACCATTTCAATTAGTTTAAATCCTTTAGGTTTTTGCTAATAATTAAAAGTTAGTAGCTGTTCTTCTTGGCGTGTCCCGCTGACTTCAGTTTTTCTAGTGAGTATCATAAGAGGTCAGCATCTGGTTAGGGGACTAGGATGTATGTACATCTTAAGTGTAACTTTTGGTCAGAAGTTGTTATCTAATTTATCATTCTTCCTTAGTTGATCATAAAAAAAAAAATTGTGATCAATAATGTATTTAAAGAATTGGAATAGATACTACTATATGGTTACCCATTTTGCCAAAACCCTGCAAACCATGAATTCTGTGTAGTTTTGCACATAGCATAGGGATTGGACGCTGATTTTTTACTACACAGCTGCAAGGTAGCTTATTTTTCTACATTTTAAGATAGCTTTTAATGCTGGAAAAGTCCTTCTGTAGTCTTGTATTACTTGTTTCAAGAGTCGACTTTACTGACTCAGCTGCTTCTTAGTCATGTTAATAGTTTTCATAGTGCTTTCCTTTTAGGCGTTCCGAACGCCAGCAGACGCACTGCTGCCTCCTTCGTTTACATTGGAGTCTCTTCGCTGGGGTCACCACCAGCCTGTGCTTTTCTCCTGTTTTCCGGGGCTGGAGACGTTGCAGAATTGGGGCACTTCAGCATGGCCATCAGGGAGTGCTTGAAGGACTTGCAGAGGAAGAAGTAGATGAAGGGATCCAGGCACGCGTTCAAGGACGTCAGCCAGAGGGTGCTCTCCTTCACGTAGAATAGAGTGTTCTCAGCAGGGCAGTCAAAGACGTCCCGGGTCTGGCTCAGCGTGTAGGGAATTCGGGCAAAATGGAAAGGAACAAAACAAATGAAAAACACAGCAATGATAATGAAAACTTTGACGTTCACCCTTTTCCTGGGAGCTTTGCCCGTGCCCCTTGTCCTTACATAGGACCTGTACAGTTCCTTTGTAATGAGCGTATAGCATACAATGACAATTAAAAAGTTAATCCAGAAAATGACTTGACAGATGTAGTTGACGATTTCATGCCAGACCAGACCAAACTCTGATTTGAGGAAAGAGCATTTCTTCACGTTCTTGTCTCTCGGCCTCTTGTTGGTCAGAATCATGTTAGGCAAAGAGAGTAAGAACATGAAAGCCCAGATGACAACAGAGAGGATCTTAGCCCCCAGGAGATTGTTGGGGTTGGACGTTTTAAAGGGCCTGGTGGTCTTCTGGTAGCGATCGATAGTTATCAGTCCGAGGAAGGAAATACTGATGTACATTGTGAAGTAAAATACGACAGAGGTCACCTGGCACACGAAGGTCCTCAGGGGTCCCGTCCCCAGTTTGGCATCGCTGAGGATTTTGAACGGAAAAGTCAGAATCATGAGAAGATCGGAAATGACTGTGTTCTTAAGAAAAATAATAAAGTTGGATTTACTGCGGATTTGGAAGAAGACCCTCATTGCCAGGCTATTTATGATGAGTCCAACGAAAAACAGGAGCGTGTAGAGGAGCGGGAAGAGGACCTGGGTGATTTTGTAATCTCTGGTGCACAGGCTGCTGTTCCTGGCCACAGAGGTGAGGTTGTCCATGGCTGGTGTTCCTTCCTTGCTACCTAGAGGGGGAAGGAAGAGATCGATATTTTCAGGCCTAGACAGTTGATTTTGCTCTTATCTCCATGGGTCACCTTTTTGGCTAGGCTTCTCTAAAAATTGGCGTTTCTAATCCTCGTCATGGCAGTTAGTAGGAACACAGAAATTGGAATCTCAAAATATTTCACCGTGGCAAATATTTCATCTCTAGCAAAGTAAAATGGCCTGAAGACATTCTGTGACGGGGTGGATACTTGGATTTCTTATCTGTTGAATGTTTGCCTCTTATGGGGCATTTTTTATCTCAGGCAAAAGCCCTCATATGTTTATATATAAAAACTAGAAGAGAAATGTTTGGTCTCTGCTTTATTCTTCTCCAGCTTCATTTCATGCCTTTTAACTTTTTTGTTTCTGTTCACAAGTCGCTTTTCCTACACTGTCCTTATTCCTGGACTTCATTTGCTCTAGGTCCATCAAAGGGTTCTATGGGGGAAATGACTGAGAACAGCCTATTAGAAGTTTAAAGGGAAAAATGGAAAGACGTTTGTATAAGATCACTCGTGGGAAATTTATTGTTAAGTGCCGAATCAGAAAAAAATAAGCTTCCTTTATAATTGGAAGCTGTTTCTTCTCCATGTTGCTCAATCATTCATTCAAAAATCGGCCTCTCCGAGAGCCGTTCTTCAGCTCCCAGTGTATTTAACCCACGCATATCGCATTTGCAACTTTGCTCAGTATGTGTGAAGATTTTACATACATTTTCTTAAGTAGCATTCAGTACAAATTTTAAAATAGTAAGAAAATAAGGATATGCATCCTGTAGGTGGGCATTTGTCGGCATTCCTCAGAACAGCCAGGGCATGCTGTCCAGATTTATGGAGTGTATCCTGGTAGCTAAAATAAAATGTGGAAACCATGTCCTTGTGTGAGTCTGTGGGTTATTACACCACAACAGCCGTCAGGAAAACTAACACGACTTGAATACATTATCTGGCATCTATGTTTTGAAATTTAAAATGAGGTTTGTAATATTTTTATTTCATCAAAGACAAATAGAATTGATTCTACAGAAAATTGTTCCAAAATATAAGACACACAGTAATGTTAAAGGTACAAATATCTGAAATTTTTTTAAGAAGCTTCCATGCAAAAGATTTAAATATGACAAATAAAGATAGCACTAAATTCCCCAAAATGCCAGTGGAATTCTTTTTGCCCTCCTTTAATTATTGAAACTGAAACGATTAAGATTCCTGTTGTCAGAATTATGGCTCCAATTTCCAATACCTCCTCACCTATGTAACTTAAAAAACAAACAAACAAAGCTAAACAAAACCCAGTATTTAGTTACTAACAGGATCACTGATGTGTAGCCTTCCCTGCTGCTGCTGTTTGCTCTTAGCTGTGCATTCTCTGATCGTTTTGGAACTTCTTTGGGAGTGCTGTTCTGCATAACTTATTTAACTAGTGTTCTTGATATGGAGAATTTCAGCTCCATCTGTATTTAAATCTCATTTTACACTCCAGGTAAAATAAGTAAGCCCATTTGCATTTTATTCCCATGCTTTGTATAATTTTTTTTTTTTTTTTTTTTAGTGAAGAGGTTAATGGTTGTCACTAACACCATTCATGTGGCTTGCATTTTAATTTTTATTCCAAATAAGTGCTTGCATTGCTATTAATTAAAGGTTTCCAATTTTAAGAAAACTTGAAAGAAAATTACACACACATCATACGGTAAATAAATATGTTTGTCAAATACGTCTGCATATAAAGTTACCTGGTTACTCGGTTGATTCTGATGGATTTGAGTGTATCCAGTAAGTGGCAGTTAACACAACCTGCAGAGTGGCATCTGGTCTTTTCCTCTTAATGTCCTTGCTTAGTTGTTAAAACTCTTTATGGTAAAGAGTTCGCTGAGCTTTCATCAGTAAAGTCTTGCGTGTTCTGGAGAGAAATAGAGGGGGAGAGAGGGAGAGAGGACTTCACAATCAGAATTACCTTCAAACGCTGTGGACTCAAAGCTATGCAGACGCTGGATTTCCGTCTGACTGCTTTTAGGACTTCTGCTTTTATTTCCCCGGGAAATGTGGGGCAGGGTGGGTGAGAAGTCATCTTTTAAAAAGCAATTTAAAATCTTGCGGCTTTTTACTGAAACCTCCCATAGAGTTGATGCTTGATGAGTTTTCTTTTTGGTTATTTTCCATTGCAAAGGATCAATCCAAGCTGAGATCAAGCCTTTCGAAGCCCGCTTCCTGGAGAAGGTTGCAGGCTTGCTTTCTCAGATGATTATTCACCTGAAAACACGTTGTGCTCAACATTGGCCGATATATTACATTTGAACAAGTAATTACATTAACTCAAATGTGCTTGTTAGGGATGCTAAGTCTCTTGCTCTTTGTTGTTTTCCTGCTTAATAATGTCATTATTTTAAATCTGTGTTTGATCAACTCTTTGTAGGAGAAACAGTTTCCTCCCATTATAAATTATAAGATTCCGAAATTACATTAGAAAAGAAAAACAGTTGTATCCATTGCCAGGCTCATTATATAAAGTGTCTTTTATGCTTTTCATGACTAGAATTTAAATATAAACATATTATTCTTTTTTCTTTTAACCTAGCTTTTGGTTTTTGGGGAAGTCTATCATTAAATTGAGGGATCCTTGTATCACTGTTACCTTGATATAAATATTGTTGGTGTGTGTACACACACACACACACACACAAGTATTTTGAACTCTCATGTCCTTCTATTACCAGTAGAACCACTTGAGTTGATGCCTTTGCTGGGAACATATATTTTGGTTCTTTCTTTCTTCTGAGTTTTGCGTTATGTCTTTCTCTGCATATGTTAATCTTCAACAGTGGTTCTCAAAGTACAGAACAGCAGTCAGGCTTCACCTGGGAAGTCCTGAGAAGTGCACATTCTTGACTCCAAACCGAGCCTCAGTGAGTGAGAAACTCTGAGCACACCCCTCCTCTGCATTTTAATGAGCCTCCAAGTGGTGCTCCTGGGCACGAAAGTTTGAGAACTAGTCGCTTAAACTCACACGAGAATTTTGTTGGCAGTAAGAATTTGAAATCAAGCTGTGAATTTGAGTAATTTCGTCTGGAAATTTCAGTTACATAATGATCCTGATCTGTTCATCTAGACGTGTCAGTTTGATATTAAACCCCTGGAAAGGTGAATATTCTCAAGTAATTTTTATTTTAAAATTTTACTACTGTAGTAAACATATATAATCAACTTATTTGTTAATTTGGAGACACAAAATTATACTTTTTGACAGAATTTTTATTCTGCCTACACTTCAGAATAATAATAGCCAACATTTGATTCCTTATATTGTCGTGAATTAACTCATTTTCTGATCTCAACTGCTCTCGGAAGTAGGTTTTCGTATTGTTTCCACTCTCTGGATGAGAGAAGCTGAGGAGCAGAGCAGTGAAGTTAATTAGAGCCCGACTGCAACCCATGCTGTCTGACCGCATAGCTGCCTTTGTAACCACCGTGTGCCTGAGAATCTTCCCATGTCACTGTCCCAATGACCCTGACCCTGAACCAAGGCCAAGGAGGTGAGAGGTAAATGCCATGAATGGAATGGCTGTGCTTTCAAGAAAAGACGAGTCGTACTTGCCTTTATACCAAATTGTAAACTCTAAAGGATGTTTTTGAAGAGTTCCTAAGATCTGCAGATGAAACAAGGATTGTGAAAAAAAATCATGACTGTTGTCAACTAATTGATATGCCATCCTAAAGGGGCACTTCAGGGTACTAAAATCGTGCACTTCATTGAGAGTTTATATTTCCCAGAGGGCTGTGAACTGGGATCTGAGGGGAGAGGAGAGGCTCCAGCTCCTGGTCTGAATTGACTCTCTCCTTCCTCTGGTTTAACTCACGACCATACCCATCGGTGAGCCTTCACTGTGATACTTTCTCGTGGAGGGGGACAGCCAAACACCCCCTTGGACCTCTTGACCCTGAGAGTGACTGCAGTCTTTAAGTGAGAGGCGTCTCAGGTTACAAAAGTGTGTTACCACACGAGTGGAAGAAGAGCAAGTTATGCACTTTAACCTTTCGTTCATGAACGACAGCCACACACGCAGTTTGTAATTGGATTGTTGCTACTGGGGGCACGACTAGCTTTGATTGATTTGGTTATTTTCTATGATTGGGATGACTTAGAAAAATGAACTCATTTCCCAGAATTTTTACATGCAAGTGGTTTAGTTGGTTTGTTTATTTTGCCACATCTCCTAAAGGTAATCTGCATGTCTGAAAATATTTGCTTCAAACGGGATTACTCTGAACCCAGAGGGCCCTGCCCTGAAAAGGATCCTGTGGTCCTTGTGGAACCAGGTTGGGGGAGGAGGATGGAGAGGTAATTAAACCATTTGATTAGCTCTCCGGCTGGGTTGGTTCTAACATTTTACAGTTTCTGAATGTGGTCATTTTGACATTAGTGAATGTTTTGAGTGAGCACCTACATTTTAAGGCAGCATTTTACTTATGTCACCTAGCTTAGCTTTGCCTGTGAGTATAGAAATTTCGTTTAGATGTAAGACCAATTCCAAAAGTAGAGTCTTGGGCATTGGGGTGTTTAGCAAAACAAAATGCTGCCTCTGGCAATCCAGCTATTTGTCCTCCCTGTCTGGAGTGTTTTGCTTGAAAGTAGAGGAGTAATGTATGCAGTTAAACCCCTTGACATCTGTTATGCTCCTAGGAGGCTCCAAATTCGTTGGGTAAAGGCCTCATTTCTGTCATACTGTGGACTAGAAGCCATCATAGAACAGAGATGTCCTATACAAATCGAACTCTAGGATTTTCTTAAAGAAAAACTACTCCAGTTCAGGTGAAGAGCCTGCTAATTTCTTGTTCCTGGAGGACAGCCTTCTCTGCACAGCACGCTGTTCTCCCACAGCAGCCCGAGGCGCGCTGCCGATGAGAATGGGCTTGAAGTTATTTTATTCTAACAGAACAACATGGCGAATGAAAAGATTCAGCTAACAGAAATAACCCCTTTTAAGAGTTCTTCATTTTAATAGATTAAAATAAAAATTTTATGTAAATAAATTGATTGTTTTTAAAAAGTGCTCTTCTTTTCTCGGGGATGAGGCGGGACGCTGTGTACGGTTCACTTCGTGACAGATGCCAGCTTTGCATCTGAATATTTGAACATACAAAATTAAAGAGTGTTGGGGAAGTTTGAAGTGCTGTATGTTGTTTTATCAGGACAATTGCATCTACTTTATCTGTTTTTCATTAGTCTTTAGAAGAAAAGGAAGCACGTTCAGAGTGGGATTCATTTATATTTCCCTTTCAAAAGAACGTTAACTTATTAACTTGAAAATTCTGCGATTGTTGGGTCACTGGAAATCTCAGAAGGTCTGAAGAGGGAGAAAGCAGAGCACAGAGCTCCGACACTCACCACCACCATGTCTTTGTGAACACACATGCCTTTTGGCAGCATTTCTAATCACTTGTTTTAAAGAAATGAGGGTGGCTTAGAGCCGACTTCAGTTCAGGTACTCCAATTCTCCTTCTAAGGATATTTGTCTCAAGAGGCATAGTTTCATTTCTGTATTAAACAAGCCCTCCAGGGTTTTTGGATGTGCATCCTCCTACTTTCTTGATCAATTAAATCTTGTGAGTGTGAGCTATTATCTGGAGAAAGAAAGTAATTGATCTATGGGATGAGATTTTGAGAACTAAGTTTACGAGGGAGATGACGTGTTCAACCCACAGCCAGCAGTGGGCTAGCCTTAAGGGGATAACGAGACTTCCTTGCACTGCCCACTTGTGAGTCTGTGGGCAATCCGGTTGATTCTTTCTCCTGCCCAACAAATGTGTCTTGCAGGGAATAATAAATAATAGAGTAATTCTTTGGTACTGATCTCCAATCATTAATATTACTTACAACTATGCAACTCAAGAGTGTTTTAATAATACTTATTTGAAAGAGCAGAACTCATTGGTACCTTTGGAAATATTTGGTCCATTCTCTTAGCTTGATCTTATTCTCATGTAGTATAAATTGTTGTTTGAAGACTTATATATTTTCTACATGTACAGAAAATTGATATAAACAAATCTCGTAGGCTATTGAAAAACAGTTACCTTTAAAGTGTCTCTGCCTTTCCTCTTTGAAGACTAGTAACAGCTATCATGATTTTTCTAAAAATGTTACTATCAGAAACAAATACCATCTTCACACTGCATATAGCTATTGACTGGTGATTCTTTTCCAGCTAACTGCATGCTGCTCTTGCTTTATAATTCATTCACTCACTCTTAACTCATGACTTTGCTAGTGACCCAACTCCTTGAGCCTTTCAGGGCCAGTGAACTGATAGGAGCTTCAGCTGCCTCACTTCTTCGCCTCCATGCTTCCCTGTATTTTCACTAATTTTCATTTTTCACTGTGGTTGAGTAGAAAGATGTCCCCATCTTTCTTTCCAAGTTAATCCAGACGAGAGGCCATTGTCTCCCATCTCCTTTGTCAGTCCTGTGCCTTCCAGTCTGGATCTCCTTTATGGAGAGTCCTTTATTGGAAACATAGCTTTGAAACAAGAGTTTGCTGTTGATTGTCCTAATAAAACTTCTCTTTCCTTCCCGGCCCTTGTTCTCAGTGCCCAGCTACTGGTAAATGCCGGGTACTTCCCTCACCTTCACCAGTTCACCGGCTGCTCATACTTCCACCCCGTTTCCTGCTTTCTGCCTCACCACTTTAGAGAAACTCCTCTTTTGAGGTTCGCATGTGGTTTTCTTTTAATAAGCAAGTCAGAGAGGCCATTGTGACTTCTTCACTACATTTGACCGTACTGATGGCCCCTATTGTTAAATGTCCCCTTCCCTGACTTCTGTGACCTTGCATTTTCCAGTCATCTCATTAATTCTGGAGACGGCATGTGTATCATTTGATGGCTTGTTTGTCAGCTCTCTTTATTCTTCCCTCTGAAGAGAACCTGGGGCTTTGCACCCCTCCCAGTGACATACTGTTCGTCTCTAAGCTGTCACCTCTGCAGTAGTCCCCACGTCAAACCACCTGCTAGGCATTTATAATCCATTTCCACCTACCTCTCAAATTCCTCTCACCTAGAGGTAAATGCATGAGCTTGCGCCCTTAGAAGCTTCTTGTTTCCTCCCAACAGATTCTACCTAGTGAGTCCATCTTGAAATCCACTGAGATGCACATCCCCTCAGATGCCTGATCCGTTCTTCACTTCCTTCAGATACCTCTTGATTTTGTTCCTTATTTTTATTCCTGCCTCTAAGACCTAGTTTACACCTATAAACTCTTTTGCTCTAACTTTCTCTCTGCCTCTCCTTTCTTCTCTTCAGTTTGTCAGCACTTAGCAGGTTAAGCTTCCAACACAACCAGTTTTTGTTCTTATCTTCGGCCTTGCCCTATTCTTTTAGTCATGTGCTTTTACATTAGTCCACTTACTTACTCATTATTTGTGTATTCAACAAATATTAAGTGCCAAATCAGTGCCGATTAAAGAGAATATAACTGTGAATAAAACAGACCTGGGTTCTCCCTCACAAAATTGACGGACATTAAACAGACACCTGGAGAGTAAGTGAATTATTGTGATAAGGGCCCCAAAGGCCCTCTTCCCCACCTTGCCCCTCCTGGGGCGAGGGCTTTCACTAAACTGATGTGACAATGAGGGACCTGGCCCTGTCGTTGTGCGTAGCATTTCCACCAGCGAAGCTGAGGCTGTTGAGAGTATTTTAGGTGGCGGAAGGAGCAACAGCAAAGGAAGGAAGTGCCCCAGGGTCCTGGGGGACTTTGAGTAATGTGTGACAGTGTGGATCTGGGTGTGTGCAAGAGAGAAGTGAAAGTGTAGAAACAGGTGGTGGCTGCTGTGTCTGGTACGCTGCTGAGCATTTTATGTACTTCATCTCAGTTATGCTCACAAAACCTTACAAGGAAGGTGCTGTTACCCCATTTTCTCAGACAAACAGTCTGAGGCTCAGAAAGCTCATTTTCCAGGACCATGGAGTTGTGCAGTGGCCCACCCTGAATGCAGTCACGCCCTCCCTCACCCGAGCTTGGGCTGCCATGGGAGCAATGTGGAGCCATAGTATCCTGTGTCTGTGATGAGCGTGTGGGTCTCTCCAGATACCTTCCCTCCTCATCCCTGTTTGGCCTTCTAGCTCTGCCAGTGCTGCTTTGCTGATGCTGAATCTGCACTCCTCGTATTTTCTCAGGGTTCCCGGCATCCATGCATTTTCTCAGGGTTCCCGGCACCTTGTCTCGCCGTAGGTAGATACTCTATGAACGGGTGTTGAGTGCCTTTGCTAACATCTTTCCATCACCCCTCACACAGAAGGTTACTTTAGAGCCATTTGACAGATGCCTTCACTGAAAACAGTCGCCAGGACACATGACTGGCACTGCCTGAGTTCTGTGGCTTTCTCAGTGCCCTCCTTTTCCCTTCATGGGGCTCATAAGTACACATCCCGCCAGACAGAAAAGAAACGTATCAATAAGGCTGTGTAACAGCAACACAAACTGGGGACTAACGGGCAACTCAGGTCATTCAGATGTGCAAGCAGGTGTGGGCATCACTACCTGTGTCACCTTATCCTGTGGTTAGCTCTGTCTTTTGACAATTTGGGGGAGTTTTGGATGCTCAGGATATTAAATAACAAAGCTTTTAGAAGAGACTTGCTCCTAATTTTCTTTTTTTTTAAGGAAGGCATATTTGAACACCTGAAGCATTAGTAATTGTTTGGGTAGCAAGGTAGATTGGCAGGGTGTACAAGTGAATATTAGCAAAGGAACCAGCGCCAGGAGAAGTGGTGTCTTGAACGCAAGGATGTGAGAGAGAAAGACAGAATGACAAACAGGCATGAGAGGAAAGTGGCAGAAACTGGGGAGAAAAGAGGCTCTTCTTTCAGGACTGCAGAAGCCGCGTGCTGCTTTGTGCGGAGTGCACACACGTGTGGAGCCCTCCAGACTAAAGACTGGGATTTTCCAAGTCCCGAGCATTGGGCCCTTTTTTGCAGCCGCTCCTCATTCTGAACACGGTACGGTTTGTTTTCCTTGGGAGACGTCCTTTCTCGTGTACGCCCCTCTGGATTAGATGCTGTTAGGAAGGGCAGGCGCCCGGCGTGGGCAACGGGTCCAGACAGTGAGGAAAGGAGAGAGGCTGAAGGAGAGGGCTGGGAACTCTGCTAAGAAAACGGAAGAGTGGAAGATCCAAGAGAGGGGCGTAGACAGAAAAACTCAGAACCAGGCGCAAGAGAGAACATGCCCCAGACTGTTTAACTCTGGCTGGGAAATATGTTTCTCGGTGTGTCTGTGTTCTCATTATGCTGCGACTAAATAACTTCCTGTCCCGTGTGAGAAGAGCAGTGTCTGAATTCCCTGTGTGTGGGGGGTGGGGTGCAGAGGTGACCCAGAGAGGAAGGTGGCCGCAGAACATGTTTACATTTCCAACTGTTTACCTCACCCCTAATGAGACCCACACTCTTTATTGTTTTGTCATTTGGAAATAAATATCCATGTATCTCATGCAGTCGTGTTGGAAGTAAATGGAACATTTTTTGGTAAAAGTACTTGAGGATTCCAGTGAGAACTTTTTTCTAAATATAAAATATTTAACGATGCTGTATATAGAAAGCCAAGCTTACTAAGAAGTAGCATTTTCCTTAAGGAAGAAGTATGACTAGATCGTATATAATATGATGTGAAATTAATACCACGCCCATCTTTAAACAATGAAAAATTTCTCAGTCGTCAAAACTTACTCTGTAGGGTACGCCCACGTCAAATGCTTCTATTAAGACTTCAGGTCAGTTGACACCTTTTTTTACTTTAGCAAGTTCCAAACTGGAAAAACAAGGGTGTTGACACTGGAGGTTGAGGTGGACTGAAAGGCGGGCAGTGGGATGCGACGCTGCAAGCCGGCATGGAGATGCTGTGGTCAGTGCATCTCATGGACGCGAAACGCAGCCCCTCCCCTGCAAACAAGGGCTTCAGGATGCGTTTTCTGTTTTTCAGGATGAATCTTCAAGTCATGAATGTAACCAGCGCACAATCCTTCTTTATGGAGTGGGCAAGGAGCGTGATGAAGCACGGCATCAGCTGAAGAAAATTACCAAAGATATTTTGAAAATCCTAAATAAGAAGAGCAGCACCGAGACTGGGGGTGAGAAGCTTTTGCATTTGCTCCATCGTGCTGTCCTCAGGCTCGCTCTCAGCACATCTTTATCAGAGGGGACGTGGCACGGTCACCAGTGTTTCCTCTCCCGAATGACTGCACTTTGAAATATGAGTCAGCACACTGACATTTTGAGGCCTTGGTTCCATTTATAGTGATCTTTGTATTAAAATGGCATGTTCTATAGATAGATGTAGGTAATTCTCATTTTCTGCTCTTTTTTTTAATACCTCTCACGTTTTTCTACAGTGCTCTTAAATGAAGTGCTGAAGAATGAGTTGGAAAACCCTTAGTTGAGAAGAGATCTATTTCCCCAATTCTAGTCTGTCCTTTTTCAGGCTTGTGGTTTGACCTGCGTGCTCATATTTGCATGATAATTGAAAATCGTGATGTGTTTCTGCTGATCTTTTCTTACGTTATTTAGAATAATTGTAATAGGTCGTGGGGGCTACCCATATCACCAGATGATTTCAAGAGAAAGAGAAAATTGGGTCCTTCTCTACTTGGCATACTCCCTCCCCAGGCTTTTACAGAGTTTTTACAGTGAAGCTGTACCGTCATGTTATGTCACCACATTGCATAATTGGAATTTTGTTAATTATCCGCTTCACATTTGCCTAATTACTCTTTTCAAAGTTTGTTAATTTTATTAGGCAGTCTCATGATTGCAAAAACGATAGCATTATATATACTCCATTACCACCACTGGTATTTATTTCTCTATTGCTTGAATAATACAGAGGAAGAAAAGTTTGGGTTTTCACTGTGCCAACAGCGCACTTTCGCACATGGCATGAACCGCCTCTGGGAGCCCTGCATTGTTGCTCAGTCCAAAATGAACACTTTTTTATGAACCTCTCCAAAGGGGGTCCAATGTTGAGACTGTAACAGGATGAATTGCACATCCACACTTTCCTGCAGAAAAGGACAGATGTACCTAATGCAGAAAGCTCCCTTTCCTCTCCACCAGTAGGAGCACACATGCAGCAACAAGGTACGAGGGCCGCCCGTTTCCAGTCTGAATGTGACGATGCGGGAGTGTGACGTGGGACGCGAGGGTCCTGAGAACACGATGGGAAGGTTACTTTCCTGTGATGTACATCACATTCCTCATGCCCCCCACCCGCCATCGCCAGTTAAGGACCTTGCGCTACTCTGGCTCCATGAGGGGACGACGCAGAATGTGGAAGGGAAATGAAACCCATTGTTGTAGGCCTGTCGTTATTGAACTTGAAAAAAAAGAAGCTGCTCTAAGAAAAACTGTCGATCTGTTGTTTTGCTCTTTTCTCTGAGAGCAAAGAGGAAATGGGTTGCGATTAGAAGGTTAAATTTAGAAGGCCTGCAACCAGCTAACGGAGAACCTTGGAAACTGCTTTCTGTGTACTTGGAAATGGGGTGGACTCTCTCTCTTTTGGAAGGTTCAGTAATACACGTTTTATCTGAATTAATTTGGCAGAGTCTTTCCAGGCCCTGTGGCAGGTTCGGCCTTGGAAGGCTGAGAGGCTGGGCAAGGGGAAGGAAGCAGTGTGGTCTCCTTTTCTGTTGAGTCTACTTCCTTCCTTCGCAAAGAGGTTTTAATGCCAGACTGAGGTCTGTCCTATCTTTGTACCAGACTCTTAAACAAGCAGTTCTCGCTTGTGGACTCACAGATAGAAAAATCTCTGTTGTTCGTGCTGCTTTTTGGGATATCAGTAATAGAAAGCACGGCTGTGGAGAGGCATCTTCAAAGGGGATTTTTGTCTTTCCCTCATTTTAGATAAAATCCCGCAAGCAGAGATATGTTGATTTGGGATGTAGTGAGCTGTCTTCCGAGTGTTTAAGTTCAAGTCACCACTTAAAACCTAGTATGCTCACCAGAAGCCAGCTAACTGTACCTGAGATTAATGGAAATTTGCCCGCTTTTTTCTCAAAGATGAGGATTGATAAGGCAGGAAAGCAGAGCTTGTGTTAGTATGCGTTGCTCTCCAGCTGCACAGACAAACATGACTTTAGGAACTTGCCAGGAGTGTTCCTAGACCAGCCAGGCCTTACCTAAGGGAGTTTGTGATCTAACGCTTACATGACCTTTCCAGCTGAACAAAATCATACTTCATTTTACATTTACTTTGACTAGTTATCTTTGGTTTTCAGTGGTAAGTCTTTTGAAAACATGAATGAAATTTACCGTAACAATCTCTAAAAGGCCAAAACTTCTAGGATGTAAAGATTTTTTTAAAAAGAAGACCAAAATTAAGCAACAAAAGAGCAATAATATATATATTATGAAAGCAAGTTAACATACGACAGATGAGGAAAATCTGAGTTATGACAAAATTGTAACTCATGTAAATATCATTAAAATAAAATATTCCATTGAGAACCACCACTAGTTTCTTGTATTTTTCTTTGAAAGTGAATGTAAAATACCAGGAAGCAATTACATCTTTTCTCTATGAGATTTTAAGAAGTTAGCTGTATGTAAGTGAATGGAGCCTATTGGCATAAACAAACAAACAGAGAAGCGTTGGAGTTCTGTGCTGGATCTGCCTCATCACGTCTGCCATTTTTGTTCCTTTGTTTGTTTTGGTCCCAGGAAGGACTAAATAATTATGTTACCTTCAGTTTTAAAGCACATTGTACCCAACACTACTGGTGTGAGCTTTCAGCCTTGGATTGGTGATGTTAGTAAATGAAAAATTCAAAACTTGGCCGTTTTAAACATGCTCATGACTTGTAAGCAGCTATATGGAAGGCAGAATTCCACACTTAATTTGTGCCTTTGAGAACAGATACTGAAAAGCAAATAGGTTAATGAACTTCTTAGTTTGTGTTGTTTGCTTTATGTTTGGTGTTATTTGATGAAATTGGCGTAATCTTACACCTATGTTCCTCAGCACCTTTTAATTCTGATTTACTCTGGTATCAGGTATTGTTTGTTTTAGGAAATAAGGACAAAACCTGGGGTTTTTTGGGATGAGGTGGCTTAAACTATAATTGCTTATTATTGAAAAAGAAGTCTCCTTTTCTAATGTTACTTTCTAAAACCATTATATTTTTCATTTGCAATATCTTTTTGAGTTCAATGCAGTCTCTCCTGTGTCTTTAATAGAGAAATGTTTGAAGTGACCTTTGTTCTCTGAAATTGAACTTTCCAAATAAGATGTGAGTGGCAGAGCTCTTTATGTCTATGACCTTTGACTACTTAGCATCCTGCTGTTGGAAATGACCTTAGAGATCATATAATCTAATCTTTCCTTTTTGTGTTTAGATTTGTCTTGGTAAATACATATATTAAGAAATATTTAAAAGCAAGATCTAATTATTTTTGGATCTTATCCTTAGAACTCTTGAAAAGAATAAGAATTCCTCCTCTGGGATAAGTAATATTTATCACATTTTCTTCAAACTTCTTTATTCTGAATTTATCAATGTAGCACTTTCCCATTAATGTAGAGTAATTTAATTCCTTCCTACCCCTAAAAGTGTTAGGAATCGTGTAAATTTCCTATTTTAAATATTAAACTGTTTGGGAAAAAATATCACAGTGAGTCTCCTAAGATGCCAGTGAAGTTTCCTATTAGTCAGAGTGAGGCTGGGTGATTTTCCCCCCTTCATTGTTACTATCATCGTATTTTAAAAGTCACTTAGAAATGTTCACAGAGGCACATCTCATAGTACCCAAAATCTAGGAACTACTCACTAGAATGGATAAATAAATGATGGTATAGTTACATATTGGAATACTGTATATAAGTGAGAATTATTAATTTTTAGAACAAATTAAAATTACCTCAACAATATGGATCAATCTGAGAAGCATAATGTTGAGTGAAAGATGCCAGCCGTTAAATGCATCTATCATATAGTTCCATTGGTATAAAATTCTCTGGTATGAGATTTGAGTTTCATGGCATAAGTATTTAATTTGTAGAAATTCATAGAGTTGGTGCACTTTTCTGTATGTGTGTTATACTTTAATAAAAAGTATCCATCAAAAAAGTCAAGCACTTCTATTAAATGGAAAATAATGAATCCACTATGTGTTTGTTTAGTTGGAGATGAAGGACAAAAAGCCAGGAAGAGCAAACAGGAAGCGTTTCCAACACTGGAGACTGTGTTCACAAAACTCCAACTCCTGTCGTATTTTGATCAGCATCAAGTGACGTCTCAGGTGGCCATTTAACGCTGTCTTAAATACATGTGGGGTAGTCACATTTCCTTCAAAATCTCGTTTGTGCAGTATGTTTTTGGCTTTAGTTGTCTTTATAGATATGTTTTTAAAAATATATTTGGAAACATCTCAAACTATTGAGTAGGTCAGTTTTAAGTGTCAGGTTGCCTTCCTCAGCAGAGTTAATTTTTATCATGATATTGCTTTTACCTTATGATAATAATCAACACCCTAACGCCATACTTATGTCACCCCATTTTGGTTCTACATCGCTATTGATAAGGGAGAAATCTGTTGATGACTGAAATAAAATACTGTGCAGTTGGGAAGAAACCAAATCTGTTTTGTTTTACAAATCCTTTGATATTCACATAGATGTTATCTGGAAATTAATTAACATTTGTAGCTGTTCCACCTTTAAGATAGTTAGGTCTAGATCTTAATGACAACTTGGTTTATTTCTTCAAATTATAGTTGTAGTAAGGAAGTTGTTTGATTTGTACATGATTTTGGTTTCTGTAGGAACGTGTGTTAACTTTCTTCTAAGTAGAATCACATATAAATTCAAATTTCCTGCTTAAAAAATTAAAATAATTTGACAAGTAAAAATTATTGGGAATGTTTGCCTTTTAATTACTTCCATCCTTTCTTCACAGATCTCTAACAATGTGCTGGAGCAGATCACAAGCTTCGCATCAGGGACCTCCTATCACCTCCCTTTGGCTCACCATATTCAGCTCATTTTTGATCTCATGGAGCCAGCACTGAACATCAATGGACTAATTGACTTCGCAATACAGGTGTCAAAGAGACCCTGCTTCTCTCATTTTTAGGGAAGCGAACCTGCCAGGCCTCATACGATTTAAAATGGGCCACCCAGTGCATTTTTGAATAATTGAGAAATTATGAATCAACAGTATTCAACTACCATTTTAATTGCACCTGTGGTCGTAGTTTTCAATTAAATAATTATAGTGATAAAATATGTAATAGTCTTTAAAAATGTGAGAGTTTTGAGGATAGTTTTTACTGTCTTTTGTTATTTTGCTTAGGGAAAGGTGAAAGTTTATTTGCTCTTTATAACAGTATATTTTAGATTAAGAGTAAAAAAATAAAACCTTATAATTTGATTTGTCCTGCTATATCTCTTACATATAACCTTGAGTTCGTTTATTATCGTATGTTGTTAGTGAATAGGAGTAAAACTTAGTTTCTGTTGCTTATTCTAGTGGAGGTGTTAGCTTTGTTAATAACAAGAAAGTAATGATAAATAACTTACATTTTATTAAAAAGGAGGGAAAGGGGGGAAAAAAGTGAGAGATGGGTATGTTCTTCTCTGAAATTATCCAGTCCAGAACTTTGGGCCACCATGAAGTTTTGGTAACTATTTTAGTATTGGGTACTGTGTGATTGCGTGTACCATGATGTCTAGACAGAAGAAAAACTGTATAATTTGGTAAAAGATTAAAAATAAAAGCCAGTTTAATTCATTGGGGTGTGTTTTCTGAGACTGTAGTTGTATATGTATATGGTCCTGGGGCAGGATAAGGGGCGAGATCAGGTAGGGTTAGAATGACTCAATACATCTGTGGTTTACAAGACTAAATGTTTTTCCTGTTTGTTTTGGCAGCTACATTTTTATTCACTCTTTTCTCCCGTTGTAGCTACTAAATGAACTGAGTGTTGTAGAAGCTGAACTGCTCCTGAAATCCTCCAGCCTGGCAGGAAGTTACACGACGGGCCTGTGTGTCTGCATCGTGGCCGTTCTCAGGCGGTACCACAGCTGTCTGATCCTGAATCCCGATCAGACAGCCCAGGTGTTCGAAGGGTTGGTATATAAAATGATGCCATTATTGTTTTTCACATCCTGGAATGTATAACTTGTGATGAAATTTTATAGTGGTTTTAAGAGAAAAATAGTACCAACATTTGTTTCGATGAAAAATTATAGTTAAAGAATAATTTTGCAAGGAAATATTTATCAAAGAAGGAAATATAAACATGAAAAGTATATTCTTTTTAATAACATATAATTCCTTCCTTCCTTCCTTCCTGCTTTCCTTCCCCCGCCCTAGTTTCTAAGAGTAGAAGCCCGTCATTTATAGCACTCTGTCATCTTTGCTACCCAGCATCATGGCTTAGTGTGAATGGTGAACACGTGACAGCTACTTTGTTCGTGTAATTTCAGTTTATATTTGGAGGATCCATCACCAAATCAGCTTTGCTGCATGCACTGTCATCTTAGAGATTTACTTCTTCAATTTTATTTCTTTTATAAATTAAAGATCTCTTCTGACAAGAGTTAATCTAAAACAAATGACTTTCTTGCTTCTTATTCTTTTTTGGTTTGTGTATATTGAAGGCTAAGGTTTTTTCTACTACCCCTAGTGACGTTGGGCTAAGTAACTGCCTGATGTCATCCCCATTAGAGGCTAACCTTTTGGGGACCAGCGAAGTATAAGGAGCTCTCAAAGAAACTGTACTCAGCTCCTTTTTGTCCACTGCAGACTCCTTTCTCCAGCGCTTTCTAAAAAAAAAAGATAACCTGTTTTTCTTTCTCTTCCATTTTTCCTGCCTGGCTCAAAAGAAACATGGGGTTCTTTGGTTCCACGGTGCTTTCTTTTGTAATCTGGTACAAGCCATCAATTTATACTCTGCTCCAGAGTGGCATCCATTTAACAGCAACTTTTTTGGGGAAAAGGAAATGCTCGCACATTAATTGTAAACATTGATTATTAAGTGAAATGTGAAACATCCCAGACATTTTTAAATGTGAGAACGTAATCATCTTAGAATTCGGGAAATATACAACTATTTAATAACCCTCAACTACCCTGTAAGGTTGAATAATTAGGACCATTTTATAAGTCAAGGAGCTGGAACTGAGGCCTGTTAAATGAAGCACTTGGAGAAGGGAGGTGGCCAACAGCACATGGCTCTTCCATCTCCCGGGCGGCTGAGACCTTCCTCGTAGGAGCTCACTGGAGCTGCTCGACTAAGACCACACGTCTTAAACTGTGCGGACTCCCATCGTGAAATGGATAGAACAGGTTTTGACAAGTAATTTTTTCTTTTTGTTTGTTTTGAAATTTATTTTAGTATCGTTTATTTTGACATTTTAAATTTATGTTCTATTAAATGTTCATAAAATCATATTTGATATTAACTTTTTTATACAAAGTAAGGATAAGTATTTTCCCCCAAGCGGCTTTTTTTGAGCTTATATGAATGAGTATACTGGACCTCAATAATCAGAGTTTTTCTTACCTCTAGCAAGTGACAGCATGTTCAAAGAACACTGGCCTCTGAGCAGTGGGTGCCCACCAAACTCTCAATAAGGGACTGTTTTCTTTAATCACAAAATAATTCTGTTTTCCAGGTTATGTCTGGAATTTTTTTGTTTACGTATTAACCACTGATTGAATAATCTGCTTTCGTCTTAATTATGTTATACCTGCTGTAATTGACAGCTTTTGTCAGCTGTCTGGTGGCCCCATCTGCTGCTGTCAACTCATAGGATTTGGGACGCTCCACTGACATTTCCTCCCATAGTTCCCTGGGTTCCACCTGTGGTACCAGTGTCCTTGTGGGCCTGGACATCCCAGGCGCCCTCTGGCTCCCCCCTGTCCCCTGAATAGTGCAGATTTCTCTGCCCTGGGAGTCTGGAGGCTTAGCTCTCCTCTTGGATCTGATATGAGCTAGCTCTTTGCCTGTGACAATCTACTTCACCTTTCTGAGCCTCAGAGCCTTCCTTGTAAAGTGAGGGAGATGAATCAGGTGATTTCTAAAGCACTTTTCAGCTTTAAAAATGAGTCATCTATGACACTATTGTAGTAGTGTTACAAGAACACAAGATGATAGTGGAATCAGACTCACATATAGGTGGATGGGCCCCTATGTTTACTTCTGGGTTGTATGAACTTTCGTGTTGTATGGACCATGGTCAAAGAGACCACCGTTCTGATTGGGGAAAATGGCACAGAGTTGGAGTAATAACAGTACTTCTGACCTGAAAGACACGTAGAGAAGGGTACTAAAAAGAAGGGGCTCTAATTCTTATGTAAGATAAACTAAAATAAATATTTCTAGTTTGAATAAATAAGAAGAATGTGACCCTGAACCATGAATTCATCAAGTTCACGCCAGAGCCAGCTTACAGTCTTGAAAATGGGTTTCCCAGACTGACTGTTTTGAAGAATTGCTCCTTCACAAAGGAGTGGATTTGAGGATCTTTGCAAACTCCCTGAATTTGTGTATCTTTTTACTGAAGGGAGGGTCTCTCCTTACCTTTCATTTTGTGTTCTAGTCTCAGCCACTTAACTGACGGATTCCTCCATCTATGCCTTCTGTGTGGAGGATTTCTTTCACTTCTTGTTGTTAATGCATTTCTGAATTTTTTTTTAATATCTGGTATCTCATTATCGTAATCGAAAACTGACCCTTTATTCAGTTATTTGCCATTGCCTTAGTGATTCGTGTCAACAGTCTGATCTCTCTTTTCTTACTCAAGTTATACATGGATGTGTTCTCACTCTAAAAGATTGAGACGGTAACATACGTATAAGCAAAATGTGCCTCTCGTCCCCCGTGTCATTCTCCCCAGGCTGTGCGGTGTGGTGAAGCACGTCGCGAACCCCTCGGAGTGTTCTTCCCCCGAAAGATGCATCTTAGCCTACCTCTATGACCTCTACGTGTCCTGTAGCCACCTCAGAAGTAAATTTGGAGACCTCTTCAGGTGGGTAGAAGAAAATCAAAATAACGGGAACAGGGTTATGCCTACGCTTGTGATAGACTCAACCACTATCGTCATCCTTTTTAGTAGTGAAAGTTAATCATAATTGCATCTGCCAGAATGCACATCGAGTTACCTTTCATTGTAGCTATAACCTCCTGTTACAAATTACTGTGCACGTTTAGCTATGATTGCAGTTTTGAGATAAACATGAGAGAAAACATCCTGCATTTTGCACCTGCTGTTACCTCACTTGGAATGTTGCTTCCCTACCATCTGCGACTTACTTTCTCACTTTGTTTGCTTCTCTGCTCCCTTGACCATCCTATTTCTGATAGCATCTCCGACTCCCTGTCCTTCTCTGCGTCTTACCACTTGCCACCCCAACATGTAGACAGGTGCTGGAAAATACATACTTATTTAATGTTATTTTGAGGAAATTTAGATTATTAATTGTAAGTGGGGGGAAGGAAGGAGACAGTAATAGTTGGCAGAATAAATTTGGAATCTAGAAGGAGGTAAGGAAGGAACACCCGGTTGGGGTTGTCTTGGCCCTCTCGTATGCTGCATCCGGTTTGTTTGTCAGTCCTGTGAGCTTGACCTTCCGGGTGTGTCTAGGATCTGACCGCTCTTCACTGCTCTGCCTCTGCCTCCATGCTTGTCTCTTGGTTGGACCACTGCAGAGCCTTCTGACCGGTTTCCCTGCTTACACCCTGACTCTCCTGAGCATATTACCAACATTTCCACTAAAGGCATTCTTTTAAAACAGGAATGACTTGAAGTTTTCCTGTGGCTTCTCATCTACTGAGAACAAAATTCAAAGTCCTTACCTAGCTTTCAGGATCTCATTTTCTCTTCTGTCTCTTTCTCTGTTCACTCCGTTCTTACACACTGAGACCCCTTACTCATCTTCAAACCAGCAAGCACACCCCTGTCTTGGGGCTTTTGCAGAGCACACCTAGTGCTTCTCCCCAGTTCCTTGCATGCTCACACCCACAGTTCATTCGTGCTCTGCCTCCCCGACCCCTGTGCCCCGTACTCTCTGTCATTCTCTGACCCTTAGAGCTTCCTCTCTCGGTACATTATAGATTTATTATGGTCTGGTTCCTTCCTAGAATGTAAGCTTCATGAAGGCAGACATTTTTTGTGTTTTCTTTGCTGCTGTATCCCAGTGCCTTGAAGAGCATCTGCTCATAGCAGACATTGCAAAAAATCTGTTGGATGAAAGATACAGACCAAAAAAAATCATGGTATTTTCACTGGTGTTGATAGGGAAAAAATGTGGCAGTGTGTCTTCGTGAATTGAGTTAGATTTCAAAAGAATCCCTTTTAGAGCATTTGAGTGAGTCTGGAAACATCTTTGCCCAGAATGATGTAATAATAATAACCCCCTGTCCTCTTCCTTGATGGAGAGCTTTCAGTTTCAGTTGAGGGTTCAGAGAGCTTTCTCGTACGTGACGCGGTTGTTGCAACAGCCCTGATTTTTACAGTGAACTTCCCAAGAAAGCCCAACAGCCTCTTGGCTCCTGAGCTCCTGCAGGGTAGTGCAAGCCTGTTAGTGAGTTATTCAAGTCATGTGCACTGGGCGTGTGGAGGTTAGGAGACCGACGACGGATGGTGGCGCTGCTTGGGATCAGCGTGGCGGTGCCTCACCGGGAGCAGCACTGCCTGAAATTCCCTCTACTAAACAGCTGTAATAATGGGATATGAAGCGCCACCTATAAAGTTGTGTAATGGGAGTTTGGGGGGAAATATAGCACTAATCACGTCTGGTGTATAATCTAATCCATTTTTATTCTGAAGTAATAACACTTTATAACCACTATTCAGATATAGTTGTTGGAAGCCTTAGTAAATCCTCTTAGAGCATGTAAAATGTAGAAAAGCTTCAGAAAATAATTAAGATTCGTAACCAAACGTCTTATTCTTGTTTTGTTCTTCCACCCATTCAGCAACTTAAAAACATTTTTTTTTTAAATTTATTGAGCAGCTACTGCATTCCGGGCACTGTGCCCAGTGCCAATTCCTAAGAAGTTGGAATCAAGAACTCATAATGTGAATCTTCTCTGGGAATACATTACAGTTGTTGTCATTTAATCTGCCCTTAATTGAAATAACTTCCTGGTTATTCTAGTTTTGTTTTTTCTTTAACTCTTCTTCTTGTAACCTCAGTAGTGCCTGTTCAAAAGTTAAGCAAACCATCTATAATAATGTGATGCCTGCAAATTCTAACTTGCGATGGGATCCGGACTTCATGATGGATTTTATCGAGAATCCTTCAGCCCGTAGCATCAACTACTCAGTGCTGGGCAAGATCCTTAGTGACAACGCGGCCAATCGCTACAGCTTCGTCTGCAACACACTCATGAATGTGTGTATGGGCCATCAGGATGCTGGAAGGTGAGCTGAGTCACCCTGGAATTCATGCTTAACCACGCAGTTGTGGCCTTGGGGCTCCTGTGACATGAGCGTCTTTAGTAATTGCCTAGGCTGATATTTGGATGTCGTTTGCTTTTTTTTTTTCGTGTTCTTTTATTTTTGACTTTACCGCTGCTCTATACTGTGATTTCCAAAACCTGAGAAACAGTGCTTTTTCTGGCTTATTGTTCTGGCAGGAGATGCTTTAGATAAATCTGTAAGTTATCTATCTGTTTATAAAAAACATATATAGTACAAATACAAATAACAAATACCTATGTTTTGAAAACATCATATTTAGGCCTATCTAAATTACAGAGTTTCTTTAGTTTTCTTGATGCCCTTAAAAAATGTAAATTTAGAGTGTCCTGGGGCATTTCGAAATGGCTCCTTTGCCCCTCCCCCTGCCAGAAGCACAGTGTGGCTTTTCTCCAATATTTGTGGTGAGAACCTGGCTGTGCTCCTGCAGGTAAAACACACAAAAGTGAGTGGAGGTTTCTGCTCAGTGATAACTTGGGACTGGATGCGTGGGTGACAATGTTTGACTCGAAGTACACGTCTCGGGGAGTTTGTTAGATGGCAGCGAAGGAGGATCCTGAACTCGCCTCCTCCCAAGGACACAACAGACCTACAACTCCCTGTGGAATAATTTCATCCAAGGGAGACTTGGACAGTGGATAAAAAAGAATGTCCACGACAAGGGACAACACAGACGGGGGTGGAAGAGGCAGAGAAACAGCCCCACAGAGGGAAAAAAACACACCCCAGTTGTGGCGCTTCACAGGAGGGAGCCATCTCAAAGGTGCCGAGGTTTTCCCAGAGGAATGGGGATTCGAGCTCCACGTTGGGCAACCCAGGACAAGAGAGACAAGATCCCATAATACCTGGCTTTGAAAGCCAATGGGGAATACACCCAGGAAAGCTAGAACTTCAGGGACAGCAAAACCTGCTCTTAAAGGGCCCACACACAGATTCACTCAACCCGGAAGCCAGCATAAAAACACCAGTAGAAAAGTGCACGGTCCATTGGTAAAAAAGACTCATTTACTGAGCTCAGAGCGCATCTTGTAGCTGGCTGTGCCCATCTTCTCAGGGACTGAGACACTGGTGACAGCCGTTATTGTGACCTAGCTTGGTCCTATGACACAGATGCTGGAAGCCGCCATTGGAATCCTTTCTCCAGCCTGTTAGTGCGGGATCTGCCCTGCCCACTGGAGCACCGGGGGTAGTTGAGTGAGGCAAGGCGGCAGGCAGCCCGCTGGCCCCACCCCGAGCAAGCCCATAGCTGACTTGAGCCCCTGGGCCTCGCACACAGGGGATCGGCCCCACCTCCAACACCTGAAATGGTTGCACACTGCTGCTCCTAGGGCTGGACCTGCCCATCAGCGCTCCTGAGGCAGCTGTGCACCACAGGGCTGCCTGGCCAGTTCTTGCCAGAGGCCTGTCCCTGCCGAAAAGTGAGTGAGCAACAGCTGTGCTGTGCAGCTGACTTCACCGGAAGCCTGCCCCACCCACCAATGCATTTGAGGCAGCTGAATGCTGCAGGCCGTGTAGCCAGCCACACCAGGGGCCTGCAGCGGTTGTGTGCCTCTGGACCTAGCATGGTCATTTAGCTTGAGGAGCCTTCAGAGTGTAATATTATTTGCCTGCAAGTTAAAATGAACACTTCTCCCTGGGAAGTCAAAGATCATAGTGGAACTTGGGTCAGGAGAAAGAGAGCATCAGGAAGTGAAGGCCAAAACAAAGAAGAGGGAATAAAATCTCTTGTATGCCTAACTTGTTCATAAATCCAGTGTAATTGGAGAACATCATTGATTCCCACTAACTGGGAGGAAATATATTGTGAATTGTTGAAAAGTTTGACTTATTTTTAAAGAACTGCTGCTTTATTATCTTCTCCACTTTTCTCACGTCCTCAGCCTGAAACCTTTCTAATCTTCTTGATAGCCTTACTTCCTACTTTGTTGATAAAATGGAAGTTATCAAAAATAAAGAAGCTGGACTTCATGCCCACCGTGAAAAAAAAACAACTTACCAGCAAAACTACAGTAGTTGTGTACTATCAGACATCATAGACATCCGTGCAACAGGCTTGCCCCACCCAATAATGTGCTTGTAGGAGCTGCATGTGGCTGGGCCTCACAACCAGCCAGCCTGGGTGCCAGCCCAGCCTACCCGTGCATCCACAGCCATAATAACCCCACCACAACAAAAGGGCACACACAGCCCACACAGAGGACATCCCTGGAACATTTGTCATGGGTGATGAAAAGGGAACATACTCCGGGATCCCATAAGACATCTCTTCTACATAAGCCCACATTTCCAAGGCTGGGAGACATAGTTGATCTACCTGATACATAGAAATGAGCACAGGGAAGTAGGCAAAATGAGGAGATGAAGAAATATGTCCCAAATAAATCCTCAGAAAAAGAACTAAATGAAACAGAGATAAACAATCTCCCTGATAAAGAGTACAAACTAATAGTCATAAGGATGCTCACTGAAATAGGGAGAAAAATAGATTAGCAGAGTGAAAACTTAAGCAAAGAATTAGAAAGTGTAAAAGAGAACCAATCACAGCTGAAGAATATAGTAATGGAGATGAAAAATTCACTAGAGGCCATCAACAGCAGAGTAGATGACAAGAAGAATAGATCAGCAACTGGATGAAAGACTAGAGGAAATCATCCAAGCTGAAAAGAAAAAAGAATTAAAAAGAATGAGGACAGTCTAATGGACCCTGGGACATCAAACATACTAACATCCACATTATAGGTGTCCCAGAAAAAGAAGAGAAAGACAAAGGGGCGGAGAACTTATTTTAAGAAACAATAGCTGAACAATTCCCTAACCTGGGGAAAGAAACAGACATCTAGGTATGGGAAGCATGCAGATTACCAAACAAGGTGAACCCAAAGAGGCCCACACCAAGACACATTATAATTAAAATATCAAGAATGAAAGAGAAAATTCTAAAGGCTGCAAGAGAAAAACAAGTTACATACAAAGGAAACCCCATAAGGCTATGAGCTGGCTTCTCAGCAGAAGCCTTACAGGCTAGAAGGGAGTAGCATGATAAACTCAAACCGCTGAATGGAAAAACCTACAACCGTGAATACTCTACCCAGCAGGGTTACCATTCAGAATGGAAAGAGAGAGAGAGAGTTTTCCAAACAAGCAAAAACTAAAGGAGTTCTTCACCAGTGAAGTGGTCTTACAAGAAGTGTTAAAGGGATTTATTTAAGTGGAAAAGAAAAGGCCACAAAGTGGAATAAGAAAATTATCAAAGAAAGAATATTATGGGTAAAGGCAAATATACAGTAAAGGTAGTGGATCAACCACCTATAAATCTAGCATGAAGGTCAAAAGACAAAAGTACTAAAATCATCTATATCTATGTTAAGAGATCCACAAAAATAAAGCAGGTAAAAATATGATGTCAAAAACATAAAACATGGGGGGAGGGAGTAAAAGTGTAGGGCTTTTACTAAGAAGTTGAACTTAAGAGACAATCAACTTAGTATAGATTGCTATATACATAGGTTATTACATATAAACCTCATGGTAAACACAAAGCAGAAACCTGTAATAAATTCCCAAAAAATAGAAAGAAAGGCACCCAAACAGAACACTAAAGAAAGCCAACAAATCACAAGGGAAGAGAACAAGAGAAGAAAAAAGGAAGAGAGAAGAACTACAAAAACGTCCAGAAAAAAGTAACAAAATGGCAACAAGTACATACTTATCAATAGTTACTTTAAATGTAAATGGACTAAATGCTCTAATCAAATGACATAGGGTGGCTGAATGGATGAAAAACAAGATTCATATATGTGCTGCATATAAGAGATACACTTCAGTCCTAAAGATACTCACAAACTGAAAGTGACGGGATGGAAAAAGATACTCCATGCAAATGGAAACAAAGAGAAATCTGGGCTAGCAATACTTATATCAGACAAAATTGACCTTAAAACAAGAACTGTAACATGAGACAAAGGAGGGCACTACATAATGATAAAGGGGACAACCCAACAAGATGACATAACACTTGTAAATATCTATGCATCCTACATAGGAGCACCTAAATACATAAAGCAAATATTAACAGATGTGAAAGGAAAAGTTGACCGTAATGCCGTAATAGGGGACTTCGACACTCCACTTACATCAATGGATAGATCATTCAGACAAGATCAATACCTTAAATGACTCATTAGACCAGATGGATTTAGTAGATATATACAGAACATTCCATTCAAAAACTACAGAATATACATTCTTTTTGAATGCACATGGAACATTCATTTTCCAGGATAGATCGCATATTAGGCTACAAAACGAGTCTCAGTAAATTTAAGAATATTGAAATAATATCAAGCATTTTTTTCTGACTACAATGTTAAACTAGAAATCAGTTACAAGAAGAAATCTAGAAAAGTCACAGAAATGTGGAGATTAAACAAAATGCTACTGAACAACTATTGGGTCAACGAAGAAATCAGAGGAGAAATAAAAAAATATCTGGTCACAATTGAAAATGAAAATATGACAACAAAATCTATGGGACACAGCAAAAGCAGTACTAGGAAGTTTATAGTAATACAGGCCTACCTGAAGAAACAAGAAAAATATCAAACCATCTAATATTACACCTAGAAAAACTAGAAAAAGAACAAATGAAGCACAAAATTAGTAGAAGGAAGGAAATAATAAAAATCAGAGTGGAAATAAATGAAATAGAGACTAAAAAGACAATGGAAAAGATTGAAACTAAGAGCTGGTTCTGTGAAAAACAAAATTGACAAACCTCTAGCTAGACTCACCAAGAAAAAGAGAAGGCTCAAATAAATAAAATCAGAAATGAAAGAGGAGAAATTAACAACAGACACCACAGAAATACAAAGGATTAAAAGAGAAAAATACAAAAAGCTATATGGCAACAAATTGGATAGTCTAGAAGAAATGGGTAAATTCTTAGAATCTTACAACCCTCCAAAACTGAATGAAGAAGAAATAGAGAATCTGAATAGTCTGATCAATAGTAAGGAGATTGAAACAGTAATCAAAAACCTTTTAAAAGCAAAATTCCATGACCAGACAGCTTCCCCAGTGAATTCTACCAAACATTCAAATAAGACTTAATACCTATCCTTCTCAAATTCTTCCAAAAAATTGAAGAGGAGAGGTTGCTTCCTAATTCATTCTATGAGGTCAACATTATCCTGATACTAAAACCAGATGAGGACAACACAAAAAAAGAAAATTACAGGCCAGTATCACTGATGAATGTAGATGCAAAAGTCTTCGACAAAATATTGGCAAATTGAATACAACAGTACATCAAAAGAATCATGCATGATGATCAAGTGGGATTTGTTGCAGAAATGCAAGGATGGTTTATTATCTACAAATCAATCAATGTGATATACCACATTAAGAAAATGAAGAATGAAAATCACGTAATCATCTCAGTAGACGCAGAGAAAGCATGCGACAAGATTCAGCATCCATTTGTGATAAAAACTCTCAACAAAATTGGTATAGAAGGAAAGCACCTCAACATAGTAAAGGCCATAAATGACAAACCCACAGCTAACATCATACTCAGTGGTGAAAAACAGAAACAAGACAAGGATGCCCACTTTCACCACTGTTATTTAACGTAGAATTGGAAATCCTAGCCAGAGCAATTAGGCAAGAAAGAAATAAAAGGTATCCAAATTGGAAAGGAAGAGGTAAAATGATTACTATTTGCAGATGATGTGACTTCATATATAGAAAACCCTAAAGAATGCACCAAAAAACTATTAGAAGTAATATACAAATACAGTAAAGTTCCAGGGTAGAAAGTCAACATACAAAAACCAGTTGCATTTCTATACACTAGCAATGAACTAGCAGAAAGAGAAATCAAGAATGCAATCCCATCTGTAATCACAACAAAAAGAATAAAATACCTAGGAATAAATTTAAGCAAGGAGGAGAAAGAGTTGTACACTGAAAACTATAAAACATTGTTGAAAGAAGTTGAAGGAAACACAAAGAAATGGAAAGATATTCCATGTTTATGGGTTGGAAGATTAACATAGTTAACATGTCCGTACTTCCTAAAGCATTCTCCAGATTCAGTGTAATCTCTATCAAAGTCCCAATGACATTTTTCACAAAAATAGAACAAAAAATACTAAAATGTATGTGGACAACGAAAGACTCTGAATAGCCAAAGCAATCTTAAGATAAAGAACAAAATTGGAGGTATCACATTCCCTGAATTCAACATATACTACAAAGCTATAGTAAACCAAAACAACATGGTACTGGCAAAAAAAAACAGACACACAGATCAGTGGAACAGAATCGAGAGCCCAGAAATAAACCCATGCAGTTATGGATGGCTAATTTTTGACAAAGAAGCCAAGAACATACAATGGGGAGAGGAAAGTCTCTTCAATAAACGGTGTTGGGAAAACTGGACAGCCACACAAAAAAATGAAAACAATTATCTTATACCATACACAAAAATTAACTCAAAATATATTAAAGACTTGAATGTGAGTCCTGAAACCATAAAATTCCTAGACGAGAACATAGGCAGTACACTCTTTGACATCTTTTGAATATCATGTCTCCTCAGGCAAGGAAAGGGCAAGGAAAACAAAAGAATAAATAAACAAATGGGACTACATCAAACTAGAAACCTTTCTCACGGCAAAGAAAACCGCCATCAAAATGAAAAGACAACCTAACCATTGGGAGAAGATATTTGCAAATCATATATCTGATAAGGGGTTAATATCTAAATTATATAAAGAACTCATACATCTCAGCAACAACAAAACTATCCATCCAATTAAAAAATGGGCAAAGGCTCTGAATAAATATTTTTCCAAAGAAGATATACAGGTGGCCAAGAGGTACATAAAAAGATGTTCAGCATCACTAATTATTAAGGAAATGCAAATCAAAACCATGGTGAGATATCACCTCGTGTGTTAGAAAGGCTATTATTAAGAAGTCAAGAAATAAATGTTGGAGAGAATGTGGAGAAAAGGAAACCCTCATACACTGCTGGTGGGGCTGTAAACTGCTGCAGCCACTATGGAAAACAGTATGCAGATGCTCCAAAAAATTAAAAACAGACCTACCATTTGGTCCAGCTATTCCACTTCTGGGCATTGATTCAAAGAAAACAAAAACACTAATTTGAAAAGATATTTGCACTCCTGTATTCATTGCAGCATTATTCTCCATAGTTAAGACTTGGAAACAACCTAGGTGCCCGTCAATGGATAAATAGATAAAGATGTGGTATATACACACAATGGAATACTACTCAGCCATAAAAAGATGAAATCTTGCCATTTGTGACAATGTGGATGGACCTTGAGTGTATTATGCTAAAAGAAATAAGTCAGATGGATAAAGCCAAATACTGTGTGATTACACTCATATGTTGGAAGATTAAAAACAGCAGCACCACCACCACCAACAAAAAACCCCATAGATATAGAGAAGAGAGTGGTGGTACCAGAGGGAGAGGGGTAGGGGGAGGGCGAAAGGGATAAAAGGGCACATGGGTGCAGTGACAGATGGCACCGGGATGTTGGGTGGTAAGCATGATGTAGTCTATACAGAAATGTAGTGATGCGCACCTGAAATGTATATAATGGTATAAACTGTGTTACCTCAATAAACTAATTGAATTTTTAGAAAATGTAAATTTATAGGTCACATTTGTTCACAGACTTAAAAATATGGTAATTAACATCTGTACTGATTAGTTTGTGTGGCTCAACAGGATTAAATAGTAGAAAACATTTGAAGCCATGTACTTTTATCTTTTGTTCCAGATCCGCTAGGTTATTTGACAAGTTGGGTATTTGTTATGTCCTTGAATATAAGAAATGAATCACTTGCTCGATGGTAGGGAAATATGTGTTCCTTAAGTATAGTGCACGTGCGTGCTTCCCTTTTGCTGCTTTCTACTATGCTCTTTTTCTTCTTTCTAGGATTAATGACATAGCCAACTTCTCCTCTGAGCTGACAGCTTGCTGCACCGTCCTCAGTTCAGAGTGGCTGGGAGTCCTCAAGGCCCTCTGTTGTTCTTCAAATCACGTGTGGGGGTTTAATGATGTACTTTGCACTGTAGATGTAAGTTTTCTTTTTCATTTAAAAACTCACCTGTGCAATTAATTATTTAGTTAGTAATTTTTCTTTAATTGACTAGACCCTTTACTGAAATGTTGTAGGATATTTTTTCTTTCTCTCTCCAAATGTAATAGACTAGAGTGTGATTGCCAAGGATTAAATAAATAAAAAACTTAAATAAAATAGATAGCTTAGTCTACAGCAGAGATGCCAAGAGTCTCCTTCTTGGTTAGCTGAGATTTCTTATGTATTGTCTCTTCAGGGTTGTTGGTTCCTAGTTTTTACCAAGTGCCTTGGGTACCTCACGGCACAGGACATAATTTAACTAAAGCATTTACGTTCTGAAGAGAATCACTTTGTTTCCTTAAGATCAAAGTGCACTGTAAGAATACAGACTCCCTTGTGTTGTGTAAGGATGTCCAGGCTCAGATGCACTTGGGTGTCCCGTCTTTCCTAGTGACTGTCTGGAAGGTGATGAGGAGACGCTTGTCATGTATCACAGATTTCCTCGAGTATCATATTGGGTCCATGATGTGTGAATTTTCTAAAAATCCGTCTTGAGTCTTTGTTTATCTATTTCTGCCTGTCACGTCTTGGAGCCGTCCATGTTGTTTGTTAATATAACTTACGTATGGAAGAACTTTATACATTTTAAAAACTACCTCCCCACTGAAAGTTTACTTCCAAGTTCTGGTATCTCGAGGGTGGGTGAAGTCCTACTCTGTTCTATGAGCACCTAGGATTTTAGGTAGAAAACTTGTATCTGTGGCCTACTTTTCCATGTAGAAAAGACCCAAATTTTTATCTTCAACGTTGTTCCTTAACCTCTTGCTTGCTTTTGTTACACTTTAGCTCCGCTTTGTATGAACCTCATGGTGTTGTGCTGTTAAATGAGGTGATCTTTGTAAATCGCTCACCATAGTCACTGGCACATGGTTCAGCTTAACGTGAAGGCTGCTATTTTCTGCCCTCTTGTGAGATCTGTAAAGGTAGAGATCTCACTCTGAACGCATTAATTTTCCTCCTCTTTTCTCTCTCTCTCTCTTTTTAAATTTAGGAGTCAATTGGAAATTTTCAGAATTGTTTTTAAAAGTACTTTAAGTATATTAAAGACTCATTCTTTGCTATCCCTGACAAGAGCTCCCAAATATCATCCAGGCTTGCTTCTCAATCAGGGGAACCTCCTCGTTTTCCCTTGCTTCCTAATGGTTACCCTTAAATGACAGATGGTGCTGCATTCTGCTAAAAAGTTTTATTTATGCCACATCTTTTAGGGATTTCTCAGTTTTGCTTTTTTGTTGCTTTGTTTTTCGATTACATGTACTCGAGATAAAGCTCGTATCTTTTTAAGGCATTGGGACGTGGGCAAACCTCCTTCTTTGTCTTACACAGTACAACTAGGGCCTAGGGGACGGTGGTCACAGTAAGTTATCACTTCGCTCTATGGCTCATTTTGGGATTCGAGATCTTATTGATATTGCCTACATTCTCTTAGAAATTAATCTTGGATATTAGTTAAAGGATGTTAGGTATTAAAACGTGTCAATGTTTTTCTTGAAGGTGAGTGACCTTTCCTTCCATGATTCATTAGCTACTTTCATTGCTATCCTGATAGCACGACAGTGTTTCTCGCTGGAGGACGTCGTGCAGCACGTTGCCCTGCCCTCTCTCCTAGCAGCAGGTATGGCAGCGTCCAGGAGGCGTTTGGTGTGTGCTTGTTGGCTGGGGGAGAGGGGATGGTTTCTAACTGTGAAAACACAGCGAAGGAAGAGCTTAAGGGTGCATGCATTGGGTGGTGGTGTGGCATCAAGGTGAGGATGCTAGAATTGTGAATGTTGGTGCATACGAAGTGGTGATGGATCCCTGTGGAAAAGGTAGAAACTACTGTTTTGGTTCTGTTTTTGAGGAAGCGTCAGGTTTCTCAGAAAAGCATAGCCAGCATCTTACTTTTACCTTAAGGGGAATTTATTTAAATTATTCCAGGAAATTTAGTTTAATAGAACACCGGAAGACATGTTCCTGAATGTGTTAGGTAACTGGCTGTTCAAATCCCGCTTTCCCAGCTTGTGGAGATGCGGATGCCGAGCCTGGGGCAAGAATGACATGCCGACTCCTGCTTCATCTCTTCCGAGCTCCCCAGGCCTGCTTATTACCTCAAGCTACCGGTGAGCAGACAGCTGAAAAATCTCTGATTCCGTTTTTATTTGGAGCCGTAGGTTCTAAAATGACCAAGGAGGCTGTCCATTCTGTAATTTCCTTCCTGATTTTGGTGGGCTTGCTTCAGGGCTGATGAAGATGTGCAATAATGCCATTGAGAAGGCTGTCAGCAACTTTCATTTATGTAATATCAGGATGTATTGAGAAACTCAAATCAAGAGTTAGTAAACAATAAAAATACTTTTGCTCTTAGGCCAAGCCATGCTGGTGGGCAGCATGATCCTGTAACATACCATGTATGTCGGTTATGAACCACGCCATAGCAGCTTAGGGCAATGGTGATTCATTTATTCTTTCAGTAAGGTAAAAGAACAAAGATAAGAATTCTGGGGATGTTAATGAAGTCTGTTCCTAAAGATCATTTTCATATCATTGTGTGTGTGGGTAACAATCAGCATAAGTGGATGAAAGTCCTACTAATTCTTTTGATACATCTCTCTAAAGAGCAAAGACATTGTTTAATAATTAAAAACAAAAGGTTAAGTAAGGAATACTGGCAGTGTTCTTATGAATCCGCGAAGCATCAATTAAAGCTAGCTAATGGCAATTAGGCGCCCACAGTCTAGCAATGAAAGGCCCTGCTGACTGTAAATGGTTATAAAAGACTGTTAATGATGGTGATGAGACTAGTAAAGGTTTGTTGTTCTCATAGGGAAACCTTTCCCCGGAATAAGATCATCTTGTGATAGACACCTCTTGGCTGCTGCTCACAACAGTATCGAAGTGGGAGCTGTGTTTGCTGTCTTAAAAGCAATTATGATGCTTGGTAAGGCTATCCTGGCACTAAGCTTCGTTAATCACCGGAAACGGAGGCAAAATGATTTGTGTTCAGGTTTAATTCTAGTTAATATTATTAGAAACATGTTTTTTGTTTTCCTGGAAAAATTAGTTGGCTTTCTCCAAGTCCAAGTTCAGTTAGACTCTGAGGAGTCTGTCCCTTACCTACAATTCTGGGGTAATTTAAATATAATCCTTTTTTGTGGCATTTTAACTTCAGGATGTCTCATTCTCTTGTAGTAGAGATCCTTAAACCCACAGGGTTGTTTTGCCTTCACTGATTGGCACAACTCACACTTCGTGATGGACACGGATGACTTGGTGGTCTGACGAAAGGTCTGAATCTCCTGTTATATTCCAGGAGTGGAACACCAGCAGACCCGAGTCTTAATCTTAGTGTTTCTGCTTCCGTGGTGACCCTGAATGAGTTTATATACTTCCATCTTAGTTTTTTCACGAATCAGGTGATAATTGCAATGATATTGATATTACTGATAAAAATCAATATTAGATATCACAGTTTTTTTCCATTTAATTCATAATGTCCGAGATGTCTTTTATATCCTTATTGGTATATGTTCTCCTGGAGTAGTAGTACTGCCTTTTCTGTTCATTTATGGTGCAATACCCGAAGACGTCTTTATTCTATAGATCGTTTAGGATTTGAATGATTACGAACTCTTGAATTCACACTGTCTCATTCCAACTTTGGGTACCCTCGTTTAGCCTTAACCGAGCAAAAGTTATCTATTGGGTTCCAAAGGAGCTCCCTTTGATGAGAAGAGAAATTACTGAGTGGATGGGGTCGTTTTAGATGAGTCTGATGGAACATATTTGAGAATACGCCCTGTCCCTTTATACTACTACTTGACAAGTGTTACTTGGTGACAAGGAAGGATAACAGAGTTTTCATAAAACACATAATTAAAAGTTCACGTTAAAAAAAACCTTAACTATCTATATATATACACACACACACAGACACATACATGTATATACTGTGACATGCCCATGGATTTTGTAGTAAAAGGAGAAAGATAGAGCCACATGAAGGGCCCCAGCCTCTTCTCAGAGCTCATGAGCTTGGAGTGTTACAGAGCCAACGTTAAATGCTTGTTTCAGTATGTAAGATTGCTCTACTCTGATGATGCTTGAAAGGAAAGATGTCTGGTCAATTCTATTTAATAAATAAATGTAGAGACAGTGAAGTCAGGGACTCACTTTTTTGCTGTGGTATCTCCAAAGCCTATCAGAGAAACTAAATAGTAAGTTTTCAATAAAACTAATGTTGGAATGTGACTGCATAAGTGGTAGACATTTTAAGGGCAGAAACCAAGATGAGTGCAATTTAGATTCTGTCTCCTTGATTTGGAGGACTGGTCCAATCCCAAGGAAAATTTCCCAACCTCTTTAAATATCCAAATAGCTGTATTTTAATATCCGTGCATAATTACCAGTTCATTTTTCTTTGATTACCTCTTCTTGGCCTTTTTATTTGGCCTCAGTTCTTGGTAAATTCTGCAGTTTCCTAAGTATTGGAGTGTCCTTGGGGTCTGAGAAGTCAGGATCAGGCCAGTTGAACTGGACCAGGCAGTCACTGAACACTCTATTTGTTCTATTGTCAATACGGTGGCAGAAGGTTCTGGCATAGCCTCCAAGACCTTCTGTGTCATCTTAAGATCTGAACTGAATGCGGATCTCCTCGTCTGGGATTGGCAGAAGTGTTCTTTCTTTTTGTTTTTACAGAAGTTTTAACTTATCTACCTCTCTACTTCCTAAACCCGTGTTCTCTCAAGTCCTATCCACCAGGATCTGTTTCAAGTTAGGGAGATAGGACTGTTTTATAGAATTGGGTTTCTAATTTCTATACTAGTTTAACTTAAGGTATAAAAATAGTTGTTCATGTCCCCACAGGTTGGAGAAAGCATGCTAAATTTTGATACACGTAGAATCTGGTCTTTCTTTCAGCTCCTGAAGAGCTCTGTTGAATTAAGTAAACTCCTCAGGGTGAAGTTAGTACTTTCCGTATGTGTATTGTAATGAGAAATGTATGCTAATATTTAGCAAGATATTGATGAGTTAAAATGTATATTTATTCCTCCCCCCTTAACGATTTTATAAGTAAATATGTCCTAAGCCATTCCAGTTTTTCAAATTTTTGTAGCAGAGTCAAAGGTTTTTCTTGCTTGAACCTGTGGGTTTTAAAAGGCTTTTTGCCCTGCTCTGGGCTTGGTTTCGCTCACAGCGGGGCAGTGAGGGCCTCATCTAAACTCACTTAGTGTTTCCAGGAGATTTTCTTGTTCAAACCTCATGATCCTCTGGGTAACAGGCCAAAGCTTGGAGGCTCTGTTGTCATTTGGCCATCTTTATTACCACAACATGTTAAAATATGACAGTTACTTGTCTTCCACGTCTAGAGAAGATTTCTTATTTCCAGCAATTCAACCATTCTGCTCAGTTTTTCCCCCTAGAACTTTGTGATGAGGAAAACGCCTTCCTTAACTTCATTTTACAGAGTCCCTTAGAGATTGGTCAGGTGAGGTTTTCTACTTTGGATGTTTACGGAGAGGAAAGTGAAAGTCATGGGTTATTCTGACTGCCCTGTGTTCCAGGGCTTCCTTAGTATGCACTGCCCTTTTCCATTCCCAGGGAAATAAATCTCTCTTGTCAAGAAGTTGATAGTAAGGTGGGCTAAGGCAAAACTTTTCTCTTGACCTATGGATAGAAAATAAGTCATTGTAAGAGAAGAAATGGCAAAGGGACATCTAGAAGGGTGAGTAACTCATTTTTTCCTTGTCTATAAGTCAAATGAATTTGAATACATTTATGCTTGAAATATTGGTGAAATCAGTGTTGTGTGATTATTAAGTGTGATTGACAATGGCCTTTCCAAGTTTGATGAAAGCGTACTTAATTCTGTAAACAAAATAAGGAATGAGTCTTGAACTTGTCTTTCCCCATGTCTGATGAAACTGCTCTGCGTTCTCGAATTCTTTTGATCCTATCTCTCTACTGCTGAACAACTGGCTATGCAATAATGATAGCATTCATGTGTTTTAGATCCCTGAAGCCTTGCCTCATTTACTACTCAAATATTTGGCGATATTTTGAACTTCTGTGATTTTGCTTTTGTGATTTTGTTATTTAGGAGATGCCAAAATTGGCAATAACAATGTCAGCTCTTTAAAGAATGACGACTTCACCATGAGGGGTTTACGACGTGATGGGAATGCTGATGACATCTGGACTGCCTCACAACATTCAAAGTCTTGTGGGAAAAGCATTTCCATAGAAACTGCCAATTTAAGAGAATATGCTAGATACGTACTGAGGACTATCTGTCAACAGGTACTCTTTAGACTTAATTTGCCTTCAGCTTTGAATATGTAACTGTTCTTTTAGAGAGAGGGTCACTATTGTAGGAAACTTGTACATAGGTGGTCCTTTTTTCCCTGCTAACCTTATTTTGAAATAATTTCAAATTTGCTGAAAAGTTGCAGTAATAAAAAAGAACTGTAGTATATCCTTTATGTAGATTCACTAATTTTTTACGTTTTGCCACACGTGCTTCATAATTCTCTTTATGTGTGTGAATGTGTGTACTTAAGTTTTTTTGCTGAACCACTTGAGAGTAGATGGCATACATTATTCTATTTTACTTTTTAATACTTTAGCACTTATTTATTAACAAAACTAAAGTACACAAATCAGGAAATTTAGCATTCGTACAGTGATTTTTTTCTCACTTATAGGCCACATTCCAATTTTGTCAATTATCCCAATAATGTTGCATTTGTCTGAAGTTTCCCGTAAATTAGCTTCAGATTATGTATTCCTGGCCAAGACACTACAGAAATAATGTGTTCTTCTCAGGTAATCACAGCTGAAGGAAGCTGATGTCTATTTGCACCTCACTGGTGATGTTAATTTTGATCAAAGTGTCTCCATTGTATGGTTTCAAGATTTCTCTACTGTGTAATTATCATTTTTCCCCTTGCAATTAATCAGCAGTCTTTGGGGAGACGCTTTGAGACAATGCCAATATTCTGCTCCTCACGAGACCCCCGTCTCCCATAAAGCATCCTTTTGATTCTTGTCCAAACCAGTCTTTACTATGATTCTTGCAAAACGGTGATTTTTTTTTCCAGACTCCTCCACTCCCTCCACAATTATCAGTTTGCATTCTACTCTAAGGAGAGCGTACCTTATTTACTTTTTCCTTACTTATTCATCTTTATTTATTATCCAAATGGGTCATAATAGACTGTGGTTAGTTATTTTCACGTTCAAATTGTCCGAGATTTTTTCAGTGGGAATCTTTGTGTGCTGGTTCTTGTGTTATTTATATTTTATATCCATCTTTTATTTAATTACTTTTTGAAGTATTTTCTTACTTTCTGGCCTGTCTTGTACTTTCCCTGCCTTGGACCTGGAATTACTCATTCCTCCAGGAACCCTGTTTGTTTAGTAGAGGGTGGTATTTAGAATCCAAGATGGGGGCCCTGTGTGAGCTCATTGCTGTGGGCAATGTGTGCTCATTGCTTCTAGGCCGTTTCAGCAACAGAGCTAGGGAAAAAAAAAAATGCATCCATACACGTAAATGTGTGTGTGCATAGACACGAGTTGATACTGATGTCTCCAATTCCAGTCCGACCCCACAAAGTGCTTTGCATCCCCCGTTCCATATTAATATCGCCCTCTTGCCCAGTGAGGACCATGGTTCCCAATGACATCAACCCATTTACTCATCTGCTGAATTCTACAAGACACCTGTGGTGGCTTCAGAATTGCTGCGTGTCCACTACTGGGGAAACAAGCCTCCTGAAGGAGGTTGAAGATTTGTTCGTAGTTCTTTTTTCCCTGAGAGTTTACAGTATTGTGTTAAAAAGTTATTTGAACTTTCTCCTTCAGTGTAGATATGTTATTCACTTGAAATAAAGTTGTTTCTGTTTGCACTTGGTTTAGATTTCTTTTTGTTCCCAGCTCTGTCTTTAGAATACATGCTTCAAAAGTCAGCTGTGCAAAAAGGTGTACTCAGCATGGTGTCCTCTCTCCCTTGTCCTTTCTGCCCTTTGTCCCTCCCTGCTCTGGGTGGTCAGTTTCGTTGTTTTCTGGTTTATCTTTCCATGTTGTTTTTCTTTTTCATTTCGCTTTCATATAAAAAAGTGTGGTCTAGCATACACACTCTTTTTCACTTTGCTGTAGACAGGATCATGTTTTTATTAAGGCGTGTTGTATCCGTGGTGAAAGTTAGCTAAATAGCCATACGGGTGTTGAGAGGGTGTTGAGTTGTGCATTGGTGCCTAACTGTGGGTGCACGTTCCAATCACCTGGGGAATTAAATTTTTTTTAATTTTAAAAAGCTTTTTGCTGAGGAAGATTAACCCTGAGCACACACCTGTGCCAGCCTTCCTCTACTTTATCTGTGGGTTGCTGCCACAGCGTGGCTGACGAGTGGTTTAGGTTCACTCGCAGAATCTAAACCTGTGAACCCGGGCTGCTGAAGCAGAACATGCTGAACTTAACCACTACGCCTTGGGGGCTGGCCCCTAAAAAATCTTTGATACCAAGAAAAAAATTACTGATGTCTGGGGCCCACCACCTGAGATTGATTTAATTGATCTGATGTGGGGCTGGGCTTTGGATTTTTAACAAGCTTCCCAGGTGTTTTTAGTGGACACCCAGCGTTGAGCCACTGGTGCAGTGGTTAAGAAACAGGTTTCGGGGCCAGCCAGGTGGTGCAGTGGTTAAGTTCGCACATTCCACTTCTCGGCGGCCCAGGGTTCACCGGTTCGGATCCTGGGTGTGGACATGGCACTGCTTGGCAAAAAACCATGCTGTGGTAGTCATCCTACATATAAAGTAGAGGAAGATGGGCATGGATGTTAGCTCAGGGCCAGACTTCCTCAGCAAAAAGCGGAAGGTTGGCAGTAGTTAGCTCAGGGCTAATCTTCCTCAAAAAAAAAAAAAGAAGCAGGTTTCATCTGAAGCAGATCTGGGTTCAAATAGGGCTCTGGTACTGCTGATGACTTCTTACCCCATTTAGTGTAAGAGTTTTCCTTTGAAAAAATGGTGGAGAAAAGGTGATAGGGGTTTAAATTGGTAGAAACTCTTGGAGGGCAGTTAGCCACATACATCAATTGGCTTTAAATTTTTGCTGTGGTCCTTGACCCAGCAATTGCACATGTATGAAATTATCCTGAAAAAATAATTGTACAGAGAATAGACGTGCACAAATATTTACTTATAATAGTAACAATTCATAATGATATCAACAAGGAAGGCAGTTTTCTAAATGTTATCCTATGTTCTGTTCAGTGGGATATAGTATAATTATAGCATTCCATAAAAATGATGGAAGACATAATATGATATAGAATCTTTACCATTTTATAGCAAGTTAAGAAAAAATCCTTACAAAGCAGTTCTTGGAGCAAGCTTCCATTTTCCAAAGGAAAACACATAGCAATATTTTCTTCACTTTCCTTTACTTTTTTGCATGTCTGTTTTTTTCTTTAGTTTTCTTTAACCAAGGTTCTACTTTATATTTTTAAGAAGTTAAAATACTAGAAATTTGTTTCGAAAACTTTTGCCGCCTACTTTTTTATGTAGTATTTTTTTAGTTGGAATCTTCCTGTCTGTGCACCATGAATGTTGTACATATTACACATGCATACAGAAAGCCTATGCCTGCCAGTCTAAGTGCTATATTATTTTTAGGAATGGGTAGGAGAACATTGCTTAAAAGAACCTGAAAGATTATGCACAGACAAAGAGCTTATACTGGACCCTGTGCTTTCCAACATGCAAGCGCAGAAGTTACTACAGCTTATCTGCTATCCTCATGGCATTAAAGAATGTCCTGAGGGGGACAACTTGCAAAGACAGCACATTAAGCGCATCCTTCAGGTGAGTGTGATAGTCTAAAGGTTGTGTTTCTGTTGTCTGACACACACTTTGTGATTATGGCAAGAGCTGATCTCTCTTTTTTTTTTCATTGCTCGTTCTTCAATTAATTCTGATTTTTATTTCCTCAATTCTCTTTCGTGTATAATTGCCACACTTTGTTGCTAGGTAGATATAGATCCTGAAAATTGTATACAATCATTACATAAATGTTGATATTTTAAGTCACTGCTGTATTTACACGAAAAATAAGTTTTGTGGAGGGACTGTCTTAAATATTGTATATTCAAAAAGTGTCAAAGTCATTTTGGAATGAGATTGGTTACATAAATAGATTCTGAGAGAAGAAACGCTTGTCTTAGGTATTTCCGGTGCTGGCTGAGTGACGCACATTATCTTAATGTTGCTGTTTATTTCTTTGTGTCTACAGTGAATATGTGTAATAGACTTGGTGGAAGCCTTGTGATCCATATAAATCCCTTTACTGTATATGCTTATTCTACTCTTTCTTGAGGCAGGGACTACTGCAAGGGATTACTGTATGTTAAGACATGTTCAGGATTCCTAATGTGCTAATTCTTGCCGTTTTCCCCAGAATCTAGAGCAGTGGACACTGAGGCAGTCCTGGCTAGAACTTCAGCTGATGATCAAACAGTGCTTGAAGGACCCTGTGAGTATAGATTGAAAGCATGGATGTGGATAAAATTTTATGAAAAGCAAGAAAGACCACGTTGATATTCGAGGAGAAGGTAAAACCTGCGTGCTAGTCTCCCTCTGTCTGACTCTAGGGCTCTGGTTCGGTGGCCGAAATGAACAACTTATTGGACAATATTGCGAAGGCAACAATAGAGGTGTTCCAGCAGTCTGCCGACTTGAACAACAACTCCTCCAGTTCGGGGATGGGCCTCTTCAACCCGAACGGCGTCGGAAGTACGGATGCAAGTAGCACAAGGCAGAATGGGATAAAGACTTTTCTAAGGTATTTGTCCTGTAGTTTTATTAGGCTGTCATTAATTTTCCACAGGTGACAGTCCATTTTATTTGCAAAATGGAGTTGTTTTCCGATAAAGCTGCAGAAATGTGAAGAAAACAGTTACTTCTAAGTGTCACTTGTCATTGTTTAATGATGTGCTATCGGGTGATACTGCTGGGCCGATGGTATCTCAGTGTTCTAGATATTAAGTCAATTAGGTCCAGTCTCCCTGGAACCACAGAGGACACTCAGGATGGGCTAATTTCTTCAGCAGCCCCGAGGCTACTCTGATCTGTGGTTTTCATTGTATAGGGAACACTTTTTCTGCCATCTTTATTAATTGGCAGTTTTGAACAAATGATAGTCGTGAAAGGCAGATTGACTTGCGTTCCATCATTTTGGTATGCATTTTGGTAAAGTATAGCTAGTGAACTGTAAGAATTTAAATATCAGTTATTAGTATGCTGAAACATAATCGCAACATGTCACATCTTAACCATGGCAGAAAAGCGTATTGTTTGTTGGACAAAAGGACTGCTACTTGTCAGAGAGCCGGAATCATGGAAAAACGCTTTTATAGATTTTTTAAAAGTTTAGTTACGGTATCCTCCCAGAACTCCACCTTTCCTTGCTGTCCATAAGCATGAATGGAAAAGTGTGTGCAAATGTCTGATATTTGGCAAGAGGAAAGATAGTAGCGGAATAAGAGGGAATTTTAGAGTAATCGGTATGTCTCGTGCCTACAAGTTTTGCGGTGGACTTTCTGTTATGACTGGGCGAGCAGAGAGAAAGGATGCCTCCTTGGGTGTAACACCTGTTTCTGATTTTAGTTCCTCTGAACGCAGGGGCGTGTGGCTGGTGGCCCCCCTCATTGCCAGGCTGCCGACCTCTGTGCAGGGCAGAGTGTTGAAAGCTGCTGGGGAGGAGCTCGAGAAGGGACAGCACTTGGGGTCTTCTTCAAAGAAGGAAAGAGACAGACAGAAACAGAAAAGGTACGGCTGAAAGGTGTGGCTCTTTCCGTAGGTGTTTAAAGCACAACTGAGAAAATCTAGTAGCCTGCATAGGTACACGGTCACTGTACCCAGAGTCCATGGAAATGTTGGTTTAAGATGGAATTGAAAGTATTCTCTTAGGCAAGACTCTGTTCCTAAAAAGCTCCAGGTTATGATATTTAGTACCCTGGTTCTCAGTTCTGCCCATATACCCACACTGCTACTGAACCGGTAAAAACACCGACTTCCTAGCCCCACTTCACGCCTGCTGAATCAGATCTGGATATCCACTTGGTCCTTGTAGTCTACTTTTAATGACTTTCCATTTTTTTATTACTTAGGTATTTATGTTTAAAATACATAGAATTATTTATAATTCTATCATATTGGACCCTGAAGTAGTCACTAATATTTCTAGTGTTTAGGGCTCTTGTTCTAGACTAGATAGTAAAACGTAGAAAGCCGCCAACTTTAATATTTTCTTAATTTGTTTTATGCCGTAGAAAAGATTTCAAATAATTATTTTTGAAAACTTTGAGAAAGAACAAAACTATACTCAAATGAGAAAACATGATGAATTTAGCACCCCAGGAGTAAAGAGTAATAATGATTCCATTTTTAAAAAATTCTGAACATGTAGATTTCTTGTCCCCAAATTAATAGTATTTTGGCAGCTGCCATTTATTGAGTTCTTAGGAAATGCCATTCCCGATATAAAACTCATTTCACATACTGAGCTTTTAAAATCTCACCACAATCGTGTGTGGTAGGTGCTCTCCTTAGCATACCCTTGTGACAGATGAAGAAACTGAGGCCCAAATGGTTAAGTAAATTTCTTACGGACACACAGCTTAGGCGTTCCAGGCTGGGGTTTCAACCCAGTTGGTCTGACTTCTGACCCCGTGTCCCTCACTAACGTACATTTTAGTAGAGACCTAGCTTTACACATATTTTGTTTGTTACATAGTTGTTTCCTCATCTTTGCCAGTGTTAATTAACCAACCGGATAACTCAGTTTTCATTCTCAACGTTTCTTTGCTCATGGGCGAGTGTAGGCACGTTGCCTCGCTTCCCACAGGGAGAACAGGTGGTATTATGAGTCTGAAGAAGGTGCTTCCCAAGTCAGGCTCAGTCAGTTCTGCTGCCGTAAGGTGAAGCAGACTGAAATATTTTGTCCTCCATCTCACTTTAAGAACGATTGTATTCCATTTTCCAATGTAGCAATGAGTTTGTCAATACCATTTATCAGTTGTTCTCTGATAATTGAAGAAATATTAATAAGATGCCAATTTATAGTAGGATTTTTACCAGATGTCCTGAAACCCCTTTACAGGTGGAGGCTGTGGGCCGTGGGGCTGTGCACCTGAGGGCTAGCAGGCGCACTGGTTTGGGAGTCCTTGGACCCAGGTGCTAATCTTAGCTGTACCATGCCCAACTGTGTGGTCTTGAGAGATGTGCTGAAGAATAAAACAGGCTCAACAATTGAATAGGCCAGCTTCCTGGACCCTAAAATGAGAGTTTCATGGGAGAGAAATTTCTCAATTTTTCATTTTGTTCTGTGTAGAAAGTGATACTCCTTCGATGTGTGTTTTTAAAAATTTGGCTTTGGCGTGAAATACAAGTTCTCTTCTCCCTGTGCCCCCTGCACACTCATAGGCAGGACGGATTTATGCTGTTTTGGGAATGCCTTCAAGGGCAGGAAGGTGTATTAAATTATTTAGACACACGACAGTGGCTTTTAATCTTGTTAGTGGAGATGCAATTTAACTTTTCCTGTGGTCTTTGGCTGTTTACTTCTGCCCTCCCTTTTCTAACAGTAAAATAAAGAAGCGCCAGCAACTGGAGGGCAAGAAGTTGATGCTGCACAGGAAGTAATCCATTCTTTCTAACTCGATCTGCTGTTATTACTTCCTTTGTAGTATGTCTCTTTTGAGTCAACAACCATTCCTCTCACTGGTCCTTACCTGCCTTAAGGGACAAGATGAACAGCGAGAAGGCCTCCTGACCTCTCTCCAGAATCAAGTTAATCAGGTAAAGCATAGCAGAATATTAAGCCAGGCAAGTACTTTCCTAATGGTCTTAATTTGTTTTCCTTTCACCTACTGAGGTTAAACTAATATGGGCACAACATGTTTTGAGTAGAAGCAGGACACACCATCCATGCCCTGTTCTCCTGGCAGGCATTCTAGTCACCCCAAGATTATCAATTTTATAGTATTGATTATGCTTTGGATAAGTGTCTATAGACTAGAAAAGTCATGCCTTGCATGCTGCACGTCCACTTTGACATGTCTGCTGCTCTCCTGACCCTGCCTCGTGGGCGAGGTCCTGGACAATCTGGGTTGCAGTAGGTGAGGCAGTGAGGTCCTCGACTGGGCCTGCACGTGTCAGGCAGGGTCCCAGCTTGAGCTCTGTAGGTTCAGAACTCACTTATTTTACTACCAGAGCCAGACTGATGCCAGTCAAATGCACACGATGCTCGTTTACAAATCAGAAGGCATTTTGGTTCCTTTACAGAGAATTTGGACTTTGCCTTTCCACCACCCACAGCTCTCCTGGTCCCTCTTTGGGGCACTTGGGTTCTGTGCACCATGAGGAAACCCAGTGACCGAATTAGAAACGGGAGAGCGCGGCGTCGAGCAGAGTGGGTGGGTTGGCCCTGCGGGGGTTTCATCCTGCCACAGAGCCTTGGGAGCCCTCGTGTGGTGCTGTGGCTCATGATGCCACGTCTTTCCCTCGAATGGTCCTGGAGGAACATGGCAGGGACACTTCACTTGTTGGCCCTCTCGTCATCATCTGCCATTTGGATAGGGAGTCTGTTCTCACAGCAGCCAGAGTGAGCCTTTTTAAATATAAATCACGTATTTGTCCAGTGCCCAAAATGCTTCAGTGTTTGTCACTGCACCTACAATAAAAATCCAGAGTCTGGGCTGGTAAGGCCCTGCGTGGTTGGGCACTGGCTCCCACTCCTGCCTTGCTTCCTCTTGGTCCCGGCTTGCTCACTCCTCTCTTTCCGCAGCCGTCACGATGCTGTTCCTTGAACTCCCTGTCGCAGCGCCTTTCCATCTTTCTCCCCTTCCCTGGAAGGCTCTCCTACCACGCATCAGCCTGGCCGCTCCCTCACTGCTTCAGGTCTCCACTCAGGTGTCACCTCCTTAGGGAGGCCCTCCCTGAGCACTGTCTAAGTGAGGACCACGCTCGTTCTCTGTCCCCTTGCCCTGGTTCATAGCATTTGGTACACTTGTTTTTATTCGTTCTGCTACTGGAATGGAAGCTCCGTGAGAGCTCATGGGTTTCGTTAACTGCCTCGCGCCCCTCATTCAGCCATGGGAGGGGGCCGTATCTTTCCAAGAGATTTGGGAAGTGCTCTCCCCTCCCCATGCACTGTGCTCACAGGTCATCTGTTGGCTGGGTTACTTCTGCATGTGACTCATTTCACTTCTTTTAAGATGATTCTCCTTAGTCATCATGTTTCAGAGCATGGCAGTGTGTTGTTTTTTTCTTTGTTCTTGTTTTTTTTTTCCTGAGGAACATTCACCCTGAGCTAACGTCCGTCCCAATCCTCCTCTGTTTTTTCGTATGTGGGACACCTTCACAGCGTGGTTGGGCGCAGGACAGGTCTGTGCCCGGGATCCAAACCTGCGATCCTGGGCCGCCGAGGCGGAGCCTGCAGAACTTTAACCACTTGACCACCAGGCTGGGCCCAGTGTGTTGGTTTTTTTTCCGCTCGTATCATCATGCTGCCCAGAATCTGTGGTTTGCTTTTCCTGAGCAAACCTTCCCTTCCCCAACACTAGTCTGAATGGGTGAGGAAGTGCTCACTTTATAAATTGATACGCCACTTGACGGATGTCCAAGATGCCATATTTTTCAAAATAGCATACTTGTCAAGGAAGATAAGTCTGTGAGATAGCAAGCACCCTTTCAATAAACATCAAAATAGTACATTTGCTAGGGCTCATAGCATGTCCCTAGAAATGTAACACAGGACTGATGTAAAATGTAATTCTGTCTATCCAATTCTCATGAGACCAGTGAAATAATATGTTTAGAAAATAGTCTTTCTTTCTGTTAAGCTTAACTTGGTGGTCCTCTGAAGCATTTTCTAAGACTTATTCGCAGGATATATAATTAAATAAGATTTTTCTTCTCCCACCTAGAAAGGCAACGAACAAAGAAATAGCCAGATTTCTGTTGGCCAGAGGAAGGAGAGAAAAGCTACAGTTTTATTTTAGCTTTGTTTGTTAATTTGTTAAACTAAGAAGTTGTTTTTGGGGCTGGCCCGGTGGCTCAGTGGTGAAGTTCACACGTTCTGCTTTGGCAGCCTGGGGTTCACTGGTTCGGACCCCGGGTGCGGACATGGCACCGCTTGGCAAGCCATGCTGTGGCAGGCATCCCACATATAAAGTAGAGGAAGATAGGCACGGATGTTAGCTCAGGGCCAGTCTTCCTCAGCAAAAATAGGAGGATTGGCAGCAGATGTTAGCTCAGGGCTAATCTTCCTCAAAAAAAAAAAAATTTGTTTTTGACTGTCAGTGAATAGCTCAATTTGAATATGAGAAAAAGTCAGTTTTAACAGAAAAACAAGGTTTTGGTTTCTCCATGTATTTTCTGATTTAGATTTTAAGTAACTGGAGAGAAGAACGGTACCAGGACGACACCAAGGCCCGGCAGATGATGCACGAGGCCCTGCAGCTCCGTCTCAATCTGGTAAGAGCCATCCTGGTGCCTTTCCTCCCTTACGCTTTTCGTGAAAGTGACTCAGCTCCCACCTCTCCTGTGGTCCTGGCCTCCATCACAAGGTGAGGCCTCCTGCTATTTGCCCTCGGTCACTGCTGCCCCGTCTCTGGAACGTCCTGTCTTGCTGGCTGCTGCCCTTCCGGCCAGCCGTAGGCATTTTAGCCATCGCTTTCCCCTCTGTGCTCCCCGCCCCGGGGAATCTCTCCTCCTCTTCGGTTCGGGCTAAGAGGAGGTCCTAAAGGACTCCTGTTTTTTGAGATGCTTGGTAGCTTTTACTGTGCTTATTTAAGAACCATATTAAAACATCCGTTAAGTCAAAAATTATCAAACTTTCCATCACATCGATCGTAAATCCCACATGGAGGTTTTACAGAAATTCAGAGTTCCTCGCACGTTCACATTCCTTTGACTTTTCCTTTTCCACGGAGAAGCCCCACTGAGGGCTCCTCTGGAGGATGGCCCCCCGAGCTTTAGCTGATGATTTTAAATTAATTCCCGCCCGTGATCGAGGAGACCTGCGCGCACGCCTGCTGTTCCTCATTCCTTCTGTGTTACTGGATATTTCCAAGTGTTAACATGACAACAGGTTTAGATTCAATAGGAATTGACAATACAAAGCTGTAGATAATTGGACTATGTGGTTTTGACCTATTCAGATGTAATTAGACTAAAATTACGTCATAAAACTGGATATCATGAAAGTTTAGGAACCACAGAAAGCTGCTTGTACTGGTATATAATTCATATTGATGATGTGCCCACACTTGGGGACTCTGTTATTTTTCTTTTGAATGACCAGTTCTTGTGCTGAAGAAAACAAAAAGAGTGACAAATATAGAGCTTGGTGAGAGAGAAGACAAGATATCCATAAACTAGAGCACCTTTTTTTTTTACGCTAATCAAAATTTGGCTCCCTAAGGTGATGGGTGGTGTTCTCCCTGTACACGATGCAGGATGCAGGTTCTGACTGTGTTGTCTGTGTGCTAGGTGGGAGGGATGTTTGACACGGTGCAGAGGAGCACACAGTGGACCACAGACTGGGCCCTCCTCCTCCTCCAGATCATTACATCCGGGACCGTCGACATGCACACTAACAAGTATGTTCCCATCAGTTCCCTTTTACTTTGCTGCACGTGTGCGTAGTAGAAGCTTTGTTATACTGACTACAAACTCTGCCACGTCTTATTTTCTTAGGTACCATTAAAAATTCTATGCCTTCCATAAAAATGCTCAGTTAGGAGTTTCTTAGTTTTGCTCTAAGGTGAAAATAATTATTTTCTTTCCCCTCTTAGTGAATTGTTCACAACAGTTCTCGATATGTTGGGTGTTTTAATCAATGGAACCTTAGCCTCTGACCTGTCAAATGCATCCCCCGGGGGGTCTGAAGAGAACAAGCGTGCGTACATGAATCTGGTAAAGAAACTGAAGGTGAGTTTGTAAACTGCTTATCTTAGGAGCCAGAGTGTTTATGGGTTTGTTATTTAGTACATTTTATCTTAGTTTACTATGCATTAAATTAATTATTATTGCATTGAAGTTACTTTAATGTGATTATTTTGCTTTTTGCTTGACCTCAGTTTACCACTACCCAAAAGTTATAAACATATAGCTTAAAGACTTTTCCTTTGAAAAAAATTTATATCCACAAAACATGTTTAAGTTTTTAAGGAACTTTAGAAATCCATTATCAAATATATAACTGAATGCCGACATCAGATTTGGGATAAATCGTGCTTGGACTGGCACGTGCAGTTGAAAAATATCCGTTTGCATTGATATTTCTAAATTCGATTCATGTAACTAGCTACTAATACAGTCTTTGAAATAAACTGTAAACAAATGACACAGGAAAAACCAATCAAGATATCTGAAGGCCTTACCAATAAAATAATCAATGATTACCTTGTGGTCTGACTCTGGGTTCGAGAACGGGCTCTGTGCTGCAGCCTCTGCCGTCTGGTTCCACCTTGGATTTTTGTCATTTCAGCACCGCGGCGTCTGTTGTGTAACAAGGGTGCCTTTATATGTGTTCTGTTTCTGACTTAAATAGAAGAAATGAAACATTCCCTGCTGTAATTGAGAGCTGCCCCACAGACCACGTTCAGGGTTGAAGAACATTCCAGCTATAAAAAAGGAGATGTTTCATGGGGGAACTTCCTTCTTGTTAACTTTTGCCTGCTTTGTGACTCGTGTCCCACTTCTCTCTTCTTTTCGTTAGAAAGAGCTAGGAGACAAGCGATCAGAAAGTATCGACAAGGTTCGCCAGCTGCTGCCTTTGCCCAAGCAGACGTGTGACATCATCACGTGTGAGCCCATGGGCTCCTTGATCGACACGAAGGGAAACAAGATCGCTGGATTCGACTCCATAGATAAAAAGCAGGCAAGAGGAGATGTTTGCTGGTCGCATGTATAAATGCACAAACTTACAAAAACAAATACACTTTCTTGTCTTCCTGTGGGGCATAGAAAGCATCTTAATTTAACAGTTTCTTGACTTTTTTAAAGTATAGTTTTGTCATTTAAATGCAATGGTCCTTGGCATTATCATATAAATATGTCAGATCTTTGAAGATTTTCATTTAAAACTGTACCTGAATTTTAGTGAATTTCTGAAGTCCACCAAGGGAAAGCTAAGTAAGAGCTTAGTGTAAAAAAAAAAGAAAAATAGCAAAGACTAGTCTGATTTTACTTCAGAATTAGAAACAGAATATGTTTAGATAAGAAAGTATTTGTTGATAAAAGGTTTCATGTGGTAAGCTCTTTTGAATAAAAAAGATTTTGAAAGTGATGGTACTTTATTTTCTTATCAGCTAAATATTTAATAAACACTTGATTTATATAAGATATTAAACAAGGTTCTCTAAAATATGAGAAGAGCGATCAGTTAGTCTTTCAGTGAACATTGGGCAACCACAGATTTCCAAAATCGCGGAGGTGAGAGACAGGGCTCCTAGCCTAAGTGGAAGAAGATAGACAGTTACCACATGGTGAGATCTGTGTTGTGGTCCCGAGTGTTAGGGACCCTAAGAAGGAGCCATCACACTCCAATGAGGCGTAGGTGGTCAGGGGGCAGAGAAGTGTCCCTAGAAAACTAACACTTGAATCCTTTTGAAGGATTGAGAGGTGGCCCAGAGGTAGGGCGAGTGTGTTCCAGGTAAAGGGAAGAGGTTATGCAAAGACGTGAAAGAACTGGGCTTGTAGGAGAAATGCAATGCTGCAGTAAATCAGAGTACCCGAGTACTTCTGCCAGTATGGTGTGGAGACAGAAAAAGCTAGAGTCAGGGGCACGTTGAGTTTGCAGTACCGGTGGGCTCTCTAGTGGTGAGACATCTAGAAGCCATCTGGGTGTGTGGTCCTGGCACCCAGGAAAGAGGTCTACTCTCAAGGCAGATATTAGGACCCAGTCAACATGCAGGTGGTGACTGAGCCTTGACAGTGGGAGAGTCTGTGTCGGCGAGAACAGGAGGAGCTCCTCTCTTAGGGAAGCCCTGAGTCATTATTTTTGGAGGCATTTTGAAGAAAAGTACTTTCAAATTGATGTGCCTTGGAAAGTACCAAGGGACATCACTAATTAGTGTTAAAAATAGAAAAACTTTCATTTTCAGAAACAGAATAGCATTCCTTCTTCTAAACTCAGTAGAGAGAAACTTGAATTGAAGGATTTATTTGTTCCTGTCGGTACAAGTTAATTCTGTAATAACATTACTTAACTATTCAGAGGCTGGCTTAGTAAGTACAGGAAAGGTGCCATACTGAATCAAGTCCGGACTTGTTTGGGTTGAACTTAATTTGAGCCCATTTAGAGGCTGAATGTAACTTGACTCTTTTGTTTTATCTTAAAAACTGTAAATAGATTCCAAAGCTTTTATAATTGATTATAATTTGGTACACAGCAAGATCAACTTTGCAGTGTTTTTTAGAAGTTTTTTTGGCTAAAAAAAAAACTAAATGAAAAAATGCCATTTTACGGTACAAGATACTGGAATGTCTGGGCTTACAGCCTGACCAGAGTGTCGCGTGGTAGACTGAACTGAAAGCTGTGAATCCAGGCCGCTGCTCCCCATTGACCTAGGGTGTGACCCTGACTGACCGGGTAGCCTGTGGGTCTGGGGCTCCGTAGGGCCCACCCCAGCCAGAATGTGCTCTGAGTCCGTGTCTGAATCAGGAAAAGACCTGAACGTGTGGTCACAGGGCGTTATTTCGCCACAGGGCCTCCAGGTCTCCACGAAGCAGAAGGTGTCCCCGTGGGACTTGCTCGAGGGCCAGAAGAACCCCGCGCCCCTGTCCTGGGCCTGGTTCGGGACGGTCCGAGTGGACCGAAAGGTGATCAAGTATGAGGAGCAGCACCACCTCCTTTTGTATCACACTCACCCCACGCCCAAGCCGCGCAGCTACTACCTCGAGCCGCTGCCCCTGCCCCCCGAGGAGGAGGAGGAGGAGCCCTCGTCTCCCGTCTCTCAGGAACCGGAGAGGAAATCGGCCGAGCTGTCGGATCAGGGGAAGACCACGGCAGATGAAGAGAAGAAAACCAAGGGAAGGAAGCGCAAGACCAAGTCCAGCTCCAGAGCTGACGTATGTAGGGGAGCAGAAAGACCTTGGCTCGCTGGCCTCTGGTAGGAGGGCTGCTCGGGCCCAGGTTGTACCCCTGGGAACAGAGCTCAGAGCCGTAGAAGGCTTTCTGTGCCAGTTATCCTGACAAGGCCCTGCGGCAGTCAAGAGAATGGGCGGGAACAGCGGCTTGTCACAGGCGACAGGAGTATAGCCTTCATTTTTCCTCCTCTACTTCTCATAACTTTGCTTAATTTCAGGCTTCCCTTGTGTATAATATTTACTTAATATTTCAGTGCCTCATAATTTCTCAAATTTGAAACCTGGGCTTTTTTAGGCCTATAAAATCTCATCCTCTTACCTATTTTTATTATAGGCGTGTCTAAAATATTTATTGTATTTTGGGCATAAATTAACATAAAAAACTCTATTTGCCTTTCCCTAGATAAAGCTCATCCAGTATCTCTGATAAGATGTTTCAGAGATTTCGTATTTTACTGCTCCATTTTAGTCTCCTGTATATTCTACTTCTTTACCATATTTTCAAACTTTAGAAAAGATAAACATAATTTAAAATAGTTTCACTTCTCATTTACCTATTAGTTGACCCCACCTGTAGCACCTTTTTCTTAAAATCAACAGAAAGCTGTGAGATGGTAATTTAGAAATAATTTTATACACTTAGAGAATGAGAAAATTTGAGACCCTTTATCTATAAAATTCAAGGATGTTATTGTTGCACAGTAGAAGAAAGATTCACAATTTGGTACTCGGACATCGTGTCTGATTACTGTTATTGTTCACCTGTGTCAAAATGAAAACAGACCTTTTCCTAGTTGATAGCTCGGTGATGACTCTTATTGTGGAAGTGGCCGCCGTCACTTTTGGATGGCTCTTGAACTCCAGGGCCCTCTTCTCCTGTGGTCTTCCTGCCAATCTTCCTTTGTTTTGAAGGGGGCGCTCAGTAAGGTCCACAGTGCTCCTCCCTGAAATCGGGGGTCTCCTCACCTGTCAGTCCACATGGATGGGTTTCTGTTCTTTTTAGATGGAAAAACCTTAAAGCTCATCTCCGTCCCCAAGTGAGTCTCCTCATATCCATTCCTTTCGTGCTCCTCCTGAAGCCGCCTCCTCCCAATGGGAGGTGCTTCAGGGAACCGAGCTTGCATTTGTCCTTCTGCCTTTAGGGCTAGACTAGAGAAAGGGGTCGTGGGGCAGGGGAGACATTCAGGTGTGATCCTTAGAGACTTTGAGGTGCTGTGAGGAAGAGGGAACCCTGGCGGGGGGTGGGGGGGTCGGGGAGGAGGGGACAGGAGATGAGGGAGGAGTCTACTCTATAGAGTGCTGGCTGGAAAATCAGAACTCAGATACTGTCTGGGCCAGGGACTGGTTCTGAGGTATCGTGGGCCTCTCTGGCATGATTCCTATCCCGACCCAAGGTTTCAGGAAGGCCTTCTAAGATGAGATGATCAGGAGACTTAGCCACTGAGGATGCTCTTCCAGCTGTGGGTGGTGGTGGATAGTGGTATTCTAAATGCGCTCTTAGTATTTTAGAAATAGAGTTCAGAAAAGACCCTTTTCCATCTCTCCCCCCACTGTAGCCAAGAACTTTTTAAGTCAAGGAAAATTTTCACTTAAACGAGTGTTTTGCAGAGAATGTGTTGACGCTCTTGTCTTCCGTCTTCCCTTTTATGAAAATAGCCTTGTCCACTGGGGTAGGAGCTATGTCAAATCACGCAATAGGCAGCCTTTGCATTGAGTATGTGTGTGGCGTGTGGCGTCAAGTAACTGTTTCTTTTAACTTTATGTTGAAGGAGTATCCACAGAGCAGCATGTACAGGGCGCCTCCTAATTACTCACCCGTTTCCTCCCAGATGATGCACCATCCACAGTCCGCCCTTTGGGGCTACAACCTCATGGGGCAGCCCCAGCAACCCGGCTTTTTCCTTCAGAACCAATCTCTTACTCCAGGTATGTGAAGAGAGCAGCATCAGGTCACTCGGAGGTGAGAAGTAGGTTGGGGTTCTTTTTGCTTTTCACCTGAAATCTCCACAAAACTTGGAAATTTCGAGAAGTGAGTGCTCGGCTGACATTTCTGTAATTCTCTCCTTTCAAAATGGTTTTTCTTCTAAAATAAGGTTTCATTTATGAGTTTATGTGCTGATTTTGGAGTTTTCATCCAATGTTAGAAGGAGATTAGCCACTGATTAAAATCTAAGCTATAAGATGTAAACTTGATCACAGTTTTATGCTGTGAAATTTGTATACATTTTTAACAATTATAATTTTTGTCAGCATTTTAAAAGATTAGACAGTATTGCACAGTGTCTCTTACTGTTTTTTGTTATGAATTTTGAATTGTTTTTACCATGGAAGGCTTCAGAAATATTGACAAGGAAAACTACCACATCCATAGTAAAGGTTCCTGATTTTAGTATTGCTTTGATTCAAATTCAAGTAGATTTTATACCTGAAATGAAGATTTTCTAAATTAAAAAATCTCTTAATTAGAAGGAATTTAATTTTCTTTCTAAATGAAAGTTTTCCTGTTTTAGCAAAAGAGGTTATTTGAGATCTCAGCATTTTGTTAGGAGGTGCCATTATAACATAATATTTTTACTTATTGTATTCTGTTATTTTCTGATTTTTACTGTAAGTTGAGTATGACATTTTGAGGTCTGGGGAAGAAAATATTTGATTCGTGGCTTACAGCAGGGAGGAGTTCAGATTTTGTCCTCTAAGTTAAATTAGTGGTTAAGAAGCTGCTCTGGGAGTGAGGCTCCTGGGTCAAGTCTGGCTCTACCACTCTCTTACTCTGTAATCTCAACCAAGTCTTCATTTCTCCGTGCCTCAGCTTGATCATCTGTAAGATGGAAATGCTAATGCACTCATGTGCCACCTAATGACACTTTGGTCAATAATGGATCACATAAACGATGGTGGTCCCATAAGATTAGTACCAGATAGCCTAGGTGTGTGGTAGGCTATACCATCTGGGTTGGTGTAAGTGCACTCTACGATGTTGGCACAATGACAAAATTACCTAACGATGAATTTCTCAGAACGCATCCCTGCTGTTCAGTGACACATGACTATACGGGCTATCTGCAGAATGACGGATCAGCATCTACTTTGAAGCCAGCAAAAGCTGAAATTTTTTTTTCCCTAACTCTTAAAGGCATTTGACAAATTATACATGTAAATATGTTAAGGATTTCCTTTGGTTTCTTAAGTATCACTAAAATCAACGTTTCTTATTTAATTTCTAGCCTTCAAATAAGATGTATTTTGTCTTTAGAATAATCGTGTTTGAAGTTTCCTAGCATTTCAGGTTTTTAAAGTATTTTCATGCCTCTCTACTACAAAATAGGCATTTTCATTTTGCCATGGTAAAGCAGCTTAAATATCATGATCTCCAAATCTGTTTAAAATGACCAGAGTTTCTATGCCTGGCTTAGGACACTTGGTAAAATACACCATGGTGGCAACACATTTTATGCAAGCAGTATGTTCCTGAGGGCCTTGCATAATGTGAAGTCCACCTGATTCCAAAGTTATGCCGACGACTCTGTGTTTTAGGTGTTGCCTGTTACCAACTGCAAGGGGCCCTCCGTGAAAGTCACTCAGATGTGATACTTCCCTCCTACGTCACCCTCTCCGTCCTTTGGGAATTAGCCAGTTCTTAACAGATCTTTCATATTTGTATAGGGGTGGGGGGCAGTGCCTTATTTTCCATTTTGCTTCATGAAGTGAGGCTTAGAAATTGAGGTTTCTGCATTTTGATAACATAAGGAAGACCTGTTGCATTAATGAGCGTAGAAACCCCTTCCTGCTGGTCGCTTTTGTAGGTGGCTCCCGACTGGACCCCGCAGGCTCCTTTGTCCCAACGAACACCAAGCAGGCTCTGTCGAACATGCTCCAGCGGCGCTCGGGTGCCATGATGCAGCCGCCCTCCCTCCACGCCATCACCTCGCAGCAGCAGTTGATACAGATGAGGCTTCTGCAGCAGCAGCAGCAGCAGCAGCAGCAGCGTCTCCTCAGGCAAGCCCAGACGCGACCCTTCCAACAGGTTCGTCCAGATCCAGCCATGGAGTCCTCTGCGCTCCATCACTTCCTCTAGCTGGGGATGAGTGTCGGGAGGATTGTGGGATGTTCTTCCTGCATGCATTTCCCTGTGTTCTCGGCTGAGTGCAGGGCTCTCTCTCTCTCTCTCTTATACAGGTTTATGAATACTTTTCATCTGTTGTATTTTACTGTTATCATTGATCAAACAACAACTCGAAATGTCTTAGGCTCATTAGAAGTATGCCTTAAAGCAGAAAGTAAAGCTAATGACTTTCCAGTCACTTAGAGGGCGCAGGCCTTTATCCTTGAAGTGACGTTCTCCGAGCACTCATCCCTCTTACAGTTACCACCATATTCTGCACTCCTGTTAGCTCTACTGTCCTGTGTTATTACTAGATTTATTTCTCTGAGGTTGTGTCTCCAAAGCCCTGGGGTTTCTTAGGTTTCTCCTACAGTGCCCTGCACAGATTGTTTTTAGTGTATACTTGATAAGGTCTGCAGCAGACAGTGGGTACATTACAAATAACAGTCAGTGTATGGATACCTTCAATTTAATTCTTGATGTATAAATGTTTATGCCCTGTAACCCAATTTTCTTTGACTTTTAGATGATGTGATTGTTTAACAAAACAGTGGTGGAATCACACAAAACTTGGTATAGATACTGAAACCCATGAGTCTATACAAATACATTAAAATAAAAAGAGGGAGGTGAGATTGTAACTTCTTTTTCTAATTTCTATATACTTTATGTATTTTCCAGTTTTTCTAAAAAGATCGCGCTCTTTTGATGATGTTGATGATGATAATAATAGCGGCTCACACTCATGGAGCACTTACTATTTGCCAGAACACTTCTCAGCACTTTCCGTGTGTTAGTTATCCTAGATCCCAGCACAACCAGTGAGTGAGGTTCTCTTCTGATCCTCAAGGGAAGTAGTCCACCTACCAGTGCATCCTGCTCTAAGAAAAACCAAAAACTTTCAAAGTAGAACAAATTGGAATGCTTTGAACCACATTCTTTGTATTTTGGATCACTTTCTAGGCATATCTCCAGTGTGTAACTTATGGTACTTCTGCATTTAGTCCACTTAATCATTTGGGGGGTTGTGGTGGGAGCATAGTTATGTGTTCTTAAAAATGATGCTTTTTTTCACCTGTATCATGAGAAGGATGGGAGAAAGGAGGCTGGTTGAGCTGCATGAGAATGCACACAGCAGTCACTACCTACCTGTTTCTTCCTGACCTCTAGCTCTTTCTCAGAGTCCTTGGGTGTCAGGTAAGATGGGCCTAAGTTGCTTTTTACAGAGAAATGATGAGGATTCGATTAAAATTTTTAAAAAGCATTGACGTTACTTAAACAAGCAGCATATTTGGAGCCATTTAAAACCTCAGTGGAATTTTAGCTCTTCTTGGGGATGGACAAAAATAGTTAGACCGCTGTTACGAATCCTTGTCAAGATAAATAAAAAATTTACTAGAAGCTGAGTAACCATCCCACTAGGGTAAATTTAGCTCCCTTTAAAAGTAGTTTAAACCTAAGTAAAATCTACCTTCCGATAAGATTGCTGTTTCATATCTACCTCTTTATCAGAAGGTGTAATTTGCCTTATTAATAGCTCACTTTCAAACTGTTACTGCTAAGTTCAGTTTTGAATTGCTCCAAATGGTTCCTTGTTGTTGTTAGTGCCATCAAGTGGATTCTGCCTCCTTGTGACCTGTGGACAGCAGAGGGGGCAGCCTGCCCGGTCTTTCTGTGCCGTCCTCTCTCCTTCCGGCACTGTATCAGACAGTGAGCCGCTGCTCTTCACAGCGTTTTCACGACCAATTTTTTCATAAGTGGGTGGCCAGGTCCTTCTTCCTAGTCTTAATCTGGGAGCTCTGCTGAAACCTGTCCACCATGGGTGACCCTGCTGGTATTTGGAATACCAGTGGCATAGCTTTCAGCATCACAGCAACACGCAGCCTCCACAGTAGGACATCCGGCAGTCAGGTGGTGTGGGTCCCTGAACCCGGGCTGCAGTGGTGAGAGCGCCTAATCTTAACCACTAGCCCACCAGGGCTGACCTAAGTGGTTCCTAGCATTGGGGAAAAGCTTCACTCGGTTATGGACCATCTTATATTGTATTTCCTTAAATGTATTGAGACATTGGTATAGTGTCTAGAGAACAGGTGCTAAATACCATGGATATTGTTAGATGTTTTTAATCAAATTATTTGATGTAATGATTGTTATTATAATCAAGTGTATTTTCTTACAGCTTTAGTGTGTATCGACATGCCTAAAGATATTTTGACAAGGAAACTCGTTTTCCTTCTGCTTTGTTACAGTCTTCATCCAAGAAAGTAAATGATCGCTCTCCATCCCTTACTCAATGTCCCTTGTTTAGATGGGACTCAGTATAGTGATTGCTGCCATACCTTTCTGTGCCTCAGAGCCTCTTCTATGAAATGGATCTAAGGCAACACTTGCTTTATAGGTTCTTGTGAAATTAATGATATAATACATGTAACAGACCGTAGAACAGTGGCTGGCTCATAGTAAGTGCTCAAAAAATGTTAGCTGCTATACTTACTGTTTTTTTAGTATCATTTTATGGTTGTATTATTTCAGAGGAAATCCCTGTCCCATAAAAATGATCTTTATTTTCTTAAATATGTTAAAGACTAAAAGAGAATAAAAGCACATCCAATGCTTTACTTGTGTAATGACATTAATTGTCCCTAAGAAGATTGGTGCTCAGTGGCCACCAGTAGAAGAGACCAATGAAAAAGAACGTCTTTGAGTTTTCCTAATAGCCGATTTGGTTTTTAGAAAGCCATATGTTTTTACTCTCTAAATTGTATGTTATAAACTATAGAGTGGCTGATTCTAATTTCAGTGTTAAAAATAGCACTGTATTTTATGTTCCACATATCCTGTGAGAACTATCACAAAATATAGAGTATTGGTTATAATAATGCAAAATGCTGCTTAAATTGTGTTTCAGTCCCCCTTTTCTTATCTCCAGTGTTTTTCTCTGACAGAAGGAACTTCCTTCCCCACCCCCACCACATCAGTCTTCTAGGGAAGGGGCTTTGGGGTAATCTTAAGTTTTGACACAGGAAAAGGACTTAATTTTATGCCTTGATTTATGGTCTCACTTGATCCTGATTTTTCCCTTTGAATGCACAAAATCTTTTTGTGTTCTTTGTAATAAGCAATGCCAGACAGTTTAAGAGCCTAAAGATAGACAAAGGATATGTTTAGCTTAAATTGATTGAGACATTTGGAAGAAAGCAATTCATTGTAGGCTACAAAGAATGAATCGTAAGGATTTTCATGACGTTCAAGAGGAAGATTGCTGACAGAGAGCAGAAATGATGTGCCTGGTTATGGCTAATGGTTACCTGTAAGAACGCTTGGTTATCAACCATGGAGCAGGTACCATCGTTGTGTGTCCAAATGAAGGAATTGGGCAACTTAAAGAAAGGACAGTGACTTGAGTCAGAGCCTCCCAAGGTTGTTAGCTCCCTGGCAAAAGTGATCTGAAACTTCCTGCAGACATGCCTCTTGGATCCCTGAAGCCCACTTAAGTTGAGCACCCAACCTTTTGTCTGGGAATGGATGCCCTACCCTATGGATATGGCATCACCTTGGCATATGTGTTTCCTTCTTTGCTCTCACCCTCCTACTCACTCTTTAACAGTGTATTTCAAACATGCAGACAAGAGTAGACAGTAATATAGCAAACACTAATGTACTTAACTCCCAGCTTTATTAAATAATAATATTCTGCCATATTTGCTCTAGAACATTTTTTTAAAAAAATAAAAGATTACAGATATGAATGAGGCTCCTGTCTCCTCTCATTTCCCTCCTTTCCTGTAAAGGGAGCATCGCCATCATGAGTTTAGTGTTTAGCTTTCTTATGAATGTTTTTATACTTTTACTACATATTTTTGCATCCCTTGACATGAACATCACATAGTGTTCCTTTCAGATTTGAAACTTTATGTAATAGTCTCACACATGTATTATTGTATTATTTTGCAGCTTTTTTATTTTGACTAATTTTGAATTATCTACTTTGTTACATGTAGTTTTATTCATTTATTTGTCCTGGTTGGATGCAGTTTCATTTTGAATATTAACATTTATCCATTCTCCTGTTGGTGGTCATTTAAGTCATTTCCAGTTTTGTCTTATCGTTAACAATGCTACAGGAAACATTTTTGTACGTTTCTTCTGCACGTGTGGGGGGTTTTAGGGTAGGTACTTGGAAGTGGAAATGCTGATTTGATTTCCAAAGTGGAGCATATAATATATCAATGAGTGTTTTCCTTTTTCCACATCCTCACCGAACCTGTAATATCTTCAGACCTTAATTTTCTCGTTCAGAGCAGGTGAAATGGTATATTGTATAGGATTTTTTAATTTGCATTTCTGATTATCTGTGAGTTCAGCCATCTTTTATAACTTTACTGACTATTCAAGTTTTCCCTTCTGTGATTTTCCTGGTTGTATAATTTGTGCATATTTCAATAATTTGATTCATAGTTGCTAAAGTAGGCAAAGTAGTCTTGTTGAAACAACTCTTGGGTTTTGACAGTTATATTTAACGTACTTCTTGAGAGAGGATAATTTACATACATCTCAGTGACAAAAATGAACCTGGGAGGACGGAAACCACTGAACTAGCAGATACGTCCTAAACCTGATCATTTTCTTCCTTGGATGGAAACATGTCCAGGGAAGTGAGTGCTGTGCTTATTAATATCTAGTATTTCTCTGTTTATTTGAACAATGAGGAAAGTGCTCATTTCATTTGCTGAAATTATGATTAGGCAACTATAATGCACACAGCTTGGTTTTTTTGAGGAGAAGGGTGGGGTAGAGGGGTGAGGTGGGGCCACTCTACAAAGGTGGTTGTTGGACCTAAAGGCAAATGTACCGATGCAATGAGTTATGCATCTACATCAAAAACGGTGAGAATAGATGTTATTTGCTTGGGAAATTCCCCTGTAATTTCTAGTCCTTACTATAGTAAAATACCTTTTCTGTTAGGATTGACAATCCTTTGCCTCATCTCTATCTCTAAAACTCGGTGAGCAGAAAAATTCAAATATCTCAGACAAAATGTCACTTTTAGAATCCACTTATAAAAATGACTAAACAAGGAAATCATCTGCCTGAGAAATAGGGATTTTTCTCAAGCATTTAGTTCCCTTTTTCTAAATCAGATTCCCTGTTAGTGTGTAAACACTGGTCGCTCCATAAATGTTTGTTGTCTGTTTTGGTTGACTGAATGTATGATTAACCCAGTGCTCTATTCTGATTTGCATTTACTGGGAATGGAGCTATCTAATTACATCCTCCAACTATATGTGACCTACTGACTTGTTCATTTAATGTCTTGTTGATTTAATGTGACCCAGATGTCCTGAGCTCTCCCACTGGCTCTAGGCAAGAAGGACTCTGGTGCCCCATTGCTCACACTGGGGTGCCACCATCCCTTAGCTGCAGGAAGTATCTGTGTCTCACAGCCCCCCATTTCTTTTATGTCACCACGTAACCTCCAGGTTGTGCTATTCTGTTACATGAATATTACCATATTACTTATCAGTGTGCCAGCCTATGGTGATAATCGTTGGGCATATAAATTAACAAACCCTCTGTAGGACCTGGGTTTTTAAGTCTTGACTCCCTGAAACATTGTTTTAAAATGAACTGTTTCATATGTATTTTGGCTACACACATCATTAGGCTAAAAAATCTTATCTGTATTGTCTGCCGTTTTCTTGCTGTCCCCTTTCTGTAGGACTTCTGTAACTCTGCTGTCTCCCTTCTGGAAGACTTTGACAACATAATGGTAACACCCCTGCTGTCATTCCTTTTTCTTTCTTTCTTTCTTTCTTTTTTTTTTAAGTAAACTTTTATAGCATTACTGTTTGAACATCAAAATGAGAAGCGGGCTATTCTTCTTTAGCTGGGAATAATTGCAGTCTTCATTTCACCGTCTTCACTTGGTTTATGTCTGAGACTGTAACACAGAATCATGAATGCGTTGACCATGTTCGATTTAATGGAATTTATTTCTGAAAGTTTTCCCCTTTGATTGCCTCATGGTTTTCATCATACATGTGTATGGTATAGAAATCAGTGGACGTTCATGGCCTGGGCTGGGGAGCATAGACCAGTTCATGCAGCTTCATCCCCGTCCCAGTTTTGAACCCATCTACTCCTAAGCTCTTGCTTCTCTCTGTGATAACTCACATCATTAGTAAAGGAACGCATGGCATGCTGACTCATTGGCCAGTGCAAGATAATGACAACTGTGGTTATGAAACATCCCCTTCTCATCACATCCCACTCACTGGCTATTCCTAAATTCTCAACAGAACGCGTCATCTCTATTTTCTTTCCGGTATGGAGGAGATGTTTTTTTGAGCATAGGTCTTGTGCATGCATGTCATAAGACATCACCTCTACTGCTTTGCCTGGGCTAGCTAAGAATGCATGTTTTGCATTAAATTACTTGTAGGTTTCTGTATCAGGTAGACAACATAAACCCAAGAAGCATTAGAATAAAAAAGAGCACACATCTCAGATGTGAATGTAAGTCAACTCGTTTCACTGCCAATTTATTGGGTAACATTTTCTATATATTGGTGAAAATATCCTTAACTGCGTATTCAAGCTTTGAAAATATTTAGGTTCTTTAAATACTTGTTATATAGGCAATTTCTTTAATAGTTATTTCGGCAAAGAAAAGTTTGGAGACTTTGCTGAAAAGAATCTATTTTTCTTGACACTTTGTGTTATACAGAAAGCAGGTGAGCTTTTTATTTATTTAAAAACTTGAATTAAACTTTATCAAATTCAAAAGTATTTCAGAGATAGCTTATGTTTGCTATAGGGCATTTATTGTTCAGATGATAATGTAATTCAGATAGAAAACTATCTGCATCAATCATTGATTTTACTTTTTTTTAGAAAAATAGACAAAATATTTTGTCAGCTATTTAAAATCAAAAGGTTCTGTGATTTTGCTATTCATTCAAACTAATGGAAATGTGTATATATATCTTTGCTGTCCTTTTCACCATTCTTATTTTCCTTTAATATTCTCCGATATTAGGAATTTAATGAATGTGTATACTCAACCAATCATTATATTCATCATTTATGGGCGTGTTAATAGAATATATTGTAAAGGTTCCTTATTGTATGAGGTTTGTTTATTTTAGAATGAATCAGTTTGTTCCAGCAGTTAATATTACTGTTAATTAATTTTCAGCCAAGTTATATTTGATGTGAAAGCTTTATAAAAGAATCAAGCATAACTGGTCAACAGAACCTCTTATAATTATAGAATTTTCTCTGCGTCTGTTGTCTGCAATCAGAATACACCAGTATGATGTGATGGCCATAACTTCTGGTTTACACTATGTGTTTGTTTTAGCCTTGGGTGCCATTACTCAGTACCTTCCAACTGGTAGTCACAAACAAAACCCTTTTGCTAAGTGACTCATAAAACATTACCTGCTGGTTTTCATTGGGTGACTTTTATTATTTCTAAATCAGCATTTTCAGAAAGAGAGTCGCTGTGGTTTTTCAGGTACAACCCGTCTTTCTGCTTGTGACCCTTACACACTATTGAAAAGTTACTAAATAGAGATTTGAAAAAATCACTACCAGTAAATTGAGTGGCTAGAAAATTCCTGATCCTGAAGGGCCGCTGATGATAATGCTGACTGTCTGCTAATTGGAGTTCTGTCTATCCAGTTCTCCTTTAGAAAGAGGTCTTCACATTTGCTCAGTTGACTGAGGGAGTGATTGCTAATGAAGATAACAAGACCCAGAAGAAAGAAAATTATATTTGAGGATGATTTATTGAAAATTTTGAACGTACTGGATGCCTTAATTTCAAATTAGCAAAAGGCCTTTGAGTCAACATGTCTTTGAGTTCAGATACTTCTCTTGTCTAATTAAAAAGAAAGCAATGAGAGAGAGAATTGTTCTTAGAAGGGCCAGGAAGGTGAGTCAGTATTGAACGGCACAGCTTTTTTTAGACGTTTTTAGAAAGTGGACATTTTAGAAAATATAATGAATCTATTTTTCTTACACAGAGGCAAGCCCGAAGCAAACTACGTAAAAACAAACTAGAGTGACCATGTGTAGGCACTGACCTCAGGTAGCCATGTGGCAACGGGTCTCTGTAATTATCAGAATATCCCAGCTAACTGTGCCTTGTTCCCTTAGCATGTGTACATTGGGTACCTCATCCATGGGAGCTAGAGCCGGGGCACCAACATGTCTTAATTTTCTCTCCCAGTGATGTGCACAAAATCAAATGGCACCTGACTAGACACAAATATTCCATCAGAAACCAGCCTCCTGAACTATCCTTTGCACCCATAAAAATAGGAAGTTAATGCTGCCTCTGTTTCAGTGAAGCAGAATAAAGCAATCAGAGGAAATTTAGCTACTCCCCAGATATTAATGCAAGCAGAAAGAAGAAATCATTCGAATGATGGATGTAAAAATTAAATTAAAATTAAGTGTTCACAACAAAAGATGTTGCTAAAACATACGGGGCAATTGAAAAGCAGTTGGTAAACTAATTTGTGCTGAAATAGAAATCCTAATTTATCTCTGGAACTCTTGATTAACAGATAAACTAAATCTTAGATTTTCTTCACAGATATTTATTGAGCACTTACTGTATGCCAGATACCATGCTGGGAACTGGTTAAAAATAAATAAGACTTAGAAGGTCTTCAATAAGTAACAGATAAATGGGATTATTTATAGCTAAGGTGACCATATGTCCCAATTTGCCAGGCATGGTCCCACTTTGCCCCTGTTGTCCTGGCCTGTCCCAGTTGGGATGATACATTATATAGACCCTTTTGATTTAATGCAGCAAAACCATCCCCACCACCATTAAAAAACTTTTCCTAAATACCGATCTTTAGTTTCCTGACTTATTCCCACATTATGGCCTTATTTAGCATTTGTAAAATCTTTCAAGTTGCCACAGAACTTTTCTTAGTTTTCATTCTTTACACAATGGATTGAACAGTTTCTACAAATTGAAATAACGTGTTCCTAGCATTATTCTGGGAACAGCAAAGAAAAGTGGGAGGCCATTTCCGTTTTGCGGGAGAGACGGGTATTTTTCATTGAGGCCACATGCGGTGATAAAGCTGTGGGAGAGCACTTGCTGCGTGTAGCCCAGTTGGGGTGTTTGATTTTCTCAGGAAGGTATCGCATAGCTGAATTGTTAGCTACTGTGCTTAAGGAGTGATTTGGGGAAAATTGGTGGTGGGAGGGAACATGTGTTCACAGATAAATAGTTTACCTTTAGACAAAAAATGGTTGACTGAGAATACATGAATTTTAGAGGGTAAAAAAGTGGATTTCAAAGTTTTTTTCCTTTTCTCCTTGCTTCTTTGGAAGTTAGTGTTTTTCCTTGAATGTTAACTTTGTGCTTTTTAAATGCAGAATAGTTTTTAATTCATTTAAGCCTCCATGATCTCATCTGTCATTTGCCAGGAAGAGAGCGTTGCCCAGGAGCTCAGCTATTTACCTTATTAGTATTCTGGGTTCCCCGACATGTATGTCATAGTTTGTTGCATGAGGTTTGTCAGTAAGCGAAGGAAGAGCAACGAGTTAGAAAAGATCTGTTTTGTGCATCTGCAGGCAGCCGTCACATACAGATCACGTCTTGTTTCCCTCCCGGCCAGAACGGCATGGAGATTGTGGACTGTTTATGGATCTTGAGATTCTAACTCACATATAAACATTCATCTTTTTCCTTTCTGTAAAAATGATGGTATATTTGTCCCCACAAAGAAGCATATCTGTGTTTCAGAAAGGCCTCATCCGATGCTGTCAGGGAGCATTGGTTCGAAGAGTGGCCCTTAAAGATCTAAATGACTTAATGACTCCTTGCCATAGTGTTGGAAGATCAGAAGCCATTCGGCTACTTTAGCGGGGACAGTCATAGGCTCCAGATGGCCACACTGCCGTGACATGGGTTCTCATCGATAGAGTGGGCTGTTTGTCTTAGACTCAAGCAAACAGAGATATAATCGCTCTTAGGTTAATCAGCTAAAGGTTGAGAGTGTCTTCATGGCACCCTGTTCTGGAAAGTTAGATTCTTGTTGAAGCTGTTGTACACAGAGCCCATCGTAGATGCTCTGACAAATTTGTGTCTGGTCCATGAATGGGTGGATAGTCACCTTAGCAGAGGCTGGAGTTCCTCACATGCCCTCAGTGATATGGGGATCAGAGAAAGGACTTCACTGTCTGATAGGTACATTTGGTTTCAGTATCTCATTAACAAGTCTTAACAGAGATTCTCCTTTTAGTTTCTTATTGGGATGAGTTTAAGAGGCTTTGTCCCCGAAGTATAGACACCAGATGAGGATTTCTGTGTTTTCATCCTTAATATCACATATGGAGACACCTGGGCATCATGGAAAGAGCACTGGGCTTTGGAGCAGACTCGCCTGAGTTCAGATACTGGCTCAGCCAGGTCTCGATGGGCGAGCTTGCTAAGCTGCATCAGCTCTTTGAGCCTGGCTTTTCCTGTCTGAAGAAAATGGCGATGACGCTTCTCCCTGCAGCATTTCTGTGAGGAAATGGGAGGAAGAACAAGAAGCCCGATCCTCAGCCTATGAGATGCCTAATAATTGTTAGTGTTCTCCCTCTTGCGCTAAATGTTTATCCCTTTCTCTGTGCTAGAAATATCTACACTACTTTCAAAGCACATTAAAATGGTTTTCTCTACTATAATTTAGCACCTTGTAAAAATGAGGACATCTTTTATATAAAACAGTAGTAAAATATCCTAGTATAAGCCCCATTCTTTATAATTAGTAAGTCTCGAAAAAACCTAGAGATGATCGGAGGCAAGGCCTCTTTTTATGATTATTACTTCAGGCTTCTGTGGAAGAGCTTCTGCCACCAAAACAAAAAGCACACAGCTGCTCTGATGAATGTGTTTATCTTCTGAAGGCCAAGACATATATTAAATAAGACTAGTGAACAGATGTTAATTGGTTATATTTTATATTCTAGTTGGTTGGAATTACATTTGCTATTAACTTACTATAAATTTTTAAAATTGTATTCTAATTGATCGTTAGAGTTATAGGAGGTACCAAGTTCATCCCTTGAATACTTGGCTATTTAGACAATTTTTAGGTCACTATGAAGAAGCTTTGTTAAAAAATCATGAAATTTGTATGTGCCACTGGTAGGTACCACCTGTGCTCTTCGTTTTTGGGCAGAGGATGGTGCAACCCTGTGGCTTCAGATTTCACGCTTAGAGACTCAGGCCTTCCCCTCTAGAGGCGTTTGTGTCCTGGAGAGTACCAGAAAGCTGTCTCAGAGCCTCTCTGATGAGCAGACCGTTGGTTATTTGGCTTGTGTTTATATCTGTTATTGTTGGGGACACCTGTAGTCTTCTTGGGAATAAATGGTAAGTTCAACAGTCTCTTCACACATAGGAAATGGATGAGAAATCGTATTTAATGCAGGTTGGAAATCTGCAAGTTCTGTACTCACATAATGAGATTTGGCGTCATGGGTTGTTGGGGTTTTAGCCAGGGGCCAAGTCAAGCCCTTGCTGTAATGATCAAGAGTGCGTCTCCACTTTGTTTTCCAGGGCCAGCCGGGGGACCAGGCTGCTCTCTTTGCTGCACAGGCGCGGCCTTCCCCTCAGCTCCCCCAGTACCCAGGGCTGCAGCAAGCACAGGTACCACGTTTGCTTTGTAGATGCCACTGGGGGGTTTTAACGCTCTTTATTTGAAGTGAGAAACCAAGTAAGTAGGATATCAATTCCCTTGGGGGTCTAGAACTTAGTTACGTCTTCTGCTTACAGGTTACAATAGACATTTCAAATGAGCATTACAGGTGATTGTCGAACAAGTCTCTGGACTGATTAATTTAAAGAGCAGAAAACATTTTGGGAACTTCCTGAATTAAAAACATAAATAAATTCAAACCTCTCTGTTACTGATGATGGTAGATATTGAAATGCTTAACAGTCTCTGAGTGTTTTATGTTATAATGTACCATGATGTAATTCATGAGTCAGTTTATCGTCTTCAAAGATAGCTTCCAAGAGGAGTTGTGGTGGAATAAGATGATAATTGGCCTTGGAATCAGACCTTGCACAATTCCCGACAACTTACCAGCTATGTGACATTGTGCAAGGTCCTCTGAATCTTGGTTTCCTTCTCTGTAAAATGAGGATTTAAGACAACCTATGAAACTAGCATGGCACCAGATACACGGTAGCTGCTCAACAAATGATGGGCTTGCCTTAATATAGTGCACATCTGGAGCTATTTTTTCAGACAATTCTGTTATTTCTGCCTCCATATACTTTTACTCTATCCCTCTCACAGTGAGGAGCCTGGGGGTGGCCGTCCCCACGGTGTCCACCGTAAGAGGAGAGCCGAGATGGCCTCCATAGGCACTGAGCCCTGCAGTCTGTGTTCATTCCTGCTGCTGCTGGGGGTTCACTGCACGTTACTGTCTGCCAACTCAGAGCCGTTCAACGACCTTGACATGTGGTGCTTGGAGGATCTCAAGAGCTGTCGCCTTCTGCTTTAATCAGCATTCTGTTCTGTAAATTGTAGATGGTGATCCCGCAGAACCTCAGGTTTTTCTTTTACGTTAGGTGTCAGGATCTAGAAAAACAGGCACTCGTATGTTAACATTGAATAGAAAACTAAGTATTCAGGATATTGGTGGAGTGCTGAAATGGGCTGTGGTCGAACCAAGACTAGAGGGTGTTGAATAGTCACAAATCACACCCTTGCTCTCTGGCTAAGGTATTAATTGGGGGTTTTTTGGTAACTGGTTAGTTACTACAGGCACACTTCTCAGATTTGAGGAGGTGTTGTCACATATCAGGACATAAATCCATTATTTTAATTTACATTGAGCATGGTAGCTGTTCTGACTCATTTTGGAAATGACATTAATGCTGCTTGGGATCTGTTGAACATTGATGTCATCTGTGCACTAAAGATATGGATGTTTGCCTGTTTCTTTCTATACAGAAACATGCCCTTCCTTGCCTCAGAATAAGCACCTGATCTTAAAACTAACCTCTTAACCAAATGAGGATTCATTTTTTTAAATTGCATTTTCTGGCAAATCATTATCCAACTGGTTCATTCTACAGCTTTCCAGCTAGCCTCTTTGCCTCCATGGTGGTCCTTCTCATATTTGGGGTCATAGGAGCCTTTGAGAACAGTGAATTTTAGGAGGCTTCTCCTGGGTTTGTCTTTGCCCCATTTATGTTAACAATGGGAAAGCCAGTGGTACATGGAAATGTTGACTTCATTCCTTATGTCTGCCTGCAGACCATGCCCCAGGGCTACACGATGTATGGAACCCAGATGCCTTTGCAGCAGACCCCACAGCAGCAGGCTGGCAGTGTGGTCCTGTCCCCGACCTATAACTCCAGAACTTATCCAGCCGCACATTCCAACCCGGCGCTCATGGAAAGACTCAGGCAGATGCAGCAGCAGCCCAGCGGCTATGTCCAGCAGCAGGCGTCGCCCTACCTGCAGCCCTTGACTGGCTCTCAGAGGTGATACATGTGGAAATAAGGATTGCAGTAACAGACACTCATGTTCTTGTCTTTGTTATGCTTCTCTAGGGCGTGACGCTCTATGTTGTTTTTATGAGCGTGTGTACTTGCATGTAACTTGCATCGTGCCATCTCACTTTTAGGAGCGTCCAGATAGAGACTGAGGGTAAGCAGTGCTCTGCCTGGTGCATTTCATTCAAGGCCCCTGTAGCTTGATTCACGTCTTCCATAGTGTGGCTGCAGTATTTTTAGATGACACTACTATGTTCTTTTTTTTATCCTCTTTTGAAAAGGTTTTTTGGCTAAAAATATCTAAGATAAAAAAACGTTGATTCTTGTTAGCAGTGCCTTACTAGAACTATGTAGATCAGAGCCATGAAGTCTGTGGTTGCAATACTCATTGTGCGTGGTACCCATAAGTTTTGTTACACCTTAACTTCTGTGTTTTTCACTTCAGGGAGGGTTGGCAAAACAGGATCATGAAAGTCTTTTTGATTCTTGCTTTAATCAGATCCCTTAGACATGGTGGAGGACTGCACTGCCCATTATAGTAACCGCCAGCCACGTGTGGCTATTTAAATTTAGACTAATTAAAGTTCAATTAGGAATTTAGTTCCTTGGTCACTCTAGTCACATTTCAAGTGTTCAGTAGCCACGTGTAGCCAGTAGGGCCAGCTTAGAAGATGTGCGACCTATGCAGGCGCACAGGCCACTGTGTGTAAGAGGGTCTCGAGCTTGATTTAATGTCCCACTGTCACCCTCTTAAAATTCTTCTTAACTTTTGACCAGGAAGCCCTGCAATTTTGTTTTGCACTGAGACCCAAAAATTATGAAGCTGGTCCTGGTGGCCAGTGGCTGTTTTATTGGGCAGCACAGATGTAGAACGTTTCAGTCATCGTAGAAAGTCCTATTGGACAGCATTGATCTAGAAAAATTGTTTCATGCGAAATTTTGTGGTCTCTCAGACAGCAGCCTAACTCCACGTGTTGTCATCAGTGGCTGTGCGTCCGCTCCGAGTTATCACCATTTGGAAAGTGGGCGAGGTTGATGGTATTTGGGAAAATAAATTTGGAAAACGCTCATGATATTTATTATTTTTCTAATAAGTGGAAGCATAGCCTATTGTGTACAAACTTTAGAGCTCCACCCTCTGGATTTAAATCCTGCCGTGCCATTGCTATCTGAGCATCTTTGGGAAGTTACTTCTTTAGCTCTCTGTTTTCCCATTTTAAAGTGGGGAGAACAAAACCACTTCCCTCACAGGGCCACTACAGGGAGTAAATGAAATAATGCATTTCGGACTCTTACCACGGCGCCTGCTCCAGAGGAAATGCTCAGTTGATGTCACTTATTATTAAAAATTTTTAAACAGTAATTGGTACATGATTGTATTTTTACCTTCAGTGGTAGGCATGCTTGCTCTCCTTTTCAAGTGGTCCATCCATCCCCAGGAATCCAGATTTTCTTAACCACCAGCCTTTATTAAAGGTCTGACAGTGTGCCTGGGCCTGAAAACAACCTGTGTTCTTCTTGGTCCAGACTGAACCATCAGTCGCTTCAGCAGAGCCCGCTGGTGGGCGGAGGAATCGACGCGGTGTTGACTTCCACACACCCAAGCCTGCCCTCCGTGCCCCTGCCTCAGGACCCGATGAGACCCAGACAGCCGCAGGTCCGGCAGCAGCAGAGGCTCCTCCAGGTACGGGGCTGGGAGGTGAGGGCAATGCATGATGAGTCCTCAGCAGTCCCAGGAAATGATGGGCACTTCATTTTATTGCCAAGTTCTAAGGAACCCTGTGTATTTGACACTAGGAGCTAGACTGGTGCAATTTGGCTCCAAGTTGGCAGAGGTCTTCCTCTGACCTAGCATCCACCAGGCCACGGGCAGGGAGTGCCTCTTGCAGAGCATCCTTCCTCTTTTGCAAAATTTCTTATGTATTTTTTTTTTAAATAAAATTGAGCTGTCTAGAGCTTTCATCAGATTCCTAGAGGGGTCTGAAGTCCAAAAAAGTAGGATATTTCAAAGGGATATTTCATCTTGGCTGTGTTAGAATCCACAGAGCTATCCTTCAATTACTGGATATAAATATTTCAGTCTCCTAGATAAAGCGTTCCTCCCCTTGACACATTCTTGCTTCTAACTTCCTCGTTTAGGAAATATAGGCTATTGTGTTCACCTGTTCCGTTTATCTCCATTGCTGTCAAGCTTGTCCTGTTGTTGGATTGGAGATTGTCTGATGAGTCTGGACAGGGGACTCTAATCTTATCAGCAATCCAACTTGAGATGCACTGTCATTTTATGTGTTACTAAGAAAGAAAAAAAAAAACAGTACAAAAATGGAGAGTCTAGTAGAGCTGGTTTACTCTCTTGGGTGAGGTCAGTGAGAAACAAACCTGTCATGCAGAAAAGGACAGCAAAGCAGCTTGCGTGTCTCAGCTTTGACGCTGGAAGAGGGAAGAAAAACTGTCTTCCCTGAGAATGTGAACCAAAGCTCCAGTGGATTTGAGGTTTGATTCATTGTGATCCAAAACACTCCTGTTGGCAGTGCCCCAGGGGACGGACAGAGCTGTACAGATCCTCTGGAGCTGGGCTTCACAATTGTAAGGTGCCATCACTTGTAAGATGCCATTAGTTGCATCCCAATTTTTACCTGTTAAAATGTAAAAAAGTTGTATCACAAAATTGGTAACAAACCTTAACTGGTTTGCAGGGAGTGTGGGCTCCCGATGTCCAGTCCCACTCATTGTATTGTCGATGCAAATAATCCATAACCGGCCTATAAATCAAAATTAGGTTGAGTTTATTATGAGCCAGAGTGAGGATTATAACCCGGGAAGGCCTTAGTAGGTGTTCTGGAGAAGCATGCGTTTCAGTACAGTCTTATATCTTTTTAGAACAAAGAAGATACATTAAACACACCCAGGATACGTTTTCAAAGAGGTATTCAGTTGCAAGTTAGCAGGTCAGCATGACCACGATGCCAGGAAAGGGACTAATCCAGGCATTACCAATAGGGAGTAGCAGCGGAAGTCTGCATTTTTATCTTAAGAGAGTCCATTCCTTACTTTAATGGATAAGCAGATGTACAATGTCTGTTTGATGGGCCGTAAGTCAGGCTTCCTAGCTCAAGCCAAATCAGTTTTGAACTTGAATAGTTACCCCATATACCTCAATATGTGAAAATCTCTTATCAGTATAGACGATATCTCCAACATAGGAAAAACCCCTTGGATCATCAAAAGTAAAATGGAAATAATTATAGTACCTATGTCTTAAATGTGTAGTGAGAATTAAATGTGCAAATGCAAGTAAAGCCCCCATTTGGTAATAATACTGTTAATATTACCATTAATATGACTATTAATACTCAATAGTGATATTCTTAAGTCAAAATAACTTTTTTCCACATTGTGAGGATATGTTTCAAAACGTTTTAGGATTGATATTTAAAGTTTTTAGTTCCTTCTGTTTTAAAATTTTTCATTTCCAAATCATTGAGGAAAGTTATTACATTGTTTATTTACCACTTCCTGTCTTACATTGGTGTTTTTTAAGGCTGCAAGTTTTGAAAGCTTTCTCTATTGGTTAATAAGTACTTTTTATCCCAATTAGCATAATATGTCCTTCTGGTAATTTTTTCGTTACCAGTGAAAGAATTGGAGATAAAGAAAAGTGATTTACTTCTGCATGAGAATTACACTTATTCCTTTTTTGGTGACTGACCTCACCCATAAAGGAACAAATTAATAATTATTGCAGGGAGGAAGCATTTCCTCTACCACTCTAGATCCTTCTGGCCAGGCTATGAATTAAATTGACACGAGACAGAATAACAGGAGAAAATCAAACAAAGCTTTATAACATGTGTACACGGGAGACACTCAGGAAAACTGAGCAACTTGCCAAAATGGCAGAAGGTCTCATCTTAAATACCATCTTCAGCTTAAAGGCAGAGGAGGATGTTGGGGGTGGGGGAGTCAGTTATGGGAGATCACCAGACAAGTACAGTAAACAAGAGTAAGGTTATTATGCAGATTTAAGTCCTTGCCTTCCGAATTGATTAAGAGTCTCTAGAGATAAGGTCATCACCCCTTCTTCCTGGTACAGAGAGGGAGACACCCTTACAGATGGCGATTTCCCTTACAAATATAAATGTCTCTTAACAAAGGGTAAGTAGATTCTACTTTTCAGAGTTTCTTTCCTGGCTGCAGTTTTTAAAAGTAACTAGGGGTCCGCCCGGTGGCACAGTGATTAAGTTCACACGTTCCACTGCAGTGGCCCGGGGTTCTCACCACTTTGGATCCCAGGTGCAGACCTACTCACCGCTTGTCAAGCCATGCTGTGGCAGACATCCCACATGTAAAGTAGAGGAAGACGAGCACTGATGTTAGCTCAGGGCCAGTCTTCCTCAGCAAAAAGAGGAGGATTAATGGCAGATGTTAGCTCAGGGCTAATCTTCCTCAAAAAATAAAAAAAGTAAGAATAAATAAAAAAATAAAAGTAACCAGCCCAAAATAATCCTCATGCCAAAGAGACACATTTTGGGGTGGCCAATTCCAATCTCCCACATTATGAAATTAATAATTATGAAAAGTAAAACATTATGAAATTGGGTTGATTATCCTTGGAAGAGTTCACAGTGTGCCAAATGGGGAGTTGGGTCCACAATGCAACCACCATCATTCATGTTGGGAGTGACCCTGTCCAGCCCTGGGCTAGGATTACATACCCAGGAGCAGTGTCACTTAGTGAGAAATGCCATCCAGCAATAGCTATTTATTACCTTGCCCTAAAGAAGATAAATAAATTGGGAGATAGTATGCAAACCAAGTTGGAAAATGCAAAGAATGAAAAGTAATCTGGCACCAACACCAAGAAGAAGGGTTTGGGTCGAGGACACTTTAAAGGTCATTGAAACAAACGACCTATTAATATTTTCCTCTCTGTCCCACCTGGTGTATGTCTAGTCTATGTTTCTTCTGTGACTTGGAAATATTTTCCAAGAGCTATGATCTGAGCCATCTATGTCACAGACACAATTTATGATTTTATTCTGGTAATTTATACGAGAACTTCCCACATCTACATCTTCCTTTAAAAAAAAAATTCTAATCTCAAGAGTTCTTCAAGAACAACTCCTCTCTCCTCTTCCTCCTCCATCTTCATTTTCATCTTCCTTTAAAAAAAAAAACTAACCTTCAAGAGTTCATGCAGATGTCATAGGAAAGAGAAGATAAATACTGAGCAGCCCTTGTCTAACCTGGTGGTATAAGGTAGCATAAAATGTGGGAGAGCAAATGACATGGAAGGAGTTGCAACAGTAAGTGCGAAGGATGTAGGGCGGTGTGGACAGTGAGCACCGTGGCTACCCGTGGAGGAGAGCCTCAAGGTCGGCGGGGCTGGGAAGGCTCCCTGGAGGAGAAGATTTCAGTCTTGCCCTTGAAAGATGCACAGTGTTTGGCAAGGCAAAGACGGAGGAGGCAGATGTATATTATTTTTGTTGCAGCAAACTAATTAGAGAAAAGGTACGTGGGGGGAGGAGATGGGCATGATATTAACCCCTGTGCTGACCTGTATAATCCTCTTCTTTCTTTCTAGATGCAGCAGCCCCAGCAGCCCCCACAGCCCCCACAGAGTCAGACCCTCAGTCTCCAGGCCATGCAGCCCCAGCAGCCCTTGGTAAGGCCTGGGGTTTTGGAATCAAACATGGGCGTTCTCTTTAAAGGCGGGTTGCAGCTTTCATGTCCCATGAGATTGTTAAAAATTGAAATAGCCTAAAGGTGCCCTAGTGGTTTTTCCCTATAACTTTATCAGAGTAGGATTGTGGTGGTGTATTCAGCCTATTTGTTTTCATAGAAACGTATAAATATTTGAGGTTCAGTAATTTCTATACCATTTTTCCTGTTCATGTTTTTTTCAGACTTTTCCATGGACTAAAATACTTATATTCAGACACCAAGTTTTTTTCTAAACAATGTTAAAATGATAATTTACTATATATATATATATATATGTTTAGAAGATGATCTAACTTTACTCTGAACTTTTACTATAATCTCAAAGAAACCATGAGAGTTTTCACTGATGTAAAAGAAACACCGATTTCAGCCCGTTAGCATTTGCTACAAGAATCTTCGCGTAATTCGTAGTCGTACAGTTCCCAGCTCTGGCGTTGAACGGTCATATGCTTGGCGTCAATCGGCGTTTTCTAAGCCTGGGTAATGGACAACAGGCTTTCCTTTGGCGCCATATCCCGGCTTTATTTTTCACTTACTATAGTTTTTTTTAAATTGCCTCTCTTTCTATTTACTTAAATGTGTTCTAAAAAAGGAGCATTTTATCACTACCATCAGTGGTCACATCACTTGCTCCATATTGGAAATATCTGTAAAAGTAAATGCTTGCTCCAAAGGTCACTCAGCAACATGAATTGTGGGAGTGAGTACTTACTACCCATGATGAGCTGGCCACCACACGTGTCTCAGGCTTGGGAAAAACTCCTGGTGTTGACTCTTTAAGACAGGATTTGAAAGATGGATGGTTTCACAACTTGTAGTAAGAGGGAACAGCATGGGCTATAGTATGTTTGGAGGGGTCACAGTAGAGTTCGGTGGCAAAGGACTGATGACGATGCCCAAACAGGACTGCTAATGGGACACGGGCAGCTGAACAGAATTCTCAGGCGCACTTCACAAGCCTCTGCCTTGGCCAGTTTGATCTCCATTTTTAAGGAAATTCTCCTTTATCATGGCTCTCGTTTTTTCAGCTCTGATTTTGTTTTTGTTTTTTAATGCATCTGTGACATTTATTGCAATCCACCTTAAAAAAATCCTTTTTCAAGTGGACACAATATGTAAACATTCAGACTGCCTACTTTCTTTATGGGCAGAGGTGTTCTAGCAGGGATTGGCGGACTGACTGACGCTCGTGGAAGGGTCGCCTTTGGATGGGGTCTGCTACCTGAGCCGGCTGTCTCACCTGAGAATGAGATACAACTGTGTATTATGAAATAATTTCAAAGTAACAGAAGAGTTGCAAGAATAATGCAAAGAATTGTGATAAACTCTTCACCCAGATTCACTAAATAATATTTTGCCACATTTGCTTTATTATTCTCTGTACAGATACAATACACCCCTTTACTCCAAATGCTTGTAATTTTTCAAGAACAAGGGTATTCTCTTACAAAAACCTGGTACAATTATTAAAATAAGGAAGTTGAACATTAATACAGTGCTACAATCTGTACATCTTTTGCAAGTTCTGCCAATTGCACCGGTAATGTCCTTTATTGCTGGTTTTTTTCCAGTCTAGGGTCACGCTTTGTATTTAGCCTTCCTGTCTTTTTACTCACCTTTAATCTGGAACAATTCTGTGCCTTTTGTTTGTTTGTTTTGTCTTCAGATGTTGACATTTTTGAGGTGTATAGGATAGTTATTTGTAGAATGTTACTCAGTCTGGTTTGTCTGATGTTTCCTTGTGATTAGATTCAGATTATGCATTTTTTGGCAGGAATATCACAGGGGGGATGTGTCTTTCTCAGTGTGTCACATTAGGGTATCCATTACGGGTTAATCCATTACTTTAGTCTCCTTGTTTAGGTGATGGGGTAGGTTTCTCCACTGTACAGTTATTGATCCTTTTGTAATTAATAAGCAATTCATGGGGCTAGTTTGATACAGTCTAACTGCCCTTTTACTCGTCAGATGTTCACCCATTAGTGTTAGTGTCTATTAAAATTATCCTTGCCTAAATCCGTTTTTACTCTGGTAGTGGAAAAATGATGATTTGCTAACACTGTTGTTTTTTCTGCCCTTAACCGTTGGTCTTCTCTTTTAAGGAAGAGCTTTCCCTTCTTCCTCATTTGTCTGCCTCTCCCTGAGTTACGTTTTAAATAGGATGCCTAACATCTAACTCTCAGATTATGAAGTGTGCACCTACTGGGAAGAGGTAATCCCTCCTGTAACTTTACCCAGTATTCTGTAGTTGCATATGGCACCAATTAGATTAAGTTTGGCAACTTACAAGTTCACTTTGCACTAAGTATATTACTCTATGAGGCAGTAAAAGGCTTGCAGGATCCCTGCTCTTTTGTTTCTAGATACAGCAAAAGAATTGGTGGTATTCTGACAGGAAGCCGAGACATAAATGGTAACGCATCTGCAAATTATGTCATGTGGAGTGTTTGGAATATTTGATGTTGACCTGGCAAATCCTCAGCCTTTTTTTCTTTCTAGTTTAAAGCAAATCCTTCTTATGCCGTAGTGCTCACGTTAGCAGCAGAGGATTACGTAAAGAACTGGGAGAAATAACTGCAGTATAAGTATACCTTTCCAGAGACTTTATGCATCTTCATAAATGAGCACCTGACTAACTATTATACATTAACTTGAGAATTATGACTTCTTTGACTAGCCATTGCTATCAAAGAAATGGTTACATGATCCTACTTTAACAAAAAAGCAAAAATTAAATGTAGGACTGCCTCCGTTCCTTCTGAGTACATCATAGTACGGTATTGCATGTTTTTAGCTGGTTTTTCACTGATTCATATATGTAAATGTCTTGCATATGAAATACGCATATGTGGCTCACAAATAAATCTATACAGACACTTAACCTATATATTTACATTTATTTATATTAATCTATGTATTTTTTCTATGTATTTAAAATCTATATATTTAATCACACAGATGTATAAGTGCCATCCTAAGACTGTGTGAGTTTTACTTTTCAAAAACGTTCACTTTAATTTGTGGGCACATACCCTTACAAAATAGTTAATAATTTCAACAAAAAAACTTGAATTGGATTAACATCCGCAATTAAGCAGACATTAACAGCACCTTCGTTAGTCTTTCTCTTTGGCCTTCCTCCACCAATTATTAAACGTTCTTTTAGTTGGTTTATAATGTAATATGTAGGAAACATATAAAATGTTAAGGGTGTAAAATCAGTTTTATTCTTAGAGAATGATGCTACATAAGCACAGCTGGTACCTGAAATGTTAACAGTTATTTTGAGTAGGGTAAAAAAATAAACATTTGAGTCTATGACAAAGTTAAATCTATGGGGCTGAGGTGGAGAATGTCTCTGAACTTCTTAATTATAATCTGAAGCAGAGGATCAGCTGGTGCGGCATTGAGAGGAGAGTCTGTCCCCATGTTCCACTAGAATTAAATCATTTCTAATATAAGGGAATTTAATATCTTTCTACTCATCTAATAGTTGAATAAATACTTAATAAGTTTATTATGCGTAAAGAATAGATATCAAATTTCTTCAATTTTGACTTCTAAGACAGTGTTGAAGTTTTTTAATGCAGTAGGTTGTATTTCACTCTCTCACTTAAAATACTTCCGTCCCAGGAATTGGGGAGGTGAGTCAGAACATGGCCCGTGATGTTTCCCCATTGTGTTCATAGGAACGTGATTCCAGAGAATCAGCAAGCTCCATTACAGCAATTTTAATGGATGGTGAAGTAGGCTTTCCATGGTGTATTGTTTTTTTAAGCTGAAATTTTTCATGGCTGCCCTGAGAAGCACGGTATCTTATTTTGATGGTTAGAGCACTATATATAATCTAGGCAGCGATTATTTGTACAAAGACAGGAATATTGTATATGTCGTAAGTCTTAGGACGGGCCAGGAAATTTAAAACGTCGCTTGGATAGATTTCAGATAATGTCAGAATTAGCTGTTAGGGACATAGTCAATGGTCTTGGATTTTTACATTTTTCTAATTAGGGTTTTTTTTTAGCATACTTGTTTACATATACTGTTAAGTTTGTTAATATCGTCGCCGAGTTTGTCGTTTTAAATAGCTGTGGATCAGTCGTCATGTTGCTCTGCCGTCATTGGCTTAACCACCCCACCCACTGTTGATCATTTAGATTGTTTCCAGTTTCAAAAACAGTGCTTCTAGGATGTTTTGATATATATATGTTCTATTTCTCTTTTTTCGGTATTCTCACGATAAAAGAAAATAGAAGTGTAAGAAAAAAGGTACCTCTCCTTGTATCTCTTCAGAACAGCAGTAGCCCAAAGCCTCAGCAGTAATAAGAAAAATTTTGTATTTCTTTTTATCTTTTAGTAGCGTTTCTTTTCTCGTTAGTTCCGCTAAGATTTATTGCATGCCTTATAAATATCTTTTTTTATTTTTGAGGAACACTAGCCCCGAGCTAACATCTGCTGCCAAATATCTTTATGTTTACTATCAACATCTCCAGCTGGTCCTGTTCTTGGTACTGGCCAGCGCTCTTCCTTCTCTGTGTCTGCCTTGCTGGGGCAGAGGGTAAGCTGGCTGCTGAGGAGAAGCAGCTCTGACTCATTCGGGTCTGACTCATGCCTCATGCCAACTGCAGGGGAGTGGGTAGTGGTCACACAGCCACCGCCCTCCCCATGACTGGCCGTCCCGCTCTCTGGTGACAGGCACACTTCCCCCAGCAAGTGCTTCAGCCTGTACGGTGGAGGTCACGGAGCTCACCCGCAGAGCGCCAGGTGTGCTCCCTGACACCACAGGCTGGAGCCACAGGAGCGGGGGAAGGGGACCTGCTCATGGAAGCCGTAGAGGAGCTAGAGGGGTCGCATTAGTTTGCTAGGGCGGCCCTAACAAGCACCACGGGGAGCTTACACAACAGAAAGGTTGTCTCTCCGTTCTGGAGGACAGGAGTCCAAGGTCAAGGTGTCAGCAGAGTTGGTTCCTTCTGAGGCCAGGAGAGTGAAATCTGCTCTGTGCCTCCCCGCCCGCCTGGCTCCTGGTGGCTTACTGGCGATCTTTGGCATTCCTTGGCTTGCAGAAACATCACCCCCATCTCTGCCTTCACCTTCTCATGGCATGCTCACACTGTCTGAGTTTGTGTCTACATTTTCCATTTTTGTAAGGATACCCGTCCTCTTGGATCGGGTCCCACCCTAATGACTTCACTTGAACTTGGTTACCCCTGTAAAGACCTGTCTCCAAATGAGGTCACATTCTGAGGTACTGAGGGTTAGGATGCCATCGTATCTTTTTGGAAGAACATAATTCAACCAGTAACAGAGGTCAAGGAGAGCGTGAGGAGTCTGGGAAGCCTTGATGCAGGAGCTCGGACACAGTGGAAGACAGTAGGGTTTGACTCCCCGCTCTTTGACTGACTCCTTGTTGGTCTGTCCCCTTGTTGACAGCAGCAGCTGTGACGTGTGGGATGATGTTAGTCAACACTCACGTGGGCAGTTGGTCACTGCTATAAAAAGTGTACCGAGGACTCAGAACTTAGAACAGAGATTGGGGATTTTTCAAAAAGTGGCCTCAGAAAACAGCGCTTTTCTGTGAAAAGAGCAAGAAAGTGTAAGAAAAGCCATGCTTATAGATTAAATCTGGTGTTGGCTTATGATCCATGCCTGTGTTGTCATTTGCTCACTTTAATTCCTTTTCTGTGAAGGAAGAACATCTAGAAAGAGAAACTGGGTGCCCTTGCTGGAAAATTCTATTTGGCCCAAATTATAGTTCTTGACTTGAAAAATAGTTTTAAAGCTTGTGAGTTATGATTAACTCAAGTAAATATGTTAACAGGCTGTGATCTTTTCTTTAAAATTGTTTCCAGCTTTTAAGAAGATAACATTTACTCCATTCTGCTGTATTGTTTCTTTTCATCTTAAACTCGGGCTGGCCTCGTTGTATGCTCACAGAAAGCTTTAAAATATTGGCTTTTTAAATTGACTGCCCCTCATGTCAGTATCATATTACATTGTATATATGCCTTATAAAAATATGCATAATGGCAGCAATAGTTACATAAACAATTGCATTAACTTTTAGTCAAAGATCACATGTGAAACCATCATAGTCTTCCTCAAAAAATTCTTATGTTCCATTCAGGGAAATTGAGAAATTTTTCAGAATGTCTCTGGAATTTAGAAGTAGCTGGATAGTATTCTCCTTTTCAAATGAAGAAATTAGATCCAGAGGTTTATTAAGCCATGTTGCTTCCCTTTGCATGAATTGGGAATTTTTTTCTTTTGCCGTTTAAAGGAAAAGGAGAAGTAATATTATAGAAGGAAGATGTGGAAGATGTTCTTGGATTTTTGGTAACAGGACAGATACATTTTATTTTTTTTCACTAAAAAACTGACACTGTGCAGATCAAAAACAAAAAAATGACTACATGCAAGTTAATCGTTAACTTGCAGATAATTGGGTACTAAACACTCTGGAATCCATCGGCTGCTGGTCCTCTCTGAGTGTACCACCTGCGAGTGGAGATGCCCGAGCGCCAGTATTTCTGGCCAGGCTCAGTGCTACTGATGAATGAAGGGTTGTGTCCATTCGTGAGAGGACCTGAAAGTGGCTGTGGACTCTGTCAGTGGACAGCGCAGGCTTGGAAGAACGTCGCCTCAGTGCTTTGTTCTTTTGCTCACCGGGTGTGTGCTCCTGGGTTCTTGCTAGAGCAGGAAGCTCCTAGCTGTCAGGAGGCAGAGACAGTGTTTTACTCACTTTGGTGTCCCCGGAACCCAGGAAAGTGCCTGGATCTGGATAACTATTGTTGAATGACTCATTTGTCAAATGTCATAGCAGTGAAGAAAAAAACCCTGCACGTTATGTGTTAGTAAAGGAAAACACGGTTCAGAAGGCAGGACCTTTGCCCAGCGGCAGCCACCTCTGCTGGTCAGGACCGCCAGCATCTGCTGCTCCTGCGGGAAGGACCTGCCCTAAGCAGTCAGCTTTTCTGAGACAGAGAAGACTGAGTGATGTTGATTTAAATAGAAATTACTACTTAGTAATGCATTTTTGTTCCTTAGTGATGACTGAGCAGAAAGATGAACACTTCTTGAATAAATGTGTGTCTTCAAATGCTTGAGAGAACAGGTGATAGCTTGAGCTGATCTTGGAAGGATGAGTAGAGTTTCAGGAGGGTGTAGGGCAGGCAGAAAGGGGGAGGGAGGGTGTTCTAGGAGGAGAGATTAACGTCTGCAAAGGCACAGAGGTGAGAGAAACCCTGCTCATCTCCCATCTGGAGAGAGTCCAGGAAAATCTTTCCCTCTTCATTGATCACTTTTAAGCAGGGAATGCTAAACATGCACAGACTGTGACTTTTAGGACTTCTGGTAAACCTCAGTTGACTTATTTATTGACCTGTTTTGGTAAACTGAAAGTTCCAGTTCCCCACAGGGATGATTCTAAAACCTAGGCAACCATGAGGCCACCAGGGGGAGCCCTTTAAAAAGACAGATTTCCAGCGAATTTACCTGAGAAAGTCTAATTGAGGAAGTCTGGAGAGGAACCTTGGAGGGTGACTCTCCATCCCCCGGAGGGCTTTCTGCTTCCTCAGCTATATACAGGCCCGTTTCTGGCAGGAGTTCAGTGACAGGGTTTGAAATGCTCAGCAGTGAGGTTCCTTGTGGGGGACGGGGTGCCCTCTCCTTGCCCAGCAGGAGATGCTCCAGAGACAGGGAGACTGCAGGTGGGGGCTGCCTGCTCCAGCCACATACAGGTGGGGGCGAGCTGCAATCAGTGTCGGGGGGCCTTGGAAGAAATGGTGGTGAAACGCCCCAGCTGAGAAGGCTGTAGCTGGTCTCAAGTTTCTTGGCCTCAGAACCCATTCACAGTCAAAAACATCATGGAACTGAAGAGCTTTCGTGTGTCTACTAACATTTACCATATCAGAAATTAAAACGTAAGTATAAACGATATTCATTTAGTAATTTATTCTAAAATAAACTCATTGCATACTAACAGAAATAACATTTTTATGAAAAAATAGGTGTATTTTTCAAAGTAAAAAATTAGAAGAATGACATCGTTTTCCATTTTGGAAATCTTCTTGAACGTCTGCGTTAATAGAAGACAGGCAGTCAGTGCAGTGTCACGCGTGGTGTGGCCCCTGGAAAACCGCCCTGTGCCCTCACCAGAGAGTGAGAGTGAGAAAAGCAAAGCATGCCTTAGCATTACGAGGAAAATGATGCTGACCTGGCAGATACCCCAATAGTCTTGGGGTCCCCTCAGGGATGTTCTTTCTTAGGCCACGTAGCAGCCCACCCGCCACTCCCCAGTGCACACACACGTGCACACAAGCACATGAGCATGCACACACACACTGCTTCTCAGGTACCTAGTTTCTGCTGTGGCTCCTCACAATGTCCAATCTGAGACGATCACTACAGTGTCTCATTCTGTGAATTACTCTATTTGAAGCTGACTTTAAATGAACACAAAGAAGGCAGCCAAGTTTTTGTTGAATGAATAAAGGTTATGCACTGTGTACCTTAATCAGCTAAGATTAGACAACTTTGCAGCCAACTATTTAGAATCTGTGATTATTTCCAAGTAGTTAATATTTGGAAGCTAGTATTTCCCATTAAGGACAGCCCTGGGATGTGGTGACGGTCGTGAGCTCTGGGTCCGGAGAGCTCACTCTGAATTCCAGGACTGACAGGAACCACAAGCAGGTGACTTCATCCCGCAGAGCCTCAGTTTCCCCGTCTGTAAAGTGAGAAGAACAGAGTTAAAGGTTCACAGTCCCTGACATTCATTTCCAAAATTCAAGTGCCCTTCGAAACGGACGTTTTCTTTGTAACTCACTGAACAGCCAACCCTGACCTGACTTCATGTGGCAGCGGAAGTTGGCCTGAACGAACCTGGAGCTCTTGTCATCTGTTTTACCTGATGTGGCTATTCCTGGGTCTCGCTGCGGAGGTTGAATGTGTTTGATTACAGTGCTGTCCTGGACCTTGCTTGGTCTGCATATCACGAATGTTGCAGAGTAACCTGTAGGTGCACTCAATCCAAAACACCCTGCCCCAAGGACTCCAGGCGAGAGGGTGAGGGTCAGCGTCACCTTGTCAGGACGACGGGGGCTGCTGTGTCCACGTCACGTCTACAACGCTGCCCCGAACCTGGTGCCATGTCAGGTTTTGTTACATGAGTAGGGTGCTGTTTCCAAATAAGCACAGAGACCATGGAATAGAAAACAGAGCATTATTTTACTGGCATTTCCGCCTCCGTGAAAGATGAGTTTTTGTTTTCCCTCTTAATTTGGTCAAGAAAAAAGAACTGGCAGTGTGCTGTTTCACCGCTTTGTGTCAGGGACAATCGTGACCGTGGTGGAGCCACATTTTTCCTGTTCAGGAAAGTTTGGGAATTGAAGGCCCTTCTGAGGGAGTCGTCCCGTTCGTGTTTACTGAGCGCCCACCTGTGCCTCGCACTGCTGGGCCCTAGGGACGCGTTGGCAGATGAGCCCCACATCACTCACTTCTAGAGGGAGAGAAGCACCTGGCCAGGTGTCCCACCAGATACTCAGCTTTAAAGAATCAGCCCAGAAATGCCCATATTAGGGCGGCCAGATGAAATACAGGACTCACAATTAATTTGAGTTTCAGGTAAACAATAAATAATTCCTCGTAGAATTATGTTAAATATTACATGGGACATACTTATACTGAATGTGATATTTGTTCCATGCAATATTTGGGACATACTTAAAACTAAGTACTGGGGGCTGGCTCCGTGGCCTAGTGGTTAAGTTCGCGTGCTCCGCTGCAGCGGCCCAGGGTTCGGATCCTGGGTGCGGACATGGCACCGCTCGTCAGGCCACGTTGAGGCGGCATCCCACACCCCACAACTAGAAGGACATGCAACTAAGATATACAACTGTGTACAGGGGGGTTTGGGGGAGATAAAGCAGAAAAAGAAAAAAAAAAAGATTGGCAACAGTTGTTAGCCCAGGTGCCAATCTTTAAAAAAAAAAAAAAACTAAGTACTCATTTGTCGATCTGAAATTGACATTTAGCTGGGCATTCTGTATTTTCATTTGCTAAATCTGGCAATCCTACCTCTAATTCTGGGCTATTTTAAGCCACATTGGCAACCCCTGAGGAGGAAATAGATGTTGCACTCATATTGGGTAATTGAGGTTTTTTAAAAAGATGATTTATAGAGGTATGGGCAGGGTGAAGGGAAACTCACTAGGGATCATGAAACACCCAGGCTGGAATCAGTTAGTACCCCTAGGCCCAGAGGGGCAAGAAGAGGGAGAGGAATGGAGAGGGCCACTGAGAGAGTGTGGTCTTCCCAGAGTGCGATGTGTGCCACCAGCACGGACCCGTTATGAAGGAGCTTGTCAAAAACAAAACTTTACTCTGTTCCCACCCAATTTCACTGTCCTTCTGGCATGCGATCCCCAGGCGTGCCCCCTCCCCACCCAGAGGTTGGAAGGCAAGGGGGCCAGTCTGCTGACACACGCCATGCAGGTGCCCCCGTGAGCACAGAGTCATGAACAGTAAATGGGTCTGGAGGCGAGTGGGGAGCAGCCAGCCCACTTCCTGCGTGGCCTTGTAGCAGCACACTTCCTCTGTTAGAGCAATAGTAAGCCAGGCGGAAAGAAGGGAAGGAAGAAAAGAGTGGCAGCCTGACATTTGAAGGTTGAGGGGGAAAAGTAAATCAGCACTACCCATGATTTTAATGGAAAGTAATTTTGCTTCTAGCGGCTAGATTCTTTTTCCTCTTTGGAAGAATTCCCACAGTTTCTTGTATCAAGGGTTAGAACCGGGGCCCCCATGGGCCTCCCATGGTGCCTGTGCTTGCGCAGTCCTGGAGGGGAGCGCCTCCTCAAAGTTCGAGCCCTAGTGCCCCGTGCGGCTCGCCCTAACCCTGCCCTGGCCACACCGTGCCACAAGCAGGCTTGGCCAACCTTCGTCCTCCATGGAGTGGGAGGGCGTGGTCCTGGAGGAGCCCTGGGCCTGGGGCCCTGCCCTGCTCACCACGCTGGTCTCCATTCACACAAGGGAAGGGCTGTGGTGCTCGAACAAACCCGACCAGAGAGCTGTCGTTCTGCTCTTGAAAACGGTTTATGGTATTGTGACTGTAATGAGCCAGCGGTGACGGTGCAATGACAAGGGTGTGGAGCCCCTGCCCACCTCTCGACGTGGACTTCTTCACCAGGGCCCCTCAGATACATGCTGAGGAGCCACTCCGAGAATGGTTCAGACGTACCCCGGGGTGAGGATGAGAATTGACGTGTGCACACTGGCCGTGGCGGATGTAAAGTGCCCTGCAGACCATGGCCCAGGTTAGTCTGTGTTCTTGTCTGTGCTGGGCACGCGGGCTGATGTCCCCCCTCTCTCCTGTCACCGTTACAGTTCCCCAGGCCAGGCCTGCAGCAGACACAGCAGCAGCAGCAGACGGCAGCCCTGGTGCGGCAGCTCCAGAAGCAGCTTTCCAGTAAGTATCCCCCGTCTCCGAACAGGCGGCTCCCCTCCCGGGAAATCAAAAACAGCAAGCCAGCCAGACGCCCGGGGCGGGGGGGGGCCCTCAAAACCTGTGCTGTCTCCCTTGGGACCGTATTCTCTTCAGTTTATCCAGGCTGTTCTCCGTTTGTTTTGTTTGGGTTTGGTTTTGGTTTAAATGCTGCTTTTCCTGGAAAAGCCCTGGTCTTTGGCTTGAGTTCATGAAGATGTTTTCCTATTGCTTCTGTCTGTATCTGGAAATGTGTCTTTTCACTTGGGGGACCCCTGTGGAACTGCGGGTGCCTCTTTATAAAGCCGGAAGGTTCAGAGCACAGCTCAGCTGGTGCCCTCAAGAGCGCTGATGAAGGAGGAGGGGTGGCCCCCCAAAGGTCTCAGATGGAGAGAGGCCGGTCGCTACGGCCTGACTGCACTTACCACCTCGCCGTCCTACCCTCCTGCTAGCCACTCAAGAAATCTGAACCTGTAACAGCACAGGCAGTGTTTCTCCAGGAGCCTTGCCTGTTAGGTCAGTGTGATGTGTTTCCTTCTACCCTGTGCCGCCTCTCCAGAGCGCGTACTAACGGCCCGTTTCATCCGACCTTATCTAGATGCCAGCAGCATGCTCTCAGGAATGGGGCCACCCCTGTGCTGGGGCCACAGGACGGGAGGTTCCTTTAGAAATGGGGGCCAGCCCGCTGTGATGCAGAGAGTAATGGCCTGGCAGTCAGGAGCGCTGCATTCTGGTGCCAGCCCTGCCACCGTTCCCTGGGTCGGGTAGTTTCTCCTCCACGTGGTGAGGAGCGAGGAGCGTGGCTAGCATTTCCTCCTGGGTCTCAGGTTACGTGCCTGAGGGGCTGAGTGAGGAGCAGCCAGTCCTGCAGGCTGTGGCGTGGGTCTCCTGGGATGTCGTGAGGAAAAGGGTCCGTTTCAGGCCGAGGGCAGCTTGATTCTAGTCCTGATTCCCTGCTGGCTGCTGTCTGCGTGGCTTTCCTGGCAGGGGGAACGCTCCTCTTGGACCTCGTGTCTCTGCCAGGGCCTGACCAAGATCTTTTTTTTTTGTTTTCTTCTAATATTTTCCTTATAGCCTCATTAAATTTCAGTTAAATCATGTAAATCAGTCTTCTTTTCCAAGTGCTGTTTCATGAGGATGGTCTGTGAAACAAACGTGTGGCTAAAATTTCATTGTGCTTCATTAATTCCAGAGTTCATATTTTCACATGGCTACAGAGAGAATATAATTTTAAGGCGGAGATGACGTGTTTATATTTTAGGTTTTGCTGGTGTTTAGAAGTAGTCCCTGTGGTTTTTATGTAGTGGCCCCTATTTCGGGAGCACATCTTCTCTTGTTTCCTGCTTCCCGGTGCTCACAGAATGCAGCTTTTCTGTTGGTTTTAAGCCGTCATTTAGGGAGGCCCTTCCTGGCCCAGGCGCTCGACCTTATGTGTGTTAATTCCCTTGATTCCTAGCCCACCCCATGAGAGGAGGGGCTGTGACTGTCCCTGTGTGTAGACGAGGACACGGCTGAGGCAGAGCCCAAGGTTCTTCAGCCGACAGGAAGGGCACGGCTGGGCCTGGAGCTCGCACGGCCTCCCCCAGAGCCCACTTCTGAAGCACGGTGCACACTCTGCTGCCTGATGAGAGCAGTTATGCCACCTCCTTTGTTGAAGAACGGCGTCCATGATGAGCTGCCCAGGGCACAACTCCAGAGGGCTCCTTTTAGATCGTAGCCCATGGCGTGGGCCTCTGGAACTGAATAATCCCCCAGAGTTGTGTAGGCACTAGTAGCGGCTGCTGAGCCTGTATCGTATTCTTGGACCTACTGCCTGCTCTTTATTTTTCCTCTGTTTGTGTGTGCACATGTACCTGTATGCATAGCCACACACTTGAGTCAGCACACGCAGAGCCGCCCTCATACACACATACACTCTTGTCAGTTCTCATGTATCTTACGGCTGTTTGCAGAAAACTGTCCGGTTTCAAGTACTTCTCACCTATTCTGATGTCCGTGTTAACCCTCTGACTGGGAGAGTTAATGAAAGTGTGAGAATTCTCCATGTTTTATTTTCATATGTTGCTGCTGTTGTTTCTTAGTTCAGAGAGAGACTTTGGATGGGCTTATGCTCCTCCTAGGACCTTGTGCTGGCACCTCTGCGGAATGAATTCAGCTGCCATCTTTAGACCCTGCCTCCCAGGGCTCCAGGCAGCGCTGTGCTCGCCGGCCAGCCTGATCCCCGTTCCTGAGGCTGGCTCTGAGAGCAGCGACAACAGGAGTAGCGTCTGTCTGTCTGTGGCCTAACTTGCATCTGCAGTCTCATGTGAATGTATTTTTCTCAATAGGTAACCAGCCACAGCAAGGAGTGGCTCCCTATGGGCACCCTTCACACTTCTGACCCCAGAAGAGGACGAGACGTGAAGTTTGGTGTTTGCACTGAAAAACAGAAAATCAAGTTTAATGCATTAGTCGTCTTTAGAAATGTCCCTTGGTTCTTTTATTTCTTTGAAGTTTTCCTACGTTTTAGGCTTCATTTCATACGAAGGTGTTTCAACAGAAAGTAATGGAGGAGATGGGGTTTGGTGGTGTTGCATTCAACTCTGAAGTAGGTTTAACAATGTGGATCATGAGGGCCTACTCCAGGAAGAGTGTGGTAGCAGACCTTTCGAAATTGGTGCTTTTTTTTTTCAATCTCATAGTTATAGAAAGAATGAATTATGGTGGATTTAACATATTTATGTATTCATTAATGATGAAGATTTATTTTTGCAAACTGTGCCGGACCAAACTACTGATTTGAAAGGCATGTCCGATCTTGACCCGGAAGTGACCCATTTATTCAGCATTCACCTTTGATGGTGAAATGGACATTGATTCGCATTGCTCTCATTTGAAATGTTTGTAATTTCATAAGCACTTTATAAACTTTGTTCTTATTTATGTAGGGTTTTTCTTTGCTTTTGTTGTGGTCAAAAGGTGCTGAAACAGATTGTTGCTTAGTCCTTAAGCTTCTTAGACCAAGAACTTAAACCAGGGCTTCCATGAGAGTCACCCCAAGGTGTGTGGAAGCCTGTTAGAAGTAGCCGCGCTTGAATTTGGTGTCCGTGGCAAGGTCATTGGCCAGAGTCTTTGTGAAGGTAGAACGAGTAAATTTTAAAGGCCCGAGCGAATCACAGTGGAATTGTTCCAATTATTTATTGCCAGATTTGGCAAAAATGACTCTGTCCAGTTTGGGTTCTCCTGAACCTTATGCCAACTGAGAAAAAAAAATCTCGCAGCTGGCCTCAGATTGCACAGCGCTCAACCTTGACACGGTTCCCAGAGAATCTGGCCCCCAAGTCCAGAAGCCTCTGGCTTTCATAAGAGATGTATTTGCTGTTTATTTTGTATGGTAAGTATTTGCTATTTTGAACTTAATTATTAATGTTGGTGTCAGTCTTGGTTGTGTATTGCATATACTGTATTTATAAATTGGTGCAAAAAGCACAAGTAAAGTAAATTATACATCAAATTTATTATAAAGAAATAGTAACTATTTTAACTTTGTTCAAGTATGTGGTAATTTGCTCCTATTAGAGTAAAAAATACAGTAAATTATTATCAGTTTGTGGAACTTAAGAGTATTCCATATAATATTTTTTTAGATTTAGATGCATAAAATTTTGAATGTGAGAATTGCAGGGCATTTTAAAACATATGTGGGGGATATTTTCCCATGTTCTGTGTTAATTCATTTTCTTTTGCCATATGATTTTCCATGTAATGTAGTCAAGCATACTGTGAATAGATTTGTCTATAATGAGCAACCATGTAGAACTCCTTTTTTTAAATGTAGCTAGTACAACTTCAGTAGATCACTTCTTTTGCAAATCATTATATAAATAATTTATATCTTCCTAGGTGAGTTACTCATTGCAAAGTTTGACTCATGCAAACGACCTCAGATACACGTCCGCTTACTTTGCTGTGGCAGCATCCGTGTGAACCGCTTTGTACACTGTGAAACTCTTTCCCTCCAGCCTGCTCATTTCGTGTTTACTCTGGGCTGGAAACGACTTTGCCAAAACATTAAAGACCATCCTTTTCACTAAATTACTATATTCTATCTGCTTTCAGAAGATGAATCTTTACATTTCAGCTGGTTTTGTATGTCAGATTTTTTTCCCTCTTGAGAATCATACTTAGAGTTCATGAAGTTATTTTTCTTCAAAGTAATATATTCATATAAGGACTGCCTTGGCAAAACCACCGAAATGTGAATGTCGTGCCTAGTGAGTCGTGTTCTCTCCTGATTGTTTTCTTTCTTTTCAAGAGTTATTGGCATTTAAAATGCCACTTTTCAGTTTGAGCCATATATTTTTGTAGCTCAATATTGCAAACAGCAGTAATACTGTTTCCAGAATGAGTGTTATAATTGCATAGCATTTATATGCACTTTATATTTTGCAGAAGTTAGTGAAATTAATTTATTAATCATTTTGCACATGAAAGCTGTGGGGTATACTTTTTCTGTTGTCTTTTTCCTTTAGTTGAGGAAGCAAAGTCATGGTAAGGCCCTATAATTTAACGATTCTATGGAAAGTGAGGAAAAACCTAAAGCTGGTTTTCCCCTGTGCATTATAAAGAGAACAACTGGAATTTTTAATCTAGTCCTATCATGTTTCCTCCGACTTAATCCTCTATCCTGAGAGGATTCTTTTTTAGCAAATGCATTAATTCATATTAAGATGATCACAGGGAAAGCCCTATCCTTTGGCAGACCTGGTAATTTGCTCGATGAGATAGAAAGGAAGTCATCATCGGAGAAAATGGAGACCCCAGATACCCTTAAAGATAAGGCTTTGAAGTCAGTGCAGCTCGATGTAAGAAGCCCTAGGCACCCTATTTGCACTGCAGGCTCATTCCTAACGGGGGTTACATTTGTCATTTTATTCACGCCTCTTGGCCCAGAAGTAAGTCCCCCCCTCAGGTGGGGCCAGCTGAAAGTTGGTGTGATGGAAATGATGCAGCGAGCTCCCAGGATGTTTCAGATAGTTAACTGGGAGGGGCTGACCTAGCCATTGGTTTTGTGTGCTGAATTATCCGAGCAAGACCTTTGGCAAGTTCTTCTTCTTTTCTGCTTATTAAAGCTCCTATAATTATTCTTAAATAATAGGTGAATATTCGAGTAGATGCTGGAGAAATTACACTGGAAAATCTTCCCAGCTGCTAGAATTAGAAAAGATCAATCTTAATGTCCCCCAGATTAATTCAGGTTGAATTAAGCATGTAATATAAATAAATTCAGTGAATTAACAAAAAGCATTTTCTGTAGGGTTGACCAAATTAAGTACAGTGAAACTTCATTACATGTATTAGATCTAGATTTTCTCAAACATTTTCCTGCCACATAGAGGATTGTCACAATGAAATAAACGCTCATAAAGCAATGGTTCCTCCTCAGAAAACTCTCCTTGTAAACAGTTCTAAACCCAGGGGTGCCTGAAATAGGTTTTGAAGTTATAAGGAAGTTTCATTGTATTTTTAAAACCTTTTCCATGGGTTTATTTGGACAAAAGGTAATCAACCCCCTTTCCAGACTTTATGATGTGCAGGGATTAAGTTGCTTTTTACACGTGAAAAAGTTAGCCTGCATTGATTTTTAAATGCAGTCACTAAAACATTTTTGTATTCCCCATCAGTGAAAATTGTCAGTGTGCTCAAAATGGTGAATCGTAATCAAAACAGCTCAGTGCTTGTTTTCTGTAGGTTTTAGTAAATTATTTATAAACCAACCACAAAATATTTATACATCGAGATGGCAAATTTACATTGAGACTGCACATTTAATTTTTTTTGTGTCTCTGTCCTCAGCGCCAAGCTTGTAACCTTGGTAGTAGGTGGACACTAGGCACCTGGCAGTGGAGGAAGGGTCCGCTCTAGTGGGCAGCGCGGGTACCTTGGTGTTTGCTAGCTTACGGTGGACAGTCTCCCTTCACCTTCATTGTTATTTGTTGGCAAAATAAAAGTGCCTTAAGTTAAAAAGTTTGTTTTGAGATCCATTAAAGAAATCAGTATCAGTTCATAATGCATTTATTTACAAGTCTTTTTTTTTTTTTTTGCATGTCCATTATAAATTTAATACTGTAAATGTATTCAAATTCATTTACATGCCTATGGCTGCCTTTGATTAAACTTCTTCCAAAAAATAAACTCTGTCCCGATGTTGACTTTGTTCAGTCAATTTTACTTCATGTCAGATCACTTGAATATAAGTTGTTGCGTAATCACTACCAAGTGGATTCTTGGCCGCGCATTTGTAAATCCCAGAATCCGAGGGCTGAGGATTCTGAATGACCAGGGCGCCTCGTGGGTGAAAAGGCCTCATTCCGTGTGTCCTCCCTCTATTGGCCATTGAGAACAGGGAGTGGTCAGGCATCTCCCATGTGATTTCCGGCTTGGGGACCCCCAGGGCAACACAGTGGAGCCGCACGGCCACTCCTGTCCTTGCGAGGATGCTCCTGGGTAAGCGATTGGTGATTCGGGGAGGGAAGGCAACAACCATTACTGGAACAGTGATCAGGGCATGGCCAACACTATTTTGAGCCTTACAAATATAGTTCCCTCTGTCATAAGCTGTTGCTTCTTTGATGACTAAGGTGCCATTTTCATGCAATAGGTATTTTCCATGAATTTGAGGCCTATCTATTACAGATCCACTTGGTACGGTCCATTTGATATTGGGCTTAGGGCTTCCATCAGACACACAGTGCAATGACAGCGATTCTCCACTGATGCAGTACACTGTTCCTAGTGCGTAAGTGAGAATAACTGGCTTCTGGCCAATTTCTAAGATGATCAGTTTCTCAATATAACCAACTTTATTTCTTGCCGCACAGCGATATCTTCCTGCATCGTCCCGCGTTGTTTTATAAATAATAAAAGAACCGTTGCTTGCTATCAGATACTGAGAATTTTGTGGTCCGTTGGGAAATCGTGTGCCATTTGGTAAAATCCAAATTATTTCAGGTGGTGGGTTTCCATCAACAGAGCAATTCAGTGCTGTGGGCTTTCCGAGCTGGGCAACTGTTTTTTCATTAAATGGATTTCTGAACATCGGTCTTCTCAGCATTTCCAGTACTTCTAACTGTACCACCAGCACACTCTCTCCTCCTTCGTTCCGAGCCACACAGATAAAATCGGCTGTATCTGAAAGCCTCACGTTCCTGATTTCCAAGGTTCCATTCCTGTGGACGGTGATTCTACTCCCGTAGTATGGGGCTGTGAGGAAGAGATTGTCCGGCACGATCCACATGATTTTAGGAGATGGCGTCCCTTCGGCTCGGCAGTCAAAGTGTTTTTTGGAATGCCTCACGGCTGTGGCTTTAATGACAGTTTTGTTTATATACAGACCATTGATTAATGGAGGTCTGGAGACAACGTCCAGTTTGTACATTTTGGTGTCATCCCCACTGGGATTTCGGGCCACACACACATACTCTCCAGAATCGAGCAGGTTCACCTTGTTGATGGACAAAGACCCGTTGGCATGAAATGTGAACCTATCCTTAGAGAATGAAATCATGTCATTGGAAGGCAGCAACCAAAATATTTTCGGTTTGGGTTCCCCAATGACCTCACAGTCAAGGACGGCCATGTCTCCAGCCTTGATTCTCGTGCTGGTCTTGTCACCCCGCCTGATCCGTGGGGCAGCTGTTATGACTGTCAGGTGGACCTTCATTTCATCTTTCCCGAGAGTGTTCCAGGCATAGCAAGTATAATCCCCTTCCTCTGCTATGCCAACTTGGTTGAAGTACAAGGTTCCATTGTCGAACAGGGTGTACCTCCTGGCCCTGTGGCCGCTGTCATCAGCTTGCATCGCGCTGTTTATCATCGTTCCATCGGGCAAACTCCAAGAGATCTCGGGCAGTGGCGAGCCAGAAGCCTTGCAGTCGACTTGGAAATCTTTCCCATAGAACACGTGCTTTTTGAAATGTTGCTTGTGGTCGATTCTGGCAGGTTTCAGTCTCAGGCTAACGTGCATCGGTATCAGGTCATCCCCCATCTTGTTTCTTGCCACACACAAGTAGTCACCGCCATCTTTTTCTGTTATTGACCCAATAAACAGGGATCCGTTTGGGTAGACGTGGATTCGGCCGCCCATTCTAGGAGAGAGGACACTGATTTGAGTGTGCAGCTCTTAGCAAGGGGTGGCGGGTGGGGGGTTGTCTTAATTGCACAGGATTAGCTATCAGACATTTCTTAAAACTGTTGCAATGACATTTAAATCAGTACTAGCTTATTGTCTTTTAAGCTATTGGCTGAAAGATGAAATTTAGTGCAAGCTAGTATTTCTCAGATGAACTTCAAATGAATCTCCTTTGCATGCCATTTAAAAAAAAACATTTTAATGATGAGAATGCTAGAACTACCAGTTTCCTAGACACGTAACTTTCTTGACCACTTTACATATGGAATGATCATTTTGTTATATTGTAAAGAACTTTCATACAAATTTACTTGCTCAGAAAAGATGCCAGATTATACTTTTTAAAGAGATATTAGTAACAAAACAATTAGTTATTTGGTTAGAAAATAAGTTCTACTTTGTCATAAAGAGAGAAAATGCCAGTGTGAGACTCCTTAGAGGCTTGCTGTAGCGTCTGTCCTTTGCAGGCAGCTGTAGAGCGACTCTGGTCTCTGCGTTACGTTGAGCTGTGTGCAACACGTCTTCTCTCTGAAGCCACTACATAGCCTGCCATTACCTCATTGGACCACCAGATGGCAGATCTTTCCTGGTGGAAAGACCAGTGGAAATGGAATTGGTGCTAGAAACGCGACAAAGAACACCCAAAGGTGAAAATTTATAGGTATGGCTTTTTTCTAAGCAGGTAGGTAAAGCTGGAGAGAAAAGCATGGACGCCCTTTCATGGCATAACTGCTAACTGAGTCACACAGCCTCAAGTCATTTTTTATTCTCCAGCAAACATATCATAAGAAGAGTGAGAGTGTTGTAGTATGATACTACAAAAGGTGTTGGCGCTCTTTTTTTTTTCCCCCTTTTTTCCAAGTGTGGAAGAAACTTCTGTGGCATGTAAACCATAGTAAAATTATCCTAATGGATTCCCTTAATAAAGGGATGGGAACTGCCAGGCACATTGCAATTCCTTTTTAATCTTTGGGCAGTCCCCCACTATCCAGCTGAAACAAACAGATATTTGGAGAGACTGTAACTGCCCTCAGGTCCCAGGGCTGGTTCTCAAGGCCTACCTTCTTTGCCCTGCCTCACTGCCACCTGCTGTCATTCTTGCCTGATAGTTTCTGAAAGCACTGATTCTCAAACTTAAGTGCACCTTGACGTCACTTGATAAAATAACGCTGATGCCTGGGTCCCATCTCCAGGATTCTGACTTCATCGGCCCAAACTGTGGCCTCGGCATCAGGATTCTTAGTTTTCACATGATTCTCACGTGCAGCCAAGCCTGAGAACTGCTGCTCTGCGTCTCAGGTTTCGGGGCAGACTCTCATCACCTGCGTCCGGATTATGTGGGTGCTAACTTAAGATGCATATCTCCTGGCTGCACTCATCAGAGCTTCTGATCCAATAGATCTGGCCAGGATCTGGGAACCCAGTGTTGCAACAAACTTCCCAGGTGACTCTTAAGAAAAATTAAGTTTGAAAACCGGTCCCAAATTTCAGGGTGCACCAAAACCACCAGGAGGGCTTGTAAGAACACAGATTCCAATTCAAGTTCTCAGGCAAAGCTAATGCTACTGGTAGAGGGATTACTCTTTGAAAACCGTTGATTTAGAGTGGCCTTCCCCCACCCGCAAATCTGATGCATCTGGATGTTGTAATACATAGAAAGAGACAGAATTGTAGCTGCTGCTTTTTATAAACTGATATTTTTAAGAGAGAGCATTTACTTTTAAAACTAGAAGTTTCTCCTGAGTAAAAGAAATGGGATTTTCTATAAAGATTAATACGATGACAGGCATCCGCAGTCTTTCTAAAGAAATGCTTCTCAGGCTTTACTGTGCCTGTGGTTCTGAGGATCTTTTAAAGTGCAGGTTCTGGGTCAGCTGGTCAAGGGTGGAGCCTGAGGTTCTGCTCTTGCAACAAGCTCCCAGGTCATGATGGCCAAAGTTCCAAAGGAGACAAAGCACAATTCTGTGCTGACACGGGGTCACATATGTTGAAAGTGACGGAGATAGACTATAGTGCTGTGAGTCTGCTGTGTTCCATACGTCCCTTCCCAAAACAAAATACAAACAGCCTACCTAATTTATTTCTTTGCTATTTAATTTTGAAGGATTTCTTGGAATACCTGGTGAAGATTCACGCTGAGATGCTAATTGTTTTAGAACACTCTCTAGACTTCCTTTGGATTAACTTTGTAAAACCTTCTCTTACATTTCTTCATACCTCCTGATAAAAGATCTCCATTTTCTAAAATTGACTTAACTCCCAGTAAATGGTTGGGCCTTGTCTTTACAACCTAAACTTTGAACTTTATCTGCTATTCCTCTCGCAAGTATAACCCCTTCTACACTTCTTGCATTGGTTTCTGCAGGGATAGTGAAACTGTATTCAAAATGACACAGAATAAGGAGCAGTCTCTGGGTGAGTGAGGATCATTCCCATGTGCTGTGGAATTTATTTTAAATGCATTAATTTCAGAAAAGAGAACTGGCATTCAACATTAATGAAATGCTTCTGATTACTTGAAGGCAAAGAAAAATGAGACATGCTGATATTATAATATTAAATGCAAAAACTGATAAAGCATTGAAAATATTTGATGCCATAAAGCATCATATAGTAGATAACAAACATCAACATGGGGTGTATAAAGTTTACATTTCATAACTCAGCATTTTTTCATTTTAAGTCTAAACTAATTTCAATTCAACATTTGGTCAGGGCATTTTGATGACTTGTTAATTGAAAAACTTGAAAATTAACATTTACTTTTGAATTAAAGATCACAAGTTAAATTCATTAGCTACATTCAATACCAACTTCTAGTGTGACACTAGAAAAAAGTCTGTTCTTCAACTTCTAAGCATGAGAATAAATTCAAATCTATTCTGTATAATTTTTCCCGCATGGATATTTTCTATTAATAAATAAACATATAAGATGGAAATGCTCATTCCCATCTTTTTCTGTCGTATTATGGAAAATCATGGCATAAAGTCATGTAAATGTAGCTCTTACAAGCTATAATTATTGCTTTTCAAAGATAAGATTTAATCTATACAGAAAACCAGACAAAAATGAATACTAGTATTCCTGAAACAGCATATTAGGGAAAATATGTATGTGTATATATGTGTCTGACAATATGTGACAGTATGTCAATGAATATGAGTATTCAGGAGGTCCTGAATACATGTCACTTTAAGGTCTTAATGTTGTGACTTTCATAAAGTGCTTTGCAGTTTTAGAATAGAAAAAATTAAGTACAAATATACTAGAATTTAAATGTTTCATAGGAGATGCTGAAGAGTGAAATAATGGAGTGTGTCTCTCCAGGACCTTGATCGCATTACAAAATTCCCTCCTTCTTTGGATAGAGAGATTATGAATACATTTACACAGCTACTCTTTGAAAACTGTCACGAGTATGGAAGCAAATGAGATTTTTATTCTGCTTTTAGATGTAAACTCAATAAGTTGGCCCTTAGAGTTAGGCATGTAAGAAGCTTGGTTTTTATATAATTTATTATTTTACGTTAATCTCAAAAGGATTAGGTCTCTGGAGGGAGTTGGTTTTGTGTGCAAACTGCTGTAGCCTCACCGTATCACTTTTCATTTCAGAAGTTGTACAGCTAAACAGATAAAGAAGGTCATCTCAACACAGAGGTGTGGCTTACCTGTGCCATTGGTCAACGATGGCCTTGGATGGTAGCCTCCAGATTATTTTGGGTTTGGGTTTCCCAATGGCTGAGCAGTTCAGGAGTAATTTGTCTCCAAAATTCACCTCAGTCCATTTCTGGGATGCAAATTCTATTCTGGGGATGGTCTCTTGCTCTTCCACTGTAAGAATTACCACCCTTCTCTCTGAACCAGTGGAGCTGGTAGCAATGCATTCATAAGTGCCTCTGTCAGAAGAGGCTATGTTTCTTATATACAGAGTCCCATTTGAAAATAAGAACAACCTGGAATTGACCAACTGTAGTGGTTTCACTTCAGTGCCATCAGAGAGGACCCAGTGAACACTGGGCTGAGGAGTTCCCTTGGCAGTACAAGGCAGCTTCAAACTTTCACCCCACATCCCTGCAATGACTTGCCTCTTCTGCTCCAGAATAACAGGTGGGGCTGCAATGACTTGTATTTTAACCAGCAGTGAGTCCTGGCCAGCTGAGTTGCTGGCCAGGCATTTGTAAAAGCCCCGGTCATAAATGCTGAGATTGTGGATGACCAACGTTCCATCAGATGTCACCAGGGCCTGCCCATTCCCCTCAGATGATTCTGAGACCACTGTTTGGTTTGCGAGAACCCAGGAAACCGTGGGGCTTGGTCTACCTTCAGCTCTGCACGTCAGTTCCACAGTGCTCCCGGAATGGACTGTGATCTCTTTGGTACGTCTCTCCAGGATCCTGGGGGGATAGGAAACCACGGACAAGGTGACATGAAGGCGGTCTGTGCCAAACGGATTGGATGCCGAGCACAGGTACTGTCCACGGTCCTGAATCTCCACTCTCTGTATAGACAGGGTGCCATTGGGGAGCACCTGGAACTTGCTGCTCTGTTTCCTTGCAGACAAATCAAGTCCTGATAAGAAGAAAGAAATTTATAGCCATAGGTCATCAAAGTTTAAACAGGAAATATAAATGGTTCAAGTGGAAGTCTCGAGGAAAGCTGTCTTTGTGTTAGGCTACTGAGAGCAAAATTATTTAAAATTAAAATTAGACACCCAGTCTTCAGATTGCTAAAATTATTCCTGGAATTTTTTTATTCCCATAATTTTAATCTAAAAGCCAGATGGTTCAACACAATGAATCACTATTCTCTCTTTTTCAAATCATTTTTCTTTGGATCTGTTTTCAAAGCATTTCAAAAAATGAGCTTAATTAACATGTCTTAAAACCTAATGAGCAAAAACAACATGCAGCAAATGTCAAATGAGAACATTAATAGTTTCTGTATCCTGGAGAAATCTGAAACTGGTGTTGATTCTTTGGATGTGGAACCCTGCGACATAACAGAATCTTGTTCCTGTTTGATAACTAAGGAAGACCAAGTGTAAAGAAACAGCTCGAAATACCTGGTGAGGCTCTGGTCCAGCGGATCGTGGGCGGGGGATTTCCAACAGCCTCACAAGGAAGAAAGGCATCGGAGTTAGCCGGAACAGTAAAACTTGCTGCTTTTCCACCAACTATTCTGGGCCTTTCAAACATATTCCTAGATAAAGAATCGAAGGGATGACGTTCAGAAGTTGTTATTTTTTGAACTGGGGTCTTATCAAAGTCTCTTTCCTCTGCAGTCTTCTGTATGTCCCAATTGGAAGCATGCGTGGTGGCCGCTGGGAAGCCTGGAGCGGGGAACATGCTCACTGCTGGCTGTTTGCCCTTTTCAGGAATTTCTGGGTGTGACTTGTGCCAAACATGGTTTTCTGACCAGGGAGAGGGCGTCAATTTAGAATTCTGTGATTTAACTGTTACTGGTGCGGGCACAGGAGTAGAATGTAACAGATCAGAGTAGACAACGTGGGTGGTTCCAGTTGTGAACCTGGCATTTGGGTGAACTTCGGGTGATGTTGCAACCTCTGCTGCTATTTGCTGTGGATCAGCATTGTGCCTTGAGGAGCCATTTGGCTGGGCTATTTTATTTGTCATCATCCTGGAAACCGGAGTTGCCGTGTTGTCAGTCACTGCGTTTTGATTACTCAAGGCGGGGGAGGTGGGAATTGGCAGGGGACTGGCACTGCTGCTCAGGAGCAGGGACGTGGTGGAGAGCCCACTGATTGTGCTCCTGGTCTTGGTCCACTGGTGCAGTTTGCTGGACACAGTGGTTTCAGAAGCACCTGTGCTCTTCAAAGTCAGATTAAGTGTTCTTGGATGAAGACCAGTTGTTCTTAAAGTTCCTTTTGTGTTTTCCAGTGGGGGGTGAGTGAAAGCAGAGGCATCAGGCTCGGTTGAAGTTTCAGCTGCGGTTAGAACAGGAGGCGTCACGGCAGCAGATGTGGTAAAGCCAGTACTCTGGCCGGGAGAGGGCTTTGGGTCATCCCCGTTCTGCTCAGGCTCCTTTTCACTTTGTACTTTCTGTGTCCTAAGTCTGGCTATTTGGGTTTTACTGACAATGATAGACACAGGAGCAGTAGGAGTTGTCAGCATGGCTGTTTGCATTGATATGAAATCTGTACTTGGCTCCTTGCTTGAGATTCTGGGAAGCGTAGGGTAAAGGGGTGGGAAGGGTGGCTCCTTTGGTGTTGGGGGCCTTACAAGATGGTGTGTCTCGGTGGTATTGTGGTGAGTTGTAGCTGATGCTACAGATGGAATTTGCATCACATTTGCTGAGAGTGTTGTGAAATGGAAGGGGGAAACTTTATCTGTGAGTAGAGCAGGAGATTTTTTAGGAAGCACCATGGCCGTGCTTTTTTGTGAACCAAATTTATGCTGATTCTTGAACCTCTCTTTTTGGATGTGGTTATTTGCAAAGATCTGATGCCAGGGAATTTTCCTTCTCGAAAATCTTGTAATGGCTATAGTAGGAGGCATAGATGGCTTGGTGGTGGGGCCTGGAAGTGGAGATACAATCACTGAATCTCTTTTAGCTTCACTGATGTTAGGCACGCTTGGGGAACCAATATTTATTATGTGAGTTCTTTCCATAGATGTGGACACAGGGGCATGAGTCATGACTGCACCAGTTGGAGCCACTTGGGTACTTCCAGCACTGAAGTATTTCATTGTGGGTGTTGTTTTCTCAATATCTACATGTGGTTTGTTCTCAGATAGTAACGACGGATTGTAAACTAGAGTTGTAGACTCTTCTGCTGCAACTCTGGCAATTTCAGCTTTGGGGAGGGTGATGGGGGCAGAACTTGGAGAAGACAATGCTGTTGTAGCAGCAGTGGTACGCCTTCCTCCGGGAGAACAGGATGGGCACAGCACATTGAGCTCTGGGGCTGGAAAGGCAGTGGTACTTTCTTCGGGAGAACCTCGGAATGTGGGCCTCCCCAAGCCGTATCTATGCTGTCGGAGAACTGGAGCTCTATATGGGCTGATAATTCGCCCCCTGCCCCAAATTTTCCTCCGTCTTCCAAAGCGTCTGGGCAGTGGGATGTTAGTTGTGCTATTTCTAGGAATCTGTAACTGAGAATGAGCAGCAATGTGTGGGCCTGAAGGGAGCTTGGAGGTGCTAAGAGCAACGTGGGAGTAGAAGTGATTGCTCCTGGGTTCACTGCCTCCTGTTACAGATGTCTGATGACTTTTGGTGGCGTTTACTGACCCTAAGAATATATCAGGTTTGCCGTGAGCACTACTGAGCATTTTGATATGGACATCTTTGATCACAGTCCCCATTGTTATTGGGGGAGCACTTTGCAAATGCTCTCTTCTCCCCATGTTGTCAGCATCCTGAAATTGAGTTGCTTCCGGTAGTAGAGGAAAGATGGTAGGTAAATTTTGGCTGGTTGCATTTTGCATTTTGCTCACTGTGGTTGGGTTTATATTGTTTGACATGGGTATGGTTTTAACAGTAGTAGATAGTTTGAAACCTATTGGTTTTTCAGGTGGTAGTATTTGTGGACTCACAATTGGGGAGACTTCAGTGCCAGCAGCTATATTTGTCACAGGGCTAGCAGATGTTTTTCTGGAATTAGCAGTCACTGTCCTTACTAGAACACTGGGAGCCTTAGTTGCCAGGACCACCAATTCCTCATCTGGAGGGAGCATGCCTGAAGAGTCACCTTCCTCAGCAGGCATTTTCAGGAGCTGAGTGACCAGTGGAGGTGGTCTTGCTGTGGTATTTTCTCGCTTCTCTGGCATAGTATTCTTTTTGGCTTTCTCCAAAAGTGCTGCCCAGTGTTGTGGGTCAATTCTCCGAGCAGAGGGAGGGAACTGCCTCCTATGCTCCCTAAAACGTCCATTTGTTGAATCTCCACGCCGCCGGTGTGTTAACTCCCGATAGTTGTGCTTCTTACTTGTGCTCCAGACTTGTTTTCCAGCCTCAGCTCCCATTGGAACAGATGTAGGGAGCTGCGCACCTGGCGAGTCCTTAAGATGAGCAATTGGATTGGGCTCGTCGAGTCCAGATCCATCTGTCTCTACATTGTGCTCCACTGGCCTTTGCCCTTTTGTTTTGACTGAAACTCGGTTAATCAAAAAATCAACCCCTGATGGGTTGGCTGCTACACAGCGATAATAACCCTGGTCTTTTTGGGTGACCTGTAATACTCTTAGTGTGCCGTTGTTAAGAATTTGCTTGTCTTTTGAGGACTGATAGAGAACAGTGTTTCCTGGAAGAACCCAGCTAACAGAGGCATCTGGGATGCCAGTAGAATGGCATGGAAGGTCAAGCGTTTCACCACTGAAAACGGTATGATGAGCCCCATTCTCGTGTTGGGCTTCTACGTGGGACTCTACCACGGTAACCCGGTAGGTGAGAATATCCGCGTCATCGTAGTTGGTGCTTATGCAGTGGTATATGCCTGAGTCAAAACTATCAGCCATCTGGAGTTCCAGTTTTCCACTTTTGTCTATTAGGATTCGTCCATCTTCACTAACATAAGGGGCCCTCACTTTACTCCCATCAGCTAGAAGCCACTCCAGATGTGGGGTGGGGTCTCCTTGGCCTGGGCAGTCTAGGTTAACAGTCCCACCAACCAAAACAGTGCGTTCCAGCTGAGTATTGTTATCCCTGGAAATCATGGTCCATCTGTATGTCACTGGCCTCATCTCTGCCCTGGGTAAAGTGACTTGAGCATCACTGGAGTACTGGATCTGCAATGTACTGAGTGTGGTGGCGCTTCTGTTTAGCTGCAAGAAAATTTGGTCTTGCATTAACCAAGGGGGATCTGCTCTGAGATCAGCCTCTATGCTGGTGAAGATGTCTTCAGGCTTAGGAGCCACCTGTTTATATTTGTAGCAGAGTTGTGGTGTTTCACTGGGACAGTGGCTCCTTTCTAGTATCAGGGGAGAGTCACTGTACAAAGCCAGAACTTGCCACACTGGCTGAATGTGACTGTAATCAATGTTACATACCAGAAATGTTGAAAATGATGTATTTAGCGTGATGTAGTCATTTTCCTCAGTGAATGCAATGGATGATGTCCTTGAGGGCTTTTGGATGCTGCAGACCATGTTAGCTTCATTTCCAGATTGGTCTGTCATATTCAAAGTGAGGGAGCCGAAAGGTGCCATGAAATCTTGGGGAGAGATGGACACAGAACCGCTGTCTTCCAGAATAGCCAGGCTCTTCAGTTTCAGGGATGGGTCAATGGTTGGCTTGGTGCACAGGAAAGCTGCAGCTGCAGCCACAGCCAAGGGCTTGCCTTGAGAGGTCCTGGGGTTCATGCAAAGTGGACACTGCTGAGGACTGGAGGGACTTCTGTCCTTTTTGCATTTTATTATATCTAGGAAAAATGACAACTGGATTATTGCCGGTTGTAGCCTCTTTATGAATTAACATTTGTACATTTTGAAGAAAGAGCTTTTGCTAGAATTTGAATAATAATTGGAAATTTTAGTGTCTAGTGGAAAGTTTCCTACTTTTTTTTGTCTCTGGGTTGATTCCTAACAAAGATATTGTCTATAGACCCTGCCATGATATTATATCGATAGCCACAAAGGTTTTGTCTGTCTTGTTCACTGCTGTATTTTAGATGCTTAGAAAGTGCCTGATACATATTTGGTACTCAGTAAATATTAGTTGAATGAATGTTTCCTCATCTAGGGAAACAAATGATATGCTTATGTTTCTCACTTTTTATTAACAGTTTAATTCTATCTCTTCATTTTAATGTTTTGTTTGTTTGTTTTTGATGAGGAAGACTGGCCCTGAGCTACCATCTGTTTCCAATCTTCCTCTTTTTGCTTGAGGAAGACTGTTACAGAGCTGACATCTTTGCCAATCTCCCTCTTTTTTGTTGTTGTTGTTGTTGAGGAAGATTAGTCCTGAGCTAACATCTGCCGCCAATCCCTATCTTTTTGCTGAGGAAGACTGGCCCTGAGCTAACATCCATGCCCATCTTTCTCTACTTTATATGTGGGACACCTACCACAGCATGGCTTAACAAGTGGCGCCATGTCTCCACCTGGGATCTGAACTGGCAAACCCCAGGCCACCAAAGCGGAATGTACGAACTTAACTGCTGTGCCACTGGGCTGGCCCCCGCCTCTATTTTTTGTATGTGGGATGCTGCCACAGCATGGCTTGATGAGTGGTGCATATGTCCACACTTGGGATCCAAACCTGCGAACCCCAGGCTGCCGAAGCAGCGTGAGTGAACGTAACCACTATACCACAATGCCAGCCCCATCATTTTAATGTTTTAAGAGTCACAGAACTTCACTGTCCTTTAAAAGACAACCTGTTTGATAAATTATCACTTGTAAGTCCTTGGATGTCATTAAAAATCTAAGTTTCTTTCCATTATCCAAAAGAACAATGACTGAATTACAAGGAATATTGGCCAGTCTAGCTTAGTCACAGTAGGAATGGAGAGGAACAGATGAATGCAGGAGATGATGAAGCAGGTAGAGCCCATCAGTAAAAGGCGGGGATTTGGTCGAACATGGAGGATGATCGAGAGGAAGAGGGCAGGAAGACACAGGTGTGGGACTTTGGTAACTGGAGTGGTTGAGGTAGACGTGCTGGAGGGGGACCAGGTTTAATGGGGAGGGAGAACCTGTGCCTGGGCAATGGGGCAGCCCGTTAAAGGTCTGGCATTCTGGAGAAATCTGAAGGCTGCAAGTCTTATAGCACTAGGACCAGCCTAAGCCTTTCCAGATCATAGATGCCTCCTCTTTCAGGTCTTCAGATATCACAGACCAGGTCATTTAGAAATACCGCTCTGGCGAGCCTATTCAAAAAGGCAGGTCACTGAAATGCTTGGTAAGAGGTATAGAGTTTTATCTTACACAAAATGCAGCCAGGAACTTCTGTGCTGTTCCATGAGGCAGCTCCCACGTCATGCATCGGGCACAGCATTTAAAAGAAGCAGTGTACTTCTTAGACCTCATTTGCCAGACTGGCTGGACAGGCTCATATCACCTTCCCACGTGTGCACAATTCCTGTCAAAGGCTTGAGAAATTCCCTCTGACCGAGGACTCCAAGCCTTTCAGTGTGTACGTCAGTGTGCCAGGTAATGCCACAGCTGTCTGGCTACCCAGGCTTCTTCAGCAAATTTTAAAGTCTAACCCTATGCAGAGGGGGCAGCTGGCAAGCCGGAAAACCTCTGCACACTCATAAGAGGCTCTTCTTAACCCCACTTACCAACCGGACGTGACTCTTTACCGACTATCAGTGCCCTGGGCTCAGACCTTGCTATAGCAGAGAGCATGGCAGACTTTCACAGAATTATGCTCACCTCTGGGTATGCTTCTCATTGCTATCACATGGACCAGAGTTAGCAGGCCCCATACACTGGGTATTTGACCTCAGATGCAAATCTGATCATGTCACTTCCATTCCCTCCGTCACACTAGGTTCCACTCCCACAGAAACGCTTTCCATTCCTCAGCCCTGCCATGCCCTGTCAGGCTCTGATAGGCTGTTCCTTCTGCTTCTCATACACTTGCTGTCTGAGACGCCCTCTTCCATCACTGCCTAACCACTTACATCCTTTGGGACCAGCTGGAAGAGCCCCGCTCCTGGGTGGGCTCCCTGCTTTATGTTCTCCTAGAACCTTCCACTTCTCCTATTGTACCCCTCATCACCCACTATTAGAACGACTTATCCAGTTGCCTGTCTTCCGACAAGACTATAAGCTCTGTACTTGTTCATCTATGTGTCCCCAGCCCTGGCCAGTGGATGCTCAGGAAAGACTGGAGGGAGGAAGGCCTAAGCCTAAGACCATATTTCCTCCACATTTTAACTTATAAGTTGCGATGTGTCTTACAATTGAAGGTGTTTTCAGTGGCAGCTGACCAGCTGGCATTCTTGGTATAGCTACCACTGCCTACACACACACACATACTGTCCCAGCTATTTATATTGTTTTCTCTTCAACTGAGTTCATGCATGTTGGTCCTAGATATATTAAGTCTGTCATTTAAAATATTTTTATGAAGATGATACTATGCTTTGGCATTAAAACAAGTTGTTAAACTTAATATTTGTGAATCAAATGTTTGCCGGAGAAAGGGCAACAAATCCATGTTTCATAGAAAAGCAACAGCAAGAGCTTTGTGGAACCTAAGAATGGAAGATACCCCAAATGGCTGACGCTGTGTTACATTTGAGTACTGAGGTAGGTACAAAAGGACTGCCTGTCACAGGCCACGTGAGGCAACTAGAGGCATGAGAAACTGTCAGAACTCTTGGAATAGATGAAAAAATTTCAAAGCAGGGCTGGCCCGGTGGTGTATTTGTTGGGTTCACATGCTCCACTTCAGCAACCCGGGGTTCACGAGTTTGAATCCTGAGCACAGACCGACACACTGCTTGTCAAGCCATGCTGTGCTGGCATCCCATATACAAAACGGAGGAAGATTGGCATAGCTGTTAGCTCAGGGCCAATCTTCCTCACCAAAAATAAATAAAGAAAGAAAAATTCAAAGCAGAAGTTGATGTGACTGATTCATGAGTCTCATAGGATTATCATTAAGGCACCTCAGTCAAAGGAGAACACTTGATTATTTGGACATGATGGAAAGATGATAGGCCTAATAGGTTTGGCTAATTCTTTTATATACACACACAATTTTGGGACATGTTAAAACCATATGTGGGTGGTCAACTCATTTGTATTCACTGTCAAAATGGCTAATTAATTGATAAAAATTTAGTTTAACGAAAATTATTAAGTACCTACTATGTCCTAGGCACATTCTGGGACTAGGATAGATAAACTAGAGATTGGAAAGGCAACAGACAGCTAATACTAAGAAATGTAATAAAATGTTATCCTTTCAAGAACGGAAGTGCAGCAAACCAGAAGTGGTAATAAAAGGTCTGGACTTTTGCTTTTCTGCTTCTCTACTTTCGAGCTGTGTGACCTGGGTAGCAATGAAAATAATGTAACTTCTCATTAACTGAATGGATCTTGCCCTCTTCGTGGCAAATTCTACTTCCCCATCAAAGCACATGTCCCACTCTGCTTGCTCCTCTGTAACCACCAGAAGCGGGGGAGGAGCAGAGACAGAGCTCTTGGTATTTCCATCACTGAGCACAGGGCCTTGAATAGAGCTCCAAAAACTAGGTATTGACTGGGTGACTGAAAGGAAGAGAAGAGGGGGAAGGGTTTTTATGGTTCATGATAAGTAGGGAAGAGTAACATAAAGGTAAACATTTATTTCCCAATTTTGCCAAAAGCCCAGAGTGATGATTGGATGGTTGACCTGAAACAATGAACGATGAATTCACTGACAAATTAAGAGAATTCATTACCCCTCAGTTGTCCTTTAGACTTCATCTCCTTTCTGGCTAAATTAGCTTGGCCTCCCCACTTACTGAAAAAATACCTCGAGGCAGCTTTCCTCCGTTTAATTAGGACAAAGAAATAAACAGTCTAGATACCTGGCTTCTCCCGTATCCAGTCAGGCAACCATTTTAAATGACAGTCGCAGGTCCAGGGGTTTCCGTGAAGATAAAGGCTTTCCAGCTCAGGCATATAGGAGACCATCTCTTGAGGGAGGGAGCTGAGAAAGTTATCAGACAAGTATAGGTACTTAATGAAAGAGGTTTTAAATATCCGGAGGTAGCGCAAGGAGACAAATGTATCTGGATGGAGCTTGGTGAGCTGATTTCCTTCCAAGTGCACCAGTCGGAGAGAGGTGAGTCCGTAAAAAACCTCTGGGTTTATAAACTCAATGTTGTTGTGGTCCATATGCAACCGTGTCAAGCTCCTGAGGCCATAAAAAGTATCCTTCTGCAGCTTGCGCACTTTGTTATAGCTCATTTTTAAGACCTAAGAATCAAAAGAGCACATTTTTTTGTCAAAGGAATTATCATAAAAGGGAAAGCGTATCAATAATAAAACATATGTGGAGATTAATCGAAGGCAATGTGTGTACCTTGTTTGGATCCTAACTCAAACAGATTCGTTGCAAATTAAACATGAGAATATCAGGGAAATTAGAACACTCATGAACATTTGATATTAAGGAATCACTGCTAAAATTTTTAAGATATAATAACGATATTGTGGTTATTTTTTAAAGAGAGTCCTTAACTTTGAGATATGTATTGAAGCACTTATGGATGAGACATTACGATAGCTTAGATTTGTATCAAAATAATGTAATAAAGTGGAAAAGTAATGAGTGGAGGGACAGATGGAACAAGATCTGTCATGTGTGGATAACTATTGAAGCTGGGTTATGCTACATTGGGGCTGATTATATTGTTCTACTTTTGAATATGGTTGAAAATTTCCGTAATAAGATTTTTAAAAAACATTTTGATATTTTAAGTAAATTTAAGATTTCTTGAACCTGAATTTTTCATAAGAAATATACTGATTTTATTTTTCACATTTATAATGGCTTATTGAGATATAATTCACATGCCATAAGATTCACCTTATTACATTATACACTGCAGGGGCTTTTAGTAGATTCAAAGAGTTGTGCAAACATCTCTATTATCTAATTTTAGAAAATTTTCATCATCCCAAAATAAAAACTGATACCCATTAGCAGTCATTTTTCCCCTCCTTCTAGCCTTAGAAAATCACTAATTTACTTTGTTTCTATGGATTTTCTTATTCTTGACATTTACAACAAATAGAATTATACAATATGTGGCCTTTTGTGTCTAGCTTTTTTCAATTAGCCTAATATTTTCAAGACCCATCCCTGTTGTAGCATGTATCAGTCCTTCATTCCTTTTTATTGCCAAATACTATCTCATTGTACACATGTAACATATTTTGTTTATTCACTTATCAGTTGGACATTTGGGCTGTTTTCCACTTTTTGGCTTTTATGAGTAATACAATTTTAATTGATCTTGAATTGAAATTAATTTTTTTCCATGAGGAAGATTGGCCCTGAGCTAACATCCACTGCCAATCTTCCTCTTTTCTTGCTTGAAGAAGATTAGCCCTGAGTCAACATCTGTTGCCAGTCTTCCTCTGTTTTGTATGTTGAGTCACGACCACAGCATGGCTGATGAGTGGTGTAGTTCCACACCTGGGATCTGAACCTGCAAACCTGGGCTGCCAGAGTGGGGCACAGCAAATTTAACCACTATACCACTGGGCTGGCCCTAAAATCATTTTTTAATATTTCAATAGTATGTAGGTATTCCCCAGTTACTAATTGAATATACTCTGTCTCCGAAAAAGAAAAGAAAAATAAATGCTAATAAAAATAATAATTTCTCATTGTATTTTCCTGACTGGGACCTAATCCATCATCTCTGTTAGGAATGCTTTTCTGGAATGCCAAGTTCCCTAATAGACAGAGAAAAATTAAATTGGCAACAAAGAAGAGCTTTGCCCCATGTATTACCTGGAGGTAACAATTGCAAACTCAGTGTTCCTCAGTCTCTATTGAAAACCTGGTCCAGAAAGTAGATGTGTGTAGAGAGTTGCGTGAAGGATATGTATTCCATCTAATTCTCTCAGGACGTGCATTCCGCATAAAGCCCGATTAAGCCAGATAGCAATCATGTACCTAGACGGCTTCTCTCCCTTTACACAGCACTGAAGTGATGTCAGAGGCTCTGTGCACACCGGCGTTTCATCTTTTATACGGATATGACCGACAACTTATTATACTGCGTTTATTTTTTTTATTTTTTTTTTTTAAAGATTTTATTTTTTCCTTTTTTCTCCCCAAAGCCCTCCGGTACATAGTTGTGTATTCTTCGTTGTGGGTCCTTCCAGTTGTGGCATGTGGGACGCTGCCTCAGCGTGGCCTGATGAGCAATGCCATGTCCGCGCCCAGGATTCGAACCAACGAAACACCGGGCCGCCTGCAGCGGAGCGCGCGAACTTAACCACTCGGCCACGGGGCCAGCCCCTGCGTTTATTTTATAAGGAGATTTGGGAGACATTTCCTTCTGATTTAAAGTCAGATGTGGTTGTGCTTTTCCTGAAGGGTTGTTTTGTTTTTTATTTATTAAACATTAATAGACATCGTGAATTGTGAGTTCACTTCCTGACAGCCTCTGGGCCCGCGTACAGTGGATGCGCAGATTTCATGTGTTCATTTCCCTGTACACTGTGTTCCGGCCCCTAGATTTGTCTTACCTTTGACTTCCTCACTTACTGGAGTAATAATTCTTACCATACTGGATGTGTTCCTGGAAGTCCCCATAATTTAAAAAAAAATTTTGAACAAGGCAGGGCATAAATAAGTAAATAAAGTAAAACTAAGACAAGTATATTGCTGTATAGAAAGCAAACTTCTAAGATAGCAATTATTTTTAGGAACCACATTCAATTCCCAGAAGGACATGACTAGGAGTAGCCTTTCAGGATTAAATTTAAAGGGTTAGTAATCCTTGGCTATTGATTTTTTTTTCTCTTAGTCTGAGGTATGAGAAAACTAGCCTTGGAATTTTCTTATTATTCTAATTTCCACTTACTGTTGCATTTAAAGAGAAAACAATTCTCTGACATTCTCCCTCACTGTCTGCTTCAGATTTACAGTGTTGATGTTTGGCTTCTGTAGACGGGCCGCTTTGGGTGGTAGATCTCACCTCGTGACCCCATCCCTCCCCACGGCGGTCTCACCTGCAAGGCCTGCAAATCCGAGAAGGTCTTAGCGGGGATTGTGTGGATGCCATTGCTGTGAAGCAAGAGTAACTCCAGTTTGTTCAGGCCAGAAAAATCCGTTTCCGTCAATCTAACCAAGCTGTTGTACCTGAAATAAAAATGTCATTCTAGGCGTAAGTAACTGTCGACTGAAGCTCACATCTCCAAGCGAAAACCAACAAACACACACAAGACCCTGGGCCTCCCTGTTTTTCATTTGTGCCCTAAGGAGAGGACCCAGTGCTCGAAGTGCTGTTAAAATTCATCAGATGCCACAGAAGTTCTGCCCTCTACCCCGGGCTTGTAGTCTCCGTTACAATCGCCGATTCTCATCCCTGGAACGTGCTGCTTCTTCTCATTTTCAAACCTTTCTGTATATTCTTTTCCTTCAGGTTGCAATGCCCTTGACTCCACTCCTCTCGATTCGTGAGCACTATTAAGACTCAGCCCATTCTTTGAAGACTTGGCCCCTCTCTCCCAGGTGGAATTCATCACTATAAAGTAGTGGTTAAGAAGCCATAGTAAGCACACAATTAACGTTAACTATTATTCGTGATTGCTTTCAAGGCACCTTATATGCTCTAGTATGGTTCTTACTAAGTTGTCCTGACTGTACATCTGTCTGCTCCCTTTCACTATAGCTTCCAGAAGTGAATAATATATCTTGTTCATCATGGTATCCCTGGTACCATCCATTGTGTTTGGCACAGAGTAGGTGCTCACTAACGTCCAATAAACGATAAGTCCAACTGCACTTGTGTTTACACACATGCAAACACAGTTTGTCATGAACCTTTAAAATATAGTTGCTTTTGGCAGATTTAATTAGGAATGCATTTTAAAAAGCATTTTAAACAAGGCAGGTTGTATGGAAAAAATCCAAGGGCCTTATAAAAGGATCTAGCTGGGGCTGGCCCCATGGCCAAGTGATTAAGTTCGTACACTCTGCTTTGGCAGCCCAGGGTTTTGCCAGTTCAGATCCTGGGCATGGACATGGCACCACTCATCAGGCCATGCTGAGGCGGCATCCCACATGCCACAACCAGAAGAACCCACAACTACAATATACAACTATGTATTTGGGGGCTTTGGGGAGAAGAAGAATGAAAAAAAAAAAAAAAGATTGGCAACAGATGTTAGCTCAGGTGCCACAAAAAAGGATCTAGCCAACTTTTCATACATATCTTTTTTATATAGGAAGATATATATGTGTGCGTGTGTGTGTGTGTGTCCTGTCACCTCTCATTGCTACAGCATAACCCTAATTCTTAATAGGGGCTATATTACTTTCCAGCAATTGTAGCCAGAATAAAGCTTTTCTATAATCACAGGCCTCTCAAACTACCAAGGTTGACTTCAGGTTCTAGAAGAACTTTCTCCTAGTAAAAGTTTACCAGGAAAACACTTATCACCCATAACAAACTTAAGATTCTCATGTGCTCATTTCAGAAGAGAAATATTGTTAAAACAATCGTCACAAGTGTTTTGGGGGCAAATCATCAATCTTTCCTTGAGAAGGGGACAAGGGCCTCCACGTACCCTAAATTGATCCGTTCCACGTTGGGCGGGATGCTGTCTGGGATGGAGGTCAGGTACCGAAACGTGCAATGCACCTCTGCAGGCACGTAACAGGCGCAGCGGCGAGGGCAGGCCCTGCTCCCCGGGGCGGCCAGCAGGCAGGTCACAGCGAAGGAGACGAGTAAGCAGGTGATGGCTCTGCCTTTCACCTTCATCCTACAAAAACATCCCCCCTCGGAGTTAGAAACAGTTTGCGTAACGTTCCAGTCTGACCACACACAGTAACTCTGGTAATCTGGTAACCCGGGAAAGGTCCGAAGTGGCCAATTTCATTCACAACTTTTCTGGTAAAACGTACTCTTTACAAAGCCATAGTGTGTGTGGGCCTCACGTAGGGCTGTGTGAAGTGGGCTGTTCCCCGTTGTGAAAAGTCCTTTCCAGCTTCTCGCTTCTTAATGAGAAGCAGCAATTCCTATCACTTAGGGATTCATTAAAAAGAGAGTGGAGACCACAGGGAAGATGTTGTGACAAGTGAAATACATAAGGCTTAGTTTCCGGTGTATACATTAATTCTTTCAGACTAACTTTTAAAAAACTGATTATAAAACTAACATGTACATGATAGAAAATTTCAAAACTATAAATAAGTAGAATAAAGAAAATAAAATAGCTCATATTCCCACCACCCAGATATAATCACTAACACTTTACTGTACGCCTTCCAGCCTTTTTGATATTGTGTGTGTATATGATCAAACCAAATTTTGTAGCATACTTTATCATTGAATGCATAATGTTTGCTCTTTCATTTTATTAAAGCTTCTTCAAAAACATTTTTAAGAGCTGTAATAATCCATTGGAAGGGTGAATAAATCTCTTTCTGACATGTCCTCAAGTCCTTGCCAAAAAAGACACATTGCACACTTCACTGCCAAACGATGACCATAGCCAACAGTGACTGCTGGCTGAGCCGGCTTGAACCCTCACTGCAGGGGCCACGCTGACCCCTCGCAGGCAGGGTGCGCCTGCTTTTGCTCTGCTGAGAACATCCCTCTGCCTCTTTCCTTGGTCCCCTCTCCTCCCCACGTCGGCCAGGGAGCTGAAAGGAGCATGACCAGGGAAGGAACACGCTCAGCTTGCTGGAAAAATGCTATCTCTTACCCATATGTGGGGCAAGCCAGGAATCCAAATCTAATTTTCTCCTGAAATTCAGAACACACAAGGGTTGCAGTAAAATCTTTATTATGCTTTTCTAAGAAAAGTGACCTTTATAATTTATAAATCTCAACGCTCCTTGGAATTGAATAGTTTCTTTTGGATTCTACCAGTAACCATCCTTTAGCCATAAACTACGCTGAAATAACACAGATGCTGAATTGCTTGTATCATCATAGAGATTAAAGATAATGGAATTATTGTTAGAATTTAGCCCAAATTAAAATCTAATGTAGGATTAGTCATATGAACATTTTTGTCATTGTAACCATTTGGTTACAAAGATTTTAAATAAATGTATGATTAGAGACAGTATCTCCACCTTCTTATCATCAGGTAAGCAAAGACAGGACAGTAGGATGAAGGTAATTCTCTTGTTCGGCTAGAAACAGAAGTTCTGAGTATGCCCACATGAGTCATTTAATAGAGAATCAAAAGTCTAAAAGAATATGTGGATAGTAGATTTCCACAGACTTAAACCTGAAAATGTATATAATGAAATAGTCAGAAATTGACAATACCTGAGCTCTTCTGTCCGGGTCCTGACTCCTCTGACATCGGCAGAGACGGAAAATCTTCCCAGGAAATGGAGAGCTGTATCGGAACCCGAGTGAGGGAAAGCTCCCTGCTCCCAGCGCGCAGTGGCTTAGCCGGTCTGGCTCGCAGCCCAGAGCTGCGCTCCGGAGAGACCTGGAGCCCCCGCGACTTCAGCCCATGCAGCCCGTGCCCGCGGTCATCCCCCGTGTTCCTTTATTATGGTTGCTGTTGTTACACAAACAAAAGGCAAAGTGGAGGGTTTTGAATTTCCTTTTTCCTTCTTAACAGTGTGCTTTAATTCTCCTAAAGTTGTCATTTAAATATAACTATTACTCTCACTGCGCTCTGCCCCCAGGCCCCAGGAGTTTCTCCTGGCTGTGTCTTTTTTTGGACACGTCTGTCTTAGGTGCCCACAATAAGGGTCTCCACCTCCCGACCAGTCTTTGCTCAGTGTCCTCTGCTGGGCTCATCACTGAAGAAGGGACTTCCTCCATCTGCTGGAATCGCCCCTGCACCCCACTCGCCCAGCTGGGCTCCCGCATTCTCACCAAGCCCCTGGCCGGCAGCGTCCCATCCCGCCCCCTCCCACGGAGGGATTGGCGGGGCCGCTCACCTCTGCCCAGGTGACCCGTGGGCTCCCGCCGGCGGTGTCCCGAGTCGCGGGGACACGCAGAGCAGAAGGGGGAGGCGGGGCGACGTTGCCTTCTGTGACTGGGAACTCCGCCTGAGGCTCCGGCACCCGACAGTGAACCGCCGCCCGGCGCCTCTTTACCTCCGGGGGCGAGCGCCTGGGACGCCTGCTCGCCGTCCGCGTGCTGCCTCCTCTCTGCCGCGTCCCGGGCTCGCGTCCAGGGCCGGGCCAGCGGCCGCACGATCATGCCCGCGTCGCCCTCCGCCACCTGTGGACAGGTGGTTTCAGGGTTTGCTGTAATCCCACGGGCTGTCCCGCTTCTGTGGCCCCCCGAAGTTCTGTTTGCTGGCTGAGCGTTAGCAATGATAACCTGTGATACCTGCGGCTTGAAGTTTCTGTTCGGCTCGATTGGCGAAACCTCTCTGGTGAAAGGGATGATCAGAGCGCTGGAGTTCATACTATCATTTCTCTCTAGGTTGTGTTTGCCTCTCTCTTCTCCACCCCCACGGTCCATAAGGATCGTCTCCAGAATCGTCCCTAGCAACTCAGCCCTCGGTTAATAGCTCCCGCGCTTGTAGACAGGGCTCCCAATATTTTGACTTGAACGCTGAATTGACATAACTAAAATGACCTTTTCATTCCCTCTAGTGACACTGCACTTAGACTTTCGATGAGAATTTGGAAGGACTGTTTCAGGGCAGTGGTTCCCAGGGTGTGGTCCTGAGACCAGCAGCATCAGCAGCATCCTGGACGTTGTTAAAAACCCAAATTATCAAGCTCCATCGCAGACCCCTGAATCAGAACATCCGGGGATGGGGTAGGGTCTGTGTTAACAAGCCTCCCAGATGATTCCCATGCAGCTAAATTTTGAGAATTGCTGGTTTAAGGAAATAGCTTTTAATAATGACAACAGCTCAAATCGAGGGTTTACTCTGTGACAACGCCATCATAAACATTTTACAAATACCGACTCATTTAAAACCTCACACCACCACCAAAAAACCTAGAAGGAAAGTATTGGTGGCATTTCCATTTTACAGATGAGGCACATTAAGGTAAGTGACTCTTCCCCAGGCATTGCAGGTTACAAGCAGAGGAGCGAAACTGGATTCCAACCCAGGCGGTCTGGCTCTCCAGCCTGGACGTTTAACCACAAAGCTGCGGCTGCCTCACTTAGCCAAACATTGGGAATGTCTCTTATCCAGTGGCTAAACATTCAAGTGATTTATACTTAGTGATACGTAAGTTGGTTACCAAGGTTGCATTACAGAATCAAGGACTCAGAGTGAGAAGGAACTCTAGAAGCATGTGCGGTACGAACGTGGTCTTCAGCTCTGCAGAGCTGACATGGTTAACTTAGAAATTCACGTGTGATGTCCAAGCTTGGATGCTTGCTTTGGAAATATGGCATATTTGTGGGCTCTTGGCATCTATGATTTTTCTTCCAAAGCTCCTTGGTGACCAAATTCATGGCTTCCTCTCCTTGAGTCAATTTCTAAACAAGGTCCAGGCTCTCAGACCCCTGCTAGGATGAATCATAGAAAGGTGAGTGTGACATGTTATGCTCCTTATTTTCCCAGGGTGGTTACACGGGGTCATTTTTTTGCTGTCAGTTTCAAAAAGAACTCTTGTTTGGAATGTTTGCTTGTTTGAAGACTTTTTATGAGAGGAGTTTCTACAACTGCTTCGTGCCAGAGTTTTCCATGTATTTTCTGCTTTTTATTTAGTCTGCCAGAATTATTAGAAATTTGAAAGGCATGTCAGGACTAATTCTAGTTCAACTTGCTCTATTTAATAATAATAAAGTCAATAATTGCTTTTATATTTAGAGCATGTATGTGCCAGAGGCTTTATATGTGTTTCTTAATTCTTAGCAATTTTCTTATGAGGTAGGTGCTAAAATTATACTGATTTTTCGGGTGAGATTGCTAAGGATAAAGAATATTAAATGATTCAAGCTGGAATACAATACTGAATTAACTTGAAATTGTAAGGCCCCTGCTCTTAAGCCCTGCGTTTCCCAGCCTCCTCCACGTCTGCTGACATTTACACTATTATAAAATTTGGAGGGTCCACATCCTATCATGGATTAAAGTGTGACCTTTCTCCTTTCTAACCATACTTACAAATGCAATTTGCTTCTATAGATTCTTATGGTCTAGAAATTACTTTCGTGTTTGAATATGACCTCATTTAATATTTATAAGCAACATATGAAATTCAATGATAATAACCATTTTATAGCAGAAGACGCAGAGCTCCCCTAGGCATGTGACTTGCCAGGGTCTCGCAGCTGGTCCAGGAACGTGAGGTTAACCTGAACACCTACAGCTGTGTTTCCTGGACTGTGGGCTGTGTTCACCTACACTTTCAGGATGATTTGCCATTTTAATTACCTCTCACTGTAGTTTACCGAATATTCTTCTTTAAATCACTCTTCTCTCCTTTTTACTAAGTCTTTCCCTAAACAATGATACAGTAAATACACAGGCTTGATATTTTTTTTCTAGTAAATGAGACAATAAATATACATCTTGTTTACCCTTTATGTCACCCCTGGGAATTTATATCTCCCCTCATTCTATGTCATTGACATCGCTGTTGTCCTCTCTGATATTTACATACTTCTTACTCCTCATCCTTAACATAGTAACTCTGCCACTTTTCATCTAACTCCCCAAATCAGGGCATTTAACACCAACAAACCAAGCCTAAGCATTTACATCATATATCACCTGACAATCATAACAAACCATGGAGTTAAAAACTCACATATGCATATCAACAGATAAACAGATGCCAACATTGTTACATGTCTTTTAATCAGGCACAGTCATTATTAGCTCCCATAAATTTCATATTAATTACTCAATTAACCAAACAATCTAGTCATACACTTAGTGATTCCAGCAGCAGTGCAGTAGACCTAAAATCATGACCACTCCTTTTCTGAAGTTACAGGCTAGTGGGACAAGACCTAAGTGCCATGAGGAGAAATCCTGCACAGAAAGGAGATAGAGAGGACCAGCCCTCTCCAATACCATTGCGTCTCAGCCAACCAAAGTCAACCGCAGGCCCTAAGGCACTAATATATCACTGAACAATGAGTATTTCAGACCCCTCACTCTTTAGTCATCAAGAACACCATGTATGGGTATAATTTTGTAAGATTTAGAGACAGTTTGAAATTAATTCGTGGTCCACAGAGTCCATGTATTCCAGGTTATAGGAAATAGAAAAACTACTTGGGAAGCAATTGTAATAGCCCAACCTCAAGATGACAAATTAAGGCAGTGGTTGTGAGAATAAAAAGTAAGATGCTAGATTTGAAGAGACATTTAGGAACCAGAATGGCTAAGAATGTCTATGGGGAATAAAAGAGAAATAAAATAGGAATGATGGACAAATCTTACATTTTGTGTTGATGACTTCTGGGGATCCTGGGAAAACCAGGGCTGGAGCAGATAAAAGTGAGAACCCCACATAGACGCAGACCTGAGACAAGACCAAGGTGGAAGGAGCACTCTGATGGGCAAGTATCCATAGTTGTCAGGAGTTTAGAAACAGACGTCTGGAGGGCAGCCCTGCTGACTTTAATATCATCCTCTGGTCACTGTAGATGTGATATGTTGCTTTTGTAACAGCTACTGTGCCAAAGTCCAGCACTGGTGGACATTCACAGAATTCATCATGATTTCTTAAGCATGGGCAGGAGATACATCTAAGAGACCTGGGAATTCCTCCACTTTCTTTGAGATGAAGTCTCAGAGGTTGTCCAAAGGTGAAAGTCCTATGCGTGAAGAGCTGGTGGTACAATGTCGGGAGAATTTCAGGCATTTTTGAGGAGCAAGCACATTGTTGCTGGAGCTATAGGCAAAGGGGGAGGACTCGAGTACACTGTAGTCAGCCTCACCACCCACCCTAGAAGTTGCTTTTAGAGGAGGAATAACTTCAAGGTGGTTGCTGAGGTCAGCCACTGGGGAGAGGGGTGAAGGAATCCAAAACCATAATTATGGGTGGAACACATGGACTGTCTGGTTGGGCTGTGGGCCACCGTGTGAAGCCTTCCACATCATCAAGATATCCTGAGGTACTGAGTTTTGGAGTAGGATACTTTTGTTGTCCTGACACATGTGGTAGAAATTTTAGATAGAGAAAGTTCTCGAGAATCCCATCCTTGTTAGACGATGCCTTGAAAAATTATTTATTTATAGCCAACAAATACATTGCTTACTTTCTTCTCTCTCCCTCTGCTCTTCTCTTTTTATCTCAGTTTTTATCTTTGACTTAACTCTAAATTTTATTAGAACCTCGCCCATTCTTCACAGATACCAAATACGGTGATTTTGCAAATCCAGCCTCTCTGATGGTAGGGAAAAGTGATAAAGCCATATATGTATGGCTGCATTAGCAAGTACCTTACAGAAATAAGTACCAATGGGATAAGTGAAGGAGTTTCCTCGGGGTGGGATGTCTTTGATTTTTAGGATTTGTGCTATATACATCATAATTCACAAAAAAATGGAAGTTTTCCTTTTATTCATTATTGTTATTTTAAGTCACTGAACACAGTTGTAAAATATTTTAGACAGTCTTCTCTTGGAATAAGCTACAGACATGTTAGGAAATTATCAGAGAACAAAGATTTATGTGGAAAGATTAAATAAAAAAGATTCCAAAGACCACCAATCATGACAGAGAGGTTACTTTGCTTTTTTCACTTCCCCCAGTAGAGGTTTTAAGTAATGCACTCTGAGAACAGCCATGGAACGATGCAGAGGGAAGCCGGTGGTTTTCGAGCAGGGTCAGGCCCTTTTCCTGCAAAGGGCCAGAGAGTGAGCGTGTTAGGCTTTTTGGGCCGTAGGGTCTCTATCACAAGTACGCAGTCCTGTCTCTGTAGTCAGAACAAGCATAGACAATATGTAAATGAATGGGCATGGCCATGTTCCAATAAAACATTATTTATAACCACCGAGATTTCAATTTCCTGTAATTTTGATGTATCACAAAATATTCTTTTGATTTTCTTTTCGATCACCTAAAAATATAAACCACCTTCCCGGCTCACAGAAACAGGCAGTGGGCTGGCTTTGGCTGTAATTTGCCTGCACCTGCTTTAAAGCCAAGTGTTTCCACGGTCCTGTGTCCTGGAGACATGAGCCGGACACTGGCATTCAGCGTCACATTAACCTGTGATCTAGCACATCGAATACAAAATGGAGGAGTTTGAGGGTTTTCTTTCGCTTCCAAATCTAGGATTAAATGGCCAAACATGCTTTAAGAGATTTATCTTCAGCGGTCAAAAGTCACTTTCTAGATAAATGGTAGCAGTTCTGTAATTTGGGGCTTCTTTCTGCAATACTCTGTGAGAATCTTACCAGAATACGACAGTGACATATTCCAGCACTGTCTGGATTCTGACATGATGTTTAAGGATGTCTAACTGGACAGATAATTTAAAACTCTGCAGTCCACAAGTGAACGTCCTTTTCCTGCGTCTTGGACTTCTCCATTTAGGAAAGAAAGAGTTTACTTCTGACTGTCATGAGAAGACTTAAGCAAATTCCAAGGCTCTATAAGAATAAGTCGTCTTGCATTTGAAAAGAAAAGACAAATCCTAAAAGCTAAAAGTGCAGCCACGGCCCATCCTTAGGGACTCACTGAGAGCGTGATATGGGAGGCAGAGTTTAAGCGATAGGATGAAGTCATGGTGAGATAAAATAAAGTCCTTTCGTATTAAATTAAATTGCTGTATGCTCAGGGAACGTTAGCCTAAACCCAAAGTATGGAGGGCAGGACTAATCAAATCTTTGAGAGGAGCTATTTCAGTTTGTTACAGTCTCCTTACATCTGAGCTCTCAGGCAAATACTCTTTAGCATTTTATGTGCCTTATTTTTCTGCGAAATCTGATTGAAGTCAGGACAGCCGTGCCTGTGAATGCAGCAGCTAGGCTTTTCCACATCGAGGATTCCAGATCAAAGAGATCCTGGCTGCAGAGGCTGAATGAGTTGAAAGAGCTGACGTTGAAAGAGTTCATGTAGATCAACTTTTTTCTCCTGCGCAGGAATTAAATACAACGCTAGGAGGAAAGTAGGATGTTGGTCATTCCTCAGCTGGGATGGAGTCCCCCCAAGTCTTTGTGAGGAAATGGCTGGAAACCAGTTTTTCTTTCTGATTAATGTGAGAATAGAAAGTTTTAAATGTCTAAGTTTATTTTCTGCTCTTTTATAGTTTTAACCTGTTTATTGTTCATTGAAGGGATATAACTTGAGTCAAAAGAGAACTGCCTACTCACTATCTAAAGCTAAATTCTCCACTTTACAGATCAATATGGTATAAAAAATTCCTGACTAATCTCACGGACACACACACAGAACAGTTCACCAGCCAGCACAGTTGTTACACATGTCCTGGCTGCTTCCTGAAGATGGAAGCAGAGGTTGGAGTGATGTGGCCTCAAGCCAATGCATGCTGGCAGCCACCAGAAGCTGGAAGAGACAAGGAACGGATTTTGCCCTAGAGTTTCTGGAGGAGGTGTGGACCTGCCTACCACCTGAATCTCAGATTTCTAGTCTCTAGAACTGCAAGAGAATGAAGTTCTGCAGTAGCCCTAGGCAACTAGTACATGCACAAACCAACAGGTACAGCTCAGTGGATTATCAGAAAAGCGAATACTTATGACCACCGTCTAATCAAGAAAGATTACCAATACCCTATAGGCCCCCTCATTCTTGTCCTGACCACAACCTTCTCCATCCTCCCTACATGTAAGCACTATCCTGATTTCTATAATCATAGTTCATCTATAGCTGCTTTGAACTTTGAATAAATAATAATTCAGACTGCAGTTTCTTTGCATGGCTTTCCCCTCTCAGTATTATATTGTGTATTATACTGTGAGTTTGTCCGTGTTGCTGTGATTCGCTATAGTTTGTTCATTTTCATTACAGAATGTTATTTTACTGTATGGCTATACCACAATTTATTTATCTGTTATACTATGAAGGGGACATGTGAGTTGTTTCCAGTTTTAGGCCATTGTAAACAATGCTGCTATGAACATTCTTCTACATTGTTCGTATGCACACATCTTCCTTGCTTCCTTCCTCCTTTTCTTCCTGTTTATTCTCAGGTGTAATTGCTGGGTGTGCATATGTTTAACGTTAGTAGATAATGTCAAACAACACTGCTGTGTGGGGTTCCTGAAACATCACATCCTCTCCAGAATTTGGTATTGTTAGACTTTTACTTTCAGGTTTTTAAATTCTATTTTCACTGCACTGTTGAGGATGTAAATGCATCTCGTGTATCTTTTTTTAAAAAATACAAACTTTTATATTAAAGAATAAAATACATAGAAAAAAGTACAAAACTCTTGTGTTAAACTCAATGAAGTGAAAGTATCCATGATACGACCATCCAAATCCATGTTACCAGCATCCCAGAAGTCTTCCTTGCATCCTCTGGGATTACACTCTCTCTACTCCTCAAAGGTAACCAACCACAGCTTTTATTCTGTGAATAGTTTTGTTTGACTCGAACCTTATATTAATGGGCTCACATAGAATGTATCTTTTTTCTGTTTGTTGACAGGGCCTACAGTGACACTCCATTAGCAAAAAGCACACCTAGTGCTCAGGAACCAAGGCTCCTCGGGGAAATGGCTGATTCCAGGGCTTGAAGAGGAAGAATACCAAATGAATCTGGACTGTCTTGTGCCAGAAAGTGAGAAGTGCTTTTAAAAAAATAGAGTCATGTCAAAAGGACTTAGACGCTAACCTGACATAACACTCAATGGTTAGAGTTGGAACAATTGGGGCAACAAAATAAATAATTATGGTATTGCATTATAACTCAGATTCCACTGAGGATGGCTAAAATTAGTGCATGAAACCTTAAAGAGAAACAGAATATTTGCATAGCCTCCAGTAATCTTCCTGAAAATATTTATTAATTACTCCAGTGGTTTTGATTTTCCTCTTTCCAGGAGGTGAAACTTACTTCTCCTCCCCTTGAATGTGGGCTGGACTTAAGGACTCACTTCTAATAAATAGTGAATGGAAAGAGAAAATGATAACTTTACAGTGGAGAAAGCTGGCAGACGCCAGCATAATCAGAAGATCAAGGTTAACATCACCAGTGATGAGTCACGTTGATGGCATGCATGCCCTGAGATGACGCAGTGAGAAAGGGGCTTTACTTTAGTGACGTTCTTCTCAAAGACCCATAACCTCAGTCTAAAAATGAGAAACATCAGGCAAATTCAAACCGAGGGACATTTACAAAATACCTGGTAAGTACTCCTCAAACGTAAGGTCATAAGAGACACGGAAAGACCCAGAAACTGTTTCAGATTAGAGGAGAATAAGGGGACATGATGACTGAATGCAACCCGGGATCCTGGTTTGGAACTTGGAACAAAAAATGACATTAATCTAAAATCTAGTAAAGTGTGAATAATGTTTTTAGTTTAATTTATAGTACTGTATCCCAATTTTTAGTGTGCTAAGTGTGCCACGGTTATGTAGGGGAAGCTGGGTGAAGGATGTTTGGGAACTCCTTGTAATATCTTTGCATCTCGTGTGTAGGTCTAAAATTGTTTAAAAACAAAAGTTAAAAACAAAAAATCTGAACTGTGTAAAAAAAAAAAAACCTGAAACAACCCGAAAGTCCTTCAACTGGTAAGTGGGTAAACAACCTGCGGAACCTCCCTACAGTGGAATACTCCTCAGTAATACAGAGGAATGACTGTCGATACACAACAACATGGGTGGATCTCAAATGCATGATACTAAGGGAAAGAAGCCAAATGCAAAGTCATGTATGATTTCATGTTCATGACATTCTGGAAAAGAATGTAGAGATGAAGAACAGTCTAGTGGTTGCTAGGGGTAAGGGCTGGTGGGGAAGAGTTGACTACAATGGGGCAGCATAAAGGATTTGTTGGGTGGTGGAACTGTTCTGTTTCTAGATTGTGGGGATGGTTACACAACTCTGCTCATTTCAAAATTCCTAGAACTATATAACATAAAGAGTTACTTTTACTTTACATAGATTTTAAAATAACATCTAAAAACAAAAAAATTGTGTTTACTGAATAACTTGACACTAATCATTTTGTATATTGCAAGTGTAGATAGACTGAAATCTACTGTACATATAAAGTTATATGTATAAAATACATATTTTACCAAAATGGAGTCAAATTGAAACAGAAAGCATAAGTAATGTAACAATTCAAAAAATGCAACTGATTGTAAAAAAATCTTCTCACAAAGAAAACGTCAGACCATGGAAAAGATATTATCAGGAAAGATATTCCAAACATAAATAAACTAGTACAGAGAGTTGAAAAGAGAGGAAACTACCCCACTATTTTATAATTTAACATAACTGTGACCAAACTCAAAAAGGAGAGTATGAGGAAAGAAAATTGTAGGTCATCATCGCTCATGAGCAACAATGCAAAATTAAACGAAAATCTAAGTCAAGTAATGTATTAAAAAAAGAAGTGATACATCAGGACTGAGTTTGATTTGTCCTACAAATTTAATTTGGATTTAACATTAGAAAATTAAGTCAATAATCACAAAAATAACATATTGAAGGAGAAAAGCAATCCAATCATCTCAACTCAGGAACAAAAAAGCATTTGATAACATTCAACAATCAGTCATAAATTAAGAAAAAAACCAAAAACCAAATTAGCAAGCTAGGAATAAAAGGAAGCTTCTTTACTTGATAAAGCATTCCACAAAAACCTACAGAAACTTCTTACTTGACGAAGTAGTGAAGCCATTCCTGATTTAAAACCAGGAACAAAACAATGGCATTCATTATCTCACTTTTGTTCAATCTAGCTAGTGCAGAAAAGCAAATAAAATATATATATTTGTGTGCGTGTGTGTGTATGTGTGGGGATTGGAAAGGGAAAAACAAAACCTTCATTAATCTCAGATAATAAAATTGGCTATCTCAAAAATCCTAAGGGATTTTGAATAAATTTTGGAATTAATAAACTGTTTTGCAAGTTTGCTAGACACCAAATTAATATGTGAAAATAGTTTTGCTATACAAAAATCAAACAATTTAGAAATGTGATTTTTAAAAGGTAATGCATCAAATATATAAATGCCTAAGAACAATTTTAGCAAAGATGTGTAAGACTTTAGAGAGAGAAGTATGAGACTTGATTGAAATAAAGAAAGTATAAATAAATAGAAAGATATAAAGCAATAGTAAACAGGACAGTGCAATATTGGTTCAGGGAGAAATAATCAATTGGTAGAAATGAACAGAATCCTCACAACAGACTCCAGCAAGATGGAGACTTGATTTATGGGATATGTGGCATTGATAGACTTTTCAATAAACTGCGACAATTGCTTAGCTATATAGAAAAAAAATGAAATTTGACCTCTACATAACACTGTGCTAAAAAGTCAGTTCAAAGTAAATTATAGTCTTTTGAGTCTGGCTGCTTTCACTCAGCGTAATGAGTTCAAGATTCATCTATGTGGTTGGCCGCATCAGTAGTTTGTTCCATTTATTGCTGAACAGTAACCCACTGTGCGATGGACCACACTTAGTTTATTATTCACCAGTGGAAGGATGTTTTTGTTGTTTCCCATTTCTGGCAATTATGGATCAGGCTGCTGTAAACATTATGAACAGGTTTTTGTGAAGAATTTTTTATTTTTCTTGGATAAATACTAGGAGTTTCATAGTTGGATATATGCTAAGTGTGTTTTTAACTTTACAAGGATTTTATAACTTTCTGAAACGTTCAGGGTGGCTGTCCCATCTTGCATTGTCCCCGGCAACATTGGGGAGTTCTAGTCACTCTGCACCTTCAGCAGCACTTGACGTGTTAGTTTCTTGAATTTAGCCATTTATTAAGCCTGAGATCTCATTAAGTAATGAAATCTCATTGTTTTATTTTGCACTTCCCTAATGGCTAATGATGTTGACCATCTTTGATGTGCTCATTTGCCTTCCATATATCTTTCTTTTTTACACTGAGGAAAAAAATACGTATGTCTTTTTTACTGAAGGAGCTGTTCAATTTTTTGCCCATTTAAAAAAATTGGGGGGCTGCCCAGTGGCGTAGTGGTTAAGTTGACACTTTCTGCCTCACCGGCCTGGGGTTTGCATGTTTGGATCCTGGGTGGGGACATACACACCACTCGTCAAGCCATGCTGTGGCGGCATCCCATATACAAAGTGGAGGAAGATTGGCACAGATGTTAGCTCAGTGACAGTCTTCCTCATCAAAAAAAAAAAAAAGGATTGTTTTTTTCTTATTCTTGAGTCTTGAGAATACTTTATATAGTCTAGATATAAGCCCTTTGTAAGATACATTTTATACAAATAAAAAGCTTTCTTTTCATTTTCTTAATAGTATTTTTTGAAGAACAGAGGATTTTTTTTTTTATCTTTATCTTTTAGAGATACTGTGAAATATGTATGGACGAAATGACATGATGCCTGGGATTTTTGTAGATTGTTTGGGATTTTATTCATAGACATTCATGTCAATTGCAATTAAAGATAGATTTATTTTTTCTTTTCCTATCTGTAGGCAATTTATTATATGTTTTCTTCTGCATTGCTACACTAGTTTGGGCTTACAGTTCAATTTTGAAGAGGAATGGAGAGAGTGGACATTCTTGCTTGTTCCAGATCTTTTGAAGCATTTAGGCTTTCACGGTTAAACAAGAATTAGCTGTAGGATTTTATCTTTTTGAGGATGTCCTTTATCAGGTTAGGAAACTTTTTTCTATTCCTAGTTCACAGCTTAATGAATGGTGTGTCAGTTGGCCCCCGGGATCTGAACCTGCAAACCCCAGGACACTGCAGTGGAACACAAGAACTTAACCACAACACCACCAGGCTGGCCCCTCATTGTTTTTCAAATGTCTATAGATCTGCAGTGATGTCTCTTACATTTTGGATTTTTGTAATTTATGTCTTCTTTTTTTTTGGTCAGTTTGGGTTAAGGTTTATCAATTGTATTGATCTTTTCACTAATTTTCTGTTTTGTCTTCCTGTATTCGATTTTATTGATTTCTGTTCTTTATTATTTCTTTCTTTCTACTTTGAGTTTAATTTGCTCTTCATTTTCTGGTTTCTTAAGATAAAGCTTAGGTTATTGATTGGAGACGTTTTTTCTTGTCTAAGATAAGCCTTTACTGCTATAAATTTCCCTGTAAACACTGCTTTAACCACATCCCAGAAACTGAAAGGTGTATTTTTATTTTCATTCAGTTAAACATATTTTCTAATTTCTCTTAAGAGTCCCTCTTTTGCCCATGGGCTATTCACAGGTATAGTGTTTATTTCCAAATCTTTGGTGATTTTCCAGACATCCGTTTTTGATTTCTAGTTTAATTCTGTTATGGTCATGGAACATATTTTATATGATTAAAATTCTTTTAAATTTATTGATTGGTTTTTATGGCCCAGAATATGGATGTTTTTTAGTATAAATATTTCACATGCAGTTGAAAAGAATGTCTCTTCTGCTGTTGTTGGGGGAGCGTTCCATAAATATAGTTGGAACTGGAGGAGTTCAGGTCCGATATCCTTGCTGATCTTCTATCTGCTCGTTTTATTGTTTATTGAGAGAGGAATATTGAAATCTCCAACTAGAATTTTGAATTTACTATTTCTCCTTTCAGTTCCATCAGGTTTCCTTCATGTGTTTTGAAGCTCTTGTATTAGTTTTCCTTGGTTGCATAACAAATTACCCCAAATTTAACAGCTGAAAACAGCACCTGTTTATTCTTTACCAGTTTCTGTGGGTCAGGAGTCCAGGCACAGTTTAACTGTGTCCTCTGCTTAGGTCTCACAAGGCTGCAATCAAGGTGCTAGACATGGCAGTGATAACATCTGAGGCTCGAGGTCCTCTTCCAAGATCACTTAGGTTGTTGGCATAATTTAGTTCCCTGATGTCATATACCTGAGGTCCCAGCTTTCTTGTTGGCTACAAATGAGGGATTCCTCTCAACTCGTAGAGGCTCCCACAGGTCCTTCCATGTAGTGCTTTCACAGACTCTCTCACAACATGGCAGCATACTTCAAAGTCAGCAGAAGAGTCTGTCCCTTCCGGCCTTCAGGAAGGGACCAGTTGCTCCCTTAATGTTTTTTTTCCTGATTAAATCAGACCCACAAAGGAAAATCTCCCTTTTGATTAACTCAAAGTCAAAACTGACATGGACCCTTAATTACATTTGCAAAAATCCCTTCATCTTTGCCAGGTGATGTAACTTAATGCCAGGAGTGATATCCCATCATAGTTGCAGGTCCTGCCCACACTTAAAAGATGGGGATTATACAGGGTGCATACAGCAGCTTGGAGGGAGGGGGTCATCATGGAATTCTACCTGCCACAGCTTTGTTCTTAGGTGCGTGCATGTTTAGCATTGTCGTCTTCCTGATGAATTGACCCTTCTAAGGTTATCTAATGTTCTTCTCTTCCCTGTAATTTGCTTTGCCTGAAATCTTTGTCTGACATTAATATAGCCACCAAATATTTCTTTTGACTAGTAATTGTGTAGTAAGTTGTTTCTGTCCTTTTACTTTTAACTTTCTTGTATCATTAAATTCAAAGTAAATATATCATTAAATGTATCCACTCTGACAATCTTTGTTTTTTACTTACTGTGTTCAGATCATTTACATTTAATGCAATTATTGGTATAATTAGATTCACCATTTTATCATTTGTTTTCTGTTTGTCTCCTCTGTTTTTTGTTTCTCTCAACTTTCATGCATTCTGTTGGATTATTTTAAGGTTTTTTTATTCCATTTTAATTTATCTATTGGCTTTTTCCCCTGTATCTTTTCTATTATGCTTTTAGTAGCCTCTCTAGGGATTGTACCATATATGTATCATATACATATATATATCTCTTACCTTTTACAGTCTTCTTAAAGTTACAATCTTTCAACTTCAGATAAAATGTAGAATTATCACAATCATATAGATCTCTTTACTCTCTACCCTTTATGTTATAGTTGTTATATCTCTTTCATCTACATGCATTGAAAACCCCATCAGAAAATTTTATAATTTTTGCTTTCAACAGTCATTCACACTAGAAAAAAATGTAAGAGGAGAAAAATGGTCTACTTTGTTTACCCTGATATTTTCCACATCTCTTCTTCTTTCATTCCTGATGTTCCAAGTTTGTTTCTCATTATTTTCCTTCAGCCTGAGGAACCTCCTGTATTATTTCTCCTAGAGAAAGTCTGCTGGAAAATAATTCCCCTAGTTTTCCTCCTTCTGAGAATGTCTTTATTCTTGAATGATATTTTCTCTTGCTGTAGCATTTGATATAAAACTGTTGACGTTTCTTTTTTTCAGCAATTTAGTGATGTTTTCCTACTGTCTTCTAGCTTCCATGGGTTCTGATGAGACATTTGTAGTTATTTAAATAGCTGTTCCCCAACAAGTAATATGTTGTTTTTCTTTGGCTGCTTTCATGATTTTTTTTTTTTTTTTGAGGAAGATTAGCCCTTTGCTAACATCTGCTGCCAATCCTCCTCTTTTTGCTGAGGAAGACTGGCCCTGAGCTAACATCCGTGCCCATCTTCCTCTACTTTATATGTGGGACGCCCCCCACAGCATGGCTTGACAAGTGGTGTGTGGGTCCACACCTGGGATCTGAACCAGTGAACCCTGGGCCACCAAAGTGGAACGTGCACACTTAATCACTGTGCCACCAGGCTGGCCCCAGCTTTCGTGATTGTTTATCCCTGGTTTTCAGCAAGTTTTATTACAATATGTCTGAGCCTGATTTTCTTTAAGTTTTTTGTGTTTAGAGTTTGAGGAGCTTCTTGAATCTGTAAATGTATGTCTTTTACCAAATTTGGAAAGTTTTTAGCAATTATTTTTTCAAATAAATCTTTTCCCACATCACTTCATGTTTTTTCTCTTCCTGGAATCCAATGACATAAATTTTAGACATTTTGTCATTGTCCCACAGGTTTCTGAATCTCTGTTCATTTTTTTCAATCTTTTCACTCTATGTTTCAGAGGAGGTAATTTTTATTTTACTATTTTCAAGTCCACTGACACTTTCCTCTGTCATCTCCATTCTACTAGTCAGTACATCCATGAAAGTTTTTATTTCAGATGCCATATTTTCAGTTAAAATTTTTTATGTTTACTTGATTTCTATTTCCCTGCTGAGAACTTCTATATTTCCTTTTATTTCAAAATCATTGAAGATTTCCATGTATTTCAAGACTATTGTTCTGATTTACCTCGTGGTGCATGGTTATAATAGATGCTTTAAAGTTTATTTATGATCATTTCAACATTTGAGGAATCTCAGAGTTTGCTTCTGTTGACTGGTCTTTCCACTGAGAATTGGTCATATATCCTGTGTGCAAAATTTTTATGGCAAGTAATTTTGGATGTTATTGTGGACACTTTAAATATTTTGTGAGATTCTGGGTCCCATTAAAATCCTCAGGAGAATGTTGGTTGTTCCAATTAACAGGAAATCCACCCACATGGTTTAGACTGCCAGTTCTGTCTTGCTTTCTGTGGGTGTTGGTTCCAATGTGAATTTGGTTTTTTAAACCCTTTGTTATAACATGTGGGTCTTTCCCTCAGGGGTTAGTCTGGGACACAGTGGAATTTACGCCTTAATAGAGTTCTTGAAACCTTTGCCATGCTTCCTTTTTCTGTTCCACCCATGCAACCCACTCATGGAGTTCAGCTGGGGACTTGTGTCAGTTCATTCACAGAATTAGGAGATCTGCTTCTCTAGCTCTCTCCTCTCATGGATTTCCCCTCACTTCCCAGTTCCCAAAGACTCCCTTTCTCTGAAAAGAAAAATGGTTTACTCTCAGAGTTTTAGCTCCTCCAAACTGTCACATAATTCCATGAGATTGGGCCTGCTATCAAGGCAATCAGTGAATTAGAAGAAAAAAACTAGCAGATTTCTCCCCACAATAATCTCACCACAGGGGCCCCTTTCATGGGTCCTCTGGCCAGAGTGACAGATTCTCTCTCAGGGCTTTAGGTCTCTTTGCCACCACTTTTGTCACGGCAGTGCAGCTCTGTGTCTGGGGCTCACCTTTAGCCTGGACTGGGAGAGGAAAAGAGAAAATCCCCCCCAAAAAGAATGGAGATTTCCTTGATTCTCTCTCCTGGAAGCCATGTGCCATGTCACAAGAACATTCAAGTAACCTTTGGAAAGACTCACATAGTGTGGAACTGAGTTCTCTGGCAGCTGGAACTGAAATTTCTCGCCAACAGCCACAAGAGCGAATTTGGAAGCATCCCCTCCAGCCTCATTCAAGCCTTAAGATGATGCAGCTCCTTCCAGCATCTCAACTGCAACCTAACAGGCGGTCCTGAGTCAGAATCCCGCTGCTGCGTGGCTTCCAAATTGCTGCCTCATAGAAACTTTGAGATGATGAATGATTGTTGTTTTAAGCCACGACGTTTGGGGAGGTCATCTGATACACAGTAACAGAGAACTAAAACACAGCACCGCTAAGGGAGCATTAAAAAGAAAAGAAACTAAAACCAGAATTTATGTGGTAGTTCTGTTCCTGAGTTACTGCTAATGTCTAAGAAATACTTCATGAAAAAGAGAAATCAGAAACAGTGAGAATTTTCTAATTAGTGGCTTTAAGGTACCACATCTACAACTCGGTTTCTCCAAGGTAACTAATAAGGTTTTCGTTCTTGCAAAAAGGCACAAAATTCCAGGATCTTAAAAGTGTTCTTCTGGTTGATGTAAATACTAGTTTGACTTTAATTCTAAAATGCTGTTTTTATGAAATGAAGAAAAAAGAGAAGAGGAAATAATGACAGCTAGAATTTTCTAAATTTAGCTAGAATTTTCTATCAAGTTAGGGAGAACGACAGGACCAGGGGGAGAGGGTGTGTGCAAAAAGCCCAGGCAACATCTTGAATGAGAATGGCTTCTACTTCCTAGTACAACATTAACTGCATTAAAAAATAATCATAAAGGCTGTCTTATTAATTCAAGTAACCAAAAACTTGGAACTTTCCCCCTCACTGTGTTGTTTAGTAATGACTTCAATTTGTTTATGGAAATTTGGGGTGATTTTATGAGTAAATAACGTAAATATTATTTGTTTTGGTTCAGTATTTAATAATCAGGTCTTGACTTTTTGTTTGACTGTACTCGCAAGATAATTATCCTTTAATATTGGAAATACAGGAAAGTTTACCATTTGCTCACAGATTCTGCCCAAAGTACAGCTTACTTTGACAACTCTCTTGTCCCTTAATGGTAATAAATTCCGTTATGCCTCTGGAAGACACATGTGCCAGGATTTGCTGGCTAAACAAGATAATCAGCAGGGTTTGTCTAACATCTGTATTTTGTTTAAGGCAATGCCATTAAATCTCAACCACATTTTAGGGTAAAACATTCCACATGTTTTCAGCAGCCTTCTGGGAAGATCTGAGAACTTTTTAAAATTTAGTATTGGGCTCTTTGAGAAGGATAGAAAGAATCGATTGAGAACATGGTGTATGTGTGGTAGGAAGAACATTCTCCTGGTCGGACTACACTTACTGTCACACGGAGGAAAAACACCAATGCACATGTTGACATTTGCTTGGAAAATGGAAACGACACTCATGCTTTCCATCATAATTTAAGACTTACGTAAATGTTCTCACTTTTTTTCTTTCAAGTAAAACATTCTGTGAGCATAAGAGATTTAGTGCATGTCACTTCAAAATTGCTACCTCGGCAATTTAGAAGTTATGATTGAAACGGAAAACTTTCTGTGCTCAAAGTACCAAACCCTAAATATATTTTTGTGTAACACAGAAGGTCAGCTGAAAAATGAAAACAGCACAAATATGATTATGCACATCAAGCACCTTTGGAACCAAGCTTTTTTTTAATGATTGTGAAGATGATCTATCATGAATATCAATAAATATTCATGACTTATTTGATAAAAACAAGTCAAGCTTAGAAATGACGGTCTTTGAGTAGTACCACCAATTCTGCATTATCCGTGGCAGTATTAGAAGTAAAGTGAAAAATTACTGAGGCTGACAAATAACCCACAAATCTAATTTTCATTGTTTTTCCCATAAGGCCTTTCCTCGAGCTGATAAGAAGAAGGCCAATAATTAATCTGATATCCACCTTTTTATTCTCCTTGTCTACTCATTGTGGAAACATTCCCAAGGAGGGAAATGGCCAAAAGGCATCTCGCCAGAGAAAGAGAAGGGAAACACAAGCCGAGGATTGTAGAGTGCTTGTAAATTGGATGCTTAACCACCAAATAACGTATTTTTCCTGAAACTGATGAACTGTATTTAGACAAAATATTGTGTGTATATACATAAACGTGCACACATACACACACACACACACACACACACACACATATAATATATTCCTACTTCCTACCAGATCTACACAGGGCTGAGTAGGACCCCCCCCAAAGTTTCATCTTCTGTTTTGATCTTAAAGTTTCTTTGTGTTGAGATTTGCTGGATTATTACCATATTTGCTTACATCGACAATGCCCCTGGCCAATATTGGCTTTTGATTAAGTTTTAGTATGATGCATGTGTTAAAACCTATATGATGCTGTAATAGGAAAGAATTTATGAAATATTTAGAATATATAGTCCTTCTAGAAGCCATCTCTGCCCCTGAATGAGAGAACGAATTCCTCCCTGGCTTGTATGCATACTTCCAGTCAGGTAGGTATTGTTTGAAGGCTGGAGGCTCTCATCAGCAGCTCTGAAATCAAGCATTATTAGCCACGTGATATTCAGGATATGTCTGGCAGACGAAGCTATAAGAGTGAGCAGCCAAATTAAAAATTCGGACACATTTTAGTTTTTGGTGGGAAATGAGCTAAAAACCAAAGCCATTTCAAAGCTAAATAAGGAGGTCATGGTTGGGGGAAATGAGGTGGAACTTTTTCTCACAATGATCTAATTCTTTACAACTATTGCCTTTGTGTATTTTCAGAAAGTCTGCTTACACCTGAGCATACTGATTCTTTCAATTCCAATAGCTCCGTTTCAATAGAGGCTAATATTGGTTCAGGAATGGGCTGCTAAAATGGACATTTTGGCTTACGTTGCATTTTTTTTAGTAGGATTTTATTTGGAGAGATTTTTAACTCAAATGTTTACTTTTAAAATTCCTTCATATGCAAAAGGGAGCCATAGGATGCATTCACATGTAAAGTGGGAAAGGGAGTATTTTTAGTTTTGCACAGGTTTCCCTGCACATCTGCAGATAATTAGTTAAACATTCGTTCAAATGAGAGAAAGCACACAATTACTTTGGCTCTGGATTTCCCTTGAATTATTAATCTTGTTGAGAGAAACTGGCAGCAAAAGCATTATACCCGAAACAATTCCTTCATTTTATTTGTCTCAGAAAAACTTGCCAGCAGTCACAGTAGATCTTTTGCTAAAAGGTAACGCTGACAGGGAATTGAGCGAAAACATACATTCAGAATACTTAACTTAGTGATGTCAGTTTGCACTAGCGGGGAACTTTGTGTGTTGTTTTCTGCAATAGAAAACATGTGGCATTACACAGAGATCTTTCCAAGGATCCAGGGAGCTGATCTTGCTTCCTCCCTCCCAGTTCTCAGTAATAACAATTAAGGATCACAATAGAGTTTTTGCCCCGAGAGCGAGCAGTTTGAGGTGAGGGAAGGCCTTGGTATCTGTGGCACTCTCTACAAGCTTCCTGTAAACCAGAGTGTTGTGTTCATAGCAGATGCCTAGTTAGTAGCTTTATTTCAGTAAAGAATTTTGGGTCTCTTAAGAGCCATAGGGATGGGATGCTGTACCTGCGCTCAGGTCCCCCTGGCAAGGCTCCTACCTCTGTACATTGCACCTGGGTGGCTCAGCTGGCACAGTGGTTTCAAGTGCCCCATTTGCTCTAAGCCTGTGGCTTCTGAGGGGATGGAAATTCACTTTGTCGTGTGTCTGAGCTCTGAAAACCAAAGAATAAAATATGGACCCTGCAGGCAAAGAAATATACATCTGAGGACTTGGCGATGAGTGTGCCCACTGCCGTGTTACTCTTAACAGCAAATTATTATCAATACGTAATTTAGTGGTGAGGCACCTAGTGTTGTTAGATTTGGGATGGAATGAAGTTTAATATTTTTACTTTGAATGGAGGAAATGTGTAGTGTAAATAAGATGTGGTGGTAAAATTAGATTATCTTTTTAAAAATGATCATTTAAAAATATTAGGATGATTATTTAACATCAAGGCTGCTATTAATCACAAATAAAGTCTATTTATCCATTGTAGCAGATCCAACCAGGTATCTACTCAGGAATAGTACCTTGATCGTTAGAATTATTCTACTAGAAGGCAATACAACTGTTTCAAATAAAACATGCAATCCCAATTCCTAGTTTAAACTAGGTTTTCCCCTCAGTCTATAAAGCTTTATGTTACCACCAAAGCTTAGCAAATCCACTACATTATCTGCCCTTTAGGAAAAAAGACCAAATCTTTGTGCGTGTGTGTGTCCTAAGCACTGAACATAGTTCCTGATACATGATCATTAAGTTTGAGGAATGGACCAATGCGTTTGGCTATTATCATTTTGACTTGCAAAGAAATTATTTTTTTGTTGCCAAATTTTACATGAGGATAGAATCTTAATTTTGTCAAGGGGAAGTTGACCCCAGAAATAAGAAAGTTCAAATACAGCTGATTGTTTAGATAAATAGAAGGTTCAAGATTAGAGTGGGGAATAATAACTACCAGGTATTGGGCATGCCAATGTGTCCAGCCCTTTAAACCCACTTTCTTAGAGAATTCTCTCAGTGCTCAGGTATTATCATCTCTTTTTACAGATGAAGAAATCAGGACTCAAAAAAGCAATGATAACAAATGACTCCAAAGCTTAGTGGTTACAACAAAGACTTCTTTCTCCCTAATATTACTTGTCCGTCACAGGTTTGCAGGCTCGCTCCATGCCGTCTTTACCCTGATACTCAGTCTTAAGGAGCAGACCTACCATGGCAGACTCATGGCAGTGATTAAAAGAGATCACAGCAAATCTTGAGCTGCCTCTTAAAGGTTCTGTCCATGTCACTTCTGTTCATACATCACCAGTCAAGACAAGTCACCTGGGCAAGCCTAATTTCAAGGAAGCATGGATATATAATTCTCCCAGGGAGAGGGCACCTCAAAAAGGGGAGGTGGTGGATATTTTAAACAAGAATACAATCTACCACAATAGTAACAAGAGCTGATCTGATTACAAGCCTGCGGCTAACAGCAAAACAAAAAGATCTCTGTTCGGAAATGAAACGGCTGCTTACACCCGTGGGGATGACCCAGGAGTCTGAGGTCCTTTTTTCGCTTTTGTCTTCTTCTTAGCTTTGCCTCAAGCTCCTCTGTCTTCTGCACTTCTGTTCTTCATACTAGGATTTAAATTCCAACTCATTCACAAGCTGAAACAGGTTATTAGCCTCTACCATGCTTGTCAAATAGCTTCTCTGAGCCTTGTTTTTTTAAATCTGTAAATAGGGATCATCATAATACCTACCTTCCAGGGTTAGAGATATTGAAAATAACGCACTGAATATAATGCTTGGTATGCAGGAGGCATCAAAAAATGATACGCAAATCATTTTTCAAGGAACTACTCTCAAGGAGTGAATCAGGAAATGGATTCCCCTGACGTATTAGGAGTATTCCTTTAATTTGAAATCTAAGAATGTCATGACAGAATGTCTGCAGATCCCCCAGTTTGAGAAATACCAAGTTAGTGGTTTGACCAAAGTGTGTCGAATGTAGGTAGACAGACAGAGAGATGATAGATAGAATTTTAGGGATGCTGCACAACACAAGGTTTTTATAGACCAAAAGAAATTGCTATATACCCATAGCTCAGAAGAAAAACAGAAAACCAAAGAAACAAAATAATAATCACTAGATCTATGTCTCAGACATGGTTAACCAAGTCCTCACAGGAACACTGAGAGTTTTTGTAAAGAAATCTGAAAAGTACAGATTTACAAACTTATGTCTCCTTGACCTTTTCACATACGTTGTTTATACAATTTTAACATTGTTTTGGGGGAAAAAATAGCCAAACAGCTCTCTTTGCACTTGCCAGTAAAATTACACAATGAACTGAGAACAACTCATCCTTTATTTCTCAACATACTTCTCTTTAGTTTTTCTCTCACTTAAATTAGAGTCCCAGATTGTGTCCATCACTCTTTATAGACCTACAAACTGCTAAGATAGTGGGAAATTGCTTCACAGATGCTCCTCAGCACCCATCTACCCAGCCACGTGACTACACGTATGCCTGTTTGCCTTGTCTAAGTGTCCGTATGAAGCTTAGGACTCTCCACATAGCCACGTCTCCATGGAGCCAAAAATTCAGTGAGTTGTTTTTCTTATCTGCAAAGAGTCAAAGAACAATTTTTATCAGTATTTTTCATCACGTGAGTATCCAGAATTGACGACTTGGCCAGGTTTTTCATAGCAACAATAAAAACAAATTCAGGAGAAAAATTAACATTTTGTAAACAAATCCTCCTTTATTTAAAAATATTAGTTCTCTGGGAGTTTAGAGGAAGTCATGGATGCAAGCATGAGGGAGGTGGCTCAGGAGAAGAACCTGCGGACTAACTTATATTTTCGTCGCTCATGGCCTAATATTTTGGGCTGTATTCACAGTTTCTCAACTCCGCTGAAAAAAAACAACAACAAATAAACCAACAAAAACTGTCTCCACAGATTTTGCCACGCCTGCCTCCTATTTTCAGCTAAACCTCAGTGAAGAAAAATCCAGAGCAGAGGATATTTATTTCAATCTATTTTTATGTAATGTCCCAATTCTCCATTTTAATAGCAATATTATAAAGTTACTATATATTATCATTACTCTTCCTATTGTTTTAAAATAATTGGAGTCTTGAAACAAGAAGACTTTCAGTTTCCAGTATTGGCAGGCTTGGTTATTTGGACCAACTCTCTTACTGAAAAGAACTATAAAACTCCAACAAATTATTAAAACAATCCTTCTGAAAAATTATGAATTGCTGACAACACAGTAAGGAAAAACAGGCCAAAAAGTGAAAGGAAAACAGGAACCTGGAGTGAATAGGGAAACCTGTGAGCTGCTTTTGTCCTGGGGCTTTTGTAACCTTAGCAAATTTAAACTTTCATTTTGAAGCCTCCTTAGTAAGAGGAATGGACATTAAACGGCCGTGTCTGATTGAAGTCCGAGTCGAATAGTAGGTTCTGTCCAAAATAAGCTGGGACTCCAGCATCACTCCTAGAGTAACTCAGGAGTAGAAAAGCTCTCACAGGCTCTTGCAGCCTGGGGTTACATCTCAAGGGAATGAATTTCAAGTCTTGAAAGAGAAATAAGGGGTCCCAGGCCGGTAGAGCAGAAGCAAAGGCAAATCATCTCTGGAGGAAGATACCTTTGTCTTAAGCCTCAAAATATTCCCACAAATAAATTTGCAAATACAATGACCAGTATACAGTCAAAGATAATCAGGCTCACTAGGAAATAAGACACCCGGAGTGAGAACGAGCAGAATCAATAGAAGCAGAGCCACAAGGGCTTCAGATGTGAAAAATACCAGTCACAGACGATAAATAAAATATGATTATTACTGATTACTATCTATAAAGCAACAAAATGAGAACAGAGATATTAGTAGAAACGAGAACCTACAACTAGGATATACAACTATGTATTGGGGCTTTGGGGAGAAAAAAAATAGGAAGATTGGAAAGTGATGTTAGCTCATGGCCAATCTTCCTCACCAAAAAAAAGAGCATACTTTAAAAAAGAAACAAGAAACAAGAAATAATAAAAAGTGACATAAATTTGAAATTGATCCCAATAGACCTTCTGAAGATGAAAAAATATACAATAAACGAATTCAATGGATAGATTTAACAGATTGGACACAAAGAATTAGTAAACTGAGAGATAGACTACAAGAAATTGTACAGAATGCTGATAGAGAGACAAAAAGAAGAAAAAAACAGAAAAGAGAATCTGTGACATGAAAGCGGGAATGAGAAAGTCTAACGTGTTCAATCAGATTCCAGAGAGGGAATAAGGCAGAGGTAACATCTGAAGAGAGAATGTCTGGATGTCAGCAAGACGGAAGGCTGGGAGTTCCCAATGTTCATCTTCCCACAAAAAAACAAGAACAATAAAGAAACAACTATAAACTGAAAAAAACAGCTCAGGGAGAGCTCTAGACAGTAAGGAAGCAGCAGCAAAAACCCTGTGGAGCTCAAAAATCGAGAATGGCTGCATAGAAAAGTACAGGAAACACTTTGCCTGTATCACCCCAACCCCCAGTCGGGAGCTGCTCAGCACCAGGAGGAATCCCCTCAGAGGGGGATCCCCACTCAGGGAGAAGGAGCACAGGAGACCCTGGAAGCCTCACCATTGTGGAGGTTTGCAGCTTTTGCTACAGACGTCTCCCACGGTTTTCACCGATGCTGGTCCCAGATGCTGGTCCCAAATGACGGAACAGCCTGGAGTGCCCCCCTGCATCTACTCCCCAGGCTGGAGCTGAGGCTGAGGTGTGGCTTTCCCTCCCGGGCCCCAGTTGCTGCTCTGTGTCCTGCTCTCTGGGATCAGGTGCCATAGACCTCACCGTATACAAGACCAGAGCTGCCACTGCTCTCTGCCCCGTGCTGGCTGCAGCTTGGGGCTTTACCCTGCCGTTACTGGGGCAGCCTTCACTTCCCTGAGCCATGGCCCCAGGGTCCCAAGCCATGCTTTGCCTGCCGTTACTGGTCCGTGCTACCACCACCCTGAGTCTCACTCACCAGGTCACAGCTCTGAATAACCATTGTCAGGGGTGCTGCCACTGCCCTGAGCCCCATCCCCTCATCCTACGTCAAGATTTGGAACTGTCATTGCTGAGACCAGGCTGCCACGGCCCTATGCCCTGCCCCCTTGGTCCCAGGTAGTTACTCTGACCCATCATGGTCAGGGCTGCTGCTGCTGCCCCGAACCCTGCCCCCCATCTCAGGTGGTGGCTCTGACCCATCATTGCTGAGACTGTGCTGAACCCCACCTCTTGAGTCCCAAGTTGTGGCTCTGAACTGTCATTGCCAGGGCTGTGCTGCCACTGCTCTGAGCCCAGCTCGTCAGGTCCTGACATGTGGCTTTAACAGACCACACTGGAGTCATGCTGCTGTTATCCTGTGGCTGTGCCTGGGGCCGTGGTTGAGACTTTGACCCACCTTCCCCAGGATGTGCTACAACTGCATGCTATTCCTGGGCTCAAGCCACCACTACACCTGTCATCCAGGGCCCTTGCTGCTGCTACATCCCACCCCCCCCCCCCAACCAGACAGAGTCACAGTGGTGAGGCAGGTCCCAGTTCTGTGGGATATCTGCACATACCCACACCCCAGACACCAGTGCCACAACTGCAGCAGGTGCACCTATGCCCCAGACCCAGGTACTGTGGTCATTCCACATGCACCTGATCCCAGGAGCCTGGCTCTAATATTGCAATGAGTGTTCTGAGTGTCAGCACAGCAAATCAGGTGCCAAAAAGAATTCCTCAGCTAGAACTTTCTCCTATGGAAAAAAAAAGAAAAGGTGCAGCCCCAGGGCCAGCTCAGGCAAAAAAACCTGAAAAACTTGAGCTATGGTGCCACCTTCTAGACAACAAAAGAAAGGTTTGTAATTGCTACTCTGTTGAACTGTAACGGTCAAAGTAAACAACTAAGAAAGGTGTGCGGTACTTCAAATGTGATGTCACAGGTACATTTCATCAAACGCAATGAAAAATCATCGCAATATGGTATCACAAAAAGAAAACAATAATTCCCCAGCAACCAAACTCAAAGGCATGAAATATTGTGATCTAACTGATGAAGAATTCAAATTAGCTGTTATTAAGAGATTAAGCAAGCTACAAGAAAATTAAGAAAGGCAATTAAGAAAGGAATAAGGAATAAGATTGATGAAGAGAATAGTTCTTTACCAAAGAGATTGAAATTTTTAAAAAAGAACCAGATAGAAATTCTGGAGCTGAAGAATTCAATGAATCAGATGGAGAGTGCATTAGTGAGCTTAGGAAGTAGGGACGATCAGATTGAAGAAAGAATTAGCAAAGTGGAGGATAGGAATTTAGAAATGACTCAGAAGATAAGAGAGAACTAAGATTCAAAAAAAGTGAAGCAACCCTAAGAAATCTATCAGATGTGATGAAGAAAACAAATATAAGAATAACTGGTCTACTGGAAAGAGAAGAGAGGGAGAAAGGAGCAGAGAGTGTATTTAGAGAAACAGCATCTGAGACCTTCCCACACGTGGGGAAGGAACTGGACATACAAGTCCAAGAAGCTAATAGAACACTGTACTATCTCAATGAGAAAAGACCGCCAAGACACATTATAATGCAACTGTCAAAAATCAATTATAAAGAAAGAATCTTAAAGGCAGCTGGGGGAAGAAAGTAACCTGCAAAGGAACCCCTGCTAGGCTGTCAACGGATTTCTCAGCAGAAATTCTACAGGCCAGGAGAGAGTGAAATACTATGTTCGAGCTGCTGACAGATAAAATTTGCCAGCCAAGAGTACTTTATTCAGCAAAGTTATCCTTCAGAGATGAAGGAGAAATAAAGCCTTTTCCAGAGAAACACTGAAGGAGTTCACCACCACTAGACTTGCCTTCAAGAAATGCTGAAAGAAGCTCTTCCAGCTGAAACGAAAAGATGCTAACTACTGACGTAAAAGCAAACGAAAGTACACAGTACTTTTAGCAAAGGTGAAAAATAAACAGAATTAGAAAATTGTAATGCTATGTTAGAACCATGGGTTAGCCACTTAATTACAGCATAAAGGCCTAAGGAAAAGAAGATTAAGAACGACTAGAACTACTATAATTTCTCAATGATTCACAGCATAAAAAGAGGTAAATTGTGACATCAAAAATGTAAAAGGGGGGCAGGCCTGGTGGTGTAGCAGTTAAGTTCACACACTGCGCTTCAGCGGCCCAGGGTTTGCTGGTTCAAATCCTGAGCACAGACCTACACACCACTTACCAAGCCATGCTGTGGCAGGCATCCCACATATAAAATAGAAGATGGGCACAGATGTTAGCTTGGAGCCAATCTTCCTCAGGAAAAAGAGGAGGATTGGCAGTGGATGTTAGCTCATGGCTAATCTTCTTCTTCTTCAAAAAAGTATATCTATATAACAGGGGAGGATTAAAATGGTGCAGCTTTTACAGGTGAATGAAGATAAGGTGCTATCAGCATAAAAAGCACCATTTTATCTGTGAGATGTTTCATGTAAGCCACATGGTAAACACAAGGCAAAAATGAAGAGTAAAATCATGAAACATAAAAAAAGGGGTGACCAAGCAAATCACCATGGAAAACCACCATTTTACAAACTAGACAGAAACAGAGGGAAAAAGAAACAAAGGAGATACAAAACAACCAGAAGGTGAAGAGAAAATGGCAGTATAAGTCCTTACATATCAATAATCACTCTAAATATAAACGGATTGATTTCACAAATCAAAAGGCACAGAGTGCCTAGATTCATAAGAAAACAAGACCCAACTATATGCTGCAGGAATCTCATTGCAGCTCTCAAGTGAAGTGATGGAAGAGGATATTCCACACAGGTAGAAACCAAAAGAAAGCGGGCATAGTCATACTTACACAAAATAGACTTCAAGCCCAAAACGACAATAAGAGACAAAGAAGGTTATTATATAATGATAAAAGGATCAATACATCAAGAAGATATAATGATTGTAAATACATACACCTTCAACATTGCGCATCAAAATATATTAAGCAAATACTAACAGATCTAATGGGAGAAACAGGCAACAATACAATAGTAGAGGGGGCTTCGATACCCCACTGTCAGCAAAGGATAGATCATCCAGACAGAAAGTCAACAAGAAAACAATGGAACTGAACCATACCCTAGAACAAATAGATTTAACAGACATATATAGAACATTCCATCCAACAGCAGCAGAATACACATCTTCTCGAGTGCACACAGAAAATTTTCCGGGATAGATCATGTGATAGCGTCAAAACAAATCTCAGCAAATTTATGGAGACAGAAATCACACCAACTGTCTTTTCTGACCACAATGGTATGAAACTATAAATCAACAGAAAGAAGAAAACCCACTCTCCCTCCTTTCATTCAATACAGTACTGGAAGTCCTGGCTGGAGCAATTAGGCAAGAAAAGGAAACAAAAATCCATGTCGAAAAGGAAGAAGTAAAATTCTCTCTGTTCATAGCTGATACGATCTTACATATAGAAAACCCTAAAGACTCCACTAAAAATCTGTAGAAACGCATAAATGAATTCATAAAAATTGCAAGATACAAAATCAACATACAGAAATCTGTTGCATTTCTATACACTAACAACAAATTATCTGAAAGAGAAATGAAGAAAGCAACTCCATTTACAATAACATCAAAAGCCATAAACTACTTAGGCATAAATTTAAGCAAGGAGATGAAAGACCTGTACATTGGAAACTGTAAGATATTGATGAAAGAGATTGAAGATGACACAAATAAGTGAAAAATACTTCATGTTCCTGGATTGGCAGAATTCATACTGTGAAAATGTCCATACTACCCAAACTGATCTACAGATTCAGTGCAATCTGATCAAAATTCCAATGACATTTTTCATAGAAATAGAAAAAAACTATCCTAAAACTTGTATGGAACCACAAAAGACCCTGAATAGCCAAAGCAATCCTGAGAAAGAAGAACAAAGCTGGAGGCATCACAATCCCTGATTTCAGGCTATATTACAAAGTCAAAACAGTAATGTCCTGGCATAAAAACAGGCACATAGATCAGTAGAACAGAGCAGACCCCCACACATCTGCTCAACTAACATTTGACCAGAGTGTTCAGGACACACAATGGGGAAAGGTCAGTTTCTTCAATAAATGGTGTTGGAAAAACTGGATACCAACATGCAAAAGAATGGAACTAGACTGCTACCTTACCCTCTCACAAAAATTAACTTGAAATGGATCCAAGGTTTATGTAAGACCTGAAACCATAAAACTCCTAGAAGAAAGCGTAGGAAAAAAGATCCCTGACTTTGGTCTAGGCAATGATTTCTTGGATAAGTCAACAAAGGCACAGGCAACAAAAATTAAAATAAAGAAATGGTATTACAGTAAACTTAAGAGCTTCTGCACAAGAGAAACCATTAACAAAATGAAAAGACAACTTACTGAATGGGAAAAAATATACGCAAACCACATATCTGATAAATCTGATAAAGGACTAATATCCAAAATATGTAAAGAACTCATACAACTCAATAGCAAAAAAGCAAACAATCCAATTAAAAAATGGGCTAAAGGACCTGAATAAACATTTTCCCAAAGAAGACATACAAATGGCCAACAGGTGCATGAAAAGACACTCAAAATCGCAAATCAGCAGGGAGCTGAAAATCAAAACCACAATGAGATATCCTCCCCACCCATTAGAATGGCTATTATCAAAATGACAAGAGATAACAAGTGTTGGTGAGGATGTGGAGAAAAGGGAACCCTTATACAGTGTTGTGGGAATGTAAATTGGTACAGCCATTATGGAAAAAGTATGGAGGTTTCTCAAAAAATTAAAAATGGAACTACCATATGACGCAGCAATTCCACTTCTGGGTATACATCTGAAGGAATTGAAATCAGTATCTCAAAGAGATAGCTGCACACCCATGTTCATTGCAGGATTATTCACAATAGCCAAGAAATGGAATCAACCTAAGTGTCAGTCAATGAATAAATGGATGAATAAGCTGTGGTATATACACATACACAATGAAATATTTTTCAGCCCTGAGAAAAACGGAAATCCTGTTATTTGTGACAACACGGATGGACCTTGAGGGCATTGTGCTAAGAGAGCTAAGTCAGACAAAGAAAGACAAATACTATATGAAATCATTTATATGTGAAATCTAGAAAAATTGAACTTGTAAAAACAGAGTAGAACGAAGGTTGCGAGGAGCAGAGGGGCAGGGGGAATGGAGAGATGTCGTTTAAGGCACAAACTTGCAACCAGCACATAAACAAGTTCTGGAGATCTGATGCACAGCATAGTGATTACAGTCAACAGTACTATATTTTCAACTTCAAAGTTGCTTAAAAGACTAAATCTCAACTGTTCTCAACACACAAGACATGATAATTATGTGATACGGTGAAGGTGCTAGCTGACACTGCTATAGTAATCATATTGCAATATATAAATGCATCAAACCAACACGCTGCACACCTCAGACTCACACAATATTGTATGTCAATTATATTTCAGTTACAAAAAGAAAAAAAAGAAAAGAGATGTTTGAACGTCCCCTAGAATTTATTAAAAGAAAAAAAATTAGACACTTCCTGCTCAGTGTTAACAATCTCTTTGTGAAAATTAGATGTTTTTTGACAATAATTGACTGGAAAACTATTTCTCATGATTTTAAATAAAAAGTATGACACACATCAACTCCATATCTCCAACCAATTTCCCAAAACATAACGCCACCACACAGAAGCGCCTATATATAAGCAACGGCTATTACGGTAGGGAGAAACGTTTAAAACGTTCCTGATCACTAAGCAATTGTCATGGTTGTCACCAAACAGATGGTTTAATCCAGTAACTCTTCACACATCCCCTTTGTTGACACTGAGGGTGGTTTTCAAAATATCGACGTGATTCTGATTTACCTCCAACTGCGTTTGGGATGTAACACAAGACTATATCTGCTTGCTGGTTTAAAATGATGCATTGAGTTTTAGAACATAAATAAAAATATTTCCTATAAAGCATTAGCCAAAAATTCTGTATTGAGAGATGTGGATATTCTATGAAGTTTGGGTATTAACAATCAAGAAGCATTTTATTGGGGAAACATCAAACAAGGAGGTGTTCTGAAGGGCGCACTAGTAGTTTAGGCTCTGAGTTGGATGGATTTAGTGTGGAATGGATGCACACTATCTCCTTACCTGGTTCTCCCCTTCTTCTTGGTAAATGCGTGACATTACGCGCACATAGTACTGTGCAGACTTGGTGGCCTCTGTGCATTGGAAGTTTCCGCTTAACACCAGCAGAATATTTCCAAAAGTGAAAGAAATGGGAAGAGAGACCACAGAATGTCTCATTGTTGGTATTTGTGTTAATCAGCTTTTTGCAGTTATTGCTGCAATAATGTCTAACAATCAACCACAAAATCTCAGTGGCATGCAGCAATAGGCATTCATTTCTTGCCTGTGTGTCTGTTGAGACTGTGGCAATTTAATCACTTTTATGTCAGCTTCAGATGTTCCAGAGGCAAATTTTTCCATGAAACTAAGTTTAAGCTTAAGGCCCCCCACTTGCATGAGTTGTGTTCTTGTAAAATTTTCCAAAGACCTTTTGACAGCCGTGTTGAAGACCGCTGTCTCTCTCCAATCCCCCTTCTCTCCTCGTGGGTCTTCTGTCAGTGAGGTGGCGTTAGAGGAGCACACGGATTGGTACCTGGCTAAGGGGAAGTTGAGTTGGAAGACACACTTTATTTAGGTTCAATGGGACATGGTACTATGCTTTGCAGTCACTTTCACCTCACCTGTTTGAGTAATGCTACCCGTCTCAGTGTAAGAACGTGGTTGTTTTGGTGCTAGACTTCGGCAAAAGGACAGGCTGCATACTGAATAATGACTAACAGACGCCTCCATATTTTTTCTCTGGGGTGTAAGAATGTGAAAGCCACGTGAGACGGCGGTAGGAAGCAGTGATTCTCAGTTCTGAGGGGGAATCAAGATGACCAGTTCCCCAGCGGTGCCCCTGTACTGTGAAGGATGAAGAGCTGCTGACTCAGGTCAGCGCGGGACATCAGCCTCGTGGGCCTGCTGGCCGCAATGTGCGCTCTTTCAATAAAACCCACCCAGTGAAAGCAACATATTGACATTGCAAGTTGAAAGAAAGCTTAATATAATGATTTTGTTGTAGCACATATTGAGGATTTTATTTTGCTTCATATTGAAATAATACCTGAATGTTTAAAAAATTCTAAAAGTACTAAATGGTATAAAGTGATAACTAAGCCTTTCTTCCACCTTGACTTTCTGTCCACAAGGTTCCCATCCTACCTTTTTTTTCTTTTGGTGGCACCCTCCGAGTGTGTAACACAGCGATGGCCCTGATGTGTGCTTCCTTGTAGCTGCTGGTTTAACAAAAATGGTGGCTTACAGTACTCAGCATGATGTGTGTTTTTCAGATGTTCAGGATTTTATTTTACTGATTTATTTTGTTATTGCCAGCTAATCCTGCCCAAATTCTTATGTCTTAGAAGAGTGACTTTACTAAATTAAAGATTTTATAGGCCATTGCAGAGGCCATAATTGTTAACACAATTTTCCAAAGTGTATTTAATTGGCCCGGTTTGTTAAGCATGCCTTGGATAGGAAATAAATACCAAAACTGTAAAAGCAGCTCGATTGCAACCTAAGAGAGAAAAAGAATTTGCTTCTCAGACATATAAGACAGCAAATAGATCAACAATGTCTTTACCCTTATGAAAAGCTGCATTGGTGGAAGTATTCTGGTAAATAAAAACTATACCGTTCAGGCGTTCACGACATCCCACAGGCTGGCTTGAGAAATGTACTAATGGAAAGTTACTTTTTCAGGTTCAACTCTGTAGGTTTTGATTTCCTCTTCCTTCCCTCTTCCCCCTCTTCCTCCTAGCCTTCCTTCCTTCTTTCTTTCCTTTTTAGTATCAAATAAAATGGCCTCTTCAGCTGTAGTATTTTCACTCTGAAATGAGTGATCTTCTCTGTAACGCATCTTTGCCTCCTTACGTTCCACTCTAAGACAAACTCTCAGTTCCAGGTGCACATCACATGCTTCTGACAGCCTTTCCTGCCACTTTCCCAGGTGGCTCAGGGCGGGTCAGCTAAGGCTGCATTATACCACCAGGCTCCTAGATATTTGCATATTGTATGTTTTAGTTCCAAATTACTTGCTGCTCTGGATTCAGACAGCCACAAGGAAAACACTATTTAAGATTTGTTTTTCAAGATGCAGTAGCAACTGAGTTACCTGATTGTATCAGTTTTCTATTGCTGTCTAAGAAAAGACCACAAATTTAGCTGCTTAGAACAATACACGGCTATTATCTCACAGTCCGCAGGCCAGGAGTTTGGCATATTTTAGCTAGATCGTCTACTAAGGGTCTCACAAGGGCTGAAATCAAGGTGCCAGCCAGCCACATTCCCAGCGAGAAGCTTGACTATAAAAAGATCTGCTGCCAAAATCGTTCAGATTGCTGGCAGAACTGAGTTCTTTGGGGTTGTAGGATAGAAGTTTCCATTTTCTTGCTGGCTATTGGCTGGGGACCACTCATAGCTCAAGATGGCGTTCTCACGTCCTTGCCACATGGCCCCCTCCATACATTGGGATTCCATGTGGCCCTCTCACACGCTCACCCTTTTCATCCCTTTTAAAGGATCACCAAACCCACCAACAATAACCTCCCTTCTGATGAACTCAAACTGATGTGGAACTTGATTACATCAGCAAAATCCCTTCACCTTTTTTATATGAAGTAACCTAATTACACATGTGACAGTCATCATACTCCCAGCCTCACCCACTCTCAGGGAGGGGATAGTACAGAGCATGAAAACCAGGGGGAGGAAATCTTGGGATCACAGAATTCTTCCACAGCATTTTTAACCCTTTGCTGCTCCAAGGTCCCTCATCACTTGAGCATGTTAGTGTCAAGGAATGAAGCATCCAGCACATGGCCACGATACTTCTGACTGTAACACTGAGCAGAACTCAAAGGACAAAGTTTGAGCTACCTGTCAAAGACAACCTGTCACTGGTCAACAGGAGAAGGCATTAGGAGATGAAATGTCTTCAAGCCTTGTTTTTCCTGTCAGAGGTTCTCAGTCTCTCAGGTGGTCTGGCCTGAAGACCTTGACTTGCCCCATGTCCCCCCGCGATCTACAGCTTTTTTCTTGTTTGGCACACATGGCTTTTCTTGTTCCCAGTTTTTTTTTTAATTGTATAACTTCCTCAAGGAATTTGTAATCTTTATGAAGTTATCAATAATGCTGAAATATACTCATCTCAAACTAATGCTTCAAAGAATTTTGATATAATGGAAACACTTTTCATATTGTGTTATTTTATTTTTCATTCCTTCTAAAACTGTGAAGTTTTCTCTTCAAGATGGGTCCATAGCATCTATTCCATAGACTTTAGTGTTAGTACAAAGTTTCCATTGCCAATTTAAATTTAGCCTCTTCCTGTAATTTTCTGATCCATGGTTTATCTAATTTTTCTTGACATAAGTTCTGTATGATCTTCTAGTTCCTCTAATACCAAAAACAAATTCTCACCATTTCTTCCCTTGATTTCTTTCTCATTGATCTCAACTTTTCTTTTGCTTTTTTTCTTCTTCCTTTCCTCCGTTTACTTTATCCCGGCTATTCCTACTGTTGTTGTCCTCAGCCTCACCTTCGCCCAGGCCCTGCTGGAAGCTCTTCCTCCCATCTTCCGCATCAGGTGCTGGGTGGAGAATGTGTGCACTGCTGCTGCCACCCTTGATCCAGGTGTGAACATGTGTAAAGCGAGAGCAAGCGAGTGAAGAGTGAGCCTTGTTAAGTTGCTGAATTTGCTTTTGTTGACCTGACCAAAAGCCTATACAGATTTGGTCTTTCTAATTCTTGGTAGAATTGGTAGACATTTTTTCTTTCTAAATAGCTAACATCACTCTATCCCATTGGCTGCAAAATCCACTATTGACTCCAGAATAGTCAGTCTTTTCCCTTTGGAAACTTGTAGCTGTCAAGATTCTCTTGGATGTAAATGATGGAAAACTCAGTCCAACCTGACTCAGGCAAATAGGAAGATTTTCATTTCGCTGAGCAAATAGGCCCAGATGACACCACTGGGAGCTCGAGTCATCCTTTTGGCTCACTATGCCCCATGCTTGTTCCATTCCCAGACAGGCAATTCTCTCAACAAAACATGGCTGTGAGGATACCCATTCCCGGTGAAAAATAAAATCCCAGAATTTCTTCTGGGCTAATACATTTTTGAAGAGTAGAGAGTCGCTTCTTTGTATAACAGAGAAACGAAAGATATTTTAATGTCCCTGTAAATACTTTCTGACTTAAAGTAACTTTTGAGTTACCTTACTTGGTACATGCCCAATAAAAATGTTAATTGAGTGATAAAGGAGCAAATGAATATTTAAGTCCCAGTATTAATTGTCCCTGAAAAAAATGATTTCTAATGTAAAAGAAAGGAAGACAGAGGAGGAAGAGGAGGAGGAGGAGGAGGTGGAGGAGGAGGAAGAGGAAGAGGAAGGAGAGGAAGACGAGAAGGAAGGGGGAGGAGACAGGGGGCAAGTTGTTTTAGTGACTTGTGTTTTGATTTTATGTCCAGCAATTAACAGATGTATGACCTGACGGATTATGTGATATTTTTGAGCCTTGGTTTCTTTTCACCGTGGGGATAATACTCGTGGAGTGCTTTGCTCTGAGTCTCATGCTGATTAAATGCAGTGATGGAGGTTAAGCTCTGTACGCAGCACTTGGCGTACAGAAAGCTCTTAATAGGTATCAGCTGTCAGGATTAGCGCTGAACCTGAAATGTAACGGACTCCGAGAAACAATAGCCAGAACTTAGTTTCCTCCATTTTTACTCTGTTCATTCCGTCCTTTGGCTGTAGTTTTAGTTTTATTCTGTTAGTTTATTCTGTTCAGGGACTGACCCAGGTTTTGTGGGGCCTAAAGCTCATACAGTTTTGAGGGCTTTTCAAGAAGAAGCCTACAACATTCTGAATAAAAATTAGATAGAATAGTTAATATTTATTTACAGTTAGAAAGGAAATTACAATAAACTATAAATATATAAATGATGGCAAATCTGGTTATAAACATCACAAATCTAGAAAATGTTTTAATTTTAATAAATTAACTCCTGACCCACATTCTAAACTACTCATATTCCCTTTTTCTTTTGGCTGCCTCATTCTCTCACAGCAGTTTTATAAGATTTTCAATGGGGAAAACAGAAAAATAATCCAGTCTTTTCTTAGAATGATGGGTGAAAATTTATTTATTTTTTAAAAGTTGTTGATGGTTTAGCAAAGCTTCTTTGAGCTTAACAGCTCACTTCTGGTGATGCCGCCTATGCAGCGCCACCTCTGTTTACCTGCTGCGATGGGATGGCACTACTTCCAGGGGCGGAGCCTCAGATGATTGCAGCCTTTGATCTCAAGCTGCGTGTGCCTTGGGAGCTGTGGTTCCAGGTTGGCCAGGTCCTCGCTGCTGCTGTTTCTTGTTCCAGCCCCACCACTGGTTGGGAAGGTGGGGAGGAAGTGGTGAAGTGCCATGAAATCTGGCGCTGACTGTGCAGAGGGGAGCAGGCAGGACGTCATTTGTATTCTCCTTCTTGCAGTCAGAGAGAATCTGGGTGCTCTGTGAGGTCCCCCCGGGACAGGGTTATTCCTGGGGACTGGTGGATGTGGAGGTAGGGCTGGCAGCCTGTTGATCCCATCTCTGGATCTAAGATCACCACAAGGACAGAAAGGATGACCCCCTCAGTCTGGGGTTGCTGGTTCCTCACTGTGTAGGGTTTATTTAGAGAATAAAAATACAGGACACATGCTATCTTTAGGACACAAACTGAAAAATTATTCATTGTTTATCTGAAATTCAAATTTAACTGGACGTCCTGTATTTATGCTGGCAGCCCTATCACTGTGACCCCACACGGCGGCTCTGGAAAGGGTCCGTGCAATATGGTGCCCCGAGACTTGTTTCTTTAGCCTCATTTTAAATCTGCCCTCTGATTCTAGTGTAAAGCTTAGCAGTTGTTTCCTGTTAAATGAGATGGTGAACCTAAAGTACCTGATTTGAACAGAAGCTCAAAAGATGTTCTCTCTTTACTCTCCCCTTTTAAGCTCCTTTTTTTTTCAATTTGCCCATTATTCCAACATGGGGATCTTTTTAAGGCTTAATTCTGTAGTACATCATGTTAACTATCGTTCTAGCTTTCTATGATCATTAAATTTGATGAGCATGTAATAAACCAGTCCCTTTAATGTTATAAGACACAGGCAAATTACCTTTGTTGGCGAGGGTTGCAAGAACTTTCATTTTGGGTCCTACTGCTTTTAAAGCAGCGGGCTTAATAAAGACTAGATGCCAAACTGCAAAATTTAAATTCAGTCTTTGACGGTGGGATCCTTTCACAATGTATACATATATCAAATCATTATGTTGTACACTTTAAATATATTACAGTTTTATTTGTCAATTTTACCTCAGTAAAGATGGAAAGAAATAAAGAATAAAAATCAACATTTTACAGAAAATATCTCATTTACTGTGTTCAGTACTGGCTGTAGTTCTCAGCTTTCAGTACTTCAGGCAGTAAGAGAAACAAATGGAGAATGTGCTAAACCACCTGGAAAGAAAAAAAATTTCTTACGATATAACTATGGAGGAACTTAGGTATATCTGTGTATAAAATGTCATTGTATAAAAAAAAGGAAATTATAATTAATCTTGGAAAAATATAAAATTTATTTTTAAAAAACCCAAAAACTTAAAAAGAAATTTGTTCTTTATTCTGGCAAATTTATTCTTTCTAATGACAATATTTGATTGGGTCTATCTGCATGCATTAATATGGGGAGCCCTAAAGGGAAGATTTTTGGGGGTAAGCCATCTCAAAGGCAGTCTTTCTGCCTCCCCAGGGTTGATTACTGAGTATTTGCTTTGGCTCATGCACTGCTATTTTGTTTAATCAGTTATGGCCAGAGAAGGAGGTTTAGATTCGCTCATACACACAGCATGATCTGTAGAAAGTTAGGTAGTAAAGAGTCAGCTTGGGTTATTCTCTCTCATAGGTAGATCAATAGATGCCTGAGGATTTGTAACTTGCACCTGAAATCTGATGAGAACAACAGGCTATTGATTTTTGTCAAAATCATAGAAAAATATTGCTGAGGATGAGGCCTGGAAGAGAGAACCAAAGTCATCACTAGGTAGGTCTGCATCCTTTGGATGGGGCTATCATCATTCAATCACTCACAGCTTATTATTCTAATATCCAGCCCTTCTCCTTGATCATGTGCATGAGGCTATCGTGAAGCAATTTACTCGTACTTGTTGAAATCTAGTTTACAATATGCCTTCTTCCATCTACCAATTTACTAATACTGTCTAAAGCCAAGCAATGACGTTAGTCTGCAGTGACTTGTTCTTGATGAAGCCATTCTAACTCTGGTCTTCATTGCGTCCTTTTCTAAATGTTCGTGTACTCTTTTAAAACATTCTCTCTTCTGAGATTTGTTACACTCCCCGATATGTAATTCAATAAATCTACCTTCTTCCCCTTCTGAAAATTGGAAACAACATTTTCCATGCTTCAGTCTCCTGGCCCCTCTCCTGTTTTCCATGGTTTCCTGATGTTGACCCACAGTGGTTCCATAATTATAGCCATACCTTCTCTCTGTTCTCTGAGCTGTAGTTTAGCCAGGCCAAGAGATTAGAAATTATCAGAGCAGCTAGGCTCCTTCTCATGATCTCTCCTGCTTCCGGGGTTTCAGATCCTCTGACTAACATTTACTCCCCACTTTTCCTCATCCCGTGACTTGGCAGAGCTAGAACTCATGGGATCCTTAACAGTTTCCAAAGATCACATCTAGTTCCAGGTCTTCAGAAGGACCTGTACCTAATCGTAAGATGCAGAATCAAAGGCTCATTCTGAGGCATGATTGATCAACATAAAATATTTTATACTCTTAGAGGTTTCTTATAATTGTGATGCTTCACTTATGGGGCCACCAGAAGCACAAAGACCATCAAAGTCCATTATTGCTCCTTCACTATATTTATTTAATAATTATGAACTAAAGCTTAAAAGGCCTGGTGCTAGCAGTTCCAGAACCAGATGGCAACATAGGAGTATCTTGAATTCGTCTCCTCCCATAGACACACTGAATCTACAGTTATCTATGGAACAATTTTCTCCAAAAGTAACCAAAAAACTAGATGAGGAACTCCCAGCCATCAGGCAAATGAGGAAAAAAAAAAAACCACCTCAAAATAGGCAGGAGGAGCTGAGACACAGTTTTGTCATAAACTGCATCCCCAACACGGTGACCCACAATCTGGAGGGAACTTACAACTCTGGGCTCTCCCTGAGGAGTGAAGGATTTGTAACCCCACATCTGGCACCCCAACTTTTAAGACGTGCACCTGAGAAATGAGCCCTCAAAGCATCTAGCTTTGAAAGCCAGTATGGCTTGCATCCACATGATCTGCAAGGCTGTAGCAAACTGAGAAACACTTCTTAGAGGGCTCTTATGGACTCACCTGGCTACCCCCCAGGGAACAGCACAAAGGCAGGTGAAACACCTCCACTCTTTCTGTGAAAGAGGCCTATTAACTTATCTCCATAACTGCCGCCTAAGGGCCAGGCTTCTAACTAAACTACATCTAAGAGTCAACTGTAGTCCTCTCCAGAGACCTCAGATGGTGGGCAATATGTTTACCTTCTCCTTCTTGCCTGCCCTGGGTTGTTTGTATCTCTGAGAAAAGAGCTTGTGTACACATCTGGTGCTCTGGCTTTTGTGACTGCTGCCCAGAGGACATGTCCCTTGATAGCCTGCCTCTGGTGGCTGGTGGGGCTCGTGTTCACAAGTTCAACAGGATGATGGCAAGCAGAGAAACAGTTCCTAACTGTTTATCACCCCAGGGCTCAGTGCAGAGGGAGCATATAGAAATGCCCATCTCCCAGTCTTTATCTAAAAGAGTTATATTTACATATTTTAAAAGCTGCTGCCTGAGGGTCTGGCTTCCAATTAGCCTGAATCTAGGTACTGACTTTGACCCTCCCCCTCAGGACATTAATAGGTCTTGGCACAACTACTGGGAGCCACGAAGAGTGAGATGAGCTGCTAGAAAAATCAGAGGCTTGAGAGATAACTAAGATCTAGGGTAGGTTGAATGATAAGGTTCATTTCCTACAAGAGGCCACTCCTTCAAGACTGGGAGAAACCAACACAGAGAGTCAAGGAAAATGAAGAAACAAAAGACTCATTTCCAAACAAAAGAACAAGATAAAGCCTTAGAAAGAGACCTTAATGAAACAGACATAAGTGATTTACCTGCTAAAGAGGTCAAAATATCAGTCATAAAGATGCTAACTGAGCTCAGGAGAAGAATGGATGAAGAAAGTAAGAATTTCAATGAAGAAATAGAAAATATAAGAAAGTACCAAATAGAAGTCACAGAGCTGAAGAGTATGATAAATGAAAAATACAGTGGAGAGGTTCAACATCAGACTAGATGAAGCAGAAGAAAGAACCAGTGAACTCGAAGACAGAAGGTGGATCTCACCCAATCAGAGCAGCAAAAAGAAAAAAGAATAAAAAAAATTGAAGATAGCTTAAAGGACTTATGGGGCAACACCAATCAGACCAACATTTGCATTATAGGGGTCCCAGAAGGGAGAAGATAGAGCGTAAGGGACAGAAAACTCCCCTAACCTGGGGAAGGAAACAGACATTCATTTCCGGGAAGTCCAGGGAGTTCCAAACAAGATGAACCCAAAGACCCACACCAAAACACATTATAACTACAGTGTCAAAAGTTAAAGACAAGGAGACAATTTTAAAAGTAGCAAGAGAAAAACAACTTGTTACATACAAGGGAATCCCCCCATAAGGCTATCAGTAGATTTTTCAACAGAAACTTTGCAGGCCAAAAGGGAGTGGCACAATACATTCAAAGTGCCAAAAGAACAAAACTGCCAACCAAGAATATTCTATTCAGCAAAGTTGTCCTTCAGAATTGAAAGAGAGATAAAGTGTTTGCCGGACAAGCAAAAGCTGAAAGAGTTCGTCACCTCTAGACTGGCCTTATAAGATATCTTAAAGGGACTTCTTTAAGCTGAAACAAAAGGGCACTCATTAGTAACAGCAAAACATGAAAGAATAAATGTCACTGGTAAAGGTAAATATGTAATAAAATTCAGAATAATACAGTGTTGTAAAAGTGGTGGGTTCATCACTTACAAAGCTTGTCTGAAGGTTAAAAGACAAAAGTAGTAAAATTAACTAAAATAATTTGTTAAGGAATACACGAGATAAAAAGATGTAAAGTGTGACATCAAAAACATAAAATGTAGGGGGGTGGAGTAAAAATGTAGAGCTTTACAAAGCATTCAAACTTAAGTTATCAACTTAAAATGATTGTTGTAAATATAAATTGTTTTTTGTAAGCCTCATGGTAACCACAAAGTAAAAACCTATAGTAGATCACAAAAGAAAAGAAATGATTCTAAGCACACCACTAGAGAAATCATCAAACCACAAATGGAACAAAAGAGGAAGAAAGGAACAAAGGAGTTACAAAACAACCAGACAACAATTAACCATACGGCAAGGAGCACATACCTATCAATAATTACTTTAAATGTAAATGGACTAAATTCTCCAATTGAAAGACAGAGTGGCTAAATTGATTAAAAAAACAAGACCCATCTATATTTTGCCCATAAGAGACCCATTTCAGATATAAGGTCATACACAGACTAAAAGTGAAGGGATGGAAAAAAATGCAAATGGAAACTGAAAGAAAGCTAAAGTAGCTATACTTGTATCAGAAATACAGACTTTGAGACATAGACTGTAATAAGAGACAAATAAAGGTATTATATAATTATAAAGGGGTCAATCCAACAAGAGGATATAACACTTATAAATATCTGTGCACCCAACATAGGAGTGCCTACATGTATAAAGAAATATCAATCGACCTAAAAGGAGAAGTAGACAGCAATACAGTAGTGGTAGGGGACTTTAACACCTCACTTTCATCAATGGATAGATCATCCAGACAGAAAATCAACAGGGAAGCATTGGCCTTAGATGACATGTTCAACCAGATGGACTTAAAAGACATATACAAAACATCCTATCCAAAAGCAAAAAAAATACACACACTTCTCAAGTAGACATAGCACATTCTCCATAGATCATATGTTAGATCAGAAAGCAAATATTAATAAATTTAAGAATATTGAAATCATATCCAGCATCTTTTCCAACCACAATGGTTTGAAACTAGAAATCAAGAAAAAAACTGGAAAATTTACAAATATGTGGATATTAAGCAACATTCTACTGAACAACCAATAGGTCAAAGAAGAAATAAAAAGGGAAATCAAAAAATACCTTGACACAAATGAAAATGTAAATAAAACATACCAAAACTTATGGGTTGCAGCAAAAGCAGTTCTAAGAGAGAAGTTTATAGCAATAAATGCCTACATCAAGAAACAAGAAAGATCTCAAATAAACAACCTCAAGGAACTAGAAAAAGAAAACAAAGCCCAAAGTTAGAAGAAAAAAGAAAATAAAGATCAGGGTGAATATAAATGAAATAGAGACTAAAAAGACAATAGAAAAGATCAATGAAACTAAGAGCTGATTCTTTGCAAAGATAAAATAGACAAAGCTCTATCTAGAATCACCAAAAATAACTACATTAACAGCAACAAAAAACCCCACAACAGAGGACTCAAAATCAGAAACAAAAGAGGACACATTAAAAGTGACACCACACAAATACAAAGGATCATGAGTCTACTATAAATAATTAGATGCCAACAAATTGGACAACCTAGAAAAAAATGGATAAATCCTTAGAAACACACAACCTACCAAGACTGAATCATGAAGAAATAGAATACCTGAACAGACAAATTACTAGAAAGGAGATTGAATCAGTAATCAAAAACCTCCCAACAAACAAAAGTCCAGGATCAGAAAGCTGCATGGGTGAATTCTACCAAACATTTAAAGAAGAATTAATACCAATCCTTCTCAAACTCTTCCAAAAAACAGAAGAGGAAGGAACACTTCCAAACTCATTTTGCGAGGTCAGCATCACCTGAATACTAAAACCAAGAAAGGACACTACAAGAAAAGAAAATTACAGGCCAATATCCCTGAGGAATATAGATGCAAAAATCCTCAAGAAAATATCAGCAAACTGAAGTCAACAATACATTAAAAGGATCATGCACCATGATCAAGTAGGATATATTCCTGAGATGCAAGAATGCTTCAACATCTGCAAAATCAGTGTGATACACCACATTAATAAGTGGGGGATAAAAATCACGTGATCATCTCAGTATATGCAGAAAAAGCATTGGACAAAATTCAACATCCATTTATGATAAAAACTCTGAACAAAGTGGGTATAGAGGGAATGTACCTCAACATATTAAAGGCCACATATAACAAGCCCTCAACTAACATCATACCCAATGGTAAAAAGCTGAAAGCTTTTCCTCTAAGTCCTGGAACAAGACAAGGATGACCACTCTTTCCACTTCTACTCAACATAGTATTGGAAGTCCTAGCTAGAGTAATTAGGGAAGAAAAATAAAGGCCTCCAAATCAGAGAGGAAGAAGTAAAACTGTCACTATTTGCAGATGATATGATATCATATGTAGAAAACCTTAAGGACTCCACACACAAACACACAAAACTGTTAGAACTAATAAATAAATTTAGTAAAATTACCTGATACAAAATCAATATACGAAAATCTGTTGCATTTTTATACACCTACAATGAACTATCAGAGAGAGAAATTAAGAAAATAATCCCATTTACAATTCCATCAAAAGGAATAAAATACCTAGGAATACATTTAACTAAAGAAGTGAAAGACCTGTACACTGTAAACTATAAGACATTGATGAAAGAAATTAAAGAAGACGCATGTAAATGGCAAGATATTCTGTGCTCATGGATGGGGAGAATGAATATTGTTAAGATGTCCATATTGCACAAAGCAATCTACAGATTCAGTGGAATCCCCAGCAGAATTCCAATGGTATTTTTCACAGAAATAGAACAAACAACCCTAAACTTTGCAGGGAACCACAAAAGATCCCCAAACCCAAAGGAATCTTGAGAAAGAAGAACAGAGCTTGAGGCTTCAGGCTCCTTGATTTAAAATTATATTACAAAGCTATAGTAATCAAAATAGTATGATATTGGCATAAAAACAGACACATAGATCAATGGAACAGAATAGAGAGTCCAGAAATAAACCCATGCATATATGGTCAATTAGTTTAGGACAAATGACTCAAGAATACACAATGGGGAAAGGATAGTTTCTTCACTAAATTGTGTTAGGAAAACTGGATAGCCACATGCAAAAGAATGAAACTGGACCACTATGTTACATCATACACAAAATCAACTCAAAATGGATTAAAGACTTGAACATAAGAGCTGGAACCATAAAACTCCTAGAAGAAAACATCGGCAATGTGCTCCTTGACATAGGTCTTGGTGATAATTTTTTGGATTTGACACCAAAACAAACACAACAAAGCAAAAGTCAACAAGTGGAACTACATCAAACTAAAAAGCTTTTGCAGAGCAAAGGAAACTATCAACAAAATGAAAGGCAACCTATGCAATGGGAGAAAATATTTGCAAATCATATGTCTGATAAGAGGTTAATATCCAAAATATATAAACAACTCATACAACTCAATAGCAAAAAAAAAATCCAATTTAAAAATGAGCAGAGGATCTGAATAGATATTTTTCCAAAGACATACAGAATGCTAACAGGTACATTAAAAAGTGCTCAACATCACTAATCATCAGGGAAATACAAATCAAAATAACTAGAGATATCACCTCACACCAATTAGAATGGCTAATCAAAGAGACAAGAAATAACAAGTGTTGGTGAGGATGTGGAGAAAAGGGAACACCTATCTACTGTTGGTGGGAATGTAAATTGGTGCAGCCACTATGGAAAACAGTATGAAGATTCCTCAAAAAATTAAAAATAGAACTACTATATGATTCAGCAATTCTACTCCTGGGTATTTATCTACACTCCTATGTTCATTAAAGTTTTATTTAGAATAACCAAGACATGGAAACAACTCAAGTGTCCATCGATAGATGAATGAATAAAGGAATATAGTGTATATATATATATATATATATATATATATATACATATACACACACACACTATATATGTATACACACATGCACAATGGAATACTATTTAGCCATAAAAAGAAGGAAATCCTGCCATTTGTGACAACACGGATGGACTTTGAGGGCATTGTGCTAAGTGAAATAAGTCAGATAGAGAAAGACAAATATTGTATGAGCTCACGTATGTGTGGAATCTAAAAACAAAACAAAGAACAAAAAAACCGAACTCATAGATACGGAGAAGAGATTGGTGGTTGCCAGAGGAGGGAGTGTGGTGGTGCTGGTGGTGGTGGTGATGGGGGTTGGGTGAAATGCCTGAAGGTGATCAAAAGGTACACACTTCCAGTTGTAAAATAAATAAGGCCTGGAGATGTAAGTACAGCATGGTGACTACGGTTAATGACACGGTATGGTATATTTGAAAGTTGCTAGAGAGTAGGTCTTAAAACTTCTCATTGTGAGAAAAAAACATTGTAACTATATGTGGTGATGGATGTTAACTAGACTTAGTGTGGAGATCATTTTGCAAGATATACAAATATAGACACCTTGTGCTGTGCACCTGAAGCCAACATGATACATGTCAATTATAGCTCAATAAAAAAAGAAGGGCCTGGTGTCCTTTTCTTAGTGAAAAAGACCTAGGCTGCTCTTGTTCCTTTGTTTTTAGTTGTCCCTCACTTAAATAATGATGTTCTAATGGTTTATAATGGTTAGAGATCTCACTCCACAATCAAGTAATATTAAAAGAAACATAAGATTAAAAACTAATTGGAGGAAAAATAAAATTAATTGGAGAAATCTGTCTTCGGATAACACATTGGAATCTAAGAGTGAGGAAAGTGTTTCTAGTTCCTATATTTAAACGAGCACCACCAGCAAGCCTTGATGCTGTTTTTCCGTTACCATTGCTGACATCACGGCCCGACATGAGTCTCCATAAAGAAGTTTAATCCAGACCAGGAAACAAGCATTGCTTTAAGAGCACAACTCTTTCTACCCCCAAGTCTAGCACAGTGTCTTGCACCTCATAGCCAAATAAAAACGTTTGTCGAATTCAATTTACCTGCCACATAAAGAGTGTGAATTAAATCTTGGACCTTGAAAACCATTAAAATTGCTTCACAGGCAGCACGGGTTCAGGAAAAAGAAAACGGCTTAGAACCAAACATCCATTGTGGGGAGTGTAACGCCAGTAAACGAAATACATCACAATAAAAATACTACTTTAGCTTTTATTGGCATTTAAAGGGGCACTATAAAGAGCAAACCTTTTTTCTGTCAGGGTTCTTAAAAAAAATGGGAGAGAAAAATTTCAGGCAGAGAGGACATCAAACAGCTTCCTCATGGCTTTTGGAAAGGGGCTTGGATGATGGTAAGAGTAGACCTGTTGACACAGATCCCTAGAATTAGGGACATAATTCTTACCTTTCTCCAGCTGAGTGCAGGTGAGACTAGAGGAGTCACAATCACAAACAGCCCTCTAAACCACTGAGCTCCTCACGTGGAGCTTGCTCCCGTAACCTCGAAGGAGACTAAGATCCTGGAATTCCTTGTGCCTCTGCAAGGGGAAGAGAGAGGTTAGCTAAGCCTGCCAGGTTCTTCATTCCAAATTCGTCAGCTAGGTAAATTCCCTCCACCAGGGGGTTTGTGTGTTAAAGATGGAGCCCCAGCCCCAGTGACCTATATGGTGTCTCCAGTCCCCTTAGCTGGGTGTCAATGGTATCACTTTGGTGGAGGGAGGGAAGTGAGAAAGACTTTCTAAAACTAAACGCACAAATCATAAATACAGCACTCAACAAATTTTTATAAAGAAATCCCACCTGTAGCAACAAAGTAGCATAATTTATAAATTTTAATGGACGTGTGAAATAAACACAGGAAAGTGTGTATATCTCATAAGTGTACAGCTCAATGAAGTTTCACAAACTGAACATTCGTGTAACCAATACTAGATGAAAAAACATTCCCAACTCTTCTGCTCCCCTGTTCTCTTCTGATCAGCCCCACCCCAGGGTAACTTGATCTGAACTTCTAAAGGAATATATTAATTTTGTCTCCCCTGTACTTTTTATAAATGGGATCATACATGTGGGATGCTGCCACAGCATGGCTTGATGAGGGTGTGTACGTCCTCCCCAGGATCCAAACCAGGGAACCCTGGGCCATGGAAGTGGAACGTGTGAACTTAATCACTTGGCCACGGGGCTGGCCGCTCATCTTTAAAAACATGTTCTATCTTCATCAATTCTAGGCATCATCTATTATTTTTGTTAAAAAAAGTGGTTCAGGGGCTGGCCCGGTGGCGCAGCGGTTAAGTTCAGTGAAGAATGTCATTGGGATTCTGATTAGGATTGCATTGAATCTATAGATTGCTTTAGGTAATATGGACATTTTAACTATGTTCATTCTTCCAATCCACAAGCATGGAATATCTTTCCATTTCTTTATATCTTCTTCCATTTCTTTCTACAATGTTGTATAGTTTTCAGTGTATAGGTCTTTCACCTTCTTGGTTAAATTGATTCCTGGATAGTTTATTCTTTTTGTTGCAATTGGAAATAGGATTGTATTCTTGACTTCTCTTTCTGCTAGATTGTTATTAGTGTATAGAAATGCAACTGGTTTCTGTAAGTTGATTTTGCACACTAAAACTTTGCTGTAGTTGTTGTTTATTTCTAGTAGCTTTCTGGTGGATTCTTTAGAGTTTTCTAAATATAGAATCACATTGTCCACACACAGCAAGAATTTCACTTCTTCCTTTTCGATTGAGATACCTTTGATTTCTTTTCCTTTCCTAGTTGCTCTGACCAAACCCCCCAGTACTATGTTGAATAAGAGTGGCAAGAGTGGGCACTCTTGTCTTGTTCCTGTTCTCAGAGTATTGGCTTTCAGTTTTTCCCCAGTGAGTATGATGTTGGCTGTGGGTTTGTCATATATGGCCTTTATTATGTTGAGGTACTTTCATTATTTTATTGAGATTTTTATCATAGATGGATGTTGGATCTTGTTGAATGCTTTCTCTCCATCTATTGAGATGATCATGTGATTTTTATTCCTCATTTTCTTAATGTGGTGTACCACATTGATTGATTTACAGATAATGAATCACCCCTGTGTCCCTGGTATAAATACCACTTGATCATGGTGTAAGATCCTTTTAATGTATTGTATTCAATTTGCCAATATTTTGTTGAGGATTTTTGCATCTGTGTTCATCAGCAATATTGGCCTGTAAGTAATTTCCCTCCTTTGTGTTGTCCTTGTCTGGTTTTGGTATCAGGGTGATGTTGGCCTCTAGAATGTGTTAGAAAGTATTCTGTCTTCTTCAATTTTTCAGAATAGTGTGAGAAGGATAGGTATTAAGTCTTCTTTGAATGTTTGGTAGAATTCTCCAGAGAAGCCATCTGGTCCTGGACTTTTGTTTTTTGGGAGGTTTGATTACTGTTTCAGTCTCTTTACTTGTGATCGTTCTATTCAGATTCTTTATTTCTTCTTGATTCAGTTTGGGGAGGTTGTGTGAATCTAAGAATTTATCCATCTCTTCTAGGTTATCCAGTTTGTTGGCATATAGTTTTTCATAGTATTTTCTTTTAGTCCTTTGTGTTTCTGTGGTATCTGTTGTAATTTCTCCTCTTTCATTTTTAATTTTATTTATTTGAGCCTTCTCTCCTTTTTTCTTACTGAATCTGGCTAAGCGTTTGTCAATTTTGTTTATCTTCTCAAAGAACCAGCTCTTCGTTTCATTGATCCTTTTTTACTGTTTTTTTTAGCTTCTAAAATAAAATGAAATATTTATCTGTGCTCTAATTTTTATTATTTTCCTCCTTCTGCTGACTTTGGGCTTGTTTTTCTTCCTTTTCTAGTTCTGTTATGTGAAGTTTAAGATTATTTATTTGAGATTTTTCTTGTCTGTTGAGGTGGGCCTGTATTCTATAAATTTCACTCTAGAACTTCTTTTGCTGCATCCCATAAGAGTTGGTATGTTGTATTTTCATTTTCATTTGTTTCCAGGCATTTTTTGATTTCTTCTTTGATCCAAAGGTTTTTCAGTAGCATGTTGTTTAGTCTCCACATATTTGTGACTTTCCCAGCTTTTTTCTTGTAGTTGATTTTTAGTTTCATAGTATTGTGGTCAGAAAAGATGATTATGATTTCAATCTTCTTAAATTTATTGAGGCTTGCCTTGTTTCCCAACATACATAACTTTGAAAATGTTCCATGTACACTTGAGAAGAATGTGTATTCCACTGGTTTGGGATGGAATCTTCTATACATAGCTATTAAGTCCATCTGGTCTAGAGTTTCATTTAAGTCCACTATTCCCTTGTTGACTTTCTGTCTAGATGATCTATCTGTTGATGTAAATGGGGTGTTGAGGTCTCTTACTATTATTGTGTTGCTGTTTATTTCTCCCTTTAGGTCTGTTAATAGTTGCTTATATGCTTTGGTGCGCCTGTGTTAGGTGCATATATATATTTATAAGTGTTATGTCCTCTTGGTAGAATGTCCCTTTTATCATTATATACTGCCCCTCATTGTCTCTCATTGTTTTTTTCTATCTTGAAGTCTGGTTTGTCTGATATAAGTATGGCAACACCTGCTTTCTTTTGTTTGCCATTGCTTGGAGTATCGTCTTCCATCCCTTTGCTCTCAGACTATATTTGCTTTTAGAGCTGAGACATGTTTCCTGGAGGCAGCATATTGTTGAGTCTTGTTTTTTAATCCATCCAGCCACTCTGTGTCTTTTGATTGGAGAATTCTATCCATTTACATTTAGAATAATTGTTGATATATGAGGGCTTAATACTGCCATTTTATCACTTGTTTTGCAGTTGTTCTATATTTCCATTGTTTCTCTTCCCTTCTATTTCTGACTGCCATTTCAGTTAGCTGGTTTTCTGTGATGGTTTTCTCTTTATTTTTGAATTGTGGCTCTGCTCTGATTTTTTGTTTTAATGGTTACCATGACATTTGTATAAAGATCTCATAGATCCATTCTCTGATAGCCTCTTATCTCCGTTAGCTTAAGCAGTCTCCTTCTCTTTCCTCTTCCCCTTCTGAGTTATTGTCACAAATTATTCTGTTTTGTGAGTTTGTGACTAAGTTGAAGTGTTTATAGTTATTTTTGATGCTTTCCTTCCCTTCATCTTTTATGTTATAATTAAGTGTTTGCTAACCTGTTCTGAAAGAGAGCTGCAATTTTCTCATTTTGTCTGTCTATTTGTCTCCTTGCTCAACGCTTTGTAGACCTTTGCCTTTTTGTTTCAGGTAGGAAGGTTTCCTTCATAATTTCTTGTAAAAGAAGTCTAGTGGCAATGAACTCCCTCAGGTTTTGTTTATCTTGGAAAGCTTTTATTTCTCTGTCATAACTGAAGGATAAAACTAACCAAAAGAGAGTTTTGCTGGATAGAGTATTCTTGGCTGAAAGTCTTTGTCTTTCAGTATTTTGAATATATCATTCCATTTGCTCTTAATCTGTAAGGTTTCTGCTGAGAAATCTGCTGAAAACCTGATAGGGGCTCCTTTGTACATTATTTTCTTCTGCTTTACTGCCCTTAATATTTTTTCTTTGCCATTGACTTTTGCCAGTTTTAATAGTATGTGCCTTGGAGAAGGTCTTTCTGCATTTGGTGTAATTAGGAGTTCTATTGGCTTCAGGTATTTGTGAGTCTAGATCTCTCCCCAGGTCTGGGAAGTTCTCAGCTATTATTTCTCTCAACAAGCTTTCTGCTCCTTTTTCCCTCTCATCTCCCTCTTGAATACCTATAATCCTTATGTTGCACTTCCTACTTGAGTCAGCTATTTCTCAAAGAATTCCTTCATTTTTAAAAAATCTTAGGTCTGGGGCCAGCTCCGTGGCCAAGTGGTTAAGTTCGCGTGCTCTGCTACAGCGGCCCAGGGTTCAGATCTGGGCGCAGACATGGCACCGCTTGTCAGGCCACGTTGAGGTGGCGTCTCACATCCCACAACTAGAAGGACCTGCAACTAAGATATACAACTGTGTGTGTGTGGGGGGGCAGTTTGGGGAGATAAAGCAGAAAAAAAAAAAAAGATTGGCAACAGTTGTTAGCCCAGGTACCAATCCTTAAGAAAAAAAATATCCTAGGTCTCTCTCCTCCTCCACCTGAAGCAGTTCTATATTTCTATCCTCTAAATCACTAATTCTGTCCTCCATCATGCCAGGTCTATTTTTTAGAGATTCTAGATTATTTTTTAATGTCATTAATTGTGTTCTTCATATCCAGAATTTCTGGGTTTTTCTTTTTAGAGTTTCAGTCTCTTTTGTGAAATATTCCTTCTACTCATTAATTTTATTCCTGAGCTCCTTGAACTGTCTTTCTGAGTTTTCTTGTAACTTGTTGAGTTTCTTTATGACAACTATTTGGAATTCTCTGTCACCCAGATTGTAAATTTCTGTGACTTCAAGATTGGTTTCTAGAGATTTGTCCTTTTCCTTCTCCTCTGAAGTGTCATCTTGATTTTTCATTGTGTTTGATGAACTGATCCTTTGCTGGTGCATTTGAGGTAATATCAGATTGTAGATTCTAACTGCCACCACTGGGAGGAAGCAGGAGCTGTGTTTCTGATCCTACCCCATCTGCTGGAAGTTGTGTGGGTAGGGGTCTCTGCATTTGTGAGAGCTGGCCACAGCTGCTCAGTGGGTCCCTCTCTTGGAGGTGGGCCTCTGTGCTCAGTGGGTGGGTTGTGCAGGTATGGACTAGCACTGTGCTCACTGGCTGTTTGGCTGAGCTGCTTTGCTTAGCAGCAGAGCACTTTCACTGGGACTGAGACGTGGCCACTCATTGGGGAGCATTCCCACTGTGAGGCCTCCAGGGCATGGTGGGTGCTCCTGCAGATTGGGCTATGCCTCCAAAAGCATTTGTGTCTATGCCATGCCGCTGCTGCCTCCTCTTATAGTCATGCTAGCCACTGTGCTTGGTGGGTGGGGCTCCTTCCTGGGGGCTGAGTTTCAGCCACTCAGTGGGGAAGGTTCCCACTGGTGGGGCTTCCATGCCATGGTGGGTGCTCCCGTAGGCTGGGCTATCCCTCCGCTTGCATTTGCACACAGGCTGGGCTGCCCCCACCTCCTTTTAGAGTTGTGCTGGCCACTGTGTGAGGCTCTGTGACCTGGCTCACTGCAGCCAGGGAGGGGGAGGGTGTACTCTCCTAGTTCCACAGCTTCCTGGGGATCCAGACCACCAACCTTCAGATGTATAGCTGCGTGGGCCTCTCAGGTGTCCTGTAGTGCTGTGTGGGTATCCTCTTTGGTTAATGAGTGTCTGTTTAGTTGTAATGTAGAGGGGAGAGACAAAAGGAACAGCTCACTCCACCATGTTGCTGACATGACCTCCTGGAAAACTTTTTAAGAAAGAATGTAAGGGAGGTAAATGTTTTAAATGTTTGCAAACGTATAGTCAACTCCCATGTTTGAAGGACAGTGTGGTGGGGTAAAATTCTAAATTGAAGGCCATTTTCACTGAGAACTTTAAAGGCATTACTCTATATTTCCCCCAACCCCTATATTTTAGTTTTGCTGCTGAAAAGTCCAGTGTTATTTGATTTTCCATTCCTCTGTTAAATGAACTGTTTTCTTCTCTTTCTACAAGTTTAGGGAATCTTCCCTCTTTTATACCTGGGGTTTTAACATTTCATTGTGATGTGCTTTGGTGTATGTCACCCATTGCACTATGCATGAGATAAACCCTTTCAAACTGGAGATTTCTGTCCTTTGGTTCTGGGAAATGTCTTATCATTTCTATAATGATTTCTCTCTCCTTTGTTTTCTCTGTTCTCTCATTCTGGAACTCCTATTTTTTGAGATTTTGGGGCTTCTACATTGATCCTCTAACTTTTTTAACTTAAAGAAATTTTTTTCATCCATCTTTTTGTTCTAATTTCTGATAGATTTCCACAACTTTATCTTCCAAATCTCCTGTTGAATTTTTATTATCGTTATTCTGTGTTTATTGTTTTAAAGTTCTTTCTTGGTTTCTTTTAGATAGCCTTTTATTACTGCTTCATGATTGTAATAAATTCTCTAATTTTTTGAGGGTATTAGTGATGTATTTTTAGAAGTTTTGTTGTGTTCCTTGCATATCCTGTTTCCTCGAGGCTCCATTTTCTGTTATTTTTGGCCTGTCCTCACATTAGAGAATTTTCTCAAATACCTGGTGGTTCTTGGCTTCCCATCATCTTTAGAAGAAGTCTCTAAGAAGTGAATGGAATCGCCATGCGTGTAGGCTTGGTTTGTTGACAGGTGGACTTCACCACAGGATAATATGGCAGCAAGGTGGTCTTATTACAGGAAATACCGAGCTGTTTTCTCTGAGCTGTTCAGTTTTGCAGAGAAGAATCCTATAATCCTCTGCCCTGGGGTTTTGAGGGATAAGGCAAGGCCCACAGCTCCACCTGCTTGATAACAAGCTCCCCCTCACCCCTGTCATTTGTAGCTTTATCCCCAGGCTCTGTGGTGCCTTGGCCTTCAAGTCCTGAGGGTTTGGGGCTTCTACAGAGTAATTTGGCTCCATTCATATCTGTAATCCCCTCGATAGGTGCCTACACATTACCTTTCCACCTTGCCTCATCAGGTACCAGTTTCCATCAATTTGTTGCTTGTTTTTCTTCTCTGTTGATTTATTGACATTGCCAGTCTGCACCATCTCCTCACCTTTCTCACCTTTGCCTTTATATTTATACCTTTCAAAATCCTTTACTGTCAACTTTATAAGGTTTCTGGGGAAAAGAAAAGAAACAAACTTAGGTGGTGAATACATAATGTTTAATTGAAATACGACGCATAGGGAGGAAGCAGAGGGTCCTAGGTGCTGAAGGATAACTGGGCAGGAATCTCCAGCACAGGGGTTAGCCAACTGCTCCCTGCTGGCCAAATCCAGCCTGTGGCCTGTTTTTATATGGCCCATGAGTGAAGCCTGGTTTTCACATTTTTAAATGGCCCTAAACCAAACCAAAGCAATGAAGAATATGTGATAGAGACCATGTGTGGCCAATGAAGCCTAGAATAACTATCTGGCCCTTTACAGAAAAGTCCTACAGACCCCCTCTAGTGCAGCGGTTCTCACCCTGGGAGCCTTGGAAATATAATTGCTCAGGTTTTCACTCTGGATCGCTGGCAAAAGTCTCTGGGGATGAGGCTCAGGCATAGGTGGTTGTAATGTGCAGCCAGACTAGTACAAAGGCTCCCCTACTGAAAAACAGAATCATCCCCCACACCAAACCACCACCACCTACAACTGAAGACTCTGGAAACTTCCAGAGACATATTTAACTATTTGATAAATTTTTAGGCTCATTCTTTTCTGTTTATTTTTGGCAATATTATCTGTGCACATGAATTGTTTCTACAAGTATTATTACAAAAGCAGAAGTGCTCTGTGCTCCTCTTCCCCATTCCACAAGAACAACTAAAAACCTTTTGTTTTATCTGAGTCTTTACTCTACCTTTCTAAATAATATGTTTACATTGCTTATTCAGGATTTTTAAGTTTTAGACATTTCTACTAACTTCCTACCATGGAAGAAGAGGTCATAGCTCCCTTTCACACTTGCCACACACACGCAAGTTTCCTATCCTCTAGCCCAGCCTTTTTAATTTAACATGTTTTGTTAGAACAACATACATTTTGTTAAATGTGTTCACCAGTATATAAATACTGCTCAAAGCCGAGTGATGTTCTATGCATGATTATGTTCTTGCACAATTTTACATTCTTCCTGAAGATAGTAATTATCTTGCTTTTCACGTCCTTCCTTAGTTTTCCATATACATATTGTTATTTTAATACCAAACTGTGGCCAATTGTGTAGATCTCCTCTCAGTGCAGACATCATGTATCCGTCAATCTCATTTTTATGAAACAAAGTGCATAGCTGTCGGCCTGGACTGTCTCCTTACCTTCCTCTAGGATTCCCTTTGCCTCTGCACTGTGTAGAGTCCTCTAGTTTCTAGAGCCCGCGTCTTCCTTTTTCTTCATTTAAGACTTCATTTGGGAAAACATCCTTCAGTAGCTTTTTGAGAAAGAGTGCATGGGAGATCTCAAATGCTTGAGATGTTGTATGTCTGAAAATGTCATCATTCCATTGCGCATTACTGACAGTTTACTAGCAAATAGAATTCCAGGTGAAATTTATTTTCCTTTTTATTTGGATAGCATCATTCCATTGTCATCCAGCCTCCAATCTTGCTGCTGGAGCAGTCATTCTAATTTCTTATTTTGTAATATGGCAGATTGTCCTTTTCGAAAAATGACTGCAAAATGCCTTTCACCTCATATGCTCTTCTACAAAGGAAACTTTTCACCCTCCCGTTGAGAGGTGTGTGGCTGTTCCTTGAACTGGAGTGGCTAGTGATCTGCTTATAAACAATACAATGTGGTAGGATGATCTTGTGGGAACTTTGAGGCTAGGTTAGAAAAAGCAATGCAGCTTCCACCTTGTTGGTGGGGACACTCATTTGTGGAACCCTGAGTTGTGGTGTAAGAGTCTGACTACCCTAAATACCATTCTGTAGGAAACCCAGGGCAGATAGAGAGGCTACAGTGAGTGCTTCTGTCTACAGCCCCAGCTGAAGTTCCAGCAATGGTCAGCATTAAATGCTAACTATGTGAATGGATGAGACTTCAGATGACTCCATCTGTTGGGTTATCTCTAGCTGTTGAGTCTTCCCAGCTGAAACTGTAGATGTTATGGGGAAGAAACAAGCCATTTCTACTGCACCCTGTCCAGTTTTCTGACCCACAAAATCAAACAGCATAATAAAATTGTTGTTTTAAGCCAGTAAGTTTTGGGAGAATTTGTTGCACGACACTAGTAACTGGAAGAGTATGACTTTTAAAATTTTCTGGAAGCTTTTAGGATTTTTTTTTGGTTTTCAGCATCCTGAAAGTTTATAATGGTCATTTTACTCACGTACTGGGCACTGAGTGTAGACTGTCAATCTGAGCAAATTCATCTTTCAGTTCTGGGAAATTTTCTTGAATCACTTCATCAGTGATACTTTTCCCTCTGTTTTCTCTTTTTTCTGGAGCTCCTATTATTTAGATGGCAGATCTCCTGACCTAATCTTCTAAGTTTCTCATTTCTTATGTTTTTCTTTTGTTTTCCAGCTCTTAATCTTTCTATCCTAATTCCCGGGATATTTCTTAAACTTTGTTTTCACAATCCTTATCCCAGTTTTAATTTCCAAGACATTTCTTTCAGGCATCCTATTCTTTCTTCTTTTTAAAATGTATGTGATCCTAGGACGTTAGTAACCATTTTTGTTTGTTTGGTGTTTTTTTCCCCTTTTACTTGAATGATCTCTGTTGCCTTTTATCTATTTGTTTGTTTAGATCTCTTTGTATGCTTTGATTCCTGGTTATTTCTGCATGGTTAGGAACAGGGAACTAAAAATGAGGAGGACTGGTTCGTTGTGGGCCCACTGCTTGGTATTCGGGGTGGGTCAATTCCTTGGGGAGATCTCAGTGTCATCAATTTTATCTTTTTTTTTTTTTTGCCTTAACTTCCTGCCCAAGTGGAAAGGTCCATAGGCCAGCATTCTAGGAATCAAGTGGGGAAAAGGGTGAAGGGAGTTTCTGGTTGGCACTTTCACCTTCATCCATGCCTGCTGTCTATTCCAAGAATGAACCTCTAGCCTCTGGAGGAGAGGACAGTTGCTTTGCTCATGGAACAGGGGAAGTGACCTGGTGTCGAACGTAGACTTTCAACCAATCCTCCAGGCTTTGCCCAACCTTTTCCCTCCAGAGGTACCTGATGGCCTCAATTCCTGTGCCTTTTAGTGTTTGCTGCATGGATTTTACTATTTCCTTGTTTTTCTCACACGGCTTACAATTTAGCTTTTAGGATTGGGTTTTGCTTCTGCAAAGTCAGTTACCATCCTCGACCTCCCTTATGGCTTCCACAATTTTGTGACTGTAATTTTCTTTCTTTTCCCCTGTCCTTGGATGGTGGGCTTTTTCAGTCAGCTCTTTGATATGATTTTAACAGAATCCAGGGAGGCAAAGACAGCAGATGTATGTACTCAATCCACCGTTATGTTAAAATGTGTACATCAGCAGGATCTCTGCAGTAGAGTTTAGGATTTGTTGGCTAACCTAGATATGTCCTATTGAATTCCTTTTCTAATAAGATCATTGCAATTTTTTATGCTGTAGTTTCTTAATTGAATTCTGAGGCATATTCAAGTCAGTAACAGCTTCTGAGGAAAAAGGATATTTTCAGTAAATATACATGTTGATTGTAAGAGTGACTCTGATTTAAGAAAAAGCAAAGGATAAAATACTGGAAATCTTTGAACTGAGGAACTATAGTAATTAAATATAAAAAAATGAAATGAAGAGAATTTTTAGCAATACAAGGAAGAGAGAAAATGATTTGTAGTGCTTCAGTAAGAATTTCCCTCGTATTTTGACTCTGCTAATAGTAATAGTAAGAGACAAATGAATAATCACGGAACTGTACAAAACTTTACAGTTTTACCTCAGGTCAGACAAAATCTGGTTCCATTTTGATTTCTTTATTAATGTCTCAGGAGTAGTGAGTTTGACATTTTTCATCCTAAATTACATCTGGCCAAACATTTGGATTTCATTTCTACTTGTTATCAAGGAGTTGAACATGATGACATGTTATGAAAACTTCCAGGGTTTCTTCTATAATCTTTAACTGAGAATTTATTGTTAAGTGTTACTGTACATGTGCCAATATAAAAGAGAGAATTCCAAGAGCTTTCTTGTACAAGGAAAAGGGCATATGAGGTTCCTACACGTATTCTCTGGACACAGTGAGGAAAGGAATCCAATTGGCAGAATTCTTTCTTAGAGGATACAATTTCATGATGACTATTTCAAATGTTCCTTTTGGAGGAGAGGGTGGTTTGGGGAAGGGGGTAGGCTATATGGCTGCCAACTAAATCTTTTTCTAGGTATATTAAAAGACCCGATTTTTAAAAAGGAGGGGGTTTTTCTTGCTTTGCTTTTACATATCTACTGTCTGACCACGCCCTGACCCGTTCACTCAGCTGCTCTGACCACTCTGACTTCACGTGGCCAGCACCAAATAAGACTGTGGCCATGGATCCTAGAATTGACCCTTTCATTTCTTCCTTTCTAGGGAAACTGCTCTTCCTGATCCATTCCTGTTCTTGATTTCTGACCTCTTGCCTGGTCCACTGCATGTGATTTCATACTCACCCCTTCCATCTCAGGGCTCATGTTGCTTCCTTTGTGCTGAGACCTGCCTCTGATCCTTGGAATGGACTTGCCTGGACCCCCCAGCTAACAGCCCTGCAAGATTCAGTCTGGCCCCAGAACCCCCAATTGAGGATGTCCACTCTGCTTGTGTGTTACCAGGGTTGACCTGGCCCTGCCATTCAAACCCAGACCACACTGGCAACCAGAGATAGAGGATGGTTTGTTGGTTTGCAGGGTAATTTGTTGTGCACTGGATGGTATCTCTTTTATTCCCTTAAGCACAAATGTTAACTACATTTTACACATAGTTATGAGCCTGAGATGAGCTCAGTGGTATGTTACGATATTGTGTTTTCTTTGGGAATGGATTATTTTAATTTGAGAAAACATTAATCAAATATCAAGCAAAATAACTAATTTTCAACCTTAAAATTAAGATATGGCTATGTCTTATCACATGGCCACCTATACACACGTAGCAGACACACAAATTAAAGGAAGTTGGACAGTAGAAACAAAATTATTACAAGGTTTGCCTGCTCTTACTTTTGCCATTTTGCTGGTTTCCTTAAAATTTGCCTTTTTAGGTGAACTCTGAATGCACGTTTGTTGATGAGAGTCTATTTTTCATGGAAAAAGTGTTTTCATAATTAATCTAAGGAATCTTATTCTTGCTATTTAAATATTTATTGAGCTTATTTCTTGTAATTTAAGGAGTTTTAAGTTATAAAATCTAGAACCTATATTTAAACATATAATTATGTGGGAAAAAACTAGGAATTCTAGTCATGATTTTGGACAAGTTGATAATTCTACCTGGCATAATGTCTAAGAGGAAATGATTATACTATGTACTTTCTAAGGACTCTCTTAGTTTTACTGTTCATCCATATCTATGAATTTGACTGATGACTTCTTAATCTATATTTCCAGCTTCCCCCACAGCCCTAACTTTCTAGAAATAAATATGCCTTCACAGCAACAAACTTGAAAAATACGTACAAAGCTATGGTTTTCATGTAACTGAAAATATAATGAATATACAATCATAATGTAAATACACCTTCGTAATACAAGATAGAAAATTATGTGTAAATCTATGGTGTTTATATCACGAAAATCAGCAGCATATCAAAGATGACTGTAACTATTATGGGTACATTTCTGAGTGTTCTGTCAAAGGGTCAGCAATTTTGGATAGTGATAAAATAAAGACAAATATAAAAATTAACTCTATTTCATAGAATGTACTTGTCTTACCTTTTTTCAACAAGATCACTTAATGTTGTTACTATCAAAATTGTCACATAATTTGCATTCTAATGAAACTAATACCAAAGAGGACAACCTTTCCTGAATTTTTATTAAATGAAAATTGTATTAATTTTAATTAAGATAAACTTTGTGCTGTTGAGGCAGCAGCTACTAAAACTGTCAAAAAAAATTCTTAAAGCAGCAACACTTAGATTCAAAAACAAACTAAGGTAGTTTCCAGTCCAGTATGTAAGAAGCTGGGAGGTGACCACTCCATCCTAATGACACATTAATACCTGAACAAATTGAAAAGTCCACAACTCTTCTTAGATCTTTAAGAGAAATGAGGTCATAGGGCAAACCACTGCCCCATAAATTGGAGAGACTGACAGGCAAATACAGAGAATCACAACTTCCTGGAGCAGAAACCCATGAGCTGAAACCTCTGTGGAAACGCTGTTGGGGCAGAAAACCTTGACCCATAATAGACAAATTACTGGAAGCTTAGTGGAGACAAATCTTGGAGATAAAAATTCCAGGGGGACCTAGTCATTGAGAAACTCCCAGGAGCTCCAGCAGGTTCTCACAACGAACATTAGAGAAAAATCTGCTTGCGCCTTTGGCAAGGGGAGGGGGAAAGAAACCATTCTGAAATACACCAGAGCATTCTGTTGTTTTTAATCAGGTCTGCCTCCAGGAGAAGCCAGTTAATCAGAACCTCATCTGCTGGGGTTTTATCAGAGCCTAATTAACCTGGGGGAAAAGAAATACCCAACTCCAGCTGGCTCTAGCCTTTCAGCTGCAGGAAGTGCAGCCCACTTTAGCCATCCTGCCCACCTAAGGGGTCGGGGAAACTGAGAAGCAAATGTGAAGTTCACAGTCCAGAGGCACATTATGTCCAGCTCTCGAGAAAAAATTACAAGGCATACTAAAAGACAAAAAACGACTTAAAGAACAAAGAGCAAGCATCAGACCCAGACACAAATATGGCAGGGATGTTGGAATTATCAGACCAGGAATTTAAAACAACGTGATTAATGTGCTAACGGCTCTAAGGGATAAAGTAGACAGTACACAAGAACAGAGAGGGCAATGTAAGCAGAGAGATGAAAATTCTAAGAAAGAACCAAAAAGAAATGCTAGAGATAAAAACACTGTAACAGAAATGAAGAATGCCTTTGATGTGCTGATTAATACACTGGACATGGCTGAGGAAAGAATCTCTGAGTTTGAGGATGTCTCAATAGAAACTTCCAAAACTGAAAAGGAAACAGAACAAAGACTGAAAAAACAGAATGGAATATCCAAGGACTGGGACAACTTCAAAAAGTGTAACATGCTTTTAATAGGCATACCAGAGGAAGAAGAAAGAGAGGAACAGAAGAAATATTTGAAACAATAACAACTGAGAATTTCTCTCTTTGCTCGCTGTTCTTTTGTCATGTCAAGTGACCCAGTGGAGCTGAAATTGAAGTTTATTGAGACTTTTTGCTGTGTCGTCTTGTGTATGCATTTGCCTTTAAGAATCACAAGCTCCAAACCCACAAAGGCCAGAGTTGGAGGGAACGAACACATGCATTTTCTAAATGGATCACTGGGCGTGATGGAAAGAGGGACCACTCCGACTTGTATCCTCTAGTACTGGGATCCATCATTTTTTAACTCAAGACACAGATGTATGCACTAGTCATGCTTTGGGGAGTAGGTGCATTTTCAATGGTTCCTCACCCTTGTGTGGAATCATCTTGGAGCTGGTACCTCTGCTGCACTTTCAGCTGACCTGACCTTTACACTGTCACGTTGATCATTGAGTGTGGTCTTTCCCGGGAGAGGCACGCCCTGTTTGAGGCCTCGATCTGCAGCTGAGGCTAACCCTTAAGTGGCTGGCAGCTTGAAGCTGTCCACTGGGCCCTCCCAACAGCAGGGGTAAAAAGTGCGGGATGTGGGTAGCACACACCTGTGTCCATCACATGGAGCGTGTGAAGCGCAATCACCAGAATGTAGTGGCTGAGGCAGGGGACCTGAGATTCTAACTGCTTCCTATTAGGACTCTTGACCAGGGTCCTGTTTTCTTCATGATTTTCACACTGCCCCTTGGCACCTGGACTCTGAGCTCTTCTGGGCTGCTGTATGTGAGAACCGGCTCATGACTCATGAGCATCGTCCTCTGCAGGTGCAGAGATTTCAGAGTTTCCACTCTGCTAGTGAATTAGAAATGAGGGTGCTGCTTATCTCTTTCAATTGTTGAGGATGCTTTGATATTTCCGTCCCACAACTATTCTCCTCTCCAAAAATTCTTTGTTACCTTGTTCTTTTACAATTTTAAACACCCTTTTGGAGCTCTTTTCAAAGAGTTTTTTCAGGAAAGAAATAACGATGTCACAGGTGAAACAGGCTTAGTCTAAAGAGGAAGGAAGCTTGTCTCTCCAATTACCTTCCCTGCAGACTCTTGGCCTGGATCGATGCAATCAGCCTGGTCTTGACCGGTGCCTACCCTGCAGAGCAGTGCAGGAACTACCACCGGGTCACGTGGCATCGCTGTCTGGGACACCGTGCTGTGGGTCACAGGGCCCTGTGCTCTTCTACTTTTGTGACTCTGATGTTTTCTTCAAGCACAAAGGTAGGATCAGCTTTGGTCAATTGGACTAAGATTCGGGGAAAGAAGCTGCATTCTTCTGAGTATGAAGAGTCTTATATTTGCATAAAAATTTGTATTAACTATTATATTTTGGAAATTATCCTTGTTTTTTTCATTTTATTTTATTTTAGTTTTTTTCTAAAAAGTCAGTGACAGAGAGATGTAATTTATTTTGGTTTTCATTATATTTCTTTTGTTTTACTTTATTTTGCTACTATGTTTATCTTTACACGTAAAATCATATCTGTATCATATCACTTTAATTGTAAAGTTTTCTCTTGCTAATTAAAAAAATGAACTAAGAAATTTTCGTATTATGTTAAAACATTATAATGTTGTCAGTTATGACAAATCACTATCGCAGATACTTAAAAACTAATTTTTTTTCTTTTTTTGAGGAAGATTAGCTCTGAGCTAACATCTGCTGCCAATCCTCCTCTTTTTTTGCTGAGGAAGACTGGCCCTGACCTAACATCCATGCCCATCTTCCTCTATTTTACATGTGGGACACCTGCCACGGCATGGCTTGCCAAGTGGTGTGTAGGTCTGCGCCCAGGATCCAAACCAGTGAACCCTGGGCTGCTGGAGCAGAGTGTGCAAACTTAAGCACTGCGCCACCAGAGCAGCCCCTAATTTAAATTTTTAGATGATGCATATTATGATTTTCACTGTCTGTCAAAACAATATATACATCCATATGGTATTTCCTAAGTCATCTCTGGAATTTCTTAATACTAGCATAGTATAAAAAGCAAACCAAAAATAGAAGTATGTTGCTTGTTTTTTTCAAATCTCTCTTCAATCAAAACTATATATTGAAAGATTACAGGCAGAAAATATCCTCTTTAGAAATTGGTTTGAGATTCTTAGACATGAACTTCTCTTTCACAGTCAGTCTTACAAAATGTTTTGCTTTTTCTTCTAAATTCCTAAGATCTTATTGGAATAGCATTTTGTTGAATGTTTTGCATGCATTTTTCTTTAAAAATAGAAATGAAAAATTGTAAACTTTACAAAAGTCAGCAGCCAATCTTAAATCGGATTGGATTTTTGACACCTTTGTCTAATATCTTTATTACTAACCAACAACATAAACAACATACTGACTAAATGTGGCTAGCAAATATTTTAAATTAATTTCATTTTTGCGAAAGTGATTTTCTCCATATTTGAGCACTTTCTGTAATTTTACTTAACTCTGATAATGCATTGCCTATTTTGTCTGTAATAAATCGAATTGCACCTTGCTCATATAAAATCTTGTCATACTTTGCATTCCCATTTTGTGTCTGAAATAATTATAAGATCGTTTTTGGCATGTGTTTCATCAAGATGCTCCATCTTTTGGCAGATCCAGAAAATATTGTATACAATCTTTAAATTGTTCCAGGACATGTCATCACTATTGGAATAGTTGAGTCCTTATTTCCTTGGAACAAATTCAAATCATGTACTGTACAAAGCCCAAGGAATGTTTTTGGAGTTTCAGACAAATATTTGACTTGAATACTTTTTTTATTTATCAAATATGTTAGTACCAATATCCTGGGTGGCAAGGATGCCCAGCCTATCCAGAGATTTGTGAGAAATAATAGACAGTTGTCATTTTAAACACAAAGTTTGGGGTGCTTTGTTATGTAGTACTATTGTGGTAATGGTTGACTGATATAGAATTCAGCATCCTACAGTAGGATGCCGCTATAATAAAAACCTAAAATATGTGGCACTGGCTTCTGATTCAGGCGGCAAATATAGGCTTTAAAAATGGCAAGGAAACCGTGAGCAAAGGCTGGAAGAGAAGTGAAGACACTGCCACAGCAGGCCGGAAAAACAGCGTCCATGTTAAACACTTTGTGAAACTGTCACCTGTGGTAACTGGAAAACAGAACAGATACTTAACGAATGTTGGGATTTGAGTAAGGAGATTTTCACCCAGAGTGTGAAAACAGTCAGCTGTCTTTTCCTAGCTGTATGTGTTATGGACTCAGGTTCGTTTTTGCCCACTGCCTGGAAAGCCAAACACCGAGATGATGAGATTGCAGCAGAGAGGGTTTGCTTACAAGGCAGCCACGTGAGGAAGCGAGAGCAGGAGTCTCAAACTAGCTTCCCTGAAAATGGGGACTCAGGGATGTTTATGGGATGGGGCGGGGTGGTCTGAAGTGTGGAGAGAGGTGACTGGAGGTGAGAGAGGTGAGGTAATGACGATCTGCGCGAGCGTGCTCAGACTCCACGCCTCTTCGTAGGACCCGTGTTCACAAAATGGCGGCATTAGCATGATCTGGGGGTGGAGTTTTTAGCTTCTTGATGGCAAAAGGTTGCCTATTGGACATCTGCATGGGCCCAGTTGATGACTTGGTGGTCTCAACCAGCCTGGAGTGGACAAAGGGGTTCGAATTCCTGAAAAGCAGCTCACACACCCATCACCGTGGTGACCCAGGCTCCAGGGAGATGTTATCTGTAGGAGCCAGTGGGAGTCAGAGAGCATATTGCCTCAGCAGCACAGTTAACAATGGAGGGTTAAACAGCTAAAAGCTATAATCAGTCATTGCAAAAAGGAAAAAAACCTTTAATTCCCAGCTACGTAATCATCAATGGCTAACTCTCTGCTGGTTTCACATGTGATAAAGTGCTACACAAAGTAGATGAGATGGAGAAAACACTGGTCAGTTTGCAAGCAGAATTTAGAGGGAATATGGAGGACTGTCAGGCTTGGAAAATAAAGCTGTTTCTCATCTCCATCCATTTGAGTCAGCAAATTATCATAGTAATAGAGGTATTGAGGAAAAGAAACCAAGAATGTGGCTAAAATCACCCTTGTTAAGACCACTGAAAGAGCCAAGGTGGTGCCTGATGTACCTCTGAGGCCACAGCAAGCTTCTAGGATCATAAAGACCTTGCCTCGCGGCAGCCTGACCTAACCAAGGCCACACTAAGTGCAGAGAGATGGACCTGTTTCAAAACATGTGCAGGTGTGAATTTTGCTAAATGAGCTGTACTCCAATCAGATTCAAAGGAAACTTAACAAAACTTTTCAGGGAGTTTTATAAGCAAAAGTGCCAGTAACTTGGACTAACAGGTTGTGAGACTGTTCAAAATGAAAAAAGGTCTTTGGAATCATACATTTCTATGAACAGAAAGTGGGCTTGGAAGGGAGCCTCTTTCCCCCACCGCTCATGGGAGTTTCGAGGAAGACCAGCAACGGAGAGGTTTTCGTATAGAACAGGTTTTCCACTGGGATATTGAAGTCCTGAAAAAAATGAGAAGAGAAAGACTGAATAAGATGTTAAAAGGCTTGGCAAATAGCAGTAAGAATGGTAAAAATAATCAATTGGAGTTGGCAGGGAGAGAGAGAGCAAGAACAAGCCTTTGAATTTGTTTCAAAGGAGTAAGGTTTGAGGGGAAATGATAGAAGGAAAAGGTGAGTTTCAGGGTAAAGATATAGAGAAGTTTGTTCACTAAGTAATGGTGTAGAGAGAGGGCGACCATAAGTTCCTGTTTTCATGGAATAGTCATGGTTTATACCTCATGCCGTGGGGTCCGGTCTGGTTTACCGTTTGTCCTGTCTAAAACATCCCAGTTTGGATAGTAAAATTTTTGGTCATCTCACACAAAGGGCAGTTGGAAATGCCCTTTAGCTGAGATGTTTTAGAGAGAGAAGAGTGGGAATTTGGGTTGGGGAGAGAACACATGTTTATTTAATGTGTGAGTGAATGAGTCTAATCGAAATGTAGGGCGAGGAGAGAGGGATGGTGAGGTTCTTGCGGGTGACTCAGGACCCTTAATACGTGGATGAAGTAGCGTTAGCTGGCTTTAGGATTTCATTAGTCTCTTTCTAGACAGACTCACATGTCTCTGGAAAGTATTCATCTAAGGTCTAGATTGGTCCTGCTCTGGGGGGATTCTAATCCATGATAGGTAAGTAGATTGATTAGTTTCCCTGTGTGAAAACAGTGGCACTCCTCTAGTTTGAGATCTTTATTTGCTCAAAACGATCTCTTTGTTTACTACTAAGTCTAAACATTTCCCCCTAAGTTTAATGTTATTTTCTCTTCACTGTGTTGTCTGCGTTTTGGAGACTTATTTACCAATCGGAGTGTAGCTGTTCTTTCTTTCTTCTTTTTTCTTCCTTTTAAAACATGTTTAAAAACATGATTTCCATGAGCTGTATTCCATGCTTTGCTTTTACTCAATTTTAATGGATTTAAAAAAGGTACCAAAGGCAGAGAGAGAGACACAGAGGCATCAGCAGTTTTATAATCTTGCTTCAGGATGGGTTTACTAGGAATTACCCAGGCTTGACAGAATTAAATAGAATGAAGGGCCATGAATGGAGGTCATGCCCACCCAGGAGGCTGCCAACCACACAGTCTTTCTATACTACTGGGTTTTAATAATTGCTGTCACATGACCTTGGAAATATGCCACATGAAGAAATGCTTTTCCTACCCTCGACACAGAAGTTGGCCTAGGCAGCTCACGCGATGCTAGAGCTTGCCAGTGAGAATGTTTGTATACCATATGGCAGAACCCAGGAGACTGTCATCTCTGGCAGTGTGTCCTTCTGACCCATGCACATGTGATGTCATTCTTGAGACAGAACGAATCTGTTCGGAGGAGTTGGGAGAATTCCAGCAGACAGATCCTATTTTTCATGCACAGTCTTTGTATACAGTCACATGTTTCCAACCTCCTGAATTTTAGGAATGTAACGCTGAAGTCAGTGTTGGCCGAGCTTCATTGAAAAGATAGCAGGCATGAGAAAGGCTGTAAGGCTTCAGTTACAGTAACCCAACAACAAAAGACAGTTTCCATTGCGCTGAGCAGAATCAAGCAAGTAATTTAAACGTTTGACTTTTGGGTTCATTACAGTCACAAGACAGAAGCAGCCTTCCACTCAGGCTAGAAGAATGACTCAAAGAAGGAAAAACAAAATAAAAGTACCAGTCAAAGTATTTTGCCAACAGATGAGGATGCACAGGCACATATCCGAGGGCAGAATATTTTCTGGTACAGAGTGACTGAGAAGGCCATGTTCCTCCCTGCTATGGCAGCACGAGCACATGAGAATTCACCAAATAAAAGATTGGATCACTGAGAGTTTAGAATAAGAATGCTGTAAGAATCTGGAGGACGTGACTATTGTAAAACTATGAAGAAAGACTACATGAGTGTGCTAAGAAACAACCATTGGGAGAATAATTGACTCGAGTGTTTTAAAAACCCAGAAATTCTAGAAGACAATTATTTTGGTTGTATAGATAACTTTGCATATTTAGGAAAATTGCTTAATTTATTGCAGAAATGTGTTAAAAATACTTTATAGGATCAAGGAAATTGTTAGAGTGAAATAAAGGCATATTCTGATATATAATGTGGGGCTTGGGAAGATTTGAGGAGGAGGGCTGGAGAAGGGTGTGTGTGGTAGGAGTGAGATGAGGGGTGGTCCTAGCTTGTCCTGAAGTAGGATTCAGACTCGTTTAAATAGGTTTGATGAATTGCTGTCAGCAAGAGGGCATCTGGCTGGAGGAAAAGACCTGGCATGTGTGTTTAGGAGATGGAGCATTTCCAACGTGGGGAAGACAGCCTGATGTCTGTCTGAAATATTGGATGCCCCAGTTGGTCCTTGGGTCATCTGAGTTGTGGAAAAGAGAGCTCTAGGTAAAGGCTGTTGGCTCAGTGTTTATGAGAAGATGGTGTGGTACTCAGATGACCACGTCCAACTCAGAGCTAGTGAGAGTTTTGCAGGAAATGTTGTGTGAATGAGGCTCTCTCAGGGTATCCAAGGGCGCCATGAGGGCTTCTTGGCCTCCGGAAGGGTTGGCTCATTTTGTGGCACTGGGGTGTGCAGAGCCAGAGAGTGGCACAGTCATGTTCTCTGCTCCAGCCTATCCAATTCTTCTCCGGCAGCGTAAACGATGACAATCAGCTAGAGAAGGACTTATCTGACTATATGGGAGATGTTCCCTGGGAACTCAAGGAAAGCCTCCTGAGTTGGGCTTGGGTATCCAATTGGGGTGGGCATGTTACATGAAATACATGTCTTATGCAAGATGGTCTAGAGCCAATGAAATGTAAGCAATTGTGTAAATCTGATCCCATTTTTAGACACAAGCTGGTAAGTTCTGGTACAATTCAAGTTACAGATCTGCAACAAATTATGCATTGCCATGACCTCTGCTCCTCTCCCACAGTCTCTTAAGTGAAAGGAGTAAGTTATGCCATGTATTTCTTCATAATGACACCACCTCTTGGAATTTTTAGCCTCTGTGGTATGTTGTTTGTTTAAGTGGCAAGATGTGTGAACAAATTAATCAGAGAGAAAAAATGGCTCACATGGGGTAATTTTCTTAACCATATTGGCTCTTGGCCCAACACAGTTTAAAATTAGATGGCCTTTAAATCTCAGTTTATTTATTGGAAAGTATTGTTTAGGATTAACAAAAGTATTGTGTTTGTTCCAGGGAAGAAAATAAAATCTCTGTCTTCTTTATAAATTGAGTCGGCATATTTCAGACTGAGCTCTCCTATGGATATACATTTTTTTTTTTATAAAGTCTAGTTAACATTTTTGGGAGAATCTGTTTGTTACATGTTTCCTGTCAAACATATTAGTACAATTTGGCTGGAAACAGCCCACCAATGACAGGTTGGAATCAGAACAATAAGCAGCTTCCCAAAGACAGTCCTGGAGCCACCTTATGACACTTAGAGATTTGTGATAAATTTTGTTTTTGCTAAAGTAAAGCAGGAAAAATCTAATTTTCAAAGGCTCATAGATTAAATAGTTCTCTAAATGAGAACTTAGTCTACTTTCTTAGGCAAAACATGCTGCTGCTTCTTTTTACCTCCTTTATAAAGAGTCTAAGAACCCCGAGAAAACCAAATATTTTCCTCCCTCCATGAGACTCGTCTGTGCAAAGCATTGATCTTAGCTGTGTCGATGAAAATAATCCATAACCAATCAAAAATGAAAATTTGGGTGAGTTTATTCTGAGCTGAAATCTGAGGACCATGGCCTGGGGCCTTTCTTCCCAAAGGAAGAAAGGGCACCAAAGAAATGAGGTGTACAGAGTGGTTATATACCCCAAGCAGGACGTTTCACATATGATTGAAATGTCCCTCCCACAATAGTCACAAGATTGCCCTGTCAGCACAGCGCTTGATGGACACAGCAGGTAGTGGGTCTGCTCTCCCGGAGGGCGTAGCAGGAGGCAAGTCTATTGTCTGGAGCTGGGCGGTCACAGGTGAGCGCAGCAATCAGTTTCTAGCCTAAGGAAAGATGCTTAATCCTTAAAGAAATACCAATGTTAGGAGGGGGAGGGAAGTTGCACCTTTATCTCAAGGGCCTTTGTTCTTGCCATAGGGAATATCTAAAGCAGATGTACAATGCATGCTCAACGGGCTGCAGTCAGGCCCTTTTGGAAAGACAAGGTCAGGCCGAATTAGGTTTATACCAAATGGCTTCTTCCTATTCTCCAATATATCCTATTGCTTGCCATTTTTATTTGTCAGTTGCAAAAAATTAGTGATGTTTTTGTAAATGTAAATATCCATTCATAGGGGAATAGTTTTATTATTTATATCTATGTAATGATATACTACGTGGCCTTAGAAAGAATGAAGAAGATGCATATGTACTGATATGGAATGTACTCCAAGATATCCTGTTTCAACAAGGAGCAAAATAATGCCTCCATGTTGCTACCACTTGCGATTCAAAAAGGAGGAGATATAATAACGTGTGCATGTCTCTGGCGGCCTCTGGGAAGGAGTCCAGGGGATGGGAAAGCAGAGGAGGAGGAATAGTCTTTTTATTATACAATCTTTTGTATTGTTTAAGTGTTTAAGCATGTGACAATAATTCGTATTTAAATTAAACAAATAAATCATTGAAAATGGAACCCATATGTGGTGCAGCTCTGACCTTCCTCTGCTCCAGACACGTGCCTTTAATCCCTGTGCTGTCCTCAGACTCCAGGAGAAAGAGGTCACAGACTATCCAAGGGACCCCGAGGATCATCTGGTGGAACTGCCCCATTTCGTGGTTGAGGTGCAGAACCCAGAGTGGAAGAAACTTACCCAGGGCTACACAATTTGTTAGAGCACCAAAGTGCAGCCTAGAGCCCAGACTTCTTAATTCTAAGGAAGAGATCAGCTCACCCCATGACCCTCCAGGAGGGAGAATAAGCAGCCTTGGCCTCTAGAATGACCTTCCTTCCATCCCTCCTCCTCGATGCTGGTCTGCGTCTCATTTCCCAGGGCATCCTGCTTAGCCTTTAGGCGTGCGCTAACTAGAGTGACAAAACTGTAAAACTCCCTAACTCAGGCCTTCTCCGTTCGAGGTCTGTAGGTAGGCTTCAGGAAATCCTGTAAGAGCTAAGAACTGTGGGGAGAGAGCTCAGTTTTCTATGAGTTTCCTTGTTAGTAAGACAAAAAACGGTTTTACATTCGGAAGAGACCTCGGCAGCCATCAAGTCTAGCCCTACTCAGATAAACAAATGTCCACAGCAACCACCGCCTTTCTGCTGGAATACATCCATGTGCTGGGAGTTACCGCCAACGACAGTAAAATTCACATGGACGTTTAGCTCTACTCTAAAGCATTGGAGTGCATTCTTGCTTTTGCTACAACCCATGTCCACTATGTGTTGTCCTAACTTTGGGACCCAGGCTGACAGAACAGCCACTATCAGGAACATGGTGCCATGACAGGGACAAAAGAGAGCTAGAGGATTTCACACCAGGAAATAAACATTCAGCCCCAAAGTGGCACACATTGTTCGTGCCTTCAGCTCATTGGCGAGAATGGTTGCATGGCCTCAATCAACCACTGGGAGCCAGGAAGTGCTATCACGCCCTGTGACCTGAAGCCAGAGAGCTGGAAATAGTCAGTGAGCAGAATTCATTACTACCGTCTTTCTCCCTGAATAAATAGCCAGAAGTCCTGTCAGAGCTTTTGCAATTTTTTAAATGCCAAGAACAATTAAACCACTTCGATAACAGATGTGATTGAAAATTCTTATAGTGGTAGGATATCCTGTAGCAGGGGGATATACGTATTCACATAGGATATATAGAAGGATTTTAGCCTTTCAATAAATCCTCATTTTACTTGAACTGCTTTATTACCCACATAAATGAATTGAGAGTCCTAGTCACTCTGCCTCTACCTAGATTGTCATCCCTGGTCTATGCCAGGTCTGTATAGAAATTCTGGGACTCATGCTGGGGAATATGATTGGGGATTAATAGAAAAGAACCTCACCGTAAACCTGTATGAACTTTATTTTCTGTGTTCTTGATGCTCTGGCATCTGAGGCCTCACAGACCTGGGAGAGGCTGCCCTCCCAGGGTTCATTTCTGCCTAGAGATGGCAAATACCCTGGGAGTACATCTCTCATATGCAAAATAACCAATCCAGAGCTTTCCCCCTGCTCCTCCCATCAGCTCCTATACTCCAGGCCAATATCCTGTGCCCTGATCACCCCCGGGCACGTACCACACAAGTCAGGACAGCCCCACACCAGAGCCTGCGGAAATTATTCAAACTAGACCGTCTTAAACTGGCTTAGCCTGTCCTAGCCTGCCTCGCCAATTCTTTCCCACAAAAACCACAACAGAGCCTCCGGCCCCTGCTTTCTTCTCGCTCCCTCCACCCCCGATCTCCCCTGGAGTCCCTATGTGGCCTCTGCATGGTGTACCTGCCTCCCATTTCTGGAAATCTCTGAGTATAAACTTTCCTTCTTCATGATCCGTTGTTTCTGTGTCTGCCTGTCTTACCAAACCTGGTTAAAACAAATCCTGGGTACATTTGAAAACAAACCCTCTGTTTTCTTCTGGGCCTCAGTCGGAGGTTGCGTATTGATTTACTTGTCTGAGGAGTAAGGACCCCCTGTTCTGGTAGATGGTCCTTTTAAGTATCCAAATTATAAGCTGTCTAGTGGCGTAGAAAAAATAGAGTAAAGAAAGTACTTTTTCACCCTTAAATTTATACTGATGATTACAATGCATCGTCCTTCTCTCTGAGCACATTTCTAAGTACAATGCCAGCACTAATTGTCACAGGCATGCTCTTTCTTGGGCAGAACTTGAAAACACACAAGCACATTCTTCCTCTTTTTTCCAGGCATTGTGCAAACCGCCATGCTTTTATTATGACAACAAAACAATGACCTCAGTTCTGTCAGAATTAAATTACTGACATTAAAGTATTCCTGTCAGGGTTTGAAGTGGGGCCTGGGACGCTCCTAGACAGTGTTTGGCCGGGGTACGTGGGAACGCTTGAGTCAGGACTTTGATTCCCCTCTTGGGAAGACTCAGGGCGCTGCTCTCCTCTGTAAACCCGGGCCTTCACTCCTGTGTGTGATAAGCTGGCATTCAAGCACATATAGCATTTGTTGAGAATATTCACATGCTTTTAGTTCCAGAACCTCAAGACAGGGGCCTGTAGTACAACTTTACTTTCTTTATCCAGTGTTGGTGCTAGGATAGAAAAGTGTGCTCCGGCCTCTTGGGTTCCCAGATACCAAGTATCTCTTCTCTGGTTCAGGAAGAATGGGCTGCACAAGCTCCATAGGCTCCGTGAGGAACCCCCAGGATTGTTCGCAAGGGTGTTTGTCAGGGTTTACTCATGAAAGCAAAATTGCTTTAAATATTTCAAGCAGAAAGGAATTTAATATAGGGATGTAGGAGATTTCAGGGGAGTGCAGGAAGCTATTACTGAAGCCACAGCCACCTCTCAGCCCCCAGACTGAAGAACGAGGAGGGGCATGCCAACTGAGGTGGCACCAGCAAGTGCCCGCTGCTCGTCTGCAACAGTATTTCTGCAGCAAGAGTATGTTCTGTCTCTTCCACCTTTTGAATGTCACTCATAAGGCTCTCGTGTGTTAGCTGTACCAGAACTCCCATGGGAAGGTACCAGATTTCCAGCCCTAGGATACCAGAGGAGAGGATACAACGGCACAGAAGCGATGCTGAGTGCTAAGACAATTTGTCACACTGTTTTTATCAGGACAGTACAATGCCTTATCACTCACACACAAAGGCTGTTTCTAAAGGGCTCATGATTTAAAATGTAGTCACCAAATCTGCCCGGTTCAATGACAGGGAATACAAACTCCATCGCTGGACGTTAGGAATATGAAAAAATTTGTGAATATGTGAAATGACCATGCTGTGATATCTAGTTTTAAAAGTTTATTGAGGCTTTTGTTGTAGACGTATGCACAGGCAATTTCTGCGGATGTTCCATGTCTGTTTGAGAAGGAGGCGTGTTCTCTTTCACGGTGGTTCAGAGTCTAATGCTCTTCCATGTGGTCTCCTTTATGGATTGTGATTTAGAACTTTGTTATCTTTTCCAATTTTTTCCACTTGATTTTACTAGATTTGAGAGGGGTGTTAGTTTATTTGTTTGTGTCTGTCTCTTTCTTTTTCATCTCCTCTAGCTTCTGCTTGTAAAGTAGCTACGTTATTTTGTGTATAGATAATAACATTTTTCATTATGCATTTTAGTCTTTAGCATTATAAGGTTTACTTTTCTTGGTCTCATTTCATGTTTTGGGGGCTAAATTATGCCTTGTTTGAAATCAGGGTTGTGATCCCTGCTATTTATTCACTTATTTACATTTTCGTTCGCATCGTCTTGTCTGCATCATCATGTGAGTCTCCTTGTTTCACGTTTCCATAAACACGATTAGAGCTGCATTTTGCTTTAGCAGCCACTCTGAGTTTGTCAACAGTTGTGATATCCTATTGACATTTAATCAAACCTCCAATGCCTTTGGTTCAGCTCAGTCATGTTGTTTTATGTTATATTTATTTTGTACATATCTTTCTATACATAGAATATACACAAATATACACACATACAGACACTTTCACTAGGTGAATTGCTGTCTTTTAGCATTTCTTTTGGTATTTAGAAAGTTTTTTTTAAGGACTTTACTTTTTTACAGCAGTTATAGGTTCACAGAAAAATTGAGGGGAAGGTATAGAAATTTTCCTTAGATCCCCTGCCCCCACACACGCACATCCCCCGCCATGGTCAACATCCCCTACCAGAGTGATACAATTGTTACACTTAATGAATCTACTTGGACATATCATAATTACCTAAAATTCATAGTTTACCTTGGGGTTCCCTCTCGGCGTTATACATTCTGTGGGTTTGGACAAATGCATAATGACATGTATTCACCTTTATAATGTCTTACAGAGTATTTTCCCTGCCCTAAAAACTTTTGTGCCCTACTCATCTCTTTCCCTCCCACAACCACTGATGGTTTTTCTGTCTCCACAGTTCTGCCTTTTGAGGAATGTCATATAGTTGAAATCACGCAGTAGGCAGCCATTTCAGATTGGCTTCTTTCACTTAGTAATATGCGTTTAAGTTTCCTCCATGTCTTTTCATGGCTTGATTGCTCATTTCTTTTTATCACTGAACAATATTCCATTGTCTGGATTTAGAACATAGTTTATTTATTCACCTACTGAAGGGCATCAATTCCTTCCAAGTTTTGGCATTTAGGAATAAAGCTGCTATAAATATCTGTGTGCAGGTTTTTCTGTGGATGTAAGTTTTCAACTCCTTTAGGTAAATACCAAAGAGTGCATTTGCTGGATGTATAGTAAGAATATGTTTTGTTTTATAAGAAACTGCCAAACTGTCTTGCAAAGTGGTCGTAGCATTTTGCATTCTCACCAGCAATGTCTCAGACTTCGTGTTGCTCCACATCCTCACCAGCATTTGATGTTGTCAGTGTTCCAGGTTTTAGCCATTCTGATAGGTGTGTAGTGGTATCTCGTTGTTGTTTTAATTTGCATTTCCTTGATTACATATGATGTGGAGCATCTTTTCATATGCTCATTTGCCATCTGTGCATCCTTTGTGGTGAAGTGGCTCTGTTTTGGTGTGGTGTCTCTTAAGGTCTTTGGCCATTATTTAATCAGGTTGTTTTCTTCTTGTTGAGTATGAAAGGTTCTTTAGGGGCCAGCCCAGTGGCGCAGCAGTTAAGTTCGCACGTTCCACTTCTTGGCGGCCTGGGGATCGCCGGCTGGGGGTTCGCTGGTTTGGATCCCGGGTGCAGACATGGCACTGCTCGGCACGCCGTGCTGTGGTAGGCATCCCACATATAAAGCAGAGGAAGATGGGCATGGATGTTAGCTCAGGGCCAGGCTTCCTCAGCACAAAGAGGACGACTAGCAGTAGTTAGCTCAGGGCTAATCTTCCTCAAAAAAAAAAAAAAATGTTCTTTATATATTTTGGATAACAGTCCTTTATCAGTTGTGTCTTTTGCAAATATTTCCTCCCAATCTGTGACTTTCTTATCATTCTCTCAACATTGTCTTTCAAGAGCAGAAGTTTTCAATTTTCGTAAGTCCAGCTTATCCGTTGTTTCTTTCATGGATCATGATTGGCGCTATATCTAAAAAGTCATCGCCATACCCAAGGTCATCTAGGTTTCTCCTATGTCGTCTTCTAGGAGTTTCATAGTTTTGCGTGTTACATTTTTGATCTGTGATCCATTTTGAGTTAATTTCTGTGAAAAGTATAAAGTTGGTGTCTAGATTCACTTTTTGCATGGCAATGCCCAGTTGTTCCAGCACCATTTGTTGAAAAGACTGTGTTTGGTCCACTGTATTCCCTTTGCTCCTTTGTCAGACATCAGTTGACTATATTTGTGTGGGTCTATTTCTAGGCTTATAATTCTGTTCTATTGATCTATTTGTCTACTGTTTCACCAATACCACACTGTCTTGATTATTGCAGCTTTATAGTAAATCTTGAAGTTAGGTAGTGTCAGTTCTCCAATTTTGTTCTTCTGCTTCCATATTGGGTTGGCTATTCTGGATCTTTTGTCTTTCTATATAAACTTTAGAATCTGTTTATTGATATCCACAAACTTGCTTGGATTTTGATTGGGATCAGATTGAATCTATAGATCAAATTGGGAAGAACTGACATCCTGACAATATTATCTCCCTGTCCATGAACATGGAATATCTCTCCATTTATTTAGTTCTTTGATTTCATTCACTAGAATTTTGTAGTTTTCCTCATATAGATTTTGCACATATTTTGTTTGACTTATACCTAAGTATTTCATATTTTTAGGAGCTAAGGTAAATGATATTGTGTTTCTAATTTTATATTTCACTTGTTTATTACCAGTAAATAGGGCAGCAATTGACTTCGATATACTAACTTTGTATGCTGCAGCCTTGCTATAATTGTTTATTAGTACTAGGAGGGGTTTTTTTTGGTCAGTTCTTTTGGATTTTCTACAAAGACAAATATGTCATCTGTGAACTGACATATGACAGTTTTATTTCTTCCTTCCCAATCTGTATGTTCTTTTTCGTGTTTTATTGCTTTAGATAGAACTTCCAGTAACACGTCAAAAAGAAGCAGTGCAAGGGGACGTCTTTGTCTTGTACTTGATCTTAATGGAAGAACTTGCGTTTCTCACCTTTCAGTGTGATATTAGCTGTAGTTTTTTGTAGATACTCTTTGTCAAACTGAGGAAGTTCCCCTATATTCCTAGTTTACTGAGAGTTTTTTTTAAATCATAAATGGGAGTGAGATTTTGTCAAATGCTGTTCTGTATCTATTGATATGATCATGTGATTTTTTAAAACCTGTTATTAGGATGGATTACATTATTTGATTTTTGAATGTTGAACCAGCCTTACATACCAGGGATAAATCCCACTTGGTTGTGATATATAATTCTTTTTGTACATTGTTAGACTCAATTGCCTAATATTTTGTTAAGGATTTTTACACTAATGTTTGGAAGAGATATCAGTCTGTAGTTTTCTTTTCTTGTAATGCTTTGTCTGGTTTTGCTATTAGGGTAATGCTGGCCTCATAGAATAAGTTAGGAATTATTTTCTCTTCTATACTCTAAAAGAAATTTTAGAGAATTAGTATAATTTATTCTTTAAATATTTGGTAGAATTTATCAGTGAACCTAGCTGCAACTGGTGCTTCCTGTTTTGGAAGGTTATTACTTATTGGTTCCATTTCTTTAATAGATATAGGCCTATTTAGATTGTTTATTTCTTCTTGTGTGAGTTTTGGCAGAGTATATCTTTCAAGGATTTGGTTCATTTCAGAAGGTTGTTAAATTTGTGATCATGGAATTGTTCATATTATTCCTTTAGTATCCTTTTAATGTCCACAGGGTCTGTAGTCATGGCCCCCTTTCATTTCTGATATTAGTAATTTGTGTCCTCTTTCTTCTCTTCTTAGTTAGCCTTCCTAGAGGCTTACTGATTTTATTGATTTTTTTAAATACCTAGCTTTTCATTTTGTTGATTTTCTCTATTGATTTTCTGTTTTCAACTTAATTGATTTCTGGTCTAATTCTTATTATTTCTTTTGTTATGCTTACTTTGCATTTCATTTGCTCTTCTCTTTCTAGTTTCCTAAAGTGGAAACTTAGATTAGATTTTTGACTTTCTTCTTTTCTAATATAAGCACTTAATGCTATAAATTTTCCTGTAAGGACTGGTTTTGCCACATCTCATAAATTTTGATAAGCTGTGTTTTCATTTTCATTTAGTTCAAAATATTTTTAAATTTCTCTTGAGAATGGATAAGCTTTGTAACATGGCCAAGAAAGCACAGTGGAAGAACTGGGATTTGTGATTTTAATCCACATTTTGTAGCATTTTAAGAAGTAAATACTTTAATTCGATAGTTACTATCTTACAATGTTATACAAACGTTCTTTTCTCCAGTGGCCACTCTTTTCCATTTTTACATAAGCTTCAGATTGTGCCATTTTCTAAACTTTTCCTCAGATTTTAGAGATGCTCTCCATGTCCTATCTGTAGCATCTGTACTACATATTGCTTCCCAACTTTCTGCTGATTAGAGTGAAAACTACATACTGTACTAAAATTTATCGCGGGGCTTCTGCTAGAATGTTGAAAACTGAGAAAAGCATCATTCCCAATCTAATAATCAAAAAAGCCAAATAATCCACAAAATGCCAGCACTGTCGCAAAATAACTTTTCTTCAACCAATCAGACGGCTGAGGTCATAGGGTGACTAACTATCTAGAACTAAGAAAATGCAGGTGGCTCTATTAAAATATGACAACGTAAGTGTGCCTGGGGCAGAGCGTGGGAGGAAAATGGGATTAACAAACAAGTGGGTAGGAGAAAATTTCCTAAATTTTAATGAACTGGTAGAGGCTGACTGTAGGCTGGTGTAAGAGTCTAGCACAGGGGTTGACAAGCTGGTTTTTAAAAGGCCAGATAATAAATATTTTAGGCTTTGTGGGCCATAAGGCATCTGTTGCAACTACTCGATCCTGATTTAGAGTGTAAAAGCAGCCACAGACATTCTTCAAATGCTTGGGTCTTGCTGTGTTCCATTGAAAATTTATTTACAAATACAAGTGACTAGCCCACAAGCTCTAATTTTCTTGTGTCTGATATAGAATACCTGAAAATGGCAGGCACAAAGGCAGTTTGCACCCACGTGCAGTTTCTTTTCCACAGACCTCACTTGTTACTCAAGAGACACACTGGGAGCAGGGCAGTAGACCAGAAGGCGCCCCTCTTGCCATGCAGGACCGAGGTCGGAGAACAGCAGAGAGATACAGAAACCCCTGCTGGGATCCTTTCTCCTATCTTTTCTATGGAACATAAATTTTAAAACTCTAGCTAAGGGTAGCAAATATTATCTCTCTCAGACATGGTTGAAGACCCATTGGAGTTAGGAGAGGGAACAGAAAAAAAATACCCTTGTATTCCTGAGGAAAGGACAGGAAATTGACCTTGGCCCAGACCACTAGAGGTTTACTACTGCTGTTTGAGCGACAGAATCACTGAGAAACCTCTTTCTGTGAGACACAAAGGGACAGGTCTTGCCTGAGACTGAGGCTAAAGGAAGGCATGGAGAATATTCCCACCCTCCACTGCCAGGCCAGCTAGGACTGAATAACGAGGCACAGCGGTCTATCTGCTATGATAGAGAATGGGGAGAAGAAATATTTGAAAATACAGTGGCCAAGCATTCCCTTCAAATAATAAAAGACTTTAAACTATAGATTCAAAAAGCTTGTAGAACACTCAGCAGGATAAATACTAGAAAGGAAAGAAGGAAGGAAGAGAGGGAGAGAGGGAGGGAGGGAGGGGGAGAGAGAGAGAGGCAGAGACAGAGAAAGAAAGGAAGGAAGGAAGGAAGGAAGAAAAGAAAGAAAGAAAGGAATAAGAAAGGAGGAAGGGAGTGAGGGAGGGGAGGGGAGGGGGGAAGGAAGAAAGGGAAAGGAAAGGAAGGAGAGAGGGAAGGACATAAAAAGCAAGAAGAGAACACCTAGACACATCATACTTAAGCTATTAAAAATCAAAGATAAAGTTAAGATCCAGAAGGCAGCCAGTGGAAGAAAGACCTTATACACAGAGGAGCAAAGGTAAGAACTAGAGCAGACTTCTTGTTAGAAACCATCTACGCCTGTAGACGACGGAGTGGCGTCTTTTAAAGTGCTGGAAGAGCAAAACAGCGACCACCCCAGAAACCAGCACCCAGTTAATATATCACAGACAAATAATGGAGAGACTTGGATTGACACAAAGAAATTTAAACATGTTGGAAATGGTGAAAATGAAGGTAAATATAAAATTTAGTTTTATTTTAATTACTCTAAAAGATAATTGACTAAAAAAAATTAGTGGCAATGTGTTGTGTGTAAACAATGTATGAGTGTTTATTGAAACCGCTGAAATATTTGATTATTGAGAAAGCCTGTCAGGTTTGTTGTGACAGGATCACTATTTATGCATCATTTATTCAACTACCCACCAATCACTCAACAAAAAACCTCCAGAAGTTTTAACATTAAAAAAATTCTGTCTAAAATTCTGTCTAAACTCGTTCTAAAATTTTTGTTTGAAAGAGAACTTGCGTGAATACCTATGGATGATTTTCACGGTGGTTTAATTTCCAAAGATGACTTATTTCTTTCCCCGCTCTGACATCCTTTTGCTTCAGAGAAAAAGGAGCTAAATTGCCCAATTTGATCCATAGCAGCGTTCTCCATTTGTTTATACCAGACATTTTTCTAATAGCACCCTCTACACTTATGGTATCATTTGTCTGCTTTCTCCCCATGCCATCTAAATTCCAGTTCTGCTTTTTGTAAAATCAGATTTTTTTTTTTTGTGAGCGAGAAAGAGGAAGAAAGAGAGAGGAGAGGGAAATTCTTTCATTAGAGCAGAAAAAACTATTTTAGTATATAATTTTTCTTGTTTTGAGTAGAAACAGAATTGTAAAAAAACAAAAAACCAGTTCATGTTTTTGTACGCATGTTCCTGTGTCTTTTTCAGTGCATATAAATGGACTATTATGCTTCTAGGTTAAACCAAACATTTAACTCAGTTTGCATATGTTTCTGTGTTAGACTGTGGGCAAAAGAATTCTGCCACAAAAATTTTGTGGTGCTTAGTAAATATAAATTTGATACAACGAGAAGTGATCTCATGTGGTAGATCAGAAACCCCATTCAACTGAGACCCCAATGGCTTCAACAGAAATCGGCAGTTCTCATGCTTTCTCTTCACCCCACAAACCTCTACAGACTTCTCATAACCTACAATGGTCTCCATCAGAGTAGAAAAATAGAAAGAAAGAAGATTTTTTAAAAACTCTACATTTCTTTTTGCGTTCACTGTCACCACTAAACAGTGTCTCCGGGACACATGGATCTAGACTTTACATCTTTTCTTCTCACTACTAGAGAAAAACCCTTTCCAGCACATTCTGAAGACCAGACTCCTAGTGTGAGAAATAGCAGTGAAGACTTAAAAGTTTATCTAAAGTCGTTTATGACCAAGTTTATAGCTCTTCTCAATTCTCTATATTTCAGTTAGTAAGTATTGACTACATTTGCACAATACAGCCATTATTGATTGTGATCAATACAAAGTGTCTGTAACATGTATTTCTAAAATGTGAATGGAATAAACAATAATTCCATAGATTGACTCATAAAATTCAATCTGCCCTCCGTAACAAACAGATATTGTCATTGGTTTCCAGAAAGACCCAAGCACAGCTAATAGGTATTATACATTTTTGTTTCTAAATAAATACTTTATTAAAAATATCAGGGGCCGGCCCGGTGGTGCAGCAGTTAAGTTCACACGTTCGGCTTCTTGGTGGCCCGGGGTTTGTCGGTTCAGATCCCGGGTGCTGACATGGCACTGCTTGGCAAAAGATGTGCTGTGGTAAGGTGTCCCACATATAAAGTAGAGGAAGATAGGCACAGATGTTAGCTCAGGGCCAGCATTCCTCAGCAAAAAGAGGAGGATTGGCAGTAGTTAGCTCAGGGCTTATCTTCCTCAAAAAAAAAAAAAAAAAAATCAGAGAGAGAGGAAAAAAACACAAATTATAGGTGTAACCCCTGAAAGCAAGACTCAGATCAAGAAATAGAGCACTAATCCAGCATCCAAGAAGTCCCACTTGTCTAGTGATTATTGCCACCAAGTTAACTATTATCCTGATTTCTAATACCATCAATTTATTTTTACAAATTTTTGACCTTTGTATAAATTAAATCATACAGTATATACCAGTCTGTGCTTAGCTTCTGTAGCTCATCACATTGTTTGTGAGATTGAGTCATACTGTTTGTGTAGCAGTAGTTTGTTACTTTTCATTGCGGCATAGCATTGCATCATATGAATATACCACCATTTATCTATCCATTCAAATATTGATGCCATCTATCTATCTAGCTATCTAGCTATCATCTATCTATCTATCATCTATCCTTTTCAGACTGAATAAGATTTGCAGTGCAATGTTGAGTACAGCTTTTCTCATCCATTCCCAAAGTCAGGGGGACATTTTCAATATTTCACAGTTAAGTATGATTTCTGTGATAGTTTTTTACAAATTTTTTTTATCAGTTTAAGGTAATTCCTTCTTTCATTAATTTGCATTTTTGGATAAATATTCTTTGTTACAGAAAATTCCTTTTACTCCTAGTTTGCCTCAAGGTTTACTTTTTTCCCCCATAGTCTTACATTTTATCACATGTTTTTGTGCGTCTGTTGAGACCTATAGCAATGTTCCCTGTTTCCTTCCTGGTATACGTAATTTGTGGCTTCTCTGTTGTTCATTGTTTAGTCTTTCTAGGAGAGTATCAATTCAGTGGTCTTTCCAAATAATAAACTTTTTGACTTACTGATTTTCTTTTTTTGAAGATTAGCCCTGAGCTAACTACTGCCAGTCCTCCTCTTTTTTGCTGAGGAAGCCTGGCCCTGAGCTCACATCCATGCCCATCTTCCTCTGCTTTCTATGTGGGATGCCTAACACAGCATGGTGTGGCAAGTGGTGCCATGTCTGCACCCGGGATCTGGGCCGGTGAACCCCGGGCCGCGGTGAATCGCAACGTGCGAACTTAACCGCTGCGCCACCGGGCTGGCCCCGACTTACTGATTTTCTATTGCGTGTATGTTTTCTATTTCATTTGTTTTTGTCCTTTTATTATTTACAATCTCTGTTATTACTTATTCTTACACTTATGTTTATTTTTCCTTCTCTACTCTTTCTTGAGTTTAGTTTGGTGTCTTTTTCTTACTCCTTAAGACGAATACCTAAACAATTGATTTTCAGACTTTTTGCTTTCCTTATATGTGAATTTATGTTATAAATTTTCCCCTAAGCACAATAATACCTAAATTTTATGTCTTAAAATATTATATTTCAATTATTACTCAGTTCAAATATTTTAATACACGTTGTATGTTTATTTTTGACTCGGTTATGTAGAAGTGTTGCTTAATTTCTAGACATTTGAGAATTTTATAATTATCTTTTAGTTATTGATTTCTACTTTTATTCCATTGTGATCAAATGATATATTTGAATTGTTGGAGTCCTTTTAAATTAGTTGAGTTTGGCTTTTTGGCCCAAAATATTGTCTGTTTTTGTAAATGTTCCATATACTCTTGCCAGAATTGTGTACTCTGTCATTCTTTGGTGCATTTTAACAAATCAATGTTTTTATATTCTTAATTGTGTTGCTCAGATTATATAGCCTTACTAATTTTCTGGATGTTTATTTTATCAGTTATCAAAAAGATGTGTTAAATTCTCCCTCTTTGATTGTAGATTTGCATATTTCTCTTGTTAAATCTGTCCATTTTTGCGTTATGCGTTATGAAGCTATATTAATGGGTCTATACAATAGAACTTTTATGTCTCTCTGGTGGATGGACGCTTTATTGTCATGAAAGATTCCTCTCCATCTCTAGGAATGTTTCTGGCCTTAAAGTAGATCTTGTCTGACATCAGGATAGTAAACCAGTTTTCTGGTGGTAAGTGTTTGTCTAGTATATCTTTCTGTCTCCTTTTATATATAAGTTGTGTTTCTTTCTCATAAGAACCATATAGTTAGGCTTTCTTTAAAAAGTATTTTTTTCAATTATTTTATTGAGGTCCTAATGGTTTACAGCATTATGCAGTTTCAGGTGTACATTACTATTTATCAGTTTCTGTATAGACTGCTTCGTGCTCTGATCATCTGACAATCTGTGTCTTTTAACTAGAATATTTAAACCATTTACAGTTTAATTTGGTTGCTGATATACTTGGGTTTATATCTATAATATTATTAATATTTATTTTATTTGTCTTATTTGTTTTATGTTCCTTTTTCTCTCCTTGCTTTCTTTTGGATCAACCAAGAGTCTTAGGTTAGACCCTCTAGGAGCGGAATTGTCTGCTATTTGCTTAGAGATTAAAGGTTGCTCTTTATAATATACAACCATTGCTGAAGTCCAGCTACTTTACAAAGTTACCCTGTTAAGATTAACTTGAACACGAACATCATGATGCAAAATAATCGCTGCCTTTCTGTAGCTGCAGTGAAAAACAATAATTCCTTTTTTTTTTTTTTTACCTTGCTGGTATTTCTTCACAAAAGTTAGAAAGTTCTCTAGTTTCACGGCTAAGTACTATCATTTGCTAATTAGCACCAAGAGTTATCAAGCTTGTCTGAGGAAACAAAAACTGACAACAAGAAAAGAAAAAGAAAATAATCGAGTATTGTAACCAGGAGAGCATGGAGCTTATGATTGGATCAGAAATCTGACTTAACCAGGGCGGCAAAGCATGAGGATACGCACACCATCAGGAATCTGGGAGAGTTTCTCTTCAGAACATTCTTTTCCTCCTCTTGAAATTGTCTTGCTTGCATATAGCATTTGTAACTACCCTGGATGTCTTGCCAAGCAGACACTGATGATTTCCTTGTGGGGAGATGCAAAATATCTGGGTCTTCAGTAACACCATTGAAGTGCTTACTCAACCAAGCATGAAGGCTACCCTACCTAGTAGGCAAATAAAGACAAAATAAAAGATGTCCTTGTTCTTCAAAGCTGACTTGAGGGGCTTCTGTTATTATCCCAAATATCCAACGAAATGACGTTATAAGGAAAAAAGAAAAAAACAAGCAAAAAGAAGTAAATCCAGTGAAACTATTGGCAAAGGAATGAGAAGTCTTAAGTACATGAGGCACTATTCTCCCCTGTGCATGGGCTCAGTGTGCGCTGGGCAATTTAAAGGTAGGAATGGTTAACTGAATTGCAATATGGATCCATTGGGAAGGATGAAAGGGTCCACATCCATACAAGGCCCACTCTATATCCTATTTTATAGCATTTGTTTTAGTAAGAAAAATAGTTGAGGGAATTTGTTTCAACGGTGTACTAGAATAGAAAAAGCTCACGATTTCCGATTGTTCATTTATCAATTCAACATCCATGGAACCCCTCTATGTCCTAGACACTGAGGTTGTAAAAAGATGAATGAACAAGGTTCCTGCATTCCAGAAGCTCCAGACCCACATTCAGGATGAGGGACAGGCCAGAATTTCCTCCTAAACCACAAATAGGAATTCACCTCTGAGACCCATGCTGTTTTCGTGGTTGCATTGGATTAGCATCATCTTATTTTATGAACTGATATGTAAATTTGGGTTCTTGTTGAAAATGTATAAATTTTGGTCCAGATTGAACTAAGGTGATGCTTTAATTTGCTTAAAAAGAGTAGCTAACTTTCACTACTTGCAGTGGTTGAATGGATAATTTATTTTCTGGGCGGTGAATCAGATATTTTTCTTTCAGTTTTTATTGTTAGTACAGGATTTCAGATTTGTTTTCAAACTGACATGTTATGAATTATTTTGTTGTTAATGTTTGCCAAAACTCCTACAGTAGGATCTGATCGTGTAAAACTCTGATCTAGGATTTTTGAACCACTTCCCTGTGTCTCCATCATGATGGTCATCTCCATCAAGAGCGCACGACAGTGCTGTCTCCCAGGCCTGCAGCCCCTTTGGCTGGTTCTCCCCATGTCTCAATTCCAGATGTTTCCTGGTATAGCTGATACTTTCTCTTCATTTTTGTTTCTCCTATAGCAACAACCAACTATCCTTTCGGGTGTTTATGTGCTATTCAGAGAATCTTAAGAAAATCATGAAATGCATGTACACAAATGTTTCTGCATCATTTCAGGGACACTCAGTTATGAATCCCTATTATGAGATCACAACCCAGTTTCTGATGCCATGTACCAATTTATGTCAATTAGGACTTACTGTAAACTAAGTAAATCATCCATGTGTTCAGTAAGTATTTACTAAAGACCTACATGCATCGCTCTCAGTGCCAGGAATATCGTAGTGGGGGGGATAAACTTCCTGCCCTCATGGGATGTATGTCCTAGTGAGAGAGAGACAGACCAACTCTAAGCAGATAAAACAAAGGAATATATAATGTAATATCCAGTGAGAGCAATGAAGAAAAGCAAAGCTGGGTAAGGGGATAAAGAGCGACAGGGCTTGCTGTGAATAAAAGCCTGTCAAAATAAAACAAATGCAAAAGTAAGTTTTCTGAATGATTTTTAAATTATTATTTCTAAATTTTATTATCAGTTCTTCATATAATAATACTGGGGACATAAGCTGCAGGAATCATAAAATCTTTCATTAGTTTTGAGAGAAAACTCTTTCTGTAGTTTTGCATCTAAACAAATTAGAAAGAAGATGTGTAAAATAAGCGGATTTTCTTTGGAAAATCAGAAGTAAGCAAAAAATTTCTGCCAGATTTTCTTCAGTGAAATTTTAAGGAAATGCAATGAGCTCTTGCTAAAAGACTTCTTAGCTTATTGTATTTTTGGCTTCTGTAGAGCTCGAGATCTTTTAAAAGCTGGAAGAGACCTAGTTTTTCACAAATGGAACCAATGGAAATGGCGGCAGAGGCGTATTATCTGCCCACAGCCCTTCTGAGAAAGGCAATAAAGTTGAGTTTTATTAAATGCAGATGTGCCATCGCTAATTTTCTGTCTGAAGATGTACTTGACAGTGGTCTTACATACATGCATATGTAGACATATAACGTATAATATATTTAACCCAGCTGACCACAGAACCCTCGTGTTGCCTTTGGAAGTTGCAGAAGCATTAAGGAAATTCAGAGTAAATTCTTCCGCAGTAGAAATCTCCACTGCTCTTTTGGCGACAGAAGAAGGATTGGCAATTACATTTGTCTGCAGCTCCACGCAGGGGAGTGTGCTCTCTTACGGTTGCACGGTCTCTGAAAGATCACCGAATGTTTCGCCTTTTCATGTCATGCCAGTTGGAAAAAAGGTTTTTTAATGGGAAAACCACTGCCAAAGTCATTGCCAAAAGTGATGCAAATGAACCCTAAAGGACACTGCAGGGCGATTTGAACTTCTAGATACGAAAATAAATGGCTATAGACCTGACCCTAGATATTCCTTTATCAATTAATCTAAAAGAAGGGTTTTCTTTTTTAATCACGGCAAAGAGTGTACTCTTTTAAAGCTTATGATGCATTTTTTAGAATGTCTTCAATGGTGGCCAACTTTTTCCCTTTGAAAGGAGATACTTTTTTTTTTTTTTTTTCGGAAACAACCAAAAATTATTGGAAGCTGATTTGGAGAAAGAGGACAGATGATCGGGCTGGTAATTTTTTTCCCTTCTATAAAAACCAGAATAGGTTGTAAAATAAAGTGGTTGACTTTCTAGTGCAGCAGGGGTTGTGGTTACCACAGAAGAGCCCCTGAAATATTTCAAGCAAGGCAAGCATTATTGGAATGGTCCTTGAAGGAATTTTGAAGGACGACATTCAGTGGAATGCAAGCATTTTAATGTACCTCACAAGCACACTTCAGTAAAGGAAGCTAACACAGACTAAGGTAAAGTTAGCATGGCACCACGGGAAACAACGTGAGAATGGAGGCAGTATTTCTGACGAGAGTGTTAGAAAAAGCAACATGGAAGAGATGGCTTAGATTTTTCTCTTGAAGAATAGGTGAAATTTAGATGTCTAGAGAAAGAAGAGTATTCCATCCCATGGGTGGAAACAGAAGCAGGAAAATGCAAGGTATATGTGTGAGACAGGGAGTAGATCAATTTGACCGAAGTAATAGTATTTTCATGTAGAAAAGAAGTAAGCAATAGGCGTCACTAGGTATATTGGGGTCAAATTTGGATTTGAGTGTCAAGCTCTCAAGGAGTTCTGATTTATACTGTGGTCAATGGAGAGTCACTGAAGGTTTTTGAGGAGAGTCTGGTATAGAGAAAGCAGGATATTAGATTCACTTGGTAGCAGAAGAGACAGGAGAGAGGAGGGGATGGGAGAGAAGGAGGCCAGGTGTAGCCTCCAATGGCTGACTGGATGCAATGTGATAAAAATCTGCCTTGTGATGGCCGTCGTGTGCCGTCAAGTTGGAACACATGATGAAATATACATTTCTCATCCCCAAAATGTCAAAACATTCAACTGAAGTAAAAATATGTACTTGAATAATGTATCGGGGAATATACAGTAGTTCAGTAAATTTTCCTGTAATTGATTTGTGCAGTGGGAAAACATTGATTCTGCTGTCAAGCAATCTTAAAAGAGATTTTAAAAGTCTGAATGCCTTAGTATGCTGCAAATATTCTTTGTAAAAAGCCATTAAATATATCACGTTGTATTTTACTGCTGAAAATCATTTTTTATCAGTTACTAAAGATAGCTCCTTAACTAGTACTTGTTAGCTGTTGCAAGGAACCATGGTCAACGTTGTGAAAGAGGAAAGGGGGATCATAGGTAGAAACTGCCTTTAGAGAGTTGACTGTCTAGAGGGGGAGGTGACCTACACCTGGACAAGGAAAATGCAAGGCTAAGGTTCCAAGTTCCTGCTAGAGAGAAAACGCTCACCAGGTTGGGGAGATCGTATTTAGCTATCTGGGGAAGGCTTCTGGGGAACACGGCACTTGAGCCTGTCCTGGAAGAGAGCATGAGACAGGCCATGAAGGTCTGGAGAGAAGGAGAATTTTGCTATGCATTCTTATTTTTATTAACTGTTTGGTGAAAGATGCAAAAATTCCAGAAATATTTTGGCAGAAAAAACATCTTTTTTTTGGCTTGTACAAATATGTCATTCTGTTTCCTTACATTGGGAATATTGCTTTAAGATGAAAATTTCAGTAAATTTTTAATATAGTTTATGCTGCCCAGGGAAGAAGGAATTAAAGATCTTTTAAAATGTAAAAGAAAAATGAAATAATATGTCTCCTAAAGTGGTAAAAAAGCATAGTGGGTAAAAACACGAACTCTGGACAAACTACTTGGGTTCAAATATCAGCTCCCACACTTAGCAGCGTGTAACTTTGGATAAATGATAGAAGTTCTTTTGTGTGTCTTAGTTTCCTTATCTATAAAAGGAGGGCTAGCGGGGCCAGCCTTGTGGCATAGTGGTTAAGTTTATGTGCTCCGCTTCAGTGGCCCAGGGTTCATGGGTTTGGATCCTGGGCGTGGACCTACACACCACTCATTAGCCATGCTGTGGTGGTGTCACACATATAAAATAGAAGAAGATTGGCACAGATGGTAGCTCAGGGAGAAAGAGCTCGGGTAGAGGGCTGTTAAGGACTTGCATTATTGGCATACCCAGCAAGATGTATGGGAACATGAGAGACCCATGAAAAACTGTCTTTCTCAACAATGTAAAGCCCTCACAAACAATTCTGTAGGTGTGGTAAGGACTCAATGATTATACTCCATCACCTTTACTGCAGAATAGTCTACGTGTTCTGAAATGCCGTGCTTTGAAAGCATAACTATTAAGAAATAATCAAACATTAAGTTTCAAGTATCACAATACTTAATATATATTTAGGTAAAAGGAATTGCAGAGAAATGTGTTTTATATTAACAGGTATTTCTCAGAGATACACTGGGAGAAGTTTGAAGTTTTGGTTTTGATCAGTAGCACTTAACTGCTTTGGGTCCGTTAATCAATTAGACAGAAGTTTAAACACTCTGTCAACATTTTATTAATTAACCCAAAGTATAACAACTAGAATGTAAAGATGAACCCACTTAACGTTGTGATGGCTTTCTGGCAGGGAGCTAGAGGCTACTGCCCCCATTTATGCACAGCAAATTAAGTTTGGGGTTTTTCTTTTGATTATTATGTTGCTTAGGACTTTAGGTTTTTGGACTATTTCACAAATGCTTGCACATATGTAGAAATGGAAAATTATCAGGAAAAAAATTTTTTTTTGACTAGAGTAACACAAAGACATATTCCCAACAAATATTTGGAGAGAAAAAGAAAGTCAGGGACCACTCAGGAAAGAGGAAAGACAAAGGGGGAAAAAAATAGCAAATTATATAATATTGGTAAAGGAAAAACTTTGGAATGTTGAGTGTTTCAGCCATCAAATGCCAGAAAGAAATGATATTAGGGAGATTATGGACAGAAAAGAAACTCAAAGTTAAGAACTGTAGCTAAAAATGACTATTAAAATATTTTGGGAGGGAACTTGAATTTCTTTTTTAAGGAGACTTTAAGAGGAAAGACCAGGTCTACTTGTACAAATTTTGATGAAAAAAATGATAATGTTAGCAATAAATATAAACTCTGGTTAGATTTCGTTTCAGGAAAAAGGATGGAGGAGTTAACACGGCAGACCAGAGGAGACGTTTCACCACAGGCTGTCCTCACCGTGTCAACAACACTGCCTCCAGCCTCCTCTCTGGTTTCAGTTCTCTCCTGCGGTTGAATTGAAGTGGCTTCTATGTGGTCCACACCACAGCACATTTTGAGTGGATTCCTCGCTAAAAACGCTATTTGGAATCCTTGTGCTGAAACTCAAAATCCCGAGAAATGTGCCCAGATTCAGAGTTTTCAGTCTTGCTGGCTGAGCTGTAGGAGACAGACATTGAATGTCATGTTGCAGAGTTTGCTTTTTCAAAGGGAACTGTGAGCTGGGTTTCTCAAGTTCCATTCTGTGACTGTGTCTCTGTTTTCATTTTCATGTGGAAGGGATGGTAAGTGTCACACTAAAGAAGTGAGCATATAAACCAAACTTGCAGATAAGTTCCTGGGGTTCTCTAGCCAGTACTCACGCTTCCTTCTAGCTTTCTTTCTAGTGACATTCTGTTTTAATTAGCTGAGCCATGAGTGACAGTCAGCTTGCTATGATCAATTTTTAAAAATAGTGCTATGAATCAATAGGCAAAACAATGTTTTTATGGGCACGGGCATGTCGCCGAATACCCATTTACCAGGTGCCCAGTAGCCCCTGAGTGAGATGCTTCTTATGAAATTTGTTTATTTATTACTGGATACATTCTACCAGATGGGGCTACGTATTTTTTAAAAAATTTTATCTGCACTCTTGATAGATTTAAAGATAAAGCAAAAGGAAAAATAACAAACCAAAAGTGTTTCCTGTAGAATGAGGCCCAGATGAAATGAATTCAAAACAAAGATGGAGTCTGGGGGTGTGTGTGTGTGTGTGTGTGTCTGTGTGTCTGTGTGTCTGTGTCTGCACACGCCCTTATGCACTCTGGCCTTACTAAAATTGCCAATGCATTTCTCACATATCTACATCCTCTCCCACACAAGCATCTAAAATCTATGTTCTTTCTATTTACAACCCCCAGGGTACCTGGTGACACACTCCTTCCTCAGGCCACAGCTGTCTAGACAAGGACTGGACGATAAACCCAATTTGCGCTGATCAGATTTTTCTTTCTCTTTCAAGAATTGGAATTGGGCAGAACTGAGGTGTCAGTGCGAGCAACTGGAGGCCAGAAGAGAACCCAGTGGTGGAGAGTGGCCATGGATGAACACTTTAAAGAAGCAGGTACCTTACCGAAAGTTCGGTCTCTGATCCTGATGCCAATCCAAATAAGAACAGTCTTGGGAGAAAAAGGAAAGGCTTTACTTTGCCAGGCAGAGGGAGCAAAGCAAGGGCCAGTGCCCCAAAAGTTGCTTGCTCCCCATTAAGAAATGGGTAGGGGTTTTTATTTGGGATTTTGTGTAGGGGAGGGGGGCCTTTGATTTCTTGGTCAGGGTTTTCCCATCGTCCTGTGTTTGGGGCTGCTTCCAGCGAAGGATACGAAGGATTTCTGAGTGTCCTTGGCTGTTTATCTCCATGGTGGAAGGTAGACTCCGACATCAGGGAGCCGAGGAATTGGGCCTGGAAAGCTTCAGTTTCTTGATATTCTCTGGACATTCGTTTCTCTGTAAGAGAACTTCAAGGTCCTGGGATCAGCCACAACTTTAGTGGGAGCCCAGCGTGAGGTTGCCTGGACTTGAACAACTTGTGACTTCTATTTGGTTGTAAAGCTCAGGGAGTCAGAGGTTAAAGAAACAAGCATTTACACATGAGTGTAACTAAAGACCCAGGGAACTGGGAATGTGTGCTTTTAGTTCTAACCCATCTATGCTGGGTTCACTGCAGGGGAACCAATATCAGGGCTGATATTAAGTAGGAGCTGGTAACAAGTAGACATCGCTGCTGCAAGACTTACCTTGAGAAACCCGTGCACCCGGAATGTGGGCATGAATGCTGCCCCCAGTGCATCATTTCACTGAAGAAGAAGCCAAATCGGGAGGTTTTATTGCACCCTTTCTGCTCCATGGTCTCCCAGAAGAAGGACATCAGGCCTGGTAGCCAGCTGGGAGCGCTGGTTGCACAGATCAAGGAGTTAGAGCCCCAACAGAGAGCTGTTCTCCAGATGAACCCAATGATGCGGAAGTTCCAAGCAAATGTGACATTTGATGTTTACACAGCCAAAATCCTCACTATCTCTGAGGACCTGAGGCATGGCCGCTGTGCATATTTCAAACAGAAACGGAGGATGTGAGCTAAGAGATTCATCTATGCATTTTTTGACCTAGGCTCTCCTTGGTTCAGGTCTGGCCACCATTATTGGGAGGCGGACCTGCTGATATGCAAAGAATGGAATGTGGGCGTTCGCAGAGAAGCTCTTAATGGAGAGGGGGTAATTAAACTGTCTTCAGAACTTGGCTTCTGGACTGTGGTTTTGAGCAATGGAGATCTCTGCTCAGCCAGCACTATGCCTTTGACCATTCCCTTGGTGAGCCCCTTGTTTATGTGAAATAGGGATTTTCCTCGATGTGGATATTGGGATCATCTCCTTTTATCACATTAGTGATGGACCCCATATTTTTACATTCACTAAAATTTCTTCTGGGAGCCTCTGCATCCATTTGTCGCTTTTGCAAATCCATCTAAGAGTGATGAGGGCTTCACAAGAATCTATCCTGTGATGAAACCAGGCACGGCTAGTGCTGGGACTTCCAGTGAGACCTGGGCAAGGAAATTGAACCTCTGACCGCAGAAACATTCATAGAGAGTTCCCATGTCCTCATCTCTTTAGCTAGGAAGGTTTCTACTTGCTACATATATGGTACAAAAGTGTAGCAGAAAAATATGGAAGAGTTTGTGAATCATGAACACAAATTAATTATATTTACTAGGGAAAATTTAATTTCCAATATTTAGTATTTGTCATGGTTGTTTCCTTTGGGACATGTCTACATTTCTGTTCCAATTAATGTGTTCTGAACTTTCAGATCAATTTTCAAATGTTTTCCTTTTTATTTTCCGCAGGATCAACTTAGTGTGTAATGAAGGTTATCGATTAAATACAAATTTGAATATGAAAAATTAAAGAATTGGAATTGGGGTCACTGAGAAGCTGACAGTGAGATGACGTCAAGCACGTAAACTAAATGGACATGTTAGAGAGGACTGGTGTGGACACCATGGTGAGTCAAAGCCGTGACCGGGCGTGGGAGCGTGAAGCCATGACTCGGGTCTGAAACCTTGTAGAAAGGTGGGTGGAATGAGAAGCTCTCACCCACTTAACGGTGGAGGTGGAACTTCCAAACTCTGCCAATTACTAGTTCTTATAGGATCCCAGGCAAGTTCTGTAGCTTCTCTGAGTTTCTGTTTTTTTCAGTAAAATAAATGAATTGAACCTGAGAATCTCTATGATTTCTTTCTTTCTTTTTCTTTTTAAAGATTGGCACCTGAGCTAACATCTGTTGCCAATCTTCTTTTTTTTCTTTCTTCTTCTCCCCAAAGTGTCCCAGTGCATAGTTGTATATTCTAGTTGTAGGTCTCTCTGGTTGTGGCATGTGGGACACCACCTCAGCTTGGCCTTGTGAGCGGTGCCATGTCTGCACCCAGGATCCGAACTGGTAAAACCCTGGGCCACCGAAGCAGAGCACATGAACTTAACCACTCGGGGTCAACACCTCCATGGTTTCTTTATATTGTTAATTCTGTCTTCTGATGATGCGACTGTCCCTAATATAGATGATTTCAGAAATAGTGGTCTTCCTTAGGAACCAGTAACAAAATGGACCATTAACCTCATTCTACCTTCATTCATTCATTTGACATATTTATTGAGTATATACTTTTTTAAGGCACTGTGTAGGTGTTATGGACACAATGAGGACAATGAATATGGATTCTGCCTTCATGGACCTTATTAATGAGACACATTGGTTGAATTGTCACTCAAATATATAATTATGAACTTCAGTAAGTGCTATGAAGGACATGTAGAGAGAGTTGGGGCAGCGTCTAACAAGTTGCTGTTCAGGGCTGAGGTCAGAGGTGACTTCCCCGAGGCAGTAATGTGTGAGTGCAGAGAGCTGACGGACAACTAAGTAAAGATTAGGGAAGAACATTCAAGGCACAAGATCCGTCTACTCCAAACCCAGGGCAGGCACAGAGGATGAGGGTGGGCATAAGAGCTCAAGAGTATATCTTTTTAAAGAGTTGAAGAATTCACCCAATCTCAAAAAAAAATGCTATTCATTTGCACAAGTAAAAATTTTTCTGATTGCTATTGCTCTCTTCGTGGGTTCCAGGAAGAACTCTTCACCAAAATATTTTAGTCTGTGCCTCCATACAGATACAGTCTCTATTACGTATAATTTGGGGCACTGTGGCACGCCAAAGCATGTCCCTTCATGGGCGGGTCTCTGTGTGCCAGCCTCCAATAAAATAGCACGCAAAGAGAGTTCCGAAGTGAACACATTTTCTGATAATGAGTATATTTTCTGCTCAGGAATTCCATGGCTTTTGCCAAGCTGGATCAGTAACTGCAGTACCTGAGTCCTGTTCTGGCAAGTATTGTACATATTTATGAGCAAGTGCATGTTTATGAGTCTCATCATGGAGAGCTGGCCTCTGGGACTATGTTTATGAACAAGTCTCAGCCTTTAGCTACAAAAGTGCTTGCAAAAGTCTGGGCATCTCATTCAAAAGACATCTCAGTCTAGGCACTGAAGGATTGCCTAATTATTTGACCCAAAAATACAAGTTTGGGGCATTATTAGCACCACAGGTATTAAGTGAGTGAATGGTGGGCTTTTTTGTATTTACCAACAAAATTGCTATTTAGTTGATAAAAGCTTAATTTAACAAAAATTACTGACTTACTATGATGTTCTAGCATATTCCAGGGACTAAGAATAGATGGATGTAAGAAAAGTAACAGTCATCTAACATAATAAATATTATAAAGTATTATCCATTCAAGAATGGAAGTGCGGGCAGACCACAGAAGTGGAGAAGTGATTAGATTATTCCGAGGTGATGGGTGGGTGGAGGAGCGGCCCCGCTTCCCAGAAGCAGGGAGTGCTGGGCAGTTTCCTGGCTGGCTGGGAGCCATCAGGCAGAAAAGGAAGGAAAAACTACAGCTCTCGGGCCAAGTCCAACTCACCACCTCTTTTTGTTGGGCCCATGAGATAACAAAGGTTTCTACAGACAAAGCTTTTCAGTCAATGTGATGACAGGGACACTAACCTTGAACCTCAATGAAGGAAAATGTTATGTCCCCTGAAGAATTCTATGCTTCTCGTTAGCAGACCTACATCACAATTTTTTCTCAATTGTTATTGTATTTTTAATTTCATCATAAAAAATTTCTCAAAATTTGTTTTCTCTCTTATTATATAAGCACGTAGATAATATCCTCAATTTTTCTTTTTGGTCCACAAAGCCTAAAATATTTACTACCTGGTTCTTTGCAGAATGAGCTGGCCGACCCCTGGTCTAAATGAGAGAGGACCAGGACAGCGAGAAAGGAGAGGAGGAAATGGACCAGGTGGTTAGGGCCATCCAGGTAGGAGCGGCTGCAGGAGGATATTGACTTCCTGAACGTCTACTGGTTGATTTAGAAAACACAGGAGTGTAGCAAATGTTTTTGCCCTGTAGACACAACAATAAGTTGTCTAAATTAATTATTTTCAATCAGTTGTAATATCATGAAGTTGTAACTTAAGACCAATAATATTATGCATTTTAAAAAGGGCTTTATACCATTTTCACCAAGTTTAAAGCAAGTAAATAGAACTCCTCCATACATATTGGAATTTTTTAAGCACCTTCATGGGTGCTAAGGGTGTAATTTCTTACTTTTTCTTTTTAAATGCTATTAAAAAATACAAGTAATAATGCAGAGGGTTTAAAAAAAAATCTCAATAGCACAAAGATGCACAGTGAAAAGCGAATTCCATTCCACCTCAGTCTCCTCGTTCCTTAGTTTGCCAGTCTTCTCCAGGAGTAATTTATTTTGCAGTTTCTTCCACTTCCTGTCCATGGATATCTAACATGTCTGTGTATAGAGCTCCAATTTGTTTAACTCACATCTACAAACTGCACTGTATCTTCCTTTTGCTAGTTAATATAATTGGAGTTGGTTTCATATCATTTTCTATAGCTCTCTCTTATTAATAGCTGCATAGCATTCTAATAGATGGATGTTACAATAAATCACTGTGTACAAACATCTTTACACACATATTACTGGATTTCTATGAGAAAAAAGTGGAATTTCAGAGCAGAGGATATTTGTATTTTAATTTGACAAATAGTTGACTTTCAAAAGTTAAACTAATTTATACCATCACCAATGATATATCATAGTATGTTTTATTTATTTTTTGTGTTTTTGTGAGGAAGATTAGCTCTGAGCTAACATCCATGCCAATCTTCTTCTATTGTGTATGTGGGACACCGCCGTAGCATGGCTTGATGAGTGGTGCAGGTCCATGCCTGGGATCCGAACCTGTGAACCCTGGGCTGCTGAAGCGGAGCATGTGAACTTAACCACTACACCACAGAGTGGGCCCCCATTGTGTGTTTTTTAATCTTTCTCAAAATCATGTAAGAGTCAACTTTAAGTCTTTGCCAGACTAATAGATTAAAAAGTAAGGCATTCCCTTGTAATTGTACAGTATGTTTCTCATATTATTATGAAGTTGAACATCTTTTCATATGTTTAAAGGTCATTTCCTTCTCTTTGAATTGTCTGTTCATGTTCTTGGCTCATTCTTGTATTGGGATTATGTTCTGTTTTAAAAATAAAGCAATTCTTGAAAATACTATGCCAGAGAAAGAAATCCTACTCAAGCCAAATTTCATAGATGGAAAAAAAGAAGCCTTATTGTTCAAAGGTTTCAATTACTTTACCAGAAAACAAGAATTTTCCCCACTTAGCTTCCTTTTACACCACCTCCTATGAGTCACACAAGTCTATGTGATCTGTAATCAATATTTTTTGTGACCCAGCTTCTCTATGGAATAATCAGTCATTGGCCCAAAGTCTACATGAACAGTTTCAGAGATACAGATCCAGAGTAGAAGGAAAAGTAAAGCGCAATCCTTTTTATGTAATAGAGCTCATCCTAAGAAGGCTGGAACAGTAATGAAAAGAAGGAAAAACTAACCAGTTTTAATTCGTGCAGAATAGCTGAAAATTATGCAAAAAATATATATGAAAGAAGAATGACATTAGGAATTAACAGACATGCATACACACTTTTATTTGGGTAAATTTTAAAGTCGAGCCTCGTATTGTCTCGAAAAACATGCTCACCAAATAAGAAGCTATTGCTTTGGCTCGAAGAACACGTCAAATGTTCTCAAGAACATTTAAAAAAATTGAGACAGCGGCTTGACGATCAGTCTGCTTGTCTTGGGTCCTGTGTTCCTTGCTCATGTATAAAATTTCCTGAGGTTTAACACGTAGGCTAAAGTCCAAAGTCAGGTTCCTCAGAGATGCGAGTCTGAGGTCAGCGGCTTCGCGATTCTTTCTGTAAATAAGTTGTTGAAAAATTGGAGATTTATGCCTGCGCATCAGTAGACACAGAACCGGTGACAGACACCCAGGAACATGAGGGCGTTGCACTGAATGAGCTCTAGGTTCTGTGCCCATATGAGAACCCTTGAGGGGAGGTCAGTTCAAGCTCTGACGTAGGTCCCCGGCGGCAGTTAGCCACCGTCCTCAAACTTTCTTCCTGCAGAAAAAGGCGACCAAAGGCCCTGTCAGGTGTCTTTCTTGAGGGATCCTGGGTGTTGAGCACGTGTCATCATTGCTATAAATCAAGTTAAAGCCTTGGGGACGGTTTCCTACTTTTATCAGTGGTATTTAGCTAGCAACCCTTAACAAGGAAAACACAACTGGCGGCAGCCTAGAGGCATATTTACTGTGACTTTCTCCCTTAGGACAAGGCTTTGTTGTGGATTCTTTTTATGTTTTCAGTGAGGAATAGGACTGGTTATTCTGATGTTTTCTCCATAAGAGAACATTTGATGTCATTGACTACTCATGGAGAATTTATTGAATTGGATAATGCCGTTATGCATTTTAAAATAAAAAACATAACTTTTCAGACTCTTTTAATAGCTTATACTTGAAGCTCATGTAAAATTTGGCTTCAACCCGCTATTTGATTTCCTGCGCTTAATCATTGTATGCTGAGTCTAAGAAGCTCAACTTTCCCTTGGCAAATTGCTATTCCAAATGTACCAACACCACATGTGTGGTCTTTGGAAAACTTTCTGCATCAGCTGTAGACAGCAGTGAAATTCTAATATTTAAATTTCAAATAAGAAGCTGATTTTAGTTGGCTTATCACGTTTGTACTGTTGGCTTATCATGTTTATATGGTAGTTTCATTTATGATCTCCTTTCCATTTCTCACTGCCTACTTCATCCTCTGTCATTCGCTGATCTGCTGTGTGACCTCCTGAGTCAAAGCAGGTCCCCTCCACCCTCCTGCATACCTCTTGTCCTCCCCACGCACCTTCACACTCCATCCCCCCACCTTTGCTCTTTTAAGGGACCAGGAACCCTTCTGAGCATTCTTGGGACAGCATCCTGTGGTAACTGAAGGGGGTGGCATTAGATTATCCTTTTTAGAAGAAATTATGGGGAAATTTTGGAGTTTTGCTTTTGATATCTTCTGGAGTAATTGAAACGATTCTTAGATGTTCAGGTAAAGTGGTTAACAGAAAATCCTCTACCAAAGCAAAAATCACCTGTTCTACTCCACCCGTCCCATTTTCCTCCCTGCGAGTATTCCACATATTTAAGACAAAATCTTAAGGGAAGGACCCTAACAACATGCCCCGTTTCTGAGAATTTCTCTCCAGAACTCTCGCCAGTTGTAAGGTAACTCTTTCTAATTTCACATATTATTAGTTGGACATTTTCCAAGAAAAAGATATTCTTGCATTTATTTTTATCTCGCCCGTTGTAAGGTAACCCCGTACCCATGTTTCTACAACTGGCTCCGCTCCCTGCTCGTTCCTGGAGGGAGAAGGGGTGGACACCTGACCGAAAGGGCTGACCAGGTTCCTGCTCCTGCAGCTGAAACAGATAGAGGGATTGTTAGATTCGTTAGAAGCTGAAGGGTATTTAAACGGAGGGGCAAGGGGGTCAGTTACTCACCTTCATGTGCAAAGGGAAGCAGAGAGAAAGTAGCCTGGAGACAAATACACACACCCACACGAGGGACAATAACTGTCTAGGTTCCTGCTGCTTTTCCAATTGCTGGTTCCAGTTCCCAATGAGGCCTGACTGGAGCTCTGTAAGATCCTGATTCTTTCTAAGACTCTGTGATTTTTGCCGGGTTGAATGGGTTTTTGCTCTTGCACTCTAAAATAGCCTTGTCTCTGAAAGTTTGCTAAGGACATTCTCTGTAGCACCCCATTTCTGCAGGGACGGTAGTGTAAGTGGCTGTGAACGGAGAGTCAGCAGTGCCACCTCTGGGAGGAACTGGTTCCATGGATGTCAGGCACGTTACTTCCCTGCCTGGAATCTCTCACCTGCAAATAAGGGGGTTGATTTAGATTATTTTTTCAAGAGCCCTTGCAGCTCTAATATTCTTGTACTAAAGGAAAAGAAAGAGAATGAAGCTTGCCTGTTCTTGGTCTGGAATTTTTAATGGGAGCCTCAAAACTTTGGGGCTGAGTCGGGGTGAGGACAGCCATGCTCAAGGGAAGGACACTAATGGGAGAGCCAATCGAAGAGCAAGAGGCAAGGCTGCTTGAATAGTCACCCCCAAAACGGAGGAAAGTTTGGGTTATTCCAAATGTTTTCTTTGTTAAACCCTGTGAGTAGTTTTCCACATGAGGTGCCTATTAGAATCACCTGGGAACAAAAAAACACAAAACCAACTCATGTCCTGGGCAATTAAATGATAAATTCTAGGGTCTGAAGAGGGGGCTGCCCCGTGGATGTTAAGGTTCTCAGGTGGTTACAATCAGGGCCAAGATGGGGAACCACTGTGTGTTTGTATTTGCGTTTGCTTAATAAAGGATGTCAGGACTTTAAAAGCTCACAGCTGAATATAAGATGAGTGGTGAGGGTGTGCAGGGAAAGCAGAGTTTCTGTAAACTTTAACAAGAAAACTTAAAACTAAAAAAAATTTTTTAAAAAGTTGAGAAATATAAAAGTCCTCTGTTCTAAAGACTTTTGTCACAGTAGCCTATGTTTTAAGATTTCTTAAGGATATCAAAGTAATATAAGAGAGCAAAATATTTGACTTTGAAAATCCTGGAGTTATCAAGGTAACGTTAATGTCCTCTGGCATATTCTTTTAAAGAAGGTAAGTAAATATAATATATTTTAAAGAAGATTTCTATTAAAAATGGTTTGAATAAAAAGAGAAAGCTTCAGGGTCGAAAGTAAGGCTTCTCTTTTAAAAATCAACAATGAGATAGTCTTAATCTCAGGGTGTCAACGAAGTAGGCATTGTGTTCATGTGGAACTGAGTTTGTATGGAACCGAGACAATTTAGGATGTTTGAGGGGCTCACAGAAAGGACCCAGTCTCAGTCCTCTGACCATTCAGGTTCCACTGGAAGAGACAGTGGCCCAAGAGAACATTTTGCTGCCCATGGTTTTGGCTTGTGCTTCATTCTCATCACTCAGCTTCTTTCTGGTTTCTTCATCTGTTTTCGCTACTTACTCTCTTTCCCATCTATATCCTCTCTACATAATGGATTCTCCATACTGTCTTTCATACGCTTAAAACTTCTCTGTTTGTTTGTCTATTGACCTGAAGAAGCTTCAGTTCTTCCTTCATTGACTTTCTGTATGTTGGGCATTGGGGGAACAGAAGTGAATGGGTAGAAAATTTCCCTGAACTCATGGAAGTAGCATTTTAGTGGAAGAAAAAGACAATTATCAGGAAAACAAGTAAACAAGATGATTACTGAGTATGATACAGAGTAAGAGGCACAGTAATAGGTGGACACGATGGAGGAGTGGTGACATTCTTTAGATGGCTGGTTCACAAGTTGGCTGCAATTAGAATCACCTGTAGAGGTTTGTTTTGTTTTGATTTAGTTCTGATGCCAAGGTCCTATTCAAATTACTTCGAAGGAGTGGACCTGGTCAGCTGAAGTTTTTATAAGCTTCCTAGGTCACTCTGATACACAGTGAGGATTGAGAACCACTGCTTCAGAGGAAGACCTCTTGAAGAAGATGATTTGAGCTGAGACCTGAAGAAAGAAGAGGAAGCCAGCCTAGGGAGTGGTGAGGAGATTGAGAGAGAGGAAATATCAGTTCCAAAGGCCCTGAGGTGGAGAGACTTTGGAGAGACACAAGGAACAGAATGGAGTCCAGCATAGCTGGAGCACACAAGGTGAAAGGGAGAATGAGTTGTAAAGAGGCAGGCAGAGAGCAGCTCGTGCCAGAGTTTAAATTTGATATGTTTTACGTGGTTGGAGTTTATATGGAATGAGAAGTCACTGGGGAATCCTAATCAGGTCAGGGACATGATATTAATTATTTTTTAAAAGAACACTCTGGCTGCTGCATGAAAAATGGATTTTAAGTGAGAAATGGTGGTGGTGGAGAAATCAAGTAAGGAGGCTATGGGCTCAGCCCAGTAGAGAGAAGATGGTACATTGGACATGGTGGTGGCCATGAGTTGGAAGGAGTGCACGGACATGGAAAATATTTTGGAAGCGGAACTGTTAGGACTTGCTATGTATCTAGCATCTAACTTCCTAAGAAGGAGAATCTGAGTAGTGACTCAGTTACTCATATTGATAGACGCTCCCCCATTCCCGTTGCAGGGCACCATGCCATCTTATAGGCTACTGGTTTTCCTTGTGTCAATCAATGGATGGTTGTCTTAGGATCTGGAGCTCAGATGAGTCATGGCCCAAGATGCAGCTCATATGGGACAAAGCAAGTCAAATTATACAGAAAGAGGAGCTTTATTTGGAGAGGGGTTATAGGTATAAGAGTTACTCAGACTTTCTTAAATTTCCCTTTAATTATCATATTTTATTTTTTGGTGCAGAAGATTGGCCCTGAGCTAACATCTGTTGCTGATCTTCCTCTTTTATTTTTCCTCCCCAAAGCCCCAGTACATAGTTGTATACCCTAGTTGTAAGTCATCCTAGTTTTTCTATGTGGAATGCCGCCACAGCGTGGCTTGATGAATGGTATGTAGGTCTATACCCAGGATCTGAACCAGTGAACCCTGGGCCACTGAAGTGGAGTGTACAAACTTTTCAGCCACGGGGCTGGCCCCTTGATTATCACTTTTTAAGTAAGATTTGTCTTTAGTGACTGGCATAATGGTCAAATATGTAAATTATGAAAACTTCGAACTCCTCACACAAAGGTGTGTGCGTGTGAATGTGTTTTAATTAAACTCAGATAAGACATACATAGTTCCAAGGTCAAGGGGTGTGTGTGTGTGTGTGTGTGTGTGTGTGTGTGTGTGTGTGTGTGTGTTTAATTGGGTTTCCATTCTGCTGGCTTCAGGCTGCCCAACTAAACTATGACTTCTTCAAAAAAAAGCACCTTCTAGGTTGGTTATAGAGGAGGAAGAAAATGTGATTTTTGTTAGATTATCATAAATCAAGTTTGGGAAAGACAACTAAGAATATATGTTTTCTAATGTAGTTTGTCATATGCAAAAATTCACGTATGTTCAAAGAAATCTTGTGAATGAGAATATCCTTATAAAAATGTTAGAAACAGTCTTCAAATTTCTTATGAAAAAGTAACACCTGGAAAAAATACTTTAATGTTTTCAATGAAAACACCCCAAATGTTTACCTTACATTTCTAAAATTTAAAGTAATAAGTCTTTGGGTATTTATTATTCATACTTTTAAAATGTGAAGGTCAGTTACTTTTGCTGAGATCACATGGGTAAGACATACATTTTTGAGCCTGCACAGATCCAATATCTTGATTTACTAGCCTATGGAAGTAAGAAATTCCTGATTTTATTTCTGTAAAGAGAGAAAGAGAAAACATGAGAGCCAGAACAAAAATAGCATCTTTTAATGTTTCTTTTTCCTCATGGATTTCTCAGTTCTCTGTAATGGAACCTTCCATGAGTCCTTAGAAAAGGATTTTTGTTAGAGAAACTCTCCATCAGCTTTCTTGCTTGCCAAAATTATTAAGACCTCCTGACATGATGTGTGCTAGCCCAATAATAACAAACTCTACCTCTAAAATCTGGCCGCCTTTAGAAAGCAGCTTAAATCATATGTTCATCTTCCCACTTGTATTTTAACCTGAATTCTGCTTTCCTTCCTTTTTGAAGAATTATTAAGATTTATTACTCAAATAAGTATACTATGTACTAGACTGGGGAAGAAATATTAACTCGTTGACAAAGAATTATGCAGGAATTCCCCTCTCAGTCAAGCCACCGAGTAATACTCAGCTTTAAGATATTCTCCTGGTGAACAGGAAACTTGGTCAGTTGGGGAAAGTTACACAAGCTCAGATGACTTGAATAAGTGTTGCTACAGTGGGGAAGTCAACAGCATTGATCATAAGACTATTCCCTTTCCCATCCTCCACCCCTTCAGACTTCTCCTTTCCTTATCCCCAAGAATGTTTTGTGGTTCCTTTGTTCTGGCTCCGTCTTCTATTTTCTTGTCTTTTGCACCTGCACCTGTGTGTACTTCTTATCAAGTTCTCATGACAGCTTCTTCCCCTCTTTCACAAACTTGCTGAAATCTCAGCATACCAAGGGAAGCCCCGGACACAAATTTATAAACACTTCCTGCCTCATTCAGACTCCCTTGGGTGTGGCCCACAGACAATGTGAATAAGATGGTTTCACAGCACAATGCTACTCTGATCTAATCATAGAGGATGTCTGATTTTGTGACACACACACCATAGAACCAGTGATTTCGGCATCACGGGAAATGCTTTTCCAGGTGGTGATTAACCTTCAAGTTTTTCTCTTCCAAAACGAGCCAGAAGGAAAGAGCAACAAGAGAATACTTTATAAGAAGTAGAAAAGAAGGATCTCTCGCACCCAAATAAGCCATTCCCAAACAGCAGGTATCTGCACCTAACACTTTTCTGAGAATTCATTTGAAGGAGATATAGAGAAAAACAAAAGCACCGCAATTAGAGATATGAGCATTGAGACTATAAGACTTATAAGAGAGAGACTGAAAATTCTCTGCAATGACTGTTAAAGACCTGATATAAAGAAACAGAAATTCTGGAATAGAAGCTCATGGATCAGGACCACTGTAGTACATGATAGAGTGTTAGGAAGCCATACCCCACCAACAAAACAGAAGGAGAATTTGAACTGGATCAGGGAAGACTAATTTCCCTTCTGTATTAGTTCCCTATTGGTATTGTAACAAATTATCAAAAATTTAGTGGCTTAATACAATACAAATTTATTATCTTACAGTTCTGGAGGTCAGAAGTCTGAAAGGGGTCTTACTCAGCTAGAATCAAGGTGTTGGAAGGAATTCAGAGCTTCATTCCTTCTGCAGGTGCTATAAGAAAATGTTTCTTAACTTTTCCTGCTTTTAGAGGCTTTTAGTGACTCCCATCCTTTATTCTATCCTATACTTTCAGCATAGTGACTGCAGTGTCTGGTGATAGGTGGCAGTGCCAGTGTATTTCATCAAATTGTGGGGGACAACAAGAGTGAGTGGAGGCAGCTGAAGAGGTTATCAAGAGTTTAGCACATGTAAATCATCCTCTGGGTTCTCCCAGAAATGTTTGCAAGTAACTTGGCAAAAGATAGGTATTATTGTGGGAAATGCAGGCAAGAGGCATTGTAATTTGACTTGTTATTGTGATCTTCAAGTCTTGGAGAAACTTGGGTTACATGTATATGGTCCATTCCTGCGTTTGAGCTCATGCATTCTCAACTAGACTTTTTGTTTCTTTTGGTCAGGAAGATGGGCCCTGAGCTAACATCTGTTGCTAATCTTCCTCTTTATTTTTTTTCTCCCCAAAGCCCCAGTACATAGTTTTGTATCACAGTTGTAAGTCATTCTAGTTCTTCTATGTGGGATGCCACCACAGCATGGCTTGATGAGCAGTGTGTAGGTCCATGCCCAGGATCAGAACCAGTGAACCCCAGACTGCTGAAGTGGAGTGTGCAAACTTAACCTCTTGGCCATGGGGCTGGCCTCTAACCTTTTCTTTTTTTAATCTCCATAAATCCTAAATTCTATAATCCATTTAGATATGGCTAAAGATAATTACTTGCACCAGATAAATTCCAGTTGAACTTGCTAGTACATTTTGGTATTGAAGTTAAGCAGTCTCAATAGACAGCACCCCTTACAGAAAGGGTCTAGCAGTTAAACCTGTTTGGGCAAATCACACTTGATATGAATGGCTCAAAAGTGTCACAACAGAGCTGAAATTGTTCTAGTTTCCCTGACATCAAAAAATATATTCCATACTTAATTTACTGTTCTTTATATAATTTCCAGTTATTTGTGCATGTTTTCAATTTAGGATATTACCTTGTATAAAACTATTTATTTCATTTGCATTTTATAAACAGATTTATTGAGGTATAATTGATATACAAAGAGCTGCACATATTTAATGTGTACAAGTTGACGCATTTGGACATATGCAAGCACCTGTGATACCATCACAATAGTCAAGGTAACAGGCATATCCAACACCCCCCCCCCCCCGAGTTTCCTTGTGTCCCCCTCCCCCTCCTTTTTTTTTTTTTTGGAGAAAGATACTCAACATCCTTAATTATCAAGGAAATGCAAATCAAAAATACAATGAGATATCACCTCACACTGGTTAGGATGACTATTATCAAAAAAAGCCCGAAAGAAAGCAAGCGTTGGCAAGGATGTAGAGAAATTCAAACCCTTGGGTACTGTTAGTGGGAGTGTAAAATGATGCAGCAGCTATGGAAAACAGTGCGGATGTGCCTTAAAAAATTAAAACTAGAACTACCATTTGATCCAGCAATTCTACTTCTGGGTATATATCCAAGATAAGTAAAATCAGGGTCTCAAAGGGTTATCTGTGTTCCCGTGTTCATTGCAGTATTATTCACAGTAGCCAAGATATGGAAACAATCCAAGTGTCCATCCACAACGAATAGTTAGAGAAAATGTGGTATATACATACAATGGGATATTATTCAGCCTTGAAAAAAGAAATTCTGTGAGTGATGTCAGCATCATGGCAGAATGAGTGCTCCTGGTGACCTCTCCTCTCCATGATACAACGAAAAAGACATTCATACTCCAACAGAGGACAGCCACACAATACAAAAGACATCTGAGAGACCCTTGCAGCCATATGTTGGAGGGTGGAGAGGCTGGAGCCCCCCTCAGACGAGGTGGAATGGGGTAAGAGAAAAGTTCACTCACTCCACGAAAGACTGGGATCCGGGACCGCACGCAGTCTCTGAGAGGGAAGGAAGAGGGGAGGGGACATCTGTTCACAGGAGCGCCAAAGATCCTTGAGGGCCCTCACAGCCTAGGGGAAAGCCCCTACTGAGGTAAAATCTAAAGCAGGGGTGACCTCATCAAGCTAACACTCCAGGAGAGCAGATAGCAAGGGCAGAGTGAGAAAACCCCAAGAGCATGAAGGAGAAAGCACCTCTCCCCTCCACCTGCTCAGCACCACTCCAGCACCTGGGATCCTGGCAGAAAGCAGAGGGCTCAGAATATGCAGCTCTTGACCCCCACCCAATGGCAATAGGTGGTAACTATGAGCAAATAATACCTCAATGTGTAAAAACAGAGCCACACCCTCTAGCAGTGTCAAAATTATGTTAAATCTCCAGACCAGAGAGAAAATGACAGATGCCCAGAAATCAGTCCTGAAGACACAGAAATATCTAATCTAAATGACAGAGAATTAAAAATAGCAATCATCAAAAAACTCAGTGAGGGGCTGGCCCTGTGGCTGACTGGTTAAGTTCATGCACTCTGCTGTGGCAGGCCAGGGTTTCACCAGTTTGGATCCTGAGTGCAGACATGGCACTGCTCATCAGGCCATGTCGAGGTGGCATCCCACATGCCACAACTAGAAGGACCCACAACTGAAAAAACATACAACAATATACTTGGGGGATTTGGGAAGAAAAAGCAGGAAAAAAAAGATTGGCAACAGTTGTTAGCTCAGGTGCCAATCTTTAAAAAAAAGCTCAACAAGTTAAAAGAGAAAGTAGAGAAACAATTCAACAACTTGAGGAACTACTCACAAAAGAGACTGAAACTATAAAGAAGGATCAATCAGAAATATTGGCGATGAAAGACACAATCGATGAGATAAAACAAAACATGGATTTCCTGAATGCTTGAGCAGACATCATAGAGGAGTGAATCAGCATAATCGAGGATAGACTTATTGAAATGCTCCAGATAGAGGAGGAGAGAGAACTAAGACTAAAAAGAAATGAAGAAAGTCTCCAAGAAATAGCCACTCAATTAGGAAAGGCAACACAAGAATTACAGGTATTCCAGAGGGAGAAGAGAAAGAGAATGGAGCAGAAAGTTTATTCAGAGAAATAATAGCAGAGAACTTTCCAAACCTGTGGAAGGAGATGGAAATGCATGTGGAAGAAGCTATCAGATCTCCTAAATATGTCAATGTAAAAAGACCTGCTGCAAGGCATACAGTAGTGAAACTGGCAAAAGTGAATGACAAAGAAAAAACACTAAGGTCAGCAAGGCAGAAGAAAATAACCTACAAAGGAACCCCTATCAGGCTTTCAGTGGATTTCTCTGCATCAACCTTACAGGCTAGAAGAGACTGGAATAACATAGTCAAATCCTTGAAGGACAAAAACTTTCAGCCAAGAATACTCTATCCAGTGAAAATATCCTTCAGATATGATGGAGGAATAAAAGCTTTCCCAGACAAACAAAAGCTAAGGGAGTTCATAGCCACAAGATCCCCCCACAAGAAATCCTCAAGAAGGCCCTCATACCTAAAAAAAAGGGAGAAAGGGGTTACAAAGCATGGAGTAAGGAGATAAATAGGTAGACAAAACTACAAAATTGTAGCTACACATCAGAACAGGTTAGCAAATACTCAAGTATAACATTAAAGGTAAAGGGAAGGAACACACCAAAAACAAAGATAATCTTGTAATTTTACCACAAACTCACAACACAAGATGGAATAAGATGTAATAAAAACAACTTAGGAGGAGGGGAAGAGGAAAGGGACTGAATTGGTTTAGTCTAAGGAAATAAGAGGCCATCAGAAAATGGACTATCTTATCTACGAGATTTTGAATACAAACTTCATGGTAACCACTAAACAAAAAAGCAGAACAGAGACACAATAATAACTAAGGAGAAAATAAAGAAACGCAACATAAAAAACTGCATAACTCAATTGGTAGACTGAAACACATGGGACGAGAAACAAAGGAAATGCAGGAGAATCATAAAACTAGTGATAAAATGGCAGCATTAAGCCCTCATATATTGATAGTCACCCTAAATGTAAATGAATTGAATTCTCCAATAAAAAGACGCACAGTGGTGAGATGGACTAAAGAACAAGACCCAACAATATGCCACCTCCAGGAAACACAACTCAGCTCCACAGGCTCAGAGTGAAGGGATGGAAGATGATACTCTAAACTAATGGCAAACAAAAGAAAGCAGGTGTCACAATACTTATATCAGACAAAGTAGACTTCAAGATAAGACAGGTAAAGAGAGACAAAAGGGGCAATATATAATGATCAAAGGGACACTCCACCAAGAAGACGTAACACTTATAAATATCTATGCACCTAACACAGGAGAACCAAGGTACATAAAGCAACTATTAACAAACCTAAAATGAGATATCAATAATAACACAATAATAGTAGGGGATTTCAACAGTCCACACTTACATCAATAGATTGATCATCCATACAGAAAATAAACAAGGAAACAGTGGAATTAAATGAAAAGCTAGAACAGTCGGACTTAATAGACATATATAGAACACTCCATCCACAAACAGCAGAATACACATTCTTATCAAGTGTGCATAGAATATTCTCAAGGATAGACCATATGTTGGGAAAGACGGCAAACCTCAATAAATTTAAGAAGATTGAAATAATAACAAGCATCTTTTCCCATCAGAATGCATGAAGCTAGAAATCAATTACAGGAAAAAAACTGAGAAAGGGACAATGATGTGGAGATTAAACCACATGCTATTGAACAAGCAATGGATCACTGAAGAAACTAAAGGAGAAATAAAAAAATATATGGAGACAAATGAAAATGAAAACATACCATACCCACTCATATGGGATGCAGCAGAAGCAGTAGTAAGAGGGAAATTCATTGAAATACAGGTTCACCTTAACAAACAAGAAAAATCTCAAATAAGCAATCTCAAACTACACCTAATTGAATTAGAAAAAGAACAAACAAAGCCGTAAGTCAGCAGAAGGAGAGAAATAACAAAAATCAGAGCAGAAATAAATGCTATTGAAACAAAAAAGGCAGTAGAAAGGATCAATGAAACAAACAGCTGGTTCTTTGAGAAAATAAACAAAATTGACAACATCCTAGCCAGACTTACAAAGAAAAAAAGAGAGAAAGCCCAGATAAATAAAATTAGAAATGAAAGAGGAGAAATAACAATGGATACCACAGAAATATAAAGGATTATAAGAGAATACTACAAAAAGCCATATGCCAACAAAATGGACAATCTAGAAGAAACGGATAAATTCTTAGATTCTTACAACCTCCCAAAGCTGAATCAAGAAGAAAAAGATAATCCAAATAGACCAATCACAAGTAAAGAGATTGAAACAGTAACCAAAAGCATTCCCTCCAGAAAAAGCCCAGGACCAGACGGCTTCCCCGGAGAATTCTACCAAACTCTCAGAGAGGATTTAACACCTATCCTTCTCAAGCTATTCCAAAAAATTAGGGAAGACAGAACACTTCCTAACCCATTCTATGAGGCCAACATCACTCTGATACCAAAGCCTGACAAGGATAGCACAAAAAAGGAAAACTACAGGCCAACATGGCTGATGAACATAGATGCAAAAATTCTCAACAAAATATTGGCAACCTGAATACAGCAACCCATCAAAAAGATCATACACCATGATCAAGTGGGATTTATACCAGGGACACAGGGATGGTTCAACATCTGCAAATCAATCAATGTGATACACCACGTTAACAAAATGGGGAATAAAAACCACATGGTCATCTCAATAGATGCAGAGAAAGCATTTGACAAGATCCAACAGCCATTTGTGATAAAAACTCTTAGCAAAATGGGGATAGAAGGAAATTACCTCAACGAAATAAAGGCCGTATATGACAAACCCACAGCCAACATCATACGCAATGGGCAAAAACTGAGCACCATCCCCTGAGAACAGGAACAAGACAAGGATGCCCACTATCACTGCTCTTATTCAACACAGTACTAGGGGTTTTGGCCAGAGCACTTAGGCAAGAGAAAGGAATAAAAGGAATCCAATTAGGGAGTGAAGAAGTGAAACTCTTGCTGTTTGAAGATGACGTGATCTTATATATAGAAAATCCTAAAGAATCCATTGGAAAACTATTACAAATAATTAACAATTACAGTAAAGTTGCAGGGTACAGAATCAACTTACAAAAATCAGTCGCATTTCTATACTCTAATAACGAACTTACAGAAACAGAACTCAAGAACACAATTCCATTTACAATCGCAATAAGAAGAATAAACTATCTCAGAATAAATTTACCCAAGGAGGTGAAGGACTTACACAATGAAAACTATACGACATTATTGAAAGAAATAGATGATGACATAAAGAAATGGAAAGAGATTCCATGCACGTGGATTAGAAGAGTAAATGTAGTTAAAATGTCCATACTACCCCAAACAATCTACAGATTCAATGCAACCCCAATCAGAATCCCAATGACATTATTCGTGGAAACAGAACAAAGAATCCTAAAATTCATATGGGGTAACCAAAGACCCCAAATTGCTAAAGCGATTCTGAGAAAAAAGAACAAAGCTGGAGGCATCATAATCCCTGACTTCAAAATGTACTACAAAGCCATAGTAATCAAAACAATATGGTACTGGTACAAAAGCAGGCACACAGATCAATGGAACAGAACTGAAAGCCCAGAAATAAAACTGCACATCTACGGACAGCTAATCTTCGACAAAGGTGCCAAGAACATACAATGGAGAAAAGAAAGTCTCTTCAATAAATGGTGTTGGGAAATCTGGACAGCCACATGCAAAAGAATGAACGTAGACCACTACCTCACGCCATATACAAAAATAAACTCAAAATGGATCAAAGACTTGAAGTAGGTCCTGAAACCAGAGAACTCCTGCAAGATAATATAGGTAGTGCATTCTCTGACATCGAACTTAAAAGGATCTTTTCGAATACCATGTCTTCTCAGACAAGGGAAATAAAAAATAAACAAGTGGGACTTCATCAGACTAAAGAGCTTTTGCAAGGCAAAAGAAACTAGGATTTTAAAACAAAAAGACAACGTGTACCAATTGGGAAAAAATATTTGCAAATCATATATGCGACAAGGGGTTACTCTCCATAATATATAAGGAACTCACACAACTGAACAACAAAAAACCAAACAGCCTGATCAAAAAATGGGCAGAGGATATGAACAGACATTTTCCCAAAGAAGATATACAGATGGCCAATAGACACATGAAAAGAAGTTCAACATCACTAGTCATCAGGCAAATGCAAATCAAAACTACACTAAGATACCACCTTACACCTGTTAAAATGGCTATAATCACTAAGACTAAAAATAACAAATGTTGGAGAGGATGTGGAGAAAAGGGAACCCTCATGCACTGCTGGTGGGAATGCAAACTGGTGCAGCCACTATGGAAAACAGTATGGAGAGTCTTCAAAATCTAAAAATAGAAATACCATATGACCCAGCTGTCCCACTACTGGGTATCTACCCAAACAACTTGAAATCAACAACTCAAATTGACTTCTGCACCCCTGTGTTCATTGCAGCACTATTCACAATAGCTGAGACATGGAAACAATCCAAGTGCCCATTGACTGATGATTGAATAAAGAAGATATATATATATATATATATACACACACACACACACACAATGGAATACTACCTAGCCAGAAAAAAAGATAAAATCATCCCATTCACAACAACCTTGATGGATCTGGAGGGAATTACGCTAAGTGAAATAAGCCAGACACAGAAAGACAAACACCAGATGATTTCACTCATCTGTGGAATATGGACAAACACATGGACAAAGAAAACAGTTCAGTGGTTGCCAGGGGAAGGGGGATGTGGGGTGGGCACAGGGGGTGAAGGGGAGCACTGATGTGGGGATGGACAAGAAATAATGCACTTCACAATGATGTAAACTGTTATGAACTCAATAAAAAAATTTTAAAAAAGAAGGAAATTCTGCCATTTGCCACAACTTGGATGAACGTGGAAGACATTATGCTAAATGAAATAAGTGTCATAGAAGGACAAACACCGCATGATTCCACTTATCTGAGGTGGCTAAATTAGTCAAACTCATAGAAGCAGAGAATATTCAATTTGCATTTAAATGGTCCATATGCTCATGGACCAGGTTAAATCTTGTATACGTGATCCTTAATGTGACGGGAAAATCAGTTTATCCTTTATCATCTGTCACATCATCTATAATAGTTGGATAACCCATTGTTAGAAATATATTCTTTTGTGTTGAGACATTTTCTCCCCCATTTTTCTTTTAATGACTATGCTCCTAAGGAAAGTGACTCATCATGTTTTCATTCATGCTAGGTCACATCCGAATTAGTTTCTCAGATAGTAACTGCTTTGTAATGAAGTTACTGTGGAAATGTGAATTTTATATAAGGAAGTAAGCAGTAATTTAGAACACTGAAGGAGGAATTCTGTTGGAATATAGAAGCGCACAATACTTCTTAAAAAGTAGTTCATATCTGAATTGGAGAAAGAGGATTATCTAGAAGGAAAAGAAAGAAGTATCAAAAATACCAAGGTGAACAGACTTCAAAGATGATCTTTTTTTAATTCATAATTTCTCCTTGTTCATCCCTGGGGGCAGGAGCTTACCATAGCACTTTTGAACATATCCTCAATATACTTCTTAAACATGCTTTAAGCGCCAGTGATAGAGTATTTGAAATTTCGGCATGTGATGGTATGGAAGGGGAATGCGTTTGGTTTGGTGTTCTTTGGCTCAATGATTAAGAGAATATCCATAGAAACCCTTGTATAATTGTTTAGATAATTGTCTTCAGTATGGCTTCTGCCTATTTGCATTCTTCAGTGTTATAATTCTTCTTCAATGCCAAAGAAAATCTTTTATAGACTTCAGACTTGGTCTTAGAGAACTAAACATTTTTTTATGTCATTAAGATGATAGATGATTTTGGAGGCCACTATAAAGTCTATTTACAAGTGGAGGGAGTTGGGATTATGCAGCACATATACACAAAATCCGTCTGTGTTTATTTGAGTTCGTGTTTATAAAGGCATTTCCCACCTTACTAATTGATTGATTTTTAAAAGTTCATTTTGAAGTCTTTTGTTTGGAACCTAGAATACTTTTTCCCTTAGAACCAAATGTTCTATGTAGCGGCTAGGTTCCCGCACCAGCTCTCAAAAGCATCTGTAACCCACAACATTCCCGAAATGTCCATGGATACTAACTCCATTAAGAAAATAGCTGGCATGTCATGAACAATGCTGGTTTCTAGAAAAATGACCTTGACTGCCAACTAGGGATTCTGGAGCATTCTCTTCCCCTCACCTCCTGCATGTCATGCAGCGAGAGAAACTCTAGAAAGAAAACAAATTAACTAATTGGAAGAGAGTGCTAAGGAACTCATCTAGAGCAAATCACAGAGAAAGCAATTAAATAAAAAAAGAATAGATCAGTGGGAAGAGAGGGAAAATAAGCTGAGAGGCTTCTAGAAGAGATTCAGGAGAAGAGAAAATAATAGAAAATCAGAGAAGTGATATTCAAAGAGAAAATTTCTGAGAATTCTTTACTTGAAAAAATAAAATTCCAGGAGTTGCTAAAACAACTTTGAAGAAGAATAAGGTCAAATTATAAAACAATAGTAGATTATAAAACAATAGTAATCAATGCAATATGGCATTGAAGCAGGCTAGTTAAAGTGACCAATGAAATAGAATTAAAAAACTAAGAAACAGATCCAGCTGTACATGGAAATTTGATATACTAATGGAATTGACATTGCATATTAGCAGGAAAATGATACAATAAATTGTATTGAGTAGTTATTCATATCGAAAAACATAATTATATTCCTTCCTAAAACCATACACAAACAATAATTCTGGGTATTAGATGCTGCTAGTAAGCTTATAAATTAACATGAGCTCACATTTGCATAGCAATATGGACCTGTATTTAGTTTCTATTGCTGCTGTAAAAAATTACTACAAATTAAGTAGCTTAAAACAACACAAAGTTATTATCTCACAGTTCTGGAGGTCAGAAGTCTGAGGTGGGTCTCTCTGGGTCAAAATCAAGGTGTCAGTGGGCTGTGTTCCTTCCTGGAGGCCCTAGGAAACCATCTGTTTCTCCGTGTTTCCTACCTTCTAGTGGCCGTCTGCATTCCCTGGCGCTGGTCCTGCATCTTCAAAGTCGGAAACAGTGAGCTGAGTGCCTTTCATGCCCCCTTCTCTTTGGTTCTTCCTCTGGCTCTTTTGCCTCCTCTTGTCCTTAGAAGGACCCTTGTGCCGACCCACCCACATAATCCAGGATGATCTCATCTCAAGGTCAGTTGATTAGTAACCTCAATTCCTCTTTGCTGTGTAAACTCCATATTCACAAGTTCCAGGGATCAGGACAAGGACTGCTTTGAGGGTCTATTATTCTGCCTACCGTGGGAATTATCTAGCAAAATTGAATTTGCTTATGTCTAATGACTTTGCAATTTCCTTTCTAGGCATAGTCCCTTCAGAAAATGTAGCACGTGTTCAAGGGAATTTATATAAGACATTGCAGTATTGTTTGATATCTAAAACTCAGAAATAATCTAAATGTCTGTCAGCAGGAGCAGGGATAAATTGTGGTCTATTGATACAACAGAATATTATACAATAGTTAAAAATAATGAACTAGAGGCTACAGGTATCAACATGGGCATTTCTCGATAACAAAATGTTGTGGGAAGCCATTTACTCTGATATCATTTATGTAAAGTTTAAAAACCTGAAGACAACAATATTTTATTTAGGGGCATACTGCATGAGGTGTAAACAATCTTCACCTAAGCCACAATGTTTTTAGACTCACCCTTCAGCCTTTCACTTGTGTTTACGCCTACTCATAATCACCTAGCCTTCTTCTATAGCAAGAGTTGGCAAATCATGGTGCTGTGGGCAGCCACCCTTTTGTGAGTGAAGGTTTCTTGCACTAGATAGAGCCATGCCCATTCCCTTACATATTGTCTATAGCTGCTTTCATGCTACAATGGTAGAGTTGAGTAGTTGAGACTGTTGATGAAAATAATCCATAATCAATCTATAAATCAAAACTGGGGTGAGTTTACTATGAGCCAAGTTTGAGGACCATAGCACAGGGCCTTCCTGAAGGGCACCAAAGAAGTCGGGTGTACAGAGTGGTTACATACCGTCTTGGAACAAAGAGCATATGTCACACGTGACAGGAATATCTCTTTTACTATTGTCACGAGATGCTTAGCTGGCACAGCAGATTGGTGGTCAGCAGGTCAGTGATCACAAGTGGAGCACAGCAGGTCAGTAATTAATCCTTAGTTTCCAGGAAGAGATGCTTATCCTTAAAGTAATGCCGATATGGGGGGAAGTTACATCCCTATCTTTAGAGGGATGTTCTTGTCTTTGGGACATTGTAAATGTTTAAAGCATATGTACAACACATACTCAACAGGGCGCATCAGGCTCTTTTGGAAAAACAAGGTCAGGCCGAATTAGTTTTAACCCAGATGGCTTCCTCATATATTCCAATATATTCTATTACTTTTCATTTATTTATCATTTTTCCTCTTTTGATCTATAATCTTTTGGCAGAAATCATTGATCAAAATATTGTCCCTCAGCACCAGAGTGGCTGCTCCCTGCCCCGGGTCCATCATGTCGCTCAATGCTAGGCTCTTAGCTCATTTATTTGCCCAGTTATTCACATTGCAGGGGAGTACTCAGACAAGCATAGGGGTATATATTAACAGAGGAAGCATTTCATAGGTTATATAGTTTTTCAGTTAATTTTTGGTTGTTGCACAAACATTGGATATGTGCTTTTACCTGACTCCTTTTGCTCACATTGTTTACAATGTGGGTCAGTGGAGCTACATTAAACTGTATTAGTCTGCTAGGGCTCCATAACAATATACCATGGCCTGGGTTGCATAAGCAGCAGACATTTATTTTCTAACAGCTCTGGAGGCTGGAAGTCCAACATAGGCTGCTGACAGGTTTGGTTTCTCCCGAGGCCTCACTCCTCAGCTTGCAGATGGTCAGCTTCTTGCTTGGTCCTCACCTGGCCTTTTATGTGTGCGTGAGCATCCCTGATGTCTCTGTGTGTCCTCATGTCTTTCTTAAGAACACCCGTCAGATTAGATTCAGACCCATCCTAATGGCCTAATTTTAACGTAATCACCTCTTTAAAGGCCCTGTCTCCAAGTGCAGTCACATTCTGAGGTCCTGGGGGCTAGGGCTCCAGCACTAAGAATATGAATTTGGGGGCACACAGTTCAGTTCATGATGATTTATTGACTATTAATGCTTATTTATTTCTTCTTATGAACTTCAGAATCAGCTTGTTTAATTCCAAAGAAATGGTTCTTATTTTTGTTGGGATGCTTTAGATTTATAGATTAATTGAGAGAAAATTAAAAACCTTATGCTAGGGGCCGGCCCGGTGGCGCAGCGGTGAAGTTCGCACGTTCCGCTTCTCGGCGGCCCGGGGTTTGCTGGTTCGGATCCCGGGTGCGGACATGGCACTGCTTGGCAGCCATGCTGTGGTAGGCGTCCCACGTATAAACTAGAGGAAGATGGGCACGGATGTTAGCTCAGAGCCAGGCTTCCTCAGCAAAAAGAGGAGGACTGGCAGTAGTTAGCTGAGGGCTAATCTTCCTCCAAAAAAAAAAACCAAAAAAAACAAAAAAAAAAAAAAAGGAGAAAAAAAAAAAACCTTATGCTATGAATCTTGGATAACAACAGGTAGTTTTTTCTTTCTATCAGGTGTTTTTCTGTCTCTCAAGAGCATTCTAAAGTTTTCTTCTTAGAAGTTTTTCCTTTTTCTTGCTAATCATTATGAAACTACATTATCTTTGTTTGAACATACTATACATATCGTCTTACATTATGCTTTTTAAATGGTTATGGGTTTTCTTGAAGCCTGTTTATATTTGTACCAGATTTCTTATCATTTGTTTTAGTTCTGATTTTGAGTTTCTTGGCTTTTTAATTTCTACAATGCTATCATCTGCAAGTAACGTTAATTTTGCCTCTTTTCCTCCAAGTTGTATACCAGACATTTCTCTTTTCCTCCAAGTTGGGTGACAGACGTCTTTCTTCTCTTTCTCTGCTCTTTTTCTAAGTGCTGGAAGTTAGCGAGAGGCCAGTCATTATCTTCTCGTGTTTTCCTATTAAGCTTGATGCTGGATTTTATATTTATAAATAACTAGAAAACATCCCTCTGGTGCTATTTTAAGAATGGCTTTAATCCAGAATAGATATTAAATTTTATCAAATGTTGCTTCTGCAGCAGTGGCAGTCGTGTATCAGCATGGGTCCAGATCACATGGATTCTCTCTGTGCTGGGACAAATGGGATGTCTCTCGTTGTAACTCAACGAGTCGCCTTTGGGACATTTCAGCTCTTGCAAAAGGGCAGGCAGAATGTTCCTGCTTCCTGGGCTCAGCTGGGCAGCAGTTTCCTGTTCTCTGCTGTGTGGACGGCAGATTTCTCTGCCATCCCTACGGTCCCTAAAGCACCGTCTGTAGCGCACTTTTATGGTTACAGCTCCATCCGGGTTGTAGGGTTGTAGTGCTTTAACTCTTCCATTGTTCTGGGTTCCCTTAGCTTCTGCAACATGAACGTTTTCACTTCCTATTTTTGAGTGCAGTCTATAGCTTTTAATATTTAAAAGATACTTTATCCGTTATTTCTATTTTGTCGTGGAAGGAGAGAGATCCGAGGGAGGGAACTTCCATCTTTCCCCGAGCATCCTGTCCTCTCTGCATTGTCAGGTCATCAGGTCATTGTGCAGCTTCTATCCAAAGGCGGCTAGCTCTAGTCCACCCAAGAATTATGAAACAAACTTTTCTCTCTTTAGCCAGGCCACGTGGAATAGCGAAAAGTCCCTAAGGTTTGAGGCCAACAAGACTGGAGATTGAATCCCAGCTCTGCAATTCACTTGCGAGATAATCTGTTTTAGGGCAAGTTATTTAACTCTCTTGATACTGAGTTTACAAAGTGGAAATGATGATAGGGACCATTGATTTAAGGACTAAATGAGATAATGAATGTAAAGTGCTTTCCAAATAGTAAAGCTTCAATAAATTTCATCATCACCACTTCTTGCTCCCCGAGAGGAATTAACTGGAGTATACAGGATATGCAATTACATTTTTTGTTCTTCTATTAATACAACAAAAATTTTAATTATTTACATTTTAATATACACCCATTTCACATTCTTTTTCTTTTAACAATATAGATTTCTCGTAACATGTATTTTTTTTCATTCTTAATAAGTGAAAAACATTTCAAATTAGGGGAATGTTTAAAAATAACATTGCCAGTTTTAGGTCAGAAATTTACTCGTGATACATCTTACTTATTTTTGGATAATGTCCCTTCTCATGTTTTTAAATAAAAAGCTTAATTTAATTTCATTTTTTGAGAGGAAGTGGGGAAGTTACTATAAAAAATTTTGACTGGAAAGATCAGTAATAGAATTATCGTATCCAATGGATATAGGCACTTCAGAATTTGTTTCTAACACAAACGTGTTAGACTTGAAGATCCCCACACTTCTTTAGTTCTAACATTCTGTGATGCTCCTATGACAATCTAATCCATCTCCTTCCTTTTGCATAAAGGAAACTGAGTCCTGGAGAATACTGGTTGGCCAAGACCACACGGAGTGTTTTGTTAGTAGCAGAACCAAACTGGCAGGCAGGGCTCCTAATTCTCCAGCACATTTTGTGGTTTCGCAGAGCCAGCCATTCTACTGAGACGGGAAACCTGAAATATGTGTCTACCAAAGAATTGGCCCAACTTTCACCACCACATGGCAACAGTGAAGACGTTTATTAGAACTGTCAGTTCTCATATTTCTTGACATAGATATACTACAACTTATAATTGTAGGGTAAGTTTTATTCAGGGGTGGATAGATGGATAGATAGATTTCTGTCATTTGAGAACTTTCACAGAAAAATCTGTACTCTATAATTTGATTATAATCAAGTTAAAATAGTTGACTAAATCTTAAATTAATAGCTAAGTTTATTTGCTATCATTTTGATGATGCTTAAGATATGTTAAATTCTTTTTATATTTATAGATTGTAGATTGGATAATTAGTTTTCATAAAATCCAAACATAGGAAAGTCAAAATTGCCTTTTCCATCTTCTCTTCAAGACAAAGTCACTGGAAGTATGTTTATGCAAATGTTTTCAAATACTTTGTTTTCAATACGATCCAACATTTTCCTAAATTAAGTGTTAAAAAATAATGTACTGCCAAAGCGCACTTTATTATCAATAAGTGTAAAACTTAGCAATGATAATATCTAGTATTTATATTTTTCCAAACTGATTTTCTTTTACTCTTTACTTTTACTCTCACAGCGTCTCCTTTCCCTACAGAGAAAGGGCTTTATAACCTGGGAAACTCAGGCACAGAACTTCAGTGATTTTCTCTCCATCTTTGAGTTTTCTCCCCCTATATTTTCATACACGGAGAAGGTTCTCTCCCTGGTTCGTAGCTGGGTGCTCCTGCCCTCAAGCTCCTGCATAGAAAGCACCAGGTATTTGCACATCCAAGTCATTCACCTCCAGCAACTGCTGGAGAGAGTATAATAAAAAAGAAAGGATAAGGATCCAAAGCCGTGTTTTCACTCCTGAAACGTTTTATGTTGTTCACTGCTTCCCAAGTGTGCGGACTGTGGGCATACACATATTTTAAAAAGGAATCTGTGGTTTTATTGAAGATAAATTCTGGCCCATGAAAATTACAGGAAAAGGTATTATTGCTTGACAGCTCTGAATTTATGGCTTTAATTTTAATAAGATTCTTAGCCTAGATTATTTATTTAACTTAGTCACTCAATAAATACTTACTGAGTACATATATCTGTCAAAGCCACTATTCTAGGCACTGGAGATACGCAGGGGGAAAAAATGCTGCCCTCAGTGTGCTTGCATTTTAGTTGAGGGAGGCAGAGAAGATATAAATAAAGTCGTAAATATGGAGTTCGTCAGCTGGTAATAAGTGCTTCGGAGAAAAGCGAGCAGAGAAAGAAGACAGGTGGTGGGTAGGGAAGGGTTGCTGCTGTAAACTGTGTGGTGGGGGAAGGCCTCATGGAGAAGGTGACTTTTAGGAAAGCCGTGAAGGATGTGAGGGGGTCTGGCTTTCAGATTTCTCGGGGAAGAAGGTTCTGTTCATTTGAACAAAGCAGCAACAACACAGACGTTTCTCTAAACCTTCAGGCTAATTCACTTTGACAGATATGGCTTTGAGGTAATTACAAATCCTTCAAAGTTAGCTCCTTTCCCTCCGAAAAGATTGCCCAAGTGAATGAGAGCTTGTATATTCCTGGCACCAAGGCAGACATAACAACCATTGATGGCATTTGCACCTGTAGCATTTCCAGAGAGAGGAATTGGGCACATCCTGACATTGAGGAAACAGTAGCGCTAAATGTTTCTCCAGATTTCTCAGACTCCGTCATCTTCATTTTATATATATTAGAAATTCATCTTGGTGGTCTGCTCATCTGAGACAACGAATCACAGCCCAAATGTCAGCCCACAAAAGAGATTATCCCGAGTTTTTGGTGTCTAAAGATTATTAAGCATTTGAGACAATTTACATATATCCTTAAATACGTCTGACTGATGAAGGATTAAGCTGTCTGTTCTGTGACCTTTAAGATGACCTGTTTCTTTAGGAAACAATGAAAACTTTTCATTTTGTTTTGAAACTTATCATTTGAAACTTTATTATAGAGGATGCTATATGTTAGCCTGAATCTATTTCCTCCCCTTGCAAAATGATGTTCAATTGATGAACTTTGCCAACTCTGAGGCTTTGTGCATTCCTGCTCTGAGCTTCCAGGAAGAAGAGAGGACACTTATAAACATTAATGGAAGAAAAAGGCACATAGAGAGGAAATCCAGAGAGCACAGAAGAGTCTGAAATGATTTGATGAGGCTGAGGCCATAAATGAGCCTTTAAAACCATGAGTTACTTTGATCTTTTTTATAAAGTAATTTGAATTGGAAAATATCACCATCTAGAAGTTTCTGCTGATGCCTAGCCATACCAGGTCTTGCCTCTTTAAGTGAAAGGCCAACCTCAAAGACTTTGGGCATCAAAGGAAATGTAAATCATCACTTTATTTTTACTTCCCTGGCAAATAAAAAGGGGGCTACCTGATTGTTTCCTCTGGAAACCTGAGCATCCTACTAATTCTGATGTGTCCTATTATTTGCTAATTTTCAACAGGAGTAAAGCACTGGATTCACAGGCCTGGCTTTGGTTTCTTTGGGATGGCTTTTGGAAGGGTGGTGCCAATCATTTAAAACTATGTCTGAACTCTTACAGTGGTAGGCATGACAGGAAAAATAGGCTAAACCAACCACTGGTCTTAAGGACCTTCCAGTGGAATGGAGGGAGTGGAGAGGTAGGCAGGGAGTGTGAAGACTTCGTTCCAAATAGGAGACAGAGACAGAACTATGGAGTTTCAATGGAGAGCAAGACTGCAGAGCACCGGTTTGGGAAGGGTGTTACAGACGTGCCTTGAAGACTGTACCTGGGTTTGCATCTCGGCTCTAGTGTTCACCAACTGTGTGATTTGAGACAAGTTTCTTGATCTCTCTGAGCCTCGTCATTTCCTCGTTTGTGAGGTAGGCATACTCTCTCCTAACTGGCAGTCAGGTTCTAGGTATTCAAGAGAGCACAAGCAGAGCACTTGGCACTTTGTCCAGGACGCAGTGGGTGATATCACCGCTGTTAAGAAAGGTGAGAAGGGGTCCCCCATGAGATGAAGTTAGAGGGCTTAGCGATTGGAATTATGAAATCTGTGTTCAGACTGGACACTGTCCCTCGTTAGCTAAGTGCTGGGGGAATCTCAGCCTGGGCTGGACTTGGTTTGCTGAGGGATGCGACATGGGCGGAAGTAGTCTCTGCCCAGGTTCACTGTGGTGTTGTGAGAATAGGAGCATCATAGACAGGAAAGCCCTGGAGAGGCAAAGAGCAGGCCCACAGGTCAAGAACAACAGCACGTCAAGGACAACTTGAAATTTCTATTTGGCAGGTATGTGTAGGAAAACTCCAGGAAAAATCTGGGCTTTAGGAAACCTCAGAGGGCCTCTGAAAGTCTCCTTGCTGCCCCTCTCAAGGCTTTCCAAGCCTCCGCTCCACTCTCCCCACCCTCAGACCGGTCCGACTCCTTCCTTCTGCCTCTGTTTCCAGGGCTGGCACTTTAAAGTTCTTTACTGTCCATGAGTTATGTGAGAAATTTATTAGTGAAATTTTCACTCAGTAGGATTACAAGCCTGTGCATAGAACTGTAGCTTATATAATACAGTAAGAGAGGGGGAGATTGATTTTGTAATAAAAGAAATTAGCAAAATTATTTGGGACTAAACAGTGACTTTTTTCAGGAACTGCATTTAAGTATTTAGGTATGCACACTCGTAAGGTCTACATAGCATTTCTCTACCAGGAGAAAAGAGCTAAAAACTTTGAGAAGAAGATAAAGGATCGGAATCAAAGGTCGTAGGACTGACAAGTGGCAGAGCTGGGATTCAAACTCAGGTCTCTCCCTGCACGAAGCCCCCGTGTGCCCTTCCCAGGACACCCAGCTGCCTCTGCTATCTTGGTACTTGACTTTGATGTTGGGACATCTTTTCAAAGATGCTGCTGTTGCATCAGTGCACCAGGTTTACTTGTATACTGCCTTCTGACTCACCCTCTGTGGCATTTAACTCCAACACTGCCTTTCCGAGAGGTGGTATCTGTTATTAACAGTTATTAGGACATAGCAAAAATAGTCGTCATATAGTGGATTAGGTAACCTGGCTCTGACATTTAATGTTCTGTTAAAATTTCTATGTAGAGGAGAATCTGGTTCATTAGTATGCTTTATAATTATCATTCAAGGCAGTGGAGTTCAAAACCAGGGGTTATTTCCATTGGCCACCCTCTCCCTCCTTTATGAGGACTTCCTTTCTCCTTTTAGACAGAAATAGCACCTCCTCCCTGGTGCTCCTACAGTGCTTCATTCCTCTTCAGCAGCAAACCACACGGCCTCATCTTCTCTCCCTGGGCTGTCATTTCCTGCTAGTCTGTAAACTGCTCGCTAGCCCCTAAGTCCCTGCTCCCTCCATCTGCAGTATCTTGAGGATGGTAGGCATGCCAAGTAGTTAGCAGCCTAATTAAGTTCTATGTGCAGTGTTTTGAACTGTTTCAGAGGAACTTAATCTTCACCATACTCAGTGTTTTGGTCAGATAATTGGTGGATAATAAAGAGGCTTAAAGTACCAGCTGCAATAATGAGGAGGCGGAAGGAAGGAATTAGGTGCTGGGACCGAGGGTTGCAAGGGAGAAGAACTGTGGAAAGGCTTCTGAGGGGCAGCAAGTTAAATGTTCAAAGTCTTCACTTGCAGAATGTATTCCTGATGCTGGGCAAAGGGAAGTGTGGATAAGTGAATCATTTACGCTGGAGCCTTTGCTGGAACTATTAGCAACTGGATCAAAATGAATCTAAGTCATGCTCCCCTCTTCTGCCTGTGGACACGTGTGGTTGGCAGAGTTTATTTCGGTGGGAACCCCTGAACCTGTGCACAGCTGTGACAGGAAAAGCTCAGCTGTCACCCCAGTGAGGTATCATCATCTTTTCTTGCTCCTTTTTTATTGTCTTTGCCAATCCTGTTCTGAATTCACTGAGAATGCCCATCACGACTTTAAGTCTCTGGTCCCAACTTGCACTCATATGCCACACTTAATAAAAAACAACTTTAAAGACCATTAAGATATTAAAGAATACCAAAAGCGCTTTGACATTTGTGGGCTGTTGCTAGCCAAGGGAATGGAAGAACATGTGGTGAAAAGCCGTGCTTTTGGCACAGACTCTGAGTAGGACCAGACGGGGAAATTGTGAGTAAACGGGATCAGCCTGAAGACTCTCACTCCCCTCACCCCAGGCAGCCTAGATAGCCCTCCACACTGCTTTCCATCCCCGTCCTCTACTCACCCCTGCCACCATCACCGATGTCTTCGGTCTCTGAAATAGAACTGACAAATGTCTTCACTCTACAGTGTCCCTATGAGGTGATGATACATAAACACTACTAGAGATTTTTAAATAAACAAGTCCACGAAAGTTTTAAACCGACAAGTGAACATCTAAGTGTGGACTGTGGGGCACAAAGGGACTGGTTGAGGGACAATTTCTTTGGACAGTGTCAGGCTTTCCCTTGACCCTGGAAGATGGTGATCTGAACTCTCTGAAGGAAGTTAGAAGAAAATTCAGAGAGCATTAACTCCACATGGAAACAACTCCAGTTGTTTTAAGTTTTTGGTGTTCCTTTTGATTAATTTTTTTTTCCTTGACAGTTACTTATAAAGCATTTTATTTAAAAGAGCATCTTCATTTTTAGGATACTCCAAAACCAAAATGCTCTTTGGTTAAAGATGGCTGCTGGGGTGGGGCTTGAGAACAGATGGAGGGGAAGAACCGGCTGACTGCGGAGGGGGACAGGAGCTACCCCAGGCCTTAGCTCAGGAGAAGCAAGGTCAGCATGAAGAGAAGTCACAGGAGGACCAAGTGATGCTCTTTACCCTCCTGTGGCTCCTCCAGCTGCCCCCATCGGTCATCTGGTTTCCACAGACAGCCACCTCTCTGTGGTCTGACCTCAAATGCTCTCAACGAAGGGATGCTGCACCTGCTCGCGTTGCTCGAAGGGGTAAACTGGAGTGTTTCATACATAGCTCAGCTGAACAGGTTGAAAGAGGGGATGGTAAGTTTAAACGCTGCAGATGGATGGTTTTGGTTCTTGGAAAACCAAACACTAAATGACATCATGCGTGTATTTTTAGCCTCATTTATAATGTAACAATATTTCACCATCTCCTCATTGTCCGCGTTACTTCCAAAGGATTGTGAGGGAAGTTCTGACCTGCATTAAAGCTCCTTTGACTTTGAGCACAGCACATATTTTCCATAAGAAAGCAATAAATTGTGGGGGTGGATGCAAATAAGATTTTTCCTTCTGAAGCAGCATTTAGATGGTTTAAAGCGCTTCCTTTATAACTTTGCCAAATCATTCCCATCTTTGCCTCTTGATTTTCTTGTCTATTTGTTAATGCAACAAATATTTATTGAGCAGTTAGTATGGGCCAAATACAGTGACAAGTTGTTGGAGATAAAAAGCTATCTCAGCTCTGAAGAACTTCACAGTTTGGAGGAGAAGACAGTCCCCTGAAGTAATAATTAGAAATACAGTGTGATCACTACTATAAAAGGAGGCGTGAGCCAAGTGTGACCCCCAAGGAGCCCGGACTGCTGCAGGGAAAGGCCGGAGAAGCTGGGGAGGCTTCCTGAGGAGTCTGCTTGAGAACGACACAGAAATTAGACAAAAGGAGAGTAAAGACCTCCCAGGCTGCAGGGCGACGTGTGCGCAGCCGCCATCTTGCAACATGGTAGCGCGCACACCTGTGTTTAGTACAGCCGTATTTATGAGCTGACGTTTGCCGCTGAGTGGAGCAACATTGGATAGCTGTAGTGGCCTTTGCACTTGACTTTTTATATCATAAAGTTGGACAACACTGGTGAGTTTTTCGCTATTGTTATTTTGTTTTCTTCCTTGTGGTTAAGTTGGTGCTATCAAGCTTTATCATTAGAAAGAATCAACCTAAATTGGTTAAAAATGCATGACAAAGGCTGTGTTCCCCTAGGGGCTGATTCAGGAGATCTGGGCGGCACCTAGGAACCTGTCCTTTTACAAGCCCTGTGGTGATTTTGATTGAGGTAGTCGGAAGATTACGCTGTGAGAAACACTAGATTAAGGTGGGTAGAAAGCAATGAAATTTCTGTTTCTGATTAGCTTTTTATCCGCAGAAGAAAAAAATAAGGAAGAGAGCAGGTTGGTAAACAGTGTAGAAAAAATGAAAAAGGAAGTGATTTGGGGAACTGAGAGCTGTTGGCCAGTAGAGATCTAAGTCTTCGAAGATAAACTGCTGACTGTTTGAGTCTGGGAGCCGGGTGTACAGAGGAAGGTGCATCGTGGGATAGAAGAGCAATCATGCTATTTAATGTTGTGGAAATCTCAATGGAGAAACAGGCTGCGGCAATACTAAGATAAAAACACCTTTTTTACAAAAATATTAATGAAGGATGTCCAATGACAAAGAGGAGGGGGCCAGATTGTGATGATTTTTATCTGGATGTTAAATAAAGGGTTGGCTCCAGAAGGTTTCTTATTATGTTCGGACACCATCTCTGCTTGTTTGGTTCTGGGAACCATCTTGTCATGTTTATTCTCTCACCAAGAGAAGAAGGTGGCAGCGCTATTTTTGCTCACAATGCCGTGGCTCTTTGGGACCTGGTTGTATTGAAACGATAGAGATCATCTTGTTTTCATGGCTCCCTAATATCATTTATTTAATTGCTGTTTACATCATTACTCATGATGCTGCCTCATCCTCTGTGACTCCCATAAATGTTGGCTTCCAGTGACTCTCAGTGTTATCATTCTGCTCTGTTCAGTGCCACATACAGATTTGTGATGAGTACAAATATAAATCTTACCCAGAATATGCAGAAAAAAGTGAGAACAGTAGTTCATTTTGTGCTCATGTTAGACTGATTGATTGGAATTTCATAGCATAAACGAGAGCCGTACATTATCCCACTAGGTCTTCTCTTTGTCTTGTTAGTTGCAATGACTGCATTCTGAGAACATGATCCTTGTTGGTGTGGACCCCACCTGTGCCTCCCACACACTGCCACCACAGGGGAGGAGAGATGCGAGTCCAAAGGGCAGGGTAGAAAGAACCATCCCATTTGCACAAGAAATGCCCATTCCTTATCTGGCATGGATTAAAACTGACCCAGGACAGTCAAGAGAGGACAGCGATGAGAAGGCCCATTGGCTTTGCAGAGTCACAGTCTGTAGAGCCCCCAGAGGACAGCTGGATGCAGGATGTAGACACTGAGGAAGGGATGGTGTGAGTGAAGACCACTGCCCCCACTGTCCTCAGGTGCCGTAAACAGGAAGTGGTGCCATAGTTGAAACACAGACAGGCAAGAGATGATGCGAGGGCTCTCACATGTGGTTCAAGGCCAAGTGTTGGAAGTGGATCCTTAGCAGCTCTGAGCCTGGGATTTCGCCTTTGAGTCGGGTAAGAGTCACCCAAGGCAGCCATTCTTGTGGCCCAATCTCATGAGATCCTGTGAAAGAAGTACTGCCCTGGTCAGCAGGAGGGATCCACTTGCCAGGCTGCTGTCCTGGAACCCACATCTGGGCCATGCCCGTGGAACCCCTGAGTCTGAGTTCTGAAGCTCCTCAGGATGCACTTGGCCCCAGTGCAGGGTGGAGAGTTGGAGAGCACTCGGAGCAGGAGAACTGGGGTCAGGGAGCCACGTGGTCCTCTGTCTGGGCTCAGGGCACTTTGCCAGACAGCACTGCAGGACCTGATTGGTCCCAGGCACGTGAGGGGAGCTAAAGAAATTTTGAGGGAGCCATGCCAAAGCACAGGGCCTCAAGCAGGGGCCCTCCCTACCCAGATCTGCCTGCATTCATAATCCCAAGTGCACTGTTCATAAGCTCTGTGATCTTGGACAAGTTACTTAACTGAGCCTGTTTTCTCATAAGTAAAATTGGGATAATGCCTTACAAAGAGGTTGTGACAATTATATGAGCTAATTTATGAAGTGCCCGACGTGTGGTAAATGCTTGGTTTATGGTAAATGTTTGGTTGACGATTACTAGCTATTCTTACCTCAGCCAGGGACGTGGCTGGGGTCTGACTGAGTTGTTTGGGTGTATAAACAACTTGCTGTATTCGGGAAATTCTTGTGTATAGAAAGCAGTATTTTTTCTGATTGTAAAAGTGATTATTTTAGAAAATTACAAAAGCATTTATTCAATTCATTTATCGAGCACCTGCTATGAGCTGTAGCACTGGTTTTGGGCTCTGATGGTCCAGCAGTGAACAGAATAAGGTCCCTCTCCTCTTGGAGTAGAGACATACTCATATATGTTTATTTTATGTAATATATATATATAAATATACGTATATATTATATATGGTGTGTCACAGTGTGTCAGAGGGTGATAAGTGCAAAGCAGAAAAATAAAACTGGGAAGGGGGTTGTGGAATGACAGGAGGTTTGGAAGTAGGAGTTTTAAATATGGGGGAAAGGAAAGGCCTCACTGAGGAGGTGCCATTGGAGCGAGGTCCTTAGAATGTCTGGGGGAAGAGCATTCCAGCAGAAGAACAGGAAGTCCAGGAGTCCCGAGCAGGGGTGTGCCTGCATGTGCGAGGAACAGCATGGAAGACAGTGCGGCTAAGGTGGGGTGAGGGGTCAGCAGAGTGACAGGAGTTTGTAAAGACAGAAGGACAGGGGCGTGGTGGAATGCAGATAGTGTAGGGCCTTGTAGATCATTACAAAGACCCTGGCTTTCATTCTGATTAACGTGAGAACCCACTGTTGGGAGAAATTGTGCTCCGCTGACTTCTGGCACTCCTACATGTCTTGCTAAGTATGCCAAGAATGCAAGGCCCTGACCACTCTGTACCCAGGTCATTTCTCAGGGTTGTGTTTGTAATAAGCAACCTTGAGGGATGAAGTGATGTCTTCCCCCAGGATGAAGAGCAGGGCTCCTTAGTGCTTGCTATAAAGTGGCGGTTTCTAGAGCTCAGAGTTCCTCTCCTATAACACAATCCATTGCATATGCATACAAGGAATATGCGGGTGCTCATGTTGCTTTCCAGGCTGTGAGTAATAAAATCCTTGTTTTGGACCCTGGAGTCTTGTGTCTTCTGCCACCATCCATGAAACAATATTAGGCTAATTTATTAACTTGCAAGAAGGGTAAAATCAGATGCCATTCACTTCATGGTTCTTGGCAGCCATCATAAAGTTTTGATCAGTAGAATGCTATGATCTGTCTCATGTATTAACAGGGTTTTTTTCTGGCTACTCTGGACTATAGAGTTAGAGGTCAAGGGTGGAAAAAGAGAGACACCAAAGAGACTACCACAGTAATCCAGGTGAGAAGGTGGTGGGTTGGATCAGATTGGCTTTGTGGTGTTAGTGAAAAGTGGTCCCATTCTGGATATATTTGGCCAAACAGGATTTCTGTCATGTTGAACATGGTTTATGAGAGGAAGGGAATAAAAATGAAGACAAGATTTGGCCCAAGCATTTGCCACTTGTAAGGTAGGTTTTTGTTTTGCTTTGTTTTGTCTTTTTAAACTGAGATGGGAAAGAAAGGGGAAGGATTCTGTTGAGAGGGGCTGGAAATTGAGTGGTGGTTTATTTTTTTACGTGTTACATTTGAGTTGCTTATCAGACATTTAAATAGATGTTGAGTGGGCAGTTGGATACATGAGTCTGCAGTTCAGAACACAGGTCAAGGCATGGGATATAAAAGTGTAAGAAGAAAAAATACTCCCATAATCCCACTTGCCAGAGGTGGACGCTGCTGGTTACTTCCTCAGCCTTTGGTTTGGAAAGACGTTGTTGAAACTGAAAGTGGTGGAGAGTCACTTTTTCAGAGTGACAGAAATGCACAATTTGAAAGGATCTGGCAGTGTCACCTGCTGTGACAATTGCAGTTGTTCTGCCAGATGGATTGGCTGCGTCTATAGTTGCTACTCTGAAGAAGTTGGGTGACTTTTTACTTGGACCACACTCCATGGTTTCAAACATGCTGCTTGTTGGCCACACACTTCCAGCTGAAACTGGAAATGGGCGGATGTGGAAACCGTGCTAGTAAGGAGGAAGTGTGTGTTTTCTACCCTGACTCACAGCTCACAGCTTGTGCCATGAACATTGCCCTGCTGTGGGTTTTTAAGTGACTTCCTTTTAGTAGAATTCAGGTCCTGAGGGTAGAGATTCAATCTAGAAGTTTGGAAACAAGCACTATTCTGAGCCCCTGATGTGGGTGGAGCATCTGTGAGCGTGATCTTAGCTATCTGTGCATTTTTGCTACCTTGTGGCTGCTTCAGAGCAGAGCTGGGGGGTCGTCATGGTCCTCAAACTGAGCCTGCATCAGGGTCCCATGGAGGGCTTGTTAAAACGCAAATTGCTAGGCCCTGCCTCCAAGGTTCCTGATTCAGTAGCTCTGATATGGAGCCCAGGAATTTGAATTTCTAACAAGTTCCCAGGTGATGCTGGAGACTGCCCTTTGAGGACCACTGGCTTAGTGGTTAAGAACAGGGACCCTGGAGTCCGACTACTGAGGTTCAAACCAAGGCTTCCTCTTGAGCAGGTTACTTCATTCTCCATGCCTGGTTTCCATATCGATCTAAAAAGGATAATGATAGTATCGACTTCACAAGTTTCCTGTGGGGATTAGATAAGTTGATGAGCATGAAGTACTTGGTACAGGGCTTGGCACACAGCAGATATATGTTTGGAATTCTTATTAAGACAACCTTCCTGGAAATAGTTACAGTGATTCTCAGTCTCTGGAAAAAGCCCCCTTTTAATGTCTGCAATTTTGGTTAATGTTTACCCCAAGGGCATAACGGGAGAAATGAACACATTGCATGAAATAAGGTAAGTGGTTCTTGAGGAGAATCAGCTTCATGGACATTCTGCCTTGACCAGCCTGAGAAGTTGAAAGACCCAAGCCTAAAGAAAGTGAATTTGCTTCTCTTCCTGCCCAAACTCGTGTTGACAACTGTGGAACAACAGCAGCAATGACAACAACAGCAACACATGCACACGCACACACGAAAGATGAGACTTCTGCCTTTTGCTTCCAAGCTGTTCATATGGTGATCATTTAGCCATTTCTTCCATAAACTTCCTTTTATCCTGTGGCTGAACTGACTGGCTTCACTTCGAGATCAGGTTTGTTGATATTTGAGCAGTTAAGTAATTCTTTGGCTGTCCTCTCCCTGAGGCCTTTGCTCAATCATCCCAAAGCCAGGAAATCTTGCGCATTGATTTGCAGTAATTGTTTCAGCATTTATGACATTTAAGGCAGTTTTCTGAGCACTGCACATGGTAATATCTAGGTCAAAATACCCCCCAAATTTAGGTTCCCTGTATACATCTTTTTTCCCCCATAACACAGAACTAAGGGTTGCTCTCTAAGAGTTGTGAGTCATAGTAAAAATTTGTGACACGGTTGGGGCTGTCTTGATGGTTCTCCAAGTCCCATGGAGTTCTTCGTGGCTCGTTGTGCTTTTGACATAATTCTGGGCAAAATTCAGTGTCCACATTGACCTGTGCAACCCCTTAGGAATTCCTTCAGCCATCTACTTCAAGGACGTTTTTCTTCCTTCAGTTTTAGCAATGCACTTTTATGCTAGTACTCTGGACGTTTAATCACTTGTAATTGTCTTGTCTCTGAAACCTTGAACTTTGGTGTTCTAGCCTTCCATCACAACTTTCCACCCACTTAACTTGGTGTTCCATCGCCTTGTGGCCTTGACTGGTACCTGAGCTCCCATTTTCTCAGCTCCTCATGTCCTTCCCTCTGCAGCCTGGACCCTGGAGTCAATCATTTTAACCTCATTTCCTGTAACTCTTTAAGCTCTTTTTCACTGTCACTGCTGGTCCTCAGCCCACGGCCCACCAGACAATCCTTTCTCCTTGGTGAAAGCACATAAGTGGGCTTAATTGGTGCCATTGCAAATTTGTGGTTTCCAATTTTGACCGAACCCTTGATAGTGTAGAAATGCAGGAACGCAGGTGTGGGCCGTCAGTCATGAGGGCTGCTCCACAGCGGTCGTGTGCCATGGGGAGGATGATGACTAATACTTCTTTGGAGGAGAGCTCAGGGGAGGCAGCTAATGAGACAATAAAATTAGTCACACAAGGCACAATATTTTTGGACATTTTCATAAAAGTCAGTGCTTTCACTGCCAAAATTTTCTCTGCTGCCACAGGGAAACGTGGCAGTCGTCTTTCTGGAAGCTGATCTGACAACTGCAGCCTTCTCTGGCTCCTTATGTCTTTGTTACTTCTTTTCAGCAGCAGGATCATATTTTAAAAACTGCTTAGAAATCAACTAATCATTTTACTACAAGTAAGGGCTCTCAGGGCTCAAACAGCCTGCTGTGGGGAAATGAAAAGGCTCAGTGTGGTGACAGATTAATGCAATCTTGATGTTTCTGGGCATTTACCTGAGTCCCATCTCTTTCCCACTCATATTCTCTTGATTAAGTCCTCTTTCCTAATGCAATTTCCGAACTAAAGTCAGAATGCTACCTTTAGGGTTCCCTTCACTGAGGAATCTTGGAGGAACTGTGGCTCCACCCAAAGTTGACCAACCACTGTCGTTTCCCAGGACTGAGGGGTTTCTCAGGGTGCAAGACTCTCAGTGCTAAAACCTGGACAGTCGTGGGAAAACCAGCGTGCATTGGCCACCCTGTTTAGGTCTTGGTCTTCCTTATTACACCAAACTTGCTTATATCCCAAAATATTCTCACAGCCTTGAAAAGCAGAGCTCTGCAGGGCCCCTCACAAGTTGGCCGTTTCTCTTGGGGAGCAGTTAATTTTAAAACTAAATCTTTTTATGCATTTATAAAAAAATTATACAACCCGTTCTTGGTTTCTATTTAGATGTGTAGTTGCAAACACCCTCTTATCAAATATTTTACTGCCTTTACGCTGGAGGACAGCTCCCCACCTAAGAGCTTGGTGTCTTCACACCGGAAGCTATCTGCGTTGCGTGACCTCCACATGTCTTCTTACTCCCTTCCAGTCCACCCTGCTTCCCCTCTACTCATCTTCTTCAGCTGAGAGCCCCTTCTAGAAAGATCAGGCGTGTGTCAGCATGGTTTCTCCTTCGTGTCTGCTCCATGTCTGCAGTATCAACTTGTGAGTCCATCCCCATGGCCTGACCATGCCTTCATCACCCATTTTCTATGACAGAGTTGTTGGACATGCCTTTCAAGGCCATGACACTCATTTTGGGAGAGAACTGTGTCCTGCTCCAAGTCTGATGTAGCCCACATTCTATTTCATTATCCTTTACTACTTAGCAGGTGTGGGTCTCAAGTCATACATTGAAAACATGGCCGTTTGCTTGATTTGTTGAAGATGATGTTTCCCGCCCTATTTTTCATTGTTTTGCTGTTTTTCAGTAGGCCTCAAGGAGAAGAGAAGGGGAAAAATACTTTTATTTGTTGTCTTCACTAGTCATTTCTTTGGGAAAAAATGACCAATTACACATTTTTCTATTTCTTCATACATGTTTATTCTTTTCTTTCTCTTCTCTCAGGGACATGGTGGTGTATTGAGGACCTACACAGAAACTGGGTTCTTGTGGACTCTGTTGGAGCTCTCATCTCAACCTGACAACCTGGAGATGGGCAAAGTACAGGGTCAGTTTATTTATTTTCATTAGTTTTCTTCATTTTGCCACATTTTTTCCTCCATGCCACAAAAAGGGTATCAAATTTTATCAAAATATAAATGACACATGAGAATTTTTAAACATTATTGGAAAAACTCTTTGCAAAATTCTTAGTAGTCTTGCATTAAATAATTTTCTTCATCACTTTTTAAAACAGGACAGGTTAAAAATCTAAGTTTCTCTTAATCCTAATGAAAACATTTTGTGGAGAATCAGTAAAACGTTTCTGTACTTAAGAAACATAAAAGATGGCATTCTCTCTCTTAGAGACTCAAAATTTCCATTTAAAGAAGATTGTGATAATTTATACTTGTTTCTTTGTGGTTTCCAAATAAACTCTTTATAGAAAGAAAGGTTTCTTTCTGTGTAGTTAAATATACATCTTGAATTTAATTAAGTTGTTATAATTAAAAATCTTCATTTTCCCCTTATAAATCTGAATTTTACAGGTCTCTGCACTAGCTTTGTAAATGTCAAACACCACTGCACATTTATTACTACATGATGTAGTAGTGAAACTCTTTTGAAAGCTTGAGCTCTGCTCTCCAAATAATAAAACCTAAACCCAATGGTTCAAGCTGTGCTGGCAGAACTGAAGGTTTATTTTATCTGACTGGTATGGCGTTGAGCAAATGCAAGTGAGGAAAACTTCGTAAAACTGGTTTGAGACTGCAAACCTTGCAAACCTAGTAACATTAAAAATAAAAGTAAAATAATATTTTTTCCTCAACATTAGTTATCTTCAAAGTGAAACTTTCTGTGTTATGTTCAATGTATCGAACGCTTTTGGGGGGTCTACTGTGTTCCAGGTTCTGGAGATAAAAGGAAACCCCTTCCTTCAAGGACTCATTCTCGTTAGTCCCCATGTGGCAATGGCCTCTCTGTGCTTTGGGGTTTTTGGAATAGTCTTCAGTTCAGTTGTCCTCATAAGGTCAACTGTACTTTTGAAAATAAGGTTACTGATCTATGCTAGACATACAGCTTTTCATCAGAAAAATGAAGACTCTGCTCATTACTTGAGACTTGAGATTCCACCCCTTGCCCCCATGTTATGACAAGTATATTTGGTTTGATTACATTTTCTTGCATTTCATTCCTTTGCCTTTTTTCTTCCTGGCCTTTTTCCTTCTAGAAACTTTAAACAAAGCTGACTATCCTGAACACACTCACAACGACATTGGAGAGGTGACACCAAATCTCTGGGTTTTCTTCCACCTTTCTTGTCTTTCTTCCTGAGTCACCTTCTCCGAATTCTGTTCTTCTAATTGACCTCAAAGTATGAGCATTTTGGGGGACTTGCCTTCTCCTTTAACGACATGTTCTCCTTGGGCTGAGTCATTCATGTCCATGGCTGTAAACACCAGTGATCAACTAGCTCCACATGGGTTTCTCTGTCTCGGACCTCTTCTCTGAGCTCAATTTAAGAACTGCCCGAATTTGCATCCTGGCTTTGCCCCTCTTCAGCTATATGGACTTGAGCAAATTTCTTAATCTCTTACATGCTTCAGTTTTTTCATATGAAAAGTGAGTTTAATAATAGTATCAAACTTGTAAGTTTGTTATGAGGATTAAATGAGTTAATGTGGAAAAATGGGTTTAATAATCACGTAAAACACCAGGGATTGTAACAAGGTCTGAATTAGTTAATACACATGTCTTAATCACTTTGGGCCGCTGTAACAGAATAACATAGATGGAGTGGCTTAAACAGCAGACATTTCTTTCTCACAGTGTTGGTGAAAGGTTTGTCTTCTGGAAGTTAGGAAGTCCAAGATCAAGGTACTGGCAGATCCATCGTCTGGCAAGGGCCTCCTTCCTGGTTCACAGATGGCTCTCTTCCTGGGGTATCCTCACATGGAGGAGACCAGAGAGAGAGGGCAAGCTCTCATGTCTCTTATAAGGGCACTAATCCCATTCATGAGAGCTCTACCCTCACGGCTTAATTATCTCCCAAAGGCGTCACCTTTGAACACCATCATGTTGGGGGTTAAGATTTCAGCATATGAATTTTGGGGGAACATAAACATTCAGTCCATAACAACACATAAAGCTCTTATATGTGGAGCCCAGGGAGTCATCAATAACTATTAGCTATTATGCTCAAATGCCTACCCCACCTCTCTGCCAGGTTATATTGAATGAAGCACCTTAAACTCCAGCTTGTCCTTCTACCTTTTGTGTCTTGCTCACTCTCAAGTCAGGAAAGCACCACCTTCCAAGTAGTTATTCAAGCCAGAAGCCAAGGATTACAGTCCTCCTTCATCCTTGCTCCTGGGATGCTAGGTGTCAGTGAATTCTCTTGGGCTCGGAAATTTTTTAAATTCACTCCCTTCTCTTCATTTTCATTTCCAACTCTCTAACCAAGTGCTTGTTTGTTATTCTCTAGACACTTGTCTAGACTTCTGACTTCACTGCCTTCTCTTTTACCTCCCACTCACCACCCTTGTTGATTCATTGCCCATACCACACATATCATTGCCCATACCGCACATATCATTGCCCATACTGCACATATCATTGCCCATACCGCACATATCATTGCTCATACTGCACATATCATTGCCCATACTGCACATATCATTGCCCATACCGCACATATCATTGCCCGTACTGCACATATCATTGCCCATACTGCACATATCATTGCCTATACTGCACATATCATTGCCCTGCTTCAAAGTTCTTCAGTGGATTTCTACTTCCCTTATATCAAAGTCAGTCTCCTTACTGTGTGTGGTCTAACTCCTGCCTGCCTCTCCAAGGTCATTTTTGGCTTTCAACCTTTTGCTTAGTTTGTTCCAGTCACATAGCCCTGATGCTTCTTCGAAGAAATCAAACTCCTTTCCATTTAAGGCCTTCAACGTGCTGAGCCTGGACATCCTTCCCCAGCTGTTCGCGTATGTTGAGCATTCTCATTCGTCAAGGATCAGCTTAGATGTCACCTCCAAGAGAAGTTTTTCCTGACCACCCTATCTGGAGTAATCCCTTCCATTCCAGCCTCATCATTTTCCATCACATTCCTTTCAGAAATTCTTTTGTCTGTTTATTTCACTTTCATAAGTATTGTCTCTTGCCCCAGAAAGTATATGACACAGGGAGAACAAGGACCATGTCAGTTCTGTTCATCACTGTATTCTTAGTATCTAGCAATATGCCTAGGAAATAGTACTCGTTCAATAAATAGTCTTAGCATAAATGAATGAATGACTGCCTCAGTATTTTCAGTACTATGATGGCTCTGAGTCACATCAGAATGACTCTCTTTTGAACTGAGAAGTGGACATCTATCCCTGGGGAAGAGGAACTGAGGCAAGGCTAGTGACTAAATCGGGAGGTGGGAGGGGGTTGCCTGCCAGATGTGGCTAATTAATCTGCAGATGTGGGTGGTGTGGGAGTAGAAGGTGAGACCCTGAGCTGGTCCTAGGTCACAGGGACCATGATTAGAGATCCAGGGCGGATGGTAGGGGAAAGTGCTACTGTGTCCTCCACACATGCAGACGAGAAGGAAGCTACCCCAGGGAGAGAAAACACCCTGACGTAGGGAGCCTAGACATGCCTGCTTAAAGCAGTCCGTTCAGCCAGGAGAGCTGAAAGAGGGCAGCCAGCAGGGGTGCAGTCAGGCACGGGAGCCGAGCGTGGAACCAAAGATCACGTTCTAACGAGCCAGCCTGGCATTGCCCGGGCAGCGCTGCCTGGGTGTTGTCCGTCCTCCTCCTAAAGGGCCTGTGTCTGAACAACAAATGGCAAACCCCTGGGCAGGAGGTGGCATGTTGAGTTTTAGAGTTCTGACTCGTTTTTAAAAACTGAAAACAACAACAACAAAAAACAGAAAGTAACAAGTGTTGGAGAGGATGTGGAGAAATTGGAACCCTTGTGTGCTTTGGTGGGAATGTAAAATAGTGCAGCTGCTGTGGAAAACAGTATGGTGATCCTCAAAAACTGAAAACAGAATTACCATATGATCCAGCAGTTCCACTTCTGGGTATGTACCCAAAAGAATTGAAAGCAAGGTCTCGAAGAGATATTTGTATCCCCATATTCACAATAGCTAAAAACATGGAAGCAACCCAGAACTCTCCCAATGGATGAATGGATAAGCAAAATGTGGTATATAAGTACAATAGAATATTATTCAGCTTTAAAAAGGAAGGAAATTCTGATGAATGCTGCAACGTGAATGAAGCCAGTAAGAAGAAAATAGATATGATATTATTATTCTTAAAGAAAATTGAATAAATGTTGTAAAAATATTCAAACACTGAACAGTAAATGTTCTTTCCACTCTTTCTCTGTAGCCACCTAATCTTCTTCCCAAGAGGAAATCACTAGTCCCAGTTCCGTGTATATTTAGGTGGAGATAGTCTCTTTCTCATACAAACAAGCACGTATTTACACCATGTGAAAATACATTAGCAGAACAAACACAGTGCTCTGCACCTTGATTTTTCCCTGTGACAGTGCCCTTAGATACGCCTTGTTCTTGTCAACTATTCATTGCATAGACGTGTACCCACAATTGCTTTAATTAGACCCTTGGTAATAGAAATTTAGACTATTTTCAACCTTTTGATTTTATAAACAGTGCTAAAATGAGTAACTTTTGCATATATCAGTTCCCAGTATACACAGGGTTTATTTATAGATGTGGCTTTTCTGGGTCAGAGGGTATGGACATTTGTAATCTGAATTGCTATTGCTGCATGGCCCTCCGCGGAGGCTGTTGCCGTCGACACTTCCACTGGAAATATGTGAAAAGCCCTGTTTTTCCACACCCTTGCCACCAGCAGTTTTAGTTTTTTGAAAATAAAACTTTGTGATCTTTGCCAATCTGACAAGAGGAAAATGCCTCTAGCTGCACGTGGTTAAGAGCTAGTTGAGGTTTTAATTTGTTTAAATTTTTTTCGTCTGGCACATGTTCACAGCCTGTGCTGCGGCTGCAGAGGGCTTGTCGACCCTTATTGCTTCGTAACTTTATTATCTGTCAATAAAGTTAAGCACATTATGTGTTATGTCTGAGTTGTAGATCTTTTTCCCAATTTTATTTTGCCTTCTACAGATTTTTCCTTGGTCTTTACAAATTTTTTTGGTAGCTGAATTTATCAGTTTTTTATTTGGCCGCTGGGTTTTGTGTGACACTTAGAAAGAAATTCTTTACTACAAGTTTATTTTGAACGGTCCCCCCATATTTTCATCTAGGAGGTTTAAATTTCTGTTATTCTTGATGATGGTGACATTTATTGAATAAACCACGTTTTCTTCATTGAGTTGAAATGCCACTTTTATTATATACCAATTCCCTTTATGTGTTCCATCTATTACCGGATTTCCTTTTCTCACTATCAGTTTTCATTATTGTAGCTCAATTATACGCCTTTTATTGTAGCTTTAAAACATTCATGTACTAGCTTAATTATTACAGTTTTATAATAGGGTTTGACTTCTGAAAAACTGATAAACCTACAGTACTCTTCAGAATTTCCCCTGTGGTTTTTCTTTGCTGGTTTTCGATGTGAATTTTAGAATCAGCTTGTTTACTTTTGAAACACCCTACTGGATGTTTTCATGGTGCCGAATCTTCCTTTCTGAAGACAGGGAGATTCCTCTTCTGTGTCCCTCAGGAGCATTCTAATGTTTCTTTCAGAGATCTTACAGGCTTCTGTTTAATTTTATTCGTAGATGTTTTATATTTTTGCTGTTATTTTATTTGGGGCTAATTTCTAACATATCTTCTTAACTGGTTGTTTTTATACATGAATTTTAAAAAATTTGTATATGTTAATTTTATATTCAGTTACTTTGCGAAATTCCCACGGGTCATACTTTTTCATTTGGTTCTTTTTGGATTTTTAGCAGCACTGGATTTTTAACCAAGATTCATGTCTGAGTCCCCTGTGGTTTTCTTTTTTCTTTTTAAAAATATATATAAATGCTTGTTTTATATCTTTGAAGATTTAGTAATCCTGGGATCACTTCTAAAAGCATCTGCGTTTTATAGAGCTCTGTAGGTAATTCTCAGCCCTACCCGGGACGAGAACGATTATTTTAAAGTAAGTAAAGATGAGCTAAAAATACTAAGTCCTGGCTGTTTGGTGTTAGAGGTAACTATAAAATAAGGAATCTATGGTTTTATGAACATTAAGTGTGTCATAAGACTCCAGATTATGAACATAACGCTTTTTTCTGTCTTCCTTCCTTCCTCCCTCCCTCCCTCCCTCCCTCTCTTCCTCCCTTCCTTCCTTCCTACTCTCCTCCCTTTCTTCCCTTTCATAAGAAGGAAACACTAATAATGCCACCTCAAGGTCTGGATAGAAATGAGGGCTGGGTCACGTGCTCTGGCAACCTTCTCCTCCTCAGAGTTGGTTTTTCATCAATGTATTGGTTTTATGTTCTAAGAACTTGTTTGCACTTCTTTATAATAATGATCATGGTGTGATTTTTTTTATTGACAAGCAGATTTTCTGTGAAAAGACAGAGGAAATTCAGCTCTCCTAGCTGCCTGCTTTGGATGCAGGTTCTGCTTTCTTTTTTTTTTTTGTTTTTGATTTCTCTTATAAACATAGATTTTGATCAACTGCACAAGTTTCTATTCAGCAATAAATGTCTCATATCTGCACCTATTTTCCCTATTCTAAAACCCTTTAAAATTATTATTTTTGCTTTCAAGGGGAGAGACTGGCAAACACACTTTTGCAATTCTGCATGTAAAATGCTGTAAAAAGAGAAACTGCGGGGCATTTAGGATTTTTAACTCAGATCAGAAGAGGAGGAGTCAGAAATATATTCCTGACTCCTTGGACATAACTCTCAAAGAACCAGCTATCAAAAATAGTTTGGCATGGCAAAATGGAGGGGCCCACAGAAAATGAGCATGTATGTGTCTTGCATTCTAGGGAATCTCCTGTTGCGCTGACTCTAAATATTAACTAGATGCTTTTGTCTTTCATGACATATATTAGCCTTTTACAGTGATGTTTTAGAAAATATTATTTATGTATGAGAGATGAGCATTTTTGTCACAGTCGAGTAGGTCTTTTGTGTTATAGCATGAGTAAATATTTCTTAGATGTTGGGGGGAGATTGAGAAACAAGCCAGAGGGAGCTGAGGTTCACCTAGGCTTTTTAAGGCACGCCTTATTTACAAAGATACAAGAAAACTAGTTGTTGTTTCCAGACTCTCCCGAAGGTAGTTTTTTATCTTTATTTTTGGACTTTCAGCGTCAAGGGCTTCTCTGTCAGGTTTCTGTGTGCTGAGTGAGATCGGAGCGGGGAGCTCAGGTGTGTTGGGGTCTTAAGGCACTTTCGTATCATTCTGAAGTCCCAGAGAGCTGTGGTGACAGGCTCCACTAAATGATTGACATAATCTTGGTGTTTGCTAAGCAACGTAACATTCACGGCCTTTTTCTCTAAAACTGTCCAGAACTTGGTGGCTCTGTCATTATTGCCAAAGCCTCATTTTAAGATACAAATGAAAGTCAACTCTTTTTCTGGGTTTTAGGGATTAGGGTCAAATGTCACTCTTCGAAGGGGAGAAAGGAAAGCAGAGAAGAAAGAGAGAAAAAGAAGCTCAGCGGGATGCAGACCACGTTAGCTAGACATTTCTGACCGGAGCCAAACTAAATCCACTTGGATTTACTGTTCCGAAGCCCTGAAAATGGTGAAAAATAGGCTGAAGTACTGAAAATTCCACATGGGAAAGGGAAGAGTAGAAACCTCGTTTCAACAGATAGCCTCAAGAAGGACATTTTTAAATGAATTTTGAAGAATTAAATTGACTTCTTAGAAGTGTACTTCTTTTTTCTGTTAAGTTTTGTTACACTTTTTTCTTGTAGAGCGTTAATTGTCCAGTAAAGACATCATCATCTAATGGAGAAACGTGGTCTATATGCAGGAGTTAAACGGGTGCCGATCAATTTACGACGCAGCAATTTATATATATGGACGCACAAAAGTAATGAATTCCAGGGTTGAGTAATTGCTTTTTGCTTCTTTTTAATAAAAGTTTTCTTTTCTTCCCCAAATTTTATTATGAAAATTTTCAAACTTATAGACAAGTTAAAAGAATAACACAGTGAACACCATCATTAAATTCAACAAGCATTAATATTCTGCATACTGCTTTCTCTATCTTTATTATGTTTTTAAAACTTTTTATTCTGAAATAGATTCACGGGAAATTGCAAAGACAGTATGGAGAGATCCAGAGGTCCAGTTTACTTGGTAACAACTATTTTAAAAATCCTAATATATTTGCCTTTAATTAATCTGAAAGGGCAAAAACTTGCTCACAAGTAATTGGGTCTTTTGGTGAAAAAGCATGTATATGAATTTCTTTTTGCCCCAGCTTTATTGAGATGTAATCGACATATAACATTGTGTAAGTTTAAGGTGTACAATGTGATGATTTGATACACGTGTATATTGCAAAATGATTACCACAATAATGTTAGTTAACACATCCATCACCTCACATAATTACCTTTTTGGTGTGTGTGGTGAAAACATTTACGATCTGCTCTCTTAGCAACTTTCAAGTATATAATGCAGTATTACTAACTTTAGTCACCACGCTGTATGTTAGATCTCCAGAATTTACTCATCTTATAACTGGAAGTTTGTGCCCTTTGACCAGCATGTCAGCATTTCCCCCACCCCGCAACCCCTGAAAACCACAATTCTACTCTCTACCTTTTGGATTCCACGGTTAAGTGATATCATACATTATTTGTCTTTCTCTATCTGACTTATTTCACTTAGCAAAATGCCCTCAAGGTCCATGCATGTTGTCAAAAATGGCAGAATTTCCTTCTTTTTTATGGCTAAATTATATGTATATATTTATACGACACAGCCAGCAGTCCTGGTGGTCTAGCGGTTAAGATCCAGCCCTCTCGCCACCTTGGCCCAGGTTTGTTTCCTGGTCAGGAAAGCACACCACCTGTCTGTGTGTTGTCATATTGTGGCAGCTGCGTGTTGCTGTGATACTGAAAGCTATGCCACTGGGATTTCAAATACCAGCAGGGTCACCCATGGTGGACAGGTTTCATCGGAGCTTCCAGACTAAGACCAGACTAGACCGGACTAGAAAGAAAAACCTGGCTACCCACTTCTGAAAAATTGTCCATGAAAACCCTATGAATAACAGCAGAACATTGTCTGATACAGTGCTGGAAGGTGAGAGGATGGCACAAAAAGACTGGGCAGGGTTCCACTCTGCTGTCCACAAGTGTGCTAGGAATCAGAATCACCTTGACTGCACTAACAACAACAACAACTATATATATATCACATTTTCTTTATCCATTCATCTATTGATGCACACTAGGTTGTTTCCATGTCTTGGCTATTCTGAATAATGCTGCTATGAACATGGGGGTGCAGATATCTTTTCGAGTTAGTGTTTTCATTCCTTTGGATATATACCCAGAAGCGGATGTGTACCCAGGAGTGGATCATATGGTGGTTCTATTTTTAATTTTTTAAGGAGCCTCCATACTTTTCTCCATAGTGGCTATACCAATTTATGTTGCCACCAACAGTGCACAAGGGTTCCCTTTTCTCTACATCCTCACCAACATATGCTATCTCTTGTCTTTTTGGTATTAGCCATTCTAACAGGTGTGGGAGGGTATCTCATTGTGGTTTTGATTTGCATTTCCCTGATGATTAGTGATGTTGATCATCTTTTCACGTACCTGTTGGCCATTTGTATGTCTTATTTGGAAAAATGTCTATCCAGTTCTTCTGCCCATTTTTTAATCAGATTGTTTGTGTTTTTGCCATTTAGTTGTATGAATTCCTTATATATTTTGGTTATTAACTCCTTATCAGATGTATGATTTGCAAATATTTTCTCCCATTCTTTAGATTGCTTTTTTATTTTGTCGATTGTTTCTTTTGCTGTGCAGAAGCTTTTTCGTTTGATGTAGTCCCACCTGTTGATTTTTGTCTTTGTTGGTTGTGCTTTTGGTGTCTCATCCAAAACATCATTGCCAAGACTGATGTCAAGGAAGTTTTACCTATGTTTTTTTCTAGGAGTTTTGCAATGTCAGGTCTGTATTTAAGTCTTTAACCCATTTCAAGTTAATTTTTGTGAATGGTGTGAGATAGGGGTCCAAGCTCATTCTTTTGAATGTGAATATCCAGTGTTCCCAATACATTTATTAAAGAGACTCTCCTTTCTTGATTGAATATTCTTGACTCCCGTATCAAGTATCAGTTGACTATAAGTGCATAGGTTTATTTCTGGGTTCTTAATTTAATTCCATTGGTTGTGTGTCTGTTTTCATGCCAGTACTGTACAGTGTTGATTACTATGGCTTTGTAATATAGTTGGAAATCAGGAAGTGTGATGTCCCTACCTTTGTTTTTCTTTCTCAAGATTTCTTTGGCTATTGGAGATCTTTTGTGATTCCATACAAATTTTAGGATTATTTGTTCTATTTCTGTGAAAAATGCCGTTGGAATTTTGATAGGGATTGCACTGAGTCTGTAGATGGCTTTGGGTAGTATGGACATTTAAACAATATTAATTCTTCTGATCCATGAACACGGATATCTTTCCATTTATTTGTGTAGTCTTCAATTTCTTTCATCCATGTCTTCATATTTCACTGTACAGATCTTTCACTTCCTCAATTAAATTTATTCCGAAGTTTTTTGTTGTTTTTGATGCTGTTGTAAATGGGATTTTTTTTTCCAGATAGTTTTTTGTTAGTGTATAGAGATGCAACTGATTTTTGTATGTTCATTTTATATCTTGCAACTTTGCTGAATTTGTTGATTAGTCCTAAGCACTTTTTGGTGGAAATTTTAGGGCTTTCTATATATAATATCATGTTATCTGCAAACAGAGACAATTTTACTTTTTCGTTGCTGATTTAGATGACTTGTATTCCTTTTTCTTGCCTAATTGCTCTGGCTAGGACTTCCAATTCTATATTGAATAAAAGCGGCAAGAGAGGACATCGTAGTCTTGTTTCTGATCTTAGAGGAAAAGCTTTCTTCTCTCTTTTTATGTTTGTCAATTTTATTTATCTTTTCAAGAAAGCAGCTCTTAGTTTTGTTGATCTTTTCCGTTATTTTTCTGGTTTCTATTTCATTTATTTCTGCTCTATTTTTTATTTTCTCCCTTCTCTTAACTTTGGGTTTAGTATGTTCTTTTTCTAGTTCCTTGAGCTGTGTAAAGCTAAGTTGTTTATTTGAAGTGTTTCTTTTTTCTTAATGTCGGTGTCCATCAGTATAAACTTCCCTCTTAGAATTGTTTTTTCTGCATCCTACAGGTTTTGGTATGCTGTGTTTCCATGTTTTATTTGTTTCAGATATTTTTCTATTTCCCTTTTGAGTTCTCCTTTGACCCATTGGTTGTTCAATAGCCTGTTGTTTAATCCCTACATGTTTGAGAATTTTCCAGTTTTCCTCCTGTTATTGGTTTCTAGTTTCATATCACTGTGTTCACAGCAGATACTTGGTATGATTTCAGTCTTCTTATATTTTCCATGACTTGTTTTGTGACCTAAAATATGATCTATCCAAAAGAATATTCCTGGTGTGCTGGAGAAGAAAATGTATTCTGCTGCTGTTGGAATGTTCTGTATATGTCTGTTAGGTCCATTTGGTCTAAAGTGTAGTTCAAATCCACTGTTTTCTCATTGATTCTCTGCTTGATGATCTATCCATTGTTGGAAGTGGGGGATTGAAGTCCCTTACTATTATAGACAATACAGTCTATTTTTCCCTTCGTATCTGTTAGTATTTGCTTAATATATTTAGGTGTTCTGATATTGGGTGTATATATGTTTAGAATTGTTATATCCTCATGATGAATTGACTCCTTCATCATTATATAATGACCTTTTTTTGTCTCTTGTGATGGTTTTCCACTTAAAGTCTACTTTGTCTGATATAAGTTGAGTTACCCCTGCTCTCTTTTGATTTCCGTTTACATAGAATGTCTTTTTCCATTCTTCCACTTTGAGTCTATGTGTGTCCTTAAAACCAAAATGAGTGTGTTCTAAGCAGTGTATAGTTGTGTCTTACTTTTTAAAATTCATTTAGCCACTCTATGCCTTTTGATTGGACAATTTAATCCATTTACGTTCGAAGCAATTTTTGATAGTTAAGGACTTACTGATGCCATTTTATTCATTGTTTTCTGGCTGTGTTTCAGTTTCCTTGTTTCTTCTTCTCTTGCTGTCTTCCTTTGCGAATTGATGATTTTCTGTAGTGATATGCTTTGATTCCCTTTTCTTTGTCTTTTGTGTATCTGCTATAGGGTTTTGCTTTGTGGTTATCATGAGTCTTACATAAAACATCTTGTAGATAAGACAGTCTATTTTAAGCTGAAAACAACTAAATTTTGATCTCACACAAAAGCTCTACTTCTATACTTCCCTCTTAATGATCCTGAAGCTTTCTCAGACCTTTTATAGATATGCCTGCTCCACATTTCTTGTTCCCTCTTGAAGAGGAATTCTCAAGATTGTCTGGATCCTGCTAAGCTGGGCCAGGTACTGACAGTTACTTGTTTGCTTTCCCTAGGGTGGTGCTGAATGCTCAGGTTTGTGTGCTTTCTCCCAATCCTGCAAAATTAGGCCTCTATCTGTGCATGCTCACTAGCTGTCTGCAAAGGCTCATTCTCATTGCTGCTGGGGGCACACATGAGGAGCTGGCCATGGTGTGTGTGTGTGTGTGTGTGTGTGTGTGACTATGGATGAGGCATGTGGAACACTGGGGGAGCCCATGAGCCAGTGTGGGGATCTGCAGGTGAGGCAACCCCAGAGGCCCATGGATAGGCTTCCTGATGGAGTCTGCAAAGCAGTTAGTAGGATCTGCATCTCTTTGATATGTTCCATTCCAAGTCCTGGCTGCTCTTCTCCTAGCAGCTCTCTGCCCCCAGTTGTGCAGTTCATGACTCAGTATTCTGGGTAGGGTAAGAAAGAAATGGTTCTCTTAGGCAGTGTCCCACACAGCTGGGGAAATGGGGTGCTCACTCACATGTTCTCACTTTCCCTGTGGGAGAAGTTGTGAGCCAAGAAGGTCTCTCTTGGCAGTGAGCTGAGCCACCTTGGGGGAAAGGTAACATGGGTAAAGTGAAATGCTCCTCTTACCCTCTCTAATTTGACCAATCTCAGGGTTTTTTTGCTCTGTTGGCATCCTGGATCTTCTCCCCTGGACTCTCAGAGTTCCACAAAGGCTCTCTCATCCATGAATGATTGTCAAAATCAGTGTTCTCTGAGAGGGGAAGATGGTAGAAAACTCCTGTACTGCCATTTTGATGACATCACCTTATTTTTATTCAATAAAAGTTTTCTTATGACTAAATACAATTGGCTACATGGAAACCCAAACAACATTTGCAGTTGGCCTTTGCACGGACAAAGCTAAATTAGTTTGATACCTCTGAGATAATTTTTATTTCTTATCTTCGAGCTTTTCTAAGCCTCATTTTTCTCCTCTCCCCATCAACTCAAACATTTGTAGATGGAAATGGAAAATGAAGGCTACAAGGAGGGAACAATGAATAGAATGTAAAAGAAAGTTGTTTTAAAGAGAAAGGGGGAATGTGTTTTCTGAAGCAATTTGAGAAAGGGAACTAAAATTATCAAAAACATAAACCCTTCTTTACTCCTTCCTTCTCCACACTCCTTCACAGTCATCTTGGCACTGAAACGTAAGCTTGTAAATAACCAACATAAACTTTAGATCAAGGCTTCATTGTTTTCTGGTTTTAAATTTTTTAACTCTTCTTTTCTGTTGGTGATAATTTCTATGATTTGTTTGTGGATCTTCCACAGATGGGTTAAACTAACGTAGTGGTAGAAAGAAAAATGTCTTGAATCTTAAAGATGGAGTAAATACCTCTAAAATGCTTTGTCCAAATTCACTGAAAAGTAGCAATATACATATCAAGAAGGGCTTTGGCCTAGGTCTGGAAGAATTTTCTTTGAAAATTTCCCTGCAAAACGGGAGCAGTAACATATGTAAAGTTTGTATTTTGGCATCTAGCCTTTACTCAGTAAGCCCTCAACAGTTATGGAATGAAAGCCTTCAATAAATTGTAGAGCAAGAGCAGTCAGCAAATTGTGGAACAAAAGAAGGGCCTCCACGTACAGCAGTGATCAGGTGCAGGCGGAGGGGGAGTTATTTGTCCGTTATGGGAGTTCTGGAAAATCCATTCTTGACCATGGAGCTTGGCTCCTCAGCTCTGGAAAGCTATAAGCTTTCTGATTTGAATGCCAAATGTCAACTGAAGTTTCCTTAGATTTTTCTCTCTGGCAGATCATTTTATTCCAACGCTATTTATAGACAAGTGAAAATTACAGCAGGGGCTCTCAGTGGTGTTTTGGATTCCTCGTTCTCCCCGTGATGTGAGCAGAGAAGACAGAATCAGCCCAGCAGGGAGGATGAATTACCCACCTTGGCTTTGGGCTCTTAGAGAGGTGGCTAAGAAATGAATGCCCTAGGGAGTCAAGACAGGTCTGAGGAGCTTCCTGGAGCTTTGTAGGAGGTGCTCTTCAGAGAATTCTGAAGTGGAAGGGATCCATATAAAGTTGCTTCGTCTTAAGGCAGGCATGGTTGAGAGTTGGGGCTTGGTGATCAAAGTCTTGTCTCCTCAGTGGGGCAAAATCATGAGATGTAGTCAGAGTTGCCTCAGACATTTGTTCCAGCTATAGGTGCCTCCCCAGGAGAGGCGTCCTCTCTTCCCTGCTGGTCCATGGGGGCTCCCAAAACACTGTTCCCTCACCTCTGGGTCTACTTCTTTTTGCCCCCTTGTGGGTACTGCCTCAACTCTCATTCTATCCTTAATATTTGAGGGGTGAACTTATGAGTTATGTGTGTAATGCATATGTGTGTGTGCATATTATATATATATGCATTTATTCATATATATTCTCTATATATTCTTAATAATTCAAGTAACATTTTACTTTATAGCTTCCATACGCAACAATTTGTTCTCATGAGGAATAATTTCCTAGTGTCCATCTGTCAGAGAAAGAGTGAATACAGTCTTTCTACGAGGAAGAAGAGGACACTCTGGTAGTAAGGATTGCTTCTCAAATCTTCTCTGTTACCTAAGGGATAGTAAATAGGAGGTAACAGATTTGTTCTATTTTATTCAACCACAAGTAATCAACAGAGCTATTTAATAAATATTTATCTACCATCTACTATGTGCCAGAATTATCTCCTTTTCCTCTTAACCCCGCAAATACCCCTCTCTCCTTTGTTGTAAGAACATCTGACTTATTGAAGGACTGTGTCCCGTTTAAAATAAAATCTTGGACTCCTCAGAGCAAAGCTTATGCATACCCAGATCCCAAATACTCCTTATTATCCACTGATTTGTGATGGATGAGCAGTTAGAGTTACTTTTGTGCAAGGCTTTCCATCCTGATCTAAAGCTTAGCTCAGTGTATTTGGTCTAGAAATTAGCCAGGCTATTTTAGTGTTTAGACCATGAAGCAGGACGCTGAGACTTCTACTTCTGTTCCAAGATGAGAAGAACAGAAATTTAGAAAGACGAGCAATAGAAGTCATAACCAAGATTTCTGAATCTCAAAAATGCATGTTTCAATCTTATGTTTGGATAAAGTTGGAGTCAATTTTTTAACGAGAGAAATATCTTCTTTTCCTATTTGTTTTTATTCCTTGCTGTTGGTGTTCACTCTCCTTGTTGTAATTAGTTCTAGGTTTTCTGAATATTTTTCGAATATCCTAGGCTTGGAAGTTTATTGATCATGGAATTAATCTTCATTTCTTGAAAGTGTAGCAAACCAAGTCAAGAATACATCTACGTTAATAGTTAGAATATTTGGAAATATTTATTCTAATAGACACTAGCTATACCATAATGACATATGTTGTAAAACTGCCTTACCAAATTTCTTATATTTTAATTCATCCTTTTGTTCCTTTACTCATTGAAAAATCATTTGTTGTAACCCTTCTACGTTACTACATGCTAATTTCTATGCCAAACTTTGGGAGTGTGTGAGTTGAATGAAATACAGTTCCTGTCCTCAAGCCTATTAAGAAAGAATATATGGAAATAAATTAATCATAATTGCTTGTGTCTGAGTGGAAGAGCATCACCATGCTGAAGTATATTGGTAACAGAGAGGAGGAATTGATTTATTCGGTTTGGTAGGGAGGGTGAGTGAAGACATACTGGACGAGTGCGACCTGAGCTGGGTAGGGAAGGACAAGTAGGTAAATGGTAGATAACGGTGGAGAGCAGGAGTACGGTGTGGGGCGTGAGGGTTTTCTAGACTTGTGCAAAAGACTAAGGAACACAAAGTAATATTGTTTGTTACTCATTCTTTTATTCTTTCATTTGAAAAACACTTATTAAGTGTCTGCTTTGACCAGATATTGTGTTGAGAAAAAAGGATAGTTAGAAAGGCTCCTGTCCTTGAGAGGGAAGGTAGAAAGAGATAAGTCTGGAAAAATAAACAGGATCACGATAAGAAATAGAGCTTTTTATCCTGATAGTGCTGAAGAGTCATTGATGACACCAACTAGGTGAGAAACGAGAACAGAATAGTATATATTTTATTATTATTTATTTATTTATTTTAGTAAGATTAGCCCTGAGCTAACATCTGCCACCAATCTTCCTCTTTTTGCTGAGGAAGACTGGCCCTGAGCAAACATCGATGCCCATCTTCCTCTACTTTATACATGGGATGTCTGCCACAGCATGGCCTGACAAGAGTGCATAGGTCTGCACCCGGGATCTGAACTGGCGAACCCTGGGTTGCCGAAGCAGAACTTAACTGCTGTGCCACCAGGCCAGCCCCCAGAATAGTATTTTTTAAAGATAATGCTGAGAGTAGTTTGGAGGATACGTTAGGGGAGGGAGGAGAAATGAAAGACATGGAACCTCCTGAAGAAACATTTCAAGAACACAGTAAAGATAATTAGGGCTGTGTGGCAGAAGAGAAATTATTGACATACAATTAAATGTAGAATCAGTAGGATTTGGGGAAGGAAAAGGAAAGAATTTGGGGCATGGAAAATGAAATGGATGAGATATTAAAAGCCAAGATAGAGAAAATAAGCGTAAGAATAAATTTAGGGGTGAATTAATTATTTGGGGACTTACTGAGTTTAAAATGTATTTAAAATTTATTTCTAGCCCAGTCCACTCCTCTGACAATCTGACATCTAACTGCTTACTGGATGTCCCACAGATACTTTAAATTTTCTGTCTGTATGATTTTGACCACTCTAAGTAACTCATATAAGTGGAATCATACAGTATTTTTCATTTTGTGACTGGCTTATTTCACTTAACATAATGGCCTCAAGTTTCGTCCATGTTGTAGCATGTGTCGGAATTTCCTTCCTTTTTAAGGTTGAATAATATTTCATTATACGGAAATAGCACATTTTGCTGATCCGTTCGTCCATCCGTGGACTCTTGGGTTGCTTCCGTGTTTTAGCTGTTGTGAATAATGCTGGATGAGCATGGCTATACAAAATCTCTTTGAGACCCTGCTCTCAGTTCTTCTGAGATATATCCAGAGGTGGAATTGTTGGGTCATATGATAATTCTATTTTTAATTTTTTTGGGGAACTGCTATACTGTTTTCCACAGCGGCTGCACCATTTTACGTTACCATTTTATGTACATGGGGTTCCAATTTCTCCACCTCCTTGCCAACACTTTTTTTTTTTTTTTGTAGTAGCCATCCTAATAGGTGTGAGGGTGGTACCTTACTATAGTTTAGATTTGCATTTCTGTAATGAATAGTGATATTGAGCATCTTTTCATGTGCTTGTTGGCCGTTTGTTTATCTTCTCTAGAGAAATGTCTGTTCAAGTCCTTTGCCCAGTTTTGAGCTGGTTTTTTTTAATTGTTGAGTTTTAGGAATTCTCTATATATTCTGGATATTAATCCCTTATCAGGCCTATGGTTTGCACATATTTTCTCTCTTTGGTTGCCTTTTTACTCTGTTGATATTGTCTTTTGATGTACAAAACTTTTTAATTTTCATGAAGTCCAGTTTGTCTATTTTTTCTTTTATTGTCTGTGTTTTGTTTTGAAATCATAAACCAATGGGTTTTTTCTTTTTATAAAGATATCATCTCAAAGTCATTTCATAGTTAAGCAAATGATACAAATATAGCACTGTTTTTCAAATTCAAGAAACACTTTGTCAGATGTAAAATATGACTTTGATTTTTTTTGAGAACTTCAAAAATATTTTAATACAAACTTTCCTAAAGAGATGTTACAGCATTCTGGATCTCTTTGAGAAATCTCACATGACCAGAAAATAAGTATTTTGCTCTAATTCCCAATTCTTGGTAATATTATTATGCAATATCATTTGAAAATTATTTGCAGTAGCTTAGGTGAAGTTTTCCCTTACATGGGCAAATAGCTCAAATATTTAGTGGTTTGTAACATGTGTTGAGTATTAGCTTTTAGTTCTTTTCCATGTTTTTCCCCTTCCAACAAGTAGTCTAGTAAAAATGGTATTTCAACAACTTTAAAAACAAATGAGAAATAAAAAATTAAAGCCCATTTAGAGACTTCATATAATTTTGTGTGTAATTTTGGAGTGTGGAGGGCATCCAAGTGGGTCTGAAGAATGGGGTCCAAAACTGGCTATCCCCTCAGTGAGAGGGATCTGTCACATCTCACAGATGTAGTGCAAAGGCCAACCTCACAAAGTGGGCAGAGGTGCAAGTGGGTGAGAGGGAGTCCCAACAACAAACAGTATTGACAATAAGGAAGCACCAAGAGTGAGTTGCATTATATATGACAGGATGATTGCTCTTGATTTCTTTTTTTAAATAGTCTTTGCTGTGCGTGGAAAAGCACCTGAGGGTGGAAGTCTGGTCTCCCCATTGGCCTTTTCTGGCCTGGGTAGGGGTGAGCCAGAGTACTTTTCTGTGTTATTTGACTGGAGCAGAGCGGTCATTGTCTATACATTTCTGTCTTTCTAAGCTGCCCCTTTGGCCAGAGGGAGCAGGTTTTGGATTTTTTATTTGCTTGTTTTGTCTGTGCCCTTTGGCTTTTCTAGGTTGCTAGTTTTTCAGTTCCAAGTTGGGGATATATGAGCCAAAAAGAAAACCCAAGGAACTCACCACCATTTGTTCCTTAGGTCTGAAGCTCCTTAACTGGTCTGCCTCCTTCTTTCCACCTTTCAGAGACTTCTTATATTTCTTTTATATATTATGTTCAGGAGTTTTAGTTGTACTTGGTGGGAGAAATAGGGAAACGTGTGTCTATTCCATCTTTCTGGAAGCAGATTCCATTCCTCTATTGTTTAGCCTCTCTGAGTCATTTTGTTTTAGGGTTATCTCTTGTATACAGCATATATTTGGGTCTTGTTTTGTGAGCCAATTTGAAAACTGCTTCTTTAAATAAGAGTGTTAGGTCCCTTCACCTTTATTGATATGACTGATATGTTTGGTCTCAATTGTCTTGATACTTTGTAATCGTATGTATTATGTTGTATTTGCAATATGTCTTTATCTATGAGATGTAGATTCCTTGTGTTCTTGTCTATTTGTTTGTTCATATATTATTTGTACCTAGGAAGGTTTGTACTTTTATTCCAGTGGTTACCTTTGTATTTATTCCTTTTAAATACAACTTCAGTTCCCAGCTTTCTTATCTACATTTACTATCTGGTTTATACTATCTTTTCGGCATCCTTCACTGCCCACCTATTGCCCATAAAGCAATGAGCTTTTACTGTTTTCCTCTTTGCTCTACTCCATTGTTTTAATTGCTTGGTTTCTACTTTGTCACAGTATATAACATTTGTACCTTAGTCTTCCACGTCTAGCCCATGTTGTCTTAGTCTTATATGTATATTTATGTATTTTAACATGCTCATCAATTGGTCCTTTTGTTTTTCAGTCATTGCTTGGTTGGATGAAGTTCATTCTCTAGCAGATTCCTCAAGAAGGGCTTCTGAGTGTAGAGGCTCCTAAGTTCTAATATGTTAGAAATGATTTTACTGTGCTTGATATTTGAAGGACAGCTTGGTTGGACATAAAATCTTTTTTTACATTTTCTTTCATTGAGTATTTTTATAACAATTGATTCATAGTTGTCTTGTTTTATATTTGATTTTTAAAAGTCTGATGTCAATCTAATTATTTGACTTTGTAAGTTATTTGAATTTTTTGCTTGGAGGGCTTGAGGATTTTATCTTTATCTTTGAAATCTAATTATTTTACTAAATGCCTTCATCATTTAGGGTTAACTTTTGCCAGCTACCCAGTGAACTTTTTCAATGTGTAGACTCAGGGGAGACTTTTTACTTCTGGAACTCTGTCTTGGATTATAGTTTTACATATTCTCTCTGTTCCATTGTTTTTCCTTTTCAATGACTCTGATAATGTGAATATTATTTCTACTTTACTTATCTTCCGTTTCCACTATTTTCTCTCTGACCCTTTTTACCTCTTTATGTTATTTTCATTCTCTTGGCTACTTTTCTGCCTTTCTTCAATGCCCTTTATTATATTTTTATTTGACACTATTCTACCTGAAGCACTGTGTAATATGTTTTTCATTTCTGAGATAATTTTGTCTTTTTCTTCTATTTCTTTCCTGGGTTCAATCAACTTTTTTTATTTCACCCTTTTTTTTTTTTTTGCCCATTTCTGTTTCCATTTCTTATTCAAGGTAGTTTTTCCTATCCTCAAATGTTTGTTTGAATATATTTACTCCTCTTTCCTCTCTCTCTCTCTTCATATATACATATAATAATTCTTTCTGGGCATCTATAACATTCTGGACAAGGTAATCATATTTTTGAGGCTATCAGATTTTCTTCTTCCTTTTAAATATTTTCTACAACATTTAGCTTATGTTACAATTACCCTAGACTTGCAATAAATGTAAAACTTTTCTATAGTTTTATATCTATAGATTTAGTAACTTGGACAATTGTTTCTTATGAAAATGTTCAATTAGACTATTGCAAACTGTAACGTAAGGAAGGAAACAAATACTGAGCACCTTGCTCTGAAGTATTCCTTGGCTTTTAACTGTGTATGGTCCCACTCACCTATGCATTAAACAAAGTGAAGGAGTATCTGTCTAGCACAGTGTTTCTCAAACTTTAATGTGCTTATGAATTACCTGACAATCTTGTGAAAATGCAGGATCTGATTCAGTAAGTCTGGGGTGGGTCATAATCTGGAGTTCTGCAAGCTTCTAGGTCATGCCCATCATGCTGGTCTGAGAACAGTACTTTGAGTAGCAAAGTATTGACGCTGTATGCTTCAGGCTTCTGTCATGCAATTGAAATGGTCACTTACGTTGTTTATTTGGTTTCAAATGATGTGTCTGATATCTTTGCACCTATATAATGTTTTCTGTAAAGGAAGACCTTCTTGAGGGGTAACATCTCAGCTGAGATGTGAGAAGTCCACAAAATTCTCCTGTATCTCTTGATGTTTTCTTCCTTTATCTGGATAGATTTATGGGGCCCTGAGTGGGCCTTTGTGTGTAGGGTTATCTTTTGGCACTTCCTGGAGCTCCACTGGTCTTGGAAGGCACCAAGACCCCTATTTCAGTTCTACCTCAATTACTTCCTTGTCAGATTATTCTGTGGTCTTTTCACTTTCTGTCTTCTTGGAAGCCACGGACCCCATGGTACCTATTGCCCTTCCAGCTACTAGACTGGGTGATTAAGAGAGTCTGAGAAGCATTCTCAGTGTCAGTGTTGGTTAAGGAGCTGTACTGCCTGAAAGTCTTCTGCATGATGAGTGAAAAGTACAACTGCCTTGGAGCCATCTATCCCGGCTTAAAATCTGGTGCTGTAGCTTTTACATGTAAAATTAAGTGTACGTATAATTAAGTTTTATGTGAAATTCTGGAGATATTCTGGATCGTGTAAAAGAAGATGACCTTCATCATATTTGTGTCCATAAGGGACCATACCACTCTTCTCATATGTTGAATTAGTATTTTCATAAATCTCCTAATTATCTTGGGAGTAGCACAGTTATATTGAATTATAATTTTTGTGTTAAATGTAAATATTTAAATATAATCCAGTTTTTATAGACTCGTTTGGGAATGTCTTCACTTATCAAAATACTGGAATCCTCCACAAAAAAGAAAAAGCTTTGCCTCTCTCAAGCTCTGAGAGACTGCTCAAAATGCAGTTGCTGTATATTTACCTTTTATAATGTAAATCAATCAATATAACAATGTAGCATTTTTACTCTTTTTGCACTTTAATCTTTTCCTTTTCTTTCTCACTGAGGTAAATTAAGGTTGAGTAATGAAAATTATGCTTTGAGAGGGAATTGCTCAGCCATAAATCAAATTCTCTGTAACTACAAGATAGTGAGTAGAGTGTTAGTTTGAAATAACAGTGCTAAGAGGAAAATATAAGCTCATGAAAGAGACTTCAATGCTTCAAAATTACCAAATCTCCCTTGAAAGTGGTCAATAATTTGATGATGTAAGTGTAATGATGTAATTAATCAATTAATTGCTGAAAAATGGAATTCTGCCTAAAATAATACACTTTAAATTTTACTAATCATTTTTGGAGTTAAGCCTAAGAAGTAGGCACATTCCTTTAATGATCATATTTGGTAAAGAAAGTTTATTTCCTGATGTTTTCAAAATTATAAACTAAAGGTCACTTTGATCATAAAGTTGAAGAAAATAACTCGGAAAAAAAAATGTCAAACATTTACTCAAGAAACAGGTCAGAGAACAAATGGTCAAGCAAATTTCATTTAAAAACACTATGCCTGTCTTTTTTAATTAGCAGGTTATTTTTCATGTCATTTATTGTCTTTAAATTCCTTTTTTTTTGTGTATTTTTTCTTATAGTTAATATATATTCATTATTTAAAAGTGTTTATTCTGGAAAGAAGAAACATGGATTTCTTCCAATCTTCCAAGGGTAACCGCGTTAGTCCTTTGATTAACATTTTTCCTGTGTTTCTCCACACACATTTACGTCATTGAGATTCTGTAAAGATATTTTTATTCTAATTATTTTCACTTAACATTTTAACCTAAATATTATTCCACATTACTAAATATTCTTTGAAGGTGGGTTTCTTTTACTGGCTATATAATATTATAACTGATAGCTGTACCACATTTTGCTTTTGTGTCCCCTGTTAATTGAACTGTTTCCAATTCTCCTACCTTGTAAATACAGCCATGATGAACCTGGTACATGATAATTGTCTTTCTATGCAGAAGCCTTCTCTGCATTTAAGAAGACCCCTAAGAGCATGAAAACTTCTGGATCAGAAAATAAAAATATTCGTCACTCTCTTGATACAATCATTTTTCTCCAGAATGATTGCACTAATTTGCACTCATATTAGCAGTGGAATTCTTAAAACAAATCTTCCTCGATAGCAGGCAACACATTTTATCTCAGTTTAATTTTTATCTATTTGCTTATAAATCTATTGATATCTTAGAGCCTTCATTTTTATTTGTATGAGCTCTTACAAGGAATTAACTCTTTGTTATTATTCTCTTTACTCTCATGTTAAAAGAAGTTCTCAAAGATAAAGAATGGAACATTGCGCTTTCTTGACTAAACTATGGGAGAGAAATACTTATGAACGGAGGATGTCTTTCTATTTATTTAGGTGTTCTTTAATTTTTTTCAATAATCTATAGTTTTCAGAGAACATGTTTTGTACTTCTTTTGGTAAACTTATTCCAAGGTGTTTTATTCTTTTTTATGCTGTTGTACTTGGAATTGTGTTTTTTTGTATTTTATTTTTGAATTGTTCACTGCTAGTATATAGAAATACAATTGATTTTTATATTCATCTTGCACACTCATGATACAGTTCAACATGTTCCTCCCTCTTCTGTACTTCCTGCAAATTGGCAACTGGATTAAAAGTCTTGGTCAGACTTGGGTTCCATCTCTTTGGCCGTGTCGTAGGTGAGGTTGTGTTCTTCCAGAAGAACACACATGTTGTCTGGTTTTTGCCCTTTTTTGTTCTTGGCAACTATTGATGCTTAGTGCTGAGACCTGTTAACCCCAAGTAGGCTTGGAAAAAAGGTGACATTCTAATTGTAGCACTTCTTTTTCATGTGTTAGCTGTGATGATTTTATAAAGAGACTTTTCTTCGTGTCTGTTCCTAGGTCGACCAGCAGTACAGCTCATATGGGAAAGTCAGGATAAACTCTTGATTCTTTCCCTTTACATATAGTTTTCAAGATAATGAATTGTTTCACTGTCATTATCAGAAGGTGACTAGTTTATTGGCTTACTTTCTAAGTATTATTATGAACCCACAGATTTAAACGTTATCGATGAGCTTCAATCCGTTATTATTTTTCTGCATATTAAGGCTTAAACTGTTCCATATTTGATCAGTGGGAGTCTCTCAAGTTAGCTCCTGAGTGTTTTTGACATGAACCTGTAGCATTTCATAGCTTCCTCACGATCTGCGAAGACAAGGTGTTCTTGGCTCAACTAGTACATTTCTTCACTAAAATCAGTCGTTTTTCAAGAAGTTCTGGTTTCTTTCACTTTGAAATGTTTCAAGATCACCATCTGGACACTTAAAATGCTGTTGCTCATGAGTTGGTTATTGTAGATCATTTCTAGACTTTTTTAGTTGACAAAGCTAGAAAATGTTATGTGTGTATGCAAATAGAATTATTTATATTTAAAGATTAAATACATTGTGGTTTTACAATGACATTTCCACATCTTGTGATTTTATAAGTAGGTTTTTTTTTTCTTCCAAGAGTAAGACAGTTAAACACATTTTGTTTCCCAGGATGAATCTCTGTGCTGGTCACCTGCACCTCCTCTGGCCTGCTGTTTTCATTCATGCTCCTCAAAGTCTCATCTTGTTTATCTCATGCTCCCAAGTAGCTTAACCTGAAAGAATGAAAACATGAGGGTAGATGTTTTCAGGATGTTTCCCATCTGTGTAAGAGCAAAACCGTTTTTACTTAAATTAAAATTTAGAATGTTACAAATTTATACTGTAAGTGCTTCGAATCCAGATACATGGAGTTAAGCTTATTTTACTATTGAATACTTAACTGTTTTATTCAAAGTATTCTAAGTGTTTCCATCCTCTGTAGTGCCTCTGATTTAGGAGTGTCTCAAAAATAGCTATACAGTCTTTGAAAACACGACTTCGTAAATGCACAATAATGTAATATATAAAGAGATAAGATAGATTTTTGAGCCACATGGATGATTCTCATCTTCCTCATATATGATTTTTTGCTTTTGTATGTAAAACTCTAACATAGTTTTCCATGTTTAGTTGTCTGTGTTCTCTTATGGTTCACTGAGCTTCCTTAAGACAATTGTTCTGACTTCTTTGTCAGGTAGTAAGATCCCCGTTTCTTCAGGGAGGTTACAGGGCTTTATTTTGTTCAGTTTAATGGAGTTGTGTTTCCTTGATTCTTCATGATCCTTGTAGCCTGTGTCGGTGTCTATGCATTTGAAGAAGAGACACCTCTTTGCAGACTGGCTTTATCAGGAAGATCCCTTCACCAGTCAGCCCAGCCAGATGTTCTGGGTGGGCTGGCCCATGGGGTCACCAGCAGCAGGCCCGATGGGTGCCAGGGTCTGCAGTGAAGTCCTGACTGACTTCTTTCTCCCTTCCTCCAAGGGAGAACTGTGGGCGGGGAGGGTCTCTCTTGGCGCCATACTCTCAGGGGCCATGCAGGGAGAGTGACGCTGTTCTTCTTACCCTTTTCCCTGCGTCCTTTAGTTTCTGTGCTCCCCCCAGGTGCTGTTACCTCTCACCTGGGTTCCAGAACTCTCGTGGAGGCATTTTCTCCCATGGACAGTTGTGAAATCCGTGTTTATGGGGAGCATTAGGGCTGGAAACTCCTGTTTCGCCATCTTGCTGATGTCACTCTGCGTTTTTTCTGGTTCTTCTTTTGATGAAAGTCACTTTGACCCAGGCCTGCCTGAAGTACATGAGACTTTTAATCTGAGTTTTTTTTGGAGCTGTATGTTTGTACAAAAGATCGTTTACGGAATGAAGCTATTTGTTTCCATTTGTGCAAGTCCCAATCTGGTAATTAATAACAGATGAGAAAAACAGCCATTCTCTTTTGCATTAAAATTTTTCAAACAGCCCTTTTAATCTTTTGGTCCCATTTAAAGATTCCCTGTTAAAACAAGTCACAACAGATGGTCTCCTCTGCAGAACAACTGTCCTTACAAAGAATCTATGCTTAAGCTCCCACTCCCTCTTTTTTCCCCTAAGGAATGTTGAGATCCTAAAAACTACCATAAACTGGTGGTGTGTGTACTTTAATTTATGACAAAACTGGGGCTACTTTGAATAAGATTTGTTGAAACTACCAGTCATATTTTTATAGTAAAACATGTACTTATGGGTTTTTGGGGTGGACAGTAATGAAAATGTATAGGCCATCCCCAACTGCATCAGATGAGTTAGTTGTAACCCCCTTCCCTCCCCTCTTCGTTTTTTAACCTTTAACCAGTAGGGATGTTTTAAAGATTAAGTGTGGCTACTTAACAAAGTACCGTGTCTGCAATAGCAAGTCTGAAACTTCCACTTGTAAAGTTCTTTTACTCCTTCTCAAACCTGTTGGCCAATTTCAGCGTATTTCACCCGTTCGGATTTCAAAGGACACAGCCTTATGTGATTTGGTGCATAAAAATTGTACCGAATGAGTCTTCCTGACCTTTCTCTGGGGAAGTTTAAGGTCTGTCGTTCTCCTGAGCTGTTACCTTGTTAAACAAGGAGATCTTACTAGACATTTGTGTGGAACCTCTATCTCAGCATTTTAAAACAGGATGAATAATTCAGAAATTTGTCCTAGGTGGCACTTATCTTTTTTCCTTCCTGGTTTCTTCATCTGCCAAATTAATGGGAATGTCAGCCTGCTGTGTTCATTTTGGACAGGGGAGTTACGCTTCGCTCAGGACCTTGCATGTGTGGTCTTTCTTGGACAAGAAAGCACATTGGACTCCTCCCGTCAAGCCCTTTCTTCCCTGTATCTGAGGTGAGAAAAAAAGTTGACTCCTTCTTAGCCATTTTGAGCAACCCTGTTACTTGCCACAGGGAGTGGAAAAGAGCAATTTGCATCCTGAGATCTAAAAAAATAGCCTTTAACTCTATGTCCATCAGTTGTAGGTCTAAAAATAAAGATGAAGATATTAAAATTGTTAAACAAATGAAGCTTACAGATAATAAAGAGGAAGAAAGAAATAGTGTGAGGGAAAATTGATCTTTGAATCTACACGCTGCTCTTGACAAGCAGCACTATACTATCCTATTCTTGGATAGCAGAAGTTTCTTATAATCATCAAAATGATCTCACTCAAGAACCTACTGATTTTTTTGGTGCTTTTTTCATGCTTTTGAATAAATTTTTAACAAGATGTCACTTCTGAAAAGGCTAGATTTCCTAATATTTCTTGCTACTCACTGCTGTGTTTATTTTCAGTTTGAATCAAGACTTTATCTATTTCCTATAACCATTTGTTATCTTTAAAATCCCATGGCATATATTGTCTCCTTTTGAGAGTAACAAATTCAACCCTCAAAACCAGAATAAGACTGTCAAGTTGCCTTTTTCACCCAGCAGACTACTAGACAACATCAATAATTTTCTCTTTTACTTTATAAAAGGAGGGATGTTAAAAATTATAGTGTGTATACATCTGATCATACCATAATTTTAATTAGCTCAATGCTACTATCAAAACTGTCCTGTTTGCTAAGCCCAAGATAAAAGGAGAGCTGACAAATCAAAAAGAGAAGCTCATTTTCCCTACAGAAATTATATGCAAAATGAATGTTTCAGTACATTCATACTTTTTAGGATGAATACAAACAGTCAAGCTAATGTGCAAAGACAGCCACAATAAATATCAGTAAGTTGATTATGAAGAGTTAGTATGTAGATATAAAATAGCTTGCCAATTGGTGACAATCATAACACATATTTTATAGGATAAATTAAAAGGCCCTAGAGACTTGGGGGCTGGCCCCGTGGCCAAGTGGTTAAGTTCGCGTGCTCCGCTGCAGGCGGCCCAGTGTTTCATTGGTTCGAATCCTGGGCGCGGACATGGCACTGCTCATCCAGCCACGTTGAGGCAGCGTCCCACATGCCACAACTAGAAGGACCCACAACAAAGAATATACAACTATGCACTGGGGGGCTTTGGGAAGGAAAAGGAAAAAAATAAAATCTTAAAAAAAAAAATTAAATTAAATTTAAAAAAAGGCCCTAGAGACTTGTCAATGACCTCACTGTCAATAATATGTTCTTATTCTTAAGATAATCATTTACTAAATTGTTAAAAAAATTAATTTGTATAAAATTTCAGTGGGAGACTTTACTCTTCTCCATTCTTATTTTGTTCATTATTGTTACAAAATAACCAGAGTCTCTCAATCCTATAATCAAAAAATGGTTTCTGCTTTTCCCTCCCACTTGCCTAAAGGCCCCTAAGACAAGCTTCAGGGCATCCTGGAAGAAACCTGGAAAGAATGGTGATCCAGTAAAGGACTTGACCATGCACTCTCAACTATTGATTCTGCATGGACGGCCTTAGGTGTTCGGATGGCCTCATTGTGGGGGGAAGCCTTTCAAATGGGATTTCTAGCTCTCCTAGTGTAGACAGAGATGACTTTGTGGTGGTCAATTACCAAATAACCCAAGATCAAATGAATGGGAAATAAGTACCTCAGACTGAATGACTCGACAGAGAAAATTTGTGCTTAATGTTTAATTTTTTAAATAAAAATTTGAGAACAATTCACCTTTCTTTCTTCTTGATCTATCGATTTTAACAGGCTATATTTAACTATATTTATATTTATATTTAACTAATATTACTCCCGAAGATTTCAGGGTGTGTAAGCGATGAGGGAATCATCTGTGAGATCCCATTCTTTTTACTGGTTCTCTTTCTATACAAACTGAAAAACTCTTTAAATGATATCTTATTTAGTTGACTCCTTAGAATTCAGTAAAAGTCCTTAAAAAAAAACCTTAATATACAAAATAAGCTAATGCATAATTGGCAAACTTTAAGAAAGATGATTTTGTAAAAATCAAAGGCACGTTATTGGTCCTGTTGACACAACTGCTCAGAACAATGGTTAAATATTAGGCAAAATGCCTTTAATATGTCCTGTTGCTTTTTATTACAACATAGCTATTTTCGTAGTTTCAATAAAAATCTTATTTAGTGGGGCGTGAAAAGTCCACTATTGAGGAACAAAGTGTTTTCTTCTCATATGGGAATGACGCCACAGGTACTCCCTGATACCTGCTCTGTGCTTATTGGATTCCCAGACTCACAGGTGGGAGAGACTGTCACCTTCCGGCAGGACAGAAATCTCGGAGATCTCAGAGAAAGAGAAATACTTCTTATTTTTGGGGGGAGGATTAGCCCTGAGCTAACTACTGCCAGTCCTCCTCTTTTTGTTGAGGAAGTCTGGCCCTGAGCTCACATCCATGCCCATCTTCCTCCACTTTCTATGTGGGACGCCTACCACAGCATGGCGTGCCAAGTGGTGCCATGTCCGCACCCGGGATCCGAACCAGCAAACCCAGGCCACTGAGAAGCAGAACGTGCGCACTTAACCGCTGCACCACCGGGCTCCCGAGAAATACTTCTCTGTTTATAAGGACAGCAGGCAAAACTTAGTAGGGGTATATTGCATGTTTTCTGAAATGCATAATTTAAGGGCAATGAAAGTACTTCTGGCAAATAACAGTGGTTAACTTATGGCCTCAGAGGTTTACAAAGCCTCCAGAGAGAAATTAAACATCAAGCCGTACTTTCACGTGGCTCTAGTTTTGTTAACATATTGACAAGGACATTGTTATTTATTAATCATAATAAAATAAATAAAACCAGCCCAATCAATAGAACATCAAATTATTGGTACTGAATCAGTCAATAGCTAAACAAATGTGTGTGGTCCAGCCTTCCTGCACGTGGGAATGAGATTCGGCAGGAAGCCGGGACTGAGCCAGCAAAGTGGACACCGTGCCTGCTGCCGTGTTGACAAAGTGCCTCACATGACAGGAAAAAGCAATTTGTATCCTCAGATAAACTTAAAAAGCAGAAACGTTCTGTGGAGCACTCCTCTTGAAGTAAGTGCAGCCTTGAGCCATTTCTCTAGGCTGCTAACACCTTGACTTTGAAGTGCTGACACCTGGAAACATGTGGTGACCTTTGACCCCTGCAGGTGTGAAAATTCCGTGACTGAACTGCCATTTTCCCACGGTAAACAGACTCACCTTGGTAACATTTTTGTTTGTTTTTTAGTTTTTACTTTTCAGTACCTTCTGTGTTTGTTTCTTTTGGGGGCAGCCAGTTATTCTGAAGTCATTTTTGCAAATTAATGTAAGAGAAAAAAATTTATTTCTTTTAATGCTTGAGTCCCTCTGAGTTTTCCTGTCACAGAGGCCATATGGTGACTGACACAGTGTCGAGTGCAGACGGGGCAGGAACCAAACATGTTCTCTGTTGGTTCAACTAAAATGTGTCACTGTGAGGTCATTTTGTTCAGGTCTTTAAATCTGCCTTATACCTTCACAGTGGGTCAGTTAGTCCTCACTTCTGGCTTTTTCCACTGAATTTGTTTCATTGAAGTTACTTGCAAAAATAGAGGCCTAGCTCAAATAAGGTCCTTAACAAATGTTAGATCCATCCATTTTCTGTCCTCATTGATGATAAGTATTCACTTTATGATCTTGCTGGGAAACCATTTTTCTTAAGAGCACTGTTTTCAATTTTCCAGGCTGTGTTTCTTAAAATAGCTTGCTTTTTGGTTGTTTAGAAAGAGAACAACTAAAAAGAATGAGATCTCACAGATGATTCCCTCATCCCTTCTGTGCCCTGAAATCTTTGAGAGTAATATTAGTATGCTCTGGATTCAAAAGGAAAGCTAAATCCTATCTTTTCGTGGGAGGAAAGGACAATTTTTGGGACGACACTGCCTCTCAGTGGTTCATTTAATATTTGTTTCAATTACAAAATGTTTTGTAAGATGAAAACCCTAAAATTTGCAGTAACAGATTTTTCAGTACTTTGACTTCAGTGAGTTCCTAAGTAATGTAAATTATCTTGTGATATGCATGTGCATATCTTCACTGATGGAACACCCAGAAGCCACGATGTGTGTTATGAAAAGTTTCACGGTCTGCTTTCCCTGAGGCAGGAATGAATGGTTTGTATGCAAAAGAGGGATGGACGTAACATGAAGGAGAGAGGCAAGCCAGGCTGAGTAGAGGGTGTGATTAGCTTGGAAAATTTCATGTCTCTGAACTTTCACTGTTCTGTGTCCAGGCATTTTGAAGGCATTTTTCAATCTATATTTTGGTGTCCTAACAGTAAATCCTACAAATTGGCTAAAAGTTCACTTTGAGACCCCTGTCTGGTAAATTGGCTTAATTCAACTTTGTTTGAGAGAGTGTGTGTGTGTCTATGAACAGGGCACTATGCCAGGAACTTCTAGAAAGACAGAGGCAAGTAACATTTGGTCACGGTCATCACGGGATCCATCCTTCATTATATCAAAGGGACCACTTCACTTTTGTCCCCTTGATCGTGACCGAGCATTTGTTGATGGATTGAATAATCAAAACTGTCAACTATTTCTCCTTTTTATAGTGTGATTTTATAATTTGCTGACAGATGTTATACTTAAAATAGTGATAAAAAAAGTGGAAAAAACAGGTTTCAAAAATCTTGGGGTTGCTCTGTATTGGATAAGGACTCATAGTGTGGTGTCTGATTGACACCACAGGTTTTTAAGAAATGCCTCAGTGCTTAACTTAATTTCTGGTCTTAGGGGTGTAACTGATTTATGATCTTGCGGGCATAATTTAACCTAGACTGTCAATGGTTAAAAGTTTCCAAACAGGCTTAAGTGAACTGGGAGCTTGCAGTGGTCTTGCAAGAATAATCTTACCCAAGACTTTACAATAGCACTTTCATAAAAGTTCTAGAACTTGAAGAAACAAGACATTGTGAAAAAGGAGCAGGATCAAGCAAATTCACTGAGTAATTATTTACTAGGTATGCCTCTTGGCACTGGGACTCAGTAGCTTAGAAATAGAGAAGTATTGGCAGAAGGTAGTCAAGCACCAGATATTCCTACCTCGGTCTGCTAACAGAGAACACAGAATACCACGTGGTGATGAGGGAAGGAAAAATCAGAGGAGAATCCTAATTTAACTGAGTAGTTACCCAGTAGAGAAAGCATTTTAAGCTGCAAATAACTGAGTTTACCCTGAATTAACAAGAATAAAACTTCCCTTCAGGGGCAATTACGCCAGGATGAGAGCTCAGTGAAGTTTTACTGTAGCAAACAGAGTTATATTTTTGAATATTTGAGATTTGTGACAATAAATTTACTTGTGCCATAGAATATCTGGATTTTTGGAAGAGGAGTCAGCATCTAAATCATCCTTAAGGATGAAGAGGTAGATGCCATTGTACAGAAAGGTCAAAGTAGAAGACAAGAATTAAATAGGAAACAGAATCCTGGGGCTCAAAATGAAAGGGATTGTTACTAAACCTGGTTCGTTTTTGCCCACCGCCCAGAAAGCCAAGCACTGAGATGATGAGATTGCAGCAGAGAGGGTTTACTCACAAGGCAGCTACAAGAGGAAGCAAGAGCATGAGTTTCAAATCTGCTTCCCTGAAAACAGGGACTCAGGGATGTTTATGGGATGGGGGGCAAGGTGGTCTGAAATGTGGAGGTGATTGGAGGTGAGGTAATTGATGATGTGTGCAAGCCTAGTCAGACTCCACGCCTCTTCATAGGACCCATGTTCACAAAATGGCGGCCTTAGCATGATCTGAGGGTGGAGTTTTTGCCTCTTGACGGCAAAAGGTCGCCTATCGGACATCTGCATGGCCCAGTTGATGACTTGGTGGTGGTCACAACCATCCTGGAGAGGACAAAGGGGTTGTAATTCCTGAAGAACAGCTCACATACCCTTTACCATAGTGACCCAGGCTTCAGGGAGATGTTATCTGTAGGAGCCTAGTGGGAGTCAGATAGCATATTGCAATCAGTAACTGCAAAAAGGAAAAAACCTTTAGTTCCTAGCTACTTAATTATCAATGGGTAACTCTCTGCCAGTTTGGGGATCAGGATATGCCACCCCAAAATATACTGCTTTGGCATAAGGATTATTTTGAGCTGAAGGTAATTGAGAAACAGCAGGTGTAGGAAGCGCTCTTTGCCCTCCCCCATATCTGGCTAAAAGCAGAGCATAAACTTCCCATAAGAAGGTGCCCTCCCTGCACCAGGAGGAGGAGAGCAGTCTGGTCACTGGAAATGAGGCATACACAGAGATGAGTCTGCATAAACCAAACCCTTACCCGCCATTATTGCCCCTCCAATATGTTTTCTAGTCATTTCCGCACAATTTCTCAGCCCTAGAAGTCTGAATCTCCTTTCCTTTGTCTAGTCAATTCTCTGCAAGTTATCACCCTTTGTGAAAATTGTATATAAGTCCCTGAGTCTAACTGATTCTTTGAGTTTCCACTTTTTTCTATGAAGCCCCCATGCATGTAAAAATATTAACATCAATAAAAATTTATATACATTTCCCTCTGTGTTAATCTGGCTTTAGTCAGTTTAATTTAAATTCTCCAGGAACAGAACTTAAGAGGATAGAGGAAAGGTTTTTTCCTCCCCTGCACTCAAATGTATGGTGGAGAAGGAAGGAGCAGAGAATTAGGCTACAACTAGGAGAGAGCTGGGAGGGCGCACAGCATCTTCCAGGGTGTCAGCAATGCCTCTCTCTTTTTGTCTTGGATGGTGGACATGTACTGTTTGCTTTAGTATTATTTTTAAACATGTAGTACACATTTTACACAATCTTCTGAATATTAATCATATTTCACATATGAAATTGGCAAAGAATAATTGCAGAATGGCAGAAGTAATAGTAAAAACCTAAATTAAGTTTTTAAAAAATTAAAGCAAGGTTGCAGCACCAGCTCACTGAGGAGGTCATTTTAAAAACTCGACCTTATTGGAGCATAATTTATATACAGAAAAATGCATCCCTTTCAAGTGCACATTTGTACAAGTGTTGACAAATGTACACATCAGTGTAGCCACCGCCACAATCCGTAGAACATTTCTATGACCTTGAAAAGTTTCCTTGTACCCCTTTACAGTCAATCTTCACCTCTGTCCCCAAGCCCTAGGCACTAATATGCAATCTGTAATGAGAGGAATTGTCTAGAACTTCAGATAAATTGTATCAAACAGTTTGTACTCTTTTCTGTCTGGCCTCTTCAGCATAGTACAATGTTTTTGAGATTCATCCCTGTGGTTGTGTGTATCAGAGGCTCATGCTTTTTATTACTGAACAGTATCTCATTGTGGCAGTCACGGAAATATACCCCCCAGACCCCCTTAATAGAACCTACCTAGCTGTCATTGCCAGATCACACCTCTCTGGACCCACCACCATAGTCGGCCCTGGCCGCACTTTTCCAGGTTGCTCCCAGCTAATGACCAAGCGTAGTGGGGGAACTACTGTTGCCCAATTCCTGCAGAATGAAGGGTTCCTCTAATGAACAGGACTTTTGAAATTTTGGTTCAAAGAATCCCTGCTGCTGGGCTGAAACTTTCTTGACACCGCCCTACAGTAAGACTCTTCCCGCTCAATCCTCCCTTCTCTCTGCAGAGAGATACAGGCCGGACATAATGGTCTGAGAGCTGTGCCTGCTCATTCCTGAGTCTTCCCCTTTGTCTTTTACAAGTGTCCTTCCCAAGAAACCTCTTGCCCATTTAATCTCCTTTGGCATCTGGTTCTCAGAGGACTCAAATTGCCACATATCACGATGTGCTTATCTATTGTCCTGTTGATGGCAGTTTGCATTATTTTCAGTATGAACATTCATATATAAGTCTTGTGAAGACATGCATTTTTATTTCTCTTGGGAAATCCTAGGACTAGAATTGCTGGATCATGTGGTATGTAGATATTTAACTTTATAAAAAACTGTCAAACCATTCTTCAAAGTGATTGAACCATTTTCTGTTTCAAATATCAATGTATGAGCATTCCAGTTGTTCCACATCCTCCCAACATTTGGTGTTCTCAGTCTTTTCGTTATTCTAAGTGCATGCGTTGTGATATCTTATTGTAGTTTTAATTTACATATTTTGGTAATAAATGACGTTGTGCTTTGTTGGGAAAGTGGGAGATTCCTCCCCCAGCCCTTGCCTTAACTCCTCATGGCTGGTCAAATAATCAAAAGGCAGATGAGTAGGAGAAAATCAAACAAAGTTTAATAGCATGTATACATGGGAGAAACTCAGGAAAAACTGAGTAACTCAGCCAACTGGCTGAGGCTGCCTATTTAAATATCTTCAGTTACAGACAAGAAGGATGTTGGGGGTAGTGATTTGGGATTTCGGAGGGGAAGAAGACAATTGACACAGAGATAGAATGCAAATATTTGTGAAACAGGTTTTGCTGGGCCAAAAAATGGGCTTATTGGTTTCTGTCTATTGCACCATTTTACGTTACGCTGTAGCTATCACACGGCGTGAGCGCCTTCCTGGAACGGGCCTTCTATGTTCAATTCTTTCAGGCAGTTTGGGAGGGGATGGTTGGATGTTCTTCCTGAGTCTTCTGAGCCTTTATTGTCAGCTTGAAATAATCCACATACCAGAGTGGCACATCTTGGGGCGGCCTGCCCTGAATCCCATCAGCTTCTATATTAATTTCTTGGGGGTGCCACAAGAAACTGCCATGAATTAAGTGGCTTAAAACAACAGAAACTTATTCTCTCACTGTTCTGGAGGCTAGAAACATGAAATCAATGTGTCGATGGGGCCATGTACCCTCTGAAGGCCCTAGGAGAAATTCTTTCTTGATTCTTCTACCTCCTGGTGGTTGCAAGTGTAGGGGAGGAAGACATTTCCTCTACCTGCTCTGGGTCCTTCTGGCCAGAGAATGAATAAATTCACATGAGATAGAATAACAGGAGGAAATTAAACAAAGCCTTATAACATGTATATGTGGGAGAGGCTCAAGCAAACTGAGCAACTCACAAAAATGGCTGAAGCCACCACCTTAAATGTCATCTTCAGCTAAAGACAAACAAGGATGTTGGGGTGGAGGGAGTCCGTTAAGGGAGGTTACCAGACAAGTACAGTAAACAAGAGTAAGATAATTATGCAGATTTAAGTCCTTGCCTTCCTCATTGATAAGAGTTTCTACAGATAAGGTCATCCCTCCTTCCTGGTGCAGAGAGGAAGACACCTTTACAGATGGAGATCTTCTTTACAAATGTAAATGTCTCTTAACAAAGGGTAAGTAAATTCTACTTTTCAGAGTTTCTTTCCTGTCTGCAGTTTTTCAAAGTAACCAGCCCCAAATAATCCTCATGCCAAAGAGACATATCTTGGGGGGGCCAATTCCAGTCCCCCACACCAGTGATTCTTGGCCTTCCTTGGCTGTGAGTGTTTCCCTCCAGTATCTGCTTCTATCTCCCCAGGGTCATCTCCCCTATGGGCTGGTTACCCCCATAGGGGTAGCCCTAGTCGCCAGAATTTTTATGGAAATAAAACAAAATTGCCTCCTAACTCAGAAAACCTCTGCACAGCAGAAGAGAGGAAAATAGTTTGATTATTGACTAAGCATCAAACCAGAATGAGATGCATATTATAGGCCATCTAATAAAGGGATTGCAAAGACAGAAAGAAACTCAGGCAGGTACAATCCATTACGCACATGTTCTCAAGATAAACCATTACTAGTCCTCAAGAACTATTTGCCACACTGAGTTCATCCTAAATTTACCTGGTAATTGGGGTGACCGTCTGTGTTAGCTAATTGGTTTTATCCAAAGGAAAAATAAATTCTCTTATCTTTTTGACAGGAGGTGGCTGGAGTGTAGGTGTATGCAGACGTGGCCTCCTACCCTCCCACTGACACTTGGAGGCAGGGGCCCTATCTTCCTTGATGCTTACGTTTCAGAGAGATGCTTCCAGGTCTTTAATAAAGACATTCCTGGGTTGTAAAGCTAGCAAAAGGCTTATTTAGGTATTTAGGTTTTAAAGAGATTTGCATACATCTCAAAGGGACAGTGAAAGATTTTACACTTGCGAGTTTTCTAAAGAAAATGCTCTGAAAGGAAAAGGTGGGGAGCAGGAGTCTTTTTACAAGAGGGAACATTACTTTTGTTTTTCTTTTTTCACTTGTATTAACTCTTACAATACTCTTCATCAAGTTTCCCCAAGTGTTAACAATTTACGTAACCACAGTAGAGTTATCAAAACCAGGAATTAGCATTAATACAATACTACTAACTAATCTATAGATCTTATTCAAATTTAATAAACTGTGCCATTAATGTCCTTTTTCTGCTCATGATCCAGTTCAAGGTTGTACAGTGCATTTAATTGTGTTTTTTCAATGTCTTTTAATTTGGGACATAATCTTTTTTTGTCTTTCATGTCTTTGAAAAATATTTTTGTTTCCCTTTTTTTGAGCTTTATCGAGGTACAATTGATATACAAAAGACTGCACACATTTAATGTATACAGCTTGATGAGTTTGGACATACGCATACGTCTATGATACATCACCACAACCAAGGTACCAACTATATCCATCACCCCCCAAAATTTCCTGGTATTCTTGTGTGTGTGTGTTACCAACATAGGCCCCCTGTGCAGTATGCCAGTCACCAAGACAAAGAGTTTTGCAGCAGAGAAAGGGTTTATTGATGAGGCAGCCAAGCCAGGAGACGAGAGAACAAGTCTCAAATCTGCCTCCCTGAAAATGAAAATTAGAGAAATTTATGGGATGAAGGGGCAGGGTGGTCTGAAGTGTGGGGAGAGATGATTGGAGGTGAGGAGAGGTGAGGTAATTGATGATCAGTGCAAGCGTGGTCAAGCTTCATGGCTCCTCATAGGACGCATGTTCACAAAGTGGTGGCATTAGATGACCTGAGGGTGGAGTTTTCGGCCCCCTGATGTCAAAGGGTCACCTATTGGACACTTGCACAGGCCTAGTAGATGGGTTGGTGATCTCAGCTGACTTGAACTGGACAAGGAGTCGACTCTCAGTTCCTGAAAGAACACTTAAGCACCTGTAACTGTGGTGACCCAAGCATCAGAGACGTTGTCTGTAAGGAACCTTGTGAAAGTGTGGTAATATATTACTTATCTACATGACTTTTAAATAAGCAGCACAGCTAACAATCGTAACAAACAGCTACGATTAATAACTGCCTGGAAAAAACTGTGTTACTAGCTATCCAATCATTAATGGCTATCTATCTGGCCACCAGTTTCGTGTGTGTGTGTGTGTGTGTGTTCTGTCTGGTGTTTTGGTAAGAACACTTAACATGAGATCTAGCCTCTTAACATATTTTAAAGCACACAACCTTGTATTGTTAACTATAGGTACTATGCGGCACAGTAGATCTCTAGAACTTATTCATTTTGCATGACAGAAACTTTATACTCATTGAAAAGCATTTCCCCAATTCCCCCTCCTCTGGTCCCCTGGCAACCACCATTCTTTTCTCTGCTTCTATGAGTTTGGCTATTTTAGATGTCTTACCTAAGTGGAGTCATACCATATATTTTGAACAGCAAAAGCCGGTGATTTTGTAGAATGTCCCGCAGTTTGGATTTGTCTGGTGTTTCCTCACAATGAAATCCAGGTTATGCTTTTTGGGTGTTTGAGAAAGACCACAGAAATGATGTTGTATCCTTTGTAGGGCATTACTGTTGATGCTAAATTTAATCACCTGCTGAAGGATTGAAGGGGAGCAGCACACCCACTCCAAAACATGCCTCTTGGCATAAGGATTATTCTGAGAAACAGCAGACACAGGAGAACCTCTGAAAACAGAGCATGAGTGGTCCTGTCGTACGGGATGTTTCCATGTGTAACGGAAGTCTCTGTAAAGCCGTCCCCCTCTCTGCAGCAGGAAGACAAGGTTCTAAATGACAAGAGACTCTTCTCAGTGGAGAAGGCACCCACTTAAATCTGCATAGCAACCTGACCCTTGTTGACCTTGTTTTCCTGGTCACCTCCCATAACTGGCCTCCCAAACTGTTCTTTCTTTTGCCTCTAGCCAGAGGTGGTATGGAAGCTGGTGGTTTAGGCTACCTTGGGGAGTTACTGACTTTTCCCTGGTGTTTCCCATGTACATGTTAATATACTTCTGCTTGTTCTTTCTCTTGTTAATCTGTCTTTTATTACAGGAGTCTCAGGTAAGAACTCAGAAAGGTAGAGGGAAAGTTAGTTTTTCTCCCCAATCCTGGTTATGTGCTCTACAAAGAGATGAGCGGAATGAATGCGAGGTGGCACGTTGCAGGCTATGAAGTGTGACAAGGAGCACAGAGCATGCAATCATTGTCATAACTGTAATGGGGATACAGAGAGACGGACAGAGAGTGCTGCCTGCTCCACTTGGACTTCCTCCGAGAGGACTGGGTGAGAGTGTTACTTATCTTAGAGGCGTTGAGGTGGAGTCCTTGGGGCGGAGCAGGTTGACTGCTGGGGCTGAGGTGTGGGCAGCATGCTTGAGGCTCTGCAGAGAGGGATTGTGACACATACTGTGTGATGAACACCGCTGGGGAGGCTGGGCTCCTCCCTCAATGGTTTTCATGTTGCCTCATAAACTCAAAAAAAAAAAAAAAAAAAGCCACGATTTGTCAAACAGGGCTCCCATCTCCCCAGGAGCCTTAGATTGATTTCCCTTGAACTGTGTGGTATTACTTCCTTTCAGTGAGATAAGAGATGCTGGTAAAATTCAACTGCAGGACAAACCTGTTCCAGGCCCTGGAACTGGGAGAAATGGCCACACCTACTGAGACTGGGAGAAATTAAAGGCAGCTTTATTGCTTCTGCATTCGTTCTCAACGTCAGTGACCCAAAGGCATGTGCCATTACAAGGAGCACAGAAGCTCTTCAGAGACACAGAGACTGAGCCCAAAATGAAAGTCCGCGGCAGTCAGGTTCTCTGGGTCATCTCTACACCTTTGCACTCTGCTCTCTGCTTCCCAGATGCTGGTGTCTTCAGGCTGCCTTTTTGCCTTCTCTCATAACCACCCAACTCAGACTCGCCCATTTTCGAAGAGTTCAGTGCTCCCAGTTCTCTCTCCGCCTTTTGCTGTAATCAGATCTCCTGTTTTCAGAGTAGCCAATCTTAGCACTAATTTTGATAATGATAGCAACAACAACAACATCAATGCTTTACTGCATATCAGCCAGTCTGGTGTTATCTGATTAAAGTGATTCATACTTGTTGCTATATATATCATTTCCCAGCCTTTGAATACAAGATGAAGTAAACACTGACCACGTGATTCTCTGCTGGTAAAAATTTCCCCTCAATTTAAACTGCTTTAAATGTAATCTCCTGAAGCTTTATTATCCCATTTATGTCCTTTAACAGACTTAATCTGTTACAATTTGTGTGGGTCAGGTAAATGTGTGCATATGTTATTTAGAATCTTCTTGAATTACCTTCACCTTTACTCTTGCTAATTGTCTTGGTCCCTTTCATTCCTAATCTCTGCTTGTTCTAGTTTGCAGTGTCGGGGATCAGATTTGGCCACCCCAAAAGGTCTCTGGTTTGATTATTTTTAAGGACAAAAAGAGTCTGAAAGAAACTTTTACCTTAACTGCCTAAAAGAATTTAAGATGGGGAAGTCCTGTTCTAAGAAGGAGCTAATACCATAAGATAACATTGTCTATACATGGCCCAACAAACACTTGGTTAACAAACATTTACATTTCTATCTCCATGTAAATTGCCCTCCTCCTTTTTTCGGCCCCAAACCACTACCCCCAATATCCTCCTTTGTCTTTAGCTGAACATGGTTTTTAAGGTGGTGGCTTTGGCCATTCTAGTGAGTTACTCAGTTTTCCTGAGTTTCCCCCATGTAGACATGTAAAACTTTGTTTGATTTTCTCCTGTTAGTCTGTCTCATGTCAATTTAATTCTTAGACCAGCCAGAAGGACCTAGAGGGGAGAGGAATTGTTGTCCTCCCCTACACCAGCTACTATTGCTGTTTTTGGATTGGAGACTTTCCCCTCTTTAGCCTCCTTAGACCTTAATGAATCAATTTGTTAGAATGTTTGCTAAATGCCTACTACAAGCAAAACACTGTTAACTTGAAAGAGCATGTCCAGAAACAAATATAACAAATGAAAATGTACAATATGTCAATGCAAATAATCCATAATCAATCTATAAATCAAAATTTGGGTGAGTTTATTATGAGCCAGATCTGAGGTCCAGCCTGGGCCCTCCCTTCCCTAGGGGCACCAAAGAAGTAAGATGTACAGAGTGGCTATGTACCATCTTGGAACAAAGAGCATACATCACACATGATAGGAATGTCCCTTTTACAATTGTCACGAGATGCTTAGCTCACCGCAGATCAGTGGTCAGCAGGTCAGTGGTCACAAAGTGAGTGGTCACAAGGTGAGCACAGCAGGTCAGTAATTAATCCTTAGTTTAGGGAGAGATACTTATCCTAAAGGAAATGACGATACGGGGGCAGTTACGTCCTTATCTTTGGGGGCATCATTCTTGTCTTTGTAAATGTTTAAAGCAGATGTACAGTGTATGTTGAACAGACCATGTCAGGCCCTTTTGGAAAAACAAGGTCAGGCTGAATTAGTATTAAATCAAATGGCTTCCTCATATACTCCAATATATCCTATTGCTTTTCATTTATTTATCAATTAGACTGGCCAAAAGTCCTGGTTTGCCCAGATCAGTCCTGGCTCATGCCCATTTCCCTGGTGTGATTAACCAGTTTTACTCCCACAATGTCCCTGTTTTGATAAAGATTACGTGGTCACCTTTGCTTTCTGAGGGTAACTGGAACACATGGGGAGAATTACCTCACTCATGTCTGGAAGACAAAGGGGTGACTCTTCCCAAAGGGCTGTACTTGAGAACAGACCGTATGGTGAGGAGACCTTTGCCTCACGTGTGGGGAAATCACAGGCAGGTCCAAGGTCATGGCAGCTTGAAAATGTGAGAATGCCTGGAAGGCTTTGCAAATCAGAGGTGTCTCTCTCCACTTCTAACTCAGGAGTCTGTCAACTTTTTTACAATTCACTGAAATCATAAATATCTCATTTCAACCTGGCACAGCACCATCATGGTTTGTGATATTTAAGATTTGATAACATGGTGTTACATTTATGTTAGGCTTTATAATTTGTATTTCCTCTTCCCAGAGGTAGATTTTATTTCTATATACAATATCAGATTTGAGAGAATTTTAGTACTGATTTCATTCGTAGTTGGAAGTACTCTCTGATTTTTGGTGTCATAGGTTGACGTGTAAATTGATGTGAGACTTTTCATGTTCGGTTTTGAACTCCAGACAAGAAATATCCAGTTCCTGCAGTTCTGAAGGGCCTCGAGGTAAGCAAACCTGGGAGAACGGTCTACCCCTGAGTAGCAGAAACAAGTCACCTTTGGACATGATGTTTTCTGGTATCTTACACCAAAAATATGGATACAGATTTGTGGTAAGGCTTCCCCCTCTCAGATGAATGAAATTACTGTGTACTTCTCTCAGAAACAAGAGCGGATATCAGAAATCACGTGAAAACTTCCTAGTATTATTAGTCATTAGGGAGATATAAATTAAGCAATGATATACTGTGATACAGCTACCAAAATGTCTAACATTTTTTTGAGAGGCCATACCAACTATTGGCATGAATGTGCAGCAACCGCAGCTCTCGTATGTTTCCAGTGGGAATGCAGAATGACTCAGCTGCTTTGCAGAACAGTTTGGTAATGTCGTATAAAGTTAAACATACACTTCCCATATGACCCAGCAGTTACACTTCTAGTTATTTATTCAAGGTAAATGAAAGCATATGAATGCCTGAGTACACCGTTTGTAAGAGCTTTGTTCATAATAGCCCAAATCTGAAAACAACCCAAGTGTCTCTCAGCTAATGAGTGGACAAACTGTGGCATATCACTCTAATGAAATATCATGCAGTGACACAAAAGGGGCAAATTGCTAGGATACGATAGCATGAGTTAGTCTCAGAAGCATTAGTCTAAGTGAAAGAAGCCAGATACAGTAGTATACATAGGGTATGTGCCATTCTGCAAAACTATAGGGAGAAACATCAGATGTGTTATTTCCAGGAGATGGGTATGTGTGTTAGGGGTAACGACTCCTGATTGGCAATGAAAAAATGTTATATGTCATTTTGGTGGTGGTTACACGAATGCATGTTTGTAAGAACTCATTCAGCTGTACTGATGAAACGGGTGAATTTTCCTGGATGTAGAGTATCCTTCCAGAAATCTGACTTAAAATTTTTAAAAATAAAATACTATAGCTTAATATTTCAAGATGAACTAGAAACATTAAGGAAATGATAAAAGAGATGAAAGAAAAACAAAACATTATTAGAAAACAAAGACATGAGTTGAGAGAACTCAAAGAATTTGAAGTAAAGAAATTATTTTGGAGTTGAAGACTAAAATAGAAGCAAGAAAAAAGAAAATAAATTCCATAAAATAATTTTGTAAGGGCCAGCGCAGTGGTGCAGCGGTTAAGTTCACATGTTCTGCTTCTCTGTGGCCTGGGGTTCGCGGGTTCGGATCCTGGGTGCAGACATGGCACCACTTGGCACACCATGCTGTGGTAGGCGTCCCACATATAAAGTAGAGGGAGAGAGGGAGATGGGCACGGATGTTAGCTCAGGGCCAGGCTTCCTCAGCAAAAAGAGGAGGACAGGAAGTAGTTAGCTCAGGGCTAATCTTCCTCAAGAAAAAAAAAAGAAAAAAAAGTAATTCTTTAAGAAAATAGAAGGCCAAAAGGAATAAAAGTTTTAAAATCAAAGAGATAAGAAAAAGTATAAAAATTTAAGGCAAAATAATAAATATAGAAAACAGGACAAGAAAAATAATATACAGAAAATGGAATCCTTGAAACAAATAATTCAAGAAATCATGAATTGAAAGCAAAAGTATAATTAAAGAAATCTTTCTGAAATAAAAAAATATATATTTGGTTGTGCTTTTCGGCTCACCAAGAGACAAACCCATTGAGTTTGGCTAAAATACCAGACAATGTTAAAGATTTCTGGGGAGTAATGATCAGGAATCTCTGTCAGTGCACATATGGTAGAGTTCCTCCCCTGTTCCCTTAGGAGTGGAAGGCCTTGTTGACCACAAATGAGCACATGCAGACTTTCTAGTGATTTGCATTTTGAAAGAGTCCCTTTAGGATAAATCTGGAAAATTATGTTAACCATAGTAATATGTTTACTTGACTTTGTGCAAAGTAGAGGGCAACAGAATCCTTGCTCCTTATGGTGTATACGTCTGAGTAGAAAGATAGCATGTATTGTGACAAGCTTAAAGGAAATGGTATTGTTTCAGAGGGAAGTTTTGAGCATTGTTGAATAAATTGATCAAGTTGAAATTTCAGTGACCACCTATGCGTAGATTGCTTATGTTTCCTTCTGCTTGGTATTTGTTTAGTGCCCTGACTAGTCAAAGTTTTCCTCTTGTCCATTTTCAATTTTAAGTTGCTGGATTTCAGGGACTTTGTGATTTGGATAGTAAAGAGTATCTGAAAGCCTCATTAAAAATAGGCTTTTCATAAAAAGGAAATAAGTTAGAAACAGTATTTTTGAGCTCCTTTCCTGTTCTAAGTTTTCTGTGTATGTCCCTGTTTCCCACTATCCTCTAAATAGATTTGAAAGTTTATAGAGGAGGAAGCTGAGATGCAGAAGAGGTTGCAAAGCTAGAAAGTGAACCCATGTCCTTTCTGCCAAAACAAACCAATTCCTGTAGGGTTTTGGTTTTTAGGATCGTGATGATGGGAGACTAAAAGGAGAAGTCAATGATGGAGAGTTGTTGCCAGTTAAGAGCGAGGACAATACCTGGAGACAAACCAGGGGGACTAGTGTGCTGGTAAACGTTTCACTGACTCTCCTGAGTAGTGTTTGCTGGTTCTATGCTGTACACACTAGATCCCTGGCTGATTTCAAACGGTCAATGTGATGTAACTGAATCCAAAGTTGGGAACAGATGTGCAGTAGCACACCATTGCATATTTTTTCTACCATACGTTTACAAGAGACATAAATAAACCCATGAGCATAGATAATAATGTCATAAAATTAATCAGGAAGTGATCAGTTTTAAGTATTTATTACCTTTGTTTTTAATATAATTTAGTTGTAAGTTTATATAATTTCACTTTTTGCGATGGCTGTGTTTAACAACTGGCTTGCAAAATAGCTGAACATTTACAGTCGTTTCTTGCCTGCCAGCCTGAGCTGGCTCTGTACCTGCTGCCCTGCCTCCCATGAGAGATGGCAGTGCATCAGTCACATTCATTGAAGCTCCACTGTCTGCTGAGTCCCTTTTTTCCTAAGTACTTTTAGTGCCTCACCTTCTCCCTGTGCATCGCTCTCACTGACACTGCTACACCTGGATTTAAAGGGCGTGGAAGAAGTGAGTAAGCAAGTGACGTTCTCACAGAGAAACTGGTAGGTTGTCTCCCCTGATTATCAAATGTGTCCTTAAACTTCAGAGCGACTGATGTTTATTTTTAATTTTTTCAAAAAAATTTTATCTTTTAGAGCAGTTTTAAGTTCACAGCAAAATCAGGAGGAAGATAAGAGATATCCCGTGTATCCCACACATGCACAGCCTTCCCATTAACAGCACCCCCCACCTGAGCGGTACATTTGTTGCAATTGATGAACTGACATGGATATATCATAATGGCCCAAAGTCTATAGGTTACATCAGGGTTCACCCTTGGTGTTGTATATTGTATGGGTTTGGAGAAACATATAGGGACATATATCCATCATTATAATATCATACAGAGTATTTTCACTGCCCTAAAAATCCTCTGAGCTGCACCTATTCATTCTGCCTATCCCCATCCCAATCCCTGGCAATCACTGATATTTTCATTGTCTCCATCTTTTTCAAGAATGTCATATAGTTGGAATCATACAAGATGTAGCCTTTTCACATTGGCTTCTTTCACTTAGTAACAGGCATTTAAGTTTCCTCCATGTCTTTTCACAGCTTGACAGCTTGTTTCCTTTTAGTGCTGAGTAACATTCCATTGTCTGGATATGCCACAGTTTATTTAGCCATTCACCAACTGAAGGACATCTTGTTTGCTTCTAAGTTTTGGCAGTTATGAATAAAGATGCTATAAACATCGATGTGGAGCTTTTGTGTGGACATAAGTTTTTAACTCCTTTGGGTAAATACCAAGGAATGCAATTGCTGGATCGCATGGGAAGAAGAAGTTTAGTTTTGCGTCTGTTTATTTCTGGTAGTGAGGTGTCAAAGTCTCTAACTACGATAGTAGATTCATCTATTTCTCTTTGCAGTTCTGTAAGTTTTTTTGCTTTTAATTTTTTTATTGAAGCGTAGTTGACATTCAATATTGTATTAGTTTCAGGTGTACAACGTAGTGATTTGACATTTATATGTATTATAAAATGATCACCAAGACTAGTCTAGTAACCATCTGTCACCATACAAAGTTATACGGTATGCTTGAGTTTATTCCCTATGCTGTACATTACATACATCCCATGACTTACTTATTTTATAGCTAGAGGTTTGTACCTCTTAATCCCTCTCACCTGTTTTGCCTGCTGCCCCACCCCCTTGCCTCTGACAATCACCAGTTTGTTCTTTGTATCTATGAGTTTGTTTCTGTTTTGATTTGTTTGTTCATTCGTTTTGTTTTTTAGATTCTCCATAGGAGTGAAATCATGTGGTATTCGTCTTTCTCTGTCTGACTTATTTCACTCAACGTAATGTCCTCTACATCTGTCCACGTTGTTGTAAATGGCAAGATTTCATTCTTTTTTTGGCTGAGTAATATTGTGTTGTATACATGTACCACATCTTCTTCATCCATTCATTTATTGCTGGACACTTAGGTTGCTTCTGTATCTTGGCTATTGTCAATAATACTGCAGTGAACATAGGGGTGCATGTATCTTTTTGAATTAGTGTTTTCATTTTCTTTGGATAAACACTCAAGTAGAACTGCTGGATCATATGGTAGTTCTATTTTTAATTTTTTGAGGAATCTCCATGCTGTTTTCCATAGTGGCTGCACCAATTTACATTCCCACCAACAGTGTACAAGGGTTCCCTTTTCTCCACATCCTCACCAACACTTCTTATTTGTTGTCTTTTTGACAATAGCCATTCTGACAGGTGTGAGGTGATATCTCGTGGGTTTGATTTGCATTTTCTTGATGATTAATGATGTTGAGCATTTCTTAAGGTATTTGTTGACCATCTGTGTGTCTTCTTTGGAAAATTATCTATTCAGGTCCTCTGCCTATTTTTGTTTAATTGTTTGTATTTTTTTGATATTGAGTTGTTCGAGTCCTTTGTATATTTTGGATATTAACCCCTTATCAGATATATCATTTACAAGTATTTTCTCCCATTCAGAAAGTTGCCTTTTCTTTTTGTTTATCATTTTCATCACTGTGCAAAGCTTTTCAGTTTGTTGTAATCCCATTTGTTAATTTTTGCTTTTGTTGTCTTTGCCTGAGGAGACAGACCCAAAAAAATATTGCTAAAACCAATGTCACAGAGCTTACTGTCTGTTTTCTTCTAGGAGTTTTATGGTTTCAGGTCTTGCATTTAAGTCTTTAATCCGTTTTGAGTTTATTTTTGTAAGTGGTGTAAGCGAGTGCTCCAGTTTCATTCTTTTGCGTGTAGCTGTCCAGTTTTCCCAGCATTATTTATTGAAGAGGCTGTCTTTTCTCCATTGCATGCTCTTGCCTCCTTTGTCATAGATTAATTGACCCTGTAAGCATGGGTTTATTTCTGGGCTCTCTATTCTGTTCCACTGATCTGTGTGTCTGTTTTTGTGCCAGTGCCATACAGTTTTGATTACTATAGCTTTGTAGTGTAGTTTGAAACCAGGGAGTGTGATAGCTCCAGCTTTGTTCTTCTTTCTCAAGATTGCTTTGACTATTTGGGATCTTTTGTAGTTCCATAAAAAGTTTAGGATTATTTTTTTCTAGTTCTGTGAAAAACACCATTGGTATTTTGATAGGGATTGTATTAAATCTGTCAATTGTTTAACAGTATTAATTCTTCCAATCCATGAGCATGGAATATCTTTCCATTTATTTGTGTCATTTTCAGTTTGTTTTATCCATGTCTTATAATTTTCAGAGTACAGGTATTTCACCTTCTTGGTTAAATTTATTCCTAGATATATAATTTTTTTGATGTAATTGTAAATGGGATTGTTTTCTTAATTTGTCTTTCTGATTGTTCATTATTAGTGTATAGAAATGCAACAGATTATTGGAAATAAACCTACCAAGAAAATAAAGCATGATTATAAAATCCATTATTTTAGATACTAGCATACAATTAAAAAATAATTAAGCCATGTATAAAAGAAGCTGACAGTATAGTGATGGGTTTTGAATGAAGTTACTTTTTTTTTTTTCTGTAAAGATTGTCTCCTGAGCTAACAACTGTTGCCAATCTTCTTTTTTTCTTTTTCTCCCCAAATCCCCCCAGTGCATAGTTGTATATTTTAGTTGTGGGTCCTTCTAGTTGTGGCATGTGGGACACCACCTCAGCATGGCCCGATAAGTGGTGCCATGTCTGCGCCCAGGATCTGAACCAGCAAAACCCTGGGCCACTAAGACAGAGTGCGAGAACTTAACCACTCTGCCACAGGGCCGGCCCCAAGTGAAGCTACTCTTATTCTGAAACTCTAAGCATTTGAGATTCCTCCAAAGACAATGGTAATGCGCTACTTTGTGCAGTAATGTCTATATAGTTTTATTTGGAATTAATATTCATAAAATATATTTCTTTCCTTTGCTTATTTTCTCCTTTCCTTATTTATTTATTTTTTATATGCATTTTCTATGTTCATTTTTTGTTTTCTCTTTGATAGGCTTTTTTTTTTTTTTCAAAACATGACTCTTATAATTGAGTGTTGAGATAACAGACCGTATAATGGAATTGGGAAAAATGAAGTCTTTTTGGGAAAAGAAAGGTTTTGCATTTAGCTTCCCTGAAAGGGAGGTTAGAGCCAGGTATTAGATGGTTAAAAATGTTAAAGGCAATTTCCTGGAACTCTTAAGGGGACGCTGGGGTTAGGACTATTCCCACCTGCTCGAGACCTTTTCCTTGGCAGCACTCCTTCCCCAGGAGGGTCCCCAGGGCTGTGGCTGCTGCTGTGCAAGCTGGACCAGTGTCATTAATCTGCAACCAGCTAAAGTGTCGCTGCTGCCTCTTCATGCTGCCCCTCCTGCTCCATCCTGGTTGCAATTAGTAGAAGAAAACTTTGATGTTCTCCCTGTGCTGCCTAAAAAGATTTAAAGCCACTTTTAATCAATGCAATGGCCTTTGGAGGTTCATCTTCATACTGTTATTTCTCTCTAAGTTCTGTGAAATTTGCTTTTGAGGAAATAGGAGTTCAGTTGTCCATAAGCAACTGGAGTTCTTCTCTTTCAAGACTCTGACACCAGGTCTGGTCTTGGACAAAGCCTTACCTGAATCACTAGAAGAGTCTAACTGTGGTGCCAGTTATAAAGAGCTTCCTCTCCAAATGACTGTTAGTTGTGAGATGTTCCAGAACTACCACAGATTTCACTGGCAGTTCTCTTTGTCTGATGCACTGGAGTCTGTCACACGACTCCAGGTAGGTGCCCTGCCAGCTATTGTCTGACTTGCCCTTTGGTGGGAACTGAGTAGTAACTTCCATCGCCGTTCCTCAGGCTGTCAATGTCTCAGCTTAGTGCAGGCAATTTGAAGCCCCTTTGTGTAGCCCTCCCATGTGAACAAGGGCCACTCAAAGTTTCCCAAATATCTCTGAAGGGTTTGGTATTCGCCCTTAGATAACCCATGACATATGGTCTGTTCTGGAGAATGTCCCATGTGTACTGGAGAAGAAGATGTCTTCTATTGTGGTTGGGTAGAATGTTCTGTATATGTTTGTTAGGTCTGGTTGGTTTATTGTGCTGTTACAGTTCTCCATTTTCTTACTTGAACTGTCTATTTCTCTCTTCAATTCTGTCCATTTCTGCTTCATTTGTTATGAGAGTCTGTTAGTAGATGCATAAACATTTTTAATTTTTATCTTCTTTTGCTATAAGGAAACTGTTACTAATATATAATCTCCTTTTTTATTCTTGTAGCTTTTTGGATTTAAAGTCTATTTTGTCTGATATTAGTATAGCCATACCAGCTGTCTTTTGGTTATGATTTGCAGAGAATATCTTTTTTATGTCCTTTCACTTTCAACCAAACCTTGTGTCTTTGGATCTATAGTGAGTTTCTTGGAGACAGCATATGGTTGGATCAATTTTTTTCTTTATGGAATTTTTATTTTATTTTATTTTTCCTTTTTCTCCCCAAAGCCCCCCAGTACATAGTTGTGTATTTTTAGTTGTGGGTCCTTCTAGTTGTGGCATATGGGACACTGCCTCAGCATGGCTTGACAAGCGGTGCCATGTCTGCGCCCAGGATCCAAACTGGCGAAACCCTGGGTTGCCAAAGTGGAGCACGTGAACTTAACCACTTGGCCATGGGGCTGGCCCCAGTTGGATCAAGTTTTAAAATCAATTCTGCCAATCTCTGTCGTTTGATTGGAGGGTTTAGTCCATTTATAATTAAAGTAATTACTAGTAAGAATTAGTTCTGCATTTTACTATTTGTTTTCTATATGCCTTACAGTTTGTCTTTCATTTCCTCCATTACTGCTTTCTTTTGTTTCATTGATGTGTTTCAAAGTGAAACATCATAATTCCCTTCCTAATTCCTTTTGTGTATATTCTATAGATACTTTCTTTGTGGTTACCATGGAAATTATATTTTAGTATTCTAAAGTTATAAAAATCTGTTTTGAATTAATACAAACTTTTATAACCATTATTTCTTCAAATAGTCTTTCTGCCCCCTTTTTTCCTATTTTCTTCTTGAATTCCCATAATGTGTATGTTGGTCCTCTTGACAGTGTCCCAAAGCTCCTTTAGATTCTATTCACTTTTTATTTTTTCTGTTCCTCAGTCTTGATCATTTCAATTGTCTTATTTTCAAGTTCACGATTCTTTCAATCTGATTTTGGACCCCTCTAGTGAATATTCCAATTCAGTTATTGTACTTTTCAGCTCCAGAATTTATTTTCAATTCCTTTTTATAATTTCTACCTTTTTAGTGATATTCTCATTTTGTTCATAAATCATTTTCCTGTCTTCATACATGTTTTCCTTTAGCTCTTTAGGCAGCTTTAAGATAATTGTTTTAAAGTCTTTGCCTAGGAAGTCAATATCTGAGTGTCCTTGAGGATAGTTTCTGTTGATTTATTTTGTTCCTTTGAGTGGGTATGCCTTCCTGTTTCTTTGTATATCTTAAGTTTTTGTTGTTGAAAAATAGACATTGCAATCTTATAATGTAGTAACTCTGAAAATCAGATTCTCCCCTTCCCCTGGGTTTGCTGAGCTTTATCTGTTTTTGCTTTTAAATTTTTCAGAAGAGTCTCTGTGCCAAGGATCAGCCTGAGGAGAAACTTAAGGTCTTCTCAGGTGTTTTCTAAGCCTACGTCTTTCTCTGAGTGGAGACCTTCTAAATTCCCTTGTATGTATGGTTGCTTTTGATTAAATGTTTGGCTCCTGAAATTGGAAAAAGGGAAAAAAGAATGGCTTCTTTAAATCCCCTGGAGACTGCCTCACCTATTGGGAGTTGAAAGAATGACAACTAGTCTCTGTGTCATTGGAACACAGAACCCCAGTATTTGAAGGAAAGTATTCTTAATGTCCACCCCAGCTCCAGCAAGCTGCACTGGGAGTGCTGGCATAGCTGCTTCCCCCAGGGCTGAGGAGTGGGGAATGGGTAGCCACTATCGCACAAAAGGCTAAAATTGGCCAAAATTAACCACAACCAACTAGCCAAACTTGCTCCTGGAAGCATCAAGTATTCAAGTAGACATGAGTTCCCAAATAGGTACTCCAGAAAGGCTGCCAGTACAGTTGCTTTCTTGGTAGAGAGATGGATTCCTGGTGCTTCCCATTCTGCCATCTTCCCTGACATCACGTGTTCCTTCATTTTTAAAGGATAGTTTTGCTGGGTGTAGAGTTCTCATTGAAAGGTTTTTCTTTCAGTATTTTGAGTATTTCGTCTACTGTTTTCTAGTTTCCATGGTTTCTGATAAGAAATTAGCTGTTAATCTGATTGAGGATGCTTTGTTCTTGCTGCTTTCAAAATTCTCTCTTTGTCTTTGGGTTTCACAGTCTGATTTTGATGTGTCTAAGTGTCTGAGTTTGTTCTACTGGGAACTCACTGAACTTTTTGGATGAATAAATTAATGTATTAAATCAAATGTGGGACATTCTCAGGCATTATTTTTCAAATATTCTTTCTGTTCATTTATCTGTCTTTACTCCTTCTAGGATTCACATTATCCATATATTGCTATAGTGGATGATGTCCCAAAGGTCTCTGAGGCTCTATTCATTTTCCTGTTCATTTTTTCTGTCTGTTTCTCAGTTTGGAGTATCTCACCTGGCTTATCTTCATGTTTACTGATTCTTTTTTCTGCTAGTTCAAATCTGCTCTTGAGCCCCGTAGTGTTTTTCATTTCAGTTGATGTACTTTTCAATGATAGAATTTAAATTTTTTTTTTTTTTTTGAGGAAGAGTAGCCCTGAGCTAGCTGCTGCCAATCCTCCACTTTTCACTGAGGAAGACTGGCCCTGAGCTCACATCTGTGCTCATCTTCCTCCACTTTATAGGTGGGACGCCTACCACGACAAGGCTCTTGCCAAGCAGTGCCACGTCTGCACCCAGGATCCGACCCGGCGAACCCTGGGCCACCGAAGCGGAACGTGCGCACTTAACCGCTGCGCCACCAGGCTGGCCCCAGAATTTCTAATTTTTAAAAACAATTTATTTCTCTCTATGTATTCTCCATTTAGTGAGACCCTGTCTTCATACTTTCCTTAAGTTCTTTAGGCATGGTTTACTTTAGTCCTTTGAGCATATTTAAAATATCCCATGTAATATCTTTGTCTAGGAAGCCAATATATGTGCTTCCCCAGGGAAGGTTTCTATTGACTGATATTTATCCTGTGTATGGACCATACTTTCTTGTTTCTTTATATGCCTCATAAATTTTTGTTCAAAACTAGACATTTTAAGTAATAGAATATGCCAATTCTGGAAATAAGATTCTTCCCTCTTTCCAGTGATTGTTGTTGATCTCAGATGTGGTTGCTGTTTTTTTGTTTAATAACAAATGGGGAAAATGGCAATTAAAGGATTAAAGTATAAATAAATTGTGATCTATGAATACAAGGACATATTACTAGATGTTAAAGGTCACAGATAGTAGACAACTGTGGCTTGAAGTCTGAGGTCAGGAGATGTTAACTGCAAAGAGGCTCAAGGAAATTCTGAGGTGACGGAATTGTGGTATATATTTTTTATGGTACAGAGTTATACAGGCATATATATTTGTGAAAACTGTTAAAATTTATACCTAAATGAGTAAAATTTGACGTAAATATTTGATTTAATTATAAAATAAAGGCAGATAATTTTGAAAACTGATGAAACCCATAAAGCAGGGTAAATAAAGATGGTCTGCTATACATTTAATATAACTACAGAAAACTAAAGTCAGAAATAATAAAACACACAGACAAAAAAGTTAACCTCCCAGGAAGCAGTAATTAGATGAGCTCACAAAAGAAAAAAATAGCCACAAAGTAGTGGAATAATGTCAGTGCTGAAAAAAATAGCTGTCCACACAGAATTCTACACTCTTTACAGCATATTCTTCAAGAATAAAGATGAAATAAAGATAATTTCACGGGAATAAAAATAAAGAGAATTTGTCACTAGCACACTCACAATAGGGACATATTAAAGGATGCTCTTCAGGTCCAGATGAAAGCACAAGGATACAAAAGAGAAAAAAGTATGAATATATTTATATTATATGTAAGCAATGTTACAAATTACCATATTTATCTTGTATGTAAGCAATACTTATGTTTTATTTGTTTGCCTAGTAGGCATCATGCATGAATGTCAGTGTTGTTTGGGGTTTTTCTGAGTCCGTTCTGGCTGCTATAACAAAATACCATAGATTAAGTAGCTTAAACAGCAAACATTTATTTCTCACAATTCTGGAGACAGGGAGGTCCACCCAAGGTGTCTGCAGGTTTGCTCCCTGGGGAGAGCCCGCTTCCTGGTTCCTAGACAACTGTCTCCTTGCTGTGTCTTCACATGGCGGGAGGTGCAAGGGAGCTCTCCGAGGTCTTTTTATAAGGGCGCTATCCAATTTATTATGACCTAATGACCTCCTTTGGGTGCCACCTCCTAACCACCTCCTGGTCGTTAGATTTTCAACATGTGAATTTTAGGGGGACACAAACATTCAGTCCATAGCAAGGTTTAAAGGAATATTCGTGTGCCCGTATCATTAAGAGGTCAAGATTCATGCCTGCTATGTAGATTCAGTTTGGTTACTGGGACTACGCTAAAAGTCTACGCTTCTTCAGGAGAAGGTAAAGAAATGGAAATTGATTAACCTCACTTGTTAGGGATCACAAAAAGCAACACAGAAGGGATTGAGCTGAAAATCAAAAGCAGAAAAAGTATTTGACAAGGGGGTAGGATCAGAGAGAAATTGAGGGGGCTCATTCTAGGAAGAGAGTTGTAACAAAAGCTCCAGAGGGCTTATATGGCTTGTTTTGATAGGGTAACTTCCTTCCAGCACTTGAAGTTGGCCTGGGTTATAAGATAAAAGGCGCGGCACTGTGAAGATGATTGGAAATGTACAATGCTCTCATGAGGAATTTGGATTTCATCTGGGAGGAACTAGGGAAAATATTTCTTACTATAAAGGTGACATGGATAGAACTGAGGTGTGGGAAGGGACCTCCACAACTCCACAGATATTAGTCGACTGATAATGACGCTGTGTGATGGAAACCTGTGGGGAATGAAGTAAGCACACTCTGTCCTGAATGGTGCGCGTGGTGCTTTATAACCTCACAAACCAAAAGCCCCAAATAGACAAACTATCATGCACGTAAAAGCCTTATCCTTACTTCATTTAGCGAGTCAAAAAAGATAAACATTAAGGGTGACCGTAGAACGATGCTGCTGACAGCTCTGTGAAGCAGGAAAAGACCCACAGCCGTGGAATCTGGGAGAAGATGGGGTGAATTTCATCCCTTCTTTGTGTCGTGCATCTGATCTGTTCTCCTTCTGTACTAAACAATGGTGACCCAAGGGACGTGTAAGATTGTGAATGTAAGAGACCTTCAGCACCCAGGGCTGAACCTCAGGAACTTCAAAGTAGACAAATTCTTCGGGCATCTTTTGTCTGCACCCCTTTCTCTAGGTCCCCAGGTGCTTTTGACCTGTGACTGCGGTTGGGGATCTAAAGTCCCCCTGGAATCCCACTACGCAGTCCTGGACCTTCTTGAAGGGTCTTATGCTTTATGCTTTCAAGTTACCTCTTTTCTGTGACCTCAGCAATAAGAATAAAAATAATATTCACAATAATAATGACAATGACAGTCGGTAATATTTCTTTTTTTTTCCTAAAGATTGGCACCTGAACTAACATCTGCTGCCAATCTTCTTTTCTTTTTCTTCTTCTTTCCAAAGCCCCTCGTACATAGTTGTATATTCTAATTGTAGGTCCTTCTGGTTGTGCAATGTGGGATGCCACCTCAGCATGGCCTGATGAATGGTGCTAGGTCTGTGCCCAGGATCTGAACAGGTGAAACCCCGGGCTACCAAGCGGAGCGTGCAAACTTAACCTCTTGGCCCTGGGACCGGCCCCAACAGGTAATATTTCTTGACTGCTTACTATGTGTTAGGCAAACTGCTCTGGTCTGATTAAGTAATTCAGTCTTCACATCACACGCCTCTGCTCATCTTTCCAAACATGAGAAGAACAGTGTCAGCCACATGATATGTGGCTTTTGATAGATTCCATATACCTTCTCTAAACTTCTTGGTATATATTACTTGGTATATATATATACCTTCTCTAAACTACTTGGTATATATATATTAGCAGTGTATCTGCTAAATACTTGTGGTTAGCACCTCCTTCTTCTCATGGCTATGGCAAATATTTAGCTTCCTGACATCATTCCTCTTTCTTCTCCAGCCCCAAATTCCGTTCATTTGCATGTGTGTGGGTATGTGGTGGTGTGAAGGCAGAGAACTTGTTTATCTTCACCTTAACTCTGTATTTCTCTTGCTCCTGTCGTCACTGACCATTTCTGATTTTAGTTTCCAGATGCCGTTGCTGTTGACGGATTTGAGATTTCCTCCTTCTTAGTATCCACAAGCGTTAATTAATCACTTAACCAGGACATCCATTAATTTATATAAAATGTACATCTACATGCAGAGCATTGAGCACTTAGAGTTTACAAGGATAAAAAAAGTATGATGTCTTCCTTCCTTGAGAAGGCAAGCATACAAATTAAACTAAATTTGATGAAAGAGTTAGAATTAGGTTAAGACTCTACTTCCCAGTTTGTCCAGGACAGTTCTAGTTTATCTGAGTTATTATTAACAGTGTCTCTTTCACTTTTAACGATGTTCTACTTTGAATGATAAACTCTATTACTAAGTTATGCCTAGGGGATTCAGGGAAGACTGCAACATAGATGAATAAAAATAAACTTTTTTTTTTGGTGAGGAAGATTAGCCCTGAGCTAACATCTGTGCCACTCTTCCTCCATTTCATTTGTGGGTTGCCACCACAGCCTGGCTTGATGAGTGGTGGAGGTCCACGTCTTGGACCCAAACCTGCAAACCTGAGCCGCCAAAATGGAGCACGCTGAACTTAACCACTACGCCATGGGGCCAGCCCCCAAAATAAACATTCTAACAATTAAGTTTATGATAGACTTCGTAGTTAATATTTCTACTTTCAAGAGATCCAATATATACTTATATTGGACAGCTGATTGGATTGAAATCTATCACTAAAAATTACTTCCCGTAAGTACTGGTTCCTGGTTGATGAGCTTGAGAATTGTGGGTTTATTGACCTGTGACTGTTCATTTCTTTACTAGGTCCTGACATATCAGATGGAAAATCTCTAGTTTTTGCATCTCTAAAGAACTTCTAGGTGATCAGCTTCATGCCCAGATCTCTCTCAGGCTCACAGTTTGTGGGAGGCATGAGTCCAGTATTTGTCCTTGATGTTTCCTGACACCCTAGGCTGAGTTTTTGATGTAGATTAATTTGAAGTATTTACCACTTAACCATATGAATGGAGTCACTATGTAATCCTTTAAAAAAACAGTGTTTTCTGAGACACTGATACCAAGCCTTGTGGTGCTTCAGTCTATGAAAAAGTTCCAGTTTGATGATGATAGAACTTAGACAAGACGCTACATCCCCTATCTTTTGGCCCAAAGCTTGGTCCACCACAACAAGCAGGGTTTGTTAACATGGTTAGTAATCCATGCTAATCGCATTAGCCTGGAGTTTGACTAAATATCAGCTAACGTTTTTTTTAAACTTCTTGCAAAACATTGCAACCCACCAATCACAAAATTTTCCTCCATGGCTTCTTCAGCACTGTCATTTAGGCTCTTGTTTATGTCTTAACAATCAGGCTGTTTCAAAATGACAATGGCATCCCAGGTGAGGAAACATTGTGCAAGTTTTTAATCACCTGCTAATAATACAGGCAAGAAGTGACAAATTACACCACCTGTCTCAGAGTCTATATAGTTGCAAAACAAGTTACTACTGAGCTGTAAAATTTGGATTGAAAATTAGCTGTCTGTTGTTCAGAAAACCATACTACCCGAAAGGGTTCCCAGTCTGTGTTTGTTCTGCTCTTTATTTAGTACTCATAGAAAAGTTTTAATCTCGGCCCTCTGAAGAGGCTGGAAGAGGGATATCATGACATTCAAAGCTCTCTGTTTGGGGCTGCTTTGTGTTCTCTTTGCTTTTTATATTTGCGTACCTGTACCAGGCAACATTGAAGAACCCTGGAAAGTAAGGGCCTTGGATGCATTTATTAAAACTATTGATTTTGTGGTAAGTCACATTTTTTCTCCTAGATATTGGGATGCCTTGTTGACTAAAAATCAGTGCCTATGAACTGTCTGTTAATTACTGTTTTAAAATAATCATTGCTTGTTTCTTTGTTAGCATAAATCAGTTACATAAAATTAAGTAAATAAAACTTGCTGCATCTGTGCAAAACTGAGTGAGATAGAATTCTTGTTCCCAAGGACTTTATGTCTAAATGTAAATACTCTGTATATTGTGCTATGCATAAAATAAATGGCATTGTTGAAGGGAAAAGCTTTGAAGTTTATTTGATAACTTGGCTTAGATTTGAGTGGTCAGGGACAACCTAGTCCTGTAATTATCTTATAGTGTACAGGTAAGCATTATTAATGTTTGTACCTGTTTGACATTCATGTAGGGCTCTTACTATTTCAATGGCTTCCATTGTGCATCTTCAGTTTTTAATTGCTGGATTTCAGGGATTGTCCGACTTGGAATATGCAGGATGGATTATGAGTTCAAGCAAAAATAGCTCCTTAGTAAGAGGGAGATATGGTTAGATACTAACATTTTTGAGCTCTTCAAATGTATAGGCTTTCTAGAATATGTACCTCTTCTTATCCCCACAATACTCCAATTATTTTTACCAATTTATGGAGAAAGAAAAAGAGGCTCAGCAGAGCTCATGCAGCTAGAAAGTGACAACTCCAGAATTTGAACTCAGGACTGCCTCATTTCAAAACCATGCTCTCTGCCAAACTGCGTGGCTGCCAGGAAGGTTCTTCCGTGGTAATAACAATAAGAGGCTGAAAAGAGAAGGCAACACCAGCAGCAGATGATCGGAGAAGAGAGAGCAATCCATGGAACAGGAGGGAGGGGCTGTCCTGTGGTGCTTTGTAAGCAGATGACAGTTCTGTGAAACCACAGCCAGCTCCTGTCTGTGTCTGCTGAGTCTTGATGTTTCTCTTTCTGATCACTTCTAGAGGCTCACCTTCACCATAACTTTCTTTCTCAACGCTCTTACTCCTTGAATTTACATAAAATGAAAGAATATGTGGATAAGCAAATGTCAGCTCCGCAGAGAAACTGCTGCTATCTTCCTTGATTATTTCATACATATTTAAAACTCAGTGACTGATATTGATGTTATCACCAAAAATATAACATTAGCATAATATCCAACTCTAAACTTCTACTCTTACTTTCTCAGCTACAAATTGTTCTTACCATTATCCATCTATAGTAAAATTATGCAATTGATGTATTTGATATTGTATATGCATTACCCTTTATATTAAAAAATATAATAATAAACCACACACATAGTTACTTTAAAGATTATTCTACAGTCTTTGGTTCTATGGAAAACAATTTTATTCTTGTCAGTACTGAATTTTGTAACTCAAAGTTGTGATATCTGTAAGAAAAGTTAATTTTTCAACATATGAAAGGGAAGTGAAAATTAAAGTTCTTGATAAAGTGGCCTTCAAAAATGAATGCATTACTATGCAGTCGTGTGTTAAATCAGAAGGTGGGGCTGGGTAGGAGAAAGCGTTCCAACCCTGAAAAATTTCCTTTCCCCTTCATTGTATGTCGTTTACCTATAAACAGGGATACTAATAATAAATGCTTTGCAGGATTGCTCTGAAATTAAAGATCATGCATGCTAGAAGAGGACAAAATAATCTGTAAAGTGGTAGTTTTTCTTATGGTTTTAAAAAGGACAAACAAGGCAATTTGGCAAAAATCTTTTAAAAGCCACTTCACCAAATGAAAAATTAACCTAATTTACCAAAAACTTGCTTTCAGGGGTGCTCTTAAATTGATTATATTCAATTAGCATGAAAATACTTAAGAATTCTTCTTAGCGAAGGAAACTTAAATAAAACAAGATTTATTGAATCCTGACATGTGCCAGGCACTCGTCTACGGGTGGTAAAAGTCCTAACTCACTTAACCTCTACTACAACCCACTGAGGGATTTCTTACTGTTATTACAGTTGTGTAGATAAGGAAACTGAAGTACAGAGAGCAAGTAATTGGCTTAAGGTCGTGCAGCCAGTGAGTGGCAGTACAAGAGGCTGGTCTAGGAAAATGGGTGCAGATTTGGCTTTGACGCTTACTGGCTGCAACTGAGAGCTTTTGATTCTCTCCCTATCCTTAATGTCTAGGGGTTAGAAGTTCCCTAAGACCGTGTAACCTAAAACTTTTTGGAATAATTGTAGTATTGCGGCAAGAAAAGTTGTTTAATATACTATCGACCACGTAATTTTTAGAGTTTTTCTTTTGAGTAAACTGTCCAGTGACATATCACAAAGGTCCTAGAGAAGCTGGTTAGAAATACCAAGGAGAGATTTCTTCAGTGATATCAAATATGGGATTTTGGCGGGGGACGCGTGCAGCAGGGGAACGAAGGACACAAATGTATTTGGAGTTGAAAAACAGGATATTTGAATCGTTAGTAGTGTGGTCACAAATGACTTAAAATTTTGGATTAAATAAAATGAACAATAAAAAAAGGAAAATATGACAGCATGTCTGCAAAAAAGAAAAGATGTTATAAGACATGGAAAATTTTCAAATAAGAATTTACAATTAAGAAATAATTACAATACACATAAAAACTGCCAGTAAATTGGCAGCTTTTGAATGACATCGTTATCTAAAATACAGGATACTTGAGATTTTCAAAGGCAATAAGATTATGCCATAAGATCTATACAGTATTATTTGGAAATAATTTTTGCAAGCATTCTGTTTATTTATTTTGTTTGTTTTTTAGTTTTCTCCTTATATGCATTTGATGTTATTTAAAGATGGAAATGTTTAATTTTGTTTTGCTCTTACAGGCCACATGTTTTGAAAATGCAGGTATTATGAAATATGAAGAGTTTGTATCGATCATATTCAAGCTGGACTATACCGACCCACTTTCAGATGAACACGTCACAGTGATTGAGACAGCATTTGCTGATATTCCAGTACGTTTGTACACGCCAAAGAGAAAGTCCGAAATGCCACGACGAGCTGTAATCTATATTCATGGTGGCGCTTTTTGTTTTGGAAGTTTCAGTAAGTTTACTGTATAAGGAAAACGTATAACTGGCTGTATGTTTTTGCTGTAAGAACTATTTTATATAAATATACATACTTATGTATACAAGCATATATACCTACTCATATGTGTAAGCAAAGCTATAAATATTAGATATCTAATAGAGAGAGAGACATAGACAGATTTGGCGAAAAAATATTATGGAGATTATGACTTCTGTTTTTGTTTTGCTTTTTGGTAATCATTTTCTTCTCCTCAGGTTTTATATTGAATAGAGTTACATCAAGTGAAAGTAGGACGTGGACAAGTCAGTTAGTAAAACTTTTTTCCTTTGGGATCAGAATATGTTGAAGAGCAGAAACACTGAAGTGATGGGGATGTTGGAAACGGTCATTTGGGATCACACGCTGTTGGCGCTAAAAGATCAACTTTGTCATTACTGATAACGATGCTCACTGTGGTAAAGCTCAGAATGCTTGCTAACCTTGCTTCTAAAAGGAAAACACAAATAGAACTAGGCAAGAATAAGCTCTTCCCAGGAAGTCCAGTTTCCTTACCCATCTCTGGCGATGATTCTAAGAGGCATAAATGGCAGATTCAAAACAAAAATGTGGATAAATTTACCTTTATGAAAACTCCATCATAGAATGATGCTGGCATATGAGGGCCACTGTTCTATTTAATTCACATCATAAAATTAAATGAATAGAACTGAAGAAAGCCACACAGGTAATTAATGAATTTTTTTTTTTTTACCTTTTCTCTTTCTCTAAGTCCCATTTGGTTCCAAATAGTTTGAGAACCTTATAAAGATATCTACAATATAACAAGCTACACTTAACCAAATATTAGTAATGAGTAATCAAAGAGAAGATAAATATGGAAAATTAACAAGGCACAAAGACTCAGATTAATGTACAAAGTGCTAAAATGGTTTGGCTGCAATTGTGGCTTTCTAGTTTTCCTCTTCCTAGCTTTCTGACAATTAACATATGGGAAAAAACCATAATCAGTTACAAATTTCACAGTGACTTTGTCAAAAGAAAATGACTTAGGTGACTCTAAAAGAGATTAAATACTTTCTTCAGGTGAAGAGCCTCAGGGAGCATTTGAAGACCACGTGGCTCCTCAGTTGAAGAAGGGTTATGGGTTTTTTGTGGGCTGGGAAAAATTGAATGCGTCCCCCTGCAGCTTCAGCTTAGGCAGCAGTACCCAACTTTGACGAAAACTCATGGTTGGGGGTCACTCCTCTGTTCATGTCCCTTGCTTGGATTGGTTGGTAGAATCCTGAAAACCATCACAAGAGTATTGCTTTCCACAAGCAATCACAATCACAATTACAAGAGTATTGCTTTTGCGAGCCTTATGTCTTCTCAGCTGCTCAACATTCACAGTGTGGGGAAGGTAGCTAGCCATAGAGTAGAAACAAGGGGCTAAATGTAGAAGGCCAGGGGAAACAGGGAGCCTCTCGTGTTTGTTTTATTCTTTTTACAGTCTACAAGGTGAAAATTACAAAATATAAAACTGGATAATTTGCAACACTGAGATGAGAAATCCAGCTCTTGTGCTTTAGAAAAAGACTTTCTATTCTAGATAAACATCTTAAAACTCTTCGTACAGTCAGCTGTTGATTGTTATGATCATTCTTATAAGTATAGGCTGATAGCATGACTCGAAGGCATTCTTCTTTTCAGTTGCTTTCCTGTCTGCAGATTATTAAAAGTAACCAGCCCCAAATAATCCTCATGCCAAAGAGATGTATCTTGGGGTAGTCAATTCCAGGGCCCCACAGGCTTTAAACATGAAAGTCAGAGGGTTTTTATATCTCGTACATTTTGGCCTTTATCTATGCATGGACTTTCCTTGCAAATTATTGACGCAATTTTTAATGAAAACATTATTTTTCTACTTAAAAGACTAGGTCATTTACTTTTTCTGTTTTCAAGGTTGTTACACAGCTGTATTTAATTAGTTTTCAATTTGAAGTTTTGCTACTATGTGAGAAGATGCCTTGGAAAAGTTTGAATTTGGATCACAACTCTAGAATTCTCTGGATTTCCAGAATCTTATAATAAATAAAGTCATAGCAGATGTCACAGATTTGCCAAGGTGTTGTTGCTGGGGCACTGATAAACTGGTGAGAGTACCTGGGGAGAGAGGTGTGTGTGTGTGTTTGTGTGTGTGTGGGTGTACGTGTGTGTTGCAGGGAGAGCTGATGGCTTGTGTGCCAAGCATGCCAGAATGCATATGATGAGGATTATTTTAGGCTGGTTACTTTTAAAAATTGCAGATGGGAAGGAGGCTCTGAAAAGTAGAATTTACTTACCCTTTGTTAAGAGGCTCTTACATTGTAAAGGAAATCTCCATCTGTAAAGGTGTCTCCCTCTCTGTACCAGGAAGAAGAGGGGATGACCTTATCTCTAGAAACCCTTAATCAATGCCAAAGGCAGGGACTTAAATCTGCATTTCTTTACTGTTCTTGTGTGGTAATCTCCCATGATGACTCCCCCTCCACTCCCAACATCCTCCTTTGTCTTTAGCTAAAAATAATATTTAAGGTGGTGGCTTCAGCCATTTACTTAATCTGGTTTGATTCTTATCTAAGACCACTCAATAACCAGACCCCACCTGCACTGATACCATTTTAACAACTTTTTTTTACATATTCTTTCCTTTGTCTTGTAAAGAGATAACTCACATACCTATGCCTTAAATTTAGCCCTACCCTCAACCCATGTTTGCAGCAGCTCTTTACTGCCCATGGGTCTTGTCCCCATGCAATTCCACACTATTCTCTGAATAAAAGAGCATTACTGCCAGACCTTGAGAGTCCAAGAAATCTTTCTTTTGACTCCGTGGCTCACCCACCCCACATCAGATAAGTACATCTAAGTCCACACACTGACTTGTCAGAGGCTCTCTCAAGATCTCTATCTTAAATGCCAAGGTTGTTGGACCATTTCATAATGTGGGATATTTAAAGAAAATGGAGGTTTTGAGGAACCATGTTATTGAGTGTTGCAGTTTGAGAGAGTCAATGCATCTATTAGTACTTTCTTCCTCCCCTGAATTCTAAACCAATCGAAAGATTATACATGGAATTCAAGTAAATGAAAGTCAAAACATGACCATTCTTTCATGAAGGCTTTGGAGAATGCATGTGTAGGTGTTGTTGATAGTCAGTCACCCTTGCACTGGAGAGATTAATCCGTCTGTAGTGGCCAGTGCTGCTGCCTACATCCTCTGCCTCCTGCTTGTGAAACTCATTGCCTGGAGGAGCTGAGGAGAGTGGAATGCCCCAGGCGACAAAGCATTCTTGGGAGGATCATTGTGTGCAGACAGCAGAAGGTAAGAGAAAATTAGAATGGGCTGAGCCTAGTTTTTCCTCCCCAAAATACTGATGAGCCATGTTATCTTCCCACCCTAGGAAAGAGTGGCTGAAGAGACACTCCTGCAGACCATGCCATGCTGATTCCGGTCCCTCGCGTAGAAACGGGTGGGAAAAAAGATTCCTTGTAATAATGACAAATCACATTTGTTTCCAAGTTCATAGTTATAACATTTCTATTGTTTTTTAATTACAGGGAGTATTTTGACATTTATTTCTTCACTTCAGAGCAGATGTCTTTTGACTTCCTGAATAGATGGACAGCAAACAAACTTGATGCTGTTGTTGTGGGACTGGAGTAAGAAAATGATTTTCTTTGACCCCTGTGATTTTGCCCTTCACCAAGTAGAGGTTTGATTTCCAAATCAAGGCAGCTATGCCTCAAATACAAATTTTTTTAGTTAATACATTTTATTTGTCAGCATTGCAATTCCTCAAAGGGGTCAGTATCTCAATATTCTCCTGTGATTGTGGGAATCTCTTAGTGACAGCCCAGAGCGATCGTTTTTGGAAACAGTGTTGCTCTAGACACACAAAACTATAAGGCCTACTTATGCCCCAAGTAACATAGCTAGACAGGAGGAAATAAATAAACCATTACAGATTTTTGGATGTTAGGTTGTATTTGGGCTAAGAGTAATTCTTGTCTAGAGGAATGTAGAAGGTAAAGTTTGAGATCAGCTGAGAATTTTAAGCCACTCTCAGGAAAAGTGATCTGACATTCTGGATTTTGCTACGACATACTAGAATGTCTTAGGATGGTCCAGTAGTTTCTTACACTAGTATAGTTTGGATTTCTGAAGCTGACATCCTCAGGAGGATTTTTTTTCTCCCATCTCTTCCGTAGTAACAAAAGCATAATTAGAGACTTTTAATCCAGTAGTTTTTAGAAGACATTCTGACATAGTTTTTTGTTTGTTTGTTTAGCTAGGAAGCTATGGAAGTTTAGAGAAAAAAACTAAAGTGAAAATTTCATCCATCTAAAGAGGGGTTGCCATCATTGTCGTTATGGTTACTTACAGAACCTAGAAGGACTTCCTGTTTTTAGGGATATTTCTAATTTATAATATTAGACTGTTGTCCTTTTTACCTCCATAGTTTTTGAGGTAATCTAAATCTTATCAGTTTAAATCTTTTTTAATATAGTGATACGTTTGTGCATGGCTTATGTATTCTATCAAATCCTTAGATTTGTGTTGTTTTTTGCCCTAAAAAGTCTAAATCTACTACATTTAAAGCAATAGATACCAACCTCTTTTTGGTACATACCTGTATTTAAATTATACTTTTTAGGATTTTCTCAATACGTACAGTTTATAATAAAATTTTAAGGATCATCTCCCCACCAGTTAATGTAAAGTACAGTTATTTATGACGTTTAGCATTCTGAAGATCAGAAAGGAAGTTAGCCCTGAGAATAGATAAGAGAGGCATTCTCCTGTTTTTACTGGTCTAAATATATAGGGGAAAAATCCACTTGTATCCATTAAAAAAATGATGTGATAATGTGCCTTACACATGAATCTACCAGAAACAAGCAAGCTCCCTAGCATATTTAAATGTTATTTACATTTCAACATTTTTATCTAGAATCAACTCCTCAGCATTGTCTATGATGAGGTATGAGCATTGCCAGCACGTAGAATTTTTATCTAAGTGATCTTGAAAAAAATAGGACACTGCTTAGAATATGCTCTCAGATCTGCAGCCTTCAAAGATCCATGGTGCTTTTCTAATACTGTTTTTCAATGTTTGGATCGCCAGTTACACTGAGAGTATGATGTAAGCTACAAAGCCTCTCCGATCCAGAATGTAGCTGGACTAAAAATTACACTTACGACCTCAGGGAGTTCTCAACATTCTCCTTACTCCTCACACGCAATGCCACCTGTGGATCTGAGACGCGAGGTTGACAACCTGTATACCAGTTTTCGTTTTTTCACAAAATAGGAAGTTAGTAGAAAGCTCAGGTTTGATTTTTGGAAGATTAAACAGCAGAAACTGGTGTTAAATTATGTCTATTTGGTATTTGAAAGCCACATAAATGGTACTTTTAAAAATTGTCTAAATCAATTGTTCTTTTTTTAAAGCTATAGACTAGCTCCTCAACACCAGTTTCCTGCTCAGTTTGAAGATAGCTTTGCTGCAGTCAAGTTTTTTCTTCAGGATGAAGTTCTTACAAAATACAGAGTGGATCCCACCCGAATCTGTATTGCAGGAGACAGTTTTGGGGGCACGTTAGCAGCCGCAGTGACTCAACAGGTACATAATATTTATCTTTGTGCTCTGAAGTAGAGGTTGGAGATCCTTTTTTTCTCTCATACAGATACCCAGTTCTTCCAGAGACACTTGTTGAGAAGACTGCCCTTTCTCATTGGATTACAATGATGCTTGAATCTAAAAATCAACTGACTGTAACATGACTATCTCTTTCTGAATTCTCTCTTCTGTTCCATTGATCTATATGTCTCTCCTTATGCCAATACTGAGCTGACAATAGTTTTGTTCTTTTTTCTAAATCCATGTCTTTTCCTTCAAAATATTAGGCTATCTTTTCAATTTATAAAAAATAAAGGCTAATGAGATTTTGATTGCTATTGTATTGTGTTGAATCTATAGATTTGGGGAGAATTGACATCTTAATGATATTGCAACTTCCAGTTAATGCACGTGGTATATCTCATATTTTATTTAGGTCCTCTTCAATTTCTTCAGTACTATTTCACTGTTTTCAGTGAGGATGTTTTGCAAATCTCTCAAATTTATTCCTGAGTTATTTTGGAAAATTTCATTTAAAATAATATTTTCCAAATGTTTATTGACGGTATATAGAAATACATTTGATTTTTACATTGGTCTTTTACAATCATGTCCTTGAAAGATTCACTTATAAATTCTAGTAGTTAAATTTTTTTTACGTTTCCTGGGATTTTCTTCACAAGCAATCATATCTTCTGCAACTAGGAACAGTTTTAATTCTTCCTTTCCAATCTTTATGCTTTTCTTTTCTTAATTAGCGCACTGACTAGGGCCTTCAGTACAATGTTGAATGTAATTGGCTTCCTCTGTATCTTAGGATAAAATTGTTTAATATTTCAACAATAAACATAATGTTAACTGGAGGCTCTTCATAGTTGGCTTTGTCATATTAAGGAAGTTCCTTCTATTTCTAGCCTGCTGAGAGTTTTTGCGTAAGTGGCTATTGAATCTACTAAATGTTTTTAATGCATTTATCGAGGTGATTGTGTGATTTTCCTCCTTTATTCTTTTAATGTGGTATGTTATATTAATTGACCTTCAGATATTAAATTAGGCTCACATTCCAGGCACTTGGTCATGATGAATTAAAATTTTTATACATTCCTGTTTTCCACTTGCTAAAATTAAAGATTTTGTGTTTTTTGAGGGATTGATTTCCATTTTTTAAAAATTCTTTGTTCAGTTTTGATATAAGCCCTCATTAAATCATTTGGGAGCATTCAAACTCCTCTTTTTAAAAAATATCTTTCCTCTTAAGCATGAAAATAAAATGCTCAGAATTGGAGCACTTAGAGGAAGATTATACATACACACACAGACATATATTTATTTGTTTATATACGCCTATGCACTTGCCACTGTATATACACACACACACAAATACATCTATATAAGTACATATACATATGCTTTATGTGTGTACTAATCTGTAACACACATGCACATGCAAAGCTCTTGTGTGGAGCCAGAGTGGCAGTGGTGGCAAAGCTTCACATGTGGCTCTGTACCCTCAGCCTCCTTCAACCCCACATGCTCCATTTTAATTCCTTTCCTGTTTAGAGTTCTATATACGGTTTCTTAGGGGAAAAAAATAAAATAGAATTTCATCACCAAAAAGAAAGTTTACAAACCGTTAGACTTGTTGATTCCTGAGGCCCTTTCAACCTGAACTAATTTGCTGTGTATTTGAAATAATGTCTCTTATCTGAAGGATCTTGCTGGGGTGGAGTGGGGAGAGTGACGGGGAATGAAAATTGGAGACCGCCTTGCTTTGAGATTTTTACGCTAGTTGCTCTGCCGAGTCATATAGCAATCTGTGATCTTGAATTTTATCTAAAACTGGTTTTGTGGATGTAGAGATTCTGAAAACTGTCCAACAATTTCCCAGTAATGATCATGCACCATCTCGCCACACTATAATCTTGGCTTGCGCACTGTAATGTTTGCTTGGCACTATAAGTGAAGAAAGCTTTCAAAATAATGATTAGATGGTAGCCATAGAAATTTATTAAGAAATTTATTAAGAATTTATTAAGATGTGAAGACTGGCCTTACAGTTTTCTAGCAGGGCAATCCTGAATATTAACACAGCCACCGAAACCCGACGCAATTCTCAATAAAATTTGTAGGGCAGTACAGATTGTTCTCTGGAAGTGAATTAAAATTTGACATTATTCTATTCTTTGAATTAACTCATTAAACAAGAACATAGTATCTATTTAACTTCCTGATCTATCTGTTCGACGAGATTGTTACAGCTGAAAGTACGACATCAGAACTCAGTGTGCTTAGTGTGCTTACATAGCACAGAAAGGTGATTTCCATTATCTTATTTATTTTTATGGTCACATTCTAAGTTACTTGTTCTTCTTGATCTGCCAAACTTTCTACACGAGTTATATTTTCATCAAAAAGTTTTATTCCCTGCGCTAGGTTTGTGCTTGATCTAGGTCACTAGGATCAACTTTTACTTTGTTATTATTATAAATCTTTTTTGTTTTAAAGTCTCATGACCCTATGATTAAGAGTATGTTATAGATTTATGGCTTGAGGAACTCAGTTTGAACAAGAATACACCACTGAGAGATCAATATTGTTGTGGACTCTGAGAAAACTTCAAGAGAATATATTAGATTTGTTTTCCTATACAGATACAAAAACAATCACTCATTGTCTCATATAGAATTCGCAATATAAAAAGATGTTCTCATAGGCTAGGAGGATGAGTAGATATGTAATTTTCTTTTGAGGACTTTGTCCACTTTTAAATTCTAGTCCCATTATTAGAAGGGATGAAAATCATCCGAGATCTTCTGGAAACATCATATAAGGCATCCTAAAATCCTTATGTTGTTTGCCCGTCATGATGATCTGGACAGTCACTACAGGAAAGGAAACTTTTCTGGAAGTCGTTTCGTAATCTTTAATTAAGAGGAACAAATATTTTTAGTTTAACCATAGCATTTAAATCCAATTTCACAGCCATCTCATTCAATTTTATTTTAAAGTTATCTCTGCATTGCTTTTATTTATTGAGGATCAAAAATATCTTCTTCACTTTGGAAAATAATGTGAATTGATTTTAGACTCTGAAGTAATTGTGAAGTCCCACTTTCCTTAATTTTTAAAAACTATGTATTTCAGTATAGTTAATTTATAAAGGAAGCTATGATATCAGCTATCTGTATTTGCTAAAGTTTATAGTTTTGGTCTTTCTAAATACCCTATTCCTGCTAATTTGGATCATTTGTCATAACGTGGTAATGTGGACTCGTGGTCTGATTTACGACAATATTTCTCTGGCATCTCACTACCATATTTCTCTGGCCACAAATGAGCTTGCATGTTTGACACTTCAAAGATATTTAAAAATTTTCTTTAAAAAACACTCTTAATAGTAAATATTAATAAGACACTATAATTCATGATGATACTTTAAAAAAACTTGGCTGACGCTCAGCGCCCTTGGACATGGGATGATTTTCAGTAGTATGGATGCTAGTTTCTGCCGTTTTTGTTGCTTCTATCTGTGTTATCACAACATCTCAGTGTTATACAGACTACCTGAAATCCATTGAAAGCAGAAACATCTGTCCTCTGTTACTTTCAATCTTGCCTCACCACTGCTCTGGAAGCTTCTATCCATCTGTACTAACCAAATCAAGATGAATTGCAGAAGCCACTGTGTAGTCCCGGGATGGTCTCTGTCACCATTTATTAGATCTTGAACTGAGTAACCCTCTCCTAGGACTGAGAGAGCTTCCTCAGCTCCTCTCTTACGGGTCAATCAGCAATATGTTAGTCAAGTGGAACACTTGTCTTAGGAGGTACCCCTCGCCTTTGGTAAAAAGATACCTCAGTAAGATTGCTAGATTAAAGAAAAGATTGGCTAACTTCTTCAGTCTGTAGAACTCAAACACCCTTATCAGTAGTGCGAGTTAAGCCTGTACTGTATAGGGCTTTGGAATTATTACCTTTTAACATTTGAAGGCTGTTCCTGATACACCGTGACAGCAAAGTTGCCTTATCCTGAAGTGACAGGTGGACGTCAATTTGGTAGATAAGAAAGTTGTTTTGTTCCAGCCTGACATCAGAAATTCTGTTTCACTGCCACCAAATTTTGGATTCCAGTTGGTCCATGATTATGTTGAGGATGGTTTTAAGGAGGCGCTATTTTCCTTAAGGAGCCAGGGTTTTTGTTTGTTTGTTTTTTAAGATTGGCACCTGAGCTAATATCTGTTGCCAATCTTATTCTTTTTTTTTTCCTTTCTCCCCAGAGCCCCCCCAGTACATAGTTGTATATTCTAGTCGTAGGTCCTTCTGGTTGTGCTGTGTGGGACGCCGCCTCAGCATGGCTTGATGAGTGGTGCCATGTCCACGCCCAGGATTCAAACCAGTGAAACCCTGGGCCGCTGCGGTGGAGAGCGTGAACTTAATTACTCGTTCACGGAGCCGGCCCCAGTAAGTAGCCAGTTTTTTGCATGGAAGTTTAAAGGTCAGAGACATTCATGTTAGCCAGATAAAGAATAATGTGTTAAGAATTTCTCTCTATCTCTCTGTCTCTGCCTCTTTCCCTGACCTCCCTATCGCCTCCAAAAGACCTCCAACTTGAAATTCGTTTTGACTCAAGTCTATTGTCTATGAAATGAAATGTATTTTCTTAAAGAGGTAATGAACAAATGGGCACCAGACATGCACTGCTTTTAAATCATGTATTATTTCCAAAACCAACAGACAAATCAACCAACCATCAAAGAAATCTCCTCTAAGTTCACATGTGTACTGTCTTCTCTGTTTCTTTGACTACCTAAATCATCCCGCTACCTCTGCTAGATCAGGGCCCTTCCACCTCCCACCTCCTCAGGGATCTTTCGCTGGAAGTTATTTCCTTTCTTTCTGCTTTCTTCAAGATCTCTAACTTTATTTGCTCTTTCACTTCAGCATGTAATCATATCTAGGCTTTCTCATCTTAAAATCAAAACAAAAAAGAAAGACAAAGCTAACAAGCCTTTCTTAACCCATTATCCAATCTTCCATGCTGTCACTAGTCTTTCTTTTTGTACTCAACTTCAATGAAAAGAAAATTATACTCTTTTCCTACATACTCGAATGTGCACCCTCCTCACTTTGTCACTGTGTTCTGCCCTCCCCATTCCTTTCCAATTGCTGTGGCTAAGTTTGTCAATGATTTCTTTTTTTCTAAATCCAAGGGTGTTTTTTGTTGTTGTTCTTTTATATAGCTTCTTATCCTCATTTAAAACGCTTGCTGAATTTTGTCTAAGAAAGCTCTTTCTTCCTGTGAGGTCTACAATAGTGCTCCCTCCTTGTTCTCTTCCAGTGTTATGTGAGACAAGCTCCTTCTCTGTATACTCCTTTAAACCTGGCATTTCCTGGGGCTCATCTCATGCTCATTCTGTCTTTTATCCCACTCTCTGCCCCGTCTCAGGGCTTTAGCTCTGATTTATCTGCTGAAGGCTCTCAGATCTGTGCCTTCCACTAAGACCACTGTCATGGGCTCAAAACCCAGATATCCAAATGGATTTCTCCACTTTGATGTTCCCTAAGCTCCAGAAACATCTCCAGGCAAACCTCTTCTATGCTGCATCTACATTACCTGAAGTAGTTTATACACAGTTACAGTAGAGAGATTATTCTATTGTTTGTTGCTTGTGCATATCCCCAACTAGAATCTAAATGTTTTGGAATCTGGGACAATAATTTTTTTTAATCTTTATATCTCCAAACCCTGACATCGTGCCTGTGCTCCTCCCATCTTCTTCCTCTACCCTTCAGAATATCTCAGGGTTGACCTCTGCCTCTCTTCAACGTGTTTTACCTGATTAGCTACTTTCTCTAAACCTGTCCCATTGCATAACAGAACACAGTCTCACAGATTATCCTTAATTTGTCTTTGTGGAAAAAATTTAGAGGATAAATAAAGACACTACCCTGCACACAGCTGGAATGAGCAGCACCCAATTACTCATCTTTGGAATCAGGTTGGTTTTGCTGTTTTCTTGAGAGGAGAGTAGGTGGATTCATTTTGTCCGCTCCCTGTTTATGTAGTCACTGTTTGTTTCTTCCCCCGGATCTTGGTGCAAATAAAGTAAAGAAGTCCATAAACGTTACATCAGAGGAAAGGAAGGTGAGCAATGAGGTACGAAATGTTGGCAGGGGCATGTCATGGAAGGGCCTTGTGAGATTCTTTTACTTGACTCCAAGAGCATTGTGAAGTCATGGAAAAGTCTTAATCACGTTTGTATTTTTGAAAAATACTATTCTCACAAAATGGAGAATAGATTGGAAGGTGAGAAAGGATGGAAAGGAGAGCATAGGGAAAGAATTGCAATAGTTTGAGCAACGAATAGAGTGTTGTGGATCCGGATGCCCGCCGTAGGAATGAGAAAAGTGGACAAATTAGTGAAATAAAAAGCGATGGAATCAACAGCCTGGGGGACTGTCAGCCTGGGGACTAATGAATAAAGAAGAGTCAGGTAGGTTGATGGGAAGTGGGTTTTAGTGTTCCGTGATATATGCAAGAGGAAATTCCGTGTAAAACACTAACCAGAATGTCTCACTTGTAGCAATTGCTCATTGAATATTAGCAATCATGCTTTCTCGAAAAGTAGGTGGCTTCTGATCCAAAGTAAACTTCTGGGAGCTAGGTTTGTGTTTGAAAGTGGAGGTCAGGCCAGTCAAAAACATCTAATCAAGAGAAATAAGGGAAATGAAAGTAGGAAGAACTAGATAACAGACTAGATTAAACAAGTGATTAAAATGGTGAAAAGAAGCAGTGTATGATGATGATCCTCCATTTTACAGCAAGACTTACATGGGGGAGCCGCCCTGTGGCCAAGTGGTTAAGTTCGTGCGCTCCGCTTCTGTGGCCCAGGATTTTGCTGGTTGGGATCCTGGGCGCAGACATGGCACAGCTCGTCTGGCCGTGCTGAGGTGGCATCCCACATAGCACAACCAGAGGCACTCACGAGTAGAATATACAATTATGTATTGGGGGGCTTGGGGAGAAGAAGGAAAAAGAAAAGATTGGTAACAGATGTTAGCTCAGGTGCCAATCTTTAAAAAAAAAAAAGACTTACATGGAGTTGGGGAGCCTATGGTTTCAGAAGGCTTCTGCGGTCTGAGCCAGGGTTTGTACCGGAGTTATTAAAGTGTTTTTCCAGTTCAGACACCGCCTCTGCATCCTCAAACAAGATGGAGCTGAGCCAATATTTCCTATGGTTTGCCTGCTGGAAGATCAACAAACATTTTCTGAAGCATTCCAAGGATAGGCTGTTGGGTTCCTTTTACATTTGTTTCAATGACAATAAGAAGTATAACTAGAATTTACTGAGTGTTTACTGTATGCCCAGAACTGTGCTATAAACGTGTTACCTCACCCCCACAAAAACCATATGCCAAATTTACTAAGGTCACATCAATTTTAGCAATCAGGAAACTGAAGCTTTACAAGGTGAAGCAACTTGTCCAAGGTCATAGAGTTAATATGTTATAAATCCAGGGTGTTTACCTGGACATGGGTATTGGGTATTGCACCTGGACATGGTGTTACCAGGAATCTAGTCTTTTTGAGTCATACAATCTGTCCTGCTTCAAATTGGGTGGTCTAATAAAGAAGGGCAGTGAATAATTTACGTGGGAGAATTTTACTTTAAATATCATAAATTTGAGATTAATGGTGTTTAAGTATAAAAGGAAAGTTCAAATGCATCATATCCATTGTGTTCTCATTGAAATAATGTTATTTACTGAAAAAGATTAAGAATAAGGATGGGCTTAGTTGAATATCTTTCATAACCGTTTAATGGCTGAGTTACTCCAAGGTCTTTATTATACTTAAAAAGTAATAAAAAATGTAAATGAACAATTTAAGTTTAGTCACATGTTTCTAAACCTCAAGGATATTTCCACAAGCAGGATACGTTCTCTCAACTTTGTTGATTTTGTACTTTCATTCTTGTTGTTTCAAAGTAATAACATCCTGAGATGAATGCCTTATACATATATATTTTTTGCTCTCACGTACATATGAGTTGCCTACAAAATGAGGAATACAAATCCATTCATGTGATATTCATGTCCACTCTATATGATGGTCCATTCAGGGCTTTTTCAGTACTAATGTTGATGGTTCAGTATTAACATTTATTTACACCTTTGCTCTCTGAATAGCTAGTTATCTTTGAGTCTATGTGAATCTAGAAGTAAAGAACTAAGCTATCGATAGTTCAATAATTTAGAGTTATTGTTGGGGCCTACTTGTTATATATACCTGTTACTGCTTCTTGCATCTTATGACTTCTGGTTCCAAAGATAGTGTCTTCTTAAAAGAATTATAAACTGAAAGCAATATTCATTCACTCATTTTTCTATTTTTTCACATACTATTGAGCATTTTGCTATCTTAGACCCACTAAGAGAGATGATAACTTAGATATTGAGTCAGCGTTTATACTATTCAAAATCCAGTAGAAAGATCCATTATGTACATTTTTATAAGAAAAGGGGAAGTGATCATTGGCCTGAAAGAGGTAAAGAGTTTTGGAAGTTTAAAGTAGACAAGAGAAAGGTAAGTTAACTTTGATCAGGTATTTACATGCATAATCACACATATATGGTTATAAGTATATATAAAATGTGTAGAAAGTATCTGAAAAGATTCACACCAGACTGATCACATAGTTATTCGGACTAGGGCAAAACTGCCAGATGTGCAGGATCCGATCAGCAGGTGTTCTTCCAGTATCTGGAGGGGCGGACTTTGAAATGAGTTTTGGAGGAGAGCGGAGAGAGAAGTAAAAGTATTGAATGGTAAAACGACAAATGACATCATAGGGACAGCGAGCTGACAAATAGTGGCACTTTTGTGGGAAAGCAATTTATTTCACATGACATCCCAGAAAGGAAGGTCAAGCTAGGTCAGGGGTGGGTGGATTCTTTTTCGCCCCACCCATGGGTGTGTGGTCGCTGTTTGTTTCTTTTCCTGGGTTTGGGACGTTTTCCGAGGGTGGGATGTTGATAGAGGACTTTTGCTCAGTAAATCATCTGCCTGAGGGCCTTTGGGAGAGACTTGCCATCTAGGGGAGTTTTTGTCAGGAAACTTTGTCCCAGCTCATTCTCATTCAAAACTTGTGAAACCTCTAGCATCTTGGGCGCGCCTTGGGGAGGTGGTAGGTTGTCATTTCCCCTCCGAGGTGCCTCTTGGATTTCAGTTTATTCCCTCCTCGGGGTTCAGCCAGCCACTGTGGTAAGAGTTTGACTTAGAGACACGTCCTCCAGTCCTGGACTTTTCACTTGGAGCTGCACCGGGGTTTTTCATGGTCCAGATGCCGTTTTCTCAGATGTCACCCTCCAGCTGACACACTTACTCCTTGGAGATGATTTCAAGGTTCTGTTCTCCAGTCTGCAGGGTCATCAATGAGACCTCAGGACACCCTTCACCTCTGGAGAGGAAAAAGGGCTCCTGGTCAAATATGCCTCATTTTCTTCTTACGCATCAAACTTAGTGAATCTCAATAAGGGTTTTTCATAGTTTTATCCCTTTGTTTCTCAAACACTTCACTATTTTTTCAGAATGTAAGTTACAGATCTGTTGGCTTTTTTTTGTTTTATATGCTTTTGCACTTTGATAATGTTTCTTCAAATTTATCGTATTATGTTGGGAACTTTTGCTTAATAGCCAAATAACATTATTTTAAACTTAAATTGTAGTTTTAATACTATTTATTTTGAATTTCTTAGATTTTAAAATGAAATATTATTTTAATAGTTGTATTTATTTATTCTGTTAGCTTCGGTTACTTTCAGTCAAGAATTTTTTGCAAACCTGTTATGTACTGTCGATTTCCCCCAGGACTATTATGTTTAGGTTGTTTCCATTGGTGATTTTTGACACAAACATCATTGCATGTATTTATCTCCCTCTCTCTTTCTCTTTCTATTTTGCCTCCTTGCCCGCTGTACCAAACTCATGCTATGCACCAACTCAACTGATGTTAAGGCACCGATTTGCTAAAGCAGATCGAACCGTGCTTTACACCATTACTGTGGTCATGGAGCCAGCTTGCTGCTATTTCTCTCTCCACCTTGGATTGAGGAGCTCACTGTGGCTGCTGCTTCCCGACCCCCAAATTGTTCTTGAGTATAACCCAATAGTGCCTCACCTTCAGCTATATGCCTTTTAAAAAAAATTTTATTGAGGTATAATTGACATATAACATTAGTTTCAGGTGTACAACCTAATGATTTGATATATGCATATATTGTAAAATGATCACCACAATAAGTCCAGTTGGCATCTATCACCACTTATATTTACAATTTTTTTTCTTATGATGAGAACCTTTAAGATTTACTCTCTTAGCAACTTTCAAATATACAATACAGTAATACTAGCTATAGTCAGCATGCTGCACATGACATCCCCAGGACTTATTTGTTTTATCACTGGAAGTTTGTATCTCTCTCTCTTTTTCACACACACAACCAAAATTTTTTAAACTTTACTGTTGAAATGAGCTTCACATTTTTTCATGCCACTGAAAGACATCATCAATATTGTGAAAATAATTATAACATCCAACAACTTATGTAGATTTGTTTACCTCAAGATTGCTTAAATTATTAAAATTAACTCTCCTTGGTGTTTTGGAAGTCTTTGTCTTATCATCATGTTTTTTCAGGTGCAGAATAATCTTGAAATACAACATAAAATCAAGCTACAAGCATTGCTTTACCCTAGTTTACAGCTGATTGATTCTTACTTGCCGGCTCACCGAGACAATGAGTATGGTTTAATTCTGACAAGGAAAACAGGCATAAAACTCATAAGTTTATATCTCACAGCCAGTGAAACATTATCCCTGGCAGTCCTGAGAAACCAACATATGCCTCTGGAATCAGCACATCTCTTCAAGTTTGTTAATTGGAGTATTCTCTTACCCAAGAAGTACAGAAAGGACTACGTTTATACTGAACCAGTTCTTGGACGATGTAATCATTCACTTCCGGCATTCATGGATATCAGGGCATCACCTTTGCTGGCCAATGATTCCCAGTTACGGAATTTGCCATCAACCTATATTCTTACCTGTCAATATGATCTCGTGAGAGATGATGGCTTTATGTACACTTCCAGACTTCAAAATGTTGGAGTTCAAGTCACTCATGACCATCTTGAAGATGGAATTCATGGAGCTTTATTGTTCATGACATCACCACTGCATTTACATCTAGGTCTCAGGATAAAAGATAGGTATATTAGTTGGCTGGATAAGAATTTATAAGTATCTTTTATAGAAAATATATATAGCCATCACTTACTGGGTTGTAATTTTTGATATTTGTAGTTGTAAATGCAAAGAACAGCGTCACTTGTGTTGTGTAAATTGATATTTGAATCACAACGGTCTCCGTGTTTCCTTGAACTGGTTATTAATTTCTCTGACTCACAGAACCTGCATGTGTAAAATGTATATAGTCCTGTTTATTTGGCCTTTACTTAGAGTTTATTATAATTATGCTGGTCTCAGTAGAGACCAAAGCTTATTAAACTTGAGAAATAAAAATAGTTACTGGCAAGTTAGCAAAGATAGTTTCCAGACAGGTACAGAAATTGTAGTAGTGGGTAGAAAGAGGAAAAATAAGGGAAAAAACTGCAAGGTAATTGTATTAGTTTTCTGTGGCTGTTGTAACAAATTACTAAAAATTTGGTAGCTTAAAACAACAGAAATTTATTCTCTCAGAGGTCAGGGGGCCTGAAGTCCACAAGGAGTATCACTGGGCCAAAATCAAGGTGCTGGCAAGAGCCACGCTGCCTCTGGAGGGGGAGGTCGAGCTCCTTGCCTCTTTTATCTGGTGGCTGCCATATTCCTCACTGTAGCCACATCACTTTAATCTCGCAGGCCAGCATTTTCAAGTTTCTCTCTTCTCTATCTTCACAGGACTTCTCCTCTGCCTCCATCTTAGAAAAATATGTGCGTTTGCGTTTGGGATCCACCCAAATAATCCAAGATAATCCCCCCATCTCAAGATCCTTAATTTAAGTACATTTGCACATCCCCCCCTTTCTTCCCATATAAGTAACATTTACAGGGACTAGAATTTAGGTGTCTTTTGGGAGGCCTTATTTTTTTAACATTTTCAGTCAAATTTAATTTTTTAAAAAAGGCAACAGATCAACATTACAATCATTATAATTCAATCTAATCTACATCTGAACAATGTAGCCCATCTGAGTATGGAGTGAGAAAAGTTTTCCCAAAAAACTGTCAAATACATCATCTCAAAATACTCAAATAATAAATCACTTCTGCCAGCATTTTGTTGAGTATAATCATAAACTAAAAACAAAGGTTTATTGCTGTAAAAACAAATCTGTACTTTGTAGGATGAATCTTGAGTATTAAGCGTAATCAGTTGAATCAAGTTAAGAAATTAAAAATGCAGCAAGAAATGTATGTGTGTGTCTGTGTATGTATGTGTGTGTGTGTATGTGTATGTGTGTGTGTGAGTGTGTGTGAGAGAGTGTGTGTGAGAGTGTGTGTGTGTGTGTGTGTGTTGGGGTGGGATCTACAAGCCAGTTGACCCAAGAGCAGCCCAGATATCAAACTTGTTCAGTTGAGACCAGACGTTATGTCAAATCTCCTTTTCTCACAAGGCAATTACAAATGACAATTTCAACTGTCCGCAAACCACATACATTTTTTGAAATGTAGAAAGAAATGAACTATTTAAGAAGAACCACTTTTCTTCAGCTCAATATCAGCACCCAAAGGATAAAAAAAGCATACATGAGTATCACAAATGAAAACAAAATGAATGTCACTGGAATCAGCTATGTTTCCCCAGTGAGGCTTGCAAAACTGATACAGAAATTTGATACCATAACAAATTATATTTTCATAGTTCTGATTTAATTTCCTTTAAAGTCTTTTAAAATATATTTTTTGAGTTATGAAAATGTTTTGTTCATGATACTGAATCTTTTTGATTCAATACTCATTTGAATATTATGGTCAAGCCATTAAGTTTGGAAACATCCAAGCAAAGGTCATCAGTTATTGGCAGTGGGGAAGACCTGATTACATCCCATATCATGACCGATAAAATTTCCAAGCTTTTCGTTATCTTTTCTAGCTGTGTTATCCAGACATTGATGTGTTTCCACATTTCTTATCTCTCCCCAAAAGAAATAGTGACATGGAACTTGAGAATCGGGATGAATATTCTCTGGGTACCAGGAAAAGGGTTTGCGTTGTGGTTTGTGTCTTAGACCAAATCTTGTTGATCTAGCTCTGTAATCTACTTTTGTAACATCTGGGGAAGTTATATACAAGAATTTCCTGATTTCATCTATCCAAACTCTGCAGGTTATCTGTTATTTTTATTGATAATCTTCCCTGTGCCTCCCGGAAACATATAAAGTGTAGATTTCCAAAACACATATCCAAGGTGTAAGCAAGTAACAATTTCCAAAGTATGTCAACAGTGTCCAACACTAAAGGAAATTTCTAGGTTTTCTCCTCCTCAAATATCCATTCCAGCACTGTATTAATTTGCTACGACTGCCATAAGAAAGCACCGCAAATTGAGTGGCTTAAACAACAGGAATTTATTGTCTCACGGTTCTGGAGGCTGTGAAGATGTGAAATCAAGACGGTCCCAGGTCATTCTCCCTTTGAAGGGTCAGGTGATGTGTCTATTCCAGGCTTCTCTCCTAGCCTCTGGTAGTCCTTGGTTTGTGGCAGCTCAACTCCAATTGTCACACAGTGTTCGCCCTATCCAAATTTTCTCCTTTTTATAAGAACACAAATCATATTGGATTAGGGCCCACTCTAATAACCTCTTTTTAACTTGACTGCTTCTATAAAGACCCCATCTCCAAAAGAGGTCAGAGTCTGAGGTACTTGGGGCTAGGACTCCAATTGATCTTTTATGGGGGACACAAGTCAACCCATAGCAAGCATGATATATTCCAATTTCTTAAAAGTAATTGTTACCAGCTACAAACATAGGTTTTTACCCACCACACAAGAGGGGCCAAGTAAAAACTGGAACACCAGCCCTATGGCAAGGAAAGAGTTTTTATTTTGGGTGACATCAGCCGAGAGACAAGAGTGAGACTTGTTTCATCTCATCCCCCCGAAAGAGAGGAGGTGAGGGGTTTTAAAGGTTTGTGAGGAGTGTGGCTGCTTATGGATGAGGAGGATCACTGGCCTTGCTGGTTGGAGCTTTTCCACCAGCCTGTGTTCAGCCATGGGACACTGCTTACGGGGAGGGAGGGGATGATATGGAATCTGGGTGCTTATCCTTGGCTGTCTGTCTCCATGGCGGATAGTGCATTCTGGGGCCAGGGAGCCAGGGAGTAAGCAGGGAAAGAGTGCTTTGGTTTTAACCCCATATATGCTGGGTTTAATGTAGGGGAACTGATATCAGGGCCAGCATCTATGATCTCTGATAATCTCTGTCTATTGAAAAAGGGCTCTTGCCAATGATGATGGTCTGACAAGAAGAATCCGATCAACTCTCCTCAGTCCTCCTTCTCTTTGGGGAACAGGTTGTCAGCAAGAATTGAGCTTCCAGTTGAATACAATGTAGGTCACATCCTACCCTGCCATTTACTCCAAAGTATCCGTGATGTATCACCTCATTGATAAGACATACTGCCATTGTCCTGTCATGTCTGATTCAGGCTAAGGGAGGCTGCAGCCACTCTGTTGTACGCTCACAGCATGAAGGTGATCCTTTGCCTTTTAGACACCGCAGCTCCTTTTTAATCTAGCTCTGACCAATCCAGAACTTTGTTCCATTTGGATTACATGAACCAGCAGTTTTTAGTTTTTTCACAGAACTCTCTAGAGGTTCTTTCAAAAAGTCTCTCATTGATATCAGTGACCAGGACAATTTCTTCTAGCACGTGCCTTGGTGAGCGACTAATGACACTATGGACAGGAGACTTCTGCAGAAGGGTGCTCCAGGCCTTGTCTCTGGAAGCCATCACCAACCAGCTCATAGGAAGATTAACTGGGTACATGTTTGTTTGACACCATCTCTAGCGGGAAGCTCTCTCTCCTTTTTTCCATCCCATGTGTTGTGTTCACTGAAGTCAAGCAGCAGGAACCTGTGCAAGAGTACCCAAATCAAGGAGGAGGCTGGGTCCACCTTGCGATATGCAAATTTTCTCATGTCACTTTAATTCAAATGTAAAATTTAGGCAGATGGTCCTGACTTACTTACTATTTTTTGACTTAACGATGGTGCGAAAGCGATAGCTTTCAGTAGAAACCATCCGTCACAGTTTGAATTGTGACTTCTTCCTGGGTGCGCAGTATGTGATAGGATCCTCTCTCCCCATGCTGGGCAGGGCAGCAAGCCGCAGCTCCCAGTCCGCCACACAATCACAGGCTTAAACAGCTGATACACTTAAAATCCTTCTGTCCCACACAACCCATTCTGTTTTTCCCTTTCAGTGTAGTATTGAGTAAATTACAGGAGCCATTAACACTTCCTTATAAAACAGGCTTGTGTTAGATGATTTTGCCCGACTGTAGGCTCATATAAGTGTTCTGAGCACCTTTATCAGGACTAACCCCAGGTAAGTCTGAAACTGAGGATGAAGGAGTGAAAATTTCCCTGCATTAGGGTAAAACTGTGCCTTGTGCCCACAAGGTTAATGTGGGAAACAAAATAACCCAAGTTTCTGAGCTTACCCTGCAGAACAGCAGGAGGACGGCTGATAGAGAGGAACTTTCTAACAGCCCCCTACCTGACTAAGCATCTCGTAGCAACCTTCAGAAGCTAAAATGACCAATTGTGAACTTTAGACGTCAAAGACTGAAAATCTACCGCATGCAACACATGGAGCAGGCAGTCTCACCTGTCCGGAGGACTCAGAACTCCAGCCCCCAAGGCCGCATGCTCCCCATCCCCTACTTAAATCCCCAAATAAAAACCCTTGCTTGTGGCTCTTCAGTGAGTTCAGGATGCTGCCTTTTCTCCTTGCTCAGCTCTTTGCAATAAAATTCCTACTTTCTTCCACTACATCCAGTGTCAGAGATTGGCTTGCTGCAGGATGGGTGAGCGAACTCACTTCAGGTCTGATACCAAGTTGAGGGAGATCTGTATATTGACATATATGTGTATATACATATGAAGCATGAAAAATACAACTATACAAATATCATCATTGAAATCATTATTTCATCGTTATTTCCATTCATGATTTCATCATTAATTCAATCCACTTGCATCGAAAACCACTTTCCTGCACCATCCCCGGGGGCAGCCCTGTCCTTGCAGTGCTCTGATGCCTGCGTGCTGGTGGGGAGGCTGCCCAGGCTTGGGTCTTTGTACCTAGCATGACAGTTGTCAGGAGGGCATCGTTATGCTCCCTGCAAGTCTGTTTATGCTTCAAAAGCATTCAGGTTAACTGCTCTCAGTGTGACATCACTTCAACTTTTATGTAAACTCAATGAGAAAATTTGCTTTCAATTGTATAACTGTGCTTTTTGCTTCATCTCAAAACATGTTGTGTTCACTAACCTTCTTGCAGTTGTGTGCCGATAAGTCAGTCTTCAGACTCAAGTTCTGAGCTGCTGCGGCACTGCAAAAAGGCTTTGGTTGACCTATGTTGTCTTTCCTATTAGTTGTCACAAGGTACAGTGCGCATGACAGGGTCAAGTGTATAGGATTTTGTATTTCATCACCTTTGAGGCTATTTATCATTCCACCTTCTTCCATTAGTGTGACTATTTTGGTGTTAATTTTATCGTAAGATATGTAAAATATTTCCATAGAGACTAAAGGGAAATATTTAACCAAATTGCTGGTGTCATAGTAATGTTACAAATGTTTATATATTTGGATATAAATGTGTCTGTGTGTACATATATAGTATTTTGGATATACACAGAAGTGAATATCCTTTAGAATGTTTCCCTAAGATTAAAATATGGGTTATACTTTACCATTTGTGAAAAACAAATGAGGGATAAACAAGTCAAAGATGATAATTTTTCTTGACCAATAAGACAAATAAACCCCCCTCCTAGGTTCATAAAATAAAGAAAATGCACCATTAGGAATGAAAAAAGACATAGGAAATGTTAAAATAATTAGAAGTGACTGCTACATGCTAATGAGGGCAAAGTAGTTAAAAACTTAAGAGGGCATGAGTAAGATATAAACAGGTTAAAAAATAACCCTCCCTCAATTTGTAAAGTTGGAAACAAATTGGAAAATCAACCAATCGTACATCGCTAGAGAAGACATCAGGGCCAGATGGATTCATAGTAGGGTGAGTTTTATCTAAAACTAGTTAATTTCAATGTTATTAAAATTATTCCAAGTGATAGAAAAGCAATTCAAGTCTCCCTGTTCCTTTTAGGAAGCAATCCAGCAGTGTATCAACAGAAGTGTGTAATTTGACCAAGCACGCTTTCTTCAGGCTGCCATAGTGACTGAGCACGAGAATATGTATCAATGTAATTTATTATATCAAAAAATTAACCCAGAAGGACCAAAAGCGCAAAAGACTTGAAAAAGGCATGATAAAGTTAATAACTGGTCCTAATTGATATAAATCTAAGAAAAATAATAAGTGAAAATTTGTTAACACAATAAAGGCTAAATTGCCAAATGAGAGAAAAGATTATCATAAATAATGAATCGCTGAAACATTTTCAGTTGAAATTGTGAACAGGAAGTGATGCATATTGCCACTATTACTGTTTATTCCTTGGATAAAATACCTCGTGAGTTCATACTATTTCCAATTCAAAGCCAGGACTGCAGGGTGTTTATGAACATTTCCACTTGACACCTCTGTCTCCTTTTTGTCACAGCGAGATTCCTGGTTCTCATGTACGTGGGAGATGACAGAATTATAATTACATTGTATAAATAAAATAAACTATATTAAATATAAATAACTATATTAAATACATATATATATATCGTTTCATATATATATCGTTCATCTGCTTTATCCCACATTACACAAAAATCGTTTCCAGACTAACATCCTACCACCAGCAATGTGGTTATTGAAAACAGTTTAAAATTTTTTGTAGGTTTTCTTCCTATTTGCTTCCCATTTTTAAAAATAAGCTTTCTATTTTGAAATAATTTTAGATTCTCAGAAAAGTTGCAGAGATAGCACAGAGAAATCCTGTACACCTCTCACCCATTTTCCCCGATTGTTAACATCTTACATAACTGTGATATGTTTATCAAAACTAAGAAGTCAATATCAGTATATTACTATTAACTAAACTCCAGACTTTATTCAGACTTCACTGCTTTTTCAAGTAATGTCCTTTTTCTATTGCAGGATCTAATCCAGGATACCATATTGTGTGTAATTGTCATGTCAGTTCGCTCTCCTCTGCTCTGTGATAGTTTCTCAATCTTTGTTTTTCATGACCTTGACAGTTTTGAGGAGTACTGGTTAAATAGTTTGTACAATGTCCCTCACTTTGGATTTGTCTTCTGTTTTCTCATAAGCAGCCTGGATTATGGTCCTTTGGAAGGAAGATCACAGAGGTGAAATGTCCTTCTCATGTCATCATATCAGAGGATACAATGCTGTCAACATAACTCAGCTTATGATGTTAACCTTATTCATTTGGCCAGCATGGTTTGGGTCGGATGTCTCCGCTGTAAAGTTACTTTTTCCTCCATCTTTCCATACTCTATTCATTGGAAGCAAGTCATTAAGTCCAAATACACTCAGGAAGCAGGGAGAATTAAACTCTACCTCTTGTTGGCAAGACCTACATAAATTATTTGGAATCCTTCTGTGAGGAAGACTTGTCTCTTCCTCCCCACTTGTTTATTTATTCAATCATTTACTTGTATCAGTGGGGACTCACATATGTTTGTTTTGTATCTGGGGTTATAAACCAGTACTATGTTATTTATTTTGGCACTCAAATTGCTCTAGCTTTGGTCATTGGCAGCTTGTGTCCCTTTGACACATCCCTATCCTTTTCATTTTGAGCACTTCCTTATTTCTGGCACTGCAAGATGCTCCATGCTCATCTTGTATTTATCCTGCCCTAGTCCAAGAATAAGCCATTTCTTCAAGGATTTGGATAACAGTATTTAGGAATAAACATCTGGCAATGAGTATGCTCATTGCTACTTTTTAAAATAGTTGTGCTCTGGCTGTATTTTCAGAGCACGTACACCTCCCATGCTATACTCTCTCATAGCCCTCATAGTTCCACGTGTAAATACATACTTAACGCTCATCACCAGTTTTGTTTTGTTGTCTCCCCAGCAATGTGTCTGTTTGATGCTTCTTCAGTGCTGTCTGATGCTTTCACGTTGACTTCCAAAGGAAGAACTAGTGAGGATGATATTTCTGGCGTTCTTGGATAGTGATGGTCATTTTTCTTCAGCCTTTATACTTGAAATTAATTTTGGCTGGATAAAAAATCATTGAGAGATATATATATTTTTTCCTTTTGGCCTAAAAATTACTGTAAAATATCTGAAGACCTTTGGTTTTTTCCCCCGTAAGTTATTTGATTTTTTTTCTTTATGTGCGAAAGATTCTTATTTTTTTTTCTTTAAAGTCTAATAATTTTTACTAAACTATGTCTCAGTGTTGGCTATTCTGATTTGATTTTTCCCAGGTATGTCATTTACCTTATCGATATCTAATTTCAAATGTATGTATTTTTAATTTTGAAGACGTCTTCTTGAATTACAGTTTTTAGGAGTTGTTCCCTTCTCTTGCTTGGGTTTTTCTTGAGTGGGAAACTTCGTCATATCGGGGTTGGTTGTTCTCTCCCTGAGTTAATTATTTGTTGGTTTTGAAAATCATTTTAGGGGCCAGCCCAGTTGCCTAGTGGTTAGATTCACATGCTCCACTTGGCAGCCCGGGGTTTGCGGGTTCAGATCCCGTGCATGGACCTACCCATGGCTCATCAAGCCATGCTCTGGTGGCATCCCACATACAAAAAAATAAGAGAAAGATTGGTGCAGATGTTAGCTAAGGGCCAATCTTCCTCACCAAAAAAAAAAAAAAAATCATTTTACTCTTGTTCCCAATCTCTTCTTCACATTCACTTTTTTACATTTCCACACTATTCAGTTCACTATATTTGCTGTACAAGCCTGTGTGTTCTGACAAATGCATGTCCTCCTGTAGATTCCTCCAAGGAGGAGGCATAGACAGCTGCATCCCCAGACATTTCTTCCTGCAGCCACTGGTTCCCGAAACCTACTCATTTATTTTCTATCTCTGTGAGTTCACCTTTCCTGGAAAATCATATAAATGCCATCATATCGTATGTGGCCACTAAATTCCTTTTTATTTTAAACTTTTTCTTAATTTTCAGGCTACATTTCTGCTATGACATTTTCTGTATTCTTTGTTCTTCTTTGTGTCCATTCTGGTCTAGTCTTCATTGTTGAGATGTTGTTTTGTTTCCTGAAATATTTTTTGGGTGTTAGTAATTAATTTTTGAGTTTTTATAATTTTGGATTATGTTGCTCATTAGCATTGATGATCAGTGTCTAACTAACTTTAGGCAATTTAAAAATATGAGGATATGGTTTTCCTCTGCTTTTAGGGGAGATTTTCTGCTTCGCTTTCATTGCCCAGAGGGACGTTGTTCTGCTTGCTCTTATGTTAAATCTGAGTGATATTTAACTCTAGTCATTTTCTGATGCTCATTTCTACATGAAATTGGTCATCTTGACTTTTCAAAGGGGGGGTGTGATTTTATATATTTTCTGACTCTGTGACTCTCCAGCTCCCTTTTCTGTCATTCTTGTGAAATATTCCATTTTGTCATTGAATCCACACTGTCTTTCCCCAGTCCTGCTCTGTTCCCTGTGGTTCCTCCTCACTGTGGAGGTCTGTCCTGGAAGAGGCTTGGGCTGCTTAACGTTGAGGGGTGGTCCGGCCAGCTCTCCCGGCCCCTTCAGCTCTAACTGCAGATGGCTTGTACTCACCTACTAACAGGATGCACAGATCCCTGCCAGTGTCACCTGCTTTCCAGATTTGTTCCCAAGGTGCGTGGTGAACACGTGCTGGTAAGCTCTGGGCCTGTCGTGGGCTCCCTTGCTTCCCTCTGTTTCCTCCTGCACAGGCGCTCCCGCCGCACAGGCCTCCGAGGGCTTGGTGGGTTGTTCCTGCCACTCGTACTGGGAGGTTTGTGCACAGACTTTATATTCTGGCTCATATTTTCCTTCATCTTATGCTGTCCATAGATTTTTGGTTTTATCATCCAAGTTTCTCTGTGGGTTTTTATGGGGAGATTTGAGGATTTTTCGAAAGTTAAGGACCCATAGTGGAAGATTTTAACTCATTTATTTTCAGTGGCTGATAGAAAAAACAGACGAAAATTAATGAGAGGATTTCAACAATGCAATTAATAAAAATAATTTAATTTACACATTGAACCCAGTAGCAAATGATGTCATAATACACATTCTTTTCAAGTACACATGAAAGATTAGAAAATATTCTTGGCCATAAAACAATTACTATCAAATTTAAAATGATGGGAACCATGTAGAGAATATTCTCTGACTGCAGTGAAATCAAGCTAGAAGTTAATAACAACATGGTAATTAGAAAATCAGCGGTTTGAAAGTAATAAACATACTAAGAAATAACTTATAGTCCAAAAACTTCACTATAGTAATTAGAAAATACTTTGGATTGAATGATAATGAAAACACATACATATCAAGACTTGTGGGATGCAGATAAGCTGGTCTGAGAAGGGAGTTTATAACATACATTATAATTTCTAATGCATACATTAGGAAGAAGCAATGTCAATCACCAATTAGCTAATGATCCATCTGACAAAGTCTTCAGCTTGTATTTCACAGAATCCCCTCTGCCTTTCACAGTCTAGTCATCAAAATACTTCAAGCCCCCCAGTCAAACCAGACTGTCATGCCTATGGGCTTGTGCTCATACATACCCCTCTGCTTAGAAGACCGTCCTTTTAGCTTCCTCCTTTGCATCATAAATTGACTCCCTGTTCACGATCTAATCTCAGTGCAGGACTTATTGATACCCTTTATAAATGATTACTACTTTTGTTTCGCTTCCATTTTTGCTGTACAGACTTGTGTCAGTAGCTGTAGTGTTTTAATTATTTGTGTAGGGGAATATGGATCTCATTGAAGTAGTTCCATTCTTTTCAATCTTTTCTTTTTCTTTTTCCTTTGGAGCTGGAGGGATAGTTTGGCTGAGCAGCACAGGGGTGTGGGGTGGGAGAGAGCCTATGAGAGCATGAAGGCCATGAATGGCCTCTGTGTCTGGCTCCTACCGATTACAGATGGCCCGTGCTGGTCAAGCGTGAATTCATGGGGCCGGCCGGGTGGCATAGCAGTTAAGTGTGCACGCTGCACCTCTCAGCGGCCCGGGGCTCGCTGGTTTGGATCCTGGGTGCGGACATGGCAGCACTTGGCAAAAGCCATGCTGTGGTAGGCATCCCACATATAAAGTAGAGGCAGATGGGCATGGATGTTAGCTCTGGGCCAGTCTTCCTCAGCAAAAAGGGGAGGATTGGCAGTAGTTAGCTCAGGGCTAATCTTCCTCAAAAACAAAAGAACTCTTGTTCACCATGTGACTGTGGGCAAAGTCCTTATTCCTCCCTGATCTTCAGCTTCCTCATTAGTGAGAATTGGTAAAATAATATGCACTGTTAGAGCAGTTTAAAGTTGAATGAGGAAATCATTGTAAAGCCCGTAGCACTGAACCTGGCACATCGGTGGGCTCTCTTCAACCATTGCTTCCCTTTGGTCTGGGTCTCGAAGTCATTTAATCCTCTCCACTACTCTTCCCAAGTGAACACATGCACAGAAAAATTTCAGAAGTTAAGTTTATTGCCAGGCAAACTATACATAGTAGAAAACAATTGCACTGGGTAATTTTCTGAGGGGAAAAAGTCAAAGTCAAAGTTCAAACTGAAGTGTTAGAAAGGAAAGGGAGAATAGTTCATGGAGATAATGGTAATTAATGATTAATTAATGATTGAAATTAATTTGTGATTATGATATTTACAAAAATAATTAATTTAATGATTGCAAACTAGGTCAAAGGGTAGGACATATGAGTCCACAGGTCTGTACATTATTGGTTAAAACAAGTTTCATTATTCCTTGGTCCAGAAATAAAAATCTTCAGTTACTGTCAGTAAGAATCTGACTTAGTAAGTTTATTAAGTTCTTGGTTCTTTCAGAGCATTAGTGTTGGAACAGTTGATATGAAATACTACAGCATTTAGCAACTAATGCTCTAAATTGAAAGTTTTCATTTTACACCACCCCTTTTTCCCTGTGAGAATCTCTTTAGCGGAGCAGAAAGAATGGTCATCCAACTTTTAGACAGTAAACACACAAAGTCCAACCAATAGGGATCACTGCAATACACAAATGGAAAAGATAACGATCAGCCACAGTTGTATATTAACTGAGATAGAACTTGATGTATGAAAGAGTTAGTAGTTAGATATAAAACTGAGAAATTTCCCTAAATGTCCTTCGGTGCTCTTTATTTTAAAATAATTTTAGCTGGAAAATGTTTTTTTTCTCTAACTCACTAGCCCATCACCCTTTCCAAAACATGTGGCTCAATGCAACCTATGCTGTAAACCTTTACGATTTGCATGTTAGTATTCAGCTCTTCTGTTTATCTACATAAAGCCTTCTGTAGGAATTCCTTCAGCCCCTCACTCCCAGCTTCAAGGGGGCGTGCTGACTTAAATGTACATCCCCGATAGGACATAAACTCTTTGAAATCAGAAAATGTATTTTCATCTTTGTATTCCCAGCACCTCACAGCAAGCCAATCATATAGAAGACAGCTGCATCAGTGTTGGCTGCTGGAATAGGGTCTGGATGGGTCCTGAGAGAACGGCACTTGTTTAGAATAACCAATGTGGAAATGGAAAAGAAAGCTGATCAGGGCAAGTCAAAAAATCACTGACCAGTGTGTTCATTAATTATGTTTGAGACCACCCTGAGATTTTCTCCCTAGGATTCCCAGGTAAATTATAGACATATCAAACTATCGCAGGAGGCTGTCTGTAAAGAAAGAAACAGAATCACATCATTTGTTAATTCTCATTAATACTTTGATTTTATTTTTTTTTATTTGAAGTCTTTTTCAGTATGATCTGTCAAGATGGACAGTAGACAGACTTGAGGTGTTGTCAAGTAACTTCAGGGTTGGTTATCCTCTAGGCCAGGTGCCCTATTGATCAAAATACTCTCAGTTTTCTTGAATACTTTATTATGCTCCAAATAAATTTGTCTCCCAGATGAAGCTGAGTGTGGAAAGAGAAGCTGATGTCAGTACCTGCCCAGTGCTGAGTTAGAGAGAAAAGGCAGATACAGGTAGGAAAAGGGGGATGCAGGTGCTGAAAGTTCAAGCGACAGTTCAAATAAAACTAAACAGTGATGCTACATGGATGTAACTAGCTCCTGGGAATTCCCACATCTCATTAATTTGCAGACTGTTGAGAGTAAAGACCTTAGAGCCAGAGGATCCAGGCTAACACAACAGCTTTGGAAACATGTAATGATGTGACCTTGGGAAGGAAAGCAAACGTCTTGTCATGTTAGTTCTTGCCTTCCACTGGTGACGTGAGGATTGAGTGATACCATACATTCGACACGATATGAGGATTAAGTCATACAATACTTGAAACTTGGTGTAAAACTTACTTGCTCCTTAAGAAAATTCTTAGGGAGTTTGAGCAACTGAACTCTTGGGTCACTCAGCAATCCAAAGGACCTGTATTTGGTGATGCCACCGTTTCAAAAGATAGTCTCCAGGTTTTGTGGATCTTAACTACTTCTGTCTGGAAGTGACACACATGAACTTCTGTCAGATCCCTTTGTCCAGCACTAGTCCCATAACCTCACTTAACTGCAAGAGCAGAGATCTAAAAAGCACAGGGGGGCGTGGACACTCAGTGAGCAGTAAACGTCTCTCACACTACTACTTGTTTTCGTAGGACCTTGACAAGTTACTTCATCTTCTGATCTCAGTTGCTTCTCTGTAATCTGAGACTAATTAAACTCTGGGACAAGGGCGGTTGAATGAGCGCTCACGGAAGACTGTCCTGGCTTCGCTCCGTACTGCTGAACGAGCTCGTACAACTCTCTAGACGTCCCTCAGTCTCAGCTTCCCTCTCTCCCGTATGACAATAAGCCTATTGAGGATTAAATAGATTGAATTGGTTTAGCACACTGCTTGGGGTACAGAGTAAGTGCTCAAAAACTGTTAGCTGTCTCCATGATTGTTGTATAATTTTAACATAATTAGTATTATTCATTGATTATCGTAATTGTTGGAAGACAATAAAAGATAATATAAAATTCATGCGACCGTATCCATCTTACGTTGTAAAAGCTCTCAATACTTTTACAATATTTGTTTGCCTTCCTCCACTCTGAGGTTTGTTATTTGAATTTTTCTATGGCCTTTAAAAAAAAATAGTTAAAGTTTTCTGCATGTAGCAGTTGTGAAATGAATGTTTGTTTTTGACTGCCTAGCAACAACCCAAGGGTGTTGGGTTTGACAGAACTTCCAGACAGCAGGTTCTGTTTGTTTTGCATAGTCCATCCTTTGTGCTTTGACTAAGTTTAGTTATTTCTGGATGGCCTATGAAACGACAAACTGACCAGTGAATTTTGTGTTCAAGAAATTGGGTAGCACTATTGATGCGGGGTCCGTGAGCCGAGGTGTCGAAAGAAAGATTTCTTAGACTCTCAAGATCTGGCAGTAGTGCTCTTTTATTTAGAGAATAGTGTGGAATAGCATGGGGACAGGACCCATGGGCAGGCAGAGCTCCTGCTGCTGCCCTGAGTTGAGGGTTAGGGCTAATTTTATAAGGCATGGGTATGTGACTTATTTTTACTGGAAAAAAAGAAAAACATGATGTAAAAAGTCATTAAATGATTTCAGTGCAGATGGGGTCTGGTTATTGTGCGGTCATATAACTTTAGATACGAATCTGGCCATATAGATCGGCATGCAGGTGAGGATACCCCGGGCTTCTCTCCCTGGGGCAGTCCTAATTCATACCATAAAAAAAGTCCACTGGGTCGTATAGTTTGGCATGTAGGCCAGGTCACCTTGGGCCTCTCTAGCTGGGGCAGCCTTAATTCACATCACTATGATCTCTACTGGGTATAAAATAATCTTTCAGCGTTTCAGAAGTGCACTTCCTGTGCTGCCAAGTAGAAAGGGCAGAGAGAAACATCATGGGAAGAAAGACTATTTTGCTCCTGACCATGGGCATCCTCGGGGCATATTACGTCTACACGCCTCTACCAGATAACATTGAGGAACCATGGAGACTGGTTTGGGTGGACACGGTTTCGAGAAGTATAAGAAATTTGGTAAGTATAGAATTTTATCGACTCTGAATATTTAACAGTTTAATCAGAAGAAAAGTAATTTTCTGTTTCATTATTTTTTAGAATTTCTACTGTCTTGGAAATTCTGCTCTTAAAGTTTGCTTGCTGATTGTAAAAGCTTTTTTGCAATTTAACTCTTCCTTAATGCAGACTCCTAACAGAACGAATATGGAGGAAGTAGTCAATAGTTCTGATTTTAAATATTAAAAGGCAAAACATGCTGGCTGGGGAAAACAAAAGGTCTTATTGTGAGTTTTACGGCACGAATGCTGCCAGAATGCGGCATTTTAAAGTATGAACTTCGGAAATGGAAGAATTTAGCAGTATTGTGATTACTTAGAGAATTCTAGGCCATAATCTTGTATTCAGACATGAAAATACGTTCTCACTGAAATAGTTGTAAGCAGGTCACTGGTAAAAAGCCAAGGGAAAATGGGCGCGTGTGACTTCCAGCTGTCGAGGTTGAGCTGCTGAGGTGAAGGGCAGCGCTGGCTGGCTGCCCACCGGGAGTCCGTGGCTGGTCCTCGGAGACCCGCGGTTCTTTTCCAGTGAAACTCATTGCTTGGAAGGGAAACCATGCGTTATCTCTCTTAAGCTTCTCTGTAGCAAATTGCCTTCCTGTACCAAAAAAAAGAAAAGAAAATTCAAGTAGAGCTAGCCTGGGTATTATAACACTTAGCTCGTTTTGTCTTTCCTTGTGTATTGTTTTAGGTGTTTTAACACTCTCTTCTGACATTTAATGTAGCTCTGAATAAGTGTGATACATGTCTTATTTTCCTTTTCTTATTAGTGATTTGGTCATCTTTTAGTAATTCTATTAGGACATAGGTTGTAGCTGAATTTGGGTCAATCTCACTAGAATAGAATTTCAAGTCTTAATTTTTAAAAGTTATTCTTGGGCCAGCCCCAGGGGCCTAGTGGTTAAGTTTGGTGTGCTCTGCTTTGGCAGCCTAGCTTTGGCCCCCGGGTGCAGACGTACACCATTTATCCATCAGTGTCCATGCTGTGATGGCGGCTTATGTACAAAATAGAGGAAGATTGGCAACAGATGTTAGCTCAGGGTGAAACTTCCTCAGCAAAAGAAAAAAAAATTATTCTTGAATTGTATTTAAAAATAGTTATTTTGGTTCATTGTTTTGATTTCTCAGTATTTGGGTAAATTATGTGTATATATATTTATATACACACCTTTGTACACGCATATAGTCCTCTTTGTGTGTCTTCTAAAGCAAGGTCGTTTTCTCTTTAGTACTTTTTAATCTTTTCTTCGTTTTTCTTTCCTTTTGTTTGTTTTTCTTATTTCTATCAGATAGACTACCTTGGGTTTCTTTTAATTTGGTGTTTCTTTCTGAGGTTATTTTGTTTTTCTTCTTCTCTTCTTTTTCTGAGTTCTACGGGACCAGTTTTCGGTCTCCCATCATTTTGACTAGGGATCCCCTCCAGATATCGCTGTATCTTCCTTGGAGATGTGTATTTCTGCTTCGTAATATTTCTTTTTATGTTATTTTAAAAATTCCTTTTACAGTATCGTGTAACTCATTGCATCTGCCTTGTAGCAACTTTTTTCCAGTTTGTTTTCTTCGTGTGTTGGAGCCTTGCTATTTTTTATAGAACATAGCACCTTGATTAAATGTTGTGAATACAACTTTTGTGTTATTTTTATTTGAATGAGATGAGTTTTCTTGGACAAGCTATTTCAAGAATGTGCTGGGGAGCAGAGGTAGGGTCAAGACATTTTTCTTTCAGTGGTTTTTGTGCTCAAGGACTCGTATTGCTGCAGTTTGTTTCTGTGCCTGGAAACCTGGAAATTCTCACCTATTCTCCTGAATGCCCTGGTCCCTCACTGACAGCTGTTAGCAAAGGATCCGGCCACGCCCTCCCAGTGTAGCCCTCCCCTTGGAAGTTCCTTCTCAGCTCAGTTTCCTGGGACCCTCCTGGGTGGCTCTGAGTTTCCAGGGCTGTGTCTCTCACCATCAGGCCGGTTCCTTCCTGTCCTGCTCCTGGGAAGCTTTGATTGTGCAGAAGCTCTTTCATTCTGGGAGTAGATATTTCTTGTCTTTTTCTAGGATCTGCCACTCTTAGGGCCCTTCACTCTCCTTTCTGGCCTTTCATACTGTGCTAACACCAAGGTTTTCTGGGCAGTTCTGCTGGTTTTGGCTGCTTTGGTCCAATACTGCACGTAATTTGTAGTTCATGAGTTTTCTGTGACTCTTGGTTCTTGGAAGAAATGGAGTTTATCTTTGTGATTATTTATTTGCTGTTTTCTTTCTTGCTCTGTGTGCTTTCCTACAGAAGAAAAGTATAGGTTTACCTTAAAGCCCTCATGCCTTTTATTAAAGAAAAAATCTAATTTGTTTGCTAAGTGTATGAGATTACCATACAATATGGCATCTTTCCAAAGTCCTTACAAAGCCCATTATCTACTGATGAAGTTGTCAAATTTTCTCCCATCCTCCTCTCCTCTCCCCAAAGAAACAAACCTTAGCAACTTCTTATTGGAACTTAATGTTGTCTGGTCCTACTCCGTGCTCGACCCATCAATTTGAGCATGAGATGAAGAATGGCAAGACAAACTTTTAATAATTCAGTGATGGAGACCAGTGGGAGTCACGGAATGGAATCAACTATTGACTGATCTGGGATGCAGCCTTATCTCCTAGGACAGGAATATCAAATATGGGTAACGACAATGCCAGTTCCCCTAGACTTCTCAGCAGTACCCTGAAGGTCCCTGAGGTTGCATGTAGGCTTGGTAACAAAGAACACTGCAAGTAAATAACACCATCGGACTTATCTCAGGCTCGGGATTATATGCACCTATGAAAAGTGTTTTCTGCCCTTAAACTGGGTTGTAAGGTTTTTCTTAGTTGCATTGGGACAGTTTGAAGCTTCTAGGTTTGAGGCAACTCCTGAATATATGTCTATATCATAACATTATTGCTTTTCGATCAAATTAGTCTGAGACACGAAATTAAATAATACAGAATAACTGGAAATGACCTTTCAATATATGAAGCAGAAAATTATAAATAGATCATTGTCAGTTTAACTCTTAGATTATGTTCCAAAATGCCCACATTTAAAAAAAAAATGTATTGTTTTAAGTGATTTATTTGATGATTATATTTAATGATCCATTTATATCATTTATGTTGTTGTTGGCTAGTTATAACATGTTAAGCTGCTTGTTAATACTTACAAAGAAAGAATGGACAACTGTGCTCTGAAAACAGCTCCCCACAGTGCAGCCTTACTGGTTCCCAGTATAGATTCAGCCATATAGTCCAAGAAAGTTGGTTAGCTTCCAGATAAAGTGCTTTTCATAAGCATCTTTGAAATTCCTGTCCTTCTGGTCTTTGATCAAATTTTCTCTCCTTTCTCATTAAATATAAAAATTTTAAACTCATAATTTTTCAGATCTAATGTTGATTCTGAGATCAGTGGAGCACCCATCAGAAACTTCCTTGTGTTGGTCAGTGAGAATCGATGCCCCCCTCCTCCTACCTGAGTACCTGTTCAAGGTCTTTCTTCATTCTGCCTTTTATTGGAGATTGTTTGTGTGAATGTCCATTTTTACCAATGGTCCATGAAGGCTGGGACCTATATCACAGGCATCTTGCATTAATCATGCTTTCTAGCACTGTGCTTTGCACATAGTGAACATCCAGTACATTATGTGAAGTTATATCATGTTCACTTGCATTGAAGAAACTTGCCTTCCAGGGACCGCCCCCCCTGGGTTGGCCTGAGTCCCTGCAGAGACGTCATTGCTCCCAGAGGCCTCTCTGCTTCCTTCCCTCTGGGATCCCAGGGGATTATTGCTCCCAGTGCTTTTAAAGGGGACTCTGCTCAGTGAATTTGCCAATACAGTAAACACACAGGTTAGATGTAATTTCAGTGTAGCTTTTCTTTTAAAACCCAGGAAGGCTGCAGGAAATACAGTTTATGTAAGAGAAAATGAGAGTTCGGGTAGGAGTCTGTAAAAAAATAGGAAACTTTCCAAAATGAACATCAGAAAAAGAGTGTAAAATGATAAATTTTATAATAGTTAAAATGTAGAGGTGTGATTATTTTCATGACTATTTCTCTGATGCCAATTTTGTTTTGGTGAATCTGGAGTCCTTGGAAGGTTACAGAGACAGTGACTAAAGGCAGAAACTAGAGATTTAGTTACTGCAACTGGGGGAAAAGAGGAGTATGAGAGCATAGGAAAATCCCGGGGCCTGGAGTAAATCTGCGCACAGGGGAATGTTAACTTAGCGGGATATGTGTGTGTGTGTGTACTCACACATACACTCATATATAAATACACTCATATATATGCTTACATATATAAATGAATGCACCATATATATACGATTATATGTAAATATATTTCTGTCTTTGTGTTATGTGCTTATGAACTATAGACAAGCATGAGGAAGCGTAGGAAAAAAGGGATGCAGATGACTATGAAGGAGTAAGGCAGCTGCATTTTCATTTCATTGGGAAGTTGTATAAAGTGTTACCAGTACTTAAAAGCAAGCCAGGGTCATATCTCAGAGGAAGAGGAATGGATTTGCTCCCAAGTCACCAGTTCCTGAGCTCCATACCACAACCCCAGCGGCCCCAGACCCTTTGATCCGCATTGGATCTGCTTGGGGGCAGAGCAGTTTGCAGTGCAGCCTGGACCCGAGGCAGAGCCTCCCCTGTCTTTAGTTCCCGCTCAAAGCCAGTGGGCTGAGGACCAGGCTTCCTGGGTAAGTAATTGGGAGTATTTTGCTACCATAATCTGAAGTGGGTCACGCAGCCTTTTGCCTTTGTTTTAGTGGTGAGGGTACAAGATGTAGCAACTTCCTCTCCCTGTGGAAAGAATATTGCAGTAAGCCCCAGACTTACCAACGGCCAGAAACTTGACCAAAGGACAAGTCCCTAAATTTCCATGAGGTTTACCATGCGCCCTTTGTCACGCATATGTGGCATTTGCTAGTTCCTGATCACCAGATCCATAAGCTTGATGCCCAGTGTTGTGGACCAGTGTGATGTCCTGTGGCAGAGAGAGACAATCAAGGCCCTTGTGGACAAGATTATGCAGGGAGCAGGAGGCTCCCTCAGACTGGAAGCAAGACGGTGATGGTGCACTGCTTTCTTTGCTGACTGGTAGGGAAGGAAAACCCTCTTGAATCACGAGCTGCACCCTGCATGCCAGGGGCTGTGTTGATTTGCCCATTAAAGAGGTCACATCTGGAATAGCAGCTGCAGTGGAGTTACCAACTGAAGACGTTTAGGATGGTTCCACCGTCTTTCTCAGACATTCGTCTGTGCTCTGCACAAGTTATGTAGTCAACACACCCTTTACAAAATAAAACAGAGCCAGACACTTTACCACCTTGGTTAAAGCGATCAGGACAGATTGCAATCAGTAATATACTCTTGTAACAGGGAAGAGGCTCCAGCGTGAACTGAACAACTTCAATTTGTACAGAGATGGCTGGGTGTTTTAAAGGGAGAATGGGAGTAGAGCAGGCAGCAAGTGAGTGCTCAGTAGAGGCAGGAAGTGAAAAATGACAAAGGTTGGTCAGTGTAAATGCAATTAGGCTGTCTGGGTCTGTCTGCGAGCTGGCAATTATGGAAGTTAAGATTCTGTTGTCCCACAGGCTGGGAGACAGCAGCCCTGTTCTTCCTAACAATTACATTCCGAAGGAGGGGCTTTCAGGTCCTTGGGAAAGATACATACACATCTCAAAGGGACAGAGGAAGGACTCACTGTTGTAAGGCCTTCTAGCAAAGGCTCTAAGAAAGGATGGTCAGGGGCTTATCTGTCAGGTGTTGGCTAGAACCAACAGTTCATTTTAGGGGGAGCATTGAACTTTCTCAGGCAGGCGCTTTAAGGGGTTTAGGGTCATCCTGGCGATGGGACCTTGAGCTTGACCTTCTTAGAAACTATGTTAGTGTTTGTTTAAGTCTTCTAACGTGGGGAGATGGGGGTGGATGAAACCATTTGTGTTGAGAGTCTGTGGTTTTGTAGGCCAGGCTGATGCCTAGTTGGGGAGGGGACTCTTAGGAGCTTGGCTAGTGTTTGGTCAAGGAGAGAATCTTTGTCACCTCGAGACTTGCGACAGAAATCATCATGTCTGAATTTTTCAAATCTTTGATTGTGGCCCTGATCTTTGCAATTCCCTGGGATGCACTATTGCTTTGTTTCACTGTTTCAGTAGGGAGGAGCAGTTTCAAGTGTTGCTACATGGTCCTGACCTCCATAATGTCTCCCAGTTGATGGAACAAGGAGCCAATGGAAGGACACTGTCAGTAACCAAGTATGACTAATTCAACTACTCATTGAGAGAAACTGGGGGAATAAACACAATGTGGATTTTCAGAACCACTGGACTCATTTTAACATGGAATCAGTCTAACACACTGTTTCACACTTGATATCCCCAAGCCCCCACTCTGCTTAATGGCCACAGTTGCTCTGGAGTTCCCAGGAATTAATACCATTTCAGAACCAGCGCCCAGTATTCCTTTTCCAAAATCTGAGTGTTCCCCTTTCCCCAGTATAAAGTCATCCAAGCCAAAGGTCTTGCTTTTCTTTGGGAATGCTAAGAAGCTGACTTATAGTACTCATTTGTAACAGTGTTGCGTGGACCTCCCTTAGGGCACCCTGACTTTCCTTCATTCAAGGGATCTGAGTCTGTGAAGTGGCTTAGCTCTGAAAATTGTGTGAGAAGCCATAACAATACAGATTAAGTCAGACTTCAGTCCATTGCCCAACCACAACAGCCTTCCAGACATTATGATCACTTAGTTGCTGACAGAGATCTCTGAGATTATGTCTCAACACTGCTGCTCATTGCAGTAGCTACATAAACCTTATATTTGGGTTTTAATCTCTGCTGCTTGGCCTACAAGACTTTGGGAATCTCATCGTCCCCACTGAAATCAGAAAGTCCATGTCAATGTCAGAATCTCCCACTGTCATCGCGGACAGCAGATGACTAGCATCACAGGTAGTTTTATAAGATGCTAGGGTTCCACTCAAGAATATATTTCCAGCGTCTTAGTATAGAGTATGCTCTGGACTTTGGTGAAATAGTGTTGGGGTGGGTTATGGGTTATGATAATAAATTAGATCCAATATTACTATTTTCCTAGGGCTTTGGATTTCTTCCTCTACGATTTATAGAAACTTGGCCTCTAATCTTCCTTGAATGCATCCACTGCTGAGGCTGGTTGCTATTGCTTCTGCTGGGGGAGGCTCAGTAGGATATGGGAGTTTAGGGTGTTCTAAATCCATATAAGTGTTTCTAGACCTGTACTCAGAATATCACTTAGATGTCAAAGATAGACCAAACTGTGACATTCAACTAAGACATCTGGCAGGACTGTGACTTCATCTTGCATTGTAATTCCACAATCTGCAAGATCAGAAAGAGATGTCAGAGAGAAGAGATTTCTTTTAGGGAATGTGTGCAGAGTCTCTACTTTACTGAGTGTGATTTCAGCTGAAACACTAAAAACTTGAGAACATAATTTTTCTTTCAGTGAACTTTCAAGTGCAGTCAATGCTTGAACTCATCATTTTTGCTGTAATGTTTTGTTACAACAGCTACTTGGTCTCTCAAAACTCTCCCTTATTAGGGATGATTACAAATTTTAAATTTAATAATTGTTTTGCTATTACATTTCATGCATTAACAGGTCCCATTTTACATTGGCAATAAGGCCATCACTATACTTAAATCTAACCAAGTCAGTTATCTAATTCCAACGTGTGTCGTAAGTGGTCTCCTTTCTGAGAACTCCTTCTAGACTTTATTCTCTATCTATCATGGCTTTGTTAGAATATAGACACTGCTATAAGTATCACAATAGAAATAGATTAAAAATATGGAGTTTGAGATATACAACTTTGAGAGTGCAGGGGTGAAGAGAAGGCACCGATAATTCCAGCTGCCTACATCATTGAAGTGGTAGTTCTTGGAAGGACAACCAGACGCATCAAAAGCCACATGTTTGTCAATGTCCATATGAATGCCCACGGTGGCTCAGAGAAAATAATGGCTTTCCTTCATTTCTGCCCTCTCAATCTTGTGAGAGTGACTCTCTGTGGCGTAGTTTCATCTGGCAAGGTGCTGTGGGAAATGTGTCTCCCTGACTTGCCTTTCAGGAACAAGGCAGGGATGACTCAGTGTTGAAAACTGACAATTTTGCTCATTGGTTTTGTAGTTATTTTATCTTCATATATTGGGGCAATGACTGACCCAGCTATTTAATTGATCACCTAGTACCATAGTCCACATGTTTTCAATTTAAGATTGGAGAATAAGGCTATTTGATTCTTGGAATCCCAACATTGTAAGTCCGTTATGATTTGGCATACACTCACCTCTTGACGTCCCTTTTCTTTCATGCATCCTTGTGTGGACCACACTTCACAGCCTTACTAAACTACCTGCATTTCTCCAATTGTAATAGGAGCGTCCCTCTGTCTGTTCCTTTGGCCTAGAGTGAGATTTCCTCCTTTGTTTGGCCAAACTCACTCCCCTTTCAGCACTCATATCGGAGTCCACCTATTGTTTGAAAACTCCCCAGGTCTTACATCTAGGCAACTAGTTTATCTCCCCATTGACCTTTGCCAGAGTTCTTTGTACATGTCTGTGAGATATGCAGTTGTGTTGTTTTATAACTGCTTATATATTCATTTCTCCCACTTGACTCTGAGCCTCTCTGAGTAGAGAACTTACCTTGTTTATCTTTGTACACAAAGTAGGAAGCATAGAATCTGCCAAGTTGTAATACTTCTTTGATTCTTTATCTTTTTCACCTGAGTCAACTATTGTGGTAAAGATTCTGAATCTCCAGTACTTTTAACTGTGTCGTTCAGATTCACCTGTGACAACATGACCCAGGACCAGTGAGAGCATATATGCATACTTCTATGTTCATGAACAATGTTGACATTTGATATTTGTAACCTGGTGTTAATTGATTTTTTTCTCTCTCTCACTCTCCTTTTAGGGTCTGTTTGTTGAACTATTGGGAATCACCCATTTTATGAACCTTATAACGTTCTTTATGTGGTTTCAAGAAGTTCCACCCACATCTGATGAAAATGTCACTGTGACGGACACAAGTTTCAACAACGTTCCTGTCCGTATGTATGTACCAAAATGAAAGTCAGAGACACTAAGAAAGGGTTTATTTTTTATTCATGGTGGTGGTTGGTTCTCGGGGAGTGCTGGTATGTGCCCATTGTTGAAAATTTTAGTTTCTCATATAGCTTACATTTTATTAAGATGTTGCCTCCAACATATCAAGAAGATATATCTGTTAAACATTGTCACAGATAACAGAACACTTTAGCTGTCTGAAATTTATTTCTTTGGAGGTATGTTAGTCTATAGGAATTATTTTAAATCTCTTTCTGAAAGGGAATAATCAATACCAACAGCTGTAGCAAATCTCAGGTAAGAAGAAGAAGTGTTTCATGAACTTAGAAACGTATTGTTAAATGCAGAAATGATGAAATGTTGTAATGAAAACCAAAGTGAAGCGAGTGGAATAGTGAATATGAAATGAGGAAATGGAGATGCTTACTCCAGTCTTTCCCTAAGCTTAGATATGAAGCAAATGAGAAGAAAGGTGTTAGATAGAAAAGAAGTACAGAGTTGGGTAAAGGCATTTTTAGTTTTATTTGACATAAAATACGTATACTTTCAATTTATTTTATGTATTTTCTATAAATAGATCTAATATATAATATTTTATCAAATATATAATTTTACTTTATATAACATAAACTTATATTTTATTTATCTATAAACATATTTCATGTTACATATATTTTAAATTTATATATGGGCAGTCTATGGCCATGTTTATAAGCTGAAGGTGAAGACGGCGGTTAAGAGCAGCGCACTGGGGCAGCGGGGCGGGGCGGGGCTGCGGGGGACGAGGTTTGCCCGACCTAGAGGATCTGGGAGGCAACCGGATTCACTGCAGAGGGGAAGTGTTGGCAACACGCGGGAGAAGGAGCCCGGCCTTTCCTCTGGACTCGAGGAGAAGAGGTGTTGATAGGCATTGGTGTAGGTTGGAAATGTAAATTGGAGCAATAAAGGCTATGATCCTGTCTATCATTTTCTATAAATTCAGGCAGCACAGTCATCAGCTGGCAATGAAGTGATGTTTCTAAGGCAAAACCTGACTATGCCATGATTCAGTTAGTTCTCAAGTCCCTACTGCCCAAGGCACTTCTTTAGAAAGCTCTCCATCAAAGTACCCATGAAGAACAGGACTATGCCTACCAAGGTAAAGGAGCTGAGTACCAGCAAGCTCTGGAACACAATAGTATTTGCCTCATGCTTTCTATTTCAATATTAAATAGAAGCACAAAAATGTGTGCTCTCATTCAAAATATAAGCATGACTTTATATAGTAAGTGTTAAATAAAAATTTAAAGCTTAATCTGTATTTGACAATTTAAGATTATTCAGCACCTGACTTTGGAAGCATCACAAGGTAACCTCTACTCCCCTTTTTGCGGCCCACATGACACAACCTTTGTGACAACCTCATATCCTGATACTTCTCCTTTAGCACTTTATGATTTCTCCCTCCTCTTGTTACTAGCAAAAGCTATTTTATCTACTTAAAATTTTCTTATATACAAAACGGAGCACTTACCCAAGCCCAATAGCAAACATGTGTGACCCATCCCCACCCCGTATACATGGTCAAAAAACCCCAGAAAACACCTTCCTTCTTGTCTGCCTGGAAAATATGAATACAGAAATCATGTCTCCGCTGTCTCTTCTTCCTCTTTACTCTTCTTTATCTTCCCCTGGCAGTTTTGATGAAGTCTAATACTCTTGCCATGCAGCACTTTCTATATCCCTCCATTAAAGCAATTACTATTTTGCATTATTGCTTTTTGTTTGTATGCCTGCCCCTCCCTGCCCCTGTTTGCAGTAGACTGTACTTCCTGAAAGTCAGGCCGTTCATGTTTATGTGTTTGTACTTTCAACACCTAATGCCTGCTGAATGAAGGGAGAAGAGATTAATGTTAAAGAGAATGAAGTTGGTTTAAATTATCCAGTGTGAAAATGGGGGGAAGGACAGGAGAGCAGACAACATGCATTAAAAGATCACTGAGTGAAGGATTCACCTTCCATAACGATGATGCAATATTAGACATATTTTCCCCCGAACATTTCAGTGAGGAACAAGGTGTCGTAGTTGGCTTTCTGCTGGAGGAAACACCCATCGAATCACTTGTCAGTCTCTGATTTGATTTTCTTTTATCTCAGCTTTGTTTAGCTATGACCTTCTGTCAAGACGGACGGCTGATAGACTTGATGCTGTTGTCATTTCAACCAAGTAAGAGCACTGTTGGTTTGCTTGGGTTTGGCCAGCTGCCTAATATAGTAAAATGTTCTCAGCTGTCTTGCTCACACCTGGGTTATGCCAGGAGTGTCTCAAATGAAACAGAGACGGTGAGAATAGAGAAAGTAAGCTTGAGTATGACCAGAAAAGGAGTCAGAGAGAAAAGAGTTGTGTAGTTAGGTCAAGCATGGATCAAAAACAGGAAGTCAAGAAATTGTTAGAATAAAATTAAACTATTGCATCTTATGGACAAATGACCTCCGCTGGATTTCTAGCCTACTCCTAATTAACAGAGTGAATAAGAAGGAGAGCTTTGTAGTCAGGAAATCCAGTTCAAAGCCTCATTCTAGAATTAATTAAATGACTTTGTGCCAGTTAAATATCATTTTAGCTCAGTTTTCTCATATGTAAACTGGGAGTCATATAATATTTTCTATATCATAGAGTTGTTTAGAGGATTAGGTGATAAAATACATTTAAAGCAATTAGTATAGTATATTTTTGGTATAATTCATCATTAAAAGCAATTAAGCATCAAATAACATATAGGAATTCAGGCAAAAGCTATTTCCAAAAAGTATTCTAGAGGCTGGCCTGGTGGTATAGTGGTTAAGTTCATGCGCTACGCCTTGGGGGCCCTGGGTTTGCAGGTTCAGATCCTGGGTGTGGTCCACCGCTCATCAAGCCATGCTGTGGTGGCATTCTATATACAAAGTAGAGGGAAATTGGCACAGATGTTAGCTTAGGGACCATCTTCCTCACCAAAAAGAAAAAAAGTGGCGCTCTAGATCAATAATTAATAACAGAATATAAACCCAATGGGAATGAACAGAAAAATGAAGAAACTATGACAAAAAACAAACCAGTAACTACATGTGAACTTGATCATTAGATTAAATTGGAATGGAATAAGTCCTAAGATTTGCTTGCTATTTATTGTTTACTAATAAAGTATAGTAATTACAAAGAAAATAACATTCTGGGGAAGTTTATTTAGGGGAAATTATTACCTGGGTTTTCTTTTTTTTTCCTTAAGCCTAATCCAAGTTTTGCATTCAAGCCTTTACTTGTGTAAAAATGACTTTCATAAATGCCTTCACATCAAGCATTGACATAAGGATAAAGTCTGTCTTTGAATTTGTAATGGCTCAAAATATCAGGTTTGCTAAAGCAAAATTTTACTTTTGATTTTAGGGTTAGAGCTGCACACACACACATTTTTTTATTAAAAATAATTGACTTGAAGAACATTGTTGTTCTGTCCACAGCTACAGACTGGCGCCTAAACATCACTTTCCAAATCAATTTGAAGATGTATATAATGCGACAAGGTGGTTCTTACGCCAAGATGTGCTTGATGAGCGCGGTGTAGATCCCGAGAGAGTCGGTATTTCTGGGACGAGCTCCGGAGGGAACTTAGCTGCAGCAGTGGCTCAACAGGTATGGTGCTCAAATTTGTTTCATTTTCTGAAAATATCCTGTACTTAAATATATTTATTTCAAATGTTAAAATATCAATGCCATTATGTCATTATATTAATGTATTAGAGATCATGGATACATAGAGATTAATATGAAAGCACTTTTATGTGCCTGCTGCTTTTATTCTTACCTCCTGCCAGAGTGTTTTTAATAAAATGGTAACATCCCCTTTGTAAGTCATTAGTTTAAACAAAATTAATATGGTCAGCTAAGTATCACACTGTTTTGTTATATTAATGGATCTATTTGTGAAATCAATCAATGACACCAATCACCGTAACTAGAGAATCAGATGATTTTAGTATTCTTCAGTAGAATAAGCTAAAATTTGCATGAAAACTGTTATCAGAATAATCAAATTGCCCATAGACAAAAATTTTAGCAGATTCACAGATATCGTTTACTTGTGGAAGGAATTATAATTTTCAGATATCAATTTTCATACTATTTCTATGACATCTAGCTAAAACTGGACACTTAGTTACCAGTTTAACATGGTACATAATTATAATTAGTCTAATAGATTATGAGTAAAATTGGTTTTGATACTGGTTATCTGACTTAAGAAATAAGCCAGGCACTAATAGATTAGAACAATGTGGCTATAGGAAAAACTTCCTTAGAGATTTGCAAGTGAATGTCTTCAATTTAATAAATGACTCTAATCATAAATATTGCACATTAACTTGTGCAATGAAACAAAACTTGCTTTGATTTTATTATTCACTTTTATACACATTTTAAAGTATATAAGCTTTGGCTTCCGGTACCTTTAAGATAACCTTCTCATGATTTCTAGCCAAAGGAAAGATGTGAATTCGGTGATTTGTTCTAAATATACTGCAGAGCAGATATCTGCTACTTTCCAGAAATTTAGTTCCATGTTCCCTACTCATTGTTGCTCCGAGAGGCATATTGATGAATACAAAGAACACACATCAGGAGACAACACAGATTTTTGGAGCTGAAGGAATGTCTAACTGCGACCTTGGACAAACCTAATCTCCTCAAGCATCAGAGTTTTTTTTTTACTGTGTTGCATAATAAGCCCTTCTTCTTATGTAGGTCAGGCCAACTAATTCTGACCCATAATTATTAGAAATCTGGATAAAGTATTCAGGAAAGCATCAATGAGCTAAGAAGATATGAAAAATTGCCAGGCCAAAGTTTTTTTTTTATACTTTTTGTTTTTGGAAAGGAAGATTGGCCCTGAGCTAACATTTGTTGCCAATCTTCCTCTTTTTTTTTCTCCCTAAAGCCCCAGTGCATAGTTGCATATCCTAGTTGTTAGCATTCTAGCTCTTCTATGTGGGATGCCACCACAGCATGGCTTGATGAGTGGTGTGTAGGTCGGTGCCCAGGATCCGAACTGGTGATCCCCAGGCCGTCGAAGCAGAGTGTGTGAACTTAACCACTCAGCCATGGAGCCAGTCCCCCGAAATGTTTAAAAAACTAGAAACAAAACCCTACAACAATAAACCCAGGACTCAATGACCTCTCCACCCTAAAGGCATATGCCAATCAAAAGGATTCTGTTCAATCAAGATGAGCTCTGGAAGCTTTTCAGGGCTAGAGAGTTGAAGTCAAAGTCCAGGGCCCTCCAAATATGGGGACACACATGCATCCAATTAATAGGAACACTTTACTACACCTCAAATATATGCATGTTAATTTGTAGATAAATTTGTCTTAATGCATTAGTGTAATTTGAATATTTAGAACACATAAATGTTAAAATGAATTAGACTTTTGCCCAAGATTCATCTGTTTAATGTCAGAGCCAAATTAGAATTTCTAGTTACATGATCTTTCCCTTAAATAGGAATGTCTGTTGGTATAATAATATATGTACGTAAACTTTTTGCTTGAAAAGAATCAGTTTCCTCTGATTGCCGTTCTTGGTCGGGAGAGTAGATCACAGAGCAGACGTCCTCTCTCCCACTCCCCATGAGGAAAGTTGTACACATCACTTGGTCTACATTCACGGTATTTAAGTATAGAAACCTAATCTTAGATATAATATTGAAAATTGGAGAGTTTTTTGAGACATATTTCTTGTTGTTTTTGATTATCTTTTTGAGATTCTGAATTTACCTCATGTAAACCTATTGTTTTTAAATGAAAAAATATATTTCTAAATGAAAACTATTCTTTGAGCAACTTATGTTAAATTGTTTTCAGCTCCTAGATGACCCAGATGTCAAGATCAAACTCAGGACCCAGTCTTTAGTGTATCCTGCCCTTCAGTCTCTTGATATGGACTTGCCGTCATATCGGGAAAACGCACATTTTCCGCCTCTGTCCAGATCATTCGGGGTCAGGATCTTGAGTGAATACTTTACCACAGACAAATCACTTGAAAAAGCCATGCTCTTCAATCAGCACGTACCAGTGGAATCAAGCTATCTGTTCCAGTATGTTAATTGGAGTTCTTTGCTTCCTGAGAAGTTTAAGAAAGGGCAATTTTATAACAGTCCAACTCTTGGTAGCTCTCAGTTGGCTAAAAAATATCCAGGGTTTCTAGATGTGAGGGCATCCCCCTTGTTGGCTGATGACAGAAAGTTGCATCGTTTACCCTTGACCTACGTCATCACCTGTCAGTATGACGTGTTAAGAGACGATGGACTCATGTACGTCTCCCGAGTTCGGAACGCTGGAGTTAGGGTGACCCATAACCACGTTGAGGACGGATTCCAAGGAATACTTTCCTATCATGAATTTAAAATTGGACATAGAACACAAAATCAGTATTTAAACTGGCTAAGTGAAAATCTATAGTAAAAATCTGAGCAGTGGTTCATAAAAATATGCAAACCTCAAGATAGGAAACAAATTAGTGATAATCAAAGGGTGTTTGAATTGCTGTGTATCCCCGTGACCTTTCTAAGGTCCTCATAGCTATAGCGTTGTTGGTTTATATTTTTAACTCAGCGGTTTCTCCTCTATTCCTTATTCTGTGTTGTTTATTCACTTCTATACCTTAGAAAATATCTACTTTCCCACATATTTTTTTCTTGCTATTGTTACTCCTTTTTTCTATCTCTAATTTACAGCCCTAGTTTTTTGATTGCCTGGTAATATTGCTGTTGAGAAGACAGTTTTGAACAAACATGTCTGGCTCGTGAAGTGCCAGAACTTCAATTAGTGCGATGTGGAGCCTCCAGATGCCGCCTGGGGGGCACTAACATGAGTTGTGTGCTAACTCTTCTTCAAAGCGTTTGCCTCAGTATAATGTCTAGCACTATAAAATTCACTTCTTAATGCAAACCTGTGCTACGAAACAAAAATAATGCCAGTGATCTCTCAGGTACTTTAGGGAAAAGCAGCTCTATTCTTGTGAGCAATTAGGAACACTGAAGTGGGAGGCGGTACCTCCACATGTAGCAGTGGTGAGTGGAGCTGAGGACATGGAAGAAATAATAAAACTGAATTGAAAAATTTGAATCTCTGAAAGTTCTTATGTCCATATGGGCATAGTAGAGGGAAAACTAAGATTAAATTGGTGTGTTCTTGGACTGTCTTAGACAGTTTGGGCTGGTAAAACACAATGCCAGAGTGGTGGCTTATAAACAACAGAAATTTATTTCTCCCAATTCTGGATGCTCAGGGTGTCAGCATAGACAAGTTCCAATGAGAGCAGTCTTCTGGGTTGCAGACTGCCAGCTTTTCACTGTACCTCACATGGCAGAAGGCAGGAAGAGGAAGCAAGCTCTCTCATGACTCTTATGAGGCCACTAATCCCTTTCATAAGGGCTCTACCTTCATGACCTCATCTAATCTTAATTACCTCCCATGGGTCCACCTCCTAATACCACCACATGGGAAGGCAGGGCTTCAACATATGAAATGTGGGGAGACACAAACCTTCTGTCTATGGCATGTCTATGGAGAATAGACTGTAGCAGCCACATGTTACACAACGTTTGATAATTCTGAGGAAGCACTGAGGAAGGCAGCTCAGGGCTTCTCACGGTCACCAGAAATCAAGGCTATTGTCAGACAGAAAAAGGTGTTGTTTGGGGGATGGGAGAATCACAAACTTTCATTTCTATTTTTATTAGGAAAAACAGTAGCATTCCTGGAAGTCCCACCCAATATGTTTCTCATTTTATGTCTCATTTTACAGAATTTCATTTCCACGTGGACACCCTTAGCTGCCAAGGTTGCTTGAGGAGTCATATTTTTTAACCTGTGCACATCATCCTGAACAAAATTAGTATTCTTTCAAGTAAAATAATAAGTGAGAAATGGATAGGCAACTAGCAGATAGGCCACAGATTCTATAGGAATAAGTGGCGTAAATTACTTGTGGAAAATACATAGGAATGTTTGGGGTCATATATTACATGGGATGGAGGTACAAATGAATCGTATCTGTGGTTCCCAATGGAACATCATTGGGATATTTGTGTATTGTGATATTTGTATATTCAGTTAGTTGAACAGGGCTTTCCTTTTTCCTTTTTTACTTGCGTCTCTATGTCCCACTCCTTTACCTCCTTCAATCACCTACCCATCAATCAAAATAATATGTGTTAATTTCCATGTGTGGACATAGTCTTAATTTGAAATAGGAAGCTTCATTTAAATATGGACACGAGTCATGAAACAAAATAGCTTGTTAAAGCTATGCACATAATAATGATGCAACGACCTGATATTAATTGGACTGTGTTTTTCCAGAATTCCTGCCTGAAGATACAGTAGAGGGTGGGAGCGCTAACTAACACAGCAACAGCAACGGAAGAATTCCCTGTTCTTCACCTACAGGTTAAATTTCTGGTACAAAAGTCGATCCAGATCCCTACTTTTGGTTTCTACAAGGTAAAAAAGATGAATAATTATAGGCATCCCCACCTCACCAGGTGGCTTCTTGCCAGACTATTCTCTCTCCTGACAGCCTCCTGTATCATGGTGACCAACTATATCACCAATGACTCTTCCTTTTATGTAGTCATCTCCTGGCCTCTGAGTACTGGCTCTTGTGTCTCAAAGATTTCACCTTTCAGCTCACTGTTACTATCTCTAATATTACAACCAGGGATCAAAATCGGGATGGATGATACAACTAGAGACATAGACTTTAAGTTGTTTGACTTGCACCTCCCCCACAACGATCTTGTCCTCCATTCTGCATAAACCATTTGCCCTTATGATCTTCCTTAGACCTCATTACTGACAAAAACTCAGTAACAAATAGGGTAACTGTCACCTGCTGTCTTTTCAGGTCACTCCCACTAATACTCCCAATTTCCACAATACTCCAATTTTACAATTCCTCATTCTGCTCTTATTTTTTTATTTTCTTCCCTACTCAGATTAAGTTCTACAGTCAGTCATTATAATCAGTTCCTTGCACACACCGCCTGCCCACCCCCACCCCCCCCCCCCAGCTTCCATCTGTCTCTTCTTCTCAGTCACATTTTCTGCACTATCCTTGTTCCCTGATCTCTTCGCAGTGGAATGTTTCTAGTCTCAGGACTCATGACTTTCAATGATATATAAGCTGAAACCCCAACTCACATCTCCAGCCTGGGTCTTCTTGACTCCAGATTAGTATCTACCCATTTGCATACTTGAAACCTCCAGTTGAATTTAAATAAAAACCTCAAACTCAAATTTCTGATCTTCTCTCAAATAACTACCAATCTTCATCTCTCTCATTTCTGTAAATGGCAACTCCATATTTCCAGTTATTCAGGCTAAAACAAACAAAAACGAAACAAATGAACAAGAAACACCTCTCTATCTTTGGTTCCTTTCTTTCAGTCACAGATATTATTGAATCCTCTCAGCCAAAATATATCCCTGTATTTGATCCTTTTTTATTCTTGCTTCCATTGCTGACACCTTGACCTAATGGACTCTTAATTTTCACTGGGAGTAGTCCGATAGAATTCTAACTGATCTCTCGTCTTTCACCCTGTGCTCTTCAAGTCAATGTGCACCATGTCAAGCAGAATGATCTTTGTGAAATGAAAGATCATGTTACTCCTTTATTCAAGGCCCCCCAAGGTCTTCTCAGCTCAATAAGACTGAAAGCACTGACCACTAACCACTCTAACTCCTCTGGCCTCTGACTTCATCAAACATCCCAGGAGGCTCCAACCTCATCATGAAGGTTCTGCTATCTCTGTGTATTCAATGCTCCTTCCTTAGATACTCACATGACTCACTCTCTTACCTCCCTAAATGTTGCTTTGTAAACTCCACAACAACCACCAAAATAATGAGATATTGCTAATAAGCCTTAAGTGAAGGCAAAAGAGAATCATAGAAATACTCAATTCAAAATAAGGCTGGAAAAGAGGAAACTGGTACAAAGAACACATGGGATAAGTAGAAATCAAATAGCAAGATGTAAGCCAAACCTGATCAATGATTACATAAAATGTAAATGGCCTATACATCAAATTAAAAGTGAAAGATTGTCAGACTGGATTAAAGTGAAAGCTCCATCTGCAATCTAAGAAAAATCCCCTTTAAATTAATAACTTAGATTAAAAGTAAAAAGATTGACTAAGACATACCATACATCTTGTATTCATAGGAAATCTGGAGTGGCCGTATTAATATCAGATAAAGTAACTATCAGAACAAGGAACAAAATCAAGGAAAAAGAGAATATTTCAAAGATAAAGAGGTCAATTCATCAAGAAAACAAAAGCATCTTGAATGTGTATATACCCAGTGGCAGAAATTCAAAGTGCGGGAAGCAAAGAGTGAGGAAATTAAAAGGAGAAATGGCAAATCCATAGTTATAACTGAAGATTTCAAAACTCCTCTCTCAGTAATTGATAGAACAAGTAGGGAGTGTCGATACAAGTAATCAATAACCAATCTATGGATAATAAGAAAGATACTTAATGAGCTAATGTGAGGACTAGTCCCTTCTCCAGGGAAGAAAGCACTCTGGGCAAGTGTAGTTTACAGCATGGTTTTATACCATTTCAGAACAAAGAACATCCATCAAGCATGACAGGAACACAATTTCTTTTTCCCCCCAAAGTCACAAGGAGAGGTTTTGCTGAAGTTTAGCTCGTTCACAGCAGGTCAACTTGACCTTGGTTCTCTGGGAAGAAAAGCTTATCTTTAAAGAAATACTGGTATTGGCGTCAGATAGGGAGACATTACATCCCTATCTTTAAAGAGTGCATCCTTTGCTTTGGGAAAATGTTTGAAGCAGATGTACAATGCACATTTGGTGAGCCATAAGTCAGGCCGCTCTGGGAAAAACAAGTTTTAGACTAAATCAGATTTAAACCAGAATGGCTTCTCCATATACCTCCATATGTGAAAACTTATTATCATTCTTATTATTTTCATCAGGAGCAAATTATAAGTTCTTGAATAATACCACCATCCAACTTGACCTAAATGATATCTATAGAACACTCCACCCAACAACTGGAGCATAGACATTGTTTTCAAATATCTATGGAACGTTCACCAAGATAAACCACAAGGTGTACTGACTCATACAAGTCTCCTCGCCGCTTTTAGTTTTGTGTCAATATATATTAATTAAGCATAGGCTTGGGAGTGTTAGGTGCCAAAAGATTACCAATAATCAGCAGGTTTTAAAGACCCGAAAATGAGAATGAGAATACTATATATTTCAGATATTTAGTTTAGAGAACCAGAAGCATATGCGGCTTGTAGCTACTGAAGAGTAGATTCATTATCAACTTTGTAATAAGCCTGGACATGCTGTTCTCGAGTCGTGTTTAGTAACGATTCTAAAGGACATTACACAGTGGAACCTGGATACAAGCATCATTATCAGTCTGTCAGTATATAATCTTGTAGTGACAGGACATTGTATACAAGCCACCTGGGATATATTTGATGCAAAATTCAGCATGACAAACAAAAACATAGTGGCCTATATAAGAGGTTTCCATACTTCAGGATTTAATGAACCATTAAGATAAAAAAGGGGCGAGGGGGAATGAAATGAGGTTTCAAGGTTTTAATTTTGCCAAAAATAAAAAGGAAATTCCAAAGAAGGAAAGAAAGAAAAGAAAAACAAAAATCCAAAGTGTTATCTAATACTAATTGAAAAAGGAAAGCTCTTTTTAACACTAAAGATGTAGGGTTTTTCTAATCTCTGAAATTAAAAAATAAGCTTATAAAAAGCTTATATTCAATTTTGTCTTCAATGGTGCAGCAGCTAAGATGTCTAAAGAAAACCTTTAGGTACACACAGCTCCAACTGCTCAATGAAATATGTAATGAATTTTTATAAATCATGAATGGGTTGGGTGAAAAGTAGAGGAATGTTCAGTGGCAAAAATGTTAAGAAAGTGCAAACCCAGATTCTTACCTGAGATTTCTCCCTGGCAGTGTAAGTGACACAGTGAGTATCGCACGTCTAAGGCGATCAGGTGGCCTTATGTGGTGGGAGCTGTGTGCACGACAGCCCAGTAATAGGTGAGCCATCTTCTTTCATCAGGTAGTTTTTGAATCTATAATCCTGTTTTAAAATGTAGGTTTTATTACTATTTAGGTATGGCGAGGCAAACAGATCTGGAGACTACTGCCATTGGAAAGGTAGCTTGTTACGTATGCCAAGAGGAGGGGACACACCACCCCATGGGGTACTGCATGGGGAAGCACTGGGATTGGTCAGGATGCAGAGGGAGCAGGAGGAAATGTGGGCAAGAACCTTTTTTTGTGGTTTCCGTGGGAAGGCACAGGCAAGATAAACAGGAATAGGATCCGCTAGTTTGAATAATTTCAGTGGGCTCTCAGGAATAGTGGCTGTCTTAGCTGTCTGACACCTGGTCCTAGGGTGACTAGGACAAAGGAGTAATGGACCAAGGAGGCTGTGGGATATGGGTTCTGCACTGGTGGGATTGCGTGTGAAAGGTGTGCCAAAGGTGATTTGGTTGCTTATCTCTGGGCATCAGCTGACCCGGCCAAGGGCAGTCCTTCCCTGCTTAGCAAGAGCTCAGATGTTGACAGACTAAAGTATAGAAAATAAAAAGACATCATTAATATAAACCCCAAAGCCACTGGGTAGCAACACGGGAATTTTATCAGAGACTCCGTCTGCACTTGTCCAAGTAGCAGACACCTCCCAAATTGTCCAGGCATGGACTACAGAAACTTTTAAAACACTTCCAAATACATAGAAATTATATTTCAAAAGTCTCCTTAACTTCTGAAAAAATAAGTTATTAAAATGAAACTTGCAAAATAGAAAATAAAATCTCTCATTCTCTTTATATACATGTACATATGTGGAAAGGTAGATATATAGATATATGGGCATATACTAAATATCATCCAATCTCGAGGATAAACCTGTTGTATTGAAAGGAAACTTCACAGTCTCATATACCTATAACAATATGTAAAAAAAATAGGCTCAAATTTACACTCAAGATGTTAGAAAAAATAACATAAACCCAAAGAAATCAGAAAGAAAATTATTAAATTTTAAAAATATCTAAATAAATAAAATTTGCAGAGTTAATTAATGAAATTTCTGGGTCTCTCTAGGTCAATAAGATTGATGAACCTAATCAACCTGTTATCCTAACTGAGAAGAAAAAAATGCACCAAATAAGAAAGGATAAATGAAAAAACACAAACACAAAAGAAATTTGTGACTTGGTTTGCTCAATAGAGACAATAAAGTTTTAAAATTGGAAAATAGATATTTTTAGCAAAATAAACATGAATCTAAAATGTATTTTCTATCTAAAAAGATACATTACCAACCCAAAAATTTAAAAAGAATTTTGACCATGATCAGGTTACTGCCTTTCCCACCACAAAAAAGCAGTGTTCTGGGGTGGTCTAGAGCAGAAAATCCACCAGAACATAAACACGCAATTCCAGGGAACATTTCTGTCTCCACTTTATGAAGTAATTCTAGCAAAACTAGAATGACAGTAGGAAATGAGAAAACTACAGATGCATTTCACTCAGGCATAGCAATGAAATATTCTAAAAGCAAAGAGAACACATTAGCAGATTATAAGACTAATACATTATGACTAAGAAGTTTTATATAAGGAATGAAAGGATTGTCAATATTTTTATTAGCAATAACATGGAAAATCATATGCATATCTCTAAATATAAGAAATACAAAAATTAATATTCACTTTTTAATTTTTATGTAATTTTAATAGAAGGATATTTTCATGGCTAAATATAAGGATTATAATCCAAAATTAGTTTCATGCTAATCTCTATTAAAGTTAAATAGAAATCGTGAATATCCATTATTACTTTTACTATATTTTATTGTTCTGGATAGATACTATCCATCTCCATTCCACAAGAAAATAAGATTTAAAAGACGAAACAATTGGAAAGGACTGAAATTATGATTATTTCAAATAATGAATAAATTAAGATAATCAAATAAGAAGCTACTAAAATAGAAATTAAGAAGGGTGGCAGTTAGGAAATTTAATAAATGAAAATTGGTATATTTCATATAAACAAAAAACCACCAGTTAGAATAAAAGTTAGAAAATATTTACCAGTCTTCTCTTTCCTTTTTCTGTTAAGCCCCGTGTCCGTGGGCCCCTCTCTCTCCTTTGCCATCCCCTCCCTCAGTGCTGTCCCGCAGTGAGCAGTGTGCACCTCTTATTGTCTCTTCACTTTACCAAGTTCTGTGATTTACTACGACTCGTACAGAATTGTCACCCTTGGGCGTCCCTTCTCTTTTGGGGTAAGGGTGGGTAGCCATACCTCAATCTTCTGCCTTTCATTTCCTTCTCTCTTCTGGGTGGTTTTTCCAGATGCGTCTCTCCTGCATCCCACTCTGTAGAGATTTGAGGCAAGAGCTTGAGAAATGATTGCTCTAATTTGTTGCTTACTCTTCTATTTACAGGTAATTTGACGTTTGAGGTTGTGTAGTTTTACTTGTTCTTGTTGAACTGTGTAGTTTTTTGGGAATATGTTTCCTGAGATGTAAATTTTTTTGGTCACCAATATCCCTGACTACTTGGAACACTAACAATTGAAAATTAGAACATAAAGGATGGTTTTAACAACATACTAAATCCAGTGGAAGTGAATATTAGAGGACTAAAAGAGATCCAAAGAAGTGGACTGCATCACAGACTGAGAGAAAGATGTGGAAGATTTGAGAAATTAAATACACGGAGAACGAAGACAGTAAGTACTGGGGGCTAATTTGCGATCCTTGCCCTAATGCATAGTATATGGTTAGGGCATATTTAAATTTATTTTTCCATGAGTTGCTAGTTCATAATCTTTCTCTATTTTTCTATTAAGTCATTGCTATTTTTATTATTAATATGTAGGAATGTGATATATAGTAAAGGAAATTAATCCTTTGTTGCTAGATGAGCTGTCATTTTCTTTTGAGATAGTCATTTGCCTTTTGACAAAATTTGTCTGCATTCTATAAAATTTGATGTGCTATTATTTTAAAATCAATTTCAAATTTTATTGTATGGTGATAATACATAATCTAATATGTCAAAATGCTTTAAAAATGGTGAATTTTTAGTATGTGAACTATATTTCAATAAAGCAGTTATTTTAAAAGTGGCATAAAAAAACCATGACATATTTAGAGATAAATTTAGCAAAACATGTCCGAGACATGTTCACAGACAAATGAAAGCTTTTCTATGAGAAATTGAACACGTCCTAAATGAATGGAGTGAAATAACGTGCTCACTGTTCTGAAGATTCGAGACTATTTAGATGTCAGTTTTATAAATTTACCGTGATCCAAGTCTAGCTCCCCAGAGGCTTTAAGTTAGTTTTTTAAAGGAAATGTCATGTTTATAAAATGGATATCAAAAAACTATTTTTTAAAGAGAAAATATTTAGAGACCTTACAGTCCATGATTTCAAGAAAAATAAAGCTACTATAATCAAGGTAGTATGGTATTTCAATAAGGGTAGGCAAACAGATAATAAGATAGATTCCAGAAATTAACCCAAACATATATGGTCAATTTTGGAGACAAAGTTGCCAAAGTAATTCAGTTCCAAAAGTATAATAAATTTTTTAATGGTGCTTAATCATTTGAATATCCATTTAAAAAAATCCTTACCCCTGACCCTTACTGCATACCTATACAACACAAAAATTAACTCAAAATGAATCAGGAATTTAAATATAAAAATCTAAAACTTTAAAATTTCTAGAAAAAACACAAGAGAAAAATCTTTGTGAACTTTATTTAGGCAAAGATTTCTTAGACAAAACGTGGGACAGAAAAAGTCACCGGACTTAAAAGGAAAACAGATAAATTGGATTTTATCAAAATTCAAACTCTTTACTTCTTGAAAGACACTATATAGAGAACTAAGATGAAGGGAAATTACTTGCAAAATATATGTGCTAATGCACTTGGGTCCAGCGTACATAAAGAACTTTTACAATTCTATAACAAGAAAAAAAATATCTGAGGAAAGAAATGGACAGAATATTTGAGCAGCTACTTCACTGAAGAAGATATATGAATGGCCAGTAGGCACATGAAATAAATTCAACATTGTTAATCGTTGATAAATAGTTTATCCATTTCTTATAAAGCTAAACAGAGCTTATTAGATGGCCCAGAAATTGCATTTCCAAAAAATATGAAAATACATATCCTCATAAATACATACATATATGTTCAAGACAGCTTTAGTTGTTATGGTCAAAAGCTGAAAACAATCCAGCTGTTCGTCTCCTGGGGAATAGATGAACTGACACATCTGTGCGATGGAACACTGCCGAAGGGTGCGAAGGAGCAGAAACCAACATCTGTGACAACGTGCAACCACTTGCAACAACACGGGGGATTCTCAAAAGCACAATGCTAAGTGAAAGAAGTCAAATAAAAAAGAATACATACCGTGTGATTCCATTTATATCTGAAACTCTGGAAAAGGCAAAGCAATGGGACAGGAAGCCGATGAGTGGTTGCCACTGGCTGTAGGTTGAGAGAGAAGACAACTCCAGTGACTGTTAGAATGCTGTACGCGTTTGTCAAACTTGAACTCTACCTTTTGAATTGACGAATTTTACTGTATGTAAATTTGACCTCAATAAAGCTACTTTTTCAAAAAAAAAAATGACGGGACACCAAGAGAGGGAAAAAGATAGTGACTATGCAACACGTTTGAGTATGTTTGAGGCAAAGGAAAGCAAAGGATTGCATGACAGACTTCAGGCTCCCGGTGTCAACAGAGACAACATAACATAGAATCGTAATCAGGTGTGGACTTTATCCTGCCGAAGTGTGTAAGTAAACTTTATATTCTTGAAGAATGGAAAGCATTTATTCCTAAAAAGAATAATATCCATTATGCTAATATGTAGATCTACGAAAATAATCTGATCAGTACAACTTTCCAAATGCATAATTGCTATCTTTTATAGATTCTGAAATGCTATCATTAAGCCAATCTATTTTAAAGGAAAATTTGTTAAACGTCACAGAAACTTTAGATTAGCATTTATAGTGAAGAGAAAATAAATGTTTTACATAGTTTTCAAACTTAAATCTAAATTTATTCAAATAAAATAAAATAAAAAATTTTGTTTCTCAGCAAAACCCTTTATTTTTTGAACAGGACTACATTTTACCTGGACTGTTGTGTCACACAAGCCATCAGTGCACTGCAGTGTCTGGTGTGTGCATTGTTTCAGTATGACACAAAAACACGATCTAGGCAGTGTTCAAAGATTGATTTAGTACAAATTATTTTTTCTAAACACTGATGTTGCACTGTCTTGTGTTTATTTGAATATTTTCTGAAGGAACTAGAACTTACAGTGATATTTTTGTAAATCTTACTTGGTAATTACATTGAACTACTTATTGTTATTTTGATTACAATTCTGTGATTTTTTTAGTATGAAAAAATAAATTGGACACACTTTAATGCCTGAAGTGAACTCATACCACTGATATAGAGTCAAATGGAAATGCATAAGCTGGTGCAATTCCTGGGACCGTCACGCAAAGAAAAAACTGGAAGAAGGTGTGTTGCAAACTTTGCAGCAGGCGATAGCACTTTTCTGTAGCAGAGCAAAACGAGAGGGTATTTGTCTGTTGGACAAAACAAATTTGGATAATATCAGCAGAAATATTTAGCAAATGCATAATTTTAAGAAGTTCCTTTTCAAGAGTCAAGAAAGAATCAATACAATTATTCACCTGAAATCAGAATTAAATATTCAACCAAATTTTTGTAAGTGATTTTTAACATGACCTGAACTTACAACTTTGGCCGACCATAAAATAGTCTGCATTTTTATGCAAAAAAGAAAACCATTTTTAGATGGAGAGATGGTTAAAACTATATATTTACATAAACAGCATGTATATAATGCATATAATATATATGTGTATTACTTATTACAGTTATGGAGTTTGTGTTAGAGGATTATGAGGTAAAGACTAAAAGTGATAGTTTAAAAGAAGTGAAATATCTTCGTTTAAGCCACCAAACAATTACATGTAGAATGCAAAACTTTTGTAATAATACCAAATGTCAGTTGATTAAAAATTTGAAAAATTCCAGCACTTTGTTTTCGTTTTAGGTGAGTTGTGTGACATGAGACACATCACTTCCCGATGAATACTTTGGGTATGTTTTGTCTCAGAAAAACTCCACATTTGTCAATTTGTGATCAAAAATATTGAACTTATGGCATAGACATATTTGAATATTTTACATCCATCAAAGAATAATTTTAACTAGACATGAAAAAATTATCATGACAGAAAGTGCTGCAGTTATGTGAGCTCGAGTTTCCAGACCTACCAGAATTTTAAGACAAGAGACTAATATTCCCCACGTGATACACACTGAAAAGATTTGACTCAGCTTTCTGAAGACAACTATGAAAAGCGCCACAGATCCTATTTTTAAAATCGTTCACTATATATGTGGAAATGTTATGAATCATTGCCAATTTACGGATCTATTGCAAGAAATAGAATACAATGATTTTAATCATCTCATGTTCTTTGAAAATGCTTGTTGTTGAGTGATTGAAGAGTTTTGCAAAGACTTACTGTACTGTTAATTCCAAATCAAGATTTTCTTGAAATGAAAAGAATGTTTGCCAAGTGTGCAATTATCACGTGCAAAGAATAACAGTGTGACTTGTTTCTCTCTTATGAATGAGCTAATTTTGAAACTCCAAGTAAAGAAAAGCTTACTTGTGACCTAGCTAGAAAGGTACAAAGTTTTGTACCGAAATTCATTTTTTTCATAATAAAAATCAGTGAAAGTGATTTTCACATTTTTCTAAGAGGAATCAATATCCAGAAGATGTTAATACACAATATTTGAAGAACATGCAATAGATATTGACAAATTTAGAGTTGCTTTTCAATTTACTCACCACTCCTTTGAATTTAGTGTTAATTATATATTGAGTTCACACAAGAGTTATTGAATTTTCTTAACTTAGACAGATATAGTTTTGAATACACTTTTGCTCAAAAGGCCAATCAATTTTAAAATGATGAACCAATTTCCTCAATATAGATGAATATAAACATTAAAGGACAATGATTTTTCTTTTTTTTGAGGAAGATCAGCCCCTAACTAACATCTGCTGCCAATCCTCCTCTTTTTGCTGAGGAAGACTGGCCCTGAGCTAACATCCATGCCCATCTTCCTCTACTTTATATGTGGGATGCCTACCACAGCATGGCTTGCCAAGTGGTGCCATGTCCACACCTGGGATCCGAACCAGCGAACCCGGGGCCGCCAAAGTGGAACACGTGAACTTAACTGCTGCGCCACTGGGGTGGCCCCAAAGGAAAATGATTTTTTGATATTCAATTCAGTTATTGAAAAAGTTTTGTGTGCTTATGAAAATTTGGGTATGTGATTCTACAGTTTCAATCAATTTTATAAAGGTTTAGTACAAAAATATCTTATTTTTATATTGATTATTATATATTAGTAAAATTAATTGAAACTATTTTTACATTTTATTGAGGTTATGCTAGAAAGTTGACTATTTATACTAGAAAGTTATACTAGAAAGTTTAAAATTCCATATGTGGCTTGCATGGTGGCTCCCATTTTCTGATGGACAGCAGTGATATAGATGATTCTTAACTTGTTTTCCTTGTGGATGCAATTTATTAGAAAGTTTACTTTAGCATATTTTATTTTTTTCTTTAAAGTAGTCATAAGTAATGTGTGTACATTTTGTTGGAAGGCATGTAGAAGTTTCAAGTAAATTAGTTATCTTTGGCTAGGAAGAGACAATTGGGAGTATATATATATATATATATTTTTTTTTTTTTTTTTTTGATGAGGAAGATTGGCCCTGAGCTAACATCTGTTGCCAATCCTCTCTTTTTGCTTGAGGAAGATGGTTGCTGAGCTAACATCGGTGCCCATCTTCCCCTATTTTGTGTGTGGGATGCTGCCACAAAATGTCTTGATGAGCAGTGTGTAGATCCACACTGGGGATCCAAACTTGTGAACCCCAGCCCACCAAAGCCGAGCATGCAAACTCAACCACTGCACCACTGGGCCGGTCCTGATGGGAGTATATTTTAAATGTTAACTTACATATTTAGAAATATCCCAATGTACATTTTACTGTCCTGTTTCTAATTGAATGTCTCATTATATGTGTAGTTACAACTCACTATTAGAAGAGATACTAAAAAGAAGGCAAACATTTAAAAAGAGCTTTAAATCCCTTGTCTGCGAGAGAGGCATCGTAATTCCCTAACAGCTAAAGGAAAATTTATTCATTAAGCGAACATGTGCTAGAAGGCCACTGCACACCAGCCTCTGGGTTGGGATTGGGTTCACAGCCAGGAGACAAGCTCTCAATGTTAAGCCTCTGTTGAGAGAGAGAAAAAGAGGGGTAATAATTAAAACACGGCATGTGCTGTGATCGAGATTTGCCCGTAAATGTGCAGGCTCACGGGTTAGAGTTGAGCCTGTTTTGCTGCTCTCTCCGGGGAGCATAGGTGCTAACTCATATTGCAAACCCCACTGCACTTGCCATATTTCTGAAGCCACCAAGCTTGCCATTGTGAGGGAATCGCAAAGAAAAGTGAGGACATAGCTGTTTCTTTGCCCGTGTGCTGGCAAAGTCTTGGTACTCAGAGGCTGCAGGATGACAGAGCTGAAAATCCTGACTGTGGGAGAGAAGTTCCCCAAGATTCTTCTGCCCTCCCTGACCCACAGCTGCGCGGGCCAGTCCATGAAGGAAGTAGTCAACTTGTCCACTTCCTACTCCACAGTTCTCTCCTGCTTCCTGTCACACGGCCGGTGGCCCTGCCAGGTTGGGGCAGTGCATTGCAATATTAATAATTGCCTGATTTTGAAGGGCTTATATGTATGTGCATGCATCATGATTTATGTCAGCGTTTGCCTGTGTCTTTCTGCAGCAATAAATGTCGCTTCAGTTAAGTCCCTTTGGTCCATCAACAACTAATGACAGCCCATCTGATAAATAGATTGCTTGGAGTCGAGCTATTTTTCCCAGATGGGGTGAGAAGATTGAGGGGAGGAAATGCAAACACCTTCTTAATGGATTTCTCTCTCTCTGAGATCTTTTACAATAGCCGCAATGATATTTCAAGGTCGTGAGCAGATTTCTGTGTCCTTGGAAAGAAAGATAGGTATTACTTGAAAAGCTGAGATGAATTTGGTGAGAATCATACACTCTCAAGTCACAGTCATTTTCTAAGCATGTGAGAAAAGCCTTAATGTGCTATTGGAAACATTCAAATCCTAACACTGAATTGGGTCACAGAATATAAGATCCTGTATTTTAGTTATTATTTAAATTTTAAAAGCATTTCCGTGAACATTTTGGAATCTTATTCGCAGCAGCAAGATTGGAAGTCACGCACATCTCCTGCCTGGTGAAACTTCCTTTGAATATGAGTGAAACTGAATATCAGAAAAGTCAGGAATCTGGTTCACCAACAAGCTCTTATGTCACTATTTTTACAGGGTTGTGTCTGGTGCTCTGATGTACCATTATTTTTATTTCCTTTTTTTCTTCTCTAGTACACAGATTCATGTAAGAGAAAAATGTCCTTTTCCTGGTGATCAGTATTCTTTCCTTTCTTGTCCATGCACCATGCTCCTCTCAACTCAATATCTGCTCATAGGTGAGGAGAAGAGTACCCATGGCTCACTCCCGAAAGCCTGACTTGCTTGAATCTTACCTAGTGCGTACTATCTGAAAGGGAGGGTGTGAGCTAGGCGGACAGTGGGGGGCGGGGGGAAATCAACAAAAACTTTCTCATCTCTGTGTAAAAGCTGCATTCCTTTAATTTCTAGATTTTCACTTAGCGTGCATTATCCCTTTTCTCCATTTTTTAACAGGTGACTAATCCACCAGCAGTCAAAGAGAAGAAGGTTTTGATTCTCATTGGTCATTATGCCTTTTTTCTACTACGCTGTCTGCACTGTGCAATCTTGGCCTTTGCTATGTGGCCACCTAATTTGCAGGAGCAGTTCTTAGGGTCCACACATTAAATTGCCGCACTTGACATTTCAATCCAGCAGTTTAGGCAGCAACGATGGGTAAAATTTTTTTAAATGAGGGGTGGGTTAATTCAGATTCATCTGGGCATGAATTTTAATTACGTTAATAATAATAATGTGTACAGTGATACTAATAGTAGTTATAACATTACCGTTTATTGAGGACCTCCTAGATGTCCAGAGCTATGCTTCATTCTTTGCATTCATTCATAGTTTAATTCAAACAACAACCCTATTAGATAGGAATTAACATGCCTTTGTCATAAAATTGTTGCATCGAGTGATCTAAGAACTTTCCCTTTGATCCTACACCTAGTAATTATGTGTTTCAATTACCTCATCTTTGAAATGGTAAGCAGAATATAGACTTACCATATTTTTTAAACAATATATACCTTTATTACATAGGCTTTGATTGGACAGAAGAGGGTTTATTTAGTTTTCTGTACCTCGACCTTACTCAGAACTCCAGCTTCTTGATCTCTAGCACATGGCAAACTTGATTGCACTGGGACTGAACTGGCCTCAGGGTGGTGGATGCAGGAGTGCACCTGCTGGAATTCTAGCTGCAGTCCACTGGTCTCGGCATCCTTCCTTCTCATTGCTCTTGAGCTCCTCCCTTCCTTCTTGGGATTCTGTTAATGAAACATAGAGACTGGTTAGATAGAATTCACTAGGGCTTCCAGCTCGGGCAGAGAGAGTCATCAAGAAGACTACCTGCTCAAAATTGCACTATTTTGAAGAGAAAGACACACACAAACACAAGATTGGGGAGAATCCTGAAAAAACTTCCCTTGTGGTGTAACCTTGGGAAGGGGACAGCAGCTCCTCCAGGAGAGTGACAGGAGTCGAGCAGGACCCTACCCTTGTTCTCTCTTGTGTGAAATGAAACCTTAATAAGCAGATGAGAAGGGTGAAAGGCAGTTGTCCTTTGGGCTTTGGTGAAGACATTGCAGCTGTCAGAGGGGACAAAAGCAGCAACAGTAGCAACAACAACCACCTTCTGTATGGGGAGGGGCAGTATTTAAAATGAGAGCAGCACAGTTAAGAAAATAATCTTTTTTTTTCAACTTTATTGAAGATAATTGACAAATAAAATTGTAAGAGGTTTAAAGTACACAATGTGATGATTTGGTGTACGTATACATTGTGAAATGATTTCCCATATGGAGTTAATTAACACATCCATCACCTCGTAGACTTAGATATTTATTTTTGGTGAGAACATTTAAGTTTTACACTCTTAGCAAATCTTTTTTTTTTTTTTTTTTTTAAGATTTTATTTTTTCCTTTTTCTCCCCAAAGCCCCCCAGTACATAGTTGTGTATTCTTCGTTGTGGGTTCTTCCAGCTGTGGCATGTGGGACGCTGCCTCAGCGTGGTCTGATGAGCAGTGCCATGTCCGCGCCCAGGATTCGAACCGACGAAACACTGGGCCGCCTGCAGCGGAGCGCGCGAACTTAACCACTCGGCCACGGGGCCAGCCCCTCTTAGCAAATCTTAATTCTACAGAACAGTGTTGTCAACTATAGCCACCATGTTTTACATTAGATCCTCAGACTTTATTTGTCTGATAGCTGAAAGTTTGTACCCTTTTACCAACCTCTCCCTATTTCCTTCAACCCTCAGCTCCTGGCAACCACTTTTCTATTCTGTTTCTCTGAGGCTGACTTTTTTAAAAAAATAGATTGCACATATAAGTGATAGAGTAAAGTATCTGTCTTTCTCTGTCTGGCTTATTTCATTCAGCATCATGTCCTCCAGGGTCAACCATGTTGTTGCAAATGACAGGATTTCCTTCTTTTTTAAGGCTGAATCATATTCTACTATATGTGTATATTTCACATTTTCTTGATCCATTCATTTGTTGACAGACACTTAGTTTGTTTCCATACCTTGGCTGTTGTGCATAATGCTGCAGTAAACATGGGAGGACAGATATCTTGACAATGGTCCTGGCAATGATTTTTTTGGATTTCACACCAAAAGCAAATGCAACAAAAGCGATAATGAACAAGTGGGACTACACCAAACTAAAAAGCTTCTGCCCAGCAAAGGAAAACGTCAACAAAATGAAAGGGCAGCCTATGGAATGGGAGAAGATATTTGCAAACCACATATCCAATAAGGGGTTAATACTCCAAAAATACAAGGGCTTCATTCAACTCAATAGCAAAAAACCAAATACCTCTATTAAAAAATTGGCAAAGGGTCTAAATAAACATTTTTCCAATAAAGACATACAAATGACCTACAAGTACATGAAAAAATGCTCAACATCACTAACTACCAGGGAAATGCAAATCAAAACCACAATGAGATATCACTTCACATCTGTCAAGATGGCTGCTATCAAAAAAAGACAAGAAATAACAAGTGTTAGTGAAGATGTGGAGAAAAGAGTACTCTTGTGTACTGCCGGTGGGAATGTAAATTGGCATAGACACTATGGAAAAGAGCATGGAGAGTCCTCAAGAAATTAAAAAGAAAAAAGAAAAGAAATCTGAACAATGAAGTTTAATTTTCACATGTCTATTTTTATCTGAGAAAGGTTTGCTTTTTGATAAGAAAATGATAGCCCACAATTTTTATTACTTACATTTATTAGTGTGACATCACACATTTTCTCTCTAATGTTCTTTGAAGTATATTTTAAAAAGAAACTGTCTTGAGCAAGGAAAAACAAAGGGAGAAAGAATAGAGAGAAATGTGATAAGTGATACTCAAATATTTTCTGCTGGGCCTTAAGCTGCCATTTATTCCTGTCCACTGCTTCTCCCTACTGTCAAATAATAAAACAAAGACTATCTGGTTTTTGGGTTTTTTTAATGCTGAGTTAAATGCCAGGCAAAGTAGACTCATCGGACAAGAAATTCACTGAGTAATTTCCTGAGGAGGAAAAGCAAACATTTTTAAGTACTTAGAAGTGAAGGGACATGGTTCCCAATGGCTGTGGTAGTTAAGAATTGAATACTAGCTGTCCATGTAGCACAGATGAGTCCATATGTCTGTACACAATTGGTTAAAACAAGTTCCAGTGATCATAGACAGGAAAGAATCTTCAGTTAGATTCAGGTCAAGGTACTTAACGTTCGTGATTCTTTAAGAGCATTAGTGCCAGAAGAGCGGTGGTGAAACAAACATTGTTTTGATTCTCTCTTGGGCAAGTGCTGCTGTAAATTAAAATTTTTCCTTTATACCACCCACCCTCCCTGCAGGAATTCCCTTGATAACACAGAAAAAGGTGGTTATCCAAATTCTTTTTCTTGCTTTTCTGGAAAGCAGAACAGTGACAAAGAAAAAAGTATTCTTCTATTCAAGTCAGCAGAACCAGCTTAAGGACACATCTAGGATGTTTTTATTTCTGCTATGTTTCATTGGAGTTAACAACATATCAATTGGGGTTATGTATTAACCAAGATAGAACTGGAAAGAACAAGAAGTTACATATTAAGCTGAGAAATGCACTTTGAAAGTTGGACTTAGAACCTGTGCTGCAATGCCTTTCATCCTACAAGATCCTTTAGCTGGCTGCAGTCTACCAAACCAGGGACCTTTCTTAAACTTGACACAAAGTTACCTTTGCAAGTTCTCCATTATTCACTCTGAACTACTCCAGTCACTTAAGATATTCAATTTGCATGCAATTATATGGCTTTTCTTAAAGATATATTAAAGATAAAGATATATCATTAAAATATATCAAAACTTTTTTAATGAATCTCTTTGCTTGTCTCTCTTCTAGGGGGAATGTACTGCTACTGTATTTTCCAGAACCTTTGAGAATTAGCATATTCTTCTCCAGGTTGGTGTTCAACAGATATTTGCCCAGTGACTATCTGAAGATACAATATATAGAGAAAAGAACACACACACACACACACACACACACACACACACACACGTTCTTTTACATAATGCATTTGTTATGTGTATAAATAAACCATAGTTTATTTAATCAAGCCTATTTAGGTGGAAACTTTTGTTGTTTTTAGTGCTTTGTTATTAGAAACAACAAAATGATAGCACACAAATAACGTTTGGAGGCAGTTTTGTCTATGATAAACCCATGAGGTAGAATTGTTAGACCAATTAATTATTGCAGAATTGCCCTGTGATAATTTTCCTCTCTTACCAACATGGCATGGGAATATCTGTGTCTTGTCAGCTTCTTAGCAAAGTGTGTTGTGATTTTTCTGGATTTTGTTTTTCCAGTATAAGTAATAAATTGTATCATAGTACAATTTTATTTTATGTTTCTCATATTAAGGGTAAGTCATAATCTTTTACGTTTAAGAGCCATTTGCATTTCTTCTGTTTGAACTATCTGAAAAGAAAGCTCCTTAGGCCCAATTTTTAATTGGGCTTTTGTTCTTTTTTATTTCTTTTTATACTAGGGGGATTAGGACTTTGTGAAAGGAAGTGCAAGTTTTGTTCCCAGCTTGTCTTTTGTCTTTAATACAATAAATTGGCCATGATGAGGTATTTCTTATTATTCTTCATGCTTTAAAAATTATAATTTATCAATATTTAAATTATAGCTTCTAGACTTCAATGAATAGTTAGAAAGGTGTTCCCCAAGACTGTAGGCGAATTCACTCAGAGCCTCTGCCAGTACCTCCCTGGCTTCCTGTTTGCATTTACATCCTTGTTCCAGCTGAAATTTATGTTGATAAATAGTGAGAGATATAGTTTAAACTTTACTGTTTCCAGTACCATTTCTTTTAAAGTCCATAGGGATTTGAGACCAATATAAAAGATTCATGCAAGTCAAGCCTCTAGGAAGGAGCCAAAAGGAAATGCCTCCTACAACATGCACTAAAATATATTAGATAAAGATAACACGGTGACTAGTACAGTGCTCTAAGAAAAAGGGTGCTGGTGCATTCCATAGAGAGGGGCCACATTCCCTTAAACGCACAACAGGTGGCCAAAAATGAGAGCAAAAATGGCAGTCCAGGGCACCATACTCAAGAAGGCTGGAAAACTGTGTCAGGAGCCCACCATGAACCCAAGTCCTGGAATTTTTTTTCTTACATTTAAAGGTTCACTTGCATTGGATGGAGTATTCACCCTGTCTGGGAATGTCTATGACTTCCAAACTTTCAGCTGTGATAAAGGTCCCAAAATTGTCCAGGAAAATGCTTTTGGAAATTAAATGATAACTAAATCTAGATTTTGTGTGACTCTAATGGATGCCAGTGATTAATTATGCTTCCAGTAAGCAAATCAAGGCTTTTCTCAAGAACTTGGGAAAATATTCCAGTTTTGATTATTTTTATGATTCTTGCTGAATTCATCTCTGCTTCTCAGTAAATACTTTCCTCTCATTCCAAGAGTCTTGGAATCTGCTGACAAACTTGGAACATCAGGTTTTGGTATCTCTGATGTTATGGACATTGAAGAGTTCTAACTGAATAGAGATACACCAAATTTGAGGTACTTCATCTTGGGCAAATAGCTCGAGTGAAAAAAGTATAATTTATGAAATGTACTGTTGTTGGAGATTGGAGAACAAAGAGGCCCCCTAAGAAAGCTACCTTTATTGTTATCCTGAGAATCTGTGTAGAAACCACATCATGGGGACTTGTCAATGAGTGTCTGAGCATCCAAGGACAGCAGTCCATTCTTTCTTCATATAAATATTAACATTCTCATCACCAAACATGAAAAATATATGGCCCATAACAAGAAGAAAATTTTATCCAAAGAAATAGACTCAGGAATGAATTAGCAGATATTTAATATAAAACAGCTATTATTAATACGACCAAGGATTTCATTAAAAAGGAAAAATAACGAGGATAGAAATGAAAGCTATAAAAAGCAACCAAGTGGAAATTCTAGAGCTGAGAAGCAAAACATCTGAAATGGAAATTTCAGCGTAATAATAAAAAGCAGATTAAACTCTGCAGAAGGAAATATTAGTGATTTTGAAAACAGAAAAAAATAAACTGTCAATCTCAAGTAAAAAGATTCCAATTCTGAAAGGAAGGGAATATTAAACACTGGATCTTGAGTTTGATCTTGGCATCTGGGTCTTCTAAGAGCTGAAAAACCAATTAGAATATGTTGCTTAAATAAATCACTTTAATTTAAAAAATAAAATAACCACAACACAAAAAGCTATTCTAAAACTTAAAATCCCTAAAAATAAAATGTACACATCTTGATAAAAGTCATAATATTAAATAACTTTTCATACTGGATGTTCATAAATTAAATGTAAGTTATAATTTCCAAAACAAACAAAAAAATCAATACCAATCTCCCCAAAGAATGTGAAGGAGGATCTTTTTTTTTTTTTAAGATTTTATTTTTCCTTCTTCTGCCCAAAACTCCCCAGTACATAGTTGCATATTTTAGTTGTGGGTCCTTCTAGTTGTGGCATGTGGGACGCTGTCTCAGCATGGCTTGATGATCGGTGCCAGGTCCATGCCCAGGATCTGAACCAGCAAAACCCTGGGCCATGGAAGCAGGGCACGCAAACTTAACCACTCAGCCACAGGGCTGGCACAAGGATCTTTTATTATAATGTGAATTTCATACTTATGTAACTCGGGCTTACAATCTGAGGTATTGCATATATTTGATCCTCTTTCTTGCTATTAAGAATATTTTAAATATCAACGAGACTTGAGATATGGGAAAATGCTATTTCTTTTTTTAGCTCTGATGCTAAAGAGATGTTAGATCTTGGATAAATCTAGATCATGTGGAACAATTAATTTTTAATTTTGGGGGGCATTTCTCTGTCTTTTCTAGGTATAGTCCCTTTCTTTTTCCAGGAACAGTAGAATTTTACAGTTTTCTTCAAGCTAATTTTCCTGTGATGTGCTTCTGCTATTGGGACAAAATGATCATGGTACCAGTCAGAAAATATACATCTATTAGCCTATGATTTTTTTTATATAGTGATGTTTGGGTAAATTACTTACAATTTTCAGACTTTGAAAAGGTTGTCTCTTTCCAAACACTACCACGTTTATCTTGCATATGTCTGAAGCACTGGCATACTCAAGAAGAGTCAAACTGATTAGCAGACAAAATTGGTCGTAGTCTCTTATCGGTTAGAGCACTGGCCAGGATCAGGTACAATTTTAAATAGAAGTTGTAGCCTCCCCTGACGCAGGAAGGGTTAATAATCACTGGAAAAGGCTTGCCAACAAACTGTGACCCAGAGGTGAGAAGGCCGGTTAGCCAATGACGGGTAAGACCTCCACGGGGAGGCAACCTAAGCTAGGCATGGTCACCTGGGGGCACAGATGGAGACACGATATGGGGAGCAGGAGGGGCCGTTGCCTAGGAGGCCTTGCATGCTTCGAGACAAAAATATACGAGCACAGCAATAACACGATAATATCAAAACAGAGGCCGAGGGAGGGCTCCTTGAGAAATCACTAAGAATTCTTGGCATCCGCTAATTACATTGTCCACAACACCTGTGTATGTTTAACAGATGTAAGCTATGTATATATTGAAACGCTGGTTATAATAAACTCAGAGTGGCCATCAGCCTTCTCCGCATCTATCCTGACGTGTACATTGGATTGCGACACCGACATGTGGTGACCCTGACGTGATCCAAGATCGGCGGCATTATTGGTGAGTAACGATATTGGGGAATTTCAACTGCCTTTCGGCGGTCCGCCGTGAGAATGATGGGCCAACAATGGAGGACCCAGCAGAAATTATACTTTAAGACTCTTCAGCGGCTGCTGAAGGTGATTTCAGTTTCGGTTTCTCTCAGCGAGTTACAGAAGCTGCTGCTAGCAATATCTACACATTGCCCCTGGTTCCCTGAGGATGGCACCTTGGACATTGAGTTATGGGAAAGGGCTCGCAAGGCACTAAAGTCTCGCTTTGAGCATGGCCTTTTAAAGTATGTACATATCTTAACGACTTGGGGAACAGTACGTACTGAGCTGTTCCCTTTGTTGGATCTATCGGATGAGGAAAAATCGGCCACTTCACCTGAGCGCCCTTCAGGCAAAGCTGAAGAGGCGCCGCCACTGCCTCCTCCGCCTTGCTCGCCACCAAGAGACTCTTTTAAAAGGGCCGTTAGTAAATCTCAGACAAATTTTGAACAAACGTCCTCAGACAATGACGCTTTACCATTCCCCCCTCCTTTAGAGAGGCGTTTCGCCTTCAAGAACCCTCCTGTCTTGCCTACTGCTCCTCCTTGTACTCCACCCGCCCCGTATGTTGATTCCAGGCAGTATAGTGTGGTTCATAATTGCCTTCGGGAAGGATTAAACAGTGGAGATCCTGATGTTTTTCCCTGTGCCTTCCCCGTAATGGTCAATCGTGGGCGAAGAGAACTTCCTTTTTGGGTGTTTAAGGAGCTGAAAAAGAGCATTAGAGAGAATGCAGGGCAGTCACCTTTCACTGTTGGGATGACAGAGGCACTGGGAGCTGGTTATAGTATGCTACCCTGTGATTGGCTTTTGCTCGCAAAGACTCTTTTGTCGCATGCTGAATATACTCTTTTCAGGTCTGAGTATAATGAAATATCTGTATCCCAATCTATGGATAATCTGTCTTTAAACCCCCTCTCCCAATCAGTGCCGACATGTTACGGGGTGGGGGTCGGCCAATATGCGACGCCTCAAGCACAGGCTGAGGCAAATGGAATGTTGCATAGACAATGTTCAGAGGTGGCATTAGCAGCCTGGAAGGCAATTCCCCCTTCAGGGGCAGACAGAGCCACCAATTCCTTTGTGAATGTCCGACAAGGGCCAAACGAGCCATACATAGAATTTATTGACCGTCTCCAGCAGGCAATTGAGAGACAAATAGCTCATCCTGAAGCAGCTCAAATTATCCTGTTGAAAATAGCCTTTGAAAACGCTAATGCTGATTGCCAGTCTGCTATGTCTCACCTTAAAGGGCGAATTCATACTTTAGGGGATACGCTGCGAGCCTGTCAGGAAGTAGGAACTCAGTCATGTGGCCAAAGTAATGGCGGCAGAGTTTTCGCAGCTGCCCAAAGGTGCTTTTTGATAATGCCTGGTTTAAGTGTGGCATAACAATGGACACCGTGCAAAACAATGCAAGTCCGGTCCAAAAGATATCCCTGGTAAAGGAGGGCCAGCCGATATTAAAACGCCGCCTTCTAAACCATGTCTTTGGTGCTGAAGGGGATTCTATTAGGTGAATCAATGTTGCTCTAAAATTAACGTAGATGGTAATCTAATCAACCGTGACTTGGTGTCGGGAAACTCGAAATGGGGCACACTCCCCACGGCCCCGAAAAACCAAGTTTGGGGAGCTCTCAATCAGCAGGCCGACTCTATGTGAATGATTTCGTGGCGGCCTCGTCAGGAAGTGCCGGAATGGATCTCATGGCCTCAGAGACAGTTGTCATAGATTGTGCTGACAAAACCTTTCTTGTTCCTACCAATGTATGGGGACCTTTACAATCAGGATATTTTGGGTTATTAATGGGATGCTCTAGCTCAGCTTTGAAGGGCTTAAACATCATTCCCGGGGTAATTGATGATGACTATCAAGGTGAAATAAAAATCGTGGTCCGTTCATCTAGTTATTATGTGATAGAAGCTTTGACGAGGATAGCTCAGTTAATATTAATACCTTACTTGTCCCCTGCTCACGCCTCCGCTGCCAAGAGGGGCGCCAGTGGCTTCGGCCACACTGGCGATGGTGCTTTTTGGATACTGTTATTAACATTAAATCAGCCCATTCTTACAGTATACATACAGGAGATTCCCTGTGAAGGGCTCCTGGATACTGGGACCAATAAAACCATTAGAGCCTTGCCCACTTGGCCTCCCCATTGGCCTAAAATCAAACCTCTGCATCTGTACAAGATGTAGGGGGGCTTATGATGCTTGAGGGAAGTGATCTCGTACTCAAAGTCAGAGGACCTGAAAACAGAATTGCCTTACTTACACCCTACAGTCTTCCAACTCCATACTCCCTATGGAGGTGAGATTTGCTTTCTCAATGGAAATTATCTCTAAACGTTAAGCCTTTTTCCTAGGGGCCGCTGATGTTATTAACATTCCTCCCATACCTATTCAATGGAAAACAACTACGCCTGTATGGATAGATCAATGGCCCCTTCCAAAAGAAAAATTACAGGCTTTAAAGATGCTAGTAGAGGAACAACTAAAATTAGGCCATATTGAACCCTCAACTAGTCCCTGGAACACTCCAGTATTTGTGATAAAAAAGAAATCTGGAAAATGGAGATTACTCCAGGACTTGAGGGCAATTAATGCTGTCATGCAACCTATGGCGGCTTTACAGAAGGGATTGCCAAACCCTTCTTTAATATCTGAGAATTGGCAAATTGTTGTTATTGACATTAGAGACTGTTTCTTTTCTCTACCTTTGTGCACTGCTGAGAGGGAAAAGTTTGCATTCACTGTCCCAGTTTATAACAATCAAGAGGTCCCTCAGAGATATCAGTGGAAGGTCTTGCCTCAGGGCATGAAAAGCAGTCCTACCTGTCGACGAAAATAATCCATAACCAATCTATAAATGAAAATGTGGGTGAGTTTATTCTGAGCTTAAATTTTAGGATTATAACCCGGGAGAGTCTTTCCACAAAGTAACAGACCACTCCAAAGAAGTGGGAGTACACAGGGTGGTTATATACCCTCAAAGAGGGTGTTTCACATATGATTGAAATGTCCCTCCCACAATAGTCACAAGATTGCCCTGTCGGCACAGCACTTGATGGACACAGCAGGTAGTGGGTCTGCTATCTTGGTGGGCATAGCAGGAGGCAAGTCTATTGTCTCCAGCTGGGTGGTCACAGGTGCGCGCAGCAATCAGCTTCTAGCCTAAGGAAAGATACTTAATCCTTAAGGAGACGCCAACGTTGGGAGGGGGAGGGAAGTTGCACCTTTATCTCAAGGGCCTTTTGCTCTTGCCATAGGGAATCTCTAAAGCAGATATACAATGCATGCTTAATGGCCTCGGTCAGGCCCTTTTGGAAAGACAAGGTCAGGCCGAATTAGGTTTACACCAAATGGCTTCCTCATATATTCCAATATATCCTATTACTTGCCATTTTTATTTGGCATACCATATGCCAACAATTAGTAGGAGATGTGTTATTAACTTTTCGAAGCAAATACCCTACTATACAACTTTACCATTATATGGATGGTATTTTATTAGCAGCACCAACTAAAAATTTATTATTAACTGCATACCAACAATTAACTGAATTGCTAAAAGGCAAAGGCCTGCTTATGGCTCAAGATAAGGTACAGTTTACCTCCCCCTGGAAATTTCTAGGATTAATGATTGATAGAACCTGGTAAAGCCATTCATTCCCTCTATTTCCATACCCAATACTTTAACATTAGTTACATTGCAACAGCCTTTAGGAAATATCAATTGGATACGTCCTTTTCTTGGCATCCCGACACATTGTCCGAGTCACTTGTTTTCCTTGCTACATGGTGACTCCTCCCCCTCTTCTACGCGCACTCTTATCCCTGAGGCAAAACAAGAACTAAGCCTCGTAAACAAGGCTCTAACCTCCCAATTTTTAAATCACTTTGATCCGGAAATTCCCTTATGCCTTTATGTGATAAACACACCTAAAAGTCCTACTGGTATCGTCTTTCAAAAAGCGGGCAAGGTTATAAAATGCTTGGAGTGGATATACTTGCCCCACACACCAGCTAAGGTACTCTATACACATTTTGATGGAACAGCAGAGGTTATTCAAAGGGGACGTTTACGGTATTTACAATTGTGAGGCGCTGACCCTCAGACCATTTTTTGACCTTGCACGTCTTCTCAGTTTGATCATGTTATGATGATCAATTCACAAATACAAATGGTTTTGCAATCTTATATGGGTGAGATTTCTTTTAAATCCCTGTCCCATCCACTCTTTCGTTTTTGTACACAAACTCCGCTTCACTGATGGCTCCGGAAAAACCAGAAAAACCGGTATAGCTTGGTTTGCTAATAATGACTGGCAGACCAAAGTCTCTCACGGATATTCAACTACTCAAATTGCAGAATTGGCAGCTGTGTATCTAGCCCTGTGCACCTATCCTTCTGTTCCTTTGAATATTCTTACAGATCCCGCTTATGTAGCTAATGCTGTCCCACTTTTGCCCTCCGTTTTATACTTTCATCCATAAAACTGGCATCCTCTATAATTCTATGGGACAAGCTATTATTGAGCGATGTCATAGAACACTAAAGGCTGCTTTACAAAAAATGAAAGGGGGAAATGAGTATTATAAGAATGATCCACAGGGTATTCTCAATCACGCCTTATTTACTTTAAATTTTTTGAATCTAGTAGAGGATGGCACATCAGCTACAGAAAGATATATGGGTCAAACTCAGAACGATATGGCCCAGCAAAGGCCAGCATTACACACATCTGTTTCAACACAAAATCTTGGCAAAGTGTGGATTAAACGTCCTTATATGGATATCTGGGAGGGGCCTTTTATGGTTAAATGTGGGAAGAGAGGAGCTCTTTGTGTTTTGACAGATAAAGGCATTAAGTGGACTCCATCAAAACGCACACAGCCTGCTCTGGAATTACCGGAAAATGGACAAATGCATAAGTAAATCAGTTTTTGTCTTTTTCCTCTTTTCTTCTCTAATGCGTGTTGAGGTAATTTCAGAGCATGAGAATCTCACATATTGGGCCTTTATTCCTAATCTTCCTCTCTTTACTCCGGTTACTTGATGGCATGCTGATCCCCCTATGTCCTCTAACGATTCTGATTGGACAGGAGGAACCGGGGTACCTCCACAATAACATACAGGCCTGCGCCGAAAGGAAGAAGAACCTCTGCGATGTATGCTAATGATTTACCTTTTTGTATGGTTTTATCAAAACAAAAGCACAACATGTGTCACCTTTCAGGAACAAATGTATTTATATTACCAACCTAAGAAAGGACAACAGGCAGCCAATCTGACATACATTACTGCTATGTCAACATCTTACGAAGACAAAAGTAATGTCACACAAGTTCCTTCCGTCCCAAATTGCCGTCTAAAATCTGATTGGCGTTACCAACATTACTCAGTACAGGGTCCCCTTGCCATACAGCATATCCAAGGCGGGGCAACATCTTTGGGGCCAACATGCTGGATTGGGGACCTCATGGACGTCTTTTGAGTGACAATCATACTTGGGCCTTCAACAGATCAAGTCAGAAACCTATAACATGGAGCGAACACAGCCTATCTGGACCCCTGTTACAACTATCTCACAATGAGACAGTGTGCAGCCCCCTCACAAAGGAATATGGAGGGTCGGGTTGCCTTTTATATCACGGGGATTGTCCCACGGTAAATATGAGAATGCAACTGGCAATTATTCATTGACTCTGATTCGAAATGTTTCTGATACCTTTATGATCTGTACCACCCATCCTTATGTGTTATTATGGGGAAAAAATGTCCCTACTATCGAAGAATCTTCTAGTATGTGTGTAGTTAATATTTCTCCCTCGTATTGGTATTCTGATTGTTTAACACATTGTAATGTAACCTCATTGAATGTGACCTATGTAATGGTGTTAAAAAGAAGAGCGTGTATTTGGTTACCTGTTTCTCTAAATCTGACATGGTCTGAAGAGCGTGCTCTGCATATCTTCCTTGAGTCCATGAGAAAATTATGCCCTAAGCGGTTTTTGGCTACGCTAATCACGTTCATTGTGTCTGCGGTGATTATCATTGCATCGGCCGCTACAGCTACTACTGCCTTGGTTAACAGTGTTCAAACAGCCCATAAAGTGGAGTCCGTCTTGGTAAATGTCACTCAAGAATTACAGACACAGGCGGATATTGATAAAGGGCTAATGTCACGATTGCAGGCATTAGAGGCAGCAGCAGAGTGGCTGGGAGAGTAGCAAAATGCATTAAATATGCGTATGAAACTAAAATGTGACTGGCAATTTACCATGCAATGTGTTACCCCCTACCATATAATAGCTCGCTGACATCTTGGGAAGAAATAAGAAAACATTTACAAGGGGCATTTAATACCTCCCTGGCCAATGACATCACTGGGCTACAAGCTCGGTTAGAGAGGCAGTTACAAGAAGTACATAAAGTGTTCTCTCAACAAATATTTCAAGACATTGAAAATGGGTTACACTGGCTAGAGCCCTCCAATTGGTTCTCGGGCCTCAATTTACGCATATTTGTTAATGCTGGTGTGATTTTGATATTATCCATGTTAATAGTTTATGTTTTACGTCTGCTGTGCTCCCTGAAAAAACAACAAAGGCAACAAGAGCAAGCATTGGTTATGATGGGCCTTCTGGCCTCAGCACAACATGACGCCTTCCTTGCTTTAAAAAACCAAGAGGGGGAAATGTAGCCGCCCCTGACTCAGGAAGGGTTAATAATCACTGGAAAAGGCTTGCCAACAAACTGTGACCCAGAGGTGAGAAGGCTGGTTAGCCAATGACAGGTAAGACCTCCAGGGGGAGGCAAGCTAAGCCAGGCACGGTCGCCTGGGGACACAGATGGAGACATGATATCCAGAGCAGGAGGGCCCGTTACCTAGGAGGACTTGCATGCTCTGAGATAAAAAAAAACGAGCACAGCAATAACACGATAATACAAAAACAGAGGCCGAGGGAGGGCTCCTTGAGAAATCACTAAGAATTTTTGGCATCCGCTAATTACATTGTCCAGAACACCTGTGTATGTTTAACAAATGTAAACTATGTATATGTTGAAATGCTGGTTATAATAACCTCAGAGTGGCCATCAGCCCTCTCCACATCTATCCTGATGTGTACATTGGATTGCTACACTGAGAGAAGTGATGGTAGGGCATATCCAATTTCAAGGAGAAAATATTTAATGACTATTAAGTATGATGTTTCCTGTAAGTGTTTTTGTTTACATTCTTTTTCAAATTTAGGAAGTTCACTTCTGTTTCTAGTTTGCTAATTTGTTTCATCTTTATAGATGCTGAAAATTATCTGTAAACAATGTGCTTTTATGGAGATAATCATATGATTTTCTCCTTTAAGTCATTAATTTTGAGAATTGTACTAATAGGTGTTCTGATGTAGGACCTACCACACTCTGCTAGAATAAACTCAAGGTGATCATGATATATTACCCTTTTAATGTATTGTTCAATTTTTTTTGGTAGTATTTTAGTTTAGGATTTTGCATCTATGTTCATAAATGTGAGTGCCTGTAATTTTTACTTCTCAAACTGACCTTGTCAGGTTAAGAATCAAAGTATGTTAGCTTCTTAAAAATACAACTTTTACTATTTTTTGGAATTTTTTTTAGGACTGGCACTATTTCTTTTTAAAATATTTGTTAGAATTTGTTTTTGAAGTTGTTTGATCCTAGAGTGTGTGTATGTGTGTAACTAATAATAAAATTATCAGTCAATTTATTTCAGGGTAATAGGATATTCCTTACTTTTTATTTCTTCTTGTGTCAATTCTTTTTTCAATTAATCTTTCCATTTCATGTAAATTTAAATGTATTCCAGTAAAAGTGATCAAAGTAGCCCCCTCTTATCTGCAGGAGATACATTCCAAGACCCCCATGGAAGCCTGAAACTGAGGATAGTGCCAAAACCTATATATACACACATACCTATGATAAAGTTTGATTTATAAATTAGGCACAGTAAGAGATTAATAGTGCTTTGGGACCATTGTTGAGCAAAATAAGGATTACTGAAACACAAGCACTGTGATGCCATGGCAGTCAATCTGATAACCAAGACGGCTACTAAGTGACTAACAGGTGGACAGGTGGTAGTGTAGACAGTGTGGACACATTGGACAGCATGATGACTCATGGTCTCAGGTAGGATGGAGCAGGACAGCACGAGATTTCATCACACTACTGGGAATGGCATACAATTCAAAACTTATGAATTGCTTATTTCCAGAATTTTTCCTTTATTATATTTGGACCACCGTTGACCACAGGTAACTGAAACCACAGAAGGTGAAACTGTGGATAAGTGGGGGTGGGCGGAGGGGGACACTACTCTATTGTGTTTTTAATATCTGCAAGATATTTAGTTATATTCTTTTTTCATTCCTTATATTGGTTTATTGTGATTTCCCTCTTTTTGCTCAGTCAGTCTCATCAGAGATTAATTAATTTTGTTACTTTTTTCAAGGAACTACATTTGTTGACTTTATTGATCCTATTGTGTTTGTTTTCAATTCATTTTTTATGTTCTCATCTTTCTCTTCTTTTCTCTCCCATTTCACCTTTCCTTTTACTTTTGAGACATTATTTTTCTTAATTACATGAAATGAGTGATTACTTGTTAATTTCAGTCATTTTTATATTATTTAATACTCTATCTTTTCCTCTGGATATTGATATAGATGTATTTCATAGAGCATAATATGTAATATTTTCATTATAATGCAGTTCCAAATATTTTCAAATTTCCAATATGATTTCTTCTTTGACACTTGAATTAATCAGAAGTATCTTAATTTCAGAACAGGTAGGATTTTCTAGTTATATTTTATTAGTAATTCAAAGCATAATGATAACTGTGGACAGAGGACATAATCAAAATAATTTGACTCCTCAACTTTTACTATGCATACAAATCATTAGGAATTCTTGTTAATGTGCATATTATTATTCAGGAAGTCTGCAGTAAGACCCATGATTCTCTATTTCTAACAAGGCCCAGATGCTACAAATGCTGCAAGTCCACAGCCTGTGCAATGACTAGCAGGAGTCAATATGCTGTCGCTCCTTTGACATTGTTTGAGACTTGGCTTATAACCCCATGTATACTTGATTTTAAAAAAAGTGTTTTGTATGTTTGAAAACAATGTACATTCTGCTGTTTTTTTATAGTCATTAGTTCAAATTTGTTAGCCATGTTATTCTAACAATTATTGAAAGAGGTTTGTAAAATTCTTCCATTTTTGCTATTAATTTGTCTATATTTGCTTTATTTCTATTAGTTTTGCTCTACGTATTTTCAGGCTATGTTATTAAGTGCATACAAATTCATAGTTTTTTTCATCTTCCAGGTGAATAGAATTATTAGGAATGTTGCACGTTAACTCTAGTAATAGTTTTTGCATCAAAGATTATTTAATCTGATGACAAAATAATTATACTAGTTAGTATTTTCATGACATACCTTTTTTCTTTCCATTTTATATATATTTATATGCAATACTTATATTTTATTGCATTTCCTTTACACAACTTATATTGGATTTTTAAATGGTCTCTAGTTTGGCATTGTGTGTCTTTTACTAAAAGTTTTAGTCCATTGACATTAAAATTTTTATTAATCTTTTAGGTTGAAGTTCACAATCTATTATTGTGCTTTCTGTTTGTCTCACTGGTATGATTTCTCTCCTCCACATTCTTTTAGAATATTGTTTTGTTATTCCATTTTCCTGTGATATCTTTTTATTTGTACATTCTTTTTAGAATTCTTACATTAGGTTACACTACAGATTAAAATAAAATTCATTAATTTATCAGTCTAATATCAATTATATCTCTATTGTCCTCTGGGACAATAGAAAATTGTTAGAACACTTTGATGTTTTGATCAATCCCTTGATGCATTGGCTGTTTTCTTTGTGTGTATCAATTTCTTTCTAATTTTTAATCTCACAGGACATAATCATTATTATTTTATAAAGTCAATGTTCATTTTGGTTTATCAATACATTTACAACTTTTTTCCTGCTCTTTATTTTGTCCTGCCTCCTTGATCTTTTATTGGGGATTGACGTTCTTCTATACTTGAAATATCTTATTTAAAGTCCCAAGTGTCAGTATGCTGGGTTGTGAATTCTCTTGAATTTTGTTTGTAAAGAAAAGTCCTCATTTTGTCCTCAGACTTGAAGAGTATATTTATATTAGCTTTTCTCACAATATTCTTGGTGTCTATTCTATTTTGTATGTTTTATCTTTTAATCTGTCTGTTCATTATTATGGATAATTTTTCTGATCTGTCTTCCAATTTGCTACATTGTTGCACTGCAGTTAATATATTAACAAACATCTACCTTGCAACACCAAGAGTGAACTCTAAAGGATACTATGCACTTTGGGTGATTATGATGTATGAAGGTAAGTTCATCAATTGAAACAAATGTACTATTCTGGTGGAAGATATTGATAATGGGTGAGGCTATGCATGTTTGGGGCAAGCGGTATATTGAAATTTCTTATCTTCCTCTCAATTTTGCTGTGAACCTAAAATTGTTCTAAAATATAAAGCGTTAAAAAAGTCCTACATTGAACATTTAATTTTTATGGTTAGTGTTTTCATTTTTTGAAGTTTTGTTTATTTTTCAAATCTCTCATATCATCTTTTATAGTTTCTCCTTCCATGAACATATTCTCAAGGTTTAAAATATATTTTTATTTATATTAAGTATATATAATACTTAATGTAGCATCAAGTCAAATGCCTACCAGCACAAGTCTGGTTTCCATCCATCACCATACAGTTGGCCCCCTCCCCCCATTTATCCCACTCCCTCAGTCCCCTCCCCTCTCGTAACCATTAATCTGTTCTCTGTATCTATGAGTTTGTTTTTGTTTTATTTTGTTTGTTTTGGGTTTTTAGAGTCCACATATGAGTGAAATCATGTGAAACTTGACTTTTGCTGTCTCACACTCTTCTTTATCAAGTTCTGAATTGTACACAAGAGGCTTGGAAGGACAGTGAATGTACCTTGCAAACTTTGGCTTTAGTGTCAAATACATTAGCCCTACATCTGTCAGAGATGTAATTTTGTCAGGGCAGGAATAGCTATCTGGATTTCTGATGGTGCCATGAGCTGAATATCTAAAGGCTTAGTTTTATAATTTTTTCTTTCAGTAAACTTTCCATTGTGATCAGTACTTAAACTCATTATTTTCACCAAAATATTTCTTCGCCACAGGGACTTGATGTCCCAAACAGGCATTTCTGTAGTCACCATAGTTCCGTAAGAAAAATACCAGCTTTCTATGTATCTCTATCAGAATAGATAAAGAAGGGAAAATTAGATGTGCAGAACCATTCGTACGGTTTGGGGATAAAAGGAAGATGCTATTAATCTCAGTTGCCTGCCGCACTGCAATGCTATTGTGTCTCTGAACATAAGATATTTCTTATGGAGACATCATGTAGTTGGTTCTTACTTTTCATTCAATATGACAATCTCTGCCTTTTTATTGGAAGACTTGGTCCTTTGTCAATGGAGTAGTTGATATCATTGGAATTATAGTTGCCATTTTGCTCTTTGTTTTCTAAATGGTTTGAGTCATTTTTCCCTCTGTTCCTTTTGAATGTCTTATTTTGTGTTACTAGTTAAAACTTCTATCAATTCTTTAAATATGTTTGAGTTATTTTCTTAGTGGTTGTTCTATGAATATGCACTTTTAATTTATCACAATCTACTTCTGATTAATACTGACTAAATTACAGTAAGATATGGAAACGTCACTGCAGAGTAACTCTATTTATCATCCCCTTTTCAGCTATCAGTGTTATATATTTTATATCTATATATGTAATAAACATAACATAGGAAAGAGAAAATAAGTACACACAGAAATAGGCTAAAAGCAAAAGGAAGGAAAAAGATATCCCATGAAAACAGTAACTATAAAAATAATGGATGTATCTAATAATATCAGAAAAAAATAGGCTTTAAAAGAAACATTGTTAGAGACATAGAAGGTCATCCACACAAAGTCTTTTCTGTTGGCCAATATGTTTATGATTTCCAGTGCTCCTCATTCCTTCTTGTGGATTTGAGTGACTGTGTTGTACCATTTCCATTCAATCTGAAGGATTTCCTTTAATATTCTTTGAAGGGCAAGTCTGAAAGCAACAAAGTCAGTCAGTTTCCATTTATCTAGTAATGACTATATTTTGCCTTCATTTTGAAGGATGGTTTTTCTGGATATAGAATTCTTGCTTGACAGTGTATTTCCCCCAGCACTTTGTATATGTCATTCTACTGTCCTCTGCCTGCATTATTTCTGGTGAAAAGACAGCATTCTCTTAGAGAATAGATTTTGTATTAGTATCACGTGTAATTAGGTGACTAATTGCTTTTTTTTGGAAGGCTTAAAATATGAAAAATTGCTATGCATTTTCAGTATATTTAATCACTTAATCCTCAAAAAAATCCTATGATCTAAAAAGCATTATGGTGATTCCAGTACACAGATGAAGAAAGCCAGAGAGATATTTAACTTACACAAAGTCACTCAATTAATCTGAAAGACAGAATTTAAACCTCATCTTCTGTCTCTGGAACCCTCATTCTTATTCACTCTGATAATTAATGATTGACTAGAAATCCAAAGATAGCAATTTTGCCCTTGAGACGTCATATTTTAATTTTATTAAGACAGCTTGACACCCTGCCATTCACTCCCATTTACATTCACTATATCACGTTTTCTCTCTAACTCCATGCTGACAGACTCGAGCTCACTTTTTCTATCCCCAATCACGCAGTTTCATCAGTACCACAGATTTATAACTATAGTTATAGCCACAACGAATTACCATGGAAGCTGAGAGTGTCATCATATATAAAGCCTTTAGCTTAAAACCAAACCAACATAGAGCTCTTACTTGGTTGACATGACAACAGAATCCAACAAGTGTCCCAGCTATCTGTTTTCATAGATCACAATTATACAAAACTGAAAAGAAAACAAAATGAGGATACTAGTTGGAATTGACAAACAAACTGATGGTTGTTTCCTTGAGCCGAAATCCTACAGTCACGTTTTTATATTTCCGCGGAATGGCAAATCTACAGTAATGAACGCTACAGTTATGTTTTTATATTCCCTTAACTAAAACTTTGCTCTTCATTGACATGCTCTGGAGAAAATCAATCCAACATTAAACTCATCATAGCTGCGGATCGGGCAGTAGCAGAGTCTGTCTCCACCAACTGCTCCTGATTTACTTGGAGACTCACGGTTGCCTGGAGAATTGCACCTCATGTATGTCAGCAATTTTTGTGAGTAAATTTTGAAATTGATGAGGTGAAATTCTTGTTGTTTGGTTTCTTCTCTTGTTCCAACTGCTTCAGAAGAATAGCTAAAAGTAACAAGCAAAGAAAGCCTGGCATGTACAACTGTGACAAATGGGCACACAAATGCATTACTCATTTGTATTGTCAGGGTCCAGACAGGAAATTGAAATCATGCAGTGTATCAAACAGAGGGAATTTGATACAGATCATTATCTACAAAAGCATTAGAAGTTTAAAAAAACAAATCGCAGAGATTGGTAGCTGCCAGAAGCAGCGAGCACTCCTAGGGCCAGGTGAACAAAGGAAGAGGTAGTGATCAGAACCCACGTGTGCAGAAGGGCTGTTGCGCTTCTTGGGGCTCAGACCCCCCAGGGATGCCGCATGGCCCATGTGGAGACTGCAGGAGCTTGGCCCTTCAGCAGGCAGGGGTCTGGCTCTCGCTGGGAGTTCAGGAAGATGCTGCAGCAAGTATGTCTCTGGCTGTTAGAAGGCTGCCAAGAGAAACCAGAAGTAGGAAGAGGAATCCCTTTTCCTCTTTCCCAACTGCCAGTCTCCTGCTCGTGCTTACCATTGGCTGAAACTCACCAGCATCCAGAGGACAAGGAGGTTTGGAAACAGTCTGTAGAAGACCAACCCTAGCATTACAGAGAAGAATACAGAAAGGCGGGCTAGAATCAGAGACACTGTAAGGATATTGCTAACCGACATAAAATTAAATTAAATATAAAATATTTCCAGAAATTAAACACAAACTGAAACTAATGAACCTGACCACATATTCCATTGGTAACATTACACAAAGAATGAATTTCTAGTGACTTTATTGAGTGCTTGAGTCAAGTAGATGAATTTAAGGTAGAAAGTTCTGTAAGTAAATTTTCATGGTGATTTTACTAATTGCAATAGTGTTACTATTGATATTTTGAGACAATTTCTTATATTTCAGGTAAAGCAAATATGAAATAATATCGGCAATAAAATTTTAGGATAATAAAGATATATAGCTAATGCAAGTCCAGACTGGCTGGTTCCAAAGAGAATATAGGATGAGGAAAGATATAATTCCACATTTAAGAAATAGATTCTCCATTAGTAATAAGAAACTATTATGGTAGAGGTAGATAATTAGCTGTATGCCTTTGGTGAGCTAATTAACCTTTCTGTGCAACAGTTTCCTCACGTTTAATATGTAGATAGTGCCAATTTGTCAATGCTTGGGAAAATTAAATGAGAAAACCATATGATATCACTAATGTTAGCAAAAATTATTATTATTACTACTGATAACTTTATTTACGTGAAGAAACCAACTCCAATGCTGGACTCTCCCTTGAAGAAAAGACTTTACGAGACTTCCTTAAATGGTGAGGACATAATACCTAGAGGCCAAAAAAGGAGGTTCTATAACAACTGAAACAGAGTCAAGCATCTCAGGGGTGGGTAAGCTTCACCACAGGACGGTGCACACTCCAGAAATTAGAGGGTGCACAAACAGGCAGAATCCAGAACGTGCACAAGCAGAGATGTCTTCGAGTCAGGCTCCTGGGTGACAGTTGGTCTGTTGCATTAATTTTAAAATCTACTCTAATATTGTTTTTATATTGCTTCTACACCCAAAATGAATACATAGAAGGTATAAAAAGCACCCATGCAATTTAACTGTTTTTGCCAGCACGCCGCTTAAAAGCAGTCGACTGCATGGAGCACGTTAAAGGTTTTTTATTGTCCTTTTTGCATATCAGTGTTTTCTAATCTTACAGCAATAGCACATAAGATTCCAGTAATATAAAATGCTCACTTAGAAAACTTTATGAAATTACAACAATAAAGAGATTAAGGAACAATCCTGCGGTGTTAAATTTAAAATCATTATAAACATTTTTTTTTTTTAAAGATTGGCACCTGAGCTAACATCTGTTGCCAATCTTCTTCTTTTTCTTCTTCTTCTCCCCAAAGCCCCCCAGTCCATAGTTGTATATTCTGGTTGTAGCTCCTTCTGATTCTGCTATGTGGAATGCCGCCTCAGCATGGCCTGATGAGCGGTGCCATGTCTGTGCCCAGGATCCGAACCAGCAAAACCCTGGGCCACCAAAGCGGAGCGCGCAAACTTAACCACTGGGCCACGGAGCCGGCCCCTCATGTATTTTCTTAAATCTATATTTTCTAGCTCTGTACCCTAAAATGGCCTGGCATCAATGAGTATGTCTAGTGCCAATTTTTTTTTCTCTACTTTCATTCCTCACTAGAGGAAACCAGAACTCCTTGAAGAAGTGGTTTGTCCAGGTCTCAGGTTGAGAAAATGTGGTTATATAGAAAAAAGATAGAGCAGGAAATACACTAAGGTGTCAACAGCAGTGATCTCAGTAGAGATGTGATTTATATTTATTATTTTCCTTTTGTATTTCCAAATATTCTCGGAGGTATATATAACAGGCCTGGGGGGGAAAAAGTTGTTTAAAAAGTTTTCTATGTACTTTCTTAGACACCTGGATTTTTCTGGCTCCAATATTTAAACTTATATGACGTTGGCCAAGTTATTTAACCTTCTGAAAACTCATTCTACTCATTGATGGGAAGACAATAATACTGGTCTTGTAGGTTTATGGTTTGGACTGATGTAGATTACATATACAAGTCGTTTAGCATAGGGCCTAGATCGCAATGTAAATGATTAATAAATGCTCTCTATTACTGTTATCATTATCACCGTCACTATTTGTATAACTCTTCTCTCAAAAAATGATCAGGCTTAATTGCTAATGTTTCTGTTTCCTGCAAGATAATGTAGATTCTGCAGGGCAGAGATCATGGCTGTCTTGTTTCCTACCCTCTCGCTTTAAAAATGTGTATGTCTGTTTTCTCTTGTTCTGTGGTAATTTACTGTAGAAAAAAGATTCTGCAACACGTGTATTTAATATGGACTATTCTCTTTGCATTAAAAGACTCTTTCCCAAGCTATTGTTCAATCCCTGTTTGTTTACTGGAATACAAATAAGAGTGTGTAGTTCACACAGCTTGCCCAGGTCTCTGTGATTCACTGAACCTTGAACGCTTACTCAGTGTGATTATTTCTGGATAGCCAATGAAGGGTAAACCTTTTGCCAGCCCCAAAACTAGGTGAGCAGCTCTACATTCAAAAAGGAAGATAAAGCCTCTGTGTGGAGCTGAAACTCAGTACACTGTTCCTGCATATCAAGTAAGTTTACTCTCTGTGATTTGGAAGACAGAGGAGCGTAGGCGCTGCATCATGGGAAGAAAATCACTGTACCTTCTGAGCGTGGGCATCCTCTTAGCGTATTACGTTTACACACCTCTCCCAGAGAATTTTGAGGAGCCATGGAGGATGATGTTGTTCAACACATATCTGAAATCTGCAGTGCATTTGGTAAGTTTGGGGTTTTATGCATTTAGAAGTGCAGATGCAACCATTTAATCTGGAGAAGTAAGTTTTTCAGGATTTGGGGTTTTTTTCTGTTTTTTTTTTTATTGATTCACTTTTGAAAAATAAATGCTGTATTTTTTGTCTATTGACTGTTTAGAAGTGTTGCTCCCTTGTTTGTTTGCTTGTTTTCTAGTTTATATATCAGAATCATGTTAAACAGTATCAAGGAAAACAAGCGAGGAGGCATTTGAGTAGCTTTTACTAAAAAATGCTTTGTTTAGGGAGCATTAACGTCATGAGAGTGTCAGTTGTTTGAAGCGCCTATCTTAGAGGTAGTTTGCTCTGTAATTTTGTCAACAAGTCAGAGATCATCTGACTCTGTGGCACTCTGCTGGTTATAGACTTTTCTGCAATCCTTTTGGGATCCAGAGTCTAGACTAAGGGCATGTCAGTAAGTTCTCAAGGAAGTGCCCTGTAAGCAGGCAGGTTGGCATGTGCCCAGGGTTAACCATGAGAGTCATGACACTCAGAAAAGGAAGGGGGCACCCTGGGGTGTCCTGGCAACTGGCTGCCTGCCTGAGCGGCTCTTGGGCTGACCTGCAAAAACGGGGCAGATCTCTCTGCCTCCTTGGGGATGTTTTCCCATTACTTCTTTGATTATTGTATTCCCTTCAGTCTCTAAAAGTCTCTTTCTAGAGACTGATCTTTTATTTCTCACATTGAACAACTGAACTATATTAAATCCTATTGGAAAAACAAGGAGTCTGCTGCCACAGAACTTCCTTTCGAGTGGTGGAGAAAAATAACAAACTAAAATCAAATGACTGAATAATTCATGAGCATGAGCAGTGCCTAGAAGGAGTCAAGCAGGAGGAGAAAAGAGTCATTCAGGCAAATGGCAGGAGCAGGGTTGTATGATCAGAGAAAGCCCCTCTGAAGAGGAAACCCCTGATTTGAGACCAGAATGATGAAAAGGAACCAGCCACCTAAGTGTTAAGAAAGAGTGTTCCAGCAGAGCCGGCAACAAGTGCAAAAGTCCCAGCTGCAAAACGGTGACAAGTTCAAGAAATCACGTGAGCCAGTGGGATTGTGGGGAAGTTCTTGGAATTTAGCGAGGAGAGGCTGGATGTCATGTCACGCATGCTCTGTGGGCAGTGGCAGGAGGCTTTGATTGAATTCTGTGCGCAGAGTAGAGCTATCAAAGAGCTTCAAGAAGCCAAATAATTTTTTTCTCATATTTCCTTTCTTTGCTCTGCAATCTGTGAGAGGATTTGGTTATTGTTTCTTTGAGTCTTGCTATTACTTTTTAAAAATTCATTTAAGCAATTCTATTTCTCCGTTTTTGAGCTTTTCTTCTTCTCCAGTCGCCTTTTTTTTGCAGTCTGTCCACCATTTGTGAGTGTAACATATTTTCAGGGCTCTCAGAGGATATACATTTTAAAAATTGTTTCGACGTCTTTTGTCATTTTTGATTTACTTTTTTGGTTTGTTGGTTTGTTGTTTGGGTAGTGAGTTATTCTCTTGATTTGTCTTGTTTTTCCCGATTAGTTTGGCTGGCTTCCCTCACATGTCTGGCAGTCTTTGAATATCTTTTCATATATTTATTTATTATGCTATGAACATTAAATCAAGACTCAAACTACTGGATTTCAATCCTGGTAAATACGACTCACCAGCTGTGTGACTTTGAACTACTCATGTAACCTTCCTGGGCTCATTTTCCTCTTCTCTGAATATATAATATTACCTACCTCATGTGCAGGCTAGTCATTAATATTATTAAGATTAATCCACGTAAAGGGCTTAGGACACCGACTGTTGTAGAATGAAAAGATGGGATGCAGGTGGCAGGCTGGCCCTCCCTTTTTGTCCCGCCCATTGCTTCACTCCCAGTGTGACCCAGCTTTATAGCTGTACCTCGGGGGATCCATAAGGGCCTCCCTATCTCCAAACTAAATTAGTTCCTCTGTCTGGAAGGGTTTTTTAATTTCTTAGTTTAGCCAAATTCTTCAGAAAAGGCCTTACTTTTAAGACTCAGATAAAATTGCACTTCCTGCTTGAAAACTGCTCTCCGTTTGCCACGCCCAGGGAGCTTTTGTAATCATGTGCTGTCTGCTCCCAAAGTACATGTGCAGAGATGTAGGGATGTATTTACATTGTTTTTCAAACAGTTTCTTCTTTGTCTTTCCCACTTAACTCTGAGGTTCTCGAGAAGAGCCTTTCTCGCGCTCAGCTGTGTAACCCTGAAGCTTAGTGCGGAACCTGACACATTTTTATGGAATAAGGACTAACTGAGCACTCACTCTCCTTTTTAGCAACCACTGTAGGCACAACTTCTGACTTCTGGTTCTTCTAAAAGGACCAAAGAGGGTTCATGAACAAGAATTTAGTTCATTTCACTTGAGCTTATTAAAGGACAGCGTGTACTTGTTCATAGCTCTCTTTGGAACTTGAATTCCAAGGTGGGTGTGAATTTCGTTTTTAGGCTACATTTCTGGAGATGCTGGGACTCAACCATTTGATGGATTCCATGATGATTGGTATGAGTTTTGATGAAGTTCCACCAACCTCAGATGAAAATGTCGCTGTGACTGAGACAACATTCAACCATATTCCTGTCCGTGTGTACGTGCCCAAGAGGAAGTCAGAAGCCCTGAGGAGGGGTGTGTTTTACATCCATGGCGGTGGTTGGTGTTTGGGAAGTGCTGGTAAGTGAATGCTTTGAAAAATCTCTATCACTAAGATAGTTTGCAAACATTTTATTAGAAAACAGCGTCTCCAATAGGTATACAGGGCTCTTCTGCCGGGACACTGCAGTCTCTTTCGTCTTCTCTTGCTTTGTTCTCCTGCCTAAGTTTTACTCTTCTTTGAAGCTTCAAATTATTCTCTTCCACATATACTTTTCTCTTCAATCCAGGTAGAATTGAGAAGACAGTGTTTTCATATTTATTGCAGCGACTCTAAAAGAACAGACTTTGCTATTTCTGCGTTTCTCTGTTTGATATGAGAGGACCAGCTGACATGTCAACCCATTTACTCACATATTTGCTACATGACTGGCAACATTCTAGGAGCTCTGGATCTGTCTCTTTGAATAGACAAGACTCCCTGCTTCTTGGAGCTTACATTCTAATGGAGATAATCTATAATCAGTGGATAAATAAATAAAGCACACAGTGTGTTTAAAAAAAAGTGATAAATTTAGCAAATAATAGACCAGTGTAATCAAGATTGAATGTGCAGGTTGCAAATTTCTTGATGAATAGGATTATAGCAGAAAGAGGACCATACTTAGAAGTGAAAGCACTGGTTTAAAGGTCCCAGTTGTGTGACTTTGAGAAAATCACCTCACCCACCTGAGTCCCAGGGTGCTTGATACTCACCTGCTTACCTCAGATAAACGGGATACAGATCAGTTAAGGGAATGGAGATTGGATTGGGCTCTAATTAAGAACTCTGAGCTCTCTCAGAGAGGAAGAATAAATTAGTCCAAATAAGAAATGTTACAGGCTTGAAATTAAGCAAAATTTTCAATTGATGTGTGAAGATAGGAGGGAAGGAGAGGAGAAGAAAGAGAGAGATTGAGAGAGAATCTAAGATGATTGTCTTGCTTCTGATGGGGGGACTGGGAGGTTGAGGACAGACCCCTGAGGAACAGAGACATAGCATTGGCTGAAAGAATAAGCAACCAGCAAGGCACTGAGAAGTGGCCAAAGAGGTAAAAAAATGAAAAGAAAGCCAGAAGAGGTGAGAGTCTCAAGAAAGAAAGATTAATAAAAACTACTGAATGGTGTAGAGGTGCCAAGTCAGGACAGAAGTATGTCTCTTGGGTGTTGAATTTTTTATGACAATATTGTTGCGGACAGATTTGATGGAACGTTCACATAGAAATGCATTGCAATGAGCAAAAAGTGAGAGGAAAGGAAATGGTAAGAAGGATTGATGGCCTTAAAGGGACTTAGTTAAGAAAGGAATAAGCAAGAAAATGATAAATTGAAAGGAGAGTTAAGTAAGAGCATTTTGTATTATTTTATTTTTTTTATGTGGGAAAGACATGAGCAAGTTGGTAGACTGAAGGAAATGAAGGCAATAAGTAGATGCGTGCTAGAATAGGTGGGCGTCAAGGGTTGACCAATGTGGAACATCCCAGAGGAGATAAGAGGGAAGGAGAGTCAGAGCAGTGGTAAAGTATTGCATATGGATAGGAGGGTTGGAGACGGTTAAGAAGAGCATCAGGGGGCCGGCCCCGTGGCCGAATGGTTAGGTTTAGGTGCTCCGCTTCGGCGGCCCAGGGTTTCGCCAGTTCGGATCCTGGGCATGGACATGGCACCAATCATCAAGCCACGCTGAGGCGGCATCTCACATAGCACAACTGGAAGTACCTACACCTACGATATACAACTATGTACTGGGGCTCTTCCGGGAAAAGAAGGGAACAAAAAAAGAAAAGATTGCCGACAGATTTAGCTCAGGTGCCAATCTTTATTTAAAAAAACTAGAAAAGCATCAGTCTTCCTCCTAGACAAGAGAAAAAGAGGCAAAGACAGAGCTCAGCTAGATACATCTTTAGGATAGCAGTGTGGATGCAAGCTGTAAATGAGGGAGTTCCAACTCTGTGTGTTAAGGGGGCATAGTTCTACCCCCCGTATTTTCAGATGTTTTTCTATTGTCGCATGCAGATTTAGGGGGTCCTTCTATGTTACCACAATTCTGTTTATAGCTCCTTGGCTCACTTATCTAACAGCACATTCGTCAAGTCAGTAACTTGTCTTTTTGTCTGAAATACTCATCACCTAACACAGAGTCAAGTCAATATCTCTTCCAGTAAGGGAGATGAGATTAGTCTTCCCGAGAATAAAGCTGGCTCAGAAGAGCCAAAGACAAAATGTGAAGGACAAAAGATAAAGAGAAGAACAGCGGTGAGGAGGTTCTATGTGAAACTCAAATTCTACTGAGTTGTGGATGGGTGGTTTCCTATGGATAAGTCCAGCACTTCATTTGTCTCCCTGGTATTTCTGTGCAGAGCAGATGGAGAATTCTCAGAATATAAAGCAAGCACAATGGGATTTTTGTGAAGGAAATATCCTGTCTTCATTTGTCCATTTTCACTAAAGTCCTGCTTTTTTCCTTTTATTTCAGCTTTAAAAGGTTATGACTCACTGTCAAGATGGACAGCAGACAGACTTGATGCTGTTGTCATATCAACTGAGTAAGAGCTGTGTTTCTTTGTTTTCAGACCAGATGCCTTACATACCCACAATCACTCAACTTCATTGGTCGATGCATGATTATGCCAAAATCAATGTTTCTCAGATAAGATTAAGTAGGTGATAGAAAGTGAAGTCTAGACTACTCGGATCAGAGTCAAGAAAGAAAATACGTGTACGTATGTGTGTGTATGCTCTTAAGGCAAGAAGGAAGAGCTAAAAGTAAAGGGTTTTTCACGTAAATTTTAACTGTGTTATCCATGGACATAATTACTTGGACTGGATTTCCTCTCAATGTTATACTGACAATCTTTAGGATGAGTGCCTTGGTGTCAAAGAATCATCTACAAAAGTGTGTCATAAATAGTTCCTACTTGAGGTGGTTATTGTGAAGATGAAGTGGTAACATTCCTGGAAGGGACTCAGCCCAGTGACTAACACTTGATTAGTCCAAACAATTAAAATGTATTATCAAACTAAACAAACCAAGCCAATAAGTTAGTGTAAAATAGCATGTTAGACCAATAATCCGCACTTGAAAAGAACACTTAGGGAGAGTAAAATCAGGTGGTGAATTAGCAGGTAGACTATGTCAGAGCCACATACACCTGTGTAAACTTAAACTTCAGGAAATGAAGGAAAAGTTAAGAGTTAACAGTCGTGGCCATTTATCAAGGTAATTCATTATTATAAAATTGAAATATAGTCATATAGTGATTAGAATAAAAATTTTTTAAATCCAAGCTTATGCAAAATTTTGTATTCCAAGTTTATTTTTAAAGATGGTTTTCTTAAAGATGCAAGTCAAATGACACCGTTAAGATATACACCTATGTTTGATTCATTAAATTACTAAAAAATCACACATTCTTGAAAAATGAAATATGCTTTCAAATTTTTATGCAAACACAGGCCTTGCCTTTGAATACACTTATTTTATTTGTATTAAAGGTAAATGACACTCTTTAAAAATTCAATAATTTTGACTCTAAAATTATAATGGCCAATGAGCACATGAAAAGATTCTCAGCATCATTAGCCATCAGATAAACACAAATCAAAACCACAATGAGAATTTTACACACACAATTTCACACACACTAGGATGAGCATAATAAAAAAATAGATTACAAGTTTTAGCAAGGAAATGGAGAAATTGGAACCCTCCATAATGCCAGTGGGAGTGTGAAAGGTGCAGCCACTTTGGAAAAGCTTTTGGCTGTTCCTCAAAAGGTTAAACAGAGTTAGCATATGACTCAGCATATTCACTCTTTGATATATATGCAGGGGAAATAAAAACGTATGTTTACAAAAACGTGTATATGCATAGCAGCATTATTAATAAAACCCCGAAAGTGGAAAAAGCCCAATGTCCACTGACGCATGAAAGGATAAATAAAATGTAATATACCCATATAATTGAAAGATGAATGCTCATTGTCAATAAAAAGGAATGCTATAATGTGGGTAAAGCTTGAAATTAGTATGCTAAGTGAAAAGCCAGTCACAAAAGGCCACCGATTTTCTGATTTCATTTATATGAAATGTCCAGAGTAGGCAAATCTATAGAGACAGAAAGTAGATTAGTGGTTGCCTAGGGCTTGGGGTGGAGGATGAGGAGAAATGAGAAGCAACTACTAACGGGTACAGGGGTTATTTTTGGGGTAATGAAAATGTTCTAACATTGATTGTGATGATGGTTGCACAGCTCTCTGAATACACTAAGAACCATTGAACTGCACTCTTTAAGTGGGTTAATTTTATAGTGTGTGAATTATATCACAATGAAGTGGTTATATTAAAAATTAAGAAAACATATATGTGCATATTAAACATTAAGAGAACATATATGTGTATATAAGAATGTATTTCTTTAATCCAAAATATATAGACATCTACCAATTAATAGAAGTATGGAGGAAAAAGCTCAAAAAGACAACGTACAGAAAAGGAGATCCAAATCACCAATAAACATACGAAAAGTTAGTTTACGCCAGGAAAGTACAAATTACAACGACAAGGAAATACTTCTATACACTCAGTATTATAGCTAAATGAAAAAGACATAAATAAGAAGTGTTGGTGAGAAGATGTATTAACAGGCACTTTCATAAACTTCTGGCTCAAGAATAACTTGGTACCACCACCTTGCAAAACTCTTTGACGATATTAAGTACAGCTAAGCATATACTCTGTGACCATCAATAACACTTACAGGTATATGTCAGCAAAAATGCATACGTATGTTCATCAAAAAACACGTGCTAGGATATTCCCAGCATCACTGTTTGTGAAGGTCCAAGAGTGCAAACAACGCAAATGCCCATCAACATTTTGATGGATAAGTGAGTTGTGACATAGTCACACAGTAGAGTATCCGACACGAGGTCAGAAGCACACAGCAAAGGGGATGAGGCTCCAAATCATCATGGTGAACAATGGAGGCCAGACACCTGGGAGTACAGGCCGAATGATTCCATTTGTTGAAAGGGCAAAACCAGGCAAAATTAACCTACGCTGTGTGTCAGGCTGGTGGATGCTTCAGGGCTTGGGGAGATTAAATGGAAGAGAGCTTCAGGGAGGGCTCTGGCAACCCTCTATTGCATGGTCCAGGTGTTGGTTATATGGCTGTGTTCCATTTGGAAACTGAGTTGTACACTTGAGATACATGCATTTCTGACATGTGTATTATGCTTTCATAAAAAGCAAAAATATAAGTGACATGAAAAGCATGTTTTCTCTCCACAGCTACAGATTAGCCCCTAAGTATCATTTCCCAACTCAATTTGAAGATGTGTATAATGCCTTAAAGTGGTTCTTACGTGAAAAAGTTCTTGCAAAATACGGCGTGAACCCTGAGAGGGTTGCTGTTTCTGGAGACAGCGCGGGAGGAAATTTAGCGGCAGCAGTAACGCAACAGGTACGATGCTCATCATTTCTAGGTTTGTCTTTTTTTTTTAAAATAGTCTACTTATAAACAGTACTTTAATAAATATATTAAAATGTAAATGCAAGTGCAGACGGTCCCTGACCTAGATATTTCGACTTTACGATGGTGCGAAAGCGGTGTGCATTCAGCAGAAACCATACCGGGAATTTTGAATTTTGATCGTGGGCTAGCGATATGCAGTACAATGCTCTCTTGTGATTCTGGGCACCGGCAGCCACAGCTCCCAGTCAGCCATGCAATCACGAGGGTAAACCACTGATGCACTCACAACCCTTCTGTACCCACGCGGCCATTCTGTTTCTCACTTTCAGTACAGTATTCAATTAATAACGTGAGATACTCAACACTTTATTATGAAATAGGCTTTGTGTTAGATGATTTTGACCAACCGTAGGCTAACGTCAGTGTTGCAGGCGTGTTTCTGGTAGGGAGGCTGAGCCAGGATGCTGGGTAGGTTAGGCAAGTTAAATGCATTTTCCACGTAGGAGATTTTCAACTTCCAATGGGTTTATGCGGAAGTAACCCCATCCTAAGATCGGGAAGACCTGTATAAGGATAGTGATTTTGGGGGAAATATTAAAGAGAATATTGAGAAGAAATGTCTAAAATATCAAAATGTGAATTGCTACTCCTGTCATAGGTTCCTTTCTTTCTTAATGAAATGATAATTCTCTAGATAGATTGTTGATTTAAAATTATATACATGTCAGTAAAATATTATACTAGTGAGATGAATGAGTTTATATACTTGTGTGACCGAACACTGATCTTATCACATTGTTAGAGGTGCGGATGGACTCGGTCACCTCCAGTGCGGTCTTCCTGGATTGCCTGAAGAAGCACACTACTTTTAGAAACTAACAGCACATTCAAAACTTTCTATGCCATTTACAAAGAAGAAATATAAAGTATTCAAAAAATTTCTTTGCTTACATAAAATCAGTTGTTTTTATCTGTCACTTAATAATAGTAATATAATAATAATAATACATAGCATATTTTATCCCAGATTATATGTAACATGAGTTCTGTTTCCATGAACAGAAAAAAAAAACACCTGCTATTGATTGTTTAAAATCCAAGCTGTTTTCCCATTTAGCGGTGGAAGCCAGACGGGGAAGCTGCCTGTGGACTACAGGTGTAGAGTCTGGATTTTACTAGTCGATTTTAATTATAAAGGATGGATTTAAAGCAATTAAAAAACATTGCTTTATTTGTCTTGTTGACGATATTCATTTATAATTATTTTACACTAAAAAGGTATTTTGGCCACTAGAGTTTCTTGTACAATATTTCCAAAAGGAAAGAGTGTTATGGTGAGGCTTTGCTGCAACCACAATGTGGAACAGGAGTTTGAAACTTCCCAGAGCGGATTTCTGATTGTTGCCATAGGTTTCAGAGTATAGCAGAAAAAACACGAAATTAGACAGCAGGAGACTTGGATTTTCTTGAGAAGCAGTCATTCTACATGTGATCTTCGCCAGTTTACTTAATCCCTGTAAGCACCCATTTCCTCAACTATGAGACAAAATGAAACCTTTCAACTTTACAGAGTTGTTTTTAGGGGCACATGAATAAATTTATATAAAAATACCTGGTAACCTGTGATGATCTTCATAAATGGTCTTCAAAGTGTCCAAAGAGGTCTACTTTGATTATTATGTTACAACATTGATAAACACTAAGATTAGCAAAATATTTGAGGAATCCAATATCTGTATTTTTATGTAGAAGTTATATACATTTTTTTTACAGTATAGTATATTGTGTGTTTTGAAAACATATAAAACCGCATTTTAAAACATGTCTTCAAAAATTGAAATATGTTTTGAATTTTTATTCTAACTTATGGATCACCGTTTTGGCCACTATGGTGTTTGTGCACCTCTCTGCAGACCATTGACCTTTACAAACATGAGCACCTTAGGCCTGATGTAGGAAAGAGTCATTTTAACAGAATGTTTCACACAGAAAGCCTGCCCAAATCCCTCAAAATAGGACGTCACTGGCATCAAAGCCAGGTCAGAAATCCCTGTTAAGTGATCCTTTCTTTCCATGGCAAAGCCTACTGGCATAGTAGACTCTTTTAATAAACTCTCATATTAACAAAGGAGTAAAAAGGTCAAATTTATGCATGTTCTTCTGGTTGTCATTCTTTGTAGAAAGGGTAACACATTAACTTTCTAATTATTGCTTAGATATTTTACATTATCCATGAGGAGTATGAGACAGATGATTATCCTTAAGTTAAAAGTACCCTTTAATTAAAGAATATCTAGTTCTAGAATCCTATTTTGGATATTTGAAATTTTGTTCAAATGGTGTATTCCAATTACTACTTACGTCTTTCTGAGATTATGAATCTATATATAATTTTGTTAGTTATTTTATTGTTTTAAACTGAAAATATTTCATGCAAGTAATTTTAATTATTTCTCAGCTCTTAGATGATCCAGATGTCAAGATCAAACTCAAGGTCCAGTCTTTAATTTATCCTGCCCTTCAGCCTCTTGACGTAGATACACCATCATACCAAGGATATTCGCATTTTCCTGTTCTGTCCAAATCACTCATGGTCAGGTTCTGGAGTGAATATTTTACTACAGATAGATCACTTGAGAAAGCCATGCTTTCCCACCAACATGTTCCTGTGGAATCAAGTCACTTATTCAAGTTTGTTAATTGGAGTTCCTTGCTCCCTGAGAGGTTTATAAAAGGATATGTGTATAACAATCCAATTTATGGCAGTTCTGAGCTATCAAAGAAATATCCAGGATTCCTGGATGTGAGGGCAGCCCCCCTGTTGGCTGATGACCACAAGTTGCGTGGTTTACCTCTGACCTACATCATCACCTGTCAGTATGACGTGTTAAGAGACGATGGACTCATGTATGTCTCCCGACTTCGGAACGCTGGAGTTAGGGTGACCCATAACCACGTTGAGGACGGATTCCATGGATCGTTTTCACTTCTGAATTTTAAAATTGGTTACAGGCTCATCAATCAGTATATTAGCTGGCTAAGTGAAAATCTATAGCAGAATATTTATCAACGATATATTTTAAAAATAAAGCAAATTTCAATACATCAGAAAATCTAGATGTTAGAAATTGGCCTTTCTTGGTCTCTGTAAGGTCTATGTACAGCATAATGATTATTTTCTGTTTTTCTTTTTTACTCTGAGGGATTTCATTTAGTTTTCCACATTGTGTATCTGGTAATTCAATGAGGTTTTTCCTCTTAACGAATATAATCTGACTTTTTAAAATATCTTATTTTCTTGGATACTCTTTTTGTGTATGTTGGCTACTACTTACTATTTACAATTGCGAGAGGATAAATGCAAGCAAATATTGCTCATCTAAATAATGTCAAAGTTTTAATTGATGTACATTTACGGTCTGAAACACTCCCAGTACCTGATCTAAGTGCCAACTCTGAACATAGTTGCCTTAACACGGTGCCATTTTATTATCACTGTAAATTCTTCTTTTTCTTTGCAACACCTCTAGAATCCAAGTAGCAGGAGTTACACTATTTAATGCTAAAAATCACTGTGGTACTTTGGGGAAGTAGCTGCTTTACCCTTGGAGAGGAGTTAGAGAGAGTGACATTTAGTAAAGATTGAGGAAGTCTTTAGAATGGGCAATGACCTAGTAACAGCCAGAGACTACAGACGTGGAAGCAACTGACCAATGATAGAAAAAGCACAGAAAAACTTGATCTGTGAAAAGTCCATCCTGACAGTGCAGGGAGGAAGGCAAAATAAAGTGGATTGTTGAGGAGCCAGCCCGGTGACATAGTGGTTAAGTTTGCGTGCCCAGCTTCGGTGGCCCAGGGTTCACAGGTTTGGATCCTGGGTGCAGACCTACGCACCGCTCATCAAGCCATGCTGTGGTGACATCCCACATGAAATAGAGGAAGATGGGCACAGATGTTAGCTCAGAGCCAATCTTCCTCACACACACACACAAATGGATTGTGTTTCAAGGCTGAGCAGAATTATTTGTATTGGCCACGAGCTGTGTGACGTATTCTAACTGCGAAGAAGCACAGCCACAGGCAGTCTTCCAATGGTGCGGGAGCTCCACATGGCCCTCAGGGACCAGGGCTCCTTCTATCTTTGTACTTCAGCACACTCAGTGTCTGTTTTTGTGTCCATACACACAATTATTGTACTTTTGAGTATCATCTGAATATCCTATCTTGGCAGAGATGGAGTATGGTAAAAGCTGAGTCACATTTGAGGCCATTCCATTTTCTTAAGAAACCAGTAGCTATCCCAGAAGCTCCACCCAATAGACTTCTCTATTTTGTTTTCTAGGACTGAGTCACAAGAAATTTTGCAAAACAGAAACTTTGTAGTTGAGCAAATGACATTTTCTTGTGCTGAGGAATAAGAAAATAACAAAGCAACTAGGAGAACACGCTATACATATCTATAGCAGTAAATTGTCAAACAGCAATTGTGGGATAAGTTTCTGAGTAAATAAGTAAAGAGAGTTGAGGATTAATAACAAATGTACTGAATATATATATGTCGGATCTATGGTCCCAAATGAATCATCGATGTACCATGTATAAATAAAAGAATATGTTGATTGCTTTGAAGTAAACTCTTGAATGCATCCATGGTTGGTACTTGCTATTCTTTCCTCTGAACTCTCCTTAAGGGAGCGGGTGATGACACTAATATAAATGTTTACAAGCAGACATCTGATTGACCAGAGAGCTGGGGACTCAAATAGCATCTATGATGTTTTCACATTAAGCAAACATTCTCTCTGACAATTAAAGTCATGGGGGCAGACAAGAGGAGTGGGCCAGAGGATCAATTTACTGAGATTTGTGAAACTAACATTCTAGAAGTTTTCGCTATATCTTGATAAGAATGATAATATTTTTAGATCAGTTTAATTGTTAGTATTGTTAGTCAAATTGAGTAGTAGGGATGCAATTTTCAAGCACAGTGATCCCTTTAGGGGGGAAAAAAACTCCCGAAAATTCCAGTGATCTGGCAATTCCACATTCAGATATTTTCTCAAAATAAAATGAAACAGGGCCACAAAAAAGGACTGGCGCAGGAATGTTTATTTTAGCTTTATCCACATCAGCAAAGAATTGGAGGGAAAATTCCTTAACTTCTTGTTTTTTCCTTCTCTTAAACTGCCTACAACTGAAATATAGTACTTACTCCAAGACGTTGCTTCCCTTATTTTTCCTTATACTGCAAGAGCTGGAGGTGAGGTAGCTCCTATTGCTCCTTCCAGACCATCCTATCTCCTCCACCCTTGTTCAGGGGTCAGCAAACTACAGCCTGCAGGCAAAATCACTTCTGTTCCTGTTTTTGTATAACCCTGAGCTAAGAACGTTTTATTCTTAATAAATAATAATGTTATATAATAATATAATAATGTAATATAATAATGTTATAAAGCATTATGGAAAAAAAAGAAGAGAAAAAAAGGAGGAGGATTGGGGGAACACCCGTGACTTGCAACCCCCTCCTGTGTACATCATCAGCTCCCTTGTCTCTCTACTCACCTCCTTGTCTATCATAACCCAAATCTGAATAAACCCGTCTTTATGCCTACTCTGCACTATGCAGCTACTGCCTGTGCAGCTGAACATGGTTGAAGAAAAACAGAGAAGCATGCTAGAATTTGCCACTTTAATCAAGACTGTAAGCCTTATGTGTGTCCTTAATGATTCCCAGCCATCATACTATGGTTTTCCAGTCAATTGAGCCTTCTAACCTGCTTAATTACTCAAATCTCCTCTACCTCCTCCTCCATCCTTTATCTCAGCTAATGATCTTGTTTTCTATTTTGCTGAGAAAACAGAAACCACAGAAGCAAAGTCCCACAAGCTCTCACCCCATGTTGACCCCTGCACCGGTATCCTCACCCACATAGTCTAACTCACCACCTATTACTGTAGATGAACTAAGGATTCGCACTCCCGTGGAAGCATTGTCTCCCTCTATTTGTGCACTTGTTCCCTCTCTCGTTTGCTGTGTCTATCTCTGTTCATTCTCAGTGGAGTGCTTCCAGTCTCAGGACTTGGACTTCTTCTCTCTCTGTACTCACTTCTCTGGGGATGGCCCTTGGTCTCAAGGCTTTATATGGCCTGTAAGCTGACACCCCTAACTCACATCTCCACCATGGAGCTCCTCAATTCCAGATTAGCATATGTCCAGCTGCCTACTTGACAACATTTGGATGTATAAAGACATCTCAAATTTAAATTTCTGATCTTCTACATGAAATAACTCCTACTCAAAGATGATCTCATTTTAGTAAGTGGAAAACTCCCAAATTCCTCCTGTGGGCTCAGGTCAAAAGAACATTAAAGTCAAACTTGATTTCTTTCTTTCTGTGTGTCATACGTCCATACATTATCAAATCCTTTTGGTTGTATCTTCAAAATACTTGGAGAATTCAACCATTTCTTAGCACTCACGGCTAACATCCTCTATGATACACCATCATTCTTCACTTTTATTATTCCCACAGCATCCTAATTGGTCTGGCTTTACCCTATCCCCATAGATACTACTCTTAACACTCCAGCCAGGATGGTCTTTTTCAGATGGAAGACAGAACATGTCACTTCTCTGCTCAAAATCCCCAAAAGGCTTCTTAATTGAGGCAGACTGTGGGTCTTTATGACGTCCGTAAGCTAGTTCTTACAATGACCTTCTAAGTCTTACACACTATGTAGGCTATCATTTATCTCTTCTTTCAGTTCATATTGATGCAGGGTCGGTGAGCTGAGGAGTCGAAAGAAAGACTTCTTGGACTCTCAAGGTCTGGCAGTAGTGCTCTTTTATTTAGAGAATAGTGTGGAATAGCATGGGGACAGGACCCATAGGCAGTAAAGAGCTGCTGCTGCCGCTGCTGCTGCATGAGGACAGGATGCACGGGCAGTCAAAGCTGCTGCTGCCCGCATGGGGACAGGAACCATGGGCAGTCAGAGCTGCTGCGTGGGGACAGGACCCATGGTCAGGAGGAGCTGCTGCTGTCGGCTTGGGGACAGGACCCATGAGCAGTCAGAGATGCTGCAGCGGCTGCAAATGTGAGTTGAGGGTAGGGCTAAATTTAAGGCATAGGTATGTGAGTTATCTCTTTACAAGACAAAGGAAAGAATATGTAAAAAGAGTTGTTAAAATGGTATCAGTGCTGGTGGGGTCTGGTTATTGGGTAGTCCTATAACTTTTAGATAAGAATCAAGCCAGATTAAGTAAATGGCAGAAACCACCGCTTAAATATTATCTTCAGTTAAAGATAAAGGAGGATGTTGGGGGGCTTCAGTTACATGAGGTTGCCAGACAGTAAACAACATAAGTCCTTGCCTTCCCCATTAAGAGTTTCCAGAGACAAGGCCATCCCGCCTTCCTCCTGGTGCAGAGAGGGAGACACCCCCCACAGATGGAGACTTCCTTCACAAATGCAAATGTCTCTCATCAAAGGGCAAGCAAATTCCACTCCTCAGAGCCTCCTTCTCATCTTCAGTTTTTAAAATTAACCAGCCTAAAATCCTCATCAATATTATTGCGTTCTACACTTCAACTCCTCTGGCCTCTTTGACGTTCCTCGAATTCCAATCTCAGGGACTTTGCTTCAATAACCCTCCTCAGATATTCACCTCCTCACATGTCACTTTCTCAAGGAGGACTTTTGTCATCACTATTTAAGATCATCTCCCATCTGTCCTGTACCTACCACAGTGCATGATCTGTTTTCTCTTCTTCAAATAGGTCAACCTAATCCCACCTGTTTGATTGGTTCATAAAATGTATTACTCTCTGAGGTGATCCTTTTCCTTTATTCACATAGATTAGTGTTATTGGTTTTATCATTTGCACACCTTGCCAAATCTTTACAAGAGGATCATTAACACATAGTTATATCTATGAGTCTTCAGATTAGTCTGCAGCTAGAAGCAGAGAATGTCAGATCTATTAGCTAATTTCTTTCCTCATCAATATTCCCATTTGTATGTGAGAAAATCAAACAAGTAATTCAACTAACAGACAAAATTGTTAACAAAGATATCATTGTTAGAAATTTTCCTATGATTTATTTCACAAATTGGCCACAATAATGAGCAAATTCTGAAATAATGACTGAATTGTTACTATAATAATGAATTGTTACTATAACAATGTCAAAAGTTGGGATAAGTGTTGGAAATGGAATCCTAGTTGTCAGGCATAGTAAACTCAGGTAGTACGGTCTCCATTCATGGAAACAAGTGTCCATTAGTTCTCTTGTCCGTTTCAAAAGAGAAAGCAAGGAAACTTTGCAAACAATGAAACTTTATGCAGATTATTTGTTTACCATAATCTATTCCCTTAGTGCACTTACACACGCTAACATTTTAGAAGTAGCAGAGAGAATTTATTCCATATTGTTAGAGAAAAAAACAGCTTTTCTGATCGCTATCCATTTCCTATGAAAAGGAAGTATTCTTCAGTCCACTTTTAGGGAATTTTCTCAACAGTCTTCTCTAACATGAAGTTAAACAAACATTCTTTGCACATAGGATTTTTCCAATCTTACTCTGCCAGCTTTAATTATTTCTTTGACAGTTTATGGACATTTCCTTATACTCAAATATTAGTAGACATCCCTAATCCCAGTTCCAGTTTTCTTTAAAAAGATTTGTTATAGAGCCAGATACTTTCTTATTCATATTGAAGGAGCACATAAGCTAGAAGGGTAGTTCTCAAACTTTTGCGAGCATCAGAATCACCCAGAGAGCTTGCATATATACCTGGGCTCCAACCCAGAGTCTCCGATTCAGTAGGTCTGGATCAGGGCCAAAGAGTTTGCATTTCCAACAAGTTCCGGAGCAATGTTGATAGTCCTGCTCCAATGATCACATGTCAATGATTACGGATTTTGATATTTTCAAATTTAGTGTGAAATAAGAATCATCGGAGAGAGTTCTTTTAAAGAAAAAATTCTGGGATACCGTCACCCTGAGTTTTCATTCTTCCAGAACCCCCTCAAATGATTCCAAATAAAGAACATTTTGAAATAAAACCAATCTGGTGACAGAGAAAGAGAAAAATCAGCCACTTCAGTTGATAACTGAAGATAAAGATGATAACTCTATATAAGTTGATATAGTTGATAGCTATAGATAAGGATGTTATTATTCAGTGGAGAGAGGGGGAGAGGCATACTGCCAAGGAACCCTTCAGGAGACTCGGCACTTGCCCTGAATTTTGACCAAATAAGAATGCGCATTTCTAAAAACTTCCTCAGTGATGCTGATGCTTGTGGTCCAAAAACCACCACAAGTGACTATTGATTTCAATGTCTCTTCAAATTTAGTGTGAAGCATGAAACAGTTAACTACCTAGGTACCTCAGGCAAGTGCCAAGGTTCCTGGCTCTGCCCCAAAGCTCTACAGTTCCACTGGGGATGGCATATCATGTAGATCATCAAGTGTTAATTATGCTTAATTGTCCACCATATAAACCAAACCACACCTTCAGTCAGAACATGTTTCTGATGTACCTCAACAGCATAAACAACATTTAACGCTCTGCAAAGTAACCACTGCCAATACTGTGGCAGTAAGTATTCTTCCTAAGAGCCTAGCTCAGGCTGGCTCTCGCCCCAAGTGTGTGTGTTGGGGGAGGAGCAGGAGAGCTCGACCTGCAGAAATACCCAGTGTGCTAGGAAGATGCTCAGTGTTCGGAAACTCACCAGATTCCAGAAGGGGCATGAGGCACAGGAGCCAGAAGAAAGCATTTAGATCTGCTCTGTGCTCTAAGCATTTTAACCTGGACCAGAGGAGAATCTGCCTAGCAACCTATCAGAAGGAAACAGAGGGGAAAAAGCCACAAAGTTGTGGCTAGTGGACACAGAACATTTTAGCGCAAACAAACACGGCAGCTCTTTGTCATCGAATGCTGGGAAATCACCCACGATGTTTCATTGTGCTACATAATTTATACTTACCCTTCTAGTCTTTAAAATTTTATGTATTTTGGCATGCCTTCTTCAAGTTTTTTTTTTTATATGTTAGAGTTTAAACTGGAGTCTAATCTTGGGCAGGCACTACTCTAGACGGGACTGTCTTCCCAGGACTGGTGTTCACTTGTTTTTCTTGGGTAGGGCTGCAATTATTTCTGATGGTATTGCTAGAATTCTCAGCTCTTCCCTTTCCCTAGGCTCTGGGCTAGGGCATCATTAGACAATAAAAATAGAACCCTTTTTGGAAAGCCTAAGACCCCTTAAAACTCAAGTCCTGTATAAAAGACTGTAGAATTCTGACCAGAGGCTGAATGTGGGCTTGCCACTCATTTGTCAGTTTCTTGAAAATGGGAGATTATTATTATTATTGCTATTATTATTATTATTATTTTGGTATGTTTAAGGCTCTGAAGAAGATGGGATGCCTACATAAGAAGAATGAACATTCATTCTAGCACTGTTTTCTCTCAGCGAACATCTCTTGACTCCATTTGGAGGGCGTCTCTCAGTAAGAGATCTCTCTTTTGCAAGTAAAACCCTAAAAAGCTGACTCTTTGTCAGACAAACATACACTCCAGTTTGTCTCTTGACAACATGCTGTCACTGTTCTCTTCCAAATTGAAGCCTCGGATTCTCAGAAGGCCTCGACCTCCTGTAAGTCCTCATGAGGTGACTCACTCTTCCGGGAGCCCCACGATTATGCCAGTGACAGGACCCAGCACGCCTGCAGGCTCCTGCTTACGAGACCTGGAGAGAAAGGTCCTGATTGCTTCTGGGTGGGCCAAGCACACCACTATGCTTCATGTCATCCAAAAAGGGACTTCATGTTCTTTTTAACCCTAAGCTACTGAAGCTGAAAGTTCCATTCTTCTGATCCTAGCAAAGCCTCCAACATTCTGCCGCCTGGAGATTAAACTCCCTCCCTAAAAAGTGGCTGAATTTACGGGATGATCATGATTTATCAGCGTTTGTCTTGGGCTTTAAAATTCTATGCCTGAAAAAGAACAGAAGGTTAGAAAATGTAATTCCTCTTTTTCAAACACTTCTCCCTAACTTGTGTGAGGTACGATCATTTCAGCAAGACGAAGTGTGCGTTGGCTCCTCAGCTATGAACAGGGCAAATTCCAGCACTCTGTCTCCTGCACGCCTTTTATCTCTAGGTCAAGATGCACGGTGTCTAGTTAGATCTAACCACAGTTTTGCATCTTTAAAGATCTTTATTTTATGAATTAAACACCAAATTTAAACAAGTTTTTTTTTTTTTATCGAACAGAAGAATTGACAACGAAATTAAGTTGTGACTACTTAGAATGTAGGAGGCATTATACCTGTACTAGAGTTCAATTAGAAATTTGGAATTGGAGACAGGGGCTAGTTGAAGAGCAAATCTCATACTTTATAATAATTTAAGTGACACACCTCACTCGAACATATGTGGGCTGTTAGATGACTTCCACCTTTAAGTCTAGCTGAATTTAGAAGCAATAGAGATAAACGTATTAGCTAACTCATTTATTTATAGTAGATCAAAAGGTTGACTTCAGTGAAGACCTTTTGAATATTCCTTTAATCATGCAATAGTGAATTTGTCCTTCTTGTGCCAGAGAATGGCTTTCAATGGCTTAGTCTCATAGCTGTTACACAAGAGCTATCATTTCTAGATAGAAGAACACACAAACACAATACCTCTTTGAAAAAATAGCTCCTCTTGGAAAATATTTTCCCAACTAATCAAATGATCTTCAAGCAAATATAAAGAGATGTTTAAAAGTTTTAGTCAAACTATGAAGCCACAATAAGAACGAGAGAAATACGAGTACTCAAACCATTTTTTTTTTTAAGATTGGCACCTGAGCTAACAACTGTTGCCAATCTGTTTTTTCCTGCTTTTTTCTCCCCAAATCCCCCCAGTTACATAGCTGTATATTTTTTTAGTTGTGGGTCCTTCTAGTTGTGTCAAACCATTTTTTGTTAAAATACTGATCTATATAATTGGTACAAAAACAAATAGGGCATTAGTTATGACTAATATGACTCTAACTTTCTTTTGAAAATAAGCAAAATATTATAAGGAAAATTAACTAGTGGAAAATAGTGGAACGGAAACTATGAAAATTTACTCCTCCAGCTTAATGTATGACTTCAACACAGTTATTCTCTCTCTTAGAAGAAAATAAGAGCTAAGATACCCATGGTCAACTGAGTTTAGTTTTTTAGTGCTCAGTCAATCTTCCAATATTGTTACAGAAACTAGGAAATTGCTTCCACAGTCAAGAGAAAATGAGATAAAATTCAGTAAAAAGGAAATAAATAAAACCGGATCATTCAGTTTGAAGGTGGCTTTTCACCAGAGGAGGAGAAGAGGCTACAAATTGAGGCTTTCCTTTCGTTTGTTCTTGGTCTGTCCCCTGGTGGTGGTCTCCAGGAGGCTGTCACTCACGTGAGCTAAAACAGGAAATTGATTAACAGTCTCGTAATAGATCTCCAATAAGATCAAGTTTTAATATTTCTTTTAAAGCAGTTTAGAAAAATGTCTCAGCCAGCTTCAACTGAGCAAACAAAAAATATTTAAAACTAGAAATAAATACCTCAAAACCAACATCTTTGAATAAATTGAAGGAAGATATTTCCTTTAATTTCGAAAATACTTTTTAAGAATGAAAATACTATATAACTATAGATATTTCAAGAATTCAAGATTTTTTATGTTTATGACCTTAATAAAGATAAACTTTCTGAAGCGACTGTCAAAAAGTGCTCTGTGGAGCAATTTGGATTTTTTGCATCCATTCAACGTCCTGTGCATAGATTGAAAGCATTTCATTATCACTTCTTTACAAAATAAACTGCTATGATGACCTGAGAGAGGAAGAGGCACGTTAAGGAGCTACTGCTGCTTGTTGTCTCTGGAAGCTGGTGTGATGGAGATATGGCCAACCAGATGTGGACTCCATTGCCGATGCTGTCGTCATTTCCTGATCTGTCTAAACTTTAAATGTCAATGTTTGTAGGTTGTCAAAGGTGTCCAGTGACAACTACCTCCTGTCATATTTTGTAACTAATAGGTCAATATTGATGATGGTTCTTAAATTCTGAGTATTTAAACAGGTAATCTCTAAACTATAATATTATCGATCAATATTATTCTTGATTTAGCTTCTTATCGCCTATTCCATATCTTTCATTTTATTTTCTACATTGCATGAATTAGGAGATTTGTTCTTGTTTCGTGTTCTTTTTCGGCTGGGCAATGGGTTTTAGCTTTTCATGTTTGAATGGGAGAGTGGATTCTTAAACGAAATGAATAAGGAAAGAGCAAACACAGATATTGCACTTAATGACAATACTATTTTCCCAAGTGGTGCTCTGGGAATCAGTACGACCATAACCTTTAAATAAAGGACAATGCGTTGTTCCAAGATCAAAAGCAAAGGAAATCCAGGTGACCACAAAGTCTGCTATCTGCACGCACAAGCACACGCCTGTGCAACCCGGTTTCTCACCAAGGCTTCTCCTTCTAACTCCCTGGTGACCCTGGACAAGCCCCCCTCACCTCTTTGTGTTTAGCTTTCTCACCTACAAAACGATAGTATAGGGGCTGGTCGGCAATCCTAGAACCGAGGTCTACAGATCGATTTCTAACGTCCACAAGTCCTCCAGGAGAATTTTTAAGTATTTTTTTCATAATCATGATAATCTAAATACATATGCAAATTGTGGATAATTTTCATGACCACCTTATAACCCAGCACAGCCGTGGAGCCAAAACCTAAAGCAGGGCCTTTGAATCTGTAAAAAGAGTTTCTCAATATATAGTTTGACAATCTTTGTGATCCTCAAAGGTATTTTTGATAGTCTACAAGTGCTCAAATTTGAGAAACATTTATTAAATTCCTTTCGGCATTTAATAATTTATTTTAAAATACGATATCCAGTTGCTTTACACGGAGCTACCAGTAGAAGGCAGCACAACACAAAAGAAAGACCAATTGGTTTTTCTCTATTAATTTTGGGAGCTCAGCTCCTATAAGCTTCAAAAGAAGCAAACGGATTTAGGAGACTATAAGGCAGGGGATGTCCAAAGCAGAGCTGTGACAATGCTTGTGAAAGAAAAGTGAGAGCTTCCAGGAAATGTTCTACCGAAGCACAATGAGGGTGATGTGTTGTGCCCCCTGGCGGGCTAGGAGGATGAGACGCCGTGAACTTGGAGAGAAAACAAAAACCAAAAAATAAAATGTGTATGTGATATTATTGATGCTCAAGAGAAAAACGTGAAGCGTTTCAAGGAAATACACTCCACAAGCCCACAAGTCATTCCAGGAAGGCTTCAAAAATAATTGAGCTTATGCAAAGATGAGGATATGCACAAATGGACTGGACAATAATGAGAGCAACTGATCAAAAGACGAATTGGCTGCTGATCAGATCCAGAATGAACATCCACCAGAGGAGAAGATGGCTCAGCGTATTTGGACTAATCAACTGGAATAACTCCAGACAGAAGAAAATAGGTGGTAAATAAAAAGGCCAGTGTCTACTGGGCTTCTAACATGGGTTTGTTTATTTTAAACGGATTATAACTAAGATCATCTACCAATAAAAATGACAGGTTCAAATTCTGTCTCCATTAACAAATATTTTAAGATCCACAAGTTTGTTAAGATCACTAAAAAAAATAGCATTAAAAAATTGTCATAGTATTTCTTATTTTTAAGAACCAATATAATTAGCTACCAAACTTTTTAATTGTTGTACTGATGTCACCTTCCTGATCCGATTAGCTGAGTTTTATTTAATTTTATCCGATAATTTGAATATAACACAATCATGAGTCTGTTACCAAAATATTTAATGGTTAGAATTTCTTACTAAACAATTATAATTAATTAAAAATTCATAACTCAATAAGCATTTTAGTATAAAACATACCATATCCTACAATTAATTTCTTTTTTATTCATATATATGCTTTATTTCTGGACATAGACTAGAGGGGATATATTTCTAATTAATAGTGAAAGTATTTTAAAAAGCAGCATATATTTCTTTATAAGGAAATTTTTTTAATCCTAAAGAAGCCTCTTTATGGCCCTATATAATCATTATTGATCAAACACAGCCAAAAGAAAAACCAAACCCAGATCAAAACAAAAACTGCACATCTCAGTTGCGTCTGCCACTTCCTCTCTTACCAGCAATGGAAAGATAACTGGCTTTGTAGAAAAGATGCAGCTGACCTAGGGTCAAAGACAAATAGCGAACAGGCCATATTTTATTACGACAATAACACAAACAAAGGAGAAAGCTAACCTCTCTCTCCTGCTTTCATAGCACACAAGCTTGAAAGCAACAGCTGGCCGTGCCTTCCTGAAGCCATCCATCATGATGACGATTGCCTGATGCCGACAAGGAAGGAGCAGTGTTTCACAAGTGGAGTTGAAGGGACGTGCAGAGAAGGGCCCAGCGTATCTGAGCTGGGACTCCTGGCTGACTGAGGCCCCTGAAATCTACAGCACACCCTCTCACAAGGCTCCTCCAGCTCAGAGCAACGTCCCAGCGCTTCGCTAACTGGGGTAACAGCCTCGTGATTTTGCCATATCTATGTGCCACCTGCACTAGCAATTTTCTTAAGTTTTTTAGTAATTAACTTTTTTTTTTTTGAGGAAGATTAGCCCTGAGCTAACTGCTGCCAATCCTCCTCTTTTTGCTGAGGAAGACTGGTCCTGAGCTAACATCTGTGCCCATCTTCCTCCACTTTATATGTGGGACACCCACCACAGCATGGCTGGCCAAGCAGTGCCATGTCCGCACCCGGGATCCAAACCCAAGAATCCCAGGCCACCGAAGTGGAATGTGTGCACTTAACCACTGAGCCACTGGGCTGGCCCCAGTAATTAACTATTTTTAAATTAAATACATTTATTCTTAAAAAGGGAATGTATTACATCAAATAGGAAAATGCTATCACTGGCCATGAATGTAATGAACACAGAATACTAATAAACACTGTCTGAATACTCTCGCTTATCAACGCTCCGAGACTGAGGCCTCACACTCCCTTTTTAAAAGGGGAATAGCAAATGTTAAGGAATATTAAAAAACTTGAAACAATCAAAGTCAGACTTTCTTCTTGATGCATTCCAAAAGGTTGGAAGGTAATTGAAAAGGCGATGAAACTCTTTCTCAGGATGAGTGGATGTCCAAGTTTCCCCTCCAATCATCTGGGGTCTTGCCTTTGTTAAAAGAACCATAATCCAGAAAAGCAGGATGAGAGCAGGGTATAACAAGGCCAAGACTGATGATGGTTCAGACCCTTAACTTTCTAGCCACTTCATACAGAAAAATATGAATCATATCAAGCTCCGAGATGACTCAGCTTAGCCTACCAGGCCTCTCTAAGGCTGGAGGTCAGTACTCACCATGAGGCATAATAGTTTTCCTCCGCAAAGACTCTGTGCTCTGCATCTGTCCTTATCATTCCTTTCTTCCCATATGCTACTCTCTCCCCACGTTCGCTCCAAGTCAACCGGCTGTTTGTGTGCACTAGGTGTTTGTTCTATGAGTCAGAGCAAGTTAGGGTTCGCGTTAAACATAATCAAGAAGATTTGGGAAAAATGTGAAGTCTGGAATTTGCTGTTGTTTCCAAATGTACTTATCTCCAATGCTGGCCTGAAGTCAGAGTTGTGCTTGTTTGTCTGTTTTCTCCTCAGTTTATTAATCATTGAGTGTTTAAGACATATTTTTTTTTTTTTTACCTCCAAAGTCTACCACTGATCAACCTGTAATTCCATTTCTAGAAATAAATGATTAAACTTGACAAAATGAAGGATGCCCTGATCACATCAATGCTTTGGTCAATGAACACCGCATGGCTGAACACAAGCCCTTTCATTCTCCCAGGCTCACCACGAAAGCACATCCTCTTGCTTTGTTTCTCTGACAAGAACTCTCCTCATTTGTCTGCAGAAACTCGATCTCATCCTCTTTTTTATTAGCAGCAGTCCACCGATTTTCCATGTCTGTATTGAATTCCTCCCCTCATCGGTAACAGGCACCGAGTTTTGCACTTAAAAAACAAATAAATAGTTCCTGAAGCCATTTATGGAAGGAATAAATAGGAAGCGATTATATTCAGACGAGTTTCTATTAAAGTCATCACAAGTAATATGTTGATTCTTGTAAAGAGAATAGCTATTGTTTCTTGCATGAAAATATTTTGAATCTCTAGCAAAAATGAGCTTTGAAAATATGATATTTAGGAGATTAACTTGGTATCTTAAAGTCCAATGTGTAGAATTTTTACAAACTTGCCAGGGTTCTGTTTTCAAAGGTATTGCTCCCTCCCCCAAGAAGAATGGAGAAAGTCATAGTTTTTTTTTCCATTGCAGTAAGATTTGGTTGAAATGTTACATAAATTTCAGGTGTACATCATTGTATTTTGACTTCTGCATAGACTGTATGGTGTTCACCACACAAAGTCTAGCTTCCATCCGCCACTATTCCTGTGTGCCCCTTCACCCCTTTTGCCCGCCCCCAACCCCCTTCCCCTCTGGTAACCACCTGTCTGTTCTCTGTATCTACGTATTCGTTTGTTGTTGTTACTTTTCATCTTCCACATGAGTGAAATCAAATGCTGTTTGTCTTTCTTCATCTGACTTATTTCACTTAGCATAATACCCACAATTGTGTGTGGACACACAATGTGTGTCCATTCACATTGTCACTAATGGCAAGATTTCATCTTTTTTGGTGGCCAAGTAGTATTCCATTGTATATATATACCACGTCTTCTTCATCCAATCATCAGTTGATGGGCACTTAGGTTGTTCCCAAGTTTTGGCTATTGTGAATAACGTTGCAATGAAAGTTGTAGTTTTATCCTTATTTCATTTAATAAAATGTATATCAGCCCTCAGAGAATTTACTTCACCAAATGTTTATTTTTTATAAATTAAAACTACCATAAACATGTCACATAATAGCAACTTATATTCAGACATAGAGACGAAAGTTTTTAGAATTCTTTTACAAAAGCAGAGCTGATAAACTCTTTTAAAATGTTTATTTTTTTGACCTAGCTATAATTTATTAGTGAGTAAGATATGAATCACAGTTATTGTGCTCCATATTTTTATCGTTTTAAAAAGATGCCTAAAATAGCAAATTATTTCCTCATTGGAATTTTAATGAATTACAGATGTATTTTATAATTTATTTATTAATTCAGCAAATATTTAATCTGTTCTTATGTGTCAGGCTCTTCAAGTACATAATAACTAATCAGTGTTTGTCCATTCTGTTTAATTGGCGTTCTTTTGGTTGAAAGTAAAAGAAACACATCCAAGCCAGCTAAATAACGGGGCAGTTAGTGGAGAAGGTATGTGGGCGGGGGGTGATGAAAATACAGGAAGTGCTCGGAGACAGCAAGGCAGGGCCTGCGAGGGCGGCTGCTCAGGGAAATGCGAAGACAACAGCGACCTGGACCCCAGGCTACTCCCTTGGGGTGGTTTCTCCTCCTTGCTCTGGACTTCCGATTGAAAATTGAAATGATGACACAGCAACACACTGTACTTCATAGAAAATCGTGATATATGCTTTGGCTTCTGCTCTTGATGTTACCTCATTTTCTCAGTTATCCAAATTTTGCAAGGGGAAATCTGATCGTCAAGCTTACTTTTCCAAATGAGGCCATTTAAACGATAGGTCAAACCATGAGCGGCCGCCCCTAAACAGCCTTCAGAATAGGGGCTGACTGCTCGGCAGGGCCTGCAGTGCGCAGGATCCACTGTGGCTGGGCTGTCTCCTACATTTTCCTGCAAAAGCTGAGGATTCTGTTGAGGTCGATAAGCACATTATCCAAAGCCTTCTCCGCACATTCAGAGGTAGAACCAAACTTACTAGCTTTAAAAAAAAAAAAAAAGTTGACTTAGAATAATATATTTTTCCTACATCACTTTGCAAATAAAATTCTTAGCAAGTTATAGATTAAATTCCATTTCCAAAGATATTCTTCAACACTTTATTTTAAAAGTTTTCAAACTCTTTCTTCAGACTTTATTTCAGCTCCATGTATCTATCTTTATAATACACTAGTGCATATATTTCTTTTCGGTTTTGCTCTGGTCAATGCTGGGAGAAAAACCACACTTTTTATTCTTGATAAAAGAAACCAGGCAATCAACCATGCTTTCTATATCTTAGAGAAATATATGTAACAAAAATTATTTATTACTAGAAAATTTTTAAAAATTCCATGCAGTTTATCTTTGAAATTGTTATTTCTTTTTTCACATTATTCCTCTTTTATTGTTCCTATGTTCTCTATTTAATATTATAATTTTTGCTATTTTGTATTTTTAAGTAGTTTTCCATTTTCAGTTGGAAATGGAAATTTGTATTATGTAAATATAATATTTCAACTGTCTAATGTATAACCTTTCTCTGGTTCTTATTTTGTTTAATGACACATCATATCTTGTTTTTCATTAATTAGGCTGATAGTTTGTGTATTTGAAAATTCATATAACTTGATTTCATTTGTTTTCAATTTTGTTTACTTCTGCTCTTTCAATATTCCCCCTTTCTGGGTTCTTTTCATGTTCTTTAGATGCAGACTTACTGGCAGCAGTTAACATTTTGTCTGTTTCACAAATGTAGATGGTTAGGTCAATACATGATCCCATAAGGAAGATCCCGTGACAAAGCATAGCTTCTCTGAGAGGCTGTGTTTTTATTTTCGGTTTTTGTCCATTCTTTTCCAACATTTAAGATGAAAATTTTCAAACATACAGAAAAGCTGGAAGAATTTTACAGTGAATACTCATATACCCACTGCCTAGATTTGACAATAAATATCTCATTACATCTGTTTCATTAGGGCTCTGTCCATCTGTCTACCCATTCTCCAGCTGTCCATCAATCCACCTGATTTTTGGATGCATTTTAAAGTTGCAGACATCAGTACGCTCCACCCTGAACATTTTAGCATGCATTCCACTAACCAGAGTACTGTAGTCCTTTTTGTTTTTGCTTTCTTTGAGGTAAAATTTATATAGAACGAAATGCACAAGTCTTAAATATGTCATCCATTGAGTTCTAACAAATGCATATACCTGGGCAATCCAAATCCCATCCCTGCATCCCTGTCAAGATATAGAACATCACTATCAACCATCATGGCCAAGAGTTCCCCACACCCCTTTTCCAGTAAATCCCAGGCCCGTTACCAGAGAAGCAACCTTTGTTCTGATTTTTTTCCACAATAGATTTGTATTTGTAATTGTAAGAAATCTTCTCATAGGCCTTAGTTTTCATCATTAATCAAAGCATTATTTGATAAAATACTGTTACATGTCAGTAATAAGAACAATGTTAGAATACTTGATAGTCTAAAAGCATTTCAAATGCTGTACACTATCTGATTCGACCCTCTCAGCAACCTTATTTTACAGATGAAGAATCTTAGGCTGTTAGAGGCATAAAAACCCACCTCAGTCCAGTCAGGACTGAGTCCTAGGTTTACAAAGTCCAGAATCAATGCTCTTTCTCATTATTTCACATAGTGTGGTTGCTCTAATTTTACTGTATTGTGCAATGAGAATGCACAGATTGGCATAACGTCTGGAAACATAGATAATGTTTAGTTTTTTTAAAAAGGAATGAAACTACTTACTTTTTCTCTGGAATATGCTAATGATAAAGTTTCATTCAGTGAAAATGAGAGACGTGTCGTGTGAGGCAGCACCACGGGTGCATCACGTCATCACATGCAGCGTTACAGGTGCGAGTGCCCGGGTCAGGGACACACTCTGGGAATGCCTTGTGTTCACTATCCTTTTGCACAGCACCTTGAACTATGCATTGCTGATGAAGAACAACACATCGAACACACCAGTTAATGTCATGGAACGTGTCATGCACTGCAATATTATATCAATAACCTTTATGTATATTTGTATTTGTTACCAAATTTCATAGTAACTCTGCAGCATTTAGAATTCTGCCTATTAAGATTATACTAAAGGAAACTTTCCTTGCCAGAATGTGAATAAGGTTTACTAGTGATTTTTATGAATAAAAAAAATGATTTTAATTTGTTACCGTCAAGCTGTTTTCTTATGTCAATCTATCAAGTTTATTAATTCATCAGATTAATTTCTTCATCTACTGTTTAAATGAGCTGCAGTATTCTGGAAATGAAGTGCTAACCAAACTGATTATTTTATTTCTATTTTTCTTTCTTTTAATTTAGTTATCTCATTGTATATTTGACTCCAACGTTGTTTAAAACTAAAATACAGGATCAATCAAACAGTAAAGTTATAATTTTGCCATTCTCATCACTCTTATAAACTCCACCCAAAACCACTCTATGGACCTATTTCTTATTACTTCTCATAAATTAACTTCCTATGTTGAATAGTTGTATATCTACAGAAATTGAAGATCATCTGCTAAAAAACATGTGTGTACTCTTTCGTTTCTGGTGTGATTCTTTCAGAGTTTTAAAATGAATTTTATTTAACTATTTTATAGATCTAATCAATTCATAATTAATAAGTTTATATTAGTCTTTATTTCCCTGAAAGTTCAGCTTTGATGTAGGCTTTTAATAATTAATTTTACTTTTCTGAAATGGAATGGTTTCTTCAGATTATAGACTAAATACAGTGATAAAGAGAAGTTCTAAATGCAGTGAATGAGAATATGATCATGATTTGAAAATTTTCATTTATTAATGTTTAGAGAAATAAAAAGTAGAGTGATAATAAATGCTAAATTTGATTTAAAAGTAAGTTCAATAAACCACTTTTTGTTCACCATAAGATTTAGAAGATGTGATAAACTTTTCCTAGGGATCTGTGTTAGTTTCTATTTAAACAGACCATTGAACAAATACGTATTTCTCTGCCTCCTCAAAAAACACCACTAAAATGAGAATGAAGTAATTGCATCCTGTAAACCCACGAGAAGAAGATAACAGAAATGAGAAAACAGAAATCTACAAGTTTTTGGGAGATAGAAAAATTTGAGAAAGCTGGAGGAGCAGATGTCTATGAGAAGAGGCTGATTCTGGCCGTAGAAACCAGCTCTGTTAGCGGTTTGAGGCATAAGGTGTTTTGAAAGTCAGTGGTTGGGTGGGGAAATAAAACATATAGATTTGATGAAAATCTCCAAAAGGAAATGTTATATTTATAGAAGACTGGGTATTAACCTGTAATCAGTGTATTCATTACCATAAAAGAAAAACTAACATCACCAAAACAAGAACGGGATAAAATGAACAGAGAACAAGAAAAAATATCTTGGAAAATAAATATATGGTAGCATAAGTGAAAATTTCGATAGAAATATTGGAATATAGAGGCACATAAATCTCATAAAAGTCGATAGTAAAAAAGATAACCAGATGGAGAATAGGAGATAAAAGATAACTTGAGGATTAATTTAGTAGTTTCAAGATCTGAATAAAAGGGGTTACCAGAAAAGGAAGCATAGCAAAGAGATGGAGGGAGCTGTACTTGTTTGCTGGAGCTGCACGAAGTACCTCAGACAGGGGCCTTACACAACAGAAGTGTATTTTCTCACAGTTCTGCAGGAACTGAGATCAAGGTACTGGCAGGGTTGGTTTCTTCTGTGGCCTCTCTCTTTGGCTTGTAGATGGTTGTCTTTTCTCTGTGTCTTCACAAGGTCTTTCCTCTGTATGTGTCTGTGTCCTAATCTCTTTTTTTTATAAGGACTGGATTTTCAAAGATCCAGTCATATTGGATAAGGGTCCACCAGAAAGACTTTATTTTAACTTAATACCCCTTTAAAGACCCTAAAGACCCTGTCTCCAAATGTAGTCGCATTCTGAAGTTCTAAAGGCTGAGACTTGAACATATGAATTTGAAGAGGCACAATTCAGCCCATAACAGGAGGGAAAAATAATAAATTATCCAATGAAAGTACATGTATTTCTAAATTTAAAGGCCCCGTCAAATGCCCGGCACATTCAATAGAAAATATCTACCCCTAGATACTTTAGTATCAAATTTAAGACCACGGCTGGGGGGAACAGAAGATTGGAAAAAGAGTGCCCTTTAACAAAGGGCAAAATATTTTTGTTACAAACAAACAGAAATCAGAATGGTATTGAACTTCTCAACTCTGAGAGCTTGAAGACAAGGGAAAGTGCCTTTAAAATTCTGAGATACAATTATTTTCAATGAAAAAAAAATTGTATCCATCCAAACCCTCAATTTAGCATGAAGGAAGAAGTAATTTTCAGCCAGTTTCAGGCATAAACTGCACTTTCCATGGACCATTTTTGAGATAGTTACTTTTGCTGAGAGAGCAACTTCTCAGGAATTTTCTTTTCCACTAAAATTTGCTTTTCTACTAAAAATATGGAGAACTCATATAAAGAAAGACATTGAATCCAGAAAATACTGATCCAATACTGGACAGAGGCAAAGGGAAGCCCTCAAAATCCAACTCTGTCCCGGGCCAGAGAGCAAATCCGGGTCTCAGTAAGAAGATAGGGAACTCTGGGAAGGATGTCCCCAGGGAGGAAGACTGGAAGGGATGTGTTTGATCAGGTGTAAAATAGAATTCAGAGGTACTTTACTGCTCTGTTGAAGAGTTTGGGAATAATTTGTATTAGGGACACACAAAACCAACCAAGCAAACAACAAAAAAAACCCACTTCAGTTGTTCCTTCTGACCTCATGATATGAAGGATATATTTAGTCCTAACCTGGCCCACGTGCTCTTGCTGTGCTAGCAGCCCTGTATGTTTCATCTATTTTTCTGTGTTCCGGTTTCACTGGCCGCCTTTCGCTTCCATTATGCTCTCTCCAGACACAAAGCCTGAATTCACTTCAACCCTCACCCACCCTTTACTGGTCAACACAAATCGCATTCTTCACCCTGTTTCTGCCCGTCACTGTGAGAAACTCATCCCAGTGCTACACCTGTCTCAGACTCTCCTTTACTCAGGGCTCTGAACATTCCCTTATCTCACCCAGTCTCCCCCATTCTACCTCCTGCATCTTTCCACTGTTCCTTCCAAGAATCATGGCTGATCAACCACAAAACCACCTTTACCTCAAACCTCGAACTCTACTCTGACGTTTCGTACTTTGTTCCTCAAACTAACAAACTTACTTTGTTCCTAAACTAACTGTCACCCCGGGCTGATTCCGCTGCAGCCTTGCAGACAAAGCATCCCTTACACCACTGGGGCTGAACATGGCGGAGGCGCCCCGGTGACTCCTCATTGCCTCTTTCAAGGCATTCCCCCTCCCTCTTCTTTAAAACCCCAACATGGAAGCTCATGCCTCCAAACTCTAACCACCTGCTAATCCTCCTTATTGCCTGTATAGACTTCTGAGCCACTCCCCATTTTTCCTTGCAGATTTCAGCTTGTGGATTACCAACGCTTGTATCCACACACTCCAGTCTGAATTGAGATTGCAATATTCACCTAGATGATCCTTCCTATTGGAAGGAAAAGAGTACTTTCCTTTAACTCAGGTTTTTGTCCTCCTCTCTTACAGTGCTATTTCCTACACCACATCTCAGCTATTCATTCCTGTCGTTGGTTATACCCTAGACTTTGTCATTACCAATAAGTGTGTTTTCTTCGTAAACTCCATTTCTGATATTCCACTCTGACCACTCTCTCCTGTCTTTCAGATCATTCCCTCTTGAGATCCCGACTTCAATAATTTTCCAAACTTACAAGAATCTTTGAGCCATGAGACTCTATTACAATGACCATCTAGTTATGGCTCTCTCACCTACTTCATGCCCTTACATCTTTAGATTCCACTATCCCTCATTTTGGTTCTTTCCTTGTAGGAACTCTCAACTACTTGCCCCTCATTCTCACTTCCACACATAATTTAATCATACTTAAATCCAACTCTCTACCTGTACACTCACAGCCAAATGAGCCTGGAGAAAAACAAGCAACTATGTTGTCTCTTGGCAACTGACACCAAGTGACCCTTAAAACTACCCAGAGATCCCATGCCTTTCCTTTTGCCACTGGTGTTCCCTTGTACGTAAACACCTTGCTCACACCTTCTCCTCACAACCCTGATGCACACTTCTCTCTATCACTTGACTACCTCTTCCATTGGAGAAACAGAAACAAATGAAAAGGGACTTCTCAACATTCTCACTACCTTCCTGCCTATCTACACCTATTTTGCACACACTCTGCCTTCCATTTTGTAACTATGTGTCCTTATATAAGACGGACCAGTATCCAGATCCCATCCTCTCTTGCCTAACCAAGCTCATGGCTCCAAAACACTACATTATAAAACTTTCTCTCTATATTGGATTTTTCATCTTCAATGTTTAAACATTATTAGTTCTTCCAAAGAAAGAAGGAAAGGAAGGAAGGAAGGAGGAGAAAAAGAAAGAGAGGGAAAGAGAGAGAGAGGGAGAAAAAGAGAGAGAGAGGGAGAGAGAGACAAGGTGGGGGAGAGAGAGAGAGAGGAGAAAGAAAGAAAGAAAGAAAGAAAGAAAGAAAGAAAGAAAGAAAGAAAGAAAGAAAGGAAGGAAGGAAGGAAGGAAGGAAGGAAGAAAGAAAGGAAGGAAGAAAGGAGGAAGGAAGGAAAAGAGGGAAGGAGGGCAGAAGGGAGGAAGGGAGGGAGGGAGGGAAGAAGGGAGGGAGGGAGAGAGGGAGGGAAGAAGGGAGGGAGAGAGAGAGGGAGAGAAAGAAAGAGAGAGAGAAAGAAAGGAAGGAAGAAAGAAAGAAAGAAAGAAAGAAAAGAAAAGAAAAAAGAAAGAAACTTGTATAAAACCACAATATTGTCCAGCTACCACAATTCTCTGGTTTCCTTTAATTCCTTTAAAGGAAACCCTCAGAAGTGTTTATACTAGGCTCCAATTGCTCTCCACTCATCCTCTCTTGTATCCACTACAAGCTGTGTTTTACCCCACAAGTCCACTAAAATACTCTTGGAAATGTCACCAATGACTCCACACAGCTAAATGTAATCGTTACTTCTCAGTCAACCTATCTACTTATTTTATTGGCAAGAATTGTAGCAGTTGCTCATCTCCTGTTTCGGGAATGTGGGATTTAACACTAGGCCCCCCTTTTCTGGCTTTCTCGGTCTCTTCTGCCAGCTACTTTTCAACTCTTCAACTTTCAAGTGTTGGCACACCTCAGGGTTCAATCGTGATCTCTCCTTTTCTCTATCTATACTTATTCCTTACATGACCTCCCCCCCACCCCAGCTTTATTAGCATATAACATATAACCTTGTGTGAGTTTAAGCTGTACAATGTGATGATTTGATTCATGTATATATTGCAAAATAATTACCACAATAAGGTGAGTTAACATATCCATTGCTTCACATAGTTACAATTTTTTGTGTGTGGTGAGAACTTATAAAATCTGCTTTTCCAGCAACTTCAAATCCGCAATATAGTCTTGTCAACTGTAGTCGCCATGCTGTACATTACCACCCCAGAACTTATTCATCTTAGAACTGGAAGTTTGAGCACTTTGACCACCTTCGCCCGTTTCCCTCACCCCCACCCTCTGCTCCTGGCAACTACCAACCTGTTCTCTATTTCTATGAGTTTGTTATTTTTTAGATTCCATATATAAGTGAGATCATACAGTACTTGTCTTTCTCTGCATGACATTTTACTAAGCATGATATCCTCAAGGTTTATCCACGTTGCTGTAAATGGCTGGATTTTCTTGTGATTTCCTTTTCTTTTAAAATTATTGGTTTATTTTATTTTTATGATCCAAACGTTTTTGTGTGTGTATGGAGGAAGATTAACCCTGAGCTAACATCTGTGCCCATCTTTCTCCACTTTATATGTGGGTTGCTGCCACAGCATGGCTGATGAGTGGTTTAGGTCCACATCTGGGATCTGAACTGGTGAAGCCAGGCCTCTGAAGCAGAGTGCACCAAACTTAGCCACCATCCAACTGGGCTGGGCCCAGGATTTCCTTCTTTTTCATGGCTGAATTATATCTACATATATTAATCAATATATCACATTTTCTTTATCCAGTCATTTGTCAATGAACACTCAGGTTGTTTCCATGTCTTGGCTATTGTAAATAATGCTGCAATGAATATAAGGGTGCAGATGTCTCTTCAAGATAGTCACTTCATTTCCTTCTCCTCTATACCCAGAAGTGGAATTGCCCAAACATATGGTCGTTCACTTAAATCTTTTAAGATGATTTTACTTGCCATCTATATTCTGGTGGCTTCAGATTTATATCTCCCACCTATCTCTCTCTTCTGGACCCCAGAAACATATACAATTTGCAATTTGACACATCAAATAGGCAATCAAATATAGCATAACCAAAAACGGCTGTTCCTATGGAAATCCAGATCTCAGTAAATGGAATTCTTCCTTCTAGCTACTTAGGCCAAAAATCTTGTATTAATCTTTTTTTCCTCTTTCCCTTACATCTCACATCTATTCCATCAGCAAATACAATTAGCTTCACTTTCAAGTTATCCCAATCCAATCATTTCTCATAGTTTCTATCACTACCAATCTTGTAGAAGCCCCTGCCAATCCTTATTGCAATAATCTCTAATAAGCTGCTGTGCTTTGGAGAGTGAGTTAAAAATTGTTATTTTTTAAACGTAATTTGTCATTTCTTGTATTTGGCCACTATAAAGCAACACCAACAGAAAGAAATTCATTTTTAATTAAAGAATTAAGCAGGATATTTACCAAGGAATTTAGACATGTCGTTTTGTTTGACTACAGAGAAGAGAATCAGCACAAAAATTGCTTGGAATGTTATGTTACAGTTGACACAAAGTTTGGGTCAAAGGTTACATTTTTGTTAGAATCAATAGACAAAAATGTGGAATGCTTTAAAATCAGTAAGAGTTACTGGCATGTACCATATGCCCCCTGGAACTCCTAATGAATATATCCAAGAGTTTAATTCTAAAACTTATAGAACAAACACTTTTAAAAATATGAACTAGGAAAATAAATATAAAATTCAATGAGTTTAATGGTGCTTCCCTTTAATCCAGATAACATTTATTGAGCTCTAATTGTATGCCCCACGATGAGAGATGCCCTAGAACTTTAGCAATGAAAATAATAAACTGACTATACTTACACCGTGGAACATGTTATGTGCCCTGACAAAGTTCTAAAGAAGTGCTAGGGGAAGCTAAGTTTTGAATTGGTTAAAAGCAAGGAAGTTTAAGAGCACAGTACAAAATAGTGGCCAATAAAACAATTACATTTTCACTAGAAAATAAGTAACAGAGATACTAAAACAAGGCCCTATAATGTTGAATGGAAAACATTTTGTATACACAATTCCAACTGTCTCTTAAATAGATTGCAGTAAGATGAATCAGGAAATGGAACACTGTGTAATGGTTTATAGATTTCTACATATATCTGACCAAGAATCAACATCAAATAAACCAGGGCTTTGGCCATCAATGTCACAAAAACAAATACGGTACAATTAGATGCTCATTATTCGAGTGAAGTTGGCAGGAGCCCTTCTCTACTTACACGGTTCGCCCTGTTCCTCACTCATCCACTCATGTCCACAAACACACACCTGAGAACTTGGGGCACACAATTTTCACGAACAAATATTTGTAAAGATTAAACACCGTTCTATTCCAAATACTGAGGAAAAGTTTGCAATGTTTAATCGTATCCGAAATAGAGCCCAAGTTGGATAAAGAAAAAAATGAATTGAAAGAAGAAAAGCAAAATTACAGGAAGAGGAACAGAGGGAATTCCCTGCCTTTGCACCCAAAATTTCTTTAAAATATGGGAAAGATTAATAGACTGGGATATATAAATTTCTCTACACTTTATTTCTAGGCAGTAGGACTCCTAAGTCTGTTTACCTAAGGTTAGACGATGTAAACTTGACAACACCCCATAAAGAGGGGCCAAGCACTGAACCGAGCTGGGCAATCTGGTCCAGCTGAAGGTAAGGCATCCTGGCTGGAAGCGGCATGGCGGCAGGAAGCAGTACAGACACAAGGACTGAGTAGGGTTATTTCATCGCTATCCAGCTAGCCTCCTTGCAGCTGATTAAGGCAGGAATTAGTCAGAAACTTGCCCATTAAAGGGTGAGATTAGGAGTAAAATAACCACAGCACGTCCAGATTTCCCTGCCTCCTCTGGTTACATGTGCTCTAATCTCCCATCAGGCTAAGCAGGGCACTACTTACTGCAAGGAAACTTCCAGAGTCAGAGCGCCTGTGACAAAGTCCAGTTCTGTCCTTCACCTTCTAGGTCACTTTGAGTAAGCTACTTAACTGCTCTAAGGCTCTGTTTCCTAATCTATACTAATCTACAAAATATAGATGCTATATTGTCATAAAATCAATGGACCATCAGCCTTCGAGACTGATTGAATATGCAGAGATAAGAAGGAAATATCCGTCGTGTCTCCTATCCTTTTTGATTGGATAACTAGATGAGGGTTGATGCTGCTCGTGAAGATAGGGGATACGACGAAGACAGTATGGTGTGGACATGGCTTGAGGAACAGTGTGGGAAAGAGAAAGATGACTGTAGTTTTAGGCTTGTTGTGATTAAGGTGCCTGTTTATAAGAGGTGCCCTTCACTGCCTACTCCATCCATATCCCTTTCTAAAGAAAACTACATTCAACATGTACCGTATGACCCTATGTCCTGCCCACTCTGTCCTCAAGACCCACAGACCTAGCTGGAAAAGGTGGTAATCAATAGTTTCAAATATATTATTAAGTTATTTTTTAAGACGGGGCTTTATTTGATTTATCTTTCTTCGCCTCAGGACAACTGACATAGTACTTACCCATAACAGGGATAATTTAAACATGTCATTAGTTTATTTATTACCAAATATACATACTCTTTATGGAAGGTTGTGGAAAATATGTTATAATTTATTATAGAAAAGTTAGTGTGTTTTTCAAATCACACTTATTTCTAAAGACTTTGCCAATCAAAATACAAATAGTCTATAATATACATCATTGGGTCACTGACCCAAGCAAGCCATTTCATCGCTTGCCTTACATGGAACTCAGATTTGAGAGGGTAACAGGAGCCCCAGAGTTCATGGCCTTGGAAAGAGAATATCAATGAGCCGTGAGCTGTGGGAATTTAAAGATATAAAGGGTCAGGGAACCAGCTCTCACAGGTCATGGGGACATAGCGACTATGAAATGCAAGAAAATAAACTCTGTGAAAGAAAAAATTTATGAAAGATAAAAATGCAAGTGACTAAAAGATCTTTGAAGCCATCATGCAAAACGTTAACTATTCATGGATAACATTACTATGTGAATGCTAGTATTAAGCAAAACTTACTAGGGTATTCGATCAGTAACAATAAAATGTTGTCTATTCAAAATTATACTCCTCAAAGGGTCTTTATCAAGGACATTATTAAGAGTTGCAATTTTTAGCCTGTAAACATTGTATCTCAGGGATTTTTAAATCTCAGAGGAAAAATGCAGGTCCAAAAAAGAGATATAATTCAGTCTGTTCTGTTGGGTATAATTAACTCTAATCCAGAATTTGAAATGCACTCTGCCTGTGGTCTCCTCCACGTGAGTCTTGACCTCCGGTATGTGGGAACTGTGTAACAGCCTGCGTGCATGTATATGTAGATATTGTTTTAGAGAAATGTTAACTGGCTATTTTGCAATGTCTTGCTGATTTATTATGTCTGAAATTTCCTCTGCTTTACAACTAACTATGACCTGATGTCATTTTCGTAAGGAAAAAGGCTGTTGAGAGGTGGGTGAGCATGTGATCCATGTTCTTACTATCTGTCATCAGGTGACTGGCCTAAGCCATCTGGCAGGAGTCGGGGAGGAGCCATTCATTGGGATTAGAAATTCCCAAGCATTTATCCCCTTTATGCGTTAAAAAATGTCTACAACAGAGGACATAAAGTGGTGGAATTGCTGTAGTCTAGGAACCCCTTGAATTAAGCATGGGCTTAATTTCTCCCTTCGAGATGAAGAGTGCCAATTTTTCAAAACAGAACACTCATGTTCCTCGGCCCTGATAAAGTCCTCAACGTTCCGACTCCCTAAGACTGTGCCAGGATAGGTTCCTGGATATACAGGAGCAGAGAAGGATTTTTGAGGGGCATTTCTTTCTCTCTTAGATGGGCACTTTTGTGAGGACGACAAGGCAACATCCTCCTTCTAGTTTATTTTAGTCAATCTTACCTGAAAGTTATAAAGCATTTATTGCCAAAGCTAAGACAACTCATTTTATATTTCATTTCTTTCTCTTTATGATACTTGCACAGTTTGAAATGAGATACATTAAACCAGCAGAAATTAAAGACAATGATATAAATGATAATCAATACAATAAACACTATCAAGAGAATATTTTATTTGCTATTATAATTGCATCCAACAGCAATATGTAACTTTAGACTACACTAAGACAGGTGCAAATCTAGATGTACATAACTTTCCCTCTGAGGATTGCATGGCAATTATTTATGTGATGACATAAACAGCACTCTTAGATTTCATGTTTCAAACAAGTTACACGATTTCAAGTCAGTTATCATTTAGCTCCTAAAACGCAATAATAAAACATTAAAACAGAATGATAATCAGTTCAAACTTCATGATCCTAATCATGAGTCATGTTTTCTCATTGTACAGATATTTTGTTCTGTATTTAACTGACAAATGCCTGTAGGAAACCAGGAATAAAATAAATCAACACCAACATTTGTTTCTTATAGCTTTCTCTCCCTTTAGGCCTAGACAGGAGCGTAAGTGTTTCTGTACTAAGAAATTTAAAAATGAATTTAATGTAGTCAGGAGTGAGAGGAAGCACCTTCTACTTTAATGAGCTGAATGGGGTTAAAGAATATGATTTCCTTCTGTCTTAAATGTGAAGCCATGAAGAAAGATTGCGAGTCCCCAGCCTGGATCCTACAGGGAAGAGAAGGAAGCAGGGTTCTCTTGAAAGACCCTTGAGTCCTATGGAGACTCCTCCTGGCATCCGCAGCGATAACTACACAGCCCGCCCGCCTGTGTGCTGCATCCAGACGGGGGACTCGTCATCCCTGGCTTGTGAGTGGAGACCTGCAAGAAGCGGGGCCCTCCACACACTCTTGGGGCACGTGGGATACAAAGCACTGTAGATTACTATTATCTGTTTGTAACTTCCTGTGGGGAGAGATCTGCGTGTGCTCACCAAAAGAACCTGGACTTTTCGAGTGGTCATTTCCATAAATATTTGCTTAATTACCAGCTATTTCCAAGAGATATTTATTTTATGACTCCACGGGGAAAAAGAGGCAAAGGTGGGGGAGAAAATGTCACGATATTGTTTTTTCAAATCAGGTACTCTCATGAACACAAGACGGGGACTCATGTAAGTCATTCGTGCTCCCTACTGCACTGAGCACAGTTTCTACTAAAGGGCAGTGGTTAAAACAGACACTGATTGAAAAATAATATTTGGCTGTATATATTTATATATAATTACACATATAATATATTATTATTACATGTAATTTATAATAAATAATATATAGTATATGAAAATATATAAAATATAATAATATATATGTATATATTTGCGCTATATATTTATCATATATATATTTACTAAATATACTTATTTAAGTGCCAGTTAGCAATAACGGCGAATACAGAGATTTGTGGAGTGGCATGCTGGCAAATGTTTAACAACCACAGCTATATGAAAAGTAGAAGTTTGGGTAGGGGATTGTGCTGACTTAAAGGGTTTGCCCATTTCCAGGGTGTAAATTTCCTCACTATGGTCAAGTTCAAACTATGACCTCAACTAGCTCAAAAAGTTATTGAAATTTAGCAATAGGTTCTTTCGAGTTGGTATGAGTGAGATCCAGCATCATTGGCTATGTTTGTATGTATCTGTTTATATATGTAGGCAGGTGGAATGGAAGGTATCTGTTTCTGTGAAAACGTTTTCTGAGGAAGTTACTTTTTTGTTTTATATTGTTCTAGACATTACCATTCTAAATAGATGTTGGCATTCTGTGCCCTGTGTCACAAGATAATGAATCGGATGTAACTGCATCAACCACAGACAGTTTCTCAGTGTTCTTTAGTAATTGTGGGTACAGCTTCTTGGGCACAATTAATCTTCGAACAATAATGCATGGATTATTTAAAATTTTAACTGGCATACATTTACAGTATACATACATCTTTGGTTTTGAAATTCCTGTGATATATGAATAATGAAGAAATTTAATATTGTTTCATTATATGAAAGAAACTACTGTTTTAGTGACACAAGGAGTTTCGCTAGTTTTGTTATTTAAAATATAACTACTATTCTCATTTCTTCTTAGCGCGTGTCTTCAAGAACCCACTTGCTAACTCAAATTTCTATTTTCCCTTCCTATGACCCTTGGCAAGGATCACACCTTTGTAATTAATTACACCTTTGTAATTAAAGGTGAAAAAAATCCATTTTAATATGTTTGCACTTCCTCATGTCCAGATTAATTGTTCTGATAGTCTTGTCACGTATTTGAAACTTTCAAAGTACTTTTTTAGACAGATTTTAAAATATAAGGTGGGGCAAAGATAATGTCAAGCTAAAAATTGCTCAATCTGAGCACTGAAGTTCCTCCAACTAATTTAAGTCATTTTTATGATGACTCATTTTCCTGCTAATTTTTGTAGAAGAACATTTGCAGAGGTCAATCCAGGCAACATTCTTTTATTTCTAATATTGAAGCAGCCACTACATATAACTGCAATATGGAAATATAAAAACACATACATTAACAGTGTGGCTTATTCCTGTTGTTTTAAAGAAGATTTTTTTAATCTATGTTGTTTAATTTAAATTCATGTGTTGGGAGACCCCTGCTTCCAGGAAGGTGGAACAGACATAGTTTTTACTATTCTTGGTAAGTGCAAAAAAAAAAAAAAAATAAGACTCTGAAAGAGGGAGAGAAGAAGACAGGCCAGCTGCAGACTTTAGTACCCAAAGAATGACACAGTGGTGACCTCCCTTGGTTTTCTTTTTGTCTCATATATACCAGACTTGGAGTTAAAGAAGTGCAACCTGGAAATGCCAATAGGCACAGACAGAAAAAAGAGCCTCAATAAAAGTTGACTCTTTCTAGCCAAAGGGATAGTAAAGGGGCAGTCTAGCGAGAAAGGAACACTTTAGACAAACCCTGCTCTAATGGAACCAAACAGCAGGGAAAAAAACGGGCCCACTCCCACCCCTGCCAGCTGAGGCTGAGTGAGAAGCCTCGACTTCCACTCTTGCCAGGCTGTAATGGCACATCAAAGTCCCCTGTAGGGAGCCAGGACTTTCATCCCACTGGGCAGTGTCAAGGTATCTCCCCTACCCCTACTTCCCGCTGGGGTAGTGTCAGAAGAGGCCAAGTGGAGAGTCAGGGCTGTCATCACTGCCCAGTGCTAATGAGCCACCCCACTGCAGTGTCTGCAGAGGCCTCAGGAGAGCAGCAACAAAGTGCCACTGCCCCAGACGGGGAGAAAACACTTGCAATCATGTATCTGACAAAGGACTAGTACCTAGAATATATAAAGAATACTCAAAACTCAATAATAAAAAAACCAAATAGTCCAATTAAAAAATGGACAAAACACGTGAACGGACATTTCACCAAAAAATATATGCAGATGCAAAAGAAGTACATCAAATAGGTTCCCCACCATTAGCCATTAGGGAAATGCAAATTCTACCCACAATTATACATCACTAAATATCTATCAGATGGTTGAAATAAAAATAGTGACCATACAAAGTGTTGATGAGGATACAGAGAAACTTGAACCACTTCTATGTTGCTGGTGGAAGTGTGAAGTGCTGTAGCCATGCTGGAAAACAGTTTAGCAGTTTCCTAAAAAACAAAACCCACAACTACTACATAACCTAGCAATTTTACTCCTGGGCATTCATCTTAGAGAAAGGAAAACTTACATTGACACCAAAATCTGTCCATAGATATTCATAGCAGCTTTATTCCTAATAGCTCAAAACTGGTAAGAACCCAGACGTCTTTCAAGAGTTGAAGAGGTAAGCAAACCACAGTACCTCCACACCACCCACAGCAATCCATACCGTCCACAGTACATCCACACAATCCACAGTACATCCACACGATCCACAATACACCCACACCATCCACAGTACACCCACACCATCCACAGTACATCCACACGATCCACAATACACCCATACCGTCCACAGTACACCCACACAATCCACAGTACATCCACACGATCCACAGTACATCCACACCATCCACAGCACATCCACACCATCCACAGTACATCCACACGATCCACAGTACATCCACACCGTCCACAGTACATCCACACGATCCACAGTACACCCATACCGTCCACAGTACACCCACACGATCCACAGTACATCCACACCATCCACAGTACATCCACACCATCCACAGTACATCCACACCATCCACAGTACATCCACACCATCCACAGTACATCCACACAATCCACAGTACATCCACACCATCCACAGCACATCCACACGATCCACAGCACATCCACACCATCCACAGCACATCCACACCATCCACAGCACATCCACACCACCCACAGTACATCCACACGATCCACAGTACATCCACACCATCCACAGCACATCCACACGATCCACAGCACATCCACACAATCCACAGTACATCCACACCATCCACAGTACACCCACACCATCCACAGTACATCCACACAATCCACAGTACATCCACACCATCCACAGTACACCCACACCATCCACAGTACATCCACACAATCCACAGTACATCCACACCATCCACAGTACATCCACACGATCCACAATACACCCACACCATCCACAGTACACCCACACCATCCACAGTACATCCACACGATCCACAATACACCCACACCATCCACAGTACACCCACACCATCCACAGTACATCCACACGATCCACAATACACCCATACCGTCCACAGTACACCCACACCATCCACAGTACATCATCCACAGTACATCCACACAATCCACAGCACATCCACACCATCCACAGCACATCCACACGATCCACAGCACATCCACACCATCCACAGCACATCCACACGATCCACAGTACATCCACACCATCCACAGTACATCCACACCATCCACAGCACATCCACACCATCCACAGTACATCCACACCGTCCACAGTACATCCACACCATCCACAGCACATCCACACCATCCACAGCACATCCACACCATCCACAGCACATCCACACCATCCACAGCACATCCACACCATCCACAGTACATCCACACGATCCACAGTACATCCACACCATCCACAGTACATCCACACCATCCACAGCACATCCACACCATCCACAGCACATCCACACCATCCACAGCACATCCACACCACCCACAGCACATCCACACCATCCACAGCACATCCACACGATCCACAGTACATCCACACCATCCACAGTACATCCACACGATCCACAGTACATCCACACCATCCACAGTACATCCACACCATCCACAGTACATCCACACCATCCACAGTACATCCACACCATCCACAGTACATCCACACCATCCACAGCACATCCACACCATCCACAGCACATCCACACCATCCACAGTACATCCACACCATCCACAGTACATCCACACAATCCACAGTACATCCACACAATCCACAGCACATCCACACAATCCACAGTACATCCACACCATCCACAGTACATCCACACGATCCACAATACACCCATACCGTCCACAGTACATCCACACCATCCACAGTACATCCACACCATGCACAACACATCAACATCATCCACAGCACATCCACACCATGAAAAGTACATCTACACCAACCACAGGACATCAACACCATGCAATAAAAAGGAACACACTATTTATACACACAACGCCTGGATGAATCTCCAGAGAACTGTACTGAGCCTGAAAAGCCAATCCTAGAGGGCTACCTACTCCATGATTCCATTTACACGACATGGGAAAGGACAAAATTCTAGAAAAGGAGAAGAGATCAGTGGTTACCAGGGTTTAAGGAGGTGGCAGTGAGGATCGCTGTTAGCAGACAGCAGGAGGGACCCTTGTGGTGATGGAGACGCTCTGTGACGTCACTATTTTGTTGTGATGTTGTCCTATAGTTTTATAAGATTTTACCTTTGGGGGAAACTGAGTAAAGAGTACATGAGACTTCTATTATTTCTTATAACAGCATGTGACTCTACAATCATCTTAAATAAATTGTTTAATTAAAAAATATCACATTAGGACTGAACCAGAAGGTGTGAAACACAATACTCTTACATAAATTCAAACGTGTTAGCAGGCAATCCTCATATTACTTGCCTTAATGACCTGACTGAGGTGGAGACTTCCCTGCACATAGAATATTCTCCTGCCCCCTCTTTCATGCCACACAGTCGAATCTTTGTTCTTTCTCCTTTATTTCTCAGTTTAATAGTAGACATCACATTACTGAATTTCTCCCTAGAAAGCAGAAATTTAATATTTTTTAATTTCCCTAGAATTAAAAATAATAGTTTTATCTGTAAATTTAGAACTTCATATTGCAGAATATCTATAAATAAACTTTGAAAATTATGATTCACAAATATTTCCAACTTTGTAAAGGCATAGTATGCAAACAAAAATGAACAAAAACATCAATTTTGGCAAAATCTTTCCCAGCTGTGTACCTAAAACTGGACAGCTACAAGGTTGATGGCGGCAGCAGGCTGACTTCATTCAAATAAATCCACAATGGACTCAGCTAAGAGAAGGGTAAGCCAGATTCCTTGAATTTTGCTAAGTTTTACCACCAGCAGTGAATTCATTGCTTTCTCTTGGAGCGCTTGTTCTTTCCATTAATTCTTTTCTTTGACCTTGACACACGGTTCCATGCTTCCTAACATTCGCCGACGCCAGCACCACTCGACGTCCTGGATTCTAAGCGGCTCTTCCCCTCATTTTTACGATTTATTTTCTTCTTCACTATTTTCTTGAGTTCACAGAGCCTGTTCCTACGTGACAGAATTCTGTTTCCTGCATTCTCTTCCCCCCACAGATTATCTAAGAGGCTGGGTTTTCATTTCTCTAGTGAACAGTATTAGGAAACTCCTTCTTGCCCCTTGTTCTGTACATATAAAGTTCTTCCTGCTATTTAAAAGGAGGCTTGTGTAACAACCAAAGGTGGAAAAGACCCTGGCGTCAGTCACGAATTGTGACAAGTTCAAGCACTGCATGCTGGATTCTTCAGTCTGCACACCAACGCTCTGGATTCCTTCCAGCTGAAACTGATACCCTGTGAGTCTTGCACACAACTAGAAAAGTCACAGAAAGAATAAGCATTGAAACATTAATTCACTTATTATTTAGAAGCTGACATTTTGCACAAAGTATTTAAGCAGTTATATTAAAACCAGAGTAAATGAATCTAGCTAATATAACAACTGTGGTCAAACTTACAACCAGGAATTTTCTAGGAACCCAGGACAACAAAGAAACATGAAAGGGCAGAAAAGATTGGAGAAAAACACCAAATCCTACATTTGTACTACATTTTTAAGAGGAAGTTATCACGTATTAGAAGCAGATAATTTATATTTAAGTGAGAGTACCTGTATTCAAGCCAAGCCCTGCCAAGAGTGTGTCTTTAATTGGTTGGGACTTCCTGGAGCCCTCTCTTAAGAAATATTCCGAGGTAAAGTCTGGGCACAGCAGAAACAACAGCATGATTGATAAATAATGTCTATCACGGACTCAGCACGGAGAGACGCAGCCCTTACGTCTCTTATTTGCCATCCATAGCTCAGCCCACCAATTTGCTTCATGTATGGGAAAATCAAGGCTGAGAGATGATGTAAATTTCTCAAGGTCACATATTAAATATTTGACTTAGAAAATCAACAAAAGAGAAGAGTGTCAGGGATTATGGAAAAGCTAGATAGAGTATTATAGAAAGTCTATCTTCCAAGACTGCAAACAATAAAAAGCATTGTATTGTAGACTAACTGAAGAGCTGTGGAAGGCAAAAAGAGAAGTTGCATGTGGGATGAGACTTTGCTGAGACTTTTAAAAGGATTTGAGTGTGAAAAGGTCATAAGTTCCTTGAAGTCAGATTTTATACCTATTTATCCTTTTATCTCCCATACTGTCTTGAACATAGTAGGTGGCCAATACATGTTTGTCGAATTAATTATTGAAAAGAAGGTAGGACGTGAGCTAGACAATGAAGGTATCTGAGTTAACGAGGACAGAATAGAAATTAGGAGAGAAGAGAAATGTCAGATACTGCTTCGTGAAGGGTTTTTCTAACCTGTGCTTCTTTGCCTCCCGTCACAATGCTTGGTATTTAATATTCAAGAATGTAGCATCAATGGAAAAAGTGAAATCACTTTTATTTCCCCTGCAAATTCACATTTCACCACCTCCAGTTTCCGATCGATATACGTACAGGTCTTTAAAAGATGTTGAGTGAAGGAGGAAGGAATGGTGGCAGAGTAAATAGAACAGGCTGTTGTTCAAAAACTTTCCCTGGAGCTTGGGGGTTACAGGCAAAACAAATTGATTCAGCTCGTGCGTGTCCCCGTGGTCACACTGGACAAGCACAAAGAGTTTTGTTTAGAGTGAGTGGTCCTTGGCGTAAGCTTTTGTGTTTTGAGGTCTGTTGGCAGAGAGAGGCTCCTGGCTGTCTCAGCTTTGTTACCTCCCTCTCCTGAAGCTGGAGGTGACACAGAGCATCAAACTGCTGGGTCCTCTCCCTCAGGTTTGCTGTGATTTTTCTTTCCTTCATTTTTGTTGATTAAAATAGACAATATCGGTGCCAGCCCTGCGGCGTAGTGGTTAAGTTCAGCACACTCAGCTTTGGCAGCCCACGTTCGCAGGTTTGGTTCCCGGGCATGGACCTACACCACTCAGCAGCAGCCATGGTGTGGCATCGACCCACGCACGAAATAGAGGAAGACTGGCACAGGTGTTAGCACAAGGATAATCTTCCTTAAATAAAAAGAGGAAGACTGGCAATGGATGTTAGCACAGGGTGAATCTTCCTCAAGCAAAAAAGGAGGAAGATTGGCCACAGATGTTAGCTCAGGGCGAATCTTCCTCAGCAAAAAAAAAAAAGACAACTTTAAGCCCTAGTCTAGGGATGGATCAGAGAGTGTTTTTCTCCTTTCCCAGCAGGAAATAGCATATGTATATGACTTTGAGGGTGGCCTCGCTACCACTCTCTCCTCCCGAAGCATGGATCCTGTCATCTCTGTTGTGCACAGAACATCCCTCATTGTTCCTGAGGTCGGCCTTCCCACCCATCTGCATCCCTCCTAACCACCCTGAACCTGATGTCCTTGGACTTAGGATGAGGCAGCTCCACCCAATCATTTCTAAGTACTCCCCAGATCTGACAGCTCATGCTAGAAGTTTTGACCAGCAACCACTCTTTTAAATAATACAAGTGGTGTTGGCTTTTAAAGTTAGGTTAACATGAAAAAATGCTACTTACAGATGTATGAATAATACACACAGGGTGGGGGGGATATCTTAAAACACAGAGTTTGAAGTATTTCTTAAACTTTTTCATTGTTTAGTTATAATTGTCAGAACAGCTACAGTCTGAAAATTCTTCATTTACCATATTTCAATATTGAGCTAACAGTGAAATCAAATTTTATTAGTTTTGCAGTATAGTAAGTCAGCAGAAGACACGCTTTAAAATTAATAATTGCATCAATGAGTGTGTTGTAGAGGTAAAGATCTTAGAGGAGAATCACACCACTAGATGTTGTATTATTGGGGTCAGGTGATTTCCATAATTTAACTCATAATGCAGTCACAAAGCACTTAGCTGTCTTAATGAACATATTTCCCTTACTCCAGGGAAGTTTGAAAACCTCTCAATTCAGTTGCCAAAATGCTCAGCGAGTGCGATCAAATTGCCTTCTTGTTCTCTATTGCAAGGATGCATAAGATAATGGAGCAGGCAGGGGTGCAGATGGGAGCTGTGCATTAGTGCCCAATCGTAAGTGCGATGTGTGCATCAAAACCATCAACAAGCTGCATTTTGTTTTGTTTTCATAAATAATGCAAAATATTCCAAGAATCAAGTAAATTTGTACAAAATATGATAAGTGTGACCAGAAAAGACTGAGGAGTTGGATTGTCAATTAACAAATGAATAAATTGTTTCAATATTTCAGGCAAACTTTTTTTTTAACTGAAAAGGCTATGCTGGGGCCGGCATGGTGGCACAGCGGTTAAGTGCCCACGTTCCACTTTGGTGACCCGGGGTTCGCCAGTTCGGAACACAGGTGCGGACGTGGCACTGCTTGGCACACCATGCTGTGGTAGGCGTCCCACATATAAAGTAGAGGAAGATGGGCATGGATGTTAGCTCAGGGCCAGTCTTCCTCAGCAAAAAGAGGAGGATTGCCGGCAGATGTTAGCTCAGGGCTAATCTTCCTCAAAAAAAAAAAGGCTATGCCTTGGACAATGACTGTTAAGAATGAAAATTGTCTCCATATTTCACACACATGTTTGAATTTCATATCAGGGAGACAAGACAACATTATTTTTGTACAGAAACACCTGTGATTGAGGTTTGCTGTATATCATTAAAAAATCATTTAGCTTTTGGAATTTGAATATAAGCTGAAAATTAAAGGGTGAGTTTGCTGTATTTTTAGATTAACTATTAGTATTTCAAAGAACTTAGAATCTTTTCAGCTGTAGCCAGACACTTTTAACAAGTAACATATCTTAGTTCATCAGAAAACAACTCCTTTGAGATACGCCAAAAAATAATAAACATGACACATTTCTCTCAATTATGGACAAGAGAAGAGGAAGCAAGCGTAGAAATCTGCCTCACTATTGTGACTCTCGCATCACAAGGATCTTTATACAAAGAGGGCACAGCCTGCACTGCCTTGGCTTGAACGCCCATCTTTAGTGCAGAATTTCCCGTGCTAAAGCAGATCTGGTCAGTGGACTGTAGTCTCTACAGTGTGGAAGAGCTCAGAGACAATCCACTTATACCCTCTATTATGTTTTATCATTTGCTGTTGTCTTCATTTCCTTTTTCTACTTAAAACCATTCTTTGCGGGGCCAGCCTGGTGGCCTAGTGGTTAAGTTCAGCGCATTCTACTTCAGCAGCCTGGGGTTTGGTTCCAGGACACGGACGTACACCACTTGGTGGCAGCCATGCTGTGGCAGTGACCCACCTACAAAGTAGCGGAAGACTGACACAGATGCTAGCTCAGTGCAAATCTTTCTCAGCAAAAAATTTTAAAAAAACATTTATTTGGATAAGGAAGTAACCATGTAGCCTCGGGTATGTCCACCCAGCACAGCAACACTAAAATATCCCCCTCAATAATCTTCCTGATCCATTTCAACCTCTTTGGGGTCACGTTATTATTATTACCACCCCTAAGGGTTTAGGAGAAATTCCTTGAATTAAATTCACTGTCCTCCTTCTCTGCTGGAGATTCCTTAAAGATCCGGGCGACCCTCAGACCAGCTTGTTTTCCACACAGACTTGTTTGTGCTGTTGAAGAAAATGCATCTTCTAAATTTGCCCAGGGATGTTGCTGGTAGAGCCTTCCTATAAACACTTCACTTCTTTATTTTCAGTGTGTGAAATCTTCTGTTCTATTTAGTTGGCAGATTTAAATAACTAAAGTTGATAACCAATACTAAAGTTGATAAGCAATAATTAAACTTAGTGCCGGTTTTAAAGTTATTTTTATTAGATCAAAACACATAAAATTGCCATATTTAAACTCAAAGTTTATCCAGTATCAGTCGTTTTATGTTTTGACCTAATAGTTCCTTCTTTACCATGAGAGAGACAGAGCAATCCGAGGCTTGGGTTCAGGAGTCAAACAGACTCCTGGCCTTCAAACTATAGCCCAGTCATTTACGAGCTTTGTGATCGTGGACAATTATTTAATTTTGGTGCAGCCTCAGTGTCTTCGTCTGAAAATTAGGGCTATTAATAGTATGCACTGCATTAAATCCTTGTGACTAGTAAAAGCATTAATGCGCACACTCTCCTGTTGGAGAGCGAGTGCTCCAAAAACATCAGTGAAAGTGATTATTACTAACATAGGATTTAATTAATTTTTTTTTTTAAAGATTGGCACCTGGGCTAACAACTGTGGCCAATCCTCTTTTTTTTTTCTCCCCAAATTCCCCCCATACATAGTTGTATATCTTAGTTGCAGGTCCTTCTAGTTGTGGGATGTGGGACGCCGCCTCAACGTGGCCTGACGAGCGGTGCCATGTCCCCGCCCAGGATCCGAACCCTGGGCCACCGCAGCGGAGCACGCAAACTTAACCACTCGGCCGCGTTGCCAGCCCCCTAATTAATATTTTGATTGTCTTTGCCACTTTTGCTTTTTCCTCTTCAATTTCCTGACTGGAGCTCCTGGTTTCTATGCACTGTTTCTGCACTCCTAGCCCATTGTGTTTTCTGGATTATCTCATTTGACGCTAGGAACACTCTGAGGTTTATGGGGTAGGATTTACTATCCCCTTTTCCAAACGAGGAAACCGTCATGTTACCTCTTCAGAGAGCACACAGTGAGTGAAAGCAAAGCCACAATGAGAATTCACAAATCTTTTCACCATGCCGGCTCTTATAAGGTCATTTGAAATGGACATCCCTGGGCTGCAAATATTCTAACGTTGATGGCACTGGGTCGACATGATCATTCTGAAGAAGTCTTCTTTTCATTTGTCATAAACTTCCATAGTAGCCGACATTTATTTAGGAATTAATTTGTACCCCACACGATATGCATAAACTATGTGCTTCTACCGTATACAAAAGAACTCCTTGAGACGGGCACTCTGATCATCCTTTCTTTAGGAACAAGGACACCCACCGAGAGCTGGTAAGGGGGGGAAGCCAACTCCTGACCGAGCAGCCCGCCTCCTGGTCCTGTGCTCTTAACCAGAGTGCGGTTACCTCCTGGATGGTCAGCTACACCGCAAGCTTTACTGCCTTTCAAGTTTCCACTGCTCCTCAAGCAGGAAATGTCAACACATCACATGGTTTCCGAAAAAAAAACAAAAACAAAAAATGAAAACTTGGCCTCATTGAAATTTGACACGCTGAATAGAAATCGTGTCCTAGGGGATTTGTACTTTCACGGGCAAGACTGTTAGATAATTTGCAGCGCCCAGAACTAAATGAAAACACAGGGGCCCCTTGTTAAAATATTATTAAGAATTTCAATTAGAATGCGAGTGTAGAGCAGTAACTGGAGAGCTGGGTCCTCCAGGGTGTGAGGGCCTGTGTGACGGACAGATGGCCCTGCTCACACAGCCCATGCTCCTGAATCTGGCCTTGCCCCTCTGCCGCTATCTTCTGCGAACCTGAATAAAGCCTCATCATACGAAAAGAACAGAAATACTGGAGATCTTTTATGAAGTCTGACCCAGAATCACTCTGGTTTCTCCATCGAAAGCATCCTGAGGCAATGGACTTTTGCTAAAGTAGGAATTGAGAGGAAGCCAGGCTGCCAGCCCACAGGTCTGATTTCACATACTGAGAGTAAGGAGAAGTACGGGACCAAGTTTCTTCTCAGCAGTCCAGAGTGACACGTAGTCAGGATGTGGGGAAAAGAAAGAGGAAGCTCTGGGGAACTCCCACCACTCCACAAAGATAGCCCTTGTTTCTTATCAGAGTGGTGGCAGGAACACGTAACACATGTCCGTGAGCCTTGCTTGTTTGGAGGGGTCTGTGTTAATTTACGTTTAAAATTAAGCCTGGTGTTGACCATCCAAATGCTTTGTTTTTTTTTTCTTTTAAAATTATAGACAAAAATGATGTTTTTAGTCTTTCTTCCTTTTAAAAGTAAAAAATATTTGCATTTCTGAAAAACAGTTGTCATTAATTCTTGGACTTCGATTCCGTCTGTGGTGTACAGCAAAGGTGTTGTCTTTCGATCCTGTAAGCAGTCAAGAAACAGAGCAGGTGCTTTTACAATCAAAATATACAGATTCAAACTCAGGTCCCTCTCCTTACAGATTCTGTGACCTTGGGAAAGTTAATTAACCCCTCTGAGGCTCAGTTTCCTAATCTGTAAAATGAGAAAAAATTTGAAAATAATGACAACCCCAGGGAGTTTTTGCAAACATTCAATGCATAGCAGTGCTTAGCACAATACCTGGCATGTTATGAGAACTCAACAAATTATGGGGACGTTATTTCATGTAAACACCATACATTTCATATATAAATACATTTATATTTCGTACATATGTGTAGTTTTAAGTCTATAATATACATATGTGTGTGTGTACCTATACAAAACAGGTTTTTTAAGTTTCTAAGTTTTGGGCTCGCACATACTGGATGGGGGAAGTGCTTGGCCAGGACAACTAGCTATAAGAAACTTTCTCTTCAGGTTTCTGTCTGTCACTGCTAACTCAGCATTCAACTTTTACGGCATTCAGATTAAATTACCACTGCCTGCACAATTAGGGACTTTCTCAGCATAAACCCTACGATTCATATCAAGCAGATCGAGTGTTTACCTGAATGTAAATCTAATATAATCTTCAGAAAAAGCCAGGTGTGCTTCCATCCGAAACGCAGGCAACGTGCTTGACGTGCTTCCAGGTGCACGCAGGGCGTTGATTGCGATGCCTGAATTGCCCCTGAGTGAGGTTATCTTGCTTCGACACCGCCTCTCTCTCTAATCCCGAGCCACCTGATGTGTTTTTTATGTCTCTTGATTTTAATCACAGAAAATAAAATGGGAAATAGCTGAAGCTCTAGTGTCCTGTAGCTAGTTCACCGACAGAGCATATATCCAGGTTTGCCTCCAGAATTTGTTTCATAATTCCCTCAGAATTGTTATAACAGCTGTTCAGTTATTATACGCCCAACATAGAGTTTAACACAAACTGTCAACTTGAAAAGTGAAGAAAGAGCAGAAGCCTTTCTACATCCAACATAAACATTGCTAATCGTTAACTATGCAAATAACCATGACAATAACGAGCGCTTCTCTGTTGCTTTGATAGTGAATAAAATAACTTCGACAGTTGTCTTTTCAAAATCTATTTGTGAAAGGAGCAATTTGCTTTGTGTCTCAGCTCCACAGGAAGTTCACTTGGAGGTTTGACGGAACTAATTATTTCTGAACTTTTGAATTATTAATATTGGCTCCGGATATGCAAATCAGACTGTGCTAACTTCGTCCAGCAGCACCGCACTGAGTCAGAAGCTCTGCCAAGCTGCTGGCAAAGAAGTTCTGCCAAGCTGCTGGCAAAGAATTTCTGCCAAGGGATCGGGCCCTTCCACAGAATGGTAAGTTACAATGCAGCTCACGTCGCTCGGGTGTGTGAGGCGATGCCGGACCTCCTGTTAGTTAGGGGTTTCTTTTAAAAGAGGCCTGTGAGCGGTTCAGGTTTTAAGTAATGTTTAAATAAACTGTCTGAACTGTTGTTCATAAGTCCATGTAGAACAGCCAAAGAAACTAACAGGAAATCAATTTTTTTCCTCTGCGCTTATTTTTTACCAAATTTAGTGTCTTAATTGCCAAATACTAAATTTATTTTATTTAAAGAGGTTTGCTATATTTGCTAATGTTTTAGTTATTTATATTTCAACAAAAAGAGTAATTGGATTTGTTTAAATAAATATAACTATTTACGGAGAAAAATTAAAGTTTCTAAATCATATGAAATAATCTATAATATATATTATTTATATATATTATTTTATATATTATTTTATGTTATTTTATAATTATTTTATAAATTATTATATATTATTATACATATATAATATTTTCGTTTATAAAATACAATGTTAGAGGGAATTTTAAGTCATTCTAAAGATGAAATTCAGCATTTATGTTTGTAAAAATTATGTTATTCAAGAATATAACTCACTAAGAAAAAACGGAAAATTGCAGAAACCATTGCTATTATGACTTCTAGAACTTTTTATAATTAGTGAAGTATTTCAAAGAAATTCATAAACACATAATTTGATACCACAATATCACTTTTTAATACCTTGACTTCTGGTGTAATTTCTGGAATATGTAAACAATGAAGTCATCAACATTAAATTATTGTATCTTTTCAATGTGAATATATTTTTTATTCAAATTATGAATGAAAAACTAAATTTGTTAAAAAAAACTCTTATTATCATGTAAATTTGCCTTAAGGAAGCAGTTAAGAATTAAAATTTCATAAGTGTTTTTTGATTAATTGTGATGATTATAAGAAAAAACAGTTTAAAAGCTAATAAAATATCAGATATTTTTTGTTTCAAAAATGTACATTTTAAAAAGGATGAAAACAATTAAAGTGAAAGAAATATTATTCTCAAATTAAAAATGAGTACTACTGATCTGCTTATGTGAGTAAATTAAATACTGTTTGTGGCTTAGTAACTCTAATGTGTTTAAATATATTTTTGGATGTATAATTAAAGGTTTTACTTTAATTGCCAATACCTAAAAAAAAACTGTTAAAAATAATTCATCTGCATCACGTATAACCTATTTATCATAATTTCTATTTCCTAAAAACTAAAATTGAACCACTAGAAAGCAGAAGAGATAATATTAATTTCACGAGGGAATTTCCCTTCAGTTGGGGACTTTGTGTAAGGGATCAGCTCACTTCATTAATGGAGTGGAGAATTGTGATGGCTGCTCTAAAAACACACCCACATAAACATCATCCAATTTAGAATTTAATACTCTAAAAACTGTGGGTCTTGGGCAGTTAAATTGGCCTGCAAATATTAGACAGCCTTATATTTATAAACCCAAACAATTTGTAAGTATTATGGATTTAGGAAAATTATTTTAAGAATGAAATAAATGCACCCAAAAAACAGATTATAAAACTTAATATTTTTGTAAAAATAAATTCAAATAAATATTAAACTGTAGGAGGGGATCCAAATATTAGGAGTGGTAGGTTTACAGACGATTTTGCATTCTTCTTTTTGCCTATCTGCATTTTCTGAGAGGGCGTTACATAATAACATGCATTTTAAAAAGCTATTTTTTAAAAAATGAAGGCAGAAATCACTCTGAGAGGCAGGACAGCGGTTACTAGGCATTCGTTTTCCTTGTTCCAGTCCTTCATTCTCTGTGCTGACCAACTCCCTCACTGTCAATGCCAGTGGATGACTCAGAAACAGCAGAGCTCTCTGTGGCTCCAACACAGCCCCTAACTCACCTGAGTGTAGTTATTGGTAATCTGCTCCTAGGGATACAAGTCTTCACAGCTATATTTTCCTCCCATGGTGGTGAAAGCTTTCTGCTGTGCATAAGCTACTGACATAAGTCAGTACATTTAAGAACCAAGCAGGCAGAAAGATAAGAGTTATGAATAGAAAAAGAGGAAATTCAAAAATGAAACAAATGAATTTCTTGCCTAAAGGAAACATTCTATTGCCTTAATATGCACCTGAGTGTGTGCACCAGCTTTTTGAGTATTCCCAAAATAACAAATTTGCCCAGAACTAAGCCTTGAGAGACTCCAACATTTAAAGCTGGGACAAAGAAGGATTAGACCACAAAAGAGACTGCAAAGAGAGAAGGAGGACAAGAAGGTGATTGCCGTGTCATAGGAGACAAGGAAGACAGTGCTTCTGGACGTCGCAGAATTGAAAGCAGCTGGGAGAAGAGTTAAAAATAATAGTGAAAATTATTGATCTAAAAAATAAAGCCCATTTTTTTGTGTGTGTGAGGAAGGTTGGCCTTGAGCTCACATGTGTTGCCAATCCTCCTCTTTTTGCTTGAGGAAGATGGCCCCTGAGCTGGAATCCTTGTCAATCTTCCTCTCCTTTGTATGTGGGATGCCACCACAGCATGGCTTGGTGAGTGGTGTATAGGTCTGCTCCTGGGATCAGAACCTGGGAACCCTGGGCTGCTGAAGCAGAGCACACAAACTTAACCACTGTGCCACTGGGCTGGCCCCAAAAGTCCACTTTTTAAAAAAAAGACCATTGAACTTTTTGCTGTATTTCTAGGAATTTTAAATTTTTTAATATTATCAAATACATGCTGACTTGGGGGAAAAAAAAAATAGAAGGTCCAGATAAACTGAAAGAAGAAAGGAGATAATAAAAATTATCTGGAATCTCATCACTAGGGATAAAACTATTAGTACTTTGGTACATGTCCTAGACTCTCTGATGTTTACTAATTTCAGATGTAGATTTCTAATTTTGGTGGGTGGTGGTGGTGAGAAAGATTGTCCCTGAGCCAACATCTGTCACCAATCTTCCTCTTTTTGCTTGAGGAAGATTGTCCCCGAGCTAACATCTGTGCCAATCTTCCTCTCTTTTTTGTATGTGGGATGCCACCACACCATGGCTTGATGAGCAGTGTATAGTCCACATCTGAGATCTGGACCCCGGGCTGCCAAAGCAGAATGCACAAACATAACCACTATGCCACTGGGCCAGCAGTTAAATTAACCTTAATTTTTAAAATTAATCCTAGAAGATACATACTAAATTTTACCTTCTACAAATGTGTGTGTAAATCACAGCTACCACTGCTGCAGTTGTCGATTTTGAATATTAGTCATATTGTATTTAGTGTCAGCTTTTATAGTGAAATACAGCAATGGGCTTAATTTGCTGGACTTACTATTTATCTGACCTTGGAGGAAATATTTATAAAAATGTTTCATAAACAGTCAAGGGTTTCTGTTCATCTCTCCGCTCAGCAGGCATTTACAGACCATCTACTATCCGGTAGTCACTGTGCCAGATGTAGAAGATAAACTACGAGTAAGATAAAGTTGTTAGAAATGCTAACAAGCTCTGTCTGCAATGAGAGCATAAAATGGGGGGACCTACTTTAGACTGAATGTGTCAGAGAGCCTATCTTGGGAGACCTACGCTTTAACTGAGTTCTGAAAGAAGTATAGTTTGAGACAGTATGTTATGGGGCAAGGATCACAGGGGGAAAGGTCAGTGAGAAGAGATTCAGTGAACTGAACATCAGGAAAGGTCTCTGTGCGTTCAAAGAACATGAAGAAAGATGAGCAAGGAGGAGAGTAATGCCAGGGGAGGTGGATGTGGAGCACAGGACCCAGATCATGAAGGCCTTGAAGGCCCCATCAAGGATTTCATACGTTATGCCCTTGACAGTGGAAAGTCATTTAAGTCTTTAGGTTGAGAGAGTAAGATGATCAGAATTTTGGTCGCAGTTTTTCAAGATTGTTTAGCTATCGTGTCAAAGGTAGATTGAAAGGGGGCCAAAGAAGTTGTGAGGAGACCATAAGAGGATGTGATGTAGTCCAAGATAAAGAGGTTGGTGGCCTGGACTAGAACGGTGGTGAAGGCGACGGAGCAAGAGTGACGGATTTGAGAAGTATGCAGCCATTCTAGCCAACAGGCCTTGGTAGTTCATTCGTTATTGGAGGTAAGCTAGAGATGACGTTGAGGATGTTGCTTAGATCTCTGAGGTGAGCACCTGGGTAAATGGTTGGCCATCGACTGACTTAGGTGGGGGCGCAGCAGGATCAAGAAGGAAGTCAGAAAGTTTAGTGTCGGATTCCTGGAGGCAGAAGTGCCAGGAAGAGGTCAATCAGCAGTCATGAGTATAAAAATCTAGAGTTTAAAAGACAGACCCAGGCTGGGATATAAATCTGAGAGTTGTTGACATATATGGTCATTAAAACTAGAAAGTAGATGAGATCATCCAGGCCGAGTCTAGATGAAGAAGGAGCTTAGTACTGAGCCCTGAGGAACTCAACATTTAACACTTAGGCCAAGAAGGCTTAGGCCACAAAGAGTCTGCCAAGAACAAGCAGAGAGGAAGAAGGAAAGCAGCAGATGGCCATGTTAGGGAAGGCAAAGGCAGGGGGTGTGTCCAGAAGGGATGGTGAGAAAAACAGCTGAGAAGTCCAGGAAGGAGAGGAGAGAGAAATGACCATCGAACTGAGCAATCTGAGGCTATTTTGGTGAGGGGTATGTCAGAAGACAAACCGGAGCAGGGGGAAAAGGGATGGGAGGTCAGATTGTCAGTGAAGACAGCTCTTTTGTAAATTGAGCTATGATGAGGAGAGAAACGTGTGCGAAGAGTGTTAGGAATAGCTGTCTATGTCTTCTTTTTCTCAAGACTGATGAGACCAGAGTATTTAAACGCTAGTGAAAAGGATGCGGTTGAGATGGAGAAGAAGGCCGAAGAGACAGGAAAGAGAGAAGATAGATAACATAGGAATCTTGAGAATTTGAGAATGAATTGGATCTGGAGTAAGCCCAGAGGAAGAGACATTCTCTGTCATCATGAGAAGGGTGGAGGAGAGGATAGGTACAGAGGCAGGAACCGGAGAGTGGACACCCAACAAACGGGCTCCATCTCAGGGAGCTTGAAGGCAAAACTATCTGCTGCAGATGCATAGGGTGGAGTAGGCGGAAGAGATCTGAAAAAATTGCAAAAGACATGAAATTGAGAAAGCTAATAAATGGCTGGGGATGTGAGACAGCAGTTCGACTAGACAACCTCAGAGGTGTCTGCTTGGTTCGTCAGCAGCCTTCATGTGTCCACTGCCTGAGGAGGTTTCTGTCCAGCTGTGTCTACAACTGGACTTAGTGGCAGGGTGCCGTGGCAAGACTTGAGGAGAGGCTCAGAGCAATTTAGGATGTTTTAAATTAAGTGATTAAAATTAATATCAAATATTGAATTCATCGTATCTACAATTCCATGAATTATTTTTGTAAAGAAAACACTCTCAATATACCAGCAATCTTTAACTGAAGAAACCACTTAAATTGGACAAAAGTAGCTATGAGTTTTCCAGATGCCTTCAGCACCCCAGATTCTGCTCAATATCCACACACTTCCCAGAGAAAGCAGCTCCGGTGCATTGTTCATATTTTGCTCTATTTACCAAAACACAATATTGAAAGAATCATTTGACTGCAACTAACACTCAGAATGCTATTCGCCAAAGATATTTTTATAAAATTTTATTTTCAGCTTTGCTTTTTTCTCACTACAAGTAAGTAGGATTTAACACTTAACAATGACAATCTAGTACATTTTTTAAAAATTCAAGTTCTTTAAATGCCCTATGTAAACACAAACAATCTGGCCTCATTACAAGAGAGAAGATGACAGGTGAGCAAGACGTGAGGTTTGAATGAATCAGATTGCCTATTTTCACAGCCCCTATTTGGAAGGTGCTATGATGGAAGGCTTTTTTCTAGATGTCTGACCTCAGGAAGATATTTAGTTTTCCAAAACTCAGTGCCTTCATGCGTAAAGTGAAAGTAGCAGCAATTCCCACTTCATTATGTCGCTGTGAGTATTAAATGAGATAATCCTTGGAAAGTGGTGAGCATAGTGCCTGGTTCACTATAAGCTTTCAGTAAATAGTGGCTGCTGTTATGATTTCTAAGAGTTTTCAACTTCATATTTTAAATTGTAAAAAATCATGTTTTAAAACTGGAATTCCATTTAAAAAATTTAATAAAATAAGCACAATTCTTTGACAATATGGAACAAAATAAAAGCTATTAAAATGGGAAGACTGGAGTTATAAAAATCCCTGTTTCCTCTTGTAGATTATGGTTCCATTCAGTTTAACTCAGCAGAATTTGTCAAACAACTCTGATTCGCTGGCGACCATGGTACGTCCTGGAGACACAGAAATGAATTAGACTCTCCTCATCCCTTACTTCACTGCACTCTTCCTTAACCTCTTTGCTGTTTGTCAAGTCCTCTATGTGTGTTTCCACCTCAGGGCCTTTGCACGTGCCTTTCTTTCTCTCTGGAACTCTCTTTATCATTATACATGTATGTATTTTTTTATTCTTCCCAAGAGAGGATAAACCATTTGAGATTAGGAACTTCACTTTCCTCTCTGCTGTTACTCCCAGCGCCTAGCATGCAGTTCAAAGGTACTCAATAAATATTTGTTGAAATAATATATTAGTGACATATATGCGTATACTTATATGTCTATATATATATATGCACTCCTTGCTAATGTAACCTGCTCTCCATAGTTCAACTTTGCAGGGGTTTTTTTTATTATTATGCCAAGCACGGTTTTCTCTTTAGTCACAGTCTGGTGTTTCATCCTTGTATTTTCTCTCTCCTTTAGGCACTGAATACAACTTGCACGAACTGGCTGGCTGCAGAGGCTGCCCTGGAGAAGTACTACCTTCCCATTTTTTACGGGGTTGAGTTCATTGTGGGGCTCCTCGGGAATACTACTGTTGTTTTCGGCTACCTCTTCTGTCTGAAGAACTGGAACAGCAGTAACATCTATCTCTTTAACCTCTCCATCTCTGACCTGGCTTTTTTGTGCACCCTTCCCATGCTGATGAGAAGTTACGCCCACGGGAAATGGATGTACGCGGACGTGCTCTGCGTGATCAACCGGTATGTGCTTTACGCCAACCTCTATTCCAGCATTCTGTTCCTCACGTTCATCAGCATCGATCGGTACCTGCTCATGAAGTATCCCTTCCGGGAACACTTTCTGCAAAAGAAAGAGTTTGCTGTCTTAACCTCTTTGGCCATCTGGATTTTGGTAACCTTAGAGCTATTGCCTATGCTTTCTCTGATAAACCCTGTCACAGATGACAACGACACCAAGTGCAATGATTATGCAAGTTCTGGGAACCCCAGAGACAACCTCAATTACAGCCTGTGTCTAACCTTCTTAGGGTTCCTCATCCCCCTTTTAGTGATGTGCTTCTTCTATTTCAAGATTGCTCTTTTCCTGAAGCAGAGGAGCAGGCAGGTGGCGACTTCTTTGCCCTTAGAGAAGCCTCTCCACCTCATCATCATGGCGGTTGTGATCTTCTCTGTGCTCTTCACGCCCTACCACATCATGCGGAACGTGAGGATCGCTTCCCGCCTGGGGAACTGGACGCAGCACCAGTGCACCCAGGCCATCATCAGCACCTTCTACATTGTGACCCGGCCTGTGGCCTTTCTGAACAGTGTAATCAACCCTGTCTTCTATTTCCTCATGGGAGATCACTTCAGGGAGATGCTGATGAGTAAACTGAGGCACCTCTTCAAATCCCTTACATCCTTTAGAAGATGAGCTAACAGGCTGATGTTTTCATTCAGGGAAACGGGAGGTGCTCGTGTAACAGAGTGTTATACACATGCAGCTATAAGCCAGCTAGAATTTGATTCAACGCATAGACATAAACCAGAGAGGGCCACTTCATTGCTCCTGTTTTAAAGACATGTTGTACCCAGCGTATGTGAAAAGAAGAGGATGGGAAGTCTTCACTGGTTTCTTCACCTAAGATTTGAAAGGAGTTGGACTAGCACTGTCTAACGTTTGAGCATTTAAGTCCAAAATCTTAGGTGTTGTAAGGACATGGTCAATCGGTGTAAAAGGACTGGAAGATTAATAAAACAGAAAGTTGTCTGCATTTAATCCAGATTGTAAAAAAAATTGCATTGGCAACATTCTGTATGTTGTTCTTATGCATACGATCCTGTAAGTTTACGTGAGAACTGAGTAACAGAAGATTAACATGCATGATTAAATGTTGTTGTTAGCAGCTGTGCTCTTGAGCAAGTTTAAAGCAAACGGTAACAGCAACAAGCAAGAAAGAATATAATGAGTTCAAGGATGCTTGTAAGATATTTCTTTATATTGATCATGAATTCGGGTCCAGTTTTAATTATAAGTCCTTTTTTTGTTTTTAGTGCAAAGAATCATGTCAAATAGACCCTAAAGAGAGAATTCAACAGAGAGGCATGTCTGAGCTTGGCTCTGAGGGGTTTAAGTGTAAAGGATTTTATGAAAATACTAGACAGAGATACGAAGGAGAGTTACAAAACCCTCAGAGTTACAGAACACAAAGTGTCTATGAGGAAGCCCAAAGCAAGACAAAACAAAGCAAAACAAAATGAGTATGTTGTTTTTATGATGATTGTACCATCTAGCGCTTTATTATCACAATTTTATTTTTGGTGCATGGAAATATATTAAGTTCCTTGGCCTTCCTGCTCTTGACTACATAGTAAACTTTAAAATATATAAATATCATCGAAACAGCAAACAAAAGGAAATGAAATGTAATAGCAAAATTTGTTGGGTTGATTTTCCCTTTTGGAAGGAAGTCACACACAGTTTCTCCCCCATACACAGTTTTTCTAGTGAGCAATAGATACTTTACAAGGACAAATTTGTCTTAGAGAGAGTGACTCGCATCTGGAGTGAAGCTCGTTTTCATTGAACACTATATATGACCATTGAAGGAAATGTTCTAAACAAGATGCACTTCATGAAACTGTGGAACACAAGGAATATTTATGTGCATATAAATGTAGATTATCAGAGGAGGGTTAGTTAGACACCATTCTATGCCACAAACCAAACTAAGGAAAACAAAAACCAAGTGCAGCATTAGCTTTTTAACGTCAAATGACTATCATATAATAATTCACTTACTATATGCAATAAAATGGGTCTGTGGCCACTTGTCTACGCTCCTTTTCTTGAGGTCATTATCTGTAACATGAAAGATAAAACAAACATGCGCAAAGACATGGAAGTCCATTGTCCTTCCCGTCTGAGATAATATTCCTGTTCTGGTGATATCATATTCTGATATTGCCAAAACTCAAAATATTCCCAGTTAATGCTTCTACAGTGCGAGCAACTGAAATATTGTAAAAACACATTATTCACAAAGGACTTATTTTCTTGCCAGCATTAGGCTTTAAGATATTTTTTTCATGCCTTGTCTTTATAATCAATATTTTAAAAATCTCAATGTAATTTTATAACTGCCTGATAATAAACTGAAAACAGAATCTCCTGAATTTCCTCCTCAGAAAAGGCCCCCAAAGGGCCTTAGGAAAGGAGTATTTGATTGTTTCTGCAAACTTATCAACATACAATTTAAGGAGTGGCAGTGGTGGACTCTTTCTAATAGCATGGTGAAACATTTTGTAAAACCATATACTCTTACATAGACCCTGTAACCAAAATCTTAAATAATTTCATAGCACATTTCTTAGTTCTTTTCTTGCTCTAATCTGTCATGTGGTAACTTAATCCTTAACAGACCTGTACTAAAATTATAAGAGCCATTTCATCTGCTTTTTAGATGACTAAGAATCACGGACAATAAATAATGGAAATCCTTTCTGGGTTTGTGATTTTCAAAGGAAAAACTGCTGGGCTTTTGTATCGTGTCTTTTCACTGGCTCCCTAGTGTCTTGAGAATCACGTCTAAACTATTTGGTCCAATATTTTGCCATCCGAATCCACCTACTCGTCATGCATTCTCACATTGTTGTCATAAACTATACCCTCCAGCCAAAGGTAGCTACTTCACTTCATTATATTCAGAACTCTCTTCACTGTGTACACCTGGATGCTCACGCCTGTTCCACCATGCCCACATAGAAAAATCCTAAGCATCTTTTAAGGCCCATCTCATCTGTCACTCTTTCTTAACGTCATCCTTTAGATCTTCTCCTCCAAAAATCTGGACATAAATCCGTCTGCCTCTGGGATTTCAGACTGCTTTTAAGTACGATTTTTATGAAATGTATTTTTTTTTTTACCCTATATTACACTTGTTTACCTTCAAGTCAACTCTAAGTTCTGCAAATGGAAAAATCATATCTAATTTTTTACTGTCTTCATAGCGCCTAGCAAGGTACATTTTAAATGATTGTTTGTTATGCATGAATATCTTAGAGAACAAATTAGAATTCAATGCTCCTTTTTCGTGTGCATGATCAAGCTGTTTTTGTCATCACCGCTTCTGTAAGTAATACTATTTTACAGGACGAATAGAGCGTATATACACAAATACAGGCGCCAGCCATTGCCCTGTCCCTTGTATTATCCTCTATACTTTTGAGCATAGTTTTAATGGATGCTTAAAAATCTGTGTCTGCTAGTTCCAAATCTGGGTCATTTCAAAGTTGGTCTCCATTGACTGCCTTTTCTCTTAAGGATGGGTCACAACTTCCCGTTTCTTCATATCTCATAAATTTGGATTGTATTCTGGACTTGATGAATAACATGTTGTGGAGACTGGATTCTGTTCTGCTCCATCGAAGAGTCCTGATATTTTGTTTCATGGCTGAACTCAAACTCCAAACTCTGCAATCTCAGTTCAGTTATTTTAGCCTTAGTTGGGCTGCTTAGAATCTACCCATCACATCCATAGTTCAGAGGTCAGCTAGACACTTGAGCAGAGTTTGTATACAAGATGTAGGGTTCCCTTTCTAAGTCTCTCCTCTCAAGGATCTCCCTTTACTTTTGAGCTGCTGAGTACACCTTGAATTTGTCCTTTGCTTTCTCGTGCCAGATAGAGTACAGGTTTCTGTCTGAATTTTAGCAACACTACATAGGCTGATGAGGACCTTTGCCTAGACTAAAAGTTGTTAACAACATAAATGGGAGTGCCACTTAGCTCCTTTTACTTCTTCCATTACTGACGCCCTCCCCGTGTCTGCCTCCTTTTGCTCACTCTTTAGTGCCTTCCTCTGGCTGGTTGTTTATTCATTGCTGGAGGTTACAGATGTTACTTTCAGGAAGTGAGGTTCCCCAGGAGTTACTACACCATTGCTAGAAACAGAAGTAAATATGCTTAACTAGATTATATAACTCTACACCCTAAATAGTTTAAATGCTCACTCACAGTTTCTAAAAATTCCTAAGGCCTGATTTCATCTTGACCATCTTTTGACTTTAGCTTCTGCATTCGTTCATGTTTCCTCTCTTTTCCCTTGTGTCAGCTTTGGTTTTAAATTTAGCCTCTGCAATGATTTCCAACAGAAGGCAGTTAAAAGAAACGCAATAATTTTACTGAAAGCAAATGTCACTCACCACCCATTGTCTTGCCTTTTGCTGTCTATCAGCCTTCCCTCAGCCTAGGTCCCCACTCTGCCTCATAAAAGGTAATTTTGCCCCACTTTGAGACTTGGGCACTGAAAATATTTGAATGCCCCAGTGGTCTTACCAAAGAATTTTCTTCAACAAATGTAGGATTGTCCATAAAAGAAATTCTTATTTCAAATCCAAAGGAAATTGAAGTTTCTCCCATCTTACAGATATACTTCTCAGTTTTTTATGATAAAGATTTAAAACATTCTTATCTATTGTAAAAGGAAGGGAAGTGTGTAGGGAAAACCTCCATTCTCCTGGAGAATTTTCCCCATCAAGCAGTTCTCTGCAATATCAGCTGAGTGTCCTACAAATTTAACTCCATTCTGACACTATCTACCTGGAGAGAGCATCAGAGCCCACAGATTAAGAGGTCAGTCTTATGAGACTCATGAGACATTGTCCCACTTCAGCTGCCCATTGAAAGTAGTAGGTCCCCAGGTTACCCACAACGTCTGTCTGACTTGGCTACAAATTGCAGCTTCTCAGGACTCCCTCATCTGGTCTGATTAGTTTGTTAGAGTGGCTTGTAGAACTCGGGGAAACGCATACTTACATTTATCAGTTTATCAAATGATATGATAAAGGGTACAGATGAACAGCCAGGTGAAGAGAAACAAAGGGTGAGGTCTGGGAGGGTCCTGAGCACAGAAGCTCCTGCCTCTACGAGGTGGGGTGTGTTATCCTCCCAGTACATGGATGTGTTCACCAATCTGGAAGCTCTATTATCGCCATACTTTTGGGATTTTTATGGAGGCTTCCTCATATAGGAACGATCAATTATAACTCCATTTCCAGCCCTTCTGCCCTCTCTAGAGAAGTAGGGGGCAGGCCTGAAAATTTCAAGCTTCTAATCATGGTGTGGTCCTTCTGGTGACCAGCCCCCATCCAGGAGTCCAGGATCCCAGGAGCCCACCCAGAGTCACTTCATTAGAACATAAGATGCTCCTACCATTCTTATCACTTGGGAATTTACAAGAGTTTTTGAAGCCCCATATGAGAGATGGGATCAAAGACCAACATATGAGTCATGCATAGCTTAACAATGGGGATACATTCTGAGAAATTTGTCGTCAGGTGATTTTGTCATTGTGCGAACGTGATAGAGTGCACTTACACAAACCTAGATGGTATAGCCTACTACACACATAGGCCATATTACAGGCCATCTTACAGGACCACCTTCATATATGCTGTCTGTCATTGACCAAACATCATTATGCAGTGCGTGAATGTGTCTACTCGCTATTATCTCACAGGAAGGAAGGCAGTGGAGTAAGGCACACTGGACAAAACACAAGAGTGATGAGAATTCAAGTAGTTAGACCACTTCCACAAACACTTCAGTGTTTACGTGCTAAGATGGTAATTTTGAGCCCCGCATAGCTTCTTCTCACTTCTGTCTAGCGCCTCTCTGCTGTTGAGTGTCATCAACAGGCCACATATTTAGTCAGCTAACTATGAACAAGAGCGATTAACTATAAGCGTTGAATATGTCAGGATATAAAATAACATTTACAAATGTGCATTTATATAAAAATACATATTTTTTCCCCCAGAGCTGTCTACCATCACGTGAAAGGGGTTCTTTTTTATGTCCTTATAATGTGGAAGAATGTAGAAGAATGTATAATGCGGAAGAAGGGTTAGGTTCCCAGTTGTCATATCTCTGACTAGATTCGTATGTCCAAATTAGTGCGGAAACCCCACTTTGGTCTTGAGTTCAAGCTCACATTCAGATCCAGGCTTACCAGTAACCACGCAAGTGCTTCCATCCCCATTTGCTGTGGATTCCTGTGGGAATACTAGATTCGTTGGAGCCTAGAGGAAAAGAAATGGGATAATTCAGGCACCAAATCCCATCCTAAGCCATCAAGACAATAATGGTAATAGCAAACACTTAGGTAGCACTTAAAGTGTACCAGCCACAGTTGCTCTAGCATGTTATATATTTTAATTTCTTCAACTCTCACCAAACCCCATGAAGGTTACAGATGAAGAAAGCAAAGCATGGAGAGTTAATGCCTTGCCGAAGGTCCTACAGCCAATAAGGGACAGGGACAGACTTCAGAAACCACACTCTTGGTCCCCAAGCAGTAGACCAGAACTGCATGGAAGTTCATACACTTCAGGGCCATTTTTAGATTCTATATAAGGATGTTTACTTCATAATTTGTCATATCATTTCACCCCAGTGTTGTCTTACGACACAGTTCTAAGGAAGACAACTCAGGGGCGATGTGACAATGAGTTTTAGAACGGGCTCTTGAGTCACAGTCTCACTGTATTTACTCATGCAGGATACTGCGTTCATTTAGAATCTTGAATTTAATCACGTGGTATGGAATCCATGGGTAATGTTTTCACAAGATACAATAAGCTTAAGCATATGTAATATGTCAAAATAGAAATTTCTCTAAATAACGATGAAGCGTATAACGTTTATAGGAAGCTGGCTTCTTGAGTAATGCAGTTTTAAATCCTATGACCCAGAACCCTGTGAGTATCTTTTAGGGAGATTTCCAAACAGAATCAATGACTCATGTTCATATTTTGACTAAATGCGAATAATATGGAGACTATTTCATTAGAAAATTTCCTTTTCTGGAGCTTCCTACTGAAAGTAACAATGTATTCAAATACAAAATTTGCTCTTGTGCTATATAACATGTAATTAGACTTATTAACTCTAGCTGTAAATATATTGATTTGAACTGATTCCTAAAGGTAGTAAATTATAATCCTTTCCATGTCTCATTTAAATCTATGTAGATCAATACTTGAAATGCATAATGTCATACTGATGTGTGTGTGTATGTCACATGAAGAAAAGGAACAAGGAATGTGCTGTATAAAATTACTGGCTTTGTCTTGATAACTCGTTAGATCCCTGAGAACCTGGCCATATTGGCTGTATTGTTGTCTCCAATGTACTATTGGGGAAAGGCTTTCGGAAATGAAGAACGCAAACTCTCAATGACAATCTCTTTTGAAATTAAGTCCAAGGGATGACCCAAATTTTAATCCACTAAGACATAAACAAGAAAGCCATTTAAAAACTACTGTAAAACATTATTTTCAGTGAGAAAACACTGACATGGGGAGGAGAGATTTTAAATTTGTTTTCCTAAAAGTGTAGCTTTCTTCATTTAAGATTTAACTCTTAAGAATACAAACTGTTTAAAGTGAATTTAATGAAAGCTCATTTCAGAGCTTTCCATCTAAAGTGCACTGAGTTAAAATGGAGAAAAGTACATGTTTTAAAAGTCTGCATTCAAGCTAATTTGTGGTAAACTTTAAAATTATTATCACAGGGGAAAGGATAAGGGGATACATTCTGGGACTTATTAACAGTTGCTGAAAAAGCTGACGTCCCAGCTTGTATTTATTACCTTGCACCCACTTCCTGTGGTTTTCAAAGGATCAAAAACTAAGTAATAATATTTGATGTGTTAGTAAATTGGCACATTCTACAAGACTTCTAATGTATACAATAGAAACTATTACCTCGACTTTAAGCTTCAGTTGTGTCCACAGCTGGGAAAAAGGCTTGCGTTGGTGAGCTGTGGAGCAGGGCAGCGTGCATTTTATGTGTATGAAGAGCTCCACAGAGGAGAGTCCATCACTGATGAAAGAGGGTAAATTCAGCCCATTCTTGTCCAGGACAAGGCCTTAGACACAGGAGATGGGTGATTCTCCGTGCAACACAATGTGGGTCACTTAGATTTTTCTTCTGGCCCAAGTCCTGCAGATTCGTGCAGATTCCTGTCTGAGTTCTACGGAGAAAAGTGGATATAAACTAATTCAAGGGGTGTTGTTTCATTAGAACCTTTATAAAACATGGAGGGACAAGCAGCATAGCTTTTGAGCAACACTCCTCCCACACACGGACATTAGCCCAAACCCCCATATAGTGCAAGATAAACATAAAGAAGAAAGATTCTCCCACGCTTAACCCTCGGAACATCAAGCTTAAACTTAAACGAAATAATATCCTCTGGCAACGGTGGTGGTTTCTGTTAGAATTTATGATGCCAGATCTCACCGGAAGTACCCATCAGGAGCAAAGTGGTTAGTCAGATCAGATTAGCAATTAGATTCAGCGGTCTCAGCAGGATGCCATGAAAAAAAAAATCTGCAACAGAAGCAGAGAAGGTGGAGCTGGCCCAGTGGCTTAGAGGTCAGGTTCACTCGCTCCACTTTGGCAGCCCAGGGTTCGCCAAATCAGATCCTAGGCACAGACCTACACACCACTCATCAAGCCATGCTGTGGTGGCATCCCACATAGAAGAACTAAAAGGACTTACGACTAGGACATACAACTATATACTGGGGCTTTAGGAACAAAAAAAAATAGAAGGGGAAGATTGGGAACAGATGTTAGGTCAGGGCCAATCTTCCTCACCAAAAAAAAAAAAAAGAAGAAGAAGAGGAGAAGGAAGCATGAGCATAAATGAGACAGATCCCAGTGGCCTTACATAAATAAACCCTGGGCAGGATTTTAGACATGCTGAGGTGGTAAAGCATAAGCAAGAAAAAGTGTTGGTATTCTGTGATTCCATTTATGCTCATAAATTGGTGGACCTGGAGAAAATCTTGACCTACATATATAAATTTGCTGTATAGAGAGATAAATACATACGTTTAATACATTCAACAAGAAAGTAAACTTCACTACATCAACCATGCAATCATTTAGTTCCTGTCACATTTTCTCCCATGACAAGAATCCCAATTCTCAACAACATAAAGAATGATAGATTTACAATATCACATAATTTCTCTTTCTCTTCCAGCTTACACACAAAAAGCGTCAGAATGTCAATATTGACACTAGCATAAATAATGTGATTTATAAAATCGTTTTAAGATAGATATTTTATTTTTCATTTATTTTTGTCCTTAGAATATACTTACTAAAGATGGATAGTCTATCTCATATTTTAAAGTCAGTTAGAATAGTTTCTCTCAGTGTAGTTATATCAGTAACTGGATTCACTTTTAGTTTCATTCTTTGCACTTTTAATATCAGCATATATGGTAGGCAGTCGCCAACGACCTCCACCTGTCCTTTTCTTCCTTGACGTGTGTGCCACTCTCCGCCTTAGAGATGGAGCTAGTCTCCCCACATCTTGAATCTGGGTTGGCCTTGTGCCTGCTTTGACCAGTAGAATGTAGCAGAGGTGATTTCCTGGGATTTCTGAGTCCAGGACTTCAGAGAACTGCCAGCTTCTGCTTTCTGCTTTCTTCTTCTTGAATCTTCTTGGAACCCAGACATCAGGCTTGAGGAAGCCCAAGAAGCCTTGATGATAGACCCATGTGGAGAAGAATCATGACCCCTAGTGAGAGTCTCAGCTAAGCCCCCTGCAGACAGCAAGCGCCAACGTGAATGGAGCCATTTGGACCCTCCAGCTCTGGAGCCTACTCTTCTGTGATTTTGTAAAGTAAATTTAAAAATGGCCACATATGTCTTGAGATCTCCTGGCTTTCCTACCCACTCACCCATTTGTTTAACCTGGAACTTCTCTTTCCTTTAGTCCCATTGACATACATTGTCCTTTTCCATTTGGATGCTATGCCCAGAAGTTTCCCATCAGAATGGGACTTTGTCCTAGAAGACAGCTTCAGCTGATTAATTTTGAAAATTCATAGGACCCCTAATTGTTCCAGGAACTGCACTCTTGACGGTGGAGCTCCTGAGCTCACTCAAGATGCAGGACTTTACGATCCACCCCCACCCCACCCCACCAGGTTGCGGCTGCTCTTCTCTAATTGGCCCGTCACTCTTTCAGTGAGTAATTGTTGGCAGTTTGGGAGTCCTCCTGTTTTCAGGTCCATCAGACTTCATTCCTTCCATCTACTTCCTCCCTCTCCAGCATTGTCATTATTTTCCCAGTTACATGATTCGGTTTGTGGGGATCCTGTATCTCCTAATTTGACTGAAGATGTTTTGAATGGAGTTTTGGTTTATTATCCTAGTTGCTCTGTCTGTTTCTATGGTAGCAAATTGGGCATTTGCTGTTGTGAATATTAATCAACTCATCCCACAAGTGAGGGAAAGGTAACCTAGGGGGTCTAACAGAAAATCAGACAGATTTGGATTATAATCTTAGTTGTGCCACTTACTAGCTATGCGCACAAGTTTCTTAGGATCTCTAAATCTCAATTCGCTCTTCTACAAAACGGGCATAACAGTGCCCTTTTGCCTTACAGTATTACTGTAACGGAGACAGGACGTGGCGCAACTAATGTAGTTAACACGGGGAACAAACATAATAAGCATTCTGTAACATTCACCACATTTATTACTTATAAGTGACTTCAAATGTCTCTATGAGAGTCCTAAAATCTAAGATTAGACCAAGTCTAGGAATAGCACAAAAAAGGGAAAGTAATTATTTTAATCTCTTCCGCATGTTTTCACATTGAACATTTTCATCAAAGAAAGCACAGAATAGCAGGAGAAACATTCTCTGTAAAACAATAGTTATCAGGACAGTTACTTGTCATTATTGAGTGCCTGTGCTGGGTCTGGTGATCTGCATATGCTCATCCATTGAATCCCTAATGCAACCTTTAAAGTTAGGTGTTCCCAGTCCCACCCCCATGAAGCAGTAAAGTATCAGAGGGCTCTAATAAACCACCCAAGTTCAGCGCATGGAAATTTGAAGTCCACTCTAACTGATTCTGCAGGACTCTATGTTGCTGTTATACAAGCAACAATGGAAGGAACTTAGCTTCAAGAAAAGAGGAACTCAGCCTGACCTACTGGGGAGAGGAGTAGAGATGGATGCTCTTTGCAAATATTTGAATAATTTTCATAAGGAAGAGGAATTATATTTCATCTGTGATGCTTTACAGGGCAGAACTTGTCCAGTGGGTAGGAGGTAATCAGAGTAAAGTTCAGCTCCAGACAAGAATAAACTACGACAGTCTGAAAATTGGATGGGCCACCTTGAGAAGTGATGTGTTCCCCATCACTGGCTGTGTGCTGTGTTATTGGTGGTGCTGTAGAGTGTGCATGTCTTAGACGGCCCTGGATGACCTCTGGGTTCCCTCCTACTTGGAGAGTCTATGACTGTAAGTACTGCTCCAAGCATAACAGAGGCCTGAAAAAAATCAAACCAAACCTTTAGGTACCTTAGGTTAGTTTGGACATTCACACAAAAAAGAAAAGCAGCCACACGTCCACGCTTAAATCACCCTCTCTTACGTTCAAATTGCCACTGCTCTCCTGTTCAGAGTCCCTTCACACCATTTAAAGTTATACAGATGGAAAATCAGCTAACATCTACTGAGAGCTTCTTATTTGCAGGATCTAATGGTTCAAATATGTCCATACGTATTAAACCACTGAATCCGTCTAACAAATCCATGAGGTAGGTATATTAGCCTCATTTTACAGATGCAGACATCAAGGCACATCAAGGATAAACATCCTGCCAAGGGTTACAGAGTTAGTAAGTGAAGGAGAAAGGATTTGAACCTAGAGAGGCTCAGAGTCCACACTCCTATCACGGAATGGAGCTGATGATGGTAATAATAGAATTAATAACAGCTGCTAGGAGCTAAATGTTTCCTGTGTTAGAGCTAAACCCTATACTCTGCTCACGACACTCATTATCTTCTCTAATCTTATCCACAACCCTAGGAGACAGCTGAGGAGACTAAGCCACAGCACAGTTACGATCTTGTGTCCACAGATGGTAAATGAAAGAAGGATTTGAGCCCAGGAGGATGTAATTCCAAAATCCCTGTCCTTATATTCTGTGCTCTCCATATAATTTTGTGCAGCGATGGTCTACACTTCTTTTGGTGTGGTCCAACTCTATCCTGATCTCTCTCTCTCTCTCCTAGGCAAACGTGTCTCACACTTTCATTCATGCTGGTGCAATGAACTGGCAACCCCCCCACCCCCCAGGGAAATCAGCACATGTGGACCTGAAAGGCGACTGTGCATCCTGGGCTCACTCATGCCACCTGCTCTGGGTCTCCCTTAAGCAACTTTGCACCAGTGACTGCGTGGCATCATCTTTCAGGGAGAGTTATCTGCAGTGACTGTTTGCAGTTATTAGAGTTCAAAACCCTAACCTGACGGGGAAACGAAGACGGCGTGAGATTTTAGGCATGAGTTAATTTCTGATTTTATTTTCCCGACACCAGAGAATTTACGACATTTAGACCATTAATCATATATAAATCTAGCTCTAACTGGAAAATTCCATCTCGATGCCACCTTAATAGGACTTGATGATATTTATCTCCAACCATTTTTCCTTTTCACCATTCCTTGGCTCTCAGTATTTAATAGCCAATGCTTAGTCAAGCTGATTTAAGGATTTACCATCTGGATGTTGCATTTCATGAAAAATGGTAAAATAAAATAGAGTTCTCATTTCTTTCCTAGTGTACTTCCAGAGGCCGTGGTACTAATGACTACTCACAGAACATGCAGAGTCCCACAGAGACTCTGGTGGCCAGGACAGCCATTATCATTACCAACCATTACCAAACAACCATAACTGTGTTGGCCATGCAAAGTACATTAATAAGGAAAGTGCTGATAAGGCTTTCTGTTTTACCTTTTAATATTTGTCTTTTATCCAAATATGATGTTGAATAATAATCTTTTGTAGACAAAATCTCTCTTCCTGATTTTTTTCCGATACATTAACTCTTCAAGGTCATGACTAATGACTTTCTCATGACCCTGAATTTCCTGGATTCGTTTACTCAGTGCAACTGAACAGGTCATTTCTTCACATATCTTTGAGTCTCAATAATACAAACTGTCTCAATTGGCAATGCTAAAGATTATGAATGAAAGTGATAAGGAAAATTTAAAAATGTGAATATATAAACACATCTCTACCATCTGTGCTACTGGATGAATACTATTCAAAGAGGAATACAAATGAGATTTGAATTCCATGATGTTTTAAGAAGAGATTTTCCTTTCTTGAAAACACCTCAATCCAATATTAAAATTACTTTGCATTCTCAGAAAAATAAACAGACTGGCACAGGCAACAGCATATTATATTAGATGGGGATGAGAAATTGCCTCAGAATTTGTAATTGATCTTGAATAACACACACACACACACCCTCTTGTGAAAATCAAGAATTGCTATATACTTTTCTTAATTTATATATCATTTATCTTCATTTCTGCATCATTACATAAGTCCAAACTAAATCAATGTTTTACATACGTTAAATGCTCTATTAGGCACCACACCAAGAGAACGACTAACAGTGAATCACAGAGCTGGGGCTCAGACTCAAGTAAATTTTGGAGGAAGGTGCCCTGGTGTCTTCTTGTTCTCTGCATTTTTTTCTACATCTGAAAACGTCCTCATTAAACTTTCCTCTCAGGTGTTTTTTTAGTAACTTGCCCCCTGACCCGGCGTAAACTGTGGCTGTTCCTGTGGTTTATCACCAGTCACTCCAGTGGCACGGACTCTGTTCCGCTTTATTCGTTGCCCGGAGCCCTGGGATCAGGGTGCGCGAGGGAGGCAGAAAGCTCCCATTCTCAGACACACACAGACCTCTAAGGTCTGGTCCTGTGTCCTGTGCAACTCCCCTTCTAGCTGCAGGTTGAACTTCTCTCTTTTGAGAAAACGACACTTAAATCATGGCGCATTCTGCCTCTTGTGATTGCTAATCTCAAAGCTTGGTGGTCTTTGCATTTTAGAAAACTGCTCCTTATGTATCCTTTATTTCTCATAACTCTGGCTCTCGCTCTAGTAAGCGTTGGCCTTCGATATTCTTATTTATGCAATAAGGATACGTAGGAACCAACCAACCATTTGTTTTCAACTCAGTCTATTCCCCTTCTGCGGCAGTAAATGCCCAGATCCCACTCCTTGGCATCGAGGCCATGTGGGAAGGCGGTGGGAAGTTTCAAGTGTCACCCCCAGGGTGTATCTTACCACATTTCTCCCTCTAGGTCCTCTTCAAAGAGTATTTACTTTAGTCCATCTTTAGCACTTCCTTAGAATTTGGCAACTATTGTCCTTGTCTGTTTCTTCAAAACATTCCCAGGATTCAGCAAGATTTTGTGGATAATTGAAAGACTTCTCACCTCCCTCCTCTGGAGTTCACTGTGTATTTAGGTAGAAGGCCTAGGAGGTTTCCTCTGTCTCTTGTGGGTAAATAGTCAATTCCAGATTGTTTTCGTATTCTTCTCCTTTTTTCTCTAGGGGATGACATAGTTTATTTCTTGGAGGAGATTCAGCATACATTGGCATACATTGGCGGGCAGACGCGTCTCCTTCTTTTCCTCACTTTCTCTCAGTCCTGTGCTGGGGTCTACTGCTACTTGCTCATCAGCCTCTAGCCCACTTTGACCCACAATGGTGGGTCATCCCCCTCCACCTTCCCTCTGCCGTGTCTAAGGTCACTTCACATCCTGTTTACCCCACCTGTAAGGTCAGTGCAAATTCCCAACCGGCTCTCTTGTGCTCTTCTTAGGAATACATAAAACTTTGGAAAACTCTTGAAAACTCTTCTGTGCTGGTCCAAGATCGTGAGAGACTTGGGGTGGGGTCTCTGTGGCCGTTTCTAAGAAACATCTCTGATGTAGTTTTCTATTGCTACATGATGACGACTGGTTGGGAACATGCACACCAAAAGGACTTATCTTTGAGGCTTGTGCTCCCTCAGGCTCATAGAAAACTTGTGTCCTCTGTTCCAAGACCCCCACCAAATCCGTCTGCGGTCTGCGTCTACACCATCCAGAGGGCGGCTAGGCTGAGGGCAGGGCACAACATGCCATCTCACTCACCCTCGGTTTCCAAACTCTAGTCACTTCCCCTCGGATAATGCTCTTCCCACTCACTCTTTAAACCTCATCTCCTTTTGTGTGGGAAAATACTCTTATCTCAGCGTGCATTTATCCACAAATTTATCCTTAAGGCTCTATGGCTAGCAGTCTCCAGAGGCTTAGCCTTCTGTTGCTCAAAAACCCTTTGTGATCTCAAAAAGCTTGGCTCTTCCAAGCCTTGGCTTTCTAAATGCCTTGCTCACAGGAGTTTTAACATATCTCATCGGGAACTCAGTTGATTTCCTCTTTCTCGGCTGCGTGTGCCCTCCCCCAGAGGAGGAAAGCCACCTGCTTGATGGGTGGAAATCGTGGCAGAAACCAGAAAGTGCAGGAGGAAAAACGATGGTTATTTTCTCCAAATTATATCCTACAACAAGAGGAATAAGGCAGAGGTTCAGGCACTTGGTAGCTGCTTAAAAAGTATTATTCTCACCCACTCCTCAAATCACTAAATAAGACATCTGTATTATTCCTAAGATCTCTAATGCTTTCCGTAAGAGTCAAATGTCCATCTCTTCTATAGAACATTCTCCCAGAAAACTGGGAATATTTTTTCTTAATAGATGGCCATATATCCTAATCACAATTCCTAAGCTTATAAACAAAGAAATTAAAAGCAACATCAATACAGGAAAAGAAAAATAAATCAACGTATATTCTGAATTCTGCAACTAAAAAAAATCAGAGTAACCTCAAGCCCTACCAAGTCCCAGAGTTAGTGTGACCTACGAGTTAGCTGACTGCTACGAAGGTCCCTGTACACAGATAATACGTCTCTTTTGAGATGTGGTCTGTTTCCTTCTGTCTGCCAACATCATGTATTCATCGGTTTCTACTACTCTTGTCTACAGCATTCTAAACCATGGGGGTGTGCCGTCTCTCTCCTATAGTGCTACTCTCTCCCAGCCATCATCCGGAACAATAGAGACTATATCTGGTTTGTATTAGTCAGGGTGAAAGCTAAGCTGCCATCACAGAGGATTCAAACAATACTGTGGTTCAAAGAAGTTTACTTTTTTCTCATGTGCCAGTCCAGCAGGAAACAAAGGACAAGATAGGTAGGTGACTTTGCTCCATAAGGTCCTTCAGGGACACAGGTTCCTACTATTCCATGGCTCCATAGTCAATGCAATTTTATCCATATCTACCTGGACAAATATCATTCACACCCTCCACATCCTTGTTAAAATTTGCAGGAAGGAAAGAATGGAGCATCAAAGACCTTCTTTTCTAAGGACACAAAGTACGCATCGCATCTATTCCTTTCTATTGGCTAGAATTTAGTCCCATCCCCAATCTTGACTATAAGATGAGAAATACAGTCTCTTGTTGGTAACCAACAGCCCAGCTAAAATTCAGGACATTCTATTATTGAGAGAAATAAGGGGAGAATTGCTATAGTGGGACAAATATTCTGGCACCAGCTGTGGGTGTGAGCAACTGAAGCCCAGAGGTTTTCTCCATGCGCCCGTGAGCTAGGAAAAGTCTTCGAGCAGAGGAACCTCTGGCTCTGTGCTTCTCAACCTTGGCACTTTGACATTTTAGGTAATTCTTTGCTGTGGGGGCTGGGGAGTGGGGCTGTTCTGGGCATTGCAGGGTGTTTAGCAGCATCCCTGGCCTCTAACCACTCCATATTACTAGCACCCGCCACCCCCAGGTGTGATACACAAAAATGTCTCCAGGCATTGCCAAAGATCCCCTGGGAACAAACCAGTCTGACTGAGAACCGCTGTTCTGGCTGCAAGACGCATCTCAGAGAGTGTCTTCTTTTAAGGTGCGTTCCTTTTGTTTTCAAATAAGCTACCCCGGTGTCAGAATTTTCCACAGGAGTCAAGCTAATTGTATTTCCCCATCATTTTCACTCCTTCAACAAATATCTCTTAAGCACACACTAGATACTAAATCACAGACTTCATGAAGCTTGATGGGAAATATGGAGATGAATTAGCAACTGAGTCCTCAGAGCTTCGTAGTCTCATAAGAAAGATAATACGTGAAAAATATTATATGAGCTAAAAGATATATAATACCAATCATACATGACAGAGAGTGAGATGCGTCCCTCACATTGTCAGCTTCTTTAGAACGTGCCTGCTGTCCAGTGAAGCTGAGATGACAGTTTTTCTTTTATTTGCTGTTGGGATGACTGAGTTATCACTGAACCTTGTGTTTCCCCCACATTTTGACCTCCAGATGTCCTTCCATAACCATCCAGAGGCAGACATCACTACCAAGCTCTTCTCTACTAACTTCCCCTAGACAAGGACAAGAAAAGGGGAAATAATGTGGTTGTCCGACAATCTACTTAAGACTAGCACTTCATATTTTAGTCTGGGGTCGTTTGGTTCAAGCAACAGAGTCGCACAGGAAGTACCTTAGGCGAAATGGAGAAACTTGTTAGAGGGTGCAGAGGGACTTCATGGAGCCTGCAGGAAGAAAGTATGTCCAGATTTTACGAGAAACCTTTCCAGTGCTCTCTCTCTAAAGGCTGGTAGAGGACTGCTTTTGCCAGCTTTCATCAAGTTCAGCATGGATAAATCTAGTGTTTATCTTTAGAATGTGGAGACAACATGTATCTAGTGACCTCAGCTTTGGGATTTGAGCTGTAATTATAAGACAACATGAAAATGGCTATAATATGTCTTGTTTTACTTGCTAGTCTGTTTCTTTCACTGTGATATATTGATCTTTAAAATCTGAAATAAAATTGTTTCATTTAGTAGCAGGATAATTTTTGTAACTGGCCATGCAGATGTTAACTACTATATGAAACTTCCATTTTCCATTTTATTTTTTGTCACTTAAAAAATCTAATCAGTATGCTTCCACTAGTTTTACTTATCTTGCCAGACGAGCGAGTGAAGCCGGTAAAGAATTTGTAATAACCAAAGCGTAATTATTAAAGAGCTTCTCTCTTTTAGGTATCCCAGTTTCTGAGTTCTTCTCTTACCCTTGACATTTATACCTTGGAGAATTAGACTCTGGAGATATGGTGGACATGGAAATATCCCTTTCCACTGCACCCCACTCACCCCTAATAAATCATCTCAAGCCCTGTGATTAGGGACTCTGCTCCCAGAGAAACTCCTAAATGGGCAAGGACCACAAAACCCCATCTTCTTGGCCACAGCAGAACGAACTAGGGTTTAATATCTGACCCAATCAGTTTCTCTCTCAAAGAAAGCTCTTGGAGTAGAAGACCAAATAAGGATAACAATCACATGACAAAATTTTTTGTTACGTGATCAGCAAAGAAGACAATGGCCCTCTTCGGGATAGAGCAAAACAAGAGAGTTCTTAGGATACCGGACATATGCCCCTAGAAGTTTGAGTACATATATGAACAGCATGACATAAGACGTTTCTTACCCTGAAGATTGAGCAGATGAGGAGCTTGCTGAATTAGTCCACATCAGTAGACGTGTAAGAAGAAGCCACAGCAGTGTAGCCTTTATCAGCTGGCAAGGACATGTGAGTTTCCCATCAGTCAAGGACATTAGGTTTGAGCCGTTTTACTAGTCTCCAATCCAGAGGGCCATCCTCTAGGTAAGACGATCCCAGGAGCAAGCTGGAGCTGTGAATGATTGGAATAAGTCTGCCAGAAAGCACATGACCCACACGAGACAACTCTATAGTGAGGGCGCTCCCTACTGGCTCTCCAAAGGACTCGTGCTGTGGCCACACAGGCCTCTAAGGAGGCTTGCCACCCCAGGACATGCAAGACCAGGGACTGCTGCAGGGTGAGTTAGGCAAAAATTTGTTGCTTCTTTCTTCTAATCCCATCTCTCCACAACCTGATTTTAGAGGACTCTGAAGCAGAAGGGGGAAGAGAGTATAGTCATAAGGCAGGCAAGGCTTTGAATCAGAATTTCCAGTGAAATTTTTATTTAGGTTGGTCTAAACTTTTAATATTAAAAAGTGATTATTCATTATTGTGATAATATATTCTCATAACAGAATATGACCATACTTACCCATATGATTGCTGACACTAACAGATGTCAGAAGGCCCAAAGAAGTCATTTCCAAAATGTCCTAGCTAGCATTTCCAAAGGAGAGAAGCCTGAGAGCTGAGTTTAGGTGATGCTGACTTCAGTGACTCCTTAGATTGCACGCGATGGATGGAGAGAAGAATGGGAAAACTGCCCGACAGGAGTGTGATATTCTTCAAGAGTGAGGTTGGGTTTTTGGAAAGGTGTAGAGTCTAGGTGATAATTATGAGACAATTGACCCTTTAAAGAGTACGGTTAAAAAGCCATCAGACCATATTAAAGACCTTGTAACCATCATAGTACTGAGTTTGGGGATCCAATGAGACTTGAGAAATTAGAAAGATTAAAAATAGATGTGATGGTCACATACTAAAGAAATGGACTAAATCTGACCAGTATACCTTGATGGTAGTGTGCCCTGGGCTTTCTGGCAGAGTCAATGGTTCTTCGTGTTAGATTTAAAGAATGGCTATTACAAGGCTGAAGGGGATAAAAAGAGTTTACTATTCATTTGTCCAGAGGAAATTTTTTACAGTCTGAAACAGTACATCAGGATTTCTCCAGATATCATCTACCTACCAGTGACTGATGTGGATGGTATTTACATATTTAGATAATCTGATTGTATTCGGAAAGACTTGGGGAGGAAAAAACTGAATCCTTAGAGTGTTAGACTTTCTCCAAGAGGCAGGACAGGGAGTGTTCCCTAAACCTCAGTTCCAATGTTCCTAAGCCTCTGTTAATTATATAGCAGATGTAGTTTCTCATCAGGGGAAATTCTGTCCTTATCTGCTGGCCTCCTCCTAGTAGATTCAGAGACCCGAAGATGCTTTGGAAGTTCAGCTGGGGTTTCAGGCTGTCAGTCAAGGATCACACCTGGATCTGCCTTTCCGGCAGATTTCACTCGTGGGCATTTGGTTAGCACTGAGCTCCCTCCCACCTGTGGGCTGACGTCCAGGGCAGCTGTGGGAGAGAAAGGGCTGACCCACCGCCTCCTGGGGACCCGGGAGCAGATCTTCTAATCCCTAGACCAGCGTTTCTCTCCTTGGCTGATTATGGGAACCGCCTGGGGAAACTTAAAAATCAGAAATTCTGATTCCAGTAATCTGTTTTCCTTTTAAGAGCTTCCCCTGATGACTTTGCTATTTGGCCAGGGTTGAGACCCTCTGTCTTAATCAAAACATCTCCACTTAAATTCGACTAATTTCAGTAAACTTCGCACATCATACATTGATCCCGGCTCATAAGTCTTACGCGTGTACTATATTTTAAAGAATTAAGTAAACAGAGAAAGAAAACTGGCGTTTGCTAGTCCATGACTAAAGGCTCAGTCCTCCATTTGTGAATAGACTTTGCAGCACTGAAGTGGACTACGTGGTTAAAGTTAATCTGTGTGCATCTGGAGGGTCTTTTCAAGAAAAGACTGTTAACAACACTCTCACTCTCACATATGTACTCATTTGTCCTAAACTGGGTGGGATCATGCTGTAAGGTTAGCTAGCCACGAGGGTCTGATTTAATCATGGTTCCTGGCGGCATCCAGCCAGAGAAGGCACACGCTCTTTAAGGCAGGATTCACCTCAGACCGCTGACTCCTCCATTTCATCACGCGTATGCTGGAGCCCCGAGACTCAGAGATGCGGACTGGATCTTTCAAAGAGGTTCTTAACAGCAATCCACCCACCAGGCTGCTTCAGGGAAGAAGCTCCTCAACCCTGACTCCCAGCCACAAGCTCGGGAAACTCACACAGACTCCACGACAAAAGTCTATTGTCACCCATCTCAGTTCAGAAAATGGTCTATTCATGTTCCCTGGTTTCTGACTGTGGGCTCCCCAAGACCGTGGGGCTGTCCTAATAACTCATGTATCAACAGAACTTATTACAGGTTCCTGCACAAACGAGATGAGCACAATATTTGTTGAATGGAATTTTTCCCTCCTATTGATAAAGGTACTAACATCTTCACAGAGTTGTGACTCTTTTAAATGTTTCTCAAATATTTTAATTTCAAAATCTCTAATTTTGAGTAAACTGTTGTCACTGTAAATGCTGTGCCTGGGCCCTATATTGGCAGGCTATCTCTGTTTCTGATAAGTTTCCTCAGGGGGCAGGCAGGGGGCAAGAACTTGCAGCTTCCAAAGGGAGGCTGAACCCCCCCCCCCCCCACCATGCAGACCCTGCACAGAGCAGCCCAAAACTGAAGTTTTGTCCCTGAGCTCCTCACCCATCCTGAGGGTAGAAAAGAATCGAGGTCTAAGAAGTCAGGAAGTTAGAGGAGGAAAGGATTTGTCAACAGTTATCTGGAGGAGGAGGGGCTTCAAGGAGCTCATGGAGAGCCTGGATGGGACGCTTGTTGCTTAGGCACGCGATAGAAGCGTCTGACTGGCGCTTGAGTTGAAGCTCTCCGCAGAGAAGCTGGTGAGCAGGCTTGTGCATTAGCACAGAGGTTCACAATAGCTGTTCTCCAAAAAACGCTCGCTTCTCTGGAGTAAAAGAACCTAATGCTGGTATTGACTTGGGGTCTTATTCATGGGACCCCGCCCAAGGAGATTCCTGCGAGGGAAGTAATCTGACCAGAAGGAGGCTGAGGGAAGATCATAGATTGTAGCTGAAGGAGAGGCACCACCCTGCGGTGGAGCTGTGGGTGGAAAGGCTTGGTCAGGACCAGTTTTGTAACTTGTGGGGCCCAGTGAAAAATGAAAATGCGGGGGTCTCTTGTTCAAATATTATTAAAATTTTCAAAGCAGTTACAACAGAGCGTGAAGCCAAGCATGAGGCCCCTCTGAGCATATGGTCCTGAGCATCCACATGGGGCTCACACCCATGAAGCTGGCCCTGGATCCAGTGGTGGAACCACACAGCTTACAAACCCCCAAAAATTTGCCTCAAGAGAAACAGGCATAAACGTCTGTGATAGCTGGAGAAAATCAAAGTCAGCTTGCAGAAATGTCAATGAAAGGCATCTCTTTATCTCTCTTCCCTCTTCCTCTCCAGGAGTCAGAAGCAGCCTAGTGAGTGGGAAGATGCGTAGGATCCACCTGAAGGTTTGGGACCGCCCCACCAATTCTCCCCGCTGCAGGCTTTGAGTGGGAAGCAGACAAAAACGAAGGGAGAAGTTTAACTTTACATGAAGTTTGGTATTTTAACTATTATACAAGGTGGACATTTTAATTACTGAAATGAAGTAATTTTGGGGAGGAAACAAAAGTAACTTGAAAACGTTTTTTAAACATCTGAGAAATTATGAGACTTGCCCAAGATTTTATCCAAAATGGCAATGAAAAAGAAGCAGATGTACTGCCATAGATAGGTATGCAGGGTGGTGACGGGAAAGAACAAAGGTACTTTATGAACGTGCCCTAAGACTTCTGCTTGTTCAGTGTAATGTTGCAACTATTATTTATTTACTCAAACTTCTCTGGGTAAACACACACACACAAACATGCATGCCCACACACATGGATTGACATTGGGATATACTTACATGAACCTAAAAGATTATTTGAGGTGAAGAAGTTGAACTCCTGATTTAATTGAGCAATGTCTCATAATTACCTGATTTAATTGAGCAATGTCTCATAATTACGTCAGTTATAAGCCACTGCAAAAACAGAACTGATGAAACAAAAAAGTGGGCATTAAAAACATGTTTTTGTTGCGCCACTTATATGACAGAAACTTTCTAGGAATCTGAACTAGAGAGTGGGGGAAAATAACTCTAGACCAAGGAAGAAGTACAATAAAGGGCTTTTTGGCGAAGTGTTTAAATTTGAAGTTATAGTTAAATGATCTGCAAGGTACAGGCAAGAAATGTGCTTTGACTGCCCTCCAGCGGTTTTAACTTATCACTGCAACATCTCTAACCGCTTTAGAAGTGAACGTTTCCATCACATGCACATCTTAGAAGCTATTGGACAAAGGAAATCTGGAACGATGATCTTCTATTTTGAAATATTTTCTAAATAAATAATTAAATGGACCAAGTAGCTCTGTGTATTGTGTTGAAATATGTCCACGCTACACGGATTTGCAACATTGTTGCTTTTGTCTTCTTTTGAAGTTTGTCTGTAACTTCTTCCCGAGCTCTGTTAGCTGGTCAGCTGGTCAGGGTTTGGGCAGGGCGAGGGTTTGGAGAAAATTTTATCTTCCAAACTAAGCGTTGAAAACGATCTTATTCCAAACAAACATTGAGAGAGCCCCGCTCGAGCGTCCGAGTGGGGCTTGCCTCCGCCGCCTGCGCCTTCTGCTCTCGCCGCGCGGGCCCTCCCAGCGCGCTGGGTCTGTGCGCACCTGGCAGCTGGGTGCACCGGGTTGCTGCCTTGGCTTCTCCTGGGCTCGGTCTGATGCTGCCAGCCCCTGAGTTCATCTGTGCCCTCCCCCGCCGCCCTGCCTGAGGACGTTGCTTGCAGCTTCTGCTTCTCGGCCCTTTATTCCCGACCAGGGCGGGGCTGTTCACGTCTGCCGGTTCTCAGTAGCCTGCTCCTTCACACCCCACAAGGAAGCACAAAGAAACGTCTAGATGCCCTCACATCACAAGGGAGAGCGTGTTGATGCAAGGGATGTGTCTTGGGCCCTCTTTCGTCTGAAACCTCCTACTAACCGAATTTTAGCTGCATCAGAATCTTCTGGAAGGCTTGTTAAAACACGGATATCTGGGTCCACCCCCAGAGTTTCTGATTTAGTAGTTCTGGGGTGGGTTCCAAAGACTTACATTTCTATCAGGTTCCTAGATAATGCTGATGCTGTTGGTCCAGGACCACCCTTTGCAAACCACAAGCCTAAACCAGCACTTCTCCCAATTGTTCACATCAAGGTGTACATACAAACCAATAAGATTCTTACTTCACACAGGGTCACCCTAAGGCGCAGGCGAATGCTCTGGGTATATGCTGTCTTGATTAGTCTTCTCTTCCCCCTGCCAGAACCACAGGGCATCTTTCTTAGCTCTTCCCCGTGAGAATCTAGTGGGATTCCAGGAGATAAAAACCGGGAAAGAATTGCCCTCTCTGAGCCTGTGGCTCCCAGGACTCTCTCACTCTGCACTAGTCTACATTCCGCCTCCAGCAATTTGTTAAAATTACCACTTTGGGGTTCCTACCAGCCATCGCTCTAGTGACTTCTGCCCCAGGTGAACTACTCAGCTGTGACCATCTGGATTCTCCTGTGTATCATTTTGCTATGGCTGCTGTAACAGGTCGCCACAAACTTCACGTCTTAGAACAATTCATATTCATTTTCTTATGGTTCTGGGAGTCAGGAGTTTGCATGGGTTTCACTGGGCTCCAGTCAAAGAGCCAGCAGGACTCATTGTCAGAATGTCATTCTGCACCCTCTCCAGGAGAATCTTTTTCCTTGCTTGCACCTTCCAGAGCCCGCCTGCTTTCCTCCTTGGCTGACCCGTGCCTCCATCTTCTGCACCATCACCACAGGGCTAAGGCCCCTCCCCTGCCACCTTCAGGACTCTCTTCTATCTCTCTCTTCCACCTTTAAGGTCCCTTGTGATTACATTGGGCCCAACCAATAATCCAGGATAATCTCCCTATTTCAATGTCAGTAGATTAGCAACCATGACTCCATCTGTTACCTTAGTATCCCTTTGCTGTGTAAAGTAACATATTCACAGGTTCAGGGATCAGGACGTGCACTTCTCTGGGCGGCCGTCATTTGGCCAACCACCGCCTGTCTGTCCAGATTTCAGGGGCGGTTTGCCCTACAACCTCAGTTCTCTGATGGATCCAAGAATGGTTGCCAATTTTCCATTTATTCAGCTTTCTGTTATTTTAAGGACAGGAGTGATGAATTCTAAGCTCTTTACATGTCGGGGTAACACCAGAGGTAGTGGGTACTTGATCGCACTAGATCTGGAGCCTTAAATAGAGTAACTGAATCACTTTCATCTTCTGTCTCCAGCGTTAGACACACAAGTTTTAAGGGACAGGATGTGGAAGGAAGTTCATCTCTCCATTATAAACACTTTGCTTTAAATTTGAAGAATTCAGAGAAAAAGTAAAACGTTTACCTTTCTCGGAGAGTGTTCATGTAGTCTTTCGAAAGTAAGCAAGACGACAACTGCAGCAGACACAGAGAAGGCTATCACTGAGTTATAATCGGAAAGCCATGCCTTCTATAATGTTGGACATATTGTGCACTTCAGCCAAGGTGTATATCCTATTCCAATTAATTAGGGCACTCTGGAAAGTCAAAAAATCTACAGCATATTATTCTAGGGGAGTTAAAATGTGTGTGTATATCACATAAACTACTTTCTTGCCATAGTTTAAGAGTATGTATAAATACAACTCTAAAAGCCAAGGGTTTAATATTAATCTTTTAGGAAAAAAATTCCTGAAAATTACAAACTGCAATGTCTAGACATTGTTGCTGAAATGTACGTGATTGAAGAAGATAGTTGCAAAATGACACAGGAGTGTGCTGGAGGATTTAATGTGCTCTCAATCCAATATGAAATACATTGTTGCGCTATTATGTATACATTATTAATCACTAGGGTCCATAATTTCATGATACTTATGTTAACTCTTTTTGGAATCTTTTAGATAAATGTTAATGTGCATTTTTCATCTCTCTCTGGCAAAAAGTCTCAAAATAAACTCTCCCCTCTCTTGCCTTTCTACAGTATAACTACATAGTTGGCTGGGGACATAGGGAATGTGATAGGTTGTAAGGCATCTGATTCTTTACCAGAGTGTATTTCCCATCCTGTTACATCAGAGGGTGCAAACTGGCAGCCTCAGATAAAGTTTGGTCTGCAGACACCTTTTCTTTGGGCCGTATCTTTTTTTAAAAAAAAAAAAAAAATCAATTTCCAGCAGTTAAAAATTAGAAGAGTTAAATTTTAAAATGTGGGGTTTTCGACTTTTTTATTGGAAGCGTATTTCCATCAGTCGACAGAAGACTGAACTGAGGAGAAATTCCCTGCTTGGGGAGGAGCCAGGGAGGCACCGGACAGCGCGCCTCATCAGCTGGCGGAGTTCCCGCCCCTCTCTGTTGCATTACACGCAGCCTGTGCTTTACTGTCCTGGGAGGCAGATGAGCGTGCACCCTCTGACACTGTCCTCTGCCGCTTCCGTCATTGGCTCAGATGGTGAACATCCAGCAATCTCATTATAGTGGCCATGAGGACGCAACTACACAGGAGTGCCTATCCACACACGTTCCAGTGTCCGTAAACAGCGGAGTTTGCTAATCAGTGTCTATAATAATTGGTATGCTCTAAAATATGTAAGCCACAGTTGAAAGGAAGTCCCATAGGCAGATAATATCTGGCTCATTTTTTGTAGCATGATTAATTATACCACAAAAAGCGTTTTTAAAATCCATTCGGCATTCTTTGAGCTCCTGAAACATAAAGAACACTCAGACCCAAATGGATTTAAAGCTAACAGCCAAGAGTGAGGGTTGGAATGTAGAGACCTTTAAGAAACCAGGAGTGAGAGAGGCAGCCTTAAAAGGTGGGCAGAGTGCTGAGCACGCTGGGCTCTTCCCCTCACTCTTCTCAAAGCATCTCTGCTTCTGAGTGCCTTTCTTACAATGCCTCTTCTTCACTCACCTTCTTTCGATTAGTTTCCCCTCCTAATTTTAACCCTCACACTGCTACACTGTGGCCACTCCAGCCTACGACCTCTATCAGCCACCCTTGGTTGGTTCACTGAGAAAGGTCTCTGAATGGTCTAGTCTTTCTTTTGAAACCAGGCCCAGAAGTCATAAGACAACGTGCAGCTTCTGGGTTGGTGGCTTTTAGCTAGGAGCGAGCCTTGCCCAGTTAGTCACAGCCAATGATGTATTAACAACGTCGTGATCATCATCGCTGTCATCTCTTCTCATCACGATCCATACCATTGCTAGCATTTCATAGATGCTTACTGTGTGCCGGACAATGTCCTAAACACTCTAGACATGATTCATTTAATCCCAGTAGCAACTTACGAGGCAGGCACTATTTTGACCGTCTTTTATGAATGAGGCCAGTGAGCATGGTTGTGCACGCTCAGCAGGGACTTGAAGGCAAGGGCAGCTTCCCTTCCAACTAGCTGAGGGTGGGACAAGCAATAATAGATGTGTCTAGAACAAACTATTTTCCCTTTGGTCTTGCAAAATAGGAGGTTCACAGAGAATGACAGGATAATCCCTTCATTGAGAAATTACTAAAACTGGCTTGCGATTTGCTTCGTTTGCACAGTCGTGCATCTCTCTAAATGTTTTACAGGCTAGTACAGTCAGCATTTGGGACAGGGCAAATCCGGAGCCAGATTTTAAAATACAGAGCTCTTCCGCTCCCGTCCCCCTTTCTGAGCTCCTGGATCCCATGGAGCTCCTTTCTTTCTAGTCTCTTCGGCTTTTCTCACTCTCTGCTGTTGCCGTCTCCTCACAGTGGACCCTTTCGTTCCCTCCTCTGAAGACTTAATCTCACCCTCAAATTTAGACCACACTGAGAACATGGGACTTGACAAGGTTGGGCAGGGGCCAGATGGGGGCATACCTGAGAATGAAAGCTTGCTGCTCCGTCTGAAACACCTGGATAGTCACAGGTTTTCTGCAGACTTGGTGTCTAAAGGTCAGTCGCAGGCCCTGTGATGAATTCCAGGAACAAAGGTGGGACCTCAGTTGAGGACCAGCAGACACATACAAGCCAAAGGGTAGCTTGATGGTGGATGCAGACACATCTAGTGCTCCAAGAGGAGGAACTAAGCAGAGGGAGTGAGTCGGAAGCCAGAGGGAGCTTTGGGGAGAGTGAACATGGCACAACAAACTTTGCCCAGAGGATGTTGTGTCAGCGTTCTTGTAACCACACTCCCTTGGGAGGAGGGGAGGGGAAGGGTTGTAACTCTATTTGTACACAACACAGACAGACTTCTTGAAGATAGCTACATGCTCACTGGACCACCGAAAACCACATGCTCCACATTCCTTCCACTAGGTGGTCTCAGTGGGCCTCCGCTTGTTCCCTCCTTCCTACAGCAAATGCTTGTTGAGTCTTTATCATGTACCAGGTACTTTTCAGATGCTGGGGGGCTAGTGGTGAATAAAACAGTCATGCTCTTCCACCCAAGGAGTTCCCACAACAGAGGTGAAGATAGGAAATAAACAGAAAATCTACTGGGATTTCTATTGCCAACATCTACCTGATGTGCTCTGCAGACATAAGGCCACCCTCACCACGGAGCCCCCATTAAGACAGAAGTTGCCTCCCAGCCTCTCTGCAGGCCTGGTGGGTAAGCATCAAGCCGGCTCAGCTCCCTCTCTAGGACCTCCTAGCCCATGTTTCTTCGGGGATGAGTTATGCCTCCTGCCCAACTTCCAAGATTTTCTTTATTTTTAGACTCTTGGTGTCTCAATGTTCTTTTCTTTGTATCCCAACCAGCCTTCAGAAAATAATCTAATGTCAGTCATGTGTCCCTTAATATGAATTTAAATCATTGTACCACCTCTCCTGGGGACATGGCCATTTTACTCCTTAGTTTGAAATGTTGAATGAAAGTGGCTTTCCCTTACTAAAGAAATTTGAAAATCAGGATATAAATAAAGTAAATACCAGAGAAAGAGCCTGTCCAAATACACACCTTCTTCATTATGTGTAAGGCTGGCCTTCTTTCAGTGTTTCCTCTGGTTTTAATTAGAAGCAAAAAGTACCTCACGCCTTCTACAAATGCTCGAGGGTAACAGAACCATGCTGCCTTTTCCTCCTACTCCCAAGCTTGCATCTTCTAATGACAGCTGTTGGCCAGTGGTTCTCTGTTCATACAGTGTCAGCTTCCAAAAAAGGGAGGACTCAGGCAGCACAGGGTAGCCGGCCTTGTACGGAGGAGAGAGTCAGCTGGAAGTCCGCAAACCGTTCTCACTAAGGGGATGTTGACTAGATAGGAAAAGCTTCCAAAATAAACCTAAGTAGCTGAAAAGAGCAGTGTCTGCCATTGCCTCATGTTGAAGTTAGGGCAGAGCACACCTATTTATCCTGACAATTTAAGACCTCATTAACTAGATACTGCTTAGGGCAAATTAATTATGTAGAAAGAGAAAGCAGCCGTCAATGCATTTATTGAGTGTCCCTATTATTAGAACCTTTATGTTTTATACTCTGTGTAGGGTGGAGACAAGACCTTGCTCTATAAATGATCAGGAAGGTGTTTCTTCTGTGTTTAAGTCAGACTAAAAAGTGTCCAGCTATGTACTAACGGCAACCCAGTCTCTAAAAATAAACTCTGTGTCTGTTACTTACAATGCTGGCTTCATTGAGAGTCTATTTTACATGGTTTTTCCATGGCCAGAAAAAAAAGAGGTGTGGTTCTCACTCCAAACACTTTTGAAATCTGTTTGATGATTTGGAAGGACCCATAAAACGCCTAAGGATTACTCATGTGTTGCCGGCTTCAGAGTAACCGACATGATCGTAATGATTGTTTCTTAACTCCCTACAGATGTTGGAAAATTACAAGCCTAGTGCTTCATAAAAATATCTCTCTACCTATGCCTGGTTCCTTTATTTTAATGAATGGAATTCTTTAAAAACTTGGACTTGTGCACGTTTGGTTTCTCTAGGCAATAATTAAGGTTAATTGATTGTGCAAAGCTCCAGAAAATTGAAACGGAATTGCTATATTTAATGACCTTCTATCAAAAGAAAACAAGTTTTGTTTTTTTGTTCATTTTTGCTTTTACTGCCTTATTTTTGTCCTTATAGTTTATTGAAGGATGGATAATGATGCTTATCTGGGGGAGATGGGGAGACGAGAACAGGGCAAATTTTCCCAGGTCCCAACATTTTCTTATAGAATCAGATTCTTTGAAACGAGAAGTCGTACAAGAAGAAGCAATACAGGCCACCTTTTGTAGGTTTCCTTTCCCACTTTTCACATGTTGGAAACTGATGCCCAGAAATATGAAGTCATTTATGATAGTGACAAATCCACGGGGAAAAGAGACTAGGATCTATGTTCTCCAGCCTTCTGGTCTGGTGCTCTTGTCACTTAGAAAGAAAAACGATGGGACGGAGACTTTTATGAATATAAGGAAAATTTAGTAAATTTCTTTAGATCGTTATGTGTTCATAAAGTTTTATAGTAAAGCTTTTGGAAAGCTTTCATAAATGGTGAAGAACTGAGCCCACCATGTGAAAAAAAAGAAAAATGAGAGAGAGAGATGGAAACATGTTTTACTTGTAATATTTTGCTGATAGGGTCGGGAATATTTTGGAGAGGCTAGAATGGACAGCCAGGACATACTGGTAGTTGAGAAATTAAGCTGACCCTCAGTACAGCTCCCTGCTAGTGAAATATACACCAAAGCAAGCATATTCACTGGATATTTCTAGACCCAGAAAACAAAACCTACTTTATTCAAACCGTGTAACTACCAGGGGTCTTCATTGGAAGTAACTAAAACTAATTCCAGATGAGTTACATCCAAAAGGAATTTCTCAAAAAGATTATCAGATACTCACAGAATTTCCAGAAAAGCTGGACTGAGGCTCAGAAAACAGGCAAGAACCAAGAAGGACTGAGCACCAGGAACACAAATAAATTTCCTCCTCAGGAAACAATGGGATGGACATGGTGGCCACAGCTGCAGGAGGCCAGATGCTGCCCTTGCCAATCTGGGACATTGCCTGCTACTGGCGCTGTGGTCAAGTGCTGACTCTGGAACTGTGGTCCCTGCTACCTGCACTAGGACAAAATCTCCTTTGTCCCTGCATCTTTGCATCACTTGCTCCAGAGTGGATTTACTGGCTGACAGTGTCTGACTGGCAACATCAAGGTTGTTCGCCTTTATCCTAGCTCCACAAAAGCCGCAGATGAGGCACCTGCCACTTCTTACTTTCATGGACATCAAGAGTAATGAATAATTCCTTACCCCATTCCTTGCCCAAGAAGGAAGGATGTGTACATGCAGGCAGCCAACCCCACCCATGATATCAGCCTGACAGATATCCAGAGCAGAGCGTGTTTATATTGTTCAGTTAGAAGGGAAAATTGGCCATTTTCAACATCTACATAATAAGCAGTTAAAATGATTAAGAAAAGAACTGCATAACCCAATGGATGTACAATAGCATCCTTCCCTCCGAACTCTCAACCAAGCCACTATCAGCTAGTTGCATTACCTTGAACAGGTTCCTTCCCATCACTGATCCTGTTTCAACATCTTACAAATGAGGGAGTTGGACGAAGTGATCTTAAGGTCTCTTCTTGCTGTGATAGCCTGTAACTCAAACATGAGCATATCAAAGGAGAGTGGGGGCTTAGCGCTGTGGCCTGGTAAACTGGATCCCAAATGAGAGAGAATCAGTGAGGTTGAAAGCAGGTTTGTGCAGACAGACACAAAAGAAATCCAGGCTAAATTATTATTTTTTTTTAAAAAAAAATCATCATTCACACTCTGATCCAGAAAAGGAAAAGATTTTTAAAAATTCTTCTCAAGGAGTAAAATATTTCTGTCACTAGCTGGAAAACAGGAAGTCATATGCTACAAAGGCAATTGGAGTAGCTGATGTGGATTTGTTGGTGAGAATTGGTTCTGATAAAGCAAAATGGACACAAGAGAGCTTGGTGGACCAGGACTGTATTTGTTTCTGCATCAAGATAATCACGGTTGTCATTTTCATTGATATTGTTGGCATCGTCTGGAAGGCTTCCATTTCTAATTCCTAACTTGCCAGCTACTTCCTATAATCTGAAGCTCTTTTTTTAATCCCAAGAGGCTCTGAAGATGATAAAAAATAAAAACTTGTTGAAAAAGAATTAAATATCCAGCAGTTACTTTCAGATTGATTAATAATATATAACAGAATGCCTGATTGTGACATACTATCGAAAGGGGTCTTTTTTATCTTTCTCAGATGTTTTTTCTGTTCATCTTTCATTGTTTACTATAGGAATCCTGTGACTCTCATGAGAATGTGGGGCCAGGAATCCTGTGACTCTTTATTTTTATAGAAAGAATATCATTTGGAAGAATGGACTCTAATTTGATCTCTGTCTCAAATCCTGAAATCCTGAATAGAGTTTGCTTTAAAAGGCAACTTGCTGTAGGTAAAGCAAAGTGAGAAAAATGAGGCCAGCCTTTGATCACAATGCTTAACACTCGGTCCTGTGGATAGATAACCAACCTTGAAGTTACTGAGGGGTTCTCCACTATTAGGGAGCAAGAGGAATAATCTTCACATCTCTATTGTATTTACCGAGCTGTCTCCTGACCATGATGTGTTTTTTAAACAATCTTTGCACAGTGTTCCACTTTTAATTTGCCTTATCATCAAAGCACATTTCACTCTGAGCCTATTTTCTCCAAATGTGAAATTTTCAAATTGGAGTAGTCAATACACCCACTCTTATGATCATGTGTCGAAGATCATCATGTGTTAGTGTATTAATAATCAGTTTCATAATACTGCATACACAAATCAGCTTCAGAGAAGAAAATCTTGGGATATGGTGGCATAAATTAGAAAATGTATGCAGAGAATGATTTATAGACATATCAACATTAAAACATTTGAAAAACTTACACATCTCTGTGGACCATCTTAATTCTCTTTTGGACCTTTTCAGGTTAAATGCTCTTAGTGGAAGAGAGTGGAAAGAAGTGTGAATGGTCAGCAATATTCACGGGAGTTTTTGAGGTAAAGAAGCTAAATGGCTTCAAATAATTTTTGAGCAAAAATGACTATGCTTTCCCAATCATTAGTCACAGGAAAGGGGAATAAAAATAGAAGAGAATTATTTAAACAGAACTTTATATTCAAACATTTTAATTAAAAATTCATCAAATATTTAAACCGAAGAAGTATTTGCAATCTAAGCTCTAGGCAACGAAAATTTAGTTATGGGATTTCATTTACCTGTCAAATTGTGGATAAAAGCTGTCGTTTCTTTTTCTGTTTTTTTTTCTACTCATCTCTGGCATTTAGGATAGATTAGCTAATTATTGGGTGTGGATGTCTGTGGCTTGAGCCTTTCTCCTGAGAAATCAATATTTATTTAATGAATTTTTTTTCCAACAAAATTGTCGTCTGTTTTTTCAGGGTGTTCCTGGTACTTTCCAGTTGTAAAGTAAAACTGGCTGAGATTAAAAAAGTTCAGATGTGTTAAGGTTAAACAGAAAATTTTAGTTCTTTTAGAATTGAAACTCAGGCTGATCAGAGGCTCTAGTCTTTCTTTCTGTACCACCCCCCCCCCCCCACCCAAACATAGGGCTGTTTTATTTTGGAGAGTGATCACTATTGAATCTATGAGTCTCTCCAAGGGAAGCCTTAATATGTCTTTACTTCTTCCTATTAAAACTCAAAGGGGTGGCCCTTGTTCCCTAATATCCATTCTCCACACAATACAATATATTGTAAACCAAAATCAAGAAGGTGAATGAACTCAGCAGTGACAAAATGAGTCCTTTGGCCTTTGCAAAATCAAGCCAATTCATCCTGAACCAAGATGAAGAATATATTATTGTTCTGATATATAAACCAGCTTTTTTCAATTATTTTAAAAATACCCCTTTAATTAGAAAAGCATAAAATTCAACTTGAAAACATTTTGTTTTAAACAGCCAATTCATCTTCAGAAAAGCCTAAGAGAACATACATAAGGATTATTATCCTTCGTTTTACAGAGGAAAGTGATAATAATCATTCACTGACCCATTATCCACACAAAATAAAGCCCTGGGGAGACGATTAGAGTGTAGACAATCTTGGCATCTGGGGTAAGTTTAGAAAAATAGGAAAGCCACATTAAAACAAAAAGAAAGAAAAGATTTTAAAAAGCTAAAAACAGACCAGATGTTGACTGCTGGATGTCAATGGCAACAAGAGAAAACAACACATGTGGATTCAATGTTCTTTCCGCAGACAGAATCTCAGAAAAACATATTCTCTGAGAGACCCGAGCAATTATGTTTGACTTTAAACCACTGTCTAACACACCCTACCACATTCCTGTGCCTGGAAAAATAAGAGGGACAGAGATGGACAGGCCTGAAGGATCAGTCCAAACTTCAAGAAGAGTCAGAAAATGATTGAAATAAATAAAAACTCACAGTGCATGGATGTAACTCACCGTCAGCATCACACACGTTTTCATCTGCGGGGAGGAAAACCAACTAGATATTTCATGACCTAGATATCAATTATTGGGATAGAAATGAAAAAACTGAGTCTCTTATTCATGTGATTTGCAGAGCACCACCCAGCTGGAAGGTTAAAAATGAATTTGGTATCAGCTTTGCTTTCAGTCTCCATAAGCCCGCTCCCTCTTATGGGATCCTTACCTTAATTAGGGTCATTCCCAACCAACCAGATTCTAAACCTGTGTGGGAGATATAAAAGGAAAAGCCCAGGAGCTGGCCCGGTGGTGTAGTGGTCAACCTGGGCACTCTGCTTCGGTGGTCCAGGGTTGCAGGTTTGGATCCTGGGCGCAAACCTACACACTGCTTCCTCATCAAGCCACACTGTGGTGGCATCCCACGTACAAAACAGAGGAAGATTGCCACAAATGTTAGCTCAGCAACAAGATTCCTCAAGCAAAAAGAGAAAGATTAGCAACAGATGTTAGGTCAGGGCCAATCTTCCTCACCAAAGAAATAAATAAAATAAAAGGAAAAGCCCAGAATGGATTTCTGAACCTGGGATTCTTCATTAGATTTTGTATTTGCTGATTCCTATCTGTATGATGCTGAAATTAAATTCTCTGGCCCTTTTTTTTCAACCATATTCCAATAACTGATAATTAGGTCATGGGGGTCATGATATAACCTAGTAAACAAAAGTGGAAACACTGAGTCCCTTCTTGGGAGGACTTCACACCTACTGCAGGAAGACAGAAAGGTAATTAACTATGATAACACAGTGTAGGTAAATGCTGAGAGAGAGGAAGGAACAGGAAATCCTGAAAATAGAAATGTGTACATTTGACCCATCCTGGTAGAGTGGGGTGCAGTGGGGTGGGGGCCACAGAAGTCTTCCGCAAAGAGGTGTCCATTTTACTGAATCCTAAAGAACTGGTGCCAGGAAGCCAAGTTAAGACATGAGGAAAAAGGCAGAATGAATGGCCTGAACAAGTACATGGAGGCCAGAGAAAACCTGGGAATTGCAGAACCTGGGAAGTGTTGCTTGAGAAGAGGAACTTTGTCTTGTTCACGGATGCATCTCCAGGGCCTAGAAAAGTGCTGGGATCAAAGTAGGTTCTAGGCTGTGAATGACCCAATGAATCAACCCAATGGTTTATTAACACCCTTTCTGGCTGTTGAATGGAGAGGCAATATAAAGAGGCAGAAGTGGAAGCCGGGAGACCTGTCAGGAGGCTTTTAGCCCAGGAACAAGATGATGGCGGATTAGGCAGGGCATGGCAGTGAGGGGAGGAACGGGGGCAACTCGAGGCGTATTTTGGAATAGAGTTAAAGGGACTTGGTATTTAGGAGCCTGAAGGGTTAGGGGAGGACCACTACTTGGGGAATGAAGCTAAGTCCAAAGAACCAGCAGCTATCAGCGTTAGTGTGCAGGCGCTGGAGCACCTAGCTGACGTCAGCTATCAGCGTCAGTGTGCAGGCGCTGGAGCACCTAGCTGACGTCAGCTATCAGCGTCAGTGTGCAGGCGCTGGAGCACCTAGCTGACGTCAGTGCTTCCTCCAACCCTGCTCTAATTCTATATTACAAGGAAAATGCAAATTAATATTTTGCTTAACCATTTTAGCAGTTATACGTTTTCTTATTTTTAAAGACCATAATTGTATTTTTTAGTATTTTTACTTCCTTCTTTCTGTATTTTGATTGTCTGAATATTTCACAAGGATCATGTAATTACAAGTGGTCACATTTTATGCAATGGATGCATCTCTGAAACTCTTGCATAAAAAATACTTGTCAAATTCAAGACGTTCCAGCAAAGAGGGCTGTTATTTCTGTTTAACACCTACAGTGCTGCCACCATTAGTACAAACACAATTTACAATTCACTACCATTTTCAAAATATTGTTCGGGAGTGCAGAGGTTAATATCACTTTAAAAATGGTGACTAAATACAGACTTTTAAATTATTTTGAAGTAATGAAAATTCATACAAGTCAAAAGGCAACCACACTCTACTTTTTCAGGAAAAATAATCTATTTCCTTTTTAACAATTGTATGTTTGAATAGAAAGTAATGTCTTATCTGTGACTTAGGATTTTTATTTGCATATTTTACACTCTATTCCAACAAAGATGCCTTCTTTAGGCACCATAGCCATCTATTAACTGATATCAAATTGTAGGTGAATTACCTGAGAGAAAAATAAAGCCCAAAATCTACTTGGCAAATCAAAACAAAAATGGATAGTAAATGTTACAGATGTTTATCTAAATTTCTAGATATCTAGCAACTTATGAATTGTGATTACTTTCGTATAATTTTCCTTTAAACAAAAAGTAGAATTTAAATGTTTATTGAGTCCTTAGTTCTTCAGATCATCGTGGTGTCTGAGAAGCCAAAGAAACTCATTGAGTCTATGATTGAAAGATGCCAGGTTCATCTCACTGGCCATCGGCAGACCTGCTGTACCTTCTGTCTCCAAGAAAGGAAACCCAAGGGATCTTCTCTTTAGCCATCTGCGTTGTGTATGTGTGTGTATGGGTGGGAGCAGTGAAGGGTACTTTGAATATTTTCACCAAACTGCATTTCATATAACTGAAGGAATCAAAAAATTAGATCCTGAAGGAAACAAGAGGCGTAGACATCTAGATGTCAGACCCCTACCCTGACACACCACACATCATACACACACAAATGGCTTCCACCCATAATTCCTCCTTCATTAGAACATAGAAGGCTTCTTTCTTGTCCTAATTTATGATCGTCAAAGTTTTCTTTAACTCTTTCCACAGACAAGCTCTAGAATCTCTCTGATAAACTAAGACCACTTACTCTCTTTCATCTTCCAATAGAACGTGAGTGATTTGGAGAGTATCTTGAGAGAAGGCAAGCTCTACTTTCTTTTTATTTTATTACTTTTTCTTTCTTAAATAAATCTGACATGGAACATTGTGTAAATTTAAGGTGCACAGCGGGTTACTTTGATACATTTATATAGTAATATGATTACCATTGTAACGATATTTATCACATTACATAATTATGGTACAATGTTGTTGTCTATACTCCTTACACCGTTCATTACCTGTGTTTGGTCTCAAGACAGAAACGCTTGACTAGAATCCTTCTATGAAGAGCTGCTCCTCTCCACACATACACGCCTTCATGAAATGTGGGAGTCAGAAGAGGGGTTCAGAAAGCTTTTTGTGAGATGGTTTATGGAATAAACCTAGACAGACATACAAATACATACTTGTTTACCCAGATTGAAATCCGGAGCCTTCTCAAGTCCACTATTCATGAGAAGGTATTTCATTATTCATAGACTGGTTACAAAATATGTATTTATTTTCCAGGAAATGTAAGTAGAAAAAGACATGCCCCTGGTGTTAAATAAAACCCTATCTGTGCAGAAGATATTTGTGCCTCCAAAAATATGATTCCTGTTTAGGTGCCAAAGCCGGTCAAAGGCTGGTTTACATGCTACATGGGTACTTTTCTTCTTATACCATCTTGGATATAGTCTGATAAATAATACTGCCTTAGCTATATTATTATTCTTCATTTGGAAAATGTGCATATTTGTATTTACTTCTTTTCAAATGGGATTTTATTTTACTCTTTATCTCCCTATTGGAGCTCTTTGATGCTTTCCTTCTGTTTATAACCAGTGGTTCATAAGAAGAATAAATATTCATAAATACTCATTTTTGGCTTTTCTGGGAAATATTTGTCAGCATTTCCATGCCACAGTGTGATTTTTAGTTTAAGTGAATGAGGTCCATTAAAGTAGTCTAGACTCATCAAAGGCAGGGCATCTGAGTCTGCGCAGAGTTCTTCAGCTTCACAAACACCATGCGATTGTTCTTTAAACCCCCAAGCTCCTTAATTTTCCTTCTATAATGTGTAAAAAGAATAGAAAAATTCATTAATTGGAGCCTTTATTGTATAAAAACTGTGCTGCTCCAGGGAGGCAAAGCAGGAATATTAACGTATAGTTTTCTTATAATTCTTCACCTTCTCTACTAAAATATTACTAGCAATGCAATTTGAGGACAGCTTTCCTGACCGCATTGTTTAACCCAACTCAACATAGTGTATGGTCTCATCGCAGACATAAGCCATATAAGTTGTTCATAAGATGCCATGTTATAAGATAGACTCGAACAATCATGCAATACCCATTGGAATACAGCCAGCTGTAGTTTAAGATATCAGATTTACTTTAAATCAAGAGAAAACTTAGCCTAAAGTTGAATTTATTCTCACTTACATGTAGTGATAGAAAGACAGCAAAAGAGAGAGAAAGGGATGTTTGCTACAAATGAGAACAAATAGGTGCAAACAGAAGAGTAATTAGTTCTCTGTAGGAGGAGAAAGGGACCTATAAATGCTTTTGCACCACCATCCCCATTTCCCTCCCCCGCTGGCCGAGTCTGTGGGAGACTGTTAACTTGATGAGACAATAAACCATTGCAGGACTATGATTACAGTGGTCAACCTGTTTAAAGGAAGATATAAAGAGATATTTTCTGTTACTGCTGGAATAATAATCTTGTCTGAAGTCTGTTGACCTCTGGCGGTTTCTGCTAGGTGTTTATCTTACAGTCTACACTACAATTACCCAGTGGACCAGGAGGAGTCTAAATAGTAAGATATTTGAATGTTTGCTCAAGTTACGCTACAATAGCAAGAAATTCACAACGTTGTTTTAAAGAAACAAAGCATCTGAAAGTATTTCAGGTGTTTGATAACTAGGCATAATTCATCCAGAAGATGGACACCCAGTTTTTAATCAGGATGTTGTTGTTTTCCAAGAAACCAATGTAAAATGCAGCATATCTCCAAGAAGTGTACTTCAATGAATGTTTCTATCTTGATTATCTGGATAAATGGTGTATCAGATATGCTTTTAGCTGCAATGATGGAAAGCTCAAGTAACACAGAGTTAAGTCACAAGGAAATTATTTGCTTTACCGAACAATGAATCTAAAATTGCTTCAGCACCACAATGGTGTAATCAAAGTTTCTGATTATAGTATTTTGGCTTGACCACTTTAGTGTGTTACCTTTTCATTTTCATGTTTGTTATTTCATGGTCCCCAAAGGGCCACTGAAGCTCCAGGAATCATATTCAGAAGCAAGACAAGAAGATGAGGTAAACAATGACATTGATCATCTCTCCTCTTGCACTTATCTCTTTTTTTGCCTCTTTTTTTTTTGTTTTATTTATTTATTTCACAGACTTTATTTTTTAGAGCAGTTTTAGGTTCAGCACAAAACTGAACAGGAGGTACAGAGATATCCTGTATACCCCTTTCCCCAACACATGCACAGCCTGCCCTGTTATCAACATCCCCCACAGAGTGGTACATTTGTTACAACTGATGAATCCACATTGACACATCATAATCACTCAAAGTCTGTAGTTTACCTTAGGGTTCACTCTTGGTGTTGTGCGTTTTATGGGTTTTGACAAATGTATAATGACAGATATCCATCATTATAATATCATACCTAGTAGTTTCACTGCACAAAATCCCCTCTGTGCTCATAGAGAGAGACGAACTCTGCATGACTCCACTCATAGGTGGAAGTTGAACATATAGACAAAGAGAACTGATTGGTGGTTACCAGGGGAAGGGGGGGTGGGGGGAGGGCACACAGGGTGAAGTGGTGCACCTACAACATGACTAACAATAATGTGCAACTGAAATTTCACAAGGTTGTAAACTATCATAATCTTAGTAAAAAGTTAAAAAAAAATCCTCTGTGCTCCACGTATTTAACCCTCCCTCACCCCAACCCCTGGCGAACACTGATCTTTTTACTGTCTCCATAGTTTTTGCCTTTTCCAGAATGTCATGCAGTTGCAATCATACAGTGTGTAGCCTTTTCAGATTGGCTTCTTTCACTTAGTAACATACATTTAAGGTTCTTCTGTGCCTTTTCATGGCTTCAAAGTTCATTTGTTTTTAGTGCCGAATGATATTCCAATGTCTGGATGGACCACAGTTGATTTAGTCATTCACCTACTGAAGGACATCTTAATTCCTTCCAAGTTTGGGCAATTATGAATAAAGCTGCTATAAACATCTATGAGCAGAATTTTGTGTGGACATAAGTTTTCAACTCCTTGGGATAAATACCAAAAGCACATTTGCTGGATCCCATGGTAAGAGTAGGTTAATTTTTGTCAGAAACTACCAAATTGTCTTCCAAAGTGGCTGAACCAATTTGCACACCCAGCAGCAATGGGTGAGAGTTGCTGCTACTCCACATCCTCACCAGCATTTGTTGTTGTCAGTGTTCCAGATTTTGGGCATTCTAATATGTGTATAATTGTGTCTTATTGGTTTTTTTAATTTGCATTTCCCTGATGGAATATGGTATGGAGCATCTTTTCATTTGCTTGTTTATCATCTGTATATCTTCTTTGGTGAGGTGTCTATTAAGCTTTAGCCCATTTTTCAATCAGGTTGTTTTTTTATTGTTAAGTTTTAAGAGTTCTTTGTATATTTTAATATAGTCCTTTATCAGAAGTGTCTTTTGCAAATATTTCTTCGTAGTCTGTGGCTTCTCTTCTCGTTCTCTTACCATAGTCTTTTGCAGAGGAGAAGTTTTTAATTTTATCAAGTCCAGCTTATCAATTAGTTCTTTTCATGGACCACGACTTTAGTGTTGTATCTACAAAGGCATCAACATGTCCAAAGTCATCTAGATTTTCTGCTGTTATTTGCTAGGATTTTTTTTTTTTTTTGAGGAAGGTTAGCCCTGAGTTAACATCTGCCCCCAATCCCCTTCTTTTTGCTGAGGAAGACAGGCCCTGTGCTAACATCCGTGCCCATCTTCCTCCACTTTATATGTGGGATGCCTACCACAGCATGGCTTGCCAAGTAGTGTTATGTCCGCACCCGGGATCTGAACCAGTGAACCCTGAGCCACCGAAGCAGAACATGCGAACTTAACCGCTGTGCCACCGGGCCGGTCCCCAGGATTTTTGTATTTTTGTGTTTTTCATTTAGGTCTGTGAGTCATTTTGAGTTAATTTTTGTGAAGAGTGTAAGGTCTGTGTCTGAATTCTTTTTTTTGCGTGTGAATGTCCAGTTCCAGCACCATTTGTTGAAGAGATGACAAATGTTTTTTCTTTTGTTCCTTTGTCAAAGATCAGTTGACTATATTTATATGGGTCTATTTCTGGGCTATTTTGTTCCATTAATCTACACGTCTGTTCTTTTGCCAATGCCACACTGTCTTGATTACTGTAGCCTAAGTCTCGAAGTTGGGTAGTATCAGTGTTCCAACTTTGTTCTTCTCCTTTGATATTGGCTTCAATATTGGCTGCTCTGGCGCTTTTGCCTCTCCATGCTTAGCTCTTTAAAAAAAAAAAAACGGGCAAAACCTTTCCCAGAAATCTCCAAGAAATCCCATCTTAAATTTCATTGGTTGGTGCTGTATCACATGGTTACTTCCAGTAGTAAGAGAGGTTGGGAAAAATATACATCTGGCCCTTTCAGCCTTGTAAAGGAAAGAGGAAAAAGCAACCGTTTTAATGGCTCTGGGATTAGCCAACCAACAGGGTCTGCTAAATTAGAAATAAGGTAAATTCCAATTGCCTAATAATGGAGGTTTCCTATATGAACTGAGGAGTAAGCTCAGCCTTTCCAATATAGGGTGGAAGAATTAAAAAGAGTTTCTGCTTCTAACTTTCCTCCAGCTCCTTTGACTCTAGATTTTACACCCTGTTGTACACTAGATTTGAGCCAGTGACCCTCAAAGTAATATTTTACTAAATACAACGTCTTTAACACAGTGTATATAGTCATGACAGATGATGCCTTAAAAAACATTGTTTTATGCTAAACGGTACTATGAATTAGAAAAATATAAATATATAAAACAGCACGGATAAATCCTACAACATAAAGTCAAATAGACTAAAAAGACACAAATGAGCACATGCAATATGGTTCCACTTATATAAAGTTCAAAGACAGGCAAAATTAATCTATGGCATTAAAAGTCAGATAGCAGCTTCCTTTGGGGACAGAGTAGTGACCAGAAGGGAATATGAGTGAGACTTCCAGAATACAGTAATATTCTGTTTCTAGATATAAGTCCTGGTTGCACAGCTGCCTTTGTTTTGTGAAAATTCATTAAGCTATATAGCAATGATCTGTGCACTTTCTTATATATATATGCACTATATGTATATATGTATATAGTACATATGGAGAGTATATATATCTAGTACTTCAATATAATTTGCCCCAAACAAACAACAAAGACATTTGATTTGAATTATCATGGCTTAGAATTTGCTAAAGTAAGTTTTGGAGATTTTAATGTTTGGGTTTTTCAGACCTACCTTCATGTATTACCTGTGGCCAACGAAAGCTGCGTTTCTCTCAGAATCACACTGACTTCATCTCAATTGATTTTTCAAGGTGATTGATTAGGAAGAAAGGAAAACAAATAAATACATACACATTCACAGTACATGGGTGTCAGTTTAACAATTGTTAAATCTTAGCTCTAAATATTTTTAGTTCCCACAGAATGCTTGCCGAGAACTTGATTCAGTTTAGGTTACATGTTTTAAACTGTAGCTTCAAGAAGTCTCTGAGCACATTTTCAGGTAAATTTCTATATGTGGAGTTAGTAACCTCCATGGAAGAAACGGTGGTTTCTGCCAAGTTGAATTAAACGTACAGAGCATGACTTTTCAGAACACGGTAACTATTGTGTGACTTGGGCAAAACACTGCTACTTATATCTTGACTGCAAAATAGTCTTTAAATATATTCACAACTTACACAAAAAGGGGCTGGAACTTGCTAGCCCTAGCCAGGATCAAAGTAAAAGTCCGTTTTCCATCATATTATAAAAAATAGCGATTAATTTAAATCTTAAGATAAATGTGCCCATTCATAAGTAGATAAAAACTAGCAAGAGAAATGTTTTACCAGATGTCGCAAGACAAGCAAATCTTCTAAAGTCTGCATTTGATCTGTAATCTACACAGAAATGTGTACGAACTTTACCTACTTATCTAGGGAGGAAGACTTAAATCTGATTTCCAGTTTTAAAGGATAGAACAAAGTCTTTTGGATCACGAGAAAGACGAAATGCTGAGGTGTGTAAACATAGTGGGTTAGTCTACAAAAGACAATGTGGTGGAAAATAAACAAGTGGAGCTATAATTGGTTCCTACAAATGTCGCCACTTAAACTCATGTTCTAATGTACAATTTTCCATTTGTTTTATTAAAAGTAGATCATCCAGAAAAGGGTACTGATGTATATGTCGGCTTAAAGAATTTTAATAAATGTTGCACCTGTGCGGCCACCACCAGTTCTTTGGAGGTCCCCTGAGCGCCCCCCCTCGACTGGGTCACCTTCTCACCCTCCGCCGGGAGCCTTTCATCCTTCTGACTTACAATGATCGTCTCATTTTCTCTGAATTTCAAATAATTTTACCACTAATGAATATACTCTCCTATTCTTAAACTGAATGAGCATAAACTCCTACTCTGCACCGTCTCCCGAGTCAAGCTTGTTCCGTTCAGTCAATAGCTGCTTTGAGGGAGATTCATCCGTATTGCGTGTTACTGTCCTTCATTCAGTGTCCCTGCTGAAGGGGATTCCATTTTATGAGCATTTTGCAATATATTTTCCATTCTACTATTGATGGACATTTTGGTTGTCCTGTAATTTGTTATTAATAATCTTATATATTTATTCCAGGTAAATATATAATTTACTTATATATTTGCTCCGCAGTCCCCGGATCATACAGTAAGTGCACGTTTACCCTTCTGTGGAATGTCAGTCTGTTTTTGAAAGCGTTTGGGTGCATCACACCGCCAACGTACAGAAGGTCCTGTCTTTCCACATACGTGCCAATTTGTGATAGTGTCAGATTTTTAACTTTTTTACTTAAAGTTTGGGTGAAACATAGTAACTCTTGTGGTTTTAACTTGCTTTATTCTTTATTACTAATGAAGTTGAGCATCTTTTTATGTTTATTGGTTAATTTGCATTTACTTTTTGGTATATGCTGTTTAGGGCTTTTGTCTAATTTTCTACTGGTTGGTTGTCATTTTCTTAAATCTGTATAATCTGGATACCGGGGTTTTGGTGGTTATAGAGAGTAAAAATTATGTTCTCTAATATATTTTTTTTTTTTTTGCTTTCTTCATGGTGTCTTGATGAAGATAAGTTTTAAATTTTAATGTAGATGGGTATACCACCTTTTCCGGTGGCACTTGTACATTTTGTGTCCTGTTTAAATCTTTAAAACCTTATTTGAAATACTTTAACTCAAAATCTTTAAGATGTAGCTAAGAATTTTCCTCTAAAAGAATTTATACTTTGGCCTTTCACATTTAGTTCTTTAGTATACTTGAAGATGATTAACGTACAGAGTGAGCCCAGAATTCCATTTCTTTTTTCTTTGTTTCCTTTTCTGATAGGATAAGCAATCATTCCAGCACCACTTACTGGAACATCAATTCTTTCTGCACAGAACTACGGGTGATCCCTGTAATATGCCCAGTGTCCATAAATGCTAGGGTCTGTTTCTGGACATTTATTTGGTCTCCTTTGTCTGTTGGTTTATCCCATGCCCATACCACACTGTCAGGATATAATTAGTATTAATATCTGCTAGGAAAACCCTCTCAATTCTGTCTTTTTCTTCAAAATTTTCTTGGTTATTCTTGGCTCTTAGACTACCAAATAAAATTTTCTGACTGCATGTCAAATACAATAGAGAAAAATTTGGCAATATAACTGGAATTTGTTGATTAATTTGAGGAGCATTGACATCTTTGCCATATGAAATCTTCTAGTCCTTGAACATGATATATATCTATATTTGTTTAGATCTCTTTTAAGTTGTTTCACTGAGGTTTAATAATGCTGCTCACAAAGTCCTGGCACATCTTTTGTTAGACTCATTCCTAGGTATTTCATATTTTGATGTCATTGTAAATGTTTTCTTTTTTTTTCAGTAAATAATTTTAGAGCAATTTTAGATTCACAACAAAATTGAGTGGAAGGTAGAGAGATATTCCATATACTCCTTCCCCTGTCACATGCACAGCGTCCCCCATTATCAACATCACTCAGCAGAGTGGTACATTTGTTACAACTGATGAATCTATGTTGACACATTATAATCACCCAAAGACCATAGCTTATATTAGGGTTCACTCTTGGTGTTGTACATTCTGTGGGTTTGGAAAAATGTATAATGACATGTATTCAACATTATATCATCATACAGAGTGGTTTGACTGCCCTAAAAATCCTCTGTGCTCTATTTATCTCTCCCTTCCTAACTCCTCGTAACCACTGATCTTTTTTCTGTCCCCATAGTTTTGCCTTTTCCAGAATGTCATGTAGTTGGAATCACACAGTTTGTAGCCTTTTCAGATTGGCTTCCTTCACTTACTGCTATGCATTTAAGGTTCCTCTATGCTTTTTAGTGGTCTTGATAGTGTATCTCTGTTTAGTACTGAATAAGATTCCAGTGTCTGGATGTACCACAGTTGATTTAGTCATTCACCTACGGAAGGACATCTTAATTCCTTCCAAGTTTTGGAAGCTATGAACAAAGCTGCTATAAACATCTGTATGCAGATTTTTGCGTAGATATAAGTCTTCAGCTCCTTTGGGTAAATACCAAGGAGCACATTTGCTAGATCATATGCTAAGAGTATGTTTAGTTTTGTAAGAAACCACCAAACAGTCTTCCAAAGTGACTGTGCCATTCTTCATTCCCACCAGCAATGGAAGAAATTTCCTGCTGCTCCACATCCTCACCAGCATTTGCTGTTGTCAGTGCTCCAGACTTTGGCCTCTCTGATAGGTATGTGGTGGTATCTTATTGTTGTTTTAATTTTCATTTTCTTGATGACACGTGATGCGGAGCATCTTTTCATATGCTTGTTTGCCATCTGTGTATCTTCATTGGTGAGGTACCTGTTAAGGTCTGTGGCCCACTTTTTAAAATCAGGTTGGTTGTTTTCTTATTCCTGAGTTGTAAGAGTTCTTTGTATATTTTGGATACAGTCCTTTTTCAGAAGTGTCTTTTGCAAATATTTTCTCCCACTCTGTGGCTTGTCTTCTCATTCTCTTGCCATTTTCTTTCACAGAGTAGAAGTTTTTAATTTTAATGAAGCCCATATTATCAATGATTCCTTTTCACATATTGTGCCTTTGTTGTCATGTCTAACAAGGCTTCACTGCGTTCAAGGTCAGCCAGGTGCTCTGCTAACGGTGTCTTCTGAGTTTTACAGTTTTCCATTTTCCATTTAGGTCTTCCATCTGTTTTGAGTTAAGTTTTGTGACGGGTGTAAAATTTGTGTCCTGATTCATTTTTTGGCATGTAGATTTCCAGTTGTTCCAGCACCACTTTTGAAAAGAATATCTCTGTTCTTCTGTATTGCCTTTGCTCCTTTGGCAAAGATCAGTTGACTATATTTATGTGGAATATTTCTGCGCTCTCTATTCTGTTCCATTGATCTATTTGTTTATTCTTTTGCCAAGACCACACTCTCTAGATTACTGTAGCTTCACAGTAAGTCTTAACGTCAGGTAGTGTCTGTCTTCCAACCTTGTTCTCCTCCTTCAATTGTGTTTTGGCCATTCTGTTGTCTTTTGCCTCTCCAAGTATATGCTAGAATCAGTTTGTCGATATCCATGAAATAACTTGCTGGGATTTTAATTGGAATTGCGTTGAATCTATATGTAAATGTATTTTTAAAGTTGAATTTCTAATAGCGTTCATTCTTAGAGTAGCGAAATCAAATTGGTTTTCACAAACTGATATTGAACCCAGTAAACTTGCTAAACCATGCTAAGCTTTTGTAATTCATCTGTAGGCTCTTTCTTACATTGGAGCATATCATTCATTCATTGGGCAGATATAAAATGATTGCCTGTATGCACCATGGGCATTATTACAGGTGCTGTTGATACAGCTATAAACAAAATAAGCAAAAAAGTGAATATATTTCTTAATACATTAGAAGATAATGAGGACTGAAAAAATAATAAAACAGAGAAGGAAGATAGAGAGTGTTACAGTTGTTGTGTGGGGGGTAGGGGGAGTTTAGAATTTGAAATAAGGTGGTGAAGGAAGGACTCATTAAGGTCTTATATCTGGGCGAATACTTGAAGTTGGTAATAGAGTAGGTCATGTAGCTATTTTGGCAAAGAGCATTTAAGCAAAAGGAACAGCAAGTGCAGAAGGCTTGAGGTGGGAAAATGCTTGTCATGCTTGAAAAACAGCAAAAAAGTCTAGGGTATGAGGGAACTAATAAAAATTGGAGTCAGAGAAGCAATAGAACAGAGAGATTGTGTAGGCTGTTATAGAAAACTTTAAAGACAAGGTTTTACTCTAATGAAATGAGATACCACTGGACAAATGAAAGACATAATGTGACCATCTATTATCTAAAGGATCACTCTAGCTGCTGTGTAAGAATGGACTTAAGCTCTCAAGAACGGAGGCAGGGAGGCCAGGAAGGAAGCAACTGCAATAATCCTCGTGATTTGGGATCGTGGCTTATTCCAGAGTAGTGCTGTTTGTAGTCAAGAGTGATCAGATTCTAAACCTGTAATGAGAGCAGATCAACAAGGATATACTAATGGTTTAGATACAAAGTTTAACTAAAAAAAGGATCACCAATGTCTTCAAATTTTTTAGCTTGACTAACTAGAAGAATAAAGTTGCCACTATCTGAGATGGAGAAGTATCAGGTGACATAGTTATAGGCAAGGGTGGGGGTGCTTAGGAGTTGAGTTTTAAACATTAGTATTAAATGTAAAATTTTAGATCTTTATTTGACATGCAAGTGAAGGAGATCAGGATGCAGTTGGATATATGAATCTAGATTTCTGAAAATAAGTCTAGGCTAGAGATATAAACTTGGAAATAATTCCTATCTGGATATTTAAAGCCATGGGATTGGATGAGACCATTAAGAGAGTGAATATAGATGGAGAGGAGAAGAGGTTCAAGACTGAGTCTGGAGGATGTCCAATGTAAAGAAGTTGGGGAGATGAAAGGGAACCAGCAAAGAAGAATGGAGAAGGGACAGTCAGAGGTGGGAGGAAAACCAGGCAAGTGAGGGATCCTGGAAGCCAGATGAGAACTGTTTAGAAGGAGGGAGTAAATTTCAAATGCTACTAGAAATTCAAGAAGCATGCAGACGTGTAATTGACCTTTGGAGTTTACAATGGGGAGTTAATTGTAGAAATTGATAAGAGCAACTTGATGGAATAAATAAGGATGAAAGCTTTATCAGAGTTAGTTTATGCGAGAATGAGAAGACAGGAATTTGAGACTGTGTATAAGCAACTATTTCAGGAAATTTTGTATGAGGAATAGCAGAGAAATAACGTTATAACTCGATTTTGAATATTGAGAGTTTTGTCTTTTTTGAGTTGTTAAATATTTTAATCTCTCTTGCCATTTTGTTCTGGAGATTCCTTTCATGAAAGGCTTTTAAATATAAATCCAATTTCTTTAATAGACATAGGACTAGTCAGGTTGCCTATTTATCTCGGATAACTTCTTATTTTCCTTTTAATGTCTGTAGATTTTGTAACAAAATTTCCCTCTTTCATTCTTGATATTGGTCATTTAGGTCAGCTCTTTTTTCCCTTTGTTAGTCTTTCTAGAAGTTTATCAATTTTATTGATATTATCAAAGAACTGAGAATTTTTTTCTTGAATTTTCTCTATTTTTTTTGGTTCTTATCTTTATTCCCCTCTGCTAACTTTGGGTTTATTTTACTCTTGTAATTGTAGTTTCTTAAACTGGAAACTTGGATTATTGAGACTTTCCTCCTTTTATAAGCATTTAATATTGTAGATACCCTGTGAGCACCACTTTGAGTGAATTCCACAGAGTTATGGTGTTGCATTTTCATTTTCATTCAGTTCAGAATATTTTCTAATTTCCCTTGAGAGTCTCTTTGACACTAGATTATTTTGAGTCATGAACTTTGATTTCCAGATGTTAGGAGATTTTCTTATTATCCTTTCGTTATTTATTTCTGATCTAATTCCATTACGGTCACAGAGCATACTTTGTATGATTTCCATTGTTATATATTGGTTAATGCGTGTATTATGATCTGGAATATTATTTATCTTGGTGAATATTCTATGTGCTGTAGGAAAGAATGCATATTTTGCTGCTGTTGGGTGGATTTCTACAAATATCAAGTCAATCAAGTTGGTTTGATGATATTGTTTTGTTCTTGTATCCTTGCTGACTCTCTGTCAACTACTTCTATGTATTACCGAGAAAGGAATGTTCAAGTGTCCAATGATAATTTTGAATGTGCCTACTTTTCCTTTCAGTGCTGTAGATTTTTGCTTTATGTGTTTTGAAGATCTGTTTTTTTGGTTCATATACATTGAAAACTATTGTCTTTTTGGTAAATTGAATCTTTTTTTCATTATGTAATGTCCATCTTTATTCTTGGTAATTTCCTTGCTCTGAAGCCTGCTTTGTAATATTAGCATAGTCACTTTAGCTTTCTTTTGATTAGTGTTTGTGTAGTGTATCACTTGTCATCATTTTACTTTTAACCTATCTATATCATTATTTTAAGAGACTTTTTTTAAGGCGGCATATAATTAATTTTTTAAATCCATTCTGACTATCTTTGTCTTTTAATTGGTGCCTCCGGATTATTTACATTTAATGTAGTTATTTATAGGTTGAGATTTAGGACTTGTTTTACGTTTTGTTTTCTGTTTTTTCCCTTTATTTTACATTATTCTGGTTCCCATTTCCAGATTCCTTTTCAGTTAAAGAACTCAAGATAAGAAGACAACTAAATTGCATATCCCACATATTTACTCTTTCTGTTACATTTCCTTTCTGATGTTCCAAGGTTTTTTGTGGAATCGTTTCCCATCTGTCCTTAGAAATTCTTTACAGCACATTTGATGGCTATAAATCCTCCTACTTTTCTTTCATCTGAGGATATCTTTAATTCACTTTCACTATTGAAGGGTATTTATTTGGATATAAAATTCTGGGTTAGTTTTTTCTTTCAACACTTTACAAATGTGCCATTTCCTCTTGTTTTCCATGGTTTCTGATGAGAAATTCTATCATACGAATGATTGTTCCCCTTTAGTTAATGGGTCATTTTTTTTTTGACTGTTTTCAATGCTTTTTCTTCATCTTTCGTTTTCAGAAATTTGATTATGGTGTATCTGGGTATAGATTTCCTTGAGTTTGTCCTGTTGGGGTTTCCTTAGCTTCTTCAATCTCTAGGTGTATGGCTTTTTTGCCAAACTGGGGAAGTTTTTTCAGCCATTATTTCTTCAATTTTTTTTTTTTTTTTTTTGTCACTACTATACTTCTCCTCTCTTTCTGGGACTCTAATTAGGCCATCTGGCATTCCCCACTGGTCCCTGAGATTCCATCCATTTTTTCAATCTTTTTCTCTCCATTGTTCAGACTGGATGATTTGTAGTAATCAATCGTCAAGTTCACTGACTCTTTTCTCTCTCATGTTCAGTCTGCTACTGAGCCCATTCAGTGAGACTTGGCAGGGCTCTGGGCTATATTTTCCATGCTAAAGTTTCAATTTAGTTCTTTATATCCTCTATTTCTTTGCTGAAACTTTTTTTTTTTTTTTTTGAGGAAGCCTGGCCCTGAGCTAACATCCGTGCCCATCTGCCTCTACTTTGTATGTGGGACACCAGCCACAGCATCACTTGATGAGTGGTGCATAGGTCCGCACCTTGGATCTGAACCTGTGAACTCCAGGCTGCTGAAGCAGACCGTGCAAACTTAACCGCCATGCCACCGGGCTGAGCCCTGAAATTTTTTATTTTAACATTTGTTGCAAGAGTGTTTACGATTGCTTCTTGAAGCATTTGTATAGTAGCTGCTTTAAAGTTCTTGTCAGATAATTCCAACATTTGTGTCATCTCAAGATTGATGTCTGCTGATTGTCTTTTCCCATGTGATTTGAAATGTTTGTGGTTCTTTCTGTGCCAAGCCATTTTCATTACCTTAAGAGACTTTAAGTGTTGTTCAAATTTGTGCAGAACGTTGACATTTTTGTTGTAGTAGGTTTGGGCCACAAGTTTTAACCCACGTCCTGTGGGCTATGGTTTCAGTGTTGGTTCAGTTTTCAAAATCTTTGTTATGTTTGTTCTCTCCTGGGTGTTTGCCCCAGAGTGGTTAGTCTCAGACCTGATCTATCTGTGAGGTTAGTTCCGAAAATCTTTGAGATATTAATTTGGATCAGATCGATGCATATTCAAGTTAAGGACAAGTCCTGAAGTTCCTCAGTGACTTTATTGGGTCATATTTTTGAGCTCCTCCCTCCTCTCCCCAGTACTTTGGTTTCCAGGATTTTGACTTTCCTGTAAATACATGTCCATATTTAAGATTTTTTTATTTTACCTGATATTTTAGTTGTTTTCATTGAAAGAGTCTATCTGAGAAACTAACTCACCATATAGTTGGAAATGAGAATTTCTATGTATTTGTTTTCATAATAATTTTTTTGTATTTCTAGAATAATTATTCAGTTGGTTATATTTGTGAATCTAATTTTTTTTCTTCTAAGTGATAAAGAACTTTTTTGCGTTTTTTCACAAAAGATAAACTTGTAAATATATTTTGTTTTCTTGCCTACTTACACCAAGGAATTTTGACATTATCGCTCAGTTTACTTTTTTTTACTCCTAGTATACAAATTTTATCCTAGCATCTAACTCAGAATTCTATTATTTTAAAACTGGTACAACTTATAAAAGTAAGCATACTCTTACAATATGATCCATCAGTCACATTCCCTGGTTTTTACCAAAAGGAGAGGAAAACTTACGTCCACACAAAAACCTGCACATGGATGTTTACAGCAGCTTTATTCATAATTGCCAAAACTCGGAAGCAACCAAGATGTCCTTCAGAAGGTGAACGAGTAAATAAACTGTGGTACATCCAGACAATGTAATATTATTCAGCACTAAAAAGAAATGAGCTATGAAGCCATGAGAAGACATGGTGGAAACTGAAACACATATTACTAAGAGAAAGAAGCCAATCTGAAAATGCTACGTACTGTATGATTCCAATTATATGAAATTCTGGAAAAGGCAAAACTATGGAGACAGTAAAAAGATCAGTGGCTGCTAGAGGTTGAGAGGGGAGAGTTGAATAGGTGGAGCACAGAGGATTTTTAGGCAGTGAAACTGCTTGTATAATACTGTAATGGTGGATACATGTCATTATACATTTGTCCAAACACATAGAATATAAAATACAAAACACAAAGAGTGAACCAAAATATGAACTATGGACTTTGTGTGATACTGATGTGTCAATGTAGGTTCATCAATTCTAATAAACGTGCCACTTTGCTGGGGGATGTTCTTAATCGGGGAGGCTATGCTTGTGTCGGGGCTGGAGGTATGTGCAAACTCTCTATACCTCCCACTCAATTTCGTGATGAACCTAAAACTGCTCTATAAAATAAAGGCTGTTACAAATGAAAACAAAAAGCACACATGCAAAAATTCTGTTACAACCACACGATGTCAGATACTACCTTCCACCGACTGTTGAATGAGAAAGTATAAAGTCATTTGTCATATAAATATCTTTAAACTTGATATTAGATACCAAAAAGAAAGTTTGAAAGAAAAAAACTTGCTTATCTTGTTGTATAGGTATTCATTCCATCAAGAAGTATATCCTATGCTCCAATTAGTAGCTAGAGAGGGTATAGGTTGAGTTATTGCTTCCCAAATTAAAAGTTTTGATTATTTGTAGAATTGCAGAAGAGTCTAGAACATCTCCAGTTGATGTTTCTGGGGTACCTGATACTTCTTAAAATAGAAATTGTTAATTTTTCGTAGCTCTGTAAAGCTATTCTTTGAGCTATAAAATTGTTATTAATAGAAAAATGTGTTTTTTAAACTCCATTTTCTTAAATTTATTTGTAACCTATTTTAGTTTTTATTATATGCTCTCTCCATTTTAAATTTCTGGTTATTAATGGAAAACTATTTCTCAGTAATGCAAGAAAGACTGAAGAGTGAGTTTCTGACTTAAAATATTCAGAAAACTCCAATCCATTTAAACATACTCCATGCTTATGAATAGTTTGTTACAGTTTTCAACAGATTGGCACTCCTTCTTTATAAAGCAACATTTCACTTATATTTTGTTCATCCTACTCATTAAAAATCTCCTAATTTTGATTATTTGAAGGCAGTTAACTCTGAGGATGTCTGAAAATCTAGAATTGTAAGCTATCATATAAAATATAATTTGTAATGATTTGAGCATATATATGTAACAAACCAAAACATAAAGTAATGATTAAAGTGAATAATTTCTCAACTTATACACATATATTATATATCATAAACATATATCAATATATATCTCACAAATATATATAAGTGTGATATAAACTATTCTATTAAATATTATAATTAAATGTAAATATTATGTCCTAACATATTATAAATATAACAATATCTTAACATTTCACAATCAGAAGATACAAAAGCTACACAGATATTGAAAGCTGATTAATTTATTGAAGGCTTAATTTGAAAAAAGCTAATGAAGTTAAGATTTCAGTCCTTTTTTTGATGATAGAAAAACTTACAATTCAGTGATACATTTTAGCTTATGTACCATAAAAGTTATAGTATATTGACAATTGCAAATTCTGAACTATGCTTATTGGCATATTGAATAACTTATTAGGTTATTCTGAGCTCATTAATGGCAATTATTTGTAGCATATCATTGTCTTTTCTTACTATATAGTCATTAGACCTTCTAGCTTATTTTTTACTACTTTAAGCTAAATACGGAAATTTGAGAGTAAGCTAATAAAGAGAAGGCACTCACAAACCCTAGAGATTTAACATTTTAAATGCATATAATAAATAATAGGTAGCAAAATCCTCAGAGGTTAGTGATTTAGTAACGTCATTTTTTAAACTTACTACGAAAGGTGACTTTAAACTCACAGAAGGTTTTGGTCAAAAGCATTACAGTTTGACTTGACGACAGTTAAAATCTTTCCTTTATTTAACTATATCACTTATCCAAAACAGAAATGTATGGAAGGAAAAAGAAAGGCACTAAGATCTAGTTAATGACTGTGAGTTCACTGGTTTCACCAAAAAAATATTAAGTGCTTGTGAAAGATTGAGGAGAATGTAGGGGAAGTGATCAACTTTTCTAGTTGCTGCCATCATTTCAGCATCACTGTGAACAGCTGATACATAATTGCCTACTTACTTCCCAGATTTCTTCTTTGTCTAAAAGAATCAAATTTCATCTATTAGGATAATACGTTCATGGTAAAATGCTTAATTTTCATCATAAAAATCAGAAAATAGAGTTTGTGTATGTAAACAATTTAAATTCAAGTTTAATGGAACATACATCTATAAAGCACAACATATTTGCTTTGAGAGTAGAGAACATGACACAGATATTTGAAAGATTTTTTTTTAATAGAAAAAGTGTCACTCACTTGCCGTCTGTTTCTCCACTTTCAATAATTTGATCTCTGGAAAATATCTTGTGGACTAGTTTAAGCACAAATTGAACCAAAGCCTCATCTAACAGGTTTCTAATCTTTTGTTTTTTCAAACAATAAAATGAGAAAAAGATTTGATAATCTTTGCAGTGTCTCCCTTGTCCTGGTGGAACACCCACACTAGAAAACTCCTCCCATCTGCCTATCGGAGAACGCGCTTTCCCAGCGTTTCCTGAATCAGCTGCTGCTGCATCCCAGTTAGTCCTGTCTGAGAGGGGGGCCTTGTTTCTACCTAACAGAAGCAGAAGCATTTAAGCAAATGTGTATTTCTTTCATAGCATATATTGTGTGTATGCTGTAAAGAGATTTTTTAACTCCAAGTTATAGAGAATTACCACATCTTAACCGTGTATTTTAATGGATATTATAAACTGTACATTTAAAGTAATTAACATATGTAATTATCACTCTTTTGATCTGTTTCCTTTTATATTTTCTCCATTTAACTTATATACATTTGTGATATGCTACCCAAACCACCAAACAACTCTCTTTTTTCTCTTTTCATCCGACTCATTTTCTTCATTGAAAATTTAGCTCCATCAAGAGATTGCAAATTATCCTTTATTCCCCAAGATGTTAATTCATTGCATTATTTTCTAATCCAAACTCATCTGAAGATTCAGACATGTGGATTTTTATCAATTTTCTTCCAACAGGAATTGTTTTCTATATGACTAAGCATTTACATCCTGAGAGTGAGTTTGCCAATCAGCCTTATTTTTGTTTATTTTACATAAAAGACGTCTGCTTTCCCCCTATAACTATTATCACCTCATCAAATATATCCTCACGGAAGCAGTAACAGAGCCGAATGTCTTCATCTGTACTTCCGGGAGCTTGGGCTAGGTCCTAAGAGAACTCTTCAGGTCAATTAAGAAAACAGCTTCACTTTCCATCCTGCCTCTTCTGGAACAGTGTTGCTTCCTACGCGATTCCTTCTGAATCCCTTGTGAAATTGCCTCCAAGCGTCTCCTCATAACTTTTGTTTCTTTTCTGCTTTCCGGAATTTAATTAGTAACATTGAATTGTAAGAGATGCAAAGCACAGGGAGACTATAAAGTGAACCCAAAATGTGTTTCCCTCAGAGCAGAAATCCCTAAATTGTATAATTTTTCCTCACTCTCTGATTTGTAAAAAAACAACCTAGAGTGCACTGACAATCAGCTTGCTGCACTTTCCCAAAGATTCAAGTCTGCGACTCCTCACCCTCTCTATAGCTTTTGATAGCTTCCTCCTTTGAGGGAAAAGAGTGGAGGACTTTTTCAACTCCCTTTCCCCAGGCCTCCTACCCTGTCCTTCAAGAGCCCCCACTTCCTAATCAGCATTATCATGTCAAGTCCCCTTTCACCCTCTGCTCCTGGTACACAAACTTGATTGATTGTAGACAGCATTAGTTAAGCTGACCTGACTTAACTTGGTAAAAGGATTCAAGTCCCAGCATTTCCAGTTAGCTGTTGACCCTGAACAAAGTTGCCTTGCCTTGCACAAGGAAGCGCATCAGTAAATTGCATGCGAGACTCCTCTGTCACCTCCAGGCTTTACCGAGCACCACCGGCAGGATTTCCTGTTTGAACAGTTGGGACTCACCTTCCCTACTCGTAACTCTCCTTCCCTTCTTCTCTCTGGCAAAGACTTTCTGAGGACAGGAGGTGAAGGATTCAGTCTCTTTTCCATGCTGCCCTTGCTAGCGCTATAATCTCATATAAACTTATTACATAAGATAATAGAGCCAGACAGGGCCCAAGCAGGGGCATCCACAGCCATACCAAGCTCTGTGTTCATTGCACAAAGCCTTGACACAGGAGGACTCCCCAGATGGTGATGGAGTTACGTCGCGGAGCGGAGGGAACCCTAGGACTGAACTACTGAGTTGAAGAGAAAAGGAAAAGACATCGTTTTGGGGGGAGCTCAGTTTGGCAGCTTTTATTGTTTACTGTCTACAGCCACATTGAGTTAGAAAGATGGAACTCAACATTTTCACAGAAATTTTTTTCTATGTTAATATTTACGGATTTGATAGCTAAAGTAAGAAAACAAGAGCTGTTAAAATTTGGATTGATTGAGTGCAGTAGTATTTATTTACTGGCTGGCCGAAGCGCCCATGGTTGTGGGGCAAAGCACATCCCTCCAACTTGGAGGTTAACTAGTTTTTATTTTCCTCTCTCTTTGGTGGATGAAACTGCCGAAGAGCCTACATTATAAGCAAGATCAGAAAAAGTCCTGGAAATCGTTGAGTAAAATCTTTCTTAGAACGATCGTACAACGGTTGCCCTGAGGAAAAGAGGGTCCCATCCTAAGAGTGTTCAATTACCAGAGACCAAGGGAGAGAGGGCATATGGGTCTGTGCGGGAGTGAAAACTTGAACCATGACCAAGAGCTCCGAAGCACGCTTGCCCTGGGAAACAGACTCGGGTGAGAAAGGAGAGGGCAGGTTGCTAAGGGCTGCAGCATCAGTAAGAGGCTAGAGGAACCCATTCGCAAAAACAACTGCTGCCGAAGGCTTTGCTTCTGCACTCAAATCCGCCGCAGTCAGGGCTCAGCGCTGGCCGTTGCTCTAGGTGTACTGAAAAAACAAAATGTAAAACTCCGAACCTCGGACTTTTTTGAAGAAAATATGGCAAAATATTTTCATGTTCTTGATCTGGGGAAGAATTTTTTTTAAGACTCTGATGGAATACCTATTCGAGAAAAGATTGATAAACTAGACGATGCTAATGTTAGAAATTTTGTTCCTCAAAAGACCTCACAAAGGAAGTGAAACGATAACAGGGAGAAGTTATTTGACATTCATATATTCCACAAAGAATTGCTATGCAGACTACACAGTGAACTCTTACTAATCAGGAAGAAAAAAAAAATACAAACCAAAGGGGAAATGGACAAAGGGCATGAAAAGAAAATTCAAGAAATAAGAAACCCAAAAGGCCAATAAACATAAAAGATGCTCCAACTCATTGAAATACAGGAAAATGCAAATTAAAATCACAATTAGAAACTGTCACACCAATAATATTAGGAAAAATTAAGCAGTCTTGCAATCCCAGATTAATGAGGGTACTGCAGCTGAATGGGGATTCTCATTACTGGTGGTGGAAAAGTAACCTGGGACATCTACATTGGAGCACAATTTGATAAAATCTAGTAAAGCTGAATATATAAACAGGTCTCATAAACCAGCAATTTCACTCTTTGGTATATATCCCAGAAGACTTCTTACATACGTGGGCAAGAAGATTTGCACAAGAAAATTTATAGCAGCATTGTCTGTAATTACAAAAACCTGGGGAAAGAACCCTAAATATCCAACATGAAAAACGGTTTGGTTTATTCAGACCACAGAATACTATTCATCAGCAACAATGAAAAAACCCACATGGGTAAATTTTACAAAGCTAATGTTGAAGCAAGATGCTGCAGAAGACTAGATACTGTGTTCCCATTCATATACCATCTACAGATGAAATGATCAACACATTGTTCAGGGATGCATCCACGGAAACAGCGAGAGAGGTTGAATGAATATTTCAGGAGAGGGAGGGACTGCCAGGAGCATGCTCTCGGAGCAAATTCCATAAAAGGGTGTCAACTCTGTCAATAACATTTAACACTCTTGGCTTGAGGGTGGAAAACAAGTGTGACTTCATTCTTTTCAACTTTTTGTTCCTTACAGACGACTGTAACAGGAGTTTTACAGTTATCGAAACTGATATCTCTGCCTTTTAATAGGTAAATTTTTTAGTTTTTTTCCTTTTTACTCTTTTTTGGGTTTTTTTTTTGTTTTTTGTTTTTTGTTTTTTTTGCTGTTAGGGCTTCTTTGGAGTGACAACGTTTTCTAAAGACAGCCTTGTCTGATTTTCCTTTGGTCATTTGGAAGCAGTAAATTCCATTCTTAAATTCTTGGAAAACATATTAACTGCAAACTTTTCTGACCCCAATCTTTTAATTCAATATTTCAGTCTTTCTCCTGAACATCAAAAGGACTCTATCATTTGTTAACTACCAATTAATAAGCCCCTTTTTATTCTACTATAAAGCAATTAGCCATTTATTCATTCACTTTTGTAAACAAACACTGCAAAGTAGATTTTTTAACAACAAATCAGGTTTATTACTATAATCTCTCAATGTCTTTGCTCACTGCTTTTCCTCGTATCCCACAACTTTCTTTTGGGTTCATTTTTCTTCTGGCTGAATGTGTCAGAGTCTCTTTATTACATACCCAAGAGCCATTTCCCTTTTCCTTAGATGTTAACATAACCTTAATTTGCCCGGAAAGTGAGGGGGGGGCAGAGGGAGGAGGCTCGGCCCGTTTCCATCTCCATATTACAAGTGATGATGGATCTAAGCCAGTTGAGATAATTGCATTCCCTTTGGCTGGCAATTAGTCTAAAACTGGGTATTTGTATTGGTCGTGGTAAGAGAAGCATATCAGGATAATATTTAAGGAGACCTTTCTGTTCTGATTAAAATGAAAGATCTCATGAGGAAAGCCTGTTACCTCTTCCTGCCTTCTCCTTGCATTCAGTGTAGGAATGATTTTAGAAAAGCAGCAGCCACTTTGTGGCCATGAGGTGATATATATGAGAGGAGGAAAAAATATATATATATATATGAGAGGGGAAAATATGTAAATATATATATATCAATCAAGCATGATGTTACAGAAATCTTGTAAGACCACCTTGGGTCCTACCAACGTCATTCAGTATCCAAATGTGTTCCTATCTGACATTCATGTCAGCATCCTCATTATACTTATTTTAGACTTTATCAGACACATAAATATTATTTTATTTAGAATAACCTAATATTACTATATTTTCTTTTGTTTACTTTTTTCTTTCTTTGTTATAGCAAATGTACAAATCATTATATTTAACAGTTTAACCATTTTTAAGTGTACAGTTCGGTGGCATTAAACACATTCACATTGTTGTGGAATCATTGCGACCATTCACCTCCAGAACCTTACTTTTTCTTCCCAAACTGAAACTCTGTACCCATAAAAACTAACTCCCTATTCCCCTTCCCCCAAGCTCCTGGCAACCACCACTCTACTTTCCATCTCTATAAATTTGACTACCCCAATACCTCATATAAATGAAATCACACAGTATTTGTCCTTTTGTGACTGGCTTATTTCACTTAGCATAATGTCCTCAAGTTTCATCCATGTTGTAGTATGTATCAGAATTTCCTTCCCTTTCAAGGCTGAGTAATGTTCTATTGTACGTATATACCACATTTTGGTTATCCATTCGTCCATCGATGAACACTTGGGTTGCTTCTACTCTTAGGTATTGTGAATAATGCTGCTGTGAACATGAGTGTATACATATGTTTGAATCCCTGTTTTCAATTCTTTTCAGCATATATACCCAGAAGTGGAATTTCTGGATCATATGGTAATTCTAGGTTTAATTTTTTGAGGGACCGCTATACTGTTTTCCACAATGGTTGCACCATTTTACATTCCCACAAGCAATGCACAAGTATTCTGGTCTCTCCACATTGTCACTAACACTTGCTATTTTCTGGTTTTTAAAAAATAACATACTATCCTAATTGGTCTGAATGCTGTCTTTCTTATCATTAGATTTCTTGTTGTGCTTTGTAATACTCACTTTGTAAGCTCATTTTGAGTGAAACATTATTTGGGTATTTTGGGTTTATTTTTATTTTTATATTCCATCTCCATCCCTCTGCATACCTGCCCCTGGCTAGCAGATTTGTGATGGCTCAATCCAGGACAAGGTCTTGAAATGATGACTCAGGACCTTGTCCCTGGCTGAACTGAAGCTATCTCTCACTCTTTGTTCACTTACTGGTCATAAGGATGAGTTAGAGTGGTGTCACTTCCCCAAGTCCCTAGCTCTCTCTCTGTAAGCTAGAGCTCCAAACATACCTTCTTTTCCTCCTTCTTTACCATGAGAAAGCTTGCCCCACCACCCTCCATCTCCTGCCTGTCACAGTGACCTTAACTCCAGAGTGCCATCTCTTGTGGTGAATTGAGTCCTACAGGGGTTTCTGACCCAGGTGTGTTACCTGTTTCACATCCCCAAGTTCAGCCAGGTCCGTCTTCATCCCTGCTCACTTCTTTCCTTTCTATTTCTTTAAGTTCTCATACATTTTTATTTTATCTATAGTCTAGCTGTTATATTTTGTCTGCCCATATTTATATATCGATTCTACTACATGTTTGATGTGGGTTGTTTGAGGGTACTTACCAAATTGTGAACCTTCTGAACCACCTCAATGTGAAGTCTCAAGATTTTAGAAATGAGGTGATTCCTTTGCTCTTGTTATAGCTACCTTGGGGTCATTTTGACAATTTTACCTTTCTGATTAGTGTGCCCACTGGCCTGTATGTTCAGAATTGGCCCTGCCTTAGTCAGAAGAGCATAAACAGTGAGGTCAGAGTGTTGTGATTTAATGCAAGACATCTTGATAGCTGAGCCTGAAATCTGTAGTGTTCACTACTTGGCCCTGCTGTCTTGGTTCCTATGGATCGCTAGAATCTGTTAGAGTTTTGTCCAACTTCCTTACTTTGTCTCCCCTCTCATTTTTTAAAAATGATCTTACAGCTCCTTTCTGGTTTCTAAATCACTTCTACTCCAAGCATTACTATTCATGTGTGACCTGGTTTCTTCTTTATCTTCTTTCTTGATTTATGATAGATTTTTCATACCTTTTCACTCTGGCATTTTAATTGTATTTTTGCCTGGAATGTAAATTCCTTCTCCACTTATGCGTTTCCTAGCCTCAGTCCTCTTAACTCTCTCACTTGGTATTGTGGGCAGGACCCAGTAAAGAAGGTTCAGTGACAGGAAACTGCCTTTCAGGAGTAGCCATAATTAAAAAGTATTTGATTTAAACAATTTTATAAAATATTTAGTCATTTTGTCTCTTTCAACTTGTCTTCACTTACATCTTTTGTTAATTGTACATTAATAATTTTTTGATGAGTACCTTTGAAAATAATGAGTTACAGTACATTTACTTACAAGTGTGCTGTAAACTTCGTTAGAAAACATTTCTGCAAAAAGAGGGATTAAGGAAAACGCATGTGAGAACCATGGGGATTTATTCATTCATTAATATATATTTAATGGGCTCCAGTTCCTCATGCATCACAAATACAGCTATAAATAAAACAGAGTCTCATTTTCAATGAGCTCACGCTCTAGCGCAACAACAGTAACACAAGCAGGTCATTCCACATGGAATGTGATAGATGCATAATAGCGGGGGGCATGGGGAGAGAGCTGCTAAACCTGCCCAGAAGAGCCTGGTAAAACCTCCCAGAAAAATACCTTTTTCAGCTGCATCTCACAAAGTGAGCAGAACTCACTGTGCATACAATGTGAGGAAAGGCTTTCTACGGAGAAAGGGTAAGAGTTAAGGAAAAAGTGTTTTAATGGTGAAGAAAAATCTAAGGCTGAAAGGAAATATTTGCAGAAGAGGGGGCTAGCAAAGACATTAAAAGATAAAGTCAGGGGCCGGCTCCAGGGCTCAGTGGTTAAGTTTGGTGTGCTCTGCTTCAGCGGCGCAGGTTCATGGGTTCAGATCTCTGTTGTGGACCTACACCACTTGAAAGACATGCTGTGGTGGTGACCCACACATAGAGCAAGATCGGAGCAGTTGTTAGCTCAGGGCTAATCTTCTTAGCAAAAACAGGAAGACTGGCAACAGATGTTAGCTGAGGGCAAGTATTCCTCATCCAAAAAAAAAAAAAGGTAAGGTCAGTCTCCATTGTACAGTTTGGTGCCATTCTCCTAAAAGTCTATGAGATTGGGGCCCCCTGTAATGGCATGTGTACAACCTGCATGGCTAGATGCAATCAAGAGTAGGGCAGCTTCATAAGATGTGTTGAAGCTGGAGCAAAATTTTGAGGGGCCCCTGTCCATAAACACAACTTGATTAGAAATCTATTATAAAATTTAAGTGCCCGTGCCAGAGTACAATGATTTATCAACAAAGAATTTGAATAAAGTGTAGGGAAGAGGTACTTACATATATAGTTATTGTCTAATCAGTGCACTTACAGATTCTTCATGGTGCCCAGCCACCACCTCTTCATGTTCAGATCCACCATCTCTTTATTATTAAATTGATTCATTATTATCAAATGTGCTGTTTCTGGCTAATTTTGTATCTCCTATCATGAGAAAAAGGGCATTGCTGTCATTATTCATAACACCATGGTTCTTTCCAACCTTTTTGTATTGGAGCAATAATGATTTTCTTACCTCTTCAGTTCCCCAGTACAATTTTTTAAATGCTGGTTGCATTTTACTCATGGTGCTAAATCAACCATTGTGCCCCCTGTGAATATTGGCTCTTTATTTCAAAAATTGTAACTTTGCTTCTTTGATGATAACCACAAATGTAAGTCTTACCTAGGTCATGTGGAAATGTGAATTATCATTCATTTTCTGATCATATTAAATTCATCATTCAGAAGTTTATAGTATAGATAGAGAACAACACATCCTCCAGCTGTGTCTTCTCTTGAGCTCTTTAGGCTGTAATCTTTGCATTCCTAGAATGTTATTTCTTTTGTTATTGACTACACCCTTGCCTTTCATACCCCACCAGGAGCAAAGAAGATAGGTGAGGGGCCCATGAGTGGAGTGAGAAAAGCAGTCTCATTTCCACAAGAAATGTCCATCCTTCATGTACTATAGCTTAAGAGTGACCCAGAAGAATACAATGTTATCACATTAGTCAGAGACAAGCGAGGACATCAATAAGGAGGAGGGCCCATTGGCATTGAAGAGTACTGGTCCCCAAAGCCCTTGGAAAAGACAGGTGCTTCTTCCTTAGAGGATTGTCTGACACATGGCACAGAGCCTGTGGAGGGGGTCGGATGGCCATCCTGGGTCCCAGTGATGAGGGGTACACATTGTAAAGGGTTCCAGCCACTACTCCTCTGATGCTGTAGACCGGAGGCAGCACTGCAGTAGGAACATTAAAGGGTGAGAACCCACTGATAGATCCACACACACAGCTCAAGCTTGAAGGTCAGAAGTGGGCCATTGGTAGTCCAGTGGTGTGAACAAATCCAACATCCAACATAAGTGAGAGTCACCCCAAATCAGCATGTAAGCACCAATCTCACCTGATCCCATGAAAGAAATACCGCACCAGCCAACGAGAGGGATTTGCTCATCAGGACATTCTCCTGCCCTATAGGTATGATTCACAGAGCTCCTTGGGGTGTCTAGTCAATCCCATATCTGAGGTAGAGGGCCAGGGAATGTCCCAAAAGGGAGAAATAGGAGGCTGGTCCAGGCTTTGAGCACCTAACCCAGACTGCACTGCAGGCCCTACACGGTCCAAGCCCCCGGAGCGGGGCTTAGAAAACTTCAAGTCAGGTACATCTGACAACCAGACTCATGTGCTCAGGCAATCCCGCCCAGACAGCACTGCCAACCCCAGCTGGTCCCAAGCACAGTAGAGGGAGACTCAAAAAGTATTTGAGGAAGGCATTCAGAAGCATGGGGCATCCTGACGCATGGGGTCTAGGGCAGCACCCTACTTGTTCATGACTGACGGCAGCCCTAGTCAGTAGGACTGACTCAGAGCATATGTAGGAGTCTCTGTTAGAAATTTTTTTGCACTGTAGTTAAAAGCTAACAGTTATTAAGCATTTTGAATGTGCCAAGCATTTTGTTAACAACCTTTAACGTACTCTCCCTTCAAATTTGCCAACAGTCTCATGTGGTACTTATTATTACTAACTTTATCATACATAGGAGGAAAGTGACTTTAAGAAATTGAGTAACCTATAAAATATCACACAAATAATAAATATTGGAGCCAGGAATCAATCCGGAGTCTAAGTAACATGAGACCCATGCTCTTGAGGATGATTCTAAGCTTCCTATTCTCTGAGGTAGGAGGTAAGAGTAATGAGTAACCCTCAGTGATCTGACTCCTGTCATGCATCCTTGAATCAAGTTCTGGTATCAAAGACACAGGCTGTTTGACCCAATCAGAACTGCCCGTGGAGACAAGGACGTGCTCAATCCCAACAAGTCACTAAACTGCGAAACACCACATCCTGTTATAAAAATAAAAGGTGAAGTAGAAAATAGACATGGCAGTATTTACGATATTTGTAGTGTTGTGAAGAATCACCTTGTTTTGTGTTGTGCTTTTTCTTAGCTGTGTGAGCAGGAACAGGAGTTTAAAACAATATAAGAAAGCAACATACTTACAACAATTTTTCCAATGCTCTCTTAAAATCCAGAAGATTTTAGATGTCCATTCTGGAAGCAAATCTTTTTCCATGCATTTGGAACAGCATAGCATCTGGCCTTAAGTAAGACAGTTGTCTGGGGACAAAGTGCAGGGACGAAAACTCGGTGGTGAGGGACAAGAAAGAAGACAGCCTCCAGGAATAAGCCAAGACTCCCCCTTCCTCCACTAGTCTTTGTTGAACTGGATTCGTGGGATGTGTGGATTTAACCTTTTCAGGGGTGGGTAGTGTTTATGCATCTGCTACGATCTTCTCCTAGGCAGTTGTATCAATTTTTTGATTAAATTTCCTTTCTAGGTTCTACACCCTCATCCGTGAAGTGAGTGAGCCCATTGCCACTGTACCCTTCTCAGGGCTTTCCTGCTGAACTTGTCTATTAACTGGGAAAGGGGTACCATGGAGCTCCAAATGGGTCATGCAGGCGTCAGAAACATTCCTCCCCAGTCCCACTATAACAGCAGCTTTGCCCCCACCTGTGACCAGGCTCAGTTACCCCTGGCGAGAGGCTGACTCCTCTTCTTGCCCACCTTGCGCCAGGAGCTGGGAGTGGGTCCACGAAGCTCCTCACACTGTTGGGCTCGAAGAGGGACTCTCAACACGTGCTTTTAACCGTCTTCTCAAACTCTTGCAAACCCCAGGGCTCTCCTTGCTGTTCACTGTGAGGGCTACAGTCACCTGTAATCTGAGAGTCACACCTTGCCACCTGGCCTCTATTGTTTCCAACTGTTATCCCCACTGCAATTGATGAGCCCAGTTCTGTGAAAGATTCCCTGCCGTCAGCCTCGGCCCAGAAAGGGGAGACTCCATTGAACTTAGTGAGCTGAGGCCAACCCATGAGCACAGTTCTCTGGGTCGGTATGTGGAACAGAGTCCTCTGGGAGGGTTTACAGCCACACAAAGTATATCCACTCTAAAACGTCTACCTTTCTAGTCCTCTAAATCCCTTCTTCCATCATCTATCATGGCAATTCTGGAATTATCATCTTACTTAATGAGAATCACCACTTTTCCATGCTTCTAAAAGCCATCTGGATGTGTGTACTATCTCCCAGGGTTCTTTCTAGGCAGTTAAATTCTGTATTCCAGAAGAGTGTGTGTTCTGCCCCAATTTAGTGCACTAGCTTCATAATTCAGACCCATGAGTAATCTCCCAGGTCCTGCTGATGCATAGTGACTAGTTCTGAAGTTCTTTCATCATTTCCTTCCTTAGCTGACCCTAAACATTTGTAGCCAGGTTATACTGGGACATGAAATCAGTTGTTAGTCTAACAGCCAGGAAGGGATGTTGAGGAAGATGCTGAGGCAGGGTAGGGAGAGAGGAGTGAAATGTTGTCTTTCAAGGGAAAGGCCCCTGAAACAACTTCAAGGCAGGGTGACAGCCCATATTAGGGAGAAGTGAGCCACTTCTGCAGACTCAGTGAGTCAGGAATCTAGGGATTCAGGATTTTCATGTGCATCCACACAGATGCGCCCATGTCATGTATAGGGTTCCATTCTTTCCCAAACAGGACTCTGAACAGGGCACAGCACACCTGCCTTGGCTGTAACGTTAACCCTTCTCAGAGCTCGGTGACTCTGAGAATTAAGGCCTGAGTCTCAGCATTTTCTACTTTCTCTGTACAGCATATGTGAACCTCTTTACATGCCACCAAGAGGACCCTCTGGCTTTCACACTTAGATTTTAATTACTGGTTAATTACTCTCAGCTTTTCGTTATCTTTTCCCATAACATCAACTGAGTTTAGCAATAGTCATTTAACTCCATTGTCCTCATAGTTACTACTTTCTCTATATCTGCCAAACACCTCATATATCACACCAACTAATGTATTCTCCTCCATTGATAGAGCATCCTAGCTCACCACTGGTGAACAAGTGCACTGCTACCTGGTCCCTGGGGTATCTGCACTCCTTGAATGAACAATCACAGAGTGCCTGATGCCAGCTAGGCTGTGGGTGACCCAAGTCCAAAATCCCATAATAGCACTGGCTTTTTTGTGTTATCTTAATGTGGGCCATCACCTGTCAAAGGTTGAGTTTTCCAGAAGCAGATAATGAGAAAAATATTAGTAATTATTAACGTAGCACATTAATTAAGGAGTACTCAGGATCACCACCTGTGTAAGGGAGAGGTGAAAGAAGGACTGGGCAGAGGGAGAAAGTGAACTCCAGTGAGGTCCCATCAAGGCTTCAAATGACCGCTTGGTGAGCCAGGATGGCCCTGGAGAGCTGTCCTGAGCTGGAGTAAGCATTAATACCTCTGCATTGGTGAGCCTTGTAAGCAGGTTTCCCTGGAAGGAGGTGCTGCCTCAGATGAGGGAGTTGTCTTTGGCTAAGGAAATTCCCAGTGAGGGTGGACGACAGAGGCCATCTTCTAGTAGCACTCTCAGGTCTTAGGGGACTACGAGATTCATTCTTGAAGAGAAATTTTAATGGAACACAGCCCAGTGTGCACCACAAAACCACAATAAAATGTAGTGGAATATTGAGTTAGGTTCATGGTCCTTCCATGCTGATCCTGGGCTGTTGACATTTGGGAATAGGTTATACAGCATTTCCTAGTCCTAGCAACAAGACATTGTATAAATCTAGAAGAAGAAGACTTTAACAAGACTCTTCGTGTCATTTTTATTCCTTCCTGTAAGTGAGGAACACGGAGTCCTGTGAATCTTTGTCTCTATGGGGAGTTAAGAGTAAGAGACATTCACCTACGTATCTATGGACATCTAATTTTTGACAAGGGAGCCTAGAACATACTATAGAGAAAAGAAAGTCTCTTCAATAAATGCTGTTGGGAAAACTGGACAGCCACATGCAAAAGAATAAAAGTAGGCCATTATCTTACACTATACACGGAAATTAACTCAAAATGGATTAAAGACTTGAATGTAAGACCTGGAACCATTAAACTTCTAGAAGAAAACATAGGCAGTACACTCTTAAACATTAGTCTTAGCAGCATATTTTCAAGTACTATGTCTGACCAGGCAAGAAAAACAATAGAAAAAATAAACAAATGGAACTATATCAAACTAAAAAGCTTCTGCACAGCAAAGGAAGGGAGAAGATATTTGCAAACCATATATCTGATAAAGGGCTAATATCCAAACTACACAAAGAACTCATACATCTCAACAACAAAAAAATCTAACAACCCAATTGAGAAATGGGCAAAAGATTTGAACAGACATTTCTCCAAAGAAGATATACAGATGGCCAACAAGCACATGAAAAGATGTTCAACCTCATTAACTATCAGGGAAATGCAAATTGAACTGCAATGAGATATAACCACACTCCTGTCAGAATGGCTGTAATTAATAAGACAGGAAATAATAATTGTTGGAGAGCATGTGGAGGAAAGGGAACCCTCATATACTGCTGGTGGGAGTGCAAACTGGTGCAGCCACTATGGAAAACAGTATGGACATTCCCCAAAAAATTAAGAATAGATCTATCATATGACCCAGCTATTCAACTACTGAGTATTCATCCAAAGAACATGAAAACAGATACATAAAGATACATGCTCCCAGTTTGCACTCCCACCAGCAGTATATGAGGGTTCCCTTCTGCCCACATCCTCTCCAACACTTGTTGTTTCCTGTCTTGTTAATTATAGCTGGGTATTTATCCAAAGAACTTGAAAACACAAATGCATAAAGATACATGCACCTCTATGTTCATTGCAGCATTATTCACAACAGCCAAGACTTGTAAGCAACCTAGGTGCCCATTAAGGGACAAATGGATAAAGAAGATGTGGTATATGTACACAATGGAACACTACTCAGCCCTAAGAAATGATGAAATCTGGCCATTTGTGACGACATGGATGGTCCTTGAGGGTATTATGCTAAGTGAAATAAGTCAGAGGGAGAAATTCAAATACCATATGATCTCACTCATAAGTAGAAGATAAAAACAATGACAAACAAACACATAGCAACAGAGATTGGATTGGTGGTTACCAGAGGAGAAGGTGGGGTGAGGAGAAAGGGGTATTTAGATACACATGTGTGGTGATGGATTATAATTAGTCTTTGGGTGGTGAACATGATGTAATCTACACAGAATTTGAAATCTATTACGATATACACCTGAAAGTTATATAATGTTATAATCCAGTTACTGTAATTAAAAAAAAAAGAATAAGAGACATTTAGACTAAAAATATAGAATAATTTTTGTTTTGGAAAAAATAGCCATGAGAAGATGCTCAACCAGTGATGTCTTGTTTTTCTCAAATAAGCAAAGATCAATTGCACATCAGGGAAACTTAGAGGGGAATTCATTCTATTTAAGTAATATAATAAGGTCTTATTTTATTTGCTATGTTAACATATCTAAAAATTGATATAAAAATTGAAATAGATTAACAATATAGTTTTGGTCTCTCATTTTTATAAGTAGAGCAAAAATTTGAACAAAAATTAAAATATTGTACCAATTCCTTTGTATTTTTCACACCTGCATCAAGTAGCTCTGTAATTATTGCTCCACAACCTCATGGTATTTAAGCCTCTGACTTTATAGTCAGATTCTATAATTATTTAGGTGATTATTAAAAAATAAAATATTAAGGGTCCTGCCCGGTGGTGTAGTGGTTAAGTTCGCATGCTCTGCTCAGGCCACCCGGGGTTAGTGGGTTCTGATCCTGGGCATGGACCTAGCTTATCAAGCTACGCTTACCAAGCTATTCTGTCGAGGCATCCCACATAAAGTAGAGGAAGATTGGCACAGATGTTAGCTCAATGACAATCCTCCTCAAGCAAAAAGAGGAAGATTGGCAAGAGATGTTAGCTCAGGGCCAGTCTTCTTCAGAAAAGTGAAATAAAATATTAACACTAAAAGGAAACACACAGATCATGTACCAAAAAAAAATCTCATTTTTCGGTTTAAAAAACTCGATCCAGTTTGGCTACCTAAGTTCCTGGAGTAAACATGAGGATTTAGAGGCAGAACTTGGACTTAGCAGGGAAAGGAAAGAGAGTAATAGATTTAGTCTGCACATTAGATTCCTTATCCTAACTGGTATTCCTTTTCAATATAGTGCTTCATATATTCTTTCCTGCTCATACACTCATATTGTCAAAAATTGAAAATGAACTTTTGAAGGATAGTAAGCTTCTTTTCTTAAGTTCTTGACAACTGCCTAAATAAAAGAAACCAGAGATATAAAATCCACAGGGATGGTAAAATGTTTAATTACCTGGTAAAGATGCATATTTGATTATATTTAATGACTGATTTACTGGAGTGTGTTCAACAATGATGACAAATTTAAAGAAAGGACTCAGACTCCTCCTCAAAGAGTTGTTTACTTTTTCTCCTTCTTCCCTCTCCACTTGCGCACCTTTCCCTGTTTAATAATGTATTAAGGAAAGCTATTTCAGGTCAAAATAGGGTCAGGAAGCTCAGAAGACAACTTTCAAGATATCCATGCAGCCATTTCAGGTAAAAGCAGACATAAGCCTATCTTTGTGATTCCTTCATGGGAAACCTCTAAGGGGGAAAAGTGCCTGTGTCAAGGGTGGAGTCACCCTCCACAAACTCAAGGGTGAGAGCCAAGCATTTTGGACGTTGATTTAGCAAGTAATTCTTCTTGCAATATCCACAGAGGTGCTGATGTCTTTCAGAAATAAACATTGCTTAATTATTTTAAAGCTGCAAAATTCTTCTCAAGGGGTATAGTGCAAAGAGCAAAGTGAACCTCAAGTTAATGAACTACCTGAGGATCTCTACAAACGAGATTTTGCACCTGTTTTAACCATCAGTCTCCAGAGGACGTGGAGCAGCAGGAAGTGCTAAAGTCCAAGGTTCTTATCCTCGTATCTGCTCTCCCACCTACGCAGCCTCTACCAGGGCTTTTTCTCTCTGTCTCTGTCCCTCTGTCTCTCTATCTCTCTCTCCTTGTACCCCTCTCTCTCTCCCTCTCCCTGTGTCTCTGTCTCTCTCCCTGCCCCCCAGCCCTATCTCCCCCTAGTCAGATCAGACCCTGCCCGCTCGCTAAGGCTATTCTAAGCCTCATCAGTCCCCGGTCTGACTTCCCTCTGATCTTATTTAAGGTTGCCCCTCATCAGCTTTCACTTTCTCTTATTCAGCCTTCTTCACACTCCTCGGGGGCCCACCTATAATAATTTAGTCTCCAGGACACCGTAAATTCCTTACAGTTTGTGACTACGCTTCAGACCTCTCTTGGATCCCTAGTGACACCTTCCACTGCGGACTCACATTGACCTTGCAAGATGAGACATTGAAATTTCCTTTTGGTGATCACCCTGCCTATAGCCAATAGAAGGAAGTCAAGGCACGAGGAGAGTGTTCTCAGGAGGGAAGAGCACCTAGACAACCTGCAAAACAAGAGCCTATGGGACAGTCATCAGTATTTTAAAATTTTTATGAGAGATATTGGGGATAGGAAATTAAATTTGTTCTAGCAAAACATCTATTCTCTTCCTACCATCTTGGGCATTTCATTTTGCCTCGTTCTGTTTCATTTGCCTTCAAATCATAAAGCTCTGTAGTTTCCTTTCTACTGGTGTAATGTTCTCCTATTATTTACACAAGATGATTGCGTATTTACTCTAGAGGAGAGAGAAAATGTATATTGAAAGACCTTTGTCATTGAACCCGCTATGAAGCTTTAATCTATGAAGAATAGCCTTTTAGTGCAGTGAATGCTTTTATCTTTGTGTGAATTACCCTTTGGCATGCCAAGAGCAGACATCAAAGGGCCCCGAAGCTCCCCAACACTTGTGGCCAAGCCTCTTTGGGGTTTTCTGGTAATTCGTTGATAAAAGGTCTGTCCGAAGGCAGGAGCTGTGAGTTTCGCATGGATAGGAAGCACCGTGCCTTAGGGCACCTTCTTACAGGACCTGCCACTCAACAGCAGCACCTCTAAAGTTGATGCTGTGGGTCCCAAAGATCGCTGCTCTGCAATCTCGAACATTCACCAACATCTCCTTTTAAATTATTCTCTGTTTGTTTTTGTTCTTTCTGACAAAATCCTCCCAGGGAACAATAAGTGGAGGCTGGAAGGATTTGTGCTCATAGGTTCAGAAAACTGTTTCCTAACCTATGAGTCTCTCTTCTGAACACGTCAGACAAAGAAGCTTCCCATGCGGGCTGTGCCTTTCCACGCAGTTTCTCCTCTTATCCATTCTTTAGTGCTCTTGCCTCATGTCTCATGTTTGCACACAAAATTGCTGGAGTCCACTCTGTTATTAAAAGTCATCATCACAGCAACTCCAGTGAACCAACCCTGACGCCAACTTTATTCATAATAGCTATAAACTAGAAACACTCCGGGATCCAACACCAGGAGATGGGATCAACAAACTGTGGTATATTTATGCAATGGAGTACTACTCAGTGATCAAAAAGAATATATTGCTGATACAAAAAAGTATGGATGAATCTCAAAACCATTATGCTGAGAGAAGAAAGCCTTACTCCAAAGAATACACACCACATCATTCCATTTATTAAAATTCTAGAACAGGCAAAACTAATCCATAGTATAAAGAGATCAGAACAAGGCTCCCCTCAGGGACTGGAGATGAAGATCGACTGGGCAGGGACATGAGAAGTGACAGTAATATTCTAGAATTTAATAGGGATATGGGTTACACAGGTGGATTCATTGTCATAACTGAAAAAATATACACCTAGGATTGGCCCATTTTATTGTATGCAAGTTTTACATAAAAGGAAAACACAAATATTCAATCCTGGTTAAGAAGGTATGCAGACACACAGAGAGGGGTGGGTGCCATTTGCTTTGAACTGCATCCAAAAATAAGATTTGTTAGATTGATGAATTTTAGAAGAATGGATACATAGATATGCGATAAATAAAATAAAATGTTAATGGCAAATATAAATGTAGGTATATAGGTGTTCACTGTAAAGTAATTTCAACTTTCTGGCATGTTTGAAACTTTTCATAATGTAATGATGGGGGAAAGGAGAGCACTAGCCAGTTGTTCTTGGCAGTTTATTCCCAGTAAGTCTTACTAAATTTCCTAGATTTGAATGCACAGACTATTTTTCTGCTTACTTATGGCAAGTTTATAACGAAAATAAACTCTCAGTATCTCTCAGGAAAACAAGGACAGTGGATATAAGAATATAAGAACAGTAGTTCTGTTATTTGAACTTTTACTACTATTTAGAATGATTACATTAGGTGTTAAATAAAATTCAAACTTGGCTATTAAATAAATCGAAATCAAATGGTCTGTGAATTAAGTCTAATTTTCCTTAAGGGTTAAAATTTACTAAATAAACTGACTAAATATGTAGTTTATTAAGACTATTTAAAAATCAACTTTTAAAAAATAGTCTTAACCCCTAATATTGAAGGTCCTGCACCATCTGGAGTCAGGCCTAACCTTATGCATTTCCCCCAGATAGGAGAGTTCACATACTGATTGTAGTCTCTTTAGCCATAATCTCCTTTAATCCATTTACAATCTCATTAAAACCTCCCCAAAACTCTGTGATGGACCTATTGTCAACAGCATTTAACCATAACTTTTTGTAATTCATTATCTGAAGTGGAAAATTTTATAAATATAGAAAAGAAGTAAAAGAAGAGAATGAAATTAATTCATAATTCGCCAAAGAAAACCTTCAGGAAACATTTTACATATTTCCTCCTTTTAGGCATCTATTTTTACATTTTGGAGATAACCTTTTATGTAAAATTTTCTCTCACTGATTTTTTTCCCCCTAAATGTTATTTAATGTTATTATACAAGGGGAAAACAATTTATGAAGTTGTTTGAGAAAGTATACTGGAGGCCTAATTTTCCTTGACTTTTAGGAGACATTACAAGGAACTCACTGTCCTTGGGGTTTTATGTCTCCTTGTTCCTGGCTCTTCTCTTTCAACAGAATTATAACTGGGGAAGGTTGAGACTCAGTTCATCATGGTTATATCTCCACATAGCAGTAAATATGGTATCTTGAACACAGCACACTCAATAAATGCATATTCAATAAATCAATGATTTTCTATATGTATTTGGTTTCCTCTTGGGGTTTTCTTTTTTTTCTGTTGGTGTTTGTTTTGTTTTTATACTCTCCTTCATTTCTTTTATCACATAAAATTCATGGAGAACTCAAAATCTGAGTACAATATATTAGAATAAATATAAAGAAGCCAAAATGAGAAGCCCGATAGGTATTGTTAAAGCCCTCCTTATTCCTTAAACTTCTTGATCTACACATTTCGTTCTTTCTATTTAATATTTTTAAAAAGTTGTAACAAAATTATCTCTCACTGCTGAGATCATCTGGTCTGTGGTCTCGTGATCTTCTCTCAGTGTATCTATTAATGGAGTTTTAGCTATCTCTTTTTAAATAAAAAATGTTCTGCAAAATTTCTTAAATTAATCACAACAAGAAGCCAAACCTGTAGTGAGAAATCAGAGTCCCAGACCTTCTGACCTGCATGGATGTTTTCGCTCTTCCTTTGTTTTAGGGCACTATACACACACATTCCTCAGCAGCGATGAGGTGTTCACAGGCTTTCAAGGAATTTGGAAGGTAAAAATACAGAATAATAACAAGCAGATGACAAATAGGACTGTCTTCACAATGAAGAGTCACTGTTTGGTCTACATGGGCTCCATGGTCACTTCCACAGATGTGGTCTTCTTTGAGAATAAAATTGGAATCACACTGACAGTGAGCTCTACTTGAGTCCTTCCCTCCCCCCAAAGCATCCTTTCAATCTGAATGGTTTTCATGGCCTGAAGGGTAATTCACATCACAAAATGTTGTGGGATAAAAGAGAAATATTAAAAACATATTTCAGGGGCTGGCCCCGTGGTGTAGTGGTTGAGTTCGTGCACTCTGCTTCAGTGGCTTGGGGTTCACAGGCTCAGTTCTGGGTGCGGACTTACACACTGCTCATCAAGCCATGCTGTGGCAGCGTCCCATATACAAGGTAGAGGAAGATTGGCACGGATGTTAGCACAGGGACCATCTTCCTCACGCACACACAAAACATATTTGAGCAATGTTGATTTACAAAGATATTCTAGACTTCATTTCTTTAGTAATCTTCTGAAGTGTAAGGCAGTTTGATTCATAGATACAAATTTTTTAGCAAATGGCAAAAGTCCTAAAGAAAAAGGAATGTCTAAATTTATTTCTCATAATAGCTCAATAGTCAAACTTCAATAATATGTTGAAAAATATTAGAAAAAAATTTTGTAGTTTAGTGACAGACTAAAATCTTGATTTAGCTTTACCATGGGGGAATAAATCCTATTAGATACAAACTCCTTAAAGAAAGGGACTGTGCTGCAAATTGATTTGAATCAACACCCAGTGCCTTCTACATAGAAGACATGTGGTAAGCAATGAAGGGGTGGATGAATGAATGAATGCAGAATGACCGTCTCCCTCATCAAACTGAATGTTCTGATGCAGTACCATCTCATCTGGTCTCCATTGCACTAGTTTTTTGCTGTTGTTTTAGTTTTTTATTTATCTTTATTTATTTATTTATTTATTTTTGAGGAAGATTAGCCCTGAACTAACATCTGCTGTCAATCTTCCCCTTTTTGCTGAGGAAGACTGGCCCTGAGCTCACATTTGCACCCATCTTCCTCTACTTTATACGCGGACGCCTGCCACAGCCTGGCTTGACCACTGGTGGATAGGTCCAAACCCGGGATCTGAACTGGTGAACCCCAGGCCACCAAAGCAGAAGGTACGAGCTTAACCGCTGCACCACCTGGCTGCCCCTTTTTAGCTTTTTAAATAACACTCCTGGGGTTTGAGCAGGAGACCACAATGGTCATAACTTTAAAATGAAGTTAAAAGTTGGCTTTTTACTTCTCTTTTAAAGTTATCAGAGACACTGCGAAGTTAGACTGCAAATCATCTCCCAATCAGTTAAGATGCTTTGCTTTTCTTCTTCAGCTGTTGTTTCCTCTTCATCCTTCTGCTGCTCAGTTGTTTTCCTCAATTGACTTGGAGATTGGAGTCCCCAGAAAGACCTATTTTTACTAATCTGAATGAATTATAGCTTAAGCTGCTTCCTGGCTGAGGAAGGTAGCTATTAAAATGCTAACCCACTGAGGTTGGAAAGTGCCCAGTGGGAAGCGAGTGTACTGGAAGGCGAGCATACAGGCTGTCAGAAAAAGGAACATTTTAATGCATTGCAATGCGGCCAAAGATGCCACTAGAGTTCGACTGGAAACCAGTTGAGATTAGCATCGGTGACTCAGGAAAACCGCAGTTCAGTTTGCTTTTCAGCTACTGCTGCTGTTTCAGATCACTAGAGTGCTAACCTGGCGGGAGAAAGTCAGAGATTTCGGTGTGGCCAAAGATCGGAAGGGACTCATTTTCACTGACCTCCACTTTTATGACTCGATCGTCACCGCAGGCAATTTCACTTCCAGGGTTTGATCTTTGTCATCTGAAAAATGGAAAAGTTAGATCTGGTGATTGACAGGTTCCAATGCAGAGTGATAGCTGTAAAAGTGAGGTTTCCTAAAAAAGAAGGAACTTTGGAGGCATTTAAAATATCCCCATTGACACTCAGGAAGGCCTTGCTGCGCCATTTATAGGAATTCTTTCTATTTCCATACAGATCAAGGAAGGTTAGCGATGCCAGAACTACACTGGGGATTCCCAACACCTCCTGGCTTTCTGTGTGGCAGAAGCAGAGCAGAAAGTCCCTCTGAGCACAGGGTCCCAGAACTACCTGCAAGTCAGCTGACTCCTGTTCTGCTCATGGCTTCTGGGGAGACATTGGGGCCATCACAATGCAAAAGTGAGATTATATATTTATTTTCCTTCTGGAAATCAGGTGTACAAAGTTGAATTAATCATAAAAGGACTAATATAAGTAGTCCATTGACAGCCCACTCATGTATGTGTGTGTATATATATATATTTATTTATTCACAGTTAGAAAAATGAAATTTATAAACATTCAGCCCAGGGACTACAATATTGCCAATAACTTATAAATTCGTCTTTGTATTCCTGTCCTAACTTAGATCCATCCTTACTTATCCATTCTCTTGTCAGAGCTAAGCACTTTCTTGAGAGTTTTGTGTTTTCTATTTTCTTGCTTTATAAAATCAAGCTATAATTCATACGTATATGTGCCTAAGAACACATTGTGCTTTTATGTATACTGTTTTTAATCTCCTAGGATTGATTTTTTTTCACTCAAACTTAGTGTACTAAGATTTACACATTGTTGCATTTAGCTATAGTTTAAGTTTTCACTGCTGTATAATATTCCACTCTGCGAATACAGCACAATTCATTTATGCATTCCGGCATCAAGAGCATCTGGGCTATTTCCAGACTGGCTATTTTCCTGTGGCAGAGAGAACTGCCATCAATATTCTTATACAGGATCCAAATGCCTGTAAGTAGAATGGCTGAATCATGGGGTATGCAAAATTTGAACTTTAGAGACAATGCCAAGTTGTTTTGCAAAGAAGTTGTATCAAGTTATTCTTTCACCAGCAATGTAGAAAATGTCCTTATAAGGGGAAACTTGAGCACAGACAAGAGCACACACCGAGGAAAGAAAGACTGTGAGGACACAGCAAGAAGGTGCCATCTGCAAGCCAAGAAGAGAGGCCTCAGAAGAAATGAAACTGTCACAACTGGATCTTGGACTTCCACCTTCCAGAACTGTGAGAAAATAAATTTTGGTTGTTTATGCCAACCAGTCTGTGGTATTCTATTATGGCAGCCCTAGCAAATTAATACAAGGTCTATGGAGTTGTTTTTTAATTTTAATTAAACTTTTTCCTTTGAGATAATGTAGATTTGCATGCAGTTGTGTATCCTTCATCCTGCTTCCCCTGATGGAAACATCTTGTAGAACTGGAGTCCATGGTCATGAGGAGGTTGTTGACGTGGGGACCATCCACAGGTGTCATCCAGATTTACCTGTTTTAGTTTTACTTGTGTGTCTGAAGTTCTACACAATTTTATCCCATGTGTATGTTCACGTATCAACCACCACACTCCAGATACTGAAGAGTTCATCACAAGGATCCTCGGGTTGTCCTTTTATAAGCACAAATCCTTAACTTCTAGTAAGCAGCAGAGCGGGAATGCGAGCCTAAGTCTGTCTGACTCCAAAGCTGTAGTCTTGCTACCACTACACACAGCTCGCCACCGGCCTCAGGGCGAGAGAGGAAAGCCTCCCCCATTGTAAGTCACCCTAATAAGGGGGGAAGTCCACGGATTAGGCAGCACTGAGGAAGAATCTGAAGCAGCATATCTCAGGACTTTTGCTCTTACCCTTCTCTCAGTCTGTGATGTCTCTTCTTCAGCCCTTGCTCCCTATTGAGACCCAATGAACAGAAACGCAGCCACCTGCACGCATCCTCTAATCAATGCAGCCACCTGCATGAATCCTTGCCCAATTGCCTTCTCCACAGTGGAAAGTAATTTTTTCCTTTGGCTTCTCCAGAGAAGTTGTTTACACCTCTCCTCTGGCCCGGATTCTGGCTAGCTATTTATACACTTCTTGCTTCCTGTCTTGACTGGAAACTTTGAGGAAATGAACTAATACATAACTCATTTTTGTCATCTCTACAGCTAGAACAATGCCTAGCATGTAGTAGCTGATTTAGCAAATATCTGTTGAGTTCACTGGAGCTGAATTAGAGCTCGGAAGCTCTAGGTGATCTCCCGAGTTATTTGGAAGGCGAGTCAATATGGGCCATCCTAGATAAGGATTATTTAGTTACTTACTTGGCAGATTATATCTTTTACTTGTGTTATAGAAAACTTTAAGAGTAGAGCAATTAGTAGAAACAGATCAATCGAATTCATTAACAGGTGAGCAATTCCTCACTCCTGCTTGGAGAATTTCTCAGGTCAGTAACTATGAAGTTTTTATTTTTAAAATGATCTGAAACTCAAATTACTGGTGCTCAAAAGAAAACAGAGGGGATGTTTTATTTTTCTTCTAATTATTATTGATCAAACACTGTGAAATATCTCTTTCAGAATTGTCTCTCTAAATTCAGGACAGGGATATGCTAGTGATTGTTTGCTAAGCTCAGATATTTAAAACCTACTGTAGGGGAAGAAAAGTCATTTAGCTGACAGAACGACCCCTTTATACATTCAAGCAGTGCTTAACTTTATGAAGCCATAAAAATATATGTACAGTAATATACTCATTTCTCGTTCTAAAACAACCACTATAAACCATGATTTGTAAGAGTTTTAAGCGTAACTGCTTTCCTAGGAGGACATGTACACGATTTATATGGCTGTACCAGTCCCTCCTAAGTGCTTCTCGAAGTCCATTTTCCGCGTGAGTTATGACTTCTCAAATAGAGTGGAAGTGCAATCGAACGTTGTTAATGCAATTCTATTTTTAAAAGATAAATTAAGTTTGATTATTTGAATGTGACCAGTCACAAAAGGAACAATTGCATGAACCTTTATTTTTAATTTAACGAGGAATAAATATATGCACAACAACGATTACCCGTCTCTAAGCTTAAAAATCATAAATCTTCGAGTTAGAAGAGACCTTGGCCCAAAGCTCAGTGCTTCTCAGCTGAGATGGTCTGACTGTAAACTACACAGAATTGTAAAATGACTTAAGATTCATAAGAAAAGTATGCACAGTGCTTTATAGCTTACAAAATGCATTCACATAGTTATGCTGGGAAAGCACAGATGTGGAGACCAGCCTTAGGGGAGTTGTTTAATCTCTGGGCAATTCCCTGTCCTCCTTTCTAGTACCTGTTCGTCATGGCCCATTACCGACAGGGTATCAACATAGTATTTTCCATCACGTGTCCTCCTCCCCTGCCCAAGCACAGTGCTTCTGCCCCCATCCCCTTTGTCCTTCTCTCCCGTTTCTCAACTGATTCTGTTTCTCAAGACAAACCTGCTTTGCTTCTTTGCATCGAACTAAAGCCTACTTGTATCCTAAATGACAGCCTGAGCCTCATGTCTTAGGAAATCTTCTGGACTACTCCAACACTTAATAAGCTCTTTTTCTCATCGCTGTAACTTACTCATTCAACAAGCTTTTGAGTTGCTGCCTACAGTAAGCCATATCCTCTGCCCACACCACTGTCAGTCGTAGTTTTTAATCTATGCCTCACAGAGTCCTTGAGGGGACTGAGGGATCATTTTAGTTGACCAGGATGGTGGTGACAAAAGGCCTTGTCTTTCCAGTTTAATCGGTTTTACTTTTATTCGTTTTCTATGAAGAACTTGTGTGCATAAATATACAAGTTTCTGCTAATTTTTTTTAAGTCTGAAAATTACTGTTTTGATGAATTAAATGAAAAATAAACGGGTGATTACAATTGGCTAAGTCATCGTAGCTCCTCATACAGGTAGGGGGCATCTGGGAGGGGCACAGCTTCTTATTTCTGGTTGTCTTTGCATACCTATTTCCCCTGAGCTCTCTTGAAATCCCCTTGTTGACAGGAATCATCTCAGACCCTGCGCTAGAATCCACGAGGGCAGGATGCTGTCCGATTGGCTGGCTCTGTGCCCCTGATGCCCAGAGCAGCCCCTGGTCCAGTGAAGCACTGCCCTTCACCGGTTGGATGGAGGAGTCTTCCAGTTTATCTGCCCCATTTTGCCTACCGTGTGTGATGTCCCTAATAAACGTTCATGACATATTTAGCAAGTGAATTTTAAAAGAAACACATGTCTTGGTGCTAGATGTTTCAATCTTGACTATTCTCTACCCTTTCGCGCAAGAAGCAAGACTTTTTAACATGTGCAGAGAAAGGCAGGCAGCACAACGAGGAAAACAAAGTTCTGGGATGGATGTGCTCCTTGGAAATCCCTTATCTGAAAATAATTTTTGATACGAAAATGAAAGTTGAATTTAACTCTCCTTTCCTTGGTAATTTTTTAAATTTTTATGCATTCTTTTGGTTAAATTATTACTTAACCTTTGTTTTAAAATTTTTACTTTGAAAGAGGCTTTTGATAAGCAAAAATAAAAGCCAAATATTTTTTTCAAAAATGATTTTCTGTGTATCACCATGAGACTTAGGACCTTACCTTTAATCAAGTGATCTCAATGTCTATTCTTCCTAAGTGTCATGCAGGGTATGAGTGACAAGGGACATTATTAACAGGAGTCTCACTGGGGAGGAGGAGTCTGGCTGCATCCTTTTCAGAAGCAGGGTGGGTTGGCAAAGGCAACGAGCAAATTCAGGAGAATTCATTGGACAATAGCAAAAGGTAAGTTCAACAAAGGTTAGTTGAGGCAAAGAGTGGATATTTCCATTAATACAGTCAATCAAGCCATGATCAACCCATGCTGTTATATGTTATAAATTGATACCCCCAAAGGGACTCTTGTATGCCAGACTTGGATTTCTGTACATCTGCTCACGAAGGAACATTTGAAACTGATACATGCCTGCTAAAAATTCAGTTTTAGCTGCATTGAGGTCTTTGTCAGTAGAGTAGGACCATGCTTATGCAATTATTTTAATACATTATTGCAATGTCTTCCCAACATTGTTTCTTCTAGCTCCAGAGGTTTTGCAGTGTTGCTTATTTAGGAAGGTGGGGCAAAGGAAGAGAATGATGGAAGTAGGGAGTAAGATGACTTGGCACTAAGTCTTTTCTTTACATATGGAACTTCAGGTAAGATTTTATTTGTAAAAAAAATAGGGGGGTTGCTAGCAAAAGGAGTTTGAAAATTATTGCCTTTTTATAGAAGAGTGAACAAGGGAAAATGTGTTGATGCTGATGAAGGAAATTACAGGTATTGTATATTTAAAACTGATGCAAAGATAGAAAACGATAGTAACAAATTCTCAGCCTGAGTTGGACGCTTGCTACTCCTAAGCTGGTTGAATGCCTGTTGCTTGGTGGAAGAAGGGAAGTAAAGCACACGAATAAAAGGCCACAAATAGGAACAACTGCACCTCACAAGAGGGATGTGGCGAGGGATGTTTTTAAACTTTTTTTTTTAGCTTTTTGGAAACACAGAAACCATGGTCTTTACGATGAGTATTGTCCCGAGTGCCGTAGGATGTTTAGCACTATCCCTGGCCTCTATTACTAGATGCCACTAGCACTGTCTCCCCTGCGCCCGCAAATGTGACAAACAAAAATATTTCCAGACAGAGCCAAATGTCCGATGGGGGAATCATCCCCGCTGAGAACTACTGATACAACCTGTAAGACCAAGTCTGAGAGAGAGAGCATGACCTTAAAGCGAGGCTAGGATTGTTTCACATGCGTTCTAGAAATCAAAGTGACACAAGAACATTATTGATGAAAGTAATTGTCTTTCAGCAAGTCACAATTCCCTAATTGTTACACTTTAGGTCTTGATTTCCAGGCATTATTCTTAAATGGGCAAATTCAGCTGAGGCTGTTATGTTAATATTGTGAACCTTATTAATTTACAAAACATCATTCTACTGCTGTTCCGTACTTCCCTTCTGTGTCTTATGACCTATAAAATATAAGATCTAAGTGAGAGGTTTATACTTTAATATGAGAACCTTTGAAAGTTCTTCGTAGGTAAAACAAATGCTATAAAATATGACCTGATTTTGATTGGGTTTTAAATAAAAATTGTCGATAATTTGAAAACTCTCTTTTTAAATTTTTAATAAAATTTCTAACTACATCAAGTTAAAAATTGTGGTAATTTTTATTCTGTGAATAATTTACAACACAGGAGGGTCTAATCAACAGCTTCTATGAACTATTCAACAAATACCAAGTCAGCACAGCCAAATGCAAGACACCTAGAGTGAGCGACAAATGTGCGTTCAGTGCCTTCTTTTAAAGACCCTCGACTGAAATTGTGTGTTTTCCACCTTTCCTCATGTGTTGGTTTTGCTACCCCTTATTCTGTATTATAGATGCGGGGTAGCGGTCAGCTTGATGTTCTTTGCCTCTACAATCTCTTGGCGATAAAACCCACTTTTGTAGGTTTAATAACTAAATCTCCGTATTCAACCAGACGTCTTCTGAGCTCCAGACCTTCATCCCAGCTCCTCACAAGTCAATTCACTTCAATCTTCTATCAGCACCGGAAATGCAACAGATCAAAATTACCTTTATCCCACTCTCCATCTTATTTCCGAATTTCCAGCCTGCCGTGTTGTGAGAACTGATGTCTCGATGCGTTTATGGCCGCTTCCACAGACCTGGTCCAGAGCTCATCTGCTACACCACTGTTGCCTCATCTCCCCAGTGCCTACCAAAATCAAGTAGCTCTTCATTGTCATTCCAGGCCTTCTAAGGTGACTTTAAACCCACCTCTATATTCTGTTTGCTCTAAACCCTTGACTCGACCAGGCTGACTTCCTATTGTCCAGACCTGCCAGGTACATCCCTGCCTTTCCACTTCTCTCACAAACGAATTAAAAACCAATTACTGCCATGAGGGATCCAGCTTCTAGCTTATCCAATTTAACCTTTCTCTGAATTCTATCATTCCATGTTATTCTACGTGTTTTTTAAATTTAATTTTAAAAAAAGCAGATTATGTCCGTCTTGCTTAAAATCTTCCAGCGCTTTCTGTTGCAGTTAAAATAAACTGAATATGTCTTATGATAGCATCTTCAAATTTAACTGGGCATACTGTATTTTTATTTACTGAGTCTGGCAATTCTAAACTTAAACCATTCACTTAAACTGGCCGCCTTTCTCAAGGCCCCCGAAGGCATCAGTCCTTGTTCTATCTCTGTAAGAAATAATTCTGCACTTGATCACGTGCTTCCTCTTCTCTTTGTTCATGCTTCAGTTCAAATTTCATCTTCTCATACAGGACTTCCGTTCTTACCTAGTGAAAATGCCTCCACCCCCTTTTACTTTCTCTATAGAACTTATTTTCATGTATGAGTAATGCGTTAGTTTGTGTTCTTCTGTATTTTTTGTCTCTTTCATTAATATAAGGGAAGTTCTTTCTCTGGCTCACCCTCTTATCTCCAGAGCTTTGAACAAGCTTGACACACAGTGCTAACAAATATTTAAAAATATTTTTTGAATAATTGAATGAATAAACATATGTCAAAAATGGAGCAAAGAGTTCTGATTCCATGATGGCCAAGTAGCTCCTGTTATATCAATCCTCTTGCAGATAACAACTATAGGCTACAGACATGCCCACCAAAAAGCAAACAAAAAAACAAAAAACACAACTTGAGAGCAGGGTCTAGTCTATGCCTTAGGATTAACTAGAACTTTAATAGGAATTTTCATTCTTGCTTGCATAAAGAATAAGATGATTGGGCCAGCCCCAGTGGCCTAGTGGTTATGTTCAGTGCGCTCTGCTTTGGCAGCTGGGGTTTGGTTCCCAGGTGTGGACCCACACTGCTCTATTAGAGGCCATGCTGTGCTGGTGGCTCACATAACAAAAAGTAGAGGAAGATTGGCATGGATGTTAGCTCAGGGCTAATCTTCCTCAGCAAAAAGAAAAGAACGAGATGATTGACTTCTATGTGAATAGGTCAACATGAATGTGAGGGAGAAAATTTTCAGAGAGGAGGAATTCACTGAGGGAGAAGCTTAAATTCTGTGCCTAAACTCTGCCCCAATTTCTGGCTTGGCCCTGAACTAAGAATGAACTATGAATATGCAAGGCAGATGCAAAGAAGCCCAACTCTACAGTTAACTTCACATTTCAGCTCAGCATTTTTCTTTTTTATAGTTTTCAAATTGTTGAAATTTCCCATGGTTCATTCATAGGGAACCATATCTTCCTTTAATTCTTTGAAAATATTTTAGTTCTTTGAAAACATGTATATTAGCTGCTATATCTTTTTAAATCCAACATCTGGGTCTTGTGAAAATCATATTCTTACGACATTCTTTTATGCTGAGAATGAGTCACACTTTCCTGTTTCTTAACATGTCTAGAAATTTTTGGTTGAAAATTGAATATTGTAGCAACTGGATTGTGTTATGTTCTTATGATGATTTTGGTTTAACATTCTAGTGGGCAGGTAACTAACCTGAGTTCGAACGGTGAAATTTGTCTTCTTCATGGCATGCAGCCGTTGATATCACGCTCTGCCCAAGCCTAAAAGGCTTCAGTGTTCTGCTACGCACTCAATCTGTGCACTCTTGGGGGAATGCACTCAGCTAAAAAACAGTTACAAACTCACAGATTTGGCCCCAGTGCAGTCATATCCTCTCTCTTTTCTCGTTAGGTGCTCTGGAGTATTCCCTGTGAACATATAGTTCAACTTTCAGATATTGTTTTGGCAGAGTTAATCTCAGATTTTGGATATCATTACCCCCGCAGTTCTCTTGCTGCCAAAATTATCCCTTTAAATTCATGGCTGTTTTTTCAGCCCTGAATTTTTACCTCCAGTGTCTGGAACTGATAAGGATGAGGTTTTCTCCTGCCAGATTCTGCTGCTGTTGCCCTGGATACTGGGGAGCGTCCTCAGGCCAGAATCCTACATTCCCATAATTCTTGCACCTTCCAATTGCAGATTTTCAAGTGTGGACTCTCATGTGGCCTCTTTCTGCTTTTGGATTCTTTCAAGCTTCTTTAAATGGTTGTTTTATAATATTTTATTCAATTTTCATAATTGTCATCTCTGGAAGTCCTCACATGATCCTTCATTCCAGCCATCACTACCACACCTTTTTAAATTTTGTTTTGAAATGATATTTCTGGGTCTCAAAGAAATACCTCTTATTTTGGAAAATACTAACATATTACCAGAAAAGGAAAAAAGTCTCTGAGTCCCACAACTGAGATATACTTTCTCTAATTAAAAAAAAATCTATACCATCGTCCTTTTGGAGATTGTTAAATTTCTCTAAAACACTTTAAGTTCTTTGTCAAATCTTCTGTTTCAATGTATATTACTTTATATTTTTATTATATACAAATACATTTATATCTGAATTTTCATTGAAGCTAATCATTCTAGTCACAAATTAGATAAAATCTGAGTATCTTTTAAGTCCTGGTGTTTTACTAAATGACAGGTATCTATTATATATGAATAATATCACTTACAGAAATTCTTACAAAGCCATGATTTACAATAGAGTACGAGTTATTCCACGAATCAAATTAACACACAAATTATGGTTGGTCGATAATTATAAATACCCACTTTTAAAGATAGAATGTGGAACCATTAACCACTGTTAAAAATTTCTCATTATTATCTTAATTTTGAGCAAGAAGAGACCTTAGACATTTTAATAATTGTCTTTAATACTTAATATTTGTGACATAAGAAAAAAGTCAATGATAGCCTGGAAGCAATATATAAAAAATACCATTGGGCAGGAAATCTGTAATTTGCGTTCTCATCACCCTCGTATTGGTCGTTACAACATTCTTTTGGATTAGATTTCCGTGTCCCCAGTAATGAGCAGAGCTCTGTCCGTATCTGCAGAGGATGTGCCAGTCTCCCACCTCAGTGCTCCCTTCAGGGCTCAGGCACTTATTCTTCCAACTTCTAAGGGTGTTGGCTACTAACGGCCCACAGAATTGCCTTCAGCCAGAAGGAATTGTCCTACTCAAGATTATTTCCCTGGTTCAGACCACATCCAATGGCCTGTCAATGCCTAGTCCCTTCTTAAGTGGAAATGGCCATCCCATCTCCAGAGTCCCCGATGGAATTAGCTGAGGCCTCTGTTGCAACGGCATCAAAATTGAACCTCTCTCTCCCCAGTCTTGCTCCTCGCACACCCCTATGGATGTTGTTTCCAAGAGCACTTCCCAATAAACCCCCGACAAACTAATCTTTATCTTAAAGTATGTTTCCAGGAATTCAATCTAAGATAATAATAATATGAGGCATTCAAAGCCTGGCCCCACCATTTACTATTGAAGCCATTTATTTAGTTCTTTGGGAAACTTATGTAGTTTCTTTGAACTTTTCATGGGTTTTATAAAGATTTAATGAAGAAATAGATCTGTAAGTAATACTATATGGAACAATGTTCATAAAAATAAGCCTTGTTTAAGGAAAAAAGTTCATAAAGGTGTTACTTACCTGATATGCTGTACAACTAAAACTCTCCTTATAAAAAAAAACCTTTTAAACTTGAGGTAAAAATCATAAACTAAGGTGAATTAAATGAAAAAATCATGAGTATACAGCTAAATGAATTTTTACGTATCTGCCCACCTGTGTAACTACCACCCAGATCAATCTATGAACATTTCCAACACTGCACGTCCTCCGCTTTCAATACCACCATCAGAGACAACAATTATTCTGACGTTTATCACCACGTTAGTTTTTCCTGCTCTCGAACTCTTACACATGGAATCATTCAGCAGGTGCTCTTTTGTGTCTGGTTTTCTTTATGCAACATAACTTGGTTCGTCTGTGCTATTGTGGAAATCAATAGTATGTTCTCTTTCTAGTCACTGTGTAGTTGTCCATTATAAGAATTTACTGCAATTTACCTACTATTCTGCTCTTGATGATCGCTTAAGTTGATTATAGTGTTTGGCTATTAGAACAAAGCGACTATGAACATGTTTGTACTTGTTTTCTAGCAGACAGATGCACTCATTTATCTTCAGCAGATAACTAGGAGTTGAATTACTGAGTTATAGGTTAGGTGTACTGGGCAAATGAATCTTGATAAAATATGCCCAGAGTTAGCTAATACTTAGGAAATTCCTTTTGCTGAGGATTTGAGGACAAAAACTATATATCACTACTAGTTAACTTAAAATTAAAACATAAATTATGAAGATTATGAACAAAACCTATGAATACTCAACGAGGCTGACAGTCAGAAGCAGAGGAAATGGTTACTTAGAACATGAGTGAAAGACACAATGAGTTCCTTTCTGCTCTTCAGCTCAGCTACACAAACACCAGGGAATCAGTGTAACCAGAGTTCCACCCTGCAGTTCTACCTCAGGCCTGCACAGCTGCTCTTAACTTACAGACAATGTATCGAAAAGCCGTATTGAGTATGCCTCCTCCTGCACACAGGTTGGTGAAATAGATGAGAGCCCCTCCCTGTTTTGCCTGCAGTGGGCTCGGTAGTAATAATATAGCAAAAAGAGAAGTAAAACCGTAGGAGGATTCGGAGCCCCACTAATTAGGAGCCACTCAGCAGCTGCGCTGTGAAAATAAGTATCCTTTGTTGCAAGGTCTTCTGATTTTTCAATGATATGGGATATATGACATTTTATGGGTGTACCAGGAAAGAGACATCATATTCAAGCGGTATTATTGAGGAAAGCTTAATGAAGAGGCTATTTACAAAGGTAGAGGCAGGGTTAAGGGAAACCGGCAAGCAAAGCAGGGAGCCTTAGGACTGAGAGGGCCTCAGGAGACAGTCAGCAAGCCTAGGGAGCGCTGTAACCAGAATCTGGAGAAGTTAGCCCAGTAAAAACGGCGGCCTTAAGTGGATGGAAACAGCCAACTGGTGGCGCTGCTGCAAGGAGAGGTTTTAGAAATAAATATTCTAATTTCATTCTCCTCCTGCCTTCTCAGCTGCTGGAGCATGTGTCAATTCTGGGTTATTTCCATAGCAAATTGTCTTAAAGCTAGAATTAATAGGTCATAGGGTATGAATTTTTCAGGACCTTGATATGTTGTCAAATAATCTTAAGAGATGGTTATACTAGTGTATATACACAAGAGGATATTACACAAGAGAGCAACAACTGTAACAACTAGATAGGTAGAACATTTTATCTTATTCTTTAATTGGCCAGTAGTTTTTCTCCTGTGAATATTTTGTTCGTCTGTTCTCTACTCCTTTTATTGGTAGAGTGCTAATGGTTCCCCTATTAATTTGTTAGGGCTCTTTCATTTCATATAGTTAGAAACCATTTTTGTAGAATAATTCTTAGTTTTTATTTTTTGTTGTGATATAGAAAATGTGAGGCATAAATTAGGTAGACATATATAGGAAAATAAATTTTTAAATATTTTTTGAGTTACCAACTTCACAGAATATTTTTAATTCTAAGAATTTTTTTAATGCAATTAACTTAATGGTTATATAGATAAAATGTATTCAAAAATAATTCTACTCCTTTCTAATAATGATAACTCCTTCTTCAGGGGAAAAAAAATCCTTTGTTTTTATTGAGTCAGCCAAGATACTTAGAATAATGTAAGTAATAATGAAATTAGAATTATATTTTTTATTAATTTTATTTTTCAGTTATGGGTTACCTGATAATCAAAATTGTTTCATTGCACATGAATGAACATGTAACTAGATACAAAATTTGGGCATGTCTCAGTCCTTCTCTCTCAATGCTTTGTCCTTATTCTTTTTTTCTTTCTATCTCTGCACTTCAAATGTTTGCTAGGATTTGTCTAGCCATAACTTTCCTAATTACCATAATTTGTTGCGGCACTTAGATTTCTCCACTGCCAACAACATGGATTTTAATTCTACTGCAAAGTTTTAGTTTCCTTGAAAAAGTTCAATGCGGTTTTTTATCTTGAAATAGTCTTTTTTTTCTTTTAAAACATTTGAAGCCTAATAAGACTAATATAAAGTAACTTTTTAAAAATACATTCTGATATCTATAGTAAATAAGTCTGAGGGGTACCTTTTTCTTCTGTCAACTATGATTTTTGTTTTCTTTGCTCTGTAGTTTTTTTTCCTTAATAAGAATATTGTTAATCTTTTTCTGCTTACCGATCAAAGAACAGAGATCTATGAAGGCCCAGTACTTGTCCAAAACAGTGTAGGTTTCCTCTTAGTTCTAAATACTCTGACTTAAATGGTGATAAAAACAACCTCTCAGAATCGCATTTTGACAAAAGCCCCAATTTCCAGAGTTTAATAAGTATACACAGGTTGCAAGTAAACTGACATAAATTTTCTCTTAATCCTCAGTTTTCCGACGCTTTAAATAAAACTTATTAAGTGCAAAACCACAACCGCCAGCAGGCATGTCAGCTAGGAAGCTTCCTGTTGCCACTGCCTGCCTTCCCTCACTATCTTTGACCCAGTGGTTTTCTGATCGCCTTGTCTAGGAAGGGTGAGGTGGTTTTGCTAATGCACTGAGCAAAGACTTTATTGATCACGAATTGTGATTGCTCAACTCAGCGTCATGAATCTTTCAGTGAATAGGATTGCCTCCAAGATGCTTCCTTTTTCAGAATTGATGACTTCCTCTTTTTCTCTCTTTTTTTTTTTTGTGATTATTTGAAGGAAGGGTGTGAAGGGCAACATCAAGAAGACTAGTCACATATCACTGATGCCACAGTTAATTGTGTCTTAATGGAAGAGTAGAAATTCCCTAGTCAGAGAAGGGGAGGGAGAGGCATCCCCGGTCACACAAATGCGGCTCAAGGACAGAGCAGTGTGACAGAGCAGCGTGTTTGGCAGACACCATTTCAGTGCAGGTTAAAAGCAAAACGTGCAGGTGGTGAGAATCTTCTTGGAGGAAGAAATGTTCAAGGCTAGCTGACTGCAGATCCGGGAAAGCTGGACGTGTTTATATCCGGGTTCTGCGGTTAGTGGCGAAGCTTGGACGGAGTTCGCCAGAACAGTGATGTGACTGTTCTATGATTCGAGACAGGTGGTGATTGTGTGCAAGACGGATAAACAGGAAACAGAGATGTCGGAGTGACCAAGTAAGTGTCTATTCAAGAGTCTCAGTGTCTTAATAAAAGTCTTAACTAAAGCAAGGCCAGTGGAATTTGAGAGCTATTTTAATCACGGAATTAAGAAGACACTGATGACTGGGAGGTATTTTCAGAAGTGTGGGGAGGGCTTCAGATACGAAAGAGGGAAATTGATGTATAATGTGAATAATGGAGAAATAAAGCTGTGCGAGAGTAAATTGGTTCAAATCTCATGGAGGTCAATTTGGCAAATAACAGCAAAATATATATGTGTAATATACAATATATAATATATACAAAACCTTTGATCTCATAAACCCACTTCTGTGGATTTCTCCTATGATATTGTTGAACACATGTTAAATAATTTATATACTAGTCTGTTCATCACCTGAGTGTTATTTACACTAAAAGATTGGAAACACGTCCAATATATATCAGTGGGAAATTTAAATAAATTATGATATATCCGTCCAGTGGATTACAAAACAATGGTTTAAGGGGGAAGAAGCTTGTTTCTATGTATTGGAATAAAATGATCTCCAAACTAAGTTCATTTTTTTTTAAGTGTACAGCACTGGGCAGGAAGACTCTTTCTTTCCCTCTTTCTTTTTCTTTCTTTCTTTGTTTCTTTCTCTCTTTTTCTTTCTTTCTTTCTTTTTTTTTCTCTCTTTCTTTCTTTCTTTGTTTCTCTCTTTTTCTTTCTTTCTTTCTTTGTTTCTCTCTTTTTCTTTCTTTCTTTCTTTGTTTCTCTCTTTTTCTTTCTTTCTTTCTTCTTTTTCTTTTCCTTTCTTTCTTTTTCAGCTTTATTGAGATATAATTGATTTTCAATGAACTGTACATATTTCAGGTTAAAATTTGATGGATTTTGGTAAATATATGCGCAGATGAAACCATCATCTCAATCCAGTTAAAGAACGTATCTGTCACCTCCTAAAATTTCCTTGCACTCTTTGGTAATCCCTTCCTCCCTTTCTTAACCCTCCTTCACCCCATTCTGGGTTTTGTCACTGATCTGTTTTCTGCCACTATAGATGAGTTTGCATTTCATAGAATTTGATATATGTAAAATCTAATAGTATATTGTCTTTTTGGTCTTTCTTCTTCCATTCAGTATGTTTATTTTGTGATTTAGACACACTGCTGTCTGTATTAATAGTTGTCCTTTTTATTGCTGAATAGTATTCTGTTGTATGATAAACCGCAATTTTTTTACTCATTCGTATTTTGATGGACATTTGACTTCTTCCTAGATTTGGGTATTACAAATGAAGCCATTGTGATCGTTGAGTGCAAAGCTTTTGTTGTCTTGGGTGAATACCTGGAACAATGTTTGAGTGATCGGGTAAATGTATGTTTAAGACTTTTGAAGTTGTGAAACTATCTCCAGAGTGGCGGCACCATTTTGCGTTCCCACCGGCCGTGGATGAGAGTTTAAGGGGCTTCACATGTTCTCCAAGATGGAGAGTGGTCAGACTTTCAAATTTTAGCCATTTTATTGTGAGGATGGTGGACTGTTATTATGAAATTCATTAGCGTTTCCCTAATGATTAATTATGCCGAACCTATTTTTATGTGATTTTTTGCTATCTGTGTGTTTCCTGGGAGAAGTGTGTCAAGTTTTTAGCCCACTTTTCAGTGCTGCTGCACGTCGACTTATTGTGGAGTGCTAAGAGGTACGGATTCTAGATATGAGTGCTTTTCAGATAATAGTTTTGCAAATATTTTCTCTCAGTTTATGGTGTGCATAATCGTTTTCTCAAGAGTATATTTTGAAGAGCTAAGGAGTATAATTTTGATAAAGTCTAATTTGTTAACTTTCCTTTCATGTATTTCCATTCATGTATTTTGTGTCATGTTTAAGAAATCTTTGTCAAACCCGAGATGACAAAGATTTTTCCTATAGTTTCCTCTAGAAGTTTTGTAGCTTTAGCTTTTACATTTAGATGTATGATCTATTTCAAGTGAATTTTTTGCACATAGTATGAAATAAAGGTATACTTTGATTTGTGCTTTTTTTTTTCATCTCTGGCTGTTTAACTTTTCAGCACTTTTATTTGAAGAGACTGTCCTCCATTGAATTGCTTAGGCACTTTTGTCCAAAGTCAACTGACTGCACGTGCTACATGCATGGATATATCTGTTCCCTTCCATCTCTTCCCTTGATTCACACTCTGGGACTTTGTGCCCATGTCAAAACAGAAAGAAACTGCTTTACTGCCCTGTGAAACCAGAAGAGTGTGTGCCAGGCAGAATCCTGGCAGGAGGGAGCGGGAAGCCCCCAACGTGATTTCCATGAGGGGGACTTTGACAAAGGCTCACACAAGAAGGGAGCAGAGAAGGACGTTGGTTTTGGGAAAGAGAAAGAACCTAGGACTCTCTCAGGTAGACTAGCCATCATGAAACACCCCCATTTCAAGCATGTAATTACAATATGTAGTAACTAATTATGAGGAAAGGTGCACAGTGTTTTAAAGACACATAACCACGGTCAGAGAGTGCTGACCGAAAAAAAGAGTTAAAGTTAATTGGGTAAATGGCATTCCAAGTAGAGGGACTATCCCATGTGATGAGCCTCTAATGAAAGGTAAAATGGTACATGTTTTTTAGCTATAAAAATGCCAGAACGGTTGAAACAAAGTATGAGAAAATGCACCTGGAAGGCCAGCCACAGAGGGCCTCACAGTCAAGTCATAGATGGGGATCTTTATTCCAGGAGCAAAGGAAGGCACTGAGGAGGGAAGTGATGAGTGAAGAGCCATGTAATCCACTTTGTAATTGGAAAAGAATTCTCGTCTGATGAGCGCCATCAGACTTTCCACAGTATAAAAGATGGTGAGCCTACTGAGGTAGCTACTGCAATAATTCAAGAGAAAGATTTGGAAAGGCGACAGTGGAGAATAAAGTAAGATCACTGGATTTCTTGATGGAGTTGATAAAGTTAGACCTTACTGAACTTGAGGAATGAACTTTAGGAAGACCCACGATGCCTTTACTTTGGTTCCCACTCTATTGAATGTTTTGTAAGAACTGGATCCATTCTGGGAGCAAATAATACTCCTCTAGGCAGAGAGCCAGTTCTGGACCTATTAGCATTCAGATCCATATTTTCGGTCCGTTTCTGCTCTTTTTCACAGCAGCTAATCCCTGCAGACTGCATTTACCCAGCTGACTTTTGGTTGTGTTCAGCCAATATAAGGCACTTGCAGGAGACTGAAGGATGGGAGAAAGATGCCAAGGTAATTTGGTGTCTCTTTCTCTTTCTCTCTGTCTTTCCCTTTCTCTTCCTCCCTCTCTCTCTTTCTCTTTCTCTTCCTCCCCCTCGCTCTTTCTCTTTCTCTCTCTCTTCCTCTCTCTTTCTCTTTCTTTCTGTCTTTGTCTGGTATCTCTCTTTCTCTTTCTCTCTGTTTCTCTCTTTCTCTTTCTCTCTCTCTTTCTCTTTCTTTTTGTCTCTTTCTCTTTTTCTCTGTCTTTCTCTTTCTCTTTCCCTCTGTCTCTGCCTTGGGTGATGACTTTCTCTTTCTCACCTTGGGTGGTGTCTCCAGCCATAGATCTGTTTCCTTATGGCTCTAGTTCACACCAGACAGGGCTAATGTGTTTCTAGCTTCCTCTAGTGACTTCAGCCCCTAGAATTTCACAGCACATTCTCCCTTTGACTCTGCAGCCTAGGTTGATGGTAGCTTCCTGCTATTGCTAGCCTCTGGGTTGCCTTTATATACTCTATTTGACTTCTCAGCCATCTCTTCACTTGTGCAACCAAATCCCCTCTGTTTTAAATTCTTAGAGAGTTTTCTATTTTCCTGTTTGGACCTTGAGTGATACAAGTCTCAAAGCCCAAATCTGGAATTAATAATTATAAATGCTTAAGACCCACATCATGGGCTTGGCTCATGGTCAGTGCATTCCAGGTCAATGCAGGAGGTGATCTTTAGGGATCAAGAGAAACAGTCAGGTAATAAATTAAGCACTGAGCTCTTTTGTTTCACTAGGCAGCCCATTAGCTCATAGTTCTTTTTTTCCAAAGCAGAAAATTTTTTAAAGAGTAAAAGAGTCATTTTTACATATTTAACCAGTAGGGATCTATTGTAAGACTTGGATCTTAGAATGCTGTGGATTTATGCTGTCCTTCATAACATCCCAACTACATACAGTAATCATTCTGAACCAGATGTTAGTTCTTCTACAAGATTTCAATCTTTTTCAAAATTGTTATTGAAAATCATAAATAATCATATAAAATAATAATTTTATCAAGATCTATGTTGTGTCAACAATCATTTATCAAGTACCTACTAAATGAGAGGCATAATAACATTTCTACATATAATATTGGGTTTCATATCCCTTGTTTGTCACAATAAAAAATTTAGAAACTGATACCCAGAGATGTTAATGAAATTGCAGAAGGTCATTGTAATAGACTGTGGTGTCTCTCTTATGACCTGCTGTAGACAATCTATTTTATTTTTGTCATTCTTTAGACTGAATTTTTCTGCTTTTTTTTTTTTTTTTTTTTTGGTTCTTTAGGCCAGATACTAACTAGACATCAAAGAGAAATGACATATTAGGTCATTGCAATTTGATGGAAAGCAGCAATATTATAATTAAAATATTTCAACATATAGAGGCAAAACGGAAGTGTCTGAGAGAATTAACATCACATTGAAAGACTAAGCCTTTCTCTAGAATGAAATCTAGCATATTGAACAGACTGAGAAAGTTTCTGTATCAGTCAGCTTTCTAAATTTCATCCAACAGAAACTAATTGTGGCAAAATTATTAAAATAAATTTTGGAAAGAAAATTGGCTTCATACAATCTCTGATAAGTCCAGTGTTTAAAACCTGTTCAGTTAGGGGCTGGCCCCGTGGCCGAGTGGTTAAGTTCGCGCGCTCCGCTGCAGGCGGCCCAGTGTTTTGTTGGTTCGAATCCTGGGCGCGGACATGGCACTGCTCATCAAACCACGCTGAGGCAGCGTCCCACATGCCACAACTAGAAGGACCCACAACGAAGAATACACAACTATGTACCGGGGGGCTTTGGGGAGAAAAGGAAAAAAATAAAATCTTTAAAAAAAATAAAATAAAACCTGTTCAGTTAGACCAGGATGACCTTCACCAAAGGCCCTGGCCAGGGAATGTCACTTCTGTAGACAAAAGCAAGACTTGTTTTTCCCTGACAACAGACCACAGTTGAAGGGGGATTGGCAGTTTAGGGTCCATGAGTCAAGGGACAGCAGGAGTCTGTCTCAATGCAGCCATCCCAGTGACCATCTTGCCCCTTAGGTAAATATTCACGTTAACGTATTTAAAGAACTATAGCACTGGTGGAGCAGAGCAAATTTATTGTGGGTGACGATGATCCTGTGCAAGAGCTGTCCACCATCGTGGCACCTTGAGGAGCCACCATGGCCTGGTCTGAATAGGAGTTTCATAACGATCACATCTCTTCAGATGGTTTAGGTTTCATCAGGGACGATCTGGAGCTTATGTTGGAAATAGCAGTGAGCCGAAGAAGACTAGCAGAACAGGGACTGTAGCCCTGATAAGACACGTTTCTGGTTGTCTGGGATGTGTCTGCGGGCTTCCATTGATAAGGACACTATCTTCAGCTCCTGTGAGGGTAGTAGCATCACTGATCTTTAAATCTGTCTTCAAACATGGTTCTGAAGTAACACCAGGTGTTAGACATTGTGCAGTAGGCAGAATAATAGCCCCCTCATGATGTCCATGTCCTAATCTCTGGAACCTCTGGATATGTTACTGTACATGGCAAAAGGGATTTTGCAGACGTGGTCAAGTTAAGTAGAAAACCTTCCCTACCTGTGGTCAGAGACAGATGTGATGACAGAAGCATCACATGCAGTGTGGTTTGTTTTAGATAAAGGAAGGAGACCATGAGCCAAGTAATGTGGGTGCATTCTAGAAGCTGAAAATGGCAAGGAACCAGACTCAATCCTAGAGTCTCCAGAAAGGACCATAGTCCTGCCAACATCTTGATTTTAACCTGGTGAGCCTAGTAGCAGACTTCTGACATATAGAGCTGTAAGGCCATACATTTGTATTGTTTAAGCCACTAGGCGTATGGTCTTTTGTTATAACAGTGTAGTGAGTTGAATGATGGCCCCCAAAAAGATGTGTCCATATCCTAACCCCCAGAACCTGTGAATATGACTTAATTTGGAAAAAGGGTCTTTGTGGATATAAATAACTTAAGGATCTTGAGTGGATTATCTGGACGGGCCCTAAATCCAGTGATGTGTCCTTATGTTAGATTCATACAGTGTTTAACAATACATATGTCATAGATTTGCCGTGAGGATTAAATAAAATAATGCATTTTAAGTATTTGCCCTGGTGAATTATAAAAAGATCTTAAGAAATATCAAAAGCTATTTTCCTGATTGTTGTTGTTATTAGTAGTAGTTGTATCAGATAATCTTCAATAATTGATCAGATTGGGCCTGAATTTGATAACATTTTTGTGCACCTACTGTTATATATGTGCCTGGAACCATAGGAGAAACTTGGAATGCAGATGTGAATTAGAAATCATTCATGTTTTCAATAAGCTCAGAGTCTGAGCTTAATTGTTTAACTTTTTTATAAATGTCCCAATATCAAGCTTCAATGAGGGCACAAACAGGTATTAACGAAAACTCTTGTTCATCTAACACTATCCAATACTTTCAGCTTTTACAAGTAACTTCATGCATGTATTCAAAAATGTTTGAGTTCACTTCTTGGGCAAGGTGCTTTGATAAAACATTTGGCTATGTGAAAATGATACGACATCACGTGCTTTCAGAGCCAAGAGATCAACTGGGAGATGGTGATAATTGCTGTAGGAGAGGCCCAGGCCAGACCTCTGAGAGGGAGACGGAAACATCAGCCTTGCTTTTGCATTTCAAATGCTTCATTCAGAAAGCAGATAAATTTTAATTCATCTTGTGATAGTCCAATAACTTTAGCTCTAGTGATTTACTTTGTATGAGGAGGTGATTTCGTTCCACTGGTGTGCTGCGAGTTGATGGCATTCGAAATCAGCGATGGAAGATCCATTGCCTGTGTGCTAATCCAGACGCTGCATCTGCGTCTAGGACTAGAAGTCATCTTGCCTCACTCTCACTCCCCTGCACAATAGAAATGACACTAATCCAGTGGCTTACATTCAACTGTTTACTCTGTAAAGTTTTCTGGATGGCAGTACTTATACTTTATTTTAACTTTATATTTATTTACAAAAATCAATGGTTCTCCTGTGGGAAAACCAGCACCTTCACCACTCTCCCTTGCTCCTCTTGTAGGATAGAGGCAGGAAGACACCGAACTCTCTTAGGCATGACTATTTCCTATTCATATCTTTCCAACTAGGTTCATCTCTATGACGAAGAGACAAAGAAATCAAGGAATCATTGAGCAAGATTGACCAACATGGCCCCACCAGCGTGATTGCTCGTAAGACAGCCTGTTCTGTTGCCCAACAACTTTAAGAATAATAATGGCTAACATTTATGTAGAATTTACGATATGCCTGGTAGCATTTTAAGTCATATTTTAACTCTTCAATATAGACTTATGATTTAGGTGCTACTATTATGGGTGGGCAGACTAAGGCACAGAAAGGGTAATTTGCCATTTGTCACACAGTAAGTGGTGGAGATGAGATTTGAACCTGATGGTCTATCTCAAGAGTTTGTACTCCTAACCTGTCTACATTGTGATTCTATTAAGGAAGTTTTTACATTGGTTCAAAGCTACCATATTTCCGAAGCTTAGTCCTTGTTATTCTGAACGATTTTGCACAGATTAATTGAAATCTTTAACTTTTAGAATTATAAAATATTAGTCTTGGAGGAGTCTCCAGAAAGCAGGTGGATTCCTAGATGAGCATAATGTATAGGTACAGAATTCTAATCCAATGTCCACATATTAACCCTTCAAATATTTTTAATTCAATAAATCAACCATCATATTTAACTCAAAGCTATCTCATTCCAAGATGAAATATTATTGGGTCTATTCACTATTTATCCTGTAAAATAGTCCCAAATTTTTCACCACCGGGTTTGCTCAGCCCTTCTACACATAGAGCAGCTCGGTGTCCTTTGAAAACATGGCACTCAGAATCTCACATAATCCTTCCAGCTGAGTTCTTGCCCAAAGAGTGTGGGATAATTACAACTCTAGACTCAAATTCTATAATTCTGTGAATACTGTCTTCACTTCCAATGGCTTTTGGGGGCGATGTTGATGCCAGCGTGGCAGCTCTGAGTATCTGAGAGACAGTATTGGTTCACAGAGATCTTGAAGTCGGACAGTTTCCCCCAAGATGACCTGCTCCTGCTCCTCCCCCCCTCCTTTTCTAGAGTTGTAAATCCATGCCTCCTTCTTTTGCCATTATAAAGTTTTCTTATATATACAAACCCAGGGCTTTTTCTTTCTTTCTCTCTTGAATATGATCTATTTGACCTGTTAAGAACTTTTTGATATAACCTAAGTTTCTGAGACGATTCCAGCGTTGCATTTAATGCATTTAATAGGCTTACAGTTATAATAATAGTAGTTCTCACTCAATACCCCATCAGCAGATGCCCTGAATCTCAACTTCTTTCATATCCTTTTGGAATTAAGATGGACAATTCATGGACCACTTCCTTAATATCTTAATAGGCAATATCTATCAATTTCTTCCTCCTGATTATTTTATTTTATTCTTTGCTATTCCTGATTGATGAGGTAACTCTCTAGTCATTGCATTGCTTTCCTGGCGATTCTGCTCTTGTTATACCCCATTTTAGCACTTAATTTGTTTATTCCTGCATCAGATAAATTTTGTTTTGATGAGTGTTTTGAGATGATAGAAGACAATTATTTCTAAAATCCTATCTGGAATTTTGCTGGACTTATGTATTAAAATCATCTCAGGTCAGCTTCCAGAATACTCTTTTGGAAAATCAGGGCATTACTAATCAATAATATTCTGAAAACTTCCCATATTCCATTATATTATAAAGACTGTATTGTAAGGTTTTATTACAATAGTGTTGATAATATATCTGAGAATTATTGTAGTAGCCTGAGATAAAGTCTGCCTGGTTCTGGAATTTTAAACTAATCTTAAACTATTTTAAGTATATATAGTAAAATAAATAAGTACAGCTTGGGAAAAAGAGACTGACCACCTTAATAAGGACCAAAAGATCACACTTGCCTTGATGAAGTCACCATCATTCAGGATGCACACCTTAATCTTGGATAATGAGAAAGATGATGAGTCAGCAAACCAAGAATAACTCCACCAGCGCCAGGTAGCAACTTGAACCAATTTTACAGAAGATGACCTGTGAAATTTGCACTCTTTGCTTCAGGGGGAATTGAATATGGGCAGAAGAGAAGTAATTTCCAGACAACTGAATCTAGCCAGTATGTGGATCAAAAGTGAGGTTTCTCTCAGAACTTGGGAATTAGGTAGAAAAGACAACTATACAGCAAAGTCTAAAACAGATTTGAAAAATCATATCAAAGAGACAAAATGGCTTACAGGCCAGCAAAACTTGACTCTGTTCGCCCTTCTGTGTCCCTAAAAGTCCATATGTTGAAGCCGTAACTCCCAATGTGACTGTATTTGGAGATGCAGCCCCTGGGGAGCTAATTAAGCTTCAATGAGGTTTTAAGAGTGAGTTCATAATCTGGAAGGTCTGGTGTCCTTGTAAGAAGAGGAGGAGACGCCAGAGAGCTCTCTCTCAGCACACACACGGTGGAAAGCCTACTTGAAGACACAGGGAGAAGCCAGGAAGAGAGGTCTCACCAGAAATCAATCCTGACAGCATCTTAATCTTGAACTTCCAGCCTCCAGAACTGTGAGAAGATAAATCCCTGTTGTTGAAGCTCCCTAGGCTTGGTATTGGTAATGACAGCCTGGGCAGACTAATACACACTTGGAGCCTTTTTCAATCACCTCTTACTGTTGGAGGCTCAGAATCACTTTCATTTTCTAATCCTATAAGGCCATTGATTTCTCGAATCTGTTCCAATTCTTCCAAGTTCTGTTGAAAAACCTGGCAGTTATTGCTTAAGCTCGTATCTTTCTTGCCACAGCAGGCTAGAGGCCACTGAGGCTCTTCCAACTACTTTTCCTGTAGCTACGGCCTCAGTTGACACACGCTCAGTCTCCAAGATATTGCAAATGACAAGCTTAGCAAATTTTGTGCTCTCGATCAGCTTTTCGTACATTTTAGTTTCTTCCCGGACCCACAGTTGGACTATTTTCACATTCTCTCTTGCAGTTAGAGGTGTCTCTCCTCCTCCTACAAATAGAATAAAGACAACCTTCAGAGACACCTAGGAACCCTGTGTTGAAGATGATGGGGCCACGTAATAGAATGAGCCTTTGTCATTCTGGCTAACTGAAAAACATAAACTGAATTATTATGTGTGCAAGAAATAAAATTTTTATGTGTTAAGTCATTGACTTTTGAGTGTTTCACTGGTATGAGAGCTGGAGTTATCTAACACAAAAACTGCTACTGAAAGTGGATGCTCCTGAATCAAAATCCTCAAGTATTTGGCATTGACTCAGCAGTTAGGTGCTGAGTGATAACAGATATCTCAGCTGGAGATCCGTGCTCGACCCAGAGCTCCCCTCCCAACAACCCGTGTTAGAAGCGTAGCTAGTGTATGTAAGAAAAAAAACTGTTTTAAGCTACTGAAATTTTGGCATTTTTGTTTTCACAACATAATCTAGCCACCTTGACCAATATAAAAAAGTCATCTAAAAATTCAATCTTTAAGAATAAAACAAACTATAAACTACAAAATAATATAACTAGCAAAGTATGCAGGGCCTAAGTTTAAAAAACTGCCATTGAGCATCATACCAAAATACATGAATAAATAGTAACACATATCTAGTTCTTAGAAATATTTTGGAGATGTTCATTCTCCTTAAATCAATTTATTTTTATTCAAAGTGAACCCAACAAAATTACTGCCAGGTTTTATTTTCAGGTTAAACAAGGACATCAAACGATCAGGAAACTTAATGAAGAGAAAATATTGGAGGGCATAATCCTACCATTTATTAAAATGTATATTTAAAATTATAATAATTAAAACAGTTTAACATGAATAAACATTCAGATTGCCAAAAACTTTGAAGAGTTTGAGATTTTACTGTATGTACAAGCTAATCAGCTAGCCTGTGACTGTTTCAAGGATGCTGACAGGAGATGTGAAGCTCCCTCGTCAGAGGAAAGACTTCTTTATGCACAATACAACAAGCAGCATGACCATCAGCATATCTGCAGTGCTTACCTTTGCCCACAAATTCCGCTGGGATTGCGCCATGAGCCCAGATGACACCTGCATGTGCAGAGGGTTTTATTTAAGGGGAGGAATCCAGGGCAAAGGGCCTAGCATTTTTTGAGCAAACAGTAAACATTGTAGCAAGTAATGAACAAGCCCGTCTCCCCCAGCTCCTGTCCCGGGAAGCGAACAGTTCTAGGGTAGTGTTGACCTGTGTAACTAGATGCGGAGACTGCTCGGTATCAGGAAGTATGTGAGCCTTGCACACTCTGCAAGATTATTCAGGCATGGTCAGGACTCATGTTGGACTGCCTCTCCCTACGTGGAACAATGGAAATGGAATATGATAAATAACCCAAATACACATTTTTTAAAAACCCAGATAGTAATTTAATAAATGATAAAATGGCATTGCAATATGATAAGAAGAAGACGGATTTTCTTTTTAATGGTGAGGGAGCAATTGGTCAACTATTAGAGAGAACAAGCTGGATTCCTATAGTCATCTTTATATCATAATTCTGGATGGACCAAAATTTAAATATTATAACAACCAAGCCAGGGATTTATTTTTTAAATCTTGAAAGCAGGAAACCCTTTCTAACAAAGATGTAAAACATAAAACAAATGCAATTAACTTAATATTTAAGACGGTAAAAAATATCAGTAGTAAGTATCAAATGACAAACTGAAAAAAGTTTGCAAAACATTTATACATAAAATATATAGACAGGGTTCTTAATATATAAAAAGTTTTCATAAATCAATACAAAAACCAAGAGCAAATAAAAACAGGTCGAGACATAAACAGGCAGCATGCAAAAATACTATTGAAAATAACAACATATGAGAAGTGTTCAACCTCAATTACAATTAAACAGTTCATTTTTGGATGCTATGTCAGCAATATCCAGCAAAATTTTACTGCGTGTACACTATCTCTAGTACAATCTTAAGAGAGCAAAGAATCTTGTCTTGTGCCTGATCTTAAGGGGAAAGCATTCAATTTTTTATCATTAAATATGATGTTAGCTGTGGGTTTTCATAGATGCCCTTTATCAGATTGAGGAAATTCCCTTCCGTTCCTAGTTTGTTGACTGTTTTTATCATGAATCAGTGTTGAATTTTGTTAATACTTTTTCTGCATCTATTGGGATGGTCATGTGAGATATTTTGTTCTATTGATAAGAGATATTACATTAATTGATTTTCAGATGTAATTGAAATTGAACATTTTATTCAAATAAAGTCTGGTCCTTTGGGGAGAGCTCTGCGCTCTCTTTTCTTATGCACTTCTCCCCATGGGCTAAAGTTGAGCCACTATGCTGTGCTTTGGGCCGGGAGGCAGCCTCTGGTCTTCCTGGCTTGCCTCTCCCAGCTTGGAGCCTCTGCACCATGAGGGCACTTGGGTGAGGGCGGTTGGGTTCCCAGTATCCTCAGCCAGCTCTACCTGGGGAATAGCTTCTTCCTACTGGTAAGGACTGGGACGAAAGAGGGAGCCCCTCAGCTCTTGGCCACACTCACCATGACTTTAGCCTCTCCCCTCTAGAGTTGGAGGGGATGGGAAAGGCCAGCGGCCTCAATCTCAGTAACCTTTGATTGGGAGCTGAGGTGAGCAAACTCCATGTCCTTGGGCAGGACATGCCAGGGGGAAATGTACTCATGCTGAGTTGAGATGGGCAAGAAGGAAGGAAAGGATTGTGCCTCAAATGCCACAGATTCTCTGTTTTCGTCTAATTTTAGTACATTTTCTGGAATAAATGTTTCTTCGTTTGCTGTATGAACTTAGAGACTTTTTCAGGGGCTTTCTCTTTTTTATAGCTTAGCCAGCGTTGCTTGTTTTCTGGGCTATGGAGTTCTTCATGGTCCGATCCTGGAAGCTGCATATGATTTTATATATTTTAAATTTGGGGAAAGAAACCATAAAAATTTGCTAATAGCAATCTCTGAGGAGAAGGATTGGAGTCTGAGTAGGAGGGAAGCTCAATCTTCATTGTATTCTCTTGTGTACAATGAATTTGTTGAGTGACTAAATGAATTTTGTATGTCAGTTGCTTCCTTTTATGAATTTTTATATGAAAAATGTTTAAAATACATCATTCTTTTTCCTCTGATACCTAAGACCGTTTCACTACCTTAAGCATTCTCAAATAAGCACGTGGTCTCCAGCGTTGCTGACCAGCAGACTGTGGGTGGGACCGATTTCTTGACATTTCTTTACTAGAGGAGCACTGAGCACTCTCTGGACCCAGAAGGAAAATTACACAGAACTGAACATGGCCACCAGGCCCTCGACCTTCTGCTACGATGCATTTCTAGCCACATTTTTTCCCCAGCACAGGGTCACCTCTCATGCTCCAAAGCTCCTTTGTGACATTGCAAGCTCTCCTTTTCCTGCCAGGTTCCCTAATGTCAGCACATGCGGACATCTGTCACTCTTTCCTCCGTGCTCCACAGTGGACTCACGCCACCTCAGAGCTTCAGCTGTAAAGTGTTGATACGTGTGTGTCTGTTTTTCCCACTGGACTGAGCTCCTTAAGGGCTTGTTCCCCTTTGGAGCCCCCCTAGAGCCTAGCACATAGTAAAATAGGAAGAATATTGACATAAATGGGCAAAATGCAGGATCTTTAGAGGGTAAATATGACCTACCTCATATGTCTTTGATTGTCCTGAAAAGAGTTCGTTTACTTCCTGCTATGAAAATGAGCTCAAAAAGACGAAATTTTTGAAGTACAGGTACAAAAGAGAACTGAATCAAACTGCTATTATATGAAGCTGCAGGGAACATAAACTAAAGAAATGGCAAGGTCATGTAGGTAAATGGTGAAAGTCTGCCAGTAGTGAAAAGGAATGGCAAATATGAGTTGTTTGCATCTGTTTTTAGCACACAGCTGTCCTCATTCATAAAATCATCACATATTTGATCCATGTCTACTTCACTTGACCTCTAACCTGAGGGACTTTCGTTACACTTAGAGCCAGCACTAATACCTTTCAATTCGAGAACAGTTACTCATTCAAAATTGTCACAGAATAAAGCCATTAAGGTCTGTCTTATCTGTTTAAGTTTGCAGGTCTGTCTAGAGAAGATTTTATAATCTTTAAAAAGTGAAAAGAAACATATTCTTGATCCAGAAATAAAGGCCCTTTCAGAACGGTTACAAGAGAGAATAGGAGAAATTTTCAGAAATAACCCTTCTTCCCATGAATTCTAATTGGTTAATAAACAGTTTTTAAAAATCTTTGTTAATAGAATTTGAGAAAAGGACTTGGCATTACATCTGTAGTTCATTTAACCCAAAATCATCATGAAGGAAATAAAGGAGGGAAATAAAGTTGGAAATTATTATAACTGAACCAAATCCACAAACTGGTATTGGAATACACAGAACTAAAAGATATATTTCCAGTTTAGCGAGACTATTTCTACCCTGTATCCATATGCTATTGTTGTGATTTCTTTGTTATTCACTCATTCAATATTTATGGAGTATCTAATTGGGGCCAGGCCCTGTGACAAGTTGTGGGGATATGTAAGGAACAAACAAATTCTTCATGGAGCTGACGTTCCAGTAGGAGGATACAGACAACGAAAATGGAACAAATGAGATATGCCAGGTATAAGTCCTATAGAGACCAATAATACAGGAATGGGAAAGGAGAGTGCCTGAGATGGGGAATTGCTATTTTAACCCGAACTAGTCTAACCCACCCAGAAAAATTACTCCTTTTGAAATTAGTGAAAGTAATATTCCAAATTATGCCTGTCTTCCTTCTTTCCTTCCTTCCTCACCTGGTCTTTCATAATCATTCTTCCTCTTCAAGCATTGCCATAACACAGTGGAGGAGGCAAATAATATATTTTATTTATCGTGTGCTTTTCTAACTTTTTCCAAGAAGGACATGTAGATGGTTTCAATATTATCAGAAGATAAACACAGTGAGGAAATTTGCATAAAAGAAAAATGAAAGATGATAAAACAGGATGAAAACATGTCATGAAGCCCTACACTGATGCCAAAATTCCACAAATTTCGCTCTAAGCTTTCTAGCAAACAAAGAGGAGAGGGAAATTAGCTATGAGGTTCAAATAACCATAAGGTAAAACAAGTCAATTGCTAGAGTGACACATGGCTAGACTATGCCCCAGCTGGTCCTCCTTAAGAGGACGCTTCACAGTAAACTCAACAGCATCCCCAACAGCATCTTGCTTCATTGGAGAGTTTCTAACTGAAAGAATCTAAGTGTGAAGTATAACCCTATGCTATTGGAGTTCACAATCTTCTTGAGGGTATCCACCACACACCCAAGAAAACATTATTACTTTAAGAGGTACTGTAGTATCTTCGTCAACATGCAATGCATCACAAATTAAAATTGCAAAAAAGGGAGAATCCACTGTGGGCTGGTACCATGAATTTTTGTTTCTTAGGAAGACAGCTTAAACTTTGATTTTCTAGAACCAAGGATATATGGAGAAAAACATAAAGGTTATCCAGGATCCAGGTGAGGATGGTGGCAGTAGAGTTTAGGGAGATGTCACTATGACTTGTTTTGGAGACTGTAAGGAAATCATAGTGACTTGAGCAAACAGTTAATTTTATGAATAGTGGGAAAAGAGATTAAGATAGATAGGAGATGCTCCAGTCCTAGAGGACGAGCTTGAAAGTAAGGATTTGGTGCCTCAAGCTGCAGGCTCTAAATTAGGGGTACATGGATAGAGTTTTGGAGGTGTATGGACTACTTGAAATTGTTCATGATTGTGAATGTATGCACATATGTGGAATTATCTGGGAAAAGTGCCTGTCTTGTTCATCATTTTTGAAAGGGACCTTAATCTCCCACCAATACTGTCAAACAACAACAACAAGTGTAGAAAGAGGCAGTGGTCAGCTACGGACGCTCTTTAATGAGGAGCGGTGCCGGACTCTAATTGAAAATGTTGGGGCTGCCAGCATAAAGTTGCCCCTGCTTTTGATAAATAAAATAACCGAAATGTAACTAAAATATAAAATTATTGCAAAAGACTGGACTTGGACATCTCAATTCGATAGACAAGCAAAGGGAGCTCAGAGTTCTTTTCCTCTGGCTCCCGTGATATCAGAAGCAACAATCCCCAATTTTTGGGCAGATAGCGTTTCCCACACCCTGCCCAGCCCTTACTCCGCTAAATTTATTCTCTTAACTGGTTGATGCAAGACTTTGTAATTCAAGTCCCAGTTTAGGGATTACGAGATCACACTGGAACGTCATCCTCAGGTTCAGGAACACACAATGGCCGGTAAGAACCACAACTTTCTAATCCAATGAGAATGATTTTCATTATTACACTTGTCACATAGGGAACTTATTGCAATATAACTTACAGATCACTAACACATCTTCCACAAAGTAGAACTGAATTCTTCTTTTGGAAAGCCTAATGACCATAAGAGAGATGAAAATGCAATTTTTTAAAGTATTGGGGAGGTGGTGATAGCAATAAAGAGCAAGAAAGTCAATATTAGGCAAACAAGAAATAAAATGAATTAAAGTTGTTTTAGGATTCAAAAAGTTCAGTCTTTCAAACAAAAATCTCTAAGCATATAAAATTTCATGTAAATCAAAAGTAATTTACTTCGCCAACTGGCTTTGTTTACTTTGGGGTATTTTACAATGTTTTTCCTCATGTTTCTAATTATAAAAAAGCTAATTATCTTTAAATTAAGGCATATATGACAGCTGATTTTGCAGTAAACTCATGAAAACAAATTTGTGTTTTCCCATGGCAATACCATAAGATATGCAAATATCATAATATTGTGGTTAGAAATAACCACACGTTCCTGTAAGATGTAAAACTTGGTCCTTCCTTACTATACATCACTGTAAAAACTTAATTGTAATCTGTAAAACCCAGAAGCTGGCTGAAAATGTTATGTGTGCTCAGTAAAGACGACTGGCTCATTTGAAATTTCCTGGACTGCTCCTGTTGCCACAGAAGCTTGTTAAAACAAAGTAGCTGGATACATTCATGAGTTCCTTGACCATCTGGGGCCTCTCTCAGGCAATGGCACAGTGAGAGAGCTCCTGGCCAGGAGGTTGTGTGTGGGACCATAACTGAATACTAAGTCCTTTGCCCCTAAATTCTGGCAGCGTCAACACACCAGCCAGGTGAGCCATAAAAGTGGTTCTATTCTCTCTTACTGTGTTATCCAATATAACCCTTTTGTGTTCTACCTACATGATACTTTTGTGTCCAAGACCATTATATTTTATGTTCAGTGGTCAGTATTACTGGTCAAAGTCCTTGATGGCTAAGCCCTAGGGCATCTTCCTAATGAAATCTATTCTCTACTTGGTCATTTCAGTCATATTCTTTCCTAAGCCTCTTCACTTTCTTAGATCTACAGAAAAAAATATATGTGTGTGTGTGTGCGGTACATATATATGTTGTGTATCTGTGTGAGCCTACATATTATCTATCTATTTATCTATCTATGTATAGAGAGAGATGACAAGAAAGAAACATGTGACTGTGGTGCAGGATACCCACTCGTTAAAGCCTGTATATTTCTCACTACTCACGCGAAAATTTTGTTTCTTATATACCTGTTATTTTATTTATATTTAGAGAAAAAAAAGATCTGGGGAGGGGAGAATGGGGAGTTTTTGTTTAGTGGGTACAGAGCTCCATTTTGCAAGATGCAAAGAGTTCTGTGGATGGCTGGTGGTGATGGTAGCACAATAATGTGGAAGTACTAACGCCACTGAAGTGTGCACTTAAAAATGGTTAAGACGTTAAATTTTATGTTATATATATTTTACCAGAATTTTTTTTAAAGATGTGTTTGCCAATCTACCCAAATATTTCTTCTATTATGAAATTATGTTTCAAATTTAAGTAACTATTTTCAAAAACATTTAATGGTTCCCCATGAACAGATTAACACCACCACAACAATGTACATGACTTAGTGTAATCTTCATGGCCCTCGATTCTGATCTCATTTTATCTCTCTGAGATCTTGCAACTGGCTACTTAATCCAAGGCATGACTCGTGGTTTTCTGAGTATGTCATTTATCTCATACCTACAACCTTATTTCATGTTCTTCCCCCTTTTTGGAAGTCCCTTCGCTGCTCTCCTCCTTCTTATAGAAATCATTCTCATCTTCCAAGATTCAGGTAAAGTCTTCCTTCTGGCCTTAAGCCTTGTGGAATTCAGATCGCTCCAAATAATGTTAGATTTCTCTGTAAGCCCAAGACGCCTCACACAGATCACCACATATGATAACTTATCTACTTCTTTGCCCACCTTTCACGAAAGCGTCACATCACAGCTGGGCTCTCCCAGTCAACAGACAGATCTACTGGAAAGCACCATCTATTTACTATTTTTCCATCTGTGTCTTTTTACCTCTTGCTAGAGTGTTTTACGTGGTAGACACACAAATGTTTGTTAACTTGTATAATATATCAAGATTAGTTACTTGAGCACCTCATTTTAGACACTATCTCAGAAAGTTTAAAGCAACAACCACCATGACAGCAAAGAAAGTTGAAGAACAAGCAAAGTAAGAATAAATTGGCTCACCCCACCTAAAGGCATTTTTTTAATTACTAGCTAAACGTTAAATTACAAAATAATCATTTTATAGAAACAAAGGCTTTGTCAATTTTAGACAACTAAATGATATATTTAGTAAATTTAGCATAATTGTTAATTGAAGGAACATTCCAGATCATGGGTGGGGCTATAAAATATGACCCTCCAGTTTTTACCCTCTAAAAAGTGGTTAAGTCACATCACAAATAATTGGATTGATTTTGGCTCACAACATTCATTCTTTGCTGCTATTGTGTGTTGCTCAACTGTGGGCTTTGCGTGGATATAATAAGCTAGTTTTTGTTAGAAAGTCAGATTATAAAGCCAGTAACTGTTGGAAATCTTGGTTGGTCTCTGTGGAAACCAATGTATGTGACTGGCATAAGTGTTGTTAATGAGAATGTCTGTGAGAATTTGACATTTGGTGTAATTCTCTGGCTTGACGTTAACTGCATTCTGTCCCACTCTACTATTTCGTGCTTATCATTTGCAATTTGTAAAAATAATAACCACCGCATGCCTTCCCCTGTGCCTCGTCCTTGGTGGCAAGAAAAGAATATACCCATCCCTTGTGCCCTGCCCTCCAGGCAGGAAGGCCAGGGAGAGACTGCCTCAGTGCTTTGTTAGTAGAATATAGTCAGATTCTCCTTCTGTCCCACCCGTTTAAATATATCATAGGACCAATTTTAACCAGAAAATTTTTTAAAAAATTTTTAATTGTAGCTGCTGTAATAATTCTAACGTATTTGCTTGGTACAAGAGTCTAAAGTTACAGAAGGGCGTTCAATGAAAATTCTCCCTCCCACGTAAGTGTCATTCAAATACCTAGTTCTTCTGGGTGGGGACCCAGCTATCGGTCTCTTGTCTAACTTCCTACAGATATTCCATACACAAATAAGCAAAATGTTTATTTATTCTCATTTTACCCTTTTGTTCACACTAGTCATACCATCCTATACATATATCCACTTAATTTATCTTGAAGGTTATTCCATTTAAATATATAAGTGGTTACCCCACTCTCTATTTTTTCCTTTCCTATTAACTCTTTTAAACTGGGGATTGTGTCACATGTACATAAGTGGTGCATACATGTGTGTACACATATAGCATACGCATCCGTATAGTTTATGAAAGGTACACAGAATAATAATAAAATGACCACTTATATACTACCTTACGGATGACATAGAACATTACCAATAAACTTAAAACCCATGTGCATCACTCTCTAATCAAATTTCCTCTTTTTCATCATCCAGAATTATTTTTAAATTAAGTTTTATATTTAACATTCTATTACCTTTCTTGAATGTTTTTATCACAGATGTATTTATATGATTACTTATTTTCCTGTTATATGTGTTTGAGCAATAATGAAAAGAGAAATCATACTACATGTATTTCTCTATAACAGACTTTTTACGTCAAGTGTGTGATTCATCTATGCTAATGTACCTAATAATAGTTCCCTGAGTTTCATCATCACATAGGATTATCCACGCTCCTATTGTAAGACATGAATTGTTTCCAGTTTTTTCCTGCTATAAATAACAGTGCCATTAACTCTCTGATATATGTCTCCTGCACATGAGGTAGTCTCTCTACAAAATGTATCTAATAGTGGAATTGTTGAGTCATGGGATATGAGCACCACCAACTTTACTGGATGATACCGAATTGTTTTCCAAAATGCGTATGTCGATTTACGCTGCCACCACCACTTTTCTACATTCTCGCAATACTTTTTAGTTTCTGCAAATCTGTGAGTGTGAAACTGCATCTCATTTAATTTTCTTTCCTATTATTTCAAATTAGGCTGGGAATCTTTCAGAGGTTTGTTGGCCATTGTTTTTTTCCTCTTCCTGGAAATATGTGTTCACGCAATATAGCCACAGAAGAGAGTATAAAACATGTAGGCACAATTTAAAGAATAATTATAAAGCAGACTCTTGTGTAACTACAATTCAGGTAAAATTCAAAACATTCTCAACATTCCAGAAGCTCCCTCATGTCCACTCCCAGTCTTTCATCATTTATCCTCCAAGAGGTAACCATTGTCCTGACTTTTAATAATTTTCTTTCTACTGCTTGTTGTTTTCTCACTCAAATATGTATTTCTAATCAGTAGAGCTTAGTTGTGTCTCTTATAAATGTTATAAAAATGGAATCATACCGTATGCATCATTCATTTCATTTAGATAATGGCCAATTGTTTTCCAAAATGGTTGCATTAAAATTATACCTCCACCTGCAGTCTATCACAGTTCCCATTGCTCCAAATCTCTACCACTTCTTGTCTTTCTTTCTTTTTTCCAACCAATCTGGTGGGCATGTAATGACACATCATTGTAGTTTCCATTTTTATGTCTCTTTTTATCAGTACTTCACATTTTTATTCATTATTTGTATTTCCTCTTTTGTGAGATGCCTTTTTTATTGAGATATCTTTTTACTAAGGAATTTAGGAATTGTGTGAATAGTGTAGATACGAATTCTTTGCATTTATGTGTCATAAATATCTTCTCCCACTCAGTAGCTTACCTTTTCATTTTCATTGTGACCTCTTTTTATATATAGAAGTTTTTTATTTCAATGTAGAAGAATTTGTCAGTCTTTTTGCTTATATTTAGTTCTTGTTTTGTATTTCATTTTTGAAAATCCTTGCTTACCTTGAGGTTTTAAATTAACTGTCCTATACTGGCATTTAAAATTGCCTTTCACATTCCATCTGGAATTGATTTTTGTTTATGGTTTGAGGTAGGGATCAAATTTCATTCTTTTCTATTTGGATCCCTAATTGTGTGAGTGCTATTTATTAAAAAGTTCATCCCATCCCCAGTGATTTGCCATGTGCTTCTGCCATATATCAAGCGTCCGTAATTGTGTAAGTCCGTTTGGGGGCTTTCTTTTCTCCTCCAGTGGTTTATCTATTCCTTGCATGTCTTAGTTTTTATTGCTTAATAAAAATTATGCTGACATCTATTAAAGAAAAGCCTCCCACTTTATTCTTCTCACAGTGTGTTATGGCTATCTTTGGCCTTCTTCACTTCCATAATTTAATTGATACTTTTACAAGATTAAGTAACCCATACACAAACATGATCTATCTATTTATTTATTTAGGTTTAATTTCCTTCAACAGTTTTTAGTAAAAAATTGATGATTTTCTCCATAAAATTTCTCATATTTTTGTTTTATTTATTTCTGGATTCTGTGAGTTTGTTTTTTGTGGGTTTTTTTTTTTTTTTTTTACTATTTTAAGTTCTATTCTTTTTAAAATTGAACACTTGGTGTTCAGAAAGGCAATTGACATTTGCATTCTGATACCTTCTAATGTAACCTCTTTAACTTCTCTCAGTAATTCAAATGACATTAGACGATTATATAGATTTTCTTTGTTGGCAGTACATTGTCTAAAAAAAATGTTAGGTTTTTTTCTTCCTTTCTAAATAATGTGTCCTTTCGTTTATCTTATTTTACTGGCTTGGGCACTAAGGTGTATGTTGAATATAAGTGATAGAGTGGGCATTCTTTCCTTTTTCCTGATGTCAGAGGGAATGCTTTTAAGGTTTTACCATCAAATTTGAGGTTGCTATGGATTTGATTAGGTACCTCAAATCAGATTTTTAAAATCTTCTTTTATTTTTAGTTTCCTATAAATTTTTAACAAGAATTGATTTTAAATGTCATTGAATGTTTTTCTGCATTGAGGTAATGGTTAGATGATCGCATTGTTTTTCTTCTTTAATGCATTAATGGAGTGATTTTAACCAACTTTTTATTCCTGGGATATATCTAACTTGCTCATAAGTTACCCTCAAGAGGAGACTCCTCCTGTGTTTTACTCTTCCCATCGCCAAGGTACAATATCAACTCACAGCTACATTAAAATAAATACTTTGCTTGAGGTATTTCAGATCTCATGGCTAGTTTGAATTTGGGTCACCCACCTGAGTGAGAGCTAACTTGTGATTCCATTTTCTAAGAGGATGCTTTATTCTGTGATTCACAACCATGGACAATATAGACATATTGTCTAGGTTTGCACAATCTCCCCCACAGCTCACCCAACCCAGTAACCTTTTTATTAAGGCTGTGACCTTTTGGGGTCCTTTTTTTTTTTTTTTTGAGGAAGATTAGCCCTGAGCTAACTACTGCCAGTCCTCCTCATTTTGCTGAGGAAGACTGGCCTGAGCTAACATTGTGCCCATCTTCCTCTACTTTATATGTGGGACGCCTACCACAGCATGGCGTGCCAAGCAGTGCCATGTCTGCACCCAAGATCCGAACCGGCGAACCCCGGGCAGCCGAGAATTGGAACGTGCGAACTTAACAGCTGCACCACCGGGCAAGCCCCTCGGGGTCCCATTTTTATGAGGGAGTCTCTGATTCAACTCCCCACAATGCACAAGTCTGGCCTTTGCTCCTGTCTTACGTAGTTCTTAACAGTGAGGTTCCATGTCATTGAGGAACAGCGAGTTCTTTAGGCAACCACTCATTTCCGTACCTGCTAACCTCTGATATGTGCTTTAGCTTCATTTTGGCTTCTACGGAGTTTCCTTACTTTCTGGCAAACTTAGCCAAGTATCTGAAATTTTTTAATATTAATGCATTATGTTTAGTTGCTTTACAATGAAAGGATTTTCCTGGCTCCCTGGTGTACCATATTGAGGGAAACGAAAGTTGCTTTATATATGGCCCCATGATATTCAATTCTATGTACATAACATCATCTATGTAGCCATATAGCTTTTGTTTCCATCGTCTATAAACAATGCTATACCAGTCATACGACAGAAGAGGAATGTATTAGTAAAACGTTTTGGAGTCACAGAGACAAAGGGTTCCAGACTTTGGCACTGTGACAGATACCGCCAAATTGTTCTCCTTAGAGGTTGTGCTACATTACCTTCCCCCCAGCAATGCATGACACTGCCTGTTCCTCTTCACCCTCACAAGAGTATCTGCTGTCAAACTTTTGATCTCTGCCAGTCTTACAGAGATAAACCACAGCATAGCAGTTTTGGTTTAATTTGCAATTCTCATACTCTAAGTGAAGGTGAAGACTTCATGTATGTACAAGGACCACTCGTAACTCTTTCTCTGTCAATTTCATGTATGTATAAGGACCATTCATAACTCTTTCTCTGTAAATTTCATGTATGTATAAGGACCATTCATAACTCTTTTTCTGTAAATTTTATGTTCACATCTATATTTGTACTCTTTGTTCATTTTCTGTTGGATTGGTGTCATTTTCAAATTGATTTTCATTTTAGGTCATTGTGATGAGTTGGCAACATTATTTTTCTGCTTTTGGTCTTTTTGACTTTGCTTTTTTTGTCATAAAGAACTATTTTAATAAAATAAGAATTTTGCCTCTGGGTTTTGTATATCAACACTGGGAAAGTCTTCTAACTTGGGGTATTATGAATTGGCACTTTTATCATTATTTACTTTTTTATCAAATTCATTGTTACCTTTGCTACCTCCCTAGAAACTATAAGTACACAGGTTCAAGATATCTATGGCTACTTCCCATATCTCCTATGCATCTGCTTTTGCCAACTACCATGTGTAATTTTAGAGTCTCTCTTGCAACTGCACTCTATTTTTCTGGTATTTAGACACACTATAGCATTCTTGGAGCAATTGGTAGTCCTTCCAATGGCATGGCTTGTCTAAGTTGGAAGGAAAGAATGACCACAATTTCCTCAAGAGTCTAGGTATTATCAGTAAATATTCTATGAACTGAAAAAGAATCTGGTACAAAAAGCATCAAGTAACAGGACAGTAATTCCCCTCTCATTCAACATGATTGGAATAGGCAATTAGCTAATTAAAAAAGTTAAAGGGGGTTATCATTTTAAAAGATATATCTTTTAATACATTAATGTACAGTCATTGAACAACATTTTGACTCATCACCAAGGGCTTTGTTTGAACCTCACTTTGCTGATTAAAATTCAGTCATCTTATTGCAGATACCACACTCGTTACAGCACCATTGACATTGCCATTTTTGGTCTATTTTAAAGTGTGTGTGTGTCTGTGTGTGTGTGTGTGTTTTAAACACTCTTCTAGAATTTTCACCATCATTCCAATCATTTATTATTCTTCATTTAAAAGCATTTATTTTATGCATGTGTTAGAAAGTACCCTCTAGCTATGATCATGCAAGATTAGGTAGGCATCTATCAATGTGCACTATAGTGGGAATGAAGAATGATGGTTAATTCAGTGACTTGGTTAAGTGGAATTAAATTAAGTACACTTCAATTGCATCTGCCATGGAGAGTGATGGTTAATTCAGTGAGTTGATTAGGTGGAGTTAGATTAAGACAGTTGAAATTGTATCTGACATTTTTACCTTTCCGAGGAGTGACAGGCATATTTTCAAATCTTTTAGTTTTCTGATTTTTAGTTTGGTTTTTTTTTTTTTAAGGCAGATTGTAGCAATGTGGATTTATGGATATAATTATATTCTGGCAAGTGGATTTAAAACATTGTTAGCCAAAAAAAATCTGGGAAAATGATAAAATACTTTTCCCCTCACATAATTGGCACTATTTGATTTAAGATGAGTTTTTCTAAAATTTTTTCTTGTCTTTACGTGACCTTTAGCTATAGACAGCTTACAGAAGTTAGCACAAAGGTTCAGCTTCCTTAATTAGACGTATCGCATTTCACTTGGTTTCGGTCTTACCTGGAAATCTGAGAAAATACAACCTCATGGACAGCTGTGGACCACTGGTTCCACTGAAAGAAATATCGCAGAAAATAAGTGCCGTTTGTTATCTGTAAACGTCATCGTCATCCTCATTATCATCATCAGAACTGTCAGTTACTGAGCATACACTGCACGTCTGGCACTGCACTCTGTGCTTTCTTTGTTAAAAACCCGTGAGGACGCTACAAGTTGTGTCTTATCGTTCACATTTTGCAGATGGGGGAAGCTCCGGCAGGTATCACTTTCTGAAAGGCAGACACTTAACACACATGAGAGCAGGATTGATAATGGTCTTGTCTAACTCTTTCCCATTCAGTAGAAGCTTTTTCACCAACATACTCTCTGTTAGTTAAAAATCTAGTTTAAAGTAACAGAAATAAACTTGAGTCAACTTAATTGAAATATGAGAATTAATGAACAGGATACCAGTTCATCTCATGAAACAGATTAACTAGTCAGACTTTTGGAAGGGACTAAGATCAGTAACTGGAAGTCAGCAGAAATCCAGTCTCTGTCTCATGTCCTTTTTGCATTCTTTTTCTTCATTCCCATCCCACACCCTACCCCTCTCTTTCCTGGAACCTCATGGGTTTAATGGCTATAGTTTCAGCTACATGTGGAAATTATCCCTGAATTCTGCTTTCTAATTCCCTGGAATGTGTCTGAATCTGATTGGCTCAGCTTGTGACAAGTCAAGTATTCAACATTGATAAATGAGAAGGGGTGGGGAGGAGGGCTGTATGTTGCTAACATAATACAAAGGGGCATCTCCTCGCTGGAAAGGCAGGGCAATTCTCAGAAAAGAGCTACAGCACAGATTGCCAGGAGTGCACCCAAACCTGCATTCTCCTCTGGGAACTCCGCTGGACTACGTGTCTCAGTCAGTCGTACAGTTACGTAGAGCAAAGTGACTGTTTCCATCATAGAATGTGACTGAGGATGATGTGTGCCAATTCCAGGAACAGGCCCTAATAAAATTCATTCTTGTTGCCCCCCTTTTAGGGCTGACTGGAATAGGATGACCTTGGAAGCCATATTTTTAAGTTGGCAGAATTCTGCAGCCTGGATTTCGAAGCAACTAGGTGGAGTAGAGCTGCTTTCCCAAACTACTCATTACTGTTACTCGGAAGAAATACACTTTCAGTATTTTTGAGTAATACATTTTGGACCTAACTTTCATACCAGTAATGGATCTCTCTTAACTCATACCAAAGAGAGGGCTCATGAGTTGAGAAATCATCCCGGAAGATTTCTATACACTCCAACGCTGTGCAGAGAGAGACAGGAATCACAGAACTAGAAAGAAGTAACAATCATAAAATTTCCTTGAATCTACCTATTTAATCTCAAATACTTATTTTTCCATATCTATACAATGACTTTGTACGCCAACGTCCCTTACTCTAATCATGGTTATAGCTGAAATCTTGATATTATCCATGGCTTAGATTCATTTTGCTGAGTTCACACTTAATCACACATTGAGAGGATCGAGTTTAGTTGTTTTCCTTTTCTCCTTTAGGACATACTTTGCAAAGACACAACTCGTTGTCAAAATATATTGTTCCAAACTATTGAGTATATGTTTTTGTACATATATTTTAACAATAGAAATTCCAAATTAATTCAGCACAGCCATTGTCCCGAAAGAGGTTACTGTCTAACTGAGCAAAAGTGACACAGAGCATTACAATGATTAAACAGCAATAAAAAGCTTTTAAAATGCTAAACACAAATATTTTCTTCATGTATTCAGTTAAAAAAAGCTTCCAAAAGTATGTATTCTATACCCTACTGTATTCAGATAAATACTCTTTTAGGTTAGTATATGACTATATATATATATATATATATATATATATATATATATTGCATCAAAAATGTCTGGAGAATGAGTCTCACAAATATTAATAGCGATTATATCATTGTAATGGGATTACAAGTAATATTTAATAGTTTGTTTATTTATATTCTCTATTTTTCTTCTTTAACAAATTCATATTATGTGCCTAATAAAGAAAATTCTAGTGGAAAAATATGTGCAAAGAGGAGAATTCTGTTCATTGCCTATGAGTTAATTCTAAAATATTTTAAAAAGAGAGGTCAAGGAAAATGTCAAGTGGCAAGCTGTGTTTATTTTGCAATAGAGAGGGGTAAAGGAGGTAAGAAGGAAATTAATGGAACCACCACACCTAAGAACTCCTCAAATATTTGAAAAAGGACTACAACCTGTGGGAAGTTATCACATTCATGAATACATATTAAGATTTTATTACTGGGTTAACTTAAAAGACACTTTATTCTTTTGGAGCTGAGTTTCTTTTTGCAAGTCAAATGGATCTTTTGTATATTACTCTGGCCCAGGAGAGGGCATACCACCACACATAAAGAAATTTAACTTAACCTTTTAAAGAAATAATGCCTATAGCACGGCCAAGTCCTTAGCAAAGGAAATGGCAATTCTTCCTCAAAACATGTGTTGTCCTTTTCTCTCAGTATTTCCATTGCCATTTGTAACCATCTTCAAACACAAATGCACTTTTCTGAATAAACTGTTACTGTAATAACTTTGGTGTCATGATTATTCTTCCTAAAAGGTTTACATTTATTCTTAGACTAGATCTTTTCCATTTGGCAGTGGATCCTCCCTAAGAGGAAAGTTTGCTCCTTCTTATGAGGAAAACAAACAAAAAGAAAAATACTGTAGAAGTGGACTGGTCCTATACTTTTAAGTAGGCAAAGAAATGCATGCCAGAGTGGTTTATCTAAAATAAAGGAGAGAGAATGATGCTATGAACGTGAATAATTAGTCTACTGAAATTAAGCTCCTTCTACAGACAGGTTAAGCCTATTTCCAAACTATGTAATAATTTGATATTATTAAATACGTGTTTTAACATTTGAGACAAATTTCTTTCTTTCAACAAATTTAACAGATAAATTATCATATAAAATTTTTTGAAACTAACAAAGGTCTTTATTAAATGACCACAGAAGAGAACTTGAATATTCGATAAACGGGTTAAGTAACTATCCTGTCACAGTTGGGTGCTCCGCTAAGACTCACTAAGAATTCGTCATCGTCTATTGGACCCTTTCGCCATCTGGTCTACACTGCGTTCGAGGCCAAACCCTAAAGTATAAAATGTCAGGTTGATATTTAAAATAAGTTCAAGGTTTTAAAAGTTATCCAAAAACTTAATTGCCTTTGCTTTTCTCATTCTCTGTTTAATGAGCTGATATTAAAATGACCTGTGCCTATTAAGGTAAGGGCTTAACAATTACAAACATATGTGTGAATGAGCATAGAAATAAAGGCCGAAATTAATGGGGATTCAAGGAAGATGGGCTTCCAGGACATTTATTTTTCCGAGGTTTTATTAGCAACTCTTCTGCCAGAGGACATGGCTATAACTGAACAAATTACTCCAAAGACGTTAGGTTGTATTATGACAAATAATTTTCAAAACCAAGAGAAAAATTTATCGGAAGAGGTTAATATTTTCCTAAACCCCAAAGAGATGAAAAGTGTGTTGACATATCTGGTCAGAGCAACATAAAGCTTTTAGGTCAGTAATTACATTGAGCAAAGCTATTCTCCAAAAATTGCGTAAGAATTATTCTCACTCATTGTACTCTGGAATTGTTACTTATATCTTAATTATTTTATATTAGACAATTTTTAAAAATCTTGTGTCTACATGATTTCTCTCTTGAAAAGCAAACATTTCTAATTCTGAGATGGGAATTTTTAAAGTAAACAGGACTGCCTTTGAACTTGGAATAGGAAAAACAAGCCTCAATTCTGCTATTCTCCTCTGGGTGTGGCTCAGAATTCGCGAGAAAAGTGCAACTAACTCAGAGCCCTCGATTTATGACCCATTTGATTGGTTTTGCTGACTCACTTAAGGCCTAAAACAAATCCTCGTGTTATCTTTTGGTGTGGTTTTATAACTTTAGCAATAAAAAGGGGACACGGGGTACTATAAGGCTCTCTGAACATGCTCTCATTAGTGCAGACAAAGAAAGCTAAACGTCTGGTTACCAAAGATTTACAGCTCCTGAGTTTAACCAGTCGAGAATGTTTGCCTTGTTCTGCTTTTTCCTATATTTGGGGGCTCGATGGTTTTCCCCCCGCCCTGCCTCCATGGAACTTAAAACATCACCTATTCTAGATTTTTAACCTTCCTGCACTGAACAGCAAATGAATATACCATTTTAAATCTTGAAGGAATCTTAAAGTGCCCCTCCCTCATTTTTTTAGGTAGGAAATTAACGTCCGGAAAGAATGCACAGTTTCATCCTGTGGCCTAAATCAAGGATTTTTCATGTTAAAATCAGACACACTAACTCATAGTCATTTGTTTAGTAATAAAGAATTCAAAAAAACTTAAGATAAGCCCTGTCACAAGGACGAATGTTCAGGCCTTAGGAAGGCAGACATTGTTAGCCGCCGTTAGCCAGCTGGTTGCCCGCAGGGCCCACCCATGACCAGCCACATTCCCCAAGCTTGAGACATGTCCTGTTTCCTGATGAAAAAGGAGCTGTGAGTCTTACCATTGAGCTAAATTGTGGAGACGGGCTATGAGCAGCTACCTGTAGTGGAAGTTCTACCCAAGTGTTGTCCAACAGAAATGTAATTTGAGTCACAAAATCTTAAATTTCCTATTAGCCTCATTAAAAAAAAGGAAACTTGTTACAAATGCAGAGCCACTGACTGAGAATCTTCACTTTAACAGAGTTCCCAGATGGTTCATATGCACATTAAAATATGAGAAGCAATGTCCTAGAGATTAAGGAGAGAAATTATAAAAATGACAAATGTGATATCTGGGAATTACAATTTATGCTATAATTTGCAGGGAGAAAAACTGGTATATTAGTCAGGGTGCTCCAGAGAAACAGAAGCAATATTAAAAGGTATTGGCTCACACGATTTTGGAGGGTAGGAAGTCCCATAGTCTGCCTTCTGCAAGCTGGAGACGCAGGGAAGCTGGTGGGATATTTCGAAGGTTGGAAAGCAGGAGAGCCGATGGTGTAGACTCCAGTCCGAGTCTGAAGGCCTGAGAACCAGGAGTGCCAAGGGCAGAAGATTGATGTCCCGGCTCAGCCATCAGGCAGAAGGAGAGACAGGCACGAAGAGACAGAGACGCAGAGACAGAGAGAGAGCATATCCTCCCTTCTACCTTTTTGTTCTGCTCGAGTCTCCGACACTGGGGAGGTCGACCTGCTTTCCTCAGTCTACCAACTCAAATGCTGCACTCTTCCTCAAACACCCTCACAGACACACCCAGAAACAATGTTCAACCAGGTATCTGGGCCTCCTGTGATCCAGTCAAGTTGACACACACATTAATTGCCACACTGGGAAAAATAGAGAGATTAGGCAAGTGGGCAGCTATAAAATTATCAAATGCAAAAAGGAAGTTTGACACAGAGACAAAGTAAAAACCCAAGGAATGCTAACTATGACGATCAACTTCAATTTTAATGACTCATCGTCACTAGGAAGACTAATTCACTGAGGCAAAAAGAAGTCAAAAAGGCAGAAATAGACACCCCACGTCTGGGCGGTTCTGTGTCTCGCAGCCCTCACCGGCTAACGCCTCACATTTGCAGAGCAATTAGCTAGAGCCTCCTAACAGGCCAGTGAAGATGTTATTACAGCAGGTGATTTCCCCTCATCTGATAAATTGAGACTGAAACCTGGAGAAATCATGACTTTCCCTCATCACAGAGAATTAAACAGCAGAGCTAAAATTGGCATGACTGAAATGGCAAGCCAATAAAATGACAGGACTAAAATTTTCTCAGTCATAGTCTCATACCACATAAGCGTATAGAGCATAATAATACTAGGAATAGTAATAATAATGGCAGCAGCTAACCGTGTGAGGCGCCAGTCACCGCACTCCGGGACTCGATGTCTGTTAACTCACTGGATTACCGTAACAACTCTTTGAGGCAGGCGTTATTATTCTTATTTTCTAAATGAAGAAACGGGTGCACAGACGGGGTCAATTACTTGCCCAAGTTCCCAAAGCAAAGAGGTCACGGAGTCCAGCTTGAAGTCAGCAGTCTGGCTCCTGAAACTAATTCTGAACTGTGCCTACTGCCTGCTTAACTCAGTTTTGGGGGCAGGAGGTTGTGGATCACAGAAGACCTCGCTGCCCAACACAGAGTTGAACGATAAATTTACAAACAGGCCCTGACTCTACAAAGTACTTTATTCAGGGTTTCTTTTAATCCAGAGATAGTTTTTAACTTATAGCTCTTTCAAAAAATATCTACTCGGTAAAGCAATATTTGGTAAATTGGCTCTTAAAACTATGTAGATAAGGTCTCAATAATCTTCACTTTCTCCCATTATCATAGCAAATAATCAAGTCATAAAGAATTAAAAATCTAGACATTTAAATATAAATTAAGGGAGAAGTTTTTACTTTTCAGTAATATACACTGAATTAATAGGTATAAACACTGATAAATGAAGATTAGCATTATGGCAAGTACAAATGCTTTATTCAGCTGATTAAGAATTTCAGTAATAAAAATTGAGAAGTAAACCAATTGCTCAAATCTGTCTAGTCTACTCTAACAGTTGCTCCAATCTCCTCTTTCCCAAAGATTTGCAACGAGAGGATGGAAGACGTTCTAAAGCCAACCAGCTAAAGTCATCCTCAAGTTGGGAGATTATTGTTATTATTAGCCCCATTTTACAGATGAGGAGCATGAGGCTTAGAAGTAGTGTTCTTGCTCAAGGTTCAATGAAAAGCAGAATCTCTTGAATTATGACAATAATTAAAAGCATCTTCATATTGGCTCATATTAAAGATATCCATGGTATTTATACGATCTCAATAAAAAGATATGAGCTTTTCAGTGCATTTACCAAAGTTAGGTGATTATTATTTAGAAGTAGCAATAGATTCAGCTACTCATGTATGTCCAAGGTCATATGCTGTCAAAAGTCAATACCAAAGAAGATGAATTCCAAATAAAATTGGGAGGAAGCCAAGTTGGATATGTTGCACAAAAGAAACCAAGCAGATTTCCTTGGTGCCAAGGTATTTGGCTGCCTTCTCAAGCGTGACTTCTTCTGTGTCCCGTTTCTCTCACTTCACCCACAACATGTAGCCTTATAAATGCCTGAGCATTAAATCATAAATTGTAAATCAACTTATGAGATATGAGCAGAGATTATCTTAAAATAATGAAATGGCATTCAGGCCTTTTAAGGCCTGACTGTACACTCTACACTAAGTCCCCAGAATAAGTGTTGACCAGCCTGGCAAGTAGAGAAGAAAGAGAAGGCTAAGAGCTAAGAAGAAGGGAAGAGAAGAAAGGAAGGTCAGGGAGGGACCTGCTGGCTCTCCCAGTCCACATGGTCCAAGGGAGAGGATATCTTCCAGGCTACCTGAACTGTAGTCCACCCGACAGCAGTATCTCTTGTGAAGACTGATTCCTTAGTCTGCAAAAAATGAGATAGTAATCTGTCTTTTGTAATTTGCTAAAATGGAGAGAATAAGCAAGTAGGACAATGCCTTGTCCTGCAATTATCTTAGGTAACTAATACATATAGTTCTAATTAAATTAATTAATTGTGTTCTGGTTAATATGCCTCAGACTCTTGTGAATTAGGGTGAGTAACCAGTTCTTCTGGCCATGCTCAATCTGGGACCGTGATAAGAACCTTTATCACAACTAGCAAGGGCTGGAATCAGTACCATTGCAAGTTCTTCCTTCTTTTCAAAAAGTTCTCTCTTCTTTTCACTGCTCCTATACCAGTGGTTCTTAATTTTTTTTTTTTTAACTCAAGGATGCCTTCGAAAATCTAATGAAAAGTGCACATATGTGTAGACATGAAAAAATGGCTATCATTTCTGGGGCTGGCCCAGTGGCGCAGTGGTTAAGTGCGCATGTTCTGCTTTGGTGGCCCAGGGTTCACCAGTTTGGATCCCGGGTGTGGACATGGCACCACTTGTCAAGCCATGCTGTGGCAGGTATCTCACATATAAAAAACATGGAGGAAGATGGGCACAGATGTTAGCTCAGGGCCAGCCTTCCTCAGCAAAAAGAAGAGGATTGGCAGCAGATGTTAGCTTAGGGCTAATCTTCCTTAAAAAAAGAAAAAAGGCTGTCATTTCAAGAGATTCGTAGAGCTTGAAGCTCATCTGCGGACCCCCGCTTAAGAACCTCTCATTCCCAAGAGACTTGCAATCTGATTCAGTAAACGATAATCACAAAATTACCAACAGAACAATTACAGAATGCTGTATTGCTTTACGATTCCACTCAAAGGAGGAGAGTGGAGGTCCCTTTTGTTTAGACAAGCATGGAGATGGTTTTGTGTGTGCAGATATTAGCTGGGTTGGAGATGAATTGCCCTGGCCAATAAAGGAAAAAGAAATGTGATTTGCGAGGGGAGATGCCTGGAAGGAAGAATCTTGAGCCGCTGAGGCTATTGGCCTTAGTGAGGAAAGAACAGAGAAAACAGAACCCCAGAGCACGGGCTTCTGAGGGAGGACAGCAGCAGAGCCAGGCCCCGGCAGGATGAACTAAGAGAGGCTGACACAGCACACAAGCCTCACAGCTCGGTGCCTTAGGTGCCTTAACACACGAAGCTTTCTTTTTCCACAAATCACCCCATGGATCTGAGCAGCTGTCCAGGTCCACTGCCTTTTAAGCAGCTACTGAGCAATCCAGCCCAATTCCGTCTTTTGCTTCTGCCCTCAAAACCGAAGACCTTCTCATGACTGCTGTAGTTGGGGAAGAAAGCGTAGAGGGTCTCAAAGCTGCAGTGAACACATCACTTCTGTCACAGCTGCTTGGCAGGAACTAGTCACACAATCTGAACGAATGCAAGGAGGCTGGGAAGTCAGGATTTCCATACATCCAGAATGAGAGGAAAACCTGAAGTTAGTGAGTTCCAAAAGCATCTACTACAAGACCTGTGTAATGGAGGAGTCCTACTGTGTGCTGGAGGTGTCCGTTGTTAAACTCTCATTGTCTCCCCTAGGAGTCCTCAATAAGATATAGATCTTCTCTTTCCTTAAAGGGGAGTGAAAAGGTGCTGAGCTCTGCGTGTCGTGGGGCACAGCCTGGGCACAGAAAGCCCCACTCTGCAGGTACGGTTAGAGCACGGCGAGCAGAAGTCTCTGGCATCTGATGATAGAGTGCTGTGAGACAGGCAACATCCCCGGCATCCAACCCAGGCTGCATCCTACAATCCTGAGAAGGCCAGGCGACTTCTCCGTCTGCAAAATGAGCAAGCTGGATTTGATAACTAGTGTTAAATTGTACCATGCTGGCAATGGATGCAAAAGCAATTACAGAAGAAAGAAATCAATCTAAAGAGTAAAATTATTTTTGGCAGTTAACCTCATTTTTTAGCCCATCTGACCAATCTGTTACTCCCTCTGATAATCACTTCTATTAATGAGATTTTACTAGATAAGATACATCAAAAAATCTAATTTTGTTGTTCCTTAAATTATAACACTCAGCATAAAAAATACACTTCAGTCAAATCAAGTGGGATAAGATATTGACTTTGAGTCCATTTTATTTACATCTTATTTTCCAAAAGATATACCTAAGATGGGTAAAATCGAGCACAATATATTCTTTTCAACGTTTGGTAGCTGCACTTACATGATTGCATATATAAAGGTGACCATCTACCAGCGTTGCTGGGACAGTCACAGCGTGATTACGAATAGCCCCGTTTTGTTCTCTGAAGCGGCCCAGTTTGGACAGTGTGTTATGTGTCCCCCGACGTACGATTTTCAGTAAGTGGTTTTTGTGTACCCTCAACACCAGAGCCCTTATTTGCTGCTCTTATAATCAGACCCCAAATTAATTTAAATCCAATACTGGGGACACGGAGAACTCATGGAAAGTATGAATCTTTTATCTCTGTATCATTCACTCCAGATAGAGGGTTTTCCATGTTCACATCACCGACTAAAGCAATCGAAGTGAGTGAGCGTTTTCTCCGGGCTCATTGATGGGAAGAAATCCTCCACTCGAGGTGAACAGTCCTCTCTGATGTCTCCAGGGTGATGGAAGCCAGTAATGACAAGCATTGCCGTGCTGCAGTTCAGCACTGGTCTGAAGAGAAGCCCTGACACACGGAGCGCAGAGAAACACGAGCACAGCCTGCGGACGCTCTGTCTTCTGTCGTGGAGGAGCTCATACTATCCCTGAGAATAACTCTTTTCTAACTCAAAGGGAAAAAAATGGTTATTCTACCCTCTATTTAAGCCTAACGTGGATCTCCCAATGACCTTCTTTATAATTGCTATGAAAAAAGAGTAATTTTAAGTTGGTTTTAGAAGAGTGATCACCTGCTTTTTTGGTTTAAAAATTCAACACATTTTAATACTTCTTTCATGCTGACTATTTTTTTCCCATGGTACTAATTCCCTTGTGTTCCTCTAACTCACTACGTTCCTTAAGGATCAACAATTAGGTGGAGGAAGACCACCAAATGTTAGAAATAGCAACTCAAACGACGCCAAACTAGTGTCGCCAAGAGTAAAATTTGCATCGCCTCTGCATTTTGCTCTGACTCTGCGGGATTCTACAGAGGTGGAGATGTGTTACTTCTCCCTCGTAGACTCTTGGTTGCTCTGTTTCATAGGATATAGGTGGGTTATGTTAGCATGAGCCGGACACAATCATCAGAAAAGGAAGTGATGTTTTAGTTATGCTCTTGAAGATATTCATTTAAGTCAACAAAAATCTAGGGTAGTGGGAACCCTTGGCCACTCAGTAAATTTCATAATACTGCATTTCAGTAGCAAAATTGCCCTATTTGGTTTATTTTAATATCCATGCATTGCTGATAATTTTCTATACAATACGGAAACATCTTCGTTCACAGACACTTGATATAGAGTTTCCTGTGTTTCTATTAATACTGAGTTTTGTTCCACCTGTATTGTAAAGCTTTCTAAGCTAATTATCAGTGAATGCTGGAGAAAGTACAATGCCTGGAGGGTAGCCATGGGTAATTTTCCACGGGTATAAAATGACTTAGGTTCCCTCCTTCACTGTCTCCCAGAATCAATGGATACAACATGCAGAAGGGAGTCCAAGACATTTGTAATTAACTGGGCAGTTGATGGTAAGTGTATTATTTTGAAGCAAATCCCAGATAACACACTATTTTATCTGTAAACACTTTAGTCTGTGTCTCTAAAAAATAAGAATTCTTTTAGACCCAACCACAATTCCATAATTATACCTTAAAAAGGACAATAATTTGTTAACTCTATCCAACTTAACAATTGACTCATAAAATTTTTGATTTTTAGTTTAATTTTTTGAGATCAAAATAAGGATCATACAATGCAATGAGTTAATGTCATATTTCTCTTCTAATCCCTCTTTTAATCTCTTTTCTCTCTCTCTCTCTTTCCCTGGAAATTATTTGTTGATAAAAGCAAGTTATCCACATTCTGTAGAGCATCCTACACTCCAGATTTTGTTGATTGCATCCTCTGGTGTCATTTAGTGTTCTCAACAACTCTTAACCTTTTACGTTTGTCAACTCTTTGGTTAAAATTAGGTACAATTTCTATAGGAAAAGTGGATAAATTCTTCTTTTTGTGCTTTTATTTATCTTTTTATGATCATGTTTTGGGACTTGGGAATTGATCTCAAAATTCTTTATTCTCAGTCCAAACTTCTTTTGAATACACCTGCAGACACCCATTAACTTGTACTTATTTTCTTATTCATTGTTTGGATTTCATACATAGAATGACCCCAGAAAGTATCTGGAAGAATGTAATTTAAGGGAGAGGACAGAACTGTAGGCTGAGCCATTGTAAGACAGCTCCTTACATTGGGACGTAATGAGTTAACAGTGAAGAACTCTTAGTGACCATGTCAATGATTTTTCATCATACAATAAAATCCTGAGACTACACCCAATCAAGGTCTGGATAACACCCCTCAAAACAGTGCGTTGTTCACAGTAATATTAGCTGTTTAACTTTGGTTCATTTTTTTTCCAGACATTATTTCATAAAATATGACCTCCTCGATTAATGAGTTTGTGTTTTGTTCTGACAATTTTTTTCTAAAATATGGCTGCAGAAAAATAGAGCTGATGCTCTCAGGCCCCAGGGCTTGAAAATATCATTGTTCAGATGTGAAAATCCCTGATTAAAGTCTGTAAATTCTAGTAGATGCTGATTTGCTGACTTAAAGGCGGATCTTGTGTATGTTCTCGCTACACAAGTGAGAGTAAGGCAATACTTAATTTTGCTGTTAACTGCTTGGATTTTTGTTTGTTTGTTTTAAATTTTGTCAATACATCAACTCTTGTAGAAGTTTGAAAAGGGGTTGGAATTTATACAATTAATATTATAATACTCATTACAGAATGTGGATAATCATGGTGATATTAGAACTTATAAAAAAGTTTGGAAAGACCTTACTTGTCCTTAGCTATGTTAATTGATGAAACTGAGGCAATATCATACTATTCCTTTTCTGTTGCTGTTTCACTTGAAGAAATTGCTGGATCATTTGCCAAATGACCTGAGTTATGGCCTTGATATTTACTAACTCTGGGAACATGAGAAGGTCACTTTAATTCATAATACTGTTGGGAGACAATTCTCGTGGGTCTCCTGAGTATCTGCATGTCTTGTGCGTGGAGCACTGATGGCTTTTGTTGAGCCTGAAAAGATTATCTTTCCAAGGACCTGTGTGTAGCAAACAGCCTTGGAAGTGGGAGGTAGAGCCTTCTCCTGGGGCAGAGGGCAAGTTTGTTTACTTTCCAGTATCATAAAGATAATGTTTTCCTCCGGGTGAAAGTTGGGCAGATTGCTCTGCAACCCATTATAAAATAGTAGGATTCTCTAAGCTTGGGGCTTCTTGGCTGTGACACAACACGTTGCCCCTGTGGAACAAGGAGTTTGATGTGAAGGAGAAGCCCATGCTTCTTTCTGTATTGTGAGTAAAGAATTGTTTTCTCTCTGACCCAGCAGTCTTGTGATCTCTGCCAGTTTCCATAAGACTGTAGCAGGTTAACCTGGTAGTGTGCAAGCAGAGTTAAATCTTCACAGTTCGCAAGATCGTATAATTCGCTTATCTTTGAAATTAACGGCTTGGTCTATGAATTGGTTTAAATTTATTGTTTAGTTCTGATTCATGCCCTCAAGGGCTTACCATCTTCTGAGGTTGACAATATGTAAAGAAGTGTTGCAGGCACTGTACCTTCAGTCCCGGTGAGATTCAATCATCTGTACCAAGGCTATGACCTAGTTGGTGAGCTGAATGGGTTGGAAGGTGACAGTAAAGAGCAACTGTATGAAGGCAGATGTTTGCCTTATTGTTTGACAGAAAGGAAGAGATTGGAGATTGTAGTCTGCTGGGTCTGGGAAGACCAGAAAATGAAGATAACTCCCATGGAATGGAATCTGATCCCAACGTGGGGAGGGACTAGCAGAGTTATTTTCATGAAAAACCGTTGAGATATGGGAACACAAGCAGAGCTGTTTATCTCCAGTGACAAAGCATAAAACAGGATGGGAGAGATGCGAATTCTTTCCCCTTCTGCACAGCACATCCATGTCTTTGGCGCCATGAAGCCTCAGTCTGGTACATCTGGGTATCGTCTAGAGTAGCTGCATCAGAGCAGCAGCAGAGACCATGGTGCTCCACAGGAGACGGACATTTGTAGTGGACACAGCAGTGCCTGGTGTCAGCCTGGTGAGAGACGGTGAACATCACTTGTAGAACCAGCTTGTAAGTTCATGTGAAGCAATCTCGGGTACTACTAGGAATGTTGGACAGGCAGTTCCCAGGGTACTGAGTTACTACTTGAGCAGTTTGGGAAAAAACCTAAAGCAGTTTTGGTCATTATCGCTCATATGGCCGCATTTGTACTTAGGGCTAGTGAGGCATGAGGAAACTCAGGTTATACAGTAAATACAGTACAATCTGATGAGTGTTTTAACAGAGCTTAGTGTTACGGAATCATAGGACAGAAAACATTTGAGCTAGATCTTGAGGGATGAATAGGCTTTTGCTAAGCAGCCAATAAAATAAAGAGAATCCTTTACAGAGAAAACTATTGCAAAGTCATGAATTCTGGATTACATATTTCACATTGAGTTTTTAAATTTTGATTTGTAAAAGCTGAATTATTAACATTTTCAAGATTGAATCGTAAGTACCCAACTAACTGTCAAAGAAAATATGTTCAAAAGATGCACATACATGTACAAACCTGAATTTCTCACTTCAAAAAATTATCTACAGTGGTAGAGTTCCACACTTTGCAAACTCAAATTCTGTTAATAAAATAATTCTTCAGTTGTGCCTTTTGGTAGTGTTTGTGCCTGTAGTGTGTATATACGTTTGCATTCATTCTATCCAAGTTTGCCAACAAATATAATCTTCCATTTTTCCCAAAAGAATGTTCAATATCAATATAATACTTTATTTTTCAATTAGCATTTTACCAATAATTGATTTAATAAATAAAATGTAATATATACGTCTCTTTAAGGATATAATTCCTAACCTGTAAAATATTCACCTCTATTTTCAGCTTCTAATCGTCAACCAAGGCTAGTTAGGCCAGTTTGAAGGAATGCATACCTGAAGTTCGCTATATTTAGGCAGATGTTTGAAAGCAATGGGAGAAATACCTGTACACATTTGTACATTCTATTTCATAGGGAATATGGTGTGGATGAAAAATGCTTTGGCTGGTCTTTACGGCTTGATTTCTTAAAATTTTTTGTCTTATAGTGATTTTAAAAATCCAAGTACAATATAACCTGGAGAAGTGAGGCATTGCCAAGCCTGAAAAGCTCTAAAAGAATTTCCTTTTGATTCCCCATATCTTCTTTGATCTTTTATATGGGGGTTTGCAGTCTTTTATTTGTGTACTGTAAGTGTCACAGCATTATCTGGTAAGTAATAAAATAAATTATACCTTAAATTACATTGTTGAGAATTATCTTTGATGTATTGTTACCCTATTCCATTGAAATGAAGAATTTTTTAAGTGATGTGACTTTAAAACTAGCTGATAAAAAATATTTAGCAACATATATATTTGTATTTTGGGTGAGACCAGTGATCCATTATACCCAATATTCCATCTTTGACATTGATATCTGTAGCTGTTTCGCAGCCAATTGCTGTGTTGCTGTCCATGACACATAATTAAAGGTAAGACATATGTGGAAGATGATGGCAACAGTATCTTCCATAACATATGCTCTTCTTACCACGTGGCTTTGCCAGTCTACCCATTAATAGGTAAGGTCCGTGTTTATTTCCCTTGAATCTGAGCAGGCTTGTGAATACAGTGGAAGCGATGCTATGTGACTTCTGAGGCTAGATTTTTTTAAAGGCCATACACGTTTTGCCCATTTCTTTTGGGATGCTGACTCTTGGAACGCAGTTACCATATTACGCAGCCACACTGAGAGGTCCAGCTGAGGTTTCAGCTGACAGCCAGCATCCACACACCAATTACGTGAGTAAATGAGTCTTCAGATGATTCCAATCTACCCCTCTGAAGCCCATCCCAGCCTTTGAGCTTTCCTAGCTGAGAACTCAGATGTGGAGCAAAGGCAAGTCATTCCCACTGAACGTTTTTAAAATTCCTGACCCACAGAAACCACGAGCATAATAAAGTTTTTGTTTTATGCCACTAAATTCAGGATTGTTTATTATGCAGCTGTAGCAACTGAAACAATATATCGTCCCTTAAATCCTAATTTCCCTTTAATAACTCAAGACGAATCAATCTGCATATTGTTAACACGTTTTCAATGTTTGAGTTTTGGGCTTGTATAACATATACTCAAAGGTATTTTCTTTAAGTTGACCTAAATTCTTTTTCCTGGCCATGATCAAATTTTGCAATAATCTTGAGTGACAATATTCTGAGCAGAGTGAACTGCAAGTGAAAACACCCTGAGATAGAAACCGGTCTGAAGGTTTTGAGACACCGAAAACAGGCAAGTGTGGCTGGAGTGTAGAGAAAGAAGAAAAGTGGTAAGGGTGTGTCAGAGACCTCTTATACGCAGAGCCACACAGGCCATGATGGGAAGCTGGATTTTATTCTAAGAACTCTAGAAGGTTTTAAGCAGGAGAGTCATGCGCTCTGATTCACATTTTATAAGCCATTGCAGGGTGAAGAATGGTTTGTGGACTTTGGCAAAATATGCACAGCAATTTAGAGAACTAAGGCAGGAGTGCAGGCCAGAGACGGGTTTGGAGGGGCTGGGAGTGGAAAGGGTGGCCTGAGTCGGGGCAGCTGCTGCAGAGCTGGAGCAAAGGAGATGTGTTTGGAGTATATTTTGGAGATAGGAATTACAGGAATGTGACATATTTCCTGACTAGGTTTAAGACGAGGAAATGAATTAAGGATTACATCTAGATATGTGGCTGGAATAACTGAACAGATTGGGAGGGAAGTAACCAAATTGGGAAAAAGTTACAGAAAAGGAAGAGATTTGAGGTAGGCGTAATCAAGAGTTAAGTTTGAGATATTTTTGGCAATTCTGCTTATAAATCCTAATGAAAACAACCAGGTAAACAGACTTGGAAGCCCTGCGGTAAGGCAAGTGGATCGATCTGATCACAGTCCAGTCCATGCAAAAAGAAGAAAATATACTTTCTATGTAATAATTATTTGAAGACCAGATGAAATTTTCCAGATACACTACTCTTCTGGTTCCAGTTTTCCTTTCTAAAATATAGGGACTTGATGAGTAGACCAAGTTAATTCAAAGCGGTATTGTTATTCCAGTATTGTTATGTTTTGCGTGCTCCAGTTTTCATCAACTGGACTTCCTTTCTCTACTCAAAGTGGTAGAACGAAGAATAAATGTATATGATGAACTATAATCTTAGAAAACATATAGGTAAGAATGCGTCAAGGATGATTAACTAACACACAAGCCTTTGGCAGATCTGGTACACTCTTAGGAAGGAGCGTTTGAAGTTTCTAAGGTCAGGAGCCCTGGCCAGGTAATAAAATGGTTTAGACAGGGAAGAGCTGTTTTTCAATATCTGTGAATAGAATATGGGTAACTCATAAACAGGAGCCTCCCGTCTTAAGAATTTTGTTCTTGGCATCCTTTTGTTGGAAAAATTAGATACTTAGGGGTGCGTCCTTAAAAATACTAAAATCTTCCGTTTGTGGAAAATTTAGTAACATTATTTGGAAATAATTACCCTTAAGTGAAGGAAAAGTATGTATAGATAGTTCTCATTGATGTTTAAAAAATAAACAAAGCACAACAAACAAAAACTAACACTGGTGTGATTGAACTGAGTGTTGCTTTCTCTTTCTACAAACACGATTGCCACGTTTTGTCTAAGAGGAAGATATTTAAACCTGCTCTTTCCTTCTATGGTTCAATTGTCATGCAAGAGAAAGAACTCACTCTGAACAATAGATAGGTGAACTGTGTTCCCAGACAGATTGTTGTATGTTATATATATATAGTGGATTAGGACTGGTCCTGGTGGTTGGCTTACACATCCAAACAAGTAGTTCTGATGTTGTTTGCTTTTAAACAAACTTAAATTCTATGTGTTTTGTATGTGTGTACATGTGTGCTCATACATGTGTGCATGCAGGCAATTGCACAGGCATACAAAATTAACGTGTCTTTTAGACATCAAGCACAACATGACCACGTAACTGTTGAGGAGTTAAAAGCACTCTTCTCTAGCCCCGTCTCTCTCACCACTTTAGATGATGAGGTTCCCCTGGTAGACTGTAAATTGCTGCAGGCAGAAACTATATCTATCTTAGCATTTAGCTTAGTTTACTACCTAGCACATACTAGGAACTAAACATTTGTCGAATTGAATGCAGTTGCCTCTTCTAACTACTGCCTCTTTCTTTTCTGTACCTTCACACATCTTGCCACAGCGGTCTTCCCTCATTCATTATTTATTTCTGCTTTTAGGCAACATCCTTCTCATTCTGTTGAGACGGTTTACATCTAACAAAAGTGAACAATAATCATTTGTTTGCCTAATTCAATAGCTTCTTATTAACCCTCATCCAGTTTGAGCTCTTTGCAATATTTAGCAGAGTTATCCACCCTCACGTTTGAAATTCCTTTAACTTTTGTCCACCTATGTCGCCTTTTTCCTCTTCCTATCCACAAAATCTCTCCCTCTCTGTGTTTACCATTAAGTTTGGCAGTTGCATAGGCTTTGCCTTCAGACCTATTCTCTTTTCTCTCTACTTGCTCTTTCTGGACATTTTCATCCATTCCTAGGGTGTCAGCTCCCAAATTTGTGTTGATGATATCTAAATCTATATGCAAATATTAGCATTATTTTCTGAATATTTCTCTTTGCATATTGAACATCTCTATTCAGACACAGTATCAGACCACTTTAGCTTAAAAACAAACAGCAACAACAACAGAAACAGGCTCTGGCTAACTGCAGCTAAAATAAAGGAAGAAAGGGAAACTTACTGGCTTGATTACTGAAAAATTCCAGGGAGCCAAAGGATAGAATCTATGGCCGCCACAAGAGACCAAAGGCCTGAGAGGAACTCAGGAAATACTCTTTCTCCATCTCTCACCTGTACCTATGGGTGTCTAATATAACTGTTATGGGATCTCTGAGTATCTGTTGATGCCTTCTCTCACACTGGCAAGTAACTTTTTGTACTCTTTAGCCCACACACTGGAATGTGACAACTAATGGTTGCCGAGTTTATACATCCTCAGTTTCCGACATCCAGAGAGAGAACTACTTTGGTTTCTCTGTTCCAATTTAATACTCTGAAGCAAGGACTCTTAGTGGCTCATCCTAGAAAGATATTACCCCTAACCAGTCCACTGTGGCCACAAGGAAGTGTCCTTTGTACAAATGATATCTTCTTCAAAACCATGTGAAGTGAGAAGAGACATGTCTTAAGAACAGGAGATGAGTGAAGACGTAAGATTTGCTTGGCTAGAATAACTCATAGGTTTCCATTACAATGCCTCACAGGCACAGTAAACTCATGTGCCAAACTCGCTAGTATCCACCAACCCAGCCCCACCTCCTGAAACAGAGAGTGAGAGAGTAATCTCCGGATCCCTCCCGTAAGGGGATAATCCTGCCCAGATGTTCAAAGTGGAAATTGTCTTTGATTCCATCCTAACCCTGTAGATTCAAACACTTTCTGGCCTGTCAGTTCTAACACTGAACTGTCTCATGGCTCCACATTTCCCAATCCCATTGCCACTGTCTTCTCACAACGTCTCATCAACTGCCCCCTCTCTGGTCTCTGCGACTTTATCATTTGCTTCTCCAGTCTTTGCCCATACTAGATGAGCAAGCTAAGCCGTGTCACTTCTCTGCCTAAAAATCATCACAACCTGCAGAATAAAATACAAGTGGCCCAGCCTTATGTTTGGCTCCTCTTCATCTAGAGAATCCCACCACTGTCCATAGGCATCACTTATCCAATCTCATAAACTGTATTATTTACTCAATCTCCTGGGCTTTTGAATACATCAATTTCTAACTCTGAAGTTGCCTTATCTTTTTTTAAAGATTGGCACCTGAGCTAACAACTGTTGCCAATCTTCTTTTTTTTTTTTTCTGCTTTTTTTCCTCCCCAAATCCCCCCAGTATATAGTTGTACACTTCTTTCCTTTAGTTGTGGGTCCCTCCAGTTGTGGCATGTGGAACGCCACCCCAGTGTGGCCTGATGAGCGGTGCCATGTCTGCACCCAGGATCCAAACCGGCAAAACCCTGGGCTGCCGAAGAGGAACGCACAAACTTAACCACTCGGCCATGGGGCTGCCCCCTGAAGTTGCCTTATTCTTTTGTTTATTTGGCAAACTCTTTCTCCTCCTTCCGGATTTACCTCAGGACTCCATTCACATCTCATCCTCTCTGGGAAGCCTGCCTTGACACTTCACATCACCAAGGAAATATTAATTTTCCCTACCTGAATTTATCTCAGTACAATACTCTCAGCATCTCTTAGTGTTTCTAGAGTTTGTTATTTGTTTTCTGTATTAGCATTCAGACAATCTAATGCATCTTATATCTTTCTCTCTTCTTTAGAATCTCACAGAGGGTCTGGTGTATAGAAAGAATATTTATGAACATTCATGAATGAAAAATAGGAATATTTTTGTTATCGACTACGGATTTTAAGTGGGCTCCTTGTTGGTATGCAAATTTTTAAATTGTGAGCAATCTATTTTTCAATGGAATGTCTTCTAAAAATTATTCAACTCAAAATTCGGCATTGAGTCCTCCCTGTGTGACCTATGGCACTGGCGCCACAGCCAGGTGGTTTACTCTGTAGGGCTGAGAATGACACATGATCAAATAACGATATTACAAATCAGGTTATAAATGCCAGAGGTACAAGAAAGTGCCTGTAGGAAAAAAGAAAAAGGAAAGATTGATTTTGGTTGGAAACCAGCATTACAAATGAAACCACATAAGGCAGAGGGGGACATAGTCTCAGTTGGCACCCAAAATGGTCAACTAAATGAACCTTGTGGGTTTTTTAAAAATTCCGCATAAACGTGGTACATAGTGTACAAATTCTGTCCTCTAACTACTAAATTATTTTTGTTAATTTACAACCACGGTGATGATTTATAATGCCTGTAAAAACCAGCCTAAGACAAACATTCTCAAACACAAAAACACTCACACATACAGGACTGCCAAAGTGGTAATTTCATTGGCTGAGCTTTCAGCTCTACGTTTGAGTTCAAGGGGAGGATTAACATGTGCTAAAGTGAAAGTTGGCTAAGGCTTAACTGTGGGCATCAGATCGCCTGCATAAAGCAGTAAGTCCAATACCAAGTCAAGACAAAAGCGTCTGTTCTTCACTTAGGCTTCCAACCCCAGGCATCATGTATTTGAGAGCAAATTTAAATGCAAGCCTTTGGAGAATAGCGAATAATGTTGGCAAGCAGGTCATTCCCAATTAAGCAAACTAAATTTGGAGAAACAAACTATAATAAATGGTCATAGAATTTAAGAGAACAAAGCCCAATGTGTGGTTACGTCTTGTTTTTCTCATTTAATTGCTTTCTTCCCTATCCCTCTCAATAAGAGTTAGCATCAATGCTCTGTGGGATCTGAGCAGAAGCGCACAGAGGACTTAGGCTGCTGTGAGAGCACTTGCCTGGCAGGCTCCTTGGGTTTGGTGACAGCTGTCTGAATGAGCAGTCCTATGGAAAGATTAGTGGTGACTTCAACCTACCAAAGGTCTTAATGCACATATCAATTCATGTAGTAAACATGCTTCAGGGAACAGAGGGAACGACATCTTCACATTTGTCCCACCAAAAGCAGGGTAGCAGGCTACACTTGGAAAATTTATAAATTTTACTTTAAAAGAACAAAAAATACATCTTTTCAGGATGTCATGATGGGCTACCAAAATAAATCGTTCCATTAGATTGATTTTGCCATCAAACATTTGATAAATGACACTTCAATCTCATACTCTAATTCCCCATTCTTGGGCTCAGTTATTTTCATTTGTATTATTTTGAAAATGTATTTTTAGTTCATACATAATGAATGAGTGACTAATAATATACAGATATTCCTGACTGCTTTCATTCTTGATTATTCATGACATCTATTTCTTATTCATCTGGCAGGATAAAGAGCTCTGGGGAAGAAGATGACCTTTTCATCCACGACCAGTAGAAGACGGAAATGAGTTTTGTATGAAAAATCTCTCTATTGACCAGAATTCTATCAAGGATCATCCCAGATAGAGGGTTGTTCTTTGGCGGGTACACACTAGTATGGGAGAGTAGTCAGCATCTGTTTTGATTAGTCAGCACCCTGATGAGTAATCATCATGATCTGGATGGACAAACATACGTGGCAGTTATTTATCTCTGTGCCTTTTCATTTTTTTAAATAAATTCATTTTCAAAGCTAACTGGGAGAAAATTTTATTGTGGACACTAATAGCTTTCACATTTTTGTGCCTGCTCCTCTACCCCTACCCTCCGCGGCACCAGCTATCCTATCACTGCGATGTCATGCGCTCTTTCTCTGTCAATTCCCGGAAGCAGACATCACATGCCTCTATGCTGCTTAATCTGTTAAAAAAAAACCGTAGTATATTTTATCATATTTCACAACGTTTAAAAAGATTATCTATTTGGCACCTTCAAAGAAAATCCAAGTGCCAATAAGCTGTAGGGAAGAAGGTATATTTGGTTATTTATTCAATCAATGTATGCTGACCCTCGACTTTGAGCCAGGAACAACTAGAAGTGTAATGGCAGGTTGGAAGAAACAGGTTGGCACCCATCAGTTGGTAATGGTAGAATCTTAAGTTATTGAGTCAATTCTTTCCCTCTAGAAGGATCTTGATTGACCTATTTTGGGAAACCAGGAAATGCTGACTATAATTCTGCCATTGTGATTTTCAAGTTTAATGCATTTTTTTCCATTCTCCTTTATACTCTTCATAAGATGGTAAGTCTGACAGCACCCTGCTGCATCATCTCTCCATGCAATACTTCTCCTGACGTTTGCTCTCACTTACGTATATACCTGTCTGCAATTCACTAATAAAAAGCACCTAGAATATGAATTTTCACAGCAAAAACTTCAACGTCATCTCTAATTTACAGATGAAGTCACTCACAATCCAAGACTTGATAACCTTCCCAGAGTCTCACATCCGTTAGCAGTAGACCAGATATTCTTGTCCTAATGCTGTCAGAGATTTGACTAGAATGAGTCAAAATCAATATTTGAAGGATCATTTTTTGGTCTATTTAGTTCATATTAATTAAGCTGTTATGATTAATTAATTACACTAATACTGATGTCCTTTTCATTGCTAACATAAATTTTATTGATTTGTTTTAATTTCTCCCATTTCTAGGATTGCATGCCCACCTTGCTCTAATTTTCAAGGGAATGATATTTACTTCCTATGTGTACTCCATGCTCAAAATAATTCTTACCTAGATATGAGCAAATTTGTGTACTTCTGTATCATGAGGCTCAGAGGAGACAAAATGGAATGAAAACTTGCTAACTAAAAATTCTATATCCCATCCCCCAAAAATACTGATCTTGATAATCTGTATTTTAAACAATAAGAAGCAAAATGACTCATGTCAGATATTTAATTTTCCTCAAGAACTAGGATTTTAAAATTCAGAGACTGTTTCAGGATCAACACTGGTTCCAGTTGCTCACCAGACCACTTGAACGTATTCTTAGACTACCTACTTTTGTTTTATTAATGGCTTACCATCCTTTTGCCAGAAAATGCAGTACTTTGTGTTAGAATAACAAACAGAAGAGGAACTGGTTTCAACAACCATTTATTATTGCTCAAAACATTATAATTAACCATACTCCATTTGTTCTCAAATATAAACATAACAGAAGGAACAGCTAATGATACCTCAAAGGAACAAATACTTCAAAACTGAACCTAATAATTTATGGGTGTATGTAGCCTACCTACAAGGGAAATTGCATCTAGTTCTTGCTTGAAGACATTTAGCCTCTGCATTGCAGAAAAAAGAGTATTAAAGGAAAGAAGGACCACAAGCATAGGGTATGGTCAGATTCTGGTTAGTTTTTAATAGCCTTTATTTTCTAGAACAGTTTTTAGGTCCATAGCAAACTTGAGCAGAAGGTACAGAGATTTCCCATATACCTTCTGCTCCACACGTGCAAGCCTCCTCCGTTATGAACGTCTCTCATCAGAGTGGTACATGTGTTAAAATTGATGAACCTACCTTGACAAATCGTTATCATCTAAAGTCAAAAGTTTACCTGAAGTTCACTCTTGTGTTGTACATTCTATGGGTTTGGACAAACATTCAGTGATATGAACTCGCCATTATAGTATCATGCAGAGTAGTTTCACTGCCTTGAAGAGCCTCTGTGCTCTGCTCTTCATCCCTCCCTACCCCCAGTCACTGACAATCACTGATCTTTTTACTGTATCTGTAGTTTTCCTTTTTCCAGAATGTTGTATAGTTGGAATCACACAGAATGTAGCCCTCACTTAGTAATATGCATTTAAGTTTAATTCATACCTTTTCATATCTTGATAGCACATCTCTGTTTGGCACTGAGCATATTCCATTGTCTGCATTGACCACAGGTTATTCATCCATTCACCTACGGAAGGACATCTTAATTGCTTCCAAGTTTTGGCAATATGAATAGAGCTACTATAAACACCTCTATGTAGATTTTGTGTGGACATAAGTTTTCAACTTTTTTGGGTAAATACCAAGGAGCATGATTGCCGGATAGGACTCTGGTTTTCAACCAATGGAATTTAGATGGCCAGTAGGAGAAAGACTCATAGTTTAGGGAGACCTCTTTCCTCAATATTTCAATAAAATTTTGAAAAAATTAAAAATGTTGTCTCTCAATCCCCAAGGCACCTACCTGAAAGTCATAAGCACTGTTTGTAGCTGATCCCGCCTGCCAGGGTTTACCATCGGCCATCTTTCTGTACAGCCCTGCACATGGCGTCCTTTTCATTCCCACAAGTCAGCGCTTCTGATACGGCGCTTCCCGATGGCTCTGCCTATCCAGGACTGCCCTCCATGCTCCTTCCCTTTCCCACATCATCTACGCTGTGTATAGAGACGAAAATAATTTTAGGAAAAGCACGTGTGCTTTTACCATCACTAGAGCGGTAAACACCACTATTCTCCTACACTGTTATCACTATTTTAAAACACTGCAGGCATTATTTTAATTAGTGCTTTAAAGATAGAACAATAAAATTGTTCCTTCACTGAAACATTAATTTCTATACTTTTTAAATTTATCATAAGCGATGAATAAAATAGTCAAACGTTTGCAACTGTATAATTTGTGTGTTTACAAAATCCAGCTTTTAGTTTCTATGGGATTCAGCATATTTGGTCAAATGATCATGGGGAATAAAACAAGAAGGTTAAAGAATCACTTCTCTAGGATATTAGGTGATTATGTTTATTCTTTTTTTTCTTTTAATTCAAGATAAAACTTAGGTCTAAATTGAAGAATATAAAATAAAGAGAGCTGGAAAGAAAAGAAAGTTGCTACATAGTGAAAACTTTTTCACAAAGAACATTTTTATGAACTCTTGCTGTTTAAGATTTATGGTGGTAAATTTCTTTGGTCATCCATAGGGCTGCTGCAGGTGGATATGCGGATGAGCTAAGTTGCTAATCTACATTAAAGACACGTGGTTATGAAACTTTAACATTCATAATGAATTCATGAAAATGGCTCAATAGAATTTCAGGCCAGAACAACTTCTTTCTTTGTTAGTTCATTAATCCACTATTTCCACATATTTTATCAAACACTTACTATGTGTTAGGACGGGGATGGGAGGCCTGCCCCTGTAAGGATATGTCAGTTTGGACTCTCACTTGGATGATTGCAACAAACCCCTAACCTACTCTTTTCTTCTACTCCTGTCATTCTAACCTATTTTTCACACAGAGGCCAAACTGAGTTTTCTCAAATGTGGTTCTTATCATTCTACTCAAACTCTTAACAAGCCAGTGGGCTCCTGTTGAACTCAGGACATGGTGTAAAATCCTTACCCTGCCCTTCAAGCTTCTTCATGGTCTGAGTCCGGCTTCCTCCAGCCTCAACACCAGGGAGTCTCCCTCCCTGCTCACTCCCCCGCAGCTCCTGGCCGTTTAGATCCTCAGCCCAGCTCTTCTTTCTTTCTCTGAGCCTTTGTCTTTGCCTGACCGGCTCACCTCCACATTCTTGGCCCAGTCAACTCCTGCTCATCTTTAGCTCTCAGCTGAAAGACACTTCATCAAAACAACATTCCCTGAATTATTTCATTTCTGATGGAAGAGTCTCTTTTGTAATTGATATATGTACCTCTGTAGATATTTAATAGAAGTCTCTCAAGAGACCATAACTCTAGGAGTGCACAAATCATCTCTGTCATATTTTCCATGGTGCACACAGCATTTAGCATCAGGCCTGGCATATATCAGACATGAACTCAAAGATTAATTATTAATGTTTGATCAAATGAGTATGCAGATACTTTAACAGTGCCTGGACACACGCAAGCTCCTCCTTTAAACAAATTAAAATTAATCCACAAATCTTTCATCTGCATGTCCAACTTCTAAATGGAGATATCTGAACGTGACTAAAAGAGGGGACTTTTTGGAAAGATCCACGTAAAGATCTTACAACCTAAAGTGGAGAAGGTGAGTAAAAGAGAAAAAAAATCAAAGGAATTGTTAGGAAAACAAAGTGAAGTGAGAGAAAGTGGAGTCCTAATTTTATTTTACCAGTTGTGCTCCTTAATCTTTGCATATTTAATGGTATTTTTACCACCTCGGACTTTTTCTGTGATTATCTTTCTTTCCAAAACATCACCTAGGAGATACCCCTTAGAGTTCGTGCCAAAGCTTCCAGGTCCCAGGGTCTGAGGAGGCTCGGCAGTTGGACGTCCAAGTTCACTCTCCCAGCTTTAGGATAAGCATAGACTCAGAGACTCAGCTGCCACATGAATTCATTTACTACCTAATCCTTAATCCATTTTACTCCTTCATTAAAAGCAGAGCTTTCTTTCCCATAGAACTTTTGAGAATCACGGCACTTTCTTCTCATGTTCCATGCCATGGAAAGTTGTACTAAAAAGATTAAATTAAGAAACCAAATTATGTGGATGTCCTAAATGTGGTATGTTTTCTAAGCCTGATTGAAATTAAAAGTACTCTAAATTTGAAGTAAATACAAAAATATGAGGTCTGTGCAGATACAGTATTAACAGAAGACCGAACCCATTTGAATCATTATAGTTAAAACATGTAACTTTATTTTCTAGATAAATGAATAAAAACTACTTTGATATTTCACTTATAGTTACTTGAAATTCAGCTAGTTTTGGTACTATGGTGCCAAATCAAAGTCAAAAACATGTTTTTCTGAATAACAAATTTAAAGATTACCAAAACGATATTTTAATAGGAACACAATTAACATCACATAAGGAATTAATACAAATGTGCTATTCTGTCATTAAAATTCCCTAAGCCCATGAAGTAATACTACTCTTTAAATTGTTTTTTCCCTCAAGGATCTGTTTAAATGCATATGCTTTTCATGGCAGCAAATGACACTACATAATTCTTATTTCCAAAAATGTCATTTCACTGCATAGCAGAGGTGAAGTACCAAAGAGAAAAAAAGAAAAAGAGATGAATATTGTACAACATTTTGTTAATATAGATATACGTCTAAAAGGAAAACAGTGGGGAATGGTGCTCAAGATAAGTAGAAAAAGTAAAAACATCTGAAATGATAATTAAAGAGATACATAATTTGTGTGAGACAGATGCTAAAGTTTGCTCAAAACTCTGCAAATTAATAATGCTGACTTGTTACCCTACATTCATAAAAATATATTTAATTATTTACTTTAACAACATTAATCAACATCAATCTACCGCTCACTGCAAATGTTATTTAAAGCAATTTAAAGGCATAACTTGTACGTGCAAGTTAATATTTATCTCAAATCATTTTTGTCTTTTCTTTAATCATCTCACTCTGAATCGTAAGTCATAATACAAAGACGTAGCTGGTATTTTGTCGATTCTTCTAGCACGGGGTTTCACAATAGCAGTACTGCTGACATTTGGGGCTGGGTAATTATCTATTGTAGGGGCTGTCCGGTGCGTTGTAAGATGTTTAACAACCCAGTAGATGCTGGTAGCAACTGCTCCCCAACACACACACCAGTTATGACAACCTAAAATTTCTCCAGAGATCGCCAAATATACTGGGATGGGGTTTGGGAGGAGGAGCCACTCCCAGGTGAGAAGCTGCGCTGCAGCAGAACGTGCAAGCGTCCCAGCGTGCACCTCCTGCAGCAGCCGGTAACTCAATCCTAGGAAGCCCGTTGATCGTCATCGATTACGTCTAAGCTAATTGATCCTAGTTTATTTTTCCAAACTCTTCCATTCTAAAACCCACAGGGCAGGAAAGAAACAGTTAGAGGGTAGAGATGCCTCTAGGGGCATCTTGTATTTGGTTTCTTCGATTAAAAGCTGCTGTTTTCCTGCCAGAGGACTTAGTTCAATACTTTCCTTCTTCCGTTAGAATCAGTTATGGGCTCCACATTATAATTCTGTCAGTTCCCAATAGCAAGATCCTGCTAATCAAGTCATATCTGCATAAAAAGCCGTTTTCAGTGACAAATTTCATCAGTTTAATAAACTGTGTCTTACGGAAAACAAACCATTTTGACTACAATAAAAGCATTGTTTTTGAATTGAAATTTATCTTGGCTTCGTGAGAGGCTGTTATTGGAAAATCATGAATGCAGCTCACTCTAGACTGAACTGTCAGGCAGGGAGAGTCACGAATCTCCAGTTCTCTGAGCGCCTCCCTCGCTCCCATGGGGGTGATGTGTGCAGTGACAGAGTGAGTCTGATTTTCTTCCTGCTTCACTTTCAAATTACAAGCATGAATAATGTTATCAGATCCTTGGTGGTTCGTGCAAACTGTACTTAGTTTCTTATTTCAGGAAAACCTTTCACTGAAATGTTTAGCTTTTTAAACAAATCTTTGCACGACTTCACATTTTCAACTTTTTAGTAGTACTTGTACACAGACAGAGGGAGAGAGGATTGGGGAGGAAAGAGAAAGGTGCATGCAGAGACATGGCCCTTCGATGGGCTAGATGCCTCTCTGTCCACAGCCCAAAATAAAGCCCACTGTATAATTCCTTTGGGATAGAGTTTGCGTAAATAAGCACAGTGTGGGTGGGGGCAGCCAGAAACCTGGCTTCAACCTCTCCATAAGACATTTAGTTTCTCCTTGTTTTCTTTATTCATAAATCAGGGTAAATAATTTTCATTAATCTATTCAATACAAATTTATTGAGGACCTAATATGTGCCAAACATTATATTTTGTGCTTAGATCACAAAGGTAAACGTGAAAGACTTTCACAGAGGTCTTCATTAATATTAATGTATTAATATACAAAAAGAGCTCATCTGATAAGCAAAATATTATGCAAATAAAGCTTGGAACACAAAATATAAATCAAAACATGAGAGTCTAGCAGTTAATGACAGTATTCTCTGAATGTAAATTGTATAGGATTATGCAAATGTATGTGCTCTATTTCTATACATAAAACTTGCTAAAAGAACATAAAATACAACTTGAAAAAATGGTGAGAGATATCATGTCCTTGGATGGGAAGCCTTAATATTATATAGCCTTGCATCAATTTATTCAACTAAAGTAAATAAAATAAAAATTCCTAAGGAACAGTGAAAGGAGGTTTCTAATGCTTTGGTCATATTCAGTGAAATGTTAATTCAAGAATATTTTGGAAATATTTATTAAATCTCAAATGATCATATCCTTGACACAGCATTTTCACTTCTAGATAGTTATCCTCCAGAAATAAATGCCAAAGTATGATGACAAGAATATTCACTTCTGCTTTGCTCTGATAGCTAAGAACGCAAATTTCTATCGGTAGGGGCAAAAACTGTCATAGACCCATTTAACAGAGTAGGCGTGAAGCCATTAAACACAATGAGATAGAGCTAAATTTAACATCGTCAAAAGATGTTCAACACTCACACATTCCCAGTGGGAATGCAAACTGGTGCAGCCACTATGGAAAACAATATGGAGATACCCCCAAAAACTAAAAATAGAACTACTATATGATCCAGCTATTCCACTTCTGAGTATGTATCCAAAGAATATGAAAACACTAATTTGAAAAGATGTATGCACCCCTATGTTCATTGCAGCACTATTCAGAATAGCCAAGTCTTGGAAGCAACCTAAGTACCCATCAACAGATGAATGGGTAAAGAATATGTGGTGTATATACACAATGGAATACTACTCAGCCGTAAAAAGATGATGAAATCTTACCATTTATGACAACATGGATAGACCTTGAGGGTATTATGCTAAGTGAAATAAGTCAGAGAAAGGCAAATATCATATGATTTCACTCATATGTGGAAGATAAAAAGATAAACACATAGTTACACAGAACAGATTGGTGGTTACCAGAGTGGAAGAAGGTAGGGGAGGGTAAAAGGGGCGAAGGGGCACATATGTATCGTGACAGATGGAAACTAGACTTTTGATGAACACAATGTAGTCTATACAGAAGCCAGAATAGAACGATGGCTACCTGAAATTTACATAATGTTATAAACCAATGTGACCTTGATAAAATAAAACGTTCAAGATATACTGCTGAATGAAAAAAGTTAAATTTCAGAACAGTATGTATTATATAACATCTTTCTGTAAAAATAGGAAGGTAGCAATATTAGTATATGTGCAGGAAAAAAGCTGAAGGACTATGCAGCCAGCGACTAAAGGAGTGGGATTATGGAGGATTTTGACTTCTTAGATTATTCATTTCCTTAATATTTGAATTTTAACTTTTTCTTACTGTTAAAATTATAAAAAAAATAAGGCAATTTGAAAATTTATGTCAGTAACATTGTCTTTCTCAGGATTTGACATCAGAAAAATTATGGATCAATTTTGCAGCTTCTGTTTTCACACCAGTTAGAACTTCCAAGCTCAGTAGGACTAACACCATTAAACACTGCTAGCCCAAGTCAGTCCCTAAATAGTTTTTAATTAGTCCTTCCTTAGAGAAAACATGGCTGCTATAGAGTGAAATTATCTAAACTAAAATGATTTAAGAATTCACATCATAAGACTTACATCCGCGGAGTATTTGACATCTTTCTCTGCAAATTTACCAGGAGTTTAACATTTTTCAATTTCATTTTTTAGTGACTGTATTTGTGTATAATTGCACTGTAAATAATTCTGATGAATTACCAGGAAATTTTTCTTGGCTTCTTCTGTCTATTTTTCCCCATTGAATTTTGATCTCTTTGAATTAATGAGGTTGAAAAAAGAAATGCAAGTTAGTAACTGTGCTTAACCCATGAAACCTTAGTCTAGTTGGATATTTGCTACATCAATTACAGGATGAAAAATGTGAATTATAATCACTTTATCTCGGAATGTGATGAAAATTAGACAGCCCAATGTATAGGTCAAAACAACTGTTTGAAGAAATCTTAAAAATCTTTATACTTCTCTAAAATGTCATCCAAGGTATATTTTCACATAGAATGCTTTGTTACTTCTTGTTAATACATGACACAGACTTCAGGAAACTTTCAGTTAAAGTTGACTAAGACCAACAAGCTTTCACTACAGAAAGCTACATGTAAGAGCTCCTTATGAATATAATAATCCAGGTGCGTTTCACTTTAGTCTAACGACATGCTGAGAAAAAATGCATGAAAGGCACTTTTTGACAAACGGTAAATCTGAACTATGCAGGGTAAATTGAATAAGTTCAATAGTCCCTTGTGATGTTCTTTGTAAGCTCATGATATTATTGTCTTCAACACCATTAATGTTATCTTACCGTTCTTTAGCCAATTCAGTATTAGGAGAGTGAAAGTTAAATGTTACAGAACAAATAACAGAATGTTGTGTAGGTCATTAATCACTGGAATGCAATATTTATGCACCTGTATATACAAGGAGCACCTCCAATTCTACCTTCACGGTGGCCCGGGGCCAAATCCAAACACGTGCACCAAGGCCACAATGTCCACTGCTAGACTTTAAACAAAAGTTCTACTTGTTGACTAAGCCAATCATACTCAAATTCTTAAATGCATTATTCTTAAATATATTAGCCTATCCGATGGCCATTTTTCAGTTCATACATTCCGATTATAGCCCAAAGATCCCATTGGCACTCATTGGTAGCATAGCCTTCGCTTTACCAAACTACTATTTGATCACGTAGAACCGGCTTCTAGCCTGTTCTTGGAACATTAGAGATTGTTTCTCAGAGTAGGTATTATCTTGGCGAAAACAGAATAAAAAGACGTTCCATGAGAAGAAATAATAAGTATAAAGGTTTAGAACAAAAAAAAAAGTTCAGAGTGGATTGAATGCAGAATTTTCTTTAATTAATTACCCTGTCATATCTCTATAGGGCAAATATAAGATTACAAATTATTGTTTTTGTTTTTTATTTCCTAAAACTATAACATTCTTAGTATTAAACATTGTTTTCTAACGGGTTGAGCTATTGTTACAATAGTTTTTAGGAAACTAGTAGCAAAATAGCGTGTTGATAGTTATTACAAGAAAAAGAAAATATGTTTCTCAATGTGCAAATCTTTTTAAAACTAGTTCAAGTATCCATTGATGACTGTTATGTTTTTCTAATGTGAGGTGAGTTTAGTAACAATTATAGCTTAAAATTGTTGTACAGATGTAAGTACTGAAGGCCCCTGTTCGCATAAATAAGTAAATGAGCATTGTTACAGCATGGACACATAATTGCCCGAACTCATTCATTCAGAGTTAAATGACAGAAAATACCATAATCAAAATTTATAAACTGAAATGTCAATTAGATCCTGCTTCAATCTCATTAAGAGTAGTGGATAAAAACCACCAAACTCATGAAAGTATTAATTACTCAGTCGTTGAAACTGCCTTTGCCCAAACCCACATGGGCTCTCCCTGTCTCTTTGCTTGGCAGGAAGAGCTTGCCCCTTGGGGCAATGCTCCTCAGTAAGATCACTGGTGGAGGAGACAGATTTTTCTTGTGTTATTTGAGAAAGAGTGATTGTGAAAAGGGAGGTAAAACTGAGAGCCAACACATGCCAGACTGATTCATTTTAGGCGTAAATATTTTTTTTATTTAAGATCAATTTTTAGGAAGCTGAGAATCAGAGAATTACTTACTTTAAAACTATCCACCTCCAAATACCATTTGGAAGTTTTCATGCCTTCTTCCTGCAAGAGTAGGATCCTTCTGGTTTGAAGGATGCAGTGTTTTGGCCTAAGGCCAAGAATTCATTTACAATTCTCTTCTCCAAGTGGGACCAGGGCCTTGTCGCCTGCCCCAGTTTCCTACAGCTTGCTACACAGCCGCAGCACCCATTCACTTACTTCCCTCTTTATCTGTGGCACCTGAAGATGTCACATGCTTCCATGTGTGTTCAACTATACATTTACAAAAATATTGGTTACAGAGTACCAGCAGTCCTGTATTGGGAAAATTCTTAAGTTATCTTAGTCTGCCATTATATCTGAATAAGTTTGTTCAATCTTCAACCCAAATTATTAAAAAATCTCTATATGGGAGAAGCTTAAGGGTGCATTCTGGCTGAAATGTAGAATCTAGTCTTGACTGCACAGCATGCATACTCCATTTTTTTTTCTTTAGAGTATATGTTATACATCAATAAAAATAGAAAAATTTAATTATTCTATTCATACTTGCATAATATTTAGAAACTATCCAAAAAGACATCAAGGCAGGGGTGGGGAGGATGGGGTGAAAGGGGCTAATACACCTTAATACACCCCGTGATGCCTCCACTCGCTGTGCCAAGAAATAAAGCTAACACTTTGGTAGCACACGCCAAGAATTAGGTAGTGAACCCGCTATCTAGAGAGGCACTTAATAAACACTATTTGATATTGATGAGTTACAATTGTATGCTTTGAGTTGATGGGAAAGAACATATGTAAAATAATTGACTGAAGGGTAAAAGTTTGCTCAGTACTAAATAATAGCAACAAAATTTTGAATTTGTGTAGCTTTATAACGTGTATCCTTTGAGCTCAAGACAAAAGACTTCTTAAAATTTTGTTTATTACATACCATTTACCAACGGACCGAGAATATGGGATTGCTTACTAGTGTATCCACATTGCCATTTTCCAGTTCCTGATAGGGCATACTAAAGAAGATACTTAAATAAGTAAATAAATAAATGGAAAACAAAAAACAGGTCAACAAGAATAAAAGTGGTAAACTTTTTGCTGGAGAGAACCAAAGAGGTATTAAAATTACTGAGTCAGAAAAATTGAATCCAGATGGTCTTGCTGATGCAGGTGGTATAATTGAAGTTTGGAATGTTGCTGGGAGGCGGCAGGAAAAGGCACAAGCCTGGAGGCTCACTTTACACCACGTCTTCCCTTATCCCGCAGGGGTTCTTGGATTACCTTCTTCTCTATTCTTTGATCCAGAATGTTCAGGGATGATGAAAGGACAAGGCAGAACTGTGGCAATGCATGGTGAGTAGTATTTTCAGGGCTCCCCAAAGCACCACATGATTTTCTTTCAATTCATCTGAGAATAAGCTGTATCCTCTATTTTCAGAGAAAATTTTGTGTTGAACAGGGTGGTTTTTCCCCTGACTTTTCATTTACATGCACTGAGATTTTAGAGTCTTTGTTCTTGCCCTTTTTAGCTTGGCGGTAACTTCTTCACTGAACACGCCTTCACTATCGAACCACTTCTTGACCACTCTTTGCGACACACCCATGAGAGATCACACACCTGCTTCTAGATCATGTTCTGGATCCTTAGGATCTCAGAATCCCATGTCCAAATGGTCCTGAGTTTCCTCCAGGCTCTATCCTCTCAAAGGCACACTGCACAATTCTGTGTATCCCAAGGAGATGGGCTTGGGTGCAGAGTCCACATCTACGCACCTACAAAACAAAGCGGAGTGGTGCTTGGGGTCTGATCCAAAAAGAGGAGATAGGATTGAGGCCAAGTGCTGGCTCCCTCTCTCCATGACGCTATGTTCTGGGATGAGAATCCAAAAACTCCAAGAATTCTAACTTCAGTTGGCCTTCCAAGTCTTTATGAAGATATTTGTCAAGGTAGGAGGGTACATATTTTATTTAACAGTTAATTAAGTTGAATTATTACTGTTACATTTAAATACTTGTGTAGAATAAGGGCCTGCTTTGGTGGTTGATTTTTTTTTGTCCCTGGGCCTTACGATAGATGAGGCCAGGCCACTAAACATCTCTCCCAGCTAAGACAGCCACAACAACAACATCACCAGAGCTTCACAAGATATCACATTTTTCTGAAGATTCGGATGCACACCCAAATAACCAAAGTGTAAAGCAGAGTTTGCCAAGTGGAGATTTTAAACACAGTACAAAGGCAGCATAAGTTAGAAAAATGTCTTAGCCTGCTTACCCTCCACCCCCAAACCAGAATTTAAGACTAAAGTTTTTGTGAAACTAGATTATTTCAGAAAGTGATCTCCAAAAGTGGAGAACTGGAAAAAATGAAAGAGAAAAGGAGAGAGAGTCCATCTAAAGCTGTGTTGGTGAGTGGCTTTCCTTGGGCCGCCAGAGTTCAGTTCTGCTGGGGGCCTGCTAGCTACTCTGTGAGATGTGCCTCGGAACTGCCCACCCAAGGAAGGGTACAGAGGAAGATTTTTCCACTGGTTCCCATCTTACCATTGTTCCCATGGGTGCTAACTCCTTTGCTCTTTCAGAATTGCACCTGTGTCAGTGTGGCTGAGCAGCGTCTGTGGTCTGCAGAAGTCCCACTGGTGGAGGCAGAGAAGGTTATGGGAAGAAAGCAACAGATGCTCTTCAGTTGAATGAGATGCTTTCAGGTTGCATCTGTAGGCAGCTGGTTGCCATGGAAATGGCTAGAGCAACAAGGTAGGCTGAGAGGATGTGAGGTAGTGGCAAGAGGTTCCTGGCACAGGAGGCAACAGTTGCTTCAGTGAGGAATCAGGGAAAATAGCGATTCCATTTAAACCATGCTCCAGAGAACAGGCAGACATTGACAGTTGCAGATGGAGGATGCATTAGTTTCCTAGGGCTGCTGTAACAAAATACCACAAATTGGGTAACTTGAAACAACAGAAATTTATTTTCTCGTATTTCTGGAGGCTTGAAGTCCAAAATCAAGGTGTCTACAAGGTGGATTTCTTCTGAGGCCTGTGAGGGAGAATCTGTGCCATGCCTCTCTCCTGGCTTCTGATGATGGCCGAAAATCGTAGATACATCACCTCAGTCTTCACAAGGCATTCTCCCAGTGAGTTTGTGTCTTCGTATGGCATCTTCTTAGGAGCAAGCACCCCAGTCGTATTAGCTTAGTGGCCCACCCTGCTCCAGTATGACCTCATCTCAACTAATTACATCTACACTGACCTTATTTCAAAATGAGGTCACCTTGTGAGGTATTGGGGCTTAGAACTTCAACATAGCTTTTTTGGGGAACACAATTCGACCCATAACAGGGGAAGATCACTGTAGGCTGAGAGAATTTATGAAAAATGGTTCAGATGCTTAAAGCCATTCAGGAAATTTCAGTAAAGGTTGTGATGGGAACTTCAGGTGAGAGAGTGGAGATGGAGAAGTTAAGAAGGCATGGGCCAGACCATTAGAGTTTGGAAGGCAACAGTGTGGACTGTGGGTTTGGTCTTCCAGGGACCCATCAAAATCCTGTTCACAAAGAGGATGTGGTCTGTGTTTACTTCCTCAGGATCAGGTTGGGGATAGGGACTAGAGAAGATTCAACTAATATTTCTTTTTATTTTTCATGTTTCTTTAAAATCAAGGACTTTCTGCAGTCCTCTTTGTAACTTTAAGTTCTGTAATATACTTCCAATGGTATTAAAGTTTAAAAATAAACTTCTCCAGAGTACTCCTACTTCAGAATCCTTGATCCCTTTCACAAAAGAATGATACAAAAGATCAGTACTGCTTCCACGTGTTTCTGTATCTTAAAGATCAAGGTCAGCTTTGCAAAGAAAGAAGAATGATAAGAAAATACTAAACTTTTTTGGTGAAACTTTCTGTATCTTTATTCAAATATCATTGGACACATAGAAAATCGATACACTTATTACTTAAAACCACAGTTACAATATGTAAACATTTAAATCACAATGGAAATACAGCATACTGGTTAATAATATTAGTATTATATTACATTAGTGTTATAGCATTATAATCACCTTTAGAACTACTAGAATTTTAAAAACATATCCTTTATAATCTTGGGGCAAAGGCACTAAGAAAAAAAAGCTAAACAGTATCCATAGAACATATTACTCCCAATTAATTCCAGTGGGGAGACATGTGGTGATTAATTCCACTGCCTTGAGTGTCCACAATGATAGTTTGTGCTCACGACTTGTTGGAAATAGAAGTCAGTGAGTTAAAACACAGGAAAACATGATCAAACTTGGCATAATTGGTATCTTGAAGGGCACCTAACTCTCCCAAGCTTCACTGTCTCTCCTCCCCTGGGCTCTCCTAAGTCAGTCTACACGGTTGGAAGCCGGGGTATCTGCTCTCTACACAGGGTCTGGTTTAAGAGCACCAACAATGAAAGCGAGAACTGGACTCGGTGTTCAAAGGGCTGATCCGCATGTGAACTGGGCATGCACAATAAGAAGGGAGCCATTTCCATATCATCACAGGGCCAGGAACAGGCAGGCTTTGACAGGGCATCGAAAATGTGGGGCCTCTTGCTGGTACCCATTCTCCTCTTGTCACAGACATCGAAGCAAGTTGGCTTGGATAAATGCAGAACTCAGCCTCACGTGGCGCTCCTCCATTACACACGTCAATATGTGGAGATTTCTGCCTGAAAGGGAACCATGAAAAATGGAAATTCAACATATGGTCGATGAGGGCTGCAAAAATCATGGAGAGGAACAGTGGCACTCCTGGGGCTCTCAGTGGCATTTTTAGGTAATTGCTTAATTGAAATTTTATTCCTTTCATTGAACCTCACAGCAGGAGAGAATCTACAATTACAAAGCATGTTTTGATATTTCCTTCCCGCCCTTTATACCGATGGGTGAAGAATGGGCATTGATTAAGGGACAGCCACAAAACACATTGCTCTGGAGGGGAAGAAGAGCGAGAGAGAGGTGTGAGAGTCAGAAGCAACACAGAAGAATTTTCTTTTTCCTTTGTATTTGTATCAGCAACATAGGAAAATAACTTTACTGAAAAAGAGTTTATCCTTTATGTGTATAAAACAAGGGCAATAATTATAGTGAAACGTTTTTTTTAAGTCAGTCCCAGTCCAAATTTTGTCATTCACGGGCCAAGTGACTGAGCAATTCATGTCACCCCTCAGAGCCTGAGATATCTATAACAGAGGGTAATGATGCAAATGTTCTACCTTCTAGGATGGCTGTGAGAGCACAGTGAGATAGCACCTGGGAAAGCATGTTGCAAATTGCAAGGCTCCTGTTCTCAGGAAACCGAATGGTTGATTCAGAGAAGGGGCTAGCCATTAATTGATTCTCTAACAGTGTGGGGGAGGGAAGTGGGAGCCGGGGAGGAATCGATAGACCCCTTATTATACTGGAATGGACTTCAACTTTACAAAACTAGTATGTAAAACAGAAACACAGTCATTCTCCTACCAGTAAGTAGCCACAGGAAAGAATTTTAATGGGAATGAATCTTGAAGGTGCTTTGGGAATTTGTTTAGGTATGTCCTCAATAGGAGGAACTGGAAGTAGCGTTGAGTTGACAGTGTCTCAGGCCCACTCTCTGGATCTTAGGCTATTAAGAACATAAATTTGTTGTTTTTACTTGTGGATGATCTTATGAGATTATTGTGCAGCTGTCATTAGTCTCGTAAATGTTCAAAGGCAACATCTGTGAGTAGTTCTTCAGATGAGTCAAATTTAAGGTTTAAATAATTTTCCAAGTTTCGTAAAAAAAGGATGTTCTTAGAAAATTGAGCAAAATAAAAGTGGATTTAGATGAACAATGACAGATAGGGTCAGCTAAGAGAAAACAGACTCTCTCTCAGTGAACCCTAGTCTCTCTATTTTTTCTCATCAGAATAAATATATACATGGTTTGAAGACCATAAGAAGCAAATAATTATAAAATAATAAACAAAGACCACACTGGGCTAATTATAATTCCACTGCATCTGATGTTGACTAATATTTTATTAAAATAACCACGTTCACATGTTTCTATCCAAGACAGAACTGAATGGATCCGTACATAGTATCCGTTTTCCCCTTCTGCTTTAGGAACAAACAACCCAATGTTATTAGGAGCAGTGACAAAAATATTTTATTTCCCAATCTTCCTTTTAGCTGAAGTTTCCATGTGATGATGTCCTGACCAATGAGTTATAAGTGGAAGTTTGGGAAGAGACTCCTAGAATGTTGGTGCCCCAGCAGGTGTTTTAGCACTGAATTGCCTGGAGGATGGAAGCCATTTACTATGTGGTGGTAGAGAAAATATCTAGATGGAGAATGAATACAGTGATCCTGGATCACCATACCAGCACTGGGTTATATTCACTTTTATTTTATGTTAGAGAAAAATGATGTGATTTTTAAAATCTTTTTAAACATTTTTAGTGCTGACAACCTAATCTTAACTGATATACCACAACAGAACAAAAGTTCTTTAAAAGCAAAGACCTTTTCCATTTTGTTCAATGCACAGCACACAGGTAGGCCCATAATAGAGGCTCAAAAATATTTGTTGCATCTGAACACCTAAATCTACCTTTTCCTTTTATGCAGTTGTTGAATAACTCTCCTATCTACCTCTCCTCCTCTTTGCTACTTTTCCTACGATAACTTCTAAATTATTTTCTTTATTGCCTTTTTGTTTGCTCTCCCACCAACCTTTCTCCTCAAATTGACCATTGTGGATATCTTGTCCCTTCTTGCTCAGACGAAAGTGTGCCTCGATGAAGAACAAGCAAAATACAAATCCAAAGGAAATGACAATTCTTCTTTGTTATTCCCTTTCAAATTTGGTTTAAAAAGAGACCAGAATGGTGGGCCACTGTATCATTCCTTAAGAATGTTCCTAGTTTAAAAAATTATAGTTCTATCTTCCCAAATGTAAAATAAATATTCCCTACATCCTTATAAATATTTTATAATGGAACTATGACTTGAAAACAAAGATTCGAGTTTCATAGTCACTGTGAACTTGAGAACATCAAGGTTTGTATGTTGGATGTGTCACTGGGGGATGTGTTTGGAAGAAAGTCTGAAGAGTCATGAGAAGATGACAATCAAGTTGGAGAGTTGGTCCCAAAGATTAAAATTCCCAGTTGATCAGGAAACAAGAGTCACATTCTAATATCCAAAGTAAAATTATAAATGGGAAAAGAATTCATGCTAAAAAGAAGAAAATGAATTAAATGTCTTCAAGCTGATTGTAAAGAAACGTGATTCTGACATTTAAATTATCCAGCCCTATGCACTTGTTTTGCATTTTTTAAAAAATTCCTAGGATAAAGGAACACAAGATGAGTTAAATTAGAGAAATATATCACTACAGGAATGTGATAAAATGAGAGAAGGAGAGTTCTTCACTGCTTGTCTGAAAACTTAAATAGTGTGTTTTTTTCCTTTACTCTGACTGCTTTTAAGATTTCTTCTTCTTTTTATTTTTTCATAGGTTTGATTACAATGTGCCTCGATGTGATACTTTTGGCTATTTATGATTTTAGGGAGTAGTAGTGCTTTTTAAAAGTCTATCTTGATATCTTTCTTCAGCTTTGGAAAATGTTTTGCCAGCATCCCTTCAACTGCTGCTCAGCCCCTTCTCCCTCCCTCCCTCTCTTTCTCTTCTACATGGATATTACCTTATTTCCAATGTCCCTTATGCCTCCTCATCTGTTTTCTCTATTTTCCAGCTTTCTTTTCTCCTTGCAGTTCGGTCTGGTTATTTTCTCCTGACCTACACTTCTGTTTTCTTATATCTAATCTGCTGATAATTTACTCACTGAGTACTATTTCAGTTATTGTATCCTTCCGTTATAAAACTTGCATTCCATCATTTTATGTATATTCCCGTACTTTCTGGAATTCTCCATCCTGTCATCTATTTTACTGAACACGTTAATTGGTTATTTTTGAGTCTCTATTTTATCATTTCAGTACCTAGATCATCTGTGGGTCTGTTTCTAGCACTTATTCCTTCTCTTGTTATCTGATCATTGGGTACTGTTCTCCCGTAGGCTTTTTTGCTTCTCTTTTTTTAAGTTGAATTGTGAACACTATATAGAAAAGGCTGCCATGGTAAGAAGTTCTGGATGACATTATATTCCTTGGAGAAGATTTAATTATTCTAGCCAGCAATTAGAGTAAGAGTAGATTCCCTTGGTCTAATCAAAGATTGATATAGTTTGAGAATACATTTCAAACTTTGTGAGAGCTTTAATATTTTAACTTTGCCATATTCCTGAAAATTTGGAGTGTTACCATTGCCTCTCGTCCTCAACAGACTCTAATTCCCAAGTTGCGCTCCTCCTGTGTTGATAGACTGCTAAAAGTTTTCCTTAGCCTTTTCCCCTGCTTTCTTCTTAGTTTCTCAGTCTCTCACACCCTGGCAGTTTAATGCTTGACAAATGCCTCAAGGACAAGAATGTTAGCCTCACTTGTCTACAGATTCATTTCCTGTAGATCTTGGTCTTTTGGGTCCTTTGGGCCTGTCTTGGTGGCCATCACATTTTTATCATCTCCTCTCAAGAGCTTGACAAAAAATCTAGCCAGACACTTTCTGCTTAGACTCTGTGCCCCACACTGTGAAATGGCAAATGCTTCAACGGGAAAAAGCAATTCCTCCTAATATGTTTCTCTTCTCTTTTGGCTCTGTTCCTCCAAATCTGGCTGCCTTTACTTGCTCTCCAGTGCCTAAATAAGCTAAAAAATTTTAACCAAGATTTTGCAGTAGCTTCTGACTGAAGGATTTGTGTGATACAAGCTATGCATCAGAGTCAGAAGATATTTTTGGAACCAGTGTTTTGACCTTTGGCTTTCCCTCTAGATCTGACTTTTTATTATGTGGGTTATCTTGTATCAAGTTGGAATTTTTCTTAATATACTAATAAAAATTTTCTTATGTAACATTTTAGAAATGCTGGAAAATTTATATTAAAAATGTGTTTCTTAGTTATTTTGTCCCCAGTAAAAGAGGAAGAAGTTGGGAGGAGGACATAAATTTATCCCTGTGGGATAAATTGTTTTTATTTATGTGCTCAGAGAGGAGTATATAAGAGAACTGGTTAAAGTTGAACATTTCTGTTTTGTTTTCCTTAAATAGCAATCCCAAAGGAATTAAATTATATTTTGGCCAGCCTCTTACATTTATTTGCCAATGGACAACTCCAAATATGAAGAAATTTTCTTTTTATTTGGACTGATATAATTAGCCTGTCTACAAATAGATTATTTATATCTGTATATTTCAGCTGATGACTTGTCTTATAGAAGATAAATCCTTACTTTAAAATGTCCAGAGTGTTGAATAGAAGATCAGAAGGAAAACAAATTTGCTTCTGTTAGTGTAGTGTGCATGCTACACTAAGGGAAATGAGGGGTTGGGTGCAGAGTGAGTGCATATACATATAGCGGAATCTCAAAACTGACATGCATTACAAAATGAGTAACCATGAAACATACATTACAAGAAAAACTACCCAAGGTCATAATAGAACCTGAGAGAAGGACATAAAACAAGATAAATTGTTTATTGGAATTTTAGGAGTAAAAGCTTTATGGATGCTTTTGCATGATTTTGACTAGATGTGAGAATATAGTTTCATAATGTTACCTGGTACATTTAACGCTTTACTCCTATTCAACCCAACTGAACTGACATAATTGCTACTTTGTGACTTAATTTTAAAAAATTATGCCCATTATAGTTCTTGTTGCAGAAATCCTTTGGTATTTTATGTTGTGCTGACAATACTAAGGTACTTATCTCAAAGAACCGTATTTTGATGTGTTTATTGACTTTTCTCCTCAATAATTGTAAATGGAGAGATACAGAAATAAAAGTTCTTTGTTCTTTGTTCTCATGTGATAGGTGTGAAGGTGAGATTCAAAAAGTGTCTTCAAAAGAGATGATCTCAGTGACAATTGAGAGAACAATGCCCGTCTTCATGGCAGCAGTCAAATTCTAATTAAACATAGCTTTAATTAAACAATGTCACTAACTATGCAGCAGTTTGAAATAAGGCATTGTATCCAGTCTTGCATATCAATTTTATGTTATTTCAACCTTTTTTTGAAAAACTATTGGAGGGGTTATTGCTTTTAAGCTTCAGGAAATTCTAGAAGCTTGCTGTTTCCTCATAACTCACCTGAGTATAGCTGAGAGTTCATGGTCATATACAAAGTCAGGAATGTGGCTCAAGTTTCAATTTATAGTCCACTGTCTTCTTTTTAAACTCCACAGTTTATTAATTAGCAATAGAAAATAATCAAACAAAACAGATTTTATCTTCAATACTCCTTCCAGTTTAATCAAACATGCTCTGGAATGGAAAGATTAATAAAAATTATAAGATTTCATCTTTGCTAATCTCCTATTGGTGAAATTGTTAGTGTAATTTCCAATCAGTAAGAATACTTGTCTTCTTTTTGCTCTTGTGGACTATTAAGAAAATAGTGAAGCAGAGTGGGTGATTACCTACTGTAATAGCATTATTCAGTCTAATACAATAATGTGTGTATGTATGTATATGTTCCTCAAAGACTGCCACAAGGATATGCACACCTAGATGGATAAGGAGCTGATTGCTAAAAAGGAGAATATGAGAAACTATAAAATGCAAAATGAAGAGATATGACTGAAGTGGACTTGAAGAAAACAGAGAATTTTCAGTTTTATTTTCAACCAATCAAGAAGGATGTATAGAACAGGTGGCATATCACACAGAAGAAAACCAGATATTTTGATCATTTGGCAAAGAGAAGGCACTTTCAAAGCAATTTTGATTCATTTGTAGACTTGTCCTAATTTTAGACTCTCTTTGTAATTTTTAATTTGCTGATAAAGTACAATTGGAAACTAATGTAAATTTTCTCCTCTGCTTTAAGAACCTTGACATTTAGAACTTTATTTTAACAATACCTCTCATATAGTGTCATTTCCTTTTATAGTCATTTAAAAGTCACTACACATTTTTTTTTAAATTTTCTGCGTTCATGGAAAAAAAATAAAAAATAGTATTATAATAAGCTGACTATTCAAAGGCAACAAAAGGGTTCCAAGTCCCAGATAGCTGAGTATACAGAAAGTTACATACTACTCTTAAAAAAAATTAAATTATAGCTGTAAAAATACAAATGGCTCAATCTTTTGTTGATCTAGCAGCTTGTTGCTATAAAAATACTGACAATTATAAATATAGCCCTTTCCCTTCTGCCCATGGGGCTGTCATATCTTCCTATGAAAGTCACAAGTGAGAGATGAATTTGACATCTTGGGCAGAAAATTAAATAGAAGCAAGAAATCAAGTATACATTCAAATCTCTCCCCTGACTCTCACAGGAACATATGAAAGTGACTTCCATAACAGTGAGATTTTCTGAGAACATTAAATTAGAATTTTAAGGACATGTTTATTCCAAATCAATATGACTCAAGAGATTTCAAAAATTCATGCCTTTTGAGAATAATGCACAGTGTCACTCTGAATAGGCAAGCCATATTTAGGAAATGTCCTAAAGAGCAAAGAGGAAAACAGGGGGAAATATTACATTTATTTTTATTCCAAAATCTGCCCAGAGCTTAAGTAAATTGAAAAGTAGAATAACTCCATCCTCGTTATGTTACCAACCAAATTCTCCCTAACTGGGGAGAGATCCAAGGAGGGGTCTCTTGCCCTTCCTCTTCCGGTTCTTCCTCTGTTCAGTAGCACAACTTTGAAACAAGACTGAACCTGAGAGTTCAATAGCACAAGCTTTATTCAACGGTCAAAGAATGGAGAAGTGGAAACGAAGTTCACAAATCAACTTCTTAGCTCCTGGGGTGATTAAGCGGCTGTGATAAGGGGTCTAGGTGTTGAAGGAGAGGACCATTCACAGTTGTTTCTGGAAATTGGCCAGCTTTTCTGGGGAGCAAGGGGGCCGCCTCTTTTCTTTCTTTATTTGGTTATATCCTCCCATTTCCACGGCAGCTGTAAACTGTCATGGCGTCAGTGGGTGTGTTCTATAATATGATTATGTATTACAATGAGCGTATAATGAGCTGTGGGGTCTCTGTCAGGTCAGGTCGGACTGCCGTGGTGCGTTCAACCAATTTTGAGTGGTTTTGTTCATCCATCTTGTCCTTCCTTTCTTTGTGGTTTCCTGCAAGCTAAAGATAACATGTTAGGATTGTTCTGAGCAGGGTTGTGGTTAATCTTATGGGGCCAGGGGACGGGGTGACAGATATTTTTATAATCATTTCTGAACGTTTATTGAGTGCCTACCAAGTATAGAACAGAGCACTAAGTGTCACCAGCCCAAAGAGATATGGTTGTCTCTACCTGCAGGGCGTACTGTCTGGTTGGAAAAGAGGAAGAAAGTTTAAACGGACAGATGTTCCTATTACCTGTGTTAAGCTCTTGCCCTCTTTAGAACAAGACAATTCCAATAATTTTGTGGGCTTTCATTTAATAGAGAATTTTATTTCTAATTCTTGGGACAGGAAAAGACAATGGAAGTTATGGGAAAATCTACCTCAGATCTCAGTGCATCACACCCCACCGTGTCCTCGGCAGGGACTTCAGGTATCAGTAACTCCTTACTGAAAGCAGAATTTAAAGGTCAGTGTGAATTGACTTAAGTTTGTGCTACAGAATTGCAAGTCCCCAATCTAGCATCACTAAGTACAATGAGAAAACACTTTACAGAAAATCTAACTTTTAATATTTTTACAGCTATATCATTTGCAGAATATGAATCATGCTGTCTAGCCACCTAGCAACTATTTATTTGATATGAAATTTTAACCTCAAATAGACATTTTTCCCAGGACTAAATTCTATTTCAAGTCTGTCACATCTAATTAATTTTCACGTGATGCCCTGATAAGAACCATGATAACTTAAACTAGAACAGGCAGGAGAGGGATGTGCTGATGGCCAGTGAAGGCTGCAGTGGGAGCTGAAGCAGCAGGTGCTGGAGGTGCTCGCTGACTCCGGACATGCTCAGGATGTTGTTTCATGGACCATGTTCAGAATGAGAAGAAAATCAATGGGCACATTACTGGATTAAACTTCATCATATGTGAGCCTAAAGAAGAGAAAAACGTCATGCGTCTTTCTTTATCCTTTGCTTTCCTGGGCTTCCCTTTGACATAGCACTCATCGTGTTTTATTGTAATGACGTCTTTCTGTCTTTCTACCGACCTGAACTGTCGGCTCTTTAAGTGAATAGAGCCTATCTTACTTACCAAAAGGTTGGCAAAGTGCTTAGATCAGAGTAGATTTCAAAAATGCTGAGGCCGGCCCTGTGGCCAAGTGGTTAAGTTTGCGAGCTCAGCTTGGGCGGCCCAGGGCTTCACTGGTTCGGATCCCGGGCGCGGACATGGCACCACTCCTCAGGCCATGTTGAGGCGGCCTCCCACATGCCACAGCTAGAAGGACCCATAACTGAAATATACAACTACGTACTGGGGAGATTTGGGAAGAAAGAGCGGGAAAAAAAAAAGAAGAAGAAGATTGGCAACAGTTGTTAGCCCAGGTGCCAATCTTTCAAAAAACATTTTTTTTTTAAATGCTTAAATTGTTGAAGGGGATGAGGATCTAAGATGGTGTGATATCTGTCAGAGAAATAATGAACAAGAAGCAAATAAGTCCCAGGATCTTAAGGTTCATGATTTTATACAGCCTGGCATTATTAAGCAATAAGAAGTGTAGAGGCTTTGGCATCCATCTAGAGATGGAAAGTTACTAGCCACAATCTTGTGATTTACAGAATAAATATTTCACAAATGTGGAAAGACAGACTGAACAGTTCCCAAGCAACCCCGGCAAACACAACTTGGAGTTGACTGAAATGTTGCTCCGTCACCAGTCTGAATCTCATGTATTCTAGAGAGCTGGTGAGTCACCTCGCTGGTGATGGAGCCCAGCCTTGAACTTCTTAGCCAATGTTTTGTCAGAGCTGTGAGCCCTGAGAGTTTGATCCTCTCGGCTCTCAGACTGTAATGCTCTCTATGTCCCAAGACACGAGAAAAGGAAGAAAACACCAACGTAGTCACTTGTTCACCATCTACTTCTCAGGGCAACTTTAATTTTCTCTGTTCGTCATTACTTACACAGTAACCCTCACAAAGAGATTAAAAGCTTCCTTTCGGTGTGAAAATTGCAGCGCATGAAACCTTTTAAATAAAGCTAAAAAGATAGTGAGGTGATGTGAAGAGGAAACATTATTCTCCCTGGAAATAGCATTTAGGTGAGAGCCAGGCTCCTGTAGGAACATTGTAGTACACGTAAATTTCAAGTTTCAAGAAAATTTTGAGATTTATCGTTCATGAGTTTCCCAAGATGACCGTGCATAAAGGGGGAAAGGGAAGGCTATTTGGCAAACAGGGAAATGCATTTATTGAACACCCACGTCGAAGTCTCCTACGAAGCACTCGTCTGCAAAGGAAGAAGTTATTTAATGAAGTTCAGAAAATCTGACTCTTTTCCAAAGCCCCAATAATAAATTAAACGAGAGATCTATTTTGGCTGAGACAAAATCAGATGACAAAAAGATAAACATTGAATAAACCGATACCATGATTTTTTTTTTTTTTTTGAGGAAGATTAGCTCTAACATCTGCTGCCAATCCTCTTTTTTTTTGCGCTGAGGAAGATTGTCCCTGGGCTAACATCCATGCCCATCTTCCTCTTTTTTATATGTGGGATGCCTGCCACAGCGTGGCTTGATAAGCGGTACATAGGTCCTCACCCGGGATCTGAACCAGTGAACCCCAGGCTACCAAAGCAAAGCACGCAAACTTAACTGCTGAGCCACTGGGCCGGCCCCATGATTTTCAAAAGTAGAAAAGTAACAAAAGGCAGAAACTGAATTAACTTATATGAGAAAGAAGACACAAATGCAGAGATGAAACCAAAAGCAGTGAAAGCTTAAATGCCAGAGTGTCACGCTCATTAGAATTATCTTGTGCAAATTCTATCCGCAACTGTCGTTGGAATTGGAGACACGTGTAGTTCTAATCAAGTAATAGAAATAGATGCATTTTCTTCTAAAATATAGACATTGTACTTGTGCTGATCATCAATAATATTTATAGCTCTCCTTCTCTACACTTGTCACAATTGTGCTTTATTATTTGCATGATTATAATGATAATTTTCTCAATAGATGGAAAGCTCCAAGAGGTGAAGACCACACCTGACTTGCTCGCCATTGGATCCCCAGTGCCTGACATGGGATGTGACGCAGAGCAGGCACTTGAAAAATACCTTATTGAACTTGTAAATGAGCAGTGGTCTGCACTGGTTCTGTGAGGATTCAAGTGTAGACAGCAGTAGCTTTAATGATCACTAAACATTTTAAATTTGAAAGATAAACAGTTATGCCTTTGTAGTTTTCTTCATGTTTCTTATAGTTGGGGGTCCACTGAACTTGTATCTGAGAATTCTGAAAATATTCAGTCTCTTTTATCTTGGTGTTTCATTTTGGATAGTTTCTATTGCTCTGTGTTCAGGTTCTCTAATATTTCCTTCCACCATTTCTAATTTGCTTAATCTCACCCAGAGTATTTTTCATCTCACACATCAGCGTTTTATATTGAGAAGTCCGATTGGGTGGTTCTTATATCTTCCATGTCTCTACTTAACTTACTGAACGTGTGTAATATAGTTATAATAACAGTATTAATGTCCTTGTTTGCAAAGATGGATCTCATTTTATTGCTTTTTCTCCTCAATGTGGCTCATATTTTCTTACCTCTTTGCAAGTCTATAATACTTTTGTTTTTGTTTATTGCCAGTCATTGTGAACTTTATTGAATTCTGGATAGTTGTGTTTTCATATAAATATTCTCATGCTTTGTTCCAGGATGCAGTCAAGTTACTTGCAAACAGTCTGTTCCTTTTGGATCTTGCTTTTATAGTATTAGGCAGGATCAAAGCAGCACTTAGTCGAGACCAAATAAATATTCCCACTATTCAGCCAAGTGTCTTTCATATACTCTACCCAATGCCCTTTGAATTATGAAGTTTTCCACTTTGGCTGGTGGTAACAGGCATTACTCCTAGTCCTGCATGAGTGCTAGGCACTGTTACTACTAATACTCTCGGGGGCTCTTTCCCCAGTCTGGGATACTCTCCTTGCATGCGTGTGTTAGTCAGTACTAAGCTGCATACACAAGGAGTGTCTTTGCTAGGTTTCTGGAGCTTTCTCTCTCTGTGGCTCTCTTCTTTCTGACAATCAGTCCTGCAAACTCTAGCTACCCCAGTCTACCCACACTCAGCTCCATTTCCTCCCACAGGGAGTCTACTGGGCTCCTACTGGGTGTCTCTCTTTTTACCTGGAAACTCTTAAGGGAGCAAGTGGCAGCATTTATTGGGCTCATCTCTTTCGTTTCTTGTTTCGTAAATGTTGCTATCCTTCATTGTCTGATATCTAGTGTCTTGAAAACTGTTGTTTTATGTACTTTGCCCCTTTTTGGGAATTGTTTCAGATGGGAGGGTAAATTCTGTCCCTATCACTCCCTCTTAACTGAAAATGGAAAGATCTTCTCATGTCTTTAAAGTCACATTTGGAACAAATGCCCTTTGAATCTCAGCCCTGCTATAAAGCCAGTGATTCTTTCACAACTTCATCTCTCAGCTCACCACACCCACTTATGTGCCGCCAACAGGCTCCTCTGACTTCTGCCCTCCAGACCTCAACTACCTGTCCTTGTTCTTGGCCTGAGCAGCCTACGTTCGACTCACACAATTTTGGGGGTGATAAAGTCTGACTACTGCCATGATCACTACAGATAGAGAAGCCCCCAAACTGGCAAGCAAAGACCATCATCCCTAACCATGGCCAGGTCAGAGCTGTGGAGGCTGTGGCTTCTTGGGCTGCTGTGTGAAAGAGTTAGGGAATACAAGCCAGGAGTGTGGGTGAGTCCATGGCCCCTGGGGTGGACTGGACCAGTGAGAGACAGCAGAGCCATCAGATGAATCACTCTTGCTTCTACCCCAACCCCATCCCCACCTAAGAGGTACTCTCACATGTAATGATTCATGAAGCTTGTGCAGAGATATCCCATGTGACCAGACAACTGACTGCATTTTCTTGTGAAATCACAGACAGCTGGATTCATTTCCGCTCCCTTCCCGCCTCATTTCCCTTTTTCCTCCACTCTCTTTGCCTTTTCACAGAGCCATCCAACCCACCAAAGAGCATTAGTGCATATGTTATGGTTCAGACTCTGTTTTCCAGGGCACTCAAGCTAAGAGAGTGGGGAAATAAGAGAATATGAGAAAGACATTCCATTATGGAATATCTACTTGTTCCATTTTTATACAAAAATTTTAAAATCTGCTCTAGATATTTTAAATGAAAAAATAAAAATAATTTAACATGTTGAAAATTTAACCCGACTTTGCAGAGCTGGGAGAAATATTGTCAGAAACTATTGGTCTTGCTGAAAGAAAAGTTATAATACGTGGATTCTCCATTCCAGATCAGCTGCCAAACCAGGGCAGGCAGAGAATTCCATATGCAGGTGCAATGCCACTGTGAAAGCTGGAATTTCAGAGCTCTTATCTGGAATATGACCTAGAAAGTTTGTGGGAGAATGATGATCTAAACACTTGAGGCAACCTGCAGTCTGCCTGCATTTGTAAATACCAATGTGACTTTAAATGGAAGAAGCTAAGAATGTTTTCGCCTCAGTGCTCTGTCCTGTGTCACAGCTTTGTGATTTGTTTAAACAGGTTTCTTCAGCACAGTGGAGTGAGATTAAGCATGTAACACCTCATCCAAGTTACAGACTGTGCATTAGTAGAAGAAAAGATCATTTGGTAAGTATGAATTAAAAAGTAAGTAAATAAATTTTAACAGTTTATGTAGACAGTACATTTCTAACAAGAAACCCATGATAATGTCAGATTTATTCATGAAATACTGGATTAGCACAGTGGGAGTCCTAACCAAATTACGATGTTTTTAACTTTCCTTTTATAAATTATTCTTGTTTATTCATAGGAACCAAGAAAGGAAATACTGAAGCTGGAAGAAAGATCTTCCCATTTTTAAAGCAATGTTTTCAAAGAACCCCAAGACCTGGTACTGTGGGTTGAATTGTGTTCCCCAATAAAATATATTGGAGCCCTACCTCAGTACCCGTGCATGTGATCTTGTTTAGATATAGGGTCTTTGCAGATCTAATCACGTTAAAATGAGCTCATCCTGGGTTAAAGTGGGCCCTAATCCAGTGACTGGTGTCCCCATAAAATGAGGGGAATTTGGGTACCGACACAGAGAGAGAACACCAGATGAAAACACAGGGACAATGCCATGTGATGACAAAGGCATAGACTGGAGTGACACGTCTCCAACCCAAGGCATGCGAAGGATTGCCAGCAAGCACTGGCAGCTAGGAAGAGGCAAGGAAGGACCCTCCCCCGGAGCCTTCAAAGAGAGCATGGCCCTGCTGACGCCCTGATTTCGGACTCCAAGCCTCCAGAACTGTGAGGGAATAAATTTCCATTGTTTGAAGCCACCTACTCTGTGTCAATCTGACACAGCAGCCCTAGAAAACCAGTATACTTAGTTACAATTTTTAAAGAACTTTTTTGTATCATATGGTAGATTTTATAAAAATTCAATAAAGTTAATGAAGATTTATTTTCTGGTATTATTGGAAATTACACTAAGTTAAGGAATCTTTGAGGCTTACATTTGAACTCGATGTAGATAATTTTATTGAAAAAGATCTTTTCTTCCCCACCAAGGAATTTCCTATAACTGGTATTCAGCCTAATTTACTAGGTTGTTTGCAGTTACCTAGCTGTGAATAGTGCTGTTTGTGGTTGTTGTTTTTGTAGGATGTAGGAGATGATTTGACTTGTTTAAAAGTCTTAAGGTGTAAATGAAGAGAAGGATTCTATGCGTATTTGTTGTGGGTTCAATAACGTCCCCTTAAAATTCATGTCCACCTCGAACCACAAAATATGACCTCATTTTGAAATAGGGTCTTTGTAAAATGTAATGAGTTAAGATGAGGTCACCCACAGCTAGGAGAGAGCCATGGACAGATTCTCCCAGTGACTTGAGAGGAAACCAACTCCACCAACACCTTGACTTCGAACTTCCGGCCTCCTGAACTGTGAGGGAATAAATTTCTATTGTTTTAGGTCATCTAGTTTGTGGCAATTTGTTATGGCAGTCCCAGAAAACTAATACAATATTGAACAAATCAGGAAAATATTCTCAGAAATCATCAAGGCCAACGGGCTATAATTTTAGGACCCTATGGGATTAGGACCCCATTCTTTTGACCTCATTTTACCTTAATGGCCTCCAAAAAGACCTTATCTCCAAATACAGTCATCTGGGTGTTGAGGTTTTAATGCATAAATTTTGAGGGGCCATGATTCAGCCCACAACATTGTGATTGGTTTTATTTACTTATTTATATGTTTTTCACTTTTGTCTTCCCATAATATGACCTCTTCTTTCTGTAACCTTTTTCTTCTTGGAACCAAACTCACTACAACACTTGGCTCATATGATTCATGTAAAAGTAACCATGCCCCCATCCAAGGGATGGCACAGGCCGTACTCCCAACCATTCAGAAAACTTTATCTTTCTGTCCAGAAATGAGCATGCGACCCAATGAAAGCCTTTGTTGGAACTCTCTACAAAGAGATAGTGGCCACTATAGATGCTGTTCCCCTGGGATTGCCAGAATTAATCTTTATACAGTGTGGAGTGAGCCTGCCAGAAAATGAAGCCACATAGAGGAAAGTGAGGCTAGGGAGAGGAGAGACAGACAGAACTCTGCTAACAGTTGAACACTTGATGCAGTCTGTCAGAAGCTGGACTCATGCGTGACTTTTGAGTTACTCGAGTCAATATATTTCCTATTTTTGTTTAATCCAGATTTAGTTGACATTCTGTTAGTTGATGCTAGAGTCCTGACTAAAACTTCCAGAGTTGTAGAAAACTTGCAAATATATGTCATAATCCTCTATTTTCAGATCAATAATGATAAATCATGTGATAGGTAGCTAGTCTCCAACAAGCCTCATCTTCTAATGTAAGATGAAATCTCCTCCTGTTAAGTATAAACTGGACTTATTGATTCACCTTTAAAGAACAGAACACAGCAGAAAAGATGGGGTCTCAGTTCCCAGATGAAGTTATAACAGATTGCATTTTTGGTCTTTCGTGCTCTTTCTTGACTCATTTACCCTGTGTGGAATGAGCTGCGTGACTTGAGGCCCACCTGGGGGGACCACATGAGTAAGATTGGAAGCTGATCTTCGCCCTAATCCCCAGACCAACTGAGCCTTCAGATAGGACCACTGCCTCAAGCTGACAGCTGGCTGCAACCACATGAGACCTTGAGTCAGAGGCAGCCAGCTAAGCCATACTTGGATTTCTGATGTACAGGAACTAAGAGATTATAAATGTTTGTTGTTTTAAGCTGCTGTGTTTTGGAGTAATTTTTATACAGCAATAGATTACTAATACAAAACACTTGAAAAATAATAAATCATCAAAACTATTGTAAATGAATATTATATGGTATATTAAAATATGCTATAATATATTGTCCACAAATAGAGATAAAGCTATTGGCCACCTATGGGTTGTTTTCTAGATAGGACCCTGGTTTTCATTAACACAGAGGGTCTCATTCTGATAATCCTAGTAAAAGGAAGGAATCCTCAAAACATAGTATGAAGACAGCAATTTCTGCTTCAAAAACTTGAGTCTGAGTGCTAGGTCGACCCCAACTAACTAAGTGGCCCTGGGCAAGTCATTTAAAGTCTCTGTGCCTCAGTTTCCTCTTCTGTATAATAGAGATAAGAAAACCTACTTAAATCTACTTTCTGAGTATTAGAAATAATGTGTGTGGTGCACTGAAATCATGAGTGGGAACATAGGGCTGGAGCTCAATAATTGACGGTTATTATTCCCTTGACTGAGCATTTATCTTGAAGGTGAAAGACCAAATTAGCAATGGGAACGCATTCCTTTAAGGTTGGCACGACATTTGGATGTGGACCCAGCCTGTGAGCACTCACTTGTTAGCGTTGTGTTCTAACGGACTGGCTGGCCCCAGACCACGGACCTTATCAGGGATCATACGGAGCAGGTGTAGGAGGCAGTGACGTGCTGGCACACAGTCCAGGTTCTCAGATAGAAGGTTACTTGGAGTCTTCCTTTGAAACTTACTGGGAAATTATATTGTGCTGAGGAGAAGACATACATGTATTCAACGTGTGAGCCAAGTTTGTTTTTCCCCATAATGAGACTTTTCTCTTGCCGGTATTTAATTGAGTGTCTCCATATCCCTTTAAAATGCCCCTTTCTGTAAAGGTATTAAAGCATTTCACAGATTTATCTCCCTATTTATGCCACAGTTGCGTCTACGATTTTCTATTAGTCTAAGTTACACCAATCTTTACCACATCACCGGAGGCCATTTAGGCAAGCTTGCATATCATCAGTTTGCAAATGGGAAAATCAGTACATCTAGAGGTTAAAGCCATTTATAGTCCAGAAAAATCAAAGCCTATTATTGATTTGGAAAAATCCCTGGAGAATCTTGTCTTCTCTCTAGTTTAGAAATTTGTGAAATAAGTATTACATTACGTCAACAGAAGCATTGACTGTAGTAAACTTGGGGGTTTTTTCTCAGTATATTCAAGTCTGGTCAGATTCTTATTAGAGAATAGTGCCCAGTTCAAGAATTCATAAATAAAGAAGATTCTTCAAATAGTATTGAATAATACAAGAAAAATTAAGAACTGAGTTTTAAAATGAAGCATAGCCACCGAATTGCCATGAAGGTGGTACCTGAGCACACCAGGTATGGGGTACAATGGAAGATTTTGTTGTGTATGAACCCAGTATTTGATGTTTATTTTAACAGACCAGTAGATAGGAGTATTAAAATTAGAAGCATCATTTTTATGATTCCAACCATATGTACTTATAATTCCAACACCCAGAGATAATTTATTACAATTTGACATATATCTCTATAGTCTTTCTAAATGAATACTATGTGTATTCACTGAAATCTGTAAATCATTTATTTGGAATTAGACCAAAGATACAGTTTCGTGTGAATACTACTTTATTTAACAGGAATACAGTGTCAAACCTGGTTCAATGTTTAATATGCCCTTAAAGCAGGGTACTGTGTACACAAGTGTAGGCGGGGCACTGCCCAATTATAAAGGACATCATTTACATCGACTCTGACACACCTCCTGGAGCTGTGACGTGACAGCCTATATTAAGCATTCTTAGAAAACATTTGAAATGGTTACACAATTGCTCATTACATGACTGCCATTCTTTATTAACTATTAGTCTACTATTGGATGTTTAACTTATTTTCATTTTTATTGTTATAAATAATGCTCTGTGAACTTATCTCTGCACTAATATTTGTATTCTCTGTGCATTCATTTAAGGAATACCCTTGGAAGTAGAAAATACGTAAGTCAACGGATGGGCAATTTTAAAAGTTCTCTAGGGCTGGCCTGGTCACGAAGTGGTTAAGTGTGCACATGCCACTTTGGTGGCCCGGGGTTGGCCAGTTCGGATCCCAGGTGCAGACATGGCACCGCTTGTCAAGCCATGCTGTGGTAGGCGTCCCACGTATAAAGTAGAGGAAGATGGGCACGGATGTTAGCTCAGGGCCAGCCTTCCTCAGCAAAAAGAGGAGGATTGGTGGCAGACGTTAGCGCAGGACTGGTCTTCCTCAAAAAAAAAAATGTTCTCTATACATACTGAAATGTTTAACAAATGCTTCAGACTAATTTCTGTGGGCTCTATTCTTTCACTTAAGCCTGCATGTCCACTACAGTTCCTTTGGTTTCAAGTAAAAGAAATTTATTTCTATTAGAAGAAAAATTTATATCTATATCTATATCTATATATGTGTTTTGTATATAAAACATACAAGAAAATATCACAGAACCCAAGGCACTCAGGACTAGTAAAGAAATGGAACAGGAATTCAAAAGCCATTAAGAACTTAGGCAGTAACGAAATCTCCTTGTCTCTCCATTTTCATGGTACTCTCTCTCTCTCTCCCTTCCTCCTTCTCTCCAGCTTTTGGAATTTCCCAGGGTCAAAAATGTCCACATCACAGCTCATTTGATATCTCCACTCAGTTGACCAGTTCAGATCAAAGTAACATCTTTGATCGATGCTACATGTTCCTACAAGCTAAACCTGATTGGATTTTCTTATGCCAGTTGTAGCTTCTCATTCAGTTGATAACAACAAACATTGAAGAGCCACGTAGTACAAACATGACTATTATGGCCCATCACAGGAAGAAATTCTAAGAGAAAGGCCAGCACTGTGATATGGACAGACACTATAAAATATGACCACACAACGCCATAGTAAATAATCTGATTGATAGAATTGTGGATTCTACACTGATAGAACACTGAAAGTAGTCCAGTGGTTTCAAATTACCTACAGTTCAGCTCTTGGGGTCCCATGGAAGAACCACAGATGCCAACAGTGAGAGGGAAAGTAGAGAATGGATACATTGACTCTGGTACTGGGACCCTTGCTCCAACTACAGCTGTCTGCTTGTATATGTTTTATATATTGGCCTGTCTTGTAAGCTTTCAGAGAAAGAGAGAGAGTCTGAGAAAGAGGGAGTGTAGGGGATAGGAAAGGAGGGGGGGAGAGGGGAAGGAAAGCAACGAGAGAAGCATTTTGTGGCTAAAAATCACTTGAAAGCACTTCTGTACTCCACTCTCTTTGTTTTATCTAAACAGGATCTTTTCCTTAAAAGGATATGGAGGTATGGATACCCAATATTGTATTTGTTTCATCATAGGATACCACCTCTCACTGTTTCTAAAATCCCATTGATCTTACATTAAGCTCTCTCTATAAAGGTTCCTTTGGGGAGCGTCTTTTGGATACTCTTCCTTAAGACTAACACTCCTTTATAAAACATCCAAGAATAATTCTGAAACTACCCAGGAACTCTAAAGAGCACTAATCTTGCTGTGGCAGCCAATGTAGGAATTATTCTGTTTCTCCTTGAACTACCACATGCTGGTTTTAGTAACCTCCCCTCTGACGACCCCCTCCTCTCTTTTCCTCTCTCCCTGAAGCAACAACCTTGTGATCAGTCACCATCAATTCCTCTGAGGTCTTGCACAGGCATTAAATGGCACTGGTTTATCGCCTCCATCTCGGACAGGAGAGGGACGCTGCCTCAAAGTCTCAGGGTTCTTTGTTTGTTCCTCAAAAAATGGTGGAGGAAGTGCTGGTCGCCTGGATGGATGAATGAAGGGTAGAAAGACAGTGGGATTTTCCATACTGGGCTGTATTTAGTATTCTCTTATAATATCTAAAATCAAATCTAAAATTTCCTTTGAATCCATCCTTCCCCAAGACAAATTTATATTTTCCATTATCTTAAGGTTTACTATTTCATGTAAACTAATACCTGAGCTTATTATATTAAAGCCTATTTCCCATGGCTTGCAAGCTCTGAGTTACTTAAGAAAGTATCTTCCATTAACTTGACAACGAAAACCATTATCAAATAAATTATTTCTCACTTATCTGGGAGGCTAAATATTATTTTACTTCCTCGTATGGGGATAATTAATATGTTTAATATAGGGAGAAAAGGCACTTAAAATAAATCAACATTAAATTGGCACTACAATTTCATTTTTAAAAATAAAGGAAAAGATTTTGACTAGAACTTTACCTTGAAAAATGAAACCAAAATTGTAAAAATGTGATAAAATATAATCTAACATTTAACTACACTTAGTTTACAATGGCAAACATGGTTCAAAAATATAATCTAACATTTAACTACACTTAGTTTACAATGGCAAACATGGTTCAATTCTTAGGAAAGACAAAGAACAGTATTTTCTTCTTGGTATGATTCACTGACAAACTTGTACTATTTCATGATACCGTATTCTGCGCAAAACATTTTATTTTTTTCTGTATGATAATAAAGAGGATTATTTTTGCAAATATGTATGTGCTTTATCAATTTTTGCAAAGATCTCTCTTAAACCCTTGATTTTTAAATCATTCTCTTTGAAATACCTATCCTGTCCTCATCCTTGTTCACTTTGTCCTCTTCTCCCATGTTAGCCGCTCATTTGCCAATGGCCTCAAGAGAGATTTAAGTATTTCCCTAATAACTCTTTCAGGGTCTCCCTGGAATCCTGTGTCTTTGGCAAAGCTTGAATTTCATCTGGCAATAAATCTGCAATATATTGGCCTTGTAAACATTGAATAATAGAGGCAGGCCAGGCCACAAGGAGAGGGGAAGTCGCAGAATAAGGCTAACGAGAGTCCACTGTTAAAGCAAGATGGAAGTTAAAGGATGTTCGAGGGAAATCTAAATTTTCATGTGGTTTGCTTATTCATGAATTTTTTTGATTCTCTATGTAATCTTATAATGCAGATTCTTGGAAACCAAAAACACAGATAAAAAGGGAATCTGCATATAAGAAAAGTGAGGTACAATTCAATTGACCTCCCAAGATCCCTTAGAGAATTAAGGAGAAAAAAATCTAGCTCTACATTTCTTAATTTAATCTAGCTTTGCAAATCTTGATAGATTTATGTAGATTACGCAGTCAAAGTTCCTATTAAGTCATGTGTAAAAGTGGTAGTCCAAGCAGTTGAAGATGTCTGTAACTGTCTTCCAGGTACTATTAGGGCAGGTCTGGGCAAAGCTGTAAAGTAAACTGAGAAGACACTGGTGTTTACCCTCCTCCAATTCCTGTGAGGTAATTTTCTTAGGTACTTCTGTGCTTGCTCTTTCTTTTTCTATCCTCCCAATCTTGATTTTCTCGTTATCTATGGTTGCATAACAAACCACACCACAGTTTGGTGGCTTAAAGCGGTGGTGTACTATTATCTCTCATGATTCTGTGGGCTTATTGGATCCAACTCACTTGCAGTCTTATATGTAGTTCCAGGCAGAGTTCAGCTGGGGCAGCAGTTATCTGAAGTCTACACTAGCAGGACATCCCAATGACTCACTCACAGGGGAATTAATGCTGGCTGTCAGCTGGGAGCTCAACTGGACTGTGGAGCGGAGCACCTAACTCTCGCCCTCTCTGTGTTGTTTGGGCTTTGCACAGAATGGCAGCTGGGTTCCCAGAGGCAACATCCCAAGAGTGACCTCTCCAAGAGATCTGGTGGAAGCTGAAAGACTCCTTGCGACAGCATTGGAAGTTACAGAATGTCCGTTTTGTTGACTTTCTACTGGCCAAACAAGTCACCAAGGCCAGCCCAGATTAAGACGACGAGGGACAAGTTAGACTACACCTCTTGAGGTGGGAGTACTGCATCATGAAAGGACTTGTGGAACTAGAGATGCTTTTGTGGTCATCTTTGGAAAGCACATCTTCTCTGCCCTCCAAGTTGCCTCCAGAAATCAGGGCTCCCCAGTGTGTGAGCTCATTCCAGACCTGCTTTCCGTAGATATTCCCCGTTGAAAGCCTCTTTTCATCTTCTCCTCACACAAATGCACTTTTCATATACTTATGGCCTATGGCCATGCTTTCTTCTAGGAAACTGAAAAGTAATGTCAGTTAACCTTTTAATGACTACTGGAATGTGGCCTAACTTTGGTTACATATTTATCTTCCAACTCATAGTTTTCTCAGGGCAAATGATTTAACTCAAAATAATTATATGAAGAGAGAAACTTGGGAAAGTTTCAAAATATACCACAAATGGCAAATGACTTCTTAGAGGCCATGCAGTAAACTCAGAGGTACATAGAGTAACTTATTTATCTTCACAGAAACCCAATGAGTTAGGCATTATTTGTGTATCCATTTTACAGGTGAGGAAATTAATGCTTAGAGACAGTAAAGGACTTGACGAATGTTTCATAACTACTAAGAATTTCTTGGGTTTCTTCCCAGATGTGTGCAATATCCAGAAGTTGCTCTCAACCACTTAGAACACTACCTCCCAGGCTTACAAAATCTGTCCCCATTCCCAAGAATATAGAAACATTCCAAGCTCCCTTTCCTTTCAGTGTTTCACAAGCCCTTAAACTTTCATCATTTTATGAGATTATCGAATAAGATACAAAACATAATTGACTTTAACTCATCCTGCCCCTCATGATAGACACAGCGCGATACATAACAGCGGGATGGGAAAAATAGTCAAATAGGTTGATATGTTTGTTATTTGGTCAACACATGTACATGCATGCACAAACACACATTTACATTTTTATTTTTTAAAAAAAGCAGAGCCTTTAAATTTGGAGTTTGTCAAAATATTGTGCTTCAGTCAAAGCAGGTGTACCCCTATTTTACTCAAATTACGCACTACTTACATTTTGGAACCAGGGCTCAAAATTAGACTTAAGCTATAAAGTGATGTTTCCCTATTAAGAAGTACAAGGGAAAAATAAAAGAAATACAACAAAAGATTTCAAATACGTCCAGAATCTCTGTCTCAGTCTGTAGAAACTTCTGAGTGCTATTGGTATTGCACGCCTCTTGAGGCTTACTTGCTTCTCATTCTCTGTCCTTATGATTTAGGTGCAGCTGACCCACCCTTCAGTTCTAGGGGTGAAACCTGACCTAGAACTTTCCAAAAGAGTGACTGTTTCCATGGTTACAGTAATTGATTCAGAGATAGCCAGTGAAAAACCCTAACAATCAGAGTCCTCACAAAGATATTAGCAAGAACACTTAGGTAGAAGGTACTCCTTATTTGCTCTGAGAAAGCTCCTTACGAGAATGATGTAAGCTAAGCTAAGACTTACCCTAGGCTGTCACTAAACTGTGACAAGTTGTCCTCACTAACCCTCCCCTCCCTGTGTGCACGCCCTTTGCAACGTGACTGCTACTTCTTCTATCAAGAGATTAAGTGTTTTAAAACTATGTAGAAAGAGTCTGCCTGTGAATAAGTCCATTAAGAGTAAAGCAAAAAGAGATTAGGAGAAAGAGAGAGACAAAGAAAGTGAGAAAACTAACAGCTTCATTTTCAGTCCTAGGTCTAACCATGCATGAAGTCCATCAGTGGATTTTGTAGACACACGAGTAGATAAAATCTATTTTCACTTAAACTATTCGGAATGAGGTTTCCATCACGTGTCCCCATTGATCTTGGCTTACTCTCCAAATTATGTGTTCTTACTAACCTCAACTTAAAACTACATAATTCTTTTGAGACATTGAAATAATGAAATACTTGAGATAAGCTTCAAGCAGTAATTACTATATATATATATTCTTTAACTATTAAACATAATAGTTAATATTTATATATAATATATGGATACCATTTAAAAATTTGTTATATAGATAGATGCAAATATGGAGATTTGATTCTCTATTACTTTTCCTGATATTAGCTGATGTATTAATATATAATACATGGGTAACATTTAAAATTTGTTATATACATATACACATATATGATTCTTTATTACTTTTCCTGATATTAGCAGATCTATTAATAAAATTTAAAGCTAGTATCCTCAGATTCCAAACTCATAATATTTGTGGTTACTGTATGCCCAACTTCTTGACCCATCCTCAAATATTGAAATATAGCTTTTATCAGTTTTTTTATTTTTCAATGACTTTATACATTTTTAGCCACTCAGCAAATATTCATTAATCATATTTTTAAAATGTTTATTGAGCATATATCATGTGCTAGACACAATTCAAAGTACTAGAAATGCCTTAATGAATAAGATATATAAAGTTCATTTTCACACAGAGCTTAAGATTTGTTGGGGATGAGAAACAATAAACAAATAAATAATTAAACAAAATCATTTATAAATTTTGATAAGTGTTAGGAAAGATGAGAGAATAAAGTGACAGAAAGAGAGGCAGTATTTTGGGGTGATTGAGGAAGACCTCCCTGAAGTGGTGACATTTTAGGAACATAGACCTGAATGAATTATGGGAAGGAGCCAGCAATGAAAATATCTGGTTAAAAGTGTTTCAGGAAAAGGGAGCAGCAAGTTGTCATTTAAATTAAAATAGAAAAAATATGTACATAGATTCTGCATATGGAAACACACACATTTTTCATCCCTTTAATCTTTTTTGAAAGTATTATTTTTTAAACACGTACAATGTGGAATATGATGTGGTTAGACAGGACTCCAAGATATTGCCACTAGATTAGTGTTTCCTAACAGTATACAGGGAAGTGTCATAGTGCTGTGGAAACGGAAGATCTGTCTTAAAACAATTCCAGCAAGAAGCAAATCTTCCTAGTCACATAATTTGCATAAGTCGCCTCCCCCCCTCCCCCCCAACGATCATCACAGAGCCTCAGTCCATTCAGAAGGATTCCAATGCCTCAGGCAGAAACAGACATCAAAGGGATTACAGGAAAAATTACTCATATTAAAGTGAAAAACAGACTTTCTTTTTCCCTTGCTTCCTTTTCCTTTCTGAGCAATTCTGCAGAAGAGTCATTAGGTAGTGCCAAGCAAGGCAGACATAGGGGCCAGGGTGTCAGAGCCCAAGGAGACTAAGGGGGGCGTCTACGCAGAGGGAAGATGGGGACTCCAGCCTGATGGGGTGAAAAGTTGTGTTAGTCTGCTGGGGCTGCTGTAACAAAACACCCTAGACTGGGTGGTTTTAACAACAGACATTCATTTCTCACACTTTTAGAAGCTGAGAAGTCCAAGATGAAAGTGTCAGACCATTCGGTTCCTGGTGAAGACACTCTTCCTGGCGTGCAGAGGGCCACCTTCTCACTGAGTCTTCACGTGGCAGAGAGAAAGTGATATCTCTCTCTCCTCCTCTTCTTACAGTCACTCATCCCACCATGAGGACCCCACCTTCATGACATCAGTTAACCCTAACTACCTCCCAAATGTCCCATCTCCAAGTACCACCACATTGGGGGTTAGGACTTCAATATGTGAATTTTGAGGGGACAGAATTCAGTCCATAACAAGAGGATATCTATGTGAGGGTGGGCTTCAGGGGAGAGGGCAGCCCGGCATAGGATGACAAAGCCCCAAAAGGGTAAGCAGTGTTTCTTCATGGTGAGTGAGAGGAGAGTGTCTCATGCTCAAGAAGGATGGGGAGGGTATGTCCTTAGGAGACAGCCCTGACAGAGGGTCAGAAGCCAAACAGTTTGAAGAGAGCATCTGTCCAAGGATGGTGGTGGTGGCGTGATGAGAAGTGTTGAAATCTGAATGCAGTGAGCATAATATCCTCGTGGGGAAAGGGCCAGTGACAGCAGTGGCCTTGCACAGCATATTAGGGCCCAACGTGAGTGATAAGGCCATGTAGCTTGAGTGTGGTGGTGGCACTGGGAGATTGGATGCCTAAGGGTAATTGGTCAAATAAAATTGATTGGAGATAGTGAGTGCCTAGTTTCTCAAGGTACACAAAAGAGTTACAAACAGAAAAAGGGAGACAACTAGAATGAACTCTGGTCTGTTGCATTTGAAGTAGAGATATCAACGTAAACTATCAGTTTTCTACATAGATCGATAAACTACATATGGATGTAAATCCATATGTAAATATGTATCACTAACCTCTTTACTATAAATATATATAAATTTACCTACCGTGTACATATTCCCTACCTCTCTCCACTGAGAAGCTTAGACTCACACCTTCAATTGTAATGAGCACACCTAGCACTCAGATCTTGCTTTCTAACTACCACTGCCCACTTAAGGGAAGCAGAGGTCCTTGGGCAAACGATTCAATCTATGACTGGGCAGGGAAATTACAAGATGATCCTGGAAAGACTTGCTGGGTCAGAAAGAAGGAAATTCTCAGAAAATTATGAATAAATGTCAAAAGAACAAAGAAGGTACCTTCAAAGGGGATCCAGAACCAAATCTGGGGCAGTTTTAACGTTAAAGTAAATAATGAGACAATTGGACTGCAACCTATTAAATAAAAGAAGAATCTATCAATCTGTACTGATTTGAATAAATGAATAAATTGAAATTTTGATAAGAAATTGAATATTTACCTAATTTCAAAGTACACACAAAATACTTACGAATTATAAAGGAAAAAAAGTAACTTTATGGTAACAAGCCTAGCAGATGCCACCTAAATCGAGTGATCAAAGTGAACATGACCAGTGATGGAACAAATCGAACCCGTGTGTCACCTGACAGGATAAAAGGAGAAGAATGCAGAGTCGCTTTTGTGACATGCCTGCCCAAGTTGCATAACCTCAATTTGATTATGAAGAAACAAAAGACAAACTCAACTGAGGGACATTCTACCAAATAGCCTATAATCTTCAAAAATGTCAGGGTTGTGAAAGTCAAGGAGAGACCAAAGAACTGTTCCAGACTGAAGGAGTTTAAAGGATCATGACAACAAAACATCATGCATGATTCTGGACTGTATCCTTTACCTAGAAAGGACCTTTTTGAGACTATTGGCAAAACTTGAATGGAATCTAAGGCTATATGGTAGTAATGTATCAATATGGATTTCCTGGATGGTTGTACTGTGGTTATGTAAGAGGATGTCTTTGTTCCACGCTAAAGTATTCAGTGTTGACAGGGCATCATATTGGTCTCTCACTCTCATATGGCTCGGGAAAATGTTATTTATTTGGATTATTATTTCGATTTTTATAAGTTTTGGATTGTTTCAAAATAAAATCATTTTTAAAAAATTAAGTGACAACTGCAAAATCATTCAGCAACACCCAATGATAGCAAGAAAAGAATAAGAATTATAATTAGTAATTAGAGCTGTGTAGCATCAAGAAGCTCTCTCAGCACAAACCACAGAGGTATAATAAAAAGAATATCAGGGACCCAGAGCAGAGCAGCTGTCTCTCATAGGAACATTCTATGATCAATACTGGCTCAGGCTGTGCCCAGGCAGGCCCTTACTCCTCAGTGTGGAGCAATTGGAAATTAATAGCAAATCCTACCATACAGATTTTGCAGCTTATTGTAAATTCTAGGTTGTTCTCCCTAAAATATGTGGTACAATGATTACTTTTTTCTAAGTTTGCTATCTATGATATTATATTGAAAAATACTTGGCTAAATTGAATGAACTATACACATTTACATAATAAAATTCCAAAAATAGGTCTACAAAACTTAATTATAAATGAAGATGTAACATAAACATTCTCTGGATTTTAGTGCATGAGTAATGCTTTGGTGTATACTTAAGGAGAAGAAAGTAGTTCATAATAAGTCACTCCACTCTCAAGATCATAAATCTATTTGCACTTTAAAAATTTCCATTCTTCTAAACTACATCTTAATGTTTCTTTGGAAAGTGAGGACATTTACACAAAATCAGAGGATTAAGTCTCCTTGACTCATTTTGCTCTCCTGGAAAATGGGAGTTATCAGTTTTAATCGGAGGAGAGACTAATTGAAAGATTAACTCTTGTCTGTCTAGTCCTTTGAAGATTACATGTTACCCAAATCCTGTATTATTAAAGTTTATTCATCACTCTCAAAAGCCAAGTCTATCATAATATAAACTCCCCATAAACAATTTTTCACTTACAAGTGAGAACACATTAATTCTATTAACAAAAATTGAAATAAAATGTGAGATTCACGTAACCTTCCTAAAAGAAACAGCAGTTCGAATCAATGATTGTGACAAAAATGTATAGAACGCTCCAGTCCCAAGTAAATTGTTTTATCTAGAGATATTATAAGCATTACAGAATATACAAAGAGCTGTCAGATTTGCTGTCTCCTTATTTTACACTTATATAATATTGTGTGGTTTTTCTTCACTCTTCCATAAATATAGACTGATGCTTGACCTGAATGCAATTTCTTGAAGCTTCCAAAGCTTATATCAATTAATATAACCTTCCTTTTAAATTAAATTTTTGCTTTAGTTTAATTTTTTAAAATTTACTTGGAGATATTGGGGGAAATTGTATGCACATATGCTGGAACTTCCAAAAATAATCTCTGAGTATTGCTCCTAGATAGCATTTTTCTTGGTCTACCATGACAATAAATAAAATTCCAAATTGAATCATGGACCATGATGTGCTCTTGGAATAGTGCTAAACGAATTTTTCAAAGAAGCAGGCCAACACTATTTAAAGTAGCCATGTGATAGCTCTTATTTTACTTTAGATGTTCATAGGATTATGTAAACTAAATGACAATTTATTTTATCTGAGACCAAACTGAATTCTTGGCTGCTTTCAGTGGAATTTCATATGATATTTGAATATATCTGCTGTCTCACAAACTAGTCATACAAATGTTTACTGAATGTCTTTCATAATCTCAACTCACTGATAGACGTTGGGCAGGAGTGAAGAGAATTTTAAGCACACTACTGTGTTCTAAAAAGGAATCAAAATGCTTTACACAGATAAATAAAAAAAGAAACAAGTCAGTACGCATAAAAAATAAATTAAAAAGAAGAAATATTAACCAGGGTAGGGACATAAGATGTTATGTAGTCAAGTGTAACAATGTAAACTTCCTCCCCCACCTCATCCCGTCCGCTCGTTTTTTCACTCGCTGCAGTCACACCAGCCTCACTGCAGACTTGTCAGCTCGCCAGCTCTTGGAACTGGCTCTTCCCTCCGCTGTGTTCCTCCCCCTTGGAATGCTGACGCTCTCAGCTACAACAGCACTCCACATTTACTCAATTTATTGTCCTCCTTTACTGTCTTCAAAGCACGTATCACTTTGAGAAATTATCTTTTATTTGATTGTTTGTGTTTATTGTCTGTTGAACGTATTAGAATGTTGGCTCCATAATGACAGGGACTCCTTTTTCTGCTACTGCATACCCAGTACCTAGCACAATGTCTGCACACTATAGGGGCTTAACAAATATTTGCTGAAAGAATGCACTAAATACAGAAAAGTGTTCTCATGTCATTCCTCTATACTATAGCCCCTCATATAAACATCGACAAGTTCAAAGCTCTTTGAAATTGCCACCAATAAAGACCTTACAGTACAATTCCATGCACCCTCTGTATGTACCTCTTAACCTCTCTCTCTTTGCCATCATTTGTCACCTTTGATCAGCACTCTCTTTCTCCAAGAATTTCCCATGCCACACACACTCTGTATTTTCCCACAACACAACTTTTGCTCACATTATTTCTTCTTTCCATCTTTACCCATTAATATCATACCCCTTCTTCGAGGCAGGATGACAATGTGACTTTTGTGGGCCGTAGGCACTTCATCATCGGGGCCCCTTCTTCCATAAAAATATTACAAGTTATTGTAATGGTATAAAGACAAATGTAATTCTAGTTGAGTTCGTTATTACATATCTATACTATTCCATTCAATTTTTCTGATTTTAAGAGAAATTATAATGAAAGCATTTCACTTGTGGCCTCCTAAAAGCATCACGTGTCCCAGGCACTATATTTATTGTTAGTTGGGTTAGTTGACTCTTCTTTCAAGCACAATTTAAATGTCAGCTCATCCTGGAAACCTTCTCTGAGTATGCCCCCCCCCCCCACACACACACACACACACACAATGTGCATTACTCTTTTCTCTCCTCTGTTTTCACAGCACTTTATATGGGTCCCAGTAGACTTTCTAACAGACTGGAAGCAAAGATTGTGGCTAATTCATCTTTATGCTCCTTGAAGTGTTTGTCATAGACCTTGACACTTTCTAAGCAACAAGAAGTGCATTTTGATTTGATATTTAATTCAGGTACTAATAATATGGGTTCTAAGAGTTAAGGAAGTTTTCAGTAAAGAAGACAACGTTAGATGACTCTAGAGGCATTGATAAGCATCAGATCCTAGGTCATAAACTATTGAATCTGTATGATGGAAAGATTTCATGGATCGGATCTGCTGGAATAATCAGTGATGAAGTTGGGTAGATAAGTTGGGACCAGATTGAAAACAACCTTGAACGTCAGGCAGATAATTAAAGTCTTGGCGTACTAGGCCATGGGAAGACCCCGGAGCTTATGAATCAGGAGAGCGACGTGATAAGGAAAGTATTTTCATAAGATTTAGCTCTGAGTTGGGCACTGAGGGAATCAAAGCAGGGAAAGTCTGGAGGGAAAAAAACAGAGAGATTATAGAAATGGGCCAGAGTGGCTGGACTGTATGCCAAGTTCTAATTTTATTCTGTTTTCACTTGGTTTCACTCTTGACTTCATTTCACAGTAAATACAGGCAATCTAGTCAGGATATCCATTTTCTAAGCTATTTCTAAATTAAAAAAAAAAGAATCATGACCCTAAATATGACTTGATGTATGCTTCATCAAAAACATTAAATATTTCTTCCTCACATGAAGCAGTAATGTCTTTTTAAAATTTGCATCCAATTGGTCAATAAACAAGCAAGTTTGGGATGAACAGTGTAGGTAACTTTCTTTGGCTTAGGCTGTAGCAGATTCAAATGGAAAAATAGAATGAAAATAGCTATTATGTATGTGGCAATTTGCAATTACATTATTTTATTTAATTATACCAAGAACTTCTTGGTATTACATTTAACCCCATTTTACAGAAAAGGAAACTGACAAGTTATGGCTCTAAGAAGAAAATCTAGGGCATCTGACACAAAGCCCATCTATCTTCTGTTGATCTGCTCGAGGAAGGCAAAGCACACACATGAGACAGTTGTATCAGAAAGCGAGAGAGCTGATGCCACAAAGTCCAAACGCCTGTGCAGGAAATAAGTTCTCATGGAAAAGTTGACACCGTAGCTGAGCTTTGAGATTGTAGCCCATTCAGGGCTCATTCCAAGTGGAGTAAACAACATGAATGAACATGTGGAGGTAAGAATCATCTTGCCATATGGCTGGAAAAGTGTGTAAATAGTAATACCAGAGGAAAACTGTGTGTTGAGCAGTAGAGAGAATCAAACTGCATCAGAAAGAGATGGTAAGATAGAAAAATGGGATATCAAGAAGTCCTTCAAGATGTCTGGTCAAGTCGTCAACCAGGAAGAGGAATGTGGAAGGGAGAAGAGAAGGGAAGGAGGGTGACGAGAGAAAGGACAATGACTTTAGTGTTGAATGTGCAGCGTTCACACAGTTATTCTTTCTGTGCAGCTGTCCAGTGGACAACTGGGGATGAAAAACACAGGTGAATTATAAACAGGGGGACAACCAGCCCCTAGAGTAATCCATTACCACAGACAATGCGGTCGTCTATCAGGGAGCCTGGAAAAATATAATCACATCTTCAGAAAAAGGACATTTAGAGAAACAAATGAGTTTTATAGAGGGCATATATTCCCAAGTAAATAACGACAAGAAAAGACTGTGGAGCTGGTTAAAACAGGGATGAGGTGCAATTGTGGAAAGATATGATGTTCAGGTTTTCTTCTCCATCCACCGTGTGTAGAAGGAACAGAAGGAGAAGATTTTAGATTCTGCTCTCAGTAGTAACCACCAATGTGTAGGGAGTACCTATGCCACAGGACATTATCTGTAGGAACAGGGCTGGGGTGACTGGTCAAACCTACAATATGCCAAGGGTGAAAACAGACCTTTGCCATGTGCTTTTGAATTTAAGCCCCTGACACTCATGTGGTGGTCATTATTATTTCCAAGTTGGAGAGGCAGGAATGGAGTCCACACTACTTGTTCACTGGATTGGAGAGCCAGTGTTCAACCTCAGGTCTCGCCAGAGTGCCTGGAACATGACTCTTACCTGCTAAAGAGTAAACCTCACTAAAATTAATGGGCTGTGGGGAAACCTTGATGCTGGAGTACAAAATGGTAATTGATTGTGTTCCAAATTATAGCTCACGTTTCACCACAAGGCAGCAAAGCCGAGTTCCTCACCCACTCTAATCACCATTGTTCAGTAACAAGAAATTAAAGATATTTAGCATTTATTAAAATAATTAAATAAACCCACCCTAATTCTGTTCCTCTTTTTCTTTCTAACCCTTTAAAAATATCTACAATGTGCAAGACTGTATGCCTCATCTCCAATTCTTTTCATAAGCAAGTGGAAGGAAGATGTAAGTTGCAAACAAGTAAATAAGAAATAAGAGAGTTTACTTTTCTCTGGTTTTCCTTGGCTTCTGGTAAGAGCCCATTTAAATATTTTGTGGTAAACTCATTCCTTTCCTAGCTTTCAGATGGTGAACTTTTTAGTCATCGTTTTAAAATGCCAACACATTTGTTAACTGGAACAGCCATAGACAGGCCAAGAGCAATAACTCTTATCATATTTTTCTGAGAGAGTGAATCTATTTTATACCATCTTTGGATACAATGTAAATCTCAGAGAGAATCAGAAGCTAGTCTGCATTTAAATAAATTAACTTCATAGTTACCGAAGTAATCATGATACTTGGAGCCATAAATTAGGCTGATTTAAAAGAATTCAGCAGAAGAACATTCCAAAAGTGGTTACAGGACCAAGAAAGAGACTGAGCTCTTTTACTTTTAAAGGAAGTTATTTTTCATAGCGTTAGCTAATGAAGTTCATGTTTTCACTATTACTGTGATGCGCTTGAGAGCCCAGCAACGGCAGACAACTGTATGACCATAATAGCACGCTGTAGGAATCCTCCTCATTAAGAACACATTAAAAACTTTTTTTCCCTTCAAAGTTTCTGTGGGAAGAACTGAATATGATATGTTCTCCTGAAATAATAAAATACGAGGAATGAATATTTTTATCAATTTTAGGCAATTTATCAAAGAACTGTCTTATAATTGGAACTGCATTATTACAACATTCAGATATTCAAAGCAAATGTACTTTTTTCTGCTATGATCTGATTTTCCTTTGAGATCTTCATCTCTGAGTAGTAGAAGGGAAAACAAAACACTCTTTAAAATTCCTGGACTATAATATCTCATCTCTTTGTCATTAAACCGTCTTTTATGGTTGCTTCTGTCCTCAGAGAAGCCTTTCAGATGCTCTCCCTTCCTCTATGCTTGTTGGAGACACTGTGTCTGTGTATAAATGAGCTTTCTTAGTTCGATTAGGTTGAGGTAGCAGAGAAGAAAGCTCAAAGCCACAATGTTTTCAGGAAAGTGTCTCTCCACAATAGACATTTTTTTCTCTTCTGATGGGGTTTGTCTCCCCTTGCCACAGTCTGATGGAGCACACAGCTTGGGCTCTCTACTTCCTCTTCTTTTCTGCATCACATCTTGCTTCTTCCCGGGAGACTTAGCCTCAAAACAGAATCCATTCCACACTGGGGAAGGAACCCGAAGATTGAGTCCAGACCACAGGCTCCAGATCCCTCAGTGGAAGCTATAGAAATTTGGAAATTCCTGGTATATTGCAACAACACCAAAATTTTAAGGCTATTGTCTTGCTAAGAACAGAAAAATACAATTTTGCAATTCAAAACTAAGTACCGCTGTTCTCCTCTTGCTCACTCTTTTGTTGTTGTTTTATTCTCTGATGTAGCAATGCTAATCTTCCTTGAGGCAAAGTGAAACCATGTGAAGGCAATATGAAGGATTAACCCCAAGAATATTAAAAAGAGAATATCATATTAATAGACATATTTACATGTATTACCATTATTTCATTTATAAAGCCATGGAGAAAAGAAAAAGAAAAAGAAAATAGTACATCTTTGCTTAATATGGTTCCATCGTGCCCCTTTCTTATAGGGTCAAAACTTCACAGTCAGCCATTCAGAATTTTTCATAAAATTACCCATCTCATTTTACACTATTTTGCTGTAAAACGCATGCTCAGAACACAACAGATTAGTCTTTGTTTCCCTAAACAATGTCTGTTTTTCTCTTTCATGTCTTCACTGAAGCCATCCTTACCGCCTGGAACATCCTGCCTTGATAAATATCTTTGGAAGCCTTTTTGCTCATTTGGGCTCAATTCAAATCTCATCTCAGCCATGAAGCCAGACAACGTTGATAACTCTCTACCTCATACTCCTGCATATTTCTATCATATATTGTATCTCTGTTATAACAATTCCTCTTTTCACAATATGTATTACAGATGCTTCTTAATTGGTCTGTCTTCCACACTAAAGGGAGCAGCTGCATGGCAAGAACTGTCAACAATTCACCTTCGTTACACCCACAATACCCAGCAAGGTGCCTTACACATGGTACATGATACATGTGTGCAATCATACATTTCTGGGATGTTGGTTGGATGCAAAAGTAAGAGAAAGAAGTCTTCTAATTAGATATTTGTTATAAAATTTAAAAGAAGTATGCCAGGCCTTTTGGAACTAAAAAGAACCTAATGTAGAAATTCTATCCTTAGTCTATACAACACAGAGAACTTCACAAAAAACTGAGAATTAAAAAAAAAAGAACCACTTTTCTAGCAACTGACATGAATAGAGTCTATTCAGAAATTTTTCTTTAAAATCGCTACTTTTTACAAATAATAATGTATTTTCTTATACCACTTGGAAAATCACGTAAAATTAGGTATTCAGATCTCGATATCCAAATGTTGAAACAATATAGATTTCTTGAAATTTTTTTCTTTTTTCTTATGGAGGTAACGTTGATTTATAACTTTTTTAGAGTTCAGGCGTACATCATGAAATTTCAGCTTTCGTATATGCTACTTCGTGTTCATCACCAAAAGTTTAGTTGCCATCTGTCACCATAAACATGTGCTTCTTCACCCCTTTGGCTCTCCCCCCACCACCATCCCTCTGGTAACCACCAGTCTGTTCTCTGTATCTATGTGTCTGTTTCTTTATCTTGCCCATGTTAGTGAAATCCTACAGTATTTGTCTTTCTCCATCTGACTTATTTTCCTTAGCGTAATACCCTCAAGGTCCATCCATGTTGTAGCAAATGGTAAGATTTCATCTTTTTTGTGGCTGACTAGTATTCCATTATATATATATATCACGTCTTCTCTATCCAATCATCCATCAATGGGCACTTATGTTGTTTCCAAGTCTTGGCTATTACGAATAATGCTGCAACAACATAGGGGTGCATATATCTTTTCAAAGTAATGTTTTCCAAGATAGATTATTTATTGTAACTTCAGAAGAGCAGCTACAATGATGAAAGGGTCAAAGATAGTAATTCAAGGATAATTAAAAGTAAAAAATTAATACAGATTAATTTATGCCTAAAAAGTGCAGCTTAAAGTATATTAACATATTTAAAGAGTGGGAAGGCAAGAGGAGAAAATTTTTTTTACAAGAATATAATTAGAAATAATTTAAATAGCCAAAATGGTGTGATATACTAGGCAGAAAGTAATGGCGACACATTTTTGTTGGTTAGGTAGGATGAAGGCAGAGAGAATATGCTGAACAGAGCATATCATCATTAGGAAACACACTGATATTAGTGTCGGCAGAGTAATGGCCAGATGACTGAATGGGCCCAATGTCTCCCATGTCCACAGGCCCTATATAAAACACACAGAAAATAAAACAAGAATTGTAAGAAATTTTAAAGAGGGACTAAAAATAGCTCATTATTCATAAAAATGTCAAGAACTAAAATAAAGAGAAAATCACAATTTTATTATAAAAGAAAGACTTTTTGAAGTTGTAATGCACATTTGCCATATCACCCATGGACATTGTCCTCACCCATTACACTACATGGCTCTCCAAAGCAGCATATAGAGAGTCGTTCTGAGTCAGACCATTTAGTGAGAAATGCTCTCCCTGACAGTGGTGCCAAGGGACACTTTGCTGATGGAAATAATCAACTACAGAGTCCTCTCTTCCCACTGTCATGCTTCATCCAATCACTAATTATTTTCCATACTTTCATTATGTGCAAGACTTCATCCTAATTTTTGTATTCCAGAAGATAGAGTCATAGCACCTGCTCTTAAGAAGCCACAATCCACTCCAGAGGACATAAATATACCACTACTATAGGAGAAGAAGTGCCACCAGAATTTCTTCCAGGATTTCATAGAAGAGATTACAATATTCTAGCTCAGTGCCTTGTGCACAATCAATATTTGTCAAATGGATAAATGGGTGAGTGAATTCATGAATCCAGTAATTTACCTGAGTTCCATATGAATATATTTATGATTTTTCAGCTTCTATTATGTCAAGATTTAGAGTTAGCCCTATATTATTTACATATAAGTGCATAAAAATGATGCACGCAAGCTTCCAGGAATAGCACTGTTTTTTATGATGCTTGAGCTATTACTAAATGTATGTACCACAAATGATTTTTTGCACTTTGATCATGTGCCTCTTTAGCTTTAATTACATAGGACTTTAAATGTCAGAATTTCCCTTTTTTCCTCAAAGATTTTCCTAGATTGTGATTGTCCCCCATCCTTCTGGCTTCAGGTTCTCCATCTCTTTTGTGGCCTTCTCTTCTGTCTATGCCTTATACTTGTTCTTGCCAGAGTTCTGTCCTTGGCTTTCTACTCTCTTCGTTGTACATTTCACTCTAAGTGAAACATCCAGCCCGCTGGTTTCAGTGGCCCATTGTCCTCATTCCAGGTTAGCTATAGCTTCTAAGTTGAGACCCATACATCCAACTAGATACTGTAAAGCTACACCTGGGTGACGTGACACACAGGTACCTCAACATGGACAAGTCCTAAAATTCTAACACCTAAATATTTCTGGATTCCATAATCTACACATTCTGCTCACTGCCACCCACTTGGGCGAGTCCCTTCTTATTTCTCAGATGGACTGTTCAATATCGCTTTTCTGATTTTTCCATCTCAGGCTTGCTCCCCTACCAGCACACCAGGATCCACCCTCCACACCCCTGAGAGACTGATCTTTAGAAAGCTAATCTGATTTTGTTACTTCTCAATTGAAAATAGTTTGATAATAACTCCTAACTTAAAAAACATTTAGCATGTTATGTGCTGGCATCTATGATCTGGCCACTACCCACCTTTCTACCATCACTTTAATCATACTTCTTACTCTCTATAAAGCAACCGTTAGTGAACTTGCAAGTTCCCCGGATGTCCTCTTTTGGTTCCATGCAGTTACAAATGTTTCTTTCTCCGCCCTTTCTCTCTCCTTCATCTGGTTAATGCCTACTCATATTTTCAGTATTTCTCCCAAGATATCTCCTTCAGAAAGCCCTCCTTAGCCACTGCAGTGTTCTACGTGTACACCAAACGTAGTAGACAGATTGTAATCTATGATGCAATCTTTGCTGTAGGCATGAGTGTTCCTCTGAGATCAATTTAAGGCTATGAAGACCTTTCCTTGCTACTGGCAAAACTGAGTGCAAAGATGATAGAAAGATTTAAATTATCATAGCTGCATATATTAATAGTTAAGAGTTACTGATCTAAAGATATGAGTTTTAATCTTGATTCTCTGAGTTACCAGTTGGGTGATCATAAGCAAGGTTTTATTATTTTGTTTCGGTTTTTAGCCTCTTAGCTTTCTACTCTTTGAAGCGGGTGTAGTTAACTGCTTCACGGGTTTTTATCATATTAAATAAGATATTAAAAGTGAAGTACTTGTTATATCACATGGAAATAAATAATCACCCGGGAAATCCCTCCTAATCATCTACTAAATACATTATATATAATTTTTAAGAAAGTATAGTCTGAAATACTTATGAACAAAATTATATTGTATCTGTGATTTTCTTCAAAATAATCCACTGAAGGGGAAAATCAGGGGTGTGCTAGTAGAGATGAAACAAGATTGTTTGTGATTGCTAATGGCTGAAGCTTGGTGATGGGCACACGGAAGGTTCCTTCTACTGTCCTCCCTATACAGGTATGTGTTTGATATTTTCCAGAATAGAAGCTCTTTTAAAAAAGTATACCGCATATCTACTTTATTATATTTCATACTTCAGTGCCCAAGGGTACATAATTTCTTTTATTATGATCAGATGAAATATTGGCTTGCATGTAGGAATCCCATTGTATGAAAAGTATATCACTTTCACTAGAATTGTCCTTGGTAAACTGAGAACCTCACACTGAAATGTATGAGGAAAGTGACATCATTAAGGAAACAACTGATCCAGGACTCCACTCTTGTGTTTACTTCAAGGACATATGACCTCATGTGCTCAGGCTGGCAGACATACTCAGAATATATAAATCACTTCTCTCTCTCTTTCTCAATGAGCACAAACAGTTGAATTCATGTAATAAATATAAATGCCTGTATGATATGATAGTAGCATGTATGGTTATAGATAGCAGAATTGTATTGTTTCCTTGTCGGATTGACAACTGCTCTAAATTTTATATATCGTGGATCCTTATACAATTAATCTAGAATTCATGTGCATTTTACAACAATTAAGGAGTGCTTTTTCCATTTATAATAAATGCATATGCAGCACTACATAAGGGAAGAAGAATTTGAGTAGGTATCGGGAGACTGGGGTTTTAAGGTCGGTTTCAAATTCTCCTACTACCTGGCCATGAGCACGTCACTTAGTCTCTCTGAGCCTGAGTTTCTTCATCTGTCAAGTTGATGCGCTAATGTCTCATTTTCAATGTATCTCTGACAAGTAAACGAAAGAGGGTGAGAAGAATTAATGTTTTCTGCAACTACCATGTGCTGGTCACTGTGCTAAGTTCCTTAATACAAAAAAAAAAATCCTTCAGTGTATATTATTTTTCCTTTTTGTTTTTCTGCTGAGGAAGATTTGCCCTGAGCTAACATCCCTTGCCCATCTTCCTCTTTTTGCTTGAGGAAGATTCCCCCTGAGCTAGCTCACGTTTGTGCCAATCTTTCACTATATTGTGTTTGGGTCGCTGCCACAGCATGGCGACCAATGACTGGTGTAGGTCCATGCTGGGGATTTGAACCCTGGCTGCCAAAGCCAAGCACACTGAACTTAACCACAAGGCCCTGGGGTGGGCCCCTATTTTCCCTTTTTTAAAGTTTAGAAAATTGTGGTTCAAGAAGAGCAAACAGGTATAGTGGTTAAGGTCACGTACTCTGCTTTGGCAGCCCGGGGTTCACAAGTTTGGGTCCTGGGTGGGGACCCAACACCATTCTTCAAGCCACGCTGTGGTGGTGTCCCATACACAAAGTAGAGGAAGACTGGCACAGATGTTAGCTCAGGGACCATCTTCCTCAGCAAAAAGAGGAAGATTGGCAATAGATGTTAGCTCAGGGCCAATCTTCCTTACCAAAAACAAAAAACAAAAGAAGAAGAGTAAACAATGAGATACCCTGGATAAAAGGACTGAGCAGGTGGCACACAGTAGGCATCCACTGAAGATTTGCTTCTACGCCATATTGACCACATCCTTTGCTTATGCTTATAATGCATATTAAAATTGCTTTGGAATGAATAGACGTTAATGGTCAAACCTAAAATACCTAATGACAGGTCTTTCATCGGGTTGAAAATGATATCATATTCTTCTGTTGCTTTTTGTGTCTTGTTGATCCTCTTCTTTCTGTGGTTTTTAGTGTTACATTGTGATGAATCCATGAACTGACCATGAGAAATTCTCAGAGGAGAGGTTAAAGACAGATTTTACAATTAAATATAATAAAAAATTTATTTGAAAATTTGAGATGTGTAAGAATTAATATACACGACTTTCATGTTATTTGTACAGTAAATAACTCCATGAATAAATATAGAAATAGATTGCGATGCTTCTGAGTCGTGAGTACACACATCTTTGTTATTAAGAATAAATGTTTTATTTTCCAGAATCAAAGTTATTTTTAAAGAAAAATTTTATGTTCCATGTAGTCTGACTTTGTAGAGTTAGGAGGCATTCATGCTTGAGAATTTTAGTTGAAATGAGACATGAAATTTTTTGAATTTTGAAGTATCTATTGGAATGCGATTACATTCAATACTTGAATTTACATTTGTAGTGTGTTCATTGGGAGTTCTGTAGCTTTTGACTTGGAGAATTTAAGACTTTGTTTGCAAACTGGAAGTCATGTTCTAGAGGCCAAAACAAGTGAAATTACTCCCCAGGACTTTTGGAAATTGTTCAAATAATTTAACGATGCTTTTCATTGTGTTTATGAAACCACGAATATTAAAATGGTAAAAATAAAATCTTACGTAATTTCAGTTTTTCAAAAATTTTTCCTGCCTTGGTTTGTTCAGTCCTGGAGCTTAGAACCTTTATAGAACTTACATGTATACACCACAATAAAGAATGAAATTTAGCTTGATTGGAGCTTTTCGTTAACATTAACATCTCTAGATGATTTCTGACCTTAGATGTTTTCTTCTACTGTCTCTGTATGTGGGGTCATCTGCATGAAATCCCTGGTACTTGTTCAGTTATCAAGCCCCTGGCACAGTGCGTCCTCTCTAACTACTAACCTTCTCTGTGCCCCTTAGCCCAAGCACTGAAGCAAATTATTCTTTATCAAGCAAATCATCTCAAAAACCTGAATTTTGCTAAAGATTCAGAAAAAAAAACTTAAAATTGAACATCACACATAACTCCTCCTAAATTTCCTCAACCATGAATCTTGATTTGGAGTTTAAAAAATATGATCACAAAGATGAGTACGTACGTCATTTGCCTTTCCCCAGCAGGAGAGGGGAGAGGACATGAGAAATGACAGCTGTGGGAGCTTTGACGTCCTCAGAATTAAGCTTCACTTTAATTTAAAGATGCAATATAAATAACACTACGAGTGATCAGTGTGTTATTTATCTGTCATTGATATGTCTCCCATGTCCTTAGGAAACCCTTTCCTGTAAAATCGATAGCAGGGTTGCACTATTACTCACCTAAAGACAAGAGGTAATCACTTTTTATCCAATACCACTATTCCTTTTCCTTCCCTTCTTCTTCCTCCTCTTCTTTTTCTCTTCCTTTTCTTTCCAAACAAGTAATTCTAAAGCCATTAGATGTCGCTGGTACAGGTAAGTGTCTGCACAGGTGATGGGGGTTGGAGGGAGGGAGTCCTCTAATGAGGAGCAGTCTGATTTGGGTATCTGAGTCCAAGCATGGTAAAGACGGCCTCCTTCCCTGAGAATAACCAAGCATGGTATCATAACCCCAGAATGTGAAACAGGATCCACATATGGACAGTCTGGCATGAGAGGTCTGGCAGGGGGAAGAGGGTATTTATAAAGAAGATGAGGTGGCAGTGCTGATGAGAGATTAACTGCATAAGGGGAGATCGATCAAATAAGAGAGATATTTAACATGATAGGAATCAGCTTTCTCACTGTCACAGAAGGGAGTTCAAATATAGAAAGGGGAAAACTAGAATTAACCTTGTATAGAAATCAGTGGTATCAACGTGAAATAGTGGTTTTCAATATGCAGAGAAAGTCAGAGAAATAAATACTGATGTAATTCTGTGTTTAACATGTGTATGTACGTATTAAGTGTGTGTGCGCATATACGTACATGTATACTTAACTGTGTCCACTGACACATGTGGGGCCAGTGACACACTCATAGTCATGAGCACACTTACACTCAGATCTTGGCTTCTAAACACCATTCTCCACTAGTAAGAAATAGGGCTTCTTGGAGAAAAAGCTAACTTTAGGTCTCAGGCAGGGCAATACAAGATGAATGAAAGCTATCCTTTCATGCCAGAAAGTAAGCAAGTGTTCAAAGAACAAGGAGACACGTCAGAAGAACACAGTGTAACCTTGAAAGGTATTTACTGGCCAAACTGAGGAAAAGTTGTGCTCTTGGCATACAGATAGGTATATAGGTCAAATGAGCAAATGAAGAGTCCAGAAATAGGTATATACATAAGTGGTCAATTGTTTTTTGACAGTGATGCAAGATAATTCAATGTGGGAAGGATAACCTTTTAGATAAAGATGGTAGAACAATTTTGCCATATGCAAAAAAGAAATTCCCTCAGCTCTTATTTCACACTCGATTAAAAAATAAACACAAAATCGATCATAGACTTAAATGTAGGAGTGAAACCTATCAAATTCCTAGAAGAAAACAAGGTAAACTCTTGCTGAACTTGGGTTTAACAAAGATTTTTTTTTTTAATGGTTGGCACCTAAGCTAACAACTGTTGCCGATCTTCTTTTTTTTTTTTTTTTTTTTTGTCTTTTTCTCCCCAAATCCCCCTGGTACATAGTTGTATATTTTAGTTGTGGGTCCTTCTAGTTGTGGCATGTGGGACGCTGCCTCAGCATGGCTTGACGAGCAGTGCCATGTCCACACCCAGGATCCGAACCTGCGAAACCCTGGGCCACCGAAGCAGAGCTCAAGAACTTAACCACTCGGCCACGGGGCCGACCTCTAACAAAGATTTTTTTGGTGGGGGAGGAGGACTTTTAATATCTCCTTGCTCACATTTCTTCTTTTTTTTTTTTTCTTGAGGAAGATTAGCCCTGAGCTAACTACTGCCAATCCTCCTCTTTTTGCTGAGGAAGCCTGGTCCTGAGCTAACATCTGTGCCAATCTTCTTCTACTTTATATGTGAGACACCTACCACAGCATGGCTTGCCAAGTGGTGCCATGTCTGCACCCGGGATCCGAACCGGCGAACGCCAGGCCACTGAGAAGCGGAACGTGTGAACTTAACTGCTGTGCCACCGGGCTGGCCCCCCTAACAAAGATTTTTTAAAACACAAAGCAAAGCATAGTAATCATTGTGAAATTTTGAAAAAACTGGATTTCATAAAAAATGTTCTTTAAAATTTTGAAGAGAACTTGAATCAAAAAATATATAAATCACTCTTGCAACTTAAGAAGACAATCCAAATGGGCAAAAGAAAAAAACAAAATGAATATGAAGAGACACTTCACTAAGGAAGATATCTGAATGGTAATGAGTACATGAAAAGATGCTCAACAGTGTTAGTCATTGAGGAAACGCAAATAAAAGCCAGAAAGAGAGATACTACACTCAATAGGACGGCTAAAATTTTTAAGACTGACTATACTCAAGAATCAGTGAGGATGCAGAACAGTCAGAACTCTTATACACCTCTGGTGCAAATGCAAAATGGTACGGTTATTTTGGAAATTAGTTTGGCAGATTTTTTAAAGTTAGTAGGACCTAGTCATTTCACTCCTAGGTACTTACCCAAGAAAAATGAAAGTGTATGTCCATACAAAGAATTGCATACAAATTTTCACAGCACCTTTATTTGTAATAGCTTAAAAGTGGAAATAACTCAAATATCCATGAGCAAGTGAATGGATAAACAAGTTGTAGTATAGTCATGTACTGGAGTACTGCTCAACAACAAGAAGTAACGAATTACTATAACATCTACTCAAGTTCTTTCATTTGCACTATTCCTTGAAATAAAATAATTTGGTAACCTCTCCACCAAAAATTAATGAATTATTGATAAATGCAAGAAAATGGATAAATCTCAAGATTGTTGTGGTGAGTGACAAAAGCCAGGCAAAAAAAGAATATATAATGTAAAATTCGATTCATGTGAAATTCTAAAAATACAAACTAATATCAAAGGCTGCAATGAGAACACAGTATCATTTCAGTGATATTCCTACCAAAAAAGCATAATAAAATCCAATCATGAGAAACTATCAGATGAACCCAAGTTGAGAAATATTCTAGAAATAGTGGCCTATAATTTTCAAAGCTTCCACGAAAAGTCAAGACAGACCAAGGCACTGTTCCAGGAATCCAAAGAAACACGACAACTAGATGAAAAGGAAGACACTGAACTGGGTGAGTTTGTTATAAAGGCGTTATTGGGACAATCTGGAAATTTGAGGATTAGATTGGACTAGACCCAAGGGCCTTATTGGAACTATTGACAATACTTGAATGGAATCTGATTGGACATAGTAATGTGTCAAAAGCCATACCCTGTTTTTTTTTATCTTGCAGTTATGTTGAAAAATGTCCTGGTTTGTAGGAAATGCTAAAATACTAGAGGTGATGAGGCATCAGGCTGGCCACCTACTCTCAAATACTTCAGGAAACAGGAAATTTTTCTTTGTCTACCATACTTGGAATGTTTCGATAAATTTCCGTAGATAGATATAGATAGAAAAATTCTTGCTTATTTATTATTTCAGCCCATTTTGATCTCTTTAATCCTATGCAGCAATTCAGAGAGTCCTTTCATTTAATTCTCAGACTCTTCTGATAGAAATTCTCAGATTTCTACCCTATGGCCCCTACCTGCTCCTCTCAAGACTGCATCCAGGTGCGTAGAAGCAGGAAGTCTTAGGGAGAGTAATTACCAAATGAAATTGTGCCTGGACAACAGACCCAAGGTCATCCTGAGAAAACCAGGAGGGATGGTCAGTGTAGGCTGTGATGTTAATTAGACATCCTCAGTTTCACTCCAGCTCCTCTCCATCTTCTGGTCTCCAAGTGAAGGACACTCTTCCGCTGCTCGCTGTGCTGAGGAAAGCACAATCTGGCATCCTCCCTTGGCTTTCACAGACTTTACAGAAACTCCTGAGATCTGCTTGGCTGTGACTCCCATTTGGACCAGTCCCATGAGGTTCTTCCTGAAACTGTTCATCTCTGATAAGCTCCCAAGCCAGTTCCACCACCTATGGGTCATACCCATGCCACAAGGGAACATGGAGTGGCTCGGAAGCTAAATACTAGGCCTTCCTCTCTTCTCTTCTCACATCTCTGGACTTCTTTGTTACAGCATCAAAGACATATTCTCTTTCTTTTGTACTCTAGCCTCATGGCTAAACCTTAATATCACACACGAGTACCTTCTCAGCACCAAGGGAGATGATCTAAGATCTGATTATTAAACATTGTCCTTCATATTGTTACATATGAATTAAAGGAATTTGGAAATTGCTCCCTCTCTCTAAAAGAACCTGCCTTTTGTGATGATGCAAAATCCTATTTTGAATGCCAGCTGTTGAATATTGACCTTTGCTTTCTCATTGCAATCTTTTTGTGACAATCATAACACAAGTCTTTCCTTGAGTTGGTCTGAGAAAAGCTCACGGTAGAAAGACCAAAGAAGAAACAAAACACAAGAGTATTTTTTCTAATGTTTCCTTCATGATACATTTAAGTTAAATAACTTAAGTTCTCTCGCATCACTGCTGGAAGTGCAGTAACCTTCTCTAAACTTCCAAGGATCCCAGAGATATGGGAGGGGTGGATAGGCACTTTTGATGTTCATCTCTTGCTTCTGAATACACATTTCTGATACTGGTTCAATTATCAATCTCCTCTTTGCCTTCTTGTCTACTAAACACTGTACTCTCTCTACACTCCATCCCAAGCATTGGCACTGACCGTTGTCTATCATTCTGCAAAATATCTCATATGGTTGTTGTATGAGATAAACTCTGAAGGTTCAAGGAATATAAGTACAGGAGTGAAAAAAATTAAAATTGAATAACAAACATTGTTCTTTCTGCACCTATCTATAGATCCAGAGTTGCTCTCCTTCCAGCTTTCCAACACCTGTTGAGAAATCCTCAGCCCTTCTGACTGCTTTCTCTCTATATCCATGAATTCAGAAACTTTTCTTTTTTATTTGGATGGGATGCTCATTATTTTGTTATTCAAAGAAACTGCTCCCTCTTTTTGCATCAAAAATCTCCAAATCAGACAGGATCTTGAGCCTTCCCTTACTCAGCAAGGCTTCTCTTTAAGATCCCCACACCCCACCACCACGTGAAGGAATTCCTCCCTCGAGGAGCTCTGCCGTCCTCCTCCAGCAGAGGTCTAGAGCCAAGTAGCCCAAGGCTTTAATCAGGCCTAAACATTTTATTTGTCTGCAGGATCTGTGTCTTTGTTTTCCCCTGTGTCTGTTTCACCACTGTATTTTGGAAGCAGGCAGTTCACTTTCTAGTTTTCCAGGTCCAGAGACGGAAAGAAATTTTGCTCCAGGATGGATCATACCCAAAGTATCACTCATAACAGACTTAAATGATTTAGATGATGAAATTGGGACTCGGGTGTTAACAAGATTTGGATGAGATTTTGGATTTGAGTTGATCCTGTAATAGGTTGAGACTTTGGGGGATGTTGGGATAGGGCAAATGTCATGTGGGATGAAAGTGAGCCTTTGAGGTCAGAAGGTGGACTGTGGTAGATTGAAAAGTGCTTCCCCTCTCAAAAAAAAGATATTTACATAAAATCTCTGGAAACTATGAATGTTACCTTATTTGGAAAAAAGACCTTTTCAGATGTGATTAAATTAAGGATCTTGAAATGAGGAGATAATCCTGAATTTTCTGGGTGGGCCCTAAACCCAACGACATATTTCCTTTTAAAAGAAAAACAGAGGGATAATGAGATGGAGAGAAGAGGAGAAGATGCAGACAGAGTCGGAGATTGGAGTGACGTGGCCATGAGCCCAGGAATGCCAGGACAGCAAATCTAAGCTGGAAGAGGAGAAAAACAAGCTGTCCCCTAGCGCTCCCAGAGGGAGCACAGCCTAGAAATTTCAGATTTCTGGACTCTAGAACCATGAGAGGGCAAATTTCTGTGTTTGTAAATTATCAAGTTTGTGGTAATTTATTACAGCAGCTTCAGAAAACTAATGCAGTGCCTTTCGTATCTGTGTCACTCAATTACCACGAGCTTTAATATGGCTAGTTGTAGGAGTAGGACTTATCAATATTTGCTTTGGCTTTAAAAAATAATAAAGACTAGAATATTCTAAATTGTATACATCCATTTATATACAAAGACTGATTCAGAAGCTAAATATTGGAAGAAATATCACCGTAATATGCTTTTGGGAGAGTGAGAAGGATTATCTGAAAATAAATTCCCCTTAATTTCATTAGATTATTTACAGGATAAAAATGCCTCAGATATTTACTGAGATAGACCAAGATCCACATTGCTGTGGTCGTTGTGGATCTTAGTGTATTACTGGAGACTCAGGAACATTTTTGAGACATAACAGGCCATTCATTCATTCATTCTTTCTTCATTCAACATTGATTCGATGGTTATTGGTCCTGGGCACGACTCTAGGCCCTGGGTTTACAGTGCTGAGCAGAACTAACAAAGCCTCTACCTCAAGGCATTTATGTTCTAGGGAGGGAGACAGATGAAAAATAGATAAATGAATATCTATCATCAAACGGTGATATATGTAATGAAGTAAAATAAAGCAGGATGAAGAATGCATAGAAACAGAGGCTGCTTTTTTAGCCAAGACCTCTAACTTTATCTTCAATGTCCGTTTTCCTGAATGACAGTAGGAAACATGGCTACCCAGGTAGGAATTATATTTCTCAGCCTCCTTTGCAGCTAGGTTTGCCTTCTAACAACGTTTTAGCCAATAGAATGTGAAGAAAAGTGAATGTGTGCAGATTTCAAGACATATAATAAAGAACACCCTTCTTTCTTGTATAATATGTATACAAGACTTGTATAATATGACCCTAAGATGAAGTTTACTGTGGGGCCAATGATTGGGCTTCCTTTACAAAGGGTCTGAGGTATGATTTAATAGAGTTTCAGAGGCTTATTTTCTTGGGTAATTTCCACATTCTCCTGGGTAATTTTCACACTTCATAGAAGGCCCAGCTATAAATAAAGCTAATAGAGTTTCTTGGCAAAATACAAGAAAATCGAAGTCTAGGCAGCTAGTTTTTAAAGAAACCCTAAATGCCAAGTAAGTGTGCCAGTGGTTACAAATGGTGCCACTGGAAACAAAGAATTGAGGCTAAACTTGAAGATTTTCAGAGGATTCCCCAAAGAACAGAAAGCTAAGGAAAGGCAAGGGGATGTTTGTTATGTCTACAGAAGAGATGGAGTGCAGAATCCTAGAAATGAGAGAGCAGTGAGTTCTCCACACAGCAGAGGATTAGAACCATCAATGGACCATCGTGGAGGGCAGAATACACAGAAGGAAGGGAAGAGGAGGAAGGGACCACCTATTGAATGTCTAACGTCGGCTTCCAAGCCTTACACTTAAGATTCACAGAACCACTTTTATTTAATCCTCACAATACTGTTTTGAATAACTAATATTATCCATGAAGTCATGCTAATCTATCTCGCTCCCAAATCCAAGCTCTCTCAAGGCAATTTAAAAGGAGGGGGGTAGTCACAGAGTCTGTAAGCATGAGCCATGAGCTACACCCAGAATATTAGGAACAAACTCAGAAGGAATTTGCAAAAGAGCATCAGGGTAAGAAATGTCTTCCAACCCTATGACTACCAGCTCGGTCATTTCAATTATTTGAAAACAAGGAAGGAAATACCAATTGCCTTAATCCTTCTGAAAGCATACTCATGATTAGGGTAAATCTTTGTAGTATTCCACAAAATAGAGAAAATAATAATGTCCTACCTGATGACCAAGTTGATTTCAGATTCCAGAAACTGTATGAGAGATCCTACCAACAACGGTATTAGAATGAGGTTCTCAAGAAAGGCGAGGCAGTGGAAACTTGGAAACTAGCAGTCATTTCAGAGGAAGTAATGATCATGAAAATATGCTCCACTTTGGTTTGGTCTGGCCTTGAAGTGAAACTACGTCAACAAAGAATCTGGTGTGAGCCACAGAAGAAAGCTTAGCTTTTGATTGTGGGTAGACAGGTGGCTTGGTCAGCGTCTTGGTGTTTTGTTGTGTTTTGCTTTTCAGTCCAAGATGTACAGCTGACATTTACAAATCACAGGTCTTTGAGATGTGTTGCATTGTTTAGGAATTTAAAAGAGATGGTGAGGGGGCCAGCCCCATGACCAAGTGGCTAAAGTTCTACACACTCTGCTTCAGTAGGCCGGATTCTCCAGTTTGGATCCCAAATGCAGACCTACTCCACTTACCAGCCGTGCTATGGAGGTGTCCCACATACAAAGTAGAGGATGGTTGGCACAGATGTTAGCTCAGGGCAAATCTTCCTCACAAAAAATAAAAAATAAAACAAAACAAAAGTGATTGTGAGTTTTTGTTATTGCTGTGTTTTTTAGTTTGTTTTTTACTATTCTTCATCCCTGGGGCATACATACAGGGAAATACAGGTGAGTGAGACCAAGGTCTATAGATCCTCTGCTAACATTTCTTCAAAGATGCTGGAAAGGAGACAAGCACCAGTGTTTTCAGCATGCAACCATATCCAATAATATATCAATTATCTCAGCAAGCACAAAGGAGCAGAGGAAAGTGGTTTCCTTTCAGATACTTCGTCTGCCAAATTTCTCTGGGTGGGTTTTCTTTGTATTTTAATCTGGCAATAAATTTCCTGTTGACATAAACCTTGTCATCTTGTTTCACTTTGTAGAGGGTCCAGACCAACCTTACACGTTAACTGAATTTAGAAAAAAAAAAAGTTATTACTTGGATTTCTTTTAACCAAAAAATGTTTTTATTGAGTTTGTCAACTCAAAATGCAAATTCTCCTGTTATTTTATCTCAAAATCAGTTTATTCAGGAACAGCCAAAAGAATTGCAATTCGGGATGTGGGTACTACCGTGAACCATAGGAAAATCCAGAAAACCAAGGAAAGCAGCTGCCTTTATAGAGACAAACGGGGAGACGGGAAGGGATGTTCTAAAGCAAAGTCCAGTGGGGGAGAGTAACAGTTCAGCAACCGCTTCTCATTGGCTGAGCTGCAGTGTTTCCCATTGGCTGGGCTGTAGCATTTCTCATTGGCTGGACTGCAGCGTTTCTCATTGGCTGGGCTGTAGCATTTCTCATTGGCTGGACTGCAGCGTTTCTCATTGGCTGGGCTGTAGCATTTCTCTTTGGCTGAGCAGCAGCATTTCTCATTGGCTGGGCTGTGGAATTTCTCATTGGCTGAGTTGCAGCATTTCTCATTGGAGCTGCAGTGTTTCTCATTGGCTGAACAGCAGCATTTCTCATTGGCTGGGCTGTTGCCAGGTGGGGAGAGAAATCTTTTTGCAGTGGTAAAGTAGCTTTACTTCCTGTGGAAGATGCAACTGTCTGTCTCTTTCTGTTTGGAGTAATTGACGGTGTGTGATAGGTCATGAGAGCTTCCCATCAGGCCTTCTGATTCCAATATAGAATAAGATTTCTTCCATTAATTTCAACAAGTTGAACTATATAAAATTCCTGATATTGAGCTATTATTTATTTACTTGCTGAGGAAGATTCGTCCTGAGCTTGCATCTGTGCCAAATTTCCTCTATTTTGTAGGTGGGTCACTGCCACAGCATGGCCACTGATGAGTGGTGTAGGTCCTCTCCCAGAATTGAACCCAGGCTGCCAAAATGGAGCACACTAAACCACTAGGCTGTGGGGCCAGCCCCTGATGTTGAACTATTCTTTGCTTCAAAATTGCAATTTCATATACTTCAACTGAATGTATTCCTGGTACTTTTACTGGGAATAAGTGATTCCCTCACTAATATCTCTACAGCTCAGTAAGATTCTGGAGTATATTCTTGATTATGAAAGATAAAATACAATTGCGTTATAAGAGATTTTCATCTAAATTTTTGGAAGTGATAGTATTTGTAAAGCATAGCATTCTATCAACCACAAACTTTATTAACTTTGCTTGTTTATTCTACAAGTATTACTGAGCATCTACTATAATATGGTGGTTTTAAAATGTGGGATCTAGAGTCGAATTCATGGACTCTAATCCTGGTTTCCCCACATTTCAGTGTGTGACACTCCATATTGATTTCTGTCTTCATGTCAAATGTTCCTTTTCTATCAGTGGGGGCAACAGAGATGATATCTGACTCAGAGAATTGTATGGATGAGGTGAAATGGTAACTGGGCCTCACAGTGCCCAGCTCACAGTAACCACTCAGTAAATGTGAGCGACACAGGGAATCCTGTTGTCCTGGGCTCACAGTCTAATGAGGAGACAGATGTAAGGCATCACAACTGTCCTAAGTTTTGAAAAGGAGAAGCACGTCATCCCACATGGGTGGAAGTAAGAGTGCTCTGTGGCAATCAGGAAAAGCTTCCTTTGGAAAATGAGAACTTAGCTGAGTTCTCAAGGATAAACACTAATAAATCAGGTGAAGTTTTGATGGAAAACATTCCAGGCAGAGGAAATTCCATGCCCTATATTTTGAGAAAGTGTCACATTTTTGGGAAACTGAATAAGACCAGCAAGACTAAGGTGCCAAACCTCTGCAGGTGAGGCAGAAGTGGGGACCCCGTCACATAGGGTCTTTTAAGCTGTGTAAACTCCTTTAAATAGAGGAGTGAAGTCATTGCCCGACTATAATGCATAACAGGAACCTTATTCTTCTTAAAACGTCTGGTATGACTTATTTGTTTTGTGGCATTTATTAAAAATAATTTGATGTCCTTGGCTTCCTGCAACAGTTACAATTATTTTTAAATGAAGTATATGTGGACGGAATATTTTCTTTGGTCCAGTTTCTCCACTTTAAATACATATATAATTTCCAAAGTTAGCTAAAATGTGAGATTTGAGGGCACAGTTTTTCAAACTTCCAAGTTTTCCCAAGACTTCTGACACCAATTACTAGCTCAGAGGTGTTCCCTAACCCACTGTCAGCATTGATAATTCATTAGAGGGACTCACTGAGAGCTATTGAACACATGGTGATGGTTTTTTACAGGGAAGGGTTACATTAAAATCAGCCAAGGGAAGAGATGCATAGGGCAGAGTTTGGGAAAGTTCTAATTGTAAAGCTTCTGTTGTCCTCAGGATTCATTACCCTCCCAGCAACGGCATGTGACAATACTCATTGAGTTTTGCCAACCCAGAAAGCTCACCTGAGCTTTGGTGTTCAGAGTTTTAACTGGGGCTTCCTTATGTGGACATGACTGGTTGATTGCCTATGTGGCTGCACTAGTCTGTAGCCCCCTGCTTCCCAGAGGTCAGGCTCATACTCTATGGTCCAAGGGGCCCACCATGAGTCACCTCATTAGCATAAAATATCATATGTGGCCTAACAGGCTCCCCATGAGTAACAAAGACATTCCAGTCGCTCTAGAAATTCAGAGTTTAGAAGTTACTTCCCAGTTGCTGGGGACAAAGTCCAGATCTTTCCTTTGGCTAGGTCAAATGATTTACTACAAAGACCACTCCCTTGCCATTGGCCAAGGCTCTCTTACAACAAAACACCAATATACACCTGTGCATCTTCATTTAATATACTTTTCTGTGACAGACACAGCGATAGAATCACTATGAATGTGCCTCACATTTAGAGGAGTCAGTGTGGGGTAGGGATAGGTTTAAAGAAGCAAGTAATCTATCCTATGAAGTCACTACAACATTTCGGTATTTTTGTTCCTTGATTTGCCATTATTTGTACGTTATGATAAACTTGTGCAGAGTTATTTAGTATAGAAATTGGTTGATGATTGGCTAAATCCAGTTTTCCCTCAGGTCATTTTCCATTATTATTACATCTTGAGGAGACTTTAACTCATATTCCCAATTTAGCCATCAATATCAGCGTTATAACCTTACCAAGAACGCCAGTGTTATACCGTATGACAGTATGGCGGTAGATGTGACTTAATAAATAAGAACAAAAGGATACTGCCCAGTACCAAAGTCCTACTAAGTCATTAACAATTAGTGCAGTCCACCAGCGCATTGTGTAACTGAAACGTCTCCCAGAGTGATGCCTCTCAGGTGAACAGGTCTCCCTCTTGCCTGGTCAGGCTGCAAAGGCAGAGGAGATCTTCACACTTTCAATCCTCTGGTACAATAAAACTAAGAGACTCTATCGTCTCTTGTTCTGGGCCTTTCTCACAGTAGAAGCACATGGTATTTGATTTCCCTCATTGCATAACCCGTTTATTTATCCCCTTACCCTTAGCTACTATTCCTCCCTAGCTCCATTAACTGTTCAGTTTTACCCAAACTTTACAACCTTTGGAAAACACATAAGGTTGGGCCACTGAGCAGATCCATATTGTCAATATAATACTAATCTGATAAGTACTTCCCCCTCAGTCCACTCCCATCATGCAGCGTAGGACTATATACCATGTAACTAGCAGGTGATCTCAAACACTAGGCTACTAGAGGTACATTCCCCGTGAAGCCCAACTGCCAGATGGGGTGAAGGTGCAACCCAACTCATCAGGCCTTTAGGACTTTTGACATAAAGGTTTAAAGATACAGTTACAGTTTTTTGTTTCAGGATTGTCCCTGCTTCTGGCACCAACCATTGCAGGCCTGGTCCTAGGACCATGGCATTAGGTAAGAAGGAAAAATAGTTGAAGTGTCGTAAGGAAAAAAGAGAACAGTGTCCTACCCCTGTGGGAAGCATTGTATAGTCGCACCAAAATTCTCCCTCTCTGCTTTCTCCCCAGATACCCAGAAAAGTGGAGGAATCTGTCTAATGGGGACCCTCCATTGGACCCCTTCATGCTGAATGTGAGAACGCACTCATGAAGGTGTATCAGCCAAACCATCTTGCTTTTATCCACCCCATTTTAAACAAGAAATGTTCCAATTGCCCATTCCAGTTCTCTATCAAACCATTACTTTGAGGATAATATCTCTCTGGCCATTCTTGGACATATGAGCTATAAAGTGCATTCCTTGGTCTGATGGAATGAGAGTTGGCAGTTCAAATGGGTGTTTTCTAAAACCACTCTCAGTTTCCGTAATTTGCTAGAAGGCTCATAGAACTCTCTGACAGCTATTATAATCACAGCTATGTTTACTACAGGAACATGATACATTAAAATCAACCAAGAGAAGAAACAGAGTAGAGTCTAGGGGGACTCCAAACACAAGACTTCCATTGTCCTCAGGACACATTACCCTCCTGGCATTGATGTGTGGCAGTTTGCATGGAGTATTGATGACCTGGGAAGTTCATCTGAGCTTCAGTATTTAGATTTTTTATTGGGGTTTCATTACTTGGCATGACTGATTGATTGATTACTCTCGTGTTTCCACTCTCCAGAGCTCAGGCTGATAACATATGGCCCGGGAGCCCACTGTGAGTCATCTTGTTAGGATAAACTATCATCAGGTGTGGTCAGAGGGACCCACCATGAGTCATCTTGCTGGCATAAACTGGCAGATGTGGTTTACGAGGCCTACCATAAATAACAAAAACACTCTCATCACTGGGGATATTCCCAAGAGTTTAGAGATTACCTCCCAGGATAAGGCTAGACCCCTCTTCCAGCAAGACCAAATTCTTTGCTATAAAATATAATCATTTTAAAATAGACAATGCATGGAATTTCACTTTTGAAGTTGTGCTTTTCTGAAATGTGCACTTTTCTTTAGCCCTCTAGGGAACATAGGTTCAATTTTCAAGTGAGTGTGACTGGCTATGATTTATCCATTCTGTCCTTCACTCTTACAAACAGACTAAGAAATGGTGAAAATGAAATAGGAAACAAAAAAAGGATCAACAAAGCTAAACTGAATTACTGTTTCTCTGAGAAAACTATAGCAAGGTTGATGAAGAAAGAGGAGGAGAGGAAGCTGGGGGGTAGTGAGGAAAGAGAGAGGGAGCTTAAAGAATTAACATTACAAATCTAAGGGAGATGTAACAGGTGAAAATTTTAAATAGATAATATGAGAACATCATGAACAACTTTAGGCCAGCAAATGTGAATACTTACATAAATTGATCAAATTCCTAGAAACCGAATCAAAAAGAAAAACACCATAGTCCCATAACAATTAAAGTGTTCTAATTGCTAATGAAAAATCTTCTAACAAACCAAAACCAAAGATAAAACAAGTCCAGGTATGGCTTTTCTAGCAAGTTCTACCAAACACTCAAGAAAAAAAACTTCAATCTTACAAACACTGTTCCAAAGTATACATAGAAAAAGAGGAAACATTTCCCTAAAGCCAGCCCAAATACAAAGGGAGGGCATGTAGACTCCACTTCTTGTGGAAGGATTGACAAAGAATTTGTAGCTCCTCTTTAATGCACCCCAAAGCGGCTTTCTAAAACATTGCACTAAGGAGAAGAGCATCACTGGATCTCTACATGTCTTTCTAAGAAAACAGCAAAGTAGAAGTATGTGTACACACAGCAGGAGTGACTTAAATTAAACTTACAGTAGAATCTATTTTATTGGTGTGTTTTACGATGGAATGTTCAAACAAATGAAATGGCTAATACTATGCAGAAATGGAGGATAACAGGCCAAGTTCAGGTTTATTGGGGGGAGTTCACTCCATCATATTACATGTCTTAACTTGTACTCCCATAAGTTGATTCTCCCTGTGCTTTGCAATCTTTCCCTTTGTTACATTTCTGCAATATAGCAAATTCTCTTTAAGAAAAATGTGTGTATTTCCACTTAAGTATACTTCCTTTTCCAATTATTTTATTGATATCATATTTGTTTTTACCATTGTGTAGTTTCAAGTGTACACTATTATATATCACTGTATAGACTACATCATGCTCAACACCAATAGTCTAATTTTTATCCATCTCCATATACATGTGCCCCTTTACCCCTTTCACCCACCCTTCCCCTTCCCCTCTGGCAAACACTAACCTGTTCTATTTATCCATGTTTTTGTTTATCTTCCACATATGAGTGAAATCGTATTGTGCTTGTCTTTCTCTGTCTAATTTCACTTAACATCATACCCTCAAGGTCCACCCATGTCATTACAAATGGGACAATGCTGACTTTTTTATGGCTGAGTAGTATTCCATTGCATATATATACCACATCTTCTTTATCCGTTCATCAGTTGGTGGGCACTTCGGCTGCTTCCACATCTTGGCTATTGTGAATAATGTTACAATGAACACAGGGGTGCAAAAGCTCTTTGAATTGTTGACTTAACATTATTTGGATAAATAGCCAGTAGTGGGATAGTTGGATTGTATGGTTTTGTTTTTTTTTTTAAGATTGTATTTTTTCCCTTTTTCTCCCCAAAGCCCCCCGGTACATAGTTGTATATTCTTCGTTGTGGGTCCTTCTAGTTGTGGCATGTGGGACGCTGCCCCAGCATGGTCTGACGAGCAGTGCCATGTCCGTGCCCAGGATTCGAACCAACGAAACACTGGGCTGCCTGCAGCAGAGCGCGCGAACTTAACCACTCAGCCGTGGGGCCAGCCCCAGGATTGTACGGTATTTTTATTTTTAATTCTCTGAGAAATCTCCATACTGTTTTCCATGGTGGCTCCACCAGTTTGCATTCTCACCAGCAGTGTGGGAGCGTTCCGTTTTCTCCACATCCTCTCCAACATTCATTATTTTTTGTTTTGTTAACTATAGCCATTCTGACAGGTGTAAGGCGATAGTTCCTTGTAGTTTTGATTTGTGTTTCCCTGATAATTAGTGATGTTGAACATCTTTTCATGTGCCTGTTGGCCATCTGTATATTCTCTTTGGAAAAATGTGACGTTCGTATCCTCTGCCCATTTTTTGATCAGGTTCTTTGCTTTTTTGTTGTCGAGTTGTATGAGTTCTTTATTCATTTTGGAAATTAACCACTTTTTGGATTGTGATTTGCAAATATTTTCTCCCAGTTGGTCAGTTGTCTTTGCATTTTGTTCATGATTTCCTTTGCCTTGCAGAAGCTTTTTGGTGTCATGAGGTCCAAATAAACATTTTCTCTTTTGTTTCCCTTGCCTGAGTAGACATGGTATTTGAAAAGATTCTGCTAAGACCAGTGTCACAGAGTACAATGGTTATATTTTCTTCTTGGAGTTTTATGGTCTCAGGTCTTTCATTCAAGCACTTAATCCATTTTGAGTTAATTTTTGTATATGTTGTAAGATAATGATCTACTTTCATTCTTTTGCATGTGGCTTTCCAGTTTTCCCAGCACCACTTATTGAACAGGCTTTCCTTTCTCAACATTGTATGTTCCCAGCTGCTTTGTCAAAGATCAACTGTTCATAGATGTGTGGTTTTATTTCTGGGCTTTAACTTCTGTTCCATTGATTTGTGTGTCTGTTTTTGTGCCAGTACCATACAGTTTTGATTACTGTAGCTTTGTATTATGTTTTGAAATCAGGGATTGTGATGCCTTCAGCTTTGTTCTTTTTTCTCAAGATTGTTTTGGCTATTCGGGGTCTTTTGTTATTCCATATAAATTTTAGGATTCTTTGTTCTATTTCTGTGCAGAATGTCATTGGGATTCTGATTGGGATTGCATTGAATCTGTATATTGCTTTAGATAATATGGACATTTTGACTATGTTTATTATTCCAATCCAAGAGCATGGAATATCTTTCTATTTCTTTGTGTCTTCTTCAATTTCTTTCAATAATGTCTTCTGGTTTTCAGTGTATAGGTCTTTCACCTCCTTGGTTAAATTTATTCCTAGATATTTTATTCTTTTTGTTGCGACTGTAAATAGGATTGTATTCTTGACTTCTCTTTCTGTTAGTTCCTTATTAGTGTATAGAAACGTAACTGATTTTTGTAAGTTGATTTTGAATTCCCCAGCTTTCCCTTAGTTGTTGATTATTTCTAATAGTTTTCTGGTAGATTCTTTAGGGTTTTCTCTATATAGAATCATGTCGTGCAGAAACAGAGAGAGTTTTAATTCTTCCTTTCCAATTTGGATACCTTTTATTTCTTTTTCTTGCCTCATTGCTCTGGCCCAAACCTCCAGTACTATGTTGAATAGGAGTGATGAGAGTGGGCACCCTTGTCTTGTTCCTGTTCTCAGAGAGACAGCTTTCAGTTTTTCACAGTTAAGTATGATGTTGACTGGGGGTTTGTCATATATGGCCTTTATTGCATTGAAGTTCTTTCCTTCTATACTCATTTTATTGAGAGTTTTATCATATATGGATGTTGGACTTTGTCAAAAGCCTTCTCTGCATCTATTGAGATGATCGTGTGATTTTTATTCCTCATTTTGTTAATGCAATGTATCACATTGATTGATTTTCAGATGTTGAACCATCCCTTCATCCCTGGTATAAATCCTACTTGATCACAGCATATGATCCTTTTAATGTATTGCTGCATTCTGTTTGCCAATATTTTGTTGAGGATTTTTGCGTCTATGTTCATCAGCAATATTGGCCTGTAACTTTCCCTCCTTGTGCTTTCCTTGCCCAGTTTTAGTATCAGTGTAAGGTAGGCCTCATAGAATGAGTTAGGAAGCATTCTGTCTTCTTCAATTTTTTGGAATATTTTGAGAGGGACATGTATTAAATCTTCTTTGAATGTTTGGTAGAACTCTCCAGAGACACCACCTGGTCCCGGACTTTTGTTTTTGGGGGAAGTTTTTGGTTACTGTTTCAACCTCTTTACTTGTGATTGGTCTATTCAGATTCTCTATATCTTCTTGATTCAATTTTGGGACGTTGTATGAATCTAAGAATTTATCCATTTCTTCTAAGTTATCCAATTTGTTGGCATACAGTTTTTCATAGTTTTCACTTATAATCCTTTGTATTTCTGTGGTATCCTTTGTAATTTCTCATCTTTCATTTCTAATTTTACTTATTTGAGCCTTCTCCTTTTTCTTAGTGAGTCTGGCTAAGAGTTTGTCAATTTTGTTTATCTTCTCAAATAATCAGCTATTAGTTTCACTGATCTTAGTCTTTCTACTGCTGTTTCTTAGTCTCTATCTCATTTATTTCTGCTGTAATTTTTATTATTTTCCCTCCTTCTGGTAACTTTGGGCTTTGTTCTTCTCTGTCTAGTTCTGTTAGGTGGAGTTTAAGATTACTTATTTGATATTTTTCTTGTTTGTTGAGGTGGCCAGTGTTGCTATAAATTTCTCTCTTATAATTGCTTTTGCTGCAACCCATAGGAGTTGGTATGTTGTATTTTCATTTTAATTTGTCTCCAAGTATATTTTTTTATTTCTCCTTTGATTTTTCCATTGATTCAATGGTTGTTCAGTAGCATGTTCTTTAGTCTCCACATTTTTGTGGATTTCCCATCTCTTTTTGTAGTTGATTTCTAGTTTCATAGCATTGTGTTTAGAAAAATATGCTTGATATAATTTCAATCTTATTAAATTTACTGAGGCTTGCTTTGTTTCCCAACATATAGTCTATCTTTGAGAATGTTCCATGTGCAATTGAGAAGAAAGTGTATTCTGCTGTTTTTGAGTGGAATGGTCTTTATATGTCTATTAAGTCCATCTGGTCTAGTATTTTATTTAAGGCCACTGTTTCCTTGTTGACTTTCTTTCTGGATGATCTCTCCATTGATGTAAGTGGGGTGTTGAGGTCCCCTTCTATTATTGTATTGCTGTCAATTTCTTCCTTTATGTCTGTTAATAGTTGCTTTTTTTATACTTTGGTGCTCCTGTGTTAGGTGCAGATATATTAATAAGTGTTATTTCCTCTGGTGGAATGCCGCTTTTATCATTATATACTGCCCCTCTTCTCTCATTGTCTTTTTTACCTTGAAGCAGGCTTTGGCTGATAGAAGTATGGCAAAACCTGCTTTCTTTTGCTTGCCATTTGCTTGGAGTATCATCTTCCATCCCTTCACTCTGAGCCTATGTTTGTCTTTAAAGCTGAGATGTGTTTCCTGGAGGCACCATTTTGCTGGGTCTGGTTTTTCATCCAGCCAGCTGCTTTGTGCCTTTTTGTTGGAGAATTCAATCCACTTACATTTAGAGTGATTATTTATATATGAGGGCTAATACTGCCAATTTATCTCTTGTTTTCCAGTTCTATATTTCCATTGTTTCTCTTCCCTTATATTTCTGATTTCCATTTCAGTTTGTTGGTTTTCTGTGATGGTTTTCTCAATTTTCTCTTTATTTATGATTTGTGGCTCTATTCTGATTCTTTTTTTAGTGGTTACCATGAAGTTTGTATAAAAGATCATAGATGAGATAGTCCATTTTCTGATAACCTCTTATCTCCATTAGCCTAAGCAGGTTCCACCCCTTATCTCTTCCCCTTCTGAGTTGTTGTTGTCACAAATTCTTCTTTTGTGTGTTGTGAGTTTGTGACTAAATTGAAGTGCGTATAGTTATTTTTGATACGTTCTTTTCCTTTTTCTTTTACGTCATAGTTAAATGTTTGCTAACCTATTCTGATAGACAGATGCAATTTTCTGATTTTGTCTGTCTATTTATCTCTTTGCTCAAAGCTTTGTAAAGCTTTGCTTTTTTGTTTCAGTTAGGAGGGCTTCCTTCATCATTTCTTGTAAGGGAGGTCTAGTGGTGATTAACTCTCTCAGCTTTTGTTTATCTGGGAAAGCTTTTGTTTCTCCACTGTATCTGAGAGAGAGTTTCACTGGATAGAGTATTCTTGGCTGAAGGTTTTTGTCTTTCGGTATTTTGAATACATCTTTCCATTCTTCCATTCTTTCCTAGCCTGTGAGGTTTCTGCTGAGAAATCCACTGAAAGCCTGAGAGGGCTTCCTTTGTAAGTTATTTTCTTCTTCCTTGCTGTCCTTAATATTTTTTCTTTGCTGTTGACTTTTGCCAGTTTTAATATTATATTCCTTGGAGAAAGTCTTTTCGCAATGATGTAATTAGGAGTTTTATTGGCGTCATGTACTTGTAACACCAGTTCCTTCTCCAGATTTGGGAAGTTCTCAGCTATTATTTCTTTGAACAAGCTCTCTGCTTCTTCCTCCCCATTCTCCCTCTGGAATACCTATAATCCTTATGCTGCTTTTCCTAATAGAGTTGGATATTTCTTGAAGAGTGTCTTCATTTTTTTAAAATCTTAGTTCTTTCTGCTCCTCTATCTGCAGCATTTCTATATTTCTGCCCTATAATTCACTAATTCTGTCCTCCATAACAACAGTTCTATTTCTCATGGTTTCTAGATTATTTTTTATCTCATTAACTGTGTTCTTCATATCCAGAATTTCTGTTTGTTTGGGGTTTTTTTCCCAAGTTTCAATCTCTTTGATGAAGTATTCCTTCTGTTCATTAATTTTATTCCTGAGCTCATCGAACTACCTTTCTGAGTTTTCTTGTAACTCATTGACTTTCTTTATGACAACTGCTTTGACTTCTCTGTCACTTAGACTGTAAATTTCTGTGACTTCAGGATTGGTTTCTGGAGACTTGTCATTTTCCTTCTGCTCTGAAGTGTTACTGTTGGTCTTCAGGGTGTTGATGAGTTGATGAATTGGCCCTTTGCCAGTGCATTTGTGGTAGTTTCAGTTTGCAGATTCCACCTGCCACCATGGGGGGTGAGGGGAGCTGGGGCTGTATTTTCTCTTCCCACCCTGTCTGCTGAAAGTTGTGCGAGTAGGGCTATTCTGCACTTATGCAGGCTGGCTGCAGCTGCTCTGCAGGTTGTGCTCACATGGGCAGGGCCTGTGTGCTGGGCAGGAGGGTCAGGCACCATAGGCAGGGCCTCTATGTACGGCAGGGGACCAGCTCAGCTGCTGCCCACTAGGAAGGAGGGGTGCCTATGTGAAGGTTGAGCTGCCACTCGCTGGGACCTATGGGCTGCTGTGCTCCATGGTCAGGGCGCCTTCTAAGCAGAGGCATGGCCATACTTTTTATATACTTTTTGTCTTTAATACATTTACACAGATTTTTATCCTCTGTTACAGACATTTCCTTGCATACAACAGCATTAAGCAGTTGTTTGTTGAAATTCATGAAATAAAAGATGAACATAGAAAAGGTCTGAGAAGACAATAATCTGCTCTGTAATTTACAGGAAGCAATTACGTCAAACAAGTATAATGATGGTGAGGAAGAACAACACCTGAGCTCACTGAAAACCTTATGAAGGCTATTTGCCAGTTTCCCTTGCTGCTTCTATTTAATCTCTAGGGAATTATTGCACCACAGCTATTTATTACATAAATTTCATCTGCTATATTTAACATTGTAAAAAGTTAGAAAAATCTCAAATTTGGTTTTTAGTTCATTCTATGGTGTATATATGATTTTTGTTACCTCTTAGATATGGGGACCAGCAGGGTCAAAACTATGTTAATGGCAGAATTCTAGTATGACATTTTTTATTGATAACTCTGTAAAAGTCTTTTATCTACGAGCTCGATGAATTATTCTCTGTTTTTAAAATTTATTTCAAGAAAGTTTTTGGGAGGGATGGATTATAATTATACAAGTATACATCCTTACACATTGGCAGCTATCTAAAATTTTATGTTACCTTCCTTCATTCCTGCAATCTTTCAATCATGCAGTCAAGAAATTTTAGCTGAACTCTTGCGATGTTCCTAATACTATGACAGGCACTGAAAGTCAAACGATAACTAGAAAATGTTGTCAGATAAAGTACAGGATTCTCAGTTAAATCTGAATTCTAGATAAAAACATACTTATACTAAAAATTATTTTTTATCTAAGATTAAAATATAACTGGAGGTCCTGTAATCTTATTTTACTTTATTTTATTTATTTATGCATGCTTACTAAATATGACAACCTTAGTAAAAATAAACACTATTCCTGGTCTGTTATAATTTGAAGTCTAGTGAGAAAGGCAGATTCTAATCAAATAATCTTACAGGTGAAAAATTAAGACAGATAAGTGTTACCAAGCACAGGTACAGAGCTACAGAAGGAGAAAATAACTGGGAGAGAAACCTGGTCAGGAAGGGGACATCAGGGAGGACTTTCCTGTGGAAGCAACAATGGCCCTGAGTTACTATGGGGAGGGAAATAGATGCTCTAACACTGTTACTTTTAGATGGCAATTTTAAGTTCAAGGGGGAAGGGTCTAACCTCAATGGTGCGAGCAGTTGAAAGGCTGTCTGCTCACCGTGATGCAGAAACAGAGCTTTGTTTCAGGGATGACCCACTGTCTTTCCCATTTGGTATCTGACTCATACTGAAGCTGGAGGCCACAGGTTTTAGCCCTGTGCATAAAGGTGGCGCATGAGAGTTCAATTTCAACATTCAGTTCCTAACACTACGGACATTTTCTGAGATCAGAGAAGAGAAGGTGCTTGCCCCATCAGGCCTTTTGGCCTCTGCTTCTGCCAGAAGTGAAAGGGAACGTGCCTGGTTCTAGGGAGGAGAGGAGACTTATTCAGCACAGGCTGGTGGGAAAAGCACAAATCTGTGAACCACACACCTGGGAGTTGCCAGACAGGATTGATGCAAGGAACCACACCCTACAGTGCCTCTGGCGGGATTCAGGCTCTCAGACTTGCCCAACTAACTGCCCAGCTTGTAATTCCTCCCTCTTTCCAAGTTTCTCTATGCATGTAGTATAAAAAATGGTCTTGTATAGTTTGCATTAATTATTCAGGTTTTGAATATGATCATTGTTCGTCATCATCATCACAAAGAGAGGAGTCCTGCCCCAGGTTTATATATTCATTCCCATTGTTCAGTCTCCTGTAATTATCTTATTTATCTTTATGATGTCTGCTAAATAAAAGGAGGAGTGATAGCTATTATACCCATTTTTATGGATGCAGAAACTCTCTAGGTGAGTGGCCTAAGTCCTTGTTCCGACAAATCCACAGCAGGACTGACTGTTGACCTTATCTCCCACCTTTGTCTGGAGTTGTACCAAGCTAGTTACAAGTGCAAAACACACATTGACTGACTGAAAAATAATTACCTTGGAAAAATATTAATAAGTACAAATAATATTAAATCACAAAGTATGTGATCGATTAGTTAAAACATCAAAGTAAACTGACATTTATAACTATGTCAAAAATGCCACTTGTTAAATTATAAAATTATATGATTCCATGATTTTATTATTATGGCAATGGTATTATTATTGACTACAGCTCTTTGGACCCCAACAGGAGAATATGCTCTAAATTTTACTAATAAATTACGTGTATTAGAAATCTGCAAATGTGAGAATATTTGTTTTTCTCCACAATTGTGAAGTATTTTTTATTTTAATAAAGGAATGGATCCCTTCATAAAAACTGATGCCCGAGGGGGAAAATTGAAGCAATATGTGTTTTTAGTATCTCAACCTCTTTGTACAGCATTTTGTTTTCTAAATAACAGTATTTTTAATAATTATGTGTATATCTTATTTTATAGCAATTTAATGTACATTTGACTCTAAACTGATGTAACTATCAAATGTATAAAAGATCTATGGGTTTTGTAATTATCTAATGCTGTATTTTTTTTAAAAAGCAAAGACTTTATTTTTCTGGGAAAATTCTAGAAACTGGAGTACTTGTGGGTTTTTGGGAAGCTTTTGTTTATTCAACTTTACGAAAGCTAAAGAATTCCCTGCTTATAACTGTAAACTCTACTATTGAAAGCCTGTCTCTCTGTGTAGGTTTGTATCTTGTTTCTTTGGAAAATGGGCAAGTAAACATCAAAAAAGAATGATTATTTCCAGGTCAAACATCAAAAATGATTTTACGTTTTTTTCCAAATTGCACGTGTTCTTTGGAGCTGCCATAGAGACTGCAGCCAAAAGGGCTCTGGTCCCTCCTCAGTCCCTCTCTCTGCAGTCAAGCCACCCCACTGTCATCTGTACCAGGGGAGGTTTCAAATGAAAAGTGTTCCCATAAAAACAGTGACATTAGGAATTGCAGGGCAGAAGAATATCCCCCCAGAGATACCAGACCCCCAGCACGGTTTTTTCCATCTGCGTATGAGATATGCCCACCAGGTTTGAAATTAATTGCCTCAACCTTGAGGGTCTTTTTTATAGTGAACATACATGTGGTTGATGAGAACGTGCTGATCTATTTTAGATAGACTGAGAGAAAGAGACAGAGAAAAAGAAAGAAAGAAGGAAGGAAGGAAGGAAGGAAAGAAGGAAAGAAAGAAAAAGAAAGAAAGAAAAGAGAGAGAGAAAAAAAAGGAAGGAAGGAACAAAGGAAACAAAAAAATATTTTACAACTGCTTCACACCATCTTTGCAGTTGCACAGAATTCCCTCTTTAATAGCGTGATGTGTAAGATGAAGGGCACCCAAGCCCAAATTTTGTGCCAAGCTCCAGGGTGCCAGCAACTTTATACAAACAATCCTGTGATGTTGATATATTGGCTCTATTTTACTGATGAGAAATCTGAAACTCAGACAGATATTGAAGTAAAGGGATCTTCCAGCTAGGCCAAGAAGAAGGCTTTCTAAGGCTTTCCTGTTGCCCACATGGGTCTGTCAGACAGATTTCAGACTGAGAAATGTGCAGGACTGTTTAGCTGAGAAGCAGAACAGTGAAATGTCTTTGGAAGCAAAGTGGATCTAACGGCAGCATTCTGGGTTGAGGCGCTCAGAGTGGACACTTTAGATGTTGATGGTGGTTAAGAAAAGTGCCCCAAACAGAAATTTGTAAAGGAATTTAAGAAAGCACACCCTAGCCTTCTTCTTCCTTTGTCCAGTCCAGCCCTACTGCATGCCTGCCCATCAGATGTAGGTGTGCAAAATGATTGGGTGGTGCCAAAGCCAAAAATCCACCTGCTTCCCAATTTTATGTAGAGTAGTGCTGTTGGTGCTGTTGGACTCTGGTTTATGTGGACTCCACCGCTGCAAGATTTCCCAAACTCTGCTGAACTTCATCGCTTCCAATCGCTACCGCTTTCAATTCCCAAATTTCTACAAACTCAAAAAGCTCCTCCTGTGATTTGTCCTGTTGCAATTTGGTTTCTTACTATCGTCATTGCTTCATCTGAATATTTTCTGAAAGAGTCTTAGAAAAGTTAATGTTTTATGATGTGCCTTTTTGCATTACAGTAGTCCCCCCTTATTAGCAAGGGATACGTTCCAAGACCTCACGTGGATGCTTGAAACCACACATAGTACGGAAACTTACATATATTGTTTTATCCTATACATAAATACCTATGATACAGTTTAATTTATAAATTAGGCACAATAAGAGATTAACAATAAAAATGGATAATAAAATAGAATAATTATAACAATATACTGTAATAAAAGTGAAGTGAATGTGATCTCTCTCTCATGTCTTGTACGGTACTCATCTTTCTTCTCATGATGTTGTGAGATGATGCAATGCCTATGTGATGGGACGAAGAGAGGAGAAGAATGTAGGCATTGTGACGTGGCGTCAGGTTACTACTGACTTTCTTACTGTACGTCGGATGATGGATCATCCATCATGATTGTGCCAATGGTTGGGGATCCCACCAAGAGATGATTCAGGTCCTAGGCAGTGTGGCGTGAGATTTCATCAAGCTACTCAGAACAGCATGCAATTTAAAACTTATGAATTATTTCTGGAAGTTTCCATTTAATATTTTCAGACTGAAGTTGACCATGGGTAACTGAGACTGTGGAAAGCGAAGAGGTGGATAACAGGAGACTACTGTACTAAGAAGGAAAGATCATCTAAATTATATTTTAGTGCAGACTCACCATTGACTCTTTACAATAAGCACATTCCAGCAATTAGTGGTAGTATCACATTTCAAAAGCCTTGGAATTATTTCACTTGTCATGATTTTGGATCCATTTTTCAGATTCTTACCTAAAATTAAACTACTTCCATGATGGTATGGTCTTGATCTCATAATTAACACTACCTTCTCTCTTTCTATCATTTAAACTTACTACAAAGAACCAAGAGAGAAAGTGACTAGATCCTAGAGAATTAGTTCATTATACAAGCTTCATTTTGGTAGAATAATATTTTGGATGTTCTTACTAATTCAGAAGACATTATTGCCTAATGGGAGTACTGGAGTAACAATGCTTACCAAATTCCAGTTTTGTTTTACCTGAAGGAAGTAAATTGGCCTTACAAATTTTTTTCATCCCCAAAGCCCCAGTGCATGGTTGTATATCCTAGTTGTAAGTCCTTCTAGTTCTTTCTATGTGAGCCCCTGGCATAGCATGGCAACTGACAGACTAGTGACGTGGTTCCATGACCAGGAAATGAACTTGGACTGCCAAAGCAGTAAGAGTGTCAAACTTTAACTACTAGGCCATTGGGGCCAGCTCTGTTTTTGCAATTTTTTAATCATCCACGACTGATGTCTCAATGTTTTCCTAAAGATTGCCATACTAGCACTTACATGCAGAGAATATTTTAATCCAAGTTAGGAACCATTAGGACCTAAAGAAAAAGGTAGTGGGGGGAGATCTCAACAGACCATTACCTGACATTTAACAAGGGTATTTGGAAACATTAATTCCTGCAAAGGGGCAGAACCCACTGAGGCACTATGCATTGATATCTGAAATAATTCTTTCCACCAGTGTTACAGGTCACCAACAGTAGAGGCCCTTCTCACCACAAATATCTGCTTAGTTTTTTATCTCCTTTATTCAACTTAAATGGATTTTGTAGAAATTTGCTGTGTCACACTTCACGTCATAAACAGAAAGGTGTGTCTTTGGACCAACACCAAGGAAACCAAGAGAACACATGAAATGGACTATCAAGAAAAGTCCTTTGTAATTATGAAGCATTATGACATATTGTATCCTGTAAGCATCTGGACACATTCTAAAGTTATAAGATATGCATTTCTTCCCTGGTGTATGATGCTTCCTTACACACTATAACAATAATCTTGTAAATATTAGTATTTTACTCGATTGTATTGACTATTATCTTTATCACGTGTCCTTTCAGTCTGAGAAAAAAGCGAACTAATAAAATAGATATTTCCATTTTGCATAAAACCATGATGTTAAAGAGAATCAATCATAGAATGACATTATTTATGAAACTTCTGATTTGCTCAGATGACTGGACCCCAAATAATAAGACTAGTTATGAGTATAACACCCAATTAATATTCTGAGGTCCCAAGAGAATTGACTTGCTTAAAAAATTAAAACGAAACAATGCTCTATGTTACATTTCTGTATCTGTTGGATTTAGTTTTTGCAAAAGTATCTATCAGAGGCAACTCTTCTATCTTCTTAGTTTAGTGGCTTGGAGTAAGAAGGAGGTGAAAGCAGTGGGAGGAGAGAATAGCGATGGCAAGAAATTTTGAAATCTAATAGAAACCAAATAGTTTCTTGAAAATCATGCTCAAGGCCAAATTTTTTTCATTGTGAAAGAAAGAAATAATTTCAGTCAAGTTTCATATAGTATTCAAAATATTTCCATGATGTAACTGGTTTCTTGGGAATATTTTTGCTGTTTTCATTTTATTTTTTGGTTGCTGATATGTCTGTTTGCTTGTTTTGAACCTAGGATTATATGCAGAATCTCAACAATGGTAAACCATGAGATTCGGAGAGCCTTGTGGAGAGCAATCTGGCTCAGTTAATTTCTAGGATGTTTGTCTGGTTGCTAACAGACTACTTAGATATTGAAGTTTAGCCCAATTCCAATTATGCAAATAGAAATCACTCGTGGCCTAAGAATTACATCCTGGTGTCATGTTATACCAGAGGGAACATGGAAACAACCAGTCGTCAAAGAGTTTGAAAACCTGTAGCTAAAATTAACCATTACACATTCCAATGTAGAAAGCTAAGCTTGGATATTGAAATACTTGATAGTGGAGGAGGCTTGAAATTACCCAAAACAGCCCACTAAAACAGACCATCGTTTCCAATTTCTCCATTCCTGTCATTGTTGCCAGTGTTCCCCCAGTTAGCCAGGCTCACAACATTTAATTCCATGCTTTGCTCGACATCCTAAGCGATCAGGCACCTTTCTTTTCAGCTGTACCCAAAGTAGCCTGATCTTTGTCATATTTTTCTCATGGCATTTTAATAGGCTAATTGTGTCCCCTGTCTACATTCCTTTTCACCAAAGGGGAAAATATTGCTTGTTGATGCTACTTTGATCTTTCTTAAAAAATAGACGGTTGGTAGATAGAGAGATAGACGACAGATAGATGATAGTTAGGTGATATATAGACAAATATATGATATATAAATAGATGATACATAGATAGATATAGATAGATGATATAGAGTCTATTGTTTGGGATCCTGATAACACCTCAGTCTAGTATTCAACCTCTTTCTCTCTCCTAGCCCCACTGTCTGAGATCCTTATAGTTATAGTCACATCTCCTCAAGTTACCGCCATTTACTCTTTGCCTTTTCTTGCTCTTGTTCCTTCCTGCTATCCCTTAGAATGCTCAGCTTCTCTCTATGTGTACAGTAGTTCTCTCTTATCTGCAGTTTTGCTTTCCACAGTTTCAGTTACCTGCAGTCAACTGCGGTCTGAAAATACTAAATGGAAAATTCCAGAAATAAACAATTTCTGAGTTTTAAATTGTGCACCATTCTGAGTAGCGTGATGAAATCTCCCACTGTCCGTCTCCGTCCCACCTGGGACATGAATTATCCCTTTGTCCAGTGAATCCACGCTGTAGATGCCACTTGCTATTAGTCACTTAACAGCCCTCTCGGTTATCAGGTTGGCTGTTGCAGTATTTCAGTGCTTGTGTTCAAGTTACCCTTATTGTACTTAATAATAGCCCCCAAGCACAAGAGTAGTGATGGTGGCAATTCAGCATGCCGAAGACAAGCTGTAAAGTGCTTCTTTTAAGTGCAAAGGTGAAAGTTCTTGACTTAGTGAGGAAGGAAAAAAATCGTATGCTGAGGTTGCTAAGACCTACAGTAACTGCTATTACAATATATTGTTATGATTGTTCTTTTTTATTATCAGTTATTGTCATTAATCTCTTACAGTACCTAATTTATAAATTAAACTTTATCATAGGTCTTTAGGTATGGATAAAACATAGTATATATAGGGTTCAGTGTTGTCTGTGGTTTTAGGCATCCACTGGGGGTCTCAAAACATAGCCCCCATGGATAAGGGGGGACTACTGTACATCTAAATTCTAAAATGCTAAGACTAAAGTGGAGTTAAACTTCTCTGAAGCCATCTCCAGAAATTTACACTTAAGTATCTTCTCTTTACTGTTTGCACTTGCAGAACATTTCAGGAAATGGCCAGTATCAATATACTTGTTTTCAAGTAGCTTACTGTATGGAAGTTAAATTAGGGATGGACTGATTCTTGTATTTCTTTTCTGTCTCACAAACCAGAGATTTTTAGATTGCAGGTCATGACTCACTTACAGTTTATAAATTCAATTTAGTTCAATAATAGGCCTTTTTTCAATAAAGTAATAGATTAGAATAGAAAATATAAGAGAGTGGTGCCTACGTAAGGATGAGTATTGATTTGCAACTCTTTTGTTTCAGATAGATCGATTGATAGATCAATAGATGGATAGCTGATGGAGACATAGATAGATGGAGAAATAGAGAGACAGACATTTGTATTTTGCATCCCAATGTAAAACGTATTTTTTACTGTGGATCATAGTCATAAGTGTTTTTTTAAAATTTACCAAAATCATGTTTATATTCATTCATATATTGAGTTATTCATCCATTCAACATGTTGACTACACTGGAAATATAAAAAATAATAAAATAGTTTCTATCTCTGAGAATTTAGCATTCTCTTAAGAGAAATTGATATTATAAAAGCTATTTTAGTGTGATTATATAAATTCCAGAATGCAGAATACAGACCATTTTCTGGGAACGCAGAGGAAGAAGTAGCAACAGTTCCTTAAGAGTCTGCTGTTGACCACATTCTTCATTCTTCTGGGAAGAAATCAGCAAGCTCAGTTTTAATTAAAATATTTTTTAAGATGTTAGTCCCATGTCCGTTTTCTTCTCTTCTTCTAATGTTATATGGTTATTGGCAAATATTTTGAACTAGAGTATAAAATTCTGTGTGGCAAAGTTGTAAAAATAATAAATTCCTTTTTAACAGGCTTGAACTATTTTTAAAAATTGATACTTAGACATACTTCAGAAAAGCTGTATCTATTTAGGGGAATAAATTGACGGAAAAAATTGACCTCCATAAAGTTGCCCTTCATATGAAATGATAAAACTTGGTTAAAGTAAATCATCTGTCTTAATCTTTTGTCATATTATTAAAATAATATGCAAACATATTGCAACATAATATAAAATTTTAGCAGTAGTGTACACAAGAAATTCCATATAGATAAATATTGATGCCTAAAAGACATATCGATGTGTCAAAAATATTTTGTAAATACAGCAGATTTAAAATAATAGAGACTGGTACTATGTTTTAATTTTTCTTTCCCCAAAATGCAATATACTTAGAGTTGATTGTATCTACCTTAAGAGCCAAATAAAGAAATATTTTTGTAAGAGGATTTTAAAAACACTTAAGAGTCTCTTTGACGTAGCAGAAATTAGAATTCCAGACAGATTAAAAAAGAAAACAGCAGAGTGTCCTTCTGCAAATGGAACAAAACACGCCACCAATTTTTAAATAGAACGCTTTCTTGACACCCCATTAAACATCCCCCAAATGTGCGACCTATCTGCTCCCTTGGATTCTTCTGACGTGCTTTTTGAATCGGTGGTATTTATTCTTTCTCCAGCTCTAATTAATTTCTGTCATTATTCTTCACTTGGAGTCCATTAGAAGTTTTTATATGTTCTGGTTCCAACACATAGTTTTAGAGTCAAAGAGCGTCTCTGGACAGTTAACGTCTATACATACTGCCCTCCCTATGCTACGGCGTTAACTGGAGCTCGTTTTCCATGTTGTGCTGCTAAAGCTTCTTGTGCAGCACATTTCCTACGGCTAAATCATGCTATAAAGTCATGGGGAACTGTTTGCTTTATTTGAGAAATCAAGGTCCAGAGTCCAAGCCTCTGAAGTTTATGCCCATATTAGGAGGTTGACTGAATGACCTAAAAAAAAAGAATTCTCTATTTTATTTAACTTTCTGAAACCACTTAAAAATTTTATTAGTTAAATTTTCAATACATTACATTTATATTAATAAGTGTAAACTCTAGTAATCAAATCTCCAGGTCACTAGTTTTTCTAGTGAAACAATCTAGATTTATTTGCTAAGAAGTTCTGGGTTTCTCATAATGAATATTATGTGTGTGTGTTATAAATCTGAGAATTTGTATATGATCTACAAAAATTAGTTTTATATATTGAAAATATCTATTTGCTTCCTTGAGATTTTTCTCTTGGAGATTGCGTAGCATTTTTAGATATAATCAATTTGTCTTAATTCTTCTATCTCCTCTGGTATAAGATATATGGTTAATTCATCCAGACCAAGAAATGATAGCGAACAGTTGTAGAGAGGTTTATACTTTCAAAGACTCATCTCATACGCCAATACAGTGGATTCTTCTAATAATCATATGAACTAGACATAGCATGAAATACTTTTGTTGCCACTTTACAGAGGAAAAAACTGAGGCCTAAATAGGTGAAGACATTTGCTTAAGAACTAGGTAGTAAAAGGTGGAGATAGGACATAAATCCATTTCCTGTAACTCCAAATTCCATGTTTTGCATATAACCTGAGTATATAAAACAGCAAAACCCCAGTTGTATTAGTGGGAACTCTCCAGAGAAATAGAATCAAGAGGAAACATACAGATAGATATAAAAGGAGATTTATTATAGGAATTGGTTCCGTCATTATGGAGCCCTGGAAGCCCTACAACCTGCCATTTGCATGCTGGAGACCCAGAAAAGCCAGGGGCATAATTTAGTTCTTGTCCAAAGACCTGAGAAAAGGAGACTGATGGTATAAGACCCAGTCTGAGCCCGAAGGCCCGAGAACCAAGAGTTTCAGTGTTTGAGGGCAGGAAAAGTTGGATGTTTTGGCTCAAAAAAAGAGCAAAAATTCACCCTTCCTCCCCCTTTTTGTTCTATTCAGGCCCTGAATGGATTGGATGATGCCCACCTGCTTTGGTGAGGGCATCTTCTTTACTCAGTCTACTGATCCAAATGCTAATCTCCTCCTGAGATGCCCCACTGAGACAGACACACCCAGATAGAATGTTTTACCAGCTATCTGGGCACCCCTTAGCCCAGCCAAGTTGACACATACAATTAACCATCGCACCAGTATATTTAGAATTGTCCACGGCTGCTGACAATATGCTGAGATTCATTGTTTGAAAGCTTCATAAAGTCCTATTTCTGCCCAGATAACTAAACCCTCTCTACTCCCTTATCTCTTCACCTCTACCTAGCCTGTCTGCCTTGGAGTTTCTTTGTCCTGAATCCTATTTGATGAGAGTTTGGGAACTTGCGGTGGTGAAAAACTCTGAGAAACCCAATGTTAAGTTAGTACCTAGGGAGGAAAATCTGGTCAGGGGATGGATCTTCTGGAATTTAAGGGCCTTCTGTTGCTGAACTCTGTGCTGAGTGCTCTCCATATGGTAATGCTCCTATAACAATTGATGACTTAGGCATTCGCAACTCCACTTTAGGATGAGTTAGATGAGATATGGAAATGTTGCTGCCAAATTCCCTGGAGACGCAAGTAGGAGCCTGGCATTCAATGCAGCATCCATGTGGCCCGAAGTCCAGGATCTTTCCACTATATCTTTCTGTAGGAAGATGCCTGTAAGAGTGTTTGTTCTGAGATGTGGATTTTCTGAAGAATGTTGTTGACTTGTTGTTTTGTTGACCTTTGTTCAAAAGTATAGGAACATCCAGTGTTTTTTAAGTAAGGAATTTATATCAGCCATTATTTTCACTTAACTAAGTAGACAGCCTGACATATACAATGAGCTTAGAACTTCCTTGCTCAGATCATAGGAAAGGATTTGCTCTGAGAAACTGTGCAGACTGTAGTTATCAATGAAGACTGAATTGAAACCAAAGGCAATTTTTATGACAACTGTCAGAGAAAGTCAAGGTTAAGCTTCATCACATAATGTCGGTTTATAGATTAGCTGTACTCTGTAGATGACATATTTAACTCATGAGAGCTTTTGCAACCCCAGCAATAAGGCGGGAGCTGGCAAAGCATAGCTGCTAGGTGAGGACAATCAGAAAAAAAGAAAGGCAGAGGGAAATCCTTGTTAAAAACTTAAATAAGCATCTGTCCCTTCAAAGAAGTTGTTCAGAATTTCACACCAAGCCACCTAAATAATATAATTCTAATGTCCACACTAACAGTTCATAATTCATCTTTTTAAAAAGTCCAAATGACTCTTTAACTCTTATATTTATTTTTTTGTTTGTAGCACATGACACTTCAGTCAGATATGTTGATTCTGAAACAATAGAGACATTTTAGAAATAGACTAGTGTGAAGTCAGGGAGATCGACTGGTCTGTAACTAGTAGTGTTCACACAATAAATCAGGACTCCCATGTTTATAGAGAAACATATACAAGTAAAACTCATCTTAGGAAAGTCAAATATATAAATGTTCAATTTACAAAATAGATAAATCATGCTTTATTTTCATTGTAGAAAGGATCTATTGCCTTCCTTCTAATGCAGATAAAATCAATTTCAGTTTATCAGGACAGCAGGAATATTTGCCACCAAACGTCCCAGGCTCTAGTGAGTGTTCAATTTGAAGAATGTTCGTACTTGACTGTTGACTTCATTTTTGTAATTGCTTTAAAAGCATCGCCCTTTATCCCCCAAAAGTCATTCTCCTGCCTAAATTTCTAAGTAGACTTGAAAGGTATTTTTGTATATGCAGCATTAAAATATGTACTGATCTTTCAAACTTAAAGCATCAGGGGAAATGTTCTTTTCCGCAGAGCAACTGGCTCCAAGAACAAGCTAGACTGAGGACCAATCTTCAGAATGCTTGGAACTTTCACAGGACCCCAGAGGAATCTCCCTGGCTCAGGCCACTCCTCCTGTTCAGTTACTTCCCTGGGAATTATTAGACTTCTTTTTTCTGTAGTGTGGAAATATTAACCCTTCCAATGACTTGCTCTTGAGTCAAGTGATAAAAGTACATTGACTCTGTTTGTTTTGTGATTACCCTTCATTTTTCAAGTGGCTAAAGAGATTGAATAAATCTTTGTGATAAAGTAGTTTCCACCCAACATCTTAATCTGCTGACAGATGAGAACTAAAAATACCTCTGGCATAAAAGTTGCAGTGGAGAAACCAAATAAAGAGTCATGTTCACCAACCACTGGAGAATCCCCCAAAAGGCAATACATCTCCCATAACGGATACAGTCATAATGTTAAAACTACTGGTGAAAAAAATCTCACCATAAACTGAGGAAAGAGTACAAATATTTTAATGATAAAACTACCAAAGCATGCTTTTCATCTTCAGGCTTCTATGAAATGAACTATGACCATAATATTTTGGTGCAAAAAAAGACCTTACAGTAAAAGATCATAAAGAGTGTTTTATGCTGACAAAAAATTATCTTCATATTTTTGTAAAACTTTTGAGCTTGACAATTTCAAAACTAATGTTGGGAAAATCAGCCAAAAGTTTACAAAAAATAAAGTTAGATTTCTGCCTCACATAATATGATAAAAAAAAATCCAAGTGGATAAAAGAGCCTAAATCCTAAACCCATAAGAATCACATACTAATAACTGTAAAAGTAGAATGAACTATAGATATATGTATCTATAATCATGATAGGGGAGGATTCTCCTAAGAAAAACATAAATGCTAGAATTCATCATAAAAATATTCAATATTTACTTTAAGAAAAGATTCCTTAAACAAAGTTAAGACAAATTATAAACTGAGCAACATTATACAAAGTGAATATAAAGGATTAATATTCAGAATATATAAAGAGCTCCTGCAAATCAATACAAAAGGACAACCAAATAGAAAAATTAATGAAAGAACAAAAAATACAAGTAATAAATGTATGGAAATTATAAATAAAATAAATTTAATAAAATTATAAAATAGTCATAAACTTGTGAAAAGATATTTTCCCTCCTTAATGATAAGGGAGATAAAAATGAAAATAACGTTATGTCTTTGTTTGACCATTAGATTAGTAAAATATTTATAAGACTGCCAATATCCAGCATTGGAGAGAAAATGAACATTTATAAACTGTTGGTAGGAATATCATTTAGTGATTCACGCCTTTTTAGAAGCAATGTAGCTGGAACATTCTTATTTTAAACATTAATACCAGGATGAATTCAGTAGTTTTGATCCTAGGGATCTATGCTAAAAATCTAGTTGTATAAAACTATATGTATCAGGGATCTGAATATGATATTACTCATAATAGGGCGCAAAATGTTGAGACAACTTAGACCCTGGGTTCTAGAGTCAGACAGCCTGTGGTCCAATCAGGGTGCTTTATGTACTAACTAGATGACCTTTTATTTGACTCCTTGATTTATTCATCTGTGAAATATTTGAGACATCATAAGGATTAAGTAAGATTATACAAGAGCTTGGACCTTAGTAGCAGAGAATACACATTGTACCAATAAACTCAATTAAAATCACATTTCCCAGCCTTGCTTGCATCTAAGGATAGCCAGGTGACACACTTCTGGTGAATGTGATGCAAGCAAAAATTTCCCTGAGCAAGTACGTTAGTTCCCTAGGCTGCCCTAATAAAATACCACAGACTGGGCAGCTTAAACAACAGATGTTTATATTCTCACAGTTCTAAAGGCTGGAAGTCTGAGATCAAGGTGTCTTCAGATTTAGTTTCTTTCGAGGCCTCTCTCCTTGGCTTGCAGATGGCCGTCTTCTCCCAGAGTCTTCACATGGTCTTCCCTCTGTGTGTGTCTGTGTGCTAATCTCCTCTTCTCGTAAGCAACAGACACGTTAGGTTAGGGCCCACTATAATGAGCTCATTTTAACTTATTTAGCTCTTTAAAGTCCACATCTTCAAATACAGTCACATTCTGAGATACTGGGAGTTAGGACTCCAAAGTACACGTTTAGCGGGGGGACACAATTCAGCCCATAACAGCATGGCTTCCAGAAAACATCTTAACGGTGTCATAAACTGTATTTGCATGTTGTATTTCTTCCTTCATTCTGCTAAGAATGTGGATGAAAGGGGTGAAGCTGGAATGGCCATTTTGTGACCTTGAAGGAAAAGCTAAAAGAATCTCAGAATCCTTGACCCGACATTCTCAAACTGCCAGAACGTCATCAGCTCGCCTTACCTCTGAACATCTTGATAAGGGGATGGTTGGTGGGGAGTGGGGGAGTTAGAACTTATCATGTTACTTAGAATTCCTGTTACACGTAGCTAAACCCAAATCCACACTGAGATGAGTAGCGTTCAATAAATTCTAATTCCCAATAATTATAATTAAAAGCTTTTTAAAAAAAGAAACCTAAAGATCCATCAATAGGAGACTGTTTTAAAAATAAATTAATCCATATTATGAAATATTATACAGCTAGTAAAGAAAAACACAGGGAAGATCCATATCAACTAACAAGTAAAATACTCCAAGATCTATTGTGAAGTGAAAAAAGGAAGTTGCAGAAAAATAGATGCATTTATTTTAAAACTATACATAAAGTAACTATGTGTCTAAACGCAGCTAAGTTCTATGGGGACACAGAGCTGCATTATTTCAACCTTTAATAACAAACATGTATTAGTGCACTAAAATACAATCAAAAGGGAAATATATTTCGTAAAACTAATCAAATTACTCCTTTCCTTGCAATTCTGTACAATTTGTACAGAATGCCTCAATTAAAATTTTTGAATTGCAAAAATCAAACCATATCTTAAATCACTAATTGACTGAAAAAAAACAAATTTTACTATAAACACTAAAACTTTTACTTCGTTAGGAAAGATGCCACAAACTACTTTAGGGGCTGTTTGCATCATTCTTTTGAGAACAAATTTTTAATTTAAACTGGCTTTCCATGAAGGGACAAGTCTGTTTTCTGAAGAGTTTAATAAATTATAAATGTTGTAATAAAATTATATTTAAAGAGAATTCCATTTACTGCATGACAGTGTGAGGAGTATCATGGACCCATTCTCTAGTGAAACTGGTAAAAAAATATTTTAAAAGAAACAACCATTTAAAGACTTTGGAAATGGTCTGAAGTGCATACAGCAAGTGAAGAAATATTGATTCAAGAAAATCTACTAAAACTCACTAAGAACAGTAAGAATCTGTGGTATTTGAACAAAGTTGAGTTCCCTCCCCACTCCCCCAGATCGGTGAAACAGAAATGCCAGTCGGGACAGGTGAACCTGAGAACACATGGCTCCCTCTGCCTCCCCAGCTTCCAGTTAGAGGACTATCTTGCTAACAGGGGCAAGATGTCAGCATTTCACATTCTGACTCATCCTGTTGCTGAGGAAATGCCAATTAAAACTCCGTTGATGGTTTTTTGCAGAAATAAACAAACCCATGCTAAAATTCATATGGAATTTCAAGGGACCCAGAAGAGTAGTAACATTTTTTAAAAAGAACAACGTTGAAGGACTCACACTTTCTGAGTTCAAAATTTTACTTAAAACCTACAGTAATCAAAACTGTGTGGTTCTGGTATAAGAGTAGTCAAATAGACCAATAGATTAGAGTTGAGAACATAGAAATAAACTTGTACATCTATGGTCAATAGATTTTTGACAAGTATGAGAAGACTATTCAAAGGAGAAGCACCAGTCTCTTAAACAAATTGTTCTGGAAAACTGTACATCAACATGCAAAAGAATGAAATTGGACCTTTACCGTGCACAATATACAAAAATTAACTCAAAATGAATCAAAGGCCTAAATTTAAAATCAGAAATAGGACTCTTCAAAGAATGTATAGATTCATATACACATGACCTTGGACTTAGCAATGGAATCTTAAATATGACACCAAAAGCACAGGCAACAAAAGAAAAAGTAAATTGAACTTGATTAAAATTTAAAACTTTGGTTCATCAGAAAACACTAGCAATAGAGTGAAAAGATAACCCATTCAACAAATGGTGCAGGAACAACTGAACATCCACATGCAAAAACGTGAATCTAGACACAGATTTTACACCCATCATAAAAATTAGCTCAAAATAGATCACAGACCTAAATGTGAAATTCAAAACTGTAAAACTCCTAGAAGGTAATATAGGAGAAAACCTAGATGACCTTGGGTATGGTGATGACTTTTTAGATACAACACCAAAGGCACGATCCATGAAAGAAATAATTGACAACCTAGACTTCATTAAAATTAAAAACTTCTGCTGTGCCAAAAAGTGTCAAGAGAATGAGAAGACAAGCCACGGACCAGGAGAGAATATTTGCAAAAGACTTATCTGATGACTATTATTCAAGATATACAAAGAGTTCTTAAAACTCGACAATAATTAAACTCATTAATAAGAAAACAACCTGATTGAAAAATGGGCTAAAGAAGATATACAGATGGCAAATAAGCATATGAAAAGATGCTCCATGTCATATGTCATCAGGGAAACACATTAAAACAATGAGATATCACCACACGTGTATTAGAATAGTCAAAATCTAGAACACTGACATTAACAAATGCTGACAAGGATGTGGAGCAATAGGAACTCTCATATATTGCTGGTGGGAATGTGAAATGATACAGCCACTCTGGAAGACAGTTTGCTTGTTTCTTACAAAACTAAACATACTCTTACCATATAATCCAGCTCTGCACTCCTTGGTATTTATCCAAGGGAGTAAAAAATATGTCCACACAAAAACCTGCACAGAGATGTTTATAGCAACTTTATTTATAATTACCAAAACTTGGAAGCAACCAAGATCTCCTTTGGTAGGTGAATAGACAAGTAAACTTGGTACAACCAGAGAATGGAATATTATTCAGCACTGAAAAGAAGTGAGCCATCAAGCCATGAAAAGACACAGAAGAACCTTAAATGTATTCACTAAGTGAAAAAATTCAATCTGAAAGGTCTACATACTGCATGACTCCAACTAGATGACATTCTGAAAAAGGTAAAACTATGGAGAAAGTAAAAAGATCAGTGGTTGTCAGGGGTTGCGGGGAGAGTGAGAGGAATAAGCAGAGCGTATAGGATTTTCAGGACAGTGAAAATACTCTGATGATACCATAATGATGGATACATGTCATTAGACATTTGTCCACATCCAGAGAGTACAACACTAAGAGTGAGTCTCAATATGAACCGTGATCTTTGGTTGATTATGATGTGTTCATGTAGGTTCTCCCATTGTTGCTAATGTCCCGCTCTGGTGAGGGCTGTTACTGCTGAGGGAGGCTGCACATGTGTGGAGGGGCAGGGAACATAGAGAAAATCTCCGCGCCTTCCACTCAATTTTGCTGTTAATCTAAAACTGCTGTAAAAAAGTTGTCTTAGAAATTTTTAAAAAAGACAACCCACAGAATGGGAGAAAATGTTTGTAAATCATACATCTGATATAGGATTAATATCCAGAAGATATGAAGAACTGGCACAACTCAACAATGAAAAGACAGAAAAAAAGAGTAAAAATAGTCAAAAGACTTGAATACACATTTTCCAAAAAGATATACACGTGTATAAATGGCCAATAAACACGTGAAAAGATGCTCAACATCCCTAGTCTTTAGGGAAATGCAAGTCAAAACTACAATGAGATACCATCTCACACCCATTAGGGTGGCTACTATTGAACAAAAAACAACAGAAAAGAGTAAGTGTTGGTGAGGATGTGGAGAAATTGGAATCCTCATACATTGCGGTGGGAATGTATAATGAGTGGTGCAGCCATTGTGGAAAACAATTTGGTGAGTCCTTAAAAATTTAAACCTAGAATTACCATATAACCCAGCAATTGCACCTCTAGGTATATATCCAAAAGAGTTGAAAAGTGGGACTCAAATACTAGTATGCCAATGTTCATAGCAGTATTATTTACAATAGCCAAAAGATAGAAACAAGCCAGTGTCCATTACCAGATGAATGGATAAATAAAACGTGGTATGTAGATACGGTGGAATATTGCTCAGCCATTAAGAGGAATTAAGTTCTGATACAAGCGAAAATATGGATGAACTTTGAAAACATTAGACTGAATAAAATAAACCAGATGTGAAAGGACAAATATTGTGTGATTCCACTTATATGAAATATCTGGAATCGGCAAATTCATAGAGACAGAAAGCAGGTTAGAGTTTACCAGGGGTTGAGGGTGGGGCAGAATAGGGGGTTATTACTTAATGGGTACAATATTACTGTTTAGGAGTGATGGAAAATTTTGGAAATTGAGAATGTTGACGGTTGCACAACACTGAGAATGTAATTCATGCCATTGACTTGTATACTTACATGTGACTGAAATGGGAAATTTTGTTATACATATTTTAGTATAATAAAAACAGTGAAAAACAAAACAAAAACTGTTTTGTAGAAAACATTATTAAAAGAATGGAAAGACTAGCCACAGACTGGGAAGAAATATTTGCAAAACATTTATCTGATAAAAGATGTGTATGCAAAGTATACAAATAACACTTAAAACTCAACCAAAAGAAAACAAATAACCCAACTTAATAATAGTCAAAAGATCTGAACAGACACTTCCCCAAAGAAGATAGGCAGATGGAAAATAAGTATATGAAAAGATGCTCAGTATTATTTATCATTATGGAATTACAAGTTAAAACAACAATGAGCTATCACTACACACTTATTAGAATAGCAAAAATAAAAAACACTGACACCACCAAATGTTCTCGAGGATGTGGAGCAACAGGAACTCTCGTTCATTGCTGGTGGGAGTGCTGAATGCTACAGCTACTTTGTAAGATATTCTCGCAGTTTCTTGCAAATAAACAGAGGCTTATCATAAGATCCAGCAATTGCACTCCTGCGTATTTACCCAAATGAGTTAAAAACTTACGTCCACACAAAAACATACACACAAATGTTTAGAGGACTTTATTCACAACCATCAAAAACTGAGCACGACCAAAATTTCCTTCAATAGTGACAGGATAAACCAACTTGGCACATCATTAAATGGAATACTATTCAGTGATGAAGAGAAATGAGCTCTCAAACCATGAAAAGACACGAAGGAACCTTAAATGCATATTGCTAAATGAAAGAAGCCAGTCTGAACAGGCTACATACTGTATGTTTCCACAAGTATATGACAATTTGGAGAAGGTGACACTATAGTGATGGTAAGCAGATCGGCGGTTGCCAGGGCTTCAGTGGGTGGCAGAGGACAGCTGGGTCATAGATAAAACAGGAAATTTTAGGGTGGTGGAACTATTTTGTTTGACACAGTAGTGGTGAATAAAAGATGCTAAGTGTTTGTCAAAATCCATAGAATTTTATACACAAAGAATAAATTTTGTTGCATAAAAATCTTTAAAAATCATTTAGGAGCTTGGGGGATTCCCAAATGCAATACAGAAAGTGACAAAAGAATTTAAATGTATTACAAATCGTAACTTGGAAGACATTCTGCAAAATAACTGACCAATAATCAGCAAAACTGTCAAGGTCATCTAAAACTATTAGAATCAAGAGAAGTCTGAGGAGGCATGACTGTTAATCTAATGTGGTGCCCTGGATGGGATCCTAGAACAGAAAAAGGAAATTGGGACACAGTTAAGAAAAAGAAAAGACAAACCACAAACTAGGAGAAAGTATTTGCAAAATACGTCTCTGATAAAGAACTTGTATCTAAAATATACAAATCACCCTTAAAACTCAACCACAACAACAAAAGAGAACAAATTTAAAAACTGGGCATGGGGTACATTTAAACTCCCTGTACTATCTTTGCAATAATTCTATAAATCTAAAACTGTTCTAAAATAAAAGTTTATTTTTTCAAAATGCTTAATAGTTTCATATCCACTTAAAAACAATCCAAATATAGGACTTCATCTCATCTTAGAATAGACAAGTTGGGACAAAGCAGTGAAGCTCATTTATGCTGCATTGCTCCTGGAGAATGAGTGACAGTCTCTTGCTTGTTTGATTTTTCCCTAATGCCAAGGTGTGTGTGTGTCTCTGGGCATGTGGAGGGACAGTGGAGGAGGGAATATAAAACATTTCTTCCATTTTATGATGCTGCTTTTTCACTTTTCAAATTTCTAAAGCCAGGATGTTTTCTACAATTGATGGAAACATTTAACACAGAAGAGTTTTTGCTCGATTTGCTTTGGTTTCTCTTCTGTACTGCTGTTATTAAATCAGCTGTGCATCTTACAATCTATGATATTTTATAATGAAGATGGTATGGGGGCTCCATACAAGTGTAGAGAACAATCATGTCCTTCCCAACAGAATTTTCAGTTCCCGTTTCAGTTCACATGACAGGCCAACTCTCCCCCGAGGAGGAAGTCTCATCTGTTTATTTTTATACGCACAGTTGTACTTTGTTAGCGCATGGGTCAAGGTCTACTGAACACAATTTTCCCCTTTACCTTTAAATACCATTTCACATGCATAGGGCCAAGGTCTTCTAACTGTCACCAGCCAAGTAAAAAATACCTCCAGCTGAGGGTGGATGAATGCTGTACACTTTTTTGTTTCATATCAAGCTCTAGAGAACCGATTGTGATATTTGGGTAATTAGTATCAATACTGAAACCTGTCCCAGACCTCAGCAAAGGTGAAAAATAGGTGACATTTGCCTTTTTTGCTAGGCACACTCTCTCACAGATGGATGCTGCCATCCTCCTCTCCTCCTTAAGGCCCCCAGCTGTTGATGGAGACTCCTTGAAGCGGATAGCCATCCACACTCCTCAGGGAAAGATTTAATATCAGATTCCCTCCCTAAGTTCTTGCATCCATGGTTTCACACCTATAGAGACTCCTCCCTCCTTCCCGATGTTACAGATGGCATCTTTGACAATGTATTAATACTATTATATTAACACAGGGGTTAGCAAACTACCGCGAAGGCCCAAATCCAGCTTGCTGCTTGTTTTTGTAAATAAAGTTTTATTGGAATGCAGCCACGCCCACGTGTTTGATATTGCTCAAGGCAGTGTCTGCTCTTCAATGGCAAAGTTGAGTACTTGCGACAGAGACCAGCCTGTAGCCCACAGGGTCTAAAATGTTGACTATCTGGCCTTTTACATAAAAAGCTTACTGACCCATATTTTAATATATCATTTGTATTGGGGCATAAGAGTAATTTAGGAAGTCATTGATTTGAACGGGTCCTAGTGTGTAACAGGACGTGGCCATTACATTCTACCTGGCTTTTAGTTTACGAGGGCGTTGTGGAAACAATCCATTAAGCAAAAGCTGTGATAATAATGTTGAGATAGAGCTTATGAAATGGAGAATGCTGAAAGCACGGGCAGCCAGCATTTCAGCAAGATACCTGACAAATATATCGTGCTGGACTTATGGTTGAGATTGAGAAGTAGTGGTCAAATTGCTGCAAGACTGGGTGGATTTCATAAACGTTATTTTAAAATAGTTTATGCGAATCCAGATAATGATCATCTGGTGGTATACTTTACACAGTCCCGCTTTATTAAATAGCTTTATTACAGACCATTGTAAAGACTTTGCTGCATGCTGATTAAACCTGTAAATAAAACATTTGAGAGCAATGGATAACATATTTACTAACAGAATAGTGATCTTAACAGATTGAAACAAGGGGCTAACTATACCCAGATGTCATCTAACAGGAGTTTAATGACAAGTCCTCACTGTGGTACGCAGAACCCTTCGTGCAGCTGAAAATATGGGTTTCATAGCTTAGCAGCCTGTGTAGGAAAGGTATTAGGGTTCAGCTGACGGTAAACTCAATACGATTCCCCTTTGTATGGCAATTGCCAAGGAAAGTTCGTTATATTATTATACATTAATCAGAAATCCTGTCTAGAAGGAGGGCGGATAGAGTCCTACGAGATCCAGATAGCGTGTTGTGTCGTGTTGACTGTTGACCTTTCAGAGAAATTCTCACAAATTGGAGCAGGTCTAAAGGAGACCAACCAGAATGGCAAGGAGCTCGAAATTAAGTCATGAAAGTGAATGCAATAGAAAAGAACTATTGGATCTGGTGTCTTCAAATGTTTCAAGAGAGGACCTGAAGTTTTAACTTTGCCTGTAGCACTGATCTTTGGTTCAACATTAAGTAAACAAACCAAGGAATAAAGAAACAAACATACCGTGAGAGTTGACTCAAAAGACTCATCTGAGTGAGGTTACATTCGTTATCCCCGGGGTGATAAAAGCAGACCACGAGGTTCATTCAGGGTTGGAAATTAAACTAAGTTTTTCCTAAGACCCCCCTCCTTAGGAAATTGTAAGATTCATAGTTCTTTAGCTTTCAAATGCTGAGTTGTTGATGAGGTTTACAGGACATGCCTCACGACAGGCACTTGCCCTGACATTCTAGCCCTTCAGGAGCTGGCTCCTCCCCGCATATCCACCTTGGTCTTCCAGTTTGCCAGGCTTGCGTCTTACAAAACTGGGGAGACATAATCATTTCTGACCTGCAAACACAACAATTTCATATTGTGAAATCTACTAATATAAATTTTCTCCAGGCATGCTTTAAGTATTTCAACCTGCAGGCATATATAGTTCTGTTTCTCCAACATGGGGTAACTCACCAGGACATTCTGTCTCCCCCTCTGCTTATCTAAGACTCCCTTTCTTTTAAGGTTCAATTTGTCCACTCATCTAGGAAGTCCTCTTTCGGGATTCCAGCAGTCTGATTGTGTCTTTAGGATTTCTCAGCCAGGACAAATGATACTGCTTTGCCTGGTTATTTGCCTTTTCCTACATAAGCCCTGGCTCTTATGAGTGTCATAACCTAGCTTGCACTGACCTACCATGTGCTTTCCCACATGTTAGGGCCTCGGTATGTAGCTGCTGATGATAAGGCTGAAAAGTCCACTCTGCCTCTGAATAGAACTGATCCTGAATGAAACAATGTAATGAGGTAATTCCTCACAGATTCCCTGACCCATGAGTCACTACCAAATGTGATTATTATACAGTTCTCATACTTTGCAATCACCAGAGACAAAGCTGAGCATTTGTAGGTACATGCATATTAGGCAGGCTTTTGGCAGGGCTGGTACTCGGGTTGTTTGTGCAGAATTATGAATTAAGCAGTTCTGCCAAGGCAGATCTAATGTTCTTTTTCTGTGCAATGAAGAAAACCTTCAATTTCTACATTCACTTCCCTTTTCATCCCTTTCTCTCCCTGAAATTTGTTTTGCAAGAACATTTTAATGCATTTATCTCTTTCTCTCAGCTTGTGAAATTACTCATCCCTGGGATGCATAATTGAGAGGTGTCCAATTACCCCCATGGGATCAGAGGCTTTATGAATCACTCCAACAGGAAAAAAAATGTTTGTAAAAGAAGCACTAGATTTATAGGAAAAGGGCACAAAGACTTTCTTAATAACCCGGGCTCTTGGCTTGGGCAGGCCTCCCAGGGAGAATTTCTATACATGCAGGCTGCAAATGACGTACCATCAGCAGCATTTAAATGTGAAAGTGCCCTCGTGCAGGCAGCTGGTCTGTGACCAGGAATTTACAGGGTACATTTTCATTGCTTTCTTCTCCTCAGAAACCTAAGACTTTGACACATTGGAAGGGGTTGTCTTTAAACCTCAGATCAGTGCATGGCAGATCTTTAAAACTGGAATTACAATTCACCAAGCAGAAGGACTCACATGGCCTGGGAAAGGAATAATTATCTTTAAAGGAAAGCATCTAGGACGAGTTGGCCGACTGTGAAGCTGAAATGCTCTGTGCCTCGTTCAGGAAACCACAGTGATTTCTTACTACGTGGATGGTTACTGCGTTCTACTTGAAATCAGGGGTTTTATTTTACTAACAAGAAGTTCTGGAGTTCTAGATTCATCACAGTCAAGACATTGTGTGTGTGTGTGTGAGGTCTTTATAATTTAATATATATTCATTAAAATCGTTTTAGGCTATAAAGAAACATTTTTGAGAACACTAGTGGCTCCTTGTTATATCAGGAATTATTGGAATTTCGCTAAACGATTTTTAGTCTAGTAAGCCCCTTTAAATAAAATGGCTGATATTGGCAATAGTGTTGGGCCTAGGAAAAGTATGATTTGTGGCTGAAAACACTAAGAATTCTGGTTCTCTATAAGGTTCTCCCTGGTGCTCCTCTTCTCTCCATTTTCCTTTTGAAGTATTCTAAGATATTTACTTTTTAGAAACTGCTTTCATGAAAATATTGGAAGCTCATTCAGATAAACGGAAATGAATCATTGAATGTAACAAAAAATATCTGAGCTGCAACGGGGACTAGAATCCCATCTAATCCAACTGCTTTATAATTCCATGGAAATGAAACATAGTCCAAAAAAGTTAAGCGTGCAACCAAACTATTGAAAAGCATGAGTCATAGAAATATCTCCGTTCCTTCTCACCACCACCCTTTTAAGTCTGTTTTATCAAATACTTCTTCCCTGCTCTGGGATGAAATCTTAGGCTGAAAGTATTGCTTTTCCAGCTACTGTCAGATATTAACCAACGGTGTGAAAAAAATAGTCTAATTTTTCAGACATTAAAAAGCTTAAAATCTGTATCAGGCAACTTAGGTTACCGTAAGAAAATACCATGGATTGGGGGCCCTAACCAACAGAAATTTATTTCTCACAATTCTGGAGGCTGAGAAGTCCACCATCAGGCTGCTGGTCAGCTCAGTTCCTGTCAGGATCTCTTCCCGGCTTGGAGATGGCCACCTTCTTGACGTGTCCTCACATGGCAGAGAGACAGAAAGAGACGAGAGATCTCTCTTCCTCTTCTTATAAGGTCACCAATCATTTCAGATTAGGCCCAACCCTTATGACCTCATTTAACTGTAATTACCTCCTAAAGGCCCTACCTTCAAATTCAGTCACACTCGGGGTTAGTGCTTCAACACATGGATTTTAGGGGACACGATTCAGTCCGCAGCAAGATCGAAGCCTCACTGTCTTCTCTAATTCATAGCTAAAGTTTGGGGAAGGGATCAGCTTTGCTCGGGTTTATTTTATTATTCTTCCTGGCTTTTGCACTCCTCTCCTATTCACAAAGGTGCCTCGCTCCTCTGTGGTGTAGAGGAACGATGGAGAAAAAAAGAAGGGGGAGTGGTATCAACAAGTTCTCTCTCAGCTGTCTCCATGCATGTGGGGAAATCTTAAAGTGTTAGTAATTGTTAGGGTGTCTTTGGAGGTTCTTCCAAGATATGTCCCCTTGACAGGGATCCTGCTGAGGACTCCAGGCAGTGTGATGTCTCCTCCAGCTGACCATGTACGACGCCTTCCAGCTGTCCCATAGACTCTCCCTGTTGTGTCACCTCACCCTTCCTTTGACTTCCTTATTCAGAGTCCCTTCCAGATAACTCAAATCCAGCTTCCTTCCATGGGGCTGTGGCAGTGTCTACCTTAGCCCGTGAGGAAGAAATAGTAACCAAAGCGAGCTCCTACTATGTGCCCAACCCTGTTCCAGCACTTAATATATTTCAGTTCGTTTCATTCTCACAATACTCCTTTGGATTATCTCCACAGAGCCACAGAAAAACTCGTTAGGCAGCCGTGAGCACGAGTTAATAAGTGGTGGAGGTGAGATTTGAACTGAAGCAGGAGGAGTGCCTCAGAACATACGTGCTGAAGCTCCATACCACATCAAGGGAACAGCCAGGAGCGCTGTTTTCCCTCCAGGTCTGTCTCCTCACACCGTCACCTGGAGCAGCTCCAGCCTCAGTTAGCTTTCCAGGCATGAGTCGGGAAACCCAACCCAAGGAGCACATGCTAGGTTCTGCAAGGATTTCATGGGAGCCAGCCTCACCGGGTTTTGTGGGAAGTACCACCTGCTCTCCTCCACGAGGAGGAAGAGAATACCATGGCCCCAACGTCTCTGAAGAAATTCTCATTGATGAACTCTTTACAGAGTCCTTATATGGTTTTGTTGAGCTAAAGATCAAAGAACCGATTTGGGGACCCTCTCACTTGTAAATCCTACTCAGACAGCCCAGAACTTCCCTTTAGACACAGGGTACTTGGTACCTGGTGCCTTCATCTTTGGGGCCTCAGCTGAAACTGTCAAGAGAGGAAACATCCCATTTTAACACTCCATTTGGTAAACTGTTCAGAGTCACATAAATAGATAGTTGTAAAGCCAGAAAGAAAGTTGTCACCTGGCTAGAAATAAATTGTTAGTAGATCTCCAGAGAAACTTGCATTTTCTCAGGGATCAAGCTAAAGGGTAAAATGGCAATATATGGGTATACTTCTGTGTTTGCGTGTGTGTGTTTGTGTGTGTGTGTGTAATCTGTCTGCTATTCATTCTGCCTTCTCCCTTCTTCCAATAACAGCAAACTGATTTTCTTCTGAGGAACTCCTCGCCCATACCTCGGGCTGTGTGATTCAGGCAAGGTTTACCCGGTTTCCATAGTTCTAGGGATGGGTCTGTGAACTCAGCCCAGAAATTCCATTTCCCAGGCCACAACAACTGGTTGAGGAATGTACAAGGGACATGATTTAGTACAGTGAGAGTTTCCTTAGAGTTATTTGGGAACTTTTAGAAAACAGGTACTTTATTTATCCTGGGCTTGCTGACTTGGTTAAATCTAACTGGTAGTCAATTTTGCCACCTATTGAGATGACCTACCTAAGCATGAAGCCAAAACACAGGAAAACAATCCAAAAAGAGAGAAAGAATCACCATAGCATAATGGGAAACCCTGGATCCAATCATATCTGAAGGCAAAGACCTGAAATTTTCCATTTTATTGAATCAATAAACTCATTTATCAATCACCTTCCAAATAAAAGATCATGATTGAGTATTGTTTTCAACATTAGCAAAAGATGAAGAGTTTTCGCAAGGCCTATCATTGAGTGTTGATTGATTTTCCTGACATTCCTGAAGGTCTATTTCACATGTGGTTGATTTCTATGCCCAGACACTGTCAGTACCCCATCTATATCTGTTTGGTAATCACATTTCTGCATAACCATTGTCTTCCATCTTCAAGCACCTGAGACTCTTTGCTTGAGCACTTCAGGCCATGGAAGACTTTTCTGCTCATTTGCTGTAGGCCCGAATTTCTGGGCAGTTTATGCCTCTTGGAAGCAGCCCTCAACTAATGACTGTCAGAATTTGGTGGATAAATACTCCGGTTCCTTCACCAGTTATTTGAGATGACACACAGCCTACCAGAGGTCCCTAACAAAACGGAGCCACTACATCCATAGAGGTAGCCTGCTCAATAACAAACCTTTAATTGGCTTCCTTCTCTATCCTGTCACCATTTCCCACCTGCCTATGAGCTTCTTGAGATCACCTCCGAAAGAAACTACTTGCACTTGGGTCTGCTTTTGGGAAAACCCACCTAAGACACTTTGCACTGGCTCCCTGTCCTCCCACACACCTACACACTCAGCGGTGATGATTCGCACAATCACTGAACATAGACAGGTGTCACTCCCCTGCGCTTTCAAAAGCGCCTCAAATGCCACTTCTCCGAGGATCCATCTCCTGGGGCCAGTGAAGGCACAGAAGATTCTTTAGTTGTTCCTTTTTCAATTCTGAGGCTTGCAACTACTCAATACATGGGAGGACCTTATCCTAAGACTACACCTTGTCCCATCTCCCACAACCACGCCAACTCTTCAGAGGAAGCAAGACAGAGGAGTGAGACAGGTAGCCCTCCTAGAGAAAGGAACTACAGAGTTCCCTTGACCCTCTGAATATGAGAGGCTCTTTCCCTTTTACCAAAGGGAGAGAAATGGGAGAAGGATATAGTTTCCATAAAATTTATCCTACATTCTGGGACAATTTTGAGAGTAAAATAATTACTCCAGGACGACTGGTGTAAAGTGGGACTGTCACATGCACCTGGGACATAAGGTCACCCTAGGTAAGATGCAGGATAAAAACAAAGGAGCAGATCTCTCCTTAAGTGAGAGGCTTAAAAGTTTCCCCAAATCCCTCTGCTAAGCAGGACTTTAACCCTTCCAGGGCGGCCCCCTTCTCTGCCAAGTCTTATATCCTAAAATCACCTTTCCATTCACCAGCATGCTTCCTATACTCCCATCTATTTTCCACCTCCTCAAGAAAGGTTTATGTTCTCTAAAAGGATAAGCACTTTACCTGCCCTCTAGGAACATTTGCATTGGAGAAGATCATGTTTGTTCAATTATCGAATATACTATGTAAAAGAAACAGAGATAATGTGGCAAGTCAACATTTTTGAATAGTATGGAACAGATGTTTGGGGACAAGGAAACTTTCATAGACTCTGCTAAAAAAGAAATTGAGCTTATAGCTGTAGGTTTCCCGGTGTGGAGATTGCCTGGGGAGTCTCAGAATAGCTCCCCGCCCCATGTAGACAGCTGGTCCCTGCCCTGCCATGTAAAGGGTGCCCCCTGGAGTCTCACAGGGAGAAAGCCCTGCCCTGGTCCTTGCCTCCAGGACTCAGACAGCAGGCATAGGTAGAGTCTATCTACACAGACAGTTTGTGTGCTGGGATTCGGGTCCCCACCCCCCAAAATTGTCTACGTTCTAACATGGTCATGTCTCAGAGAATCATGAGTACGTTTTCTTCCCTCCCTGATCAGGGTGCCACTGCTTAAGCATTTTTCGTAAATTACGTGCAGCAATTCTATCTTTGCCCTCGTCTTATTGCACAATCTCTCCCAGTTATTGCTGTTTCCTTCCATTTTATTGAACCAAGAAAATAGAAGCCCATACCTATTCGTGCACGCACACACACACACGACATACACACCCTGTCTCTATGCCCTTTAGACATAGGTTTTCCAAAGAAAACAAAGACGATTCAGTCCTGCACAATTGCTCAGGTAATGTTTCAAAAATTTCCAATGTGTATTTTTGCATCTCTGAAAAAAATCACCTTTGCCCTGAATAATAACATATGTCTAGGGGGAAATTGTAAATTCCTAGTAGAAGAAATTCAAAGAGAAAAAAGCCAAGCTGATTGTTTCTGTTAGGAATTGAATTTTGCTGCTAGGAACAGAGAACTGATTCTAGTGACTTAGACTTGGGAGTTTCTTCTTTCACTAAAGGAAGTCCAGAAGTGGACCCTCTAGGATGAGTACGGTGAAGTCATAAAGTCATTAACAGCCCAGGCTCCTATTTTCTTCCTCCACCATCTTTAATGTATGGCTTAAGTTTCCAAGGTCGAAAGATGGCTCATGGAGTGCCCCCATTGTATTGGCATCCCAGAAAGAAGTAAAAGATGGGGCTCTTTTGAGGTTTGGGGTTCCTCTGAAACGCAGAATATTGCTAAGTAAATGACCAATCTCTCTTAAACCTTTGTCTAATATGGCTGTTTGCTAAACAATCACTTAGGTTATTGCTCAGTCTTCTCTTGGGGAAAAAATGTTCAGTTTCTTCTACAATTGATTTGTCCCTGTGCTCCTCTCTCTAGGGTGATAAGCAATCTCTGGAGGAACGAGTGTGTGGCTTGGGTGACTTGGCATCTTTGGCAGGAGAGTGCCATTCCCTGCCTTCATGGTAGGCCTTTGCTGACATCCACAGAGCTCTCATGCCCGGTCCCTGACATCCTACTAACTAGATGTCTTACTAGCTGCCAGGACCAAAGATTGTAACAGTTGAACTCATGGTTCATTTTTGGGCCACAGTGAAGCTTGCTATATCTCTACCTTCCTGATTCAATTTCTTCTCAGCTCTTACTGGATATAGACCATTATACCATCTCCCCATTCTAAATATACTCTCTTACTTGGAAACCCACCTATCGCCTGTGCTCTCATCTCAACTCAGTGTCCTCACTACATGGGAAATGAAAGAGGCTCTGGAGTGACCCTAGAAACTCCATGTGTCTGACTATACCACTCTCCCCTCTTAAATGAACCAGGCTGCCCCCATGGTAGTGTGAGCTATCCTACACAGCAATCTCCTCCTTAGGTACCATGAGGGAAGTAAGGTAAGAATCCACTTCCCCTGGGTCTACCATCATTTACCAAACACACTCTTCTCTCTGGGTCAAAGCTATAAGAGAGAAGTCTGGATATAGTACCTGACCTCTTGTAAACATTAATGTGTTTTCCACTTTTGCCATTCTAAATACATGAACTCATAAGCTTGGCACTAATAGACCTAAAGTATCCATCTGCTGAAGGAAGATTAGAATTTATTACAAAGGGAAACCATTTATTACAGTGAGAATGAAAAAAGGAAGGAGATATTCTGCTTCTGATATGCAAATAGCTTTAAGCAGTAAGAAAAGTGCCTTGCAAGCCAGAACATTGTCTTGAAAAATGATCTCCTAAACTTTTTTCATCTGTGTTCCTCACCCTCTTGCATTTCAATAACCAAGTCTGGAGGATCAGCATCAGAGTTTGCACCCAGCCCAGAGAGAACATCCCTGTCTCCATTACGGCTTGAGATGAGGTCAGAGTCATAAAAGAGTGTGGGGCAGAGGTGAAAGCTCCCAGGAGATGGCAGGAAGAAGGAGAGGTGGAAAGATAACAGAAGAGGAGTGAGAAGAGATATTAGTTGACTAGAGAGAAAGACTGTCAGTCATGTTTTCAAGCCTTTTCAAAGCTTGAGTCTTGATCATCCAAACCAATCTGATCTTGTCAGGTGGAGGGGGCCCTGAGATTTAGTTTTCTTCGTCACCTTTGTTTTCTATATGCTATATAAAGGACATGGACGTGGTTGAGAATCTGGTATGGATTCTGGCGGATGGGATGTTTGGCAGGGACAGATGATTTTATAGGAAGAGCTACAGAATAGACCACCAGATGGAGCCCAAGTGAGCATCACAACCTGCCATTACAGGGGTCTGTGGTACCATCAAGGACTGAGGTGGGGCCATCATTTCTTTATTCTGTCCACCAGACTCTTACCAAGCTGTCAGAAAGACCAGAGCATGCACCACCTCACCCCAGGCACAAATTGGCGCAGAATGCTAAGTGGATAAGCAAGAACAAGGTAGAAAGAGGACATTGCCCAGAGACTGTGTGGGGAAGGGCAGTGGAAGTGTATCAAAGGGCAGCAATGCTTCCCAGTCACACCCCTCTCCCCAGACACTAAGTCATCACTTAGGAAGAAAAGCATAGGAGAAGTCGTGACTCAAATTGAGCCTTTCCTTTTTCCAGAGAAACTGAGTATTAATTACCTAAAGGAATTATATACATTATCTAATTGGTTTCAGTTTTAAACAAGATTGGGTGTTTAGTAATTTCTTTTCCTAACCTCTGATGAATAGAGGTTGTCTTTGCCCTTCTAAGCCACAGAAAGAATTAGGTTTTTGACTCCCATTATATTAGGATTCTTTCTCAAATATTAGACTCAAAATCCCATCCAATCACTTGCTCCTCCATTTCAACATTCTGAAAAATAAACAAAGCAGGATATGTTTTACAATAAACCTGCTTTGGGTTGATTTTTAGGAATAGCTACTTCCAAATCCTCATTGGCTCTGTTGATGAGCTGAACCAAACAATGAGGAAATCTTGCACATATTGTACATAACTTAAACATTTAACCTGAGGCCCACTAGGCCAAGTCTTTCTTGTTTCTTTTTGTCCTTATGACCTCTTCTTCCCATACCTTACTTTTATCCACTAAGTAGTGGGCTGTATAAGCCTTTATATGACACATATAGAACAATCCAGTGCCTGTGTTAAAGGAAGGAAAATAGAGGTCCTTGAATAATCTCATTATATGCTCTTTATTCCGCCTATTAAAGACTCAATCTATTATGGCTCCAAGTCCTTAAAAGGGAGTGAGGGCATTAGTCTGTGCACTAGAGAGCAGTGGCCCCACTTCACTCCTCTTACTTCCCTTTTTCTTTGAGACATAACCAAGAGCCGTCTCTGAAGATTCTGGTCGTTAGGGAAGTGTGGCTGCATGATCTTCCGTTCAACACCTAAGAATATTTGCAGGAAAATTGCGTGAAAGTTGAGTCTTGAATGTGATTTTACTTCAGAGTCATGAAGGGCTTTCCACAAAGTAAACTTTTTTGCCACTTTTTTCCATGCTTCTCAACTGGGATATGAGTTTTCACATATGTGGGAGTGCGCCAGCAAGCGGGAGAAATCACCAACTAACATTTTCCCAAAGAATCAATTTTATACATAAAGACTTGAATAAAACTCATTATTAAATTCACATGAATTTATGCCAAAGCAGAACTTCAAAGTAACTTCATACTTGAAGCGGGTAACTTCAAGCTATAGTTTCAAACCACCCCACACTCTCCCACTGCACTGCCCTCCATTCCTCAGAGACACCTGCTGTCTCCCTCCATGGCCAAACTTCCTCATTTCAGAGATGGGAAGCTTTGGATTTCTTCGAATAGGCCCAAACTCAAGGGCTATCAGGGTTAAGAGCGCAGTGACTCTACGGAAATTTTCTGCTACTATGACCCAGTAGTGAAGTCGGTGCACAGTCAAGACACCTGACATGCAGGGTCATGATACAAGTTCTCAGCGGCAACCAGAGTTCTTGAATATTTAGATATGAATTTTCCATATTTAATGAGCTAAGCAGTACCAATTAAGTTTTGAAAGAAGTAAGATTAGGAAATTGTACTCACATAAATTATGTTATTATTTAGGCCTGATTGTGTGTGTGAGTGTGTGTGTGCGTGCACACGCGTACGTGTGAGCACACGCACATTTTCTACTCCAGAGTGAAGTTTGTGCTGCAAGCTACTGGCTTGGTAAAAACGCTTTGGAAACATAAGTTCAGTTCCAGTCAAAACATTTAGACCTTCATTTCAATCCCATAATAGTTAGCTTAAGTAATGTCTAAATATTTCTTTAAGCCACAATATCCTATTTTCAGCAACAGACTGTAAATCATAACACACTGTATCTGCTTCTTTCAAACTTGGAATGAGTCCCTGTGTGGAATGGCTGTGAGCTCCTGTGAGATTTGTCACCTGCACTGAGGTATAAAGTAAGACTGGCAGAAGGAAATATGTTGGAATCCATGCTCTGATGGAATTATTTAGAAAAATGCAGTCTGCATGCCCTGCACCTGATCTGGCTTTGTCTTGGCATTTGCTTCACATTGGGCAGAAACACCTCTATGACTATTAGAAGGCCAAGAGCTGTCTTTGAAATTACGATGATGTGCAATTCAGGAGAAGTTATTTCAGTTGTCAACATACCGTCACTCAACTGGCCGTAGTTAAGAAAGTATATAAATTCCAAAGACAGTCAAAACATCTGGCTTCGGATGCTTCTCCCTTCTGCAAATTGATGTGCTAGCTGCTCATGGGTGAAAGTACATAGAGCACATTTTAGTGACATCTGTTTCCAGTTAGGGTTAATTGACTTCCATTTGTGTGTGTGTCTCTCGTTTTTTTCCTTTTTTTTTTTTTTTTTGCCCAAAATATATTAGAAGACACAGATAGGGAAAAAAATGCATTTGCAGACAAGATTTTGTATTTCAATGCTTGTACTAAGAGGGAAATATACAATTAATATGAAACTATCTGGAATCTTTCACTGTACGTCCCAGTTACCGCATTAGGTAATTTTTACGTTCATCTTTATCAACCACAACAACAACAGCACTATAGGATCAACCTTTTCATTGGCACAGTTTTCCACTGGAAACGCAGCTTGCCCAAGGGCACAACTCTAACAAAACGAACAGCCAGGATTCTCATCCACGTGCTTTGATGCCAAATCCCACATTGCATATTTGCACCGATGGATTATAACATGTCATAGTGACCAAGCCATCATGTGGCATTGAGAGTGCTGTGCGCAGAACCTTACACAAGGTACTTTCAGAATTAGAGAAAACTTACAGAACTGGTCACATGATAGTCCAAAGGCATTTCGCAACAACATTTGGCAAGTGATTGGAACTGAGTTTTTATTCCAATAATCTAGGTCACTTTTCACGAGTCTCTAAATTTCTCTGAATATGGGTTTCCTAAGGTAAGTTGGTTATACCTGGCTGACATATCCAGTAGGATTTTTATGAAGATCCGGAGAGTTAATCTTTTTTTGTTGTTTTTAAGATTGGCACCTGAGCTAACAATTCTTGCCAATCTTCTTTTTTTCTCCCCCCCGCTTTTTTCTCCCCAAATCCCCCCAGCACATAGCTGTGTATTTTTAGTTGTAGGTCCTCCTAGTTGTGGCATATGGGATGCCACCTCAGCGTGGCCTGATGAGTGGTGCCATGTCCACGCCCAGGATCCGAACCTGTGAAACCCTGCGCTGTCGAATCAGAGCGCGCGAACTGAACCACTCGGCCACGGGGCTGGCCCCCAGAGAGTTAATCTTCATCGAAATGGTTTGCATGCTTTAAAGAGTGATTTTCCAAAGTATCAAGTCAAAAACTCACTTCCTAGAATTGGTAACAGATGTTCTGATTGAAGAGTTCCCAGGCAAATTAGTTTGGGAAACTGTGCACACTGCTGTTGATATCCGCCGTGCAGAGGACATTTGTTGTCTTATTTAGAATCTCTGCCATCTTTTTCTGGAAATGGGACCCGTTCTGTTGGGGCATCGCTCCCTCCTCCCACTCCGCACGCTGCTGGTGGAGCTGCGGACCCAGGATGACACAGGGTGCACGACCTTCTGCCCGGAACATCTTAGTCACTACAAGAATTGTGGCTAGCAAGATCTGAGGATGTGAGCCCAGAGTTCTGGTGGCCAACCTGCAGTGGAGACAACATCATGTAACTTGCTTTAAGCTGCTTCGATTTGGAGCTCCACTTAATATACTCTTCACAGGGATTCTCTATGACAAACACCAGAAAATACTAGCAGATTCCAATGAAGAATGGTTTGAAAAGTCAAACGTATGAAATGGATTTTTATGTTTTCCTTAATTTAAGCCATACTCACCAAGAAGCCACAAAAAAATGTCACTTTTTTTTACCAGAAAACTGTGATAGTAAATAGAAGAATTACTGGGCTAGAATTACTTCTAATGATGTAAAGAGAGAAATAAAGCATTAATAAAGAAATTGACTAAGTATTCTGTAATATTCTTTTTAATTTTGATATTCTTAGGATATTTTTCCCAAATGCTCTAGCCAATAGTTCCTTTGTTGCTTCTCATAGCAATATTCTGAGCAGATCATTGCTATGTAACTATTAACCACATTTCCTATATATTCAAGGCCTAACAAAATGTTCAGGGTTGTGTCAAGTCCCTGAAAACCAATGTCTTGTTGATTAATTTTTCAGCCATCACACCATGATAATTTTGTTGTCTCAATATGATAATGGGTCAAAACATTTCAGATTTACTTTATAATAATTTGTTGGGCAAAAACAGAGAGAGAGAGAAAGGAAGTCTTCAAAATGTAAATGATATTCTAAAGGCAGGACCATTCTAGCCTAACACTGTGACTATGTGGTCTTAAAGTTAAAATATCCTCAAAAGGATAGATATTTGGAATGATGGAGTTTCAGCTTAAGCCTAACTTGATCTTCATCAAATATCCTGTGTATCAGGTTATAGAGGTTGATTGGCTGAGCCTGCACATTCAATGAAAAATGCTGAATTAAGTGGCATCTTCTGGTACTAATTAGTAGCCACACTCTCAGTAGAAGGCATGACTTTCCAGAAACGGTAATGTATCTGCTAGCGTGCTTTTAATGAAAATAGCGGAGGATGCTATTCAAAGTAGCTTAAAACATAAAATTTTATCATTGACCCAAGATCTGTTCATCTTTTCTTTCTAATTCCTCAGCTTTGCCCACAGGCTTATCTCTTCTATCTGATCACAAGTTGGCTGCAGCAGCTCCAGACATTGCACACTCACCCAAAAAGGACCATAAAAGGCTGTATCTTTTCCTTGTGCCTCTCATGAATGGGAATAACAGTTTTCCCAAGTGCCTCCTTGCAAACCTTCCTTTCTAGCTCATTGGTTAGAATTGTGTCATGTCACCGTTTCCATTTCTATTACTGCAAAGATGGATGGTTGTCATAAACTAACCAATATTTACCCTTCCGTGGCGGAGAGAGGCCAGACTCTCTTAAAGTAAATGGTCTCCTGATAGTTCAGCAAGATCGTGCTTCTGTGTCTCCTGGTCAGGAAGCAAAGATGGAAGACAGCAGCGCCTACCATAAGTCTCTTGAAAATAAATTTTCCAGTATGCAATTACGAAAAGGAAAGAACAATTCAAAAGCAGAAAATGTAAACTTAAAGTAATTTGAGGAAAATTAAAATAAAAATTACTTTAAAAAATGTCAATAAATAAATAATCCAGCATTTTATGTTGTCAGAATTAGGTTGACAGAAAACTGGTGCAAATAAAAAGAAAAAGAAAAAAAAGTTCATTGGAAAAAAAAAAAAAAAACCCTTCACAGCTAAATTGAGAGAAAAGAGAGCCACATAAATTATCACAATTTTGTTAACATTATCCTCTCCTTCCCTATGAAACGGGTCTGCAACTGGCGCCCAGACAATATGCTCAATTAGATCCGCAGATTGAAGTTTTCTACTGCACTTAGTTTGACCACTTTATGGGTAAATTTTATATATATATATGTAGGGAGACTTTTTTTTAAAGAACTAATACTGGTTCTGCAGAAAGAAAGAAGCAAAACCCAATCTAGATTGATCTTGTTTATAAAAAAACATTCCTTACAAGATGTGTTTTATACACACCTGTGAAATATTTATCTCCCTGTAAATGAACGCGTTGGCATTCTGCCCCACAGAACTTAATACATTTGAAATCTAAGTATAGAAATGAATCCTTCCTAATCCCTTTCATTAAAGCAGATGTTTCTATCTTCTGACAAAGAAACATTTAATAGGGGCTCTAATTATTCTTTCCCACCTCCTCCTCCACCAGAGCCTGCGTTTTGGGAGAAGTTAAAAATGAGCCTCCTGTTAGATGTTAGAGCAAAGGCCAGGCACTTCAGAGGGCAACTCACCCCAAGGGTGAGGATGTGGTTCGTTGGGAGCAGAGAGGCAGCAAAGCAGGCCCTGTGCTGTTTGCTCTCTTCTGAAACTGCCTCGCTCCGCCACTTGAGCTCCATGGTCTTTCCTCCAGGATAGAAAACACTCTACTTTCCAGAACTCTCTCTACCATCACACATGGGCATGTTCCCATGTCCTTCAAACCTCTGGGCTTGGTATAAATTTCCTGTTGGTTCAGAGTGTCTTTCATGGGCTGGGTGGTTAAGTGTCAGGGCTAAGGAGATACACATCACCATACAGACCACCAATTTAAAAGAAGACTGATCCACACATTCTTTCATTATTCACTTAATAAGTACTTATTATCTGCTAGGAACTGTGGCTAAAGATATCAAGAATACCTCTACACTCAAAGAGTGGTCCCCATACTCAAGGAGCTTTCAACTAAGCGAGAAAGAGACAAAAAGGTAACAAGAAATAACGACAGGAGGATTAAGAGGTGTCATGAAAGATGTACAATGTACAAGTAGGCCACCAAAGAGAAATTCTCACTGAAAGGTTCAGAAAAAATAAACGGTTGAGGGAAGATATTTTATTCATAATTAATATAGGTTCACTATGTTCCACTGTTACAAAATGAATGCAGTCTCTTAGCAAGCGGGTAAGTCCCTACCTGTAAGTAATCTCCAAGCAGACCTAAGACTGGATTTACGTAGTCCTGCTTGGTTGCATAGATTTAAATTTCACCTTCTCTCGAAATAATATTTTTAGTCACTAATTTTACAATCTGTTCTTCTCTCCTTTGAAAGATGACAAAGCACTGCAATCATTATCAATGAAAAGAGTTTCCTGTCGTTATTTCTTTAACAGAGAGAGACAACCTAAGCCCAAGCTCAGTAAATTCATGAGATGGCCCATTGGGGTCCTTAAGAGGCTTACATGAAACAGACTTGGAATCTGTACACAGTGTCAACAGGCAATGAAGTGAAAGGGATGTAGTTTATGTTCTATCCATTCTGCAGGTATCTTTTTGACTCACTGCTACAAGTAACGGTAAAAACTCCTCTTGACCTAAAATAGTTTAAGTTGCCAACTGCCCAAAGGAGGCCGTAATCCATGGATCATTAACCAGACAGACAGTGAAAGCTCATCCTGTCATATTAAAGCTTAGTAATAGACTGTTGATTGTAGCTTGGTGAACTGGTGGATGGGAATTCTTCTGAATTCTCAAAGGGGCTTCTCAACTGGGAAGAACAACTCAGTCAAAACTCAGTATTTATCCCAGATTCCCACAAACACTTCCCAGAACTGTACCTGTCTAGAGTAGGAACTAAACTAAACTAGTTCTTTCAGGCCCCCAAAGTCACAAAGCCTTGGCTCTAGAAGGTCCAGTTTCGTTCACTGCCAGGCCCACATATAATGTGCTTAATCCTTCTTGACTGAAGGTCTTTGCTGCTTCTGGCTTTTCTGCAAACTTCCACAGACTCCTCAGCAGTGGCCTAAATGCCATGGATTTCTCTATGTTGATATTTCTCATTCATACTTGTGATATGCAGCAGGAGCAAAGAATTCACAACATGCAAAGAGATGAAGGACCTAGTAAACAACGCCCGTGACTTTGAATTACCCATTCCTAGTGTTGGGGAAGTAGATTCTAAAAGTGATGATCATGAAAGAATATGCTTCAACTGAGAGTTCTGGGAAAATCTAAATAAGTTGCAGTGGCCAAGTCAACAAGGGGTTCAGTTTGGTATTTAAGAAATAGTACGCTCGAGGATTAAGGACTTCTCTTAAGGAACTTTGCCCATTTCTTAGCCAGCCATCACATACCTGAGAATCACTTGGTGCTCCTGGAATAAGGTAGGCCCTAGAAGAAAAAATATCCTGCAGAACTATTCCAATTAGATCCCTTTAACCCTAGAATCACTCATTCACTCAGAAAGTTTGTATTCGCTCAAGATTGGCTACATGATTTGGGGGGTTTAGTGAAAAGTGAAACTGTGGGACCCTTTCTTTAAAAATTATTAAGGAACGGAAGATGGTGGCAGCAGAGCGTCAAAGCAAGAGTGGGCCCCTCTCAGCTCGGGGCCTTGCGTGCTTGCACACGTCCCACACTCAGGAAGCTTGTGTTCACACCTACTGGCCATGGTGCTAAACGACACAGAGGTCAAAATATAAATAAGAAGTAGTTCTTGCCTTCAAGGAGGTTACAGTCTAGTAGGAGAGGTGAGACGCGCCCAAAATCCCTAAGTCAAGGATGGCTAATTGCATAAAGAGTGTTCAATACTCAGGTTAGAGGCAGCAGTGGAGGAGGACATTTGCTTTCGCTGCCCGGGAAGGCTGTTCTGTACGGGAACAAGTCCCACTCTCACTCCTTGCCATGCCTCACTTGTCTTTCTCAGAAAGCTCTGCAGTGCATTTCGAAACGCTGCTCCCTCTGACTGAACTGATTTCCACCTAATCTTTGCTTGGCTAATGCTGCCCACGCTTTAAATCCCACAGTATTACTAACGGAGAAACTCCGAATTTAAATTAGATCTTCCTGTTTCGCTCTCACGGCTCTCTGGATCTTTCCTTCTAAGTGTTCATCATAAATTTTTAGTTTTCTGTTCAAGGTGCTGATTCCGTCTTTATTTGCTGTGAGTTCTGTAAGTGCAGGGACTGTGGCTCAGCTGTTCACAGGCATCCCCTCACCTCCTAGCTGGGGGCCAGGACATGGTGACACTTAATAGGTGCTTGTTAGGTAAATACCCATTAAATAGAAATCCTAATGGAAGTGGAGCTCGGGGATAAGAAGCTGCAAGGGAGAAAATGTAAATAAAAAGGTTGAACAAACCCACAGTTATAACTGGAAAACAGTGAAGAGCCCACTTTGGCCGGAGAGTGCGTTTGATTCATGGTAGGAAATACAAGGAATTAAAGTGCTTGGGGCATGGATCGGTCATTTTGTGGAAGTGCTTGAGACACTAATTGAGGAGTTTGTATGTCAGTGTAGGTAACGGGGGATGGCTAGAGGCTGGTGTTGGACTTTTTTTAACCCATAACTCTTTTACTAAGCAGGAAATACAAAATAGAGGAGTATTTTAAACAAAAGTGCCTCTAAGCACGTTATGGGCTTGTCAGAGTGGGTTTTTGGAAGAGGTCACTGTCTGAAGAGCAAATTTAAAGACAGTTAAGGCAGGAATTTGAATAGAGGGAGAGGTTTAGGGGGGATATCTGGGACCAAATATGAAGGCAAGAAAAACATGAGATTTTGTTAAAACAGTGATTGAATTCAGTCATCTAACTGTCAATCTTGCGAAACACTTTTTGAAACAACTATTCTCGTTTTTTCTAAGCTCTTGTTGAATTAATAGAGAAACTATTAACTACGGCACATTTGCCTAAAATAAGGAACTTACATTGAGAAATGTGTGTAAGTTCAGTCTACACTAACCACACGCAGAGTTTCATTTTCAGTCATTTTAACTTACAGAACTGCAAAGAGAGACTGAATCTTCAATACTGTTGCTTTTTTTGGAGTGATTTTTAAATGGATTCTGAAAAGATTACCATCCACTACAACTCGTATTACTCAGAAGCATCCTAAGATGTTCCTGAAATTGAAGTATTTAAGGAGGAAAAAAAATCCCACTCCCCCCAAAAATTCAGGACCTAACAAAAATAAAATACGCCCTTCCTTGGAAAAGACTTTTTCTGTAAATTGGATGTTTGAAACAGAAACTAAATAAATCATTTGTAAAATACACAAAAAAGTGTGTATATTCAACCAGCATCTATCAAACACATTTACTAAAGTGATTTCAACTATTGATGTTAGGGAAATGTGCAACCATACCTTTACTAAAGGGAAAGAAAATGCTAGATTCATGTCGATGAGAAATTATATCTCTGCACTGTCCTTGATAGGCTGGTCACTTCATATCTTGACGTGTTGCAACTGAACAAGGTATATGAAGTTGGATGACAAGAACAGGATTGTTGAAATTTCATGATTACAACACACGCTTTAAAACTCAAGGCTTCTATTACTGGGTTTATGACTCAGATGTCATTCCTAATAAGGGTTTTTTTTTGTTGCCGTTCAGTTTTTAAACTCCTACTAGCTAATCTATGAAGATGAATCATAGCCAGCTTTAGATCTTTCATCCATTTTGAGACTTTCCTTCAAACTACCCAAATTATTAATCAAGCCTATGTATATGAGTAATTATTCACTCATAGTTTCAACATGCATTAATCATCCATAATGTGCCAAGAACTGTGCCAAGTGCTGATGAGACAAAGAATAATAAGATAATATGCCCAAAAAAATAACTTTCAGTGCTCTATCTTCTACTTTGATAATTGTTCAGAAGAATATTGAACATTTGGTTGGTCTCACTATGTAAACTAATAGTGATACAAAATATTTTGCTTCTCACACCAAGCGGCTCATAGATTCTATTCCTGAGGTTTGAATAAAGCAAAATACACTGCAGATAAAGTAAACTATATTCCTAGATATCTTTTCAGACTCTGGAGGGAAAACATTGGCTTTGCTGCAAGCTAGCGAGGAGAGAGATGAAGAACACATATCTTTCTGCAAAGACATTCTCTGTCTCTGTCATCGTAATTGCATCACATTCACTTTTTTCCATTTAATTTTTGCTATTTGTATAAAAAGAAAACTTAGCAAAATGTTCCTAAATTCCCCCTCATTTTCTGATAAAAGCTTTGACACACAAAAGTATACGGTCTTTTTGACCTTAGAGAAAATATCCACGGTTAGATAAAAGAGAAAATACATTGAAAGGGTTTTCATTGAGTGGGATGAGTAAGCATTCACAGATTTTTCCTGGCACCAGCATCAATTACAGCACCACTGAGCTTCAGACAAAGTAAGCCAAGTTTGATTCCAACTGCCCAGTCTGCAGCCTAACTGCTGTTTCCCACATCTTGAAGAAACATGTAGGATTTTTGATCAGTAATGTTAACAGCTTCCCTAACTTGGAAAAAATGTGTGGAAAAGAAACAAAACCAAGTGGAACAAAGCAATATTTATAAATATAAATACAAATGAAACTTAGTTCTCTTCCCACTTTCTATTGTTTTAGGAGCATATTTGTACTTATTTCATATTGACAAGTTGTGTCAGAAATTGAAGAAGCTCCGGCCCCACTTTGTGCTGATGCTGACGTTACAAACAGGGAGAGGAGATAAAACTCTGCTCTGTAAGCCAAAAAGTTGCTGACATTACCATGCCCCTGTGATTCAGGCAGACGCCTCGATGGCCTCAGGCGTTTATGTGCTGCTTAAAGCGCTGTTACTTTAAGGACTTGGTTTTGGGGAGTTTCTGCTTGTTTGTTTTGGTTAGATTTTTGCTTTTGGTGCTTTTTTCTTTGCTTTTATTTTTTAATCTATAAGGTGAGTCATGGCTTCCTGACAAAAGAGAAGAGAAGGTTAAATTGTTAATATTTAAAAGGAACACTAAAGGGAAGCACTCTGCTCACCTCCCTGGAAGGCTGAAGGGCGTGGCAAAGGGACTGGATGGAGGGGAGGGTCAGAAGGCACAGACACAGGCCTTGCCTTTAACAGGAGATTATTGCAAAAGTGAACCCTCTCTGTGTAGGCCAACCTGAGGCCTTACTGGGTGGCTGAAAATGCCCTGAATAAAGCAACAATGTCAAACACACAGTAAACAAGGGCTGGACCTGTAGGGGCTTCAGATTGGATTCCAGTGAGGAAACCTGCGCTCTAGCTTTGATTTAGCTGTCACTGTCTATAACACAGATTCTCAAAATGTGGCGGGTGCTCCTGGATGCTACATTAAATCATAGATCGCTGGGCCCCATCTGCAGAGCTTCCGATTCAATCAGTCTGGGGTGAGGCCCAAGAATCTCTTCCAAGTCTTCAAGTGAGCTGGTGTTTCTAATGAGACCGCTGAAGGAGGAGTTTGAATGAAACAAGGGGCCATGGAGGGAATGAATGTAAATGTGAGAAGCCACCACGATAGAAAATGAAAGAGCTTGCAGGAGAGAGAAATATGTCCTGCCTGAGGCGTTCAAGTTGGAAAGAAAATGATAATCATCATAAACGCAGTTCTAGCTAAACTAAAAGGATAGGAGCCTCATCACTGTTTGCTTTTTGAACTCAAAGATCTTTTAGTGTCCTTCTCTGTACCATTGAGATTCTAAATACTCCAAGTACAAATTTGATTATGACTTTATTAAATTTGGTCTCTATATTTCGATAGCACAAAATTGAAGTCCGTAGAGAAAATTAGAAGATGTAAAAAGAAAACCACTTTGAAAAATCTCAACAAGAGTGACTTTCAAAAATAATTACGTGCCCTTAGGAATCTAGCGGTAGGCTACCACCTGCTATGGATGCTCAGGGGTCCTGGGCAATGAGCAGCATGTTGGTACATACATGTTGTAATATACATCCAATGGCAGGGATGCAAGGCAAAGGGAACCAGCATTCACTGGGCACCTACTCAGTGCTACAATCTCTTCTAGGTGCCCTTCGGATGTCTGTGCCCTTTATCCTTACAACCACGCTACAAGATGTTATGATAAAACACTTTACAGAGGAGGAATCCGAGACTCAGGAAGATGACAAGACTTGCCTGATGCCACATACCTAGTAAATGTGGGACCTGGGAAGTAAGGTCTGTCTTACTCCGATGACCCTTCTGTTTTTCATTGTGTCACTGGCTTTCCCTCAGCTGGGGAAGTGAGAACATTGAGAGATCTGTCTTGAGGCTAAACTCTTCCCTCATCCTACCTTCCTGTCTGAAAGTGAGCTTACCAAATTCTCCTTCTTCTTACAGTCAAATAACACAGCCACTATCATCCTAGAAGACACACTGAGCATTTAGCTATTTCATCTAAACGCTCTAGAGAAAGTGGGGTAAAATGCCGACAGCAGAAGTTTGGGGGGCCAACTAACCTAGATTTAAATCCTAGTTCATTCCTTGTCATTCTGCTTTTCTGGGGAATGCACCAGGGTGAGGTAAATCACATTTCATTCATGTGAGAAAAATGAGACCAACGTGCATAACTGAGAATCAAATGGAAGAGCGCAGTTCCTGACATGTTGCACACATTACACAAATGTTATTTTCTCCTACTTTTTTCTGGGTAATGTTATAAGCCAAAACACCCAGAAATGTTATTACTACTTGTTAGCCACTCTCTTTTGTTTTTCTCCACAGTCCCTTATCTTCACTCTTTTACTTTTGTTTCCTGTTCCACTGGCCTCTTCCGCTTTGCGAGGCCTCCAATCTTGTACTGAGCAAAAAAAATGTCTTTTGTCTCCTTGCTTCCTTAAAAAACACTAGTGGAGATCCTAAGGGTCTCTGGAGCAAAGATGCTGTCTGAACACAAAGTTTAAGCAACCTGAAACTGCACACGCGTAATCATACTCCATAATTTAGTTTGTTATGTTTATATTTCCTTGAAATTAGTTTTAATCTTTCCTGATTATAAAAATAAATATGCTAATTGCAGAAAATGCTAAAAATACAAATATTTATTTAAAAAAGAAAATGTCTACCAAAATCCTTCAGTCCAGGAAAATAATCTACACTGTTGTATTGTCAAATATTCCCTTACAGGCATGTGCTCACTCTGTGTGTGTGTGTGTGTGTGTGTGTGTGTGTGTGTGTGTTTATAATTGGGTTCTTATGGCTTATTATACTTGAAGTTATGTCGTATTCTTTTTCCCTTGTCATTAGAAAATAATTTAATAACATAGTTTTCAATAGTGGTATAATGTTCTATCATATAACTATTCCTGCCTTTTTTATTTCTCTGTTTATAATCTCCCATAGGAAAAGAGTCACAATATAAATATCTATTTAAATTACCATTGCTTGAAAAGTAGGACTAATGAGAAAAGACATGGTTTAATGCATGTTCAATCTCAATGGTTTACCTAATAATTTGAAAAAAAGTGTAGAGCATACAGCTATGTATTTGGCAATAGCAGAATTAATTAAAATATTAAAAATTCAATATCACTCATTCAGTGACTCAGGAAAAGTTTTATAAATTCATGTTATATATTGTTATTATGAAAATGTCCACTGATATACTATTTTTGTTATTGTTATGAAGGTAATCATTTTCTGCAAGTATCTATTGAGGCAATTGAAAATAACAATAACTTTGTATCTTTATGTTTCTATGATACCAAAAAGATTTTTCAAGAAGGAAAATACTTGTAGCCAGCCTGGTGGCATAGTGGTTAAGTTTGCACGTTCTGCTTCCGTGACCCGAGGTTTGCAGGTTCAGATCCTGGCCACAGACCTACACACTGCTCATCAAGCCATGCTGTGGCGGTGTCCCACGTACAAAATAGAGGAAGATTGGCACAGATGTTAGCTCAGCGACAACCTTTGTCACCAAAAAGAAAAAAAAACACAAAAATCTCAAAGGAAAATACTAGTTCCTAACCTTCTACAAAATGTGTATAGCAGATGGATGGGGTTTATATACCCACTGAAAAAAGAAATTTTCAGATTTTAGATTGTAATTCTTTTATTGTTTCATATTCAAATTGCTCTATTTACTCTTTATTCACGCCTGCTATGTAGTTCAGGTAATTTTTTGTTTCAGTGATTCTGTTCTCTAATGTGCAAAATGAAGACAGCTGAACTAGACCATTTCTTAGAACCACATCAGCCCTAAAATCATGAATTTCTGTGTTTGAAAACATTGTAAAATTGTATTAGGTGCCTTGTTTTTTAGAACAGGAAAGAATATGCTTAAAAAGCTTTATTAGACTTTTCTCAGACATACTGTTGTATACCAGTTGTATCAAAACTTTAGAAATTAAAAAGTTGCATAATATATCTTGGTTAACTATAAGCACTAACTATATAGAACTATATTCCGAGTCTTTCCATAATTCATAGTAATGATCATTATTAATATTTATTGAGATCTACCAAAAGGTCTGTAAGGAGTATTGATCCAACTGGCCAGTGACTGAAGAAGTCTAACGAACAGCTCCAATTTAATACACAGTCATGCAAACATGTAAGCACAAAACATTCATTTAAAAATAATCTTCTTCGTTAAAAAAATTCCTGTTATCAGAGCAGTATTAGGTTGATAAGACAGCCATTTCAGTAAGGGACATGACTGAAAATATTCCTTATCTTATTAGATAAAAGCTTACACAGGAAAGGACACATTATTCAGAATTTTGATTTTAAATATTTGATAGTATAGAATTTTTTTGTTATTGGCTCAATGAATACATTCCACAGAAAGTTACTTTTGAGGAGTACTGGAGGGGTCACTGTCTTATGGCAGGAAGGCAAATTACAGTGTACATTCTTGTCAGCAGTGTCTCTTGGGCTTCTTTTTGCCTCTTTTACCTAAATCCACTTTCACTTTCTTTAATTATATCTGAACAACATTAGTGTAGTTGGTGGAAACACAGGAGAAAGGCAGTCAGAGCTTTCGCTGGAGTCCTGTAGATGAATCTGTCGTTTGTTGCTTACGCCTGTCAGAGGCGCACAGCGGGGGCCCTGGAGGGTGACAGAGCCCACGGGAGGATCCCTCCACACATCACTGTGACCAGAATGGCTTCCTCTCGCCTCCTGTGTTAAAGATTGCTCAGCCCTTTTCAAGGAATATGTAGGAAGATGTTTGAGGCGCAGCATGCTTTCCTTATTTTGCTGATAAAGAGTCTCTGGCATCAGCCAAGAGACTTCCTGGAACAGTGGCCGTGTTTAGTGGCCAGCTCCCCTGTCCTCTAACAAACCCTTCCCTTCACTGTTTTTCTGAGCAGTTTGCTTATTTCCATGTTAGTGTTTATTTCTTTCTTCATAAAAGGCTAAAATGCCTTGCATTTTGGCCAAGTGAACTAATTTCATTTTTTGGCTTCTAAATTACTTAAGACAAACAAAAAGTGTTGACTGCTTGAACTTTCATTTTCGTGTCAATCTATGTTCCTGATCTCCTTTCTGTAGGAGCTAACATTTCTGAGAGTATAAAGAGGCCAACATTTCACTAATAAAAATAAATAAGAAGGCACGGCCGTTTACTGTTTTCAGTGACCAAAATTTGTGGCAAAAAATCAAAATGTATGTGTATCCAACCTACAAAATAGCTGTAGTTAAAATATAAGCTGTTTAACATTAACTTCAATGTTAGCAACCTTGCAAATGTTAGTCTCCATAAGCCAGGGCCTTGCAGAAAGCCATAAAAGGGAAGGAATATAATTTCGTTTGCTGGCACTGACTGAAAGCTAAAATAGAATAGTAACAGAAATCATATTTGCCAGTTCAAACCGAAGGAGTTGTGAAACCTCATCTCTGAAGATTGTAAGTCATTGTAAAAATGTTGTAGTTACTGTGTTGTTAACAGTGTTTTAAAGGAGTTGAGACTTTTGTTTAACCAAAAATTATTTAGAACAACAAACAGCAATTAAGTAGCATAGAAAGATCTAAATACATGTTTCAAAACATATTCCATACAGTTATATGGAGCATTTTTTTTTTTTTTTTTAAAGATTTTATTTTTTTCCTTTTTCTCCCCAAAGCCCCTCCGGTACATAGTTGTATATTCTTGTTGTGGGTCCTTCTAGTTGTGGTATGTGGGACGCTGCCTCAGCGTGGTTTGATGAGCAGTGCCATGTCCGCGCCCAGGATTCGAACCAACGAAACACTGGGCCGCCTGCAGCAGAGCGCGCGAACTTAACCACTCGGCCACGGGGCCAGCCCCTATATGGAGCATTTTTAAATTTAGCTCCAGTTGAAATATGGTAATCTATTTTCTATTCCCTGAGGAGAATTGGGATTTTTGCAATGATAGTTTTTAAGTGTGGTAATATAGTTTTCAAGTAATATTTTTGAAATAATTTACTTCTTTTTCCAATTGATGCTCTGGAAGGACAATAAAACTGCGTCTTTTTTATTTCATAAATTCTGAATTTTTTAAAGCAAATTTTGGCATGTGAAAATTAAAGTCCACTTAGAGTAAGACATGACTTCATTCCTACAGTGAGTTATTGCTCTTTTGAAAAGTGGCTCATTGGTTATCACTTGAGTAACACAACCCTTTCAAGTATGTGTATGTGTGTATGCAGATTGCACATATTTTGCAAAATTCCTAAGTTTGAATTACAGATATGTATATGGAATTGTAAGACACATAGGGAAAGTTTGAATAACCTGCCACTTTGCCAGAACTCTAAAAAAATTAGGGCCAGCTATGGAGTCTCTTTGCTGAAGTGTGCACTAATGCACACTTCAGTTCACCTTAAAAAATGACTCTCAGTGTTGACTACTGAATTACGTCATTACATTTTTGTGGATTTTCAAATGCAAGTGTGAAGCTCTATGAAATTATTTTTTATTCCTTTTCTAATTACAACTTTTCAATCTATATAATATTCAAGGAACATAACAGGAATGTAAATCAACTTATATCTCTGAGGTTTTTTTTAATGAAAAGAAAACTAAACTTTTCTGACTTTTTTCTGGGATTGCTTTCTTATGCTCCCAAAAACAAATTTATCTTAAAATTTAAATTCAAATATAAAACCCCTTGCCAAGATATTCATTTAGCTTTTTTTTTTCTTTCAGAGAACTTTGTTCCCTGTGAGAACAATTTCTACCACTGAGGCTCTGAGTCCCCAAATAGCACAAATGTGGAAAAAATCGGTTTTCAGGAACCTAAATACTCATGTTCTGTATTAACTGGATTTACTGATGCCTCTCCTCTCCTTCTTTCCATCACCCTCATTCACACACACTTCAGCCAGCCATCAGTCAACCAACACTATTTCCTCCCTAGATGGAGGGCTTTGCAGGTGCCTTATGAGTTGTCCATAGCCAAGGCAACACAAACATCATGCAAATGAGTCCCTGGGATACATGTTAATAAAAGGTATACAATGCGATGCTGTGAATCAGCTGGCTTCTTTGTCTCCAAATACTGGACTATGACACGTTTGCAGAATAAGCTCAGGCAGTGGGTGAATGTACATTCAGCTCCATGCTCCGTAGGGAAATAGAGTTGCTTCAGAATCCCAACAGCAAAATATGGCTCTTCCAAACCTAGAAGAGAAAATCTTGACCCTGCCTCTTCCCTATTTTAGTCGTTTGGTTAACCAAAGTCAAGCACCCTCAAACTATTTGGGGAAGTAGATTCTTTTGTCGGTTTGAGGACTTCTCTAGACTTCTCTTTTATATGCTCTCCAGCTCTAGGTTGTCATGTTTCCTGGTGTCTTCAAACACCTGAAAAGACAAAACCTCTGTTTTCAGTTCTGTGTGAGTTTCTTGCCACACTAAGAATTCTCTATCTCAGTTGACTATTGTTTTTCTTTTCTTGGTTTCCGTCCATGAGTTTCTTTAATTTATTGCTTTGAATTTCTATATCAAAGACCATCCATTTCCTGTATATTTCCCTCCTCTATCTTCTCTGCATCTATCAATGCATCTGATGCCCACTATTCTTGAAAGGATGAGGGAATAAGACATAAGTAGAAGTTGAGGGGTTGCTTTAAATCTCAAGAAAGAAAATTATTGATGTTACACCTAGCTGGTATGAATCTATACACTCAAGTATTCAAGAAATTGTGTATTCTTTTACAATGATAATTTTCAAAATTTAATTCTGACTCAGACCCCTTCCCATTGGGATGACACGAAATTCAAGCCCGGACATCCTCGGCACTCCTTATCTTCCCTCCCCTCGCCCCATCCAGGACTCAGAGTTGTATCAGAGGACAGAAATCAAGTGATATGCAAAGTCAGTAACAGGTGGTGCCTTTTCAAGAATTTGCTCCTTCCCTGCTTAGGACCATCTGATAGCTGATCCTGCTTTGACAGATCTGTGTTTTCAACAGAAGCCACAAATCTTAATTTTTATGTGAATTCACCTAAACTGTAAATGTTTATTTAAATGATGGCCACCATTTTAGAACTTCTGTCTTGGACTGGGATAAATGCCATAAGGGCACCTGCCATTGAGATGCTTCTGCTTTCCGTCTTACCTGAAGACTAGGGGTCAGATTGGCTACCTGTTTTTCAACTTTTCAGGGCCAAGGGCTCAGTGGATATGTTCACTTAGATAGCTTCTTCTCAAACATCTGGTGATTATAGTTTATTCTGTAACACTTTGTGCTTCTGGATTTTTCTGGTACTAAATGCTATGCACTTAGGGATGACAATAACACATTAATTATATCAAATAATAGTATTGGTGAGTTTTAAATCAATTTGATTTAAAAAGTATAAATGAAGCAAAGTTAAACCATGCTTTATAGCAATGGCATTAGTTTTACTATCAAAGTTATAAAGATGGAGCACTGCCCTGAAGCCTTTTCTAAATGTTTCCAGTAGTTCAGCAGTTAGCCACAAATTTCAGTGGCTTCTGGGTTCAGACTGATCTACTGCCTGTGCTAACATTTTGAAGAGCTAACTCAGTGGTTTATGTTGGGTAGTAAAGCTCTGATTTTCTCTGAGGCAGTACCAGGGATGAATGAGTCCCCTGGTTATGCAGGTGACTTGGAATCAGGAGTTGACTTATCCAGTGTGTTTAGGGACAAAACTACCAAATTAAAGTTGAGGCAGGGGATTCAGGAGAGGGAGATGCTGGCAGAGTTTGCACAGACGACTAAGACATGCTTCAGTGTTAATAGGAGATTGTTTCCTTAGGGGCAAATGCAAAGTAAGGTTAGACAACAAAGCACCAGCAGGGTGCTTCTGAGACAGGAGGTGCTCAACAAAGGTTTAATAAAAGGAAAGAAAAGTCTTCTCAGATTGGGTGGAACTGGAGAAAGTGTTTGGCACATTGGTTTATTCTTTGCAGAAATTCTATAACTCCAACACTATGGGGGAATATATGCCTACAAGGAGGCACACTAGGGGCTGGGACCACAACGCGTGATGTGCTTAGCTCTTCCAGGCAAGAGCTAAGAGGTGAGGTTTGAATCTGGACATGGAGGATGGGAGGAATGGAAAATCAATTTGCAAGAGATGATAGAGAGTAAAATGTATAGGATGTGGTACCAAAGATATAGAAAGCAATCAGGGGAGGGCAGACCGGACATAGATGCCTAATTTTAAAGACTGCATGGTTAGGAGGTTGAAGACTTTCTTAATCAAAATTTGGACAAACGCAGAGTTAGTTTCAGAGGATCTAGAATCTGCTCTATTTTGAAAAAGTCACTTCACGAGGCTCTACATCTTAAAAGTCTCCATTGGCTCCCTAGTACCAACGGGACAGATTGCAACCTCTTCTACTTGGTCTAAAAAGTCCTTTAACACAGTCGCTATACAGCACCCTGAATGCTTGGTGTTCTACATTACTCAAATACACGACATTATTTGCTGTTCCCAAAACATGCCGGGCAAGTACCTCAGGCACGTGTCTCTGTCTGCCCTGCCCATCTTCCTCTACTTGCCGAGCCAACACATCCTAGTCCCACCTTGGTGAAGCCCTTCCCAGCTCTCCTTAGCAGAGATGATCGCTCTTTTCCTCTCTGCTACAATAGCTCTGATTTGTCACTTCAATAGTGTGTTCTATCTCTAGTCTATGGGCTTCTTTAGGAAAGGGACCATGTAATATTGACCTTTGAATTGCACGTACCTCACGTAATAGCAGCTTAAAAATTTGTTGATAAGATGATTTGGACAGTTGAGAAGGATAGTGGTTGTTGGAGTTGGATTAAACGTTAAGGGTAGTTTAGGGAGAGACACTGGATACGGTCATTTGTGTGCTTATCTGGGAGAAAACTGTTCCAATGAACCAGTGAGGGGAAGCCTAGGCTCTGAGTAGCTGAAGAAAGAGAATGCCCGGGATGGAAGAGGGAGCAGAAAGAACAGACTACCTTTTAAAGGAGTCTAGCTGTGAACTAAGAGAGAAAAAGGATGGCTTCTTAAGTTGAAAGCAATCATGAGAAAAGTTTATTTAGCTTGGTGACAATTTGGGACTGCATTTATGAAGGAAAAGAGAGGGATTGACTGAGAAAAGCAGGTGAGAGGAAATTAAAGGAATTGGAAGGCAGTGTGCAGTAGACGGGAGGAACTGGGCTGCAAAATATAAGTGGTAAGGTTTAGCAGGGAGAACGGAGAGATCTCTTTTCATCTAGGACAACAACAGGGAAGAAAAGGATCACTGAGATGAGACTATCTGATGTTATAGGAGAGAAGTGGAGAATTCACATTAAACGGCCTAAATCTTCCCCGTGAAATGGGTGTAAAGGTCACTTGCTGAGAGGGAGACAGTCAGAGGTAAGTTTTAGGTAGAAAACAAGCAATAATGAAGTCAATAGAAAATAAGCCAATATAACCACAAAAATAGTACTGAGCAACACTGAAAACCCAGCTGAGGTCAGGGAGCATAAGTTTATAGTTCCTGCAATACCCATTGTTATATGACATCCTGGGGCAATATGCGGCAGCAGCGGAATAAGAGTGGAGGAAATAGACTGTGGAATGTGTCCAGGATTGGGGACTAGATAACGATGCTAATGGAAGGAAAGCGTAAGTGGTTGATCATGGGATTTTGAACTGGGTAATGAGGCCAAGGAGGCAGTGGGATTTTTCATACCTGAGGACAGTACGAAGGGGTGAGAAACTAAGAGTCATGAGAGGGACACAGCAACAGATTCCATAGAAGTATGGGGGCTCATTATGTGAGGAAGAGGATATTCGGACTGAGAGGCAGTTTCAGAATTTGCTATCTTGAAGAACCAGTTCTGGGTAATGACCACAATGTCTCTGCTGGAGTTGAACAATTGGGCCAAGGAGGTTGGAAGCATCACCGATGATCACAGTGGTAAAGGATGGAATGAAAAGACATAGAGTTCAATGCAGGCATTGAAGTTGAAGCCGAGTCTCCTGGAGGTCAGTAGATGGAAGCTGTAAGGAAAGCAGGACGGACATAAGGGTTTCAAAGGAGAAGGGCTTAATGAGTGGTGGTTGCAGAACCATGGAGCCTGAATGAGAGTTGGGAGCAAGAATAACGTCTTGTCTTCCTGGCTCTGCTTTGGGAGAAGAAGACAGGTAGAGATGTCCTTTTGAGAAGACAGAGGGAAGTGAAGGAAAACCAGCAAAGATAGAAAGAGAGTGTCCCAGGCAAAGTTTCTGTATGTGAATGAATTTGTTCACAGTAGCCAGAGGTTAAATACACACCAAGGTAAATATAACGAATACCAAAAAAATAATTTCCCATTCAGAGGTTACAGTTAAAGACATAAAATGTTAAGCAAACACATTATTTTGTAGCTAAATGTGCTGTTACTATTCATGGAATACTTTAAAATAACCTCATATCTCAAAATGTCGTATAACCAATAGGGCCTAGCCTAGCATTAATTTGATTCTTGACATATGCTTTACTTTAGATCATAATTTTGGGATGCTTCAAATTTTCTAGATTTCCTCCAAGATATAATCTAAAATTTTAACAGATAATGAAATAATTCATAATAGTTCAATAAATTTAGTAGTTTACTAAATTTTACTGAGTATAAAATATATACCAGGTACAGTGCTAAGAACTAAAGATGCTAAGGGGCTCATCAGAGAATGTTTCCTATTTTAGGAATGCTGAGGTTTTGAACCATTTTTAATTTAGTGTAAGTATGCAAATAATATTTGAATGTAATCGGCAAATTGGTGGCTTTTAAAAAATAGATTATTTTGAACTTTGACCTTATTTTTAAGAGGTTCAAATTTAAAAACAATATTTAACGATTATGGTGCTATTTTAGAACATTAAAATGTAATGAAACTAGGCTGTTTATGAATTTTTATGCATAAAAGTCTTGAATCTAAAGCACTTCATCTTGAATGTAATTATTTATGCTCTGAGAAGATTTGGAAAATGTGGGTTTGTGTCTGTCATATTTATAATTATCACTGTTTTATAAACTAAATAAATATTCAGAAATTAGTTCCTTTGGGTAGAAAGTAGAGCATCTCTCTAATGTCTTACATAAAACTTCTAAAATTTTTGTGGTTTTCATATTATCTGAAGATTTAATATATTTTCAGCTTCCAGGATATTGTAAGTTAAAAAGCAAAGTCATTGGACCATCAAAGAAAAACAATTTTGAAATGTAGTCCTTTACTGTGGTGAATATGGAAAGCAATCTTTTGCTTATCATATAATTGTCCTATTGGGTAAAAGCAGGAAGACTATTTCCTGATTAAACAGTGACCAAACAGCTCATTGACCCTTTTGTGCCTTTTTTCTAAAGTCACAGTATATGGTTGCCATCACAGAGTCACAGCAGGTACAGGGCCATTGGTGAAGGACAGTGCAGACTGTCAAGGCTGCTGTTTTCATTATTATGCTGGTTGCTGGCTCTGTTAACCTGGTCACTAAATTAAACCCACCACGTTTACATGTTCTGTTGTACAAAGCAGTATTTCTCCACATATTGAAAGAAAATTGGTAAAGTAAAATGTTAATTTTTCACTTTCTGTGATTATTTTCCCACCAGAGCTCCTCTAGCTGCCGGTACCCATTATTAAATTGGCATAATGAGTCTGTTCAAATTGGTATGTTCCTGCCTAAAACGCTCTTGGTTTTCTCTGTCATCTGTACCTCCCTGACCGGGGTCCTTTGAAAACAACTTGAGATAGCGTACAGAATTGTCATCATTCAGTAAGTTTTTTTTTTTTAAGTTGATAATTTAACTCAAAGAAAATGAAAATTCTCTACCATTTTTACTAATTGAGTGGGCTTGAACAAGTGGCTAAACCTTTAAAAAAAAAAGATAGGGATGCTTATTTTGAGCATTAAAGGAAGCCATGTTTGTACAGTAGATGCTCAACAAATGTTAGATTCCAATTAACTGATTTGTTATTTGGTCAAAAAGGAATTGATGCCACAGAAGTACAGGAAATTAAAGGGTAGAGGAAAAAACAAGAAGAAAAGAAAAAGAAAGAAATACAGATAGTTTTGTCCCACCAACCAAGTTTCTTTAGATCCTTTTATTCAGAGAATTAAATAGGCTCTTCCCAGAATAGTTAAAACATATAGTTGTTGATTTAGCAAGTGCTAGGAATAGATTTACTTAATAAAGCACTATTTCAATAGAAGAAATTGGATAGCCTTATGGATACATTATAATAAAAGTTGAGTCTCATATTCTATCATGTTGGAAATCTTTAAAATAAGCATCTTCCCTTGTCAAAAATCACGTCTAATGCTGTATTTTTACATAGACTTCTTATTCCTGACAACAGATTAGGGGGAGGAGGTGGTAAACGTGGTCGAAGAAGTACCTTATACACTATGGAAAACAGTATGGAGATTTCTCAAAAAGTTAAAAATAGAAATACCCTATGACCCAGCCATCCCACTACTGGGTATCTATCCTAAGAACCTGAAATCAGCAATCCCAAGAATCCCATGCACCCCTATGTTCATCGCAGCATTATTTACAATAGCCAAGACGTGGAGCCAACCTAAATGCCCAGAAACTGACGACTGGATAAAGAAGATATGGTATTTATACACAATGGAATACTACTCAGCCATAAAAAAGGACCAAATTGTTCCATTCGCATCAACATGGATGGACCTTGAGGGTATTATGTTAAGCGAAATAAGCCAGACAGAGAAAGACGAACTCTATATGACCCCACTTATAGGTGGAAGTTAACATATAGACATGGAGAACCGATCAGTGGTTACCAGGGAAAAGGGGGGTGGGGGGAGGGCACAAAGGGTGAAGTGGTGCACCCACAACATTACTAACAATAATGTACAACTGAAATCTCACAAGGTTGTAATCTATCATAATCTTAATTTAAAAAAAAAAAAAGAAGTACCTTATATTTCTAGGCTGCCCAGCAGATTTCTCAAAGGTGAACTATGAATGAGAATCATTTTTTGCTGGGTTGTCAGAGATCAGGAGGGAGTAAGTTTGGCCAGGAAAATGAGCCCCATACTTCTGATGCCCTGGAATGAAGGAATGAAGGAATGAAGGAATGAAGGAGGGAGGAGGGAGGAGGGAAGAGAAAACCTCTATCTCCCTTTGTCAGAATATTCAGCCACAATTCCTGCCCTCTATTTGCTAACCACGTGTTTCTTGTCCTCCTGCTGACCTGACCATTTATTGCTAGATGCTTCTTGGTTCTCACTTAGATCTCTGCCTTTACACTTGACTAAAACCTGCCCTATTCTATTCTCTTTTCCTCAAGGATATTATGTGCTCACTTCCAGCCAATGACTGCCTTGCACCCAAGGTCAAACCTTGTTCCTCCTGCCTTGCGTTCTTAGGCACAGTCGCAAAGCTTTCATTATTGTTCAGTTGTCAAGATCTTCCTCGTAGTTGTCTGCGTCCTTGTCTGTATCAATAAAGGGTTTAGATCACATATATTAACAGAAGCCTAGAAAAAAAATAATTTTTTTTCATTTTCTCATGTATCAAGAGATCTGGAGATAGTTGTTGGTATAGTACTGCTTCATTGGCTCAAAAATGTTAGGATTTAGTTCTCTCTGATCTTCTTGATGTTTGTGATCACAGGATGTCTGTGCTAGCTTCAGTCTTCAGGTCTGAATTCCAGACAAGACAAAGGAGGACGGGGAAAGGCCTGGGGGCCACAGACCAGCTGAATCAGCTCGTCTCTTTAAAGAGCTTTTGCAAAACTGCACCCTACAATCTCTACTTCAATTTCACTGGCCAACAATACCTCTAGGGAAGATTACAAAGTTTTATATTTTAGGTAGGCTCGTTGGCCTTGACACAAATATTTTATGTTTTGTCAGGAATGGGAAGAAGAGAATGAGTATTAAGTAAGCAACAAGCAGCATGCACTGCACTGTCCTTTCTCTTCTCTTGGATCCTAAGCCTTTATTCCTAACAGAAGGAGCACAGGACTTTGGATTAAGAACCCTGAGTGTGATGGTTAATTTTATGTGTCACCTTGGCTAGGCCACAGTCCCCAGATATTTGGCCAAACACAAGTCTGGATGTTGCTGTGCAGGTACTTTTCAGATGTGATTAACATTTAAATCAGTAGACTGAGTAAAGCAGATTACTCTCCACAATGTGGGTGGGCCTCATCCAACCAGTTGAAGGCCTTAATACAAAAACACTGAAGGCCCACAAGAAAGAGGGAATTCTGCTTCCAGACTGCCTTCAGACGTGAGCTGCAAAATCAACTCTTCCCTGGGTCTCCAGCCTACTGGCCTGCCCTGCAAATTTCAGACTTGCCAGTACCCCCCAATCATGTGAGCTAATTCCTTAAAAGAAACGTCTCTCTCTCTCCCTGAGAAGTTTTTCTGGAGAATCCTCACTCATATGCTGGATTTGAGATTCAAGTCCCAGGCTTACTAGCTAGGTGACTTTGGACAAGGTACCTGGGACTCAGGATTAGTTGGAATAAATCAGGAACGTTAAAGCTGCGCTCTAAAGAGCTTGAATAGCTGTGTTCATGGTGGTGGGGAGAAGAACCTCAGACCTCATTTCTGTACTCTTGTTTCAACTTCCCCTTCATTTCTATTTAGTTGTGTTGTTTTTTTAAATCAAGCTTCCCCACTATATTCCACTTGAAGAAATGGATCTAGTGATTAAAAAGCACACCAAGTGATCTTTCACTTTCATTCTATTTCTAACAAATGAGTATCATGATTCAATGGACTCAGCTCAAGACACGCTGGGATCTCTAACTGGTGGGACCAGGAGGGGCTGTGGCTAAGGAGACTGATCCCCAAAGCTCATGAGCTCCCCCAAAAGCATCCAATGCCCCAAATAACAATGCCTGAGAGGAGCTGCCAACCTAGACTAGATTAGTGTGAATACAGGTGCTCCGTCTGCCATAGAAGGACAGCCGTGAGAGTTTCCAGTCGCGTGGTTAAAGCCGTTGTTCAGTTTGGTCTGAGGCTGCACGAGTAATTCTCTGCCGCGCCACCTCTGGTGGGGGAGATGCTCCTGCTGCACTCGCTCCTGAGCAGACCTCTTCAGGAACAGAGGGGTTAATCTTGACATGCAAGTCTCCCTCCGTTATCATAGCAGCCCGGCTAAGGCAGGTAAGGTCTGACACCAGACCCCACGACCTTTTTATTGTCTGAGACCCTTTGCTCACAGGAGATACTCAATAAAACTATGTTAAATAAATAAATCCTCTGTAACAGTGCGGCTCCAAATATGAGTCCAAAGGTCAGCAGTGTTTTAAGGTGAAAATATCTTTTCCATGTTCTTAAGGAGATGTTCTCATTAAAGTTTAGGAGAATATTTTGCCCCCAGAAACAAATCCTTGTTTTTCCAGTTGAAAGAACATTTCTGGAAAAAAACTTTAACAAGAGAATTGGTATAGGATGTTTTAGACTATCTTACCACGCTATATGAAAAGACTTCTACAAGGAAACAAAAATCCATTTTTATCATAATATGGTGAAATGTAATACAAGCACAGTTTGTTATTGAAACTACCTCTATTATTGACCCAAACTAATTCTCTATGAAATTTGACCAGCTTGCCTTTTGCTTTTCATTCAATTTATTCTATAAGAGCTTTAGGAGAGGTAGTTTTAACCAAAAGGGTATCAGATAGCTTAAAATTAATAATTGAAAATCTGTGACAGTGTAAGTAATTAAGAGCATTATTATTATTGTTTTTTTAGTTAGCAGTCTTTGGCTTCAAGTGTTGAATCTGAATGTTGACTAGTTGCGTGAACTTGGACAAATTGCTTAATCTCTGTAAGTCTCAGTTCCCTTACTAATTAAGTCAGGGTAATAATAATAGTACCTGCTGCCTGATAAGGGCTGATCCTGAAGATTATATGAGGAAGTCTGCATAAAATACTTAGCTAAGTGCCTGGTACTTGTAAGGAGAGTTCAATAAGTGCTAGTTATAATTTTTCCATTTGAAACAAAATGATGGCTAGGTTGAATAGATATAAATCACCTTTAATTTCTACACAGAAGTGAAATCTTGTAAGTGGGTAGTGATTACAACGATGTGTTTACGGAGTTTCTTGTTTGTATGTTAAAAACATCTTGATAGCATCGTGGTCTAAAAGGGCTCTGCTCACTGTGACTTTGAAGAAACGTTCTCATGAAATGAGAAGCCATACCTCAAATCAATCAATGTAGGATGAGAGAGGAGACGAGGTCAGGAAAATCAGCATGACGGAGGTAGAGTAGGGAGGGAGGGACGGAGAGAGAAGGAGGGAGGGAGGTAGAGAAAGACAGAGAGAGGAAGAGGCATTGCAAACGGTTTAGGACAACTGGTTTCTGGGTAACTGGAACGGAACCCTCAGCACTGGGGCTGATTAATGATTGTGCCTCTGCTCCCCTCCCCAGAGACCACCTCCACTGGGCTATGCTTTGTTCAGGCTCTTCTTTTCCTAGTAGCACCCTCGAGGTTGTCCCAAGGTGATCCACACAAGCTGCTTTCAAATTACCTGGAGGTTAATAAATTGCAGCTCCTGCTATTTTGCTACTTATAATTTAGGAATTCAAACTCTATAGGATCTCAGCTAAGGAAGAAATGAGAGAAGTGAAAGTTAAGAGAGATATTAAGCCTTACTTAGGAACGGCCAAAGTGAAAACTTACCTCCATGGCCTAGGCGTAAGTTTTGAATTGCTAATATTGTGAAATGAGACGAGACGAGTTTTTCACCATAGCCAAGGGGCTTAAAGCCAGGACTGAAATCAGAAAGACTACCAGCTGAGAGGAGAAGGTAAAAACAGGGCTGAGGAACGAGGCCTGGTTGCAGGAGTGAAGAGGTGGGAGGTCTCTCATGGAGATGCGCATTGTTGGCACCCATTCAAGCTGAGAGGTGAGTCCAGCACAAGCTGGGATTCTGAGACTCTCAGACTTCCAGAGCATCTTGATCCATACCTCCATCCATGCTGCTGTCATAGGAAGTCTGTCTCTGTCTGTGGGATTATTTAGCTTTAATCACTACTCAATTAGCAATACCAGAGCTGCTCACAAATTTATATTCAACTAACATTTACTGTGTATTTTTTCTCTTCGTTCTTACTCTACAGTCAGAAGCAGCATGTTTTAAGTTAACATCTGTAACCAAGGATATAACATTTCTACTTTTCAGTTTTTTCCTTTTGCTGTCACTTGTTCTGGTGCAAGCTCTTCATCTCAGCCAGAACGAGCGGAAGGGTCAGTAACTGAGGAAGGCAGTGTTCATTCCAAGGGAGTGTTTTATCTTGGGAAATCCTCAAACAAAAGTCTTGTAGCAGACATGAAAAAGCCTTAAATTCTATGTACTGAAGAATAATAGTCAAAGCTTCTTGCATGAAGAATTCATAAATATGCCATAGTTATTGTCATTTTCCTTGTTCCCGCTCTGAATGACAGTGTGATGAACTGGAAAGGGCCGCTCACGGGCCACACGGACGACCACTGAACCCTGACTCCCACTCACTCTAGTCGTAACCCTGAGCAAATGACTTGACCTCTTGGAGAATCAGTTTTCTCTTCTACAAAAGGAGAGGCTGCCCATTTTGGAGAACTGTTAGAACGAGATGAGAAAATGTGTGGAGAGATTTAGCACATGATAAGCATTTAATAAGTTATTATTGCTTCATCATCCTTGTTATCACTAATCATGTTTTCCCATATTGTCAAATCACTCTAAAGTATTGGTGATTTTGCACATGTTCTATGAAATTATCATACTTTAATAATTAGAGAACATCTGTCATTGGACAGTGCTCTTGAAAAGGTATAGATCTAAAGTACAGTATTTATAGAATTTGTGTGGTGGTGATAATCGTTACTTTTACTTTCAGAATCTTGGTGCTCAATTCTTTTCTTTAAAAATTTGGTTGTTTAATGAACTCAAAGACAATTCCTGCACTCAAGAAAAATAAACCTAGTATGGAGTATGGACGAAACACAGGGAAGAAAAATCCAATGGGTGCCGTAAACATGATACGAAGTAAAGAGAAAGTTGGGTAGATGAAACAGCAAAGGCTCGGACGGCTGAGGAGAGATTTAACGTGGTGTTATCAGGAATGGGATGAAGAGGGGGGAATTTCCGGCAAAGGAGCCAACTTGATAGTGGATACAGGAAACTGGCACGCTTGGTGATAAAACTGTAGCATGCTGTAGAGCAGCTTTCCCAAACTCTTTTAGTAGACCAAAACATTTTCCAAATAAAATTTCACGAAGAGCTCTAATATGTAAAACATTTCAAAATAATAAGTAGTTAAAGTTATTCTGTAATTTCAAATTTAGCATAATTGCTCCTGTAATGCGCTGGTCTAATGTCATGTAGACATTTGAGCCCCAGGATAATGGACAAGAGTTGCAGTCTCGGGGATCCATTGCACGTGGACCAAAATTTCATGGAACTCCTGCAGCTCTTTAGATCGTTGGGATTCCAGAGAATTCATTTGAAAAACCACTGGGATAGAGGAATTTGAAGTACAGCCTGACAGGTTTGTCTTAACACAGTTACAAATAGGAGCCTTTGAAGGATTCTTAGTGTGGGAATGATATACGACAGCTCTGCTCTAGAAGATTAATCTTTAGGATAAACTGGAAGAAAGAAATCTTAGAAACAAGGAGATCTTTTAATTATCAGGCTGTTGAAACAGTGCAAAGGGGCTGAACTAGGGTCCAAAATTAGGGTGAGGTGGGAATGAGGTATTCGTTAACATTCTAGTTTAACTTGCAGTTTTATTTTCTAATATGAAGACCCTATTTTAACTCTACAGTCTTAAAGGTGCTATGGCTATTATTACTTCCACATTAAACACATAAATTTTGTTGGTTTTTTAAATTTCAGTACTTCGGAAATTAACTGTTACATAAGAAATGGAAACTTTTGTGATTATTCTGGAAAGTAGATTTCTAGAATAGCTTTTGGTTGGAAATGCTGACCTGAATTTTTCCCTTTTTTTTCCTTTAGGGTTTTGGTTCTTTAGCTCTTGGTCCATACAGACTCTTAGGTCACTCTCTTCCGTACGAGATAAATTAGATATAAATCACATGTCATGCTTTGAAAGTAAATTCAAAATTTTTAATAACTTGATTTAAATGACTCCAGACCCTTTAATTTCTATTTCTACTTTTGGTTACATGAACTTAACGTAAGACAGCATCTTAATTTTCCTTAAAATCTTTTCTAAAGTGTAGGCTTTTCATCTGACAGTGGGACCAGAGTTTAGAGAGAAGAGCTTATAGTAGCTTTTTTGCAAGGCTTTAGAAATCAGAAGCAAACATTTTGAAGGCATAAATACTATGTCTAAAGGTTTCATAACTCCTCATTTATCAACCGTCACCAACAAAAGTAGTATTTCATACAAGCGAAAATTCCAAATAGAAATTATCACTTTAGATGCCTTCTTTTTCCACTTCCATCACTTTGAAGGAAGTTTCTTGAAAAGTATCCCACATTCCTTTGCTTTTGGAACTACAGTGATATTAACAAAGTCTTCTTAATGCTTTTTTTCAAAATTTAAATTCCTTTGTGGCTCATATTTGGCCACTTCTATTTCCAAAGTGCCTAATTTCTTCAGGTCTCTCATTTACTACCCTGAGTCAGCCTTTTCAGAACATCGAAGCAAATAATAAACAAACAAAAAAGTTTTTGACAATAGCATAGAAAGTAAAAGTCAAAAATAAATGATAATCCTAAAGACCACTTTGTGACAGCCATGTAGCAATCAGAAGTATTTTATTGGTATCTTTCATGTTGACTCCAAAATGGCAAGGTTATTGAATAATGATTACTGATTAAGTGGAATATTACTGTAATTTTCTGAAACAGTCATAGCAAATACTTAACCTTGATTCTGGGTGATCTATGCTAAAATATATGATAAGAATAACATAGGGAAATATCCTAATAAATTAAATAAATTAAGCATTGTTGTGAGAGTCATGGCTGCATGGAATGACGTCTGCCCAGTGTTGGATATGGTACTTGCTGTTACAGAGGAGGTTTATTTTTCTGAGCAGTTACCCCTGTGCTCCCATTGCACCCTGCTGTGTCCCATATCGTGGTTCATGTCATGTTTTTTTGTAAAATTTTCATTTAAAATTTTTCTGCCCCTTTGGACTAAAAGGAAAAATCTTAAAGAGAAGGATATGCCTATTTTATAGATACAAATAGGTACTCAATATGCACTTAGTTTCTGAAAAGAATATTTAAGGTCAGTCTAAAACCAGACAGGTGCAAGAAACTGAGACAATAAGGAATAATTCACTCTCTCTGGTTCCAGTCCTTGAGGGAATCTGCTAGATAAAAACAAAAACAAAAAACCAGCTTCTGCCAAGCCTGTATGTTATCTCTATCGTGACTTTCCAACCTCCTCCTCCAGCACTTCCGCAAAACGGTTTAGTGATTCTCTGCACCAGGCAGGCCAGTTCTTGGTGCTCACCACATGCACCATGAAGGCCCTCTTCTTTACCTTCTTGGACCCTTCTGGAGTCTGGCCCCGGCTCTGACAAACTGACCCTCAAGTACTTGGGGCAGAGAGGAAAGAACACAGAATACAGTGATCATTTTTATTTTGCAACCAAAGGCTTATGAACCTTAAAGGTGACAGAGAGGCAGCAGGCAGTCCCACGGTTGCTCCCTTTTATCCTTCTCATCGCGTGCTCTGTCCTAAGCTAGGCCTTATGTGCACATCCTTAATTAGCCTGATAAGTTACTTTAGACCCATTTTAAGGACAGAAAACTGAAATTGAGAAGGGTCAAGTAGTATGTCCAAGGGCACAAAAGAGAACTTTGTAGATCCAGAGTCAAAGCCAGGCTTATTCTATCCCACAGTTCTGCAGACAGCATCTTCACATTTCCTGGTCTCTCCTTCAGTTGCAAGGAAGTGTACATTTTCAGAAGCACCTAGCATTTTCCTGAAAGCCCCCACCCCCCCGCCCCCTGCCGACAAACTGTCCTCTCTAGTTGCCAAAGCCCTTTCCTTCCAGATTCTGTAAACCTAGAAGGATTAACCCTTTAGGTTACAAATAGCTACATATGGAAACCAGATTGATACACAGCAGCCAGGAATTTACATTTTAGTAATGAGGTTTGGAAGAACCAAAAGTTTTCAGGAACATGCTGGGATTTCAGACGCTAAGACCAGATTCTTGGAAGGTATTTGGGGGCAAGGATACTTACTGGAGACCCATCAAAAGCAGAAAGCTCTTTCCTGAAGTTTCCATAATCCAATCTTTTCTGGGCACAGAATGACAACTTACAGCTGACATTAGTGGTAGTGGAAGAGTTGCTCTATTTAGCAGGGAAGAAGGACATGTGATGGAGATGGTTGATGTCTCTGTGTTTAAGATGCAGACTGAACAGGAAAGATGAACTCTTGGAAGTACAAGACAGACAGGAGGACATGACAATTGAAAGAAATGTCAAAAAGAAAACAAAAGCACTGGGTTTTCTTTTCACAGAGTAACAGTTCCCTTACCATGACAAGAGACAGAAGGAAAATAAGATTTCATGCCCACAGATGACAAGCAATTTTCTTCAATTTACGGTATTTCTCTAGTGTGTTACTGTCCAATAGAATTTCTGTAATGACGGAAATTTTTTATGTCTCAGTTGTCTAATAAAGTACCCACTAGCCACATATGGTTATTGAGCATTTGAAATGTAACTAGCACTACTGATTTTTAAAAATTTACATTAAATTAAATTTAAATAACTTCATGTGGTTAGTGGCTACTCCATCAGACAATGCAGCAGGCAAAACGGGAGTTGAAAGCATTTCTCCACCTTTCATTCCTGTCAAATTAAATGAGATGAGTTTTCGTTGTTTTTATTTTTTCTAAGCATTGCGAAAGATTTGAGGTTATATTGCTGGGAGTACAAGTTAGCTTACACCTGTGAGAAATCTAAAGCAAGTGAGATGGATCAGACTTCCAAGCCTGGATCCGTAATTTCAACTCTCACAAATAGTGTTATTAAAATAAAAATAAATCCACAAGTATGCATTAATAATATCTGGCCAAAAACAGCGTGAAATTCGTTTACATCAAATAGGATAGGATATTAATGAGTTAAAGTAAAACTTATGTAAAATAATAGTTCCATTTGTGCCATAAAAGAATGTGCTGTCTAGGAAAACAGCAGCCAGTGAAAAACTCCCTTCCTTAGCGGTCTCACGTGGAGAGGGAAGGAGGAAGGAGAAAAAGAAAGATGAGTATCTGCCGCAGGCTTTGCAAACTCAAACGTCTGCAGGGCCTGGGCAAATCCCATAAATATGTGACTTGCAAAGCCATGCCACGTGTGAAGCAGAGAGCACTCACCCCACTTCCAAAGGCATTTTATGGCTCAATTACATCAGGGGGCCACCTGCTTAGCTTATCTGCTCCCAACACCCAACACCGCCACCACTCCCCAGCCCACCTGGGGCAGCCACCTGACCTCTTACAAGCAACTTCGAACACCACAGTACTAAATGATTTCTAAAGTTTCCTTCAGTGCTAGCACCCTTTGATTCTAGGATTATCAATCCAGTATCTTTGGTGGGAGAAAGAGTGAGCCTTGTTTTAATCAAAATGCTGTATCTTGGAGTTTTAAGGCATGAGGATAACTTTGTAACTACTACAAGTATTTACAGGGTGGTGATTTGGAGATTATTGTATGCAAAAAGTTTTTCCTATGTAAAGTGCTATTTACCGTTTATTCGCACATTAAGTCTGAACGTCCAAATTAGGGGGCTGCTGTGGGCATAACCTAACTAGTAATCTATTTTGCATAACACCACCAGATATCCACCCCCAATAGATCCAAGACATAATGTGCTCAATGGGCGTTTAATGGATGAATGGTGCAGAGATTTCTACAAGTGAACAAAATCAAACTTTTGCCCAGTAAGAGTAATTACTCAAAATCTTCATGCTGACAAACTTCTGAATCCTTTGATGGCAGCAGTTCCTGACATGACATTTCAGTCTGTGTTTGTGATGTAGTCCGTGGCTCGTCGGTCACAGGCTAGACGGGTCCTCCACAATAGGTTACTGGGCTGCTACGTGAATGCTCTGAAGTAAAAAATTAAAAGGTGATATTTTTAAAGTTTAAACCCTGAAAATCTTCATGAGCCGGGCAAACATACTCAGTAATTTAAAAATATGCCTCTTTGGTGGTCCACAATTAACAAACATCGCTAGGAATTTAGGTGTGTATGGGGAAGTGTTAGGCATTACATCTTTTTTAAAACAAATATTCCTGATGAATCACACTAATCATAATTAAGTCACTAATATCTTAGAATCATAGAGTTTATTAGATGCTTTCCTCTAAGAGGAGAAAGAAATTGGCAAAATAGGTTATTCTATAAATGTAAATTCAGGGAAGAAACTCTGAAAAAAAAAAACTGCAAATGGGGTGGGAGTTAGGGGGAGGCCACAGACAATGTCCTCTATTTCTAGTTGTCCTAGGGCTCATACTGCATATGTGCAAAGACGAAATTAGGATAAAAAGAAATTAGAGGTGTGTGAGTAATAAAGTAGAGCAAAACAGGGTCAGATTCTGTATCTTCCTTGGACAATCTTCACGGGTAATATTACCATTCATATTTATAATACCACCAGAAGGGTGAGTGGTTCATTTACTTTTAAACTCCAGGTGGTTCCCACTGATGGGAATGTACTTGTATCTAATGTTACAAGTACATTTGGTATGTTATGTTTCATTTCATTACAGTGAGAAGAGTTCTTGGGCTGTGGAGAAGAGCATGGGATTTTAGATGAAGAGTACAGATAAGTGACAAGTAAAAAACTCTTATTCATTTTTAAATATCATGTTTTGAAAGTTTCGAAACCTTACTTTTGAGGATATGATTTTTCAGGTTTGTGAAATTAGTTAGAATTTTTTTTTTTAGTTCAAAAAATATTAGAGCTAAAGAGGATCTTAGAAATAATTAGTCCCAATGCAAACTTTTTATGAGTGGAAGAACTAAGCCTCCTTGGTGTGAGGTTGACTCCATACACTCACATCGATAATGAGACCATGTGTTGGACATCTGGGAACACATAGATCTCTGAGCTCTTTTCCTTTGTATCATGTGATCTTTCCAAATTTGCGTGTTGAAGTATGTCTTATCTTAAATGCACCAGCTCTTTAGAAAACATGCCTTACCGCCTACCAAGAAATAAGCTTCTCCCACCAAGTTTGAGCCAGGTGGCAATAAAGATAGAAGAAATTATATATGTAGTGATAAACATTCTAAAGTGAGTATGTATTCTTAAAATTTTCCTGTATTTCTTTTAGTTCTAAAAAAAAAATCATACTTTAGGTAAAATGGTTTCCTATAACTAGTTCAAGCCTGTAATTTTAGCTATTTCAACATAATACTTTATCAAAGATGTGCTGAGCCGTGTAAAACTCCTAGAATATGGGTCACTTCAAGCATTATTTTATTCATCCAATTAAAGTATTTTGAGGGCCAACTATGTAGAAATAGTCGACTTCCTCTTTTTCTTTAAACACACTTGGTTGTTCGGGTCCTGTCATAGCTCCTGCTGAGTCCATGGCTGGTGAATACAACTAGTCTTTTCTCTTGATGTTGTCAGGGCCCCGTCTTCCCCACTTTTCATCACAATAGGCCCTCTAACTCTCTGCCACCTCCTCACTCAACCCCTAGTCTATCTGTTCACTGGGATAGTGTATTCCTACCTCAGCTCCCACCAGTATCCTCAGAGCTAGTATCCTGTCAGCCCAATGAGAATGCAAGAACTTTGGGATTCATGCCTGCTGCTTGTTACTGAGGGAAGCTTGCCAACTGTAACTGAATTTTGGCAACTGTAGCTTGGTAACTGTAGCTGGATTTTGTCGCATTCCTTTAAAGATTGTTAGACTTGGTGTACATTTTAGAACTTTGATCTTTTGAGGCATCTTTTTAAGTCATTTTTGGGAAAGTCTGGAATGAAATTTACTCTGGGCTGCTTTAGCCCCATCTAAGGTGGACTCTACTGAATATTTTGAGTATTCAACAAGGCACCTCTACTCTGGCTGATGGGAACTCAAATAACTCCCAACTCTATTTGAGTTTGGGAAATTTTTCATCTTACAGCTCCAGCATAATTTTTCTTTCCCTGGAAGATGTCCCTAGTCTGGACTCATAGGGTTTCACATTAATCACGTGTATTTGGTGTTCAACTGAGACTCGTAGGGGTCCTAGTCAGATTATTGGAGCTCCTTCTCTGCACGGTTCCTTTATTTCAGATACTTTGTCCCGCAAATTCTAACTGCTGCAGCCTCCTCAAATTGGGATATCTATCTCCAGCTCAAGAATAGTGCCAGGCTCATTTTGGTTCCCCCATTCCTGTCCTGTAGCCCTGAAATTACCTCTAAGCAAGAAGCTCAACTCAATCGTTTCTTTTCTCAGGGACTGTAAGTTGTACTACCTATGGTCCAGTTTCTGAAAATAGATGTTTTCTATATTTTGCCCAGTTTTCTAGTTTTTTATGGATAAATGTTAATTCTAGACTCTTTCTCCTTCATGACCAGAAGTAGAAATACCTTGCTTTTCAAGCATGGTTTCTTGTGATTTCAGTTCCGTTGCTTTTAACACACAAGCTCCTCTCTCACCACTATGCTTATATGCAAACAAAATAAAACGCTGCTGAACAAGTTATTGTCTTCTCTTAGGTTGTTGTTCTTGTCTCTTCTCAAGAGATCCTAAAATTTTTTTATCTAGTATATGAGCCCACTTTGGGGACAAGAGACATTTGTACTCTAGATGGAGAATCAGGTGGAGATGTATGGGAAGGCAGAGTCGGGTCCTGCTCACTAAGTTCCAATTATCAGCGGTGTTACCTGGAGTGGCAGGCTGCCATAAGAATGGGTTTTAAACATCAGCGAAAATAAAAATATGATATTACATAGGCTTTTATTATAATTACTTAATTGTAAGATAACTGAGAGATGAAATTTTCCCTTGGCGTTTGACTTTTGTTTCCTATTCTAGGTGTTATATGCACCTCTTGGTTTTCAGTGAAACTGAAGATGATGCGACAGAAAGTTTTTGTGTGAAAAATTTTTGAAACCTGGTTTTAAATGTAACTGTGAACTTAAGCAGTTACCATTCGTTCCAAATAAGGAACAAGAAGGAGCTGCGGATCTAGTTAGGCAGAAATTATCATATTTTTTACACTAGAAGGGGAGAAATATAGAAGTATTACCAAAATTTACCTTAATATAATCATCACAATGAAGCATTAGTGAACATAAAACTTAATAACTTTGTTCCATTTGAATCAGAAAATTCACAACTTTTATGGGATGCAGATGGTGAAAGGATTATACTGCACAGTGTTTTTATATTGTTATTCGTATCTCTATAACCCAATTCAACTGCAAAAATGCTTTTTAGGGGCAGAATTAATATATACTATGAGTCCTGGAAGGAGAATAATGTTCAAACAATCTCTGCTGTTGACCTAAACCTCTAATCAAGGGCATTCATAGTTTAATAACAATTTTGGGTAGTATAAAACTTGTTAGTACATGGAATCACATTTTTAAAAAGATATTCATTTATAAATAAAAATCATCCTAAGTAAAATTACTGATTTATTCAGGTAAACAGCAAAGACCTTTCTGCAGCATATTTGAGAGTGCTGTAAGCTCGTGATTTTTTAAACTTCAAACATTCAGCGGCATAAACAGTGGTAAGTTTGCATTAGACAATTTGGAAAACTGCCTGGAAAGAGTCAGGGCTCTATAAATTATTTTACCCAACATGAAATCTATGAATTGGAAAGCTGTACAGCACTGTGCACATAGGTACCACCACATTCTCATCTCCCTTATAGTTAGTTATAGCACTTTCTGGTAACAACATCCCTTTCAAATATTACTATTGTAATGGATGGTAGTTCATTGCTTCAGTCACATTTCTGATCTTTTGTAGTTAACTTCAAGATTTTATTATTTTCTTGACCAAGCTAAAATAAAACAGATGCAAGTAAATCAGACAAAGATGTGAATTTGGCATATGAGTAACAGAGAGTAAAATTAATGTTTCTTTCTTGTTTAGTTAAGCAATGTTAAACATATTCTGTTATGGTGAACAAGGGGCAATGCTTTAGTAGTAAAAACTGCTAAGTTTTGCCAGTTCTGAAATTTGTAATAAATAGAGCGTCAGAAAAAGTAAGAGAAAAAAAGAAAAAACAAGAGAGAAATGGGCAGAAACATGATAAAATCTGGGAAATCTACTACCCAATAGGAAGATCTATTGGTCTCAACTCAAAGTCTTAAGTGCTAATTCTCACAGTAATTTTAAAAACAATTATTTATTACATCATAAACTTATCCCTCAGCCTTGAGCACCTACTAAGTTCCCAGGGTAGTTCATTCATTGAGTCACTCATTCAACAAATATCTAGTGAATATGTGTGTGTGTTTACATATTTGTATGTTTGCATGCATAATTGTAAATAATGTTGAGTTAAGTGATGTGGAGGATGCAAGTGAGATTTGGTCAAAATGCAGCCATCAATATTCACTGTGAGGTGAGAGGGAGACTCTATCAGTACACGTGAAAGCAGAATTTATTTTTAATTCTCGATAAATTTACATTCGTGTTTTACAAGAAAAAAAATAATTTTGAAATGTACCAGTATGATCAATGTTTACAAAATTAGTGTATCCATAAGTTTGGATGTTTTCAAAGGAGACAAAACAAAGTTTTAGTCAGAGACAAAATAGCCAGTTAATGCTTAGGTCATGGACTGTGAAGCTCTTGCTTGACAAGAACATCTAGACATAGTATGAAGGCACGCTAGAAAGAAACCCAGAAAGTTACCGAGAATCTGTGCAGTTTAAATGGGAAGCAAATACCATCTTCATTCAAAGAATGGCGTTTGTTAATTTTTTAAACATATTCTGGACAAATATTTCAATATTGATACTCTATCCAAAGCTTTACCAGGATATATCGCATCCTAGTATATCAACTTTGCTTTTATTCTTAACCAGACATTACTCGATATGCAGTAAAATAGAGAGTAAGCAATCTGAACTTTAGGTAATTTTCATTTTTTCCTCTTTCAACACAATTTTAAAGATGTTATGGTAGATTTAGATGCATTATAATTTTTAATAAAATAATCCAATATAAATAAACTAATAAAGGAAAGATAAGATGTCAAAAATTAATCACAAATAAACATTAATATTTACAGTATAGGCAGGGAATTATTTAAGAAATGTTTCTTTGTTTAAAGTCGTTTTTATAGCTGAAGGAAAAACTTCTTCCTTTTTATCTTTCCAAATAATATTTTATGTCACCATGGAGAAAGAATATGACTCATCGACAATTCAGTATGTTTTATTCAGGCTCTCTGTGTCACATTTTTTGGAATTTTCAAATAAAATAGCTGAAATTCTTACATTTAGAGTACACTTTAAAATATTTTTATCCTTCAATCTTTCTACCTAATAGTAAATGTAACTTACAAGATATAATTTTTTTTTTTTTAAAGATTTTATTTTTTCCTTTTTCTCCCCAAAGCCCCCCCGGTACATAGTTGTGTATTCTTCGTTGTGGGTTCTTCTAGTTGTGGCATGTGGGACGCTGCCTCAGCGTGGTCTGACGAGCAGTGCCATGTCCGCGCCCAGGATTCGAACTAACGAAGCACTGGGCCGCCTGCAGCAGAGCGCGCGAACTTAACCACTCGGCCACGGGGCCAGCCCCAAAAGATATAATTTTTAATCAATGCTCATCAGTTGAGAATTGTTAACTTTTCCAGTTTACTGCATGCTAAAGAACAAAGGGATTTAATCCGTTGAATGAAAAATTAACATTGCTTTCTTAAGAACTAATAGTAGACAATAATCTGTTTAGCCTGGAATAATATTTAATATGTACAAATTTTCTATAGTTTTTGAAAATTGTTCACAATATTTGACAGGGAGTCACTGATGAATTTCTATTTTTCTCAAAAATATATGCTATGGATATGAAGTCAATAGTTATCTTTATATATATCAACCATGCAGCTATTATTCTCAAAGTGGAAATAATTTGGGCTTTTCTATTATATTTAAAGTTTTGAATGAATCAAAGTGTTTCAGTGTAATTCCGTCAACAAACCAAAACACCGAAACTAATTATGTGTAAGGCAGTGGACTACATGCTATTTGCAAACTCATTTTAAATTAACTGCCTATGTCATCAGCATCACATTTTTTTATCCTTCTCACCTGTTTTATTAAATTCTTGAACAATTCAATTGTTGCCATGTCCTTTGTTCCAGTTTATGTATAATCAAAGAATCGCCAAGAACTTAAACATGGCCTATTCTAAAGCCCCTCATTTTAAACCCATGGAAAAGATGAAAGAATAGTACAATAAATATCTATATAATCCTCACCAATTGTTAACATTTGACAAAGTTGTTTGTTCTCTCTTTACATACATCCATATGAACACCACGAGACCTCATCTCTAAGTATAGAGAACACATCTCCTGATTAGGACGCTCTCCTACAAAAGCACAATACTGTTGTTACCCTCAAGATTACTTATAGTAATTCAATGTACTATTCATATTCCAATTTTTTTCTCCAACATGTCTTTTATAACTGTTTTTTTCTTCAAACCAGTGTCCAATCAAAGTTCATTTATTTCATTTGGTTAAGTCTCATTGGAGGTTTTTTAATCTAAAACAACCTCTGTGCTTTTTATTTGTTGTTTTTAATGACACTGAATTTTGTGAGAGCTCAGGCCATTACAGTAAAATGCTCCACATTTTGGATTGGGTGATTATTTCCTTATGATTCGATTCAAGTTAAAAATTTGGGGCCAAAATACTCCCTAGTTGATAGTATATAATTCAAACTGCATTAATCAGGAGCCACATAAAGTTCATCTCACTTTTTGGTGATCTTGAATTAGATCGCTCAATTAAGATAGCAATTGCAAGATCTCTCCATTCTAAAAGGTCCACTTTCCCTTTGTAATTTTAAAAAAGCTATCTGTAGGGTGATATTTTGAAACTGTGTGAATATTCTGTTTTCTAATAAACTTTCACCAATTGGTTTGCCCATCTGTGATATCCTTGTCTAAATTTCCTGTTACATTGGAGATTGCACAATGGTGATTTGCTAATTCTGTCCTTCCTTCCTTCTACATTCACTGCCAACATTCCTGGGGAGGCAGGTCCTCTTTTTCAGGCCTCCTATTTCTTTACCCCTTCCAACACTTATAAGGGATCATTTGATCACAACTGTCCCTTTGGCCAGAAATCTCTGTCTCACACATGCCCCTCACCTGCAGCATGGACAATGCTGTAGCCCTCACGCCTGCACTAACATCTCCCCTCCCGACCATCTCAGATGTGCCTTGGAATCCACTCAGTCCTGATTTCCTTTGTGGCTTTAAAGGGCTGAGGAGTGATTGGAACAAGGGATCCAGAAGAAAGGAAGGACTCAGGCAAGGAGTTTAGACTCAACAAGATTACATTTCAATGGCTTTAGAGGGTGAGTCTCAATACTGAGGCTGAGGGACATGTTGTTTATTTATTTATTTAAATTTTTAGTGGGTATTTTCAAACATGATGGAAGCAGAAATAACAGTAAAATAAACTCCTCAATACCCACCATTCAGTTTCAACAACTCAATATTTTGCCAATTTTATTGCATCTATTCCTCACTCCTGTTTTTTTGTTGGATATTTCAATGCAAATCCCATGCGTCATGTCATTCCATCCTTACAAATGTCCAGTATGTATCACTAACTGATGGGGCTGTGGTAGGCAGAATTCTAAGATGATCCCCCTGGACTCTTTGGCCCTGATGTATACACATCTCCCAGTTATTCAATCCAACACTAACATAGACACAGCTCTAAAGGATTTTACAAAAGTAATTAAGATCCTAAATCAGTAGCCTTAAAATAGGAAGATATTTCTGGACAGGCCTGGCCTAGTCACAGATGGCCTTTAAATCCAGGTCTAGCGGTCAGAGGCAGAGGAAGTGAGATTCAACACCTGAGAGGGATTTCACATGCAAGGTATTCTGCTTTCCTAAGCTTGAAGATAGAGGGCCAGGTGGCAAAGAATGTGCTCTCTAGGAGCGAGTGGCCTCTGGTCAACAGCAGGTAAGATAAGGGAGACCTCAGTCCTAAACCCACAGGGAATTGAATTCTGTCCATAACCAGTATGAGCTTGGTCCCTAAGCCCCAGGTGAGAATAGCATCCTTGAGCGTCTCCTTAATTTCAGCAGTTGGAGACCCTGATCAGAGAACCCAGCCATGCTGTGGGAGAGTCCTGATTCACAGAAACTGTGAGATAGTAAATTTGCATTGTTTTAACTTCCTAAGTTTGTGGTAACTTGTTACACAGCCATAGAAAACGAATCTCTTTTTCTGAATATAACCACCACACCGTCATCACACCTAACCACCACTCCTTACTATGTATGAGGTATGAAGGGTCTTAAAGGAGCTGGGAACCTTGGCTGCCTTGTTAAGTAGGCTTTTCTGAAGCAGTCACAAAAGTTAACAACAAAGTATAACCTGATAACTATGGGGAAGCAAATTCAAACAACTAAGATACGAATAAACTTTTGGCTCACATCCCAATAAAACTGGGAGTATCTGTCTGTATTTCTGAAATTAATCAGTTAAAGAGTTGTAATCAAATGACTGTTGAGATAAAAATTACTTAGAACCTGTTAAATCATGTCATAGTTAACCTCTCCTCTTTGATGAGTCTCTGCAATTTTAAATAATTCCAATGAGTCATTCTTCTAAGTTTCTGAGTGTGTGTCACTTGCATTACACGAGTTATGTCTCCCAAAGCTGCTTTTTCTCTCTGGTCTTTTTTGTAACATCCCCACACTTTACTCGGCTAACCCTCTACTTCAAGGTTTGGTTTTTAAATGAGCTACATAAAGAAGAAAACACCTAACAAAGAGATACCCAGGCATTAGTAGGTTTTTATTCTGATAGTGAGTACACAGGTGTTCATCACCTTATTTTCTGAACTTACCTTTATTTAGAAATTTTTCATGTTCTTAGTGCTACTTCCACTGCTTCTGACATAAATTCCTTTGTGAATTTTGATCTCTCGATCATCCTCAGCACAATACTCACTGAATGTTTCTTTTAGATTTTGACTATGCGTCTCCCTGAAACCTTTAGTTACCCAACTAAGTTCCTTAAGTACTACAGCTCCTTCTTTAAAGACTTCCTCCAGATCTTATCTCTTTTTAGAAGTCTTTCCAGGTTTTGTGGAAAGAAATTACTGATCCATCTAACTCACCTTTAGCATAAGAACCACTAATACTTAATTCCTGAAGTCACACGATTACATAATCAGACAGGCTGATTCCCAAGGCTGTCTCTTGCAAGTTGAGCCCTATCCTGGTTTGTAGCAAATATTCCATGTGTGCTTGTTGATAACAAGAGAAGCTACGGCAGTTGAAATTGCTTTGAATGTAAAGCAATCAACACAGCTACAAGGGCTTGGATTGTTGTTAAAAGATTTCAATCAGTGGTTCTAAATGTGTGAGACATATTTTTTACAAAAGGTCTCCAAATCTTACATCCACAGGCATTTCAGTAGCCCGTATATATATATATTCTATAAGAATATATGCTACCATTGCTCAAATGTATGTAGGTGATGTTGCGAGTAAGAAGTGTTATTGAATTTATAGTAGCTTTGCCATTATGTATTTTCCCAGTCTGTGAATAATTAAAATAGAAAAGCAGTTATATAAGAGTCTGCTATATTTTTACGTAATCCATTTTGGAAAAAATTATAGATATATATAAGTATATATAAATCTGGAAGGATGCATATGAAAATTGAATAGTAATAATCCCCAGCTGATTGAAACAAAGATGGTCTTTATTGTCCTCCTTATAGTTTTATGATGATCACATATTGCTTCTATAACTTCCATTCACCAGAAAAAAAAAAAAAACATTTGTGTACATAGCATGTTGTGTGTGTATATATATATTCCAAAAAAAGTATTTTCAGGAAGCAAATTGCATTATGTCCTGACACTCATAAAACGTTGCACACCACTGATTTAGCTGAGAACACAGCACAGGGGAGTTGAGCTTTGATACTTTTGTGAATTTTCAGTCACTGTGAAACGTAAGTGACTTCATTTGAAGCCTCCTAAAAGCTGTGTAACTGCTGGTAATTGGCTCTGGGGAAGAACAGAATGCATGGAGGCTCATTTAAATGTTTTATAACAAAATAACACATTGTAAAGCTTTTCAGTAAAACCCTCAAGGGCTCAGTTGGTAGTGGCCAAACGGATATCCACACTCGCCATCAACTGTCAGAACTGGTCTTCAAAAGTCAAAAATAGTTAACTCTTGACGAAGGCAGCAGCCTCCAAAGAGCGGAGTTTAAATTCCTGCTAAGAAACGCCACTTCTCTTTTGTGAATCCCCACAGCATTCTCAAATGTGTATCTCATCATTGCTCAAAACAAGCAAACAGAAAGCGAATAAATGAAGCCAATGTATCATTTTACGAGAGCTTCCACCATTATATAACGCTATTGTTCTCCGGAAGTCTTGTTATAAAAGTGGCCAGTCATCCCACGGGGACTATGATTTGCTGCAGCCACCACCAATGGCGTTGCATTGCCTTCTCTAGATTTAGGTGTGGCCAGTCCCCAGCGACTTTGCCCTGGGGACTCTTTTCCCGACCTAACCCCCATTTTGAAACATGCTCTTCTGTTGCAGCAGTTGCATGCTGCTGAAGGAGAACATATCCTTTCTTTGTTTCACCGTAGAAATAACAAACACAGCCCTCTCCCAGTTGGCAGAAACAAAGTGTTTCTCTAACCATGTAAAATGCCCCTGCTCAGGAATTTGAAATGTTCTAACAGATAAAGGGCGTTTCTTACAAAAAAAAATCCTAACATATTTTAATTTGCTAGCATGTGAGGACTCAGAATCCATACAATCATTTGATTAACATTGTAACGAATGTTCCAAGAATGAAAACTATATCTTTAAGGCATTTTACATTTATGAAAAAGAAAGAAAATGGAATGTTGATCAGAAAAATTTAATTGAGAAGTTATTCAAATATGTTAAATAGAGTAAAAATTGAAAGCTATTTTTAAAGTGTTCTGCCTTATTTTGTATTAGTTATCCAAGAAGAATTGAAAGACTATTACGTGTATTTTATAATTCACTAGTTCCATTAAACAAATATAATTTCTTTTAAATCTACTATGGGCAAGAAACTGGGATGGGATAAGAACAAAGCAAAGCATATACTCCTCCTTTTGAAGCTGACCATGTATAGTTTATTTTCTTGACTCTAAGATTCTTATTGTTTCCCTCTTTGAGTAGGTCTCAAAACCAGGATTGGTCTTTAAGTGAACGCACAAGTTAAAAAAAAAAGTTTTAAATCGTTTTTGCATCTAACATTTGATTCCATCATTCCATTGGACCTGATAGTCTAGAAGCGGAAATCAGAAATTGGCACGCCACTTACTGCCATGAGAATGTTCCAAATCTCATTAGGCAAAGAATACATAGGCGAGATCGTGAAAGAATCCTGCTCTACACCAGATTATTTTTCTGGCTGCCTTACTCTAAATGGATAAGTGTTTCTGCCCCTGGAGAATCTGACATGTGTCCTTATGACTCCATGAAAGAGGATTATAGTGAAAGACATCATTAATTTGACTGGGAAAGCTTTCAGGATGCTGTAACTGCTGGATTATTTCTACTGAGGCATTGTTTTGCTTATATCACTTTTCTGCTCAAAAATATTACATAATTCTGCATTCTAAGTCCCTAAAATTTGACTGAAGGCTCAATTTCAAGTGGACGTCTGTTGTCTCCTCCTGTGCTCTAGGATCTAGTTAGGGGCTGTGCTGCCCAACACTAGTGAGCACTTGAAATGTGGCTAATGAGGACTGAGGACCGAAATTTTTTTTTTTTGAAGATGCTTAGCCCTGAGCTAACATCTGCCACCAATCTTCCTCTTTTTGCTGAGGAAGACTGGCCCTGAACTAACGTCTGCGCCCATCTTCCTCTACTTTATATGTAGGACGTCTACCACAGCATGGCTTGCCAAACAGTGCCATGTCCACACCCGGAATCCGAACCGGCGAACCCCAGGCCGCTGAAGCGGAATGTGTGACCTTAACCACTGTGCCACCGGGCCGGCCCCGAGGGCTGAATTTTTAATTGCATTTAATTTTAATTTTAAGTTTAAATTTAAAAATGAAACAGGATACAATTTTCTATATTGATTGCAGAGTGAAATGGTAATAGTTCCACATACTGAGTTAAAGTATTTCAATAAAATTCATTTTACCTGTTTCTCTTTAGTGTAGTAACTAGAAAATTTTAAAGGATATATGTGGCTTGTATTTTATTTCTATCGGATGGTGCCGGTGTAGGGACAATAAAAAAGCTTGCTTTTCTTGATATTCTACACTTCAAATAACACATGCCTCTTCCTGCAGAGTTTCCTTCCTGGTATAAAGTGGCTGCAAGTGACAGAAATCTAAGAATTTATTGGCTCGATAAATGAAAAGGACAGAGATAAGTATTCAGGCATCGTTGGAGTTGGGGGCTCTGATGCTGCCCTCAGAACTCAGTCTTACAGCTAGCCAATCCCAGCAAAAGCAGAGCTTAAAAAGTCCAGAAATAAGTCTCATTGGCTGGCCCGAATCACATGCCCATCTTTGAATCCATCACTGTGCCAGTAGAGAAGGATTCAACCTATTGGTCCACCATTGGTCACGTGCTGAGACCCAGGTTAGAGTATGAGGAAAATCAGTGCCACTCCCCTTCCATGGGCTGATCCCAAGGATGGGACTGTTCCTCAGAGAAAAGTCATGAAACTTGTCGCCAGAAGAAAGAGAATCAGTAATGAGCGAGAAAACGTACAGATACCCAAAAGACCTGGTTGCCCACACTAAAGGTAACGTCTTGCTTCTTCAGGGGTCATATTTTGAGACCTCATTCTTACCACGTCTCCTGTCATCTTCTGATACCTCGTCTCTGGCTTCAGCTGTTGTGCTCCTTCAGCAGCCCCTTTCCCAACATGCCCAGCTTACGCCTCCCAAAGAGCATGCCAGGGGCACTTCCATGCATGTGAACCAGAAGTACTTCTCTCACCACTGAGCTATGCAGATAGCAATTGAAATATTGCTACATCAGTAGTTTCAAAGTGGCCATGAAAATATGTCTTGGGAAAAAATGGTAGCTAAAAGCATGAATATGTTTATTTTATTTGAATTGAAATTTGTTTTCAGGGACATATGCATAGATGCTTGCTAACTTTTAAGTCATAAGTGCATAATAGCAAAAAAATTGAAAGAAACAGAGACTGAGAATCATAATGATAAATGTGGATGAAACTAATGGAAAATATGGAAGCTGAGTACATTTTTCCAAATTTTTGAAATTTCTTTGGAAGGGTATTTTCAAAGTTCTAAATGCAAGATATGACAATTACTATGTTATTACCTTTCTTTTGTTGTCGTTGTTGTTTGTCTGTTTTGAGGAAGATTAGCCCTGAGCTAACATCTGCTGCAAATGCTCCTCTTTTTGCTGAGGAAGACTGGCCCTGAGCTAACATCCATGCCCATCTTCCTCTATTTTATATGTGGGACACCTGCCACACCTCGGCTTGCCAAGCGGTGCCATGTCCACACCCGGGATCCAGGCTGGGGAACCCTGGACCGGTGAAGCAGAACGTGCGCACTTAATCGCTGCACCACTGGGCGGCCCCTACACTTCCTTATCAAACTATCCTTTTATAAGAAAATACGACCAAATTTTTATTCAAAAGAAGATATTTTTGTATCAGATATGTTATTCTTAAATTATTTTAATGCAAAATATGATGTAATATTAACACACATTATAAACTTTTAATACGTGTTTAAATTTATCTTGCATGTATGTGCTGCTGGGCATATAGAAAGAGCTAACATTTTGTTGACTAACTGCTAATGCTTATGATAAGTCAGTGTATTCCTAATGTTAATGATAACCCAGTAGCAATGAGTGCCACTAAGGTCTAAAGTGTGGTCTCAAAAACCCTGTCCCAGGGGCCCGCCAGGCGGTGTAGTGGTTAAGCTCACGGCTCTGCTTGGGCAGTGCAGCGTTCCCCAGTTTAGATCCTGGGTGCGGACATGGCACCACTTATCAAGCCATGCTGTGGCAGGCGTCCCACATATAAAGCAGAGGAAGATGCGCACGGATGTTAGCTCAGGGCTAATCTTCCTAAAAAAAAATTCTTTTAAATCTGGTCTCTGAAAGGAACTAATGTCCTTTAGAGAAATGCCTAAGTTCGGGTTCAGGTCTGGGTAGGAAACATAAAAAGAACCTGGGTTCCTTGTTGTGCCAGAAGGTAAAGATATTATTGAAGAACATTGGGGTCATCTCAAAAAGTTACAGTAACCAATGACTGGAGCATTAAAAAAAGAATGAATACAATACATTGAAACACAAGGTAAATTTAACCTTACAAACCAATAAGAAGTTGACAATATCCGATAAACAAACGTCTGGAATAGAGGAGCAGGCAATTTACCAAACAGGAAACATGAAGGGAATACAACATTAAAATATGTTCAATCTCCATAGCAATCAGGTAAATACAAATTAAAATTCAGACACATGCTACAACCTGGATGAACCTAAGTGAAATAAGCCAGCCACAAGGACAAATATTCTGTGACTCCATTTATACGAGGTCCCTAGAGAAGGCAAATTCATAGAGACAGAAAGTAGAATGGTGGTCGCCAGGGGCTGGTTGGGGAGGAGAAATGGGGAGTTATTGTTTAATGAGCACAGAGTTTCAGTTTAGCGGGATGAACAAGATCCGGAGACGGATGGTGGTGATGGTTGCACAACAATGTGAACGTGCTTAATGCCTCTGGACTGCACACTTAAAAATGACAAAAACGGTCAATTTTATTTTATGTATATTCTACCACACACACATACACACACACAAAGGCTATGGGGACTTGAAGGAAGTCAATGATGACAACTTTCTCAAAAAGGAAAGTAATAGGGGCAGATCAGTCAGAGGAGAATTTTTTAAAATAGAGGAACCTTGAGCATGTTCACCAGCCTGGAAAGGATCGTTACAGAACCAGAGACATACGTCCACCATCCAGGTCAAAGGGACACAAGTATCAAGCTAGCACATTAAGATCATGCCCAACATTGAGCACCACCCTTCAGACAGTGAGCCTGGGTCTTTGGGAAGCAGAAGGACCTAGTGTTTTATACTAATAGTCAATACAATAACATTTAACATTTCCCAAAACACATAGAGTCTAAGCAATATTAATCACATCGGTAACTTTTTCTTCAAAGATTTTCCTACAAGTGTCTCACTAAAGAATTCAAATAAAATTTTATGTTGAGAATACTCTGGTGGTTCTTTTGTTTGTTTTGGTTTTTTTTGTGGAGGCAGCCTTCTTGGTATTGTTTGTTCATTTACTTTTACTTCCTGCAAATTCGCAGTAAGTATGAGTTTGAGTGAAATGGAAAATGCTTCCATTTTTAATCATCCCTAATTACTCTTTATTGCCCCTTTGAAAATATGGTTCAATAAAAAGCAGACTGTGATACCCTGAGAACACGATAGTTTCTAAACTCCAGAAAGTGGTTCTTGCAATGTGTGGAGGTTTGCATAACTGCTAAGTGATTCTTGCAATCCACACCTTTCCTCTTCCCCAACCAGCAGGGGAGGGTGGGAGGGACTGCCAGGTACAAATTGCAGCTGCTAATTTGCTTCTGTTAACCGGTAGCCTGGGAGAAGTATATATATATATATAACTATATATATAAGTGTGTATACGTATATATATGAGTATTTCCTTTTATTTGGCATTGACAATAATATTTGCTTTGATCAACTGTTTTCATGTCCTTTTTCAACCATTGTCCCTACTGTTTTGTAAATATTTTCAATTAGTGCTCCAACATGTTAGAAACTTAACTGGTAAATGTTCAGCACTGCAGGAACTGCACCTGTTTTTATTCTTGCGGCTGAAGTTGAGAGAGGCCATAGCTCGTGGATAAGCGACAGTTTCGGTTTTGCAATGCTTTATCTGTATGTAGCAGGCAACTCTTCATGAGAAAGGAAGTTCAAGACTTGTAGGTAAAAAACCACTACCCAGATTCCAGGAAAATGCCCGTTTACTGAAGTTTTTTTTTTCTTTTTACAAGATGTCTGCAATCGGATTAGCATTTAGATCATACTCCAAAGACTTTAAATTAATTAGCCTTATGAAAGTCAGTTTCTCCCTCATGTGTCAGCTTGACAGTCTTCTTCTGCGTAGATCAGTGTTTTCTGTTTTTCTCTGATTATCATTTAGCCACACAGGAGGTGTCTCCTTCTGTAAATGAACATTTCTTAATCAAGTATAGATTTCTATAACTTAACTTTTCTAAAATTGCTTACACGTATAAATATATGTGTACATTAATTATAGATGCACATACACAAATTATAGCCTATTATCATGACTCCAAGGCTAAGCTTCGTGAATAATTTTCTGCTCTCCACAGACCGTACAAAGCATAGTGACTCTCGTGTTTCACAGCTTCCTCTTTTGCTACACTGTCCTCTTGCAGAGGGAAAAAAATGTGACCAGAGAAGAGAAGAGAGCTCTTGGAGTTGCCGTTAGTTTAGCTCAACTATTTATGCAGCTTCACAAGCAACTATAAATAAGACAGAGAGGTAAGAAGAAAGACTTACTTGCTACTTTTCATTTTATTATTTGGATTGCTATTTATACAACAACGGTTTAAATGCTGGTGGAGTACAAAGTAGGTTAGATAAAGCTGACACCTCTCTCAAGCAGTAGTCAATACTTTAAACGAAAAAGTTTACTAAATTCAGAAAGTTTCAACTTCACATGCAACTTTTAAGAAAGCCGGAAAATTTTAAGGTTCTTATTGATCTTAAATTATTTTAACCACAAAGTAAAACGTTTTCTTTTTTCATAATTTTATACACAATTTAGTGCTAAAAGAATTTTTGTATAATAAACTTTGAGAATTTTTTTCTTCCCCTAGCCTCAGTAAATTCTTAACATTTCTAAATTCTTCCACATATATCAGTCTTTAATGTCGCATATTATTAGTTGGACATTTTCCAAGAAAAAGATATTCTTGTATTTATTTTTATCCACTGAAAATATGTTGTATTATTTAAAATGTGACATTTCAGTTATTTTTCATATCATCACATCATGATAATATTTAAATACTTTAGAAAAAGCAATTTGTAGTGTAGATGGTATGCTTTAAAAATCTAAACATAAGTGAATCTAATTACGGAAATTCGTGTTTGTCTTAAGACTAATTTGCGGTTATGACGCTTAAAAATGGAGTGAGAACTACAACAAAGTAAGACCGTTTGGATTCAAATTGGAGATCCAACTAAGTTGAAACTGATCTCATTAGGAAATTCTAAAGTAATCTAAATCCAGCAGAAATTTGTTTTTGTTTGTGCCAATCTAGAGTAATGTTTATATATATTAACTATTTAATACAATTGTATTCATTATACAGCGATTTTTAAATCATCCTTTTAAAAGCAGTTGGTTTTTATATATGTTGGTAAAAACACGACAGAGTTTAATACATCTTAAAAAGAAAAATGCAGTAAGTGAACAAGTCTGGTTGTATATACGGACGTTTGGGTAACTTGCTACTAGCCCTTCTATAACTTACTCATTTGAGAAGGCGGCACATATCACGCGTTTGCTGTGTGGGACTCGTAAGGAAATATCCCAAGAAATATATATACTATGTATGTTCAAATAATAAATTTAAAACTTACTTACCTTGGTTCGCTTTTTTAAATTAGAGTAATCAATCACATGGCTCCCCCAAAAAGAAAGTATGTATTGTTCCATCAATTAACAGATTTAATTTTTATCAATTTTGGTAAACGGTGTTGTCATACTGGTTCTATTACATTACTTGGAAGATGGTCTTTTAAAACTATTTTTATGCAAGCTTCTGTGACGAGAGTAGCTATCTTTTGATTATAGAGAGAAGAAAAACACATTGTTAGTGTTATAAATTTAGGAAATGAACTGTTGACTCAAGTTCAACATCCTTAACTAGGTCAAAATTTTTAAATTAAGTTTGGAGTTGTGAGAAATCCATTAAAATTGTGCATCTTCAGCTTTATGTGTCACACGATAATTAAACAAAACTATTTCCATTACAACTTGATTATGTTGTTTGTTGTTTTAATGCCCCTGTCTTTAAAAAGAAAATGATGGAAGTCTTTTTAAATGTCCAGAATTTCAAGTATGAGATATTTTGATATCATAAACTATTAAGTGCTGTGGGTGTGTTAGACAAAATGTGGTATTACGCTGAATAACTGATAAGACCAAGAGAAAACATAGCCCAAGGAAATTACAATCTAAATTGATCAGTCCTGTAATTCAGAATGGCAAACAAAGGCCAGAGAAGCAGAGGGAATGCTATCTTGCTGACAAGACAGATGTGTTGATGTTGTTGTTGCTGAGAATTACTAAAATCTCTGAGCGAACAAACTGGTTCTAGATTATGGAAAATAATTTTAGGATTTGTTCTGTCTTTGAGAAAATTATATCTACAGAAAAAAATTAGTGCTTATCTGACTGAGTTTCCGTGAGACACACAGATCGTTGAAGAGAATATTCTTGTCATCATTAGAACAGCAGGACACATTGCCCATGCTTTTTATTTCACATGCTGTCATAAGAAAAAGCATTTAGAGCCTGCCCCCAAATCCACGCTTTTTAAGTAAAATTAGACATAATGTTGTAATAATTTATTGCTGGAAAAGATAAATTTTGACTTTTGAAATATAGACATATATTTTACTGTTTCATTAAGATTACGTTCATGTGACACACTACCTAAGACATAAATTTTCATCGAGTCTAATAAAAGTTGAAAGTGGATGACTGCTGCATTGCATTGTGAAACTTTATACCCGTCTTACTGAGACGCGGCTGGCTCTGTGACGTGTGGGTGATCCAGCTGGGGGTCTGCCGACTGTTGATATCCAGGGCTGATCCAGCTGATCTCTCAGGTTAGTGGGTGTCTCCCTCTCCTCTGTCACGGGACGAACTTCCCAAAGCAGCCCACCTGTGGAAGAGAATTATAGAGAGAGTGCTCATCCCACCCTGGCAAATACATCACCTTTCAAATAATAATTTTACTTAGAGACAATGATGCTATTTGTTTTTGACACAAATGACTGGACTTCCAAAAGAACTTTGAAACATTGACACCTTTGTTGGTTTGTTTTGTTTTCTCTTCTTTCAGACATTTTCCCATTTCCAAAAATAAAGACAAGAAAGTTTGTTGCCTAAAAGAAAGATTATGGTTTCGGTGCAGACTAAGAGGAATGGCATGTTTTGAATTCAGAAACAAAAATCCTCTAAGTCTAGTAAATGTGCATCTTCCAGCCTTTTAAAAGCAAATGTGTATCTAACTATATCTGTTGACCTTTTATTTATTTTTAATGGATGTGACTTCTAACTAAGTGCCACATATAGCATATTCATATTTATTATATTAATAAAAAGATGTGCTAAAGAAGTGGGGAAATTATTGCATTCACAAAAGTATGCACTGTGGCCGTGCATGTGCTCTGTAGGATAGAATGTGTATCTCATTTCCCCACAAGAAATCACTTCTGCATATACAAAGAATAAGGCAAGTCCTTTTACACTTCTGAATATTTCCATTAAAAAAGATACATTAAATGCAGTTTAATTTACACAGATGCATTGTAAAAAACAAGAACAGTTTCCTAATTTTTTAAATCCTTAAAATGCAAATTATTTGTTGTTTGAGAATTATTGTTGTACTTCCAACACATACCTGACATCATTGATATTTTTTATTATTTCACGTGAACTAAAATTAGGCACTTAGATTTGATGTTTTCCAAATTCCTTCCAGCTTTGTTTTTTTGATTATTCTATGCATGTATAGAACACAGGTTTTAATTTTTCAGTATTATTGAGGAAAATACTAAATTTGTATTTTTAAATCCAAATGTAAAGAAAAATGGCTTTAAAACCATTCCTTAATACTGGAACCATGGAAAGCAGTGTTTCTCCATGAACTAGTATGAAATGTCACAGGTCCTTATTATTCTACTTTACAGATATTTCATGAAAAGCTTTTAATTTTTTGTGTAGGTAGTGGTTATCACATTCTCAAAATTCTTCTTACTTTGCAAACAATGTAAGTAGTAATATGATCTTGAAAAACATCACCAGTTTGTTCTGATTCTAAAAAAATAAAAATTAGTAGAATTTTTAAATATACCATAGTTCCATTTATTTTCACTTTTCACAAGAAAAAATTTAAGCAGATGCTTTTATTCTTTTCCTGTGCTGGTGAGCAGATCTGAATCAGAGGAGAGGCAGAAATATTCTCGATGCAAGTTGGCTGCTTTCTGAGTAAAATAAGATCACAATGGCAATGCTCACTAGAAGCGTTGGTTATACTTCATTTACTTTTTAAATTTTTTAATTTAGAAATAATTCCAAGCTCAAAAAAGTTGTAGAAATGTAATGAACTCCCAGATTTGCCTAGTCTTAATGTTCTACCCCATCTGCTTTGTGATTTGCCCTCAATCTTTCTCTGTCTCTCCATGGTTGTTTTTTCTGAACCGCTTGAGGGTAAGTTACGAACCACATGGCCCTTTTCTTCAGTGTGTAATTACTAAAAATAGAGGTAGTCTCTTATGTAACAGTTACATGCAATTATCTGCTTCATAAATTTACATAGATACAATACTGTTATCTCATATTTGTCCATATTCCAATTTTGCTACTTAGTTAATAATACCCTTTCTAATATTTTTCCCTTTAGTAAAGGATCCAGTCTAGGGTCAAGTATCACATTTAGTTCCAATGTCTCTTTAGCCTCCCTTAATCTGGAACGTTTCTGCATGATTTCTTTGTCTTTTATGAAATGGAAAATTTTAAAGAACACAGTTTATCCACCAACTCTTTTTTCTTTTTAACAGAGCGTTCCTCATTTTGTATTTGTGTGCCATTTCCTTGTGATTAGATTGTGGTTATGCATTGTCTGCTAGAACACTGCAGAGGTGATGTTGCTCCTCTCACGCTATCGCATCTGGGGGCAAACGGTGCTCATCAGTCCTAAATTGGTGATGTTAATTTTGGTTGCCTAGTGAAGGTGTTGCCTGATTTCTCCATTTTATAATAATGGCTCCTCGTGAAAAATTTCCCCTTGGGTTTAGTATTAATTGATGTTCTAACCTGGTGCAATCTTTACTATAATGGTTACTAATTGATGATTTTCCAGTTTCAGCTCTCCCTGCATATTTGTGTCAGTCTTTTGCATCCTACTGTAAGCAGAAGAACTCCTTACTCTCCCATTTATTTAATTATTACTTTATGTACCTATCTATTACTGGTATGAACCCCTGAATTCCTGTCTTTTCATGGTTTATAATTTGTTACTGCCTTAATTACTTTGGTGCTCAAATTGTCCACATTTGGCAATGGAGCCCCTTCATTCATTCTGGCTTCTACGTCTTTGTGGCACGCCCGCACCATATTAGTGAGCACTTTCTTACTTTCCGGCATAAAAAGATGTTCTAGGCTGATTTGGTACCTAGCCTGTCCTACCCCTGGAATCATTCATTTCTCATGTCTTTTAAAGGTGGGGAATGGTCTCAGAGGCTAAGATCTGGTGTTAGGCATACTCACTGCCACTGGAGTATTTTTGCTTCTTGACTCTTTCAGCGGGAATATATCACTGCATCTACACACATAGAGAGACAAACATACAAATATGCCTACACAAATGCATATGCATGCATACATAAAAACATCTATATACATACACATATATTTTGGACATCATGAGTTCATCTGATACCTCCAACTCCAATCCATCCCCACAGGGTTCTTTCCTGCCCTCCCCTGTTCCATATTTGAGTTCTCCTTCTTCCATAGTGTGAGCCCTGGGTCCTAACAACAGCAACATGCTTACTCATTTGCTCAATTCTATAATACATCTAAAATAATTTCTGAATTGCTTCACCCAAACCATTACAATAAACAAATCTACTCAAAAAGAATGCAGGCTTTGTGTGCACTTCTTCCCCCACACCCCCATAGCCCACCAAATACTCTGTGAGGTACTTGGATGAATTCTCCCTTCTTCCGTCCTTCCTTCCTTTCTTCTTCTCGCCCACTTCCGTCATCTCTCCTTCTTCTCTCTTTCCATTCAAAGGTATCATAGCATTCATTTCAAGTACAATTAAGTTCATTTGTTTCAGTTTGTTTCCAGCTTTAGGATTTTTCCCCTTTGCATTCCTATTGGTTTAATTTTATTTTTTGAATTGATTTACTTTTAATCTTTTTTTTCCCCTCTAAGCCATGAAGATCAAGGGCTACTTGCCCCAGCCATTTGTATTTAAAATCCTATTACATCCTAATTCAAACATGATGATACAATTCAGAAATACTTGTTTGAGTTATTGGTTCAACTTCTACCTTTGTTTCTGTTCTATTCAATCTACATTAAGTCATTTATCCTCTTGGGTATTCCAGAAAGTGACAATTTCAGGGAAGAAAGTAGATATCTGTGGCACTTGGTCAATCTTATGAATTTATTATTCCAGAGGGTTTTGTTTTTAAGTTAAATGTGCATACATTATCACATTTACAGAAAAATAATTAGATAAAAAAGAAGCAACCATGAATTTGTAGTCCATCAGCACTGGGAGAAAGTCTCACCCTTTTATATAAATGATTCTAGAATGTTCCTGCCTCAGCATATCCCCATATTCTAGTCTAGTACTCAGAATTATGAATATATTTTAATATTTGTGGTAGCAAGAGAAAGTGGATCGGTGTCAAAAGATTCATTTTCAGTTTCCATTCTGTCACTTTCTGAGTGTGGGTCTTGGATAAGTTATTTCTTTTCTCTCTCCAGATATCTAGTCCCATAAACTTTACATTTAAAAAAAAATCTGTACCTCCTTAACTTAATGTCAACTTCCGGAGTCATATCTCAAAGTGATCATTAAACCTCTTCACCCAGATGTCAACAGGCATTTCAAACTCAACATGTCCAGAATAAAACTCCTCAATGCCTGCACTTCTTTGCTCCATCCCCAATCTTCTCTGGTCAGTACATGGCGCCATCTTACACCCAGTTACCTAGGTCAAAAGCATCACTGATTTCTTTTTTTCCCTCACCCACATCCTACTTATCAGCAATTCTGTCAATATATTTTTCCAAAATATATCCCAACTCTGACCAGGCTCGCCCCTCCACCATCTTGAGCACAGTGTGAGACACTGTCATCTCTGTTCTAGACATCTCTGTTCTGATTGTAGCCTCCTGAGAAATTTTTCTTTTTCCACTCTTGCAGCCTTGCCAACATGATATTTTAAAATATAAATCAAATCATGTGACTCCCTGCTCAAAATTCTTCAATGATTTCCCATTTTCATTGGAACAAAACCCAAGCTCCTACAGTAGCTCATATTGTTGGCCTCCGCCTGCATCTCCTCTCTCCTGTCCAACGTCTCATCCCTGCGTTCTCCACGCTCTGGCTCCACTCCTCCTCTTGCCCCTAGGGTATCCTAACCACATTCCTGACTCAGGGACTTTGCACAGGCTCTTCCCTCTCTTTTCCCGGCATGTTCTTCCCACACATGTCACTGTGACACAATCCTTCTTTACTCAGCTCTCCACTCAAATGTTCCTCCAAAAGGATGCCTTCTGTGACCAACCATGTATTTTATGGAGTGCCCGTATCCCATCACTCTTTACCCCATTTTAATTTTCGTGACAGCACTTAACACTACATAAAGTTTTCATCTCTATTTCTCTATTCAATTATTGATTGTCTGTTCCTCCTATTAGAACATAAGTTCCATGAGGACAGGGATTGGGTCTATTTTGTTCATGCTCCATCCTCGGAATCTAGAACAGTGCTTCGAATATAGTAGGTACTCAAAAGATGATTAAGCAAAAGCCCTCAACATTTCTGAGCCTCATGTACAAATAAAACAGGCATCATAGAAAATAACAGCTGCCCCCCAAGGTCATCTGGAGGGCCTGGCTGTGGTAGGGTTCTAAACTGCCATGCAATTGTCAGGTGGGGACACTTCTGTTAACGTTGAGTGGGAGGAACTGAAACAAGAAAATGGTCCCTGGAGACAACGAATAGACCAAGAAGTTCTCTTTCCTTCTGTGTTGGCTCTTCTCCTTGCAGCTAGCAAGAGCTGACTTCACGGAGGCTGCCGCCAACCTCGTAGAATCCTGAGGGGCAAGCACTCGCACTGTTTGCCTCACCGCCTTCGCCCCCTCTGCCCTGCACTCGCCACCCAGAAAAATGCTCTTCTTTGCCATTTAGGGTTCATGGCTTTCCTCAAGCCAGATGGAAGAGCAATCTCCTTCCAGAATCCTTTCCTGATGAACCATCTGCCTGTGCTGGCTTCATATAGTTCACATACTGTTTTGTAATTATTTCCTGGTTCTATTTTTGGTCTTGAAGCGGATTATAAAGCTATTCTAGGAAAACTGCGGGTTCTTTTGTTCACCCAAAATGTCAAGTTTAAGGTTATAAACATATGACTTGATTCTTGAGATGATTAGGCCCTAAATGATGATGATGATCATGGTAGCTTTATTATTACATTTTTAATATCTTTCAGTACCACTGTACTTTAGTACCATTGCATTTTTTAGTGTCATTTTTAAAATACCATTGTATGTCAGATACTTCACATGATTAACTATTTTACCAACCCCGTGAAATAAGTCTTATTGTTCCCATTTTACAGATTTCAGAAAAAAAAAAAAAAGTAGGTTTGGAGAGAGAGGTAGCTTGATAATGGTCATAGAACTGATGCTGGATCTCTATCATGTTACTAAACTGCCTCTACTCCTTATTTATTGGGAAGCAAGGTAGGCAAAGCCGTTGTTTGGATACAGTTGGAAATTTATAGATTATATGGTACAGCCCCTGACTCAGAAATCTTACAACCTAGCAGGGGAAATATTAAAAGAAGTGGATTTTCAGCCACAATATAAAAAGTATAAGGGGTCACCTGAGACATCAAAATAATGGAGAGTTACACTGCTGGGTGCAGTAATGGCACAAGGCTCCTTAGAGGAAACAACTTTAAAGCTGAACTATCGAAGTTTTCATTAGGTGGAAACGAGTTGGGATAATAAACTTTTGGAACATTTTGGAGAACTGGAAAAACATTTTAACATTACATAACTGTAATATCGAGCCACTTCTTTTCTATTCTATGGTCCTACCATTGGAGGTATTCTGTGACCTTGACTTTGCGGTTCTTCTCAGGAAGTGGGTTATGTGAAGAGAGGATTTTATTCTTGTGAGAAGCCTCTGTTTCCATTTTGAAGTGCATTTATTCATGTATTCATATATCAAGCATTGTGCATTGAGCACTGTTGTAGATGCTGGGGAAACAGTGATGGGCAAGACTAGGTTTCTACCCTCGGAGTTGAACCTCAGTCTAGCGGGGAGAGACAAAGAGTAAACCAGTAAACAAGTACACTTTTAAAAAGGAGAAGGGATGCTGCTTTACTGGCCGGCCTCCTGAGGTGGCCTCCCTGAAATGGCGATATGCTAGTGGCCATATTGACCATTACTCTGGGAAGAGGGGCCCAGGAAGAGTGATGGGCAAGTGCAGAGGCAGGAATGAGCCCAGTATGTCTGAGATGCAGAAAGGGGGAGCCCAGGTCTCAGACAGCCGTGGGAGGCGGAGCTAAGGAGCTTGGCTGATGGAGGGCCCAAGTCACCCAGGTTGTTGGCCATGGAAAGGAGTTGTGCATTGTGAGTAAATATTTGCGAGGACATGCACATGCATGGACTGGGGAGAGGAGGTGCAGTGAATGGCCCAGTCATTATCTGTGTCTAACACAAGCCAGGAAAAACTGTTGTTTGAAGAGAAGCAGGAATTGCCACATAGATCAAAAGCTTTCTTAGGAGATAAGTTATTATCTTTAGATAAATTTCAGATAAACTGAGTTTACCTTCGGAGATCAACTACATTCTCTTGCCTTTTCATTTCCATAATACTTGTGGGTTTGATGAAAGTGAAAAGGGCTCAGATATTATTTAAACTTGTCAATTTAAGATTTTTCACCGAAATTGCTGTAGAATGATTGCCCCTATTCATGGCCATTGAAGATAGGTACACAGATGTCTGGTAATGGGGTCCTCAGGCACCCCCGTTTTCCGCGTGGATATGAAGCAGAAAAGACTAAAGAAGGGGCTGTGCTCTATCTCCAGAAACAACAGATGTTCCCTTGTATTTTCTTGCCAAATCCCAGTGCCAGTGATGGTAGGAACCCTCACAGCATCAGCCTGTTCCTCTGATGGTAGCAGTAATTTACTCTGCATTTTCGACAACAATTATAAATTTTTATTTTTACCATCTCAAGAGATCTAAATGACCCAGTCATTACCTTTTAAATCCCAGAGTTAGTTGCACACAACTTTTGGGGGGGGGAGTTGGGAGGTTGAGTGTAATTTGGGAAGGAAATATAAGTAGCTTACTGAAAAGGACATCTTCCTTTTGTTGTTGTTGGGTAAACGGACTCAAGATCTTTTAGTTAGGGACCACAAGAACAGATGTCCTCCCTCTATACTTAAGAAGCTAATGACAACTAGTATGGCTTCTTCTATTGCTGGTTTGGGTCAAGAACTAACAATGAAGATATACTAGTGGCCTCGAACTGAATGTGTGTTAGGAGGATGACAGCGGGTGGGGCGGAGAGAAACACAATCAGGATTTCTTCAAGGCAGGCAGTCATGATACCATAGGAGCTAGAAGCTAACTTTTGAGTGCTCCTGACAACACTCAAATGGAAAACCATTATGCTACTGGTATTGGGAAGTGCGGATCAGTCCAGATGACTTGTGTGCTATGTGACCAATGCAGTCCCTCCTATCACATAAATATGTGAGTATGATGACTCACCGTATTATCGGATTATTGCAAAGTGTAAGATGGTGTGCCATTTCCAAGTGCATGTGTGTGAGAGAACAGATGCGTGAATATCTGCAATGAGTGAACATAAGAGAACACTCCAGAAACGTGAAGCTGCTCTCTGACCTGCTGTTTTCCATCGGTGGGCACATTAACCAAGAAGCAGATCTACTGAGCGTGTGCAGTAGCAGATTTTCTTCACTAAGAGAAGCACACACTTTCTGACGTGAACTGGGTTCAGAAGAAGAGTGTAGAAAGCCCATGTGGGCTTGGGGCATGACTCTATTTACTGGACTTGGGCTGGCGCTGGCCCTCCAGAACTGGATGCTAAAGATGCCTCCTTCAGAGCCAAGTAGTCTCTCCTCCTGCCTTATTTGGCTGTGTTCCTCTGGTTGGTAGCCCATCAGGTTGGAAAAGAATCTCTTTCAGATGAGTAAATGTTCCCCGTTCTGTTCTCTGGGTGATGTCGTCATTCCTGTGGCCCAAGTGTTTGTACTAAATAGTACTTAGCAACACATAATCATTACTTTCTCCTCTTAGAGTCCAAGCATGTTTGTTCTGATGGAGTTGAGAACACTTTTCAGGGAGGTAGGAGTAAAAGCTAAGAAGAGGGAAGCTATGTCTGCGAGGCACTGAGTTGTGTTACTTAAAAAAAGCAAGGAGACGACTAAATTTTATCCTGTGGCAACTGCTTTGACTGGGTAAAAAAAAAAAAAAAGAAAAAAGAAAAAATTCACATATGGCTCCAGAGGAGATGGTTTCCATGCAACTGTGCATCACATACCCTCTTTAAAGTGGTAGATGACGGGCTTGGCTGGGCTTGTCCCTCCCGTGTCTTTCCTTGTAAAGAGGGTGGGGAAAGTTGCACATAAGAAAGCTGTGCTGGCCCATTAAGAGCCATGTTTCTAAAGGGCCTGTTTATCATTCCAGGGAACACTTGGGATTCCCTTTTAATTACATCCTACCTGTCTGTTCAAAAAACTGTAGGAGGTTCTGTCTTTTACCTTGTGAAAAGTAGCTGTAAATTTCTCATAGTTGTAATTTGATTTTGATCCTCATATTTTGAAGAGACCTGAAGTTTAACATGAGCTTATTTAAAAAATATTCCAGATTTTTAAGCTCATAATTATCCATTTTAAATACTAACAACAGCCGTACTTTATCAAAGGCCTGAGCTAGGTTAGGTTCATTCTTACATAGTCCTTCATCATTGCGATTCTATGAGGTAGATGTTTTAAATTCCCAGGAAAGTGAGACTTGGAGAGATTGTCCAGAAGCTTCTGCCTAAGAACGGACTCCAAAGACTGTCTTCATTTCACAGGGGCCAAGGCCATGGGCAGAACAACAGCCTCTGAAATAACACTCCCTCATTCTTCTCAAAAGTGTGGTGCACACTCAGGGCGCTGCTCCAAGTTGGTGTGGGAGGAGGGAACGCCCTGTTGCCGAGAGCAGACACAACCTGGGCAGGAGAGCCAGGCGGCAGCAGCCGTGACTCTTGCCTGTGGAAACTGGAGCATGTGTCCTCTGTGGCCTGTGTATACCTGCTGCCAATAGCCCCACAGTAGACAGTGTTTTCCCTTTAGTCACCCAGCACTTTAGTCACAGAGGAAATAGGTTTACTTCAGTTGGCTCCTTCTTCCAGCACGGTGAGGAAGATATCCAAGATTGTGCCAAGAATCATCCGTGCACTCTCTTTTCCAAATAATTAATTTTGGCTGCTTCATAGAAATTGGATATTTGGTGTCAAATATGCCGTTTTTTATAAGTTGAAGTCTAACCTAACAAAGTGGACACCTCCCAGGGCCCATGTAGAGTTCTCAGGATTTAGGGACCCTGGCAAACCGTTTACAGCTATCTTCCAAGAGAGACCTACCAGAACTTTGTACGAATCAACAGATTTCAAAGTCCTCCCCAAGGGAAAACTGTGCTGGCTAAGAATGTAATTTAGACTATCTTTAGAGAGAACGCCTTCCTGAGCAGAGAGGCCTGGAGTGGCCAGCCTCTTTTATATAGTTAGCTTTTTCTTTACTTAAGTGTAAAGACTAAATGACAGGTGGGAAAGTGCTTTTCAGGAACGTGGGAGTCGTGCAGCTGCAGCAGGAAGAGACTGTGCAGGAGTAAGCATGTGGGTAGGAGTTACAGACTACCGCCCCTCTGCTTGTCTCGAATAATGCGCATAAACATCTTTACAATGGCACCTGAACAGAATCAATAAACTCCTATTAAAGCCACTTGATACATTATTTAAAATAAGCACATATTATCTTTTTATATCCAGGAAGAGGAAAAAAAAAATCTTACATCCAGGAACAAAGATAAAAAAGAGCCTTTAACTTTCACAAAACAGAAGATAATACAATTGGATTTTCGTATATTAATTCAAAAGCTGACAAGCTATACTCTCCGAAAGTACAAGAGAGAAGCTGGCTTTGTCTCTAGATGTCACAGTCATACAAGATTAAACCCAGGAAATGAATGAAAGTAAATAGCAAAGAATAGAGCACGGGTGGATTAGGAACGATCAGTCACAGAGCTCTTCACTCTCTGCCTCTGGGGCTGTGTGCTGGACATGCGGCGTCTTACAGAAATAAACTCACCCATTCACGCAGCCAGTAATAGAATCCTGTGTTACGAAAGAGGAGGAATTCGGGCAGTGTGGAGGTGTGCCCTGCGTACTGTGAGGGCTCCCCCGTGGCTCTAATTCCAGACACTTGAATTCTATGAAGAAAAGGGGAGATCGTAAAAATGATGATAACTGTCTATCTTTGAGTTCAGATTCACCTGCTCACACTCTCGCTCTTCTCTTTCATTACACTTTGCAAATTTGTATTATTTACTTAGCGGGTTATAATTATTTACTCTTTCATATCTATTGTTCCTGCTGGGTTGTATGTTTCAAGAGGCTTGAGACCTAGTTTCACCCATCCTATAGTCTCGGATTCTAGGAAGGGCTGGAACTATGTCAGGTGCTCAGCAACTATTTGTGGACGGGACCAAAGAGACTTAGAGTGAAAACGCAGCAGTTACTGATGAGCTGGTAAAGTTTGGACAGGGAAAAGAATGTTCAAAATTGTCTAAAAATGCGTTCATTACTGGGGAGGCCAGAAGGGGCCAGGTCCTGTCAGCAGTTACTCATTGCTAAGCCTGGGGCAGAAATGCGGGCATTCAGATCCACCCAGGTGTGGCCAGGAGGGGCACTTGGACTGATGGCACCTTCACAAAGGCCATAAATTAAGAATTCTAGGGCCGGCCCAGTGGCGCAGCCGTGAAGTGCGCACGTTCCGCTTCAGCGGCCCAGGGTTCGCCAGTTTGGATCCCAGGCACGGACATGGCACCGCTTGGCAAGCCATTGCCATGATAGGCGTCCCACATACAAAGTGGAGGAAGATGGGCACGGATGTTAGCTCAGGGCCAGTCTTCCTCAGCAAAAAGGAGGATTGGCAGCACATGTCAGCTCAGGGCTAATCTTCCTCAAAAAAAAAAAAAATCCCCACATTACCTGCAAATGAGATTCAAATGAAAAATGCCCTATTAACTTATTGGCATTTGTGTTTTAACTATGTTACTTTGTTGAATGAATTTATAAAATATACTAAAATTTGCAGGAGAGTTTTTATCTCCAAAAAATATACTTGATATGTGTGTGTGTGTGTGTGTGTGTGTGTGTGTATACACTATATACTATATACTATATAGTCTGATACAAATAAATCCAAAAGCACGTGCCCCAGGACACTCCATCTCTCAGAGGCCCGGATGTCATTCTCAAGGGGCACTCATGATCACAATTTCTTAGAAAGAAATGGTACAGAATTTTACGTAAATAGCAACCTAAGCATTATGAGCATATGTAGGATTATCCTCTGTGTGGGCTTGACTGTTCATCTAGTTTGTTTTTAAGACCATAGGCCAGTAATACTCACCTGGTATAAAGCGAAACATATTTTGGTTGCCTAAGAGGCAGCATTCCAACTAGGTGCATGACAAGGGGACACCACCATCTTGGCTCCCGACAACTCATCCTGACTCCCACATCCTAGAAGCTTATGGGCATCAGTTTACCCACACTTAACTCTGTTTGAGACAGAGCTTCCTGTAGAGAATACTCTTTCTATTGAGCCAAATAAACTTTACCTGCCAAAGGGAGAAAATGGGGCAGGTCAATGGACTGTCACTGATTCTGGATAATTTCATTTCCTAAACTCTAGCTCAGCCGTAGGAAACCTTGGCTGCACATAGCAATCATCTGAGGAACTTACAAAAAAATATTGATGCTTGGGTGCCACTCCCAGAAATTCTGATTAAATTCATCCAGGTTGCACTCTATTGATCCAAAGTATAGCCAGAGTCAAGAACCACTGCCCTAGTTTCATCTTATTTCTAGGATGGGCTCCTAAATGCCATCTCATACGCCTCTTGTGAGGGCTCAAAGAGATAATGTGTGTAACTAGAGTCTCTAACATGTCTGCATTCAACAGTTTCTCTTCTTCCTTTATTGAGGGGGGTCAGGGCGGGGGGGGGGGGGGAATAGAAGGGGAAGTCAGGGTGGGGAGTCTGGGAAAGTGGAAAGGAGGGACCCTTCCCCAGAGCCCTCCTGGTTCTACCAATTAGCAGTTTATTAGGGTTAACAAGCTAGCCTTTGTCAAAGCAAACACTTGTGAAGGATTAAGCCTCATTCTCCCCTTGGTGCGAATGACTTTAATCAGATAATCTCCTATCACCTAGCTGAGGCTTTGTTATTGAAGGTCTAGGGGAGAGGGGAGTGTTGCAAGGCCAGCCTGTGATTCCCTGAGGGCAGGCTGAGGAAGCCAGCTGTCTGGGAGCCCCAGGGTCTGGGAACTAGAATCCACACTTAGTAGGCTAATGGCAGCATGAAAATAAGAAAAACAAACTTTCTCCCCATGCTGCTGGGGCAATGATTTGTTAAAAGAAGCGTTCACCGTGATCTAAGTCGCTCGGCCCTTCACGACTTTTCTGTCTTTCTTTCTGCCATGAAGCACTTAATATGTGCCAGGCAATGTTACCCTTTGCCAGCTGCTTGGGAGTCAGCGAGGAGCAAGGCCGGGCCCAGCCCTACCCTCCTTGCCATCTGCTGGGCACATGGTGAGCATTCAGGGTTTGTTGGATTTAATGGAATGGTTTTATTTGCTACACTCTTTTCCAAATGTGGGTTTTTCCCCATGTCTGTCCCCACCAAATAGACTAGACTGTGAGCACCTTGCAGAGGTCTTAATAATTTCTATATCCTCAGTGCCAATCACGGCGCTTGGCACATAGTCCATAGTTGGTGTTCAGTAAATATTTGTTAGATGAATTAAAGAGCAATAGCCAGCATACTGTGGCCTACGTTAAGATATTGGAATTAATTTGTGTCTGCACTGCTGAGTTCCCACGCTGTTGGACACGGCAAAGAGGCGAAGAGAGAAAAAGGTGCATATACGAAGCTCCCGCCATTTATTAATGCGACAAAAGTTGTTCCTATTCAGAAGTCCCTTTAGGACATCTTGCGAGACATGGTCTGGAGTAATTTCAAGAAACAGAGAGGGAAGAAGGAATAAGAGGGGCCAAGAAAAGATCCAGAGAGAGAGACCTCACACAACGGAGCGAAAGGAGAGAGGGATGCGGACTATCACAGAAGCCAGAAGGAAGGAACTTCCAACATGCAGTGAGTAGACAGATACAGCAGACAGCTAGGAAGAGAAAACTCAACCTTGCTATTGGCATTTGCAAAACTTTCTTTGCATTTAGGAACAAAGAAGGCAGTGGCTATATTTTTCATCAGCTTTTACTCTACATGGACAGAGTTAACATGTAGAAATGTTTGAATCATAGTACATAAAATAGTTACACTATAAGTTACATTTATACTGTAAGACCTATTAGATACTGTAAGACCTACTGGATACTATTTTTAAAAGACTACAAGGGGATTCTGAGCTAAGCCACAACCTACAATTTTATAAGATGATAGTGTTTCACGATATTCATGTAACTATATTATATTATAATATATAACTATTATATAGTATAAGCATGCCTAGGCAATATGGCCACTTTAACTTTCTGGCTACCTGTTTCATATTTATTTTTAACTTTTATTTATAAAAGGACCATTATTGTCTATTTTCTTTTCCTTAATGATAGTCCCTATGAGAAGACACGTATCTATGCCAGGTAGAGTGTTTAGAGATAAATTACACGTTAGACATATGAATTCTGGGTGTGGGACCCAGGCTGTGAGACACCACACTGTGGGGCAGGAGAATTGGCCCATTACGAGCTATGAGGTTTCAGGCAAGGGTTAATCTCCAGTCTCCATTACCTCAAGTGATAAACGAGGATGATAATGAATGACATGGGGGATGTCATTTGTTGTATAAAATTATATTATGAGGTTAAGTGGGAAAAAAATAAAACACAAATTTGCATAAATAGTACAACATCAACTACATAAAAAATGTGTTAAGAAAACCCCGGAAAGAAAGAAACTGTAATGTTACCAGTGACTATCTCTGGGAATTGGAATAACTGCTGATTTTTACAGGAGCACTCTATCTTCAGTAATTTTGAGTTTTCTCTACCGTGTTGACTTTAAGTACGAAACGCATCACCTCCTCACACACGTATGTCACTTCCTCAAAGGCATGGAGCTCGTTGTCTGCGGGATTCTCTTCAGCTCTGAGAAGTAAGATTCTAATGTTTACTCCATCTCACAGCTAAGGGTCTTCAACCAAACCACTTTCTTCGCCAGGCCTTCGGCGGTTGGCTGCCCCTGCCCTCCTGGCCAGGGCCCACTCTTCATGCACTTTCTGCCTTCTCTTCTGAGATGAGACCATTAGCAGCCAAGAGTGATCTCGTTATACCTGTGAAGGCAAAGCTGGATCCTGTGCCAACCCCACCTCCACTCCCACCTCAAGTACAACCAAAGGCTTCAATGGTCCCCACTGATTGCAGCTTTGCATTTTGAATGTGATTAATTTGATGAAGACCTTCAGGTTAGGTGTCCTGTTGGTTTTTCTTCGCCATTGGATCTCCAGCCCTGGCGTGAGCTCAGGAAGCAAGACTCTAGCCCTGCACTTCCCACTGCTTTGAATGGTCTTCCCCCAGATAGCCGACTTCCTGGAAGACTCTGCCTCTCTCCCACCACCTTGATCCCTGACCGTCCTGTTAAAAACACACCTCAGTCCCTCAGCCGGCTTTCTTTTACTACATAGCACTTGTCTCCACCTGAAGTTGCCTCCTCTGTTTATCTTTTTCTTTATATTTGTTCTTTGCTTGTTTGGTGCCTGTCTCCCTGCAGCCGACTGTAAACTCCCTGAGGGAAGTGATCGCGCTCTGCTGTTCACTTCTGCACCGCAGTCCCTGGTACGGGACTTAGCACGATCCATGCCCCGTAAATGTTTGTGAAATGAATAGAGGCGTTGTGTGAAAAGTATTTTTGTATGGAAAGAAGGAAGGAAGGATGGAAAAATGGAAATAAGAAAAGAATAAAAAAGGAAAGAAGGAAGAAAGAACTCTACAAGAACTCTCATATGGCTAATCTTCACATTAAGCTGGAGGAACCCTTACGCCTATATTAGAGCTTCTTGTTGCCCCAGTGTTTTTAAGAAAAACAGTGAAAACGAATGGCCTGAGAGAGTCAGCAGACACTGACGCAGGCTCTGCCCTGCCACAGTGCCGATGTTCTCTGGGCTAACAAGGGAGCAGGGCTGGAGGGTCTCTGATGTTCCACCCCCCATTACAATTCTGTGGTTCTAAACTTTTAATTCCGAAATGTATTTGCTTTCTATTTCCCTACTGCCAGATCCAAAATAATTATATTGAAGATTTAGATTCAACTTTTCAGTAAAATAGCTTAATTGAAGAAATGCAGAATCAAGTTAATATTTTAACTCAGCTTAAATCTTAATGAACATTTTAACACAAATTTATTGATTTTATATAACATTTTCACACTTGTATGATTTATACATTAAGTGGTATATATATTTTACATATATAAAATATATTACATAATATGCTATATACATACAATATATGATAGTATATATATATTATTTATATTTAAATACTGGGTATAACTTTTAAAACTTAATTGGTATGTGAAATATACTAAGGTCCTTGAAGGCAAACTAAATTCATTTAATTCTATCAAGTATATTTACTTATTCAGATACTTGAACAAGTTTGAATCCAGGCTAGAGAGGAGGGCGCCTCCCCTGCTGTGGAAGTTAATGGAGATACGTCTAAAGCATCTGCTTAAAGTGGATTTTCCACACAAGGAGAGTGTTTCCATCTCTTCACTGCCTTCCAGCAGCTTCTTCTCTTAACCATCTATATTTAAACATGGACTAGAGTGCAAGGGACCCGAATGTGGATCTTGGTTTGAACACCATCTTTCAATGGATCTTTCTATCCTGGTATAATAAAGGAAGCATTCCTAAGTCAGCAATTTAAGACCTTTTCATATTTTGATTTTTAAAGAGCATACCTTCTTGGGATATTTTCATTTAGATAATTTTTTTTTATCCAGAAAAGGAAAATTACATCTGTTAGGCAGTAAGAGCTTATTGAGCTATAAATGTAGCATGTAGAACGACAAAGACACTCACAATTCACACACACGCTCACACGCTTTCACAGGTGCCTTAAAGAGTCCCATTTGAGTGAAAAAGATAAATGCTATCATTTCCTTTATCTGCCTTATTGCTAAAGCAGGCAACTGCTATTATCTCTAAAAACCATATTCCTTAAGTGTATTTCTATTGGGATTCACTGGCATAATTAAGACGGGAATGGTTTGAAATATTTCAGGGACCTGCAGAGAACATTCTTTGCTTATCTGAAAGTGGACTTTTATTTCATCTGAAATTGTTTTCCATAATTTCCCTCTCCACCCACAAATGACCTTCTTTTTATGCTTACGGATACACTCTCTGGTGAACCAGTGGACTACAGGTGCCCTTCACACGAGTCGGAGAAGCCACAATGCTCTCCTGGCACCGAGGGGATAGCACTGGCATTCTAAGGGAGGAACTGTTTACTTTTCTTATTATAATGATTTTTAAATAATTTCCACAATTTGAAATGTGATTAGAATGCCACCAGTAGTTGTAAGCTGGTGACATGATTCAATAGTTTTAACATATGATCTCATGTTTGTTACAGTGCTTCAAAATTTTAAATGTCATTATTCACATTACAATATTATCAATAATAGTAAGTTAAGCTAAACCAGTGGCAGTGAATTTTTATATGACCATTTATTTTGGCTCATTTTTATGTCCTAGGTTGACCATTGTTTCATATGTTTTCTTAGCCATCCTTTTTTCCTTTATCTAATGCAAAATAACATTTTTCCCTCTTCTTTGCGATTTATTAGGATGTTTATTCCACTGTTTCTAATACTCAAGTGTCTTTCCCGGATTTCTTTGTATTCTGTTCAGTGGAGCAGAAAATTTGTCTCAGTTTCAATTTCTCTTTTGTTCCCAGAACTCGCCCCCTCCTCCAGTGCGAAAGTGGAAAAATAATTTCCCCTCTTGCACCATACACAGGTTCAAAGTCCTGTTTTTCACCATGTTGCTCCAAATAGTGAATTTTCTAACTCACAAGAGAAAAGAACTCCAAAGCTCTAACTCAGAAGTCTGCGAGGGTCTGAGAACAATTGAAAATAAATTCCTACGACCGGGATTAGACCTGAGCAGTTCGGTTCGGCTCATTGGACCCTGAGAGGGCATGGAAGCCACTAGGCACCAACCTGCTAGCAGATGCACAGGTGGCCCCGCTCAGAAGTCATGGTCCATCGTCATGGAGAAGGGGAGGCAAACTGAAGAAATTAAAAGGCAAGTAGCAAACAATCCAGTAGGTTCAGCCAGGGACTCTGGAGTCTCCCAAGGCTCCTCCCTTCCTCATTCCCCCATGAGTCATGCTTCCAGTCTGTCCACACCCATTCACCCTTCTTCTGCGGGCCTCCACCCCACACTGCCGGTCGCCCTCAGGCTGCTGCCACAGGGTCTTTCTGAATACAAGTCCAGACTCCACCGATCCCTTTGCTGTGTAAATTCGTCAAGTTCATCACACTTTTCAGAGTAAAGTTGAGACTCTGGACTAACACAGACCTACTCTCAGCTCATCTCCTGCCTGCCACTCCCTACACTTCTCCATCCCCCACCTCTCACACGCAGAGTGGCGGCCCTCCTACTTGCCACGCTCCTTTCTCCACTCCACCTGCACTCAACTCCCTTTCCAACTTGCTAATTTCTACACACCTTTCAAGCACTCATTGAAATAACTCCTCCAGGAAGCCTTCCCTGATTTTCCTCAGGGCCCCCTTGGGCTTGCCTCCACCGTTTTAGCATTTATCCCTTAGGCAGGACTAATTGTTTTATTTGTCTCTTCCCTAGTAGAGGCATTGGCCTTAAGGGTAGGGGCTCTGTCTTATCCATTCTTGCATCTCTGGCATAGCAGGCACTCCATGCAGTCGATACAGTCGTTGAAATGAATGCTGAATTAGAAGCAAGGAAGTCCCCATAGCTTGGGGTAGCTACTAATTGGCAGATAGAGAACGCCCACTCCTGTTCTCTGAGGAAGGATCAGTGTCCTTTCACTTTGCTTCAACTGTGTGTGCGCTTGGGTACTTTTTAATGATTAACACTGAGAAGTGGCACCATTTAATTAATTTATGTATAAGTTCTGGAGGGGAGCAGTGCACATTGTTAGCTCAGTGTTTTGTGGGTCTAGCCAAGGGTCAGGAACTCAAGTCTGTTATCAACGCCTCTGGCAGTATTTCTGTACTTTCGCACCTTTCACGATGTTTTTTCATCTTCTCTTTAAGTCGGTCCCACCCTCTTGAACACAACAAAGCTGTAGGAAGATCATCACACCATATCCAACGTTTTGTCCAATATTCTGTTCAAAACATGGAACCAATTGTTCCTAATTAGGATCATCATTGAACGAATTACCCAAATTCCTTAAATCCAAAGGAAATTCTATCCCCAAATCTTCAAAACTTTATCACATCACGTTAGTCCAGGATTCTTTCCATTCAAAGTGAAGCCAAGTTACATCTTATAACACCCGGTCTATTAGGATTTGGGGCTGTGGTTTCTTTTGCTCCGGCAATAATATGATTTATTTGCCTTGGAACATTCCAGTATTTCAGAAAATGAGATGCTGTTTTTGAAGAAGGGGCCTTGCTTTCTATAAATCATAGAATGCCGAGTTGGAAGGAAAGGAGATTTTACATGCCACGTATTATTTACAAACTAGATGGGAAGCTGGTCTGTGTTTGTGCTTGTGTGACAATCAGTTTTACTACGGAATTTCAAAACCGTGGACACCCTGCTACTTGAGAGAGACACACACACTGGCAGTCCTGCAGGTGTCTTTCCCGCCTGTGGGCCGTCCAGGTTCAAAAACCGTGTGGCGCATTGTAAGGCGCAGTAGCCCCGTGCGATCCCGCTGCTCTCTCCCGATCTGGTCTCCCCTTCAGGCCACCCGTGCCGGCCTGCTCCCCGGGCCCCGTCCACCCGCCGCCTCCTGTCCGCCCGGCTCGCGGGCAGCAGCGGCACGCCGCAGGAGGGGCGCGTCCGTTCGCACCGTGCCTCGGGGTACAGTGCTGAACGTACGGGATGGACGATACCACCGCGCGGCGCGGGGATGCGCCCGGCCGGCGCCGGCCCCCGCTTCCTTTCGCGCCGCGCCGACCCCGAGGGGCTGCGGCCACCCCCGCGGACCCTGCGCGGCGAGGCGGCGGCGGCGGCGGGCGAGGGCGAGGGCGAGGGCGCGGGCGGGGAGCTGCGCTTTGCCGCCGGCGCCGCGCGCTCCGGGCCCGAGCGCGCCCGGCTTCCTGGGGGGCTGGGCCGGCGGGGAGGGGCCGCGCACAGCAGCGGAAACCGCCTCGGCGAGCGGAGGCCGCGCCGCGGCCGCCCAGTCCTCCCCCTGCCGCCGCACGAGTTGTGGCGCGCACCATGCTCCCGTGACCGGGCCCGACACCTTCCGATTTGAATCGCGGGCCTCCGGGGCCATGGCTCCCCCCACGCCGCGGGCGCTCGGCCGGCAGTCGGGCCGCCTCTGAACATGCGAGAGGTGAGTTTCCCGGCCCGTCCGGCGCTGCCCGCCGCCCCGCATTGTCTGCGCCCCGCGGGCTGTCCAGCGCCGGGAGGAAGTGGGGCCGGCCCGCCGCTCGGGCGCGGGCGGGCTCGCCACGGCGCGGCCCCGGCGCGCGGCGTCGCCAGCTGCAGGGAGGCGGGAGGTGGCAGCTGCAGCCTCCCCGGGCTCTGCGGACACTGAGAGCGCACAGCCAGCGTCCAGGGTGGCAGCCTGGGAGGAAGAGAGAGAAAGAGGGGGGAGATGAAAGAAACAGGTGCGTGGAAGAGTACTTACAACTTAATGACCTTTGTCGGGGGCGGATGCGAGCCCATGGGATGGGAGCCCCGGTTTCTCCCGGGAGACCCCGCGTCCCCGTCCCTGGGGCTGCCATCCAGCCCGGTTTTCGCCGGGGCCAAAGATGTGCACGCAAAGGTTAATTCTCTGCCTGCTACCCGTAAATTACGCATGACATGTTTAGCTGGGCTTCCTTATATGGAGAGTGCTGGATTTCAGTCCAGTTCTCCTTTTGCCAAGTTTACAGGGCGGAAGACGCCCTGCGTGAGACCAGAGGGCTCCTTTTTTTTTTCCCCCATCGTTTTGTAGTGCGTCACTCAAAAACTGTAAGAAAAGTAAGTATAGACGCTCTCTGGGTGGAGCCGCAGTAGCTTGATTGAATTGCTTTCATGAAAGATTGAGAAGGAAAAGTGTTAGTACTTGGGTTCTGGGTTTTAGACAAAAGCAGGACAAATATGTAGCCCCCCCCACCACCACTTTTTTTTTTTAATGGAGCCGGAATCTGTTATTGGCAGTGATGTGTCATGTGAGAATACTTTGATTCCAGAGCCTGTAACACGAGCAGGTACCTGGCGGAGCTCTGCTCGCCCTCCCAGCAGCGCGCAGGCGGCGGGGTGCTGTGGAAGGGCTCTTGTGTGCACGGCCTCCCCGGGGACGCGGGGTGTGCGGCTGCCGGGGCTCTGTGGGGTGATTCCGTGCAGGGGTACTTCCCTAGGATTAAGATCGAGTGAGAAGCTGCCAGAAAGGCGACTGCCGCTGCCTTTACTTCGTGTGGCCCCCGGCACAGGCGCAAGCTGTAGCAAATGGGTGGTAGGCTCTGCCACACTCGGAGGAATTTCTTAAACAAATTGATACACGGAGAGAGAAGTCGTCATTAATGCCTTTGGATTTGCAGGCCCTCTGCAACGCGCTTTGAAATACTACACCCGTGGACGCGGTGTTCCTCCCTCCTGGGTTTGAACACGGCGTCTGTTTATACCCGGGGGTACTGAGTCCATAGCTGTTCTATACCAGCGTAAGTGATCCACTCCGTGTTATCTCTGTGGGATCCTGAGAGCCTTGGTGTTTCTCCTTGTCTCGCTATTGAGATAAAAGATCACCGAGACAAGTTAAAATGAAGATTCAATGATTGTAAAACTCATCCTAAGAATATTTAGCCCAGTACTTGGAAGGTCTTGGATGTAGTTATGGCCAGAGAGACGCTGAATAAAGTTATTTTGTAGCTGGAGAAAGCACACCGTTGTCACTTGTATCTTTGCTTTCTTAAAGTTGGGGACAACTGTAGCTCAGGACTTTTTTAGGAAGCTTACAGCGTTCTGAGTTTCATCCGTGCTGTGTATGGTGCATGGCGTGAAATGTTTTTGGATTACTGTGTTGTTAGCCCTTCTTTGAAAATGTGGACATAGCTTCTAGTTCTGTTTGTTTAATAAGGGGTTTCCTCGCCGAGCACTACAAAAGCTGCCTTTTGTATTTTAGGGAACAGGTTGGGTCAGCACCAGAAAACCTGTTCATCCATCCGTCGATAATTACAGTGTCACTTAAGACATAATCATCAGGTTTTATTATTGCTAGGAGATTCAGCCTCACATGTGCCTAGTTTAATTTTCTTCTCATGTAACCAAGAACAAATCTGTGTGTAGATACACATAAGCGTGATACTCTGTGCAGCAGTGCCAAGAGAGACGCTGAAGTGTTTTATGGTTTGAGATATTACTGCTTGTGTTTGCATCCCCACATTTGAGGCATACTGAGACTCCAAGTTGAATTCATTAAATTTTGATTCCAAAATTCTCTTCTTCCTCTGGGCGCAGAATTCCTATGAAATGAAACACTGGGTTCTGTTCCAGAGCAGGAACAGAATATCCCAAGGTTTCTCCTGGGGAGAAAAAAAGAGTAAAATCGCATTTCTCATTGAGGAAGAGTGTGTTACTTTATTATATAGAATTTCCTGTCTTCATTGTAAGCAGAAATATTGCCCTTGCATTTATCATTGTCGCCATACATTAGGTCTGTTCTTGATACGTCTATTTATGGAACCAGAGAAAGGAGCTTTGCTGCACCTTCTGGCTTTCTGCTTGGTGATAGAAGATGCGCAGATTAGAAAGCATCTCACATCTTGCTTAGGAGAGGCTCCAAAGAAGAGGCGATTGGAGTTTCTTACACGCTAAGAAAGAGACAGCAGGCTGGGCAGCAGATATGAGGGTCACGGAGGGGAGGGAGGAAGTGGAGTACATTCACTTAAATGTTTGCTAAATATGAAATCCTAACAGCAATACCCATCACAGAGGATGTTACCTAGGAAGATGTAAAGCATATAAACTTCATATTTTTGGAAATGTAGAATGTGCTGTCCACTGCAGTAGCCACTAGCCCCATGTGGCTGTTGAGCACTTGAAGTGTGGCTCATCTGGGCTGAGATTTGCTTGAAGTGGAAAATACATACTGGGTTTTGAAAACTTCGTAGGAAGGAAAGAATGTAAAACATCTGAGTAATATCTTTATATTGATTATTTGTTAGAGTGATAATATTTGGGATGTATTGGTTTCAATAGAATATATTGTTAGATTAATTTCACCCGTTGCTTTTTTAATGCGCCTACTAGGAAACTTAAAGTGTCAAATGTGGCATGCGTGGTATTTCTAATGGGCAGTGCTGTTCTAGAATGAAGCAGGAAAGCAGTATTCTGAGAGAAAGCCTAAAGAGTTTGCTGGTCAGAACACAACAGAATGGACTCTTATTTTTACAAGCTAAAGAAGTTTATTATACATAGAAATACCTCGTCTTTCTTATCCATTGTAACCAAAATTTGAGAAAACACACCAAACATCTATTTTTATTTCCTCAAAACTAGTATTTAGTTTGGAGATTTAGTGGTGAGGTAGCAATCACAGAGAAAAGGCTTATAATTAGGGGATGAGTCTTAACACCTCTCAAAGGCCAGAACAGAGTATGATTGCTACTTAGGAACATTCTAGAGACACTAGAGTTATCATTGTCCTGAAGTTACCAAACTTAGACGAGTCACTAAAATTGATTTTAAAATAGAGTTTTCAGTAAATAGCAATTATCCTCAAATGCTTAATATGTATTTTCCTTTTCTGTGACTTTCCTTCCTTAGAAAATAAAAACATCAAATCAGTCCAGACAAACTCCTGACCAAATGTTAATCATAGTTTGATGGATGTGTGAGATTGAAGGGTTTTCACCTGTGGGGAAGAGGGCATGCGTTCGAATGTTAGGAAATGTGAAAATATGTTTCTGCAGTCATGTTATGGGCTTTGAAGAATTCCTATACACGGAGATGTTGTCTTTGTAATTTGAACACATTCTTGAGAAAGCATCTGACTGGTAAACAGAGCACAATGGCATAGGTCCTGGAAACATTCCTTCCAGATATTTTCATAACTGAAGTACATTTTGCCATGCACAGTGAGTGTGAAGCTGAAAAAATGCAGTCGCTTTCCATCCATATAAAGTATGCCTACTTTTATTTCCTTGAAGGATGCCAAAGATGTAAGACAGGATGGATGTAGTGGGTTCCCCTTTGGGTGGGGCAATTTTATAGAGAACCTCAGAGGAGTTGCCTCCCGGCTTGGTGCCATCTTGATGCTGTCTCCCACTATAGGAGGCATAACTGCTGTCAGTGTCAACGCATGTGTGGAGCATGAGGGGAACAATGATCCCCATTGACTGCGTATACCATTTTTGATGAGTCATGGAGCATATTCACTAGTGGCTGGAGAATTATTGATTGCAAAGCAGAGGATTCAAGAAGAGCTGTTGACGTGTGGCCTTAAATATCTCTAGACATATTTTGTATTTTTAGGTTTGAGGTAGGGAAATTATTACAGCTATCTCCTTGAAAAAACCCCTAGCAAATACATGGTTGCAGTTTTCTACATATTATAGTTAGAGCTTTAGTGATTCCAGTACATCTGTTGCAGGTAATTATTTGTGTTTTTTGAGAGGCATCTTACCACACATGCCTATGACATCTATAAAAGTGAAGAATCTTTGATGGATTTGTGTTAGATTATTAGGCATTATGTATTTGGTACTTTTCCCACTATTTTTGAGATTTTACTCTAGGTTTCCGTGATTATCCTTTGTTAAAACAGCTCAGGATCTATTACTTTCAAGATGAAATGTAGTCATATTGGGTAGAGTGGAGAATTTCTTTTCCACTGAGATCAATTATTTTAAAAAGGCGAAGATGTTTCTGAAATAAGTAGTATGCTTCAAGTAGGGGATATTCTCCAAAAGGGAAACTCTCTTCTCTTTTGCCATTGTTTTAAGAAATCGAGAGATGTATCTTTTATATACCCAAAGAGGTGAATAATAATTGACAAGGTACATACTCCCATGAAGCATGGACACGATTTGTACATGAGTGTATGTATGAGGATATAGGTTTTCCCTAAACAATGCCAATTTATTCAAATCATCTGGATATCAAATAACATCATATTATTAAAAAGAGCTTTGGTAAATACTATGTAATCCAAAGGCTGATTTCCATACAGATATCAACTCCATTCGAGTCCCTCTTTAGCTAAATTCACAAAATAAAGATATTTCCTCCTGCAAAGAGTTTTTTAAAAAATTTGCATTTAACACTGGGTTTTCTCTGTCTTTTCATTTTTAAAAAAGTTTCAGAGCTATTAACTAAGAATAGACTTGTTTTAAAGAGCTAACAAATGTCGGGGATCATGGGGAAAAGTTTAATCATATGAAATAAACATTACATTTCTGATTTGAGATATTTTCTTTTGTAAAGTTGGTTTATAGATGAATACGTATTGTGGTAAAAATAGCAAGCTAGGATCAGTGAGAGCCATCAGCCTTCATATAGATACGCCGTGTCCTCAAAGAGGGGGCAGTGTACTACGGGCAGTAGGACTTGTGAAAATAACTAAAGCAGAAAGTGGTGTTTCATACGCAGTGGCTGGTAGCATGGTGTGGAAGTTCAGATAAAGAAAGATAAGTCTTCATGTGGCGCTGACCAATACATGTCATAAAGGGAACAGTCCTAATGCCTAAATAATGGAAACAAAAGGTGTTCTGTATTTTTTAACCTTACAAAAATATTACTCTGATAAAGCACTATTAATTATATCTATTCAGTGATATTTCCATATTTTTCATATGTTTATATTTAACATCCAGACAGGATTTTTTTTACATGTTCTAGTTCATTTATTTAATTCATTTCTCTAGTAGAAATAGATTTCAAAATGTCCTATTTTAGAATATTGATAGCTTTTATTGTTAGTTTTACTATTGAATACCATAAAATATCAGCTTTTGAAGCCACCAAATAGTTAGAGAGAGATCAGGAAACCACAGTGGGTGATTGAGGTGAACAGTGGATGTAGAAAATTTGCCCAAGAGAAAGCTCGGTTGATAGTAAACTGACAGTTACAACGAGGTCATTTGCTAAAAATCTATATATGAAAGTTAAGCGGTGCAAATAAAATTAAAATATACCAAAAAAGCAGTGATTTCATTTTGGGAAAGGAAATGTATAATGCGTAATGAACAGCCATGAGAGGAATATGTATTAGCAAGGAGATTTTAATCAGAAACAACCAGAGTATCCAATTTAACTGGACGGTGAATAAAAGCGGAAAAAATAAAAACAGAAGATGTAGCTGATGGTTTCAGACACCAGTAGAAATTTCACAATTTTGTGAGTTTTCAAAAATAATTCACAAGTATTTTAAGTAGATAGTCTGTGGAAGATGTGGTAACATTGCTTCTACTTTCTGTGCTTAAAATCTCTGCATACTAACATCTGTCTACAATGATTGTGACTGAATAGACTCTTCCAGAAAATTCTAAAAAGTATCGTAATAATAGTGTATGCAGTGGGAGTGTGAGGGAATATAAACAGTGAAAGACTTTACAGTTTAATAGTCAAAACACATCATAAGCACGTTAAACAGCAGGAATGCCAAAATAAGGCATTGAGCAGTTCATATTCATATTTAGAACTTCATTAAAGACGTTTTCTGAACTTGACTTAGTATTAGAACTTATAGGCCATTCACAGCTCATATATTCAAACGTGTTAATCATATATCCAACAATCTGTTTCTCAGCCTTGCCGATGATAGTAATAATGATGCATTCACATTTTATTTGTTTCCATCTTTCCTGATTACAAGAAAATTACCTTTACAATGACCTTTTAGCACTCTTGTGGGTGAACAGCTCTATCACCGTGGAAAGGTGGTGGTGGGGGGCGGTGGTCAGGTTAGGAGACAGATACAGAGAATGGGAGTGCATAGGGCCTGCTGTCGGGGGGGAAAAGTGGGTGGGAAAAGCCCTGATCTTGCAATTCAGTGTTCTCCAACCAAAGACCCCTCACCGATATTTCTATTTACTGAATTTTAGTTTCAAAAAGCCACGTTATGAAAACATCCAACATCACTTCCTATAAACGCCATATCTAAATTTGTTTGGAAAGTCCAGTGTTTGTTGCAGAGCAGGTCAAACAACAAAAACAGACCTCGTTGGGGGATAACATGTTTTTGCGAAGTGGAACATTTTGTAAATAGAAGAGATGATATAAACATTATCATTTAAAAATTATTGAATGTTCATATATTTGTTGTATTTTTATCTATCTCTTGAAAGGAGTAATAGTTTTCTGGGGTGGTGGGGACACAGACAAGCCTGACAATGTTTAGATTTTATTTTACCAGATTTGACCAGATATGTGACCTGGGAGAAACTGTGTACTCTTTCCGTCCTTAATTTCTACATCTGTGAAATTATGAACATGTAAATAATAATTAATAAGAGAAGTTGCCACTTGCTATACGTTTCTTTACAAAATATCTCATTTAATCTTTTTTACAGCTGTAAAATAGGCCTTGTGACCTTAAAGATTAAGTGCAGGCTAGAAAACACTTTTTATCATTTGCAGAGCTGTGAGCCTTGTTTTTTTGTTTATTCCAATGTCCATGTTTTTTAGCCAATTTTTTTTGTCTTGCTTCCATGATTGATAAAGGATAGTGATGAGGAAAATTGCTGTAACAAGGCTTGCTAACATTTTGTACTGCTTTCTCTGTGCCAGGGTAAGGTTTATGAATTAATTCATGTATTCCTCAGAACAACCCTGTGAGATATAGGTACTGTTAATGTCTCAGTTTCCCTGATGGGAAAACTGAGGCACAGACAAGTTAGTTGCCCAGGTTACTTAACTAGTAAGTAGCACAACAAGGAGCTGAACCAAGGTAGTCCGGTTCTAGAACCCGTGCTTGTATGTAAAAGAATAAAAACAGACTAAAATACTGGTATTGGGTACTGGTAGGAGATTGAGACCCTAAACATTTGGAATACTCTAGAAGAGTTGTGCTTTCTACAGCATTTGTGGAAACTCTAGAAGAATGGGTAGAAAGTAAGAGGTTAGAGAGACAAGCCCTGGGGGGCACTCAATAGCGTGGGAAGGAATGAGGAGTCAGGTGGGAAAGGCATCTTGGTGCTACACTCTGGAGGGCGTTGAGCAGGTAGTAAGTGTCACCCAGTAGGGAAGACAGGAGGCCCTTTGGTTAGGCTAGTCACCTTACAGCAGTTGTGCTTTTGTGACATTTTATAGAGGAAGAGTAGGAGCCACGCAGGATGAAGTGGAGATTATAGGATGAAGCAGAGGTGGTGGGTGTGCAGAGTGGAGATGAGGACTCAGTGAGGGTAATGACGGGGCATGGAAAGGAGGACAGTATGCTGAGGACAAGTCACAGGCTTGGGTCCATGGGATGTAGCAGCTGATCAGGTGTGGACAATAAAGGCAGTGCGAGGTATTACAGATGATTTTTAAAATATAGTAGGAATTTTTAAAGCTTTCATAAAAAGTCCCTTATTTAAAATTTTAATCTTCGATGTTATCCTTGCTCATCATATTGCTACTTGTGAGCTCTGTTAGTATACAGAATTACATTTTAAAATATCAGTAAGAGAAAAACACTTAAAATTATGTTTTATCGGGGACTATAACTTAAGTAGAAGATACCTGTTAAATTCCTAAAACATTTCACTTCTGTGTCCAGCTCTTTTATAGCACAGGCTGCAATGAACTATAGAAGATCGCCAAATTCTTTATCCCAAGTTGGTAATTCTACAGTAAGCATAATTCCATCTTTATGGAATGAGTGCCTCATTGTTGGCCAGGCAGTTCCGGGGCCTTGTTAAAGTTCTTGCGGAGCCCGCTGTAAGCTAGCCTCCGTGATAAACCAGGTGGCAGATACATGATAAAATGAGTTTGCAATGTGCTCAATGTGCTGACCTTTATACTTCTCAGACCTTGCTATTTTAGGAAAGGTATCAGTATAACCATGGTATTCTTTTTCCTGGAAATAAAAATCCTTAATAACCAGACACTCTTATAAACAGAGTGATTTACATATGGGAATAAATAGGCGGTTGCGTTGGGTTAGTGGTTATCTGCACTTGTGAGGAGAGTTTTATGTCATACGGAATAGAATGCTTTACAGGAGGCCTCATAGGCCGCTTTACGTAAAGTCCTTACATGCTTTGTACAAGTAAACAGCTTAACGTAGTTTAAGCAGAAAATGTCAGAGCACTGAGAGATTATGTTGTATGTAATATACATAGAGAAATTCCCAGGAGATCAGGACAGTTCTCAAGAAAAAGATTCTATTTATAAATATTTACCCCTTATTATTTATTTAGATGGTCTACATCAATGAAAAATAATTTAAAAAATTGCACTGTTGATATGTCTATAAATACAGCGTGTTTGTGTAGAGCTGGAGATAATAATGTTAACAGTGCTTTATTTCGCCTTTTGTTTATATGCCTGTTGGTATTATGTGAAAGCCGCACTTACGATGTGCCTTTTTCTGTTACTAGACTTTTTTTTTTCCTTATCTGGTTTTTGCCTTGTACTAGAAAGATAATGTAAACATCCGTTTTGTTATATCATTAAGATAATTCTTAGAAAGTGCTTAGAAGGACTTTTAAGTAACTAAGATTAAATAGTATTAAAATTAGGAATTCTTCTTTACCATCTCTATTCATTGGGTGACTTTTAACTAGACAGATTTACTCCACATTATTTTGAGCCATTATTTGAATTTCGTTGCTGAAACATTTCAAGGAAAACTGCGTTGTCAACTTGGTAGCATTTGGATAAGGCATTTTTGGTCTCATACCCATCTGTAAGAGTTTGAGACATTCTGTGAGCGTGGCAAAAGTGAACAACAGAGATACAAGCAGACCTTTGACCAGGTGTGGTCTCTCTGAGGTATTGCATCACCTTTCCAAAAAATAATTTGAAATGTCCACAACAATAATTGAGACTATTGAAAAAATACGTGCTTCAAATAGAATTCTTCATAATGCTTTCTGACGGCCCTATTTGCTGAAAATTGCACATGGGAAATGACTCTGAGAAATATGCTTCTGAGGATTGGACTTTAAAAGTAAATATTATTTAGGAAGAAATTATTGCGTTTGTTTCTCAATAATGGATTAAAGTTTACTAAATGCTGAGGTCTCTTCACTTAAAAAGTTATCTTACTATGTTAATAATGAGGCTATATAGGGAAATCAGTTTATTCTTTGCATTCTGCTAAATAATCAATTAACAGACATTTTTGGAGCACTTGGTAGAGTTAAGAGACTGTAGCAGGTCGGGAGAGGAGGATCCAGAGGGGAATTACATAGTTTCTATTCTTCTTGACATTTAATTAGACATGTAAAATTTGGGGAGAAAGACATGGAAAGCGAACAATACAATGAGTTTCGGCGCTGTACAATTGAGTGCCAAAGGAGGAGATTCAAAGAAGAAAGGAAATTCACAGAGGGAGATCTTGGTGGGACTGAGTGGCCCGGGCGTGCGGTGTGGAGGGGCTGGCTCCTCACAGGCCTGGAGATTAGGCACTTTTCAGAATATGGAGGGGAACAGTGTGTGCAGGGTCGAGGTCATGAAGCCAGCTACCATGTTTGAGCATCTTCTCTCCATGAGGCATTGCTCATTTACATTCTTTTCAGAAAAACAGGCAACTTGGTGATGGTGCCGAACAATTAGGGAACAGGCCTCTGTGGCAGGAACCACCCTTCTCTTGATAGAGATGAGGAAACTGAGACTCAGAGAAGTTAACCTACTTGCCTAAGTTCACACAGCTGGCGAACAGCTGAGTTGGATGGAGGCCAGGTCTTTTCTCATTTTAAAACCAGTGTTCTTTGATTTATGATTCTGCTGGGAACGAATGTAGTCTCTTTATAAGACAGTAATTTTAAAATTTCGCCCATACAACAATTGACATAAGTCAAGAAGGTATAAATTTAATTTAAAAGGTTGTCAAATACATTTTCATCTTTTTGCTTTGACATTGGATTACAAATGGCATATATTTGACCAATGCTTATAATCTGTGTTTCTTAGATTTATAAAAAACAAAACAATATTCTGGGCCTCCTGTCTTCAGCAGATGTGGTAAGTTTGCTCAGAGTAGTGTGACCTGGGTAACATTGCTCTTGGCATTTGGGATCTTCTCAGAGGAAGTTTTGCGAAGTTCCAGAAGATAATGTACTTTCACACCAGTAATGTGATGCCATAAAAATTTCCCCAAGAAATGACAGGGGTAACTCCACAGCGCATGCTGAATTCATTTATCATCCTCCTGTGGTTATTTTATGCTTTCCTCGTGCATCATTTTCACACACGTCTGTGCTCTCTACTAATCGAAGACTTGTTCTGTTGGAGGCATGTCCCTTTGCTAACAAATTCCTCTCTTCATAGAGCTATTTAGAACACCTGGCAAATAAAATTATATATTGTTTAGAGAAGGAAAGTGGAAGAATCTTATGCCATTGCTTTTGGCCTCAAGGAAAGCACTCTTATTGAGCCAGTATTTATTGAGTGCAGTTGTCCATGTGCCACCAATCATGCTCTGTCCTTTGAAGGATAAAGATGTGAGTGAGAGCTGCCCTGTTCTCAAAGCAGTTTCCAGTGGGGCAATAGAAATGTTCAGAAATAACGTCTGGGCAAAACAAAGTGGGCACAGAGGAGCCAAGTTAGGCTGCTGTGGGCAGAGTAGGGAATTTGCCTAAAACCATCCAGTAGACACATTAACTCTTTACATACTTTGTATATTGGAGAAAAGACAGAATCAACTCATAATTTATTAAAATTATGTGATTAAGTATTTGAGCCATTTATTTTTCTAAGTGTTTGGTAAATAAGCATGACCCAAACGTAGTGTCGTCCTAGGTGAGACAGAAGAGATTAATTTATTTCTAATGTCTCTTTTGGAGAAAGATGGGGGCATATAAGTCATCTGAAGCTTCTTCATGCTAACTGTGACTAGGAGATTAAAACACTCAGTATTGACAGTCAAGTTTCAGAGCCTGCAACTTTTTTGTTGATAGAAAAGAAAAATCCATAAGGGAGAGGTGCGCTGTGTTTCACTTTAATGACAAAGGGTTTCAGATGTGCACACGATGCTCTTTTTTCCTCTGGCTTTTCTTTGTGTGCAGGAAATAAGGCTGCATTTTGTAGGCTGGCTTCCAAACTTTCAAATGGTGAAAGTGTGACTGGGCGTGCTCTCTAAGACCCCATTCAGCTGTGAAGTGTTTGTTCCTTGTTTCCGGGAGTTAATCTGCCTTCTAGGTTAGAAAACTCAGAATTTTTATTTTATCGCTTACCATTATTCGTTTTTAATCATAAACATTTATTTAAAGCTCACTGCATCAAAAGCTTCACCAGAAGATTTTGACTGAAATTTTCAAGAGAAATTAAGGATATAGTTTCTGCTTTTCTGAAGTTTATGGCCTAAAGAAAAAGGTCCATTTATAGTGCAATAATGGAAACAAAACAAGAAACAGAAGAGAGCAGACTGTTAGCAATCATAATAATTATAACACTAGCCACTTCCTTGGCGGGCACTGACTCCTTTACACGTGTGACCCACGTGGTTTTTACCCAGCACTGTGAGATGTATGCACTGCTGTCGTCTCTCCGGGGCGCAGGTGAGAAGACGGGGGCTCAGCAAGGGTGAGGTCTGGTAGTTTGTTCAAGGGTCGTGTGACAAGGTACTGGGAGTGTTGAGATCTCAACCCAGCAGTCTTTCTGTTTGTTGGCCTGTTTCCATCCGTATGGTACGAATCAAGTACACAAATACTCAGCAATGTAGATTTGAATCCTAATCCAAGTTAGTTCTGGAAAGACTTAATGAAGGAGGTAGGCTGCGAGGGACGGGTTTGGAAGCATTATGATCATACAGCTGTAGAAAGGATGAGGAGGACTTTGACGTTTCAGTGTTTGGAGAGGAGGGCTGTGTCACGTGGCCTGATCTGCCTGTGAGGCTTGCGTAGTATTGATACCGCTCGCACCTAATACCCTCTGCCCCACCACCCGCCAAGGTCAGCAAAATCCACTTTTAGACTCAACATCGTGGACACCTGTGAAGTTTCTGATGTCACTTCTGAATGACGTAACACCCTGCCAGTGGCTCAGTGAAATGACTTTAAGTGGCATATTTTAAGAAGTGTCTTGAGCCCAAAAACAGTACTGCGAGTGCTCTCGTAATTTATTCACCTGCATTATTGGAGGCAGAATAATTCAGTTCATTCCTCTCATCATTAAAAAATAGAATTCCGTTGCCAACATTAAAATAACCAAATGTCATTGCGAATTGACAGTCACTTGGAGGTTTCTGATTGACTTTTCTCACTTTCCCCTGAAGCCCTAGCAGAGTATTTAGAGCATGTCCGCATGTGTGTTATGTGTGTGTTGTATCTCTATGTACAGTGTATTCCACAAAGGACCATGAAGTCGTGCACAAGTTACAACCAACAATGGAACAGAATAAACGTGTGAAGCTAAGGGATACGCTCACTCACGAACATTAGTTTATAAATTTGTTCTGAAATACTGTATTTAATATCATTTTGTGGTTCTCTGCACTGATTACAAGTAGGACTTGTGAAAATGCAGTATGCCATGGACTTTAAGTAGAAGAAAAACAAAAGATATTTCAATATATGTGTGTAAATGTAGATATATTATTACCCTCTAATAGTTATTAAGGCTTGAGATCCAACAGTTTTGGATACTATTGTTGAGAATCTTTTTTTTTTTCTTGAGGAAGATTAGCCCTGAGCTAACATCTCCTGCCAATCCTCCTCTTTTTGCTGAGGAAGACTGGCCCTGAGGTAACATCGTGCCCATCTTCCTCTACTTTTCATGTGGGACGCCTGCCACAGCATGGCTTGACAAGTTGTGGGTAGGTCCACACCCAGATCCGAACTGGCGAACCCTGGGCTGCCAGAGCGACATGTGTGAACTTAAGCGCTGCGCCACCGGGCTGGCCCCTGTTGAGAATTTAACGTGTATCTTAATAACTTGATTTCCATTGGTCTTTTCTTCCACTGGTGTTAAACCTTAACCTATTCACACAGCAACAGTTTTCTGTTTGTTAATGACCTGACGTTAACGGATTTGAAAAATACTTTTCCTTCAAGTACCAAGAATTCTCAGGCATATTTTTTAAGAGCAATATTCCATCCTAATGTACTAATTTGTGGCAAGAAAATTAAGCACCTGTATTTCAGTTCAACAGTTCTGTGATAAATGGAGTATAATTAACCATGCAGATTCTGCGACACTCACTTAAATATTAATTTGGGTTCTTTTATATCCTAGGCACTGTGCTAGGCATTGAATCCATAGTGATTAACGTAAACATATGCAATTATAAAAGTATGATTATAAAATGTAGACATCTCTCAAATTTCAAATTGGCCGTTGCAAAAATAAGGACATATTATTAAAGTTCTTCTTACCACAAAAGTAGAATCTTCTTTTCAGTAATTAAACAAATATTATTTATAGATGTCAGTGAATATTTATTTTAAAGCCTCTATCAATGTTAGGTTTACTGTAAGTGAAGTATTTTATTTTCATGTAAAGAACAGTGCCAATTTATGCTTAGAATTGCTGCTTTACAATTAAGAGAAACAGCATCGCGAAGTAACGCAGAAAGAGAAAACTCTGTTTTGAGTGGCAGCGCAGTCTTGTGAGTTTAAAAGGTCAGGCTAGCACAGGAGGCTCCAGAGCCGCCACTCAGTATCATGCCGAATGCTGTGACAGCCAGGGCTGATGCAGCTGAAAATATCTGCAGCCTTGGAAACCTTGTAAGTTTCAGAAGGTCATTTTGGCATCATGGTAGGAACACTGATTCACAGGGAAGGTCAGACTGGACAGCCAGGCAAGTAAGTAGGTTGCTGAACCCACAGCTGTAGATTTTAGAGCAATTTTCAACTGCGATAACTGGGTATCCTAATTCGATGTGTCCGTCTTCCATGGAAATATGTATAGAGAAATGAGCTTTACCTGTTGGGTGAATTCTAACTTCGCTTTTCCCTTCTGAAACTTTAAGTGTTGCGTCTACAGCTGTACCTGGTACCAGGACAAATGTTACTTTAATTTTATTTTTGTATGATGTACGCTCCATCAAAAAAGGATGTGAGTCGGCTTACGACAGCAAAGGGCACATAAAATAGGACTGTAAAAAAGAGACATAACAAATCAATTAGAAGGAAAAGAGATGAAACAAGTACTTGAGATGAAATTGAGCACTAAATTTCTCTCTCAGCTTTCTGGCAACCAAAGCAAAAGCTTTAGGAAGTAAAAAAAGTCTCAAGTTTATTTAATAAGATCTCTTCATATCCCATATAGTCTTGTTCTTAGCCCTTAGGGTGTCTAGTTAAATATTCTGGCTCTGCCCTTGGGTGAAATCTTGGAATAGATGAATTCCAATTAATTAAGAAGTGAAGGCCGAATTCTTCAGCTTGGCCCTCAAAGCTCTTACTGACTTGGTTCCAGCCTTTCTCTCCTGCCAGCCCATTGCACATGGGTGCTCCGTACAGCTCTGTGCTTCCCCGTCTCCCTGCCTTTGCTCTCTGGATTCCTGCAATCTGGATCACCATCCCTTTTGGTCTCTAACCAGATGAAGTATCCATCCAGGTCCATCTCAGATGTCTTATCCATCCCGAACCACCCCGACCTCTCTCTCCTTTAACTCACCAAACTTTATTATCCCTGCTGTGTGCTTCTCACTTTCTTTCTTTATGTACAGCTGCTTGTGTGTTAATATTTTGTCCCTGGGTAAGCAGTAAATTCTTCAAAGCTGGTTCCATGTATTCCCCCATATCTCGGCTACATACGGAGTCAATAAACTGTTAATATAATCAATACATACATATTATTTTATCCATGTATTGTTTATTTTTAATGAGTGTATTTATTCATTTAATAAGATTATTGTATTGGATGTATTTGGATTTGTTTGAAGAAAACATTTCTTTTTCTAGGATAGTAGAGAAGAAAGAAGGAGAACTTAAAAAAATAAGTACAATTATAGAAATAAAACCTGCAATTTTTGTCAAAGGAGATATTTTGGGGTGGTAGAAATGGGATTGTACTTTTTTTATTGTTTTGACTTTGGGCTTTCATATTAGAAAGCAATTTAGTATTTCTCATTTCTCTGTGCTATAAGGTAACTCATATGATAGAGAACAGATTTGTTACATGTAAAAGAAAAACATCTCTTATGCCACTTCAAACCCTCTGGGCTTTCTCTCTAGGATACTTGTCTGTGGTTTTATCAGCTGTCAAAAAAATCTGTCTGACTCCGCATGGTTTAGAAGTGTTTCAGACAGTTATTCCACCTCCTTCGCTGCTTTTCAGATACTGTTTAGTGGCTAATATTGATCAGTCTTACTGTATGCATACTTGCTTAACGTGTATTCAGTTTGATCATTTGGAGCAGCTTTCCATTTTACTTATGTGGAGGGTTTCCGCTGATACATTTGAAGCTCCTCTCTTGAAAGCTCTGAAGAAAATGTAGGCTTTCCTGCCTCAGAGGGCAGACAAATAAAAATAAAATCGTGCTCAAAGAACTCATCCTCAACAATTAATCTTTAAATCAGTCACTGAGTATTTAGAACGATGCAACGTATTAAACACTAGATTAAGACTGATTAACAATTTTAATTAAGAAGAGAACCTGATAGATGTAGTGTATAATTTCCACGTCTCTGAGTGTGTATTATTGGTGTCCAGTGTCTACTCATGGATGTACAAGGACAGTAGCATCCATCTCTCACCTCTGTGAAGGGACCATCTTATCTCCATCAGAATCTATGTGCAAGGCTTTCTCCTTCACTTGCATCTCAGAGCAAACCACAGGTGATGCAGCCATGGTCGCGCCACCGTATCCTGCTCCACCCCCAACCTCTCTCTCTGTTGTTTGGCTTCTATTATATTTATAGTCATTTTCATTTCCACAAAGTTTGGTATTAAATTGCCAGCATGTGTTGTGAATGAATGTTTAATTTGGCGTCAGAAGACCTGATTTTGGGTCCTGATTCCTCCATTTAATTAGCTTAGGGAACTTTGGTGGGTCACTGCCACAACATGGCTGCCGACAGGTGGTGTAGGTCCCCACCCGGGAACCGAAGCCAGGCTGCTGAAGCAGAGCTGCTGAACTTAACCACTAGGCCACAGGGTGGCCCTGCTATTTATTTTTTATATGTGTGTGTGTTTATATATAATGGTGAATTTGACATTTAAATGAGAGGAAGATATGGAAAGTTTGAAGAGTGCTACATGCTTGCTCTTTGAATTATCTTTCAGATACACTGGGGGAATTTTCTTTTTGCAGAGTAGCATTTGCATGCTAACTTGGAGTGAACTGTTAAGCAGGACTAAAACATAAGTGATTTGAGACACAATGAGCAATGTGATGTGGTGAGTAGGATCGTGATGTTGTGGAGGTTCATGTATGGTGCCTGATTTAAAATAATATTTTAAAAAATGAACGTAACTTTGCCAAACATTTTGCAGGTATGTTAGTTTTCTAAAGTAGTTGATAGAATATAATGAAAAAGCATGTCACCAAAACTCAAACAAGCCGTCTTTTCAAGGCAGATATTCTGGGCTTTTAGGAAATTACTGGGTAGAAATGTAATAGACAATCTCTTGGGGGAGTAGTATTTTAGCTTTAGTTGATTACGATTGTGAAAATTTAGTGAGATTAAGAATAACCTGGGGATTTTGGTTAGAATGTAGATTCTTGGTCCTAATCCTCAGTAGGTTCCAGGAATATATATTTTTAACAGTCACCCATGGGTGACAGATTCAGGTAGTCCAAGATTCTTTCTGGAGCACCAATATCCCAGAACAGAAAGTGTTGCTGCTGATACAGTGTTGGCTGTTATTTGAGTTTATTAGTCAGCTACCGATGTGTAGTGATTTGCCATGAAAAGCTAGTCATTGCTTTCTAAGTGCATATGGTGCTGACGGAAACACACACAACTTTAATCTCTGTCTCATTAGAAGGGGGTAGGTCAGAGTTCCTCAGGAGTTACAACTTTTCCAGAATGCACAGAACCTTATGGGCAATTAAAATAATAAGGAAGGGTTATTCTTTTTCTATTTGACAAAGGAACCAAAACTCAGGCTGCCCTATGGTTTGTCCATTGTGACTTCAGTACGTATAATCTTTTGGAAGGTACAAAATCCTGAGAATGAAATCCTCGATCTCATCTCCTGAGGAATGGGACTTTATTTATGCCATGACAATATGATCGAAGTACATTGTCAAAAAGAGAATAAAAGCATTGGAAATGCCCATATTTTGACAACCAACCATCTTAAGTCTCTTGAAAATCCATTTTTAGGTACTTCTTTATTCTGCGAACTATTACTTAATAACCAAGAAAGAGTTTGAGGAGGACAAAGCACGGGGAGAATGTTTATTTTCTAATAGGACATATGTCCATTGGCAAGATCACACAAGAGTCTATACCTGTCTTGGTTATTTTAATCTGAAGTGCGTGCCACCTCCGGAGAACATTCCACTCCAGACTCCGAAATGACTGCAGGAGGAGCCCCAGCCTCAGGGCAAGTGACCACATGGGAAGATGTGTTTGGCCCGCAGGAGTTCATCTGAGTTCTATTGTGCCTCAGCTGGTCTGATAACACCTTGTATTATTTATAGCAGTTGTCAGAAACCATTTCCTTTAGTCAATTAGTGTCTAAAAAAGGAGAGGGGGAGCAGGATATTTTCTGACATTTGTAGAAATAATGTGTAAAAAAAGCATACCCTTAATCATAGGACATTGTGCTGTCAGAGATTTCCCAAATATAACATGCCCCGCAGGCTCTAACTACATATTCTGTTTTTATTAATAAGAATAGTAAGCCGTATGTTCTCCGTTTTGATACTCTGTCAATGCAAACATTTATTCAAACTTCCAGCCCCTGTTTTTTGGCAAATAATTACAAAATATAAATATTGGAATTGTTTTAGCAATGAAATGGTTTATTTTGAAATAACAGGAGTTGAAAAACTGACTTTACAAATGTTTCCATTGATTAGCTGCCATATAAGGGCTAAGAGCTGAAAATATTTTGCAAAGTACAAAGACAAGGCTTTAAGTTCTCTTGGTAGGAAAAAAGACGTATCATATCTGTTGCTCATTCCCATGATAGAAATTTACAATATAGATTTAGGGATAGTATATTTTTAAGGCCTAGCATAGATTTAACAGATATAGAAAAGCTTGTTATTCATTGTCGGCGGAATTACGTATTGGTAAATATTTTCTTGGAAGAAGTTCATTGTTCTAGTTCAAAGTTAACATATGCACATACTTTATGTTCTAAGTGTTTATATTATTAAAGCCACTCAAACATAAGCTTGGTTTTGTACATACAATTGCAGCATTGCTTAAAATAGTGAAAATTGGCATTAATTTAGGTGACCACTAATAAAGAAGTGGACATATAGTGAAGGACAGTCATGTGCCAAATAACGATGTTTCAGTCCATGATGGACTGCGTATACAGCAGTGATCCCATAAGATTAGTACCATATAGCCTAGGTGTGCAGTAAGCTATACCAGCTAGATTTGTGTAAGTACACTCTGTGATGTTTGCACAATGATGAAATCGCCTAATGACGCTTCTCTCAGAAGGTATCCCCGTCACTAAGTGACGCATGGCTATAATACACAGTTGTTAAAAAATATTTACGTTGACCTATTTCTATTGACATAGAAAAGTCATTAACATAGGTTGTAGAAAGCAAGCCTCAGAACAATATGCTTAGTATGTTTCCATCATTTGTATAAAAATGATAAACTGTGTGTGTGTGTATGCGAATGCTTAGGAAAGGGACTAGACACACCATACTAACGCCAGCGGTTACCTTTGGGCTGGGAGCGGTCTGATTTGGTAGTGGAGGGAGGGGAAGTTCAGTTAGACTTCAGTATCCCTTCTGTTTGGTTTAAACTTATTACAGTGAAAATGACATTTAGCAATGTGTAAAAGCAAGCAAGCAGCAAGAAAAAGTTGTGGATTTGTGTACGTGATTTGTATAGATTACTTGATAGAGTTCTGCTCATCATTTGAACTTACAGTTTACTGTTTCTCCCATTATTATTTAGTGATATCTCTCTATGTGGGTAATAGCCTTATAATTTATACCCATACTTCTCAATACACCAAAAAAGAAGCAGAACCATATTTAAGAGTGCAAATTGTTAAATCATGTAGATTATTGGAGTTACTGGAGATGTGGAAATCTAGGTATGGAGGGAGAAAAAAGGCTCAAAATTTAAATATATAATATTTGGTTCAAATTTTAATTTGCTCCTAAGCCGTTACATTTCTTATATGAGAATCCTTTATTCTCACAGTCCTAATCACCACGTGGTAGGTTTTTATTTTATTTACTTTATACCTCTTTCTGAGCGTGAGCTCTGTGAGGACATGGCATTTTCATGTATGTCTGCAAATGTTCCTGTGAATGATGATTTAGAGATCCCAGATCTGTGTTGTTGTGCTGCCTGTAGTCAGATCTTGGTTCTTAAGTATGTTAGAAATTCAGGGGAATAGAATTGTAACAACAAAGTGTGATAAGCGATTTATGTATAGATACAAATTTATTTATCAGGGAGACAGATTATCTTTTTACCTGGTTAATTTTATGTTTTCAGACATCTAGACTCTCAGTGTATTCTTCTTTTTTATCAGTTAAGCCTTATTCGAAATATTGAGTAGACACACAAAAAATATGCCTCCCTGTTACCACTCTGGTTTAAAGAACTTTTGAAATTTTAGGCTTCTGCAAAATACAGTCTGAAACTTGGTTATTATATAGCAGTTGCAATAATATTAGTTTAATTTGTTGTTGCTCAACATTTCAGACCTAGTTAAGTATGTGAGTTATGTGGAACCTTTCCCCAAGGATATTTAAGCTGCACTGAAGTGAAAATATGAGTTGTCAACCCATGTCTTCGTTTTGTAACTTATCTTCCTCATTTACGCCAGGGAAAAACAACTGGGCCTTGACTCACTATTTGTCAGGGAAAACATAATTCCTATTTCTATGTGAGCATATGTGAATTTGTGATTTTTTTTTTTAAAAAAGCTCAAGTTAAACTGAGATCCTAATATTTTATTGGTATGAGAAATAAATTCAGTTGACACTAGTATAATGACTGTGTTTGAGATTATTTGTTAAAAAAGTAATCTTTAAAGTCAAACATATAGATCAGTAGAAATATCCATAGGATTGTAAAATTAAACTGTGTAGCACATTTGTGGCTTCAGTGTTTGTAAAATTTGTAATAAGAGATATATTTGTTAAGCAATAGGAACTTTTACGGGTTAAATGGGAAGGAGGAAATGTTCATGCATTGAGTTGTGTCATGAGAAGTCCACATTTAATTCATTTAATTAGGATGCATTTGAGTAATACTATACCATATTCCTAATTGGTTCCATTCATTATATTCTGAAGAATAGCTATTTTAGATCTCTTTAATTATAAACATAGATTTTACATACTTTTCTCATAGTGATTAATAATTAAGCAACATATTTTGGGCAATCTTCAATAGAAATGAGCCAGTAAAACTTCCTGGATTGAGGTTGCTATATTAGGTTTTAAATTAGAGATTTGGATTTTCAAGATTTATCTGTTACGGTCAAGCTTTTGTACTCAGACACAGTTAGTAGTATTGAGGGCTGGTGCCACATTAAAATTTTAGGAATTCTGCAAACTGTGACAGCTATGATTGTCTGGTCCTAATAGAGATATGCTTTATATTTTGGCCAAAATTTTTTTTTTTCTATTTGTCATTTCTTCACATGTTGACTTTGTAGTTTAGCCCAATTAATTGAGCCTGCTCAAATGAAAAACAGGCACAGGCTAATTACGGAGAAGATCCTAATGACCGTTGGCTGTGAGAGTGATTTCTGCCTTGGAAGCAAAGGTGGGCCAGTGGGGCATGCAGCTGATTCCACCATGGGAATACTTCCTCAGTGCTCTCTTCAGCATCTTCGCACTTATTTATGAGTTGTGCAGTAACATTATTCGGGAAGCAAAGGAGAATTTGCTCCCATTCCTCAAGGAATGGAGATCATATTTAGAAAGGTTTTAGGCAGAGATACCGCCAACCTCTGTAAGAAGCTAGATAGATGATATTGTTCAGAAGATATAAAGGTTGAAAATTAAGATTTTGGCCCCTAGTTACTATGCTAAGTAAAATATAACTCATTTAAGTAACCTTTAGAATCAAAGCCCATAATTATGGCATTCCAGTGGGAATAACGATATCACAATGTGTTATGGCGTTCCATCTAGCATTCACAGTTTTGTCGTCCTAATTTCACATTGGTAGATTTCGGTTGGGGCAATGTACCATTCTCCCTGAAAATTGCTAGGATGGTGATATCTGATTTTTCTACCATTTAGCTCTGGAGCATATACCAGCATTGTTAATTTTGTCATAATCTGTATTCTGTTTTCCTAACTATTATATTGAAATACATACTAAATGAGATGGACATTTATGACTACCTAAGGCTTACAAGATAACTTCTTTGTGTAATATATGGAGCAAATAAAATACTAAGTAGGATTAGTGTTTTCTCTTGAAGAATGATAAAGTAGCATTCAGGGACTGGCCTGGGGTTCACCGGTTTGGATCCCAGGTGCGGACATGGCATCGCTTGGCAAGCCGTGCTGTGGTAGGCATCCCACATATAAAGTGGAGGAAGATGGACATGGATGTTAGCTCAGGGCCAGTCTTCCTCAGCAAAAAGAGGAGGATTGGCTGCAGACGTTAGCTCAGGGCTAATCTTCTTCAAAAAAAGAAAAAGTAGCATTCATAGTGTTATTTTATTATGCTTTCTTGTAGAAGAGGGAAATGTTAAGAGATAGCCTGTTTGAATATCATCAGAAAAAAATGCAAATTTCCCTTCTTTTGCCAGAATTGAAGACTGATTCTGTCAGGAATTCACAGATAATTATTTAAATGTTTTAAATTTGCAAAACTGCGTGTAACTGTTTCAGATTATTCTGTGGATAAAGAAAATCTTCCATCAACTTCACGATTAAGGAGGTATATAAATGTGGTTCTGTCTTTACTTCATTAGCTCCTGCTCTCTTTCCAACGAGTGGTGTTTGATGCTGGTTTCATTCAGTTATAAAGGAGACATCACTGGTGTATTAAACTCTGTCTCTATAGCCCAGGCATTGTAACTTGTAGAAAATACTTATAAACTTGTATTCAGACATACTAAGAAAAATATTCAGTCATGCCACAAATCTGATTGTTGGCTCACTCGGACCAGGCACTGTTTCGGTGCTGGCTGTTTAGTGGAAAACTAGTCTGACCACGGCCTGCCATCATGGAGCTGATTTTTTTATGACAAAGGTAGATGATTAGCAGTTATTGAGATAGGTGCATAATATCATGCCAAGTATGAGTAAGTGCTCTGAAGAGAAATAAAGCAAGGTGAGGCTCTGGCAAGTCGGGCTGGTGTTGAAAGCCACAGAAGTGGATGCTTTTGATAGTGGGCTGGGAAAGCTTCTAGGAAGATCCCTGTGGTGGGAACTGCATAAAGGGCTGTTTGGGTCCAAAGCTGGTGACCCAGGATACAAAGAGCACCGAGCCATGGTGATATTTACCTTCTGGTGATTCTTAGCTTTTTAAATTTTTTTTGCTTTGCCTGATACAGGAATCAATTCAGAATTCACTTTTTAATAGCGTAGAGGCTTCATGTTTTCTTTTGTCTTAAATATAGATACTTAAGGGACGAGAGGCATGTTCTGACTTGGATGCAGTTTAGTCAGCTGCCTCGGGAGTTCTCATCTTTAGCAGTAGGGTTTCACCTGACCAGCACCCACTCATTCTCCTCCCAATAGGCGGCCGCCCGATGCTGGGGAATCAGAGCTATCAGAATGATCAGGGAACTGCTCTGACAGACCTTAGGTTGCTTGTTTGAGCTGGGAAACTCAAGCTTCCTTTTCTGGGCAGCAGCTTGTCACCCATAACACAGTGTCATGTGTCAGACCAGCAGGCCATGTTGACAGCCGCCCTGCCATTCCAGAGGATGTTGGTTGAAAGTTATCTTTTTTCTCAGCAGGATTTCTAAGACTTTGGTCCTTTGTGTATCTCCTTCATGATTTTTGCCATTGTGTTTGCTTAGTCTTATTCTTTCAATTCTTCCTAGTAAACGTTAACCTCTTCCTAAGCTACAGTGTCTGTGTAATCACAGGCTTGGCTAGCTAGTTTTAGCATTCGGATGCATCTATTACAATTCTGTTGTTTCTGCACCACTTCAAATCGCCATGGGTGCTCCCAGTAGTGTGTGTACCGCCCGCCGAGAAACACTGATCTCAGCTTTTTGTTGTGTGGAATTGGATACTGCTGAAGGCTGCATTAACCCGTTCAGACCACGGTGTTTCCCATATAATAAATCACAGCTTTGCTACTCTACTTTGTCGCTTAATGAGGAAAGAAATGACCATACAACCTCTAGAAATGCTTAGTTGGTTGTTTGTGTACTGAAATCTCTGTTAATATTTGGGACAAGCCCTGGGCAAAATTGTTCTGTGAGCCAACTTAGTTTGCCAAAGCAATGCATTGCTAATTATGGACTTGTTGACACCAGTGAGTCAGGGGGAGAAGTTAGGGTTTTGGGCAAGGGGCCCCTCCAAACATCGATGGTGAAGTTGGTCATCTCTTCCAGTTAGATGAAAACTGTCTTAGTAAATAAAAAGACCTCAAGTAATCACTCAGTTAACTTCCTCGATATGTAGCCTATTTCAAAATCAGAAGCTAATGAAGAAAGTCCCCAAAATTCCCGGCTAACTGCTCTGGGATGTCATAGAACCGACCTGTGTATATTTGGTTCAGAAGAACTGAAATGAGTAGTAAACATATGTGACTTAGAAATTTAACCTTGCTCAGAGAGGCTGTCCAATTCTCCAAAATAGAATTATAGTCTCATACTTTGTCAGCGTCTGTTTATCCTCTATCGCAGTATGTATGCAACCCTTAAATAGACATTTATATGAAGCCATCCGCTGTCTGTTTAGTGCTAATATACACTAATTGCTATAAGAGTAATTAGTAATTTTTCATGCTTTTTTTTAAACTTTATCTTTGATCCTTCTCTGGGTTTCCTTTGGTCTACTGTTATATTTTCTTCTTTTCTATTTCCCTCCTCGTATCTCGAAGTAGAAAATATATGTGATTTCTGACATCACTCAAGGAGAAATTGGTTCTTGGTTCTTGTGGCAGGATATGCTTGTTTTTAGAACGTGTCATATAATGTGAGAAACTCTGTAGTTTAGTGTTTGGAATTTGATCAATAGGTAAAAGAGGGCTTGTTACACAGGTTTTCAAAAGTTTGATTTTCACTGCAAAACTGTTAAATTCCCCAATCATTTTTGTCTTTGTTCAGGGAAGTTTATTATAAAATGTTGAAATAATAGGTCAGAAATTTACCTCAGAACCAACTTATCTATTAGTAAATATCTTTACATTAGAAATATTTCCTTCAATAATTATTTACAAACAACATATTTTTAGGGCAAATATGTTTGCAAGAATTCCCACAATCTGGACATTACCACACACTTTTAAACATTGTCTCTGTCTTTAAAACAAAAATCCATTGTTAGTCGAAGTAATGTTTTGTGAATTCAGTATTGATCCAAATCTTATAAAATCTTAATTTACCAAAACACTCAGTTATGAAGATTTCCAGTCTTCCCTGGAATTCTTCTGTTTGAATAAAGAGAAAGATTGCAAGACAATAATCTGATATTAGCAATTTAGTCAAGTCAGTTTATAGGATATAATCTGAGTTCGTTACCCACTGTGCCCTATATCAAGGGCTGGAACACACATTACCAGGTGCAGCAAGATTAATAATGCGTAAAGGTCAGTGTCCATCTGATTGCTCAGGGTCCATGCCTGGCTAATTATTAATATTTTGATTTTCATCCTTGCCTATATATTTCACCATTAAATAGTATTTTCAACTCACAAATATATATCTATAATTCTTTCAGTGACACTTTTGGAAGTAAATAGAATTTCTCTGCTGTATAAAATAAAAATAACCATAACACCCACTTGCAAGCATTTTAGTAATTAAAGTGTATTTTGTATTTGAGTGGAACTAAGCCTGTAACATTGCGGAAAGGAAAAATAATCAAGTCTAGAAATTGATTTTGTATTTGTATTTATGCGTACCCACCTAGCAATGAAGATATTTCTAGTGGTGCCACTCTCTTTCCTCATGTTGTTTAGACCCCATAGAGCATGAGGAAATATGTCCTCAGGGTTGGGGAAACATCCTCATATACATGTTTATTCCTATTAGTTTGAATAAAATGTATTCATTTATCAAACACTTTAAAAATATCTGTTATGTTCCAGGAACTGGGTAAAAAAATGGTGATTCACCCTGTTGTCAGGGAATTTTTAACCTTGGAGGCAAAAGGACCAAGAGATAACAAAGTCCTGAGAATATTCTGAGATGGAAGAATGTTTAGCACAGTTGGCCCAGATTTATAGAGAAGGTGATATTTGAATAGCAGTGGAAACAAGGAGAAGGGATTTGCCAGATTGAAGGGGTGTGGAAGGACGTGTCAAGCCAAATGAAAGGTTAGCATATAGAGAGTCTCAGAGCTCACGGCAGCCTGGCACGTGTTGGGACCCTGGGCGGCAACTCACAGCTCCTTGCTACCAGGGAGGATCCTAGCGATGCAGCACAGGGAGAAACCAAAAGGATAAAACATGCCAGTTCAAGACAAGGGGGAAGGTTCAAGGAAGAGGGAGTTGTCAGTGCTGTCAGAGGTCAGGCAAAGACAAGGACGATGCCTAAGCCTTGGCTTCGGTTTTTATGAGAGCACCGACTGCTGTTGCTGAGCAGGAAAGTAATAGGTGTGGAGGTCACACTGATGTGGATTCACAGTGAAGGGGAGAGGAAGAAGCAGAGAAACAGCACGTGTAGATGGCGCTTTAGATATGTGTCTGGGAACAGCAGATGACAGGGAGAGGAGGACGTGTAGCCAGGCAGGGACCCTCTCCTCCTGCTGTGCCACCCCCTCCATTTTGGAGCTACTTCAGCACTTCGGGGGCTAAGAGAAGGAATTGTGGGAAAGGCAGGGCCTTTGTATATAGAGGGAGTATAAGGGGGAAGATGTCTTGAGAAGGAGTGAGTCAAGGTGGAAGACTAACCGCAGGCAGAAGGGAAAACTCCTGGGAGACTGAGAGAGAAGATAAGAAAGATGGTTTAAAGGTGGGTGGCAGGGAGATGAGAGAGAGCCCATGCCGAGGGCCACTGTTTGACTATGAAGTATTTGTGGCATATAAGATCATCGCTGTTGATGGGCAGAGGACCATGGAGGAGGAGGGACTTAAGAGTGATGAAGTTTTAGGAAAGCTGCTGTGTGAATGCCAGAGGGAGCTGTCCAGGACAGGGGGAGGGTTCCTCGGCAGGGGGAGGGCCTCAGTCATGTCATAATTTATAGGGGCGATGATGGGTGTGCATATGTGTTCTCAAGCGTGTGTTTGAGTGTGTTTGTGTGTTGTATTCATGTAGATGTTTATATGGGTGTGTTCATGCCTGTGTTTGTGTATCTTTGTGCCCTACAGGTGAGTCTAGTCCAGATGTAATAGTTGGTCATTTAATTTACCAAAGTTTATGGAGCTCCCTCTGTTTTCCATCACCACGCTAGGCACCGGGGTTATGAGACGAAGAACGTTGTTTCTGTCCTTGGGAACACGTAGTCTAGTGGATCAGACCTCTAGGGAAATAAAGCACTGCAGAGGAGAGAAGAGGTAATTCAGAGGAGGCGGTGCTGATACATGTTGGGGTGGAGGTGGAGGAAGTGAAATCTTGGAAGCTTCTTGGGGGAAGCGACATCCTTGGCTGGCTTCTAAAGGAGGTGAATAATTGCAGGTGAGGCACTAGAAGATTCTAGATAGGAGGACAAAAGAGATTGTTGACCACAGATGTGGTATGTGCTCAAGGCGTGAAGCAGTTGAGAAATTCTGAATATGGAGCAAAGATTCAGGAAGCTGGGTGAATCTTAGAGTTTATGGCTGGCTTGGCTGTGTGTTTATAGAACCAGGAGTTAGGACCAGAAAATTTTTTGAAAACAAAAATATTTCTTAAGTGTTGGTATGAGTTGGTTCTTTTTAATCTTTCTCAAAAGTTGTAGTCTTACTATAATATTTTCCAAATCTGGCATCTGGTGTCTTTTTTTTTTTTTTGGAGGAAGATTAGCCCTGAGCTAACATCTGCTGCCAATCATCCTCTTTTTGCTAAGAAAGACTGGCCCTGAGCTAACATCCATGCCCATCTTCCTCTACTTTCTATGTGGGACGCCTACCACAGCATGGCTTGCCAAAGTGGTGCCATGTCTGCACCCGGGATCCGAACCAGCGAACCTGGGCTGCCGAAGCAGAATGTGCGCACTTAACCGCTGCGCCACCAGGCTGGCCCCATCTGGTGGTTTTTAAAAAATTAATATTAAGAATGACAGTATTAATCCTAAAATAAATTTTTAAAAATTCTACTAGATATCCAGGTTAATATATCTAGCAGACTTTAGATATATATATTCATATTGTATATGAATTTTTGTATATATATTTATGTGACTATATATATTTATATTCTCTTTTCTAATTTCCAAATTATAAATGTACCATATGCCAAGTGACCATCTTTGGCCCATGAAAAAGTAAGTGTAATCAAGCACTATTTATTATACTGTGTCGTTGCCTCTTTGTGGTGTGAAACTTTTAGAGTTATTAAAGCCTTCTTTCCTTTGTTGGTAACATTCAAGAGAAAAAAATAATGTATACTTTTGTGTCTGTAACTACTAAGCATTTTCTGAAAGTTTTCATCCTGACTGAAAGAGAAAGTAAGTTGTTAAAAGCAAAAACGCCAGCTCTCAGCAGCAGGCTGGTCATCAGCCCCGAGTTAATAGGTCATTAGGCGACAGGGGACCCCCGCTCCCGCTTCATTCGTACCTCTGAAGTGCATCACGCTGCCCAAATCAGATTGCTCACTTAATATTTAATGTTTCTGCGATGGAATCACTTTCTCCCTTGAGGTTGACTTCAGATTTGCCAGACGCACTGACAACACTGAGCTCCTTATTTTCCCCACATGACCTCAGCTTCTGCTTAAAAAATGTTCGAATAAAGGATGCTTTTGTTCATATCTCGCCTGCCCGTGATATATTGACAAAGTGTCTGCCGGCTGAATGGAATAGTTTTACAGTATGAGTGCCGCTTTCAGGGGAGGGGCAGGACTCCGGCTGGAGAAGGAAGTGAATTGGATAGGTCAGGAGAATGTACCATTTGTAAACACCCCCTTCCTTTTTTATTCACGTGTCAGGACAGCAGGAGCAGGCTGTTCAGTGCCCGTCCCTGCGCAGAGCCGGAGGCAAAGCAGCTTGGAAGTCAGCTGCAATTTTTAAACCTTGCTTTTTATTCTCCGGTGATGATCTTCAAGTGCTTGGACCTGCTTAGAAGCTGTTTTGAAACTCACATGGTTTAGTCCACTAACTGCATGTTGGGTAAATTCAAAACCCACATGCTCGTCCTCTTGCAGTGGAATAAGTCACATCTGATGGACATTTTCTGTGCTTATAGCATAGTAATGAACGTCTGACAGGCGCGACCTTTCATAAGACAACCCACACTATTGGCTTTCTGCCCAGAATATTGCTGCAACACTATCTGTGATTGGTTATCTCTCTATCATGCATTGCTTCACAAGGGGAAACGGCTCCTTTTTTTAATAAATCTACGATGGCTGGCTGCAATATGCCTCACTGTAAGTACCGTGTGTGTGTGTGTCTGTGTGTGTGTGTTTGTGAGAGAGAGAGAGGGGGAGAGAGAGGCTGACTTGAATATTACTTAGTCTGGTAGCACATGGCGAGGTTGTGATACTGTAGGACACCGGTGAAGTGCTACTTAGTAAATCTTAACCTATCTCTTTTTTCTACAGGTTGGTACTAAGAAGTGCCTTTCCTGACGTCTCTGCTGCTTGGAACCGCTTCTAGAGCAGTCTCTGCTTTTGCCTTGCTTGCTGCCAGCTAGACTGTGACGACAGCACATCCACCCTCCACCTCTAGCCCAGACACCCCCATTTCTACTTATAATCAAGAGAAAAGCTCTAAGTATCTGGCATTGCCCTAGGCTGCTTTAGTTTTAAAAGAAAAGTTTGCTGAAAAAGTAAGATATCTTCTGCCAGGAAATCAAGGAGGAAAAAAAAGAATCAGTTTCTCGATTTTGCTCTAAACTGCTGCATCTGTCTATGCCAAACTAATCAATATCGATTGCACCACCAAACTCCATTGCAAATTCAGCTGTGAGGAGATTCCCTTTCAGACAACTTTGCTGAAAGCAGCTTGGAAATTCGGTGTCAGAGGGTTTGCCACGTTTTCATGCTTGCATTTTGGGCTCCAAATTGGCACTGGGCAGGGGTTCCTGAGAGCACCCGGCTGATCCAAGGCCCTACCTTTAGACGTTCATCTACTCACGATCCTAGTGTTTCTGTAAAAACCAAAACCTCTTTGAATTAACAGTTTCATGCTGTGAATTTCTAGTGGGAGATCTTTTCCTTGATATTGACAACACAATTTTCCATGTACTTTTAAAGCAGGGAGTGGGGGAAAAGTATTTTGGAGGGGACATTTTCATCATCATTTTACAGTTTTATCAGTTCAGCTTTTTTTTTTTTATTTTTTTGGTTGTTGCTGTTTTTTTTGGGGGGGGGTTGGGCTTGTTGGTTTCACTGAAAAATTTAACTACCTGTAAAATCTAAACATGGCTGTTAGTGTCACACCAATTCGGGACACAAAATGGCTAACACTGGAAGTATGTAGAGAGTTCCAAAGGGGGACTTGCTCACGGCCAGACACGGAATGTAAATTTGCACATCCTTCGAAAAGCTGCCAAGTTGAAAATGGACGAGTAATCGCCTGCTTTGATTCATTGAAAGTGAGTAAATATTATATTATTTTAAGGATACGCAATAATTGAATAAAGGGGATATGGACGTACAGTCCACTGAGCTTGGAATTGTGGATTGCTTTGTTAATAGTCCAGCTGTACGGTGTGTTCTTATTGATGGTGTTGGGTGGGGGACTTTACTGAGAAGCAGTAGAACCAAGTCTGGCCAAACTTTGTTATGACAACTTTATGACTCCTTTAATGCTATGATGTTTTTTCTAGAGCAGAAACTCTCAGTGTACTTTTTACTCAGTAACAGCAAAGTCAGTGTCTGTCCGTGGGCATAGGAAATGTAGATACGTTGTGTGTCAGCATATGCACAGATTGTGTCCAAGGCCATGGCAGGAGCTGGCTGAAGATGGTTTGTTTTCACTTGTTTGTAAGAGTGCTGTACTGTTGGAGAAGAATAGCAGATTTGAGGGCAGCTAAACTTGTGTAGACTTTTTGTACTAATGTTTTGACGTTATGGATTTCCTTTTGATTGCATGAGCATATGCTTTTAAGGCCAGAAGCAATGTATTTTGTGGAAAATATGACTAGAAGTAAGATTCTCAGCTGCTGCTTCAGTACTCTGAGGCATAAACTTTGTTGAATGTGAGTTTTATAAATAAATAAGTAGAAACTCCTAAGTACTATTGTTACTTGGATTTTTTTTTTACCTTCTAAAATTCTAATGTGAAGTAACTTAGCCATTTATTTCCTGTTAGATCATGATTTTTTTTTTTTTATTTGTAACAGTCTGAGCTAGAAGTGTGAAAAGTTAACTTTTCTGGACACCATAGTATGAAAAGATTCATTTCAGTATATCTTGACATTCAAAATGTCATTGGGTTCGTATTTCAGGTATCAGGTTTGAAAAGGGGTCTTTTAAAAGATAGCATACATGTCTTTATTTTGACGTGCAGGGTCATGACTAGAAATGTGGCGACTCCTGGGTGCTCTCTCTGTACCTGGTTTAGTTGAATTGCCTTTGATTACTAATGTGCCACGATAATTCACTCTTTGGCCCTTTGAGAAGGGGACTCTGTCATTTCTATATATAAAGAAGTAAAAGTGTCATAGATCCATCCTGTCTTTTGCAAAAAAAAAAAAAAAGTGCTACGATAATAATGCTTTCTTTAATACTATAGGGGTGAATTAACTGAAGTAGTTAACTCATAAGTTAACTCATAACTTACCCCGATGTTAGGAGTCAAGCAGTTTGCTTAATTGCTTCTTGGTCCAGTTGGGGCTGCTCACTTTGCTAAAGTTTTCACCAAAGACTCAAGGATATTATCTTCAGAGTAGGATAAAAAGGAGGTATTAAGAAAAACAAAGGTATCTTATAATGTTAGATTATTCTTAATGTCATAGTGCTAAAGATCAGTAAGCAAAAGTTATAAATTACTATTGGGCCTGTTCTGTCTTTCCTTTGAAAGGCATCGATGAAGGGCCTTTGTGAATGTGTGTTCCTAAATTCATGCTGACTGAATTTAGGTGTAATTAGAGACTGGGGCTCATAAAATGAGGGGCGAAGGGCTAATTACACTTGTCGGTAACCAGCTGTGTCCATAAGTAACCCTGTTTTGACCCAATTACTGGTAAATCCAATTTTTAATCCTACAGACAGTTGATGGTGCCCTCGTAGCTGCAAAATGAAGGACATTAAACTTGGCTGTGACGTTGGGTGGTTTCACAGAAGACCTGCCTCCACACTATTTGGAAACATTGTCACACATTAAAATTCAGTTGCTATTTTTCCATCTCAAAATATTTTTTTAGTTGCTGCTCATTTGTGGCCACGGAACAGTCCGCCTTTGAGTACAGCAGCAGCATTGCTTAATGACATGCTGTGTGGTTAACAAGATTCAACTGCCACATCAAGGACTTTTTTAAATAATAAATAATTTCAAGATTTTAAATTTACTTATGAAATGAACTCATTATAGCAGCTAATAAATGCAAACTTTGTCCTTAATCTTTGTCTTTTTAAGAGAAACTGAAATTTAACTTATAGTGTTTAAAACTTGGTAAAATATTTTGATTTGAAGAAGAGGAAAAAACCACAAATTTATTTATGGTGGAGCCTCCTCCCCAGAACAACACTTCCTTAAATGTTAGTGAAATAGCTATGGTAAGGATTAATTTAAAAAATTTTGAATATGTAACTAACTATTCATGTTTCAAAAACCATGTTTCTTAAATATGTGTATTTATAACTAACAGATTATGTGATTCTTAATACAGTATTTAGAATCCTACATTTTAGATAGTAGTCTTCCTGGGTCCAATTTTGTGGCTAAAATAGATCAAAAACATATTTTAAAACAGTTGAAGTAACTCTGTGACTCGTACTTGAAGTTCTGAAATTTGGGAGCGTTACGAGGTCTCCATGCCAGTAACTGCTAGATCATTTGTGTTGTCTCAGAGAGTAAACGGAAGGAATTTAGAAAACTTGTTATATCCTGACTTCTTTAATAAAATGTGTTCTATGTATTGCTACAACCCATAGTCCAGCCTTTTGTGAGTTCTTGAGCCATGAGATGGAGGTGGCCTGTGTAATCTACTATTTTTAGCAAGTTAGGAAAGCAAACCAAATACTCTGAGAGGACCCTGTGAAATGGCTGCGCCCTTCAGCTGTGCTGTTTCAGACTTTGGCCAGGCTCCCAGGTGACTTACGTTTACAGCAGACTTCTACTTGGAAGAGGCGAATTCATTTCATTGAAAACAGAAGTCGAACAATTCAAAAAAGTACTTATTTAAAAGAAATCAATTGGCATATTACTAAAGGTAATAGGAAGAAAGTTAGCTGATAGTATTTTAGTTGCCTATGGGTGATTTTTAAAGTTTAGAAAATTAGATTAAATTTACTACATGAAAACATAGAATTCTCTGTCACAGTAAATGTGTTGCTAAGTAAAGTGAGAATACATGATAATGAGGAATATATGTATATATTAAGTATGTTGGAAATAGAACAATAATAGGAAAGAGCAAAAGCTGTAATAACGTGTACTAGTTTATAAGTGAAACAATATTTTAAGTGCTTAATTTTTCTCACTTAATTTTGCTTTTACTCCTCAATCTTAATTTAAACAGTCTAAAAGTATATTCAAATTGAGAATTAAATTGCTTACAAACTATTGATTTGAGTGTTTTAGCTATTTCAGAAATCCTTAACATTTGAAAACTTGCGTTATTTTATGCGGGAGAGGAATTTTTTTTTTTTTAATGATTTGTGAAAGGGATACCAAAAGAGAAAAAAATTTAAAATGTCAACACTGCAAGCTGCCATTAGAATATTATATTTCAAAAATGATGATTCAAATAGTAGTTATTGGCAAGGTACCTGTTTTCTTCAGTAACAGTCTCTCAACTGAAATTTAGGTGGTTGATGTAAAGAAAGCCTACAGAATGTATTTTAATACGATGCCGAGTTATTTATGTTATAAAAAAATAAGCTTTCACCATATGATCAATAGAAATAGATTATTGCTTATTGAACTCTTCTTTTTCAAATATCCATTCGTTTTTCAGCTGCCCGGGGAGAGGGGATGAAACTTTTATGTTTACTATCTATTTTCCAAAGATCTAGCAAAACTCTTTTACCTTTGAAAACTTTAGTCACTTGTTCTCTTTTCAAATTAGGCAATTTTGTTTAAGATAATTAGAGGTTCATTTCACTATTATACACGTTTGTATATATAGATAGCACAGCCGATCAAATTGATCATAGACACATCGGAGGTCAGAGTCCACCGCGGAGTGGCATGGAATCGAGGACACTTGAGTGACCACATCTGAGGTGCCTCTGAAGACCTAGCAGAATGTGTGAAGTACAGAAATCAGCTGCTAGATGACACACAAGTGTGTAAACGTCCCAGTAAATAAGCAGCTAGAAAACTCCAAGTCAGTAAGTCTGTGAGGCAGGTCAAGTCCCTGGATGGCCGCATAGGCAGGGGGTGGCATAGTGGGACATTACAAAGTGGTCCAGAAGGTGCTGGTAGTTAAATCTTAGAAGACCCTCTGTTGTTAGCATGGTGCATCTTTAACAGAGCGCTGTCTGGGTTGTCGCTGCTCTTTCTGTGCCCAGCAGAGTGTCTCCATCCTGTCTTTTGCACCACTTTAACTGATAATCCTGACGAAATGCTATCTGCGGATTTCAAAATCAACATCCAATTTTGAATTAAAACTTTGATCTAGCAGACTCCTAATTGGAATAGCTTTTACCCGGAGTTTTGTTGTTGTTATTGTTTGATATTTTGCTAGTGGTGTCTCCCATGTGATGTTAAAACGTTGACAGTTAATATATTATACATACAGCTAACTCCATAGGTGTCTTTCAGTGACAGGCTGAGGCAGGACTTCCTCGTTGCCCCCAGTGACTGAGGAGATGAGCTGACTGGAAGGCATAACTTACGTAGCAGTGTGTAGCTCGTGGACATTCACGATGTATTCCTTAAGCAGAAGCTTTGTAAAGGCTTCCCTGTGACTGTGCTGTGATGTCATCGACTCTGACATGAGCCTTTCTTTAATGAAATTCTCCATGGCTGCAGCTGCTTTGGTCATATTTACATATTTATATTCTTATAGTTAGACATTTTGTAGAAAAGTGTTCTTTAAAGGGGTAAAGATTTTTAACCTTTTGGACAAATTTCAAGCTGTGTTTTGAATCGTGCTACCTAAGGCATAATTCTAGCACTACTTATTCTGTTTCCTTTCGTAGCATTTTGGTACACCGCTTCTGTTTTTCTTTTTCTCATTAAACCTTGCTTCAATTTGTGCTTGTTACAAACTAAAAACAATTTAAGCCTAAAGCAATGTGGCACTTAGAGTTGAGTTCAAACTTTAGCTGTAACTCAGACTTCTAAACCTACCAAAAATTCTGATTCCGCGAATAGCCTCAAAACAATTGCATGGACAAGCTGTTATGACTTAAAAGAGTCTGTGCGGCGTGGGGCAAACTTTCTACTCAGGAAGGGTGTGGTGTTCACCTGCTTCACGCAAGAGGCAAGAAGTCGAATGTGCCTCAGACTCAGCACAGACACCCAGAGACCTAGTTTGGGAGGCTCATGATGTCATTTTCCTTGCCCAGGATAAGGAGAGGGTTTTGGCTTATCGACATCACCAGTCCGCTATCTTTTATGCTGAGCAATGGCTCTGCCTTCCCACAGACTTAGACAAAGCTTCTTATTTTCTTACGAAGAGATCCTATTGAAGAACTTTCTAGGTTTTTTTTTTTAAGCTTTAGCAGAAACGCATTCCGTGCTTTTAGATAGCAATTTTCTATTTTAACAGGCCAAAAATTATGACAGTCAGTGGAAGTAGATAACTAAATAGATGGCCTTTGATTTAACACTATTGATAGTTACTAATATGCAGAAACTTCAGTAAAAGCAACTGGAAGGGCTTGTTAGAAATACTTAGTTGTTCGAAGTATGGTAGATTATTACAGTAGTGATTTCTTTGTGAATTTCACTGTAAAGAAGAGTAATTCTAGTGAGGACATCTTGTTGTAATATTCATTTATAATAAACAACTGCAGAGTTTTTATCTAATCCTGTATTTCTTAGCCAGCCCTGGTGGTCAAATGGTTGAGATTTGGTGCTCTCACCTCCTTGGCCCAGGTTCGTTTCCCGGTCAGGGACCCACACCACCCCTCTGTTGGTTGTCACACTGTGGCGGCTGTGTGTTGCTGTGACGCTGAAAGCTATGCTGCCAGTATTTCAAATACCAGCAGGGTCACCCATGGTGGACAGGTTTCAGCAGAGCTTCTAGTCTAAGACAGACTAGGAAGGAGGGACCTGGCCACCCACTTCTGAAGAAATTGAGCGTGAAAAGTCTGTGAACAGCAGTGGAGCACTGTCTGATGGAGCGCTGGAAGGGGAGAGGATGGCGCAGAACACCGGGCAGGGCTCAGCTCTGCCGTCCACGGGGCCGCTAGGAGTCAGAATCCACTCCACGGCGTGGACAACTGTGTTTCTTATACAAATAACGTCAGAGGCACATCACTGCAGCATTATTCACGCTCTTTGGCACATTTTTGGCAGATTTTCACTTTGAGATAAAGTTTGATCTCTTGTTAGAGAGAAAACTTTCTATATTATAAGGACTTGGGTTTTGAAGAATACTGTTAGTTACAACCCCTTACACATGATAATACGATTGAAAGGCTGTCTCCTGCTTACTCTTGGGTTTGGCCGTCTCTGACCTCTGTTCTTCTTTCGGTGTTACCTCTGAGTTCCTTCCATCTTCCTGACTGTCCAGCTTCAGGACTGTGGGCTCTTGGCCCTCCTGCTGTTCTCTGGAGTCAGGCAGAAATGATGTAGACAGTTTGTCTTTCAGGAGTCACATTAAGCATTGCGTAACAGAGACACGTCCCCTCCCCAGCATGTGGCATAAACAGATGAAGGGTTTCTATTCCAGTCAGTTGTGCAGACCCATATGATGACTCCACAGTCACTAGAACTTAGGTTTCTTCACCCTTAGTTCCTGAGGAGCACTGGGCTTCCAACCTTAGGAATATTTCAAAATTGCAAGATGGCCACTGCAGCGCCAGCTATCATATCTGCATTCCAGGAAGCAGGAAGAAGCAAGAGCAAAACAGACCACAGCCCAGCCTACTTCAGTTCCTTTTAGCAAAGGTCCTCTAAGCTTCACTCAGTGATTTCTCCTGGTCTCTCTTTGGCTGATTTTGGCATGGGAGTAGATGAGAGGAGACCGCTTGTGAAGAGAAACTTGTATCATCAAGTCTGTCGTCACTTCTCCTGTCCTGGTTAACCAGAGTGTCTTTTTTCCCCCCTTTCTAATTATGATGTATTTAGGCAATAAAACCTGTTATATCAGAAATGGATTGATTTTTACTTACATAGGAAAAGAAAATTGTTTCCTTTTAACTTTTCCTATTACCAGTGCATAATTACATACAGTTACATAATGATAACTGGAATATAACAGGAATTCATGTCCTAAAAAGTCTCAAATGATTTTATTCAACAAAAGAATCTGTAGTTACTCTGATAACTATTTCTGCTTCTTTCACAAATCCACTTTATTTTTATTTCCTCTGTATGAAGCGAAATAAAATGAGTTACTATTTATTAAAAATTACTATATGCTGGTCAGTATTTTCAGTGGTTTTTCTTTTTTCATAGTATTTAGTTCTCACAAAAAGTGTTTTGAGAGGGTTACCGATGTTGCTGCCGTTTCGCAGATGGCCACACAAGCACAGCGAAGTCGGGGATACGCACAAGGGCACTCAGCCAGGAGACGGGGAACCTTGGCTGGGAACCTGATCCACGGCCTGCACTTGTGACCACTTTCCTGTAAAACATTGCGTTTTAATTTAAATATCCACATCCCGAGGATTCAACAAAGAAAACACCTGAACAACAGTGCTTAAGGATAAAAATTAATATTTAGTACAAATTTAGAGCACAGGGCCTAAAACAGTAAACACTCAAAAATAGTTGTATTTTAAGTTGACAAATGAATCAACAGAGTGAACCCAAGATCACAGCAGGAAGGCTGCCGCCAACTTTCAGAGGTTATGAATCTGTTCTAAATATACGGTCATAGAGGAAAAGGTTTTAACTTAATTATCTTGAGTAAGAAGTCACTGTATAGATTACATCGCTGTCCCCCAATGTGTAAAACAGCCATATTTTGAAGTTTTAATAGTTTGGAAAGCTTTTTCCCACAGAAGCAATGTGGTTAAGTCATCAGGCTGGCCCTGGGAAGCCAGGGTCATGGGGAGGATGCTGGAGTCAGAGTCCAGGACAAATAGCGCCCGGGAAACTCTGGCTATTCATTAAACCCAGGAGGCTCCACAGAAGCACTGGGAGCACCATCTTATCAGACATCTGAGGTACTCCTAGGGCCGTAGACCCCAGCTGCATCTCTCCAACTGTTTCTATGGGAAGGATGTGTTTGCAGTTTCAATTTGGGGCTCCAGGGGTTCGTCTGGGCCTCGTGTGGGGAGGTGGCCTCTTCCAGACCCCTGGGACGCTTCTGCAGGCCAGTGCAGGGGGGCCCCCAGCTCCAGGCTCCAGCCACTCCCGTTCCTGGAGCTGGCTTCCAGCAGGGCAGCAGCTCAGATCGGCAGGGACCAACGACAGGGTGTGGGATGAGGGGCTGCAGTCCAGAGCTTCTTGAGGGGAAGGCTTCTTGTCAAGATGGTCTTCCAGGTAACTTCCTCTCTTTTTTCCTGAAGACTTGACCTGCTTCCTCTTCAAATGCACAGCTTGTCGGTCCTGAGTCGGCTCCACCGTGGAGCTTGATGTTGGCGGCCAGCCTCTTCCCCTTCTCTTCCCTTTCTGAAATGTGCATAAGTGTAGCCGCCGTTTTGATACTGTTGCTTTCTAATTTACCAGCAGCAATAGGGAAAATGTCAAACTAGAAAAGTTTTTATTTTCTGGCCATTTTATCACAGGGTATAGTCAAGGGGTCAGCAATGGAGAACCAGATGTGAGAAGAAAGACATTCAGGAGTGATAGGGGATGGGGAGTCCACCCTTCAAGGAGTATAATTTGAACACATCTTATGTCAAATTTTGGGAAGGCAAATATTAAAGCCGCTAATTCAAGGAACTAATTGCTAACAGGGAGCCTGGAGTTCGGCGGGGGCCCTTCTCAATAGCAGCTGGACGGTCAGTGGAAGAGGAACTTAAGAATGGAAGCGAGAAGTGTCTCTGGTGGCTTGTCTTTCCTTTTCTCCCTCCCTTCTCTCTCACAACTACTAATTCTGAGACCACAAGTGAGAAGAGAAGAGCCAGAGGGAATCCCCAATATGAGAGTTCCCATAACTGCAGGCCACCAGACTGGGGCAGCGGTCCCAGGATTATCGTTGGGAACCACCTATATTTTAACCCCAGATCACAATTTTAGGCCGAGAAGGATCCTTTGACGCTATCTCAATTTATTCAACAATATTTATGTTTGAATTTCTGTTAACATTAGCTTGAGACTCGCTGTTTTTTGAGGTCCGACACTCTGTTTTCTCGAGACCCCATATGACTCCACACATCTTAAGTTAGAATTATCTCTGCGTAAAATTCAGGCTTGGTGTGTAGGCTTCTGTATTTCAGAATCACTTCTACTTAAGTCCTAGCTGTTCTCAAATAAGGCAAGAAGCATCTGCTGTTAATAGTTGACAGTAAATTACACAAAGTAAAACATGAAAAATTAAAGTAAGAAAAGCCGGGAAGCTTTCCTGTCATTTTCAATTTTCTGCACAAGCACGGACATAATCAGTGTTTAGGATCTGCTTGTGACGGATAAATTACATCTGCGATTCATTCTTTTCCACGGTGCTGCATTCACTCGATAATTAGCTTTCAGATATCTTTGCTCATCTAATATTCTAAAATCGTTCATAGACTGAAAATAAGTCTCATAACATTTCCTAATCCTAGGAAGCTTTGATAACTAAACAGTGTAGCCTACCAAATGGGCCAAATTAAAAAAAAAGAAAGGTTTTAGAGAAAAATAGAGCCAAATTTATCATGCCTAAAATAAGACTTCTCTTTGGTAGGCAACATTGCTTTCCATAAAAACAATTCTCCTTTAAGGGAAGCACCCAAGAAATGAACCATGAAGAAAGAAATAACTAAAGAATTCATTATTTATATAAAGAATCCTGTTAAGAAAGATCTGTGTTCTGAATGAGCTATCTTTCTTCATGTTATCTCATATCTCTTCATGGCTAAATGGAAAGTAATGAAATCTAAATCTAGCCACGAGAAAAGATTATCATCATGATTTTATTTATTGAACTTTTTTCCCCACTATTATGCACTTTTACTGCCAGACATTGCCTCCCATGAATCATAGTGGAGTAACGAATTGAAAACAAATGTCCACATGTGAAAATCCAATATATTTTTAAAAAAAAAAAAAGCTCAACCTAAACTCAGATGAGCTAAAGAGTCGTTATCTGCACTGAAGAAGACTCATCTTCATTGCGGGTTTTTGCATGGTGGGATTTCTCAAAGTAACTCCCCCAAAGCTTTTCAATCATCATTAACACATAGTAGCTTTATATATGCCATGACTAATGTGGGTTAAGTAGGCATAATGAGAAGTGCAAAATTATTATTATTTTTTAGAATTTTTGTGTGTGTGTGTGTGGAAGATGGTCCCTGAGCTAACATCTGTTGCCAGTTTTTCTCTTTTTGCTTGAGGAAGATTGTCCCTGAGCTAACATTCATGCCAGTCTTCCTCTATTTTGTATGTGGGATGCTGCCACAGCGTGACTTGATGAATGGTGTGTAGGTCCACACCTGGGACCTGAACCCATGAACTGTGGGCCAGCGAAGCAGAGTGCGCAAACTTAACCACTACATCACCAGGCCAGCCCCTATTTTATAGAATTTTTATTAGCTACTCTTGGCTTCTGTGTTTCCCACTAAGGATGAATAATGCTGGAGAGGAGATTTTCACCAGAAACACATATTTTTATACTGAAGGTTTAGGAATTTAAAGAAATTGCAGACCAAAGTATATCCCACTTCTGCATCTCAATTCAAGGAAAATAATCCATTCTTCCTGCCCTTTTCATCATTTGTTGCCTGCTATGTACCAGACATTGTGATGGGGAGTACTCCTGCCAGTGTGAATAGCACACACAGCCCCGCCTTTCTGAGTGTTGGTAGACTGGTGGTTACTGTGAGCTTTTGAGCTTCTGAGTGAAGACGAAAATGATCGTAGACTAAGAATCAGACACCATTGTTTTTACTCATCTTTGATTTTAAAATGTCCTGCTGGAACACAAATATTCTCCCATAAAGCATGAGTAGACATTAAATGTCCTCATGTGCATCTGAGAGATTTGTTACGAAGACATTGGAAACTGTTGCCTAGTCACTGTAGGAAGCGCAGATGAGTTTCAGGTACGGTTATGTGTGCTGCAGGAGAAACCATGTAACTGTATTAGTCAGAATGGCTTTACCACTGATTTTCACGTGGTAAGAGATTTATACCTGACCCATCATCATATTCCATAATTTGGCAACCTGAGTCAGATTGATGTTTAGGTAACACATGTTGAAATGATTAATTTTACTCCCCTGATTTGATCATCATCTGTTGATTATGTGAAATGATGAGGCTCAGAATGATTAAATAGCCCATACAAGGTTGCACAGTCAGGAAGTAGTTGAACTGTCTTCAGCACCTATGCTTTCCCCCTTCACTCTGAGTTTAACTTGTTTATGCTGGTGAGCGTATGCATACAAAAATATGGTGTTAATTATTAGTGAGTCTGCGTATTAGAGGGATGGACATAGTTAGGCAAGTGTTTGTTGAGTCACTGTAATTGCCTGAATTTAAGACGGCTATACTTTTTAAAATATGATCACTCATACTTTTTCCTAATTCAGAACATCCCTGAATAATCGCTAATAAAATTTTTTCATTTAAGATGGGAAATTTATGCTGAATTTTTAACTAGAAGTCTGATAATGCAAATTATCCAAACCTTAGGTCAGGAAGAATTTTGAAAGTCATTCCAGCCCAGAAACAGTATAGCAAACCAGAATAAAAGACTGTTCTCAGCATGGGGAATGAGTTTCAGGACTCCCAGACAAAGCTGGGAAGTGAAGTAAAGGGTACCAGGTAAGGAGGTTTTCATTTCATAATTGTCCGTATGAGTTTTTTTTTGCATAAAATAGAATATTATCTCTTATTCAAGGAAGTAGTATAATTTATTTTTTCTAATGTGTAGAACCAGGAGACATTATTTTGTAAAAGACTGAGATTTCATTCTTATTTCGTGAGTTTTACCATGCATTTATAATAATGTTGGAAGCAAACAGAAAAGTGTGCTTACAACCTTTCTAAGTCTTTGTAAATTGCACTGTGTGAATTTAAAATCTAGATGAAACCATTCACCTGCCTCTTTGACAATGATTTGTATTATATGCCTTCCTGTTCTATCTCATACTTATGTATTTATAACTTTTAATATTACATTTTAAAAATTAGTAAGGAATAAAATATAGTAGTTAATTTTAATTCTTTATATGTTTGTATAGTGCACTATGTTAATAATGCTGAAATATCTAGATTCAGAAAGAGGAAATTTTTTCACATGAATACCTTAATTTCAGAATAGCTCACCACATTCTTTTTAAGACTTGTGCATTATATGTAATTGCAATGAAAGTAGCTATGTAAATATAAGAATCAGTGGTGGAATTTTGTTCATGATATGCATGTTTGCTCTCAAAAAAACATGGATTTAAGGATGTAAAATTCCTGGGCTTAATAGGTATTTATTAAATGTTAGTTTAAATTGTAATCCTGGACTATTAAGAGATGTATCTCCAATATTAACGATCAGTCTATCATTTAAAATGCTCTCTGGATAATATATAATTATTCTCACAGAGAATTCATTTGAATGAGTGATCGCTTGGACAGAAGGAAAAGAAAACCTTTCACATCAATCTAGTATCCAGGGCCCTTTCCTTAGTGCCTTTTGGCCATTTTCTTGAATGTATCAGTTTAGTCAAACAGCAAGTTAGAAATATTTTTAAGAAAATTGTCTTTGATATATAAAATCAAACTTGGTAGATAAGTCAAACTTATTTTGTCTCCAGAACCTAACTGATTGCAGAGAAAAGTGAGCAGAACTCCTGGTCCTTTAATTTCATCTCTCTGGGCATTTTCTTCATTAGTTTTAGCTTTACTTTTTTTTTTTTGGTCATTTTCTGAGTATCTAGGTTAGTGTCTCTGCTCTTTTCCTTAGGATGAAACTTACAGTGAATATTATTTTATAGCAAATAAAATATTGGTGCTAGGAAAAATGAGCATGTAGTTTTCAGTTAGTCCCAGTGCTACCTTGGAATTTTTTTTTGGTTAGGAAGATTGGCCCTGAGCTAACATCTGTTGCCAATCTTCCTCTATTTTGTATGTGGGATGCCACCACAGCATGGCTTGACAAGCAGCATGTAGGTCCGCACCCAGGGTCCAAACCCGTGAATCCCAAGCCACTGAAGTAGAGCACGCAAACTTAACCACTCCGCCACTGGGCTGGCCCCACCTTGGAATTTTTAATCAAAGTGGGATCTTCAGAATAATTACAAAAAGCCATATGCAAAAATGTCTAAGAAAAAAAACTGTGTTTTGGGGGCCAGCCCAGTGGTGCAGCAGTGAAGTTCGCACATTCCGCTTCGGCGGCCTGGGGTTCGCCGGTTCGGATCCCAGGTGTGGACATGACACTGCTTGGCATGGCATGCCATGCTGTGGTAGGTGTCCCACATATAAAGTAGAGGAAGATGGGCACAGATGTGAGCCCAGGGCCAGTCTTCCTCAGCAAAAAGAGGAGGATTGGTGGCAGATGTTAGCTCAGGGATACTCTTCCTCCAAAAAAAAAAACCCGAACTGTTTATGGCAGAGAGTAAGAGCCGGTTGAGGGCCCAGACTGTGCACTGAGTCCATCAGTGCCTTCCTCGTGACTCTCTGCCAGTGACTGTCCCTCCTGCGTCCCGGTCTCCTCCTCTGTAAAGTGAGACTGACGCCACCTGCTCCGCAGTTCATGAGACTCAGTGAGGTGAGTCGTGATGGAGATGCTCCGTGAGTGGCAGCTGCTAGTTCTTGTCCGACTGCTAGAAGTCGGTCTAAGTTATCTTTCCTCCTCTAAGAAGAACTTTGCCTTGTGTCAGCATTAATGTCGTTTTCCGTGTTGTGCTACAGCTTTCTCTCCGTTATTTGTTTAAAAAAATTAAAAATGACTTTTATCTGGAATGTGTGTAAATGTGCATGATCACATGCTAACTTATTTACTTACTGTTATCAAGAGAAAATACCCCTTAACCTCTTAACATGTGTACCCCTTGACTTTAATCTCATTGAGGTAGTATTAATGAAATAATTCCATGTTTATGTCATAGTCTGTGCCTGAAAACCTGTTTCACAGATGCAGTTGTCCATGGGTGGAAAAGTGGTCGTAACTGTCTGCTCCACATTTAATTTCATTTAAAACTAATGCCTCTTTAGCTCTATTTTGGTCTAAAAGAAGTAATTCATATTTGATATTTAAATACTATATTATTTATGTAAATTTCTCCCTAAAAGACTCACCTAAGACTTTTTTGAAAAATAAAATTGATGTTTATTCAGTAAAGTACCTGCACAGAGTAGAAGTTTAAATATTAAGGTACATTTTTTCATGATTTGCACTCTCCCTACTTTGTACATTTTAGACCTGTATAAACTTACTTGTTAAAATGTCTCCCACTTACTTCCTCAAAGGTATAAAGAAGCATCCAAAGGCCATGATATCCTATTTATCACAGCCTCATTTTTCCCCCTTTCACTCTTACTCGAAATTGATAGCAATCCAATTCTAGCCCAGTAAAATGGTCTCTTTTGCTCCAAGATGTTTAAAGGTGCTGGTCTCATTTACAAGGTGGAGACTCTCGTCTTTCATTAGAGATAGGAGAGTAAATACTTTTTGCAGCATGTATGGAAAAACCCAGACTCCCTCATTTTATTGGTTCTTCAGGAATAATACAGCCGAGTAGTTTCCCAGGGCTTTCCTTTTCGGTTGTGTGTCAATATCGTTATGTTCTCATTCCAAAGATGAGCTGTGCATTTGCTGTTTGATTTACTGAGCCATGCCACTGCCTTCTTGTTAAGACTATTGATTATTGCCCATTCTGATCTGCTGTGTATTGATTTAGCATGTGGCAGTGAGTTAATTGTGTTACTTAATGTTAAAGGAGTGTCCAATATCAGCTCAGAGGAGATGCTTGTATCCTGTTTGGTTGTGTTGGCTGTTCAGGCTTTTAACATGTGAAACAATTGGGAGAAAGTACAAGAGGACATCTGAGGGCATGGAACTTAAAATTTGTTTTCAGCTTTTTAGAAGATGCCAAAAATTGTGCAGTAAGGCCTTCCTGGAATTAAATGTTTAATTGATATTTTGTTAGCAGATGTGTAAAACCTGGGATTTTTTCCCCCTGTATTTCTTTTAAAAATCGAGGGCGGTGGCCCCCTTAGATGCTCACTTTACATTGAGAAAAATTCACTCTTCTTTGAGAATGGTTTCGTTCTGAAACTCCATGTTATTGGATGTAAGCAGAATGACGAGCAGGCGTGTGTTTCTCTGGGCGCTCCCACGTTGGGGGGACTGTGGAGGTAGAAAATGAAGCTAAATGATTAAGCGAGGAATCAAATGAGTTCTTTTTATCTACTGTTTTGTTTCATGTTTCGTAGTTAAAAAATATTTTTTCGTGTAAATAACATTTAAGGTAAGGCTGATATTTACTACTTTCTTTGACATTAATTGTTTGAACTTTTCAAACTTCAGACAATCCACACTTAATGTAAAAAAAGTTACCCTTCCGAATGAGGTCATGGTCCCGTGGTCCCCTAATGAATGTTACCTTTTGTTTTAGCGGCTCGTTTGGCTCCAATCCATGGAAAAGTGTTTATTTCCCATCAGCTCCAAGGTAGGAGCCAAACCAAAGTTAAAGGAACATTTTCCAGCAGACAAGTTTCTACAGATAGTATCAACAGTTAAAGAGCATGCGCTTGTGTGTTCTCTCTTTCACACACACACACACACATACACACACACACACACTTCTTATAGAAATATTAGATCAGGAGAAAGTATTACAATAACGAAAGTAACTTTCATGTTAGTGAGGTACTCCTTATTAATCCTTCCTAGTCACATTATGGCATCAAAGTTTGTTTGCTTGCTGGTGCAAACGTATCTGCTTCAGGATGCCTGAAGGAGGACCCCTCTCTCCCTGTGGTATTACCTTCCAGGGCTGTTTGATCCATAACCTTTGGCTACCTCTAGTTTATTTGGCTAGCATACAAATTTTGATGAATGAGGGAACATAAACAATTAGGACTGGCTTTTTTTGAAATGCCTGTTAAAACCCTGGCCTCTTTGAGTCTGCCACTTCAGAACTTTAACAGTAGAAATGTGACAGCTTGGTTTGGAAGTAGAGAGAGTATTAGAGATCGTGCCAGTTGGACCCCCTTGCTACAAATACCTACGAAACCCAAAGCTTTCTCTTGCCTTGGGATCAGCCATACTAACCTACAGTAGGATCCACTTAACTCCAGGTGAGTCAGCAGCTGACGTGGCATGCCCACTGTGTGCCAAGTAGCATCTCAGGTACTTTTCCAGGCTTCCTGCACAAAGCAAAAAAGACTTGGAGAAGTCTATTTTCCTCCACTGCTACCACTTGGCCGGACCACCTGGACCTACTCAGCTGGAATTTCTAAACCAAGAGACAAGGCCAGAGATATTTTTAAAAGCTATATGCTTCTGGTTGACAGCCACTCTTTTAATACTACTGCTAAGCGGTTCAGGGAGTGTAGTATTTTTGCCATGACTCCTCAATCTATATGGAAGGTGTATTTTTCTCCTAAGGATAAAACCATCTGGAAATCTTCACATGCTTCAGACTTATATAGAGCTGCTTTGCTTTCTGATTAGCACTGTGGATACATTTTAAAACATGATTTAAAAAATGAAATTACCTACTTAGTAATTTGTTATTTGTAGTTAGAAGGTAGAATCAGTCTGTTTAATTAATGTCTCCATTGGGTTTCTGATTCAAAAATAATATTTTCTCTCTAAATAACATTCCCTATGACTTCTGTTCCCCCAAAAAATGCTACGTGCTGTATATTGATTCTAATTAGCAGATTTCCATTTATTATACATCTTCCGTTTTGCTATATCTCCTCTATTAATTATAATAAAATAGCCAGTTGGTAAAAGAATAAGTGTCACTTTTAAGATTCTTATAATCTGTATCAACAAATGTGGAGTTCCAGTGGTGACCTGGTTGACCTCGTGACTATTTTATTTTTGGAAAGAATTTCATATTTTTTGCATATTTTATTTCAACTTATTATCTCCAGATAACTCTAAATAGAGTAATCTCTGAATAACTATAGTAGCTTTTCTTTGAATTTCTAATCGACCCTTATTTGTAGCACTGAAGTTAAAAATAATGGTGGAGTCTGTTATAACTTAAGGATTTTACTTTGTTCATTTGATCTTTTACCTTTTAAGAATGCAATGGATTTAAATGTACAGAACTTTTCTTGCATAAGTGGTAGTCTTCGAGCATAGCAAATGAATGGATTAGCCTGTGTGGATATAGTTTAATAAACTACCAACACATGAAAGTGGTGCTAAAACTCTACATACCGTTACTTTAGAACTTCATGCATAGATTGCATGTGTTGTTCTGGGAAACAGGGAAAATTGATGGTCAGCCTTAGCCTGTAGTATATTTTGACAGTATGAATGAGTCAAGCAAGCAATTTTCCAGACTGTTTCATAGTACAAAGGAAAGAGCTTCTAAGGAAGTCATTCTTATGACTAACTGAAAAATATTTTTCTTAGTAACTGTTTTAGAGAAAAACAGGTCACTGTTGGAAGAAAAATGAAATCTCAAGTTACAAGCATTCTGAGTGATTTGATCACCAAAATGTGTTTATCTTGTGACAAAACTCCTTAAAAAGATACCGTCTAATACATTTCCAATTATTTAATGAATGTTGTCTTGAAACTCAACAAGACATTATGTAACACCATTACGGGTTTTAATTCCACCATCATGGCAGAACTGTGGCCATCCTGTTTCTCGAACTGTTTTTATTCCAGGAGCACAAATAAAGCTGCATTTATCACCAACTTAAAGATCACATGTTTTAGGTTTATAAAATTACTGCAAATTTATTCCACCGTGTGGTTCTAAGCTGCATTTGAATGAAAATAGGACTTGATGGATGGAAAACCATTTGTTTGTGGGTTTACAGATTCTCCTCTAGGGGGTTTGAAAAGATGCATTGTCCAGCAGCAGTTCTTGACCCTGTGACAGGGCTCAGTGTGAGCTTGATGGATTCCAACCACTGGCTTTATCATTACTGCATAGATCTTTGAAAGGACGGGCTGCAAATCTCATTTCTAAGCCATGGCTCGCTATTATGTCAATTTGAAGAACAGAAATAAAATCAATACAGATTCAAAAACCGACACTCTGCAGTCATTCACAAACTGCAGCCAGCTTTCCAACTGTAATATCCTGGCTAGTTAAGCACCCCTGATTGCTGTGATTTTTCAATATCAGGCTAATGTGTAAAATTTGGAATATAACCTACTAACCTTATTTTTATTTGTACTGCTGGAGGTGTTTCTAGCATTTTTGAGGTAACTTGAAAGAAAATAGAGATTCAGCTGTGATTCCACTGAGGTTAGCTTTTTTACCAGAGTAACTGTCATACAGCCAATCACGTAGTCATCAGTTCTCCGCTAAATTACAGCTTTGTAAAAATTTTAAGAGTAAAAACTTCAGGTGCGAGGTTTTTCCGTGAAAAACCTGACCTTTTTTCTTGCCTACATTTAAGATTTGTTTATCTTTTTCATTTTAAAAGGTTATTTATGTAACATTCAAGGATTTTGCTTGATATTTAGAGATAATTTTTTCCTTTATCACTTTCAACATTGAACTCCACGGATGCGTAGATTCTTGGGATGGCAGTTAGAAGACTCTTTAGAAATGATGTCATGCAATCAATTTGTTTTACAGATTAGGAAACTAAGGAGCCATCCATGGGGTTAGGACTCACTCATGTTCATAAAGATCTTGAGATCACCAGGACTCTTCAAATATGGCTGGTCAGTAGGTCACAGCAGAAACTGGAATATGCTATCTTTCTTTCTTGAAAATGACATTAATGACACACCTGGTTGATGAAAACTGCTAGTAAGGTCAAGTCACTGCAGTTCAGGTGAATGACTTTCTTAACTGTTCTGATGCCTTGGTTCCTGGCAGTGTTAAAGATTTACAGTGTTTTGCTGTTTAATAGCAGGCTCTCCAAAAAAAAAAGTATGTGCGTATAAACCTAAGTTTGTCATAAAATTTGCTAATAAAAGGAGGTATAGGACACAATTTAAAATGATAAAAAATATATAATACCCTATATTTTAAATTCTATGTAGCCAATTCTGTAAGCCAGTTCTTACAGAATGCTCTCTTTTTTCCTGCTAAACTCTTGCATCTGTGGCCAAACTGTGGTTGCCATTGACAGATGAGTAGATGAGTTCACTTCTGTCTCTCTGCTTTTACTTGTAAGAGGCTCTCATTCTATAATGATTATCAAATGAGACATACTTCATGAAGTGAATAACGTTTCTTCTATACATTTCTCTACCATTATATGTATTACAGAATAAATCTCATTATACCTGATTTTGCAGTTCATTTGTGCATATTTCTTTTTCCCACTAGTTTATAAGCTCCTTAAGAATGGAGAGCTTATGTTAATCACTTCTGTATGTATGATGTCTTACATATCCTTGGCAATCGTTAAGTGTTTAGTGAATTGAAAGCAGTGTTTCTTCCTGACTATGACCAATAATTGTGAGCAGATTTTATGTGCTTTTAAATTAAACTTTAGAGAATTTTTTTCACGTAATGGGGCATTTGTCGGATGCAACATGTAACCATAGGTAAAATATTTCTATAAAGAAACCAGCGCCTTTCATTCTTATAGGACTCATTTAGTTAAGTTGCTCTGACATTGTATAGACTGTTCATGTTCTGTTGATGTAAATTTCCTTTATTTCATGCCATGTTTTCTATGTTATCTTGTGCGGGCAGCACTCAGGGAGCTGGTCAGACTTCCTGATATGGTAGCTGTAGATACAGCCCATGTCTCAGAGGGGAATGATAAATTTGCCGGTGCAGTGACACAAAACACAGTTATTCTGGTAATGATCTTAGCTCCCCGTTAGTAAGAGTGCTTTGTTGGAAAAGTACCAAGCTTACGTGGAATAATATTTACCCTTCAGAGATTCTGTAGGGAGAAGTGATACCCCCAGGATAGCAGCATTATCAGTGCTTTGTTTTTCCTTTTTTTTTTTCTTTTCGACTCTACTGAGAGTAGGAAGAAGAACCTGGATTGATGTTGGTGTTTATCGTGAGACGAACATGCTGGGAGCCAGACTGGGACTATAGTTGTTGCTGTTTTTACTATAGAACACATACCAGTAACAAAGATACACGATATTTGTAGAGAGATTCATGTATCTCTTGCACTTGAATTTCTCCACACTCTAATTTTAGAAGAAAAAAAAAATTAAGTTTTGTCTTCCAAGTGTGAAAACTTTATAGTGTTGCAAATCTTCAACCTGGAGCAGAAAAGAGAGTCCAGGCATCCAAAAAATCTAAATGCCCAGGCCCTGCCACATGTTAACTTGCTCAATGTTTTTTCCCTTCAACAATTATTTTAGGAGCTGTATGAGGTAAGCTATTTTAAAAAGAACTGAAAAGTTCTAGAGTCAAATATGATCCAGATTATACGTTGATGCCAGTAGTCCTGGCAATTTAGTATTTGATTGAGAAGAAAGCTACATTTATCTGCTTTGAAGAAGATCATCAGGAGGGATTAAAAATTTAGTACTTCAGGCTCATTAAGGGTTGGAGTGGAGTAATTATGTAGCTGCTAACAAATGCTACAGTCACCACTTGAACATTAGGATATGTTACTCCCTGAGACTTACTGGCCCTCTTCAAGGAGCTTCGCAATTTGTAAATGTCATCTTTGGAGAGTAAGTGTTGCTGATCCATTATTTTAGATTTGGCGTGCTTTTCTATAAACAGAGTGTGTTTTCAGAGAAGGTAAGGCCTTGATAATAATCTTAAAAAGATACGGATTCTCTAGAGTCTTTCCCCTTGGCGTGATGCCACCCTTACAGTCTTGAACTGGGACAGTGCTCAGAAGGCATGATGTAGAGAAGAACTTCGTACTACGTGTATTTTGTTTGTTGATAATTATGAGGCTAGTCTAATTTTCTAATCTTGCAAGTTGGGAAATAATTAAAATGCTCAAGAGACAGCAGATTGAGCTTGTTGTGCCATTCTTCATCATCAAAATTTTAAGGCGTTTTATATCAGTAACTCTGTACTTGTGTATTTCAAGTCTTGCATCTTGTCTGTAGAGCACACAGCGACATCTTAATTTCAAAAGATGTAGTCAAATCTACTCTCAAACTAACTGGAAGAGATAGTGATATTTGTTTTATCTTGAGATTTTTTTGCTGGTTATTTTTTTAATCCAGACGTATCAGTTACCACCTAAATCAATCTCTTAATCCCTAACTAAAGCCTATTCATTCTTGTTTTAGATGTGATTCTAATAAGGCAGGGAGTATTACTGTAGTATAGAAATATGAACACATACATACTTACCAGGTTCTTTTACTGCGTGAAAATGCAGTGACAGGAGAGACACATCAGAACTCTGCCATCCTTACAGTATAGACCATTGTAGTTAGGTTTTTACCCGCGTGTCCCCCGTCTGGAAGCTGCTTAAAAGCACAGACTGTGCCTTAGTCACCTCTGAAGCTCTGATGCCTACCCATAGGCCTGATGCATGGTAAACTTCCAATAAATATTACTTTACTTATATTAAACTTAAAATGTGGAATACCAGCCGAAATGGTAGCTCCCAATTCATGCCATGACCTTCCTGGCCACCACTCCCAAGATTTACAAAAACTATTAAACTAATTATTGTCATTATGGTTGTAAATTAGACCATACATTTTATTAAAAATTGACACAGTCACCTCTTTGAAAGGCCTCTTTCATTCAAGGAAATGAAAACTAGCATTGTATGTAGAACACTAAAATTGTTTGACATGATTTTCACTTCTCAACTAGCTGTGGTATCACAAAGATAAAAATATACACCTGTATTCTCATCTCAGTCTGATAACTGGACTGAAAAAATGTCAATTTAGTTAAGTAACAAAATTGGTTGGTTGAGTTATTTTGTGTACTAGGCAACAGTGTTCCTGATTGATTTTTTTTTCATTTTTAATTGTTTATTCCGTGATTTTTTTCTCCCCTGAGGCAGTGGACTGAAAAAGTGAGATTCTTCTGCTATTGATAAGCCTGAAGAGTGGAAATCAATAGTTAAATTGACCCGGTAAAAGGTGTCTCTTGCTGAGACAGGAACATCAGAAAGCAACAAGTCTACTCTCTAACGAGGATCAGAAACCTCTTTTGCTTTTGTTTTCTATATGTATTAAGTAGCACAAGACAGTGCTGATGAACTGAATTTTTTCTGTGGAGTCTGTTTAAGCCAAGATTCTCTTAACTAATAGACGGGCTGCAGGTTTGCAGGAGCTGGATTCAGTAACAGGTCAGCAGCAGACTTCCCGCATGCCAAAACTGGGGACATACTGGCTTACGGTTGCTAGACCTCTAAACAAATTTGTGTAGAATTCATCTTTTTTGCTTTGCTAATCACTCTTGGTTTTCTTTAACATTATATTTACATTCTATGTGAAAAATAGATTTTATATTTCATTTAAAATTCGTCTAGATATGTTTATTGGACACTGTTGTTAAATGATAAAGGAACTTTATAAGGAGATAGGATCAATATATTAATATTAATAATTCTGAATTCTTTTTATGCACATATAAAATCCATCTAACTATGTTTATTCATTTGATGCTATTGTTAAGTGAATAACTTAAAGGAATGTTTTTAAAGCAATGGTGTAAATACACTAATATTAACAATTTGAATTACCTTTTTTGTACATATATCTGTATATTCTTTAAATATAAATAACACACATATATACATCTAGTTCTATAATTGGCTTTTCTTCCTTCTTTCTGATCAGTATCATTCAACACCTTTTATATGACAGGCAGTTTGTAAAGCACAGGGTATACAAAATCATCCTCCCTTTTTTGGTTGCAATGTCTGTTACTGACCCAAATCAAATAGTTTCCTTCAATTGTGCTTTCCTTTTCAACTTCTCTAGTTAGAAGTCAATCCTCTTGTGTGCTCCCTGAGGGAAGACTAGTTTAGCAGGAAATCACTTACTAATCACAGTCTGTTAATCACATAGAAAGAACACTTTTTTTAATGCCAGCTCTGTCATTCATGGAAAATGTATGTTTCCTTGAGGAATCTCTTATGAATTACTTGTTCATCCTCATTGCCTTTCACACATTAAATTATGCTTCTCAGGAGTTCATTAATTTCACATGTAAATTGACCGTTACCTGTAGACAGAGTCCTCTGAACAACACAGATAGCAATTGTACCTTTCTTTGATTTCTTGTTACCTGTTGTCCTGGTCATGTAATGGGCCTGTCTGTCCCGCTGTCCCCTCACCTGTCTGTCCCGTGGAAGGCTGCAGGCAGTGGTTTGCTGGAGCTGGCTCACATCCCACCTCTTCCCACCTCCGTGTCCACTGATGTCATGTTGGCCGCTTGAAGCTGGCCACGGTGGGAGTATTTACACCATGGAAACTGGCAAACACAGCAGCTCAGGGTCCTCCCCTTTCCAGAGAGCTCCTTATTAAACACTTAGCAGCACTCCATGTTTACAGTGCCAGCTCTTCTCCTTTTGAAAATTGTTTGACCATGTGGAATAGCCATGTAGAATTTTATGTCCACATATTTTCTTTCCACACTATTTGAAACACTCAGAACATCACTCTGTATACCACTTGCCAACTGAGTGCCTGGGCAAGTTACCTAGTCCTCCTGTGCCCCACTGTCCTTATCTGTAAGACAGAGATGGTAATACTACTTACTTCAGGGCTGATGTGAGGTTGAATAAGAGATACATTTATCTCGGTGTACTAGCAGAGTGCCTGATGCACAGTGAGCATGAAATAATCCTATCACTTATCTCTCTGTACTTTAATTAACGGATATTTACTGATCCCTTACTAAGTATTTAGCATTTTGCTGAGTCCAGTGGCCCATTGATTGAGATTCACTGCCTGTAACGTTGAGTATTAGCCATCATAGCCTGTGGTAAAAGACTTCCTCTTTTGCTGTTCCAACCTAACGTCCTTTGTTCTGTCTGTCTGCTTAGAACTTTTTTCTCTCTTTATGACTTATGCAGACTTTTTTCATATTTAGATTTCGTTTGGACATTGCTTCCTCTAGGAAGCTTCTCCTCACCCCAGCCCTGGCCATGTTATTGTCCTGTCTCTTTGTTTCATAATATACCCAGTTCCTGTCTCTGTAACTCTCTTTGGCACATGAGTCATAATCATGCATCTCCCTCCCTCTCTGGATTTGAGTGCATGGCCTGTAACTGACTACCTTTGTGTTCTTACCATTTGGTGAAATACTTGGCAAATAGTAGACCCACTGGAAATATTTGTTGAATGGTTGTTGGTTGAAGAAATAAGACATGGACTCTGCTCGTGAAAACCTCTTACTTAGTTGAAGAGATTACACACGTGTGTGACATGAAGGTGGACAAGAAAGCATTTTAATAATGTCTATATTTTTAGATTTTTAAGTGGGCAGTTCATTTTCATAGATATATGATTGTTTGAAGTAGGTAGGTCAGTTACTGCCCTGTGGTAGGAATAGCAGACATTTATGTTCACAGATACAAATGAATTGAGTTAGATCTGCCAGACCAGATTCAAGAAACAAAGCCCAGCTTGTCAACCAGATTTTGTGACTCTGGGTCAGAAATATAAGGGAAAGTTTGGTTATTCTTCTAGGCACTTTTTGTTTTTCGTAGCTTTTAAAAATTATTATGGCAATTTTCAAACATACGCAAAATCAGAGAAAACATTATAACAACCTGTATGTAAGCATCAGTCAGCGTTTTGGATGCATGGATCCGTGAATGCATCAGTCACCGTTTTGTCCGTGTTTCATTTATTACCTTCCACATACCTTTTATCGCTGAGAAATTTTAAACTAAATCTCAGACATGTTATCGTTTTACCTACAAATTCTTTAGTATGTTTCTCTAACAGTTGAGAACTAATTTTAAATATAACTCTATTTCCAAACCTATCAAAATTGACAATTGTTTTATTCTATCAGCTACCCACTTTATGTTCAACTCTTCCCAATTGTCACAGCAGCATCTTTTTACAGGTGGATTTCTCAGATAAGCATCTAAACAAGATTTATACATTCCATTTGGATATCATATCTTTTAAGATTCTTTAATGTATGATAATTCCTGCTCCTTCCCCCACCCCCTTCATGCCTTTCTTTGGTGAAAATATTCAGGTTATTGTCTTGGAGAATATCTGAAATTCTGAATTTGGCTAATTGCTTCCTACATGGTACATGTTGTTTACCTCTATCACCCTTATTTTCTGTAGCCTAGAACTTAAAACTAGAATTGAGTCCGTTTTAATGTTACTTGGTATTATTTGGTGAGAATACTTCCTGCATGGTGTTGTGTGCTTCAGTTTGCATCATATCAGTAGCGCATGCTTTCATCCATCCCCACTTTTAATGATGCTGCAATCCGTCAGGGCATTCAGGTGAACCTGGGCCAACCCCTTTGAAATGCTCCATCAGAATTGGACCAGGTGATTTCACTCCATCATTGATTACTTGATAGCTCTATGATTATTTTAGGGATTGCAAAATGGTGACTTTTAATTATATCATTCCTGCTGCATTTATTACCTGGAGTTTTTCTATAAAGAACTTTTCCATAGTAACTAGTTGGCATCTCCACTGTACAGTTTATATTGGAAGGATGGAGAAAATGCATGGTTTTTTATTTATCAAGTTTCAGAATCACACATTAACTTCTAATATAAGATCTAAATATAGTTATATTCAAAGTATTCTAGCAAACTTTTACAGAGTTTCCCTTGGGGAAATTCTTTGAATTATTCCTCCTAATCTTTTTTTTTTATTAATGCATTTTGATAACATTACTTCCCATGGCACCAAAAAGTCCCCTTTCCTTCCTTTTTTGTTTAACATAAATTTACCTCTATATAATGGCATTTATTCACTCAGAAGATACTTATTGTGCATATTTTTCTTTGGCAAACACTGTGCCAGCTGCTGGGGATGCAGACACGAGCCCTGCTTTTTTCAGAGAATATATCATTTGGGCTTGTTTTCTACTCATAATGTGATGTGATTAAAAAGAAAATAAACATGTTTATGAATCTGTTTTTGCTTACTATCATATTTGGTGTCCTGGACTATACACTTTAACTAACAATATTTTTAGCTGATTTTAGAGTTCCTGGACCTAGTGTCTAAAATAGGGACAATAAAGGGATTTGAAAGTTAAATTGTTCTTGCTGACCCAAAGAAAAGTGAGATGTCTCCATATAGGGCAGCGTGTATGGGACAAACGAGGAAGTTTTTATTTTCATTATTTGAAAAAATAAGAAGAGGGAATAATGGGGATTCCCCCCAAGACTAAAAGTAAAGGATAAGATCATGTGCTATTTTAACATAAGCAGATATTTAAACTTAATTTGACTTCTGTTTTCAGGAAGTAAGGGTGACATTTTATGGATGTCTTTATCTTCTATCATTAAAGTGTGTTTTGTCAGGATTTTCTAAAGTGTTTTTGGATTTTAGGAAAAGTACAATTTGTAAAGCTTTGTGGACATCTTGTATGAAGAGGCAGTATAAATGGGACTAATAAGGCGCCCCCGTCTCTGTGGGATTCTGTGACTGTGAGAGAACGAGTATGATAGAATACTGAACTCACCAAAAGAAATGTATCGCGTAAATCTGAGGGTATAATTTGTATTAGGCATGAGATATTAGGTTGTAGATTTTAGTTTCTATTATTTAAATACTCATTGTAATTCTAAAACTCTTCTCAGATGTTGTCTCTAAAATTGAAACTCAACTCTTTTGCTCCTGTTCAGGTGGTATATATGGTATAGCTGTTGTGTTTATTTGAGATCAGGGTAGAAGGCAAATTCTTGGCATCTAATTAAAAGTAGTTTTTGAAATAGTACTGAAAATCAGAAAGATGGAAAAACTTGACATTCTTGCTAAGTCTATGCTAACATGTTTTGTGATGTTATGCAGAAGTGCTGGGAAGCAAAAGATTTTTAAAAGAAGTGGTTTTATGTTTACTTTGCTAACACCTTATCAGGAAATTTGAAAGGAGACAAAAAGCTAACGCCTTTAGTTGTGGTATCTGGTAACTGAGAATGGGACTGAATTTAACTGTGACGATCAACAAATAGATATTTATATTATGTCAGTTGAGAGAATAGTTGCATTTTTGACTTGAGGAAAAAGCTTAATCTGAATAGCACAAAAGTTGACAAAAGAGTTTGCTAACACGTAAATACTGACTATTTTAATCTGTTAAAAACGGAAGGCTAGCATCAAGGCTCCAGTAGTAAACTTCTAAAAGGAGTTGGTGAAAAGTAAATATTATGCAACATGAAAAGAATACCAGGGGAAAAACTGACAGAGCAGAATAACAGGAAGATTAGTCACTTCTGGAAGGAAAAAAAAGGTGGGGAGCAGGGGAAGAAATACTTTAAACAGGAATGTAGAACTGGAAGTGCTAGTGGTAAAAGACAGATATGAGCTAATTTAGGAGTGAAAACGCGCTGTAGAAAAAGGAAGAGTACTGGTTGCATTTAATTAGAAAATATGAGGTTTGTATTAACAAACAAAAACAAAAATGGAGAAAATCTTCTGTTAGGGATTAAGAGAACCCTGTAAAAATAAAAGAAGGATGTTTACTCCTTGGCTGGGCTGGCGTGGCCTAGGTCAGCCAACAATGTCAAACGTGCATAAAGAAAATGTATTTCTTTTAAAACAAACTGACATTCTATCATTTTCAAGTGTTGGATAAAGTAAAAGTGTTCTGGATGTATGCTATTTGATTTGAAATAATTTTCACTTATACATTTACTTATTTCACAACTGAAGGAGTAGCAATCTACAAATATTTTAAGAATTATTTCCATAAATTCTCAAAAATATAAATTGTAACTCTTTCTATATCATATAAAAAAATATATAGCAGTCCCTATAGCAGAGAACAAGGAAGTAAACACCACAAGTGTGTGTATGTGTATATGTGTGTGTAATCCCATTAGTCCCTAGTTTCTACCCAGGGTATTGGGGGCATTCATGGAACAGATTTTGCTCTACACATTTTCGATCTTCCCTGAGTATTCTCGTCTGTTGAATGGGAATGATAATATACCTACCTCAAAGTTGTGTAATGAGGATTAACTGAACTGGTAGAAATAGGCATATACCTGACATGGATGTGGCATTTTGTCCTTTTAACTTAAAATCCTGTATCCAGATATGGAACACAGGCTTGTATGATGCGTTTCCAACTAACGTATGGAAAGATGAACAATTGCAGTAGAAGCTCTTACTGATGCCTTGATAACAAAATGTCACTTGGTAGGTTACATATATATCCATACTTGACAAATATGAAATGATTACTTCTCTTGGCTATCTCTTAGTAACTCTGGTAAACAATAAATTACATAAAATGTATTTTAAATAAAGTAGTTATCTCTAGGGATATATAAGCACAATATTGGGAAAAAATATGTTCACTCTTCTATCAGGAAAAAAGATGCTGTTATTTAAATGCAGAAAATGGTTTATGTATATTGAAATAAAGACATCAAATTAATCTAAAGACCCAAAACTTCTATTGTTTTATGTAACAATGCAGAATATATTATTGAATTCATAGAAATGTGATAAGCAATCATGTAAGCATTTCTCGTTGATTTTATGATAAATTGCAATACTTTCATGGCTCACGTGCATGAGAAATTCTAACTCCACCACAAAATAACTAGTTTACACAAACACCAAATACTGCTAAAAATCTCCCCCTTCTCTCTCTCTTTCTCTCTCCTCCTCTCCACCCTTTACCCGCACAAATAGAGACACTCTTTCCCTACACACACACCCCCTGGCATAGCTGCATAGGAAATGTTTATTTTCCAAAGTACAGAAACAAACGTTATCTCAAACGCTGAAAGTCCTTCCTTTTCCTGGTTTGGAAACACTAAGTCATACTGAGTTCCTCGCAGATTTTCTTTAGCCAGCCTTTAGGTTTATTTAAAGCATAAAGTTGTGAGGACAAAATGACTCAGGAATTTGTACTTCACAGTGAGAGCTTTTCACTTCTAGGTCACCAGTTCCTACCTAGCTGACTTAGCATTAGTTAAGGATTGGTTATAGTCACTGTGTTTTTTAGTTTCCAGGAGGAGCTCACTGCAACTCCTCCTGTTTTCGTCTATGTGTGGCCTAGAGCTGATGCTTATTAATATATTTCTTTGCAGATAAAGCCAAGTTCAAAGAATTAAATAGAAGAGAGTAGACCCAGTAAGAGTTATGAATAAGAAGCTATTAATTTATTCATCTACAAACATAACTTCTATTGACTGAGATATCTTTCTAAAAGTAAACTGTGCTAAAATGATTAGAAACTTACATTTTTGTTTTTAATTGTACTGTTATTAACACCGGCAAGAAATAAGAACTGTAACTGCAATAGGTAAGTTGAGCAGTCAGAACATGCATCTGAGTCTGTATCTAAGTATGTATGTTTGGATGACTGTGTAAACGAGTCATATCTTCCCAGCCCATCACTTATTAGAGCCAAGGTCATAATGTGATTTGTTATGATCCATCTTATATAGCAGCCTATGAATTTACTTTGTTTTTCTCACCCAAAAGATGTCAGAATGTGTTTTTTAGAATTTTTAAATAACTTTTGTGTTAATTTGATGTTAACATTGGAGACTGAGATAAATTTAGATCTTTTGTCAGCCAAGGAGTAAATCAAGCTTATGTGGGTACAGCGTACAACATCACTACCCAAGGAATTCTGCAGAGAAGGTAGTTGTCTAGAAATTGGGTAAAGATTGACATCTTCCTTCTGTGGACAATTTTCATTGTAAAAATAATTGAGAGTAAATAGATTCTAATGCATTATCTAAGCTTTGCCGCACCGGCACATAAATGTCTTCTTCCTAAATGCCACCAATGGCTGCATTTCTTATAGCTTGTGGCTCGATTCCGACAGAGGGTAGATGTCTTAACCATAACTATATTTTCTCTCTGAAGTTTTCATGGTTTCTTGGGCTAATTTATATCAGGTTAAAGCCAAAAGAGCTGAAGCTAGCCAAAATTAGTCCAGAGAGTTAGGCTCGTTGCCAAATTAAAGAGAGAGGTGGTTTTACGTATTCTTCATTGGTTTCTCAGACTTACATTTGGGGCCTTAGGGCCTGATTTGGGCTGTCTGAGATGACCCAGATGGCTTTGTGTCCTCGAGAGCTAACTCAAGGGAGGTCATTTCAGCTGCTGAATATTCAAGGAACTATCTTGGTCCAAGGTTGGTTTCAGTCCATATCCCAGTGGAGGATCCTTGGACTTCTGAAGCTTCCTCTAAGCTCACAATTATTGTCTTGGCCCTGATTAGATTTATTTTCGTTAGATAATTAGGTTTATTTGCCAATGATGGGAATAAAATATAAATATGACTGCTAACAATGGTAATCCCCCAAGACAGAATGACTGACACTGTGATAATAATAATGTTACTGCCCTGTTAGTGCCTCTGATGATAGGATATACTTGGGAAAAAAAGTGAAAATGGGATCTGACTTTTTAAAAATCTGAGAATCAGGTAAAACATTTGTTAATTCCTTAAGTTGGTGAACATCATTAAGAGAAAGAGGTGTAGAATTGTGTGCTTTATGAGCTTATGTGCTTGATACATGTTAAGTTTTTGAGAAGAGACAAGGATAGCAGGTCCTCCTCCTAGCAGGGTTCTGGCCAGACCTGCCTTTTCTTATTCCCTTTCTTAAAGAGTCTAAGTGCCATCAGCCTTCAGGAGCTGGGAGAGGGTGGGCGCAGGTGTAAACCATGGCGTCAGGAGCTGCATTCCCTGCATCCAGAGTTTACATTTGCTACTTGGTAGTCGTGTGACCTTTGGCGACTTGACACCCTATGCCTCCGATTCCTCAGAAGCATATTTACCTCACTGGGTGGTTGTGCATCTTAAATAAGTTGATACATGTAAAGGACTTATGGAATTTTAGGGCACACATTAAGGAGCATATATATATTGGCTGTTATTCTATCTTAGTTTTATGTAGATGTTTTCTAATGTCTATCCTCTTCAAGGTAAACTTGCAATACAGAAATAAATGAAAAGCAGAACTCATGTTGCAGTTTTAACGAAGTGTTCATGGGTTCTAGCCCTGGACCTGTAGAGCCTGGTTCTGATCACTTGTGAGCTCCATGACCTTAAACACATGATGTAACTTGACTTAGCCTCATTCTCCTCGTTTGTGAATGGAACAGTAATAAACCTGATCTGTAGTTGCTGTGAAGATTAACTGGGAATGGAAAGAAAAGGAACTTATCAGTTTTATCAAAACTGGAACGAACTATAGAGGCAAAGAAGTCATTGCTCTTCCTGTGAAATACAGTTCCTGAGGCCTGATATTTCCCCATCTTGGGAGTGTTGTAAAGATTATGAAAACATTAGCATTTGCAAAGACTGATTCTATGCCAGGAAGGCAGATAGAATATTATGAAAGAAATGACCAAAATTGCAGGATGGCATTTATTTTATATGGTAACATCCTTTCTTTCATTAACAGGAAATTTTAGGGCAATCCGCTTGCTTATTAGGAGTGGGAAGGGTGATGAAAATTTAAAAAGGATTCATCAAGGCGTTCTTGTAATAAAGCAAATCACTAATTACCTCTTTTCCAGAGAGTTAGAAGCTTAGAATTTCATAGTAGCAGTATATTTATCACCTTGTTGGGGAGCAGATTTTAAGCATGATCACAGGAAAACACCTGTTCTGACACCGTGTGGGAAAGGCACAAGCATACGGGCGAACTCTGTGTAGGTGTCGAGTGAACAAGAATGCTTTGGCTAGCATCTTGCAAGGAGTTGGGTCTAAATGGTCTGCTCCAGCTTCTGCTGCTGCTGCTGCTGCTCATATTGCTGGGAAGGAGAAGTGGCTGACCTGGCGTATCCTTTACTCTTGGTGCTGCAGCAGCCACTCAGGAAATGTTGTTTAAGGGGAACCTTCTGGAACCTTTTCATGGCACCATGGCAAGAAGAAGCCGTATCTTATCTATTGAAGATAAAGCATGGAGTTGGCTAATGGATGCTGGTGAGTGACTAAGCACGTGGGGAGCTAGTTCACTGAGCTGTCTTTGGGCAGGCTGCTCTGTCGAGGGCTGAGATGGCATCCATGGGAAAACGGCCTCTGATGTTCTGAACGTCAGAATGCTCTTTTAGGGAGAAATCATAGATTTAACCCTAGTGACCTCATCTGTGATCCTGTTTATGTTCCACAGATAAAGTTCATGTTTATTCCCAGCTGTAGTACTTGAAGGTCCTAGCCCTGAAGTTTGTTAGGTACCATAGCATGTGGAGCATAGTTTCCCAGGTCATTTCTTAGTCACTACTTAATCTTTACTCTTGTACCCACAATGATTAAAAAAAAGACTTTCTAGTATATGAAAGCAATTATTCCTCCTTTCAATTCTAAATGAGCACCTCCTTTTTGCACTACAGTAAAGTATAGGATTTTAAATTAAGAAATTATTTATATGTATAAGTCTTGCCAGGAATATTCTTTTCAATTCAAGATAATTCTATAAGCAAATTAGTAAGATATTGATTATATTAGATAGTTGCACAGGATGAATTTTGACATATGCAATAAAAAACTTCTTTGCTAATGTATTTATGTACCAGTACAAGGTAGTTTCCTTGAGCAAGTTTCTTTTCTTTTTTTTTTATTGAGGAATATTAGCGCTGAGCTAATATCTACCACCAATCCTCCTCTTTTTGCTGAGGAAGATTGGCCCTAAGCTAACATTTGTGCCCATCTTCCTCTGTTTTTATATGTGGGACACTTGCCACGGTATGGCTTGGTAAACAGTGCATAGGTCTGCACCCTGGGATCTGAACCGGTGAACTCCAGGCTGCCAAAGTGGAGCGCAGGAACTTAACCGCTCCACCAATGGGCTGGCTCCTTGAGCAAGTTTCTTTATAAGTAAAGTGAATAATCTGAATGAGCTATCTCAATTTTTCTCACTCTAAAATTTTCTTACTCTAAAATTTTCTGTCCCCAACGTAGAGGCCCTTTTTGACAAAGCCTACTGTGTGGTTTGAAATATATATCTTTTCCACCTTATAATCCGTGACAGACGTGAATATGTGCCAATTAATAGTTTACCTGTGTCTTTCATGAAAAGATTGGAAGAAATAGAAATACTGTTTTTCATAGAGGTGTAGACCAAATTTTCCTAGAATAGTTAATGTTAGTAGGTATTCCATAAAAAAAGCAGGCAGTTAAGTTCAGGCATTTACAGTGTCGTAATAGAGGTTCTTATTTAATTTTATTTTAACTTTTAAGAACTTTATTTGAGGGCTGGCCCCGTGGCCGAGTGGTTAAGTCTGTGCACTCCGCTGCAGGCGGCCCAGTGTTTCGTTGGTTCGAATCCTGGGCACGGACATGGCACTGCTCATCAAACCACGCTGAGGCAGCGTCCCACATGCTACAACTAGAAGGACCCACAACGAAGAATATACAACTATGTACTGGGGGGCTTTGGGGAGAAAAAGGAAAAAATAAAATATTTAAAAAAAAAAAAAAAAAAAAAGAACTTTATTTGACAATACCCCCCCACACCCTGACACACACACACACGCTTTTTGAGGAGTTCCATTTCACACATGGCACCACTGTTCAGCCAATAAACATTTATCGAGTGCCTAGTATGTTGCTAGGCTAACTAGCTGCAGGGGGACAATTGTGAGCACATTTGTCAAAAATTTCTCCCTGTGATGCTTCACAACAGGGAAACACTGGTTTAGAGGACCCAATCTTACTCCTTTAGTAAGATACTTTAGTAGCAATATGTTTATTTTTTAAAAGCCAGTACCGACTTTTCTATTTCCACTGAAAATAATCCTTCCATACCATATCATCTGAAGGGCTTTGTGAGTGGATGGACTCCACAATTTCACACCGGCAACGCTTATTCACTTTCTTGTCTTCTCATCCACGGTGGTTTTTTTTGTTTTAGTTTTTGTTCTTTAGATTGTTGAAACTGATTTTCATGAGTGGGATTGAGAACACAGGTCAGAAAAACAAACTGTGATTGATTTTTTATATTTTATTTGAAGTCAGACTGTTACATTAAAAAAAGTCAACCTCCATGTAGTTCCTTCTGTAGGGGATCATTCAGTCTTTGCTTATCTAAACCTGTTGTATTGACCTTATTATGTTTTAAAAAATAAAGTTTTAGTTTAAACCAACGTGGAAACTTAGGCTCTGTTTATACAATGAAAGTATTTTTAAAGGGAAATTCAGATGCCTTACCCTCTTGCCTTATAAAATCCCAGTTCTCTCGAATTTAAAATACTAGCTGCCTAGGCAGCCCTTTGTATTTTCTAGTATAAGGTTATTTCATTTTATAAAAATGCCTGACCCTTAGTGACTTACTGGACATCAGTGAGTTTTCCTGAGCAAGAACTGCTTTTATTGCATCTTATTAACATTGTGTGTGTGTTTGTGTATTTTTCCCTGTTGGAGGTTAGGGATGGAAAGCAACCTTACCCAGGACAAGATTATTTGACACCAAATAAAATAGATTATTATTACTGTTTCCCTTAACTTGGATTTAAAAATATATATAAGTAAATACCGGAAGTCAAGAGGTACACACACATACCTGCTGTTGGGCGGTAGAGTTTCTTCTCATTTAGTTCTAACACAAGTATAAAATACTATGCATGCTTAATTTGATTCTAGTCTTGAAAAAGTGACAGTTCCTAATGAGCCTGATCAGTTTTATTTTGATACATGTGAGGGATGATTAAAGATCGGCAGAGTTTATATTTAGTCTCTGACTTGATTCTGTCCAGCTCATTAAAGCAAAATTGTCTTAGGGTCTGTCTCTTGTAGCTGTTTAATATTTAATATTCAGTGGGCTCCTTGAGATGTCGCCCTGAGGGCTTGTGAGCAGCTGAAAAGCTGTGAATAGTGGTTGACAAGCTGGGAGCATCTCCACTGAAAACCTGATGTTCTGAAGCCCAGGTTCAGGAGAATCTTAGTGAGCAGTTTGTCCGGCAGCGCATTGAAACCTGCCCAGTTAATCACACTTTCCCTTCTCGCTCCTCTTCTCTTTTCCCCGTTTCTTCTGTCTCTCCCTCTTCTTATCTCTGAGCACTTGGTTCACTTGCGTCTTTTTCTTCATTTTTTCTTCTCTTATTGAACTCCTTCTGTCTCCCTCATCTGATCACAATAGAAAGTGACGTATTTGATAAATGTGTGTTGTGCTTCAAAAGCAAATTAAATTGTTTTTCAGTTTAAAAATCAGCTGAGTTTAACCTTCTCTATCTTTCCGTTTTCTCCTCCACTAATGGACAACTTTGCCCCTTAACCTCTGTGGGCTTGGGGATCAGCTCCCTGTGACTTTCTACGTTTGTAAGTTTCCCTCCGTTAATGTAAGTGTTATGATGACAGGATTTAGGGGTGTGATGTCACGTATCAGATCTTAACCTCCGTACAGCAGGCACACTGTAATATGTCTCCCTTCCTTTCCTCTCTAGACCTGGGCTCCAGCCCCTCCTCAGCTGTGTTTCTGGCTTTCTCATGGGGCGCGAGGTTGGCCTGTCCTGCGTGCCGTGTTGCATTTCCCCACTGCTTCTTGTGTCCTGTTGGGGTATTGGGGTGATTCTTTCCAAGCAGTAGCTGGGCTCTGCTGGTTCCCCAGGGTCTCGCGCTGCGCGGATGTCTCTCCACCTCCTCCGCCCTGTCCACTGACAGACCCTTGGGTTCCTTGATGGCTGCCTCTAAACTCTCGGAGGGCGGGAACATTCCTCCCCCTGCTGCTACGATTGAGCCCGTGCTGGGTACCACGTTGCTCTCTACACTTGCTTTCAGTTGTTAAGGCTTCCCGAGCTTTGGCTGTGCCTCAGCGAGCCTGCTGTCGAAACCCTGAAGCTCTCCTGGCCTCCACACTCAGTGGTAGCAGCAGGTGTTGGAATTTCTCCAAGCCCCTAAGACCTGGGAGCAAGAGACTGGCTGTTTGACCTAGACCTCAGGACTTTCCAAAGCACCAGGAAACCTCTCCAGAAGATATGGAAAGGTAAGATTCCGATTTCTCCAGGTAGCTCTTCTAGAAGCCAAAAAAACCCCCTGCAGCCCTGGGCTTACCGTAGACTAATAGCTGAAGAGTGTCCTTGGGGAACGCTGGGTTTGGTGATAGAGCCAAAATAGGAGTTTTGAAGTGGCGACGCTACTTATTGAAAACGTATCTTTTAGAAATTTGGTGTGATACTCACATTTTTATTCTACTTTATTTATATTAAACTTGGCATTGAGTAGATTTTTTTGAAAATATTTTTTCCATTCTTTGAATTGGAATCTAGGACGCAGCCCTTTCTTCTTTGTCACGATCTGCATTGTGTATCTGGTAAGACAAAAATTGAGAAACAAAACAGTTAAAAATGAAATAGAAATTCTTTATTTTTCCAAATGCCTGTATTTTATTTACCTCTCTGTTAATGTTCAAAACCAGAAATACTAAATGAATGTATCCTCAAATTTTTAAAAATCAAATTCTTAAGTCCATAATTAATTCAAAAGGAGCAGGAAGAGCAGCTCCTCTCGTGGTCCTGCTAGGGTACCTTATAGTCCTTTGTCAACAGTGACCGATTGGCATTCTAAATGTAGCGGGCTATTATCTTTTAGGGCTTTATTTTCAGGTTTTTAAAAAAGGAGATTACTCTCTGCCCCTGTCTTTTGGGGAAAAAATCATTCCACGTGGGCTCAAATAACCTGGATGAAGGACGTCTGTGGGGTCTTCTGTGCACGGAGGAGGCTGGGAGGGAACACCAGCAGCATCTGGGAGTGACTCAGCACAGGGCATCTCTCCAGCATCATTGCCTCCGTGACAGCTGTTCTTCATTCATACGCTTTACTCTCTCCCCTGCCTCCATTCGCAGGCATGAGTCTGTGAAGTGGTATTAAGACACCTCTTCTGTATGAGATCTTTGGTGGCCTTCCAATCAATTCATGCCTTCTTTTTTTTCCCCTTTGTTCTCTTTTCAATACGGATTTAATCTCTTAATTGATTCCCTGCAGTTGGAGTCAAGGCTGTTTGCTGTCACCTTGAAACTCTTTCATGTCAATAAGCAAAAATGTAACTGAGATTTTAAAAATGAAAAAGAAGAATGTTTACTAATAGCTGTACAAAATGAGAACTAAGATTTATCTTTGATAGTGCTTATTTACGATGCTTATTTTTAAAACTGAAATATCTTCAACTTGGAAATATCCAAGTTTTATCCCCTCTAGACCTCAAAGTACGTGTAAATAGAATGTTTTGAAGTTTTTCTGGTGCTTTAAACTGAGTGATTTCATATGTAAAAACAGAGAAGGGAGATTTTAATGCTTTAATTCTTAACATTTATAATGAGCTTAAAATTTTTGAAAATGCATGGCACAGTCTGAAGCTAGGAGTTTGCATTGTTCTCCAGTTGGCATTTAGAGTGCATTTTCCCTTTTTTATTTATCTAGAATTCTTACATTTCACTGGGACAAGAAATGAAACAGAAAATATATATGTGTGTATATATATATAATTTTTAAATGATTTAATTAAATATTAATATGGAGTGAACTTGGGCATTTATTAAATTACTTTGAAACTTTAAAATTACTTAAAAATATTTTTAATGGAACATAGTGAATTAACGGTATTTGTTGTATTTAATGTTTTATGGACAAAGTAACTTCACATAAGCAGGACATAATACAGGAATATTTAGTCTCGTGATTGCTCTTTTAGGGCATAGAGAAAAGGTACATGATATCCTAAAATAGTGTTGTCATACAGATCCTAGCAACTATCTGAATAGAAAATCTGTTGAATAGATAATAGAATGACCCTTTTACAGATAAGAAAACAGAGGACTGAAAATTCACAATTTCTTAAGCCCAGACCCAAGATCAGCATCCAAGTCACTGAATTCTAATCTGGTCACTTGCCTCTATGCACTGCTATTTATTTCAGTTTACTATCTTGTAAATATGGCAATTTTCTGAAAATTTAACTTCTTAAAATTAAAAAGATTAGACCTATGTGCATATATAAGCAGTTCACTTTCTGTTTCTAAGCAAAAATTTTTAATTGACCTCCACTGTTTCCAAAATTGAAGAATTCCTCAGCTTGCATCTTTAAAGATACCTGTTTATTTGTGGCATCTTGGAAGTGGGAAGAATGCACATTCCCTGTGCTACAGTAATTATATTTGTGTGAAATTATTTGATATATTTATTAATTAAATGATTTCTGCTTGGCTGACTTAGAATTATTACTTCGAACTCTAAATTTTCCCTGACTTTGTTGGATATCTACCATCATTTAATAGGACCATGCTCGGGCTCCTTTGTAATGTGATTCTTTGGGAGGTATGATTGTAATCCAGCCCCCTTGCATGATGTCCAAGGTGGACTCAAGATCCAAAATGGACCTAGGTGAAAAATGTGTGCAAAACCAAGAATGTAAATTCTGAATTCTCTTTTTAGGAAGTTCAATTTGAAAAATAGTTGGGGTACTTTTGGAATAGGAATTTGTAACACATCAGAAAAAATGCGAAGTACTTATTCTCTGAGGGTCTTAGAAGTCTTAGGCTAGTTCTCAAAATAAGGTCTTCATCCCAATCATAGTGACCTCTGAGTGTTTCTGCCATCAGTCAACTCATAAAACTCATTTCCCGCTGTTTCCTCTTTCCCATCTATTCCTTGTCCATTCTTGGAGAGTCTGAGAGCTGTCCAGACTGGTGGGATATGAGCAGAGTATTTACAATAGATATTGGGAAATGTCAAATATGTGATATATTTTTTTGATATATTTTCTTTGTTGTGACAAGTAAATAAAGGCTCCCAGTCTCATTAGACGTATCCATGTAGGAAAGAAAGAAGAGCCAGATCTGCACTTGCTCAAAGCAACCAAAATTAGAGGACAGTTCTAGGAATGAGACAGGATGCTGACATTTTTTATACTTTTAGGGGAGTTTTACACTTCAAAAATAAAATATTCGTGTTCATTATTTTGTTGTGTGGAATTAAAGGCTTGCTGAATCAGAATTATTCAAAATTAAAATGATCTCTTTAGTTAATTATAATTTATTGATTACCTACTACTTCCAGTCCCATTACAACAATTATCTCATCTATTCTTCACAAAAACGCCTGGAGGTTTGTAGTGTTATTATTTTACCCTTGCAAATGAGGCAGCTGAGGCCGAGAGAAGTTGAATAACCTGCCCAAGATGGCACAACTGGACACAAGGATTCAAACCCGGGGCGTATGGCTGCAGGGGCCTGCCATGGAGGTCCTTGTTAGTTGTAACCCCTGGCAGTGAGTGCTGGTTTCCAAATTCAGTCTCCACCCTTTCCATGGCCGGGTGCCATCACGGTGCGTGTGCCCAAACCTCCGACCCCGTCTGGGCTGACGCTCACTCACTGGTTATTTGACCTTGGAGAGGTTACTTATCCCCTCTCAGTGGTAGTCCCACCCACTCTTGAATATGAATAATATCATCTCCTTGTCTGGGTTTTTATGAAGATTTAGTTTAATTTAATGAGACAGTGTGTACCAAGCACTTAGCACAGTGGCGAGCATGCAGAAAGTAGCCGGTAAGTGGCTGATGATGTTACGTAATCTTCCCAAGGTCAGACCCAAGCCTGTCTGACTGGAAAACTAGACGAAACAAGAACACACACACACATACACACTTTCCACAGGGAGCAGCCCCAGCCACGGATCCACAGCACAAACTCATGCCCTCTGCACTCTGGCACTGCCTCTCACCACTAGCCATCCCTTTTGTGATCAATAAATCATGATGTTGTGTATGCTGACAGGAGGGGTTAAATGATTTAGGGGAAACTCTAGGAGAAGGGCTTCCAAGGATTGGAGTCCCAGCCCCATTGCCTACATACAAACTGTGTGATGTTAGGCAAGTTATGTAACCCATCCAGGGTTCTTTATCTATGGTGTATAAAGCCAATAACAGTATCTATTCTATTGGGTTACTGTGGGCAGTATGTGATATAAATTAAAAAAGCTCCAGTAAATGACTTTTATTAATAATTGGTAGACATACAAACATTTCTTTAAAAAATACATTATGTTCACAGAATGAAACACATGGTTTGTGAAAATCAGAAACCCATAGAGTTTTAGAGATGGATAGGATCCTGGTAATTAGATAAGCTTCCGTTCTCCAAGAATCTCTATGCTTTCTCTGTCACAGCCATTATACCTCAGGGGCAAGCCAATGGCGAAAGGGGGGAAAAAGGCGTCAAAGGTCAGAACTGACCCAAATATGGGTGGTTGTACCATCAGGAAGGCAGGTGGACCTCTTGTCTGGGCTGATGTCAGTGGCTGGCATCGAGGTCACCACTTGATGGGAATAGCCCTGGGTAAGCAGATGGTAGGGTTCTCGTTCTTGTGTTCTTTCTCTTTTGAACCAGAGCCCAAACCAGCAGCTGGGGCTCAGGTCCTCGAGAGTGAGTCAGCCTGGGCTGCGTTGAGTGTCAGGGGTCAGCCTGACAGGAGGGATTTCTTAAATTCTTGCTGCTGAAGTGTCTGCCCTCCCTGACTAGATTCTCGACTCCTTGAGATCAGGGAGGTTTATTTTACTTATTTGCAATGCCTTGGAGAGGGTCGGGGAAAGAGTGGGCACTCAATGCACGTTTGATAATTAAATAATAGAATTTAAGTTCCAGAAATGGGACAGAAGAACTCCTTTAAGGAAATCGTGGCCACCAAAGGCATCAGAAAACAAGGCTGCAGTGCTGGAAGCATAGGACACCCTGGGCCTCCCTGGTGGGGGCGGGGGCGGTTGCACAGGGGTGGAAGGGAAGGGTTAAGGCGGACCCTAGGGGTCGGCTAGGGAACTGAACCTACGTGATTTTTGTCATGACTGCGTTAGGGACCTGGCAGAACTGAAATGGTCAGTGTAGCCTGATTGATGAATGTAGGAAAAAAGTATTCCAAATTGTTTATAAAACTTTTCAAGCAGAGGACAAATTTAAAGAATCGAAAGCTGTTGGAATCCATTTACATTCTTTTTTCATATAGTTAAAAATGATATTTCTGGTACTAAAACCTCAATTTTGGTACTAGAGACTTGGGGAAGAATGTATCTGTAAATATGTCATTGATGTATATACACTTATATGAAGAAGTTATCAAAATATGGTTTTAATATGTAACATTATAAAATTATAATTTGTAACATATGAACATAAAGTGAGGAGCTTGTGCAGATGACGTGGGAAGTCAGGGTGTAATTCTTAAAGCTGAAACATTTGTGCAGGACGATTGGTGAAACGTTCAGTTTTTTTTTAATTTTAAGTCTTACTACTCTTTTGATGTGTATTCCCCAAAATAAGATGAAAGCATCTTTCAATCAAAGTCTATATTAAAAACATAGAACACATTAAAAAGAACAAAGAAAATTAAGTGTGCTTAGTGTCAAGCCTAACAGTTTACATTGATGCTTAAATTGCCATAACGGTGTTTTTAGGTAATCCAAGCGAGGATTCTAGGTCCTGGGCCAGAAATGGTAGCGCCCTGTATCCAAACCCAGGATCTTCTGTGCTGGCACCTGGAAGACAGTTGCTTAGAAATTTCAGCTAAGAGTTAAAATCAAACCAAATGTTTCCATGAGCACTTGTGTCTCTTTAATTTGAAAAAGACCACATGTTACAGTAGTGCTTCTGTTATATTACGATAGTTGGAACTTTCCAGGGGATCTCAAGAACAGATTCTTAAATCACGTGCTAACTTATCACACGTTTTTAAAATTTTGCTTTAAAAAACACACATGGATGTGAAAGTAAACAAAATTGAGTCTGAAAATGGAAAAATAATCACTAACAGGTGTATCTTGTTTTGTAGAAAGGGAGTTCCTCTGCTTTCGTTTTCAACTGTGCCTGTAAGCCTGCCCTCTCACTCGCCCGCCGCTGTTCCCACTCTCTGTGTCGACACAAGCATGCCCAGAGAGGGAAAGACACACACACACACAAGCTTTTGCTTTTACCTTAAGACACTTACTCTAGAACAGGAATTGCATGATGTTAACTCTCTATGATTCTGTTTAATCGTTTGCATCTATGGCTGTGCATCTCTGAATTGTACGTGGGTCCAGCATCCTATCTGTGTGACGAAACGCTGCAGTGCTGGGTTTTTTCCTGTTTCTTATTTCTTAATGGCTGCTTTTAGTTTGTTCTGGCAGTTCGTCATGAGACTTTTAATAGGCAGTAAGTCTGAGATGTCATTGAAGCAGTGCGTGCTGACTAACGGAAGCTGAACTCACAGTAAAACCCCTCACAGGTGAGGTCGCTTAGATGACCGGAGGACTCGCCCTTCTCCTCCAGCCCTCGCCCTGGACATGTTCTTTGCAGTTTAATCTGTTCTGTTTTCCCCTTTTAAAAACATAAGAGGCAGCGGTACAAATAAAAGCCATGGGATCTCTTCCAACGGAGAATTTTGTCTACAGAAATACAGTGTCAATGCTGAGAGAGAAAATGGTGTAGACAGAGTGAGCGGTGTTTGTGCTCATCCCCAGTCTTGTTTTCCTACCTGGCAGTTGGCCTTTGATGTGTGAATTTTTAAAAGAATCTTTCAATTAGAAAAAAAAGAAGTTTTCCACAGGGAACACGCTAAACAAATATTTTTAAAAACCTGTTTTTATTGAGATGGATGGCTGTAGAGTTAAACCATTATGTATATAAATATGTGTGTGTACAACACATTAGACATAATGTGCAGAGACTGATAACTTGCACACCCTTTCTGAGTAGAATGGCAAACATACTAGTGTAGCCTGGTGGTTAAGAGCGTCTGCTCTGGAGTCACATGGGATGGGCTCAGACCCCAGCTCTGCCACCTACTACTGTTGGTGCATCTTTGGGTGAGTTATTAGACCTCTCTGAGCTTCAGATAGCTAATCTTTATAATGGGGTTAGTAATAGAGCTATAGGACTGTTTTGAGGATTAAACAGATTAATAAGCCATTAATTAATAAATTAATAAGCAATTAGATTGTTAATAAACCATAAATGAAACGATTAATGAATAAATAATAAAACATTTAGAGCGGTGCCTGGCGTACGCTAGGTATTCAGTAGGCTGTTGTTATTGTCTTGCTGTGCCTTTTGTTTTATGCCTGCTTCTCACAGAAGTGGTTAGTTAGCCTCCTGTTTTATGAGGTGGGGCTGATGGGAACTGACAGGCTTAGAAAAAGGTAAAATGGGAAGTCAGGGTGCTTCCTAGCCAAGAGGTCAAATGTCAGAGGTCAAATTCATATGGTAGGATGGGGTCCAAATCTTAGAAAAACTTAAGGATGATTCAGGGAAGGGAGCTAACCTTAAAACAGAAATGATCCGAAGTTGCGTCCTTGGGCAGGGGTGTTCGCAGGCGTCCCTCTGGAAAGCTGGGAGAAGCTTCCTCAGATGATCCACGTCAGTTCTGCCTGTCAGTGTCTCATGTCAGAAATTTCTACCAATATCTATTTAAACTATTCTTTCCTTACTTTAAAAAAATATTCACACCTTTCACAAAAATAAGCCACATTCATTATTTTTAAAAACTTTTATTGTTCTTCTTCCTTTCTTGTTCATTTTCTCCATATTGTTCCATCATTTTCCTGAGAAGAGTTTATTTTACAGGGGTTAACGTGAGAGTTATCATTTTGCAGAATAACCCTGATGTACAGAATAGCCCTGCTGTCCAGGATGACCACATTTTCCTGGGATAATTCCCATTTCGTTTTCTATTAGACATTGTAGTCACTTTTTTGAAGTTAGGAAAATGCGGTCCTACAGTTATGTTTGACAAGGTCGGGAGGACCATTAAAGCGACCGTTATCATCCACAGCAAAAAGCGAAGGTTGCCCTAGAGGAAAGTCCTGAGCACCTCCGATTAAAAACACTGACATAATGGAGGTTTTGGGGGCTGTTTTAGTGATTCCTGACTGGGCTGGAGACCTCTGACATCCAGTTATCACAGCGGTGGAGGAGACCCCTGCCCGAGGCCCCACACTGCATCTCTCAACAAAATCACTTTGACTTAAGAAAACACATTGTCTATATTGTATTTTCAGAGTCCAGGATGGAGGGGTCAAGCTTATAGTTTCTTTTAGGTAGTTAGTTATAATTTTGGAACTGTGTTGACATATTTTCAAATGAGCATTTAATAAACTCTCCTATAACAGAGAGTTCCTACCTGCGCTATATTAACATTGCTGCATGGAACTAGACCCCTGAGAAAAGGACATCTCAACTCGGGGAAAGTTTGATTTTAGTTTCATTATAGAAGAAAATTATTTTTATTTTATTGCAGTAACATTGGATTATAACACTGTATAGCTTTCAGATGTACATCGTAATATATTTCGAATTCTGTGTAGATTACATCATGTTCACCACCCAAAAACTATGGTCCATCACCTCACAGGTGAGCCTAATCACCCCTGTTGCCCTCTCACCTCCCCCTTTCCCCCTTCCCCTATGGTAACCACCAATCCAATCTCCGTTGCTATGTGTTGTTTGACAAAATCATTTTCAAACATCTTTACTGGGTTGAAAAGTAACAGAGTGAAAAAGAAAGTTAATTATTTAAAAAATACTAATTGAATCGACACTTTATTTTCAATTACAGAACCTCACGTTGAGTTAAAATTATTCCTTAATTATTTTTGTTATAATTTTCCATTTCAAAAATATTTGAAGGTTAGATCTCATGTTTAAGTCTTCGAATTGGCCATTTTCTGGCTGTAACTCAAGTATACCAATTCTTATGGAATGAGACCACTGTCCACTTAGGGTTCGTAGTGTTTTTGGCATTTTTTTTTTTAATGGAAGCCAGGAGCTTTACGACAAAGGAGACTAAAGATCAGCTAAGAAGACCATGGACAAAGCCCTGGACTTCGGGTCCATTACTCTGTTGTGATGGGTCCCTGTTTAATCCCCATGTTACTCTGTGTGTCACGTGTCTTTGGAAGCATGCCCACCATTTTGCCTCCTGGACCAAATGAAATCTCATAGGAAGAATGCACAGCACAGCACCTTTCATAAGCTCAGCTTCGCCTTGTTTGTGAACTAATTAATTTATCTGAAACGCAATAGAAATGCAAATTTAAAAGTATTCGGAGAAAAGTAAATCTTTTCCTGAGTCCTGCCTGCTAATGACACACTTGTATGTTGCTCTCATGATCACTAAAATTGAAAGTATAATTGTTTTTATAATATAATTGATAGTGTAAATTTTAATCTCTTTAGAAGAATAGTGGAGTAGGAGAAAAGAGTCTAAACTCTTCTTTTCCTCAAGATAAGTATAAATTGTAAAAATCAAGATCATATTTAAAATTTATTCTACAATTTTGAGATTGATTTTTGTTGCCCAAAAGAATTTCACAAGAGAGAAAGTGAACATCATGGGAAGAAAGATAAGGTACAGAAAACAAGCATCTGCCTTTAAGGAGCAAATGTATTTTTAACAAACACTAGAGAATATAGAATTTGCTGTATCAACAAAGTGCATTATTTCTTCAAGCAGCTGGATAAGCCAACGTGTGTTTATTGAATAAATGAGTATGTGGTAGTGAAAATCAAAGAGTGATTGAGTACATGACTGAATGGATAAGCTTAGTGGTAACACATTCTTCCTGTTTTTTATTTTTAGGAAATAATACTTATTTTAAAGTATTGCAAAGCATTCATTGAAAAAATTGGGTGAAATTCCTCATGTTCTCCTGTTGGAATGGCCAATTGTTACAGTAGGTTGAGAACCTTTTGTGTTATAAGATGTTGTTTGTATAGGTTGAATTACTCTAAATTTATAGAGCTTGGAGGAATCGGTAGATGAGAAAACACAAATCATAAGCAGAGGGCAGTTAGGACTAGTCTAAAAATAAACATTGGCTCATGAAATCACATCCTAGATAAAAAAGAAGGAAATGGATTTAGAGAATTACAGTGGTTTAGAAAAATTTGGTGTGTTTTTCTATCCTATTTTCAGTTAGTTTTGATGGTAATTGTTGTTAAAGGAACACCACACACTGTATATTTTTAAACATTTAGGCAGCAGCGGCAACACCCATAAATGTATTGGATGTCTTTGCTGTGGAAAAACAACCCTGGGCTTGCCATTATCATGGCAGGTTTTTACCTGCTGGAGCAAAGGGTTGAGGAACCGGGTTAAATATCAGTGTGAAATTAAGGCTCTCTGGAAGTCTCAGGACGTTATGGAGAGCATAGTAAACATTATTACAGCATGGGAACAGAAAGACTGGTTGCAGCAATAAACTGAGGTGGGACTTTGAAGAGAAAGGAAGACAGCCTTTGCTGCCAGAGAAGCCAGCTCCCATCCGCTCAGTCCTGGCTGTCCTGCCGTCTCCTGGGGCTCACTCCGCGGGAATGTGTCCCAGGTACTAAATAGAGTGCTGTGTAAACACACTCTTTAGATATTTGAAAATGCTCAAGTAACAGTTCTGCAGGGGTTACTGTGTAATTATTTCTAGCTGCTGCATTTATTTATCTTGGTACCAATTTATAGAGCTAGTTTTTGACAAGTGTTACCTGCAGTGTCTTGTTTCATAGTTTGAAAAAAGCACATAACATTTAAGAAAAATGCAAACATCAGTGGCTTTATTCAGTGACTAGAACTGGAAACTTATTGCTTACTATTTCATAAATCAGTAGCAGAATGTAACATTATATCTGTGACAGGTTAAAAAACAAAACAAAAAAATGGAAATTTGGACTTCTGAATGAACAGTTTATCAAAACACTAGCTTCTGATTTTATCTGAGCTTTACTGTAGAAAGGTTTTACTATTTCTACAAAGCCTAAAGGAAACCAGTGAACTAGAAAAGCTGAATATCATTTCTGACTAATCTATTAGTCATCCTGATAATAGGAAATTATTTAGTTCCTATTTTTTATAATAGTCCATCTTGAACGATAAAATCGCATAGCCCACTCAAAGGTATTTCAGGAAAATTGCTGTGATGCTTTGGGGAAAAAAGTACTACTTAAAAAGTGGGCACAGTAAGTGTTTTGCATTATGCGACTATTTAAATCACTCATTTCTCAATCTGTAGGAAATCTGTAGCTGAAAATGACCTCAAGGTTTATAGTGTGGGTGATTAGGGATGGGGCATTGCCATTTGCCAAGATAAGAAATGTAGGTGTTAGAATTGCTGTGTTCTTTCTTTTTAGGGAGAATAAGCAGGATTGCATAATTGATGTGGTTGAGGATGCTTGGATTTGCAGTAAAATTATCTCAAAGGCATTCACATAGAACTGACAGTGCTGTGTCATATTCAGAGAGAGGATGTACAGTAAGAAGAAGGAGATAAAGACATCTCAGTGCATCTCTCTCTAATCAGCCGTCAGAAGGGAGAAAAATCAAAGAAAGTGGCAGAGAACAAGCAGATTAATAAATAGTAGGAAAAGGAGAATGGAGCATTATCAAGAAAGGCAAAAGAGAAAAGAAGGAAGTAGTTAATGGTGCTCAGTCCTGCTGAGAGGACCAGAAATGATATGAGGACACTGACTCTGACAGTTAAAAGGATGCTAGTGACCTTGGAGAAAGCCGTTGATCAGAATTGGGAGAGAACACACAGAGTCCTCACTGCAAACCTGATTCCAGGAAGATGAGTCACTAGTAAGTTGCAAGATATGTATGAGGACTCAACAAGTTTAGACAGCCCTGTAAAGAAATTCAGTAATAAAAAGAAGAGAAGTGGGTGTCCGCTGGAGAATTCAGCAGAGAAGATTGTTGCGGAAGAGAGGAGGTTGTAATTTCCATTAAGGGAAGGTACGAGAGTAAGTGGAGAGAAGAAGGAAGATGGGTGGAAGCAGGGATGAGGGAGCACACTATAAAGTAGAGAAGTTGAGAAGGGGTCAACAGAGTGGGTAGAGAGGTTGACCTTAGAGAGGAAGATGAACCAAACACTTCCCGAGTCAGATTAAAGGAGAAGATGCTCAGCCAGTGAGAGCCCTCTCCTTCACGTCACCTCCTCTGTACCTTCAGTTGCATCTTGTTGTCTGGGTGGCTCGCTACCTTCTGCTCACACTCCTTTGCGTATTGCTTTTTAAGTCCTTTAGTTTAACTTTGCTTGCCATATGGTCGCACCTTGACTGTACGTTTTGTGAGAATGGGGCATGTTGTACCCCTGTACACGTTGCTTAATAAGCTCCCTTTTCATGTGATTCCCGCATGTATTTTCAGTAACCCCAAAGGCCAGTGCTTTGGGGGGAGAGGTTTTGCAGCCCAGCCTGTCCGTCGTAGTGCAGGGCTGAAGGCTAATTAGCTGCCTGTGTGAACCTCAATTGCTGTTTCTAAAACAAGTCCTCAACTTCAAACGAATGGGACAGGTTACTATATCAGACTTTTTTATTTTCCTGGTTAAGAAAGTTAAATGCATAACAAAACATAACTTAGATCTCATAAGTGGGTACTTCTGAAGCCAGGTGAAAATTTTAACTATAATTCGTTGTAGAAAGTGAAAACTTTGACTGAAAAAGAAAATAATTATGATAAGACAAAACTTTGTGAAGTAAATGGTTGCTAAATGCTATGGTTTGTGCTACTATTTATATCAGCCAAATAAGATTAGGTTGTGTCCTCACTGTGGTCTCATTCACACTCTGGGCACAAATCCCACGAGCAGAATAGTCGAATTATGTTTTCTGATTCTTTCTTAGCAAAACTAATTCTAAGCAAAAGTTAAAAATGAAAAGCTATCCTTGCCTCCCATTTGGAAAACCCGTAGTAAATATATTTCTATTTGTTTATACTAAGTATGTTACTACTTGTTTATGGTAAGTATGTTAGTATTTGTTTCATGGTTACTACTAATCCACTTTCTTTACTTTTTACATAAATGATCAGTGATCCAATTTTTTAAAGGAGAGCTCCATAGACACAGAAAGATTATGAACTGGCTACTATTTTAGTGGTTTTAGACTCAATATTATACTGAAAGTGAAATATTGTATCTAGTTAAATTTCTAAACTATGTAAAGCTATAAAGTTTATAATGTAAGGCACTGGATTTTATTCCTCCTGAAAATATTTGGTTTCATTTTTCTTCAAAATAAGTAGAGACAGAAAAATGGAAGGGTGAGACAATATATCTAAAGAAGTGAAATGTGGCCAAGGACAACTTTCATATATTCATTTCTTTGTGTTTTTATTATTATTATTATTATTATTATCCAAAATCATTTAGAACACTGATTGATTATGACCATTGGGCAGTTGCATAAACATCTTATTTTCTTCTGGAAGCGCCCAGGGAGGTATGAGAAGGCCCTTTAATTGCACTGGAATTTTAAATTGAACCACAGTGTTGCCCTGACCTGCCCTCTAGGTTCACCTGAACCACTCTCCAGTCTAGACTCTCCTCTCCAGCCTCCGGGCAATTTTTGCACCTATCTCATTGTCTCACATTCGTGCCTTCTCCTCATTCTGTCTTCTCATAAAAACCTCCCACCCAGTTTTCTTAATTAATAACAACTCGTCCTTCTAGACTCCATGCCAGTGACAGTTCCTCTGGGGAGCCTCCTTTGGTCTTCCCATTCCTCGTGCTATGGGAGATGTGCTTCCTGTTGTCATTGTTGATGGATTCGAGTCCTCTGGGATGCAGCAGGGACTCTGGCCCCAGCTCTGTATCTCTAGTGCTTGCTCTATCGTGGACACGCTCCTTTAGTGTTGCTTGAGTGACTGCATGCACCGGTAGCTGTTTTGTTTTGGACATTAAGCTAGATTTTATTCTTATTTGTTAGGGAGAAGCATGGACATAAACTTTTTGCATTATGTGGCGTGTTATTAAACTAGTTGAGGTCTAGTTTGTAATGAATAGTTTACAAAAAAATAGAAATAACACTTGCAGAAATACCTCCCTTTTTAATTAATGCATAGACAGATTTAAACTATGTCTGATATATGTTTTGATCTTTAATTTGAGGGTATCAGGATAGCCTGTGATTATTAACAAAAATACACCCCAATTTCAGTGGCTTATCCCAGCAAAGATTTATTTCTTGCTCTTGTAAAGTCGATGGCGCATGCCTTCCTCCAGCGACTCAGGGATCTAAATTTGCTCCCTTTTCCTCCAGCGCGTGGCTTCCGACGTAGCTGAAGCTACAGCAGAGAGAGATGGGGGAAGAACATTGGCTTCTAGTCGTCTCTTCTCCGAAGTTAAACCGCTGTTTATGCTCAGGGTCCCTGGGCTAGAATTATTGTAAGGCTCAACAGAGGCTGGAAAAGGTAGCCTTTGGGGTACTTACACAGAGAATCAGTGCGTGGAAATTGACCAAGCCAGTGTGGGTTCTGCTTTGTCTCTTATGTTCTGAGTTTTTGGGGGGCAGTGATGGAACTGGCAGACGGATAAGAGGATAAGAGAATTCACTGGGTGAATTCAAGTGTAAAACATTAATTCCGCAGCTATTAATCGAGTCCTTGTTATATCTCATGTGTATTAATTCCTGAAGAAGGGTCTGTCCCAAAGATCCTAATCTTTTTGGCTTGTGGTCCATTTTGAGAATCTGATCAAAGTTATGAAACACAATACACATCAGCACTTAACCCTAAAATCTGGCAGACAAGTTTAGGGGTTTATGAAATCTCTGCAGCCCAGACGTTTGGTTGTTCCTTAGATATAGATTTATTCAAGGAGAGATGCAGACAATAGACGAAACTGTTGATAAAAGCATGATTGAGAGTCAGTGCGAGGAATGCCTGGTAGCTTTTAGTCATGGTCTCTCTTGCTAGCCTGTTCTGTATGAGGCTTTAACGATAAGTGGGTTAAATTTTTCACTGTTTTTTATAGTTGCTTTTAGAGAATCAGTGCTTTGCTATTAAAATATATGCTTGAGTTTGAGGGTCATACAGATTAATGAAAGGACTATAAGAGATTTCCATTGCTTAATTCTATACTCCAGGTCCCTTCATTCTTTAAAATTGTGAAGTGGATCTGTTAAACTAGAGTTTTGTATTCTCAATTACTTCACTCTAATTTTACATGTTTCACCATATGAAAAGTAAATGTCTGCCCCAAAGCCCTTCATTTAGAGGGTAAAACAGGGCATATGTACCCTGTGTAAAGAAAGTTAATATCAAGTTGACATGTGTTTAATCATGCCTTTAGAATTATTCCTCTTCAGAATTAAATACTTCTTCTTCATGCCCATTTTACAGATGAGAACATTGAGATTCAGAGGTTTTGGTTTTTTATTTTTGAGGAAGATCAGCTCTGAGGTAACATCTGCTACCAATCTTCCTCTTTTTGCTGAGGAAGACTGGCCCTGAGCTAATGTCCATGCCCATCTTCCTCTACTTTCTATGTGGGATCCTTACCTCAGCTTGGCTTGCCGAGAGGTGCATAGGTCCACACCCAAGATCTGAACCCTTGAACCCCAGGCTGTCGAAATGGAATGTGCGAACTTAGCTGCTGCGCCATCAGGCTGGCCCCGAGATTCAGAGTTTTTAAATGATCCTCCCCAAGTCTTTGCTCCTACGGACATTTTTATCTATTTCAGCAGTTTTCTGAGTAGATAGTAATTATTTCATCAAAAGTCTGCTCTCCTCACCAGACTTGGAACGTACTGAAAGGCCTAAGTTCTCTGTTATTTATCCTGATTCCCCCGGAGCCTGGTACTTATTTGGGTGCTCCATACATGTTTATTGAGTGGAGGAGTGAGTAAATAATCCAGTGAAAGTATTTTTTTAAAAAAAGACTGGCACCTGATCCCTGCCCAAGTGTCCGTCCGACAGGCGGAGTCGCGTCGTGGTTTGGTACGGGGACATCAGAGCTCGGCTTCACACACCAGCTCAAGCTCATGCTCCATCAGGGAACTTGGCGATAGCATTGCCCATTTATAGTGTTGATGTGAGCATTAAGTGAATTTGTCTGTGCAAGGGCCTGGAGCAGTGCCTACGTCCAGTTTAATTTTGCTTTACAAATTTAAACCCCAAGGATGATGTAATTAGGACATAAATATTTAAATTTTTCGCTGAAATAAGAATTAGAGAGGGGATATAATTTGACATTGATTGAATAAAAGGAAGCAAAATATTTTAAACTTTAGCTTATTAGTATGCATTTCCATAATCCTGGAAATTGAGATTAAATTCACAGTTTTAGCATAAAATATTTAGGTGCACATTATTTAAGATATCATAAAGTTTAAAAGCACTTAAATTTTATAAGATTATAAAATTAACCTTTTCTTCCAGAGTTTATTTTCTTTCATTGTCAATTGAGCATTCAGTTGGAAGAATGCAATCACTTATGAGTGAGCAGAGGATGTGATCCTGCCAGGCTAACTCTGTTACTAGATATAGTCCAAAATTTAGACTAATATACTGAATGTAAGTGTTCGCCTGTTGTTCTTGTAAACAATGTATGTTTCAAATCCAATTTAGTATGAAAATTATCCACTAAATGTGACTCTCTTTCCAAGAATTATTTAATCAGCTTCCAGTAGATTTCAGTATTCTAATAGATTTACAACAACAAGCAACACAAGATCTCAGGTGTCTTTGCCGTGTGTTGGCTGGAGTCGTCCCGGAACACGAGAGAGTCACCATCTTTGCCGCCAACATTACCTCTTGCCCAAGTGAACTGATAAATAGCTGTCACATGAATGGCCTTTGTGGCCCTTCAGCCCACCAGAGCACAGGGAAGAGAGCCTGCTGCCTTTTAAAAATATATATATACAAATTTGCTTCTGGCCTCACTTCCATGACACTTTGTTTCTCATGGGAAGAAGCAAGAATTCCAGAATGACGTGCAGTGGAAAGACTTTCTGCCCTCCTTTGAGTTATGTACCTTGTAACCCAGCACAGCGGAACAGCATGCGCTGGTGATAATCATGAGACGCGAGCATCGGTTTCCACAGTTTTATGAAACTGTTTTCTGATTCATTAAAATGTGTGCTAAGGAAGACAGCAGTTTCCCTGACTTATGTTTTATTGTGCTCAGATGCAGTTTTTATAGTCTCAAACTAAAATAAGCAGATATCCCAGCACACTTTTTATATATAAAGACTGCACAAAGAATTTATTACTCTGTTCTTTTCTGAGATTGATTAGACTTAGTGTCCTTCTCAGTTTTTATGTGCCACCGACAGCATTAAACTGTTGTGAGTTAAGCCTGTTACCCCTTTATGAAAGATCTTGACCAGTATCTGCTCCTTAAAAAAAAACAACTGAGTCCTAGAATGTGCATGGAGGCAAGGGAGCAATCTGGATTTGCCTGACAGAGGACACCCTGAAGAGAGGTCCTGGGTTTAAATATCGTACAGACACTTCTCCCCTTTTTCTGTAGTTCTTAGGGTCAGAAGTTCAACTGTTCGTGATTTCTGGTCTAGGAGCCATGGAGCCCTCTAACAGGGCGTTTGTCTTCAAGTCTATGCTGCTTGGAAAATTGAAGTTAATTATGTGGAATAAAATAATGTTACTATGCCCTCAGAAAATCAACTTTATTATAGAAATTATTTTCTTCTTAGTTTTCACAATGATAAAAATATTATTTTTGTTCTCTATCCCAAAGGAGGTGTGTACATGTATGTATGTGTGTGCACATGTGTGTGTGCACATGTGTACACTCTTGTAGTTCCCCAAACAGATTTTAAGGCAAAGTCATGCATTTCCCCTGTGATATTAGCATGCTGATAATCCCAAATGTAGTGTGTCCTATGGTAGGGAGACAGCTGAGGAATGAGAAGACCTTGTTCTGTCCCCAAATTCTTCATTTACTGTTGGCGTGACACTTGGGCTTCACTTTCCACATTTTCTAAGCAGAGGTCATGGAGTCCTGACTTACGAAGGATGCCTCGTCTCTCTCTCCAAGCTGCTGGGAGGATGTGATCATCGACAACCCAGTACAGTCCTTTGCCCAGAGAGGCCCCTCAGGAATGGCACTGTGGTTAGTAATATTAGCTGCTATCCTTGAAAGTGACATGAGGAAGGAGGCCAGTCAATTTTCAGAAGCCCTGATTGTAGTCAAGACCATTGCTACTCATTAATTATATGATCCTTGGCCAGTCATTTCACCTCTCAAAGCTGGTTTCTCTACCTAAAATAAGGTAGCATCCGCCTTGATGACTTCAAATGACTGTTGTGAGGATTATAGAAAATAACAATGTGTAATGTAAATGTAAACAGTGGTAGTGTTCAAATACTATCTTTGGTACTAGGTTCCCATCCCTGAGAAAGGGGCCTTGCGGGAGCAGGGGAATCACCCAGAGACTGCATGTGGGAGGATGCTTAAAGACCACTTTCGTTTCAGTAATGTGATAATTAGGGTTCTGAGAGTGTGTGGGGAAGGGTGGTGGAACAGGAGAAGGGATATGTGGAAAACGATGTCAGAGAAATTGAATCTCAGATGGTGTCTTTCTTTTTCCCACCTTATTCTTGTTTCTTTGTGTTACTACTCCTATAGGATCCTGATTATAGCCTGACGTATGAATGAGCGATGTTACTGAATAGGGAAATCTAAGCTTCAATGAGATAACATAAAATGATCAAAGCAATGAGATGCAATGAATTAGAAGTAAGGTTGGCCCATGTCATGTGCTGTCAGCATGTCAGGATATGGCTGGTGGCAGACGAATGAAGAGAACTCATGTTGGAATTGGAAATATGAGGATCCACTGGGTCCATGGAGCAGAAAACACTTGAGAAGTTAAAACTGAAGATAGCGGCGTGTGTGTGTGTGTGTGTGTGTGTGTTAAGTGAATATTTGTGTAGGTTGTGTTTAAGAATAAAAAGCATTTGTTAATTTCAGAATATTAAATTTCATATGCCACATCAATGTGGATAGCTTTTAGCATCCCATGAAGAGTCAAAATGTGTGTAAGGGAAGAATTATTAGACTTAAAAAATAAATTGTGATTCAAGGAGCTTTAAAGTCATGTACAAGTTTATCCACTACTTAGAAGTATGTCGTTATCTTTGATTACTGATATATTTTATTAAAGATACTTTTCATTTATTCATATCTGAACATAAATGTTTTCAAGAAGATAGTAAGTGTAATGTTCAATCACTGGCTCCTTAAGAATTGTAATGAGCTTGATTTATGAAATAAAAAGACAAATGATTAAGGAGGAGTAAAGGAGAGTTGAAAATTACCTTCTGGGGTTTAAGTGACTTGTTAGAATAAAGGATAGAAAAGAAGGCAAAAGCTATTTGAAAAATAAATATCTCATTCACTTTTAAGTATCCAAGTTCAATTAGTTTTCTTCCTAATTGGTTATCTTTCATTTGCTCTTAGGAATGAAGAGAATGAATTGAGATATGCAAGTGACAGCATTCTTTTTTTTTTTCCTTTTATTCATATGGATAGAATGCATTTTGCTTCTTTTCTGATCGTGCACTGCATTAGAAAGCACTTGTTTAGCTGTCCTTGTCGTCAAAGGAATTGAATGATCCACCGTGGTTGATCTCTGAATTATAAAAGGTGTCATCTGGTTTTTAAATTAATGCATACATGTGTTGTAGGAAGATATCAGTTGCTTAAAAGTACGTTAACAAATATCTTGTATTTGTTAATTTCTATTGAAGGGAAAACAATTTGACTTTTTCAAAAGCTATGTTTGGTACTTATAAACCAAGCCTAGTTATTCCCCTGGAGGTTAAAACCTTATATCCCCAGAATGACGGAGTTTAAACTTGTCCATCTCTTCTATCAGTTGACTTCAACTACATGTATAAGCAAGAGATGGTTTCTGCTTCCTTCTTAGTTGACATTGGCAGGAACTATTTATATCTATATTTTGAATTAGGCACTTGGACAGGACAGATGACATCGCAAGTTTCAAATCATTTGACTTACAAGAGGAATCCAAATTGATTTGTTTGCTAACAGATTGCTGAACTAAATTTCAAAGATTTTCTCCTTATCTCATGTAATTTTTATTTAAAATGTTATTCAGCCAAATTTTTCAGTTATTGTTTGCCACGAGATGCCTAGTTGGTTTCTGACTGTCTAAGTGGGATGGATGCAACGGTATGCTGGTAAATGTTTAACAACCTGTTCTCTGAGGGGGAAAAAGACCCCCCCCTCTTGATTTGTCATGATTGCTGATTTCTGTGGTAGAAATACTAACACTGTGACTGATTTGAAGCTACCAATATGAGGTCACTGAGTAGAGCTGGGCAGAGATGCACACAGTCAGCTGATGCCAGCTGGGGCAAGGGGGCCTCAGCATGCCCCTGGAGGGGTCGGCATCACAGAATCCCTGATTTCCATTCTAGGATTTGAGGGAGGCATGAAGTAAGAGATAAACGACGGCTCTGGATAGCTCCACTGGTGTTATGAAGGGGATTGCTGCAAGTGAGCCTAGCTGTGTGCTCCAGGCCCCTTCTGTTGGAAGAGCCAGTTCCGCCATGACTCATGGTGAGTTAGGAAGCTAGAAGAGGGTTCGGACGTGATGTAAATCGTCTGTGTTGCACAGGGCCTATCATTTGCAGTCAGACCGGACTCACGCTCTAAAACTCAAAGTAGAATCATACCCCAAGCATATTCCCAAGAGAGACTTAGAAAATTATAATCTTATTGCCTCTTGAAAACGTTGGCCTTTTTCCTCTTTGTTCAGCTTCTTCCAGGATACCTGCTTGTCAGGTTTCTAGTAGATTCTTTTGGCTTTGTCATGGCAACAAGCACCTTGGCCAGGTCCCTAATGATTCTCAAATGTTTAATTATCTCTAGTTTCCAATATGCTGCTTCTGTCACTTTTTTAGTATCTTCACCCTAACACTTCTTGAATAGGTCCTTGGCCTGCGCTTTTAATCAGACTAGTATTCCCTTGCTTCTCCCCTCCTCCAGGACAGCTTCCACATTTGTGGGAAGCCGGGGCAGCCCCCTTTTGTACCATAACATAACGAAACTGTAATAAAAGCCCCGCACCCATTTCCGAAACCCTGGGGGTTAAGATTAGTGATAGTTGGAGATTATGCACCCGTCCAGTAATTATCTGTGGTCATACTAATACAAATTTTAACTTTTTTTGATTGATAGAATCCAAGTTGAACAAATCCTTCCCTGCTTATTCCGTTTAGATCACTCACTTATCCTGGCGTCTCCTTCCCTTCTCCCTTCCTACCCTTCAAGTCATCTCAGGAGTCACCCTTTCTGTGAAGCCCCCTCTTGTTAGCTCCTCTGCTCCCAGACCTGTTAGGGCTTCCTCTCTTGTTCTTCTCCTTGGGGCTCCCCTGGCATTCCATGGACTCTCTGTAAGTGCCTCGACATTTATTATAATTCCTGGCATTTTCCTCCCCAAGTTTTATTTTAAAAAATTTCAAACCCAACAAAAATTACAGGCTAGTATCGTAAATACCCATAGACCATTCAAGTAGATTTGCCAAGCAGATTTATGGATTCCTACACACTTTTTCCCCCAGAGGAAATAAGTTATACATGTCCGCTCCTTTTGTTTCATCCTTACTGAGATCCTCCTGTCCTTGAATTAATTATGCTCAATAATTTTTGACAGTTTATTTCTTGATTTGTTCATTCATCAAATATTTATTGAACAGCTACTATGTAACAGACACTGAAGCTGAACCTTGAAGGTTTCAGTGAGTAGATAGCTGGACTGTAGAATATGTATATAATTGAGGATGGTTAGATCACAAGGAGAGGATAAAATGTTACCATTGTAAGTGGAGAAAGGAACCCATATACACAGATCTATGAAAGTACCATCATTCATTGATGCAGTCATTCAGTTACCGACATTTATTGTCTATTCTCTACCAGGCACTGCCAGGTGCTCTGAGTGTGAACAGATGAGGCTTCTTACCTTTAAAGAATCCAGTCTCCTGTAGGAGACAGAGATCTTCAGAAAATGCAGTGGATTGTGCTCACCGATGGAAGTCCAAGGGTATATGGAAATAGGAGAGGGGGCTGGGTAGGTTTCCTGAGTCATTGCCGTGATGCTTGGGTAGTTATTTGAAGGATAAGGATAAGGAGTAAGCTAGGCAGATAAAAAGAGAAAGCACATTTGAGACTGAAGCATCGGTATATTTCAAGTCAAAGAAGCATGAAAAAATAGGGGATGTTCCAGGAACTGCTAGCAGTTTGGTGTAACTGAGGTGGCAGTTGCCAAGGGGCAGTTATGAGAAAAGTAAAGGCACAGGGCTGGAGGTAAGGCCAGGTCATGAGGGACCTTGTGAGTGGCACTGAAGCGTTGACTCTTAAAGGCCATGGGGAACCACTGAATGAATGATTCAGGTGGGATAGGATAGATACCAGCTTTGTGTTGTAGTAAACTTACCCCCCAAAAGATTGTGAAAGGGATAGATCGTAGTATTTTTAATTTGGGGAGACTAAATATTGCTGTAATAGGAGCTAATTCAAAGAGTGAACGTGATTCAATGGCAGAGTTAGGTAATTATTATGCGTTTAATAAATTAACCAAATTGTTAATACCTCAACCCATGTCTCTTACCCGAGAACCAGTTTTATTTTCTTTCAGACATTTTCTCCTAAGATAACTGGCATCTAAAATAAAAAAAAACTGTTGTTCAGAGCTGAGAGTTAGTACTTCTACAGCTGATATTGCTGTCTGAAAGAAAAAAAGAGAGAGAAAGGAGAAGGAGGAGTTGCTGTAATTAGACACGTGGCTTTGCAGGGTGCTGGATGACATTTAAAGCATTTTATTTCTTGCTGCAAAACTCTTTCTGTTGAGTAAATGAGTAGGAATTAATCAATGAAAACATGACAGTGATTCTGGAGATTTTATAATTGATGTAATGTTTTTGCTTATTGGACCAATTAAGCCTGATTGACTTGCACATTGCAGCAGCTCTGACAAAGCACCCATTGGTCGCATTTCAATTCTCGGTGCTCACTGCAGTGCGGATCCACTGGCAGGATCTCTGGGCTCCAGGATCCAGTCAGAGATGGCATTCATAGCAATCACTTATGCAGATGTTTAAAGTCTATCAGTTCAAAATACTCACCTAGCTGTGTTAGTTCAAGATACCACATCCTGTTTGTTTTAAATGCCTATGAACCATCATCGTAGCTCTTACTTTAAGGTTAACGCACAAAAGAGTATATATCAACTTGATTTCTGAAGGGCATGTTATTAAGTTGATTTTCATGTAGACCAGGCTTTCTCAGCCTATCGATACTTTAGACCTGAAAAATAGTTGTGGTAGGGGCTGTCCTGTGCATTGTAGGATGCTTAGCAGCATCCCTGGCCTCTACCCACTGGATGCCAGTAGCAATTTCCCCTCAACCTTTAGTTCTGACAGCAAAACTCGTCTCCAGATATTGCCTGTTGTCCTCTGGTGGGTAAAATTGTCCTGCTTCAGAACCATAAATGTAGACATTTAAGGGTTAAAATAAAACAAAAAAGGAGCAGTTCAGTTGACCTTCCCATGGGCTAATTGCATTTATTCACGTCTCAAATATCTATATCCATGTTTATATAGATACAGCTAAAGATGTAGATACAATGTTTTGGCATTTTGCTGAGTGTTCAAATTTAGGGATTATTTCATAGAATGAAGAAATCTGAAATATCTGTGAAATGGTCTAAATTAATATTCATGTGAAGTTTCCATATTTTTAAACTTAATGTAGAGAGAAAGGAAACTGAATCATAGAAATGTGTATCAAATAAAATAGGTGACGTTCCATAACAAATTTTATATTTTTACGTAATAATAGCAAAATTAGGATTAAATTTGTAAGAACATAACACAAAGATAATTCTTTTCAGTCGTGGTTTACAATATTGGAATTATACATTTGTTTTAGAATTTCATTTTTATCTATACATTTAATAGTTCTCACTTTTGAAATAAGCTATTATTAGCATCTGAAAATAGCAGTGAGAGATATAAATTTAAGTTTTCATAGGGATTTATACATACCTTACACATCAAGAGCCTAATCTTTGTTCTGAATTGTTAACAACACAATGTTAAGTTTATAGACTGAGCCATGAGATGCCAGGGTAAAGGATGCTGAGGTGAGGGTGCAGTAGGGACGTGCTCCTATCATTACGTTGACCAGAGGTATTGGAATTCCTCCAGCTAAGTTCATAGACGACTAATAAGTTTCAAAGAGGACAGTGAAGGTGGCAGATAAAGGAATAAGCTCAATGAAATTAATTTCTGTCTTAGTCCAGTATTAAACTATTTCTAGCATTTTTTTCCGATAAGCTTTTACCAAGCGCTGACTATATGTTAGGTGTTGTGGTGCCAAGCTAGGTACTTACACTCACATGGTTTCTGTAAAACAGCCCACTGAGGCAATTTTGATAGTCCTGTTTTAGAAATGAGAAAACTAAGAATTAAATGCTTAGCTACATGACATTTAGTTGGTTAATATCAGAACCAGAATTGAGCCTAAATGCTGCAACCCCTTATTGACTGGATATAGTCAACAAGTACCGACGATGTGTGGGTACTTTGCAATCAAGAAAACATTTATCAGTTCCTGACCTTTTGCAGATAATAGTCTTCATCAGATCTCCCTCACGTTTCAGTCGTCTTAGTGCTTTTTCTGAACCATAATCAAGAAGGAGATTCATCCATCACACAGCTGATGGCCCCAGGGAACATAACTTGTGTTGATACAGTAGCCATGTTCCATTAAAACCTTTTCCATAAAGAGAACCTCTGTCAGGTGAATTTTTTGTTCCCACAATATATTATAAATTCAAGATGCCCTTATTCTTCATGTACGACTCCTGGCATAGAGTACCTTCTTTCTCTAATTTGATCACTTAAGGTATGTAATTGATGGAGACTATAATATCTTCTTTGTTTAGCAGTGCCTGCATCTTTTATGTTTAAAATTCCTGAAGACCAGAGACATCTGTGTACAATGTAGCTATAGTGTGGCTTACAATAACTTTGTGTTCTGGTTATCTCAGCAAGAGATCACTTGCAAGGAGACAATGCACCTTTGTGACTCCTGTTAAAACACTGCGTGCCTTTACATGCCTAGAGTATGTACAGCATGGCAGAGGTAAGGAAGGATAAGTTCGTTACATGCTTGCCATCACTGCAGAAATGCCCCTCCGGGCAGAATTGACATGGAAGTTGAAACCTATCTGACATCTCAGATGATATGGGATACAATTCAGATGTGTCCTCTGAATTGTAAAACAAAAGCTGTAACCACACTAAGTATGTATGGCCCCAACTGACCCATTAGTGAACAGATTTAATTCGGAAGTAAAAATCTAAATATCTTTAAAACATTTTATTTGGAACGTATTTACAAGGGCAAACTATTTTCCAAACCTGGTCCTGCCAATGTGATTTAGCTTCTCATAAAATATTTTAAGATGGTAAATTCAAGTTTTGACAAAAACCTCCAACCTGGAAAAAAAAAAAGTCAGTTAAACGCAGTGAGAGAGACTGCCAAAGAGCAGAGAGTAGATCTGTTATCATCATGGTGAAAAGGAATCCAGTTTGTTTCTTAGGGACTTGTCCTGCCTTTTTCTTGGTGTGCCCATTTTTGAAGTTTTGGCAAAGATCCAGGGCAGGCCATGTTAGGACCTTGGTCACGAAGCTGCTGGCAGCCCTGGAAATGGGCTGTTGTGCCTGGATGATGGACGGTCTTCCATCACACTGAGTTCACCATATTTTGTAACTGAGTTCTCCTCTGGGAAGCTCTTCAGATGATACCATTCACTAAATCTGTATACTACTCAGTTTAGGATGGTTGTAGGTGGCTTATTTAGAAAGCATTTGACTATGCTAGAGATTTGAAATATATGCATGTCATATCTTTAGTAAACTTAACACCTGTAAAATCTATATTGGGGTAAATTTCCTAAAGAGTAATCCTTAAACTGTGTTGTTTAGCGGTTCATAAGTTTTGAAAGTAAAATGGATATGTGGCCTAAAATATTTTCTGATAATTTTTATAATTTTTAGTCCCTTTTATTACTTGGTTAACTGAGTGAAAAATTATCGCATGGCTTGACTTTTCTCTTCAGGTCCCAGCAAACAGAGATAAAAAGGTTGAATGTTTGCTATTTTCACACTGCTTCACCACAAGGCAGAACAATTCACAGGTTAATGTGGTTGTCTTTTGTTCTCTCTGCAGTCTGATAGCCTTTCATTTTCAAATTTTGATACTTCGAAAGGGGTGAATGTAATGGAGCCTTTAAGCTCAGTGTACCTTCCTTAACTAATTTAGAGATTGTGCAAGGGTACTGGGGCTTACGTTGGTCATGTGAAGCAGGTGATTTTTTTCTCCAGAAAATCTAGCTTCTGAAAATAGAATTAGGAAGGCTTTGCTTAATTTTATTTTGTCTTAAATATAGTTTGTGAACAACTGCTAGAGCCTTGATGTTGGTGTAACGGAACTGCATTATTTTAATTACACAGTTCTATTAAGCATCTTTCAAAAGGCTGAAAGTTTATGCAGTTTTTTTTTTTCAGGAATTCCAGGATAGTTTCAAGGGACTTTTTCTCTTCTGAGATAATCTCTCAGTTTAAAAGGGGAAGATGTCTCTATCATATGTGTGTATACATACGTACATGTGGTCTATATGTGTGTGTATGTATATATTTAGAGAGAGAGAGAAGGAGGGAGGGAGGGAGACAAATATTTGGACTCAGAGATAGAAAGGAATCTTTCAAAAGCATAAACAAGGAAGCCTGTGTCAGGACAAACATGTAAAAGAGGGCTAAATCTGCCACAACTTAGTAGAAAGGCCAGACTCTGATATTCCATGAGCCTTCATTTCTTTAGGTACAAAATTGAATGGTTGACAATGCTATTTCTAAATTCTATTCAAACTCTAAGATTCCACAATTTATTAACTGCAAAATTAAAATTGAAAAACCAACAAAAAAGAGTAGTCTCAATGATCATGGTGAAGCTGAAAAGCTGTTAACTGGGCTTGTAATCCTAGCCAGAGGGCTTGCTGCTATTTGAATATCACGTAACAACTTTCCAACCTTGAATACAATTACTGTCAGAAGTGTCTTATTCTGGTTTTAAAGACTAATATATTTCTGATTTCAAGACATAATTTTTAGAGAAAGTACACATCTTTTATCACATGTAATTTTCACCAGTTGATTTTTATAGCACTTACTTTTACTCCATTTCAATCCATTTTTCTTCTTATTTTGCTGTGTGAGTCGTCTTGCTGAGCTCTGCAGAGTGTAATGGAATATCCTCGGCACCTAATAAGCTGGCAGATCCACTTCCGTTTGAACGTAGATGCTGTGGAAAATTTAACCGAATTAGGCTGTAAGGCTTCACTTACTTTTAAGTGGCTCACGGTGGAAGATTAATGAAGGAATCTTTCAGTTTATTCTTTTATTTTGGAAATGTAGCAATCTGATGCTTTGCAAGGATAGATGATGACAGGTGCAAGACTGAGATTTAAATACACAGGCATGAGGAAGAAACAACTATCGCAGCCAAGTGGGAAGGTGAACAAGTTTTGGAATGTCGTAGTCATCCTTTCTTGTTTCACCGTTCGTTATGAAAATGAGGGACACCCAAATAATTGCTTACGAGTGTCAGTTATTTCAGATCGTGAATTAAGACATTTTCTTTAGATACCATCTCATTTGTCCTTAATTAACAATCAAGTAATAGTTCGCAGAATATTAGACATTAATAATTCCATGTAGCGAATATAGACTGAAATGATGCAGTGTTCATAATTCTGTAATGAAATTGAGGATGTGTTATATATTTATTTAAAGTAATTAAAGCTTTAATTCTAAAGGGAAAATGCATTAGACATAGTTTATATTTGATTTGGTTAATTTAGGGAAAGTAATGATTTAATGCAAAACTCCATGTTTGTTTATTAAATAAATTTTTTTAAATGAAGATTTTCAACATATGTAGAAATGGAGAGAACAGTATAATACACCATAATCCAGTGTCAACAAATTTCAGTATTTGTTAATCTTGTTGCTTCTATCTTCTCATTTTTGGGGGGGGGGGGGAGGTGGGCTTGAGTATTTTAAAGCAAATCCTAAATGTTATCTCATTTCTTGTGTAAATGTTTTAAGATACGTCTTTTACATATAAAGACTTTATTAAAAATGAGGATCTCCTTTATCTTTTCTTCTTTAGAAACATTGAAGCCCAGCTATAGAAAGAGGACTTCTAAAATCGGCTCTTATCTTAAATTTACTATGTATGGTGATTTATTACTTGATAATTTGAATATTGAATTTTGAATATTTGAATACTGAATATCCAGTTTTTAAAAGTCCAATGAAAGACTCGTTTGGTTTAGTTTTTTGTTCTGTTTTGTTCTGTCAGAGGAGGGGGTTGGATAGAGAAGGGCCACTTTCATTTGTTGGATGGTGGGCACGTGCAGTGACCTGATGAAAACAAGATGCTCGGAGGCCCCTTCGCTGGGACACATCTGCACGGCTTTCTGCGATGGTGTCAGCCACCAGCGTCTCCAGCAGCCCTGCGAGTGATCACTTCCCAGCTCTGTCATAAATCATTAAGTAGCCACACTCCAGTGGCCTAAACTCACAGAGCTGACAGATATGCCCTGGCATTTCCCTTCCGAGCCATGGTCATTCAAACCGGGTTGTCAACCTGGAGTCAAAGGAAGCCGACTGAAAGCGGGCAGATTGTGATTGCCAGGAAAGTGAAATTGATGTTTTGCTTGCGGAATAATCTAGATAAAATTTACCAAGCAAGATTAAATTGTTCAGTGTGTATCGGAACATGGAAAAATAATTGGAAAGCTAGAGGAGGGCTTCCGAGATGTTGGAACTGTTAACGAGAGAGATTGCCACCCCATCACCCGCTGCCCGCCGCCCACACATCCTTTGCTCTCATAGGTCAAAAGAGGACTTGGGAAGTGGGAGTAATTTTTTTTCCCACGGACAAAAAAGAAATGACTTAATCATGTTATTTCTTGGGACATGTCTATTATTATTATATCTTATTTATATGACAAAGAAGATATCTCTTAGACATATGTATTATAAGGAGTTAAGGTTATTAGCTCCTTTGGAGCATAGTTGCATTCTGCAGTGAATGAAGATGGGTTTGCCCCAAAGGAGTTTTTTTCTTCCTCAAGGAAAGCATCAATGCTAAAAGGCTCCTCTTGGCAACTTGTTTACAGCTCTTCTCACAATGAAGTGTAGAGAATTGAAGATTAATTTCATTGAAATCATAAATGCACTGCAATCTGTAGATTATCAGTTAGGATAAACACCATGATTACTGTTGAATTATGCATACAAATATTTACAACATCCTGGATAATGAATTCATAAAAATAAGTAATAATTATAATAATAGAGACCTAGTACTTACATTTCCATATATTTCTCACATCCTGAAGGGAATATTTTCCAACTGGTTAATACTCTCGTATAATTTACCAAGAGTAAGAAGTATTTGCAATGCAATGTTAGCCACATTTATTTCCCTTAGACTTCAGAAAACTCAAGTTTACATATCAAACTTTTGTTTCCTGGAGAAATTTCTAAATATTTTTATATTCTTGCTACGAAATATGTCAATATATTCTTAAATTAATAATTTGAAGTATAATATGGAATTATGTTTTACAAAAGAAGTTCTTTAAATTTCAGAAACAGTTTTTAAATTAATGACTAAAATATTTAGAATTAAAAATGTAGTTTTTCCTTAAGACTGTATTCTGTTAAATTGTTCAGATATGTACAGATATTTGGCTCAGACATCTTAGAAAAAACTCCTACATATTGTCTTGGAGAAATATAAATTGAACCGCACTTTGTTTATCTCTCCTGTTGAATCGTTTGTTTAATATAGTGATGTAGTTCTGCCTTCATAGTCGGAACCTCGTAAATTAGAGATTCTTTGAAAGTACCATTGTTATTTGTGGGTCATACCTGAAATGTGAAGCTGTTTTAGAAGCAGAATGAAATGTTTATGGTGGATAGACTCGCTGACTAATAGTTGCTGGAAACCTCCCATCTGTCAGATTGTTATGTAGATGATCATATGTTAGATGTGGTGAGAGGAGAGCCGAAACCTAGGGAATCTAAGATAGCACTGTTGACAAATAGTGTACTTTCAGGAATAAGAGGTTGTTGTGAAAAATGCGGGAGCTTCAGATCGTTTGTCCCCAAAGCATTTCTTTGCCAGTGATCTGAGGGACGCAGCGCTGTCCGTCCGCTTGGGGACTGGGATTCTGCGGCCTCACCTCAGGGTCTCCATGCCGTTCTGGCTCTCCATCTTCTCCTGGTTGTGCTTCCCTTTTCCTCACTTCCTCTTTTCCCTCTTCTTCCTTTTTCCTCTCTTTCCTTGGACTGAAAATGTGATAGGGAGGAGGGGTTGTGGTTGGTGATTCACAGGCCACCTTCCTGTTTCTTTAATACAAAACCCGAACCATGGTAGCGAGGAAAACACAGCAGTGACAGTGAAGCTCTTCCAAGCAGTTGGAAGATTTTCATTGTGAGTAAGAAGCTATTAATAATGGTAATGATCGTGCCTTTCTTCAAAGGTGTCTTCCTTTTTGATAAGATGATGTTCTCTATTTTTAGTAGAATTATGCTCCGAGATGACACTTTTTCCACTAGACTGGCCAGGTCTTGTTCTGATGTGGGCCTTTGAATCTGGACTGTTGGACACTCCTGGCTGCTCTCCTGCTCAACCATCTGCGGAGATGTGGGCCTGCAGGAGAGGCGCTGCAGCTGGGCTGGTCCAGCGCTCAGAGAGCCTGCGTGGCCACGCCCTGATACCTCCACTTATCAGCCGTATGACTGTTAGCTCATGCCTTCAGCTGTTTGTGTTCCAGTTTCATCATCCTTCGTTTGGGGGTGATACAAGTGCCTATGACTAGGATTGGAAGGGCTTAAAGGAGCGAATACACGTGAGGCACTTACAACAGGGCTTAGCACACATTATATGACGATAAATGTCAGTTGTCATTATGTCTCCAAAGACAATTTACTGATGGAATTAAAACTTATGCTGTGACACGCTTCACTGAATTTGGAGGTCACATGCATGATTCAGAATCTTTGGCAGTTACTTGTTTAGAATTCTTTAACATTGAGTAAATTAGCTATCTTCTACAGTGCTCTGAATATATTTTAGTCAGAACTATCACATTAATTTATTTTTTATTTTTATTTTTTAAAGATTTTATTTTTTCCTTTTTCTCCCCAAAGCCCCCCAGTACATAGTTGTATATTCTTCGTTGTGGGTCCTTCTAGTTGTGGCATATGGGACGCTGCCTCAGCGTGGTCTGATGAGCAGTGCCATGTCCCCGCCCAGGATTCGAACCAACGAAACACTGGGCCGCCTGCAGCGGAGTGCGCGAACTTAACCACTCGGCCACGGGGCCAGCCCCCACATTAATTTATTTTTTGATAAAATGTACAGCTGTCAAGTACTGGGCACAAGGATAGAGTATGAAGAATATTTCATGTATTCTTGCTATCCTAATGAGACATAGTGCACTTGTTCCTATAATATTTATCGATTTTAATTGTTTGGTTTTGTGATAAGAAAGTTCACATTTTACTACGATGAAATAGATATAATGCTGACATATTTTTAATGCTGTTACCTCTCTGAATTTATTTGAACATTTAAAAATATTTCCTACCTGATATTGATATAATAACTAGACAGCTTTTGCAAAACTTTTTAAACGTGCCTGTATCATTTATTTTTCCTATGAAAAATTTCCTCTTTGAAAATTTTCACAGCTTTTTACAATTGCAGTAATATCAAGAAGTCATACCCAATATACTATGTTATATCATTATTAGAAGTTTTTAAAATGTTTATTTGTAGTAGGCTGAATACTCTATGAACTACATTTTGATTTGTAATATGGTTATCCTGCATGTTTAACACATACTGAATAACTTAAATCTAGATTGGAAACAATGGCAATTAGATAGAAAGACTTGTCTAAGAAGGTGCCACTGGTATTTCTAATAATTAACCTTGAGTTTTTCTATTGAAGACCATAGCAAATTGACAGAATGTACGCCGAAGCAGGAATTCCTATATATGTAGCTCTCTGCTAAGTGCAAGTGTGGTTATTTCTGAAAAATTTTACCAAAATGTGTCATCTTTCACCAACCAATGATCGTTAATATTTGGTAATGACTTTACAGCACTTTCCCTTGCAAAGGAAACCACCTATGGATGCACAGTAACTTTTCTTGGAGGCTTCAATAATAAAATTGTTTCAGCTTTTCTTTCAAACTGTTGTTTTGATTGTGCTTTATATTTTTGGCAAGATATTGTCTGCTTTCCTGGGACTGTTCCAAATCGCTCAGAATTGTCCTCATTAAGTTTATTGGAACACAGATTTTCTAAATGATATTAGAATAATTGCTACAAATAAGCAGCAAAGAACCAGGAGGTATAGTAGGGTGTGGGTTCTTTTGTTTCTTTAGTTTTGTTTTGGGGTTTTTAAAATTTGTTTTATTTTGGCTTTTTTTTGTTTTGGTCAAAGATTCAGATGGAGTTCAAGTACCCTGCCTCTGCGCTGTCTGAAATGGTGCAGGAGTCTAATTTCCTGGAGATAGACTGAGGCTAATGACAGAGGATGCTTCCACTATAGGGCAATTGATGACCTTCTAAATAGGTATCATTTCCAAAAGTAAAACAGAGATTAAAACCACAGACTGCTGTTCCTAATCTGCATGAGTTAATATTAATTCTAAACCCAATGGTCTCTTCTTCAAGATTTCAAGGTATGAAGATTTTTATGCCATGGTTCAGTAGTACATTGCAGGTTGTATAACCTTGAGGTCAAGAAATTTTCCTTCACTGTTCATCACATACTATATTTTCTCTGTGTTTGAGAAATCTCCTTTTGTTACAGATTTGAAGTTTAAAAGATGCGTCATAGTATAAAAATAGGAAGTGCCCACAAAATCCAGCATTAACAGTTGTAGAACATATTGGTCCTTGAATGCCTAAAATAGAGTGCCTGAAGTGATTAGAGGAAGAAAGAAAGTGGGATAATTTGAGAATTTGACGCTCTCCTATCTTCCTAGTTGCTCAAAATGGATTCTTTCCTTGCATCAAAACTCTGACTGGCACTGCGCCAGCCTGGAAGGAGAGAGAGAGAGAGAAGGTGAGGGAATGGACGGGAAGATGAGCGTGGATGGAGGAACTTTCAGGCATTAATTGATTACTGGGCATAAGCCTCTAAAGAGATTTCAAAAGAGGTTTTAGAGCTTCCGCCTTGTCATCCTTGCCCCCGAAGGCTTGGCTAAATATATCCAGTGTTGTGAGCGTGAAGAAGGAATATTTCTACTACCTTCATCCATTATATTAAGCTCTTCATATGGAAGTTACTACATTTTCACACGCTATATTTTAATGTGGCTCTTATACATTTTCCTGTATTGGGTTTATTTTTTAATCAGTTATGAGTGTTTATGCACTTCAAATGTGTGTATATTCCACTGCATGTTTCTCTCAGCATTGAGTTACTAGTTTTTCCCTCTAAATTTTGATACATTTTTGTTTGGCATTACACGGGAAGACTCTTTGAATAATCAAAATATTCATAAGCCACTTCCAAGATAAGATTTCTTTTCTTAATTAAATAGCAAGTTCTTATACCATAGCATTTGAGGAGCACGCAGTAAGTTAAACAGGGATGGCAATGAGATGGAATAAACTGGCTTTGTGTCAGAAAATACCCCTATTTTTAGATGGATCCAAATGGTAAAAATCGTACATCTTTTCCCAAACTTACGTTTTGTAATATATGTTTTTATTATAAAAAGTTTTATGTTTACATTATATTTCCATAAGAGGCAGCTCTAAACTCTGCTCATTTTCAAAATTATTTGTAACAAAGCCTGGATTGAAAGATGAACACATCAGGATTTGAGGAAGTGTGTGCAAATATGAGTATATCTGAAGGTAACAGAAGCTTCTAGGTTTCCTTTCTAGAAGTATATCTCTATACTTTAGGAAGGCCATAGAAAAAGCCCAGGGCATATTGAATTAGTGTATATCCTTACTTGCTAGAAAATAAAAATAAAAACAAACTTTACCCATAAGTGCACACTATTTTCTTAAGAAAAATTCCTGTTTACAGTTTGAATATTTTAAACTTTAATACAACATAAAAAGATGAATATGTCTTTTTGATTGGTTACTTACTTATTGAAATATTATCGCAGAATAGTGAAATGTGTCCTCTGTTGTCTACTGGAAAATCACTTATCAGAAAATTCATTTTGGTGATGATCTAGCATATTCAGTCGTTAGCAAAATCTAATTTTCTTTTACTTTTCGACATTCATATTTCTGTGAAAATTGATCTTAATTTAATATGCCAATAATTGTTCTCTCCATTCACATATGTTAATTTCCACCTGTGTTTCTGTGAAAGGTGTGTTTTTATCTCTGATTAAAAAATTTTATCTAATTTAGCTTTGTAATTTAATAGGGTGAGAAAAGATTAAAGTTTATGTTTTTCTAAGATGAGTAACTTGGCTTCCAAATGATCAACCCAGTCAAAGAGTTTAGTTATTCGATGTCCCATCCTTGTTTGATTGATTTATTACTTTGTTTTTCAGCTTCTCCTTTGACACCCTAACCTGCTTCAGTCCAGGGCTTATGGTTTTTGAGGGCAGGGCCATATTAGGTGTTTGGGGTATTTGTCAAATGATTTAGAAACAACCTTGGAGTAACTAAATAGTCATAACACACACCTTAGTTACCCCAAGGAAGGTATATTTAGAGTTGTTTAGTAAACACAGGTGGTGATGTTTGATCAAGTAAGCAAATATAGGTATGAAATAGTTTGCCTTTAAACCCACTTGGCAGTGGAAGGGCCAAGTGGAAAACTCTCTGAGAGTGCTCGCCGGCTTGTCTCACGTGGGAGTGAGGCTGAATGCACTGACATGATTTATCACTGCCCATTCCTGACACAGAAGGCCACATAACATTTGTAAAAAGGGACAACAGCTGGAGAAAGCATACGTTGTGTTAGGAGGAGCAACTCGAGAGAGAACGGAAGTAAGACTTTCCTGCCCCTTTCCTAAAACTTCAAGTAATTCGAAGTGTGAAAGAGAAAATGAAACTTTGAAAGTCCAAAATAAGTGGGAAGACTCTTTTTTCTGGAGACTCTTTCGTTTTTATAGTGCTTCTCCTGTCCACGAATGCTGCTGGACCTCTGTCCCCGCCCATTATGCAGCGCGCCTTCTGTCTTTAATATCTTGCCGTTGGAAGAGGTTTGTCCTCAAGGGCAAGATAAGCAGGAGTTGGATGTGTCCTGTTCTGTTATCTCTTCTTCTCACATTGGGCAGGGGCTACCTCTTTCTTATTTTTCTTGCCTTTTGAATTCAGTTTTAGTTATCCTGATGTTTTCCTGCAACTTCATTTTGCTTTTTTGCTTTACCATTCTTGGTTCTATAATGGTTATAACGCTTATTTTGTGTATCACTCCACACTTACAAGGGAGGTTCTGTATGTTCTTGAGTCTCCCGGTAACGTCCCTCTCAAGGACTGGTTCTTGCTGAGAGGCCGTGGGGCCATCCCTCTAGTCCAGCCACAGGAGGAGGGAAGACCTGCTCGGGTCCCCTCTCTGGACACAAGGGCGCGTGAGACAAGGGCTCTACTGTAAGGTAGTATCAACATTTGGTTTCGAAACAAATTTTGACAGAATTTCTCGGAAATCTCTATTCCTCACTAAAAGCTTCTCTATCAGACTGCTTTCAGAGAACGCTTTTGTGCATACTGACTTGCTTTTGGATCCTTAGGCAAGCCCCACTTTCTGTAGTCTGTAACAACTCCTGCAATGGGTGGACCCTGGAATTCGACCTTCAACTGGAGATTCTTGCACACTTCACAGAACCCCTAAAGGAGTTCCTAGTTTCAATGGGGTTATTCAGAGGCCCTCATATTTTACATTAATTCCACATGTGCAGTTTTCTGGAGAGTGAGTCCATAGCATGCAGGGGTGTCTGTGACCCTCCACAGCTAGGGAGCTGTTTATCTGCTCTGTACAGAGCAGAAAGTATACTGAAAATAGCAAAGATCTCACAACTTTGTTTATAGAGAAATGCTGTTGCATGAATAGAGAATACATTAGATGAGATGAGCTGGTGTAAAGGATCCATTGTCACAAGATCAACAAAGGTTTGTTATCCCTGGGGAATAGTTGCCATGGAGCCATTTCCCAAGTGCCCACTCTCCACTTGTTTCCACAGGAATGTTCTGGGCAGTTCTCATTGTAGTGATGCTGAGACCCAGAGATGAGCACTTTTCAGAGTGTAGATGTGTTGTGATCTATTTCAGGGTGCTTTTACCTTGAAAACTATGCTGCTGTCATGTTGGAAAAATAACACCTAACAAAAATGATGAATTTGGAGAGTGTACCTTTAATCTGTGACTAAGAGAATTAGTGATTTCATCTTTACTCATCTTAGATTCCCTTTTTATGTCATGGACTTTGAGCAGATCCATAGCATCTAAGTAAATCCATACCATTAAAGAATGTTTTAGATTTACTATTTATTAGATTTATTGTTTATTTAGATTAAGTGAGAATTTATCTTTGCGGTTTGTGTTAGATATTTGGGTAACAAAGTGACAAACATTTTCACGTTGCTTTTCAAAATGTAAGATTTAAATAATTTGTATTTGAATTGCTACAGACCCCATATCCTTAGTGTACAACGGAAAAGTTACCCTCGGCAGCGTGGTTGATGGAGATAGGCTGTGACGAACTCTGCCCAGAGGAAATGCTTCTTAGTGGAGAAGCCACAAATCATTACACTTTTTATCCATATATCAGGGTATATTAAAAACTTTCTAAGTCTTTTTCATATATAAAACAGTCGTTTATTCTCAAAGAGTGTTGCTCCCAGGTTTTTGCCTGGTAGAGAGTTATGGAAAAATAATTGAAAATGAAATATATATAGTTTGAAAAGAATCTGAACTAAATTCAAATTGATTTTTAGAAGTTACATTTTTTAAAAAAATACTACTTCATTGTCAACCGTAAAGCATCATGACAATACTCTATGAACAACATAGAAAAAGAAACTAAACAACACATAGATTACAGTCACGATGTTTAACATCCTCTCGGGCAGCCTGACACGGTGCGGGGTGTTGAACCACCTCAGATGGGCACTAACGCAGCCATCGCCAACGTTCTCTGGCAGGTGTGGAGCTGACATGATGTTCATTTTCCAACCTTTGATTCTGAAACTTGAAATCTAAATCTTCGGAGCACAGCCTTGCTTGATGAAACAGACATTCTTTTGTGTTGCTTTGGAAATGTCTAATGTTATAAATCGATGGTGTCAGGAGTTTGTAGTTCCAAACTTTGTGCCATTAAACAAGCTGTTGGTCCTAAGGTGGCTGGTTGTTTATCTGAGTGCTGCCTGAAGATTTGATTCTTTAGTCGGCATGTTCTCGTAGAGCTTATTGAGATGATGATTATTTACTCTTTAGGCCAGAAAACAAGATCAAATAACGGTGGTGTAGTTTTCAGAATTATTTATACTTTTTATGTAATGCAAGAGAGGTTGCACATCGCTAGCAGAAATCTCAGAAAGAGAACTCTTTCTGTTGGATAGGAGTACTTAATTTTCAGATGTGACTTGCCTCTTTGTTGCAGTTTGAAAGACAACTTAAGGTTTTTTAGAAAATGGATTTGTAAGATATTTTTAAATATATGCTTTCTTCAAGGATATTTCTTCTTGTATTTAGGCCTTTCTCAGGTTAAATCTTTCAAGAGCGTTGTTGCCTTTAAGCCAGGTGCCCCCTAGTCCTCTGAGGTGGAGAGAATGCTCAGGAGAGAAAGGGGCATTTACAGGACTGGTTCTCTCAGACGCTGTTTAATGTTGTAGTTCAGGTGGTCTTCTGGGATTAAGAAAATATGTCCTCCTCTTTCCTAACAACTGCTTTCTTTCATTTGAAGTATACTCAATTAAAGTCTTTGTGGATTTCAGTTCTGTCAATAGTATGATCAGTGGAGACGATAGTAATGTCCTAATCAAGTATTCTGTTCAGCACCCTTTCCACATTTCATGTAATTGTGCCCTCAACTGATGAAGGAAGAAATCATTTTTAATTTTCACCAATCGTAGGATAGCTTCATTTTATATATAATTAATCAAGTCACATCATAATGGATTGGTCCTTTCAAAAAACAAACTTTAAATGTGTCACTTGCTTTTTGGAGTGATACTGAAATGAGTACAATCTGGGAACAAAACATTAATATTTATCTTGTGGGTCACTATCTGAAGAGTAATAGCCCTACGTCCAGAATTCTTGTCGTGGACTATGTTAGTAAAACAGCAATAAAAGTGATAGAGTAGCTCACTACTTTATATCCTGTGGCTGGTTATGGTCATCTGGCTAGAGTCTAACCCATATTAATCCTTTGAGTCAACATTCAGGAACATTCAATGATGTACTTAAAATACTTTTAAACATGTGGTATTTAGAGTGTTTAGAATGTCAAAGGATCCTTTGTAATGATCTTCCCCTTGAGTAGTTCAAAAGATATTTTTAAAGTTATTTTTCAAAGAGCACAGTGTTTGAAGACTTTCAGAAAATATAAATCTAGTAGAGTACTTTGGGGGGAAAAAAAGCTCAGTCCTAGAAAAAAAAAAATCACACCATACACTGAAGTGATATATTAGTCGAATAATCTATGAAAAATTCAAGAAAACAGTGTGTGTTCATTTTTGGTTGAGAAAAGGAGCTTGTATTTTTTTTCATGAGCAAGAGAATGTGTTTGATGTTCCCTTAGGGAGCTGCACCCTTCTCTATAATTGTGTTTTTCACATTTTATGTTCAAATGTAAATGACTAAAGAGAAAGCATAACGTGTTCATATTTTTCGTAGAACATATTAAAGCCTGTTTCTATGGCAACAACTTTTAATTGGCATATCCCATTCTGTCAATACTCTCAAGCTTATTTTTCTTGGGTACATGGAATTGTTAGAAATGCTGCACAAAGTAAAAGTTAGATTTGGCATTGTTCTTCGGCATGAAAGATGTTCACAGTAAAGGATGTATTAGACTAACTAATTTAGCTGTAGTGTGTTGTGTAGTGGATTGCTGTGTAGAAACGATGCGTCTAGCCCACAGCCTGTTGTGTGTCGGGAAACCTGCCGGGGGTCGGTACACACAGTCAGCCTTGCAAATGAGAACAGCAACTTGCGTTATTTCACACAGGTAAAGTAGACAACCGTCTGACCCAGCAGAACAGAGTCTGAAAAAAAACTGAAATCCTTTTGGGCTGTGTTTCAGATTTTTAAGACAGTGAGTGGTTCCTTAGGGCCCTGAGTTTAATAGTATAGAGGAGATGGATTTATTAGAGACAAACCTGGTTTGCAGCTTGCTTCTCATAAATTTTATCTCTTGAATCAGTGTGGTGCAGAATGTGGAAGCAGGTATTCGGTAAGTTGGATTCTGCTTCTGCAGTGTTATAAAAATAGAGTAAGTAAACAGACACAGCAGGCCAATGCAGCTTGGATTTTGAACTCTTCCGAGACCCGGTACAACTTGAATAGTTTCTAGGTCTAGGGAGAAAGAAATATGAATCCCTAAGGTAATTTTAATATTATATAATGAAGGAAGAACTATTTCACAGCGAAGACTCAGGTGTTGTATCTGTTGTAATTGTTTTAGAGCTTTATCTGAAATCTTCCATTTTAAGCTAATCTGGTCTGCTGTGTATTTTTTTTTTTTTTTGCCTTTGCTATTTTTATCCCCCTGCAGTAGCATAACCCTGCACCAAGCACACGACAGCATTGCATTTGGTGTTGAGTGTGAAACTGTTACTCAACGAAAGCCAATAAAGCAAATCCTTGGGAAGAAAGAAATCGTCTACCTTGAAGACTTGCAAAATTAAAATGAAGTTTGCCTTCTACAGATTAAAACGTGAAAGGAGTAAATGATACTGTATATTTCCTCCTTCAAAAGCCATGATTTCGTATAGTCAAGAACTAAAATATGTTTAGTCACTCCTTTTAATTCTTCTCCACTGGTGTGGGTTTCTGTAAAAGTGTTCCTTTCACGTTTAGCATCTTTGTCTCTTAAAACTCTGCTCATTGCATTTTCGGTTAATGGATGACTTTGTTCCTTTCGTCAGAAGTCACAGAAAGCATTTATGACTGAATACTTCAATCTCACCTTGATGAAGTGCCATTGTCCCGTTCTGATCTATAGATGGCTCCTGAGCAATGAGGACTCTGTAATTTTATAATTTTATATATATATATATATATATATATATGAAACAAATTATATATATTTGCTATTTATCTGTATTCATGGTATATATATATATATATATATATATACACACATATATGCTCTGTGGCTAGGTTTTGATTGCATCTCATTTATCTCCAGTAGCCTAAGAAAAATGATAAAAACGGTCTTATTAACTTATATAAAGAGTGGTAAATCAGCTTGCCAAGGCCATTTAATAAATGAACAAGAAAAGTGAAAAGTAAAAATCAAGATGAAGTGGCCCACAACTCTGTTATCTGAGCCACAGGCCCCGAACACTGTTTTATGGGCCAACAGGGTTTCACAAGACCATATACATTCATGTCATTTTTGGATATTCAGGAACAATCCCAGAGATCCCTGACATGTGCTGGGTCGGGCGCGTGCCCTGAGCAGGCTTGATGACTTGGCTGGAGAGGGCACCTCGTTGGCTGTTCCTCAGCATGTCCTTGTTCATTGCTCACATAAACAGCAACTCTGACCATGTGAAGCATTTCTACATCTGGGAGTTTACAAAGGTTTGGTAAGGCTTTAAAATACTAATGCTTTTTTCCTACCAGTGTTGTGCAAAAAGTGTTTGAAAAAAGAAACTAACAAAGATTAGTTATAGTTTTTAGATCTTCAGCTTTTACAATCCTAGCACTCCCAGTCTCGTAATTGAGTGGAGCAATATTCTTCTTCTATCTCCTCTTTACCCTCAATTCCTATACTAGGAGCATGAATCTCATCATGGGTGCTTCAGATCCCTGGTTCAGTTCTTACATCTGGCTACCTACATCCAGTCCAGGGTGGATGACTTTGAAGATGTGTGATAGATACACCAGGGGAAAGGCCAGGACAGAAGGGGACACAGAATTTTCTGGGCAATGGCCAATGATTCTGGCTCAGAGACCTAGCATCTGAAGGTTGGAGCTGGAAGTCTGGAAACCTCACTGATAGAATTCAGTAGACATCTATGGAGCATGTCTGATAGTCAACATGTACATTCTTTATACAGCTATACAAGTAAATGAACTGACTAACTAAAAGGGACAAGTATCTTTATTACATGAATCATGCTCTAAAGTAAGGGCAAAGAGGGAAAGTGAGGTGGTGATGGAGCAGTTTCTGAGTTACTGTACAATGTGAATGTGGATACTATTAGTAAAGATTAATAATAAACCTTTGAACCTGATTTACTTTCATTTAACCTTGCCTAATTTACATGAAGTCTTTCATAGACCTTGAATGGGGGTTGATCTCTGTATGTGCCCTTTGTCTACGTATGTATGTTAATCTCTCTGTCTACACACACACACTCATATATATATGCAAATATATATATTCATCTCTCTCAATATATGTCTGTCTCACTCTCTCCCCACCTACACACACACACACAAGTGGCTATAAAAGGGTGATAGTCCTCTGTTGACAGTCTGAGATCAAGCTTTTGGAAATAACACGCTGTGCCTTCCTTTCTGTAAGAGAGGAGTACACCAAGGAACAGTAACACTGGTGCCGGGGATACTCGCTTCAGGGAGAGGGTCACAGGGTACCGGCAAGAACGCCCCTGTCCCACAGTCTGTGGAGCGGCGGAGCAGGAGCTGGCACTTGTGGAAAGGCCCAGATTACCAGATCAGTGAGCTGAGGCCTTAAAATGCAGTTCTATGAGAGACAGACCAGAGAGCTTTCAGCAACAAATCCAGATAAACTAGGATAATTCACGAGCAACGACTATACTCTGCTGGTGTTTTCTAGGTGCTGGGGATTGGCTTTCCACAAGTTTTCGCTTAAATCTTCATTAAGTCACACCATCAGCTAGATAGTATAGTTATTCCCATCTTGTTGATGAGGAAGCCAAGGTCCAGAGCATTGTGTGGTGTGTACAAGGTCACAGGGTTGGTAAGTAGCAGAGTTGGGGTTTGAACCTGAGTGCATCTTTCCACTTTTTTGAGCTCCCATTATTTTATTTTATTTTTTTTTAAGATTTTATTTTTTCCTTTTTCTCCCCAAAGCCCCCCGGTACATAGTTGTGTATTCTTCGTTGTGGGTTCTTCTAGTTGTGGCATGTGGGACGCTGCCTCAGCGTGGTCTGATGAGCAGTGCCATGTCCGCGCCCAGGATTCGAACCAACGAATCACTGGGCCGCCTGCAGCGGAGCGCGCGAACTTAACCACTCAGCCACGGGGCCAGCCCCTGAGCTCCCATTATTAAGCACTGTCTCCTTTATCAGGTTTAAAGGGACTTTGCTCCATAATATTACCCATAAAATAGATCTTTCTTGGAGAAGTTAAAACCTTTCCTACAACGGATAATAATGATCCCGAGTCTGAAAGATGAAGTCTTCACAGCTAGGAGCAGATGTGTTAGGTGACTGGTTAAGTTTCTCTTCACACATTTCTGACATTATCTTTCAAACTCCTGACCTTCTTCGCACACTTCCATTTCTTCTTCTGGCTCCTCATACCTATAAACCTTCCTCCTTTTGACCTTGTCGTTTGCATTTGAAAACTTGGTTCATACAACTTGCCTGAAAACCACATGGAAACAGTAGCGCTTCTTACAGCTCTGGAAGACTTTGGGGAGGAAGGCTGACAGTGTTGGGGGGCTTTACCTTTGCACGCTTCCGTATTCTCCCAGCGTCTAGCTCCTCCCTGACATGGTTTTGTCTGTGCGGCATTCTGCTAAACGTCTGCCAGGCATTGCAGCGGTGTTTCCTGTACAAAACGCCTCGGCATAGTTCAAGATGGAAAACGGTATACGTGACAGATGAAAAATCAAGTTTGATCAGCCAAGTGTTGACATCCTGATTGGAAGCAGTGAGAAGCTGCATGCAGTTGCCTTCGGCATGCCGAAGCTGTTTGTGTCTCCCCTTGCCACCCCCAACTCCCAGGGAAGCATGTTTAAAAAATTCTGACGAATGCTTTCCAGTTCTATTTTGGTGGGAAAGGCTGAGTTTGCGGGGAATTGGTACTAAAGTATTGGCGTGCTTTTAGCTTCTATCATCTGAATGAATTGCAAGCTGTTTTTAAGAGTTTCTTTTAAACTAAGCATGGGTTACAAATCTAGGGAGCTTCCTGAAGTCCTGTCATTTTGTAAAAAGAAAAAAAGCATGTTTACATTATGGATAGGCGGTTGAGATTTATAAATAGCAAGTAGTGGCATAAAGACTTCTTTTATCTTTATGTAATGCAACATAAACAGTAATATCAACAAAAGGTCCCTAAAGATAGACCACATTATTTTTTTAAAATCCTCTGCTAAGGTACTATCGTATCCTTATTAATGTGTAGTGCACTTCTTATTGCTACGTAATGCTTCTATTAAAAATTTCAGAGCCTCTTTCTGAGACAAAAATTGAGAACTAAAATTGACATTGGACTCTTTGCAGTGGTGGTAATGGGGGCAGAGTTCAACAAATTGAGCCTTTTGTACATATTTACATTTCGTGCGCTATTTCGAAACTCAAAAAAAAATGCATGGAATGCTTTTAAAAATCAGCATACTTATCCTACTTCTGCCACTTTAAATAGTCAGCTGCCCCAGAATTTCTGCTTTTGTTGAGCAACAAGAAGCACAAAACATTCAAAGTGTTAATCTTTAATTTTTGAATAATATATGTCTTCTTTAACATTTCTTCTTAACGAACCCCTTTCTATTTTTGGCAAAATTATGTAATAACCTTAATTGGGTGAGCCATAATCTCAGAGTAGGAAAGATACACATGAAGAAGGAACGTATATTACAAAAGCAGCCTTTCAGAATATTTCAGTGCTCTGCCAATACCATCATGTTCTTCCGAAAGGTGGCTACTCCCACTTTTTGCAGTAATGTAAGGGAACCTTCATCTAAGATGCGACAGTATTCCTGAGAATTCATCTGAGTAGAAAATCCCAAAGCCTCTTTATCTTTTTGTAACAGGAAACACACACGTGCAGATGGCCTGTTGAATTTTCCAACATTTTGAAGTAGTATATAATCTGTTCTCTTAGATCCTGAGTTTCTAGAGTGGTGTTATCTTATCTCTTCGAGGTAACTCCTAAAAGTTGTCCAGAACCTCTTGCCTAGCTGCCATAGGAAGGTAACAGAACTCCTGTACATAAACTCCTCTGTCCTTCCCACCCAACCCTGCTTCTACCTCCTGGTCTATGTCCTTCCTCCCTCAAATCCCTCTTCATGTGTGCCTGTCTCGATAGCTCTGAGGTCCTAGAAAGCAGTGACATTGTGTTCCCAATAGAGTGGGTCTAGGAGGGGCTCACAGCCCTTGGATAGCTTTTAAATTGGTAATGCAGGTTACAAGCACAAATTGTCCTGCAGCTAGAGTCTATCCTAGAGGATTTTTTGATATCCAAGACTGAGCCCAGGTTCCAGAGAACTTTTAATGGGCATGATAATTCCAGTCCTTTCACTTGCTGAGATCTGAACCGACTACAAAATGGCAGCAAAGAGCTAGAAGTCTCTGGAACCAGACTGAACTACTAAGTAAGAAGCTGCTGGCTTACCTTCTCAGGAGAATGAATGGTAGGTGGAATGTGAATCCTCTCAGGTGAGAGAATATCCTTTGAGCGTTTTAGCCCGACTTTCTTCATACCTCTTCTGGAGGATGTTTCTCATGACGTCAGCTTCCACTGATGTCTCCTCAGTCTGACTCTCTTTACAGTGGGAATTACATTTTGTGTTTATTTTTCTATCCTGTATCACCCAATGTAATGATTAGCTAATAGATATCCAATATGTATTTATTGAAGATAGATGTAAAAAAATAGGATATTAGCAAAATTTAGATACAAGTTCCTCTTTCTTATGTATGAGCAATAGTTGGCATAGCGAACTTGAATATTATATGTAATTTGCCAGGTCTTTTAATTGTTTTCTCGAAAGAGTCGTTTCTCAGAGATCTCATAGAAATTATCACTTTTAGCAAAAGGTATGAAATTATGTTAAATAACTTTTTTCTAAGAACCTCACTGAAAAATGGTATCTAATTTATAGAGCTTTTCTAGCAGTTATTGAAGGTAACCAATTTAGTATGAATCTATTTTTATCACTGACATTCAGTGCATCCTACATGGTTTCCAAGATGAACCTACAGCTTTTAAAACCAAGACTGTTAAATAGATTTTCTTCACAATTTCATCCAAAGTGAGAACCACTGAGACCTGCTATTATGTTTGTAGTGGCAACACTAATAGTTGGGGCAAAATTGAGTTTTTCCCAAAGGGTAACATAGACAGCTTTTTTTTTACGATTTTCAGAATGTCATAGTCAATTCGTGTGAAATCCCTGGTGCACCTGAGTGTGTGCTGTGGCAATGGCTGTGAGAAGTCTGTCTGACTGTGTCTATATACAATGAAAAGAGTCCTCTAGAGAGTGTTTTCTTAATTGCTGCGTTTTAAACATCACCGGCTATTTGAATTTCAACTTGGTATTGTCTTCATTCTAAATATAGGCTGCCGAATTTGCTTCTATGGAATATATGAATCAGGCGGATAGGTTTCCATTGCTTTGATTGTTCTGTGACTTTGCACAAATTACTTAATTTCACAGGATCTCTGAACCCTCGCCAGCCAAGTGGGGAGAGAACAGCACTCCCGTCATAGAAGTGTGGGGAGGATTATGTGAGACCCCTCTTTCCTTTTTTCAACACTCTGTGGCTCACTCGGAGCCAGGGGACAAAGGCTCTGCCCTCTTGGTTCTTACATCCTGGTAGAGTCAGTTGGTCAGTAGGTATACACATAAACAACATAATTGCAGGTCTGACGAGCGCTCTGAAGAAAACACTCAACAGGGGCCGCGTGAGAGGGAGCCCGGCTCTGGGAGCACCTTAGTTGGATGGGTTCTGTCCACTCGCTGTCTGGAAGAGCATATATAATAGATGGTAAGGTTTTTCCCCTCCACATCTATAGTTAATTTTCTTACCTTGTATTTAACTGTTATGTTCATAATTTGTAAAACAAAAATATGGATACGTAGTTTTTATTTTGTGAGAAATGTTTCGTTTTTATAAATTTAAGATTTCACAGCAGATATTTAGTGCTTCAGGGTTAATAGCATGACTAGGTACGTTCTGCTTTCTTCATAGGGTAATATAAATTATTTTGAACTCAGATATCAAGTGATAGCCCTGATTGTCGCTGTCTATTTTTTCTTCTCTGCCATTTTGGTATGTAATAAATCTCACGGAGGACATCGTGTTCTTGCTTACTTTGCTGACCCACTTGAACCGTTCAGTGCAACTGTTTGTCTTGGCTTGTTGGTACCAAATGACCTGACGAACTGTCATTACTCTTGAATTTGTTTGATGAGTGCAGTCTTCCTGTGTCCTTATGACTTAGGCCATGTCACTCTGGAGTGTCCTTCTGAAATTCAAGTAGGCCTCAGTAAAGACGTTCAGTGAATGGATTATTTTTGCTTATGCTATAGATTTCTTAACCAGGCATTTAAGTTACTTCCACTTCCTTTACTTCAGCTCTCCGAACTTTCATCCCCTTAGCAAAGCCTTCATTGCAGGCAGGTTGGTTTGGCCACTGTCTGTGAATAGCCAGAATGTTCCTGCCTGTGTGGTTTTACTTACTGCTGGTTTACCTAGTAGCACCTCCTTGCTTCTTGAATTCCTGGGAAGCCAGCTGTGTCATAGAGAACGCAATCCTCAACTGGGTATAAGACCTGGATTTGAGACTTAAACTTTATTTGCTACTTTTGTGATCTTGGGCAGATCATTGAACCTCTTTGAGCCTTAATTTCCCCACTGGCATGATGTGCTTAATACCCGTTGCTCCTGTAGTCGTGCTGAGGTTAGTTGAAAATGCTCTTGGAGATGCTTCCCTCCCAGCCTGCGTCTCCTCTGTGCTCCGTCCACCCTGGCATCACAGGATACTGCGTGGTACTGACTGTTTTCTGAGATGTCCCCCATGTTATGCTTCATGGACTACCTCACCTCACCTTTTATTTTGTTTTTTGGTAGGTAATCAGATAAAAGAGAGAGGTAGATTAAAATTCTCAAAAAGAGAGTTTGGAGATTACCTGTTTATTTTAACGAACCACCTGTTCATTTGTGTGAGCCAAGTGTTTTCTTTATGGAAACTGAGTTATCAGAAATGGTCTATGGTGAATTAACAGATGTTTTTACAAAGTGGACACTAGAAATATATTGATAATTTGTCAGCTTGTACTTGAATCTGTTTAAAGAATCTCTGGGTCCATTCATGGCACTCTGCTTAATCTTTCCCTAAAATAACCACGTTGACTAATGCATTATAAATCTTTTACTGCTGTGTGTTACATGGGCTTCAGTAATTTCACCAGCTCACTCATGTCGGGGGACTGCCCCCGCCCCAGGTAAGCCAATGTACTTTAGCAAAACCCTGGCAGTTGATAATGTAGAATACTAGTTTTAGAAGGAATTATTTTTTATTTGCATAATCAGTCCATTTCATTATCATGCAATTTCCTTCTCTTCCAGAGACTACTATTAAAAATAAACTCCCTCACTAAAGGGTCTTTTTCGGACCACAATTTATTAAAAACAAAAAAGCCATAACAAACCAAAAACAGTTGCCCCAATTACCGCACAAGACAACTTGTAAATCAGGAACCATAACTTTTTAAGTGAAATCTGAAATTATTTTGGCTGAAGTGCTACTATGAAACAAAACAAAACATAATTTCAGAAACAGGTAAAAATAGTTACACATAGAGGCTTGAACCTAGTTTGGATAATTTGGAACTTAATCTCATAATTATGATTCACTGAAATAGTTTTGGAAAAATTGTTTAGAAGGTAGGCATATACACTGATTCTTGTTTTTCTTAGGTCAGTGCATTTACTACACCAATTTAGCACAATTCCTTTAATTTAAAAAACACCTTTCATGTCTGACTTCATGCTATTGTAGGATTCTCTTAGGGTGGGTGGTAAAATTGTATTTTCAGATGTTATGGGTGAAGATATCACATTCAGAACACACACATTAAAATTATCAATCTCAGCTACTAGAAGAATAAAATGAGGCAAACATGAACTTTGTTTTTTATTGCTTTTGGTTTTTGTGTAATTGGGAAAAATGTAATGTGGTTAATCTAACAAGAAATATTACAATGGGAAAAAAAATGTAGTTTCATTTTCCTGGTTTATCCCTTGAGCAATGCTGCAGAATTTGTGCAAGCTACCTACGATATCGACGCTTATAAGTAGCATTTTCCAGGCTGAGTAAGCCAGGTTACAGTTACTTTACTCTTTTCTGATGTGACTGTAGTGTGGGGTCCAATTTTTATCCTAATAAGAAAGAAATAATGAAACAATAATAGGCTAATGATTGAACCAGAAATTTGCTATTAAGTTGCAAGAAATTGGAAAATAATAAAGCTTAATTTGACAGTTAATCAATAAGCACATTTTCAAAACATTACTAGGTTTTGAAAAAGCGCTGTTCTAGGTGTGTTTGGGAGTTAGACATATAGTTAATGTATGTTGTATTGTATGTAAGTATATGTCTATTATACATGTATTACATGTATATCATGTAACGTCCATTCTGCTTTATAAGACTTCTTTATTTATTGACCTATCCAATGAGTTACACCGATTATGAGCCTGACATTATCCTAGATATTCTCATTTTGGGAATGCAACTGGAAAATAAACATTGTGGTTTTTACCCTCATTGAGCCAGTCTAGTGAAGGAAATAGGCAGCTGACAAGCAATTATGAGAAAGTATAAGGAATGCTCTGGAATCAGCTAGAAGAGGATTAAACAAAGATTTGAAGTTTAGAGATGATTTCCTGGAGGAGGTGACATTTCACTGGAGACTCTAACTCTAACTAGAAGTTAGCCAGACCCCCTCCCAAAAAAAACAGGGCGAGTGGGGTATTTTAATAGCTGGGTCTGCATGGAGCAAGTGATGTCTTGTGCAAGGAATTGAATGTAACTGAGTATGGCTGGAAGAGAAGAGGGAGAGTTGGCGTGCGTTAGAGTAGGAGTGGGTGGGAGATTGTGAGAAAGATGGGTCTGGAAGGACTGCGTGGAGAATGGTCAGTCTGTGGCCATGCTGGACTATTAAAATAATTACTTAATTGGCCTCCCCTCCCCAGGCTCCGTGTGACTTCAGGCCCTCTTGTGCTCCTGCCTGATGAATTCATAAAGTACAGCCTTGCTAATGTCATCCCTGGCTCCACCCAGTGGCTCTCCCTGGCTACAGAAGGAAGTGGATAGTCTTTAACTGAGTTTTTAAAACTGTCCGCAAGATAGACTCACCCTACTTTTCAAACTGATTTCCCACTCCTGTTATTATAAATTTATTACTTGTCGTTGATGCTGCAAGTTATGCTATTTCCTCTGTCTGGATATCTTTTCTTAACACGCCTCATATATAAAGTCCACCTCTTCTTCAAAGCTGTTATCTGCTTCTTTTAAATGGAAACATTCTCTTTTTCTTTCAAATTATAAGAACTCCTTATCTGAATGTCCCCTATGACACTTTCTGCCTTCTATCGTTGTATTCTGGTTCTTTATGTGCATGCCTTATTTCCCTTCATAGAATATGTGTCTGATGCATTTTGTGTCCCCACTGCAGGTCTCCTCAAGTAGTTGGTGAGTAAATGTGTAAATGAGTTACTCTGGAAGATAGTAAGATTTGGTGTAAAGTATGGTTCAGGGCAAAAACACTTCTATATTTGTTTTAGTTTTTGCCTCGTCCATTGATTTCCTATCTTCTAGCTTACTTTTTAGTTAGATTTGGAGACAGTAAATCAGTTGTTCTGTTTTCTCTTTGGTCTGTGTTGCATGAATGCATGTGTGTGCAAGCACACTATATTTCTGATTTAGATATAAATATAGCTCTTCTAGAATCATTTCATAGACTATTACAAGAAACAAAAGAAACTTGCTGTTTAATTTTTGATGATTTCTCATGGGGGCAGCACATATTATCAATTTTCAATTTCTATCCCTGGATTGTGGTGAAAATCATTTGTTATATCTGAAAACAAACAGCAGTAACAAATTAAAGTTGTCCTCAGTCCCTAGATTGTTTAGGCCACCTTTGTCCTGCCTGCCCATTGGTGGGATGCATGCTGACCCTGACATGTCAAAACTTCCCAACTTTACCACCTAACATTGGGGGCCCTTATATGGGCTTTAACCTCTAGAAGACTCCTTTTCCTCATTTGTAAAACGTGGCTAATAAGAATCACTTCTTGGGATGATTCTGAAGATAAATGGTAGATACCGTTGGGAGAGTTAATGGTAGACATTGTAATTACCTCTGAACAGGACACTGAGGAGGTCACCATTAGAGAAAGAATTCTACCCATTATAGTGGTCTTCCAAAGCAAATGGCAGTAACCCTGTGGAGACCTCTTATCTTCTTACTTGAAAACTTACAGCATGTCAATTAATCTTTATAAATATTTACTGCAGCTATGAAAAATTTAACTTGAGCATAGGCAACTTATAATTGAGTTGTAAAAGCAATATTACCGACATAATATGGGAACTACCTAAGAACTCCAGCCCTCAATGGATGAGAATGAAACTCAATTGTCTGCAATCTGTTATTACTTATCTAAAATGCTACCCATGTCATTGATACACTTTCTCTTTAGTGAACCCTCTATGTTGAGTATATAAAAGAATACTTAAGGGCTTTCATGGTACCTTGATGACGTGGATCCCTTGAGCTTCTTTTCCCACAAGATCCTTTGCTCCCTATGAACAAGATATTTAGAAACCAGATGTTGCTGCTCTGAGGCCTTGTCCTAGGACAATATGCCCAAGGGAACCAAAGGCAGTGGCTTTTTTTGTGTGACCCCTTGACCTTGACCGCCCTTTCTCCCACGGTGTAGGAAAGGAGCTGTGAAGGAAATGGACAGTTTAGAAACAGAATTATCAGTTAATGACTGCCAGATAACATCAGCAGTTATCTTGGAGTCACTGGCAAACACTGGGTTTAAAATACCTGTGGAAGGTTGTGATTGATGTGTAAACGAGAACCTGTGCTGGGGTATGTAGACTACCCAGTGGTCCTCAGAGTAGAAGTCATTACATCATCTGAGAGCTTGCCTGGGACCCGGCCAAGATCAAGTAAATCAAAACTTCTGGGAGTGGAGGCTGAGTATAGGATTATTTTGTTTATAATGTGCAGCCACAATTAAGGACCGATGGCTCAAGCCTCACAGGATTGTCTCAGTGGTGTGATAGCTGGGACATGGGAAATGCCCTCCTGTCTCCTAAATTGCTTATTAATTCTACAGACATTTACTAAAAATGCTTAAGTTGCTAAGTTAGATTTAGTCCTGTCTTTAACAAGTTCTTAATCTAGAGGGGTAGACAGACTTGTAGAAATTACCCGTAATACAATTTGACAGGTGCTGAATTCACTCCTGTGAGTTTGTTCTACCTGGCAAGAAAGTAAAGAGGAGGAAGGGAGCGAAAGTGAAAGAGAAAATGTCCACAGAAAGTGTGATTTGGAAAGGGTCACCTCTCATAATCAAATTTAACCTAGAAAAATGATACCCTTTTATCAACCCCTTTTAAAATATAGATGCCAGTTTGCTAATGGTAACAAAATGGGTGTTTGTTGATTCTTGCGCTGGGCACTGGGCAAGCTTTCTCATAGCCACCCGGGGGTTATGTTACTGGATACAGTTTCTCAGATGAAGGCACCCTTTGGGCTTGGAGGTTGAGTACCTGCGTGAGGCCACATGCTGCTGGTGGATGAGAGAGCTAGGGTGAGGCCAGGTCTCCCTGGCTCCTGGATGGGAGTTCTCCCCACTGGACTGTTCATTTGCCATCCTTGGCGACTACAGGCTTAGTGTAAGTTGGTTCAGTAGAAGAGATTCTAACCTGATGGAGAGCTGAAGGACTTTGACAAAGGGGAGGTTGAAGCAGGAGGGGAAGGGATGTTGTCAAGCATCTCTCAAGAGGGGGGCTGAGTGACAGGAAGCCGGGGCTGCAAGGTTCCATGCCTGTGAGGAACGAGCTAGAGAGTGGGAGGGCCCAGTCCTTTCCACTGACTGAGTACCAGACTGTAATTGAGGCCCTGTACACAGTCTCTCATTTAACGCTCACCTCACCCCTAGCATGGTAGTCCTACCTTCATCCTTACAGAAGAGGAAGTGGAAGTTCAGAGAGGGTGAATAATTAACGCAGTCTCACTGCTAATAAATATCAAAGTCGGCATTTGAACAGATGACTCTGGGCTTCCAGCTCCTGTGATCTTAACCATCGAGCTGGGGCTCTGCTGCTGTTTTGTGTCAAGTTCTGGGATGGTTCCTAGGTGCAGATCTCTAGGGCCTGGGTATGAGAAGCTGACAAGCCAAGGACACAGACAAATCCAGCGAGTGACCACATTTCTCATTTGGGTGGAGCGGAGTACAAAGTTATGGCTGTTTAACAATAGTGAGTTACCTGAAAAAGGACCAGATGGGAGGAGACAGAGAAGGCAGCTGTAACTGAATGAAGAGAAAAGGGGGCTGCCGTGTGTGAGGTGGTGAGGTCCTGGAGAAGGTGCAGGAAGAATGTTTGAGAGCTGTTTATTGGCCAGAATATCTTATATTCTGGAATAGAGTCAGGGCTCATTCACTTGGCAGACAGTTATGGGGCTTGTTGGCCTGGCCTGGGCTGTGGGCACAGGGCCAGGGCACCAGCCCCTTCTGGAGGCAGCGGGCTCGGGAGGAAGAGGTGAGGACCATGCGCAGTGAAGCTGGCGACCAGCTGGGAGAGAGGCGTGCACCAAGTAGCAAGGAAGGTGGAACGACTGTTTCTACTAACAGCCACTTGCTTTTGCTGGTAGAGAGTGTGAAATGCAGAGAGGCATTGCTTCACTCGCTTAATGCACCCAAGCTGGGTAGTTAGCAGATCCGGGCTGTCAGCCTAAATGTTGTTGAGATGATAGCTAGAGAATAACATCAGTGAAGCTGCCTGTGCCTTTCCCTCTTACGTGCACATTCTGGCTTATTAAAAACAGTGTTGCCATGGCTCACGCTCCTGTGAGGCCCAACATCACCATACTTTTCATCTTAAATAAGCTCTTAAGTATACGCTCTGCGGCTGCTGATTGCCCTGTAGAAGGGAGCACCTTGTGATGATTGAGCTTTCTCCAGTGATGACTTCAATCCACTTCTGCCTTAGAGACTCATCTTCTAGGTGTTTTGTAAGAATTCCGTAGTTCATAGGCATCTCTTTTTATTTATTTGTTTGTTTATTGTTCATGTGGATCCTTTCCCAAAAAGCTATTCAAGGATACGAGAGAAATATGAATTCTTTCTCAAAACTCCGCGACTTTCCTGTTTTATTCCCAGTGCTAATTTTTAAATAGCTTTGGTTGAGCGTTACTTCTTCAGCCATTTGGGGACCTGCCTTGGAAAGCCCGTGGGTGTCTCTGGTGGGGGGTGGAGGGGGTGTGTGCAGAGGAGGCGACAGGCTCAGATCACCTGGTGGTGATTCTGCTTTTCTACTTCCAGAGATTTTTTCACCCTTCCTGCCTGTGTTGCTGCAGTCAGCATCCAACAGAGATGTGTTCTGAGCTCAGGAGCCAATTGTCTTTCTCCTCGCTGCAGCCTGAACTCTGAGAGAGGGCTGATGGCTGTGCACAATTTTAGCAAACTGTCGTGGGGATGGAAGAGGGGAGTGCTTTCCCCACAGAGACAGAGCCAGTGTCATTGAGCACGTTTTGTTCAAGTACAACGTTGATCTGTCTGAAGGAGACAGTGGTCAGCAGCGGTGAGGACCTTTGTTGACTCACCTTTTCTTCGTGCTCTGTCATTGTTGTTTATGTGAAGTAGTAGCATTTAATGGCTGGACTTGAGGCAGAATCTGTGAGGTCAGAAAGTGACAACATTTGTTTTCTGTTAGGAAATCCCAGAGGTTTACCGAGGAGTCCGAATAAAAAATTGGGGAAGAAGTAGGGTCTTTGATATTTGGCAGAGGCAGTGACATCTCTAAAAGATTCGAGAGCAGTGTAATGCCATAGTTTCTGCGTATAATTGACAGCCAAAATTTTGGACATCTGTTATAGTTTAGAAAACTATTTAGGCACTAATCGTATTTATAATATATACCATCCCATCTAGTGAACTTTGCTGGAAGATTTACAATGGAAATATTGAAATGGGACTTTGAAAACATTGTGTCATATTATACTTTAAAGTTTATCATAATTAATACTAGATGCTGTCATTTTCGATATGTAAAAATGGGTTTACTTCCTATATTTGTAGGCGTATACGGGATCCAGGAGGTCCGAATGCAGCAAATGCTTCCTATAAATCCAGGGTGATTATGTTATTGTGCTTGAGCTGACATCACCAAAGTGGTCTCTCTCTTTGATTTCCTTTAGTTTCTTTTGTATTGCTGAATAAAAGATTTCCCTTAAAACCTACCATCCTCTCTCTACTACAGTCTAACTTGGTGTTTTTCATTTTTGGTGTATACATATATTCTTTCTTTCTATATAAAATCACCGTTTCTTTATCTGTGATATATCTAGGTCACAGAGGCCAGGTCAATGGAATCCCTCACCTCAGTAGGTCTCTTGTTGAAATGGATAATGTGCAGCAAAATTTGAACTTGTTTGGTGTTCAATTATTTTCTTTTCTCCTGTTGATCCTATAATATAGGTCCTGCTGAGGGAAAAGAAAGGAGTGACAGATAAACTGAAATTTATAAGAGAACCTAATTTTTTCCATTACACTTTGGAAATACCACGTAGATTACTCTTTTCCAAAATTGGTTTCTCATATTGTGTAACATCTTTTCCTTTGTCGGACTCAAAGGGGTTTGAAGCATCCATTTGGTTCTGTCCTCTTCTGGCTAGAGTCATCTTTGTTTTAGTGTGAGCAAGGATTGGAAGACCTACACGATTAAAGATGATCAAGTGATCATTAATATGATTGCGTACCTCTAGCGTAATGGTGAAGAGTGCCAACCCTGGGTTCAGTTACGTGCCCTTGGGCAAGGACCTCTCTGCCTTTAGAGGAGTATTTGAAGATGGAGAGCTTTTGCTTTGTTAATGCGCCAGGAGCTGGAATAAGTCTGTGGAGAACTGCTTAAACAGGTCTTCCAAGAGACTGTTAAGGAAAAAATTATATGCATTGGACTTAAGAAGTTTACCTCCTCTTTACCCTCAGGAAAGCGCTAGAAATATAATAGAGACAGTCATGCTGTAATCCACCTAATAATGCTAGGATGATGAATTGGGTACTATTTGTAAAACATTCTCTGTTTCTCAATTGAAAGGCATGCGCTACAAATAGAGCACTACATTTTATTATGTAAATGTTAGGGCTTTTAATTATTAGCCAAGATTGAAGAGTGTCTGATTTGGATGCCATAAAACTTCAGAAGTGTTTCTGCTACAAACAGTTTAGAAGTCTGACAGTTGCTGTACCGAAAAAATAATGAAGCAATTGAAAAAATAATAGAAACATAGTGATCTGGCATTTCCAATTTTATGACGCTATAAAAAAGCAGCCAACAAATGTTGGACCATTTAATGATGCTGGCACCTAGCAAATGTCACTAGGCTTTCACAAGGTCATAGAGACTCTGGTTTGGCTCAGGGATGCTGGCCAGACCCATCTTTGGAGCCCAGGAAGACTGGAATAGGGGGCGAGGGTAGGTGCCAGTTAAGCGTTTCACGGCACGCTTCATAGATGGCTGCACACTTTCGCGAGATTCTGTGGGATGGAGGCCGTGGGTACGAAGAAAAACTGAGGCTGTTTCTTCTTCCAGCATTCCATCGCTAGCAACTCTGAATGTAAGATCCACATGGGCCCTCTCTGAGGAGGCTAAGATTTCTTCTGATGACTATCAGCTAAAACTGTGTGCTGGTGTAACGGTTGCTGTCACAGTTGTACGTGTATCTGATCGCTCACAGACAAAAGCTGCTGGAGAAAGGCGTGGTATTTTTGTAACAAGAATGTCGTGTGATTTCTTGCCTTCTTCCCTTTCTCCGCCTCCTCCGCAGCAGCCAGCCCGGCTCTCAGGCATTACCTAATGCTTATCTAGATGTGTAGAGTTTCAGTTATGCCATTTTCAAGATGATTAATGGAGTTGTGCAATTAAAGCTCCTAAGTTCTCTGGGAGAAAAGTCATAGGATCCCGGTGTTTGAGTTAGAGTGCGTCGACGTTACATCAGCACCGAGGATATTCTGGGATATAGTAAATGTCACTGTTGGCTTTAGTGTCCAAGAATCTTCATCATCAAACTTAGGAATGTTCTATAAAATAGTGCCTAGAACAGCCTTTGGATACTGGAGAGGGCTCTTTAAATGGCTTGAAAAGTCTGCCCTAAAATTGTTTCTTTGAGATCAGATTGGACTTTGATGAGAAAATGTTTAATGACAGTGAAACAGAGTCACTTACGTTCTTTTACGTTCTTTCAGCCGTGGTAAAATTACGAACTGAAACAATAGGTTGTGTGTATTTGTGTGTATGTGTCTTTCTTTCTCTTACTGGCAGTCTCAATAATTAAGCTGCGGTGAATATGTGAATATGAACTTTTTATGGGATCAGGAAAGGGAAAAATCTAAATTTGCCTTATATTGCATTTCGTTTGAAAGCGTTTTGTATCTGTGGTAAAATAACTTAAAGAGATTAGGACTATCCCAGTGAAAATACATTCATAAATTTCTGCTGCCTTTTTCTCTCACTGGTCAGAGAAAATTCTCCCAGCTCCTGTGTTGACTTGAGCTCCAAGCGTTTGATCTTATGTTGATTGAATGAAGAAATAGCAATTTGCACCTAGAAAGTTAAGCTTTAAATATTGATTAGCATTGCTATATTTACTTCATGTTGAATTTAGAAGACTAGAGATTAATTGCTTGGCAAAATAAGAGAAAAATTGACTTCTTTCTTTATGTTCTATGGGGATGCTAAGCATTTGCTCCTGGTGTTACTTGAAAGTCCAATGAAGAAATTAAAACAAGGGAAGTTGTATTTGGTTTAAAGAATATTTTCCTGCCTTTTCCAAATGGTAAAACTCTGAAATATGTACAAAGGTGCAAAAAAAGAGATCCCATTTTCTTATCTGGGTTAAATGGTCATAATATTTGAGAATAAAAACTGAATAGAAAAATTACTAATATCTTAATACTATATATTTAAATGTTTAGTATATATGAATATATAATATAAGACAAAACAAACAACATCAAATCAGTGAAATCTCCATAGAGGGTTTCTAAGAAAAAAAAAATGAAGATGTCTTTCACTACTTTAGGGATTTCTACCAAATGATACTTTAGTCACCTTTAGGTTTTGTGCTGTAGGTTTCTGAAAGTCCTTATGTGTTTTTCCAAATAAAACGTGAAATATAAATTTTAAACGATATAGCCTAGGTTTCTTACATTTGCAACAAAAGCGAAATCTATGTATGTAATACATATGCTGCTCATAGAAATAGGTGCATAATTTGGGTGAATATGTGTGTGTGTGTGTGTGTGTGTGTGTACAATTACATACATACACATGTATACCTTGCATATGATTGAAAACAACATTATGCAATGGGTCCTCCAGAATTCCAATTGGTGGTCAGAAGTCTTTAATTATGTTTTGGGATCTTTGGGTACTTAATTTTTCTTTCTCAGTAGCTTCTTTTTCAAAGGATGGGGTACATGTCTAACTTTTAGTTATCCTGAAAGGACTTTCTGTAAGGAAGTAAAGACAAGAAAATGTTACTTGCCCTTAAAAAAAGTTAGCGTTGTCACTATTCCACTTAGCAAGTCAGTGGAGCTATTGATATGATTTTAGAATTTAATTATTTACTCTTTGATATACCACATTCTTCATTTGTCTTTGTTTTAAATAAAAGAAAAATTTAAAAGAAAACATTGAAACCCGTGTTATTCATACCTTGAAAGTTTTTAGAAACTGTAGCTATTAGAATTTAGCAAAATTAGTAGGAATAACTGATCAACTGCTCACTCCTTTTGAGTAAGGTTTTATAGTATAAGTCTATTATATTGGAGGAAATTCCCAGAATAAAGGTTCCTACCACTTAAATGTAAGTATGACAATATTTAAAGCTACTTACAAATAACATTGGGTTAGGAGTTTTTAATTATGGACTGAAAGTGTCTCCCTGAAGTTCCCATCTTGAAGCCCTGTCTCCAGTGTGGCTGTATTTGGAGGTGGGGCCTCTAAGGAAATAATTAAGGTTAAAGTAATTAAGGCTACAGTCCTAAGTGTGAGGAGGCTCTGATCTGATAGCATCAGTGTCCCTGTGAGAGACACCAGATGGCTCGCTGTCTCTCCACGTGCACGCACCAAGGAAGGGCCACGTGTGGATGTAGCAAGAAGGTGGCTGTCTGCCAGCCAGGAAGAGAGCTCAGACCAGAGACCAAATCAGCAAGAACCCTCATCTTGGACTTCTGGCTTCCAGAACTGCCAGGAAATAAATTTCTGTAGTAAGCCACTCCGTCTATGGGATTTTGTTATGGGAGCCCTAGCAGACTGCCGGAGACCCTATTAAACCCCATTAGGTAGAAAGCAGCGGTTGACTCTCAGCTGGTGGTGATTTTGCCTCCCCCTCACCCCCAGGGATATTTGGCAATATCTAGACAGTTTTGGTTGTCAGAACTGAGGGCAGGAGTGCATCCAGTAGGCCAGGCATACTGCCAAACATCCCACAAGGCACAGAGCAGCCCCCACAACAAAGACTTATCTGGCCCCAAATGTCAATAGTGCTGAAGTTGAGAAACCTCGAACTTCTTTTTAGGGTGTGTGTGTTCTTGTAAGCTGACACAAGTCCTTTACAGAAACAAGTGGATTGCGAGGAAGTATACATTTAAGAGCTACAATATCCTGTGTGCTAAATGCAATTAATTTATTTTCTATATTTGCAAAAGCCAATAAACTGTAATTCCTAGAGTTAATCAAACTCCTATCTACCTAAACGAAAACAAAGCACTGAGTGTATGTGCGTGTTTATGCATGTTCGTGTATGTAGGTCTCATTTTGTCTTAAAGTTCATTACCTTTTAACTGGTATAAATTTCTTACCACTAGATACTTGTAATTTAAAAATAAGTATTACATATATGTAAATTTATTCACCCTTTGCATTAGAATTGATAATTAAAAAGCATGGTAGAACCATATAAAACATTTTTGGAAATGTGGGAAATGATATTTCTTGACTGCCAGTGTTTTTTTTCTTTTCCTTTGGCACAATTCTTCTGAGATATTTGTATCATCTTAGTTGAAAGAAAAAAACAGTAAGAATTTTCAATAGGAAGCTACCAAATTTCTTTGCCAGAGTTTCTGGCCGATATCTGAGCAGTGAATATCTCCAGAAAGTGCATCAAAAAGATTTGCATATATCAGCTGTCCCAAAGGAAGTATTGGTTTTGTTTTAGCAATAGAAATATGGGGTTGCAATTTGAACAGTGTTAACAGAAAACCAGTATTTCCAATGAAAGTTGGAAAAGACTTATGAAAAAAATTATAGGGGTACCAGCTTATAAGATACCCCTGTAATTTTTTCATTGTCCCTTTATTTCCAGAGTCTACCCAAATATGACTCAGTAATTTTAATCCTACCACGTAGTTACCATCTGGCAGCTTAATAAGATGTCTTTTGATATTGTGACCTCATAAATCACAATATTTCTTTTATTTCAGGTGGAGGAAGTATAATTAAAAATGGAAAATTAGTTTTTCCAGTTTTCAAATAGGATTTTTATTTTTTCGTTTTATTAAGTAAATTTGACCAACTTCTAAATAAGATGTTTTATTTTTGATTGTTAGCTGGTTCTTAAATAAATATTAAAAATAGCTAAGAAATAGTTATCTCATATCTCTAAATTGCCATCTCTAGTTTTATTCAGTTTCTTCCTTTCTGTGGAATTTATATCTCACTATACAGATCACATACACATCATTTTCAGGTGTGTACTATATATGCTCAGACTATGTAATTATTTAAAAGCGTGCTTTATTAAACTACAAACTATGTAACTATAAACCCGTTTGAGCCGGATTTAAAAATTAACCTGGCTCAAACAATCTAAACATACGTCATCTCTAGTTATAATCACAAACTTTGTGCCAATTTCAAAGGCTAATGAAAAAGCCTTTAAATTCACTATTGCACAGTTTGTAACTTCAGAGATTAAGGACCTGATGAATTGATTTGTCAAATGACCATTATTTGTCTCATCCAGGCTTTTAAGACTACAAGGGGAAAAGTGTGACTTTTTCAGACAGGTTAATTTAAATATGTGGAAAAATTATTAGAGAAATATGGCCTCAGTCTGTGTCAATATTTTATTGAGCTTCGTCTATTCCCTCAAAATACAAAATATACGCATCACCATAATGTCTTTGGAATCTGTGTTGAGTTGCTTGAAGGGTGTCTGAGGTATTTGTGGTATAGGCTCTGCGGGTGGGCCAGCTGGTCAGCTGACAGCTCACTGATAATACGATTTCAGTGCCATCAACAAAAGCAAACAACAGAAACATAGCATTAAGAAGTTCGTTAGAACGGCGTTTCTTCTTTAGTGGCTGTGGCAAATACAGAATCGTGATTAAGGGCCAAGCTTGTATTACATTCTTGATGATTGACATGCATTGTCACTGAGTTTTGCTACTTGTATTATTTTTAGTACTTTTAACAGATATGGTGCTAAATTAAGCAATTGCCCTCCTTGTTATTAACTGGAGAACTTAGGGAATGAAAGAAAAATGATTAATATTTATTGCCAGCCTGTTAAACCAGGAGCCGTGTGTGAGGTTGGCCCGCCTTCTTGTGCAGTCCTCACGCAGCAGCAGTGAGAGCAGTGGTATTGTTAAGATTCTACAGAAAAGCTTTGGGCCTTCGGAGAATTTACCTGACTTCCGCAGGGTCACACAGCAAGTAAGTCACAAAGCAGCTGTTTGAACCAAGCTACTTTTGATAAAGTGTGCAATTATATGGCAAGAGGTAGAATGCCATGTAGCAATTAAAACTGAATAAAAACTTCTTTATGGTTTTGCACTGAACCTAGCAGCCCAGTTTATTTTCCTTGAGGTGAAATCTGGATGCTTGAGAGAAGCAGTTCCTATGCAGAAATCTGTGTATGTGAGCACTAGATATGATTGAATTTCTGCTTTTAGATTTTCAGAATGTGTTGTCACTGTATAGATTTTAGGATGCCAAATACATTGAATCTTGCTTCCCTGGGGAAACTGACAAACCTCCTGATCCCTTTTATCCTTTTATCTTGGCAAGCTTTATCGTGTGCTCAAATTACTGGCTTCTGAATAAAGGCATCATTAGGATGGTACAACTCAGAATCAGTGTTTGGTATCAGATTTAGTTTCTGTTCTGTGGTCTTCATTGTCTCCAGAACAGAGTCAGAGTAGAATTCATCTTTGCGCAATTAGGAAGAAGTGTTCCTTCGTTCATTCTGCAAACGCTTATTGAGGCATGGTGCTGGGAGCTCAGAGATGGAGGAACCTGCAGAGGTGCCGATGTCGTATTTACCTGCACTCTGCATGGAAGGGATGCTGCTGGTGGCTTTGTGCTTGGTTTTAGGCAATCCTCTAGAAGAGGATTCTTATTCTTGACATTTGTATTTGTCAAACCACAATCATTCAGCAGCACAGTCAGCATTAAACAAGTCTCGAACTTCCTAGGAACTAAGTGTATCTAATATCAATTGCAGAGACGACTCTGTTTCTTCCACATGTCAGTGAAAGATTCATGTGGCTTTGCAGAACTGTATTTCGTAGTATTCCCTGGAATCCTGTTAAAATGCAGACTCCTGGCCCCAAGACCTGTTGGCACAGACTCTGCGGAAGAGGCTTGGTAGTCTGTATACTTTTTCACAAAATATCCTCTGGCAATTCTTAGGAACATAGCGTTCTGAAAGTGAGGCTCCAACGCAATCAAGTCATGCTGGGCATGGAAAGGTAGCATGTGAGAAATGTAGGAGAGCAGCATTTTTCCTGAGTAGATGTCGTAGATACAAAACAAACCAAAGGTCTCAGCGTCTGCGAAAAGTGTTGAGAGGCACTGACAGAGTACGTGGTGGGGGCATATGTTTTCTCTCCTTCCCTGTTTCAATCCAGGCTGTGGTGGAGGCAGGAGGACGGGGCGGTTCGTGTGCAAGGGAGGCACTAGAATCAAGTGCTCAGGAAGACTGGTGTTAGTGTTGGCAAGGCCTGGCTCCAGGGCCGGGGCTGTCTCTGTGCTATTTATGGAACTATAGAAACTGATCTAAGTGAATTGACAGTAACTGAATCCCCAGGGTGGATATAACCCTGCTTATTTGCACTTAAGCAAATCCAATCTTAGTAAGAAATATGACATGGAGATGTTGAGAACCAGAATTTCTCCTAGGGCCACGTTGTTCTTTCTACTGAAAAAGCAGGTTTTCTTTAGGAGAACTCAACTGGACATCTCTGAAAGCAGACCTGTGTCATCCATGAGCTTATTTATGTTGGCCAGTCATTCTCTTATCTTGTGATACTGTGTTTTTATAAAAGTTGTTTTGCATCCTGATGCTTTGAAGCTAATAACATGCTTGTGATCTCAACAGATAGCAACCGGGGTGATTTCATTTGGAATAAGTCATAGATATGAACATGTTACTTTATTTGTGAACATATCAATAGCCATCACTAACAGATATTATAAAAACTACTTTCATGCCAATATTTTGTGTGGGTGTTTTTGGTTGGATATGCAATTTAAAATGTGGTAGGGTGATGGCAATGGCAGCTCCTGACCTCTCCCTTGCCCAGAGAGTGCCATATAGTGCCGAGGACATGACATATGCGATGTCTTCCTTAATCTTCATAATAAACCTGTGATGTAGATTATCTGGCAATTTTGAAATGGATAAAAAGCCTGAGGCTTAAAGAAGTTAGCTTGTGTGATTCCAGCAGCTGATGAGTAAGAGAGCTGGGTCTCTACCCCGGGTCTTGAGATCTGGAAGGTTCTTGCCATCAGCTCCTGTCCTGCACTGCCTCCTGATTTAAAGTATTATTGGCAATGCTTTATTACATAACGCTTGTTAAAATTACAGGCGGTAAACTGTAATGATATTAGCGCTGTGTAGAAACTTATTCCTAAAAATTTTCATCAAAACAAGCCAGAAATAGATCATTCGAAGTAGAATTGTGACAAATTTTATCACGAACAGAAGCATCAGTTTTCTGAGTCAATTTACAGTATAAGATCAAATTATGGTAAATAGATTTTTCTTAGAAAAATCAAAGAAAGCTCGAGAAGGTGGTTGATAGCTTCAATTAAATCTTTCTTTTTCCCTCACAAACAGTTCTAATTAGATTTATTGGTGAGAGAAGTTGTCAAGGTAGTAACTGATGAGGTCCATTACTATCAAAGTGACGACAATATAGTGAAATAATATGGGTACAATCCCTCACACAATGTTGCATATTATAGACTTTAATATCTATTTTTCGGTGAAGAGAATCATCCCAAAAGGAAAGTATATTCACATTTCTTATTTTATAGTAAATTATTTTTTTTTCTCCATTTGACATTGTAAATTTTTTAGAGGATAAATATATCTATTTCTTATTGCTTTATAGTTCTTGGGTAATGGAGACTAGATTTAGCTTTGAAAGGTCAAAAGCTACATTTTTTACCAATGTCTCATTTTACTTATTAATCTCTATATAGATGCAGTGGGAACATGCGGGGATTTTCTTCTTGTAGTCTGTAAATTTCTTTATACATGGGCTTATAAAGCTTAGCAGTAATTGTAATGTTATCGGTTATGAGGTATTTGTCAAGGTATTTACTGAAGACGCACGTGCTTCAAATCCTCTACGTCACTTTCCTTAGAACTCAGTACACGTAAAAACAGATGGTAAAACTTCGTGATTCTTTTGGGTTCATTAAAGTTAACCAGAAGACATTATTAGAAGAGCCTCATATTCTTTATTTGATATCTATGTTTTAATATTAGCCTGACAGTTTGTAGATTTTTAAACTTGGATCTGGAAATATGTGCTAATATTAAAATAAAGGAACTTCTTTAAGCTTTAGAACTTTTTCAAAGGTCTTAATACCTCATTTTGATAATGCGTTTGGGTGTATTCGTTCCTTATTCTAAATGTATTATAAAATGATATGGACAATACATTGTCTGAAAAACCCATGGTAGATTCAAGTGGTAGGTTTGCGTTATTTATGTATTTTTAAAATTTGCTTATTTTATTCGTTTTTAAGATGGTATTTTCTGCTTTCGTTTTTTAGGGTCGTTGCTCCAGGGAGAACTGCAAATATCTTCATCCACCCCCACACTTAAAAACGCAGTTGGAGATAAATGGGCGCAATAACTTGATTCAGCAGAAGAACATGGCCATGCTGGCCCAACAAATGCAACTCGCCAATGCCATGATGCCCGGTGCCCCGTTACAACCCGTGGTGAGGATGTTTCCAATCCTCTGTCATTGAGTGTGTGATTCCAAGTGCTCAGTCTCAGTGTTAGAGTAATGATTGCACTCGTTCAAGTGAACACAGTATCAGTTGCCTAGCGTTTTCCAGCAAAATCATCAGTCAAAACCTGGGACAGTTTTCAGAGTGCGAAGTTACTCATCTTCTCGCTAAATTGTGGAAGTTTACATTATAGCATGTTTTCCCCCTAAAATTCTCTTCAATTTAAAACGTATGACTTGTAGGTGTTAAAATGGTCTTTTTTAAAAAAATGGTCATCAAATTCATCAATATAGTCATATGGGTTTCAGGCTACCTTTAGTAATAATAGTCATTTTCAAAATTGTTATGGGTCCGGCCCGGTGGCGCAGCAGTTAAGTGCGCACGTTCTGCTCCTTGGCAGCCCGGGGTTCACCGGTTCAGATCCCAGGTGCGGACGTGGTACTGCTTGGCAAGCCATGCTGTGGCAGGCGTCCCACATATAAAGCAGAGGAAGATGGGGACGGATGTTAGCTCAGGGCCGGGCTTCCTCAGCAAAAAGAGGAGGACTGGCAGTAGTTAGCTCAGGGCTAATCTTCCTCAAAAAAAAAAAAAAATTGTTATGTTTCATCTTGAATCTTGAGGAAAATTTTCCCTTTCCTTCCTCCCTGAAGAGAAGCTGTATAGTTCTCCTTATTGACAAGGAGCCATTGTTATTCTTTTAAACTTAAACGAAAATTATTTCATAATTACAAACACTAGGAAAATCCTGACGGTGGTGAATCTATATCATGGACTTGAAATCTCATCGAAGGAGAACTAATCAGGAGAAGCAGGAACTCCAGGGCTTTTCAGAAAAGAGCTAAATTTTATAAACTGTAGGTGGTCCTGGAGATTCGATGTTTACTGAGCAGTGTATGTGGATAACTTTTGCTTCTGAGCACATATATTTCTTTCTTTCTTTGGATTTTAAGGGGGTATATGTGATAAATGACTTTCATAACCTTTACTGATATTTATCCATAAAATGTATGGATTAATATCTTAATTCATTTTAGGTTACGAAAGGTGTTCTGATGTTAATTGTGATATAGTAATTCTGTCTTTAAATGTATGTTGAAATTTATAGTGATCAGAATCACCTGTCAGTAATTTACGTCACTAACTTATGTGCAGTTTTATGGGGTCATGGGAATGTGCAGACCCACATTCTGGTATGCCAGCTGTAGCGTGCATACTAACTAATTGTTTTCCTAAGACATTTTAACACTTGAACTCAATGTAATTATTATTCTCTCTTAGAACTTAATGCACCAATCATTCCAAAAAAGGGGGCGGGGATTACATTTCAAGGTGGCAGGGATCTCCATATCACATCAGCAGTGATACCAGCTGTTAATACCACACAGTTGAGGTGGGACAGTATTAGAATTCCGTGTCTGTTTTAACCTGATATATATTTTTCCATGATTGAGGCCTCAGTTAAAAATATGATCTCTTAAATTTATTTTTGTGACATCTGCTAATTTTAAATATCTGCGTTGGGATAGCATGAAGATTTCTATTTGGTGAAAAAAAAAAGATTGGTTATAAGCATTCTCTCTAGCGTAAAATACAGGCCAAGAGGTTGCTTTTACACTCGGCCCTCACACACAGTTTCAGAGATCGGATGAATCCTTGGGGTGCCTGCTGCATTAGTCGGTGTAAATCTCTCCTTGATGTGAGATACTCTGTTCCACCAGGACATTCGGAGCCTGCTTGCCACCAGGCTCTGCCCTCTCGGTGAGCCGGGAGCATCTCTGAGATCAGCAGGTGCGGTTCCCGGACTGCAGAGAATGCGAGTGCTCATGGCAGGGAGCTCCTCACTGTGAAGTCTTGGTCCATGTCTTGAGTCAGTCCTTGAGTTTTATTCTCAAGGCCACTCCAGGGTCATCATATGTGTAATCCTGGGACAAACTATAAATGAAATTTATGCTCGTGTCTTTGAAATACTGGTAACAAATACGTGTTAGGAAACCACGAAATCACGGTTTCTGAAACCATCAGAAAAATCACCAGATTTTCTGGTGTTTTTGTTGGACAATTTTCTGCTTGGACAAAGCATTTATTTAGGTTAGTTGTGAGCACATTCAGACTTTATGTTAATTTTCCCTCCTGTGACTAGATTTGAATGTGGAATTGACCGTTGTGGTAAAGGCATCCTGAGATCACAGCTAAAAATATCCTCTATTCACAGTGACGTTTTTGTGGGAAATATAGAAGTCATTTTAATTATTCGATTTTACAGCATTTGGGGTTTTAATGACTGCAGAGAAGGCTTTCATCCAGGAAATTTACCTTCAAAACCCCACTTGAGACTTCTCTATCCTTTTTGTAGTCAGCCCTGTTTTGATGAGGATAATGATATGGAGATTCAGAAATAAATGAGATGGTCATCACCAGCTGCTGACTGGAACTTTAATGCTGGGCCTGCAAATAGGGATGATAACTGGGCTGGAAGCAGCCAGGTGACTAATATGGAAAATTGTGCCTGGCATGTAGCAGAGATCCAAATTGCTTGATGAGTGAAAGAATGAAGGAAGGAAGGAGTTTCCCAAACAGGGGAAAAACAGTCAGAGGTTCATGGTAGGTTACCTGGCCCAGAGTCCAGAGGAGTCATTACCAGGAACCAGCACAAGCCCGGTTATAGAGCCTGCAGCACAGAGTGGGGCATAGAGGTGCGTGTGTCTTTGCAAACTTTTGCAGAGGCCCCCGGGGGCTTTATGAGAGTGTGCTGGGACCAGGAAATACCAGTCATGCCGTCAGCATGGTTCTCATTTTCTCACAGGTTTTGAGAGACTGGGTCTGTACATTTAAGATCTTCAGAACATGACCCTGGGCTGACTTGGGGAATGTAGGGACCCGTAGGAGTTTCCTGTTTTCATGGACCTTGTTATGTTACAATGATATGCATCAAGCCAAGAATCAGAAAGGAGACTTAGCATCATGGGGCAAATAGAATACGTTTACTGCACTCAGCACTTTTTGTATCATAAATTTTCACAACCATCCTATAAAGTGGATAATATGATCCAAACTTCGGAGATGAAGACTCAGAGGTCTAGAGAGGTTAGGTTATCTGCCCAAGTCACATAGCTAGTGAGTAGCAGGGCTGGGATTTTAAACCAGGCTCCACCATCCATACTGCAGAAACACTAATTGGAGACAGGTCACCAACAACTCTGGGTCCTTGACTGCTTCATTTAAAATCTCTGAACTTCTTCAACATATAGTGAAAAGTTTAAAATATATGGTCTGCAAGGTCCTAAGAATCTTCTAATATAAACATAATTATTCCCATTTCATAAGATGGGAAAATAAATAGTTGAAAATAAGCAGTGGAATGTATGTGTGTGTCTCTTCGCTCAAAAGTTGCCTAATAAATTATTAAATAACTGGGATTAATTCTATTAACATTTCAAAACCACTAATAAAAATGTAAAAAGATCATTTTTCTCTTTATCATTTGATCTTTGAGGATAAATGGAAGATCTATAGTATTTAATTATCAAATTTTAAAAATAAAATGTTTGGATTTTTTTTCTGAGTACTACTTTAAAAAAGAAATTATTATCACTTTGCCGTGCACTATGTGATGCAAAGATAATCTAACGAGAAATTACTAAACAACCTAACCAAAGATTGACCGCACCTTGTAGCTCATAACTTGGAGGCATCTGGTATATTTCTTTGGTCCACCCTAGAAAGATGTCTTTCAGAAATTCTGTTGATCGCCGGCTCTCACCATTGCCCTCCCCAAGCTCTGCATAAGCAGAGGTCATGAAGAGCTGTCTCTGAGCTCTGGAGTAGTCCCACTAGCAGTGGCGTCATGTCCCTCTCCCTGGGCTCCCAAAGGTTAGCCTTGGCCCTTCATAATTTCCGATGACAGCTGCCCTTAAGTACACACTCCTGGCCACTTCGAGGTACATCACTCATGTTGAATTCTCTGTGCATTTCGTGAATTTGAAGTAGCCTAGGGATAGAGAAATTCAAAGTTATTAGATTTAGCTAATGTCTTGGGAGCTTCTTTGCTACTCCTGACCCACACCTTTGCTGTCACCTCATGTTCCAAGCGCTTGTTGGCAGTTGGATGCTGAAAGCTTCGAAGTCGTCATTGGTCCCATTTCCAGGAATACCTAGAATTCTTAAATTGTTTTTTAGTGCTTTACGTTCTAGTTTATCCAACTAATGTTGAGACAAGGCCACTTCATCCCTAAGTGTTTCTGGTAAAATGTTGCCACGTCAGTCACCCCGAGTCCCATTTCATGCATCCTGCCCTTCTTACTGCCTGCTTCAATCAAGGAGCCAGCGCTTCCTCAAGCAGCCAAGGACGGGCGCTGAAGCTCAGGGACTGGGCCATGCTCATTGGCACCTTTCCCCTTGGAGGGCCAGCAGTGAGGCTTCTTTATGTCAGTGTTTATTACTCAGTCAAACTGGACTGAGGGATAAAGTGAAATTAAGAATAAAGCAAACGGTCATTTGATTTGCCCAGCAGGCCAGTCTAGAAGCAGAATTTAAAACACTATTTCTTATTTTATTTCAGTCATGTGCTATCTTCTTAGAAAAAAAGACCTTGTCATGTAAATTTGTTCATAACTCCCATTAGCTTTTGGATCTATGTTTATATTCACAGTAATTATTTACAGAGACTGTTTATGGCTCTTGTACCGGGTCATGCCCACCCAGAAATATGGTTGCATGTACCTTGATTGTGTGCTATTATTTAGGGAAAAAAAGCTTTATATCTTACTGCTTGCAAGTTTCATCTTCACAAGTACACACAGGCACAAAGGTAAAATCTAGAAAAATCTGACTTAAATTTTTGATTCCATAAGTCCCAGCAAAGACTGATTATTTATTAAAAATCAAAAACATTGTGTGCAAAACAAACAGTTTCACATACTGTTCTAAGATAAGTTAGGTCCCCTGTGACATTTGCAATATGGCAGTGTGGTAACAGTGCCCTACTGAAACAGCACATTAGAAAGGTCAGTATAAAAAGTTGCAAAGCAAAAATAAAAGAAATTAAACTTTTCAAACAAGCATACTGGAGAAATTAACGATCGGCTTTTGGGGTAGCAAGGAAATAACATTAAATCTCTTTTTTTTAATGTTCAAATATCTGTACTAGAAACTATTTAAGGCATTTGCTAGTTAGTTTCTGTGACAAGGGAAAACAGTTAGCAAATCCCTTAATGTATTTGTTTAGTGAAGCTTTGTAGAGGACCCGTGTAGAGGCCAGCTGCAGGCAATACGCAAAATGCACAAAGCACAGTGCCGCAGACTGCCACCCCAGAGCCGGCAGCCCGGGGAGAGATGGGTAAGTAGACACATGTGGTGTCAGTGCTGAATTTGAGTGCTGAGGAGTTTGCGGGAACAGAGGATAGGAAAGGCCTCTCCAAAGTCGGAGGTGTGGGTGCATCAGGGAAACAAAAAGTCCTGATCCTGGAAGCGTAATTGGGAATTAAACAGGTGGGCTGGGCAGGAGCAGCCTGCAGTGTGGAGGGAAGGCTGTCTTCAGAGGAAGAGAGCTGTGAGGGAACACGTCTCCTTAGAGACCTCGCATAGAATCAGAAAACGGGACCTATTTCTGTTTTTAAATAGTGGAAGGCCACGTAGTGTATGGAATTGGAATCACTTGGGAACTTCTAAAAAATGGTGCTGCCTCGCTCCCTCTCCCCAGAGAGTCTGATGAGCAGAGCGCCAGGGTATTAGGGTGTGGCGTCCTCCAGGTGATTCTAAAGGACAGTAGCGTCAAGAACCCCTGGGTTCAGAACAAACTGGAGTCAGACACGCCTGCGTCCCAGTCCTTTCCTGCACTCGTTTGTGACTATGTGTGCATAGTCTCCACGAGCCCTCTTCCTTATATGCAAAGTGGGGCTGATAATGCCACCTGACAGAGCTGTAGTTCATTCATGATTCGCTCAAACACTTATTCAGTGTACGTTTATTCAGTGCCTACTCTGGGCCAGGCATCGTGTGAGGTTCTGGGGATTTCACAGTGAACCAAACAGATAACCCCCACCCCCAAAAACAACAGAAGCAGGGGGGGTTTGCTTTTGTTTGTCCCGTGGAGTTGATACACTGCAGTCGCGTACGTAAGCCACTCAGCACAATGCCTAGTGCACAGGAAATAGAGGGAATTATGGTGATAATCGTGTTTGCACACATTTGACCAGGGTCATAATGTGAAATTCAATAACATTCTCGTTTATAATAAAGCCTGATTGCCTTAATGGAATCAGAATGTCTCTGTTAAAGCAGGCACGGGATTAGCCCATAAATGCACCATCAGAAGATGGCAATTTGCTTTCCTCTGCTGAGGGTGTTCCCTGGCAAAGGCAGTCACGGGCCAGCCTTCCTGTGTCTTCCAGGAATGAGGATATCTGTAAACCATTATTACAAGGATGGAGTCAGCATCAAATACACCGATTACATAGCTGTACATTATCCTGTGGATACTGCAGAGAAAATAGGATGTCGCTTGATAATAGCATCGCATTAATATCCATCCTTGGGATGCTGCTGGACATTCCGAGGATGGCTTTGGGAACGGACAGTGGGCAGGGCCACGTTCCGGTGCTTCTGGATCTGACTAGGGCACTCCCGTGGGGCCAGCAGTGACCTGCCTCCAACAAGGTGCTCGTGAAAAAGGGATGTAACAGATTTGCAGAAACTCAGAAGAAATGAGGGAATGTTGCATCTTTTTCTTTTCCAGCAGCTTTTGGAATCAAGTTTCAAAGTAGAGAGCTTATTATTATTGATTGTCGGCCTGTTTAGCAATAGCTCTGCTTATCCAGAGAGGGAACAGTTTGAGAAAATGCTTGCTGAATAGTTGATATTTCAGATTTTTAAAAGCTGCTACAGATTGTACTTGGGGACAGTTCCCTAAAATTCTTCAAATTTCAATTTGCTCTGCTGAGTTAAGTCAGAAAATCGGTTCCTGTGACAACTCTGTGGAAACAATCCAGGGGGAAAATTGTTGCCATTTAATAAGATCAATGTTTTTATCTAAAAAACGTATTCTCTTATCTGTAATATGCAACTGCTGCATTATATGCCTTGTAGATTATGATTTCATTCAGTGAGATTTTAAAAAGCTGGTTTTATTAGCCACTGGCGTTATTTTCTTAAAATAAGGATGCTTTTCCACCTTCCGAATAAGTTTGTAAATTTAACCTCTGGTCCTAAATAGTTGAAGTAGATTGTGTACCAGGATGTAAATACCTCAATAACTTTCTGAAGTATACATTAAAAATGCACTATCTGGAAATACATATTAATTCATAGTAGTAGCGTGTAAAGAGGAACGATATTGGCTGGCTTCTGTTCTGCATTTTCTAAACTAGTCTTTTAGTTCTGTGCTAAACTTCTTATAATTCTTAAATATCTAGTAGAAAAAGTAGAGTGCTGGTCTGGCTGAAATTTCACACATTGTATCTGACAGTATATAACAGTGTAAGTTTAACCTGAATGTTTCTGAGTAGACATCCAGGTTCAACATGTTTTCCCCTTGTCCTGTCGCTGCCTTGGTGGCCAGTAGACAATGGAGCAGCGTAAAGTCCACTGCTGTTCAAGTAACTGCTGGTGGACAGAGATTGCTCTGGGCCCCAGTGTCCGCTAGGTTATTGATTGTGAACATCTGGACTGCTCGGATGGTTTCCTGTTGTCAGTGGGTGGCTGCCTTGGGCAGGGGATTGGTGGTCCTACTTCAGGCCACTTTATCAGGCAAGAGGCATCAACCTGGCAGGACAGCTGCGTGGCATTCAGTCAACACGTTGGGATGCATAATTACTGTAACTTTAAAATACCAGTGGAATCTGTGATGTAGTGTTTCTTCTCCCAAGTGAATAGAATTATGTATTAAATATTCTATTTTTTCACGGTCTTCTTGGTAAGAATGTGTGTGCTGGTTGCAAAGAGTTTGTCCTGCAATAGTGTGTGTGGTTGAGAGCAGAGTGCCTCCCTGAGGACAGGCGTTTTCAGCCTTAGTGCTGTGGGCATTTGGGGCTACATAAGTCTTTGCTGTGAGGGGCAGTCCTGCGTGTGCAGGACACTCAGCATTGTCCCTGGCCTCTGCCCATTAGATGCAATGGCAGCCCCCAGCTGTGACAACTCAGAATGTCCCAAGACATTGCCAAATGTCCCCTGTGAGGCAAAATCACCCATAGTTGAAAACCACATCCCCGAGAAGAGGATACTTGAATTCTGTTTTAGTCTTCTACATACAGGTGAGTCAGGGCTAGACTAGGTAGAGGATATATTTTATTTTTTAACATATTTCTTTTGAGCTATAAGAATTACTTTTGTAATATACATCTTAATTGCATAAAACTTTACTCCAAAGCTCTCATGCTTACTATATAAACTCTGGGATCATCTAACTTCTTATTCCCATCCCAGGGAAGAACTAGCTACATTCTAATGTCCTTTTCATTCTCAAAAATTTTTCTGTAATTCTGCTCCTCACCACGGGGTAAAGAAAATAAATTGTTAAAAATTACCTTAAAGGACAGGATCCATTTTGTCCATGAGCTATTGTGTTTTGGAGACAAACATTATTATTACACAAAGCATTAAACTTCAGGAATTGAAAGTCCATTGAATTAGAAAGTTGAAAATATACCACCGATAAGGTGGAAAATTGTTGTACTAGGTTATGCTTTAAACTGGAAAAACAAATTGTTAAAGTAGATTTCTGATAAATTATTTAATTCTATTAAGAACAGATATATTTGCTGACATGAGAATTTTCATATCAACAAATAAAAACCATTCTCATATGTCCGTGAAAGCATTTCTGGCAGAAATTCTGTCTTGCAGCATTTTACTCAGTGCCACCATACGTATTTCCTTGAACAACTCTGTAGCATTTCTTTAGAAGTGTTCTGTTTCAAACTATACATTTCAGAATGGTTTCTCCCTAGTAAGGTGAATTCGTTGTTAAATATCTCACAAGGGAGTGATAGGTTGTTGGAACATTGATAATTTCCCCAGAAAAACCTGCAACAAGTGAATACGCCAAACACTTTATCTCAAGTGCTCAAAAGGAATGGTGTCATGATCACCTTTCATGGATCCCACAGGTTTATTCACAGTTTACTTTTGACTGTGACACTCTGTTACCCACTGGGAGCTGTGCTTTATTCATTCCAGATAATAGGACACTTGCAACTTATTAACAGTTGTAAACAGATCTTTCAAGTGCACCTGACATGGCAATTATGAAATGTATCTCTTAGACGAGTTTCTAGGATTAAATCAGGACAAAGATGGAGATTAGGTAAACACAGAAATTTCTGTTTTGAAGAGTTGATCTGTTGTCCAAAAAGGAATTGCAAGTTTTATAGACCCCAAGCTTCAAAGTCCCAGTGGAAACTTTTATAGACAAATTACCTATTATATTTTAGAAATGCATTGATTTGAGAAATGCTTATTTAAGAAAATTCCTTATCCTGAATGAGAGTACATAAACACAGAATTGTTTGGAGAGAGGGAAGGAAGAATGGATTATGGATGGATGGATGGAGGATAGGTATATAATGTGGGATAGCAACTTTGAGCCGAGACCTACATATTAAATTTTGCTTTTTATTTTATTTTTCAGCCAATGTTTTCAGTTGCACCAAGCTTAGCCACCAATGCATCAGCAGCCTTTAACCCCTACCTGGGACCCGTCTCTCCAAGCCTGGTTCCAGCAGAGATCTTGCCGACTGCACCAATGTTGGTTACAGGGAATCCTGGGGTCCCTGTACCTGCAGCTGCTGCAGCTGCTGCCCAGAAATTAATGCGGACAGACAGACTTGAGGTAGGAATGATGAGCAGGTTTCTTTATGTACTCCATTCTGATTTTCACAGTGTGCTGTTTGTTTCTCTCATGGCCGTGAAGGTTAAGAAAATTCAAAGCAGAGATTTTGGTTTAGTTTGTGGAGCATCTTACTAGAATATAGGTGTGCTATATTTGACGAATGTAACATTCATAAAAGCCACAGCATCCTTATGTAGAGTAGTGGATAAGAACTGGGCTCTAGGGACTGGCCCGGTGGTATAGTGGTTAAGTTTGCATGCTCTTCTTTGGTGGCCTGGGGTTCGTGAGTTCAAATCCCAGGCGTGGACCTGTACACCACTCATCAAGCCATGCTGTGGTGGCATCCCACATATAAGACAGAGGAAGATTGGCGTGGATGTTAGCTCTGTGACAATCTTCCTCACCAAAAAAAATAAGGGAACTCAGGCTGTGGGATCAGACTGCCTGTTATATCATTGTGCCTCAGTTTCCTCATCTTTAAAATGGAGATAATAATGACACAAAGAGTTAGGGGAATGCCTAGCCCACAGCAAATTCTTCCTAAATGTTTGTTATTTGATGTTGCTATTAAGAACAACAAATTCTATCAATCCCAAGAAATTTGGTCTCATAAAGATGCTATTTAGTTACTGTCTATAAAGTGTTTTAAAATTTATTGTTGCAAGTTTCCTCATAAGCCTCACAATATTTTGTTGGGATACAAGGTAGCTCCGTGAGTGAAGTGTGCTCAGATAAAGTTTTTTCATTGGAAATTGTGTGATGCTCTAGTTCCTAGTCAAGGATATGATCAGATATATGTGCTTTGCTATTGCTACCTGAAAAAGAAATTAAAGGTATATATTTATATTGAAGTGGTTGTTCAGAGTTTCAGCATGGCTATAAATTAATTAATTTGGTAAACTATAGAGGGAGGAAAAACTTGGGAACATTACTGTATGTTAACGCTCGAAAACCTGGCATTGGTATCCAACTAAAGAACAAAATAACCCTTCTCTCTTTTCTCTGATTAGGATGATGCAATACTTAGTGCTGAGAAGCTTTATGTGTATTAATTACTGAGAAACCGGCAAAATAAGGCTGTTGTGTGAACCTAATTGACACTAATTATTTATCAGTTTAGCAGGAATTTATTTAATAAGCACCAATTTCTTGTTTATTAAGTTTCATTGCAGGCATTACAAAGGATCTCAGATTTCAGCATAGTTATAGCTGCCACTACCTTTTTGATGGTAACGACAATAGATGATATTTATTGGATATTTACTCTCTGCCAAAGACAGTGTCAACCATTCACATGTATTACACGTTTAATCCTCAAACCCATCTTATGAGGAAGATACTGTCATTCACTACATTTTACAGGGCAATAAATTTATGGGGAGAGGTGTGATGTAACACATTCAAGGTCACATAGGTAGGGTGTTCTGGTGGGATATGACCTCACAGCTCCATTTGTAAACACTCTCTTACTCTCCCGTTCCCAAACAGGGGATCGTACAAAGAGGAGGCAGCAACTCTTGGCTCCTGTATATTCTTTAGAGTTTTGTTTGTTTTAGGCTTATTTCTTATCTTTCACTGAACATTTTGGAAAAAGTTGCTAATTCTGAGAGTACGATGAGGGGAATTCAGGAAGGACTGTGAGACCTAAGACACACCCTCTCTGCACCAGGGACTGCCATGTGCTAGAGGGACACACCTTGACTCTGGTGGTTTCTTATCACACAGTTGCACTTGCTCATTAATTAACCAATGCTGTTTGCAGATAAATTAGGAGGAAATTAAAGAAATTTTAAATATGTAAGAATTATTGGATGCTCAACATTGAATCACCTTTTCTCCCCTGACACTTCTGAAGCAAACCCTGGGTTCATAATACTTAATTGTTTTGTTTTGTTTGGTGAAGTTGGCCCTGGCTAACACCTGTGGATGATCTTCCTCTTTTTGCTTGAGGAAGATGATCCCTGAGCTAACATCCTTGCCGATCTTCCTCTACTTTGTATATGGGACACCGCCACAGCCTGGCTTGATGAGCAGTGTGTAGGTCTGCACCTGGGATCTGAACCTGCAAACCCCAGGCCGCCAAAGCGGAGCACATGAACTTAATCACTACGCCACCGGCGTGGCCCCATAATACATAATTGTTGATTGGTTAATGAGAACCAAATAGACAGTCTGAGATGAACTGTAATGAATTAATGGTTAATAGGAGTTGATATTCAAAAAGCTGAGAAGATCTCTGTTTGAATCTCTTTAGAAGAATCTCTTTAAAAGGCTGAGTTGCGTGGTTGGAATTTTAGGTAGTCTGTAATTGATTCTATATTGTACAGTGTTTCGTAGAATGAATGCTTCATCGTCTGGTTTTATTTTCCTTGTGTGAGGAGCCACTTTGTGTGTTTCGTCTGCCTTCTTTTGCTCTAGTCACAAGGCAGGGCTACTGCTGTGTTGACGGTCTTTTCCTTTAACCTGAACTCCTCTTATCTGAATGCCTGATGGTGGGGCAGCTCCCTCTCGTGTTCTCGTTGGCAGATCTGATCCAGTGTCAGTGTTACAGCCTATAGGATGGCGCAGTGTGAACTAAGGGCGCGTGATTCTGTGGCCCTGGGATTTCAGACCCTCCATTCTTCTGATCATTTCCTCACATGCTCATCGAACTAAACGTTAGAGTCTAAAAGACAGGACAATAAGTACACATACTTATTTACTAACTGGCCACGTGTTTAGTTATTTGGGGTTTAAATCGATACTCTATTTTTTCTTCATAGAACTCTGAAGTACATTTTTGAATTTGAGTACCTTTTGAGGTGAAAAAATTTTAAATCAATTAGAATATTGCCCAATTCTTACCGCTTCTTTCTTTTTGACTGTAAAGAAGTTAAAAATACCATAGATTCTCAGCCTTCTGATTCTTCTGTTTAGAGGAACTGACATATATTTGCAGCACCCACTGTGATAATACAACAAATGCTAATTTGAAAAACAGAAATTCAACAATTAGAGCCAGTGGTTTTGCTAATTAGGTGAATAAGTTTGAGTCAAGTTTCTCATTTTTCTGAGTTTCATATTCCATATATATAAAATTAGTGGATTTTACCAAATAATCTCTAAGACCACCTCTAGTTAGAACATTCATGTCATTTTGTTGCTTTTAATGCCAGCCACAAGCTATTGCAAAGCTTATAACACATAAGCTTTCTATCGATATTCATATTATCCATTCTTTGCTGGATATCTTTTCAAAGACTTTGTAGCTGCATACTTTCTATACTGTAAAATTCAGTCTTCATGGTTTCCCCTAAAGAGGAGCAAAGCTCTTAAATATCAGTTACTGAAATGACTTAAAAGTCCATTTTGTGACCTTAGGATGCCTTTTTGTAATTTCCAATTAGCAGTTTATTTTCAATGATTGTTTTAAGAAATTGTTAAAATCTATAGGTGCTGGAAAGGACCAAGGTTTTAGTCATTACCAAGAGTTGGTAATTAAGGAAATCATCGTTTGACTGATTTTCAAGATGCACAGTAATTTTTTATGGTGCAAAAGGATCTGTGAATGCATTCATTCTCTCATTTCCCCAACAATATCCAGTGGAGAACCATTGAACATCTTTCAGGTAAAATGTGTTCTGAGGAATTTCTTTGAAACCTTTTAGCTGCGGTCTTACCAGTAACAAGAAAAGGTCTGCATCAGAATAGTGCCAAGCTCGTGCATGATGCCCAATAGCTTGTTAGAGGAATGAATAAGCGAGCCAGTCACTCAACCGGTTAATCAGTTAATTAATCACACAGAGATACATGCCCTTATTCAGAACTTAACATGACATGTTTTTAACATTTGCTGACATTCTCCTTGGGAACATGTTTACATTTTGAGCATTCCGACTACAAAATATGGCACCTTGTTTCTGTCCCTGGTCCTAGAGCAATGGTTCTCAAGCGTTGATATTATTAGAATCTCTCAGGATGATTGTTAAAATGGTTGTGGGGCTTCCTCCCCACAGCCTGACTTAGTAGGTCTTCAGTGCGCTCAGGCATACTTTCCATAGATCTGCCAGGTGATTCTAAATGCAAATAGTCTATGGAATACCTACTCCAGAGGATGCCAGCACCTGTTGTTTAAGTCTTAACTTCTCATCCTTTACCTCGAGTACAGTTATTTGTGACTCTAAATTAAAAATCTGCCTCCTCCAACACACTTGACATTTTACCGCTTGTTAAGCTGCTGAGAACAGTGTACAACATAATGAAATATTTTAGGTCAACCATGATGATTATCAAGGTGATTTATATCACATAGCAGCATTAATCAGCCAGAGACTAACCAGTGGCCACGTGGTTCAGATGCTCATGAAGACATCAGACTGCCGTTTGGTTGACCGCATCACTTTTATATCAACAGTCTATATGAGAAAAACAGAGGCTGTGTATTCTAGGAGAGGTGGGCAAACCACGTGGCTTCTCATATTTGCAGTTGGACTTTGTTTTAAAATGAATTATTCTTATGCTGAAAGTTTTATTCTACTGAGGTAATTGTGACAAAATTTTCTAATTCAGGCCACTGTGTACTGAATGCCTTCACCTCTTATTGACACAGAAGAGTCTAGTGACTTTTTTCATATAGGCATAGAAAATCTGACACCTATTGCCTGCACACAGGAAAAGGCCTTTAAAACTAACTGAGGATTCAAATGATAGTGAAAGGCATTCCCAGGTTGAGATTTTTGCTGGAGTTTAATGGATTTGGCGTGAACTATTCCATATAAAAGACTTTCTATTCAAAATAAGATTAGAGAAGCAAGTGCTTTTTTTTTTATTTTTTTTTTTAAAGATTTTATTTTTTTCCCTTTTTCTTCCCAAAGCCCCCCGGTACATAGTTGTATATTCTTCGTTGTGGGTTCTTCTAGTTGTGGCATGTGGGACGCTGCCTTAGCGTGGTCTGATGAGCAGTGCCATGTCCGCGCCCAGGATTCGAACACAAGGAAACACTGGGCCGCCTGCAGCGGAGCGCGCGAACTTAACCACTCAGCCACGGGGCCAGCCCCAGAGAAGCAAGTGCTTTTAATAATATAAGAAAGGCTTTTATTTATAGGGTTATTCACTTTTATATTTTTGTAGAGGGTGCCTGGCTACTGCTTGTATGATATTTTAATTTCTTTAGAAAATTACCAAGAAATAAGAACTTTGTGCACACAGGTCTATGTCGTTTAAACTTTTTTAAGACAAATCTGTAATAAGGTTTAGAGTGGCTCCTTAAAATGTGGCCACACCCCCATTTAAAACATCTAGTCTCTGTAAGTTACTCTCTCTGATTAGCTGGAGTCTTGTTTTGGAGATGACAGAAATGTAAGTTGTTTAAATAAGGTAATTGCTTATTTAATGGCTTAGCCGCTCGTTTTTGCTATTCTTCCACTGATTTCTTCATATTAAAGCTAAAATCTCCCCGTCTGTGCATCTATTTAGGAAGAGTGATGAAGGAACTATAGATGTGAGCATGTTGCCACATCACAGAGCCTGTTTCAGAGGTGTTGTATTTTCTGGTCCTGTTGGTTTGCACATTTGTTCAAAGAAATAAAGACATGAACACCTGGAGGTAGATTTAATGGGAAGTTTTCTTTAGATCATTCCTATAAATTCAGATTTGATTTTTTTTTTGAAATACATGAGGTGAAGTGACAAATTCCAAGCTGTAACGTCTATGGAAATATGCTTGTGTTCCCTGGCCTAGTGGTCCTGATGGGTTCTGCCTTTTAGATTTCAAAGAAAACTCCCATTTTTGCTCTCAACAGAAATCCTTTGAGGTAGCTGAAGTAGGTGTCTTTTTCTTTATTTTTTTTGAAGTGATAAAATGAAGTTCAGATGGCCCAAATTTGTATAATTAGTAGCTAACAGACTGAAACTCACATCATCAGATATTTATCTTGAGAGTTTAATTGTACAATCAGCTAAGATCATTTCCCCTAATTTTAAAATGTGGAGATTTTCGTCCTTTATGAACTGAAAATGCAGATAATTTCTTCGCATTAGATTGTATGCTCATGGCCATTAATGCTGTGGATACTTTGTATAATCCTTAATTATCAGTATTCCTTTTTTAAAGTGTTCTGTAGCTCAAGCTTGATAGAAAATAAAGTCTACGATGCTTCTTCTTGAACAACAGATATGTACCTGTCTTAGAATAAGCTCCTTAATAATTGCCATTAGTTTAAATTGACTTTCCAAAATATTAAAATAGACCCAGTCCTTGTTCCCTATTAATTAGTTCTCTGTTCCTGCTTTTGGGTGTTATTCTCCAAAGATGACTGAGTTAAATATGGTGAGCACCACGCATATTCTCTCCTTAAAGAGCATGCGAATCACTGTCCAGTTTTGAGTAAGTTCAAACATTGGTATTACTGTCCTTAGAATTCCAGTGCCTTCACTTGCAGAGCGTTGCTGAATTTAATAGCTCTTATAAAACCTATTATTATTCTGGCCATTTTGAAATATGTTTGTCATATTTATAAAAAATTAGAGATCAAATGACAGACTATTTATTTTAACCAGATTTGTGTGGTGTGTCTTAAGCTATCTATACATTATCTGACTTAATATTCACGATTCCATAGCTCATAAGTGTAGGAACTGGAGAGGACCCACGATTTCTGATTCCAAGCTCTGTCCTCTTTCTGCTGTACCACTACTATTAAAAAAAGAAAGTTTATGTAGAATTAATCTCATTCCTTTGGGAAGTTTTTCTGAATACTTTTTCTTTTGATTTTTTTAAAGTTTGTAATTATCCCATAGAATTTTTTTCTGGAAATGGAACTCAGTATTTAAATGTTTTCATTGAAATTGTGGGCTTTACTGTAAAAGCAACCTCTTATCCATTTTGTGTGAAAGTTTATAAAACTTACCTGATACAAACAAATCCTGCCTTAATATTTATTGAGTAAAAGACTCACCAGACATTCTTCTTAGTTGAAACACGTATGTGTTTAGCTAAATAGGTGGAATTATTTTAGTCTGTGTTTGAAAACCACTTATTAAACTATAAAAATTACTTATATTTGTTGATCCGCTAATGCCATTTGTGCACATTTGACTTTAGAAGATGATTTTTTAAACGTCTATAGTCATAAATATATTCTTCGTAATGTTATTTGTTATATGGAATATTGGAAATAACCTAAATGTTCTCGGGAAGAGTCACCTATATTCTGCACATCTGTTTGATGGAATTTGATGCAGCCATCAAAAATGACCACTCTGGACAGTGTTTAGTAAAATGAAAAAATGCTTATGCTACGTTATTGAGCAAAAACAGATCACCCTGTAGTAGCTATACCATAATTACAACCATTTGAAAAATGTGTACGTGCAGAAGACTGGATGAGAACAGAAAAAAGAACCATAACATTATTAGGATTTTCAAATTTAATTTTACCTTCTGTGTTCCAAATTCTCTGGATGGTAAAACATAAAATTTTTTATCCTGATTTGAATTCTGTAAATTTGTTGAAATTTTGTCAGTCAATTATAATTTGCTAACATAATCCTACATCTAAGAGATTTCTTTGGAGGATCAGCATAGTTTAAAGGATTCCTGAGTTTATCCGAGAAACCAGGCCAAAGTGTATTCAGGAGTCAAGGGACAGATCCTGTTTTATTGACGTGATTATTAGAGGAGCATGTGTTTTAAAAGCTTTGGGAAGTTTGTTCTGTTCGGGTGGGGACCGACAATCCCCATGCACATCAAGCTTGGCCAGCCTCCCCAAACCCTCTGCCTGTAGCTCTCACCAGGACACGTTTTCACAAGAGGTGTTCTGTTTCTTCTTTATTTTTTCAAAGACAAGAATAATGGGAGACCAGCTATTTCTGTATATTTCCTCTGTTCCATTCCTCATGTCAGGAGAACCATAAGCTAGAAAAAAAATAAAAATATGAAACAGAAATGCAAATTGACTAAATTCTTTGACCCTCAGAGAAGGCTGGTTTTAGGATAAATTCTAAGCTTACTTCTAGTTGCCAACTCTGCTTAAATATATTTTGGAATTCTTCCTGAAAGCATCCCGCAGGAGAGTAAAGAGTACAAAGTTGTAATAAACCAGCTTTAACCTGTACAAACCGCACACGCGCGTAAAGCAGCGGAGAAGGACGAGATGTCTTAGAATGACTATTTTTATACAACCTGAATTTAAGTTCACATCTCTGAAAATAAGAACACTGAGATGGAGAGAGAAATAAAAAGTCAAAATCAGTCCAGCATTCGGGTTATATTTTGAGACAATGACTTTTCAATTTCTGGCACCAGCACTGGCATAATTGTTTTTGGAAAATAGCAAGTCTTTGATTTTAATAATTATTATACACCCTACAAATAGACTACCTTTAGATCTTCTCTCTTGTCAATGTGGCAAAGAGTAAAATAGATTGAAAAATAGAGTGTTAGTTCAGCTGCTGCCAGTGTCTTTGTGAGCATGTTGGAGAAAGCCAGAATTACGGAAGAGCTAACAGCGAGATCTCATACAGTTTCCTCTTGGGCGAGGCTGCGTGGACTTAGATTTGCTTAAACAGAAAATTAGCCTTTTTGTTCATGCCGTAGTATAAATTTAGCATAAATGTCATATATATTCATGGAAAGTTTTTATTCTTATTTAAGTGTTTCTCTCTTCCTGTCTGTTTTGATGAGCCTAATTTAGTAAGCGTTGGTCACGGACTGAGGCTTTGTGGGTTAGAAAGCTCCACAGCGGATTCCAGTGTTCGACCAGAGTGGGCGAAATAGTCCTGGATGATAGCTTAATCATTTTTGCTTTCAAATATAAACTGGTGACCCTTATTTCCTTCTGTTCCAAAGATAAATGCAGTGATTAAAAAGATAGGGTCTTCCGTAACTTCCTAAGCCATCTTTATATTCTTAATATCTTTCAGAGTGTCTGGCACATAATAGTTATTCAATACAGTTTTTAAATTAAATAAATTGAATGAGGTGATGAATAGGGTTGGCTCATTGCTGTGTGTGTGGAATACAAAGTGTTAGCTTGCTTGAGGTTTGCAAATAGTGCAAGATGCCACCGATCATGCTCTTTTTAAGATGCGGCATCATGCAAATTATAGAGGCGTTTTTAGAGGGAAGCGCTTTCCTCAATAATGGGATATGAATATAATGGGGAAGAACACGTAGAATTGAATGTGATCATTTTATATACAGAAATCCAAGAAAACATTTCCTTTTTAAATCGTTAACAGTGTTCCCATTTCTTTTTCTTGCTGAATTTCAAAATAAAGTGCTCAGGATGTGTATTTGCTCAGTTCGTGAAACGATATGTGAAGAGCAAAAACTGTTTCCTTGAAGCCTGAAATATTAAAAGGACATTCTGTGTTTTAGATGGCCCTCTTGTGGTAAAACGGTCAAAGTAAACCAAAGATGACCATGCTAGCAACCTCCTGTTACAAGCAGGCACCGTGACAAACTTTAATAGTAAGAGTCGAAATTGAGCAGACGAATGAGAAATAATCCATTTTCACCTTTTCCCCAGGGACCCCATCCTAAGTTAATAGATATAAAACAAATAGACAATAACAAAAAACAATCTTTTTCCATCTGCTTTTGTATAGCTACCAAGTGAATCTCTAAAGATTTAAAAAAATAGCTCTTGGAAAGATTTTACAAAAAAGTATCAAATTTTACACTCTTCACTTGTAAATAATTTCAGATTAGCACAAAAGTTGCAAAAATAGAACCAAGAGTTCCTGTCTGTCCTCCACCGAGCTTACCTAAATATGAACATCTTACATAACCATATTATCACTTCAAAACCAGAAAATTAGCGCTGATATACTGCTATTAACCAATTTACAGACCTTCATCAAATGTCACCAGTTGTCCTACCACCAGGGTCCTTTCTTTGACTCTGTGACAGCCCAGTCTGTGACAGTGTGTCTGTCTTTGTCTTTCGTGACCCCAACATTTGGAAGAGTACTGATCTGACTTTGTAAAACATCCTTCCACTTCAGTTTGTCTGATGTTTCCTTATGACTAAATTCAGGTTATGCATTCTCAGCAGTAATGCAGCTAAAGGATGTTGTGCCCTTTTTCATAGGGCCTCATACTCATATCAATAGGTACATGATGTCATTATGTCTTATTACTGATGATATTAACTTTGATCCCTTGGTTAAATTGTTGTCTGACAGGTTTCTTCGCTGTAAAGTTATTTTTCCCTTGGTAATTAATAAGTATATGAACATAATTTAAATTAGGTCTTTTACCATAATTAGTATCATAAATGCATTTTGTTTCTCTTGGGCCTTTTACTGAAATGGGGTCATCATTTATATATTAAACTAGGAATTTTTCAGGTTATTTTGTGCTTGCTTTGCAAATTATCTTGCCCCATCATGTGTAGACTTCTATTGCCTGTCTTGCACTTTAAGTTACAATCTTCAGAAAGATTCTCCTGTCCGTGGGGACTGACCTCATGCACTTAATGACCTGCAGGTGTGTCGAGAGTACCAGCGTGGAAATTGCAACAGAGGGGAAAACGACTGCCGGTTCGCCCATCCTGCTGACAGCACAATGATTGACACCAATGACAACACAGTCACCGTGTGTATGGATTACATCAAAGGGAGGTGCTCTCGGGAAAAGTGCAAATACTTTCATCCTCCCGCGCATCTGCAAGCCAAGATCAAGGCTGCTCAGTACCAGGTCAACCAGGCTGCAGCAGCACAGGCTGCAGCCACCGCAGCTGCCATGGTGAGTAGGGCATCCGCTCTCTTCTCCTTAGCACTCAGAAAAGCCACAGGGACAACTGGGTCTCGCGACAAGCTATTCATTTATTAACCTTTCTTTAGAAATTTTTTGCTGAAGATATGTTTGTTCAGGTATCCCAGACAATACCTCAAGGAGTTACCGTTCACAGAAGTGGGGGTAACTCCTCACGCGGTTCAGGTTGCTCCACCCTTGGCCTAACTCTGAATGCCCTGTCTTACTCTGGATAGAGGGTTTCTGAAATTTCTGCTTTGTAAAGAACACCTGTCTCCTTTTCAATTTAACGATGTTGCCATTTTCGGTCCTCTTATTTCTGTGTGCCATCTAATCAGCCGTTATTTCCCTTCGGTGTGTTTTTTTTTTTTTTTTTGCACATCGAGGCTCTTTTCTAGATAGATCTTGCTTTTAACAATAACATGATCTGGAACTAAGTAGGAGAATTGCTTCAACAAAATTGTTTTTAGAATTAGCTACAAGATTTTGAACAGTATGCTATCCTAGATTGTTTTAAGTAACATTGTGGCATAAACATTCTTGTAAAACTGGAGAAGCTTGACTGTGCCATTATACAGAAAGCAGAAAGGCAGCAGCTCGCAAGGAGCTAGAAACTGGATCATTTAGAACAGATACAAAACTATATTCTTAAGGTAAATTTTAATGTGGTCTAATAGCTGATCTTAATGAGTCCATTCTTTGTTCTTTGCTTAGCTGTTTTAATGTTGTCCTTTTTTTACATAAATATATGACTTAATCATTAAAATATTCATAAAAACACTGTGTGGTATCTCACAGCACAGTACCATAATCACGAGAGAGGTCTTTTCTGTGTTTGTTTATGGATACTTGAGCAAAAATACAGAAGGCAGACTCTCTCCTCCTCTCTTCTTTTCACTCTTTTTTTTTTCTGTTAGAGTATCTTGTTTGTAATTAACTACGAAGAGGAGTTATCCTCCCCATAACAACTCAGTAGTGCCCTTATTGTGCATGCTTAGTCTTGTTATTCGTTGTATATGGCATTCCGATGATTTGTTTTTTTATTTGTTTTTTCTCACCTACCCAAAAATGCACTGCTGCCCCCATGATGCACCTCTGCTTGCTGTTTATGTTAATGCGCTTGAACCCCACTGGCCCATTGCCATCATGTGCTCGCTGCCTGCTAATTAAGACTCAGTCGGCTGTCAAATCACTGAAGCGACCCCTCGAGGCAACCTTTGACCTGGTACTATGACCTTTCACCTTTTAGCTTGGCATGTAGCTTTATTGTAGATACAAGTTTTTTTTTTATCAATTTTAAAGTATATATTCCTTTTTCTGTTATAAAGTTGTAAAGTACAATGAAAAACTGAGTGTGGTTTCCTGACAAAATTGGTGGAAAGACCGTAATATAAGTACCTGGATGGATAATATTGTATATGAAAGATTCCGAAAGCCGGCAGTCCACATTCAGTTTAACTACATTGTGGAACGTTCTAATGACATACTTTAAGGACATTAAAAATGTATTTTTGACTGTATATTGATGTACCTGTTTGGTTAGCATGGCTTAAATGATAGAATTATTTACTTTTTAATATTTATAGTTCAGTGTTTAAGAAAAAAAAACTTGCATGCTCAGGGACATTGCATGTCTAGGCAGATGGGGGAGGGGCAGAGCGGGATGCGTTTTTATTTTACCTGTTTCGGTCACTCTGGACGATTAACTATTAACATGCCTTATACTCGCCACTCCTCCTGGAGCGCACAGCGCAGCTTCTCTTCTTTGCCCAAATCAGTGGCTTCTCACAGAAAGCCTGAAGCATTATGACAATTAAAACACTTTAACACATTTTAACGTGCTCTCGCACTAGTGGGGTTTTTTGTGGTTTTTTTTTTTTTTTGGACAAAAATAATGCTTCTTTTAAAGCTTGATCTTGCTTTGTTGTTTTTCTTTAATTTTTTGTTTATTGGATTTTTTTTCCCCTCGGGTAGTTAAGTGCTCTGCCGCTTGCTTGCTCGTGCTTCCTAACAATTTTAGCCTTCAACTGATTTTTCTTTTTTCTTTTTCTCTTTTTACTGGTATTTGTTTTTTATACTCATTCACTAAACAGGGAATTCCTCAAGCTGTACTTCCCCCGTTACCAAAGAGGCCTGCTCTTGAAAAAACCAACGGTGCCACCGCAGTCTTTAACACCGGTATTTTCCAGTACCAACAGGCTCTGGCCAACATGCAGTTACAGCAGCATACGGCGTTCCTCCCACCAGGTGAGGGGTCTGAGTGCGTTCACAGGTGAACCTGCCGGCCCTCGCAGAGTTCACTGGTAGAGCAGACAGACCACGCCCCAGGTCCTTGTTAGTAATAGGCCAGGTGGAAGGTAAGGTTGTCAGCAGTGGAAACTTACTGAGGCATCTCATGCGGTTTTCCTTAAAACCTAAGATTTTTAGCTTAATGAAAAATAGATGAAAGATCAGTGATGTTTTATATACTTACTTTTGTTTCTATCATTTGGAATTGAAATATAGTTCTCTTCTTTTTTTTTCCTCTTTCCTCCACACTGTTATGTGTCTGTCAAGCTATTTTATGACACTTTTCTGCTGTAAGACCCTTTTGCCTTCATGATTTCATAGAGTTCATTGGAATTATATGAAATGACACTTTCAGCTTTGATTTTTTATTTTTCAGCCTTTTTGTTTTCAAGGTGGAGAATAAAAAACTGACTCTGTGTTCCAGAGCTCTTAAAAGGTGCTCTTCTCACTACCAATAAGTACGTTGCTAAAAATCATCATTGCTCCTGCACTAGTGTTGAAATAGCCCTAAGTGTCCAGGGAAGTTACATTTATTGTTGAATTATACGTTTGTGGTTTCCATTGATTTCAACCTAGTCATATAAACATACTCCAGAACTATCCACAAGGATATAAAATTAAAAAATAACTAATCAGTCATTGAATTACCTGGAAATTTGCTTTTCCTCACTCTTTATTTATTTCAGGAAATACATATTCAACTCCTTGTAATCTGGAATTCAACTAACGGGAGACTCTAATCCCATTTTCCTCATTACCTCTTAACCTTTCTAAACAAATTACCATGGGTTCAGAGATTTATTTAATAAAATAACTTATTTTATTAATTAAATTAACAAATTAATGACTAGGTACGTATGTCAAAGGTCCAGCCCCATTAGTATATTATAAATATTGATCGTATTTACAGTGCCTTAGGTTCATAATGCCGCAATGGAATGTGATAATTTATTTTTAAATAACAAAAGAATAAATGACATTCATGTTAGTTTTTGCTGCTAAGGACAGCTTTTTATACAGTACATCTTTAAAACTGGCCATTTATATGTAGAATATGTAGTAACATTCAATGAATTAGAATACTCCACTAATTGAAATAGCCTATGCCCCAGGCACATGCATAAAATGGAGTTTGCAGTCGTAAAATAATATCTATCCTAGTTGCAGTGTCTACATTTCAGAATAAAAATGGAATCATCTTTATCTGGAGGTATTTGTTGCATTCTGAGGGAAAAATCACATTTCTCTCTCTGTTTTATAAGATTACAACTTCCTTCTCAGCATATGTAGTTTTTCAGAGATTTCGAGAAATTAATCTTTTTGCTTTTATATAAATTTCCGTGCCCCTAGATCTGTCTCTAACAAATAACCTATCAATTTTTCTAGAGTCAGATCACCAGACAGAATTTCGAGGGAGTGCAGATAACTAGCATAATTTCTTCAAAGAAATTAAAAATTATTTGTGACAATTTATTTCATTGAATAAAACATTGCCATTAGAAATGACAATTTTCCTATTTAAAACCTAAAAATAAAAACAAATCCAACTTCTTCCATAGATTATTTAAAGGAACCTAAAATAATCTGTCTTATCAAATGGGTTTTGTATTAGTTTCTCCAACAACATTCAAGTGACTGAAGACTTAGAGAAAAACAACTAAAGACTTTTCTAAATAAGCATACCCATTAATTGCGTGATCTATCTGACCCTTATTTATGATGATAGTCTCTCCCTGGAATGACTTTTAGGCTGTGGATAACACAGAGGAAAAGATGCTAGGTAAGGGTCAAGTCAGGGAAAAACAATAAACGCATTCATAAATCAGAATCACACTCTTTCTCTGTTCCAGAAACTAAGCATAGTTAATTTAAATAAAATGTGCCACAATACTTTCAAATATCTGAAAATTTAAGATATATTTGCATTTTTATGATTAATTTTGCATCAGAGATGATCTTTCTTAATGTTTGTAATTTATATAACATGAAATTATTGCAATATTAATATAAAATAACATTTATTTGTAACCCAGTTTTAAAGGGCTTAAGCAGCAGGTTGACCTTTGTTAGTCACATAGTCAGAGGTAGGGACTGCCTCCATCATTCTTTCAAAATACTTTCATAATTTGTCATCTGTGCCTGTGTACACAAAAACTGGTCCTATGACATTAAAAAGTTAAAATAGATAGCCCATCTTTACCTCTGCCAAACCACTTTGTCAGGCAGCCAGGAAGGGAAGAAGTCTAACGCAGAGAATGTGAACTGAGATGCCTTAGGGGCCAGGCAAGAAACATGAAGACGTGAAGCAAGAAATAAATTAGGAGCTGTAGGGTCTGGGAGGCCCTGGGGAACACAGGCCCAACCTCAAGGAGAGGTCAGTGTTCAGACTTAGACTTCTGTTGCCTGGCACATTGTGCCTGTTGTGCACCGCACACCCTTTGTGGCTCCGTGTACATCATTGTGTACGTGAATGAGGCCTGGTTGTGTCTATGCCTCCCAGAGTTGATTGTGCAAACCTCCACAACTTAATGCAGAGGCCCTCATGTCCAGTGTTGTCAGATCTTAGGATTGTTTCCCAGATATTCTGGACATTTGGATGTTGCTGTGTGAAATTTCTCAATTTTTAGATTTCGTCAGCTAATTCAATTTTTTAAAATACTTTTTGAGAGCTACAGGAAATCTATCCTACCACAAATTCATCTGTAATCTCATGTATAATACCTCGGACAAAAGGAAGTTAATTTTCCAAAGTCTAGGTGATTCTGCAGACATAGGAAGAATTATATGATCAGAGCATTCCATCTGACTGCAATATAATAATTTGGAAGGTATATTCTGAAGGCTTTATTGAAATCGAAAAGAAAATGGAAGTCATTTATTTTTTTCAGCTTAGAATTTTAGAGCTCTGTAGTCTGTTGCCTCAGTAATAACTTCAGGGATGTGTAGGTATATTTCACTGAAGTTACAGTGAAGCATGGTTGGCTACATCCTTAGAGCAGATGACTATGTATTCAGTCTAGGTTGCTGGCAAAAGGTCCTGGTTCAGTGGCAAGCCAGTTAGCTAGCTAAGAAAAATTACTATATACTGTAACTTTTAAGAATAAAATTGGACTTACATGGTATCCACTCGTCTATCCATCATCCATCCATCCATGTACCCATTTATCCATCCATCTTCCAACCATCTATCTATCTCTTCCCTCTGTCCCTCCCTCCTTTCTTTCCTCTATCCTTCCGTTTTTCTATCCATCCATCCATCCATTCATCCATCAATCCACTCGTACATCCATACATGTTTCCATTCATTCAATCAATAAAAATTTATTGTATGCTACATGGTGTACCAGTATTCACCCTAGGGATTACAAATTTATGACCCTTGGGCTAAACCTAGAATCGGAAATATGTAAGAGTGTTTAAATAAAACAAAATGTAAATCCTTTAGAAAGTGTACCTGCTCTCCAGTTCCAAGCCCCACACTCCCTATTGCCTTAGGCCAAGTTGTTTCCCACAGTTTGTTCCAAAGAGCTACATTTTATTGAGTGTTTTCTCTGTGCAGTGCTGTGCTGGGTGCCCTATAGACATTATCTCATTTTTTTCTCATAACAACCCCAAAAGGCTGGCATAAATGGCAACAGGAAGGCAGACCTGAGTTTAGAATAAAGCCTGGAATGTAGTGTAAGCACTAAGTTTTATTTGTTATTTCTTGAATTCGGTAGTGTAATAGAATAGAATTCAATAGATCGAATAGAAACAGAAAGAAATTACAGAAAGCTGTTGCTTCTTTGGATATCAGTTTTGAGAATAATTCAATTAATTGTGAACTTTTAGTACTAAGTGATATAAATTATTTTTAGAAGACCTGAAGTCAGCTTTATACTTCTTATCGTAATATACCTAAATAGGCTTAAGTATCACATCCAAATTCAAACCACTAAACAAACAAACCTCCGTTATAATCTTTTCTTCCTTCTACTTCTTTCCATTCTCCTTGAAGTAATTTTAACTACGCATACATCTCCTATGTAAAGGACCTTCCTAGTTGTTTTTCCTGCATCTTTATAAAGATCCATTAAAAAATGTAATTTAAGAAGTCATGTAATTAAAATAATGTGTCCCTCAGAAACACACTATTCTGGCTATGTAAATATCTTTGAAGGGAAAATTTGAAATTGACAAATACATTCATTTAAATTTTGCCTTGTGCTGAAAATTGAGGAAAAAATTTTAAATTGGCTGTGTATCATTATTAGTAAATCAACCCATCTGATGTAAAGATGGATATTATGGTCATTTCAAAAGTGATTTTTCTTTTTGGTAAGTGGGTCCTACAGCATTATGTCTTCATATTTGTGAGTTACTGCACCCTGGCTAGTATTTTCATTGCTGCCTTATGTTTATTTGCTGCAAATCCCTCTCAAAACTGTGTGCGTTGGTTCTAATGGTAATGAGGAAGATAGCTCAAACTGGAATTCAAATCGTGAAAGCTTTAGGGTGTTAGAGAGAGAGGAGTAGGGTCACTCATTTTCAGCATGTGCAGGCTTAATTATGCATGGGATGAAATATAGTAGGCAAATTGCAGCATAATAATAAATAATAAATTTAAAACATAACATGTACAATATTTAAAACAGCTTTAATATTCCTTAAATACTACTTTATTTTTTCCATCCTCTTTTTCCCAGTGCTCCTGCCCTGGCATTAGAGGAGAATGGTTGCCCAGGATCTAGACCCAGTATTGAATTTTGCTTGCTCTACTGTCTCAAATTAATGTCTCTGTTATTACTGGTTTCTTTTTGTTGTTGTCTTTCACTAGTGTTTGACTCAGTAGTGGTAGCAAATAACAGAGATCTTCAAGTGTCCTACATGTTGCCTCTCAGCATAGTACCTCTCCACCTGGGAGGATGCGTCCCTGGCTCCATCGCCGAGTTTAGTCACTGATCTTGTGCCCACCGTCCCACTGCAGCTCTCACAGGGATGCTGGTTAAGTACCTGTGTTTCTCAATGGCAGCTTTGTTTGTAGGGCCATCTCTCACAAGACTCAATTGGCAGATATTTTTCTAACAAATGTTCATCCCAGATGCTGCTAGTATTTAAATAGGATGTGCCAAGATTTAGATAGAAATATAAAATCATTTGATATTTTAAACCCTAGAAGTCTAAAATAATCTCATAGAAAGAATGGTAGTTCAGTATGTGGGAAAGTGCCCTGTACTTGGTAAAATAAATTAGATTTTTCAATGTTTATATGTCAGAGAGAACAGGGACTGTATATGTAACATTTATTTTAACATCATGGTCGAACAATTGTGAACATCAGTGCTAACGCCCCATATGTGATGTACGTGTCTTCATTATCTCCCTTTCGGGTTTTTTGTTTAAGTCTGATTAACAAGTTTTTGTATGTGAAATTTTGTAGAACATTCACTATTCCAAGAAGTCCCGAGGGTCTAAACCAGCAATGAAAGCCAGTCTATCTTCCCAGATATCTACTAAGTAAAACAATTCGAGACTTACAAGAAAGTTATGTCCCCTCTAAATGCTTTCTCTACCCTTAAAGTCCAAACTAAGACAATGCAGAAGTTTCACTTCTTCTTTGTGCATAAATTTTTGCTTGGTATCCCCCAAAATAAAGTTCCTGTATGGATGATCACAACCCCTCCATGTATGTGTGGTTGGTGCTACAGAGAACAGGGAAATAAAACCAAGGGAATGAAAATGAATGTATTGGTTTCATTACGTTGTTAAGTCAGTTTTGTGCTTCGAATTATTTAGCGTTTTGATAATAAAAAGTTTCTCAAATTATTTAACGTGTTCTTAATATAAAGAAATCGTTAATAGATTCATATGTTAAAGTCAGAAATAGCAAAGCCGCCAGATGGCTAGTCACCAGATTAAAACAAGACAAATTACAATGTTATTTTTAAAAGAATTAAGCAGGTTTAAATTTTTTCCAAAGTACTTTTATTTATAGGCGGCAGTTAGAGAAGCAAGCGTACCAGCACACAGTTAAACTGGCTTGTACTCTTCACTTGAGACTGGGTCTAATTGATCACTGTGCTAGTGTGTGATTTGATTGTGCTGACAGTTACATGCCACTGTTCCCATAATAACAATTTTTCTTCTTTGTTCAAATGAATTTCCTAATTACACGTGTGATGGGATGTTTTAATTCTTTTCCCTTTTCAAATCCACCTTCCTGTTGCAATGCATGATGGGCAGGCTCAATATTGTGCATGACACCCGCTACAAGTGTTGGTAGGTGCCAGCTTTGTTTCTTGATTATCTTAAACCTATGGTGCACCTCACAGCCCCTCAAAATCCACTGCTAAGTTTAACGGATCTCTATTGGGCAAGTCCATTTCCCTTTACTAACACCTGTCAATTAAATGCCATTTTCTGTTTAATTGACATGGACTCACACAAATGTTTTCTTTACGCACAAGTTTCCTTCAGTCACCTTTGGTGGATTTTGATTGGACTATGAGTTCTGGTGTGTAAAAAAAAATCTGTCTCATAAAAGTAATATATTGTATATGTTTATAATAGTAAATGAGAAAAAATACTTTCATTCAAACAGATAACTGTATATATGAAGTAAATACCTGTATTTTGACTTAGATTTTGACTGTCTATGAACACTATATGAAATTCTTGTTTTTGACTTAGCAAATTAAGCCTGTTTGTGTCAATTTTCTTGATTTGATGGTAACAAGCTTTTTTTCCCCTTTTTTTTCTCTTTCATCCCTCTTCCCCTTCTCTCCTTGGAATGTTGTCCTGCTTTGCGCTGTGATTGCATGTCACTCGCTGGTGATGATGTCCCGTCACATGGCTTATTGCTGTGATAAATACCATGCCCAATTATCTTCTCCATGTTGCCATGGTTTCCATATTGCTACACTCTTCTGTATGTTTGCTTATATGATTCTCCCTCCGAAAGTTCCCATGGTGCACGGTGCTACGCCAGCCACTGTGTCCGCAGCAACAACATCTGCCACAAGTGTTCCCTTCGCTGCAACAGCCACAGCCAACCAGGTTTGCTAATTTACAGCTTTGTTTCTTAAAAACCAACTCTAATAGGGCTCAAGCCGACAGCCCTTGCGCACGTGGATTTCCCACTGAGGTCGGTGGGGCCTGCGTGTCCACGAGGGCTGTCAAGGGTGCCTTAATAGCATGGGGTTCAAAGATACCTCTTGTTGGCCTACACATTCTCTCTATGATGAGCAGCAGAATGCTTTTATGCCATTTATCAGTGCTCCAAAGTTGTCGCAGCTCCATTTCTAAAGCTACTAAAATGATATTTACACAAGCAATTCTCAATTTGGTCTCAACCAATAATGCAGGTATTTTGACCAATCAAAAATGTACATAATCTTAAGGTTTTTATTATGAACATTTGGCATATACAATTTCTCAGTTCTTGCCTAAATTCTTAATTAGAAGCAAAATATTTGTGTGTTACGTATGCCACAAATGACCACTCTTGTAAATAGAGTTTGTTATAAATTCATTCTAGTTTTATTTTTTGATAAGCAGACTGCATATTTCAAATAAATTAAATTTGTGTCCGAGCTTTGATTCTCAATGCTTTAAGTGGAAAAAAAAAATCCTGTGTTCTTATTTCTATAATTACCCAGCATAAATGTGGGAGTTATGAAGGGAAAAAAAAGACATCAAATATGGAAAATTGAGCCATACTGTGTTCCATGCAAGTTTATGAAGTAATATTACACAGGCTACTTTTAAGTAAAAGAAATCTATTTCAGAAATTTAAATTTTATGATGTACAAGAGGGACTATTTAAAAGAAAATGATTGTTAAAGTATTTAATATTTAAAAATTGACATTGATTCAACCTGCATTTTCTGATTCTATTTAAAATTGTGTTCTGGGAAATACTGGTTGCACCAAAGTCAGACTTACATAAAGTAAGTTTTGGCTTAAATATATAGACATATTTGTTACAAAAACAAAGTTCATTAGGGTTAATAGCGTATGAAAAAATTTAGAGCCAAATCAAATTTCAGATAACCCGCAGAGAAAGGTTAAATGTAGCCGAATGAATCTCAAAAGAAACCAGTATCAACCTGTCAGCGCTTGGGAAGAGAAGAGCATCCAGGTGTCATCTGAATTTGTAGTTATGGCCACAAGGGGTCGCCACCCTTGTTCTTACAGAACGCCATGTACTGTTGAAGGAGAATCCTAAGCTATCAGTATAACCATTAAAAACTTTCAAAAGCCGCAAGCCAAAATTGATGTATTTTAAAGTTTCAGACAAGCTTTAAACATCTCTTGGCAAAAAAATCATTAGTTTTTCAAAAGCTTGTCAAAATAGCCCTGGATTTATGCTAACACATCAGACTCATTTACAAGAATGCTAGATTGTGCATATGTGGCATGTTAGTAAGTAATCCATAGCAGAAATTTCTTAATGGATTCAATGCAGCCCATTTATGGTGCGGATCAATGATGCTGAACTCTCTCGTGTGAACCACGTATGACTGTAGAATTGCTGGTGTAAGCAGAACTATAGCAAAGCAAATTCCAACATGCCCTTGGCCACTTGGGTTGTAGGGGACACTTTACTTTTTGCATTGTGCTGTGACCATTTCATGCATAATCTTGGGTCTTCATACTGTTTTACAACCAAAAGAAAGAAAAGGGAATGGATATATATATACACACATATATTATATCTGCATATACATACATATGTATATGCCTACAGTACATTAGCAATGCTGGAACTAGCTGATGCCACAAAATGCAGCCTGCATGCATGCAGAAGTTTATAGCTGGCCCTTCATCTGCATCGATTGGTGTTGAAGGTCCTTGGTATGTTTCGACAGCCCCATCCTTGATGCTTCTACACTGTTGGGTGCAACCTCCTGTCCTGCAGCAGCAGGAAAAATGGTATGAGAAGCTTCATTACGCTTGGAGCACGTTTTCGTGCCATTTGCCAATGCTGTAAAATTGTGTAAAGATGTCAGCTGAGAAATGGAAATAAAATAGAGACATATTAATTTACACTCCAGACCGTGGATTGCGATACGCTGAATTAGTCTAGGACATCTAAATTGAAACAACAACAACAGAATGCCTTCATGTATGTGATTTCACTGTTCTCCCATCAACCCTGCTGAAATGGGGTTAGTGCCATTTTATAGATGAAGAAACTTAAGCAAGAGTAATTAAGTGCTTTGCTCAAGGTTACACGGCCTGGGGCGGGGTGGGGGATCACTCATGCAAGAAGCCTGCTTTCCGTCCTCCCACGGTCTTACCACTGTGCTGCCTCTCCCAGGCAGAGCTGCCCTTCCTGGTGGGAAGAGAATCAGGCTATGAATTGGAAGTTCTTGGCTTTGGGGACCATTGAAATAAGTCACCCCTGTATGGGTTTCCTATTGCATTTCCTCGCAAGTTTGTAAATTCTCTTGCCCATTTAAAATACAATAAAATGTGCAATCAGAATTCAGAAATATGTTCTGATGTAAACTTACCCTCTTATCTGCTTCTTCTGAAATACTCCTTTGGAATTCTTACCTGGTATTTTTAAGTTGGAAAAAAAAGTTAGACACCATCCTGAGTTGAAAGAAAATGTTAGATATTGGTTGCACAAAAATAGGCAAGACATTTCCTGCTTTGATTTATGAATTGCTAAACAACTGAAACCACAGGCGTGTGTGCGTGTGTAGGCCAACAAAAAGGGCTTCTTTCGATTACTGCTCTGCATGAATTTTTGATAGTTTTACTTCTTTTACTTCCTAAAATCTGATAACATTTATAGAATAGTATTTAACCCAAGGATTTAAAAAAATGAGTTGCTACCTTGGCACTAAGTTTACGTTAACTTACTGTTATGTTGACCAGATAAGGACTGTCACCTCACAGCTGAATTTCACTTTTCTTAAAAAATTTAATATTAAAATGTTTTCATCTCTTGGTTGTTCGCTTGCTTGCATGGATCATTCATTAAATAATTTTTTATTTGCTAGATACCCATAATATCTGCCGAACATCTGACTAGCCACAAGTATGTTACCCAGATGTAGAATTTTCATCACTAAACAGTAAGTTCCTTATGTAATATATAGTGTCTATTCATGGTGGTTTTTTAAAAATAACAATTGTGTAATGCATTTAAAAAAATTTTGCAAAATTTCAGTGAAAATATTTATAGAGCTCACATTTTTATCTTCGATGGATTATGAGGAATTTTATACAAATTTATAATAAATATATTAATATCACTTAAATGTACATAATACTTAGGGAAAAATAAATTGCTTTTTCTTCATATTAGAAATAAACACAAGCATGAAGGAAAAAGATGACTGAAAATTACATAGAAGGCATTGATCAGGAATTGGACAACTTTTTCTTAAAAGACCAGATAGTAAATGTTCTTGGCTGAGCGGGCCATATGGTTTCGTTGCAGCCACTCATCTGTGCCCTCCTAGAGCGAAAGCAGCCTGAGGCGATATGTAAATGAAGGGGTGTGGCCTTGTCCAATAAAACTTTATTTACAAAAATAGGCAGCAGGCTGGATCTGACTCACAGGCAGTAGTTTGCTGATCCCTGGTAAAGATCATCACTTATTTTATTTTTTAATTTTTTTGCTATACTGTGAATAAGAACATGTACCCACCCACTTGACCTCATGCTTCACCACACACAGGAGAATGCAAAGCTCTGACTTGAAATAAATGTGTACACACACTCACATATATGCATACACACACATCCACATATCCAAATGAACTTTAGATACTTCAAAATAGTCACCTGGGAGGACCATATAATTCTGAAAATGTAGCCGTTGCTCAAAAATAATTTGAAAGTCTGGTGGTTTTCCCTCAGACATGTTGACTTAAGTACTTGCAAAGGTGGCCATTTTTCATCCTTAGAGGATATGTCTGATTCAGTATGCATGCATTCAAGTTGGCATATGTTCTCAGAAGTATATTGGGCACTTATTTTTATACTTTACATATAATATCTATATATTTTAATGTATTTTATATTTAAAACTGAACCTAGCAAATAAGATAGGCGATCATTCTTTGTTGCTTCCCTGCCTTCATTTATGTGTTCGTGAACACATTTATGAATGATTTTTTGGTGCTACTATGGGGTAGTTACCATGTCAGTGAGATAAAGATGAATAGACAATGAGATGGAGATGTAAATTTCAGCACAGTATATTAAAATTAGAGAGTTTTGAACAAATTTCTCTTGGAGCAAAGATGGAGTAATTTTCCCAACAGGGTCAGAAAATAAGTGAATTTGGACAATGGAGATTGTTGTAGAGAGGAGGAAGGGCCTCAGAGAAGAAGGGACAGTGTGTCGAGTCAGGAGGTGGTGGCAGACCACCAGCCAGAGGTCTCGTGACGATAATCCACAGCAAGAGCTGGAACACAGGTGGAGCCCTGCAGGAGAAGAGGACACGCAAAGTTTGAGAGCCATGTGAGAAAGACATGACAGACTCGATCTGAGAGTGCTACCAGGCACACACTGCAGTGAGAAATTAAATTCTTGATGCGGATTTTTGTCTGTTTTCTAAGTGCCCTCAGTGCAGTCCTTGTGGTGAGGTTCAATACTCTGAACGGGAGCCACGGTTTTGAATAAGCACATTGCTCCGTAGCATGTAGATTTAGAAGAAGGGTACCCCTTTGACATGTTTAAAAAATCTGTTTCAGGCTTTTATAGTCAATTGGGTATATTTGGTATGTATATCTGTAACTGTGTTCTATTTCTTAGTAGCAATCCAGGTTGAAACAAATGAGACCAAATGGCCCTAAGTCCATCAATTAGCAAACCAGTGGATTTGTCTGCCTTCAAGCTTAGGTTCTTCATGTTCTGTTTACTTAACAAATGCTTGCTCATTTTCAGGAGGAGTTGTAATATTTAAACAGGTTTTTGATGCAGCAAAACGGTGATTTCTTTCAATCTCAAGATTGTATTTATTCTAAAGCATTCTTTTAATATGTAACGATTCTCTGATGAGAACAAACTCTATGTAAAAACTAGAACTATTAATTTACAAGTACATTGTAATGTCTGTTCAACCTTAATTCCTCAGGAGCATAAGAAACAGTCTTTATTTTTCTTGGCTTTAGGGGAAAAAAAACCTTTAAATTATTCCAAACAGTCACTTAAAGTGTCATTCTGTTTTTGTTTTTTTTTCCAAATTCATACCATCCTAATCGAGCACCCAAATACAGTGAATCGTGTTTAATAGGACTTATGGTTGGGTGGATTTTAATTTTGTAGGCCAGATCATTGCTCTGGAAACCCATTGAACTTTAGAAGAGAAGAAAGAGTTAAATTCTGGTCCACGACGAGAGTGCTGAAGAAGAGCGCTGTCTGCTCTGTTGTGCCCCTTGACTCTGCATGTGGATTTTATACTGTCCGCTTAGTGGTGGGTGATATTAAAGCAGAGTCTACAATTGTGTTAAGCTGTGCATGTCATTTTATTCTCATAGAGATGATAACAAATTTAGATCCATTTGTACTTGTGAAGTGTTGGATCTTATATGAAGATGTGATAGCTACATGTGTTCACATTTTAAATCAAGAAATACAATTTTCATACTAAATATATATTAGAAACTGTTTTTAGATATTGTCCGTTTTAACAAAGATTGTCTCTTTTTCCCTTGTAGATCATACTAAAGAGGAAAGGACAGTGTGCTTGGTTAGAGTAAAGGACGAGGTCATTAGCCATATTGTATATACCGTCAAGCAACACACACACGAGCCCCTCAGCCACGAGACATCCACATATTGCATGTTAACCAGAAGACAAGACAACATGGAAACCCACTGCACACTGTTGCCTATACACTTTGTACATTTAATTGATATTTGTGCTGAGGTGATATTCCTGTCTACAAGAACAACATTGTCTTTCTTTTCTAGCACAGAGTTATGCATTAAAATATGCATACCTAATTAGTTTCCTATATATTCATGCCATCTTGAAAAGACAGACTATGGTGTAACCACGATTCTATTATGTATTGGTACGTCTGTAGACCAAGATATAATTTTTTAAAAATAAGTTTATTTCTTTCAAGGTTTACAAATAACAAAGGTGCACCTTGTATTTAAAATTGCCATTATAGATGAGAGCGTGCATGCACAGTCATTTTTGTTTAAGAGTAATATTTTTAATGTAATAGATTTTAAGATGTGGTGAGGGAGGGATCTGACAGAGATGAATGTGCCAAGCAAAACCACAACTGTGTATCTTTTAGAGCACATCATGGCTTTAAGTACCATGTTGTTAAGGATTCTCATGAAGTGCCATAGACTGTACATCAAATTAGAGTATTATCTCTTCAGTGTTATTGTTTTCAGAGCCACATTTTGTTGCTTATTCGCTACTACTAATCAGTCAAAGGGCACCATTCTTTTTTTTTTGAAACCAAAGCTGTCTCAGAAATGGCCAGTTTAACTTTACAGTAACAATAGCACAACACCGACTCTCTTAATACGGATAAACTCACACATACTGGAGATATATATGATAGATATATATATAAAATTATTTTAATGCATTGTAGTGTAATATTTATGCATACTATACTGTATAACATGTTATTCAAAAGGGATATGCCATTTCTGAGACACGATAACAAAAAAAAATGTTTGAGGAAATTATTTTGCTTCTATTTATAGCTCTGTCAAAAGTCAAAAGACTATAAATGCTTTGCAAAAATGGTTTCACATTTGCTTAAATGCTTCATCACAGTCACATTTAAAATAGTGACTCTAAACAAAGAAGAAAGCAGCACTGTCATCAGATGCATGATAAACCAAAATATGAAAATGGAAAATGTTTAATTAACCTAGTGATTGGGTGGGTTAAGTACATGGGTGAATTTTATATGTGATTTGTTTTGTTTTGTTTCGTTCAGATTAACTGCTTATAGCCTTAGAAAGCCTTTTACAAAATTAAAAAAAAAAATAGATGTGCATTCAGTTTTTAAGAATGGATTCATCCAAAGGAATTCCCTTTCTGTGGTTTGGATGTTGCAGCTAGTGAAGGGTAATTTCGCTCTGCTCGGCAGTTGTGAACACTGCTGAAGCCGGGGCCAGGTCACTGGTAGTTACCGTGTGGAATGGGAGAAGCGAGGGTTCAGTTATAGAACCTCCCATACTCCCAAGTTTACCGCAAGTTTTTATGCTTGAGAGAGACGCTTTCTAATATAAGACTGATGTGTTGATCTCACCGATTGTACTGTACATCTATTAAAGCCTTAGATTATTACATTACGGGTTGGAACCCATACCAATGTAATTTCAATCGTGTTTAAGAGAGTAATGGTGACTTCACATGTTATTGTAGTTAGTTACATTGTAGAATATTACTTATTTTTCTTGTTAAAATGTAGTTTTTCATTTCCTACATTTATTAGATTTCATTTTCTATTAACAATTGAATACCATTTCAGTTTATAGACTCTTGTTTTATTAGATTTTACCGATGAATTTTTCAAAATACAAAAAAAATTAAAGTAGTCTTTCCTTCATAACATACTCAGTTTTGAATTACATGTAGTGTCATATGAATATTCGTATTATTGTTAACTAAATGATTTATATTTTACTGATTTAATATTAAAGTGTAAGAATGTCAGTCATTGTTAGTTCTTGTCTAGTTTTCATTAAAAGAACAAAGATCTTTTATATGGATATCTTATAAATATATAATCATTGCTAAGTAAGAAGTTAAGTTGTTGCTATGGCAACAATCCTGGCAGACAATTGAGTAATATTTTGATGATTTATTTTGTTTGTAATTAGTTATTATAAGAAGATCTAGATCCTAGATATTAGAATAAAATTTATTTTCTACTGTATCCATTTCAAATGTTAAAGTATTGTTTAATATTTTTGAAATCCCTGAATATCAGGCCTTGTTATAAATAAGCTGCATAATCAATAAATAGAACAAGGGACTTTTTGTTGATAATCCAAATACTCGAGGTTTACGTAATGAGAATTCTAGCGTGTGTGCAAACTCTTGAGGGTTGATTATGCTGCAATTTACCATGTTGGAACGTTGAGAGAGAAGGTTGACTTTTTGCACTTCTGTATATAGTCAAAAGAGAGAAACCTGTATAATAGTAAGATCTTATTTTGAATAAAAACGTCTATAATTACAAGGAGTTTTGTTAAGGCTAATAAAATGACAGACTGAGCAAAATTGCTTACAAAAGTGGCACAGAGTTAGCACTCCAAACCCCTTCAAACATGTTGCTTTGCTTTTTGTGGACAGCTTGTAGTTTGCCAGGATTTTTTCAGCTGGAAAGATATGCCATCCTTCCAAGATTTCATGACTGACAAAAACTCCACTGGGCCAAATCTGCCTGAAGATCATTACCAAAAATAGCAGGTACTTCAACCATTAAGGTGAAATCATGGATCAAATATTCCTTACATTTTTTCAAAACTACTGCATGTTTAAAACTTCAACAACAACAAAAAAAGAGAGAAAGAACTATACTAAGGACGTGTACTATTCAGATCAGTTTCTGCCAATTTCAGTGGTCTGTTGTTCACACACACACAAATCTTCAAAACAAGTATTGACTTTCACAAAATTTAAACCATGAACAGGCAAACCAAACAGCACACCGTAGCTATAGTTGTTATGTGATTGTTTTTTAAATTGCTGTAGGATCCTGTTCTTTCAGCAGGTGAAAAAATAAAACACAGTTCAAATTTCACGGTTTTAATTTTCAACTCAGAAGCACTCAAAACAGCAAATATGTAATAGGCACTTGTTGAATGAATTAGTGTAGCCGGCCTTCCCCCCAGCTGGTTACAGTGTTGCACTTATCAGCAACCCCACAGCTTTCACCTGCTGAAAGGACAGACGTGCTTGGTTTTACTATTATGTAATCACAACTTACTTTCTGCTTGTAGTTGCTTAAAATTATGTATTTGTCTTGGGCTGCAATTTATTTTATGCTTATTTTATTATTACTGCAGTAGTTGACTTTGCTGTATGGAAAAATAAAGTGAAATTGCCCTAATAAAACTTCTCTTTCTTAAGTATATTTGTGTATCTGAGATTGAAGAGTAAATTATTTTTGCGCGTTTCAAGTATCCGTGCGTGTCTGTCTTTATGAACACATGGATAGGAAAATTCATTGTCCGGTTTTACTTGATTGCAAGTAAGGCATTCACTGTCTTTCTCACGAACTCTCCTTTGATATCGAGAGAGAGAATCTGAGTTGTGATGTATTGCCATCCTACGCCCAGTGTTTTCTGAAAAATCTTGCCCTCCCCTCCCCTGACATGGTAAGTGCTACTTGATATGATTTTAGGTATAAGGAAGGAAAACTAAAAGGAAAAAAAAAATTCTCTTATCAATTCTAGATCCCTGTCTTTCTAGTAAAGAAATTCTCTTTGCCTGACTGCCCTGGGAAGCTAGCCCTGGAAATCAGGCAAGCTAAGAGAATATTTCAATAATGAAGTAATGATGACCCTTTATTCAGAGGGATAGAAGAATTTATGCACACACAAAGCTGAGCCAGGCCATGACATAACTCACTCTTGAGTGTGTGTGTGTGAAGTTTTTAAACAGTGAATTAAAATTTAGGTTCCAGTGAAGCCTGGTGTCCCGCATGGCTTTGCATGTTGCAGTTTCCACAGGTGACCAGTGAAAGCCAAGGTCCCACTAGGAAGATATTTGCTCTTCCAGTCACTCACTGTTACTTTATGTGACCCTGCCACTTGGTGGTTGGTCAGAGGATGCAAATTCTCCTTTGTGGGTCATGCTTTTTTCCCTACAACTTACTGCAATACGGATAAGTGCGTTATTTGTATTTAGTACAATTCTCTTACTGGTTGAGTTCCAGAGAGCATTTCTGTTATTCTCAGCGGAGCCGACTATTCGAGGTGCCGCTTATCGAAAAGAGCGTAGCTGCCGTGGAGACGGTCGTGTAAAGCAGGGACTCACGGCCCTTGTGAGTAACGTCAAAACCTCCGGCTCTCTCCAGTTAGTGACAGCATTTTGGGTGTCTTTTAATTGAAAAAGAAGTACAATAACAAAAAGCCATTGTAACAGTTTCAGTACTTTAAGTGGAACTGTGTTTTATTAGTTGCAACAGCATATACGTGCATCTGAAAAATGGTTTTTGAGAGACTCATTCTCCAGACAATGCTTGTTGTTCAGAAGGAGGTATTCCCACAGGGACCACTAGGGGTCCTCAGCTCACAGGATGGGACCCCATCTTAGAAGTCAGTTTCCTTTTCTCATTTGGGGAAGAAAATCATTTGTCAGCGCTACTACGCCCTTACAGACTCACGGAGTTTACACTTTGGGGTGACCCTGAAGGTCAGCGACGTGAAGCAATTTTTGTGAGGCACTCTTTTGAACAGTAGCTTCTTTTCTGCAGGAAATGGTCACTTCACACGTAAGTGAACCTCAGAGACTCAGCAACAGGGTTCTGTGATTTTTCTACCTGTCTTACTCCACTCTCCAATGCGTCGGAGGCAATCACTTCATTTGAGATACTCTGTGTTCTGGAGAAAATATTGTTATAATATTGTTCAAGAACTTGGAAACTTTTGAAAGCCTAGAACGTATCCACTTTGTGTTCAAAGTCTGCTGTATTAACATGATGAAGAGGTCCCAAAATGTGCAAGTTAGAGACTTAAATGTCAAGGGGTTTGTTGTGAGTTCTCTTGCTCTGTCAGAACAACAGTGGGCCTCATTGAAATGACTTTCATGTGGCCTTGTCCACTGTGGGCCCTGGCAGCCTCCAGTACGTCATTTCTCCTGTATTGGCCCCAGCCAGCCCTGCAACATGCTCCCATATTGGCAGCAGCAGCACGCGGGCTGGGTGGTAAATCTGCCACAACCCTTGGACTGTGTCTGTGTGAGGCTTGGAGGGTCTCGTCTGCTCTGAACCCCAGACCAGCAAAGTCCAGGTGTGTGCTGGGGCTGACCTGGGCTGGGGCTCTAGGATGTCCCTTTTCCTTCCTCCGAGCCCGGCTGCCCCACTTCTCAGAGTTGTCTGCACTTGCCCAGACACCTGTCATCCTCAGTCATCCTCGGCTGGCCTGTCCTACCGCCCCCATCCGGGGCTGCAGCCACCAAGGGGGCAGGGCCTACCCCTTTTTGTCTCCTGAGGAATCCGCCCCTCAGGTCCCTGCCCTTCTTCTGTTGCTTGAGCTTTTTCTTTGTTCATGTAATATTTTCCTTTTGCTAATTAAATGTTGGAAACTGGGGAAAAAAATATATAGCCTGCCCTTGAATTTACCATTTTAGGAAAAAAATAGCAGTGGCAGGTTAGAACACAGATAAAATCTGTTTAGGTCTTTCAGAAACAATTTACTGAAGCAAGAGTGGCCAGTTTCTTTCTCCCTAATTGGGTTTCATAATGACAAAACATAGAATTCCTTTTTTAACAGATAAAGAATTAGCCTGAAGGGTTGGTTGTTCAGGTGGTTGGAGCCACCAGGTTGTTATGTAAATTCTAACTGCCACTCTCAGTCACATCTGCCTCTCGGTGGGGCCCCAGGAATAGAATCCCTGACCTTGAAGGTAGACGAGGTCATCGGCCGAGTTAAACAGCAGCTTCGGTGGGCTTGTGTGCTTCCGCTGCAAAGGGCACAGCTTCACTGGAGGGGAGTTTTAACTATTGCAACGGCGTCCTGTGCCGGGGTCGTGAATCCATCTCCTGGGAAATAAAAAGCAGCCTCAGAGGAAAACACATTCTCCATACGAGGGTCCCACGTGTGTGTGATCGCTCAGGCCCGGGTGCCGAGCTTATTAAATCTGTTCCAGCACTAGATATACAGGTCTTATGGGGAATTAAATCTTGAGTTATACCTCTGAGTCATAGCTGAAAGGCCATGGCTGGGACCAGGATAGCTATGACCCAGACTGCCCACGGAGACAGGATCCATTCACGGGAGAACACCCAGTTCATAATGGACTTAGAAACCAGCAGTCATAGTGGCTCTGAAGGTCTCGAGATAAGTGAGCTGTTTGCAGAAAAAGTATATACTTGAACTTAAATTTAGAACAGTGAAGGGCCAAAGAACCACAAATTTAGCCAAGCAGATCTCCGAAGCCCATTTAGGTGGCAGGCAGTGCACCCGTCTGCAGGAGATTATGACCTCTCTTATCAGACAGCGAGTGCAGCGAAGCTAAACAGAGCACCTGGACCCCAACGTCCCATAGTATAAAACAACTTTGGTTTAGGGCAAAAATAGAAAGACATATAAGGAGCTAGAAGCCTTAGTAATTGACATCTAACAAATCAACAGTTGAAATCTAGGCACCAACTGGGCCTCAGTAACCGGAAGAACTCATCGTTTGCCCAGCTTTGCTGTACCACTGGGCCACTTCCTTTCACAAGTGCCACCAATTCCCAGGTGTGGCCCTGGGTGGGCTCTAAAGATAAATATATGTGATGACGTCTGGTGGGGGTAGGAATTGGGGCAGAGAGAAGGGCTGGTTTTGATGACCTTGTGCATGGTAAAGACGGGTACTGCCCAGGGAGACCAATATCACAGACGCTGGTAGGAAACTAATGACAAAGGAATAGGTTATAACCTCCTAAAATGATTATCTAAGATGTGCACCGAAAATTTTCTTAAACTCATAAAAATCAAAGCCATCAGTAGAAATGGCCTCGATGCACTGGGGAGGCACTGGCATGGAGAAGATGGGGGGCTCTGGAATCACATCACCTGGATTCATGTCTCGACTGTTCAGCTCTTTGACCTTGGCAAGTCTTTGTGACTCAGTTTCCACCTTAATAAGATAGAAACAGTAACAAGAATATTTACCTTGCAGGGCATTGAGTGGTTCCCAGACTTTACTGAAGATTGGACTTCCCCGGGGGATCTTTCAAAAGTACTGATGCTTGGTCCCCACCCCTAGACGGTCTGATTTAGTTGCTATGGAGACAACAACTGAGTTAATATGTATAAAGTGCTTAGAACATGCCCGGCGTGCAGCAAGCCACTGATATGTGGTAACTGTGATTGCTGTTTCATTATTATCCATTCTGCAAATTACTCCACTTTAACTTTTCCTCCTAGTTCTTAGGTTACATCCCTTTCAAAGCAGCCATGTGCGCTCCATCTCTATCTTCTCGTGTTATCTGCAGTTCTGTCTTTCCTGTGCAGCGGTGAAACTTTGCCTTGCTGTAATTTATCCCCACAATAGACCTGCTCATTGCTGTGTATATAGTGAACGTTTCAAACAGACAATCAAGTACTTTTTGACTCACTCCGAAAATTGTTCTTTCATGTCCTGGCATGATATGATCACAGACCTCACCCAACTCTTGTCAACTTGAAAGTGACCGTTTAGACATATCTAAGTTTAACTAATTGAATTCTCCCTTTATTTAAATTGTGCTCAAGATTGAGTAATAGAATGGCTGTGTCAATCATCGTGAAAATTGTGCCATTAAACAATTTATTTAAAATATTTTTATTATATTTATCAAGATAATATTTCTAATTATATTTGAGCAGCACTAATACATTTCCATATCACATTTTATCATAGATTTATTGTAGAAGCTTAAATTAGCACTGACTCAGTTCCATAAACACACATTAAGAATCTAGTCATGGGGCTGAATGGTTAAATTCGCACACTCCACTTTGGTGGCCTAGGGTTTCTCAGGTTCAGGTCCTGGGTGCAGACATGGCACCGCTCATCAGGCCATGCTGAGGTGGCGTCCCACACAGCAAAACTGGAAGGACCTACAGCTAGAATATACAACTATGTATGGGGGGCTTTGGGGAGAAGAAGAAAAAAAAGAAGATTGGCAACAGATGTTAGCTCAGGGCCCATCTTTAAAAAAAAACACAACAATCTGGCCATATGCCAGGCAACATATGAGGCTCTGAGGTACAGGTTCAATGGCAAGAACCTCACAGTTTAATGACTCCCACGAGATGTACAGAGCACTGACTACACACTGCTGTGCTGTTTCCCACCACCCACACCTGTCCCAGGCCCTGTAACTGTACCACAAAATAATTTAGAATAGGCTTAAATGAAAAATACTTTCTCTTCTTGAGCACAATCATATGACTACCCTATTCATTCTCAGCTTATCCTTAAAAAGTAATCTGAATATTGAAAATATATTTAAGAATAAATATGTTCATAGCATAATAGCAAAAACCAAGAACAGTCTTTGTTTTAATAGTTAGAAATGACTAAGTAGTATAGAGTGTTATGTACTTAAAAAGCATTTTTTCAAAAATGATTTCATTACGTGGGAAAGTAATTTTAGTGGTAGGATTATAGGAGACTTTTAAAATTTTCTAGGTTTTCAAAATTTCTAATTGTTTTAGCAAACATTTATTACTTTAAATTACTTCATAACCTTGCCCTTTATTTTTTATTTTGAATTCATCTACGTTGTTTCTTAGACCATTCACCCATTTGAGTGAGTCAGTTTGCCAAATTCAGAATATTAAAATGTCTTATAAAATTTGCACTTTACCTGTCACTGTCGGTTGAAAATTATGTAAAATGTCTTGCCAAATCAGTGAAATATATATATTTTTAAAGAAGAATAGTAAAAGGACATTAATAAAACCCCTCTTTGTATAATCTTTAGTCTTCGTTCTCTAAAATTGTAACTAGTTTCTATGTGATATCATCTGCTATTTGCATTTTATTTACAGCACAAATTTCTATTTTAAATCAACCATCAACCGATTTATCTATTTGGGTGGTTATCTCCTCACTTCCCCTGCCCTCCAAAAGATGCCCTAAGTCATCAAAATTGGTTCATATATATTTATTGCAATTTTTTGGAAAGAGACAACTAAGTGTGTGCAGCAAACCTTAGCAAGATGCGCTAGCAGGGGAGCGATGTTAACCAGGGAGACAGAGGCGAGGGGAGCGATGTTAACCAGGGAGGTGACGTTGGAGCAGAGGCCTGACTGAGGTAAAGGAGCGTGACCTTACCTGGGGCCCAGCCGTCCTTCCTGTCGAATGCTGACTCACCCTTTCTGCTAAATGAAATGCCCCTGCATCCAGAAGCTTTCTTCTCGTCCCTCCTGACACGGTGACGGCGACAGTAACTATTTCTTACTCAGTTTTCTCGGGCCTTTTTGCTTTACTTCTACTCCAGTACTTATTATTTTATTCTTCCTAATGTTACAGGTTCATTGCTTACAAATCTGAGTTTCCCCAAAGAAAGGTATTTCTTACCAGGACGACACAGAGATAAATATCTCTGTGTGGCACTCAGTACCTAGCACCAAGTTTTGTATTTGGTAGGCACTGGTTGAATGTTCGTTTACTTGAATTTTAATTAAATTTATCTCTTAGCCTCTATTAAAAATGCAGATCAGGAACATTCTATCCAACTCTGCTTTTCAGATTGTGAAAACAATGCAACCACTGAATATCTAGAAAGATCGATAGAATTTTAATGTCTTCCATTTTTTGAAAAATAGTGTGGAGAAATGAGCTGGTATTTCCCAGCCCACAACACACTCTGAACTCCCTTACTGTACCACTAAATACAGTAATTTAGAATGTGTTTAATTAAAACTTCTCTCCCTTCTTGAATACAAAAACGTGATTACCTAATGTTATGTATGGAGAGGAGAACGTAGGAAGGAATCTTCTGACACGGGTGGCATACCTTATGAAGATGCTCTTATTAAGGAGTCTATGGTGAAAGAGACAACATTCCTCCACAATCTTTCTACCACCTTTAAAATATTTCCACATCTGAAATTGAGAGTCTGCTGCCTTGCAATGCAAATGTCTTTCCCTATCATCTGTGAACTGTTTTCATTTATGAACTGTATTTGTTTCTTTTCCCAGGCACCTCAAACCTGTGTTAATTAGCATCAACAGCAGAACATAGGAGGAACATAAGACATTTACCTGTGAACAAATTACAAGAATTGCAGTGGAAATTGATTTGTACAGAACATATACCTACAGCCTGAAGACTTTTTAATATATTTATCTTGTTTTAATGAGTTGATTTCCTTTTCTTCCCTGCTGTTCCCTTTATATTATTTCATAAGGCTCTGAGCTCCAATCACTATTTTTGGCTCTCTCAGCTCCCAGTAGAACTCTCCTTATGAAAAGGTATATTGAATGATTATTTCATCTGACATGACTTAAAAGGGTCTGGGAAGCCACTTCATTCCCCTACAGACAATTTTCCCATCTGTTCACTGCTAATTAACAACTCCTGAATTAGAGAGAAAATTTTTCATTCTATAGTTATGGAAATTTAAATACTTTAAGAGGTTTTGTGGAAAAATGACAAATTCGTATTGCTTTACTTTCTTTCTTCCCTCTCTTTCTCCATCCCTCTCTCCACCCTTTCTTCATCATTTTTTCTCCTGTTCTTTCCTCTGTAAGAATTTAGAGCATGCTAATCTGTGCCATGCAATGTGGTAGACATGGAGGAAATATGATGACTCCAACCAGGCTCTGTGCTCGAAGAAGCCCAAGGAGAATTGGCAAGATGTACGTGTCAGCCGATAGCCACAATGCAAAGTGCTGACTGGCGTGCTGAAGGACTGCTCAGACTGTCATGAGGAAGGAGAGAAAAGTTGCTCGTCCCTAAGGAGAAATGGAGGAGAAGGAGCCCAGAAGACAAGTCTACTGGAGGCAAACTCCCCCAACTTGACAGTCTTCCCTCTGGTGGTCAGTGTCACGTACTGACTAAAGGCATCGCCATACTCACAGGGATAAAGGAGAAGATTGCTATTTGCCTTCTATAATGGCACCATACCCCAACCTTAAGTCTGATAAGTCAAAAATGTGATAATCACCTGTGTTTTGGTCCCACAAAATCTGATGATGCTGTTTCTTTAACTTGATTGATGTGTTGGCATAGTTGGATAGCTTCTTAAATTCTCTGATTTGCTAATATCAAGTGCATACTCACTACATGCATGGGTAAATGGTTACCAAATTTTAAAATAAATATGAGAGATTACTAAAATGCTTACCTCATTGCCTTTTTCCAAAACTCCGTAAGTTACTAGTCTTATTTCAACTATGAATAGATAAGGGTGAAAGAATGAACCAGATCACCACAAAATGCAAACCACAACTGAGTCATTAGTACTAACATCTTCTATAGTTTCCTGCAGCATTGTTTTCAAGAAAAGATGGGTTGGCTCTGACCTAACCTTGTCTCCTTCTCTTCCCTACCCTCTGGTGGAGGTTCCCAGAACAGCAGAATGACGACAACCCCGGGCCTTACGGCGTCAATCTCTGAAGGACAAATACCACGTCCTCTAATAACTGCAAAACACTTGAACAAACTCACCAATTATTTTGTATTTTAAGAGTTCCTAAAGATAATAAACCAACAAATTGCTAGAGTCTATTGCTTTCCATTTAACAACAATCTTCACCGAATGCCTCTGGCTGAGAGCGTGCAAGCAGTGAGCACCCGGAGACAACACGAGCGAGGCCCTGCTGCTGCCTGGACAGAGGTCAGCTCTGATTGGGAGAAGGGTACAGAGGTGGAGACATCTGAGACCTAGAAGCATTGAGGGGGTAGGGTGACTGGTGGGGTCAGGCACTAAATCTAGCTTGGGGTGATCTGGGATGTTCTTCAGGAGAGGTGCCAGCCAGGTGAGCAGTTGCATCTAAGCAAAGAGGAGGGAAGAGCATCCCAAGAAGAAAAGTCCACCTTGTAAGGCACAGAGGAAATGACACATGACATGAGTGGAAGGCTTCAACCAATTGGATGTCATTATCATAAAACATGAGGCAGAGAGGGGTAAAGGGGAAAGCTGGAGAGTGAGGCTGGAATGGGATCACAGGGACACACAGAGACATCAGGAAAGCATTTATACTTTCAGAGTGCAGCTATGGATGGATGGAACATTCTGGTTGCCACCTGCAGAGGATTTATGAAGGCAAAACTAGAAACAGGAAAACCAGCTATTGGCTGTGAGACGTCGAGATGGTCAGAATTAGGATGATAAGTACTTAGGGCCTTCTAGGAAGCACATGCCAAGACAGATTAAATGCAAGAGACCTATCGAAGAGGGAGCCAGAGACAGTGGAAGAACCATCAACCATCGGCTGCCCTGCAGATCTGACAGCTGAGAAGGAAAGGGGAAGGAAGGAGAATGGGGTGGGAAGAGGCTCAGACGGCAGCACGGTTCCGGGAAAGTTTCAGCCAGGCCAACAGGGAGGTCCAAGCCCAGGTGGCCTATTTAAGAGGGCTTGCATCTTGCTGTTGTGGGTCTGCAATCTTTGTGCAGTGAGGGAGGCTTTCTTTATGACTGGGGCTGGGGGAACCTGGACAGGGGTGGCAGGCACTAAGAGGGAGTGGGAATTGGGTCTGGAGGAACAAGGGCCTCCTCCCTCTGGCTGGATTGGGACTTGGGCCCTGCTTCACTTTCCTCCTACAGAGCCTTAGTCTCTCCTGCTTCTGGGCCATGCCACCCCCAAACCCCACCCCACCCCTACCCCTACATGGAGAGGGGGGGTTGGGCGAGACAGGGCAGTGGACAGGGAGCCTGGGGGAGATAGGGAGTGCTGTGTGCAAGGGGGTGGCAGCTGCCTGGGTGATCAGTTCCTGGCCGTGATGACCTCAGAGACAGTCACGTACCCTAAGGCAACAGCAGTGGCTCCAAACAGCCACTTCCATGGGATGGACCCCCATCCTTGCCAGGACACTTGGCAGATAGCGGGCTGGGGTCGCCAGGTGTTTTCCCGTCCAGGGCAGTCTCCAAACTTCCCCGGGTCATGAGCTTCTTCACCAGCTTGCAGAGCCCTGTGTGGACATCTTGTCGGAAGCTTCCAGCTTCAGGGCCGCCCTCAGGATGGGAATGGCCTCGCTGTCCTCGCCTTGCTGGGCCATCACCTCTCCCTTCTGGAGAGCACCTTGATGCTGCTGGCATGGTGACGCCTGGAGCACGTGATGATGTGTACCACCGTGCATGCGCAGGAGTGCTTACAGAAGCACTAGAATGAGAAACAGCCCCAAACTGTAAATGATTGATTGGATGAACAAACGGTGATTGACATATTCACAAAATGGAATAATACTGAGCAGTGAAAATAAATCACAGCTACACGCAACAACATGGACAGAACTCAGAGGACGCTGACAGAACAAAGCCAAACACAGACGAATACGTGCTCGATGGCCCTATTTATATACAATTAAAACCCCAGCAACACTGTTGTATTTGGGGGTGTGTACATAGAGATGGAAACAGAACGGGAAGCCAGCGTGTGCAGTGTAACTGAGGGGGCATCCAGGGTCTGTAGGCCTGTGGGCGATGTTGATTTCTTCACCTGAGTGATGGTGACGTGAGTGTTCAGTAAGATATACATTTGTGTTTTATATACTTTTTCTGTATACTTGTTATATTTTATAATAAAGAGATAAAAATCAAAAAGAGACAAAATAAATACCTTATTTTCCCGAAAAGAAAACTCATGCGGTAAGTTTAGAACATGCAAGTCTCATGCTAGGAAGCTAGGAGTTAAATTTTTACAAGGAACAATTTTAAACATACAGGTTTTGGAGAGATTTTTTTGAAAAATAAGACAAAGTTTCTTTGAGTCACAGAGTTTTGTCTCTTACCAAAAAATTTCAATAAATAGGAAAACTAGTGCAAAAAGAAATATTTTACATCTGACTGTATTTAAAATTTATAAATAAACAAATGGAGGCAAGTATATTCTTCAGGCTGACTATTCCCAAAACACCTCATTAGTCTTACCAGTGAGGGAGCTGAGCAGACGCAGGAGGGCAGGGGGAGGAGGAGAAACCCCAGCACAAACTGCTCGTTAGAGTGTGTTCTCCACACCCGTAGAAATGTGGCCTCGAGATGACTCGGCCTCCTCCGCATGCAGAGGGCACGAACCATGATGTTTATGAAACGTGAGGTGGAAATTAATTGAATCCCTCATATGCCGAGATATCGATCTTATTTTGCTTTTTAAAAACATATCAGATATATTTAGGGGACCATGCTAAAGGTTGCTCATACAAGGATTAGTAATTCAGAGTCATAAATCTATGGCCATGTTTAGCTTAAAGGATTCGTTTGCCAAGATTATGTTCTCAATAAAAGAAATGCCCAAGATTGTTCAAAGTCACATTTTTTGATATATTCGTTCTTCATTTGGGTTCTGAGGTAGTTTTAGGGTCATTTCTTATCATCTTGTCTCTGTGCACTTTTCTTTGCTTTTTAGCCGACTGCAGGAAATGCGGACAGTGTGCATTTCCAGCAGATGTTAGTGTTGGCGTTTCATGCGATGTAGGAAGTCCTCCAAATCTGGGGCCTTACCTTGATGACGGGCAATGCACTGTGAAGATCCTCAATTCTCGTCAAGTGTGGAAAGGTATTCTGGAGAATTCTCTTCTTTTGTGGGATATTTTCTTCAGAAGTCTCTTGCTGTATGTTGGGAAGTAGGTATGGCTTCAACAGTATTCTTCCATCCCTTGAGTTTAACTTGTGCTAGTTATACATAAATTATATGCATTTATTCTTCCTCTTGTTCCAAAAAGCATATTCTGTATCTATTCCTCTCTTAGAATTTCTTCCCAGAATGATGAGTTTTTTTGACTTGAAGAATTTCAATGTGTTTTTCTCAGAAAAATATATTTGGCACCTACCAGGTACCAAAGAAACAGAATAATCTGGCGGCTTTAAAGAAAGTCTTGTAATAATGGGGTTAAGTTCTATCACAAGGCGTGAACAAGTTACCAAGAAAGTACAGAAGACAGGGCAAGAGGAGAGGTCTGGAGGAGGAGAGTAGGCTTCACTGAGAAGGGGACTTGGGGCAGCCTTGAAGGGTGAACATGAGCTTTCCAAGGAAGGGTTTTCAGAGAAGTTGAAATGACATGCAAAATGTCAATCAATGTTGATCATGTGTATAACTTAGGCACAAGTGAATTTAGATAATAGTCCTGATTCTTTGGGGACTACTTGAAGTTCATTCAAGCCATTAAGAATAGTTTGAGACTAAAGGCCATTTAATAAGTGGTTAAGAAAACAGAGTTCAGATTCTTCCTAGATTCAAATTCTTGCTTTCCAATTACTTGGTTATGATCTAGAAAACAAAATAACATTCTTGTGCATCAGTTTCTTCATCTGAAAAGGAGATAAAAATGACACCAACACTTCATAGGATTGTTAAGAAGACTAAGTGAAATAAATACAAAGTACTTAGTACAGTGTGTGGTGCACAGTAAGTTCTCAAAATGTTAGCTATTATTAGTAGCTATTTTATCTCCTTAGGAATAAAGAAGAAACATACAAGAAAGTTTACATTGAGTAGAGGAACTCAGATATTAATTGAGAAAATAAGTAAATCAATCTTTTTTTAATATTAATAGTTCACCAGTGTTCGATATTTGCACAGAATTTGCTCTGTCCTGTAGGAAAGAGAACATATCAAAACAAGCTTTTCAAGCAGTTGTCTGTTCTGCATGTCTTGCTGTGTGGTTTTGGATCATATTCCCAAGTTATCAATGAAGGATCAACTCAGGTTCAAGACCACACCAAGAGAAAGGCAGTCTTAAAGAGCAGAATGTGAGGAATCTATTCAATGCAACAACTGTGCTCAAGCAGAGGAAATCAGGGTTATTGAGGACTTCATCAGTATGAGCCTGGAAGCCAACATCCCACTTGAAAAGGATGATCACCCAGCAGTCTGCTTTCCCTTTTCTCTTGTGAAGAATAGTGACTCCTTTCCTAAGCCAGAATGATTACTAAGGAAACAAGTTTGTTGAAGGAGAGAATGAGAATCATATCCTTAGCTTTCAAGTTTATTGTCCAGGAGGTCTCCATCACTGTGAGTGACGGGGCTTATGAAAGTTGGGTTGACTGTGTGGTTCATGATTATGTTTATCTCATTAAAGTGCTATGATTCATAAAATTAAATAAAAGGGGACAAACAAGACTTAGAAGAGAACATAAAATTTTCCAACCATAAGAATGAACAGAATTCCGGTGACTGAGCAGATATACTTTACATTGATTTTCCAGGCAACCAAAGTGAAAAGCTTGACTGACTTGAATTACTCAAATGAAAAAAGAAAAGTATTTCAACAATCTGATTCTATACTTTGTATGGAGAGGCAAAAGACCCAGAATAGCCAACACAACACAATACTGAAGGAGAACACAGTGGGAGGACTGATGCTACCAGACTTTAAGACTTACTGTAAAGCCACAGTAATCAAGAGAGTGTAGTTTTGGCAAAAGAATAGACAGATCAATGGAAAAGAATAGAGCCCTGAAATAGACCAACACAATATAGTCAACGGATCTTTGACAAAGGAGCAAACGCAATACAATGAGGCAAACATAGTTTCTTCAACAAGTAGTGCTGGAACAACTGGACATTCATATGCAAAAAAATGAATCTAGACACAGATTTTATGTCTTTCACAAAAATTATCTTAAAATGAATCATAGACCTAACTGTAAAATGCAAAACTATAAAATTCCAAGAAGATAACATAGGAGAAAACCTGGATGATCTTGGGTATAATGATGCCTTTTTAGATGCAAAACCAAAGACTTGATCCATGAAAGAAACAATTGATAAACTGGACTTCACTGAAATTAAAAACCTGTGCCCAGGGAAAGACAATGGCAAGAAGTAGAAGACAAGCCACAGACCAGGAGAAAGTATTTACAAAAGACACATCTGATAAAGGACTGTTATCCAAAATATACAAGGAATTCTTAAAATTCAATAATAAGAAAACAAACAACTCAATTAAAAAATGGGCCAAAGACCTTAACAGACACCTTGTCAAAGAAGATAGGCAGACGGCAAGTAAACATATGAAAAGATGCTCCAGATCACATGCCATCAGGGAAACGCAGATTAAAACAGCAATGAGATATTACTACATACCTGTTAGAAAGGTCAAATTCCAGAACACCGACAACACCAAATGCTGGTGAGGATGTCGAGCAGCAGGAACTCTCATCCATTCTGGCGGGAATGCAGAATGGCACAGTCCCTTTGGAAGACTGTTTGGTGGATTCTTACAGAACTAAGCATACTCTTAATATTCGATCCAGAGATCATGCATCTTGGTATTTACCCAAAAGAAGTGAAAACTTGTATCCACACAAAAACCTGCGTGTGGATGCTTATAGCAGCTGTATTTATAATTGCCAAAACTCAGAAGCAACCAAGATGCCCTTCAGTAAATGAATTGGTAAGTAAACTGTGGTCCATCCAGGCAATGGACTATTATTCAACACTAAAAAGAAATAAGGTATCCAGCCATGAACAGACGTAGAAGAACTTTACATGCGCATTACTAAGTGAAGAAAGCCGAGCTGATTCCAGCCATATGACATTCTGGAAAAGGCAAAACTATGGAGACCGTGAAAAGTTCAGTGGTTTCCAGGAACTGGAGGGAGGAGAGGCATGAATAGGCAGAGAAGAGAGGATTTTTAGAGCAGTGAAAATACTCTGTATGAGACCATAATGATGGATACATATTATTATACATTTGCCCAAATCCATAGAATGTACATCACCAAGGGTGAACCCTAAGGTAAACTAAGGACTTTGGGTGATTATGATCTGTCAGTATATGTTCATCCTTGGTAACAAACGTACCATTCTGTGGGGGATGTTGATAATGGGGGAGGCTATGTATGTGTGTGGGGACGGGGGCTATAGGGGAAATCTCTGCACCTTCCTCTCAGTTTTGTTGTGAACCTAAAACTGTTCTAAAAAAAAAAGTCAAGTCTTAAAAAAAAAGCCAAGTTTTCACAGGAGGGAAATTTTGTCACATGAGATATTGCATAGGGAACAGTGAGTTACGTGATTATGAATATGCCCCACAAACGTTGCACTGAAGTTTTCCTACCTCTTGGCTTACTTGATGTATTTTTGGATAAGCAAGATGGCTCTGCAAAGTTTTAAACACACTTTTGAATTCTTTTCTTAGATTCGGATTCTACTTATTCGTAATGAGAGTAGTCTATCCTCTTCACCTCTCTTCTTTTGGGCTGCATACCATCTCCTAGCTACATGAACTTGAATGTGTTACTCACTGTCCACGCACCTTGCACCATTCCTTAACATTCAAAGTGAGAACTGATATTAGCCACTCTTTGGTTGGGATTTTAGGAGTTTGGCAATTTTCCAAGAGGAAATGATTTCTTCTTTTCCGTGATAAGACTAAACATGTTAACACATATAAGTTTCATTGGCCCAGGAAGGATTCGAGCAACTCAAGCTGATGAGAAGCACCAAAAATTTGCTATATATACTTTAGTTTAAAATTTGGAAATTTGAATTTATTACTAAACATATAATTTGTTTGTTTGGTAGATGAAATCATTCAACATGGAGAATGTAGAAGAATAAACAACAGGAGTTAAATTACTGGGAGCCTCAGTTCTGAAAGTTGGTATAATTTTGGGATAGAAAATATGTAATTTACTTGGACTTTCCTGACTTTGGCTCTGGGACAAAAGGTCTGGCCGAGAATCCTGACTCTCTTACCCTGGGACCAACCTTCCTGGTATAGCACGTCTGCAAAAATGCACCTTTATTTTTTCTGTCAAATGAATTTTCTTTGTACAAAAGCCCTCATTCTGCATGATGTAAAATAATAAAGAACAAAAACTAAGCCCACTTGATTCTCCTCACTCCCAGAAAACATAGTGAATTTAGTGATTGAGCTTTCGCTGTCTGGTCCACATTCTTCTGTGACAACTGCGTTCTCAACCACCTCCTCGTGACGACAGTTTTGCACACATTCACTGTACAGATGCCCTCATTGTGGCTGAAGGAACCCATTCCAGTCTTACATTAGTCATTCCCTCTCTCTGTCTTCTGTCCCCTTTCTCTTGGACATTGAGAAGTCTTGGCTGCTCTTGCACCCCACTATATGGTCCCCAGATGCTGCAATTTGTTTCTAACACCCTCATAAACTTCTTGTTTCCAGCTTTCACATCGTTTGTGGCAGAACATCAGCAAGGCTGGCAATCACCGGAATCTGGAAGAGATTGATGGTCCACAGGTCTTCTCAGCTCTTGAATCATCCTCAAATGGTTCTGAGAAGTTCTATAGCCACGCCGAAGTCCACCTGGATAGACCCTGGGGTGAAGGTGGGAAGCAAAGCCTAGAGAACAACCAACATCAAATGCTCTCAGTTTATGGGAGCCTTACCTGGTCTGGAGCTTTTTGCAGAGGCTTTTGTAAAAGGAAAACTTTCTTAAGTTCAATTATATTTGGCATATACCTTAGAATAAAAGCTTTGTAACATATATAACATAAATTCTCCATAAAATATTGTATTTCCTGTGATAGAAACATTTTCAGAACAAGAAAAAGATATGTTATTTCCCTTTTTTGGTGACAGCTTCTTTGTAACATGGGCATCTGAGCATTAAAAGAAAAAATGAGAAAACTATAAGTATAAAGAACGCACTTAAGACATGTACAAACCACACGGGCTTAAAAGTCATCTTGCTACTGAGAGGACACATTAGTTTAGAAGAATATGTATTTTTAGAAGCATAGAAAAATATCCTATAGTTTTAGTGTCAGCCAGAAAATGCAACGGCACCATGATGATAGTAACACTACATACTAGGCGTCACTGTGAACTAAACAAGGTGCTCTGCTTTTCTTGAAAATCATTTCATTTAAATTAATTCCTACAATTAACCTATTCCGGTAGGTATTTTTAACTCCATTTAGAAGATGGGGAAACTGAGGCCCAGAGAGGACATATGCCTTGCCAAATACACATTAATAATTAACCAAGAATTCAAAGGAGGTCCTTCTGACTCCAGACATCTTGAGAAAACTTTAAGATTCTCAAGACAAATGTCCCTGGTCTTGGTCAATTTCGAATTCTGGTTAACTTGATTTATAACTGTTTTATTAACTTTATGAGTTTTATACAAATGATAAAAGTTAATCTGGAGAGATCTTTTGTGATGTTCGGGTCCATTTTTCAGAAGGATTATCAGAATTTCTGAGTCTCCTGAGTCTAGGAAAAGTCTGTGTAAAGTTTCCTCATTTAACGTCAACAAGATGAAGAAGCCGACAAGACCAGCAAACTAGGTGCCAGCATTTGTCTGCACGTGTCGACGTGTATGTGTGTGTGTATGTTTACCAGGTTATTTAGATTTACAATCTCATAGAATCAATGGGGACAGCTTTTGTTTTGCTTTTAGAGAAAAAACTACTAATTATTTAAAGCCCAAACTTAAGTAGGCATTTCTGGTTTTTAAGAGATGTGGCAAATTCCTACCAATGGAGATAGCAATCTGCCCTCTGAATAATCAAACTTTTAGAGTGCTCTGCTACAAAGGCAGAGGTCTTTTGTAAGTTATTGTTTCAGTCACATAGAAGGGCTGAATTCTGCAACTTGATCAATCCAAGTGCAGAGACACAAACAGCCTTGGGAGATGAGACGAAAGTCAGAACCATGAGGGAGCAGGAATTGTGAGCCTGGGTGATCACTGGAGCCTAAGTCCTGGCAGTTCCCAGAAATCTTACGGGAAGATGAGGTAAAGGAGGTAGCACGTGTAGGTAGGTGTATTCACATCTGTGCTGTGTGTTTGTGCAGGTGTCATATTGTAATATGTGGTCTAGCAGGAAAATTCAGTGCTCTCAGCGCCATGGCCTGGGTTTGTTTCCCAGTCAGGGACCACACCACCCGGTTGTTTGTCATACTGTGGCAGCTATGTGTTGTTGTGATGCTAAAAGCTATGGCACTGGGATTTCAGATACTTACAGGGTCACCCATGGTGGACTGGCTAGAGTGGAGCTCACAGACTAGGAAGAAGGACCTGGCCACCTACTTCCAAAAGAATTGGCCAGGAAAACCCTGTCATCAGCAGTGGAGCATTGTCTAATAAAGCCCTGGAAGGTGAGAGGATGGTGCACAAAGCCCAGGCAGGGTTCCACTCTGCTGTCCACAGGGCTCACCAGGGGTCAGAGTAGAACTGATGGCAAGGACAACAAAATATTTTAATAAGAGTCTGACTCCATTTTTTGATGTTTGCCTACTGACAACCTTCAAGCCTCTCCCCTCCTTTGTCCCCTTCTGCCCCACATCTGGGCAAGCTGATAAGAAGGCCTGGGTTTCCCTCTTTTGGTTCTTGCAGAAAGTTCAAGCCACGTGGGAATTCCCTCTAGAGCCCCACCCACCAAGCACTGTAGAACCCCAGCCAATCTCCTTCCCCTGCTCTCCTGAATCACTTTTGGACCTGCTCTCCCCAAAGCCTCATTACGTGAGTAATAAACCTCTTCCTACTCTCTGGGTGTGTGTATGGCATCATCAGTCTCAACTTCAAACCAAATATGGGCTGTGGGTCCATCTCCTTCCGTGCAGTGACCAAAATAAATATGTAGGTACATTTGAGTATATGCAAATATTTAGATTTTATATTTAGATTGAATTTCTATGGAGACATATTCTTGTAACCCTACTCTCAGAAATAGATCTCAAGAGTCACGTGAAAGGAAAGAAGAGATCTGAGTAATCTAAATATTTGTCCCGAGTCCATGTTTAAGACACACGTAGAGTGAATAGTAAACAGTCAAGCAGCTAAAAAGACATTTTGGAAACTAAAGAGCTTCTGAGAAGAGAGAGAATCACTTTTAAAGTAGCACCAGCACCTAAGTTTTCCTTTTCTTCTAAAGGTGAGTGAGATTTAAACCCTGTCTCCCCCGACCCCCATCGCTACAGGGTACAGAAGGGAGTCTTCGAGGACTGTGGCAGCGATAGGGGCGGGTTCACAGGAGTTCTTGCACTTGCCTGGCTCTAGTCAGTATCAAATCAAGAGCAGAAGTAGATGAGATAAAAACAAATGTTGGTGAAGTCTAGACCTAAAAACTGAACGTGGCACTGTTACACATGGAAGTCCCACCAATTGCCTCTGTCAACTCTGGTGCAAGGTAGCCAGATTGTTGTGGACAAAGTATTGTGTGAATCAGATGCACTGGATGACATTTAACCACAGGACGGCCAAGAAAAGTGGATTTTGAGAGGCGATAAATGAGGAGATCCAGGGAAGTGAGGCGTTTCATATACGGCAGTCAAGAAAAGAACATTCCAATCTTTTTTTTTCTTTGTCATCAGCATCAATGTAGTTTCTTTAGAAAAGATGAAATTTTGAAAGGCTATCCAGAGTGGATTTTCTGGATCATTCTACTTCCAGAGAAGTCTCTGAGGTTGAGGTCTTTGGACAGACTATCCAATTTAAATCTTAGGCTCTCAGAGAAATAATTGTTCCTTCTAAACTATAATAAAAACCAGCCAACTCTCTTAGGAGCTATTAACATTTCATTGCTACATAAATGTTCAGCAGAAGCAGGAGGAAAAACTACATTCAGGGAATAATTCTGACACTTTACAGTTTGAGGTCTTGTTAAAGGTTATTAAGAGTTGTGTCTTCCAAATGATTTATCCATCGCAGTAGGACTAGAAATACCAAACAGCCTGGATAAGATTAGCACTGCCAAGCATTTTTAAACAATAAAATATTTGTGTCATTCAAAAATAGCCAGCCTTCAATATCTCTAGTTAACCCGTTTATTCTCTACATATCTCAAATATTCCTTCCGTCACCTCTTATTGAATGAAGGAAAGTAGATAGACTCATGATAGCGCCTCAGTGTGGCACATTTCGGAAATTACGCTGCTCTTAAAGGTCACAAATGCGGTAACTTTAGTTATATCTGAAGAAAGAGTGTGATTATGTGAGAAAGACCAAATAACTTCCAATCTACCTGCAGAAGGCAATGGAGTATAAGCTGATAAAGGACAGGAGGGTAGACATCTGTTTTGTTGGGCATCTCCTTAAGCTAAATCATGAAATCATATTATTAAGGACTCTACAAAACAAATTACTTCCAAAGAAAAAGTACTAATGTCATATAATAGTGCCTATATCTGTGCTGGATTAAAAAGTGATAATCTGCTGTCCATACTTCCTTTGAAGATAGAACCTACAAGGAATGAGCAGAAACAAAACTCAAGGCTGCAGTTAATTGTTTTAAGAGGCAGAAGCCAGCAAGGACAGAAGAGCACTTTTCAGGGAGGTAATTAGGCTTGACGGAGTCAGAATCTAATCTTGTTAACAGCGTGAGGTTCTTTATTCTTTTCCTCAATCAATTATTTAAGCCTATTTCAGAAATTTACACAGCGAATATAGTCAAAGTACAGAGATTCTGGAGGACATGAAATTGTCTAGAGATGCACAAAGACTAATTTAGTCTACACTGGAAAGTGTCCAAGGTATAAGAATCTGAAATGGATTGTTTTTCCAATTAAAGTCTTGGCAAGAATTAAGCAGTTTAGTAACTCTAAGGAATGAGAGAGCCTGAGCAAGTCATCTGGAGGCATGCACACCCAAATCAAGTCTGGGAAACCAAACAACAACTATCCACTGGGCAGCTATTGTGTATATATATAATCTCATTTAGTCCAAGGAAAGCTGTCTTTCCTTTTTAAAGAGGAGGACGTTGTGGCTCTGAGGTCTTAAATGCCTTCCTGTGGTCCCACGGTGGATTAATGGAAGGCCAGCTCTTACTGCATCGCTGTCCCCTTTGTGGATTCACACAGATAATGATGAAAATGTCTATAATTCCGGCTATTCAGTCATGTTGAGAGGTAAACTTTACCCCATTCTCTGCGTGTTTTCTGGTCACAGGGCTAGAGCTAAAGCTCAGAAACGTGACAGGATGAATCAGGCCATTCTCTGACAGCTTCCTCTCACAGGTTGTTTTTATAAGTACTTCTTGGATTTGATGGTTTGTCATGGTTGAGGCCTGTGGTGGCGGGGTCTCGTTCTGTCATCAGCACTCACCTGCTGTGCGACCTCTGGTAATTCACCCTCTCTGTGCTTCTCTTCAGTTGCTCTAATCTGGTAATAATAACAGTACCTATGTCACAGACTGACAAAAAGAATTACATGAGATAATCTAAAGTGTGGGTCAAGTGCCTGGTCTCTGCTATATGCTCAATGTATGTCCAGCAACTGAACTCACAGAGAGCTGGTTTCTATAAGCAAAAAGTAGAATTGCTGAAAATAAGATGATAAGGGCTTTAAAAAGTTGTTCACTTGATTATTAAAAAATGATTACAGGGGCCGGTCCCATGGCTGACTGGTTAAGTTTGTGCGCTCTGCCTCAGTGGCCCAGGGTTTCGCCAGTTCGGATCCTGGGTGCAGTCGTGGCACCGCTCATCAGGCCACGCTGAGGGGGCGTCCCACATGCCACAGCCAGAAGAACCTACAACTAGAATATACAACTATGAACTGGGGGGCTTTGTGGAGAAGAAGAAGAAAAAAAGATTGGCAACAGATGTTAGCTCAGGTGCCAATCTTAAAAAAACAAAAACAACAAAGCAAGTTCCATTAAAAAAAAATGATTACAAATATTTCTTGGTTGCTTAGCATCAAAGAAATCTATAAAGAGCTCATTCCTAAGGACAAAGGGCATAAAAAGACAATTTTCAAAAGACAATACAATAAAAAAATGAAAAAAATGAAACCTAATTAGTAATCAATGAAATGTTCAATGCAACAACACTGAGATGCCATTTATCATTTATTAAATGAATCACTCTCAAAAAGACGGTACTCAATAATTTAAAAGTACAGTAAAGAAAGTAACTTTGCTGATAAAGGGCATTGCTGATAAAAGGCAACATTTTGGAATACTAATTAAATAATATTTTTCAAAAAATATAAAAAATAATGTTAATTTTTAAACGTTGATTCTACGTCTGAGAATTCCCACTTAGAAAATTATCGAAAAATGGGAAATCAACATAGATACAAATTTTTATAATAGTATTATTAAATCGAGTAAAAACTGGCAACAGTCTAATTACTCAACAAAAATTTTTTTGCAGTAACCGTAGTGTCATCTCTTCTTGGCATATTAGGTACCAATTAAAATTAAGGTTATGAAGACAGTGTGGTATTGTGCATGGTAAGATTTAGAGAAAAAAAGAAAGTGTGATATAAATTATGTGTAGACTAATTAAGGCTAAATGACAAACAGATGCCCAGGAGAAAGAATTGCTGGAAAATTCAAAATAGTCATAGTTGTGTCAGGGTGATGGAATTTGGGATCATTATTCTTTTTAAAAAATTTTTTATAACTTCAATTTTAATTGTGTAATGTTAGAAAAAATTGATTTCATTAAAACAGTGCAAGTGATAGTGGTAAGATAGTAACTGTCCTCAGTCTTTTAGGACGTTTTCAACTCTCATGACTAATTCAATTTTCTGAGTTCAGAACACGATTTATTAATTACTGTGTTTTTTAATATGAGTAAAACCAAGAAAATACAAGAACCAAATAGTAAAATTCACCCTTTCGTACATTTTTGCTTGTTATTTTTAGGATTATTTTCAATCAAACACTTTCTCAAAATGATTCAAATACGCGATATAGGACTAATTAATGCAGGTATTATGTTGTCATTCATTCAATATGTTAAAACACACCATTTGATCGATGTCTTTAATTTCACATGTCTATGTACATTGATAATTTGTTTTCTTGAGGTCTAGACATAATCTCTTGTCTTTGGAAAGGTTCTTTAGAAGAGTCAGTAATAAGATGAGTACTGCTATTTTCCTGCCCTCCCAACTTTTTTTAAATTCCATTTGACGTCTCATTGACAGAATCAATTTTTCTTCTTAAAGCTAGTATTATTACTAACTATTTGGAGTCTTTTGTTTTCAACTCAGTTCCTCTCTTTGTAACTCACCACAGGACTTTGAATTAAATAGTGAGGGGTGGGAGTGAAGAATGTAGAAAAAAGCACATGGTCAAGCATTGTAACAGATAACCAGAGACAGCTTCCTTCACAGATCATCCTTTTCTAGTAACAGAGGAACCTCTGAGCCTGTGATAAAAACGGATAAAACAGGAATCCAGTGCAATGTTTCAACCTGACTGGGTTAGTTGCCTTCTGAAACCACCACCACCACAGCAAATCAATATTCTCCAGTGGATTGTTAGAGGACGCAGCCTCTCATGGCATAATATCAAAATGTCCCGGATACAATCCAAAGATACTCAACATAGAAAGAACCAGGACACCATGAGAATGTCTCAAGGGAGAAATAATCAACAGATCGACAGAGGGAAACACCAAGATGAAGCAGACATTGGACTTAAAGACTTCAAAGCAATTTCTGTAGCCAACCTCCTTTCCTTCCCCATCCCTCCTTCCGTGCTTCCTCTCTCTTTCCCCTCTTCCTTCCTTCCTTCTACTTAATTTTGGTTTAATTTGCTCTTTATTTCCTATCTTCCTAAGGTATACAGTTAGGTTTTTGGTTTTAGACCCTTCTTCTTTTGTAAAAGGAAGAAATAATGCTCTCTTTTTTTTCTGTTTTAGCTAAATTCCACAGGTTTTGCTTTGCTGTCCATTCAGTTCGAGTTCATTTCTATCCTCCCTTGTGATTTCTTCTTTGACCCGTAGGTTGTGCAGAAGCGACTTGTTTCATTTATGCATCTTTGGGGCTTTTCTAGATATCACGTTGTATTCATTTGTAATTTTATCTTCTTAGAGTCAGAGAATAACTCCTTTCACAGGAAGAACGTCCTGTAGCATTTTTTTTGTAGATCAGCTGGAGGTGAATTTCCACATGGTCAATTTATCAGAAAATATCTGTATTTCCCTTAATTTTTAAGGATAATTTTTCTGGAAAAAGATTCTTCAGCACTTTAACTATGTTTCCTGGCCTCCTTTTATTATGATAAAAGGTCAGTGACTTATTGTATTGTCATTCCTCTATATTCTTTGCGTTATTTTTCTCTGGCTACTGTCAAGATTCTTTTTTCTTTATTTCTAGTTTTCAGCAGTCTGACTCTAATGTGGCTTTCTTTAAGTTTACTTTGTGTGTGTGTAGGTTGTGGTGTTTTGGGGGTCTTTTGTTTTGTTTTGTTTGTTTTGGTTTTGAGATTCTTGGATCTGAAAGTTATTATTGTCTACCAATCTGTGAAGTGGTTGGCCATTATTTCTTCAAATATTCTTCTCTGCCCGTCTCTGCCTCTCCTTCTGGAACTCCAGTGAGATGTGTGTTAGGCTGCTTGGTATTATCCCAGAAGACCCTGAAGTTCCATTTATTTTTCTTCAATACTTTGTCTCCCTGTTCTTGGGATTGGCAGTGCCTTTTGATCTTCTTATAAATATCATCAACTATTTTTCCTGCCACTTTCAATCTGATGCTGATCCCATCTGGCAAATTTTTCATTTCAATTTTTGTATTGCAGAATTTCCATTCTTAAATAGTCACCATCTCTCTCTTGAGATATCATTTCCATTAGTTCTTTCAAACCTTTGTTTCTTTAATTCTTTAAAGCTATTTTTCCGTAATTCTTGGAATACATAATAGCTTCTCTAAAGTATCTGTCTGACAGATCCATTGTCTGGCCAACCAGGAGTAAGCTCCCACTGACTTGTCATTTTTTCCGATTATGTATTGCGCTTTCCTTTTTCTTTGCATGTATTGTACAATTTGGTGAAAACTGGGTATTGTAGACAATATATTGTCACAACTCTGGATTCTGTTGTGTTCCTCTGGGGATTTTGCTGTTGTTGTTGTTGCTATTGTTGTTATAATAGTAGTTTGTTAATTTTCTTGGATTCAAACTGTAGCCTCACTCTTTCCTGTGGAATGCAGCAGCTGACAACTGTCTATTTCTCACAGCGTACACCTGCTGCTTTTCTTGCCTTGTCCCCTGAGGGTCTCCACTGTGACTGCATGGTGATAAGCTGGAGAGTCAGGAAATTACATTTTTTAGGCTCACATATCATAGCTACTCTGCTTCTGGAGATTCTCCCTTTAATTTCCAGATGCTCTAGCAGTGTCAGGCTCTTTTCTTTAATCTTCCAAACCAGTAAGTCTTCAGGTTTCTCTTGCCCTATTGGTATATGAGTCACGGGATGCACTTGGTTAAGAAAGCAGCAAAATCACATAGCTTACCTGGTGAATCCGTCTTTCAGGATTATGTTCCTCTGTGGTTTTCCCCTTCTTTGTTTGCCAGACACCCAGGACTCTGTTTTGCACATTTGTAGTTTAGTGTTCAGTCAGGGATCTCTGCAGAACTTAATGTGTGGATATTAGATCTCAGCCGTCTGAAGGCCCCTCACAGGACTTACTTTAAAATTCTCTAGTACTGAGCTCTTCCTCTGCGTTCTTGAGCTGGTTAGGCTGTATTTTCTCTTCTCTGTAGGAGTCTTAGGGAGTATACCCAGGCTTTTCTTACCCTTTGTGGGGATAATTTTTCAAGAATACAATTTCCCTTGGCTCTAGTTTGCACTTGAATACTTTCTAGTTCCTTTACATAGCAGGTTTAAAAAAATATTGATCTAAGTTTGATAATTTTTATCTGTGAGAAGGTTCATACGACATCACTTTGCCAGCATTGTCAGAAATCTACCCACACCCAACCGAAGTCATGGACCTGCACTCCCCTCATAGACAACTTTCCTTTGCCTTTCCCTACCGTAATGGTATTGATGCTGGAAGTCTGAATAATCATTTTTTTAAAGAATTCTACCATCAAATAAATCTTGGAAAGGCCATCTCACTAGAAGTCAGTAGATATGGGTTCTGGTTTCACTTAACTTGGGCAAATAGCTTGACTGCTGTGTATCATTGCTTTCTCTTCTAAAACTTAAGGAATTGAATGAGATATACAATAACTTCTGTCAATAAAGTTTTGGTTTTTTCCTGTGTTCAAGTCAGTAAACAAGACATCTACTAATTTATAGGCATGTTGATTATTTAAGCTAAGTTTTCCTCCTGTCTCCATTTTCCTGGAAGCGAAGAGAAGCTACTTGTCAACTGAGATGTTCTCAGGAGTTGAATGGAACGTTTTGTCTTTTGTCTGTGTGGCTTTCTACATCCTGTTTTTAATTTCGTTGCCAAAGTGGTCAATAGGCACATTACTCTCAAGGTGAATTTTGCAATGTTCTCTCATTTCCCAGCCAGAGAGTTATTTTTCTTTCCTCGATTTGCTGTCAGTTTTCTCCAGTTCTCAGTATCTCTGCTATCACTCAACTCTAATTTCCAGTTCTTCCTCGGGATTTTATATCAGGCTGCATTGTTCCTAAAAAAGAGAAAAAACTTCCAGTATCTGTCTTGACCAGGAATATTTTTACTCTTTGCACAACTCAAAAGATGTATGCTGAACTGTATTTTCTCTGCTGAATGAGAAAGTCAACAAAGTAAGAAACAAGTCAAGAAAATGTCAGGCATTAGCAAGAGATGGAAAATAACAAGGTGAACCAAATGTAGCAAGAATTCTACCACAAATGGGTTCCTCACAGGCTAGGAATAATGGTTTTTGTTATCTTTATGTTTACGGCATCTATTTGGATACAGCAATATTTGTCTTATTAAGCCTTCTGTGATTACTTATTCCATCCATTATATTTTCATTCAATTACTTATTTATCAAATATTTTTTGAATTGCTATGATGTGATATAAAGCAGTGAACAAAACGGTCTCCCCTACTCATTGTTGTCACCAAGTCATAGGATAATGAAAAGCTTTACTTAGAGTGGACAGTGATCATTGGATTCATGCTTAGCAAGCTACAGCACAATAGAGCAGAAGTAGGTAATTCAAGGAGAAACATCTTTTGAAGGTGACAATATGAGTGATGAGATAGAACAGGAAAGTTCAGAGAATGTCAGATAATTAGTTTTGCTATTTTTATCACTGAATTAACCAAATTATTTCTAATTAAGTTTGTCAAAATCCTATTACCTTATAAAATAAATACTTGCTCATTGTGACAGTTCAAACAAGGGCTAAGTCTGAAATCACTGTTCACATTCATATTGAGAAACCAATTGCATTGATGTTGTGTTATCAGGAAGTCAGCACCATAATACATTTTCCTTCTATTTATGAAATACACAACCAGAATATATTAATCTAACAAATGCAAAATTGATGTATCAAATCTTTTAAAACCTGCTCACCTGGATTTATTTGTGATAGTCATTGACATTAATATGTGTGAATTTTACACATACACAGATTGTGTGTGAAACTATAATCAATTTTTAAAGAATTAAGAACATTTATTTAGAAATACTACTTTATGTCTTATAAAGTTAATGATGTCTCTCAAATGAGCTCATTGGAAAAATTTGTATAAGTTGATTTTCTGTTGGCACTTGCTCTATAATGCTTTAATTTTGGGGATACCAAGAAAACAAAAAAATACACTGTCTTTCATATAAAATTTTATAGATGTGACTTACTGAATATTATAAGTGAGAATTGTACTTCGGTCTAACACGAAATACGAGAATGTTAGAATTTTTAAAGGATGGGTTGTCTATATAATATTTTGTGAATATCAGGCTGGAAAGAAGCAGAATCCAAAGCTATCTTTCAAATTCTTTGTCATCCAATCCTTTCTTTCTGGTAGTAGGGAGGAAAAGGAGAGATGAGAATTTCTAAATAGCTGAGTAAAGTGGAAAATGAGAAAAAGAGATGTATTTTTGAGTAAGAAAGTGTAGACCTTTTTTTTAATATCATTTGTATGTAGTATAAATTTACATAAATGTGCATGTTACAGTCAAGTAACCTTTATATTTTCAATCTTTACTATTACCAATAATATGTAGTAGCCTAAAATAAACTGATATTGGTTATATTGACATTAAATAGATATGATTACTGTGTTGCTTCAGTTTGAAGCTATTGCACTGCTGGATTTGTACAAAATTGTAAGTATTATTTATCTCAGTAAAATGCTTAAAGGAAATAGTTTATTTTAAAAATATATATTGTACTTATCTTTCAATACTTATATCTCAACATCTTCTGAACAAGGATTAAAGATTCTACTTGTTAAAGGTGGCAGACCAGACACATGCATTTGCCCCCTATGCCTGTTAAGACCTTGCTAAAAAGAAAAAAGGAAAAAGTAAGATGTGCGAATAGGAATAAACTTGAAATAGAAAAAAAGAATTGTGGGGCCGGCCCACAGCCGAGTGGTTAAGTTTGTGCACTCCACTTTGGCAGCCCAGGGTTTTGCCAGTTTGGATCCTGGGAATCAAGCCATGCTGAGGCAGCATCCCACATAGCACAATCAGAAGGATGTACAACTAGAATATACAACTAGGTACTGCGGGGCTTCAGGGAGAAGAAGAAAAAAAGAAAAGAAAAGAAAAACAAGCTTGGCAACAGATGTTAGCTCAGGGTGAATCTTTAAAAAGAAAAAAGAAAAAGGAAAAAAAATATGGAGGTTAGGGTAAGGGAGAAGTCATCATGAATGAGAAATTTCACTGTATTTCTGCAAAACAGAAAGAGATTGGGAAATCACAGACAGAGGAAACAGCATGAACAAATGGAATCCTAAGGTACGTAGTGAGGTTTATCCCCATAAAATAAACTGAAGACACATCTCAAAGAAATTAGCAAAGCTTTGGATGCATGCTGTCTCTCTGCAGGTTTCGCTGTGTCGTGTGGCAGGGCTGTGTCAGGAATACCAACGCCACACGACTCAGCTTTCTGGCCCCTCACCTGCCCTGTGTTGCCCCATGTAGAGTAGTTAGATTTTCCACTCCAGGAAGGCCTTTGTAAGAGAACAGTCTTACTTACACAAACCCACATCACCTGCCAATTGTTTTTAAGGTGGTAGCTCTTTGACAAATTACTTCTATGGTTATTGGATTAAAAAATTTTTTTTTCCACTCTAGAGGTCAGAAACATATTTTCATAGCGTTTCACCGAGTCATAAATTTTGATTAAATTTTCTCTATGTCTTTGACTATTTTCCATCTTTATGTTTTATATGTATATTTGCTCTTTTCCTCCTCTTCTTTTGTTCAGGCTAAAGTTATAACTTTTTCAATTAAGCAGTTAATTTAGTTAATACTTCAAGTCTCTTTTGTTTTTCTAATTCATTAATTTCTCTCTTTATTCTTATTATTCTCTTGCTTTTGTCCTTATGGTGAATTTGGTATTTTTCCTGTTTCTTGAATTTCCGCTAACCTTATTTATTTTGATTCTTTCCTTTTGAGATATATATATATATATGTGTGTGTATATATTTAAAACTATGAAATTTCCTCTGAGTGCAGCTTTAGACAGTGTCCCAAGGTAATGAATGATATTTTCTAAGTATTCTAAAATTAGAGATTTGGTATTCCAAGAATTTAAGAGAGATGAAAAAGAAAGATTCACTATTTTCATCCACTTGATATTTTATAGTTAGTAGAAGTAAATCAAAACCTTTCAGCCATGTTTGGTTTTGTATTTATTTTTCTTTACAAATTTTGGTGCTAAACCATGCATCAATTTGTAAAAAAAAGACAAAAAGGTAATATATAGAAGTATTTTCTTCTTATTATTAAAATAATTATTGTTAATCTTAATAATAATATCCAATACTTATAGCCTTTTATCAGTTCCATGTGCAAGGTACAAGGTCAATGGGTATATTAATTCATGCAATCATTTCCATTTTGCAGATGAGAAGTGAGAAAATTGGACCTTAGAGAAGTTATATAATTGTACTGAGTCATACAGCTAGTAGATTAGAAAATGTAGACTCTAACTGAGTCTCTGACTCTAGAGCTCAAGCGCACACCTCCCAACAGTCATGCGTAGGGGAAAGAGGGAAAGAGCAGACAAACTAGAGTCAGGCCATTTATATTCCAGCCTGATCTCTGCTGTAATGAGATCTGGCAGAGGTCAATCCAGCTCCATGGCGCTAAGCTGGGGCTGTACTATGTTAGCATCAATGTTGTGTGATCCTTGATTTGCTATTCCAAGAGCGGGGATGAATTTATGCACTCCTCATACTACTGGTGGTCACTGGCATCATCTGTGATATGGCCAGCTATCACTAAGGATACATTCCGGAATCATAAACCAGAGGAAACCCACCTGGCATCATGACATTGATCTCATGAAAACTATACTGTGACCGATTGCTCTAAGTAATAGTGACCAAAGATCCCATGCAGGCCTGAGCCAATGCTAGACTCTCAGAAGTCCTAGGGGTCAGCTGACATCGGAGCAGTCTAAATCCATGTGACAGCTGCAGTGGGACACGAGCTGCAAATTTAATCAATAGCAGGTATGCTGGGTTTCACTGACCCACGGTTGGACCGACTTTGGTCATCTGTTAAGTACAATATGGAACAAAAATCTTACTTCTGTTTACCAGGCAAAAACAAAAGGAAATACACCTCCCTCCCTCCCTCAAAGAAAGGAAAGATGAAACATAGATATATATATTAAAAGGATAATATTAGTAGCTCACAATATAGCATTGAAGAAAAAGATGAAAAACTAAGGTTAAGAAAGGACATTAGGGGTTCTTGGTATCTAGTTGGCTGGAAACAGAGGCCTGTCTCTTCAGGACGATGGTGAAAGAATCATCTGCAAAGTCTTCATCTTTTTGTCACTCCAGGTTCCAGATTAGGGCATATGGTACTCCATCAGTCAAGGTTGACTAATGGGCTCACCTCTTGCAGGGGAGAGGGCACCTGGTTTTGTGGTTTCACCCAAAGAACCTTCCGTGATGGAGAGATGGCTCCACAAAAGCTGAGGTAGCGTGACAGAAGAGGATGGCTGCTGGGCAGGAAATTATGGCCTAACAGATAACTACTATATTCAGCGCATTTTTTTCTTTGTTGTACTCCAGAGAGTAAGTCCACTGGACTTAATACGCCATCATTTGTCAGAGTGTTATCATATTCGATTTGACTATATGCATCTGAAGACTCAAAACACATCAGTAAGATCGAAGTTTATCTCCTCCTCACATAAAACAGCTAGTTGTCCAGGATCGTTCCACTGTTAGGTGGCCTCTCTCTTCAAAGTCACCTCCAAGATGGCTTCTGGGACTTCATCCATCAAATCTGATTTTCGGACAGGAGGAAGGAAGAAGGGAGAAGACAAGAGAACATGCTTCCCAGCTGAGTCAGTTCCTGATAGAATAGCCTCACCAGAAGTCCCCAAGACACTTCAAATTACATCCCATTATCCCGAACTTTGTCACCTAACCGTAAAGCCAGCTGGCTGGAAATATAGTCCATGACATAAGTGTACTGTAGCCCCAACATAGTCGGAGTGCTGAACTAAGAAAGGAGAGAGTGAACACTGTCTCTACTATCCTTAGAAATTACTCTCTAATCTGCATACTGCAGGATTAATTCAGGGCAGTTAGAACAATCTGAGAGTTTTAAACAACTCAATTTTTAGCAATCAATGGAGTCATTATGTCTAAGATTTAAAGTTCTCTTTTTCCTTCTTGCCAATCATTGCTACTTTTTTTTTCTTAATTGGCTGCTATTTTCAATCAAGTACAATTGCCTGAAAATGAAGTTAGAGGCCCATTCCACTGATTAGAGTTGTGTTCTAATGATTAATGAGCCAGTGTGAAATTCACACCATGCTTATTTAGAACATGATAACATCATTCAGTAATGCGCTTTCAAGAGAGTATTTATTTCCTGTTGCCGTATTTCTAATCAAGGGCTCATATGCATAATGAATGCTTCAAAAGAAATCTGTTTTTTGCGTTGTTTACTAGAAGAGTCATCTTAATGGCAAGCCATGAGCATGTTGAGGTGGGTTGTCCAGTCAAATCTGAACATGAATTAAAATGTTTCAAGGAGTCGCAAAATAGTAAAACACAGTGGTCTTTAAAATTCTAATAAAGGCACATGAACTCGGATTGTAAGAGACCTTGAGACTCATTTAGTCAACTCCTAATCCAGTTCCACAAACATAAGCACCAGGGGTGACTCTCTAGCGTCTTATGGACACTTTCTGGAAGTTGGAAACTCATCACCTCTTGTGCCAGTTCATCACCTCCAGGTGGCAGTAACTGTTAGAACATTCTCTTCTTGAGCAATGCCGCAAAATGTATTTCCCCGTCACCACCTTTAACGTTTTCTCTCCTTCTCCCGTGCTGGATGTTTAGTGCTAGGGATTTACTTTAGACAAGGTCAGCTGCCGTCAACATTGACAGCCATATTATAACAGAGTCTAATTTCAGAACAGGATGGCAGAAGTGGTGAGAAGATCACCAAAGAATGACATAAGTCATGGAAAGGGATAAAGGCGGATGGGTCAGGGAGAGACAAGGAAGCCTACTTGGATAGGCAAAATTGAAGCAGAAACTGGAGAGAAGTGAGGGAACCATCGTCAGATGTCTACCTCTCTGTCCAGAGCTCAAGGCAGAGAAAACAGAAAGCGAAAAGGCCTTTGGGTAGGACGTGAGCTTGGTGGGTGTGCTTAGAGAGTGGCAAGACTGGTGTAGCCAGAGCAGAGTGAATGAGGGGAAATTGGAGGTTGGTTAAGATAGGGACATAGTGAATGGGACTGTGAGGGGGGTATGGAGTCTTTGGAAGATTTTGAACAAAGGAGTGACATGGTCTTTTTTCGTTTTAAAAGCATCACTCTGTCTCATGTGTGGAGAACAGATTTTAAGGTGAGGAGGAAGCAGAAAAACCACTTAGGAGGCTGCCCCAACAGTCAAGTGGAGGTAATGGCTTATGCCGAGACAATAACGGAGTGTGAGAGTAGTCTGACTCCAGGTGTGTCTTGCAGGAAGAGCCTATGTGATGTACTGATGGATTTTATGTGCAAAAGGGAATGAAATGCAATGAATCGGGAGATTTGAACTGGAGCACCTGGGAGAATGACTGTACCACTTACTGAAGAGAGGAATCTTGGGAGGTGCACACCTACGCAGGGAAATCAAATACTTGGCTTTCGTTTTAATATGCCATTTAGGCAGCCAAGTGCGGGTGCTGAGTGGGCAGTGGATGTACGAGTTGGAATTCAGCTGAATGGCATAGTCCAGTGTCTTTTAAAGATGTTTGATTTGTAGCGTATCATCCAGATTGTTTCTTTCTTAGTGCTTTCAGAGGACTGGGCTTGATGGTGACAGATGTTCTACTCAGGTCTAAATGTCGTATTAATGATATCATGGTCACAATGCCAATGGTACACTGGAAGACTTTTTTTTGAGTTTGAAACTTGCAGCAGATACTGTGGTGTGCCCACCGCCTTCAGGATGAAGCACTCATTTGCCCACTGCTAGGAGTGTTGGTGGTTAGAGCGCACAGTTACTTCACACTTGGGGAATTGCCCTCCTTTGAAGAGGCTGCCTGCGCGTCCTTTCCCCTGTGCATAGCTCACACCCGATGACTGACCGGCCAATGGAGGAAGGATGGTAAGGCCTAGAGCCTCTGCCTCTGTCTGAGGACAGTGCCCTCATAAACTGCGGACACCTAAACCTCCGTCTCAGAATCTGTTTTTCAGGGAGCCTAACTTAAGTCACAAATGTCTCACAAAAGTGCATATTAATAAATAAAGTGTTCTAAGTTAAAAAAAAGTAACAGCCATACTATGGTACAATTGAATTTGGTATTATTTACATTATAACTATCCAAAAATACTGGTTAAAGGAAAGCATTCAATTAAACTATATCCTGATTAGAACCAATTTGGCTAATATAGGTTTGTCCAGGCAGAATCAGAGTCTAATAGCAAATACAGATTTCACTTGCCTTGTATTCCATTTTAAAGTTCAACTTTAGACTAAACCGTAGACTGTCACACTTAACGGACGTTTTAACAGCAATTAAATTAAAAAAAAAAAACAGAAAAATTTTTGAACCAAATAGCACTTCAAATGCAAATATACCTTGGAAAGACATGGCACTTTCAGTATTTTTATAATGCAAAAACTTCACAAAAGACACCAGGATCAAACTCTGAAAGCTTTTGTGCAGATTCTCATCTGTCATTCAAATACTCCCTTTCTGAACACGTTGCTTTTCATCATTTCAAAAAGACGTTTCTATGATTAAGATCATCCCCTCATTTACAAATCTCTCCCCATAACTTCCTGTTTTTTTCAGTATTATTTTTTTAAAACACTAATAAATTGTCTTTTGACGGATTCAGGTTGTTTACTTGACTGCTTATAACCCCCCCCAGAAAGCTTTAAGAATCAGATAGAATGCTTCTTTTTATAAAAATTTTAAGCAGCAAAGCCAGGTTAACGTTTAAACTTGCTGAGCGAATTTTCTCAGCTCTTATGATATATTTGTTAATATTGATTTAAAGGTTTTTGGAAATACAGGAAGAAAAGCATGACCAAAAAATGAGAGACATACTAGAAAACTCATCACTTAATTGTTTTCCAAGAATAAGACCTCTGAATACAGAAACATCTGTTTAACAGCTGCTTGGAAGTTGCTGAGCCTTACGTATTCTGTTCCTTTAGAACGTCAATGTTCAAGTCCTTTCCTTCTGTGGGTAGAGTGGAAGTCTCCATCTTAAGAGAGAAGGCGGGCAGTGTCATTTAGATGATTTTAACGTGAAATAATGTCATCTCAAATTATAGTTCATAATGAAAATGAGATAGTTTTTCTAATCTTAGCATTAATGACAGAAAGGATTTTTAATATTTTGGAGATAAATTTTGAGTTTAAACTGTCTGGCTGAAAGTCCATTGTGGAATTTTCTTCGTAACAAATCTGTGTAAGGAGATTATGACACGGATTAAAAATACTCTGGCAGATCTGTTAGTCATACATCTCAACTGTTCCCACAAGTGACTCCTTATTGCGTAAACTGCATTTATTTTTTGTTTTCTTGACTCAAATGGTAAAATAGGAGAACTTTGGCAGTTTCTTTAATCTGTACAGGGACCTAGAATGGGTCCATATGCCCCTTCAAAAACCAGTTAGCCAGCAGGAGCTGCATTGGATCTTTGCTTGTGTGGTTCCAAAGGGAGAACGGAGAGCGATACGTGAAGACAACACGTGGGCATCTTTCAGCATGGTGGCGGGAAGAACCTTCGAACAGTTACAACCGCCCGGAACCCAAATGAGCACTGAGTTACCGTCCCTGCTGTCGGAAGCCAGCGTAGAGGGGACGGTAGCGTTAGACAGTAAAGATGATGTCCTGTTCTAATTCTGGGATTCTTTAACTTAAATTAATGTTGTCTTGTTTGCCTATACCCTACCCCGCCCCCCCCAAATCAGGGAGGTTTTAAATTTATGTTGGAAAATTTTCATGTTGAAGCAGCAAAGCAACTTGTCCAATTTTATTGCTCCCAGTGCTACAAATTTTGCTCACAGCTGGATCCCATCAGCAAGTTTTAATTGTTTCTGAATTTGCTGTCACCGAAGTTGCCATGGGAGGCTTGACCTTTGAGTCACCCTGGGGATGAAGCTCTGCCAGGCTCTTCACAGTGACTTTCCTGGTTGCCCATGCAGAGGGACCACTGCAGTGCTAGTCAACGTAGATCCAGCTAGGCCATCTGCGGTGGGCGGAAAAATGGCCCTGAGAGATGTCCGCACCCTGCTCTGTGGAACCTACGTATGTGTTACTTTACGTGGCAAAAAGAGACTTTGCAGAGACAGTGTTGCTGCCTCGAGGTGGGGAGACTATCTGGGTGGGCTCAATCTAACCACGTGTCCTGAGAACACTTCTCAACTGTTGTCGGAGACAGGAGGACGGAAGAAAGGTTGGAGAGATGCAACATTGTACTCGTTGAAGACAGCGGAAGGGGGACATAAGCCAAGGAATGTGGGCACCTCTAGAAGATACAAAAGGTAAGGAGAGGGATTCTTCTTGAGAACCTCCAGCAAAGATCACAGCCCACCGTCATCTTCGTTTCAGCGCACGGAGACCTGTGTTGGACTTCTGACCTACAGAACTGTATGATACGAACTTGTGCTGTTTTCAACCACAATGTTTGTGGTTGCTTGTTATGGAGGCAATCGGAAACAAATACAGCATCCATCAAGTCAGTTGACTTTACCTCTGCCGAAAGAGGCTGAGAGAAAGGCTGCCAGCGCGCACAATCCTCGGCGTCTAGAGTAGCATTCTCCTGCGAACACACGTAGTCAGATTGCTTCATGTCCTTCTGCTGTGTAGACCTGAGTGTCTTCAACCAAGCAAGAGGCACATATGACGAGAGTATTTGTAACAGATTTCAGAATGGTTACTCTGGGATCTAGCAAGATCTGAAAGGGCTTTTTGAATCGTCAATTTGAAAATAGGATCTTTAGCACTGCTTTGGTTTAGTGTATATAGTATTGTTATTACATTTTAATTATTTCAAATCTTTCAGTCCATCGAGACCCAGAACAAATATTAGTAATCTATTGCTGAGAAACCAGATGTGACAGTCAGTGGCATGTGGATCCGTTTCAGCGAAAAGGGCCGTAGGCACATTCACAAAGTAAAATGAGCATACTTGTGATGCCTTCTTCCCTTCTCGTCTGTATCCCTCACTAGCTGTGGCCATCTCACGGCTCAGCGTGAGGCCTGCCATTGCACAAAGTTGACATTACTCTAAAATGATTGCGTTCCTCACTCACTCTCCTTTCCCTAAGATCAAAACAGCTAATACCTCAAAGTGCTTATCTTTAGCAAGTAGGAAACCATCAGATTAAAGTAATTCACCCTAAGGATGAAGGTCTTAACCGGTGTAGTGTGAGGTTTAACGAACCAGGTCCAACTGTAATCACAAGCGGGGCAGACCTTTGAAGCAGAGCTTTTGAAAGGGACATGTTTATGGCAGGCCCTCAGCTCCACCACGCAGCCCTCAAGCCTGCGGTGGGTATCTGCTGATGTTCACGATGTGGCACCGAGGTCTCCGTTCAAAGTCCTGGGAAGCAGACGGAACTGACTGAGTTCAGGCTCTGCCATTTAGCAGCTGTGACTGAGCCTCTGTTTCCTCATCTGGGAAGTGAAGATAATGACAGCGACTCCCTCTGAGGTCTATCGTGAGGTCTAAGCAAAATCACACACGTCCACTGCTGAGCGCCGGGCCTGGCGTCGAGTGAGGACTCAATATCCTTCTTCTGTCTGTGATTCTCCAGCACAGGCTCTGGAGAAGGCATTTGGTGAAGACACAGAGAATCAAAAACGTGCAGCCTTGGGCCCCAGGAGCTCTCTTCCACCCTCCAAACTTTCCTGCCTGTGAACAGACACCAGAAAAACAGTAGCTCACTTTAAAGAGTGGCTAACCCACACATGCCTGGAATTTCTAAACAAATTCTTATCATCAAAAACAGTAAAATTCATTACCTAAATCCTGTGTAGACATGGGAATTTACTCATTTGCTTAGAATTGCCAATGAGGGGGAGGTACAGGGAGAAAATGTGTAACTAATGCATGGGATTTTTCCTTTGATTATAATCCACTAAAGAAACGAGTGGAGGTAATTTGGGAAAGATTATCTTTAAAAAAATATTTCATGGTAGTCCAAAAAAGGAGTACAAATCTCAGAATATGTGTCTACATCTTCCACAAAAATCCTTTCTTTGGGATACTTTTGTCACTGCTACAAAATGGAGAGATGGGGCTGAGTGGGGATGAGACATCAAGGATGAGCTGGTGACGGCTATCTGGTGCCAACAACTTTAATGACTCTGTTCTGAGGACCTAAAAAACCAAACCAAACCAAAACGCCTCAATTTTAATTTTAGAATTAAAAAAAAAAAAAAGGATAGACTATAAGCTGAACTGTGAGATAAGGTAAAACAATCCCCAAACGGCCGTCTCAGTACCTCAGAAAAGAAGAATCGAGACGTTCTTAAAAGTTAAATTTAGAGCAAAGCTTTATTATAATAAAACCAAGTTTTCTCCTTAGCAGATACTATTCAGAACTGATTACCTTCCTCCACAGGATGCAACAAAAGACATGACTGACAAGCTTGCCAAAGGCTTCATTTTTCTAGCTGATCATATCTGTTCCTTCCGGGAGCCGATTTTCAGGAGTTATATTTTGAGGTGCTGTCATAGATTCATTGGAAGGAAGTAGAAATGTTAGCTCCTCATGTCTGCAGTTCCAGCAGGCACTCCATGTCTGAATATTATGTCTAACTTAATAACACGATTTTTAGAAGCTTTTGGAACCATTTGGAGAAACGCAATAGAGTCAACTCCAATCTTTATTAAGAAGCTCCAGAACATCAGAATGGTGCTCACAGTAGTCAGCCTTACTTAGCTTCTTGTTGTGAATAAATATTTACTATTACAGTGAACTGAATTTTTGACTAACATGTAAAATTCAAACAAAGCACCACTGCTTATATTATTACTTCTCTGAGCAGAAATTAAGTACCCCTCGTAGCATGAAAGGATAAATCTAACTCTTAGAACCACTATTTTCTGCTGAAGGGAAGGTGAGAACATTTATAAATTTAAAGTTAATCTTTCCTAGGTCAAAAGAGTCTATAAAAATTGCAAACTAGGCATGTCTCATCTGTCCAGACAGGTGTTAGCTTTCTAGGAGTAACACACAAATTACTTAACATGGTGTCTAGCACATGGAAGACGCTCAATAAATCTCAACTATGATATCACTTAGAAGTGCTATTTTATTGCAAGGTACAAAGATCTGAAAATAAGTGACTTAGAAATATGTTAACTGGGGCCAGCCCGGTTAACCAGCGTGTGGCATGGTGGTTAAGTCCATGTGTTCCACTTCGGCAGCCTGGGCTCCATGGGTTCAGGTCCCAGGTGTGGACCTACACACCATTCATCAAGTCATGCTGTGGAAGCATCCTACATACAAAATAGAGGAAGATTGGCATGAATGTTAGCTCAGAGACAATCTTGCTCAAGAAAAAAGGGGAGGATTGGCAGCAGATGTTAGTTCAGGGCCAATCTTCCTCACTAAAAAAAAAAGAAGAAAAGAAGGACCAGCCCAGTGGCGTAGTGGTTAAGTTCACACTTTCTGCTTTGGCGGCCTAGGGTTCACCAGTTTGGATCCTGGGTGTGCACATGACACTGCTTGGCAAGCCATGCTGCGGTAGGCGTCCCACATATAAAGTAGAGGAAGATGGGCACGGATGTGAGCTCAGGGCCAGTCTTCCTCTGCAAAAAGAGGATTGACAGCACATGTTAGCTCAGGGCTAATCCTCCTCAAAAAAAAAAAAGAAAAAAATACATTAACTTTTCTCTTATGTATAATGGAGTCCAGAGGTAGGCTGTTCAGGGCTGGGATATTGACTCTCTTATATTATCAATAACTGAGAATACATCTATTTTCTGCTTTACTCTTAGCAGAGGCTCGTAGCCTCAGAACCACCTCATGTTCACAATAAGGCTGCCGTGATCCTACCTACCACACAAAGGCAGAAGAAGGAAAAAATCTAGTTGTGCAAAATGGTGAAGGCCAACTGAATCCATGCCATTTTAAAGAAACTCTTCCAGAGTCCCAACCAACAACTTTTCCTTAAATATCATTGTCCTGAATGTAGTCACGTAGCTTCCTTTTTCTTTAAGGTAAGATGGGAAATGTGTTTTAACTGTATGCACTGTCAAACCAAACAAAATAAAAATTCTGTTGTTAAGAAAGAAGGGAAAATTGGATTCGGATAGGCAACTAGCAGTTTTTCCCACTGTTGCTATTACTGTGACTATAATTATTGGTAGGTCCACGAATCAATGAGGGCTTTTTTGGTGGTTTGCTTCTGTGTGTGACTATGATATTTCCCTTTCAGCAATGTGCGAGCCAGCTCGGAAGAGCCAATGATAAATCTTTAAGAATTTTGCAAGCTGGTAGTAAAACACAGCCATCATTAAAAATTAAATAATATAAACAGAATTATATTAATCATATTAGAAACAAAGATTTACTATTATCTCTGCCCTTGAGGTTACGTACATCTATTGTATCTGTATGGTGATAGTTGATGTCCTGAGATACAATTTCCAATGTGGGAGGTGGTGATTCCCACATTACCAGCAATTCTCCGGACACCTGCTGGCTGACCTACAATTTAACTCAATTCTCACACTATCTACCCAGAGACAGCAACAGATTTCACAGCTTAAGGTGTAAGTCCTACAAGACTGTCTTCCTCGCCCCTTGAGACGCACGTTGCAAGCCCAGGTTGTTGCCTATGCTTCTGACCCACTGGCTATAAATCAGAGGTTCCCACCGTCCCTACTTTGGGTTTAATTAATTTGCTAGAGCGGCTCAGCGAAACATTTTACTTCATAGACAGCTGGCTTATTATAAAAGAATATAGCCAGATGGAAGAGACGCACAGGGCAAGACGTGGGGAAAGGGCACAGAGCTTTCACGACCTTTCTGGGTACCACTCTCCCCAAATCTCCATGTGTTCACCAATCCAGGAGCTCTTCAAACCCCCATCCTTTTGGGTTTTTATGGAGACTTCATTACATAGACGTGATTGATGAAATCATTGGCCATTGGAGGTTGAGCCAACCTCCAGCCCCTCTCCCCTCCCCAAAGTCAGGGGTGGGACTGAAAGCTTCAACCTCTATGGGCATGGTTGATTCCCCTGGAAACCAGCCTCATCCTGAGGTGTGGTCCAAAAGTCACCTCATTAACATAACAAGAGGTATCTTATCACTTAGGAAATTCCAAGGGTTTAGGAGCTCTGTGCTGTATTTCATATTGTATTTCATATTGTACATTCCAGCACCACAGGTGAAAATAGTATATAATGGAAACCTACATAACAGTGTGCCACTGTGCATCTCTGCCCAATTCCACATTTAGTGACATCACGTTGGTAGCTGGAAACTGGTCATGTAGAGAACATTTATACCATGGGGAAGTGGACATTTACTAAAATAGGAGCCGTTCTTCCTGGAGAAGAGGTTGTAAACATTTACCAGCACGTTTCTGCCTTATGTTAACAAAAATATTTTCAACACTTTGCTATACTAATGCTGGCCAGGGTAGGGACAAATTCAACATGTCTCACTAACATTATAATCACATCCGGAAAGTTAACCAGTGAGCACATTGGAAGAGGGAAGGGATGGCTTGTCTCCTATTTGTGCCTGGCAACAACTCTCATGGGAACAGCAGCGACACCAGCCAGACATTTCAGCTCTGAGCTAGAGAAATGTACTTTTTGTGACTAATCTCTGGGAGAGATAGGTGAGGAAAGAAAATGCTACATGGTTCCCCAAGGACTAATAAGTTTGTTTTATGTGCCTTTGAGCTTGGAGCACTCATCAAAAAAGAAAAAGGTACTTAAAAAAAATTCTGCCTCACTGAGTGTCACTCTTTGGAGGGTAAGAAAATGAGATATTTTGAGGGAGTAAAGATGCAACATGAAACAGAAAATCAATGAGACAATGTAGAGGGTGATTTATAATTCCTTTTATGTATCTAGTATTTAAGTTGAGCCTATTAACTTAAAACTAATTTTGCTTTTCCGTCTGGAGTGGTTTTTCTTTTGCAATCATGTGTAAACCTCCTGCCCCGCTGTCTGGAGTCTGAGAAGGTGCCAGAGAGGTCTGCCGGAGGAAGCAGTTTGACAACATAGTCCTTTGGCGAAGCTTTTGGGAAGCAAGCCCCCTTCATAGCTGGGGGAGTGTGAATTAGTGTGACCTTTATGAAGGACAATTTGGCGATATTTCTCAAAATTGTAAATGAATATAGCCTTTGACCCAGTAAGCCTACATTTACAAATATATTCTACAAATATACTTGTACATATGCTAAATGCTATACATTCAAATTTAATCATTGTGACATTTTTGCATAATAGCAAACTGTTAGAATCAACTGAAAATCCATCAATAGGGACTGGCTAAATAAATTATGACTTATTTTTACATTGGAGTGCTATGTATCTGTTTAAAAAAATCCTAGGCACTATATATAGAAAAAAATCTGTTAGAACAGTATGTATAACATAACTCTTGTGTAAAATAAGAGAAAATAAAAATCTATATTTGTATCTTCTTGAATATGCATAACTCTGGAAAAATCCGTAGAATCTAAGAATAAAGATTTCATTGTGGAAGGGAGAAAGGTTCTGGCTAGAGGACGGATGAGATTGGAAGGGGAGGAACTTGGCTATTTTTAATTTTTATCTTTTATAGTTATTCATTTTTCTGAGCCACGTGAACATATTATCTAACTACAAATTTTTAAGAATATCTTAAACCCATATACATGGCTTACAATGCTTAAAGAGAAAGAAACTTGCCCCCCTCCGCAGAGACATTTGTTAGCCTGATTTGACAAGGAGCTCTAGCCAGGAGATGGCTCACCCAGAGGTTTGACATAGGAGAGGTCAAAGAAGGGACCATGTGCAGAGATGTGCTGATTTAAGGGAATCACCACAAGAGAGTGAGGCACTGAGGGAATAGCAAGAGCAGGAGGCCAGAACCTCTGCTGCTCAGGCTGGAGAGGTCTGGGGGGAAGCTGAAGGGACAAGAGCTCTAACTGGCGGGTGCAGCCACGCCAGAAGCAGTGCGGCAACGAGGAGCAGAAAGAATCAAGATCCCAACCTTTCTGCCCTCCCACCCCTCATCTCGTGCTAGTGCCAGACAGAAGCCAGAAAGTCAGGGAGCCTGGGGCACACTCTCAGGATGCTCATCTTCCTGGGAAACAAAGGAGGGCAGAGGACGGAGGGCAGAGGATGAATCCAGGCAACAAAGGAAAAATACCCAGCACAGGATGTTAGGATGACAACTTGCCTCGTGAACGTGTGTGTAAGTCCAGCCATGTGTGTTATATAAACGAGTTATAGATGCCTCTGCATATTGGCTCCTGCATTTACTTCTTCACAGCAGGCTAGGATCATTAGCTCAAATCCTGCCAGCACCAAACCCTACTTTTTACACATCCAGTTTCTTTAAACATAGCCCAAGCAAGCAATTTTTAGCCATTTAAAGACTGGCTGCTTTGCATACCCTGTGAAGCTGCACCCAACTTCTGCCAGCCATGGATAAGACAAACTCTGGGGCTACAAAAGATTGCAGACCCCTGCTGCCCCTTGGTGCTCTGTGATCCCGAGACCCACCTTGCTGCCGAGCAACATCCTCCAGACACGTGAGCCCCTCTCTGGTTCCTGTCTCCCCAGAGGTTCCCTTGCCTTCGTCCCTTCTGTTTGATGGCCCCATCCTGTTGTCTCTGGAAGGTCTCCTGAGAAGGACTCCCTGTCTCATGCATCTAGTCTCAGGACCACCCAATAAAGCTCATGCGGTCTCACTGTCACCCTGTGGTCCATGTTCTCATTTGATCAGCCCAGAAGCGCTCTAATTCATCCCAGTGTGCTCACACATAGATAACTACTTAATTCAATTAATATAAGTGAGTAGTGGGTATTCAGATAAGTTTTCATAAATTGTTCCATTTAGTTCTTAAGATAACTCTGTGGATTAAGTTCTATTATCCCCTCTCAAAAGTTAAATGGCTTGTCCAAAGTCTGAAGGCCATGGTGTGGCCAGGATGCAAACTCGGGCAGCCTTCTGACTTCAAATCCTAATCCTTTCCGTACACCACACATGAGACTCTTCCTCAGTTCCCTGAACTCCCTCGTTTTCCCTACCCCTCCGTTGTTGCCTAGTGCACTATGTTCACTGTTTATCGCTCTTCCTCTCAAGGGAGACAACAAGATGATATGCTCAGAGGTTCATCGGACGCCCAGAGTTCAGCAGACTCAGGAAAAGAGCAGCCTGGAAGCTCTCTGGATCTTCTGTTCCTTGCCGTGTTACATAACTGTATCACTTCAAAAAGCCTCCTACTCTAAAAATCCTTGCATATGTTGTGTAAAATATAATAAGCTTCTTTTTAAATGTAAACCTTGGCTCATAAGATGGAGAAGAGCAAGTCCAGGGAATGAGAAACAAAGAAGGAACCCATAACACCTGAAGCCACCCCTGCTAAATTCATCTTGCACTCTCTAGGTCCCAAAGCCTTGGCTTTTTGTAGCTACACACAGGGCAGGAAATTAGGTGTCAGGACACTCAAAACAGACATTTGGAACTAAGGCCCCGTATAAACCTGAGACCCATGGAAGGCAACATTCTCAGAGAACGGTAGACTTGTAAAATTTGCTTACCAGCAAAAAGAAACAGTAAGGAACTTCATCAGTCTTGTTGTAGGCTCCAGGGAGAAGTAATTCGGGGTTTGGGATTTCTATCTCACTTGCCTGCATGGTCCAGGGAACTCCAAACAAGGCAAGCAACTGTATGTTGATCCAGATTGGTAGCAACCCAGACACCTGGCAGAAGCAAAAGCAAAGTCTCTGGAGAGATGCCCAGTTATCAGAGATCTCATTGAATTCCCGCTTAGAAACATGAATTCACAATCCAAAATTACAAAACATCTGAGGAATAAGGTCAGAATGAGCAAGAGCCAGTGAAAACAAGAAAAAGTCAAATTTGATCCCCAAGGATCTTGGTTATTCTACTGGATGTAGAATTACACACACAGGTGCACACACATCATAATTATTAGATAGAGACTAACATAATGGGTTTAAGATTTCCCAAAGATTTGTGCCGAGCATGACATTCCAATTCTTGATTTGTTGCAGAAGGGATAAACAAAAGATTTTGTCATTTACTCTTCTGGTGACTAATTGGAATATGCCTTCTTTTTAACATCATAAGTGAGGGATGAAAATGGAAAATGGTCACAAAACAAATGGAAGTCTACTCTGAAACTGAAAATTATAATACTTACCCCAGAAATAATTTTAATCCAAGAAATAGCAGACTTCTGCCTAGTCTCATGGCTTGCCTGGCTCCATTCATTCTGTCTGTAAAATGAAAATTTTAGACCGTAGTGTGGGAAAAAGAGGAAATGCACTTTTTTCCTCACTTGTTTTTTTTTTGACAGTCTTGAAAAAGAAGGTACTGCTCCTTCTGAGAATTCTGCTGGTTTTCATGGTGGTAAGTTAATAAGTTTCCAAGTAAAAACAGATAAACCTAGATCTGTTGTGTTAACATGGAACAGTCTCCAAGACACATTAACTGAAAAAACTCAAGTTTTTGAGTGTGTAAATGCCCTCCTTGTGTAAAAAAACATAACAAACACTTATTTACATATGTATAGACTATTCATGCAGGAATATGCAAAAAATTTATGATATTTGTTTGACGGAAGAGGCAAGTGAATTTGGGGTATCCGGAGCTAGAATGCAACTTACTGTTTTAAACCACATGAATGTGTTATTTCAACTTTTATAAACCTGGTTAATTAAAAAATAGACAAATTCCTTCACAGCCAATAGATACTATCTTTAGTTATTGATTACATATTATTTATCATACATTTAGGTTATATAATATCTAACAAGTGTGGTCCATTATGTAGCTGGAGCATGTTTGCTTAGATATGACTCCTGGCTCCACAATTTTTTATGAGTTTGGGGAAGTTATTTAATCTCTTTGTGCCTTGGTTTTGTCTTCTACTTAATGGTCAAAATAATGAAGTTGTTTTGAGGATTGAATAGCATAATCCGTATAGAATGCTTTACACAGTGCCTGACACATGGAAAAGACAGTAAACGTTAGCTTACGTTGAGATTTCAACCTTGCTGGTCATTTTTCAATTCCTATGTTTCAGACACGTTTATATACTGGAAGCCTAAAAACTAATCTCAGAAAAAGAGACAGAAAGCTTTAATATATTATTGTAAGACACTACTACTTGACAGTTATTATACATTTACTTTTAAAACATTTGTTTGTCAGGCATATTTTGAAGGTAATTCCAAAACTATGCAGAAATATCAGAACAAAAGCATCAATATTGTTGCCTTATCAGAATGTTCGGCCCTCAGGCTACATACAATTGGATGAATACCTGCACAGAAAAATTACGTTTCACAGTTTGCCAAATATTTTATATGAGTATTGGGAAGTGCATCCTCTGGACAAGAAAATAATATATGCACTTTGTTTATGAAATCATATTGCTACTTCATTTAAAATTACCACTGAATGAAATCTTTTGGTAATACCAGCCAAGAGAAGGCTTGGCTTCCAGAGAATTCTAATTTATTCTTTTACAATGGGAAATAAGACTAATTATCAAATAAACCAAAATACCAGACTTCACTGATCATCATAATTTGTTCTCGGAACACTGATTTACATTGGAAGCCAAATTCTAACAGAACGTTCAGCTGGAAAAGTCTATCTTCTGAACCCAGGGAGGTGGGTGGTTTTTAGCCCCGTGACTACCCTCCCCTCCGTAGAGAATTACACTCTGACTCTCCTTAACTATTCATCAGAGCTGGAGGCGAACAGATCAAATTTAATTGTAGAGTTTTGTTGTTGTTGTTGTTTTACTATTGGCTTTATTCAAAATTGCTTCTTTCGCACATATTAATGATCTTTACTTTGTCCCAAGTTAGCATGCTACGATCTTCAGATATTTCCTATCATTAGGTGGATGTTTCAATAACGTAGACATTTCTTAGATATCTGTACGAGTTTACTATTGCTACATAACAAATTCCCACAAACTAAGTAGCTTAAAACAACACAAATTTACTATCTCACAGTTTCTGTGCTGCAGGAACGGGTCAGTAAGGACTACCGCTCAGATTATCACTAGGAAGAGCCACAATCTTCTCCGAGGCTCAGGGGGTTGCTGATAGACTCCAGTTCCTTGCGATTATGGGATTGAGGTCCTCAGCTCCTGTAGGCTGCCCACCATCCCCAGCCATGCGGCTCGCTCCACAAGATGGCAGGTTGTTCCATTAAGGCCAGCTGGAGAGCATCTGCTGCTGCTTGAAATAGCTGTCTCCCTTCTGTCACCAGAGTCTCGTGTAACTTAATCTAAACAAAGGACTGGCCACCCTTCATATCCATGGGTCCCGCCCACCTCAGACAGTGGGGGTTACGCAGGGCTGTACAGCGGGGGTGGGAGTCTTGGCCCCTTTAGACTCCCGCCTGCCACATTGTCTACTTACTGGTTATCACAGGGGAGAAGAGGTGCAGAGGGAGGCATCTGACCTGCGCTGTGGGCTCCCTGAAGCATAATTTCAATGTGAATTCTGATGTGTCGAGCGGTTGTTGCCCAAGTTTTTCCTGCTGAAATTCAGTCTGTCCATGGTGGTAAAGTATGACTTTAAACTTGGGTTTGCAGAATCAGAATTGAGGGATGCTATGAATTTACACAGCGGATAAAATAATGCAGAAGGGTCCTCGTATGCTGCTTTTCAGGGGAAAAAATAGCTGGTTGTCTACATAAATTATTTTTATCAGATTCAGAATAACAAATTGTGATAATGGTGAGTAAGAAATAATGACGGCCACTAGCTGAATGCATACTATATCAGGGCATCTACATACATTATTTCTTCCAGTCTTTCCATGAGAAAAATGAAGCTCAATTCATGTTTATAATAAATAAATATTAAATTAGTAAAAATTAATTAATGTCAATTTATTATTCAACACTCACAGCCAGCAGTCTCAGAACCAGGGTTTTGAATCTAGCTCCATTTGTGTTTGAAGACTGTATTCTCTGAATTCTACACTGTGATCAAAATGAGGAGACTGATAAGTTCCCATGTGGCTTGTCCACAAACATTTGTTGAGGGCCTTCCGTGTGCCAGGCACAGTGCCAACCACAGAGGACAGAATGGGGCACAGGATAGACATGGTCGGTGCCCACAGAATAAGAGCTCACATTTCTGCCAGAGTCTAAGATCATAAGTCTTCCTTCTACCAAACAAAGAGCTTATCTATGTTATTAGTATTATTAATACTAATTAGTAATAATAGTAATTCTGTTCTATATTGAATACAATAAATGTGCTGGGGTTTCTAATATGGTCACAGTGAATCTAAACAAAAAATTTTAAACTATAGTAGAGCACTATAAAATTTTTATTCACAGTTACTGTTAAAAATGGAGTAAGAAACTGTGTGGGTGGGGAGGTGGGGCACAAGCTTTGGTTTGAGATAAAATAACCTATTCGGTGAAAAATTTAGCGTTAGCCATGAAAGGATTAAGAACCAGTAAGGCTAGAATTATAAACTTGGATGGTCCCTGTGTAGTGTGTGTCTTTGGGCTGGATCAGGGTCACCCCACTGCCAGACTGAGTGTGTACTCAGGAGATAAACAGCAAGGGCTCCAATCACACAGACACGTCAATAGGTGAGTAAACAGGAGTGAGAGCAAGAGAGAGATGGAGAGAGAGACGGAGATTGGAATCGATTTAGCTTCAAATAATTTATCCAGAATTTTGAAAACAGAAAATCTAGGAAAAAATATTTTAATATCTATGTTCATATAAGTTTTATTGAACTATTTGCTATTTATAAGGGGAGAATATCAAGTATATCATATTATTTTCAGTGATTTGGGGCTTTGAAAAACCTAATCCAGTCCGTCTTATTTTGGATCAACCATTTAACACCTGTGTTTCTCTCTTTGTAGGCTGCCATTGAAACAGAAGGGCTTCTGAAGTGAACTGATGCATACCCTCTGTATGCTACAGAAATAAAGACGTTAAAGTAAACTCAAATCTTTTTGTGAATTACAGAGAAACAACTATTGCCACCTAATGGTGGTAACGCAAACTGCAATAGGTTCTTTAATAAGCATCGGCAATTTTTACAACACTTTGGACTATATAAATATGGTATCAGTTTAATACGCAAATGACATTAAAACAAAAAATATGGCGATGATAAATATAGAAACATCTGTTAATATCAATCGTAAGGCATTATTGTATAATTATAGGACTTGGAAAAACTTTATGCCTCATATTAATACCTGACATCAATAATAGTTCTGATGAGCTTTTTCATGATGCTACTTCTATAACAAATGCATAATATAACATGAGAAAACTATTTTTCATGACTTCAGCTAGATTTTTAAATTACGTTGGAAAGATCTACTAAATAAGCAAGGTTAATTGCTTTGAGTTTACCATGAAACAAAATCTAAATATTTGATAACGGCTTTGTAATTACTTTTTGTTCATGTGTTTAAATGTTCTGTGAATTTAATTTTCTCTTGGGAAGTGTATTTAAAATGTTTAGTTAAAACTAATGTTTACTGTATCACTTAGGATGAATCACCATAATGTCAAAGTTAGGTACTCGCTCAGTGTAATGATTTAACAGGGATGTGATCATCATTAATACTCAGGATATGCCCTCCACGGAGACAGCACAGATAGTTTCCTGCCTAGTGGGATTTGTAAGTTGCCCAAATCACCACCCTCTCATATTGCCAAATTCTACTGGGTGAGAATGTCAATCACAGTTTCCCTAGTTAAGTGGAAAGGGGCTCTTTAAGATGACTGACCAGTTATGCTTTTGTTCGCGTGTTGGTGTTTGTTGTGTCTTGTTGACGTCCATGCTCTTTGGAAAAGGAACACGGGACAGAAATGATGAGTGATGATGAGCAGTCAGAGGAGAGAGCTGATCCCAACTGTGGGGTGCTGCAGGGAGGGCGTGTGTGGAAGGAAATGCCTCTGGGAGGCCCCTCCCCTCTGGCACTGAACTCCTTGGGAACCCAAGTGAAGGGGGAAACTGAGGAGTGTTAAGAACACAGAGAGATCACATATCTGCTGCACTGTGTTGCCCGTAAAAGACTAGGATTTGGAGTCAAAAGACCTCTATGTGTTGGTTCTATAATCCTAACTGGGTTATTGGTTAATCTTATAAACCTTGGTTTATTCATTTATAAAATGGATATAAAAATATTTGTTTAAAGTATGCACAATTGATAGCTCCCATAATAACCAATCCTTCCTCTTAGCTGCTATTCATCTATGATTAGACTATATGTTGCTATAATTAGTCTTATAATATTAATCATATCCCACTGGATTAGGTGGGGCAATAACTGGAGAATTGTGTGGTTTGAGAGAGAGATTTTGATTTTTTTTAAAGGTAGAAACTTGAATATGTTAAAACGCTGATGAGAAGAAGGGTCACAAGAGAAAGATACAGCCATTTACCTCACATGAGTCAACACTGACTTCTGAGGATAACTTATCTGATATGTAGCAAGCTGGAAAGGCATTCAAATTTATAGTTTTATCTTTTAAACCGAACGTGTATCTTTAGAAGAGACCATTAGTGTTCACCAAATACCCATCATCTCCTCTATGCTTCCCCCTGGCTCTTCCAGTTGGGATGCGTCCATGTGACTACTTCTTTAGGGAATGGGCTGTGAGAAATGACAGGCGTTCTCCCAGAACAAGGAAATTAAGAGCCAGTGTGGTTCCAACATTTATTTTTCTCCTCCCTGTCACCGGGACTTTGTGTTCCCAATGGTATAATAAGGCCATTATAATGTTATATAATACAATATGGTATAATACAAATGATATTTTTATATAATTTATAATTACATCTACTGTAGATATATAATTTATACAATACATAATGACATAAAGCATTAGCGATAATAAGGAGAAAGACTATCCGATTCACATTGGACTGTGACTGTGACATAAGAGAGAAATAAATCTTAAGTCCTCGAGATGTTGGATTTTTTTGTTTGCTTTGGCAGTTAGTGTTAATTACTCTGACTACTGCAATGTTTTAGAGCTATAACAAAAAAGTTGGCAGATATTTCACAATCTCTTGTCTGTTCCCTGATGAAGGGAAGACATTTTCAAAATGGAAGAGAAAATTTTTATTAGGATAAATAAATGGGTAGGAGAGATCCCATCCTTGGTTAGAGAAAAAGAAGACCCAATGATGCCAATGATCAAAATGTATTTGGAGCATTTGTTCAGGAAGTCACCAGCTTTCCACGTCTGAAAGACATCTGGGCTTAAAAACTCATTTTTTTCAAGGGTAATACTTGCTCATTTTTTCCTCTCCAGGTTTAAAGGGAAACCTTTTGGCAAATATAAGGGTGGGCTGGTGGACTGGCCGTCCAGAACTCTGCCCGCTGGTCTGAGTGGAGTGTCTGGGTTGTGCAGGAAAGGGACAGTGTCATGAGGACTTGGAGTTCTCCGGCATCAATGGTCAGAATCTTTTCCTTCATTTCTGGTTGGGTTCCCTATGGAGCCGTCTTAGTCTGCCTGGGCCGCTGTAACAATCATCGTGGACTGGTGGCTTAAACTGTAGTATTTATTTCTCACAGTTCTGGAGGCTGGGAAGTCCAAGATCAAGATGCCGGCAGATTCCTTTCTTGGTGAGGGTCCTCTTCCTGGTTTTCAGACAGCCATGTTCTCACTGTTTTCAGCACTCAGCAGAGAGAGAGGGAGCCAGCTCTCTGGCCTCTTCTTGCAAGGGAACAAGTCCCATCATGGGGCTCCACCCTCATGACCTCATCTAAACCCCGTTGCCACCCCAAGACCCCACCTCCTAACACCATCGCATTGGGGATTGGGATTTCAACATATGAGTTTTGGAGAGACACAAACTTTTAGTCCATAGCACAAGTTAAATGGGATTTGTTTCTGCACTTATGTTTTCTCTGCCAGGCTCCTATTATCTGTTTGGATCTAGTTACGTTTTGTCAATCTTTGATAATTTTTACTCTGTGTACCAATGTTGTTAATTATGTTTGGACGTCTGAATGACACAATCTCCCATTTCAAATTGAGAGGCACTTGCTTTTCTGTTGGCAATTGTGTACACATGGGAGAGTGATGGATATGTTTATTTCTCTACATGAACTCTGTATGTAAGTATATTCCTATGAATATATGCATAGGAGATACCTATATCTCCATATCCTATATTTATCAATTTTCTTTAAAACACATTGAATTTTGCCATTTTTCAATGTCTTTGGATATTGTTATTTTTCTTTTTATCGATAGTATGAGTTATAGTGATAGATTTCTCAGAAATGAATCATCTTTGCACTCCTAGAATAAACAATTTATCTAATGTATATTATTTTTAATAAGCTTATGCATTATTTGTTATATTTGATTTAGAATTTGAGACCGGTCTGTACTTTCCAATTTTTAGCACTATTTTTGTTGGGGTTTGAAATAAATGTTCCAGTGGCTTTTAATAAGGAATCTAAAAGTTTTCATTCCTTTTCTGTGCTTGGAAGCAATTTTAATAATATTGAAGTTGTAACTAAATTAATCTCATTATTTAAGGCTATGAATTTTCCTCTTAACATTGTTTTAACCTTTTCACACAGATTCAAATATTTTTATTAGGATTTTAAATTATTTTTTATGTTTTTAAATTTTAAAATTATTTCTTTATTTTTTTCTGCGTAGTCTTCTGCCATAGACAGATAGAAGATAGACAGATAGATAGATATGTTAAAGAGAGCCTCCTATGTTTTTAAATGCTATGAAACATGGCTCATTGGAATAGAAGGTAGGAATCCTAACCACACATCTGTCTATGTATTAGTGTTGACAGAAAATTGTTTCTGGAAAAAGAAAACTTGACTTTCTTTAATTGAAGAGTGTGTCCTGATTGAGTATTTCTGTTTTTATTGATGTAATTCAAGCTTTCTAATGCTCTTTGTTTATCAACCTTGTAAATAAGCCTTTGAAATTTTTACACTTGGAACCTTGAATGTCTTCTTTTCGAACTTAGCAGGACTCCATTAAAAGAACAATTGAACTAGCTCTCCAAGTCCTAGCTTTAGCTTCGTTCAAGTCACATTAGCACATGTACCACATTAATCTCACACAAGGATATTCAAAGTAATGACTCAGAGATGTTTATAGGGACATTGTTGATTGTAAAGTTTCCACGTCACATGGCAGTTGACCAGCTGTAGGAAATTTTCTTCTGAGTATTAGTAAGTGGAGAACCCACACTTTTTTCTGAGCAACCAATATGTATTTATGTTATGGACATTGATATATATTTAAAATAATCTTGTTTTCTTCTTTAGCCTCTAGAAACATTAGAGCTAAATTTTGGAACATCTCCAGGAACTGTGTGTGGCATCAGAGGAGTAATTTTGTAGAGACGTCCTTTCTCTAACTTCACCTTATGTCTTGCTCTTATTTTCCTTTTACCTCTGTTTTAGCTTTTAAGTGAGAGAAACTTAATTTGGTTCCAAGTGCCATATAGTCTACTCAAACTAGTTTAATCTCAGAGCACAATTTATTACAACATACTATTTTTTCATAGAACTCAAAGAAGAGAATTTCACTGGACCTCAGGAATTAACTAGAGCAGTAGACTGGACACCATCAGGATGGCATCTCTGTTTGCGTCTCTCTCTTCATTGCATGACTGCTTATATTTGCCTTCACTTAGAGCATTGGCAACAGTCCACGGGAGGGTGCATGGTCAATATGAACAATGGGAAAGTGTGTGCTCAGAATTAAGGCAATCAGAGTACTAGTTGTTATTCAGTTAATGTGTGGAATTATTGGTTTAATTTAGAGCTTGTCAAGTAGGCATATTTTTAAAAACTTAAAGAATAAAAATAGAATTAAGGACACTCATCAGTCTAATAGAATCAAGGAAAAAGGAAAATTAATTTGGAAAGGAGGAACATTGTTAACAGCATACGATAACATGATAGTAATACATCTATCATAAGGAATCACAATAAATACAAACAGCTGAAATTATAAGGTAAAAGATAGAGACATCTGTTTGTTTAAAATACAAAATTCAGCTGTACCTTGTTTATAAGAAGCACACTAATTACAGAAAGATGATTATCAAACAAAATAGACTTTAAGTTAAATCCATTATTATGCAGAAGAGTGCACTGCTACGTGATAAAAGGAAGATATTATGATTTCAATAATATATGACCCTAAAAACGGTTCTTTAATATGCATGAAGCAAAAAATTATAAATAGAAATTTATACATATGCAATCATAAAGGAGGATTTGTCATTCTAGTTAATGTAATTTTTTAAAAATTAGTTGCTTGAGGAAACAAAAATTTAGTACCAAGATAGAGAATTTGAACAATACAATTTATAAGCTTGACACAACAGCCTTAGATGGAATGTGCATAAAACAATTAGAGAACACGTTCTTTTCAAGCACACAAAATCCTTTTAAAAATGAACACACAGTGGCCACAAAGTAACTCTCAACCAAATTAGAAGTAAATAGCAATAAAGTTAGAAATCAATAGCAAAAACATAGGCATTTAGAAATTTAAGAATGCAAGTTAATATAACTGCATAGTTAAAGAAGGAATAATCAAATATTCGTATGTCAAAATGGATGTCAGCTATAACATCAAATGAAAAAGGAGGTTGCAGATTCATAAAATGTTAGCATTTATGAAAGTTTAAACAAATGAAACAACATTACGATGTATAAACACACAGGCACAGGCTACCGTAACATCATGGGCAAGATGTAAAGCATCTTCTGGGTAGTGGATACTTCGAGGAAGTCAGGAAGGCGAAAGAATGGAGTGAGAGTCATAGTCAGATCACTTAATTCGTTTAAATAAAGATTTGAAGCAAACGGGGTGAAGTGTTACCTTCTCTTAAATCTGGTTGTCAGATGCCTAGCTATTATTATTTTATTTTTTTACTATGAAAGATGTTTTGTAATTAAAATAAAAGAATGTCTTTAAAGAAATAAATCAGCAAAGTAGAAAACAAGTGTCCTCACAGTCTGAGGGAACTGCTTCCATCTTGGCCCTTCCACTTGGGAGAGTATGGGACTTACACAATTTCATCGGGTCCCAGTTTTCCACGTCATAGAATTACCCTGAGAATTCTACAAGGCTTCTATATATTGCTCACCTTATTTAGAACTGCCACATGGTAGATGCTCAGTGAAGATCTATTCTTATGTTTGTTGAATAAATAAATGAATAAAAGAACAGTCATGACCTTGAGTCCTAGAATCACAATGAGTGAGCCACACACGCCTTCCCTCAGGTTAGAATCCGGGAGTATGTCAGATGGAGTAAACCAGAGATAATCGTTTCTGTATCCGCCAAGAGGTGTGCAGTGAGGCTTGTCGCGTTCTGACCTTTTTCTTGGTTGCAGCAAATGAAACATTACTTTCTGCCGTATGAGAAAGCTGCACCTTTGGTCATCGTGTCTATTATTTGTTCCTATTTAAAGATGCTTTTCAGCGTACCGTTAAAGAGTGATTCTTGGGGGGCCTCTCAGCAACATCTATTTCCCTAAGAAATAAAATGTTGTTAGATCTGGGATATGATATTGCTTCTGAAAATGATGTATGTGCTTATTTGCCAACAATTACCCTGAGGGTCACGAGGAGTAGGCCTCCCTTCCTCCACTCTTACCCTCCCCGCCCCAGCCCAGAAGGCACGTCTCTGCTGAGTGTCTCTGTGCTCAGTGTTAAACTCCCATCACAGAACATGAAGTTTCTGAACTATCTGGTGCCAAAATAACCAGTTGAAAGTTGAATAATTCAGTCAAGATGATTTTGCAGAATTCTTTAGAAGAAAATGTGCTTAGTTTCAAAAAATAATTAGCCATTTCCCTGAACTCAGCCTCTTTTTCAAATGAACTTATCAAAACCATCTGCACGTCTAGACATGGCCCCAGATAAAGTATTCCCAGTAGTCTATTAAGTAATGAATGTGAACAAGTTAGAAAATGAATAGTTCTTTAGGGAATATTAGTAATCCTGGTAAAAGAATTTAAGGAAAGGTTTAACTTTGAAATCTACTTAAAGCGTACATGCTTAGTACTCCAAGGTGAGTAATTTATTAAAATATTAATTTCAAAAGCAGAGTTAACTTACCATCTGGAGGCAATATTTTGCAAGGCATCACTTAATTACCTAAGACCTATCTAATGCAGCTCTACGAAATAAACTACACATTTTTTCCTTTGAGGACCTAATAGGTGGGATTATTGATTTTTAAAATCTGACATATTTTAACGTGCATATTTTTACATATATTTGCTGTAAATCTTATGGAATCATTAAACAGTAATCATGTAAGAAATTTTGGTCTGTACAATAAGTAGGCTTTATGCCTAGGCTTTCCTTCCAAGCCTAACAACATTCTGAGTTAGAGTTCTTCTAGTTTTTCACAACATCTAGACAAATCTTCCCAGTTAAAGTTTACCAGAAAAGCCACTACTCTTGATTTCTCCTGTTTCATCATTGCCCTCTCCCTCTACAAATGAAGAGAGGTGACGTCAAAGAGAGATCAACGAGGAAAACAAGACTATGAGTTCATGCTAAAGATGGATGTGAGATCCCACACAAAATGACCTACAGGTCCTAGATCATGACTCTATTTTTAAAATTATTTTCTTCTCTAAACTGTTTCATTGAAATATTATTCATTTTCTCCTATTTTGTAGGTTATCTTTCACTCTCTTGATGCTGTCATTTAAAACACAAGCATTTTTAATTTTGGTGACATAAGCCTTATTTATTTGTCCTTTTGTTGCTTATGCTTTGGTGGCATATTTTAGAGGGGATTGCCTAACAAGGTCATGAAGATTACTATTGCGTTTTCTTCTACGGTTTTTATAGTTTTAGCTCTTATATTTATGTCTACCTTCTGGGATTATTTTTTGTGTATGGTATAATGAAAAGTACATCTTAACTCTTCTGTGGCTATCCAGTGTCCCAGCACCATATGTGGAAGATTCTTTCTCCACGGGATTGTCTTGGCACACTTGTCAAAAATCAGTTGGTCATAGACGTGAGAGTCTATTTTTGGTCTCTGAATTGTATTCCATTCACCTTTTTGTCTGTCCTCATACCAGTACCACACTCTCTTGCTTACTGTCTTAAGTTTTGAATTTGGGAGGTGTGAATCCTGCTCTTTTGTTCTTTTCTTCAAGTAAGTTTTGGCTATTGTGGGTCTCTTGAATTTCCATATGAATTTTAGGATTTGATCAATTTGTGCAAAACAGGATATAGGGATTTTTTTAGGCTGAATCTACGCATCAATTTGGGAAATATTGCCGTCTTGACAATATTAAGTCTCCTAAATCCATAATCATGAAGTAGCTTTTCATTTATTTAGATACTCTTTAATTTCTTTCAACAATTTTTATAGTTTTTAGTATGCAAATATAACCCCCTTTTTTTTTTTTCCAGTTTTCACCTGTTTTATTGTTTTTGATTCTACTGGAAATTGAATTTTTTATTAATTTCATTTTTGAAATGTTCATTGTTAGTGTAAAGAAATGCAACTGATTTTTGTATTTTGATCTTATAGTCTGCATCCTTGATTAACTCATTAATTAATTGTAATATTCCAATAGTTTTTAGTGGATTTTAGCTTTAATATATTTCTATACAAGATAATGTCATTGGGAAATAGAAGTATTTTTGAGTCTTTCTTTCCAATGAGTCTTTATTTATTTTTCTTGTCTAAATCCCAAGATAGAACCTCTAATACAATGTTGACTAGAGGAGATGAGAGTGGACATACTTGTCTTTTTTCTGATCTTAGGAGGAAAGCATTCGATCTTTCACCATTAAGTATGATGTTAGCTGTGGGCATTCTTCTTAGAAGCTATCTTTCAGATTGAGGAAGTTTCTTTCTATTCCTAATTTACAGAGTGTTTTTATCATGATGATGCTTTTTCTGCATCAAAGATAATTGTATAGTTTATCTATACAAGTCTTTAATCTATTGACATAGTGTATTACCTTAAATAATTTTTGTATGTTGAACGAACCTTGCATTCTGGAAATAAATTCTGCTTGGTCACGGTGTATAATCCTTCTTATATATTGCTGGATTCAATTTGCTATATCTTGTTGAAGATCTTTGCATCTACATTCATACAGACCAGTAAGAGATATTGGTCTGTACTTTTCTTGTAATGTCTTCCTCTTGTTTTGATATAAGGGTAAACAGCTCACAAAGTGAGTTGAGTTATTCTCTCTTCTTCTATTTTTTAAAAGAATTTGTGAAGAATTAATGTTTATTCTTCTTTAAACATTTTGTGGAATTTACCAGTGAAGCCATCTGGTCCTGGGCTCTTCTTCATGGGAAGTTTTCAATTAACTAATTCATTCTTTTTATTTATTATGTCGATTTACATCTATTTATTCTTTTATAAGTTTTGGTAGTTTCTTTCTTTTTATGAATTTGTTTATTTCATCTAAATTATCCAATTTGTTTATATATACTTGCTTATATTATTCCTTTAAAATTCTTTTTATTTCTGTAAGGTCAGTAGTGATATTCTCTGCTTTATTCATTTGAATCTTTTCTCTTTTTTCCAAATCTAGCTAAAGATTTGTCAATTTTGTTGATCATTTCACAATTTTGTTCAACAGATTTTCTCTATTTTTTTTATCCTCTATTTCATTAATTTCCATTCTAGTTTTTACTAATCTCTTTCATCTCTTTGCTTTAGGGCTAATGTACTCTTCTTTTTCCAGTGTCTTAGGATGAAGGGTCATATTATTGATTTAAGATATTTCTTCTTTTAAAGTATTTGGGCTATAAATTTCTCTCTAAGCACTGCTTTAGCTGCATCCTATAAGCTTTGGTATGTTGTGTTCTCTGAGGCTGTGAACACTGAACTGAAACTGGACAGTTTTTTCTCTCTTTTCTTCTCTATGTATTCAGCTTGCATTATCTATATAATATGTGATTACCTATATAGCCGTCATCTTCAAGTTCACTAATTCTCTCTTTGGTCAGCTTAACTTAACTGTTGAGTCCCTCTAGTAAATTTTTTATTTCAGTTATTTTACTTTTCAATTCCAGAATTTTTATTTAGTTTTCTTTTACGGTTTGCATCTCCTTATTGACATTCTCTATTTGATGAGACATTGTCACCATATCTGCCTTTACTTTCACTTTTTTTGTGTGGTTTCCTCCAGTTCTTTGAATATATTTATAACAGCTGCTTGAAGTCTTGGTCTGCTAAGTTTGACTGTTGAGCCCTCTCAGGCAATTTCTATTGCCTGCATTTTTGTTTTCTGCTTATAGGTCACACTTCCCTGTATCTTTACACATTTCACAATTTTTGTTGAAATAGGCAATTTTAGTGAAATCTATTTCCCCACAGCATACTATGTCCTCTGATGTGGGTCCTCATAGGGCTCAATTTTGGGTATGCACACACTGAGGGTGACAATGGCTTCATCAGAGCTTTCTTTATCTCTCTTCCTTCTCTCTCTGTTAAGATTTCTTGCCTCTGTTGGTATCATGCCCCTCTGTTACCTCCACTATTTGCCAGCTGATTTCTCTATTGTTTTCAACAATGCCCTGGGGTGTAAATTACTTCACAGTTTGATTCAATTAAATTCAGCCCCTTGGATATTAGATTTGATTCAATTAAATTGAGGCTTGATTTGACCCCAAGAGAGCTCTTCTTAGCTTTCTCTTTTCCTAGTTCTACCTGTTAAACTTCTAGCTGGTCTATGGCTTCGCTTGTTGCTCTTATGGAGCTACCAACCTCCTCTTAATTGCTGATCACCAAAAATCTCCATTGTTCACCAGTGCCCACAGGCTTAAACCTCCCCAGATCAGTTCCAAATAACATCAGTTCCTTTATGGCCTGACTACCCTTGTGCAGGACCTCTGTGCTACCATTAGGGAACTGGAGGTGGAGACAGTGGCCAGCTTCTCTCCAAATGACAATCCTGCTGTACAAGTGAAATGTTGGGTGAGGTTAGTAGTCTTCAGTCTGCTCATTTTGACTGTCCCAGCTTGAAACCTCCACCTTATGAGCAAGTTGGGGCAAGAGTGATTGGGGATTAGTATTCTTTGTCTGCCATAGCAGGTGTAGTGTTTCCACCCTACAATGGGAGCTGGGTGGAGGAAGGGAGCCCCAGATCCCTCTACTTCTCTTTCTTGTAATAAAGTTTCTATAACAAGGAGCTGGGAGGATGAGTCCTGCTGGCAGCTGCTCCTCCTGGGAAGATACCCTAGCCAGAGACCAGGAGCAGGGTGGAGAGGGGGCTCTTTGCTTTTGCTTGCACCCACCAGGAGTAGAGTTTCTATGATGCTGAGCCGAGAGGATGAGAGGAAGTGGATTGTGGCTCAATTGCCACAGACTCTGGCTGTCGTTAAAAAGATTTAGTATATTTTCTTGAAGAAACATTTCACTGTTTTCTCTATTTCCTTAGGACAATTTCCAGAGACTTCACATAATCGTTTTTTAAATAATTTTAATCATTTGTGGTTATTCTGCTGGGAAGAGGTCCTTACAGCACCATTCTGGAAGTAATAGCTATGATTCTATTTTAATCCCAACAAATACAACCAGCTCATTGGAGTGTAATAGGTTGAGTTAAGAGCTGGTGACACTAATTTCAGCTCTGGAACTTTGTTACTATATGACTTCAGATTTATTACGGCAAATAACTATGTCTCAAATTCCCCATTTACACATTAAATAAGAAAATCTAGAAATCAGCATCTATTTCCCTTCTTCTCACATTTATGAAACTTACTCAACCACTGAATTAGATCTGACTGAGTGAGCAGATGATGTGTGTGTTACAGTTTGTCACTCCCTCCAGCCATCAATGTCATACTTAGTATTGGAACCATAATTTCCAAGTAGAGCACTAATGGCTTAAAGAAAAATTATTCCATCTATCTGGGATACAATAGAAGAACTAGTTATGTTCTAATTTAAAAGTTATTTATAAATTGTTCCAAAGAGCCACAAAATCATTAAGCTGTGTGTGTGTACGTGTGAAAGAGGGAGGGTGAAGCCATCCCCCGCAAAAAATATAAAACAAAGCAAAAACAAGAACCATATGTAGCCATTTAAAAACAAAGATGATTGAAGAGATAGCGTGAAGGATTGATATTTCTGCAGTCATGTGTAACACTAGTAAAATTATTAATACTCATACTATTTTCACTGGCAATTTTTTTGAGTAATGTAAAATAAAACACATCTCTTATTTTCGCTTTAATCATTTTACTTTACATTGTTAAAATAATTTTAAAAGCTGTGGAATCATAGTCATACACTTTCCCAGATAATAGCAAATAAAAATTAGATTCAAGCATGATCAATAACTTTAAAACAGTGAGTGTAGATCACAAACTTCCTAAGATTATGCCTGTTGTGAAATTGAACATTCTTCTGGCAAGAAAACTAAAAGCTCCATTCAATTTTTAGTATGCTTTCCCTGCTGAATTTTTATGACATCATTTGATTGTAAACCTTGCTTTCTTTAGCATATTTTAAAATTTCCAAAAAATGTGTGCTCATTTGAAGGAAAAGTAATTTAGTGTTAAAATATTTTTTGTTCAGTTCTTAATATTTTTTTCCTAAAAGGAAACCCAAACTCTAATTTATGAAAATGTTCTCCTCGAATTATGAAGTGCAGACATTTTCGTCCTAAATAAAATGGGTAAAATTATAGCTACACAGAGAAATTGAAGTAGTTCCTATGGAATTATATAAATGATCGTAAAACTGGCTGGAATATTAACTCAGGATGCTCTCCATAGTCAAATCTACTAATTGTCAAGTCATATCTCATTTCTCTTTTAAGAAAAACTCTTAAAACGGGTCATGTTGCTCACAATAATTCTTTGTTCTTACAGTTTCTCAGTCTCTTCAAATCTAATGATTTTTCTCCATTCTGTTAGAGCAATCACGCATAAAGACACTTTTGGGGGATGATCCTTTTGGGATTTTTTCCTCTTCAATATTGCGAACTCTTGAAATTCTGTTTTCTGAGCATTATCTACTGCATGCATGCACCACAGACACAACACACACACACACACACACACACACAGAACCAGTTCTTATTCCACCCTATATTTGCGGGACTGTTGCTACCTCAGTCATCTTCTCTCTGCTTAGGTCTTTACTCTCCACCTTTCTGCTGATTTCTTCCCTTTAATCTAAAGTACCTTCAAATTTTGTTAGCTCAATTGTGAAGAAAAGCAAAATATAATCCTTCAACCTCCGGGCTTCATTTCTAAGCTCTATTCTCTTTTCATTCTTTCCACTTACCATCTGGCTTCTTAAAAGATCTGTATGTACAAGAGTTTAAGTTTCATTATAAAAGAGTAAAAACTTTATAGGGCAAATACCAGTTGTCAGAAAAGCATTCTCAGATACTTTTTTCACTTTTTATTCATTCCTACTCCCATGACGATCTCTATTCTGTAGCTATGAATAATCTCAAACTGCTGTCCCATACATAAAGGGTGGCTCTCCTGAAGTCAAATTCATTCCAAATTACAACAGAGTTTTTCATGGTACTTAAGCTGAATTTGAAACTTAAACAAAAGAGCAAAAGCTTGGGGAGATTCAAGACATTTCCAAAGAAGAAAACTGCTCTAATAGATAAAATTTTAATAAAACTATAGCAATTAACACATTGTGGTATTTGCGGAGAGATAGATAAACAAACCTGTAGAATACAGAGAGTTTTGAAACAAATCACTGAAATATACAGATTCAGCTTATGTGCTATGGTGTACCTGTGCACATACAAATACACACAACAGCTTGTGCTGTTTCCTTCGTCTTTGTAGTGTAATAGCACACTCCAGAAAGAAGAATAGCCATAGTCCAAGGATGTTAGATATGGGCTGACTCTGTCATCATGGTCCTCTGGCTGGAACAAGGGCTTACAGATGCCTAGTAATAAATGCAGAGTGGGCTCAAGTCCATTTCACTGGAGTTTCAGTGGATCTGTGGGCTCAACCTGTGATTATTTCCCCGGTTCTAGACTATATATTTGGGATAGATACCCAGCTACTGATAGAAACCTCACATTCATTTCCTCATCTGTTAGAAAAAGGGTGTTATGGGAGGAATGGACAAATTTAATCAGATGGTGGTCCAGTTGCAACTTCTTTGCCAGATGTGGGGTCTCTGCTGCAGCAGATCAAGATACTCTGGCTGCTGTTGGACAATGCGTTCTTCATCCCTTGAGTGGAGAAGCACACAGGAGAGTTCACGTGCCAGAGCAGGGCAGTACACGTTCACTGTTCTGCTGCAGGGTTTTCAGGTTAACTCTCTTCTTTGTCATAATATAGTTTGGAGGAATCTTGATTATTTTGACTTTTCTTAGAATATCACGTTGGTCCACTATTTTGATGCCATTATGCTAACTACATTTGGTGAAGAGGAAGTAGCATGTACGCTAGATACCCTAGTCACATTCATATTCACCAGAGTTCCTGAAACATTTTAAAATTTCTAGTGAAGCACTGATCTGGGACATGCCAGGAAGGTTCCCTCCAATGTAAAGAACACATGTCTGCATCCTGGACCTCCTTTAAGGAAGAGGGATAGTGTTTGGCTGGGCCTCTTTGCTTTTTCGAGGCAACTTATGCCATACTTGGGAACCTTGCCTCCAATTCACTCATTGGATTATGGGGAAAGTTTATAGTTCTGATCAGGGCTCAGATTGGAGATGACTCTGCAGCAGCTCCAGGCTGTGGCGACGTGTTCCCTGCCACGTGGCTGTGTAATTCTGCAGACCCGATGGTGCTTGAGGCACAGGTGGTAGATAAGGGGAGTCTTTAGCAAGCTCCCATGGAAGGGTGGCCATGCGGACAGACCTCTAGGATTGTAGAGCTAATCTCTGCTTAAAAAATAGCTCCTTGGAAACTAATGGATGTTGATAGAAATTGAGAGTCTGATTACAGGGTCAAAAGTGACTGTAAAACTTGCTTACCCTAAATATAATCAAGTTCGTAGGGTCATAAGGGGGCCCAAGCGTGCCATCAATCTACTGTACGGTGGAAATAGTACAGTAGCTATTTGCAAAGCAGGAACAGAAGTCACAAGTAGATTGCATAAATAGGTGGCCCAGACTACCATGTCAGCTGCCTCCACAATGTGAGGGAAAGCTTCAGGGGTCAGAGCTGTAAGTGGGACACAACACGCTTGTTCACTTGATGTGGAGGGAGGGGTAACTGGCATATAAACATACACAGGAGTTTTTGAGATGATGAAAAGGTTCTATATCACTTACCATAGCCATTAGCCACATGTGGCTACTGAGCCCTTCAAGTGTGACTAGCATAACTGAGGAACAGTATTTTTAATTTTAGTTAATTTTAATTAATTTAAATTTAAATAGCCACATCAGGGTAAGGACTGCCATATTGGACAGCACAGATCTAAATCACTTATATTTTAGAACTACATAATAAGTGATATAAGTTGCAGCAAACTCATTGATCGAATTATTCTAATAACATCCAGCTCTAATGTGGCACTGTTAGTAAAATGATGCTTCTGAGCTGTGTTTTGACTGTATGTCTTCCAAAGATTTCTTCATTGAATTTATACTCATTAGTTACTGGGAACCCTGCCAGGCACCTAAGGGGCTGCGTCCACATGCTGCTCTCCTGCTCAGCTTTTTCTTTTCCCTCACTGCCCTCCTGGCCCCTCAGTGACTCACCATGAACCACAGGGATACCGCTCATACCACCCACATGCTGTTCATGTGCCAGGAGCTGGTGCCCAGAGCGTTGAACCAGAGAACAAGCGAGACAGGGGAGGGCAGGGTGGCCTAAGGAGAGGGGACAAGGTGGGCTAGACTTGTCTCAACCTGATTGTCAGAGCCAGTACCTGGGCAGATCCTGGTTTCACCCTACGCAAAGGTAAGGGCACAGTTGATTGCAGTCCAGTTAGTACAGGGGACAAAGGAAAAGTGGGATAGAATAGAAGGGAGACAATAAGGAAAAAACGGAAAGTACAAAAGGTGGACTAAGATGGACAAGAGGTCAGTCAGGGCCACCCCTGCGGTGCAGCAGAACAGGCAGGCACAGGCAGGCATGGGCGGCCTCATGTGAGACTCCTCTGCCCAGGGACCATTTGTGAGTCAGAAAGGGACGGATATGGGGTCACTTGCTGGAGGGTCTGCTCTTTGGCATGTTAACTGGAGCCTCTGGGACACATATACCACAGGCCTCCCTCTTTCTACAGAGATTTATATGTCCTCCATCAGGGATTAAATTGTCCAATAAAACAGAGGTCCCCAAACTCACTGGAAAGAAAGTTAATACGCTGTGCAGGAACACATCCCATCCAGCACCTGTTCACGTCCTTGACCACTGGCTGCCTTCCCAGTTAATATCTGAGCCAAAGGAGCATGTGTTGCCCCTTGGGCAGTGAAGCACCTCTCCAAGGGTAGAAAGGGTAGATCTTCCTCAGTTTAGCTGTGTCTCCCCCACCTCACCAACTTTTGAAATAAATGACAGGAGATTTATATCTTGCCACTTCCCTCAACTTCAGTTTTGTACCCAAAGGGGAAGGATGTCTCAGCACCACTGTGGGGCTTGCTGGTATTTCCACTGATGGGTTGATGGATTAATTTACACTGCCTCTCGATACCATTGCTTTTAGACTATTATCACCCAGCACAGAAATACTACAGTATCTTAACAACCCATACATTTGCTTAATTTGGCATCCCCATGGGGATGTCAGGCCTGGAGGCATGTGGCAGCTTCTCCCACTATTAGTTTCCCACAACTTTGTCTTTGACACAATTTCTTTCCTCTCCCCGGAACTGGAAATTGTTTTTAAGTCTTCTTAATCTGCTTCTGTGTCAACTGTATCCAAATGAGATGATGATGTTTGTCTATCAGCTAGGGCTTGGTCCTTGAATGATTAATACTTGAGTGACTTCTGGTTATTGTCAGGTTTTTCTAGTAAAGAAGCCACGCTGCAGAAAAGTGATCTAACTAAGCACTTATGAAGCCTGGCGCTCCGGTCTCTGCAGCTGTGTGTCACCTGTGGGGGCCCCAGCTGAACTAGGCCCTCCTGGGGCAGGATTCAGAAGTGGGTGTGTTTACCTTCCGAATGAGAATAGCTGTCGCAGTCACGGAGATTAGAAGCCTCACTGTAGGTAGCTGGGGAAGCTGATCGGTTGACTGACTGACAGTGAAACTCACCAAAGGCCTTCTGGAGAATCACTGAAGCCACTCACTGCGGTAGGAGCTCTTAGCATCATTTAAGGAGCTTCCAGTGCCTGCCCCCCGGCATGGGATCACAAGCCTAGTCGGCGGCTAAGTGACTGTGTCCACTCCACCCGGAATCCTCGTTTCGCGCTGTCTCGGGCCAGCGGATTCCTTTCTCTGTGGCCTGATGGCACTCTGCACTGGGGTGCAGCTTCTTTGTTCCCGTGCCATCAGGACTGTTTACACGGAGCCCTCAGCCTTCCCATTTGTAAAGGCTTGAAGTTCACTCCAAGTGCAGCCCAGCCTCCTGTGTGCTTGGCTAGATGCTCACGGACTGTCTGCTTTTTGACCCTCAGCCTCAGGAATGGAGCTTTTTCCCTTGGCCTCCCGCAATTCTCTTCGACTTGAGCATTCACTGGGACACGGCCCTTTGCCCTCTGGTTCCAGACCACCCCGGAGTCCTGCTCTGCCTGTCAGGTCTGCTCTCCAGTCCTCATGCCGGGGAGAGGACGGGGTACTGGTGACTGTGCTTATTCTGATGGGGGAGCTAGCTCCTGCCCGAGGTCTGAGGAGAGGTCCTCCTTCCCCATCTGAGGGAGGCCTTGGCATTTCGCTGCATAATGACACATGCGTCTCCACTTATAGCCCAGCAATGCTACCACTACAAGTACAGGAAATAGTAACTCTCCAAACAGATTGCATTTTGACTCCAAGTAAAAGATGGACCGTATATGTGATAACTGATGAGTTACTTGACTTAACTGATAAGTCCTTTAATTAGATACCTGAAAGTGATTTCTCCTGTGAGCAAATATTTTGAGATATTAACCTGTGCTCCTTCTTGTCGTAATGTTCCCTCTTCTCCCTTCTCCTTTCAAGTAAGAATTTTTTAATCTGCTCCCATCATCTCAAGAGAGGTTGATGGAAGGGCCAAGCCCATGCTGTCTGACAAAAAAGCTTTTCCCAGTTTTGGTTTTTAAAAGGTGAAACCCCAGAGGCTAAAAATGAGCTGGTTAGTCAAAGTAAAATGGCTTAAGAAAAGTGAAGAGAGAAATCTCTTTGACAGACAAGCAAGACAGGACCACCAGCAGGCAAGAGGGGAGCAGAGGAGACTATGGCCAGTCGACTGGGTGGGCCTGGGGACGTGGTGAAGGAGTGGCTGCATGGTGGGGTCTCTGCAGGAATCTCAGACACCTACCACGGCAAAGCCAGGTCAAATAAATGATTGCAAAGGGTCTGTTATGAAAAACAAAAAAAATCTTGCAAATATTATAAAAATGTCAGCTGGCACCCTGCCTCCGTGTTAGGGAGATAACTGAGGTGGGTTGGAGCGAGCTATAGCAAACAGGACGGCTACGGGGCAGCCCCTTCTCAGCTCTATGATGATTGCCACGTGGAGAGGTGCTGGATTTCCTGATTTTCCGGAGAAGCCAGAAATTACGACTTTTTAGTGAACTCTTCTGACTTTTAAAAGTTGGCTAAAATGTTGTTAAAACATCGTGTAGGCCAAATAAAGCACACCACAGGCCAGATGTAGTCTCCATGTCCTGATTTGCAGCCTGTCATCCAGGCAGGACTGCAGGCCATCTCAGCCAGCATTCCTGTGCCCGAGGGTGGCACTCAAGCAGCAGAGGGGGCTTGGTCTGGAGAGGCTATGCAGATAGGGGCCCTGGTCACATGCAAACTAATGACAGAGGACCAGGAGACACCTCCACCAGCAATGTTTTGGCCCCGTGGCCTAACCCAAGGCAAGTCTGAGCAAGAAGCGGGAATTTCAATATGCAATGAGGATAATTGTTTCACCAGTTGGGCAGGAGGAAGGTTGAAAATAGAAATTGATTTGGGTTATGGAGAAAAGGATATGATCATTCTTGCACACAAGAATTTGTGGACTGAGATGTATACTTGCTATGCCTGAGGGCTTGTCGTGTTGTGGACAGTTCCTGGTTGAGCACAAAATGGCCCCCAGCATCTCCACCCATCAGACCTTCTCCTGAACGCCCTTCTCTCCGGGCCATCCGGTGACCTGGGGATGGATTATGCTGTGAACTCTGCTACAGGGCAGGGGATCTTATTCCACCGAGAGTGTAGAGAGATCACTGGTTTTTTTTGTAGCAGTTTTATTGAGGTTCAATTTATAGAACATAAAATTTACCCACCACAATTGTACAATTCAATGATTCTAGTAAATTTATAGAGTTATTTAACCATCCCCACAACTCAGTTTTAGAACATTTCCATCACTGTGGGAAGCTCCCTTGTGCCCCTTTACAGTCAATCCTCACTCCCACCCCCGGCCCTAGGCAACCTCTGATCTGCTTTCTATCTCTGTAGATTTTCCTTGTCTGGACAATTCCTGTAAATGGAATCATAAAATATGTAGTCTTTTGCGTCTGATGCCTTTCACTTAGCATAATGCTTTTAAGGTTCATTCATGTTGAGGCATGTATCAGTAGTTTTTCTTTTTACTACTGAGTCGTATTCCGCTGTACAGATGGACCACATTTTAGAAAGGACATTCACCAGCTGACGAATATTTAGATTGCTTCCAATTTTTGGCTCTTCTGCATAACGCTGCAGTGCAGCTTCATATACGTCTTTGGCACTGCCACGCTTATGAGGGGAAATGTTTCAACATCAGCCGTTAAGAGTTTAGGAAAGGTGCTCATTTCATAGGCAGTAACGTAAAAACTAAGGTATGTGTGGGGAACCTGTGAGAAGAAGCTGACAGGGTCTGCCAAGCATCTGCTCTCCGCTGATGCTGATGTCTGCTTCCACCTTTCACCAGAAAACCAAGTCCCATCAGGAGCACTGGGCTGGGGGTTGCGGGGAGAGATGAGGTTGGACATCTGGACCTTGATGTAAGCAAACACCAACAGGTGACCACCCCCTGGGGAGGATGTTGGCTCTCAAGGTGGAGGGGGGATTGGCCATTAAACCAAAGGCCTGATTATGTGCAGCCCATCAGAGGCTATCACGACTCAAAGAGAAGTGCAGCCAGTGGGGCGGTGCTGGAAGAAGAGAGATCCGAGCTGGAGATTCACCTTTTGGAACTTCCCTGAAACACTTTTTGGGTACCATATTTAGGAACACCGGCACAATTTACAGATGGGCATAGGTTGCGTTCCTGTCAGTGCACCTTTGCAGAAATTCTTAAGGACTTAGTTTCAGACAGTAATGTCTTCACTAGTATATTCTACTCACACAAGTCCTAGAAGTATAGGACATAAATAGTATGATAGTATAATTAAGTTTATAAGAATAAAATTAAGTTCTTTTTAGCCTAAAATTATCTCTTTATTATCTTTATTACACAGTAAAAGGAATGTGTATAGTAAAAAAAAAAAAAAAGAGGGAGAGGTATGTGGAATAAAAAAAAAAATGTAAATGACACCAATTCAGCCACCGTGAGATACATTTCAGAGAATATGCTCCTGGAAGGAGTACACATGCACACACATTCTTAGATATCCTGAGCATCCCTAGGTTGTCTGGCCTCCTGAGATGACTGGTTTTGTTAAGTATCTGAATGTGTTTCCCTGGTGCTGTGTTTCCTGGCTTTTCTGGGGAGGTGCATGCCTCTCTTGGTTGTGGTCCACTGTGCCACCTTTGAACAGCTCCTCTAGGTTCTCTCACCACGTTGACCTTCTGCAGTAGTTGGAAGCGAGAAAAAATTATACCGTCATTCACGGGAAACCAGACTCCCTACTCACAAACTATATGATGCTTTCTCTGTGTCCTGGCCCTAATCATCCCACCTTGCTCTAGCCATCTGGTCCATGAACCCCAGCAGAGTGTTGAGTCTGGCTGGATGCTGTCATATGATGACTAATGAGTGATCTTAAGTTTATGATCACTCAACAGACGAGATGGAGGAAACTCTTTCATCACTAGATGTGAAAACAGGAGAAAGATGTTTGTATTCCACAATTTTTGACTCCCAAACCATGAATATCATTGGTCTTCTTCCTGCAAATTAAGACACTTTTAAGCGTCTACTTGGAACAGGCCGATGAAGACTGGTCCTTCTGGACATGTCTACCTGCATGTTAAGACTTCTTGCTGATGTCTGCCACTGCCCTTCTCTGAGCACCCTATGAGTGGCAGTGGGTGGTCAGCAGCAAGCCTATTTTGAGGAAGAACCATGATTGTCCCCATTTTCCCTTGTGAATCACCAGAAGTCCTGTGTAGTGTAGCATAGCTGAAGGGAAGGGGTATACGGCTCACTTAACCCCCACCTCAAATAATGTCCTCCATTCCTACAACCCAGTCCAGTTCTTGTAATTCTGCTTGATTCAACACCTTGATGTCATGCGTTCTTTGATTTCCTTCATTAGACCCACACAGGCACTGTGCTATAGGGTTAAATAATCTTACTGAAATTTGGAGGACAAAAGCAAAGTGGGACCTGTGATTCACGATCATCATGGGAATTAAGCAAGTTAATACATGAAGGAGCTCACAAAGTGGCCGGCCTGTAGTAGATACTCAACAAATGTAAGTGATGACGATGAAGATGATTATTACCAGGCAGAGAAAAATCCTACTGAACTTATATTTGTCCCAGTCATCTATCTGTTCAGACACCTATACCATGTGTTTCTATTATACTTTTAAAATACAACTGAATATCTGGTAGAACAACTTATCCTCATTATTTTGTTACTGAATTTTCCTGTATATTTTTACATTTTTTTCTTCCAGGTGAGTTTCAGAACCATTTATGTCACCACCAAAGAAGGTCTTGGTCAGAAGTAAAATGATGTATCATATACAAATTTGGGGAGAATTGACATGAGCACGGTGCTGTCTTCTTTGCCTCAACTGTGGCTGTGTTTCCATATGTTCACACATCGCACTTAGTCCTTCAGTGGAGATTCGCTGTCATTGAAGTCTCACACATTGCTAGTCACATTTATTCATAAGAGTTTTATACGATTTGTTGCGAGAATTATTGATAATATTCTAAACAGTTGCTATTTTGCTTTACAAATGCTATTGAATTTACACATTTATTTTGTACTTTAGCCATCTTACTGAAGTCCCTCGTGGTTTCTCAGTTAAATTTGATACAAATTGCAAAAAATGAAACAAGAAGAAATGCGAGTCATAAATATTCTGAATCTGCCTCGGCAGAGAATAATTCCAGAAAATTTTTTCCTGAATAATTTAAGAGAACAGAATTCAAGAAAATAGCTAAATACAGGATTATAATGCTGACATGCTTTTTTTTTCTGGAAAAAGATACCATCTTTTTAAAAAATATATATACTCTTTGATTTAATGAATATATGTACAAATGACATTTTCATTATTTTCATTGATCTCTTATTTCTTACAAGAACATGATCCCTCTAACCTCAATTTTGGCAAGAAGTTACCCCTTGCTGCAATACTATTCCAGTAATTCTTTCAGAAAGTGTAAAGTCTGCAATAATTTGTTCTTATTGAATCCATGGTGGCTTCTTTGATGGTTGTTTCCTTTGCTAAGTAAATAATTCACTCTAAAACTTGCCCTGGAGTTGGTCTCAGACTCACCAGCTTACATGTTTTCTCCTTCTTTGAAACCTGGAACAAGAATTACCTGGTTTTTGTTTGTTTACTTGATAACTCGGTCTGGCTTTGTGGGTATTGGCAGCTGCTCAGCAATTTCGTCTGCAATTCCCTCAGCCCCCGGGCTGCAGTGCCTCTGAGACAGGAGAGCTGAACTAACTGAGTTGGTAGGTGATACCTGAAGATGTCTTCATCGGTTTTGCCCTTCGGCTCCCTCTTACTGCTGTTTCCTTCTTCCCGGATTTCTAGTACAAAACTGATCTTATCTGACAGAGAGAATGAAGAAAGGAAGGGATTGACAATTCATCATTCTCTATCACCTATTCCCGTTATGCTTTCTCACCCCTAAGCAAGCTCTTTCTTTTTCTCTATCTGAACGTACTGAATCATACTCATTTTACCTACTTTACTGGGTTTTTTAAAAGCCTAAACGTTCTCTGGCCCATCTTACATGTCTGTTGGTATCTTCTGCATTTATTCTAAGTTGTAGGCCTCTTCTTTCTTCCTCCCAAGATGCTTACTTAGGGGCTGAGCTTACGATAGAAATGCCTGTGCATCATTTCAGACTCATCATGGATCTCTTCCTTTCCTCTGGATTGGGGAGAATTTGAGTCTCTGTAACTAAAATTTAATTTTCATGTGGATATCAATCTTCTTAGATTGCCAACGTTTTCAGAGTCTCAGGCTATGTTATTATGCTTAGCGTTTTCTGAACTTTTCAAATCCACCCCCTCAAAAATCTAAATATTATAATTTACTAATAGATTTACATGGTATCTTATCAGTACACCCTGGCATTGCCTTCCCCAAAATCCAACTAAAACAGTACGGAAAATCAGAAAAAAGCAAAATATCCTGTGCGCGCACACACACATACGTACACACTGGAACTGTCAGTCAATTGATTGGATGATTCTAATAGAAATTAAATGGTGACTACTGAGCTAAACATGCTTTTGGTGAGCTACCTGTGCCACTTGGCTTGAAACAGTGTTACTCAGTCACAAGAAAGTATGTTGAAAAGAATAGTCTGTCTACACCTGCCCCCATTCGTAAAGGCAATGACTGGAACAACCTGAAAACTGAGCAACCAGCTCTGCTCTGGATGGATGATTCTCTGAGTAAATTATAATGCTGCTTGCCCATCTTATTTGTTCATATATTCCTCTTTGATACTACCTCTTGGAGTTAGAACTTCCAGAAAACAGCTAGGCAGAAGATGATGATGGTGGGAGTTAGGCAGGAGACGAGCCATGGCGTGCCACATTCTGAGAGTTGTGTTTTCCAAGTATGGTGTTCTGAGCGCAGCAGCAGGACAGCTCTGATGGTATATGATAGCAAATATAAGCTTAAAAAAAACTTTACTCATTAAGGAATAAATTGATCTTCTCCCCCTATGACCTCTTAAATCTCTCCTATTTTATCTCCAACTTCTTTTTCCTTCACGCTGTTCAGTTTCACTGGTCCCCTTAAAATTCTGTAAACCCACCAATCCTACTTCCAACTCAAGGACTTTGCACTTGCTGTGACCTTGGCCTGTAACGCTCTTCCCACAGACAGCGGCAAGACACATTCATTTCCTTCATGTCTGGACTCCTATCACCTCTCATTGAGGCTTTCACCGATGACTCCAGGTAGATAACCATATTATTCCTCTCTCTCTACTTCGATTTTCTCATCAGGATTTATCATCATCCGACATCCTAAATAATTACCTGCTCATTTTGTTTTCAACTTCCCACCATGAGAATTTAACTGCCAAGGGGTCAGGGACTTTGTTTAATTTACTGCTGTTTTTTTCAGAGCCTAGAGTAGTGCCTGGCTAATAGCTGATAGCAAAGACTCAAAAACAACATCAGGCCATCACTAACAACTCTGGAGAAGTCAGAATCAAAAGGATTATAAAGAAGTATTATGAACAACTTTGTGCCAAAAAATCATATAATTTAGGTAGACTGGACAAATTCTTAGAAGTATACAAGTCTTTTTTCAGAAAATAGAGGAGGAAACACTTTGCAGCTCATTCGATGAGGTCAGTGTTGCTCTGATTCTATACCCGCACACCACCACCAATTCCCCAACACCAGCTGGATGTCCTACAATTCAACTCCGTTCTGACACTATCTGCCCAGAGACGGCGTGAGATTCCGCAGGTTAGGGGCTCAGTCTCACAGGACTTCCCCACACCTCTTCAGACGTCAGTTGCAAGTCCAGGCTGCAGGTGTGCTTCTGACCAACTAGCTATAGATTGGAGCTTCCAAGGACTCCCTCCTTGTTTCTCTGAAACATTTTACTTACTGGACCACTGGTTTCTTAGTAAAATGGTATAACTCAGGAACAGTCAGATGAACTAGATGCATGGGGCAAGGTATGGAGAAAGGGCGTGGAGCTTCCATGCACCGTTCTCCCCGAATCTCCACATGTTCACCACCGCAGAAGCTTTCTGAATGCTGTCCTTTTGGGTTTTTATGGAGGCTTCCTATAATGGCATGATTGATTAGATCATGAGACACTGAACCTCCAGCCCCTCCCCTCTTCCTGGAGCTTCAGGGTGGGATTGACATTCCAACCCTGTAATCACATGGTTGGTTCCCCTGGCAACCAGCCCCTATCCTTATGTGCTTTAAAAAAGTCACCTCATTAGCATAAACTCAGGTGTAGTGGAAAGGGGCTTGTTGGGAATATCAAGACACCTTTATTGCTCTTATCACTCAGGAAATTCCAAGGTTTTAGGAGCTCTGTGCCAGAAATGGAGGGAAAGATCAAATATATATGTTTCTTATTAATCACAATATCGCAATTGCTCTAATACCAAAGCCAAAGACAACACAAAGAAAGAAAACAAATATCCCTCATGAACATAGATGCAAAATTCCTTAACAAATTATTAGCAAATTCTGGGACTGGCCCCATGGCCGAGTGGTTAAGTTACATGTTCCACTTCAGTGATCTGCAGTTTGCCGGTTTGGATCCTGGGCGTGGACATACACAACACTCCTCAAGCCATGTTGTGGCAGCATCCCACATAGAAGAACTGGAAGGACTTACAAATAGGATATACAGCTATGTACTGGGGCTTTGGGGAGAAAAAAAAGGAAGATTGGCAAGAGATGTTATCTCAGGGCCAATCTTCCTCACCAAAAAAGCATAATTTAAAAAAATAGAAAAAATATTATTAGCAAATTCAGTTCAGTAACATATAAAGCATAGAAAAATGATTACTTGCCGTGATTAAGTGAGACTTCTCTGAAATGCAAAGTTGGCTTAACATCTGAAAATCAGTTAATTTTATACACCATATTAACAGGATGAAGGACAAAACCCATATGATCATCTCAGAAGATGAAGAAGAAGCATTTGACAAAATCCAACCCTCATTTATAATAAAAATTCTCAACAAACTAGAAACAGAAAGGAACTGCTTTATTCTGATAGAGCATCTACTATCAAATTAACAAAATAAGTGCAATAATTGTACACTGCATATTAAAAAATATTTTTGAGAGAAATTAAAGAAAATTTAAAATAGAGAGACATTGCAGGATCAAGAATTAGAAGGCTCAATATTATTACAGTGGCAATTTTCTTCAAAGATCTGTAGACTTACCACAGTCTTTATCAAAAGCTCAGCAGGCTTTTGTGTAAAAATTGACAAGTCACTCCTAAAATTTATATGGAAATGCGAAGGACCTAGGAGGACCAAAACAATTTAGAAAAAGGAAGAACAAAGTTGAAGGACTTCCACTATTCAATTTCAAAGCATGTTATCAAGCTGTGGTGAGGAAGACAGTGTGATGTTTGTGTAAATGTAGGCTAATAGATCAACAGAACAGAATCAAGAGTTCAGCAATAACCCCTTACATTTAGGATTAAATGACTTTTGACAAACGTACCAAGAAAATACAAGAGTGATAAGACAGTCTTTTATGCTAGTGGTATGGGGATAATTGGATATCTATATTTTTAGAAAGTGGATTTAAACCATTATCTTACCTCACACATAAGAATTAACTCAAAACGAATCATAGACTTAGACGCAAGATAAAACCATTAAGAAAATGAAAAGACAATTGACTCGTCAAGATGGCGGTGTAGGCAGGCTCAGAAGTCACCTCCTCCCATGACCACAACCAGGTTACAGCTATTCTTGGAAAAATTACCCTGGAGAGAAAACTGAAAACTGGATAAAAAGAACCCCCACAACAAGGGACAGTCCTGACTGAGGCAAAAGAAACAGAAATTCCTTCTGGAGTGAAAAAAGCCACCTTCGAGAACCGCAGACTTTCACAGCCACCCAGGTGGGTGCTACCCTAAGGTACGCAGCCCTCCCTGGAGAAGTAGGGACCTGGACGGGGGCACATTACCACTATAAGCATCCTTCGGACTCAGCACAACTGAGACAAGTACCCTACTATCTGACTTCACTAGCTATTAGCTGCAACGGGGGTATCCCCAGAAAAGCTAACAGACGAAAGCCCAAAAAACCTGCGTCTCATGCACAAATTCACCCACCTCAGAGAGCAACCTAAAATCACCAAAAAGACAGCTGAATAGTCCTTTGGTGAAAAGAGACTCACCTCGTAAGCTCTGGGTGCATCTCCATGAGAGGTGACAGCTCTCCAGAGACTGAGACTTTGGTGGCAGTCATTGTTGTGACCTAGTCCAGGCGTGCTGACATAGACGCTGGCAAATGCCATTGGAGTTCTTCCCCTGGCCTGATAGCCCAGGGCTCTGCCACACCCACTAGAGCACAGATTTCATCCAGTTCAGCCAGGGCAGGAAGCCCACCCTAGGGACCAGCCCCACCCAACAGCAAGCCCTCAGGCTACTTGTCGGCCTGCATAGGCTGGGTGCATTGATCCTCTACGGGCAGGTGAGTGTGTCCACCTCTGTGGAGCAGGGCCTGTGTGAGGACCAGGTGAACTGTGCGGGGTGTTGGTGGAGAGGTGGGGGCCTCTGCAGTGGGGCAACTGGGCATGGAGGTTCGGGAAGTGTGGGCAAAACAGGGCTGTGTTGATGGTGTGTGTGGACCTGTGGGGGGTGGGGCTTATCAGTGGAAGAGACCTATGCTTCACAAACAGCCACAAAGAGGACCGGCCCCACCTTTTACTTGACTTTTTATGGTGTTTGATTCCCAGATGTAGGAGGAAGGTCTCCTCTCCTATTATTGGCCCTATCACAAATTACAAAAGACCTCACTTCACCCTTTCTTTCATGCTTTGAATAGAGTTTCTTCAAACTTCTATCATTTGGGGGTCTACTTTTATCTCCTTTCTGCTTTTCATCCATCCAATTATTTATTCATTCCTTCAATCAAGTTAGTCAAAATATCAGAAACTGTTTATTGTGTATCGATAATGACCCAGCATTGTTCTACGCACTTGGAAATCAACAGTGAAAAAAAATTGTCAAACACCATTGTCCGGATAAAGATTAAATTACAGACACAGGAAGGTTTGAGGTCGTTACCTATGAGAAGTGCACATCACTTTCATTGTATTTACATCCATCTTAATTTTTATTTCCCTAATACTTTTCCATATTCTTAAACTTTCATGTGTTAACCTTGATGTTAAATCCCTTATGTCCATCCCTTGTACTTGATTATCTAGCTTAATTTTCTTCTGTCCTCTCTATTATATCTAGCAACCATTTTTTCCGCACGAGGTGAAATGTACCCCTCAAGCTCCAAGTTTCACAGAGGAGGACTCAAGTTTGCCGTTGACTCTAACCGTAGTTGATGATCCCCTCAGCAAGAAAACAAAAGACCCTGCATCCATGCCTAATGGTTGCTGTTAGGATGTCTCCTTTTCACTGGCCTTGGTAGTCTGACGCTGTTCTCAATGACTCTCGCTTCTCTGGGTTAGCCTGTGGGGGGGCTTTGTCTAGTTAAGCCAATCCACAAACATCTGTAATTGCCAACCAATGAAACCATTGGCTAGTCTAACCCAGCAACTATCAGGATGCTTAAGATGTTTAAAATAGAAGAAATTAAAAAGTAAAAATTATCTTGTACCATTTACCATATTATTTCACAATGAAACTAAGGTAAAGCAAAACAATTTTAGAAGTTGCTTCCCTTTTTGATCTCAATAAACTTAACCTATTTATCAAAGGAAAGCTTAAGTAGCTATAGAAAAACATATGAATATTTTAACTAAAATTCTTCTTATTTTAATAATGCATATGAGGGGGTGTGAGATAATAGAAAAAATACATTTTGATCTCTGACCCTGGGTCCAGGCACAAAGCTCCTAAAACTCTTATAATTTCTTAAGTGATAAGAAGACTGGGAGCATCTCTTGTTCTAATGTTTGTCTTTGACCCCATCGCTGACACAGAACTCCTAAAACCCTTGTAAATCCTGAGTGATAAGAGCCCTAGGAGGATGTTTTGTTCTAACGAGGTGACTCTGGCTGGGCTCCTGGATGGAGGCTGGTCACCAGAAAGACCAAGCCATGATTAGAAACTTGGAATTTTTCACCCCACCTCCACACCCCAGAGAGGGAAGAGGGACTAGAAATGCAATTAATAAGTGATCAGGCCTACATGAGGAAGCCTCCGGAAAAATCCCAATAGGACAAGGTTGAAACAGCTTCAAGGTTGGCGAACACACCCACTCTGGGAGAGTGACGAACCCCAACTCCACCAGGACAGGGACTCCTGTGCTCAGGACCCTCCCAGACCTCACTCTATGTATCGCTTCATCTGGCTATTTATTTGTATCCTTTATCATATCGTTTAATAAACTGGGAAATGTGAGTAAGTGTTTCTCGAGTTCTGTGAGTTGCTCTAGCAAATTAACGGAAGCTGAGGAGGGGGTCGTGGGAATCACTCATTTGTCCAAATTGGACATAAGTGTGGCTAACCCGAGGACCCACTCTTGTGATCAGCATCTGAAGTGGGGTGGGGGCTGTCTAATGGGATGGAGCCCTTAATCTGTGGGATCTGATGGTATCTCCAGTAGATAGTATCAGAATTGAGCTAAATTGTAGGACACCCAACTGGTATTGCAGAGAAATGCTTGGTGTGGGGAAAAACCTCCGCGTATTTGGAGTCACAAGCATCAGGTGTGAAGTGTCCTGTGTGAGAAGTAAAGGAGACTCACAGGAAAGAAAGGCAGAGGAGGAAATGACAGCTGGGCTGTTTTTCCAGTACAGGGTGATCTGTGCTTTCTTTCCACACTTTTCTATGAAAATGTTAACCAGTACCTGAGGGTTACTCTTAGAAGCAGATGAAGAGATGGTTCTTTATTGACTGCCTATATTAAATAATGATTAAATGGTAGGACATAACTCACCTAATTCTCATAAAAATAGTAAAATATATATGTTAGTGTTCATGTACTTTGGAAGAAGAAATGTAGGTTCAAAGATGGTTAGAAATTTATTCAGGATCACAGTATTATTAATCAGCAAAGGAATGGTTCATTCTCATCTCTCCAACAAATTTCTTTCACAGTCCCATTCTATCATCCCATATTTAAGTTTAAAAAATAATGCTTACAGTTAGAAGAGTTGCTGAATTTACACTAAAAGCTAACCAAGCATGGTAAATATGGCTACATTTTAGTTCTAAATTCATTCTTTATAAAATCTTATCATGGAAAGAAGTTGAAGAAAGTGTGATTCATAAGTTCAATTACCTGTGTATTTGCTCTGAGGAACACTGATAGATTACATTCCCTTTCCACCCTTTAGTCAATTTCACACATGTGCAAGTGCTGTTAGAATAATGGCACAATGGACATACATCTTATAGACTGCCATCTTGGGAGAAACACTCATTTCACTGTTTTGAGGGAGAGAAAGAGATCTGAAATTCTTTTTACTCCATTTTTAGAGATCCTTCTACATTTTTTGGTAATCTTTCTTTATTTCCCCAAATCATTTTTTGTGTTTTAATTTCAACAGTGTCTCACTGACTTTTGCGGTCTGTGAAACAAAAGAATCTTTCAAGGAGCTGGTCAACAAAACGAAGAATTACTGGCTATCACGTTTTGCTTCATTTTGTCACAACAAAGATTTCATTTATGCTTGTTGTTGATCGCCTCCTCACAATCCATCCAAAAAGAAGTCAAATGATCCTGCTTATTCTGATGAAAATGTATCTGTAATTTTCAAATGTCAGCTGTATCACTGAATGGTTATATTTGGTTCAGGTTTGAGTCTTCAAATGCAAAGAAACACGCCAGTCATAAAACTATTGGAAAATGTCACAAAATATTTTTAAAGGCAAATGAAATTATGTAGCCTGCCTCCTGTACACCCAGGTCGGGATGAGGACTCTCAGAGCCTGCATACTGCCCCAGTGGAGCTTTCCTCTACACCTGCCCAGGTAAAGATGCAGAGCTAGGGTGTGAAGGCCAGAACCAAGGCTGATTCTTTAGCTGCATTGATTGCAGACTGTGCAGACAGAAAAAGTTCAAGGCCTAATCATTCTCCCTTTCACAATGTAAGTCAGAACACGACCCCACCCTATACCTTATTAGAATACAACCCCAAGTCTCCTATGACTTGGCCCCTGACTTCGGCCCCTCTGCCACCTCTCGCTAGCTGTCACCGCTCTCAGACACACTGGCACGCTCCTATCTCAATGACTTTGCAACTGCTATGTCCTGTGCCTGGAATTCTCTTCCAGAAAAAAATCACCCAATCTGTGCCCTGAGTTCCCTCAGCTCTCTGTTCATGTCACTTTACGAGAGAGGTGTTTCTTAAATATACAACTTAAAGTAGGATCTTCTGTCCTCCTGTCACGTTATTGAATTCCCTTGTATTATTTTTCTTTATACCCCTTAATCACTGCCCTTCGTATGGTATGATGTTTGTTATTGTCCCTCCGCCCCACCAGAATTGGAAACTCCAGGAGAGTGGAAACATCTGTTTTATTATCTTCTCCCCAGGACTGTGTTCCTGGCACATAGTAGGACCTCAAAAGCCTGGTTAAATGAATTGTTAAATGAAATCAGGAAGACTTATCTTCTTTTTTACTTCAAACATCCAGAGTGATCAACAGAATGGCTTTATTGGTTTAATGACCAGGAAATGGAGGTGAGAGATGAGGAGGCCAGTGGATGGAAAATTTGGGAGAGCATTTTAGAAAGAGGAGACTTATGACAGAACTCATGATCTGGGTCAGCCCAAGAAGAGAGTGCACTTGGAAGTTATGCTGTGCTCACTAAGTTAGTTTTCAACGTTACTCGGTATTTTTCATTTACTTCTATTTCTTCTGTTTACTTCCTGTTTCCTCCTCTGAAAAGATTCAAGCTTTATAGTCGTGAAGTTAAAATGATACCATCTCCTCTTAAAAGGAAATAGAAGCACTATTCACATGCCTCTATTTAGAAAATCATTTTTGTGTGCTGTTTTAAATATAGCTTCTCTATAATGGCTTTTAACTTTTCAATATAGACAATGCTTAATGGGATAGATCTAGAACAATCTGATCTGATACTTGGGACTTCATATGTTTGCTCAGGAAAAAGGAACAATGAGCCAGCTAAGAATAATAGCGCAAAAGATAGAATGTGGTGATGGCGTACATTATTTGCTTAAACATCTCTGAAAATCGGACTCCCTGTATTATTTTTTTAGGGAAGCCAAAAATATGCCTACCATTATAAGCAAGTTCTTATCAATTTCTTGTATGTTTTTATGAGTAAGATAGCTATGTTTTGACTTGCTGTTCTATTTTCATTGTGCTGAGCTTAGGGGTTTTCAATCTTCTTTTATAGAAACAGAGAGAGATGCTTTTGCAGTACTAGAATAGATTTATGCTTTCAGAGATCTTACCCTTAAAGGTCAAGGTACATATATAAACACAATAAATTAATTTCCTCATAAAATATAATGTGTATTTCCTGTTCTAGAATGTTCCTTGTTCGTTACCATTTTACACACTATCTTCAACGTATGGGTTGTTGGGAGCTTAGCAAAGAAGTGACAAATCATTTACATTCTTTTCTTCCCTAGAGTTAAGCTAATGTCACAGATGTATATATTAGTTTCCATGATTTAAACTACATGCATCTGTTCAATAAGACCTCCTTAATTTGATCACAGGATTATATTCTGAGATATCTTGACTGAAATGAGTTTTTATTTACTTGGTGATTCATGGCCATGAGGGCAACTAAGGGCAAAATTTTATTTCTGATTTCTCTGGATGGGATGGTAACAGTGAGGTGAATTTTAATTGAGTTCTGAACAGGAACAAAACACAAAAGATAAATTTAGTTTGCAGAAGTGCACAAATTCATTATGCTTAGAGCTCAATGCCACTCTAATGTTTTCTTTCTCAATGAGAAAATTACATTCTTTGAATTTTTCAAAACTGGATGTGTTGGTAATGCCCTGGCCACTTCTGTCTCCAAATCAATCTTTATTTCCTAACTTGTCATTTCTGTAAGGAAGTTGTTTATCCCTACAACCCAAGTGTTCAGGCTGCAGCCTGAACACAGCTGGGATGTTGGGGACCCTACTTGGGCACTGCTCTGCTAACTGAATATTTTTCTTATTGCTGCAAAACTCTGTCATTATTTTGGTATACTTATATATTTATTAAGCGCTAAAACATTAAAAAATCAAACTTAACCCCCAACTTTGAAATTTTTTTCTAATTAGGAAAAAGAAATTTTCTTAGTTATAATGAATTTTTTTAAAAAAAAATCAAGTTCCTGACTGGAATTAGGTGCATTTTAAAATAGCAATGGAGTGAAAACATTTATAGAATATGCATTGAATACTTGTATTAAATCTAGCTATCTTTATCACCTAACCCTTTTAAATGACTTTCCTCTTCCCAAAACAAGAGAAAATTATTCTATTTAATTCTTAAAATTTTCTAGAGAGAAATTTTTTCTAGAGAAGAAAGTCGTTTACAGATAATATGGCCCTAGAGCATTTAATAATTAGTTCTTTGTATGCCCAGCTTAATAATTAGTTCTGATGTCCAGCTTAATCCTTCCTTCCCAGTTATTTGGATATGTTTCATGAATTTTACTTCAAAATATTTATCATAGGGGCTGGCCCTCTGACTGAGTGGTTAAGTTCCTGTGCTCCACTTTGGCGGCCTGGGGTTTCACTGGTTCAGATCCTGGGCGCGGACATGGCACCACTCATCAGCCACGCTGAGGTGGCGTCCCACAGAGCACAACCAGAAGGACCTGCAACTAGAAGATACAACTATGTACTGGGAGGCTTTGGGGAGGAGAAGAAGAAGGAAAAAAAGAAGATTGGCAACAGATGTTAGCTCAGGTGCCAATCTTAAAAAAAAAAATTTATAATACATTAATAGGTACAATTCATTGAGCATTCATTGTATAGCAGACATGACCAATGAATCCTAAAAAGGACTCTCCCTATAGGGTAGTTGCCGTTAAATTTCCCTTTAACAGAGAATAAAACTAAACCTAAAAAGTCAAAAACATAAAGCTGGAAGTGGAGTGAGCAGAGGGTCAGCACGGGTCTCTCTCAATCTCAGCCCGTGCTCACAGACGCTGGTTACTTATCACTTAGGGAAGGGAAGTTCTATGTATTGACCCCCAACTCAGTGTCACACATGACACAGGGTGGATTGCGTGTTATCTGTTCCTCATGGTAGTCCCACTCAAGAGGAATATTTAAAAACCGTTTTGTACAGACAGGCAATCTGTGTTCCAGAAATCTGAATTCTCCTCCCATAACTAGACATATAACCGTGGGAAACACATGTAACCCCTTCAAGAATCAACTGTTTAGGTAAACGAGCCTTTGGCTCATGATCCTCTAACCAATGAAATAGTCTCCACCCACGAAACTTAAAGTATCTGAGCTTCTCCAGCAGTGACCGCCATTGCACACAACACGCTTCTTGGTAAGCCAGCATCTACGTCCTGTGCAGATTCCCTGCTGTGAGGGACACATGACTGATAGTCATATCTTCTCCCCAACCCCAGCATCAGACTCTGGTTCCTGTAAAGCCCTCCCGAAACCCACCCTCTTAACTGTAGGCTCTGGAGACCACATATGTGGATCCTTCCTCTAAAAATGTTTCAGATGCTTGGTCAAGACCATTTCCAAGTTAACTTCCAGCTTTATTTCTGGCTTTCTGCTCGATCCTCCGTAGAAGCACAGCTGCTTTAACTGAGGCAGTTTATCTTTGCAGTGGTTGTTGGCAGTACCATCTCGTTCAAGAAGCATCCTTGTGCGTGGACTACATTGACCCCCAGCTGAAGAAACAAATGAAGGAATTCTTAAAGCTCAGCATCCTTAAAGGCAAATTTGCAGAAACGTCTGTTAAGAAAAGCCAAAACACAAGAGATTTAGGCTCAATAGCTTTGCTTTCTTTTCCTGATTCTATGAGGCAGAAGACACGATTTAGCAGAGCCAGGAACCGGGAACTCAAAGTAAATAGTTCATCTTGTTCTTCTTGGAGGAAGTCCCCCTGTGGTGCAGGAAGAAGGATGAGATGAAGAGGAGAAGCCAAAGAAACATCTAAGAATGGTCTCAATGCCTGGCTGTGTAGAATTCCAAGAATATTTCCGGGCATGTTTGCAGATGCAAGAGAGGACATCGGACATCAGATGCAAGAGATGAAGTTGAAATGGAGTCAAAGGCAGACAACAAATGGAACTATGAAGAAAAGCCTTAGAAATAAATTATAGACAGCATAAAGAGCCTAAGAGAAGTTCAAGTTGGTTAAATGGGGGTTATGGGGGTTATGTTTTCCTCTTATAAGGGAAGGATGAAAAGGAGTGAAGTTCGTGATTCCACCAGCAGTAGTTACAAATATAGAAAAGTCCTGCTAATGGATCTGGGAGGTCAGCGGTGGAGAGAGCCTCACACACGGCGCCCTCATCGTTCAAGGGACGTTCCTGAGGCATCGCTGCCACCTGGTGGCCAACATCCACTTTCATCCTAGTTGCTTCCTGTTTCCGGGGGGAGGTTCCAGTACTTTTTTAAAAAGAAGACATGAAGAAATAAAGTGACTTCATTTGCTCCCCCAATGACCGTGACTTTGTGCTCTCTTCCAAGGCTCCTCTACCTGCAGGAGAAGGTACTTACATCAGTGGGTACTTATTGCTTACGGAAGAGCGTAGAAAATGACTTCATAACAGGTGTATTCTGCACTTTTAGTTATGTATCATAGTATCTTTCCTGTTTAGAAGGGTCAGCTCATCTTAAATTTTTTAATTTTCATATTTAATTGGCAGCCCTATATAGAAAGTTAAACACTCAATTTTTTTTATAAGACATTTAACAGCCGCTTGGCAGAATTTCACTTTTTCTCCCTACAGCATGGTTTGACGAGATGTTTTCTCACAGCGGCTCTTGTGCTAAAAGCTTAGCTCAAGTGACCTTACAGTCCCGAGCTCTGAAGAAATTGCACATTGAGAGGTTTGGAGAGAGAGTGTAGAGACAGAGAATAAACGAGAATTTCTTGCAACTTAGATCTTTGTTGTGTTGGTCCAAAGCCTGGGAACTCGACAAAACCGTGGGTTTACAGAGCTACTGATTACATCTATCACAAGTTGTCTCTTCAGGTTTTTCCACCATTGTTAATCAGATTGTGGAAAATCTGTCTTCTCAGTGTTAATGGATAAAATCACCATGTTTAGCGAAAACGTGAGGGACAATTAAATAATCTCAAAATAACCAACCCTACGCGTCTGCCTCAAAGCACTGGTGGGCAGATGTACAGACTGACACCATGCAGCCGCAGGTTCCGAATTCAACCCAGTTCTCTTCCTGCCTGATAACCAGCTCATCCAATTGATTCATAATGACCGTGTCTGCTTCCTGAGCTCTGACAATCTAACACAGTCCCAGCACAAGCAAATGGAAATAGATAAGAATTTTTAATTTAAACTCTACTTCCTTCAGTCAGAAATGTTCTCATTTCTTGTATACTTTCTTTTTAAATTTCAGTAGCTCTGTTTGAAGTTTTTCACGGCCCCCCTCCCCTTAATAATTGTCAAGAGGAAGAGTGTAGATGAAGAAGAGATAGCTGGGATCAGGCTCCGTCAAAATATTCCTGACTCAAGTGGATGTGGCCAGTAACATCACATTGCTGATTTCTAGATACTGCAAGTGTCTTCCATTAGCCAATCCAAATACAAAAGGTCCCTGAAACAGGGAAATAATATGAATATATCTTTGGGAGACAGGATTTTCAAAGAGAGCAAAAGTAGTGTTGGATCAGAGACAAAAAGTATGAGTATATTTTATTCTTCTGCTTTGTCACCTTATGTAGTCCTTCCACAGTGTGAAGGAGCCCTCCAAATAAGTCAGCCATGTTCCACCCTCACAAATTTTACCTTATTTGTTTCTACATCTACTATGATTTACTTAACATTTTTCTTTAAATTCACTTTTTATTTAGCCATATTCTAGGCAAGACAATGCATGAAATGACAACTTTGATGTTAATTTTTATAATTCCTTCTAAAATAAACTAATAACTATTCAAGTAAAAAAAAAAGTCTATCACTCAAAAACTCGAAAGTTGAAGGTAAGAAAATAAAAATAGCAGTTTTCCCTCATGTTAAGCATGCCTCTCTCTTCTCTCTCTCTCTCTTGCTTGCTGACTCTCTCTCTTATGCACGCACATATGCCAATCTATCTTTGAGAGTGTTTTGCTCTAAAGGTTTAGGAAAGAAATGGTTGAAAGAAGAAATAATGTAAAAAATATAATACCTTAAAGAATTCAAAGCACCTTTATATATAAATTAACATTTTGGCCATAAGGGAATAACAAAGACCAGACTCAACCTTCTGCTATAAATGCAGGAATTTGGATGAAATACATAAAATGACTATCTTTAGATGTTAGGCAACAGGCAACCCAGGACTATAATCCTTAAGAGAAGGGAAAAACTTGACCTGTCCTTACAATCTCCCTAGCTTCCTGCCTAGAGGCAATTTCTGTGCCACGGCCACAGGGAGGAGAAACTCGGAGTTGAAGAGGTAAAAATTAGAGTTTGGAGAGGCTGAGGTGCCTGGACCTAGCCGAGCAGAATTACAGAAAGGAGGGAGCTACGAAAAAACAAGGAAAAACAGCTCCAGATATCTGTACTGGAATCACCTTGAGTCTTGGTTGAGTACCAGCCAGTGCCTGGGAGAGTAAAACGCTATGACATCAGACCAAGAGCAGTCTAGGAGTCATAAGCAGAGTGATTCCTAGAGCTTGCAGAAGTTGGGGTGTCACTTGAGCACCCCAATCAGTGAAGAGCCCTCAGTCATCACGTGGGGGCACTCAGTGGAACCCCAAAGGCTCATGCTTCAGTAGCAGAGCTAAATTGTCTCTGGAGAGAAAGCTGCTGAAAACCTTCCCTCACAAGCCTTAAAAACAAAACTCAGAGTGATAAAACTGATCTGCAACTTAACTGTGGGTCAAAGAAAGCTTTAAAGAAAGACAGGAAACCCAACATCCAACAGTGTAACAGTCACAATGCCCAACCTTCAATCAAAAACCATCAGACAGGACAGGCAGGCAAATGTGAGCCCTAACCAGGAGAAAAAGTACTTAAAACAGGACAGAAGTCGAAAATAAAAAAATGGAACCCAAGCAACTCCACATGCATATTTTACTTTGGTTTTTACACCAAACAATGAAGTCATGGCACAGTATTATTTAACCTGATTTTATAGATGAGAAAACTGAGTCACAGATTTAGTAAATGAATTGCCAAAAGAAATTCACTTACTAGGTCTCCTGATTCTTTAATGTTCTTAAGTAGATGATGGCATGAATCTCAGTTAAAGGAGGCTATTGTGGATGGTAGTGGACCTTAATAAACTTTCATAGATCAGTCATAGGGCAAAAATATCAAGGAAGACTGCAGGTGTGGGTGCGTGCCTCTGTGTGTGTGTGTGTGGGGGGGGTGTGTACTTGTGTGTACATGCATTGTGGCTGTGCTCTGCAGGTTATATAGTTTGACACAATAATCACTCATTATCGTAAAGTACATTTACTGACACTCTGCTCACCTTAGCATTGTTACTCTTATAAAGATGACTTTTCTGATGCAACTAGGACTAACCCCTCCCCAATTGTAATACAGGGCTCCAAAACATTGCTCTGAAAACAGAACTGGAGTAACAAGAATCAGGGATCAGTTTTACAACCAAGAGCCACTTTTATGTGTCAAGGTCAATGTAACTCAGGAAAGAGTTTAAAAATTGAACCTACATAAATTTTGTTACTGGAAACTTCTGAAAAATCAACAATACATCTTAAAAATTTGTGTATAACTCTTCTTAGAGTAGGAGGGCTGACTAGAAGATGAGCTAAGGGCTATTGCAATTCTGATGCTTCAGAGTAGGTAATTACTCTTGGTCAATGCTTGTTAACACCTTTGAGTGTTGTATCCTATGGACGGTGTGCAAACTTTGAAGTATCAAAATTCTTCCTCTTTATGCTGTACTCTACAAAATTTAGAAGCTTACTATCACTCTTATGTTACATCTGGAGGAGTATCAAAATGCTCTCTTTTTATGTTGTGGTCTACAAAATTCAGGAGCTCACTAGTCACTGTTGAGTTATGTTAGGTTTAGAGTTGTTGCTCCTGTTAGCGCCGCCCGGCGGATTCCGACTCCTAGTGCCCTGTGCACAGCAGAGGGAGCCCTGCCCAGTCTTTCTGCACCATCCTCTCGCTTCCCGGTGCTGCGTCAGACAGTGCTCTGCTGCTATTGACAGGGTTCACATGGCCAATTTTTTCTGAAGTGAGTGACCAGGTCCTTCTTTCTAGTCTGTCTTGGTCTGGAAGCTCCGCTGACACCTGTCCACCATGGGTGGCCCTGCTGGTATTTGAAATCTTGGTGGCAGAGCTATCAGCATCGCAGCTACACTCAGCCTCCACAGCGTGACAGCTGACAGAGGGTGGTGGGTTCTCTGAGAGGGACATGAACTTGGGCCACATCAGTGAGAGCATCAGACCTTCCCTCGCTCGACCACCAGGGCTGGCTGCGTTTAGAGTACAGGAATGGAAATGACCTGTGTGCTAGGGTCAGGGTAAAACCTCACTCACGTGAACACTTGGAGTGTAAGCTGGTGTTTCCTTATGAGTGTACTGTAAAGACATATACGTATATAATTCCTTATAATTTATATAATAATTATATAAATAAGATTATGCATATATGCACTCGTGTGCATACATGCACGGATATATAAAATATATTTGAGAAACACTGCATACAATATTCTTTCTCAAAGATTCACAATGTCTATTACCATATTAACGGTTCTACAAAATTGTGCAATCAGTCTTTGTGCACTGGCAAACTTTTCAGACCTTGGAATCTGATTTTGAAAAATCGCTATTAATATCCTGCAGAGGCACCATTCCCAAGAACCCAGCGTGAAAAACACTGCTAAAGACGCTTGCTTCACAGCTTTGGTGCTGAAGTAAGACTTCCTGAGTTGACAAGTACAAACCTGAGTTTACAGCTTATTGATCACTTAATCCTGCGTGACTCAGTTTCCTTATACAAAAAGGATCATGAGAGCATCTATCTCCAAGGTTTGTGAGAGCTTAAATTATAAACTTCATCCCAAACATTATCTGGCACAGAGTAAACTCAATAAATATTAGCTACATTGGCTAAGATTTGGTAAAATGATAACATTATGTAGAAAAACTTTCTTGGTAAAAACAGTAGGTGGTTAGTACAAGAAAACTTTGAAGCAACCCAGAGTGCAAGGACTCTTTCAAGGTTCAGAAGAAGTTATGCGGATTGTTTTCATTCACTTGACTTCCTTCACATCTAAACTAAGCTCACAACACGTCCCGATTTAACTGTAAATTAAAGCACATTACAAAATATATTCTTTAAAAATCATTTTATGACATCTTTTCCATTCTTTGTGGTCACATAAACAAGATGGAAAAAGAACATCCTGTATCTTCACTCACTAGTCCCCAAACAAGCAAGATCCTCTCTGCTGGCCTGGCTCAAATACTCCTTCCTTTGGAAGTTTTTCTCCACATCTAGCCCTGGGTGAGTTAATGATTTCATCCTCGGGACCCTTCTGGGACTTATTTCGACTAATTATTGGGTTTAGCCTATACTTGCTCTGTCACTGATCTTTTTGTGTCCATGAATCCTGATTGGCATAAGAATGTGTTTACGAGGATCATTTTCCAGCCAGTTGTCTGTACCTCAGAACTCAAATGGCCACTGAAACCGTATTAAATGTAGCTGCTTATTCTGGAAGCCAGGACACAAATTTTGTGAAAACTTTAATATAAAATATCATACAATCTTCTGCATGTAACCTTGATCACTGCATGTTTTTGTGAATACCTAGTTAGTCTGATTTATAGACCACTGGGGAAGAGTGACATCATGGCATCAGGTGCAACCTCTTTCTATAGTATCCTTGTGCAATGAGTGACAGGCCATCCATAAACTGATGGCTTTGAAATAGCTGTAACCCACAGTAAGAAAAGCATTTTACCTTTCAGATTGGTACACACACACACACAGGCAAACACTCGTACACACACGTAACTAAAACAAAAATTTCACAACATAATACATTCTCTTATAATGTCTGAGGGACTCTTTCTACTGCAATTCCATTCTATTTTATTCCATTTGATTTTTTGATGCTGGTTATAGAACAGGAAATTAATTTCACATATTCCTGGAGAATTAATGAGTGCTTAAAGGCACATGAAATATCGTAACATCCTCCCCTCCTCCCACAAATTTTTGCATTCTTGTACAAAATCTTCCACACATAGTTGACTTTGGTATCGGTCTTCCTGATAAAATGCCTGGATGTTGCATTGTTAAAAAAATCAGGTTGCGGAAATAGAAGTCAGATAACCAAGGAGATGTTTCTTTAAAGGAGAAATGTTAGGCGTCAAGGCCATGGTTTTCCAAATTCATGAGGCTGCGTTCTAATTTTATTCACGATTAGTACTATGATGGCCATCAGACGTCTCCCACCCACTTTACACCAGTTATAAATTTGTTTTCACAATGAATGGTCACTTCATAAACATGATGCATGAGAGATACACTTCCTGTGCTGTTCTCCACAGACAGCTGGGGAGGAAAAGTCTGATTCTTTGTACAAAGTCTCCTTGTTGTTGGTACATATGGTCTGTCATTTCCAGACAGGGTGTCACCCCAGAAGTTGGCAACAAGGTACAGGAAAATGTCAACCTTTGCTGCTGAAGTTAAATGAAGCTCACTGCTTAGAGAGGTCCAGCCCTCACTGGGTTTGTATGTGGCTCCCTGAAGATGCTCAACAACATCTCCCCAATTTCAACGGGGCAAATGTAACTGTAATGTAAGACCGGATGCATAGCAGAAAGCAGCAGAGAAAGATAATGACTGGAAAAGGATGAGTGTCTTGAGCGAACTCCAGGTTCAGTCTAAGGAGCATGATTCCTTTTCAGCTCTATTTTTTCAGGGGAGCTGGGAAGAACAGCCTTGCCTTATCCTGCTGACATTTTCCATTAAAATAATCTAACTCGCTTTGTTCTGAATTTAGCCTTTGGATAGAACCATTTCCAGCATGCGTGGTTTCCAACGTAGGCAGTCCTGGTGGGCAGAGACCAAAGCGAACTTTCTGACTCCTCGGCAGTTCTTTATCAGTATAGGTTAATGCAGCAGAGTCTTGGATTATAAACTGAAGACTACAGATGTTTAAAGAGGGCAAGAAACTTTAAGAGCATTTCGACTCCTTTCTTTTACAGATCTGGAAATTGAGAACCAGAGGGTGATGAGACTTTCTAAAGCTGCAGATTATAAGTTTGTCTACACTGAGATAGTCTCCCCACACTGGATTACTCAAAAGTAAACAGAGATCATTAACAGGCCCCCCACATTTTACTATTTCAGTTTCACTGGGGAAAAAAATGCCATTTCTGAACATGCAAATCTGAGAATTTCCCTCCTTTAGAACCCCATCAAAGGATAGCCAGTGTGCATAATTTGAGTGACCAGAATTTTACTTTGGGGTCTGAGAAATCTGAGTCCAAACCCAGCTGTGTGACATCAAGAAATTTGTATGAGTGGTCTAAGCCTCAGTTTTCTTATATTTAAAATGGGGATATTAATGCTACATTAATTATACCTAACCCACAGGGTTGTGTAATGATTTAACAAATACACAACAGGCACCCAATAAATGTTAGTTCCTTTTGAAATACTATTTTATTCTCTCTTGTGTCTGAGCTCCTTATAAATAAGGAGCTAATGTAGGTCAGAGACTAGACTTCCGCCCTAATTTTCAAGTCTAGGTTTTGAACATGGGGAGGGCAAAATTGTCTACTGTAGCAGTTTTCAAAAAGTGGTTCACCTAGGGGCTTTTTAGAAATGCAAATCCACAGGCTCCACCCCAAACATCTGACTCAGACACTTTGGGGATGGAGTCAAGAAAACTGTGTCTTAAAAAGCCCGCCAAGAGGTTCTGATACATTCGAAGGTTTGAGAGCCCCTGATTTACCAGATTCAGGGTGGATGGAGAGGAAAATGGGTGAAAGGCGGTGGGCTGAGACCAAGGAACCCCACTTAAAGGCAACTTCTAATCCAAGAAGACTGGGCAGGCATTAAAAACCAGTTGTGACGCAGAACATCAGTTACAAGGTTGGAGAGGGAGTGTCAAGGTAGGGAGAAGCAAACGCCTTAAGTCAGGAGACATTCCATCTCTAGGGACCCTCAACACAGGATGGGCCTGGTGGGGAGGGAGAGGTGGGTTCTGAGTCCAGAAACGGCACTGCCCTGACTTACCTTCAATCTTAGTAATTCTATCAAAATCTAACTTACCTTAAACAGATTCTACACGAAACAGCTATTTTGGGTAAATCATAGATCACGTCAGACTGAAGGCTGGGCGTGATAACCTTCTGTGAACCCTTAATAGGAGCCAGCCCAGTGGCAGAGTGGTTAAGTTTGGCGGCCAGGTTCACAGGGTTGGGTTCAGATTCCCAGGCACAGACCTACACGACTCGTCAGCCATGCTGTGGCAGCGACCCACATATAAAGTGGAGGAAGATTGGCACAGATGTTAGCTTGGGGCAAATCTTCCTTAGCAAAAAATCTAACCCTTAGTAATTTCCTTCTACATTCTCATGATTTCAGCAATTATTCTTAGAAAGATACTTTGAGTTTTCAGCTCAGTAATGGTGGCAGAAATACTCCCCCTTGGCCTGGTTTGGCCCCTGATTATTGGCCAAAGATGCAGCAACAACAACAATCGGCAGTGGCTTAGCACTTGAAGAAAAATTCTCAAACAGAAGCCATAAAACGATGCACCCTGACTGCCTCCACTACTGGCGGCCCCATCTCATTACTCTCTAACCACCAGACATTTGTTGCATTTATGTTCTGCTATCTGTGCACATGTCCATAAGCTATGAATAAAAGGGAACAGAGCTGCCCCTCTCCAATCTGCACGACACCACAAGGTTAATCCAGCTCCTGTTTAGGAGCATAAAATCTGCATTCTCTTGCAGGTGCAATTTGCTTCCAACTCCTTCGTCCAAAGGCTCAAATCCTGGCCACCTAGTTGCTCTCCCACTGCTTTTAAACAGTCTCTGGATCTAACCAGCTGAGACTCCAAACATTTCCCATGGCTGCTCATCCCATGTCTATGTTTGATTTCTGTTTTTCTTTTTTACCTGAAGTACTTTCTACCCCAACTAAACTAACTCCTTGATCCTCTTCAACTGATTCACTTGTTCAATGAATAAATCTTCATTGTGTGCATAATTAGTATCAGCTACTTACAAGTTATTGAGGACTGAAAAAGTCTCGTTTCTGCCCTTGCCTTGGCTCTCAGTCTGGTGATGGGAGAAGACAAGGTGACAGACACCTCCACTATGGTGTGGGAAGTTTATATGCCCTTAGAGCACAGGACCTCTGTCCTATGTCACAGACGTCGTTCCCAACCCTAGCACACCTGTGCTGCCTACATAACTGGAACTTAAAGTGAGGTAATATTGAGTGAACTGATGTCTCAGAATGGTAAAATCTGGTCTGAATTTGCCGTTTGTTTGAGAGGAAGAGCAAAGAAAGTGGAATATTTAAGGAAGGAATGTCTTTTCTGAGAAATTTTGCCATTACACGAGCTAAATCAAAGGGGCTAGAAAGAGAATGAGAAAGCATTTGTGGGCTGGCTCGGGAGAACCTCAGGTAAGAGGTTCTCAGGCAGGAACAGGAATTCCCAGAAAACATGGCAGAGGGCAGTCTCTCAAGTCATCCTTTCTGGTTTGGAGTCCTTGGCATTTGACACAAACATTGGCCTCTTACCCCACTCCCTTGAGGGAAACCTGGTCCTGACTTCACCCTGCCTTACCCCATGAAAAAGATCTTTGATCTCCCAGTTGCTTCTGTCATTGCTGGAAGCTCTTCGTGTCTCTCAGCACAAATGCAGCGTAATGTTTTGTGGCTTCTTTGGCCACACTGTTGACTAGATGGTAAGAAAACATATTTTGCACAGTGGCTATTATTACGTTAGAGGTTCTTACTTCCTGTGATCATAAAAGGAGTACTAAGATTCTTGGAGGTTAAAAATCAATGACACAAAGCACATCTAATTGAAAAGGAAACAAATTCTCTCCTCCATGTGCTTCGTCTTCGGATCAGATTTATTTTCCCTGCGAACCTTCAGATAAAAGGATTATTTAAGGACATGTGGCCAGGATATGCTTGAGTCTGCTAAACCCACTGACATAATACACGAAGTAGTCAAAGGAAATGATGGTTGCATAATACAATGGACTGTGCTAATGCAAATTATTTAGGACTCACAAAATCTTGTGGATCTAATGGACTTGGAAATTTTTATTTCGGCAGACAATTGGCAAATCTGAGTTTTACATAGAAGGTGGTAGGCTGGAGTTTGACGTAAGCTGGAACAGTGGTTTTCAGACTGGAGTGAAGATAATTCTTTACTCAGGAAGCGCCGCCCTTGTAAACAAGCAGAGTAGGTGATGATCTCATTAATCTAGTCAGAGGTTGAGGGGACCCACATCTCTGAAATTCTCTTCTGCTAATAGCAGGTGTCTTAAATTCCACTGTTAGAGACTGAACTCTCGATTTGAATTTTCTCTACTAAGAGGGCATAGCCAGCTTGGCATAATAATTTGAAGTATAATTTGTTACTGGCCATCTGCAGTTTTTGTTGAAGGAAAAATCCATTACTGAGATGTTGTAGGGAATGAAAAACCAGACCTTAATTACATGCTTTCTATGTACAAGCCACTCAACATTTACCTCCCTTAATCTTTACAAAAATTGTGAGCTACACAGGGTTGCGAGGCTGGCTGCTGCTAGGCTATAGAATGCTTCTGTGCAAACTGGAAAAGGCTCCCAGAAATCTGGACAAAGTCGGAGGGCACGTGGCTCCATGAGGGGAGTGCAGGCTGAATTTTAGTATCAACTCACACTTTTTTGTGGTATATGAGCATCACAACTATTCTTGATGCTCTAAAAGTAGGTATTATTATGTTAACTGAGAAAATGGAGCCTATGGGGCTAAGTAGCTTTCCCAAGGGCAGATAACAAGTAAGTGGTGCCATCAGGATTTGAACCTTAGCCTACTGGATTTCGAACTTGTAATTCATTTCTTCCTCTTTAAAGTTGGAATGAAATTATACTTATCTTACAGGATTGTTATGAGGGGTTAAAGAAGATGGCTTACATGGAGTACCTCACACCATGCCTAGTACACTGTTACCTTCCGTATATATTTGGAGTCGCAAGGGCTAACAGCGGGCTCTGTGATCTTTCCTCTAGTTTTGGGGACACCTGAGGATTTGATCCTTGGTCAATCCTCCCTGCAAGATTAACAACTCAAGGGCTTGTTTAAGGGTTTATCTATACCATACCCAAGATGAACGAGAGTCTATGCAATAGCTGTGTTCCAGACAGAGCACGCATACCACCTCATCATCGAGATGGAGTGACGAGTAACCTGAGGTGATGAGAAGAGGCTAGCCATCTGCACTTAAATGAGGGAGAAGGGTCATAACTCACTAGGTATGACTGGTGAAGGAACCATTCAGCTGTTGTCTTCCCCGAGTTGAAGCGGTCATTATATACTCAGTCCACCTCTCACAACCAGACATGTGTCCCAAATGTGAAATGACTGAGATGTCAGAAGCTATGACTGGGAATCATGAGACCTCCACTGTCCTGTGGCTGTGCATACTTCTTTGTTTCCTGTCTTGTCTTAAAGTCAAATATACTTAGGGATGAGTGAAGTCCTCTCTGCCTTGAGAGTTTGATTGTCATCTGAATCCAAGACCATGGTTTCTGGTAAAGCAGTGTAGGTGTTGCATCAGACAGCTGGGCAGAGCAGAGGTCAGGAGACAGGAACTGAGGAGAACTCTGGGGAGAGAGAGAGTTCTCAGATAAGCGAAGAAATGCTCTGGTGTCAAGAATATAGATCCAAGCAGGCTAGAGCGAAACCTAGCAAGGAAGCCCTTGGTGCCCTCTGCTTTGCAAACGTCATTTCGCCTAGCAGCCCCTGTAAGCGAGCTACACTTGTATGTTGGCTGGATCCCCAGTGCCAACTTAAGTCTTTGTATTATAGAGTGTTCGAGCAGGATAGAGATATAAAGCAGTATTTATTATCTGCTTACTCTGTGCCAGAAGTTGTCTTTGGTGCAATTTCTTGTAATTATCGAAAACCCAAAGCCATATAAGTGGTATTTGCCTCTTACATGGGTGAGGGAGCTGAAGCTCAGTGGCAATAAGTTGACCATTGATGGATGCCGAAGACCTTGCTCTTCCTACTCTACCACATGACTTCAAAAATATTTTAACTTTTGCTGCTAGCGTGATTTATCCAAAATATCTATACCCATTTATAGACGGCATTTATAGAGTGCTTACTATGTGCTATGCATTGTAGTTTTAAAAATATTGTCTCATTTAATGCTCATGACACACCTGGGAAGTAAATCCCACCATCATTTTTCACAAATGAGGATATTGACCCAGAGAGGTTAATTAACCTGTCCAAGATCACACACCATGAAGTCACACAGCTAAATTCTGTGATAGGAAGCAATATATATGAAAGCATCTATAACTTCTGCTGCGATTGGAGTGTGAATCCCTCTAGGACAGGAACCGTTCCACAATATGTGCATACCTCCCAAGACATTTAAGATAGTGGGCATTCAATAAAGGTTATTGAATGGACTATGACAGAACATGGCTTTCTATAGCTTTCCCAGGGAGATAAGGTCTAAAAATTGGACTGGTCCACTATTTGTTACAGAAAAAGAGTGAAAACAACTCAAACGCCCATGAGTAGAGGACGGATGGCATAAACTAGATATGCCCAAATAGTGGCGTACCATGCAGGCTTAAAGAAATTAGGAGTATTTCCCTATATTCCAATGGAGCTATTGCCAGGAGCAATTGTTCATTGAAACTTTTTTTAAAAAGTAAGTGGTACAGAGGATGGATAGCCTGCTACCTTTGGTGCAACAAGGAGGTGGATATCTAGATGATTAAAGCACAGCCGAAGAAATATGTTACCTAAAAGGGAGGGAGAACAGAGAGGAGAGGTAGGGATGAAAACTAGACTTCTCCAAACTGAGTGTACCTTGTTTCTGGTTTTGATTTTGAAATCATGCTTATATTTCACACAATTTGAAATCTGAATAAAACCAAGCCCTAAAAATAGTGATTATGAAAACTTGAAACAAGTAAACCAAACCATATACAAGCAAGTGGCCATGACATGGGGAAGATTCATTTCAAGTGGCTCTAAACCACAGTATTTTGACTGCACATTCTAAGGACAGAAAAGAAAACCACAGAGAAATTTGAAATGCATTCAGTAGGTTTATTATTACTGGAAATATTGTTATTATTATTTTGAAACTATTATATATATTGAAATAAAGCAAATAATGAATTATGCTAATGTTTTCACGAGCCAAGATATTTTCAGAGGAAGGGAAAGGCGATATAAGTATAAAACCAAGGAATTTAAGTAAAAATACCAGAATTTTTCATTTGAATTGGGGAAAATATCAGCATGAACTTAGGAATGATGTTTATTTTTCTAAAAAATACATATTTTCTCACTTGTTCCACCAAAATCCTAGAAGCAATGAATACCTGGAAACAATGGACACTCCTGGTGCCCAGACAGTGGTTTAAAAATATATATTTCCCACTGAAAGAAACCAAGACTCCTTGAAGAACTGCTGATCCCAGAGCCGGAGCAGGACATGTGCTCTGGGGATGAACGCTCCACAGAGCAGCAAGATGAATGCTGAGCACGTCGTTGTGCCTGAAAGCAAAGAAAGACTGGGTGGTGTCAAAGGACATGGGAGTGAACTTGAAGGAGGGCCCATTGGCCAGCATTGGGAGAACTCAAGTATCAAAAAAGAAAAATAATTGTTATGAATCGCACATGCTAAATAAAATATTTAAAAATCAATGACTTTGTGATGTTATTAAAAATAAAAACCCAATGTTCACTTTTGGAGTTTGCTGAAATACCAACTCATTACTCTGAAAATTGATACGTAAAAGAAGAAGACTCATGCATTTATCTTGACTTTCCTGTAAGGACCAAATTTTAAGGCAACCAAATAATTGATGAAGAAAAGTTCTGCTTTATAGAGGAAGGCAAAACTACAGGTTTTACAAGAATCTCATTTTGACGTTCCTAACGAAGTAATAGTTGTAGGCAATAATCATTAGTGCCTGCTGTAACCATCAGGTGGAAAGTTGGTGTCGGTGGGGTCACAGGAGATGGATGAGCCTGGCAATACCTGAACCAGGGAGCGTTCGGGAAAGTGTGGCATCCAGACGTTGCATTCTTCTTGATGTGATATAACGTGAAATATGTAACATCTAGAAGAAAAAAAGATTCTGAATCATCAGCTATGAACCTACAGGAAATACGGGAGATGAAGGAAGCTGTTGTAGACACCGTGAAGACAGAGTCGGCCAAATCCAGAATGTGAGAAATTGTGAGGCAAACAACCCAGTTTCTTCAACAAACAAAGGCATAGAAGGGAGTATTACAGATCAAAAGAACCTTAAGAGACACATAAACGAAAAGCAGTATTTGGTTCTTGTTTGTTCTCTGACTCCAACCGACGAACTATAAAAATACAGTTTTTAGATAATTGGAGAAAATCGAACACAGTCTGTATATTAGATATTTATGAATTATTTATCTTGTGAGATATGATAATAGTGCTGTAGTTATGCTGACAAACAAGCATTGCCTATGAGAGATACAGAGTGAAGCATCTATAGGTAAAATGACGTGCTGCCTGAGATTTAAAATTCTCTGAAAAAATAAAAATTGGGATAGGCACAGGGAAAGATGAAACAAGAATAACATTAAGTGAATGGTTGTAAGCTTGGTGGGGAGGCCTATGAATTCATTGAATCTCATCTTCTGTGCAGTGTATGAAACTCTCTGAAATAGGTTGGCACCTTTGGGCCATTGAAATGAATGTGCCTTTCTGCAATGCTACTGTAGACTGAAGAAATAAATATGCTTTCACAGGAATTGCGTATTTGCTATGTTGTGTGTGTGTGTAGGAATGCTGACATGTCTTTTACCATACACCTGCAATCATCGTTAGGAAAGTTGTATCATGTTCTTTTCCAATTCTAGTCTCACATATTCATTCATTTGACAAATAAATTTGAGTATCTGCCGTGTGCTGGTCACTATCCTAGACACTGCAGATAAAGAAGTGGACTTGAGACACAGGTCTTTGCCTTCATGGACACTAAATCAATAAATAAACACAGTTATCGTGAATAAAGGATAACCGGAAGGGGAAGCAGGGAGGGAGGGGTGAGCAGTGTTAGGGCAGTCACAAGTGGCCACGCTGGGGTAACTCAGTTTGAGCAGAGTCCAGCACGACAGCCCAGTGAATAGAAGGGGAAAGAGTTACCGGCAGAGGGCACAGAAAATCCGTAGGCTCTGGGAAGAAACTAGCCTACGGTATGCAAGGGGAAAAAGAAAGCCAGCACCCCAGAGCAAACTGAGCTGGGAACTGAGCCGTGCTACATGAGGTTGAGAAAAGTAAAGGTCCGTGGGTGGGTGACCACACATCTTGGCTGCTGCCAAGGTCTATTTGTGCCTGCTGTCCCCGTTGTTGTGATGACTAACAGGGCCCCTTTCATCTCTGAAGCACCCCAGAGCGGAGTCCAAGCAAGACCATCATTCTGTTTAGACTCTGGATTCTCTTCCAAGGTCAATGGGAAGTTCTAAACTAGAGAAAGACAAGATTAACCTTTTGAAAGAGCAATGTAAGTGTTTGTGCAAACTACCAAATGGTTTCCCCTGTGTATAATACTTGTACAGGTCACAGATACCCTTAATTTACTGCTGACAAAGGGGACCAGGTCTCCACTCCAGTGTGCTTCACTTGACCACATAACCACATGTGTCACCAGAAAAACATGGACTGGATGCAAATACCCATCAATCTACTATTTTCTGTCTCAAAGACAAAGGAAAAATATAGAAATATACAATATTTTGTAAACTTTCTTCTACTAAATGTTTCTCCCTATCGCCTTATATCTGCAGAATTGAATCAATAGCCCATCCATTTTCAGGGAACATATCAAGCATACTCTTTAGGTAACACGACAGCACAGTCTAGGACCATTAGATTAGGAGGAAGGCATCCTAAATTCTAGCTGCTTGACTGGAATAATTTGTCTAAATTCATCAGGTGTCCGTTTTATCAAGTACAAAATGGGAGAGGAGGATTTCTTTTGAGTTCTGCCACTTTCAGGATAGGACTGTCAATAATGACTGGACAAAAAGGTCCGAAACAATGAAGAGGGAGAAAGTGAAAGTAAAGGGTGGGAGAGACAGAAGGCGGAAGAGGCGGAGATGGCGGAGGGAAGGAGGAGAGAGATCAGAGAGGCCAGAAGAGGAAGAGAACTGCGAAGGAGACAGGGAAGGGGAGAGAGAGGGGAGGGAGCGGGAAAGGAAAGAGGAGCAGGAGAAGAGGGGCGTGGAGACGAAAGAGGAGCGGAGGGAGGGAGGAAGGAAGAGGGAAGCCAGGGAAGGGAGCAGGGGAAGTGGAGGAGGGGAGAGGAGAGGAGGGGAGAGCAGAGGAGGGGAGAGGAGTGGAAAGGAGTGCAGGACAGGAGGGGAAGGGAAGAGGCGAAAGGAGAAGAGAAAGAGGAAGGAAGAAGAGAGCTGGGAAATGGAGTCCTTGAGGCTGACGAGGAGACAGTCAGGGTTTTCAGTTGCAAGCAACAGAAATTAATTTGGTTTATTAGGCAGAAATATAATTTATCCCCAAGCGGCATGGAGGCTTTTGCCGGGAATAGACTCAACTCTCCACTGCCCAAAGTCAAGCCAAGCAGAACTGGTTTTAGGTGGATGCTAATGCCACCATTTCCAGGCACAGACTCTGAGGCTTGTACCACTGGTACTCATCACGCCACACTCACTGGAGGTCTTGTCACCCTAGCCTGATGAATGAACGTGTCTGCAGCATCGTTCCCAAACCAACATCCTCCAAGACAGCCTCTAATGGGCACACGTCTGTGCCCTGGCTTCAAGAGACGCTGAGGAAGCGATTTTTCAAGTTCTTTTCCGGAGGATTTCTCTGCCTCCCACCGAGGCTCATAGGAGAATTCCCCACACATAAGAAGAAGATTCAATGGGGGGCAAGGGGAAAAAATGACACATGTTCATTATAAGAAGGTAGATTGTATTTAGTGATAGTACAATAGCTCTGTGGTAAAAATGTATTATTAAGAAAATAGTAACCTAATAATCTGGAATTAGGTGAATAAAGCAACAAGCTTCTCAGTTCTGATATCTTCAAGGGACCCTTCAGTCTGGTGTCAGGGAGAGAGGAGAGAGGTCAGCAAACTCCTTTGTCCTCTTCACAGACTGAAGAGGACGAGGAAGAGCTCTTCAGCCAAAGGCCAGGCGCGCGCTCAGGAGGCGAAAGGGCCGTGCCTCTCTGACGTGGCTCAGCATTAAGTTTCTTGTCCTTGGAGAGAGAGACAGGAAACACACTTTCACATCAGCCAAAGCAGAAGGAGTCCTTTCAGCCGGCCCACCCCTCGGGGACCTCTGCCCTTTCCAAACACTTCGTGGAGCTCATTTGTGCTCCAACTGAATCCTCTACAGCAGGACAGCTGGAGACCCAGCTCTCACGTCCTCCATGTTCTACAGGCCGCAGCTCAGGTCTGCCAAGCCAAAGGGTGACTTACAGAGAAAAAAACACCCATAACAGCAACAAAACTTTAAAATGAACAAAACCAGAACAACTATCTGACGTTTCGGCATGGCAATTCAGTCATTGTAATCCTGCTGCTCTGAATAATTTCTATGGACCTAAAATTTAATTTCTTTTAAGGTAATTTGTAATCATGGAAACCACACAGATCCCTGAGGTCAGGGAGCCACAGAGAGACCACATCCTTTGTTTTCATTTCTCAGCTCCAAGTATCTTAAGCTGCTTCTTGTGCTTGGTTCCAAGATGTACAAATCATCCCGAGTGGCTGGTTGTGTAAGAATGTTTCAACTGGCGTGGTGCCTGCTCCATCAATACAAATGACTTAACTGTTTTTGGATTAACCAAATAATTGTCCTACGTGGCTCTCATGAAACCGTGTCTCTCCCTGAGCTGGCAGAGGAAGACTTGCAAGTGTGTTGAGTTCGAGAACCCCCTGAAGACGGAGTTTTGCAGGAGCTGGTCCTCTTACCCTGACACCTGGGAGCAACTTCATGCAAGGGAGAGAGCAGCATGTGAACATAACCCGTCAGCGCTCTATTGTTGCACCTGCTCTCACTTCCTCTCCAACTACAAATTGGGCAGCACCCTCCGTCAGCCTTTTCCTGCCTCCAGCCCAGCTGTTCTCACTCAGACACGAACGTGGGTCTCTTCTTCCACACAGAGCGAGCATGGTTGCCTGAGAGCTCTCATGGAATGTCTGGACATGCACATAAACAGTGGCCGTGAGTCAGGCCTGTCTGTCCATTTCTTTCTATAAAGGAATCATACTTGTAAGGAATTTCTTAAAGACTTATCAAAAGTCCAGTATTTACGGAATTGATGTCAAATGCCAGCGGTTTAGTAAAGAGGTAACATGGTGTGGTTTACTTCTGTGTTAGATTTGTCTTTCCTAAGATCAGCTTATACAATTAAAAATTCCCTTTGGAACTTGGAGATTAACCCTTAAAAGAAAGGAGAAACAGGTTATTTATGTAGAAAAAGTTCAGATTTGAATTGTCTGGATTGATCGTGTGTATTAAAAGGTTGACACTTCGGGACGAATTTTCATCTAAAAACTCTATCGTATGTGAGGCACTGAGCTAAATTTAAGCATAGATGAAAACTTTCAAGTTTTTCTTTCTTTTCTGTTTTTTGTTAGTTTTGTTTCTTGATCTGGAGTTTCAAAAAATTGCTACTTGTTTGGAAACGTCTACCCTGACAAGTCCAGGGAAGTCTTGTATTGGCTAAAGGTGAAAGAGATGAACGCTGGAAAAGCTGAGTGCAATCAGTTTACTCTTGGAGCTTGCCGTGGGACTTAGGAGAAATCAGTGACATGAGAATTACTACTGTTGTAGTCTGGGCAATGGTGGGATATGATGTATGGGTGCCAAAGAGGGAGAAGAGGAGAGAGATCGAGGGGTGGGGAGAGAGAAGAAAGAGCTTGCAGATGTTCTAAAATTGCAGTTTGTGAAGCATACTATTTCAGAGACCTCCTCATCCTTGGAAGGCCAAGTGGGACCAAAGAAGAGTCTAAAGGGAAGGAAGAATTCACTGTCCACCTTGGACCAAGCCAAGTCTTAAGGAAGAAATATTTTTTATTTGATGTGTTTCATTTCTCTTTGCTCCAACACAGCTGAGGTTGTTAGGTGAAGTCTGGAGAAATTTAGTTCTTGGAACAAACAATGGGAGTCAAGAAGGGCTCAAAGCAGCCTCCTCTAGAGTTTAGGCCTCCTGCTCAAGGGACCTAAGATGTCTCTCTCATCTTGAATTTTTCAAGGTGTCTAACACATCTATTGAAGGTGGGAGACCAAGAATGGATTTTATGCCGGAAGCTCAAGCTAGTAAAATTGTGTGTGTTGGCCTGCAGTATTTTCTATACTGAAAACAGAGAGCACAGGGTGCCAGTGGGTGGTCAACACTTTGGGTTCTTGGCCTCAGTCATGTCTTTAACAAGCAACTAACCAGTCTGAGAAGTTGCATGGTCCTGTTCCTTAAGCACACGTGCTCTATCTTCCAGAAACTCATGTAGTGACTCTTACCAGCATAGACAGAATTCTTGATCCAGGGGAGAAACATTAAGGAGCTTTCTCACCTAGTAATCTGCAGATACATATGCAGAATGGATGCACACAGCCGAATTATAGTGTTCCTCCCCAGAACGCGACACAAACGTTGAATGCTGAACAGAAGCTGCAAGTGACAAGTCAGAGAAACGCAGATGCTTGGGAGGGGCCATCCAACCCCTTTTATTCCGCAGTGAATGAAAGAGGCTACAGGATTTGCTTTGCATCACACGTAAAAGCAAATTCTTCTACATCAGGGTGCTTCTTGCTCACTGATTTCTGTTCTAAGCTCTTGGGAGTTCCAGGAATTAAAGTAACTTTAATTTTGGATTGCATGGTATGGACCAGAGGTTCCAAAATGAAGGGCCCTGTGTGTTTTCCTTGACTCACCCAATTTTAAAGAAGTTAAGCAAACATTTTAAAATTGGGAGATTTTACCTAAAAAATCTGGATTCCCACCTCCCCTTGAGAAACTGGAAGATACGGGAATAATGAGTACGTGTTTTAGACAGATGTGAGCTTTCTAGGGCAGCAGGAATCTGATCTCTCCCTTTGTTTCTCTAACACTGAGGCTCACAGTTGTCAATCGTCACACCAGCGCAGTGAGGGAGAGTTTTTTTCCTTCCAGCATTGGAAATATTTCTCTGCTGCTCATGTCTCTGTCAATCTTGGGGTAACAATGCCATGCCATGCCAACACCATCACATGGCTCAAGAAAAATCGAGAGTGTATTTCTTCAGGGAAATACAAAATAGCTCTTCATGTTTAACAGGCAAACCCTCCCCTTGCTTCGCTTGTATTTCTGTCTGGTCCCCGTCAGCATTGGGTTTTTTAAGTCCTGAGGCAGGATTTGTCATAGGTTGTATTTTATCCCTAAACGCCCGCAGCTCCTTGGAATTACTACAATCAGATAAGTGGCCAGGGTGGTGCAGAATATCACTGTGGGCAGGGAAAGCCATTCCCATTACTCAGGGACTTTGAATGGGGTTTGAGTTTCTTCATGCTGTTCTCAGCCCCTTGTATCCTAAACTACAGAATTTAATAAAACATTAAATTTTAATAGCCCATATAATACAGGCTGCAAACAGTGAAATTTTTTACTTCTACGTTGGAAGTAAACTTACGTTTCCCTAACTCAGTGACTCTGTATTTGTACCCTTAGCACTTGCACCGGGCACTAGAATTAAGGAGTAAGAAAATGGAACGAGGATACAGGATTTTCCATTTCCACATTACCAAAGATCTGGGGTTGGTTTTTTGGTGGGGGCCAATTTAATCAAAACAATTTCCTCCCTCTACAGTTTCTCTGAGAACATCCCAAAGGTGTGAGACGATACACAATTTCAATTGTTAGATTTTTTTTTTCCTACAAGAGTTCTTTCCTTATCCCATGCCATAGTCCAAAAGTTTTAAACATTTTCTTGACATGTTGAAGTGACTCCAGTATATTAGCTATAATTTTACAGCCTGGAATATAAGTAATTTCCATGTCATCCTCTCCATTAAAATATAACAGAAAGATTTAAAGTAAGGTTTATGTTGGCTCCACCCACCAGACAATTATATTTGGAGAGATCAGAGGAAACTTCTAGAAGCAGAATAATAAAAGACTAAAGGCACGAACATCCACTTTCTTATTTTTTAAAATCACGATAAGTCAACATACAAGCCATGAACAGCAATGTGTTTATACGCACGAGAGAACGTGTGGCTAGCAGGCACATCGTTACTTGAAGGGGCTGCTCATGGATGTGCGGTGGGTGTGTGTGCGCTCACAGACACTTTATTCAGCACTGTCTCCAACAGTGAGATTTGTATTGTTGCTGTTCATCTCAGAAACACACGGACTAGCACAGAGTTCTGTTTCCGCAGTGAATTGGACATAAACCGTGTCACTGGTCTGTGGCCGTCAGCCAGACAGCAGAGTGAAGGCTTCCCCTTTCTCCTGGAATGAGAGCGGAGGGCAACTTGCCTCCAGCCTCTTTGGTAACTTACCTATGATCTCATTTTCTCTCCACTTTCTTTGTTTTGGCGAATACACTTGAAGCCTAATGCAGATAAGACCATGGATGAGAATGCTTTAGATGCTACAAAAATGCCAAAAGAGAGACGAACACGTGATGTTGAAGTGCAAGTTTACCCAAAGGCCAGCACCCCCAGGGCCTTGGTCACTTAGGAGTTTGGGGGCAGGACCGCCAAGCAAGGCCGTGCAGTCTGTGTAGAGCCCTCGACCAATGAGGAGGGTCGTGACTGAGACACAGGGCTGCGCTGCTCGTCCAGGCCCCTGAAGTGGGGCACTGCCGCTGGGGGAAAGAGACGTTTCTTTACTTTTCACAAAGGTGTTTCTGTCGCCCAGCTGTGGGAGGGGCAGCATATGCCCAGAGGGGTCATTTTTCTTATTCATCTCCTCAGAGGGAGCTCCTCTTTCTAACACACACAAAAGTGCGCTATGGGCTAGTGGTGGCCTTTAATTGATGGGAGTCCTTTAGCATCCTATAGGACGCCATAGACAACACACCACCTTGGAGTATGTGGCTAACTTTGATGTGAAAGTGCATACCTGGAAGAAAAAGGAGTTCCGGAAAATGGTATCACTTCAGGAAATGTCTGGAAAACCTAGGGACTTGAAAACATAGGATATTTGGAATTTGTCTCCGGAGGGATTGTGTTCTGACGACCACACGCAGCCCGAGTCAGTGAAAGATTTCCCTCTGTGCATCACAACCACTCCCTGCTTCTCTCCACATTCCTCTTTCCCTGGTCCGTCAACACTCTGCCTCACACCATAGGGTATGTCTGTCATTGGATGAGTTCCTGGAGCGGTGCACTCCGAATTACATTTTGAAGGATGCACGACTGCAGGTTGGATCCTGTGAATTGAGCAGCTGCTGCTACTACAGGTAGTTTTCAGATATAATGACTGCTTTTTATGACGAAGTCATCCCACAAAACATTTTCCGTAAATCGAGAAAGAAAACAAGAAAATGGTCTCCTGTCCCCACCACCAATGAAATTTTTGGTTCTCCAGAGGGTCAGTGAAAGCCCCAGAGCTCAGATCTAAAGTTCACATGTGGCTCAGAAGGTGTGTGTGTTTGCGTGTCCCTGTTGTGTGCATGGGACCCAGCTTTCAGATTCACTCTCAGTGGCTGGAAAGGCGCGTGCGTGCCAGCCCTCTCTGTGGCGCACCCTGGAGACCAGCGTCAGGAGGGATGGGATTATGGAGTGTCAGGACTGAAAGCAGGCCTAGGCTTTCTGGGGACACTTGCCCAGCTCTGGCCATCCGTGCCAATACTAGTGAGGGCTGTTTGTCCTTCCTGTGTGCTCCCTTGAGTAGAAAAATTCGGCCAAAAATCAAGGGAAGTTTTCTTCCGAATTGTACAAGCGCTTCTTTGAGAGCTCTCACAACCGCTGGAGCAGGCCAAGTCCCAGACGGGTTTGGAGCAGAAAAGAACTTCTCTGGAACAGTGTGTTCAGAAATGTGTTTTTAATCATAAGACCGACCACCTGCATCTTCTCTGCTGTCCCGAGGAGGCTGAGTGGGACGTGGGGGGTCGGGGGGAGCACCAGGGCGAGGACAGCAAGTCACTCAGCCTGATGAAAGTCAGGGGCTAAAAGAGACACACAAGTGTGTGCGTGTGCGTGTGTGTGTGTGTGATGGGAGGTGTGCATGTGGATGGGACTTTTAAGGCATATAGTTTAAAAGACAGCTAGTGTAAAGAACATTTTGATGTCAAATGGGGAAATTTGAATATGAATTTTATATTAGCTAATATTAGAGAGTTGTGACGTTTGTTAAGTGTGATATTATTTTGAACATGAAGGAATCGTCTCTTTTTTTAAAAAAGTGTGCTAGTTCTTTCTTTTTAATTTAGAGATTTTTAGGGATAGAATTTCATATTTCTAATATATTTAAAAATACTTGAACATAAAAATAGTAATCAAAAGAAGTTAGGATAGAAAAGGAGTTTGATAAAATAAATGTTAGTCATTAAAATACAGGTAACTGTAACATAATTAAGTTTTTTAACAATATGTGAATATGTAAATCAGAATTGTGAAACATTTTAGTAGAATAAATTCTGTTTGAACAGAGGAGACTACAGCGTGCAGCAGCCCCAGGTGAAGGAGCCCGCAGAGGACGAGACCTGTGAGCAGGAGGGTTGGCGCCTGCTCGCCCTGCCTGCTCCGGGCACAGCCGCGCTCCGATGGCAGGTGTGTCTGGATGCACACATGGAGCTGTGCATGCTGTGCTCCATCTCTCAGCCTCTTCAACCTGCAACCACATCTGACAGGATCTTTCATCCATCCTTTCCCATCTTCTTTCACCATGTGAGTTGTAGGCGAAATTCCAAAGCTCTTTACCTCTGCGAGCAGAATCAGTGATGCTGCTGAGCCCAAAGAGCACGTCTTCTCCCGGGGTTGGCTGGCAGAAACGCAGGTCAGGATTCGATGGGTAGACATATTGATAGGAAAGGCTGTTCTCTGCTTTTGTTCTTATGAGCTTCTGGGAAGCATGTCCCATGCCCTAACGATGCTGCTTGTTAGTAATAATTGCACTAAGCCTCTCATTTTACCTCAATCCAGCATGGAACGTTTTCCACTTGAAGAAAAATAAACAGGAAGATGGCGTTTAGCTGACCAAAGTCTCTGTCCTTCAGCTACACCACAAATAGTTTAATCTCTGTTTATGTTCATTCGTTCGTTCATTCACTCATCCATTCATTCCACAAATATTTACTGACCACCTAGTAATGTGGAAGGCCAATTCTAGATTTTGGAGAAAAAAGAAAAGTAGCAACAGATGAGACCTTTGCTTTCATGGAAGTTGATGTCTGGTAAGTGATTCTGCTGCCAAAATGCGGGATACTATTTGTAACGCTCATTTCTGACCCCTCACCTCACCCCAATATTTTTGGTTAGCTTGAGACCTGTATTTTGTAAAAATTGCAAATATTTCTACTGATCTTAATTCTTTCTCCCACCCCCAGTTTCTGGCTGGTGGTCAGCGTGGAGCAGCCAAAGTGGCCTGAGATGGTCTCCTGCGGTTGAGTTTGGGGCCCTGCTGGAAGTGGAGGTTCGGAAGCAGCTCAAGGAAGCCGGCCTTTTGTGAGCCTTCCAAGTCTGGCTTTACAGAAGAAAGATTTATTTGGAAGTTGTGGGGATCAAGGGATGGATTCTTCTATCCAAGATGAGCCTCAACCTTTAGAGTCTTGCATTAAAAATCCATCAGAACAGAGAGGATTGACTACAAAAATCCTACTTTTCTTTGCCATTATTATTTAATTCTCAGAAAGTATGAACTTCCCTGAATCGTAACTCCTATCCTTTCCCTTACAGGCAAAAGCATGTTGCCCTTTGAAAATCAGGATGCACATACACTTCATACCTCTTTCCTTTCACTACTCCAGCCTCGTGTGTGGTCATCATCCTCTGTAGAGTTCAGCCACGTGTGACTCCACCAGGCGGGCGGGGGAGGCCGACTTCTCCAGGCCCTGCATCACCATCGTTGCCCTAACATGCCAGACACAATCAGAGGCTCATTTCATCTTCCACGGGCCCCGTACAGACATGGGACTAAGTGGACACTGAAGGTTTACATATGCTAAGGCCTCGTGGCTGTCCTTGAAGACATGTGGTTTCATGACTTTGTTTATAGTTACACGATTTTATACTATACGTGCACATCCATACAACGGAATGGAGTACAACAATGAAAACGAGCCTGTATAATAATGTATATCTTTCCCGGACAGGTGATCAGGTTCACACTCAATTTTTCTTATCTATTTTTATCTGTATAGTATTGTTCCTGGATCCTCTAAGAAGTTGTTAGGAAATTCTACAAGAGTTTGTCATAATACTAAGGTCACAGGCTTTTTTGGAAATTTAGCACATCTGGTGAGAGGGAGGGGAATATGCTTTTCCTAACGGTGTGGTTAGGTTCTCTCATTGAGAAAATTTCATCAAGTGTGCCAGTGCAAGAGTTTGTGCTTTCTGCCCTGAGCTTCGTTTTCCAGAGTAAAATTTGTTGATATGCTCCTATTGTTTTATTATCAATAGTTTTAATTAACTATTAAGTTAAATTAGCTATTAAATTAACTGTTAGATTAAATTAAATACTGATAGAACTTATATCAGTTAGTTCTGTGTGGGCAAGGAGAAAAATGATTATTCAAATTACATTTTATATGTCATCATTCATATTTTATCTTAATCTTTTCCTTTCCCAATCCTTGATTTTTATGCCCAGTTCACATTTTTAAAGAGAATATCAGAAGATTGAAACTCTCTATTTTTTAATCATTTTTCATTTTTATTCATTTTTTAAAGGTGGGAGATAGCTAGAAATGGAGGCTGAGAGATGAGAAGAGCGACACACAGGCAGTGCTGAGAAGAGGGGAGGTGGAGAGGACAAAGACGCCTTAGCTGGGGCCGGCTCTGCTGCCAAGTGGTTAAGTTCACGCGCTCTGGGCACGGACAAGGCACCGCTCGTCAGGCCACGTTGAGGCAGCGTCCCACATCCCACAACTAGAAGGACCTGCAACTAAGATATACAACTATGTACGGGGGGGGGGTTGGGGAGATAAAGCAGAAAAAAAAGATTGGCAACAGTTGTTAGCCCGGGTGCCAATCTTTAAAAAAAAAAAAAGATGCCTTACATCAGGAGGAAGGAAAGGCACGCGGCTCTTTCCTTATGGGGGTGCACTGGGCTTCCTTGTGACCCTGGATTGTTCTTAATCATATTTCCACTAGAATAATAGCTTGGACAGGATAAGAATTCACATATGAACCTGAGACTTTCTTTCTTGAGTCGACGAAGGCTGAGACCTAGCTGTTATTCTCAGATAGCTCACCCAGATGAGCAGGCAGTCTCCTAATTAGCGTACTGAGGACTTGACCTCCTCCACAAAGTTTAGATTTAAACTTACGTGCTATGACTCAGATGACCAGAAATGCAATGTTCTTTCACTTCCGCCAATATAGAGCCGACTCGCTCGCAAGTCCTTACTTCTGCTCTGTAATGACAAGCAATACTCACACTTGTGGGTAACTCAGTTTCTCTTCGTGCACGACAGTCTCTTTTGGGTACTTGTCCAGTCAATTCAGGATTTTGCCTGGTCAGCTGAAGTCCGACCTTCCAGACAAAGCTGCTTGCCTCTCAAGAGTTGGCCCTTCCTTCTCCCAGGATAGGACCTGGTTGAGAGAGGCAGCTTTACAGGAGTGCACGGGGGAAGGCGCGTCGTATGTCTGCCTGCCATTCTTCCACCCTCTCTGGCCTCAGCCTGAGTGCTGCGCTCGCAGTGGCTCTGATCCTGGGCCCCTGATCCCAACGCCTCTGCTGCTGACATGTGCCATCCTCACCTTTCCCCAAGATCTGGCAGAGGAGAGATGTGCAACAATGTGAATCATTTGGGGAAAGAAAAAAAAAGACATAAAATTTCCAAATTTTCTCATACCACAACCCCTTTGGGTTTAGTTTCTCTTTTCTGCAAAAGAAGTATTTTACAGAGAATAGATGGCTTCTCTAATGAGGGGATGGAAACACGACCCTGTTATTATCTCCTTTAAATATCAACCACTGCACAAATGCTAGTATTTCCTTCTATGAATAAATGCAAAGGTACATTTTACTTCCTAACCAAAAAGTTCTGTAAAGCACTTAAAAATTGTTTATAATTATACTCATCATTACACAAAAATGTATTAAAAATCTGTAAATTTATTCTCTCAAGAGTATTTGCTGAGTCTATGCTGAAGTCCACAGTTACTTGGGGAAGTTGAGACAAACTAGATCCCACCCTTGCTGAGTTTACAGTGTATCGGCAGAAAATAGTTGTTAAAAAAGCTCTTAAAGGAGAAAATAGAATGACTGTTGTGATAGACGAGCTCTATGAGGCTGACAGAACATTGGCAAGGGGAGTGGGGTTCAGTTTGAAACTGGAAGGACACAGAAGAGTAAATCTCTGAGCCCTGAAGAAGACTAGCACAAGAGAGGCCCGAGACTGGAAAGACCACGCACTAAGAGAAACCAGTTGAGCTTCATCACGTCTAATGAATAGCTGTGGCCCGAAATGAGACGGGAGAGAGGCCAGGACTGGACCCTAATGGGCATGTTTAGGACTTTGGAACTGATCTCAAGAGCAGTGGGAAGCCATTTGTTGGTTTTAAGTTGGATATTTATTAAAACCAATACTCTGGCTGGAAAATGTATTGATCATAGGGGCCCTGAACAACTGTGGGAGATCAGCAACTCAGGTGACAGCTGGGGGCGAGGGACACAAAGAAGAATAGACAGATGAAGGAGACATTAAGAAAGTAAACTCAACCAGACCTGGTGATGGATTAGTTACGAGAGTCATGGGAAGGAAGAACCAGTGATGACTCCTCATTTCTCCCCCTAGTAGACTGTGCACCACTTAAGGGGACATGGGACAACAAAGAGAGAGCAAGCTGGGGATGAGACACAGACAAGAGCTCCATTATGGAGGTGTTCATCCCAAGGAGTCTGTGGGGTATCCACGTGGTTACATCCAGAAGACAATTGATGGCTTAGGACGCGAGCTTAAGAAAAAGCGCTGACTTGGATGTTCTTGTTGAAACCATGCGTTGTGCTTGGTAACTAAAGCGCTGCTGCAGGTGTGATGGCCTAGGAAGAGAATCCACAACCAGAAAGGGCTAAAGTCAAGACCTGAGGAAACATGAGATTTAAGAAAAGGTAAAAGAGAAGGCTACCATAAAAGGGAAACTTTGCGGGGAGAAAAGGTCAAAATGAGTAGAAGAAAAGCATCAGGGAAGCTACAGAAAGAGAGAATTTTGAAAAGGAGAGAGTGGTCAAAATTGCCCAATGTTGCTGAGAAGGCAAATAATATAACTCCTAAAAATGACGATCAACAAATTTGAAAAGAAGAATTTTGGTGGAGTGCTCTGGCCAGAAGACCTTTTATATTGACATAACACGAAGAAATGGAGGGAGCGGAGAAGGGAGTGGGGAAATGTACGCTGAGTGTAGCTACTTACTCAAAAAACCTGTGTGGTATTTGCATCTGTTCCCATGGCTTGAACCGCTGCCATGGATGAAAGAATTCAAGCTCTTGTAAAAGAGATAACTTTACAGTCAGTTCAACAAGACCCACAACGGAGAGTGCTGAAGCAGGCTGAATTTGTAGAGACTATCTGAGGATAGCCAGAGAAAAATCTGGACAAACATTGGGTTTGTCTTTCTGTTGGCTTCACTGCCTGAACAGTCTGAGGGCCTGTGAGGGCACAGCTTTAACTCCAGCCGTCCTGTTGGTGCTCCAACGTTGTGCCAAGAGCATTCGCCAGCCTGCTTAGGGGCTGGCAGCTGAAAGAAGCATCCATCCAACAGAGATGTCTAGTAAGTCCCGCTCTTGATGGATGTAACGGCAGCGTTCTGGCACTGCCAGGGGCTTTCATTTCACTGTCATTTCAGCAAGTGGAATAAAATTTTAAGTAGGATAAGTTTCCCAAGTAGAAACCGAGCCTGCTTTGGGTTTGTAATTAGGGTAGGCTTCTTACTGAGAGCCTGACCACTTAAAATAATTTCTGAAACAAAGTTGGTATAAATAAATAAACACATGTGTCCTTCCATACAGATAGTCCAGAACTGCCTTGACCAGATCATGATAAAAGAAGCATAGGATTCTTTTCACGTAGTTGCCTAATGCCTCACTTACTTTAGAGTAATGGCTTCGAATACCAGCGTCCACATCAAAAAACTATCAGATCTAAATTAATCCAAATTCCATGGGGGCTTTTCACAAGTGACCTTTTGCGCATGGGAAATGCCTGCCCTGTTTTTGCATTTTTAACAGCCTTTTTGAATTAGAAGGAGAGCCAGCCCTGCGTCTCAAGGGGCCAGCATCCCCACCAGGCTGGCGCCCAAGAACTGCAGGCTTCCACTCCGACACCCACACTCCTCCCTGACTGCTCTCCTCCAAAAACAAGGAGGCAATTCATGGTCCAAGCGTCCTCCAGGGACAGAGAACAGCAGTCCCCAGCTGAAACCTCCCAATGAGGGAGCCTGTCAACGTTTGTCTAAAACTCTTTAACCCACCCACAAAAAGAACAGAGACAGTTACCGGCTGGGAGAGTGGGTTGGAACAGAAGACAGGAAGAAGGGAAAGCAGAAAACTGATATGTGTTTATCTGATTCTCCAAACTAACCTCGAAAGCCAGTATCAATCACGGGCAGAAGTATGTCTTGTTCAAACAGCGCATATGCTCGCTGGCTGTGCTGCTCTGTGCTGTGTTTGACTGGAACCGAGGGAAGTCTCTGGATGTCAGCCTCTTCGTGCCTTATCTTGTTCAAAGCGGATTAACCTTCCCGAGCAGCGATCTGTTTCTGTAACAAGTTGTGGCGTCTGAGTGTGCTTTCTGCACCCCACAAAGTATTATTGCCGTTGAATTTTAAGCCTCGATGACTCAGTGTTCTGAACCTTATTCCCTGCAGCTGGGAAGAGGAACTCTCAGCGTCCAGCTTATGTTTTGGAGTGCCCAGAACAAGTCACAGACACTTTCCGAGCACTAGTCCTCTGTTTAGTCCTGAATCCCAGTTTATGCTTCGGCACACCAGCTTATTATTATTGCCTACGATGTGTTTGTCTTTCCCATAAGACAGTGACTTCTCAGGTGAAGAATGCGCGTTTCCTTGTGCGTGATCTGCCATTATCCCCAGAGCTTGGCACCGCAGTGTTTGGCACTTTGTGGGTGCTCAGTAAATCGTTGCTGAGTGAATGACTATTTGAAAACATCTCTTACTAGTAGGAACAAGTGGATAGTTACCCCTAGACAGATGTTGATAGTCTGGAAATACTGTTTTTTTCCCAGCTTGCCTACTGACACCTAGACCATTTCCTGAGGCCAGGCAGGAAAGGCAATCACATCCCTTGTCATTATTACTATATGAGAATGATTGACTAGGAACAATAGTCCTGTACATCGTCGTAAGTCCAAGAGCCATCCTGTTCACGGACTGCTTTTTAATCAACAGCCCTGAGTCATGTTCTGACTCTGGAATATCAAAGCAAGAAGGGCCCCAGAGGTTTCCTCATCCAATTTGCTTTACCTGTGAGCAAACTAAGACCTACTCAGGTGAGATGACTGGCCTGCAGTGTACTTGTGACAAAGCTAAGAGGAGAATTCAGGTCTCACTTTCCAGTGCCTGTGAGCCCAGGGGCCCACCTCATTTACAAATGAATAACAGGCACTGAAACATTAAATGCCTCACCCAAATCCCCATACTGCAAGTCAGGACAGAGCCAGGGCTGGAACAACCCTTCATATGCTCTATCAGAATGAGGAGGGACCTTGGGTCCCACTGGACCACACCCCTCCTTGGTTTGGCTGTTACCTCTCCAGTACCTGGGACTCATACACACGACTTCTTGTTCTTAGCACATTGTTGGACAGATCTAACTGTTAGAAAGTTCATTCTTTAGACCAAACCTACATCTATGTAACTTTCCCTCATTGGTTCAATTTGTATCCTTTGGGGCTCAGGAGAACAGGCCTAAACCTCTTGAGTATGCCAGAACAACCACTATATGGACAAATTTCACTATCTCCCTAAGTCATCTCTCTTTTCTCTATCTAGTGTATTCTTATTGTCATAGGCACTGTATGACCCAATAGTAGATACATAAAGAATATCTTTTACTTACTTGGAAAATAACCCAGAAACCAAAATGATGCAAAAGCATCCAAAATGGTAATAATTCACTAAGCAAATACAAGACAAAATGGAAAGTAACAAAAACAAACCCAATTTATATTTACAATAGAGGTCATCAATTCGCAAACAAGGATGAGACCCTGGGAGTAAAAGCAAGGGTGGCAGAGCGTGGGGAAGATTGAGAATTTCTGTCAAGTTTGTTCAGCTAAAACCATCAAGCAGCCTTTTAGGTTCCTTCTCATGCCTCTGAGATATAGGACCGCTAAGATCAAAAGTGGAATTCAAAACTCCTGGAGAACTTCAGCGTCTGCAAGAATGACTCAGAGCCATTTTGTGTATGAGGTGAATACCATGTTGCCTTGGTTGTTTCAGGAAATTATGAGATGAAAAATTTGGGAAGACTGCAGAGTTGAGGAAGAAATCAAAAGACTCACCAAATTTATGTAGGAAGCACTGAAAATTGAAGGTTTGGCTAACATCTCCAATTTCCTGTGGTTTCAAGGGCAGACCCCGTGAGCCCCCTTGCCCATCTTTAGTTAGCCACCTACTTATTTTGGTAAGAAAACAAAAGTGGCTGTAAACTAGAATTAGAACGAGAGAGCAGAGAAGTTCATTCAAATTTTGCTGAGCATAAAAGTTGAGGGTTGCACAACAGCCCTCAGAACAAATCTGCAGAGCAGACTGAGGCATTAGGGAACTCTTCGGTATTTTGAGAGAGAAAATAAAGTATAGAAAGAACTATCAGAAAGGTAATTGTGATCTTTGCTGAATTACGGACTTCTGTAACCGTGCACAGAGCTTTCACAAAGATTTCTTCATCCAACCAGCCTCCCCCAGGGCCTAAATACATGATAGCACAAGAAGCATCATGCTTTTGATTCAAAAATACAATTAAAGTAGTCTGAAGAGGTAAGTGGGCTTTTGGTAGGGTGAGGACACATGGGACCAGTGCCCCCTTTGGGGCTTTCCATCAACAGGAAGATTGTTGTTTCCAGGCTACCACTTGGAATGAAGATTCCTTTCTGAATGAAAATGCTCCATTTCCTTTTTCTTTCTCGCCTCCTAATGTTTTGGACTTTTTATTCATTTTAACTCTATTTTTAATCACAGAAATGATGAGGCTCACTCTAAATCTGATTCTGGGGTGAGGGAAAGAATGTACCTGCTTCATTCCTGAAAGTCCACCTGTGAACACAGTCAAACCCACGTCTCATTTATACAATTACAAGCATAGTATTCTCTGTTTGTAGGAAAATGGCATATTGCAGTCTCACTTTTTAAGTTACTTACAGAAGATACTCTTTCATTTTCACGCATTACTTAAATGGCAAGTCAACCGTCAGTGCTAGGACTATTTTTTTCTTTTTCTTTCTTTATTTTTTAGTGGACTGTATTTCTTGGAGCAGTTTTAGGTTTACAGCAGAATCAAGGAGAAAGAATGGCGTTCCCATATACTCCCTATTCCCACACATGTGCAACCTCTGACACCATCAATATCCCACGCCAGAGTGGTACATTTGTGACAATCGGTGAACCAACGCTGACACATCATTTTTCTTTATTTTTAAACTAGGTCATGGCATTGAACACTTTCAGTTAAACTCCTAACTCAGACCATGGAAATAAAGTATGACTGTATTAATTAGTAAAATTTTATGTTCCAAACTATTCAATGTTATTGTTTGTCTTAATTAAAACCGAATGGGTGATTAGCAACAAACATCTAATAGTGTTGAAGTCTGATGTTCAGATTTTTCATTCTTTATCAGATATCCTGAAGCGTCCTGAAAAAGCAGCTCACATCCAGGAAAACAGAAGCATTGTGTCAAGTTTTACACCACTGGGAAAGAGAATGGGACATAGCTGCTCACGCTGTCTGGGTTTTGTGACTTTGTCATATTCTTGGAAATCTGCAAAATTAGAATTTTAATTTATCTTTGAAACTCTTTGTTTTTTGGACACTGTGACCATACAGTCTTCTCATAAAATTTGGCACATAAATAAGCTGTTTAGGGACCCCTGTTTTACAGATAAGAGGCAATTCATATTCAGAGCAAAGAAAGTTTCAGGGATAAAGCGAGGTATAGCGTACTGATAAAGGGGTCAATTTCCCAGAAGATCTAACAATCCTTAATGTGTATGTACCCAACAAGAGAGCATCAGACTATGTCAAGCAAAAACTGATAGAGCTGCAAGGAGGAACAGTTAAATCCACGAGTTGGAGCCTTCAATCCCCTATCAGAAATGGGCAGATCCAGCAGGCAGAAAATCAGAAGGGACATAGCTGAATTCAACGACACCATCAATGAAGTGGACGCAATGGATAGACATAGACTATTTCATCCCACAACAGCATAACACACATTCTGTTCAAGCTCACATGGACGTTCACCAAAATAGACCACATTCTGGACAACAGAGCACGCCTTAACAAGTTTAAAAGAATAAAATTATACAGTTTCTACTCTTGGACTACAAGGAGTTAAACTAGAGAATGATAACAGAAAGAGAACTGAAAAATCCCAAAATACTTGGAGATTAAACAACCCACTTCCAAATAACACATAGGTCAAAGAAGAAATCCCAAGAGAAATTTAAATTGCCAAAACTTTTTAAAGCAACCAAGATGTCCTTCAGGAGATGAATGGATAAAGAAACTGGTACATCCAGGCAATGGACTATTATCCAGTGCTAAAAAGAAATGCCATGAAAAGGCATGGCATGGAGGAACCATGGAGGTGTGTGTGTGTGGAAGTAAGGGGTAGGTGGGAAATCTTTGTACTTTCTTCTCAATCTTGCTGGGAACCCAAAACTGCTCTAAAAAATAAGACCTATTTAAAAAAAGACAAAAAGACAATTTATGTATCATTGGCCTCTATGTTGTGCTGTTAATGTGTGTACATAAAACATGCCAACCGATGGAATAGCCAAGGATGATGAGCTCTCACTGCGTTTTTTTTCATAGTGGGTTTTATCTAGAGTGAAGAGGCATGCTGTAAAGTGGGAACACCATGAACTTCCAGTCAAGGTGGACTCAGGTTTGAAGCTTGATTTAAGCACTTAGTTGCTGGGTGACCTTGGAATAATTAACCCTTAATTAACTTAACCCTGCTGATGTTCATGTTCCAGCCTGTGAAGTGGAGATAAGTATATCTACTTGGCAATGCTGTCATGGCAAGGATTAGCAAAAATATATTTAAAGCCCATGACACATGGCAGGCACTCACCCTGTTATGTAACATAAAGCAAAGAGCACTGACTGGAGCCACATCAACTATTTGATCTTGGGCAAATTATTTAACTTCTCTATGCTTCCTTTCCTCATCTGAAGATTGTGATAATAATAGCATATATCTCATGGAGCTCTTGTGAAAATTAAAAAAGATAATAGTCAGGGGGCCGACCCAGTGGTGTGGTGGCTGGGTTCACACGCTCCACTTTGGCGGCCCAGAGTTTACAGGTTCGGATCCTGGGTGCAGAGTTAGCACCACTGATCAAGCCCTGCTGTGGCAGCATCCCAAATAAAATAGAGGGAGATTGGCACAGATGTTAGCTCAGCGACAATCTTCCTCATGAAAAAAAAACCATAATAGTCAGGCCATGTAAATTGTTTACAATAATGCCAGGCACACAGTAGATACTAAACAATGTTGACTGCAATTATAATTTATCATCTTGGAGTGGAAACACCTAAAGAAGAAACTGTATCCGTTCCCTCAATACCTAGACTAAGATTTTGGTCTTTATGTTGATAAAGAGTTTTTTAATATATTCATTTCCATGTAACGAATAAACTAGAGTTTTTCTTATATCAGTTGCTCCTCAAATGGGGTAATTCTATTCTGTTCCATATACCGTGAAAGCAAACAAAAGAAAGCAAAGTAAAACAAAGGTACTTTTGATTATGTTGGTTCTTTCCAAAATTTTGGCTTAATATTTCACTTAGAGTTTTAAATGGGAAAATGCAGATTTTTAGCATGTATACTCTACTGATCGTCAACCTCCAGCGACTCTTGTAGGATCAATCAGATTTGTAGCCTGTATTTAGTGCTTCAGTAAATCCAGAATTTGAACATTTTACAGCAGGTTCTCTTTTTTCCCTTGAGATGAAAAATGATAGTCTATGCTGCTATGACAACTGTCGATGAAAAGAACCCTGGGGATTCTGAGATTATCGTGGCTGAAAAGAAGTTGCTTTTTTCTTTTAAATACCAAAAGTTATTAGTCAAAGAATCAATGCATTTGAAATAAATAAACTCGTCTGTATCATTATACCTGACTGTGTGATAGGTGTAGGCCTTGAATGTGCACTGCAAGAATAAGTTTAGTATAATGAGCATGTCAGCCCTTTGACATTTTAAAATTTCATAACAACTCACATTTTTTGCCTGTATCTTTTAAACCTCGTAAAAGGAACACATAGTTCCCAGGAACATTTTTAAGTTATAAAATATATACATCATAAAAATAATGGTTTAGAGAATAAAATATATAAAATAAACACAACTATGATGGTACAGAGAATAATGATACCCATCCATATACTCACCAGACAGAATAAGAAAGAAATAAATGGAAAACTGCTAGAGATACCTGGTTACGCCCTTCCTGGTCCCATGCTTCCACCGTCCAACCTTCTAACTTCTGTTTCTGTGGACACCTTTGCTATGAGGGGATATTCCAAAGCACCTGCACCATCGCCTCGTGTGTTTTTATCTTTGTATGAACAGCATCATGAATTCTAAGAACATGTTATCTCCCTCCGCTTTGAAATTATTCTTTGGTGCCCTTAAGTACCATTTTGCAATTTCACTCACAAATTATTTACACATAGAAAAATATATATTTTCCTGCGTTCTTCATATTCTACTAGCTATTGCTATGTCTTCTTTTTTCAAACTGCATTTTTAATTGGTTAGCACTTGTAGTAACACTAGTATGTCTCATGGTCTGTAGAGTTGATGGATATTTTAGGCAATGAAATAATGCAAATATCAAAAGTTCCATCTTTACCTTTCCAATTCCTATATCTTTTATTTTGTTTGTTTTTTTTTTCCCGCCTGGGCTGGGACTTACATTATAATGGTGAACAGAAGCAATGGTAGAAGAAACCTGTTCTTGTTTTTGAGTTTAATGCTTTCACTCCAAAATCGTCACCATTACGCATGAGTCTGTTCTACAGTGAAATGCAGAGAGATTTTATCATTAACTGTTGATTTATTAATATTTTCTATTCTTTCTTGCACCAATTTTGGTAAGTTGTTTTTTAGGAGAAATATCCCTTTTACCTAAGCATTTAAATGTATTAGCATGCAAGAGTACTCTTCATGATCTTTAAATCTCCATCTATAAACATGCCCTCCTATTTTGGTCCTTTTAATATTTGTGTATGTCATTTTTTCTTGACATATCTTGCTAGATATTTATCTATCTGTTATTCTTTTCAGAGAAACTGATTTTTACATTGTTAATTATTTCTATTCTTTTTAATTCATTAAAGTTTGCCATTATCTTTATTATTTAAGCCTTCAATTTATTTTAGGCTTAATTTATTTATTTTCAATCAACTATTTTTAATTAGTATTTAAATCCATTTGAGGGTATAAATTTTCTTCTAAGAACTACTTTAAGTTGTATTCTCAAGTTTTGATATATTGTATGTTCATTTTTTTCTTGATGAAAATAGCTCATAATTTCCATTATAAGTTCCTCTTCTTTAACCCATGAGTTACTTTGCCATATATTTTTTACTTTAAAAAAATGTTCACTGTCTTCTTTATTACTGATTTGTATCTTAATCACACTGTGGTCAGGTCACACTCTGTATATTAATTTTTTTAGTACATTGAGACTACTCTTGTAAGCTACTATATGAGCATTTTTTTTGTTAGTATCTACATTACATAAAAATAATCTTAGGGGCTGGCCCCGTGGCTGAGTGGTTAAGTTCACGCGCTCCGCTGCAGGTGGCCCAGTGTTTCGTTGGTTCGAATCCTGGGCGCAGACATGGCACTGCTCATCAAGCTACGCTGAGGCAGCGTCCCACATGCCACAACTAGAAGGACCCACAACGAAGAATATACAACTATGTACAGGGGGGCTTTGGGGAGAAAAAGGAAAAAATAAAATCTTTAAAAAAATAAAATAAAATAATCTTAAACTTCTATCAGTGAAGTCAGGGATTTCTGTTTATCTTTTAGAATAAATTTCTTAATTGTGCTGTTCCTAGCCTCTGCATTTTTACTAATCTTAATTTTGTTTACCTACCACTTTTTACACAGAGTTGTCTTAAATTCTCCCACCATGATTGTAAAATTTGTCCACTTCTACTTGTAATCCTACAAATTTATTTGGGATCATATCCCTGAGATTATGTCTTCAAGTGCATTCCAGAACTTGCCCAAGTTTCACAGCTGGAGAGTGAAGAGCCGGGAGCTGTACGGAGTCTGTTCAGAGGAAGGTTACGCGCCTGTAGGTCAGGCTGTTGTCCTCAAAGCCCCCTCATATCTTCTCTGCAGATTGTGGAGCTCGTGTAGACTTACCCGGCCATCAGCATTCACTGATGCCTGAAATGGCCCTGACTTCCTACTTTGGCACGTGTATTCTTAAAAAGTCACAAGTTTTCCTTTGAGGGTTTCTTGCAATTCAGTGAGTCAACATTTTCTCTAGTCTTTGCTTGCATTTCTCTTTCTTAATAAAGTAAACGCACACGTACACACACACCCACCTGTTCTCCTAGGCAAAGATATATATTCATAACCATGTTAAAAGTGCCGTTCATTTACAAAAACTACCTGTGGTTTGGTGATTCCAGGCCAGTAAATGTAGGAATTGAAATGGTGATAGGACTTTTAAAATTAACTCAGATTTATATTTTGGTCCTACGCATCCCATGATTTACTATATAGATACACATTACATGGAAGATTCTCAGAAAAGAAGAGAGAAAATGTGAGATCCAAGGACCGCTAGGAACAAGAGCCCAAATAGAAAGTTCCCACGTGACTCTCCTGGGGACAATTCTTTTCCAACCGCTTGCTGCCGTTGCTTGTCCTCTGTGCCCTGTTGGAGCTTGGCAGCAGCATTCCCGTCTCTCAATACGGGCTCTCAGCTCAGAAACCTATCTGATACCTTTCCGGTTCCCAGATTACGTGGACTCTAGGGTGGCAAGTAACCAGTGTTGGGAGCGCTCAGGGGCTCTGTCTGGACGCCTGCCCCACACAGTGAAAGACCCTGCCAGGCTGTTCAGACCAGCTGTGAGCACTTCTTCATCCTCTTGGGCCCTCCACTTAATCTCCAGAGTGTGCCCAAGCCTAAGTGCAAAGACAGACTCAAACTAGCTAACTGTGTCACATCCATATTCTGTCTTTCTCTTCTATCCTGAGCCCTTACCTATGTCTGTATTCTCTGTATTTGCCAGTGTGGGTGGCCACGTGCTCTGTCACTCCGGGGGTTTACCATCCATCTGGACTGCACAGAACACAGTACCCTCTGAAGCTGTGCGATGTGCTGACGCCTACAGGCCTGCCCAGACTAGGAAGCTTGATGCTCATCTGTGAATTAAGAAGTGGAGAAGAATGTGGTGGCTAGCGCTATGCTACACTGAATGTTATAGAGTTAATTTTGTCAAGGAATACAAATTATTTTAAGTGCACGTGCAAATCTCTCATTTTGATAATAGTTTTATTAGATATACATGGATGTATAGAATAATAACAGTAGTAAATGAAATATTTGAATTTAGAAATCCTCTCCTCATCACTCTTTAAAATACTCCCTCATATTAAAAAAAAAAAAAGGGGGGAGTATTTCAAATTCTAAAGTACAAGAACACAGATCTTGTGGCTGAAGCAAGAGTAATCATCAGAGCATGTCCTGTGGATCAGAATGGAGAATAAGTTTCATATTTCTTTGTATATTTGCTATGTTCTAATGAAAATGCTGCATAGCGAGGTGCAGCAAATAGTGATAGGTCTATAACTTTATCCTGGATTCCTCGATAACCAGGACCAATGTTCATTCATTCACTCACTCATAAATTCATTCATTTAAAACAATTATTGAACGCTAGGGATAAGAGACTAAGAATGATCCCTATAGAACTGAAACCACCTGGAATGCCACTTAGTAAGATATGAGGCTTTTGAGAATGAGAATTGAAAATGGACACATTTTCCAAACGTATTTCAAGAATTTTTCTTAAGCATATAAAAAAAAGGCTCTGTTGAGAGGAGGGAGCTGTAGAGTTCAGAATAAGAGAATATCCATGACTGAAAAAATAACCAGGCACCATCTTCCCTTTTACCTCTTCCCATGTTCCTTTCAAAGTAAGGGCTGCACAGTCAAGACACCAAAGCTCACCGCCGGGCTAGGGGAATTTTCTTCCTGTTACACGTCTCTGAGCGCTCCAGAGGCATCTTCAGTCATTTCTCCTCAATCCAGCTGCTATCTCAGGTTAAAGAGTCTTCATCATTGAGGATTCTCAAAGTATTAATTCACAGGAAATTACAAAATCTTTGAGCAATAGAATTGTTATCATAAAAGTTAAATACCCCCCAGATTACTTCTTTGTAAAGGGTTTATCCTTACGATTTCAAAACATAAATGTAGGCTGAGGCCAAAAAAAGAAATTATTTATTGTGGTGTAGACATTGTGAACGCAGATTTTTGAAACAGAATTTCCGGCTGCCAATCAATATTGCAGAACTATTGAGATATTTGAATTATTGAAATATTGCCGAATTTTCATGTGAGCTTTGGCATCTGACACTATCCAAATATAATGTACAGCAGTTCTCAGGAACACATCTCCTATTTTTAAGGATTGGCTAGTTAACAGGTCAGATTGATTTGTGATTTCTCCAAAGCAGTTTGTAATCTTAATTTTGCATCATTCGTATCCCATTGTCATAACTGCCACATTTCAAAGAAAAGTGATACAAATCCCCAAGTCCTAAAATGGTTGATGTGCTCGGCGAAACTGTACAAACTCTCTCGAGGTCTGGCTAATTGGTCAATTCTATTTATCTCAGAAACTGAAATCTCAAGAAAATCTGATGCACTTTGGAATTTTGAGTTTGGGGATTTCAACATAATCATGTCACGTGATGCCAGGATTCATTGGGTAGAACCATAAAGCCAGAATGTAATCAACATTGTGAAATCACAGCACTCACATTATACGGAAATAAACAACCCAATGTCTGTCGAGGGAGTCATGGGCCTCACTAAAGAAAGCCTCCCTCAGACTGTAGAATAGTTGATGGCAGTTTAGTTGTTTGTCTCTGTTTTTCAATCTTACATAATCTCTGGGGCCGGCCCAGTGGCATAGCGGTTAAGTTTGCATGCACCACTTCGGCCGCCCTGGGGTCACCGGTTAGAGTCACAGGTGCAGACCTAGCACCGCGTATCAAGCCATGCTGTGGCAGGCGTCCCACATATAAAATAGAGGAAGATGGGCACAGATGTGAGCTCTGGGTCAGTCACCCTCAGCAAAAAGAGGAGGATTGACAGCAGATGTTAGCTCAGGACTAATCTTCCTCAAAAACAAAACAAAATAAAATAAAATCAAGTAATCCCTGTCCCCATTTCTGGAAAAGGAAATTCTATAAAGAAATGTTGTGGACACAGAGATGTGCCACCCAGATCACCCCCAGGGAAGGACTTCCTGCCCCAGCAGATAGCCTCCCGTTGTCAGCTTCTTCAGGTTGGACCCATCTGCAGAGAGCCAACCTGCTCAAGCACACGCTTCTCCCAGGCAGGCACAGCCAGTGACTGCTGAAGACAGGGGCGTAAAGGCCCAGCGGTTTCAGCCCAATGTGGGTCACCTCCAACGGGCCGGATACACTTCTGAGCTCTCTGTGGGGACTTCTCCCTCTGCCCCACCCTGCTTCCTCCTTCTCCCTTCCAAAGACGGTGGTGCCTAATAAAAACTGCGGTTGCCAGATTCCATCTCAGTATCTGCTTCTGGAGAATCAGATCTTCAACAAAAAAATAAAGAGACATTTTGAGATAAATATGATCCTTTGTTAGTCTGGGGGAATTACAAAAAACACACATCTCTACACAATTAAGAGAGAACGTATTATCCAACACAAAGAGATAAATTTGGTTATTATGATTTTGCAAAAGCTTTCATGTCAATTGTTTACCCTTCCTTCAACCCCTCAGTGGAAGCACGCAGGCTGATCAGATTCTGCTGATACCTTCCTACCTTCCTCATAGCACCTCCTCTTTTACTGTAAAAATTGCCAGTTTAAACAATAATATTTTCAAGAGAATTTGATGAAAAAAGAATGACAGCAGCTGAAAAAGTATTGTGATGTGGAAGCTTTGGAAGAAATATATAGAATTCTAAGAACGTGAAAGGGATTGCAGAAAACGTTTCCATTAAATCAAGCAAAATATAGACCATTTTGATGCGGATGACCTATTGAGGATCGTGTCGTTGGGTGAACAATTCAATAAACCTATTGATTAATTAGTACCTACAATATGTAGGGCCTGCTGTTAGGTCTAGTAAGAGGTTTCTGCTCTCAGATGCAGGATGAAATAAGGGAACACGGTAATTGCATTTCAAATGCTCTGGGGGTCCAGAGGGAGAGAAAGAGAGAGAGACAGAGAGAGATTGGAGATTTGTTTGAAGGATGGAGAAAAGCTTCATGAAGTAGATGTAGCTGAGAGAGGCTATAAAAAATGAGAGAGATTCTGCAGTTAGGATTGAAGGGATGAGGCGTCACAGTGAAGGCAGCAGCACGAGCGATGGAGAGAAAGTGCATCGCAGGCTCTGCCTGGCTCCTCTCGCTCTCAACCTCACCCGTAAAGAGAAACAGTTGGACAAAATTAGGGCTTTTCAAACTGCATCTCTTGAAACAGTTAACCCATTAAATAGTTGTTCTAGTTTAAGTTGCTGGAGGGCAGTCTTTGGAAAAAGGATCTATAATCTGTGAGCATATAATTGAACTTTCTGCAAATATGCACAGATTAAGAAGACTGGTTTTCTTCTTCTTTCTTAAACTCAGGCCTGTGCTTGCTCTTTCAATAAAAATGTATGAATGGGTACACTGCCACAGCCCACATGCACTAAACGTTGGCGTGGGCTCGATGCCTCTGCTCTGCACATGTGTTCACCACTGCCTAGCAGGAGTTGTGCAATAGTGAGCGTGTGGGTCGCATGCCAAGTCATGATAATACCTTTCACAGGTTTTATCTGAGGGTTTTGGAACTCCTTGTCTGACTTATTTTTGTGAAGGGGAATGTGAGCAGATGGTAGTTGTTGTCGGGATTGAACTTTGAAATAAACATGGGCACCTACCTCCTGCTTCTAGCTTCTAGAATAGAGCAAACTGAAGACTGCTCTGGGAGTTTGAGGCAAAGTGGGAAACAAGATCACTATTTGCAACTACACATCTCTGTGAAATTGTGCAAGATTAGCAAAATATAAAAGTAAATGAGATGTTGATATGACTACAAATGTCACCCATCATGCGACTCCAACGTTTAACTTATGTTTACCAAAACTGGGTCGTTGTTCTCACTTAATGATGCTGAAATTTTAAAAAGTTATACATTTGGATATGTTCAATATCTCCGTACTAGAAAAACAGCAATTCTGGCTGTTTCAAATAACTGGAGTCCTATGGATGCTTTTACTTGGAAAAATTACTGATTTAAAAGCTTGGAAACCTCCATGAGATCCATTCCCTATAGACAATTTAATGATCTCTTCTGATTTTAAAGAATCCCCTATTCCTAGATGTGTGTTTGCAAGAAGTGAATGGATGGAAAAGGTCCCCATTATTAGTATGTGTAAAATAAAAACAGTAGAGCAAGGTAGCTTTTGTTTCCACTACTAAAATTTTGGTAGCAAAAAAAAACAAAAACAAAAAGAGTGCAAGTGTCGTGGTGCACGAAGGCATATCAGTGAGCACCCACTGCAGAGTCTAGAGCAGTAACGACACATAGTAGCAGCTCATTAAATGTGGTTGAATGAATGAGCATTCAAGGGGATTAATTCCTAATGGAGATGGAAAGGAAAAGCCAAAAATACAGCAATCAGGGTTTTAGAGATTGTTTATTCAACTAAACATGAGAAAAATATGAATCAATATAAAGAGGTTTCAAAATACTCAAAAATCAAATGAGAATAGCAGCGAGTTCGGTAAAAACTTGAAATTCCTAGGATATCTAAAATAAAGTTGCATATCCAAAGAGAAATTTTGAATAGTTAGACTATAATAGCGATTTTGTTACATATCTAGTGTTGGGATCGAAAAATGGAACATACCTTAAAATTAGAGAAAAATCCATCGCTTTATATTTCTGAGTATAGTTGAAGAAAAGAAGAGCCGTAACAAAATCTACATATGAAGGGATAATTAAATGTGATTACTAGCATTTTAGCACAATGTAGATAGTAGTTTCCAGGAAGTCTGTTGGAAAAAAATGTATAGCAGAATAAATCATAAGAGAATATCTATAAAGAAATTGGGATTATGGAAATCAATAAAAATCATCAATTTATATTGAGCGGTTTTTCTCCCTTGGGAGAATTAACCTTTCCAAAAAGAGCTATAGTGGGGACACTGATGGGAGATGGCAGAGAGCTGATCACACCTTCCATGTGTAATCACAAAGCTTATAGCTGTGAGGTGTACACTCCAAATTAATCTAAGTCTTGCTTTTAACAATAAAGCAGCTTTAATCCCATTTTACAGATGAAATTACTAAAGTCTAGAGAGATCTCTGAGTGAGAAAAAAATAGTACAGATTTTTGATATAGAACTTCCTACTTCTGCTCCTAATTTGAATTTTATTTAGAAAACATTGTCAAAATGCCACTGTCAAGAACCATTAAAATGTCAAGAGATTATTTGCTTTCTTGTTTTGTCAGCTCTTCCAATCACAGTAACTTAACTGAGCATCCTAAGATGGACTTCGTTGCTACCCGTCTTTTTGCAGGGGAGGGAGAGCCCCATTCCGTCCCTCCATCTTCCTGTGACTGTTCTCTGTGCTTTAGGAGTCTTCCGCCAGGACTTCATTGTGTGTCGTCTTGGTGGGAGTTGGTGGCAGCCTCCCACAGCAGACACCCCATGTTCCAGACCTCCCTTCCCTGCCAGGAAGTGGGGAGCAACTAAACACCCTGACACCTGGCTCTTCATAGCTCCCTGTTTATTGGTCAAAGCCCCTCACCTGGCCTTACTCCCTGACTCCCCCCACAGTTTATCCAGCGAATTCCCTTTGCCTTAGCCAGGGTCATTTTCAGATGCTTACCGCCAAGGACACCGAAAGTCACAATATTTATGAAGAAAAGACAATGATAATTTTCTCAAAATATTAATCCTTTAGACTTTACACAATCTTTAGTGAGTTTTTAACTGATCCACGTGTTTTGTGAACAAAGAAGCAAAAGCTTAAAGAGTTTTGTGGGCTGAATTGTGTGCTCCCCAAATGTATGTGCTGAGGCGCTAACTCCCACAGAGTACCTCAGAATGTGGCTGTGTTTGCACAGAGCTCCCTTAAAGAGGAGACTAAGTTAAAATTGGGTCATTAGGCTGGTTCTGAATCCGATGTGACTAGTGTCCTTACAAGAAAAGGAGATTGTACTTTTTTCTAGTTCCTTAAGTTGCACTGCTGGATTGTTTATTTGAGATTCTCCTTGTTTCTTGAGGTAGGCCTGTGTTGCTATAAACTTCCCTCTTAGAACTGCTTTTGCCATGTCCCATAAAATTTAGCACATTGCACTTTCAATTTCATTTGTCTCCAGGTATTTTTTAAAATTTTTCCTTTGATTTCTTCATTGACCCAAAATTTGTTCAGTAGCATTTTGTTTAATCTTCACATATTTGTGGCTTTTCCAGTTTTCTTCTTGTAGTTGATTTCCAGTTTCATACAACTGTGGTCATAAAAGACACTTGGTACTATTTCAATCTTCTTAAATTTATTAAGACGCGTTTTGTGGCCTAAAAGCCCAAAATCAGCAGAAGGAAGGAAAAAATAAAAATCACAGCAGAAGTAAATGAAATTGAGGCTAAAAAAAAATTTGAAAAGTCAATGAAACTAAGAGCTGGTTCTTTGAAAAGATAAACAAAATTAACAAGCCTTCAGCTAGACTCATCAAGAAAAAAGAGAGAAGATTCAAGTAAACAAAATCAGAAACGAAAGAGGAAAAATTACAATGGACACCTCAGAAATATGAAGGATTATAAGAGAATATTATGAAAAGCTATACGACAACAAGTTGGATAATCTAGAAGAAATGGATAAATTCTTAGAATCATACAAGCTTCTAAAACTGAATCAAGAAGAAAGAGAGAATTTGAATAGACCAATCACCAGTAAGGAGATTGAAACATAAACACAAACCTCCCCAAAACAGGAGTCCAGGACCAGATGGCTTCCCTGGTGAATTCTATGGAACGTTCAAAGAGGACTTAACAGCTATCCTTCTCAAACTGTTCTTAAAAATTGAAGAGGAGGAGAAGCTTCTGAACTCATTCCACAAAGCCAATATTACCCTGACACCAAAACCAGACAAGGACATCACAAAAAAAGAAAATTACAGGCTAATATCACTGATGAACATTGATGCAAAAATCCTCAACAAAATACCAGCACACAACACATTACAACAACACATTGAAAATGTTGTGAATACAACAACACATTAAAAAGATCACACACCGTGATCAAGTGGGATTTATTCAAGGGAAGCAGGGAGGGTTCAACATCCATAAATCAACCAATGTGATACACCACCTTAACAAAATGAGGAATAAAAATCACATGATCATCTCCATAGATGCAGAGAAATCATTTAACAAGATAAAACATCCATTTAAGGTAAAAACTCTGAATAAAATGTGTATAGAAGGAGAGTACCTCAGTGTAATAAAGGCCATATATGACAAACCCACAGCCAACATTGTACTCAATGGTGAAAAACTGAAAGCTATCCCTTTAGGAACAGGAAACAGACGAGGATGCCCACTTTCACCACTCTTATTTAACATAGTATTGCACTTCCTAGCAAGAGCAATCGGGCAAGAAAAAAGAAATAAAAGGGGTCTAAATTGGAAAGGAAGAAATAAAACTCTGACTACTTGCAGATACCATAATTTTATATATAGAAAACCCTAAAGAATCCACAAAAAAACTATTAGAAATAGTAAATGTACACAGCAAAGCTGCAGAATACAAAATCAACATACAAAAATCAGTTGTGTTTTTGTAGACTAACATAGCAGAAAAATTAAGAGTAAAGAGAAATTAAGACTGTAATCCCATTATAATCACAACAAAAAGAATAAAATACCCAACCAAAGAGGTGAAAGACCTGTACACCGAAAACTATAAAACACTGTTGAAAAAAATCAAAGAAGACACTAAGAAATGGAAAGATACTCTGTGCTCATGGAGTGGAAGAATTAACATAGTTAAAGTGTTCATGTTCCCTAAAGAAATCTACAGATTCAACACAATCCCTATCAAAGTCCCAACAACATTTTTCACAGAAATAGAACAAAGAATCCTAAAATTAATGTGGAACAAAAGACCCCAAAGAGCCAGAGGAATCTGAGAAACAAGAACAAAGCTGGAGGTATCACACTCCCTGATTTCAAAATATACTACAAACCTATAGTAATCAAAACAGCATGGTACTGACAGAAAAACAGACACACAGATCAATGGAAAAATATTGAGAGCCCAGAAATAAACCCGCACATTTATGGGCAGCTAATTTTTGACAAGAGAGCCAAGAACATACAATGGAGAAAGGAAAGTCTCTTCAATAAATGGTGCTGGGAAAACTGGACAGCCACATGGAAAAGAATGAAAGTAGACAATTCTCTTACACCATGCACAAAAATTAACTCAAAATGGATTAAAGACTTGAATGTAAGTCAACCCCTATGTTCACTGCAACATCATTCACAATAGCCAAGACTTGGAAACAACTTAAGTGTCCAGCAGGGGACGAATGGATAAAGAAGATGTGGTACATATATACATAATGGAATACTACTCAGCCATAAAAAAAGATGAAATCTTGCTATTTGAGACAACATGGACAGATGTTGAGGGTATTGAGCTAAGCAAAATAAGCTGGGCAGAGGAAGTCAAATACCTTATGATATCATTCATAAGTAGAAGATAAAAACAACAACAACAACAAACAAACACATCGATACAGAGATTAGATTGGTGGTTACCAGAGGGGATGTGGGGAGAGAGGAGAGTGAAAGGGGTGACTTGTCACATGTGTGTGCTGATGGATGGTAACTAGGACTGGGTGGTGAACATGCTGTAGTCTATACAGAACTCAAAATATAATGATGTACACCTGAAATTTATATACTGTTGTAAGCCAATGCTACCTTAATTTTTTTAAAAATAGGAGATTAGGCTATAGATAGAAACATCAGCCTTGTGCATGTATAGAGACATGACCATGCCAATCCACGGAGAGAAGGTATCTACTATAGAAAAAATGTTTGTGTCTTCCCAAATTTATATGTTGAAACCTAATCTCCACTGTGATGGCCTTTGGAGGTAAGGCCTTTGGGAGATGATTAGGTCATGAGGGCAGAGCCCTCAGCAATGGGTTTAGTGCCTTTATAAAGGAGAACTCAGAGAGCTCCCTTGCCCCCTTCCTCCATGAAGCAGGAAGCGTCCCCTCACCAGATACGAAATATGAAAGTACTGGATCTTGGACTTGCCAGCCTCCAGAACTGTGAAAAGTAAATACTTGTTGCCTTCGCCACTCAGTCTATGGCAGTTTTGTTACAGCGGCCTGAACTGGCTAAGACGGTGTCCATCTGCACGCCAACGAGAGAGGCTTCAGAGGACACCAAACCCGCTGACACCTTGCTCTTGAACTTCGAACCCCCAGAACTGGGAGGACATTTCTGTTGTTTGAGCCACCCAGTGTTTGATGTTTTGTTGTGGCGGTCCAACAGATTAATACAAAGGAGTAAGGCTGGTTGTCCAACGTTACACTGTCAGCCACGGCGAGATGTGGACCCAAATTCCATCCTAAGAAGCTCCGTTGGTGTCTCTGCCGACTCACACCCATGGCAGCTCACGGGGGTCATTCCCGTTACGATTATCTAACTGTTATTTCCAGCGATAGTTTGGTTAACAATGCGATTGACTAGAGTGTCACTTAAAGCTTCTGGTTATGCTTACCAATCTGTAAAAATGGCTCTAAATCTGGGACTGAGTACAGAAATGTGACAAATCGCTTATTAACATTCACACACACAAAAATGGCTCTGTCTATTTTCAGATTCCCAGTTCACATGATTCCTAAAAATCTATTAAATTTGAATAAAGATTCATTTTTCAAGACCCACATTCCAGAATATGATTCAGTGGGTCTCAAGAAAAGACCACATTCATTTGCGATTTTAGAAATAAATTACATCCAAAGCTTTTACCAAACAGCTTTACATCTTCTGCCAAAGTCCATAATCAATCTTTTCCTTCACTCATTTTGTAACTTAAATGCTGTTCAGTTACCAAAGGAATAATGCTAAATACACAAAACAGAAAGAAAATGCAGCCTATCCTTAATTCGGTGGAAAATGAGGGTGAGTAAAAGCTTCTCTGGGGGAATGAATTTAGTCAATTAACTGTCTTAGTTAAATTAATCCCATTAGGGAACCAAACACTCTCCCAGCCCTCTGGAAAAGTAACTGACTAAATGGTGCTCCGGTCTCCCAGCGATTAATACAACACAGGGAGGTAAACGCAGCTGCCCTCCAGGGCTTTATCCTTGCTAGTCCAGAGGAAGACGAGTCGAAACATTCTTATTTTCTGTTCTATCCTTGAAAGACACTTGATATCTGGGGTATTATAGTCAGATGAATCACCCTCAGAAGTTTATAAAAAGAAATTTCCCTTAAAGCTATCCTCACAATTGAGAAAATAACCCCATGTGGCTTCTTACTAAGCCCCTCCCCCAGACTTTACTGCAGAGCTCATCAGCAGGACAGGTGTCTGTATGAAGAAAAGCAAGACTTGGGCTGGCCCCGTGGCCGAGTGGTTAAGTTCGCGCGCTCCGCTGCAGGCGGCCCAGTGTTTCGTCGGTTCGAATCCTGGGCGCGGACATGGCACTGCTCGTCAGACCACGCTGAGGCAGCGTCCCACATGCCACAACTAGAGGAACCCACAACGAAGAATACACAACTATGTACCGGGGGGCTTTGGGGAGAAAAAGGAAAAAATAAAATCTTTTAAAAAAAAAAAAAAAAAAAAAAAAAAAAGCAAGACTTCTCCAGCAGGCATGCAAGGCCTTGAAAACTTCTGCAGGGCAAATTAAAGAGGATTTGAACACAGTGCCCTAGAAAACCAAAATGGGTGATATGTCCTAATGTAAATATGTAGTCTCCTTGGAAATTAAAATTTAAAACCCAATACCACTTAAAATAGCACCCAAAATATGAAATTCTTAGGGCTAAATCTGACAAAGATCTGTAAATTGTAAACTACAAAACATTGCTTAGGGAAATTAAAGAAAACCTAAATAAACTGAGAGACATTCTTTGTTCACAGGTTGGAAGACTCAGTATTGTTAAGATGACAGTTCTTCCCAAAATGATCAACAGAATCAAGGCAATTCCAAAAAATATACCAATAAGCCTTTTCGTAGAAATTGACTAGTTGATTATAAATTTCAAACAGAACTGCAAAAGACTTAGACTAGCTGAAAAGAAGAATGAAGGTGGAGGGTTAACACTGACTTCAAGACAAGTTATAAACACATATATATAAAAATCTATGAACATACTACACAGTGTGGCATTGGCATCAAGGTAGATAATGAGATCAAAGGAAAAGACTGGAGTCCAGAATAGACCCATGGATATATGGACACTGATTTTTGACAAAAGTTGAAAGGCAAGTCAATGAAGAAAGGATAATGTTTTCAACAAATAATGGTAGAACAATTAGATATTGATATGCAAAGAAAAGGAGTTTATCTACATCTTGCACCATGTACAGAAATGAACTTAAAATGGACAATAAATCTCCATGTAAAGCTTCAACTTATAAAACTTCTAGGAGAAAATTTTGTGACTGTGGAGTAGGCAATGATTTCTTTGCTATAACACCAAAAGCAGAACCCCAAAAGAAAAAGTGGATAAACTGTACTTCGTCAAAATTTAAAATTTCTGCTATTCAAAAGGAACCATTAAAAGAATAAAAAGACAAACCACAGGCTGAGAGAAGACATTTACAAAGCATATGTCTGAAAAAGGGTTAAGGGCTTGTATCCAGAATATATCCAGAACTTTCAAACCTCATTAATAAAAAACAAAACCTCAGTTTAAAAAAGGGACAAAAGACTTGGACAAACCCATCACAAAGAAGATATGTGGATAATAACAAGCACTTGGAAAGATACTCAACACCATTTGACATCAGGGAAATGCAAAACAGAACTACCATGAGATATCACGACACACCTATAAAAATGGCCAAAATTAAAAAGACTGACCATACTAAGAGTCAGTAAGGATACAGGGCTGTGGGTATGTAGAGTGGGATAACCAGCAGTTTCTTTAAATGTTAAACATTCACCTAACATATGACCCAGCCATCCGTTTTTGGTATTTTTCTAAAAAGTAACAGGAAAATATATGTACCTATTGGGAACTTCACACACACACACACACACACACACACACACATGCATGCACACATTCCTGTCTTTATTGACTTAGTTCTTCACTCTCCATTGCCTATACTGTGGCAGAACATATTTCTAAAATGTTGATTGAGTCATCATTTACCTTTAAAAGTCTTTAATACACTTATTAACTGCCTACCATGTATAACATTCTCAAGTTTCCAGTGGCTCCTGAAAAACACAAATTATACCTTCTAAAAGTACTTTCTTCCATTTCAACTTCCCAGATTTGACTTGTACATAAATCCACCTTCAAATGGCTAAAAACCTCACATCAGCTCATTGGGAGGCAGGGGGCTGAGTGCATAGCTTTTCGGTTCTACTTTCCTATTTTTCAAACCACTTGATTCATAAGTATTAACTAGAAAAGCCATTTCTGAATCAACCAGATTCAAACTGAGGTCTCTTTTAAAATTTTTTAAACCATTTTTATTCTCTCAATTTTGAAGAGCAAAAAAAAACTTCTTTAATCTGACCCAAATTATATCATTTTGTGCTCTTCAGTAGAATAACTCAGAGTCAGCTTTCTTCAAGCTTTCTCTCATACTCCTGTTCTTCCTCCTACAAAAGCCCCGTTGCTTGGGTCTCCTCTCCTTTGACCGGCTCCGGCCCCCAGCCGGGCTCCCTTGTTTCATCTGCAGCTGGGCACACCCCTTGTTCTTTCTCATCCAGTCACTGTCACCAACCTTGCACTTTCCTTCTACTCTTCTACACCCACCTACCTCACCCACCTAACCCTAATCTTAAACCCACCCATTATCTTAGGTGCTTGAATCCTGCTGGAGAAAGTGAGCCCGGTGCCCACAGGCAGCGCAGCCCACGCACAGCCGGGCCGAGGGCTCTCCGGCCAGCCCTTGGCGTGTTCACGGTGAGTGGCCTCTGCCGTCCCTCCCGATGGCAAGTCGCAGCCATCGGGAAGCAGTTCAGTTGCCCTTTGCCTTCTCTGCTGCTCCCTCCATCCTGCTCCCTCTATGCAAAAGGGATGCCAGCAAAGTTGGGGCGGACTCTAACTGACCTCAAATATTTGCACCAGTGTCATCTGATAGTTTCCTGGGCTGTGAGCACTGGAACAGTGCTGCAGGACCTGTGCCAAGGCATCGAGAAATCTGCGAAGGAGAACAAGGTACCACGCTAGGTGAGAGGAGAGGCACTGTCGGGGGAATTACGAAGACAAACTTCAATCAGAGCCTTGAAGTGGAACCAGGAGAGACTAAGGGCCACAGGCTTCTGCAGCGAGAGAAACAGGAATGCGAGCGCGGGGAAGCACCACCTCCTTTAGGGCGTTAGAAGCCACCACGGAGAGGCAGAGAGCGCGGAGAGTGGTGGGAAGAGAGGAACGGGCAGGGGAAGGTGGTGCCGCATTTTGAAGCCTCTTTTATGCCAGGTGAAGACGTCTTTACTTCCTTCTAGAGCAACGCTGTTAAAGAAAAATTAAAAAGAATGGACAAAAACATGAACAAGAGACAACAGTAGGATGTAGGTGGGAGACTGTGGCAAGAAGCAGGGCTGGCTACCTGGGCACATGGCGGGTGTGGTCACACAGGGCCAGCACAGTGTCCTCAGAAGGGCCTCAGTAGGGGTTTAGGGCTTTGTAGTTGCAGCCTTGATCCTCAGAATACTAGTTATGACTTAGAACAATAGAGTCTATGCTGTGGGACAGCTCCCGGGGGTCCTTCTTCTGACACCTCCCTGCCTTCTGGGGCCCTCAGCAGCAGCCTGCTCCCCTGGCCTCTGAGCCCTTGGGCCACACCCAACCTAGCCCACCCTGACTGGCACTGACATCCCACGCAGCCCACTCCCTCAGCCCTGTGACCTGGGAGAGGGCAAGGGGAGGGAAGGGCACGTGCAAGTGCCCCTGGGCATCTTGGAGCAGGACAGGGCAGCGCTTGTTGCTGCCCCAAGTTGGCAGTGCCATGACATATTCAGCACTCAACTGAGCCAGTGTGTCTCTCACCCCTGCCGCCCCTCCCATCCCCCCAATCCAGGTCCCAAGCAAGTCCCATCGTGGAGGCTGCACTTCCTTCCAGATCAGCTGTGCACTGTAGGTTGGAGAGGAGGCCCAGTGGGAAGGGGAGACACGTGGCTTGGCTTCCCTGGCTGGGGCGTGAGGCATTACTTACTCCTGGTGGCGTAGGTCCTGCGGCCGGTAGGAGGAGGACCCCCTGCAGCTGGTGGGCTCAGTGTGTATTTTGAGTAGTGGGGGGTGGGGTATGAGGGCACTAGCATGGGCTGCTGCTATGCCCGGGGAATATGGCACTAAACAGCGAATACAGACCCCATGATAAGTCAAGACAGAGTCAGTCCACGGAGGAAAGGAAAATGTTTTATATTTTAGTATCCTTAAAGGCACGTTTTCACTTTTCACTGGGCCCCACAAATTATTTAGCTGCCCTGGGGGGAAACTGGATGCACTGTTACTGTGGTCCAGGCAGGGGGCTACTCCTGAGAGGACAGGGTGATTCCTTCTCTCTCTGCGTTGGGCCTCCTGAATTTCACCAGCTCCAAGGTGACACATCAAAAATGCCATCGTGCACGTTGCATTATATTTAGAAGTTCCCAAGCAGTTTCACTTTCTTCCACTAAACTGTGTGCTCCTTAAGAGTAGATGATCTTTCTGATTAAGTATGGCCCTCAAAGAGGACAAAATAATGAGTCCTTTAAAAATGTTTATTAAGAACAGACGAGTGAGGGGCTGGCCTGGTGGCACAGCGGTTAAGTTCGCACGTTCTGCTACGGCGGCCCGGGGTTCTCCGGTTTGGATCCCGGATGTGGACATGGCACCCCTTATCAAGCCATGCTGTGGCAGGCATCCCACATATAAAGTAGAGGAAGATGGGCACGGATGTTAACTCTGGGCCAGTCTTCCTCAGCAAAAAGAGGAGGATTGGCAGCAGATGTTAGCTCAGGGATAATATTCCTCAAAACAAAACAAAACAAAACAGAGGAGTGAAAATAGTGAAAGGCCTCATGGAGGGGTATGCATGTGTGTGTGTGTGCTGGTTTAATAAATGTGTGCAATCCAACAAGCGTCAGTCGAGTAGGTGAAAGTCCCACCTCCCTTTTACCAGAACCCTGGATCCTATTTTTGTCCCAGAGGTTGTTACCTAATCAGAGATAGGAGTCAGGATAAGTACAACGTGAGTGATAAAGCCTCAGCCCTCCCTTCCTGCAGTTTAGTAGCAGACCCACACAACTGGAAGAAAGCTCACGTCGGAGGAGCTTCTGGGGGAGAAAAATCTGTTCCCTTCATTATCTACCCAAGAAATGAAGGGCTGAGGAGAGAAAGTGAAGAGGATTTGGCTCTTTTCAAATAAAAATGTCATTACTTTTGTGTTTGCTGTAAGGATTATTTTCTTCCCTGTTACTCAAAATTTTAAACAATTAAGATATGACCTCAGCAACAAGTGTAAAACATTCCTTACTTAGCACTTTCCCTGGAGCCTTAGCACTTATTATTTTGTGGTTTCACTGGCTTCCTGTTGAACCAGACTGAAAGGATAGCAAAAGGATTTCATGTCAGTGAAGGAGGAAAAGATAAGTAAGTTAAGGACAAAGACAGTGTTATCTAATAATTAGTGTCGTCAGAGGCATAGAGGTGAACTCGAGAGGACCTGGAAAAGAGTCTTTGCAGGCAACATTTACGGGCATTTTTTAGGTGAAGAGAGTGTGATAAAACCTCTAAACCAGACAAAGAAATTAAAGTATGATGCCTGACAGAACCCTAAGGAGGAATGCGAAGGGTTTGGGAGACATTGCTACAGAGCCTAAGATGCATTTCCAGCCCTTTTTGTAAAACACAGGAAACATGTTTGCAGTGGATTCCTGTGGCTCTGTGACTTTGGGCAAGTTTTAACCACTCAAATTCTTAATTTGCTTATCCGTGAAAAGGGACTGATGATAACAGAACTTGCCTCATAGGTTGTTGCTAAGGATTAGAAGCAATTACCGCGTGCAGAAGACTTAGCTCAGTGTCTGGCATGTATCAAACTCATCAGATATTATCTATTATTATGAAAGGCAAGAATCAGGGAGAAAAAGCTCAAAACTGCCTGTGTTTTTAGGGGACTGAAACCGAGTGTAGGTTTGAGTTAATCAGTTCTGTAATGATTAAAAGCTAAGCACATCCATTTCTGTTCACCAACTGCTATATCCCCTTCTCAACGTTTTTTGTTGTCGAAATTCGATGACGCTTAAGTGAATTCCTTTTTTTCTGAGGCTCTGTGTGTATGTGTGCTTAGGGAAGCAATGCATTTCCAAGTATTTCTGACTTTGTTTTCAATTAAATATGTACACATTTACCTTTTAAAGGAACAGGTAGTAAATGGCAATAGTCTCAAAAGATAGGAGTTTTTTTTTTTTTCTTGAAAAGGGAAAGGATCAGCTTACAGCTACTTAAACGAGCTCAAACTCCCTCACGTTGAGGTCTCTACTGTAAGTCCTTTTACCTTGAGTCTTCTCCAATAATGCACCTAAATATATTACCTTTATTTTTTAAAGCCATGCCTAATGGGTATGATTGTAAAAGAAACAGTGATTAGTTATTCCTTTGAAAGAGCAGATTAGAATTGAAAGGTATTTATAAAGGGATTGAAAACAGCCCCAGTTCATCACTGCTGTTGTTATTCAGGGATGGTGAAATCAGATAGAAACTTTGTTCTTTGAGAAGAATGGAGCCCCTTCAGAATAGCCAGGAGCCAGGAGCTCTGTCGGAATTTTAGGAGGGTCTGACCCACATAACTTCTAGACCTAAAATCTTTGTTCTTTTCTATACTAATATTGAAACAAAAGTTGTAAAATTTTCTAAAGGCCAACATAATAACTGATGTTTACAGCTATAGCTACAAGTGACAAAGGGCTGTAGCTTACAGCATTGCCATATGCTCGTGGTGTTGACCAACGAGAAAAGGAGGGGTCTCATGTTACATTTATCGTATTTTTTAAATTACCCATGATTTAAAAAATCGATTCTTCTTTTTCACGATGATGAAAGTGGCTGTGGTTTTCTTTTACTGAAAGGTGTATGAGTTTACTGCTGACGTCTTTGTAAACACAGACTGAGGGTTGGGATCCATCTTCATGTAACTCACTAGGCGCAGGCTTTGTTGTCCTTGAACAGAGTGCCAAAACTGACATCACCACCCCTGTTCTCAAAGAGCTCCAGCTGGGTGAACTGCGGGGCATGTGCCCTGACTTCATGTTCAGCTTCAGGGTCAAAGCAAAGGGAGGTCTGACAATGACTCCATTGTGAGCATGTTATGGGAAGTCCATGATGGTTCTCTATCAAACTCGGTATACATTGCCCCAGCGTCCACGCCTCTCCTTCCCAGTGAGGTCCCGCACCCAGCTTTATAATGCAACCCAGAGGGTGGTAAAGAGGGGAGGAATTAGGGAGAATGAAGTCAGAACGGTCAATATCCTATTTTATTACATCCTAAAGTGGTGAATCTTATTTTTCCTGCTTCTATAATTTCTGCCATCTACTCCAAAATCTTAGGATGGAACAAACCTAACTGTTGCTTTACATGTAAGGTGACGGGGACACATAGCATTCAAAGTACTGGATCTAGGAGCAGAAATCAGGTGTTCCCCAGCCTATTCAGACTCTGACAACTGTAGATTACTTTGGAACCTGTTGACACATTCTAAATCTGCCTTGTTGGTTGAGTAGAACTTATCTGTCTGCATACAGTATTAAGACATAGCAAAATGTACAACTGGGATCCTTCCTAGAGATAAACTCTCAGCAAAAAATGTGAAGAACTTTGAAATGGGCAAAAAAATAATTGAGTGTTCTGTTAGGGTTATCTTTTCCTTTTATTGTCTACAAACTATTTTACAACTCTGATAATAATACAAAACATTTTTCATCCATAGAAATACAAATGAATTATTTGTTGGAATTTCGTTCGTTATTGCCCGGTGGACATTGCCAGTCTCACATCTATCTGCATGTTCATGTCCACTTTCCTGAGGACTCTATATGTGAGTTTTAAGGATTCTCCTTTGACTGGATTGTAACCTGTAAATGGTTTTTTCATTAACTAATGAGTTAAATAAAATATTTGATACACATTTGCCTTATATTTGTATGAAAATTGTGGCTTTACCTTTTTTTTAAAAAAAAATCCTTTATCGAGAGATTTAAACAGTTGACAGACTCTGCTTTCTTTCTTTGAGTTACAGATCCATAGATAGAGAAATTCTCCACAAAATTAGACATGTTCTGACTTGCTTAATAATAGATTACTATCAAACATTTCTGTTTTTGTTGTTCAAAGTTAGTCTTAAAGATAATGAGATGATGTGTTAATAAGTTTTGGAAGCTGCAAATCTGGGGTCATCGGTCTTTGCGGAGTCTAGGTTAAGATGGGGAACTCTGGCTAACAGTGCTGGTGAGGCATCCTAGTCAATGTGGTTCTCAAAAGAATAGAGGCTGTTAAACTTAATGGAGAATGAGGCTAAAGGTAACTAGCTCAGATAATAGTTAAATTGGTTCATTTGGACTGTAGCAAGAAGGTCTGTCTCTCCTTTCCTGGTGTAATGCTGCCCTAAATGGCTCCCTACCTTACTGTTTTGTCTCATGCTTGACTCTGAAAACAAAGATAAGTATTTGAGGAAATATAAAACCAATAAAATAATAACGTTATTCCTTGGAAAGTTACTATTCACAGACTCTTTACATGTTTACCAGAGTTATTTCTCACAGCAACTCTATCTGGAAGGCATTATTACCTATATTCTATACATGAGAAAACCAGGGCTCAAAAAGGCTAAATAACCTGCCCCAAAGCATTCATCTAGCAAGTGGTAAAGCTGGGATTTGAACCCTGTTTTGCTTAACTCTGGAGTCAGTGAGTTTAGCCGTTAAGCAATATGGAGTCTATGTAGCTGGGCTCTGGAGTTCTACTGTCTGCCTCAACTGCTTCAGCTCCCTCCAAGACCACAGTGCATAAGGGAAGAAGAAGAAAAGGGCACCAGGGAGAAGATTGAAATGGAAAGGTCTGAAATCCAAGAGGGGACCAGGAAAGTGTGTGGGCACGGAGGGAAAAGAAAGGAGAATTCCAGGAAGAATGAACTGATCAACTATGTCAAATAGTATAAGGATGTCAACTCATATAATTAGAAAGAGTTTGTCTGGAGCAACACGAGGTGACCATGGGCAACCTCGCAAGGAGGGAAGGCAGCAACCAGAGAGCAGTCTGTGGAAGCCAGAATGTGGGGACACAGAAGAAAGAAACTGAAGACACGGGACAGGGAGGAGGCGCTGATGAAATTCCCTAAGAGACCTTAGACGAGTAGAAAAGACCATCTAAAAGAGAGAGAGACGCAGGAGCCTTGGAGCTCAGAAGGGAAAACACCTGGCAAGCTTCAATTTCTCTATGAAGGGTGCTGTTCCAGAAGGGAGTGGGTGTAAGGGCAGCAGGGAGAGCAAAGGACAGCTGGACAGTTTCCCAATGGCTGTGACTTGCCATTATGAGGGATGGCAGAGACCACATACGATGAGCACGTAAATAGTTGGCCAGGGAGGGCTGCAAGTCAGCAGTGAGGGGGCAGCAGGTACAGTGCCTGTCTGCATGGTGGTGTGCTTCCTCCAGGATGCAGGACCCTAGAGTACTGGGTTGTGTCAAGATTGGAGTTCAGGAAGTAAAGTAGGTGAGCCGTAGCGAACTATGAGATGCAGAAAGGAAAGGCAGTGCTAGTGAAAGTGACCGAAGTGAATAGGGAGGAGGACAGGGGATGTGTCTAGCTGCTTGTGAAACAACTGAGCCTGGTTGGGGTACTGAGCTGGTCAAACGAGAGGAGAACCAAGCTATGAGACCTTCTGGAGGAGGAGGAACAGGGAGGGCACCGTGGGGTATGACAAAGCACCTTAGGTCGAATTTCAACTAGAGGGCAAGGTGAGCATGCACAGGATGTTGCTGATGAAACACTGGAAAACTCCCTCTGTATCGCAACCTGAAAATGTGAAAGTGAATAAATTATGAAATATTAATTTTTTATCCTAGTAGAAGCCATTTTAAACAGACTTCCAGCTATTTATGAAACAGCATTAGTGTTTAGAGAGTTTATAAATAAAGAGTAGTCTGTAGAAGTTTCTTGTTATTTCTCTTTCTATTTCAGATCATTACTGTCTTTTTAGTCTGTGCATGCTTCATTTAGAAGCAATGCAAATTGTCTACCCCACACCAAGCAACGCTACTGTAGAAGGCGTGTTTGAGCAATTCTTGTAAGTGATGTCTTTACAGAATCTTCCTAAAAGCATGAAAGGGGAATGAGAAGCCACCATGCAAATCTCAATGAATGTTTAACTTTGGCGATCATAATGTATTTTATTTCTAGACTTGATCGAGAGTACAAGAAAACCATCAGCTGTCTATTCATGCAGAGAAAAACAATTTGTTTCCAGTCATCCCTCCGATTCTCATGTTAATAGACTGTAGAAAACAATAGAAGGGGAAGCAATTTTGAGAACTAAATGAAAGTAATTTATTACCAGTTGTTACATTTTTCTGTGTTTGATACATTTTAGCCTAGTGTTACCAAACTGGTTTTTTAAAAAAATCACGAAAACTTAAAAAAATTTGAAAGAAATTTGTCATTACTTAAGGACAAAGGAAGGGCTTTCTTTTTCTTTATTTGTCTCTCAGTCCTTGAAGGACTCAGTCTTAGTTGGTTTTCTTTGTTAGTAGAGATATAGACCCTATAAATAAGACAAAATCTTGAACTTAATATTTGCTGAAACCAGCCAAGAAAATGAAACATCAAATTGGTTTGTCTTGAACCTGCTTAAATTCTCATCCTTGAGGAAATATTAAGTTAAAGCATCCACTTGGAAAGCTTGTGAGTTAATGTGAGGGGAGAAAAGTCTGGGGGGATCAGAGGAAGTGTTAATGACGGATGGACTCTGAGATGGAGTTGGCGCGGTGCTCTGCACATCGGTGGTGAGCCCTGAGGTTAATGTCTGTGCATATGCCTGTTGAGCTCCTCTCTCTGGGTCAGGCTCAGCACTTTCCCTTCCACTTTTCTATCTGGAAGTAATACTGCACGTTGGCTAATGCACCTTGCTACAAGAAGCAAAAGGGACTTCAGGGACTTCAGATGTGATAATGCCTTTGATCCTCACACAGATGAATTTTCTATCTACTTTCCCTACAGTAACCTGGCCTAACCTCAGAAAGTTAGCTTTTGATAAATATTATTTTCAAACTTTTATTTTCATCTCAATATTTTGAATTATAATAATATAATTTTAATCATCTATTTTGCTATTGAAACCCAAAGGAAAAGGAATAAAAATGAAATAAATACAGGGAACCACATCAGAGCTGAAGGAAGTTAGATGGAATTTGACAGCCTTCTCAATACTTAGTCATGTTTAATTTCTTTAGTAATATTTTAATTTAGTAATATTTTAAAATAAAGCATTTTTTAAATGGGGCATTCTTTCTTCTCAATCTTTTCTTTTCTAATTCATCTGCAGTGTGTGTACCTGGTAACCGCCTGAGGGGAGGCCTGCTCCATCCGGGTCAGAACTGCATCAAGAAAAGGTGGTTTTCATCATTTTCTGCTTTCACCATTATTATCCTTCCTCATATTCAATTACATGCAAAAGTCATATAAACTTAAATATCTTAACACCACTCTTGAATTAATTCACTTAGCGTAGAAAATGGCACTTTCCACGATCATGTTTTTCTGGGAAAACCTATGTGTTCTGGGAAGTTACATTTTAAAGAGAGATTCCTCAAAGTTTATTTTTTAGCCTTTTCTCTGTACGGCTGCCAGCCCCCTAGCAGCTAGCTGTCTGTTGCCGGTCCTGATGCAGAATGTCAGGTCTTGCTGGGAGTAAGGTTGGAGGCGGACTCTGGAAATGAATTAGGACCCTAGGATGCATGTTCTTATTTTCTCCCTTGTCATTTATATCTCTTGAGACTTGCAGGTACAGACCCTCAAGAAAGAAGAACTGAGGCGCTCCTAAGAAAGCTGTCAGTCTCCCAAGCTCCCTCCTCTCAGCTGTCCTGTGTTCTGGAATTAGCCTGTTTTAGACAGCCAGGTGCAAAATGATCCATAAATCACTAGGCTCGGCTTTATTAGAAGAAATAAAGAATTCCCTCACATTTTAAAGTGCTGGCATACAGGTACTTAAGGGTTGTTCAGAACGCCTGGAACTTGTTGTTATTCTATACGTACAAGTGAAAGTTCAGAGTGATTTTCAAGGCACAAATATGATTTTGCATGTCTGCGTTTTATCACCAAATCTTCAATGTTTCAAAATCCTTTGCTCCTTTTCATAAAATTCCTGGTGTTTAGAAACATAGTGATGCCAAGCTACTTTCTACACAAAAACATATTCAAGGTAGAACTGAGATACATTTTACAAGCCAAGACGGAGTTCTGTTACTTTTGTCACCATTGATAACATCGCTCAAATTGAAGCTGCTGGGAGCTGCATTCAGCAGTGCTCAGTTTTAAGTGTTTGATGTTATCAGCTGTAACAGGGAGACCAAAACCGACAATGAGTGCTTAGGTCTCGGTGTACTGAAGCAGAGGGACTATGCTAGACTATTCTATAAAAAAGTGAGTATCTCTAATTATTATAATCCAGATTCATGTGCCAGAAAACATCGGTTGCTAAAATTGTTTAAAATTCATTTCCATCACCCTCTTGATGAAAGCAGAGACTAATTTGACTATTACGGTTGCTGCTGCCTTTTGAAACATTCATGTGATGAAAGATGACAAAAAGCAATGAAACAGCCCACTTCTCTGGGAGAAGCCAGTCCCAAGGCCTAAGGGAAAACATTAACTCACCCTTTTCATATGAAAATCAGTCTTTGTTCAGAGAAGGAGGTGAACACGCAGAACTTTTACTGAGATGAGTAAATCAAGCTTTCAGCAACCCCAGGAACAAAGCTGTAGGAAAGGCTCCCCTCCTCATTAGACCAAATTAGGACAACTCAACAGAAAACAAAGCATTTTCTCTGGTCATGGTGCTTTGCAGAAAGTTAACTGACTTCAAACAACAGCTTCGAGAGTAACATCAACCTGGACTCTGTAAACAGGTTTTAATGAAAAGAAATTTCTTGTAAAGTGAACAAAAGACTTTTCTTTTTAAAAGTGATCATGGAAAGTGCCATTTTCTGTCTATTTTAAATGATAAAGTGGACTTGAGTTAATACCTCAGTCCTAAAATACAACTATTGGGAATGAAAGGATGTAATAGTCACCCCATGTTATTTTTAATTTTGTGTTAATGTCGTTGGAGGTGAAAGCAGAAGAAACTTTGCACTCATGCTGAATTTGCATCAGAAATGTGTAAATGACCTGGTGGACACTTCCACTTGAGACTGAAACCAGTACTGTCTGTGCAATGACCCATAGGCTACTAACTATAATTGGACTTAATTTATTAAAGTATTTTGCTCTTAGCAAAATATCCATTTTTGACTTTTAAGTGTGTTTAACAGAAAAGGAAGAAGAAACTTAAATCAAGAAATAATTCTGGTGGCGATCTATTGATGTTCTCCTTCATTGTAACCCATTCCAAACATGTTTCTCCTGCTATAGTACGTGTCCTGCAATGTGAATAAGTTCAAATAAGATTGGTGTAGAGGCAGATGCTGTCAGCATAACTTGGAAGACCAGAAGGTGCCCATGTGATTCTCTCTCAGCTCCCAGGATTTTGTGCTGCCAGTAACAGCAGCAGCATGAAAAGCATATGAACAGAGCTGAATTCAGCAAGCCATGGGAGAATGCGATGCTGTACATGGTGTCCATGCACCCCACTTTCTCTTGAGGTTGAACATGTGCAAAAGAAACAATGGCAAGATAAAGATCCAAACCCATCAATCTAGACTAGAAAATTTGTGTGAAGATTTGTTCTTCCAAAGATAACCACTTTTCTTCCTATGAAATTCATAGTATTTTTAAAAACATATTTTAAATTTCTAATTAGTTTTAGAAGTCTTTACCTTATCCCTGAAATAAACAGAGCAACAAGTAGGTAACAAATGGTGAAATATGAGAAAACAAGAGTGGAAAAATCTAAAAGCAAACAATAGACTTTTGGAGCCAGCCCCACACTCTGCTTTGGTGGCTTGGGTTCAGTTCCTGGGTGCAGAACCACACCACTCATCTGTCAGTAACCATGCTGAGGTGGTGTCCCACATAGCACAGCCAGAAGGACCTACAACTAGAATATACAAGTATGTACTGGGGCTTTGGGGAGAAAAAAGAAAAGCTTTGTAAAACTATAGATTTTTAGATATAGACATTTTAGTTCCAAAGAAACAAAAGGCTGAGCTTATAGGCAGCTAAAATGTGATACTCAGCAAATGCTTTTTGAGCCAAACACTCTATTGAGGATTCAGGAAAAAAAGTCCCTGTCCTGAAAAGCTTATGATATTGTTAAAGGGATGAAACGTATATATGACACCTGAAGCCTTAGAATAATGGAGGCTCATGTAGTTTCAATGGGAAATTGTGCAATAGGTAGCCCACCAAATTGAGTCCTGTGGTCTCTCCGAGCTGTCTCATCTATAAAAAGGAAGTTGTCAAAGTTCCTTTAGACTGTGAAAAATCTAGAACTTAGGGTCTATAAATAGAGCCTTTGTTTTTATGCTTTGAAATTCAACAGTCTTCTCAATTGACAGACGTTTGTCTCATATTTCTTATCTTTTCTTACTCATCAAAGAGTAAAAGACTATATGAATTCGGCAACAAGTAGATAATTAGTAACATTTAAGCAAACAGCCGTGGGAATAGACTCTGTTACAAAGCCTTGCAGAGGAAACTGGTAATATATTCTAGATGAGATATGTTCATTGAATTCTCTGTGGATCAGTAAAATATATTTATTCTTGTTGATCATGGAAGGTAACCATATTCCCACTTCTTGTTAAGGAGAGAATTATGAGTTAATTCTTTGGTATTTGTAATATTTAAGTAGATCACTTTCCTTAAACTTCACTGTCTTCAAGTGCACTTCTAAATTGGTTTAAGCTTTCTGCTTTCATCCACAAAGAATGGCATCTCTTACAGCTTCAGCCTCTCACCCCTCAGGCTTGTTCAGCTACAGCCTGAGTAAGGACTGGACATGTCCTTGCTTTTCTGATGCCTCCTTGATTAGCTTTTCTTTTACCAACCCTCTTGGTTCAGTTTTACTGAGATCTGAGCCCACTGCCTACAAGTAATTTTAAAGGGAATGTTTTGCATTTTATACACTTTAACATAGCAAAACAGATGATATAGTTTTTCTTTGTGCATAATATTAAGTGGCTGTGTCTGCATTCTCTTTCTGTCATTTATATAATGTCACTTCCACCTCATCCAAATTTCTAAAGAGACCTTGCTTCTAAATCACTTAATATTAAAAATGAATAAATAAATAAGTAAATAGTAAAAGAGGACATAAAGAAATGGAAAGATATTCCATGCACATGGGTCAGAAGATAAACATAGTTAAAATGTCCATATTACCCAAAGCAATCTACAGCTTCAATGCAATCCCAATCAGGATCCCAATGACTTTCTTCATGAAAATAGAACAAAGAATCCTAAAATTCATGTGGGGCAACCAAAGACCCTAAATTGCTAAAGCCATCCTGACAAAAAAGAACAAATCTGGAGGCATCACAAGCCCTGACTTCAAAATGTACTACAAAGCTATAGTGATCAAAACAGTGTGGTACTGGTACAGAAACAGACACACAGATCAATGGAACAGAACTGAAAGCCCAGAAATAAAACCACACATCTACAGACAGCTAATCTTTGGCAAAGGGGCTAAGAACATGCAATGGAGAAAAGATAGTCTCTTCAATAAATGGTGTTGGGAAAACTGGGCAGCCACATGCAAAAGAATGAAATTAGACCATTATCTTATGCCACACACAAAAATTAACTCAGAATGGACCAAAGACTTGAAGGTAAGACCTGAAACCATAAAACTTCCAGAAGAAAATATAGGTAGTACACTCTTTGACATCTATCTTAAATGGTCTTATTGAATGCCATGTCTTCTCGGACAAGGGAAATAAAAGAAACAATAAACAAGAGGGACTTCACCAGACTAAGGAGGTTCTGCAAGGCAAAGAAAACTAGGATCAAAACAAAAGGACAACCAACCCACCAACTGGAAGTAAATAATTGCAAGTCATATATCCAACAAGAGGTTAATCTCCATTATATATAAAGAACTCACACAACTGAACAGCAAAAAAAAAAAAAAAAAAAAAAACAACCCAATAAAAAAATGGGCAGAGGATATTAAGAGACAATTTTCCAGAGAAGATATACAGATGGCCAAGAGGCACATGAAAAGATGCTCAGCATCGCTAACATCAGAGAAACACAAATCAAAACTGCACTAAGATACCACCTTATACCTGTTAAAATGGCTATAATCACTAAGACAAAAAATAGCAAAAGTTGGAGAGGATGTGGAGAAAAAGGAACCCTCATACATTGCTGGTGGGAATGCAAACAGGTGCAGTCACTATGGAAAACAGTATGGAGATTTCTTAAAAAACTAAAAATAGAAATACCGTATGACCTAGCTATCCCACTACTGGGTATCTATCCAAAGAACTTGAAATCAACAATTCAAATTGACTTATGCACCCCTGTGTTCATTGCAGCATCATTCACAATAGCCAAGACATGGAAGCAACCCAAGTGCCCAATGACCAATGATTGGATAAAGAAGATGTGGTATGTATATATACAATGGAATACTACTCAGCCATAAAAAAAGACAAAATCGTCCCATTGACAACAACATGGATGGACCTGGAGGGTATTATGTTAAGTGAAATAAGCCAGACACAGAAAGACAAACACCGGATGAGTTCACTCATATATAGAAGATAAACAAACACACGGACAAAGAGAACAGTTCAGTGGTTACCAGGGAAAGGGAGTAGGGGGTGGGCACAGGGGGTAAAAGGTAGCACATATATGGTGACAGACAAGTAATAATGTGCAACTGAAGCTTCACAATGATGTAAACTATTATGAACTCAATAAAAAAAATAAAATAAAGGCAAACATAGGAGTAAATGCATGTGATTTGGGGTTAGGCAACAATTTCTTAGATACAACATTATGAGCATAATCAATAAAAGAAAAAATTGATAATTTGTACTTAATCAAAATTGAAAACTTTTCTTGCTTCAAAAAATGATCAGGAGAGAGAAATGATAGCCCACGGACTGAGAGAAAAATATTTGAAAGTCATATATCCCATGAAAGACCATTATTCCAAATATATAATGAACACCTACAACTAAACAATAAAATAATAGATGGACAAAGCATTTGAATAGACGTTTTTTCCAGAGGATATATAAAAATGGCCCATAAGCACATGAAAAGATGCTCAGCGTCATTAGTCATTAGGGAAATACAAATTCAAACCACAATGAATTACCACTTCCCACACACTACGATGGCTATAATCAAAGGACTAAAAATAACAAGTAATTGCAAAGATATGGACAGAATGGAATCCTCAAACACTGCTTGTGGGAATGTAAAATGGGGCGGCCACTTTGGAAAACAGTTTGGCAGTTTCTTAAAAAATTAAACATAGACGTACCATGACTCAGCAATTCCACTCATACTTATCTATCCAAGAGAAATAAAAACACATGTCCATATAAGATGAATGTTCTTTGGAGCATTATTCACAATAATCAAAATGTGGAAATAACTCAAATGTCAATCAACTGGTGAGCAGAAAAACAAATGTGGTATATCCATATAGTGGAATATTACTCAGAAATGAAAAGGAACAAAGTACTGATCCATACTACACCATGGAGGGACCTCAAAAACATTATGTTAAGTTGAAGGAACCCAACACAAAAGAACGCATTGTATGATTTCATTTCCATGAAATGTCCGGAACAAGCAAAGCTACAGAGACAGAAAGCCAATTAAAAGAGGTTGTTTAAGGCTTGGGAGAAAGGGATGGGAATAGGTAGTAACTATAAATGGCACAAGGTTTTTCTTAGAGTTATGGAAATGTTCTACAATTAAATTGTGGGGATAGCTGTACAACTAAGTATATTAAAAATCATCTAATTGCACTCTTGAAACTGGTAAACTTTATGTATGTAAATTAGGCCTTAATAAATCTGGTTAGAAGATGATGAGGAAAGGTGAAGTATACCTACGTAGCGTGGGTTCCTGTTTACATGCCTGCGATGCCCAAGGCCTGAATGCAGCTACTGACGGAGTGGGGAGCCCTGCCATCAGCAGTGCTGGGAGCTCTTCCAGGCTCATTGGTCTCCACACCACAGAGACTCTACAAAGTAACTTTAAATAAAATGTAGTTAAAGACAAACACTTCTGATTAGGGATGATGCACTAGGTTTTTCGTTTGTTTTTCTCACTGTATGATACACAATTTATGTTCTTTTGAAATTACAGACAGTTTAGACACAGAAGTCTAATGCTTCACTTGTTTTCTATTTTTTTTTAAAAAAAAAGAATGTAGATCACAATTTTGAGTATTACTTGCTTTTTATTCCATGTCCCGATCAGCACATAGGATTCCATGTCTCTTAATCCCAGTTCTGCTACTAACAAGCAGAGTGACCTCAAGGATGTTTTATACATTCTAGCTTTTCCTACCAGTAAAATGGCAGGAATAAAGGAATGGACCTCACCAAGTCTTTGTGAACATTAAGTAGGTTAATATGCATAAGCGGCTTGACAGTGCCTGGCAGACAGTCAGCACTCAATAAACATACATTGTCATTACCATATTTTATTTACTAAGACGATTGAAGAGTTTTCTGAGCTCTTTTGTGCACAGAACTCTGTGAGGAACCAGTTAAACACAGTGTTCCGCTCATTTTGGAAATCTCTGAAGAAAAAGGTAGATACGTCTGATTCTAACCAGACAGGAAAATGTAGGCTATGTTCTTCCAGTGGCCAAAACTGTGGTGTGAAACAGGAGCAGTGTTGTCTAACAACTTGTATTGTATGGTGTGTGACAGGGCCTGGCACACTGATAGCCTCCTCGGTGTTTCTCAGGGGTTTAGCTCCCTCCCTTCTTCACAACAGCACTGTGAGGTTGGTGGTGTTGTCTACAATTTTACAACTAGAGACGTTGCTGGCCAGAGTAGAGTAGGTGGTAGAAGGGTGAATCACGTCCTTAGGAAGCTCTGTCATGTGAGGGTTAATGTGCTGGACACTGTTACCCGATATGCTGGCATGTTAATTCTGTGACACATTATGCCTATTTAGAGATAAAGAAACTAGAACCTAGAGATAAGACTATTTGCTCAGCCACCAAGCGAGAAGGCAGCCGAGACAGGGCTCAGCCGCCCAGGAGCTCCTGTTCCTCCCACCACAACACTGTAACTTTTCCAAACACCAACCACAAAATCAGATACATTGAAACACTCAGTTCTTTACTGCTTGAGTTAATTGTAACCACCAATCCTTACTTCTTCCTTAGAAGATTTAACGTGACATCTGGGTACAGCCTGTGTCTCTTTTTTCTTAATTTTGAATCTGCTTTTCCTTCATCTTAGATTTATAGTTCATTTTAATGGAGCTCTCTGCAGCCCACGTTTTCCTGTTTAAATTATTTCTCTGACAAGTTATAGTGTATAAATGTAATAACAGGTATTAGTTGTGACAACTGCATTGAAATAATTTTTATGACAAAATTACTTCTAAATTATTTTTCGGTGGTGCACGGATTTGCAGCTTAGTATTGTGTAATTTATACACGGAATTAGGTTATTCCGTCTGCAATTACGAAATCAGTCAGGGCAATGGGAGGCAGAAGAAGAAGATCAAGTTGATTAATTTAAAGAGGATACATTAATATTGCCAGAATAGTTTTTTCTTTCTGTAAAATAGCGCTTTAATCATGTTAGCCCTCATTCAAAACTATCAGAAACACCCCAGTCCCTTTAAAGTGCAAACTGTTGTATTGTCTTCAAGTGCGTCATGTACTCTCCAGTGACAGCTCCCAAAGCGTCTCGCAACAGCTTTCTGCACAACCTGCTGTCCGTCGAGTGCACTTTGTGCGTTTCCACCTCTTTTGTTTTGCACGTCATCTTCTCTCGTTGCAATGCTCCACGTTCCTGTCTGACTATGTGCATCATACTCCTCCTTCAAATCTCGCCTTCTGCATGAAGAGCCTTACTTGCCATTTCTCTTCTCTAAACTCCTACATACCAAGTGTAGCTACCATTTACATGACCTTAGAGATTACCTCTAGGTCTTGTTATTTTGTAGAAAGGCAAAATGAAAATCAGAGAAGTTAGGTGATGCCACGTGACAGCTGTCTGACTGAGCTCATTCAGAATAAGGCTCAGTTGAACTGGATGCCTGTTATATGGAAAGCTTGGTGCGAAGAGCTTCTGGAATGCAAAGTGAATAAGATCATCTATATACCTGAAAGGTGAACCATAGCTCCAGACATGACTTTCAAGGACATTTTGCAGACTTCAGGAAAATATTTATATCAACACTAAATTAAGATCGCAATGCTCTATTTGTCAACAAGCTTGAGAAGTCCACTTCTCTGAGAATCCTTCTAAACATGCATACGGGCTAATGTGATGTTTAATTTTGTGTGTCAGCTTGGCTAGGCTAGAGTACCCAGATATTTGGTCAAACACAACTGGATGTTGCTTTGAAGGTATTTTTTAGCTGAGATTAACGTTTAAATCAGTAGACGTTGAGTAAAGCAGATTACCCTCCATAATTTGGGTGGGCTTCATCCAATTGGTGGAAGCCCTAATATAAAAAGATTGACCTCCCTCTAAAGAAAGAGGGAATTCTGTCTGAAGTCTGCCTTTGGACTTGAAATGCAGCATCAGTTCTTCCCTGGGTCTCCAGTTTGCTGGCCTACCGTGCAGATTTTGGACTTGCCAGCCTCCACAAATCCATGAGCTAGTTCCTTAAAATGAATGTCCCTCTCTCTCTCTCTCTCTCTACACACACACACGCGCACACACCCCATTGGTTGTATTTCTCCGGAGAACTCTGACTAATATAGCTAAGGTCCTTTCAGCTCCATCTGCCTGTGATTCATGTATAAATAGGAATTTCCTCTTTGAATCCATGGTTCAACCTTGTTTGTACACAAATCCTTGTCTGCATTTGCTATCTGTCTTTAGTTTGTATCGTTGGAGTGGAATCACTGCGTCAAAATTATGAACATTTTCAAGATCCTTGATGCTAACTTGGGTTCTATAAAGTACTGTTGGGCTCTGTGGCCTGCTCCCTGCATTTATAATTTTTGAATTTGAATAGCATAGAAGAAATAATTATAGAATGTTTGTAATTTGTAACTTCTCTTTCTTTGCTGTGAGGTTCCCCCCAACCTTTCATTCTGTGCTTTCATGGGTAAGTTGGCAGCAATGCTAGTCTATGAATATCAATTTTTTTCCATAGGCCTTAATCTTCTTACTCGTTGTGGAAAAGAAACCACTGTCCAAAGCCATTCATATGAGAAATTAGTAGCTCCCAAAATACTGCTGGAACAGAAAGGAATTTTCCAGCTACATCTGCAGGATACTATACCCTTGCAAAAAGTTTAATTCAGTCCTCCTAAACATTATGCTTTCATTTTTACTGGACACTGACCTGAATGCACCCATATTTGTCAATGCCTTTATGCCATGTTTCTGTCTGAGTCTCAATTATTAGGGCTTGGATTCATTCATTCCTCAGTAATTTATTCAGCAAACACTTACCTAGTTTATTTGCCAGGCTCTGAGCATAGTGTGAGCAAAAAAGACCTTTGTCTGCTCTGTGGAGCGTACATTCTTGTAGGAAGAGGAGAATATCACTACCAAATGCAGAAAACTTTTAAAACTCATGTCCAAAAATCAGAAAAAATATGAAAGTTCATAGAATATTTGGAGTTAGAAAGTAGAGGTGGGTACCTGTCTGTGTCTGTTTGCTTATTTTGTCATAGTCATGGGGACCATGGGAACACTGGTATGTGGGATCCTTGTGAAAAACGGCCATTGGAGGGGCCTGCCTTACACCTCACGTCTTGACCAGAGTGGCCTCCCGGAACCCCGCTGGTCAGGCTGGAAGACCACCCTAAGGATGCCACAAGTAAGCACTTTGGACACAAAGCTTTCAAGGAAGGTATTAGTACATTTTGATAAAGTTGTTTTAAATTACAAAACCAAATGACGTTCATTATAAAAACTTCAGAAAATAGAAAATCAACAAGAAAGAAAAACGACAGTGTAACTCATCATCAAGAGAGAACCACTGTTAACTCTTTAACACATTAAAATATTTAATGTAAATTAAATATGTACATAAAATGTATGTACTTAAAAAATCAGGCTCATGTCGTACATAGTATTTTGTAGCCTCTGTTTTTACTTAAAATTGCGTTGTGAAATTTTTTTCTGTTTTGAGGTATTTTCCCAGAGCATGATATAGAACGGCAGCCAAAGGGGCTGCACTGTGCCTCCCCTGAGGACTGTCGTTGGATATGCGTGCTTTCTCCATTTGTTCATCTCAGCACGGCATCTCTGATCATTTCCTTAAGATAAATTCACAGAAGCAAACTGTCTGGTTAAAACGAAGGTACGGTTTTATCACTCCTGATGCATGTGGCCAGGCAGTACTGATTTCACTCCTGCCAGCAGCTTAAGCAACACTGAGGAGATTGTATTAACAGACGAACGTAAACCGAAGGCTGACAGGTAAGAGGAAGGCAAATGGCGGCATCCAGGCCCGTGGTCTCTCAAGTGAGAGCTGCTGTCTTTGGAGAAGGCTGTCTCTGCCCAGGTTGGAACCGCCTCTCCGTGGTCTGCAAGTGCATGTTCTGATGGAGCATGTTGGTTGTTTAATGGGCTCTGAGTGGTATTTACAAGCAAGATGTGGGCATCTCTCCAGCTTTGGTGGGTGCTGACTCAGTCAGCCAAATCCCTTCCTGGGCACAAAGCTGTCAAAGTCGGAGACTTGGCCCAGGGAGGTTCCTTGGCTCTGTGTTACATGGACGCCACGCTTAGGATCCCACTTTCGTCTGGAGTTTTTCTTGTTCCCGGCTGCAGAGAAGCGATGGTCTCCTGTTCTGTTCTCCATGGAAGCTCTGGAATCCTTTCAGCCTTCCCCAAGGGACAGGTCACCTCCCTACTTCAAACTCTCCAATGGCTTCTTGTGCTACTTAGAATAAATAAAATAAAAGGTCCTTATGATGGAAAACATTACTCCGAGGCCCTCTCTGACTGTCACTCAGCATCCTCCAGCCTTTTTCTGTCCCTTGAACCTTGTAAACTCATTCTGACCTCAGAGGCTTAGTACTTGCTATTTGTTATCCCTCTTTACATGATCATTCACCTCTGGATTACGGGATTACACTCATTCTGATGTGAACATCTGGAAACACTTCCCTTCTGTCATCACGCTCATCACTCTCTGTTGTAGTCCTCTGCTTCTTCTTTTTAGCATTTAGCATTATTTGAAATTACATCATTCTTTATTTGGGATTTTTCTTGTTTATTGTCTGTCTCCTCTTTAAGGGATATAAGCCCCATGAGGGCAGGGGTCTCCTGTGGCTTGTTCATTGCTTTATCCCCCTCTGCCTAGAACTGCGCTGGTCCTAATAACTCTTTGTTGAACGAGTGAAGGAAAGAAGGAGTAAATTAGGCAGGCTGGTTCTGGGTGGCAGACAATCTGCTCTTCCCAGTGTGCTCACATTGGCACAGCGTGCTCAGCCTTCAGGGAGAGTCGCTCACACCCTGCTCCTGGCAGAACTGCGTTCAAATGTGCGTTAAAACTATCTTTATCCTGTGTGTCCCCTGCCCCCAGTTCCTCAGTGGAGGTGGGAAGGTCAGAGGTCAGCACTCATGCTCACTGTCAGAGGTGACCTTGAGATAATCTCCTGCAAATTTAGACTTGTCTCCGATTCCACTGCCTGCTGTATGATATGCTTAAGGAACTAAATTCACACACCGTGTTCCTTGTTATTTAATTATGCCTTTTAGGTCTCATTTCATTGACTTTATCTACTTTACTCTCTGATTTCTTAAATAAGATGAAAAGATAGAACACATCTAAAAGTCCAAAGGAAGTTGTTTGGCACAGGACAAGCCTTCAAAACAGATTAATTCTCTCTCTAGGAGTCTCTCTCTGTTTCTTCTTTTTTTCTAAAAAGATACAAATTAAAGAAAACAAAAAGCATGTCAAAACAGTGTACCAGGGGTGTTAGTATTCTTCCTCTTATTATCTCTTTTTTAAAGGATTTATTTATTACTTTGTCTCCTATATTTTCTTTTTCAAAATTTGATAAATGGAAAACTCATCCCATAACAGTTGGAGAATATTCAAGAGGAGCAAGATTTACACATTGTCTGGGCTCTGCCTGCTAATGATCATGTGACTTCGGTAGACACCTGGAATACTGTTTCCTTGTAAAACAAGAGGTTCTAACTTGGTGGTCCTTAAGTATAATGGTGTCAAGAAAAAATTAGTTGACTTATAAACTCAGGTTATTTTACTTACATAAAAAAGAAACGATTTATTTCTGATTCTCTCAATAATAATAACAATGAGGAGATCTCTGGCCACGCTTACTCCACAGTTCTGAATGACAACCTTTGGCTGGAGATGAGCAGTGTCAGCTCCGTCTATGTGGACGTGTTCTCTGCAGTGGGCCACACTCATTTTGGTTGGGCTTTCTCATTTATGCCATATTCTTGGCCCTGAAGATGTCAGAGTCTGCCCCTCCTAGATGACCTGATCTCCCATCGGCCTTCTTCCCCTGACACCTGACACTGGTCCAGGCTTTTCTTCTTCCCCACCCACCTCACCACCTTGAGAGAGCCTGGCCTGGGACAGTTCTGTACCTTGTGGACCAGAAGCAGCACGAGGGGTGAGAGCTGTGGTTTGTGCCCTCCGTGTGCTCAAGTTGAAATGAGATGCTTGAGAGAAAAAGAGGGCAGCAGGGAGGAGGACTCAAGAGGAAATGGTCGAGAAGAGAAAGGACCAGAGTTTTGGCTTTTCTCCCTCATCTGTCTGATCAAGTTCATGTGGACTTTGTCTGTATTTAATTTATAATGCGCCGCTCATTTAGAATAGGATTCAAAAGTCTGAATCTCCCTCCAATTTTGGCCACCTTAGGAACTGGAGAATGTGTAAGAGCCTTATTAGTGAGGAAATGAAAAGGAAGCCAAAATTCTATTTATGTATTTTTTAAGAAAATCGTTTTGTGAAATGCAAAATTTTGGACATATTTGAAACAGATGATTACTAATCAAAGGGTGGATTTTGTTTAAAGACAAAATGGAATAATGACTTTGGGGAGCGGCGAGATGGAGGAGGAAACTGACAAGGACACGGTAAGCTGCTCTCCAGTAGCAGCGTGAATGTGGTAATGGTGAAAGGAGAACAATGTCTGGGAGGAAATGAAGTCTGTGTCGGAGGAGCCAAAAAGATTTCATTTTTGTTTAGCCGGAATTATCATCATCAGCTGTGACGGATGATAAAGGACTGCTTAACACCCTCCCCGCAGAACCGTTGCCAACCTCCTCTTTGGCCTGACCTCACATAGACTAACGTGACAAAGACATAATTTTGCCCTAATTCTTAAAAGAACAGGAAAACATTGATGTAATCCGTTTGTTTAATTCTAGAAAAGCTTTCCCTGAAGTCTGTTTTTGCACTGCCAAACTGGGAAGGGATGTCTGGGGGAATAATTAAAGGCTTTAACCGTGAAAGAAAGAGAAATTCTTATTGTAGTCTGGGGACTGACTGAGAATGATGGGGACCCAGGGAAATTCAGAAGGGCAAGCAGAAGTCAGTGGGAAAATATCTGCTGATACTGTGTGAGATGTTTAAAGTGGGGGCTGATGAGGGCCAATCGGCTCCAGTTTACCTTTGCACGGTCTGTGCTAAGCAAATTGGTATTTTAAACAAGATTGCCAGAGGCAGAGTAACGTCTGCAGAAGAGAACAGACTCCTCGAAAGCTTGGGCTGTTTCCTGTTGATTATGGATTGGTGTAGATAATGCATGGAAGTTCTTTCCTTAAAAGTTCTACTTTTACAGCAGTTAGAGATACTGTTACGACCTGAATTTATAAACTGTATATTTTAAAATTACTGTTCTATAATGCTAGTGTGAAGGTACATATATGGAAATTCTGCTGGCAGTCTTGGCTCGCCACAGGCAAAACTGACGTCATTGTCTTTCCTGCGATTCACTGGTTGATTTTTTTCCTCTATCTCCTTTACTGGGCTTTCCTCTTCTTTATAATTTACACATTTGCCTGATTCAGAGGCTGGTTCCCAGCCTTCTTACTTCTTAGGTAAACTCACTCAGGTTCACAGCTCTAAGAATATATTCACTCTGACTTCCAAATTCATCGCCATGGTGCAAACCCAACCCCTGAGTTCCAGATTTATACATCCAACTGCTTACTCAACATTTCCACTTTTCTGTGTCTAATCTTTTCAATGTCTAGTAGATACCTTGAACCTTAAATATTTAGGGAAGTTTTGAGTGTCAACTCAATGAGGTTAGGGACTTCGTTTCTCTAAAAGTGCTAGCTATGCTATAAAAGCATGATAAATATTTGTTGAATGAATTAATAAGTGATTGTCCTAATTTACCCCCAAATCTGCATTTTGTCCTATGTATTTTTTGTTTTCTTTAGGTTCCCTGCTATACATATAGGTGGCCGAGCTAGAAAACTAAAAGACACTCTCAATTCTTCCGATATCTTGCCTTCCACATCAAATTAATCATTAAATCTCCTTCATTCTACATGAGAAAATTACCTGTAATCCATCATAATAGAAAATTACTACTATCACTGCATAGTCCTGAACAAAAATATTATAGCTTCTGTTATGGACTGAATCGTGTCTGCCCCTCCCAAATTCGTATGTTGGAGCCCTAGCCCCCAGGACCTCAGGATGTGACTGCACTGGGAGACAGGGCTTCTAAAGAGGTGATTAAGTTAAAATGAGGCTGTTGGAGTGGGCCCTAATGCAATCTGCCTGGCGTCTTTATAGAAAGGGGACATTAGGACTCACAAAGAGACGCGAGGGATGCAGGCGCACAGAAGAAAGTCCATGTGAGGCGGCCAACTGCAAGCCAAGGGCAGAGTCCCCAGGAGACGCTAACCTGCTGACACCTTGACCTTGGACTTCCAGCCCCGGGAACCGTGAGAACATGAATTTCTGCTGTCGAAGCCATCCAGTCTGTGGTGTTTTGTTACGGCAGCCCCAGCAGACACACATCTTCCCTAAAAGATCCTCTGGTCTTCCCTAACGAGACATCATATTCTCTCTCTCTCTCTCTCTCCATCCACCCGCCTTAGCTGGATTACAAAAAAAAAGAAAAAAGAAATATAAATAGTAAACAGATATTCAAAGGATAAAATGGGATTTCATCCCTCTTTCTCTCATCTCTGTGCCTCCATAAGTGGTCTTTCTTAAATATCAGAACAACTATAAATTAGCACATCACTTCAGTGCTTCAGAAAACTTCTGGCTCCTTGTTACCTGACAGCAAATCCCACTGTCTCAGCATTGTGTGCAAAGCTCTTTACATTCTGGTTTTCCCTCACTTATCTTTTCAGGGCCATCTCATCTGCAGCCTGAGAAAGAGAGCAGAGCAAAAAACAGAAGGCCAGAGAGAGGCTATGATGAGAGATGACACGTGGCCCCCTGGCTTCCCAATTCCGGCTCCAGTTTCTCAGGCCTGCAGGCGCTGTAAGGAGCATTTTACACACAAAAACTCACTTAAATATCATAAAAGACAGAAAGATTATGTAACTTGCTCCAGGTCTCACAACAAATGAGTAGCTGAGCTGAGATTTAATCCCAGGTGGTCCAGCTACACTCTTCTGCCCCTTGCACCTGACTATCTTTCCAATATGCTGCAGTTGTTAATTTGTTTAACAAAACAAGGTTTTTTTAAAAGATAGCTCAATTTTTTGTAATGTTCATATGACTGGCAGTAAACTACAATACAAACCCTGAATAGCTTAGCTCAAATGTCACATTCTCTAGGGAATAACAAAGGCCAAGGTCTCTGGTGTACACCGCCCTGCTCACCCTAGTCTTCTTGGAAACCTTTCCACTCACTTCGTGAGAATGCTTATCAAGTTACGATGTCATTTCCCACTTACAGGTTTTTCTCCAACTATCATCACGTCCAGCACATAGTAAGAACTAAATGATAATTATTTTTCATTTCCTATATCATGTAATCATCTCTAAAATAATTGCCCCATCTTACTCTTAGCACACACCCAGCATAGGGCCTGACACAGAGGAGATGACCACACACCACTGACGAGTGGCTGAATCACGTAGCTAACTAGACACATTGGCAGTTTTATATTAAATGTGATGGTAAGTAAAGAGTGAAGAAAATTACCTGGGAAAAAAATAGAACCAAAAACCCAAATGGGAATTCAAAGGCTTTGATGGGAGCAGCTTGGATGCTGCCGTCTGCCTGGAAGAAACAAAGCTCTAACAGCTGAGAGATTCTGGGGCTGGTTTAGAAGGTGTGTCCTTGGGATTCAAGAGGACTGGAGATTTCTCTGATGGAGTCTCTCTCTTCCTGTTTCTTTTCGCTCATTTTTCTTTTTCAAGATTGTACCTGTAACATTCTTGACTAACAGGTTTTTTTTTTTTTTTCAAGGTTGGGGGGGTGGAAATATAGCACCTTGGTCTTTTTGCAAATCTATTAGACAAAGGATTGCTAACACCCCAACTTTCTGTTCATTTTAATTTTGCCATCAGAATACAGATTTATAAATATTGGCTGGGATTTGAGAATTCTTGCAGGTCTAAATACTTTTGAAGCATAGAGATCCATTTCCGTTTCTATCCTAAAATTTTCAGTTACAAAAAAATTGTACAGCTTTATAGATTAGTAGAAAGGAACTATTCTTATATGAGTAAATAGAAAAATGATAAGAGAAAGAACTGCTTCCTAGAGCTGGTAAGATTTTATGTTCTCAGCATTTCTAATCTAATAAACCAAATAAAATCTCCAGGTTTTTCTTTTTTTTTTTTACTTTGTGTCCTTTGCAAGAATTAATTCAGTAAGAGGAGTTAGTAACAGGTTTGGATGCTAAATAGAAGTAATACAATCTAGTGAATTGTGGATAATTTCCCCCTCTTTTGTCTCAGAAAATACGTGGATCTTGACTACTTCCCATAAGGAAAATCTTCGAGAAAGCAGGTATATGAGTCCCAAGTGTTTTATAGCAGAGGACCCTACAGTAAGACCACCTGACATCTCTCATATTATGGCTCAGTAGGTAAATGCACACATCTGTCTATTAATTACCTCAGGAAAGAACAAGTTGCTTTTGTTTATAACAGCAGATATTTCTTCCGTAACAATTACAAACATGTTGAGGGCCCTAGTACCACGAGTGATACTCCAGGACAGTGGATCATTGAGTAGAGCGATTTTCTGGAGGCTGAAATACTTGCAAATGTCCTCACTGAAGTTCACACAAGACAGGGAAACACCCTCGGCACTCAGCATCCAACCGCATTTCAAGCTCACGAGAGTTTTTATTTGAGACTGTGTCTGTCACTCCCATAAACCAAAGGGAGGCCTCCTTAACCAGCACCACCACATTCCTGAATCCAGGGCTTCAGAGCCAGCTTTAGCCTCCAAGAAGTCCCATCTGTGGGGTGGCAGGCTTTGTAGCCACTTGTGGAAAGTGACTGGCATCAATTCCAGAGAAGGTGACATTGATTTTGATGGCTGTGCCTTTTCCGAGAAATAGAGTGAACAGCCAAGAAGCTGGGCAGAGTCAGGGCAAGGAGACACCACAGTCACCAGAGATAGTAGGCACCCACCCAGGGGTTGGTTAAAAGCAGATAAAATTAATCTGGAATGGTAGAAGTTGGATCAGTGAGTGCACGGGGGTGGGAACTGACCTCGATAGCATGGGCCAACTTCCCAGACTGACAGAACTGTTCTCTACTTTGACTGGGGAAGTGGCTATATGGACATACACCCTTGTCAAAACTCATCCAACTGTATATTAAAATGGATGAATTTTGTTGCATCTAAATCAAATTATACCTCAATAAGGTTGATTAACAATGAAAATCAGAGTTGTGAGGGTGACTGGCTTTGGAGGTAGGGTCCCTAGACAGAAGGAGATGCAAATAGTGTCCTGAGAACATCCCCTTTTTGACCCTACGGTCTCTGAGTTCTCCTTCCTCCTGGCCTGGATTAGCATTCCCTGGAGGGCCCCTCAGACTCCTCAGGCAGAAGTTCTTGTCTAAAACTTGCTCTCTCTCTTCTCACAAAATTCTTATCCTTGTTTTCCCATTTTTCTTCTTCTCGTCTGTTTACTCATCATTATATCCCTAGTACCTAGGTGCCCTACAAATATGCGTTGATGAGTGAATGGATAAAGAAGTGAAAGAAGAAGGAGGGAGGAAGGAAAGGAGGGAAGAAGGAAGGAAGGGAGGAAAGGAGTAGAAAGGGACAGAAGGATGCAAGCAAGGAAGGAAGGAAGGGAGAAGGGAAGGAGGAAAGGAAGAAAGGGAGGAAGGAAGGAAGGCTGGGAGGGAGGGAGGAAGGAAGGAGGGAAGGAAGAAAGGAAGGGAGGAAAGAGGGAACTACTGAAGGAGGGAGGAAGGAAGAAAGGAAGGAAGGAAGGAAAAAGGAAAGAAGAAGGGAGGGAGGGAGGGATGAAGGAGGGGAGGAAGGGAAGGAGGGAGAAAGGACGGATGGAATGAGGGAAGAAGGGAGGGAGGGAAGAAGGAAGAATGGAAGGAGGGAAGGAACAGAGGGAGGGAGAGGGGAGGAGGGGAGTGAGTGAGGGAGGAGAAATTAAGGGAGGGAGGGAAGAAGGAAAGCTAGCTAGGCAATTTATAGCAAGACATCAGCATCCCTTAACAAACTATTTAATTATCCCTCTCAATGTTTCTTTTTTTCCTTTCTTATCTTTTGATTTTTCATCAAAAACCAATTTCTAGGAGGACAGTTATCTCAAAGGAAAATATTCTTCTAGACAATGAGAAGAAACTTACAAAGTGAAAATTGATGGACTGACTAACTGCCTGAAACTGAGTCGCCAAGTACTGACTGAGGGGAGATTTTGGGTGGGAGAGTGCCCAAGCCCTCGTTCTGTGCCCTGCCCCACCCTGCCTAGACCAGGATGCAGCCTCTTAGCCGGGAGGAACACAGACTTTGAAGTCAGTTAGACTTGGGTTCCAATCGCATCTCTGCGACTGAAGAGCTCCATGACACCTGACTTTACGCTTAATCTCGCTAAACTTGCTTCCTTGTCTACAGTGAGCAGTTAATATTGCCTCTCCCTTTGAATCAGAGGGTTGCATGAGCTAACAAACATGCTCAAAATCTGTTAGTTCCTTGTTCTTCCCTTTCTTGATCTCCAGACACTCCTCAGCCCAGCCCCAGAGGCAGGCCAGCAGGAACCCTGAGAGAGAACTGGCAGCTCCCGGTGGGTGGATACAGGGCAGGGTGTGATGGGTCACACCAGGGTACAGTCAGGGGTATGATGCGTATGTTCTGTGTGACGGACAGTGAAGGCGTGTTCCTCTGTACCACAATACCCAGCTTTAGTTAAATTGTAAATATTCCATTCTGAAGCGACAAATAAGAGATAAACATGTCCTGTAGGCCGTTCTCCACGAGGACAGGGTTTCTATCTGTTTTCTTCCCTGCTCTGATTTCAGGGTATAAACGCTGACACAGATTAGGCATGCAAATCCTTGTTGTATGAAAGAATGTTAAAATGTTAACATTATGCTAAAATGTTAAAAAATGTTGCCACCTAAGGAAGACCAGAAGAAATGAGTAAAACTCTTCTATTTAAACGACTTAGGATCTTGATTGCACTGACACTTTCGGAGATGCGTTTTACAGAAAGCTTTGCACCGAAAGTGTTACAAATGTCTGCAAAGTTGCCTGGGAACAATATAAAAAAGAAAGTTTTTGGAATGTCAGTAAAACTTCTCTGCATATTCAGCCCACAAAACAGGATTCCTTTATCGTAACGTAACAAAAGATATCTGTAAATAACTAGCAAAGTATAGAGAAGGAAAGTAAACCATACCTCCCAGAGACACACAATTTTAAGATCTTTGTGTTCTTTCTCCCTGTTTTTCCGTGTGATTTCCAGCACAATATAAATACTCACACACCTACATACATTTTCAGAGTTGAAATTACATTGTGGATGTATTTTTGAATTCTGATTTTTCTTACATCATATTATAAGTACTTCATCCTTAATCATGCTTCCTAATTTTTTAAATTGCTGCATACTCTGTGGCGTATGTATACAACATTTATGAGAAATGAGCCCAGGTGTGTTGCAGGAAAGAACGAGTCCGGGGCAGGTGCCACCAGTAGCGGTGGGCTCTCAAATGAAGCACGTGGGCCCCCTCCCGTGAGGATGATGTCAGGCCATCTGCAGCACACAGAGTAGCACTTCTGAGAATCAGACTAAGTAGATAAAAAGGACACCTGAGGGCCCTGAGAGTTGAGAGGAAAAGAAGAAACTTGTGAGGAAGCAGGCTGACAGAGAGAGCCAGAAAATCAATGCTTAATGCTCTGTCAGCCGGTCCAAAGCAATTTTGGCATCGAGAGTTCTGTCCATTATCCACGGATTGAGGTAATGCTGTGTCTGTGCGAGCGCTGGCATCCTGCTCTTCCCACACTTGGGCAACTTGGAAGGAAGCGGTTTCCCAGTGCCCATACCAGCCCTCCAGGATGGATTATCTTTGCGGTGGTGCTAGCTCACGTTAGCCGGGTGCTTACCGAGTCCCAGGATCTGTCCTATGTTCTTTCTACCGTTAACTCATTTAATCCTCACAACAATTCCCATCCATAACTCCCACTACTATCCCATCATCCTCATATCACAGAAAGGATGAAGGAGGCACCAAGAAATTATAAATTGTCCTCAGACAGTGAGATTTAAACCCAGGAGTTCTGGTCCCAGAGTATATATGTATATGTAGTTATTTTATACATGTGTGTGTGTATAATTCAAATACTACATATATGTGTAGTTGATATACTCACACACACGTGTGTGTGATTTCCCCGTGAGTGTTCTTCCTAACCTAGGAAAACCCAGCTGTCTCCCCTCTAACTATGCTCCAGCTCTCTGGTCCTCCGTTTACAGACAGTGGAGACCTGTCCTGGTTGGAGCTGACTCCCCCTCCTCCTGAGTTTATCCCAGCCCGCTGGAATCCTGGTTTTCTTCTCACTGTTCTAGTAACGCAGTCCTCTAGAAGACCACTGATGGCCCTTCCAGTTGCCATGGAGACTTTTCAACCTCTTAGTAGCTTTTGAAAGAGTTAGCAACTTCTTCCTAGATGTTCTCTACAATTTAGTTTCTGTAACACTGAGCATCCTTGTTTCATTCTGTATTTTTATGGTATTTCTCTATCTGCTTAACGTACACTTCCACTTGAGACCTTTCACAGTTGACAGTCTCCAGATTTCAATTCTTATCCCACTGTTCTTCTCACTTTGCACATTCTCTTTGTCTAATATCATTTCTGAACTTTTCCTCTTTCATCTTTATGTGATAATTCTCCAGCCTGTAAGTTTCCAGAACTGGATACAAGTCTATCCAGGTTTATTTACACCTACTTATCGCTGAACATCCCCTTAATGGTGGATAGGTGTCTTAAACTTCATGTGTGTAAAAGTCAATTCATCACCTTTTCCCCCAAACCTGCTCATGCTCCTGTGTACTCTTTCCTAGCCGACAGCACCATGCTCCAGCTGCTGCCAGCTGGGATACTAGGATCGCTCTTGTTTCCTTGCTTTTCTCATCCCCACCTAGTGTCACTTTTTAAGACCTTCTTATCTTATTTCCTAAATATGACCTGAATCTTATATTAATAACAACACTGAGTTGCAAGTGACAGAAACCCAACTCAAATTTCCCTCGGGCAAAAGGGAAACCATATAGGCTTGTGTCACCTTGATGGGGGGGGGGGCGGGGGGGGTGCAGCGAGGGAAGGGGGTAATTCGTGCTCTCAGGGCTCTCTCTAGGTCTCCCCACTCTCTCTTGTATGCCCCACACTGATCTCTGCTTCTCTCTCTGTGTTGACTGCATCCTCTCTGGCAACTCCAGGCTCACAGCTTTGTATAGAGAGGAAAGGGCCCTTTGCCTTCTAGCTCTAATCCTAGAAGTGATTGCTTTTGGCTCAGCGTGTGTTTTATTTCCACTTCTTGACCCAGTTACTGTGCTGGGGGTATTGGAGGGGAGGGTTGGAGGAGTCAACAAGTTTGATCCATCCATTTAGTAGCCATTTAGTAGCATAGGCGTGGTGGTGATGGGGGTGGGGTGGATTCATCATTCATTCCACAAGTGAAGAAGCCTCTTTTTATCAGAAGAATTGGAGAAAGGGGTGCTGCACGGACAAAAAATCGTAAATGTCCACTACAAATCTAGACTTTCCTCTCTACCCTCACTTCCACGTCTCTGGTTCATCTTTTCTAAACTACTCTCCTAAATTGCTGTTCTAACCCTTTTCTTGTCTGCCTGAGCCCAAGTCATGTCCTCTTCAAATCCATTTTCAACGGAGACCTGATTTCATGGAGCAATTCAAACTCGACTTTTGTTTTTGCTGAACATGGTGAATCTTTCCTTTTCTCTCTGATCTAGGTGGCCATCCTTCTGACGCTGTGCCTGTTTCTACACTTCCTCTGCCTGATTCCTGCTTGTCCTTAGAGCTCAGCGCCTGTGGCACCTTCTCCTTATCTCTCTAACAGGCATTGAACTCTCTCAATAATGTGTGTGTGTTTGTATTATTGCAAACAGATGATTACGTTTTTATCACCACCCTCCCCCATCAGGATGCAAGCTCCCTGAGGGTGGAGACTTTGGGTTAAATCACCTTGGTATTCCTCATGCTAAAACATTGCTCGGGAGTGGTAAATGGTCTAGAAATACTATGAAAACGAAATTAAGAATGAAAATACCACAAACTCAATCAATTATACGAGTCATTATTTCTGAGATACCTGGTAGAATTCTACTCTCACACATTTGTGTCACATGTTTGATCTACTTGAAATCACATTAGTGTTTCTTAATTACCTCTTATTTGGGGTTCAATTAAAAATACTTTTATTAAATGATCTGTTTTGAAAATACCTATTACTTTTTTAAGTAAGTGAAAGATTGCCAGAATCATGTGTTATTCTATGTGTGGAATAACGCATATTGGCCAAAATGGAATATTTCTTTGATTCTGCAACTTACATTACCCCAGCAATATCTTAATTAATATTATCCTTATACAATACTATACTTGGAAGAGGTATTGGATGTTAGATCAGATCTCTGCTAACCCTAGGGTAAACACTGGAATTCTTTTAAAAAAATCCCTTTATCAACCCATATCAATGATATTTGTCCCTTAACTTCATTTGACTCTTTTCCCCCTTTCCTTTATGATGTATATCTGACTTTGCTGCTCTCTTCATGGCACCCTTTCTCCATCTCCTCAGATGCTCCACTCATTCACTCTACAATGATTTGCTGAGTCCTTTCTGAGAGCTGGTCTTCAGCTCAGAGCCTCAGCTCAGAAGCCACTTTCCCCTCAGGTGTCCTTGTTGACTTCCATGGTGCCATTGCTGTGCCCAAGAGACCTCTCTTCTGAGCTCCAAAGCTGTATATCCATTTTCCTGCTCAGTACCTTCACTTTTTCTAACTGCTACCTCTGACTTGACATTTTCCCACCTCAACTTGTTTTCCCCCCATTTCCTCCTCCTCTCAGTGAATGGCTCCACTGCCTGCAGAATATGCAAGCCACAGCAGTGAGGGTCATTCTCTTCTGTCTCTCGTCATGCTGTCAATCACCAAATCACATTGATCTTACCTACCTCATGTCTCTGCAATCCATCGGCTTGTTTCTGTCTCCATGGCCGTTGTCCTGTCTAAGTCACCACCATCTCCTTTTCTGCACGGCTCTAATTCACTCGTAAGTAGTCCCCAACATCTACTTTTGTTCCCTTCCAATCTATTATTCACACTGTTGACCCAGTGATCCTTTAAAAAACATTGATCTGATCATGTTACTCCCATGCTTAAAATTCTAAATGATTTCCCATTACTATTAGGACAAGTTCCAAAATATATTTCAAATGGCCTGCAAAGACTTGCCTTCCTCTCCAAGCTCATCATTATCTCTCTCCTCCTCGATCCATCTCTATGCATCAACCATGAAAACTATGTTTTGTTTCTCAAAGAATGCTCTTTCCTCTTTCAGGGACTTTGCACATGGCTTTTCTTTTGTTTCTGTTCATATTAAAGCAGAAACAAAATAGCCACATGGTTAGAAAAATCAAGCAGTACAAAAATCTATAAAATAGAAACTAAAGTCTTTCTTCTCACTCCCACCTCTGCCATGCTTATCAAAAGTATCCAATGTCATTGCCTCTTGTATATTTTCCTAAAATGTGTGTGTATTTTTGGAAGGAAGGGGGAGAAATGGGTTTACTCAATGTTCTATTTGATAATATAGTGCAATGATTTAAGTACACACTCTAGAACCTGACTGCCTGAATTCAAATTCCATCTCTGCTACAAAGCAGGCGTGCGACCTTGGACAAGTGACTTATTTACTCTGTGTCTTAGTTTCCTCACCTGTAAAATGGGAAATTCACAGGATTTATCCTTTCGAGAAAGGCACAGGGAGACATTATAGAACATATTACTGATGGTGTTTCATGGTTTTTCTTCAAAGTGTCTGGACTTCCCCTTCATTTATGGGGCTTTGAGTCTGAGGACTCTCTCAGGTCTAGTAACTGAGAGGCTATGAGGCTATGAGGTTATGAGGACATTATTGTGGCACAAGTCAATGCTCTGCTCAGCAGATGAGCTACACAGCTCAGATAAGGTCATGGTGGTCCAAGGAATCCTGTGATCAATGAGCCATCTCCAATGGTCGCTGTAGGTAAAGCCCTTCTGAGAATCACTTTGACTCTGCTGCCTGTGTCATAACTAGACTCCCTTCTTCCATCTTGAGATTCCTTCATGCCCACTGTGGGGTCTCCCACTAGCTTCCTCAACCTGTAAAGACTTGTAACTACACACTTCAAAGGATTTTGATGCCTTTATCAACTATGTATTAATCTTGGATATAGAAGTGTCTGTCAAAACCTCTGAGGGGACATAAGGATGTAGGCGAGTGGGTCACATATGACCCATGTACACCTGAATCTCTTCTACCATCCACCAATGGTTTTTCTCACATCAGCTTCATTCAGTTGGATCACCACCGAACACAGTTTTCGCGCTGAGCATCACTGTTGCTCAAGCTGTCATGACGAGTCCCGAGTCTCTGGTGAATTCATGTATGTTGAGGAATCAGCCCGATATAAAATTACGTATTGCCCACCTTGGTCTAGCAGTTTGGGACTCCGTTCTCTCACATATTCTCACTATTTTTCCAAGAGAAATTATCTTTGTGATTCCTTTACCGATAAGCTTTCTCTTTCAAGGTATAATTTGTGATAGTGACCCCAAGGCGTGTAGGGTCTGATTCTAGTTACATTTGTGTGGACAATTTAAAGATAGTGGTAGCAAGGCTTAAAAAGAATTAGCTTCCCATTACCAGGTAACTGCCTCAGATAGCTTCATTACCTGGTCTTCAAACAAGACAAGAACAAATTGTACAATAGACTGGAGAGAAGGATTGTTTCTGCTGGCAAAGCATACTCCACGGGATTTGGGAACCCTGGGTGTTCTGAGTCATCTAAGTCCCCCATTTTTATTTCTATTATTGGGGACCCCTTTTTCCCAACAATGTCTTAATTTTCTGTAGGAGACCTAGTAAGCCTGTGATTTCATTCCGGATTTTTCCATGTGATAACTGATTTATGTATTCATTGTCTTGTGCCCTTTGGTCACCAGAGTCCTGTCCCTAATGCTAACTGCCTTCCAGAGCCATCAGCCCCTGCCTGGTCCAATTCCAGGTTTTCCTTAGTTCTACGAAGTTTCTCGCCCACACATTTGTTGACAGCTATTTCTAGATTACCCAAAGCTCTTAGCTGTACACAGCAAAGGTTGACCCTGCAGGCAATTCTAAACATGATTTTTCCTTTCATTATATTTTCCATTTGGTTACTGTTTGCATATGGGGAACCCCATAATTGTTACACTAATTTTTTGATCATCCAACTTATTGATTTCTCTAGTTTTCTGTTCTAGCTGCTGTTCCTAGTATGCAATTATTATATCTGCAAAATCAGTAATTTTTTCCTCTTGTTCAGTGTTTACATGCCACTTCTTACTCTTGCATATTTGCTTTTGCTAATATTTCTGGAACAAGGCACATAATGGATGTACACGATGGAGGTATTAGCGGACACTCTTGTCTTGTTTGTGCCTTAATGGTAATGCTTCCACCGATGCTTCCCCATTAAGCTCATTGATGCTGACTTTTGGTTTGAGAGAGGTTCTGTACAATAATATTATTATTTTAAAAGTATCTATTTTTACTCTACTAAAGATGTTTATGAAAAACTAACTTTGAATTTCAGGTTTGGGACCACTTGAAAGAATCATATACTTTCCGTTTTGACTTATTAGCATGATGTAATTTAACAGAATTTCTAATTTACAGCCCATTATTTTCAGACATTTCAGTCATTTCCCACTTTTCTTTTCTTCTCAATCCCACCTTGTCTTTTTCATGATCATCCTAATCTAGAAAATAGAATAATATAATATATAATATTAATGTATAATACATAATATAATAATATATAATATAGTAATAATATAAAAAAATAATCTAGAGAATAAGAAACTTATCTTGGGTCCATAAAATCACTTTTAAGATTTAGTTCTTATACTTGACTTTCTGAGTATTATTGATCTCTCCTACCATTTCTCCTTTCTCTGTTTTTCTTTCTCCTCTCATCCCTTTTGTCTCTCCAATGACTGTCCCTTGTATGATATTGGATATTGGTGGGAAGTGCATATCCCAGGACAGCTCACACTGGGTCTTTACCCAGTAACTCCCAGGGAAATTTGGCTGAAAGAGCATGTGGTAGTACATATACACATGTGACTTGGGAAATTCAAGTAGGAGATTCTAAAACAATTTAAGATTTAGTAAATGTGTACTAAGTCCCAGGTGCATTGCTGAAAGTACAAATGGTGATTATGTCATAGTTTCAGGAGAACTAGATAGCAAAGGGAATTAGATATCAAATTCTAGAAAGTGGTTTAAAATATAGCCAATACTTGTAATTTTGCCTAATTTCAAATTTCTTTAAGAGTGAAATTTAATGTTTTGAACCGTCTTATAATGAAGTACACAAATAATTATCACTTTACCTCTGGCGGATGATGTCTCCAGCTAATTAGTGACAGCACAACATCACATGGCATTTTCAAACCAGCCCTGGTAGCTTTTCTACTCGAAGACCCTAATTTTAGAGCATCTTTATATAAATTTTGGAGATAGGTTTCTCTCCATCCTAGGAAAGAAGAACACCAAGTGTAATGGAGATTTTTAATGATAAGCTATTGGCTGTTAGAGCATATTGTTCAGACAAACGGATATAAGTCTGGAAGTTACAAGTTGAGGGGCATTAAATGGATTTATTTGAGTGCTATGTTTAAAGTAGGGGCCACCATATGTGAAAACCGCCATCCTCATAAGTTTTCAGTCTTTACTGACTGATGACCCTAATGGCAGTGGTGGTGGTAGTGGAGGGGAGGGAGTGGTGCTGGTGGTGGGAAGCTGGTATAACACCACCCCTTTGGAAACTTTTTTCAGACACACACTGGACTTAGAAGTTGAAAGTCATTTTTAACTTTCTGGCCTCAAATGATGTTATTAATTTTGTCACATATTTTACCCGCAAAACTTTATCTGAAATGATTTTTTGATGTTTCAAAAAATCAAATTTACTCTTTCAGATAGACTATTTGACACCTCTGAGGATATGTATAAAACTGTGTTGCAGGCTCTGAAGGCAGTTCGACTAGTGGCAATGGCAGCATTGTCAGAATAAGTACTTACCCTCCTGGGCTGATTATTCTGAATGGGAGAACAACCAGCTGGATGCCTTGACAAAAACTACTAGTTGTCCGCTATCTCCATTCTTCCTTCTTATGCGGTAGGAGAGGATCCAGTTCTTAGCTGGACATGTGACCACCTGGAATAAAGACTATGTTTCCTTGCTTCCCTTCAAGCAGGATGAGGCAATGTCACTTAGTTTTGACCGATGGAATCTAAGCAGAAGTGTCATGTGGCAGCCTTGAATCTTCATTCATAGACAATCATCATGCATCCTTTGCCCTTTTTTCTTTGTCTCTTTTGCCTTGTTATAGGCTGGAATGCTACAAAATCGCTGGAGCTAAAGCAGCTATTTTGATTAATGAGGTGGCCTTGGGATTGGAGGCCAAATAAGTAGTAGAATAGCAAGATAGAATCCATGCACTTAAAAATATTATGGAATTGAGCCCTGCACACGTCCTAGACAACTTGTCTTCAGTCTTATATGTAAGAGAAATAAGCATGTCTCTTCTGTAAGTCACTGTCATTTGGGGTCTCAATTACTCAAAAGGAACTTTAATGTACATGATGCATATGAATAAGCTCTGGTGTGTCTGTTCAAAATATCATATTATTTTCTACAGTCAATTTGTACTTTCAGAATAACAATAAAAATAGAGATATATTTATTGCCTCACAAAGTCAATAGTGCTTTACAGTTACATTAGCGTATTAGCACTTAAATATTAATTTTCAAGAAAATTTCCAAGTTAGGAAAAATATGAGAGTACCTTGAGATTGGCCAGGGATGGGGTGTGGCGAAGAGAAGCTGTGTCCTGGGTATCCTGGTACAGCCTTAGGAGAAGACATGAGGCCCCTTTGGTCTGCCTGAAAATCCAGCATCGCTCAATCCTTGCATGTGATTTCTGCCACGAGCATCTTTTTGGGGCCCACGGAGCTACAGGTACTATTGTAGGGGCTGACTTTGCTGTAATGATTAAAACCAAGTCCCAAATCTCGTGGGACTTACATTCCAGTGTGTGGCGATAGATGATAAATAAGTAGCCAAATAAACACATAATATGTGAGAGGTGATAAGTATTATGAGGAAAACTAAGGCAGGATTGAGACACGGAGTGGACCTGAGTGTGTGCTGGGGGTCGGGTGACGTTGTTCAAATTTCACATTTCCCATATTATCCCACAGATAATACTTTTACTTCTTGCCAATTTTCTCAACCTGGAAATATATTTCAAAAATCTTTTAACACTGGGAAAGAAGTCCTGTTAAAAACCAAAGCCTGGATTCAAGGGCAGCGGGGGAGGAAGAACCACAGGTGCGTACGGGTCCTGCCTTCCCACTCACGCCCGGAGGCTGCTGGGCAAGTCCCGGAGCTCATTTCTTCATCTGTAAAATGAAACGAAGTTCACAGTCTTCTACAGGTAAACGAGCTCCTCGCTGTGAAGAAGGAGAAAAACAACCAAACCCTAGACATTGTCAGTTTTCGTTGTATTTACTGTTTTCTCAGGACCGGGACCTTTTCGGGCACTGAGGCTCATGTGAAGACCGTGCGCCGACAGAGCAGCTTCTGGCTGCAGGGTCTGAGTGAGACGCATCTGTTTGGACTTGTCCTCCTAGCTTACGACAGTCATGACTCCTTCCCAGTAAGGGCGTATTTGCAACGCTCCATGAGTAGCTACAAATTAAAGGGAAAGTTGCTGGGGATAAGCCCATCACAGTATTTCATCCTTATATTTGTTTACACAAATGGAAGAAAGTCTTCAAAAACAAAATTAGAATATGATGCAAAGCCAGGAGAAAAATTGCGACGTCCGTGACAGACAGGCTTGATAATACGGAGGATGGAGGGAGCTTTGAGAAATCAATACGACAAAGGTAACGATCCCAAGGAAGACAGGAGAGTATGTGAGCACACAGTTTAAATAAAGAGTTAACCTACAGACATACGAGAAATCTTCATTCCATTGGTTATCAAAGAAAAGAGATTTAAAACAGCAAGATGACTTTTTTCTATTGGCAAAGATTTTATTAAAAAATTAAAAAATAAACTTTATGTTTTTGAGAGATATATACTTGCTGGTGGTAAGTATACAGATTGGCACAGCTGGGGAAAATTTGGTAATATGAATAAAAAGCCATGCCAATGCGCATGAGATCGAAAGGTCTTGAAAATGGAACTCTCTTGTTTTAGTTTCTATTAATCTATCTGGTTAGAAATAATAAAGATGCACAGAAACAATCTAAGTAAATAACAACAGGGGATTGGTTATATGGATTAAGTAATGAATAATAAGACCACTTAATGGTCTTAAATTGTTTAATGAATTAAAATATTGTTTAATGAGAAACACGTTGGAGTCAACACGCACAGCATACACTCACTGAACGAGCAGGTGGAGAGACACATCCCAGAACGACGGGAGAATAAATGAAGTGTTTTTCTTTGGTTTGAATTATAAATATTCCAAATTATTTGCAATGAATATGTGTTACTTTACAAATAAATCCCAATGAACGGAATTTCTTTATTTTAAAAAGGATTAAAGACTGGAATCTTAAACTGGGCTACAAAATTCAAAGGAGATGTGCAAGAATATCAGGTTATTTTCTCGAATTGACTCCCCCTTTCTCTGGAGACTACGTACCCACTGAAGGGCTAGTGTGAGTTTATTGTGGGTCAGGAGAGGTTAAACATTTCCAATTAAATTCAGCCGAATTTCTCCTGGTTTAGGGGTCATTTTTAGCTAAATAGTGTATCAATTCAAAGATCAGACAACTTCTCCCTCTCAAAGGGTCTCCTCTGCCCCTCATCCTTCCCCAAATGTTTTCAGGATGCAGAGGGAGGAGGATCTTTCTAGGAGGACGGGGTTTGCTGCAGGCTGGCCTATAGGCGTGATGTCATGCTCCACTGGTTTCTGGGCATCGGCCTCTGTTTTAAAACGTTTACTTTTTATTATTATTCAGACTCGGCCAGGCCAAAGGTCAGGAGCTGATTGTCATTGACAAGACGTCTTGTTATCCAAGAGGAGGGGCCCTCCGCTCCACACAGGGAGCCACAGGGGGCAGCACCAGGCTCAGTCAGCCGGCAGAGGCAGGAGGGGAACTGTGGCCCAGAGGCTCTACTGTGGTTTCCGTGGGAAGAAACTTTCAGGGCAGAGTGCCCAGGCTCAGGATGGGCCAGCTTGAACACTTTCCCCAGGCTCTGAGTGCAGGGCTGTCTCTAGTGGTCTGGTACCCGCCCTGGGGTGATGGGGCAGAGGAATAGCAGCCTGGATGGTAAGAGCTCCATAAAGCAGGTGGTTGGGGTGTGGGTTTGGCTTGGTTGGTTTGCACGTGAAAGACGCAATTGCAGGCCTGTGGAGTCCTCTAGCGCCTCTAGAAATTGGCTAGCCCTGCGAGGGGCAGTCTGTCCATGGTCAGCAAGGACCTAGATGTCAAAATCTCAGAACTACGTGGTTAACACAGCCCTCTCCATAATGTAACTTCTCCCTTCTGGGCTCCCAACAGCTGACGCTAACTGTCAGTGCCCGTGATTCGGTCACCAGGTTGGGCTCCTGCTGGCTTCTGCTCTGGATTTGCCTCTTCCCGTCTCTGGTCCTCTTGGCATTTTCACTTCACCTTGCATGGGCATGTGGCGACTGTGGACTCTTCTGCAAACCCCACGCATCCGTAAGAAACTGAGGCCTGAACTCAGGTCCTCTCTCCTCCTAAACACTCAGAATTTTTATTACTTCTCATCCAGGGCACATTGGAGGGAGTATTGTCCCGAAGTCCCGAGGCAAGAAGATGCACACGCCTCTGCTCTGGGAATGCTCCTCGGCTGTGTTCCGGGGAACAGACTCTTGAAGCTGGTTTCCTGCCCGTCTTCCTCTCCTCCTGCCGTTCCTTTCTCTCCCTCTCCACCCTTCCCAATTTGTCTCCTCCTCCAAACACCAGGAGAGTTTTCCTCCTTCTTGTCTGAGAGAGCTTAACTCACATGACATCCTCATTCCTCCCTACTCTGTAGCTTATCAAAGCAACTCTGGGAAGGAGTCACCCGCGCCTGGCCTTTTGTTAGTGGAGCTGTGAGACGACCAAGGGCGAGGTTTCACTAGTGAGAGAAACACGATGGTTTGGCATATTAAAATACCATTCCTGCTATAATCTCCCCTTAGTGGATGAGTCAGCCCCACAAAGAACACTGAACTCGTGTGTACACCTTCTTCTTTCAGAAGGTTATCTTCTCAGACTTTCTTGCTTTCATCAACTCAAGTTCATCTGGGTAAACTTGGCGCCATGAAAATCCTCACCTTTCTCAAATAAAGGTTGTCATCCCTTCCCCAGGAGGTTCAGCTTCTTCTAGTCCTAGCTCCATTCGAATCCCTCCTGACCACCTCCTTGACGGCTAGAGAGCTTAGCCAAAGCTGCAAGCAAAGCTTCCCCTAGACGTTTATCCACAACATGGGGGTGGAGGGAGTCAGCAGCTGTCTCTGATGAAAGGCAGCTGGATAATTCCAGCCTCCAGGCCCCCACCTTGTCCAAATCATTGAGTTGTCTCGGGCCCTGGGACGTCTGACGCAAGAAGGACAGAGGTACAGGCGGAGCCCAGAGACCATTCGCCTTTCTGTGACCTTTCCGGCAGGTGGTAATTCCACACAATTCGCCGCGGGTTCTCTTTCTGGCTCAGCTACATTCTCCTCCACTGAAACAGCCCCCAAATGTGCCCCAGGCCACTGTGCGTCTGCCTGAGCTGCTGCTCCTGAAATTGGAATTCCTCTCTAAAAAGAGGTCTTTAGAAGGCCAGAGTCCACGCCAGGGGACTAAAAGATGGCTTTCCTAGCCCCACTCTCTCTTCTGTCTGCTGGTTACCCTATATCTGCTTCTGCACTTGGTTACTCTCACAGAACGTTGACCCTCAACTAGACATGACGTGACTTCTGAATTTGGGTCCATTTTAGGTCTATATATTCTGACCTCTACATGTTGTGGTTTCAATACTTGCATACTAATATACAGATATAAGGTAGCATATTATTTTTATTTTCTGTAATTTAAGTTAAAAAAACAGAAAAATTTGCTATGTACACATATATCCACAACTAGAGACATCACAATGAAACTGCAGAACATCAAAGTTAAAGAAAAAATAATGACGGATCTCAGAGGCAAAGACTGAATTCATCTGAAGGAACGATTAGCTTGAACCCTGGAATCTTTACACAGTTGTCCATCATTCAAGAGTTAGGCTGAAATGCAGATATGGAAAGACCAAAAGAATTTACCACCCGTGACGCCTACTCAAACAGCTAAAAAAAATGATGTAAGTCAAGAACAAGATAAATGAATCTTGATGGAATGATTGGAATGCAAGCAGCAATGAAAAGAAAAAAAATTTTTAAATATATTGGCAAAAATAATAATATAATATTGTATGTTTTTAAAAATATAAAACTAGAGAATGAATTAGCCAATGAATAGAGTAAATTAGTCAACGAACTATTGGCTACCATATGCAAATTTCTTACTTAATTTTATCACTGCGTTTTCAACTATACTGAAGTTCTACATTTTTATATAGTAAATCTACCTTCTCTTTATAGTTCTTTTTTTTCCCACTTTGATATCTTGTTTAGAGTCTCATTCATACCCCAAGGTACAAAATATTTATGTAACTTTTAAGAACTTACATTGTTTCTCCTATTTACAAAAGTAAGAGGCACATAAACTTATTAATGTAGGAAATTGGAATAGACCTAGATGTTGAAATAGATTACAAGGGACACGTTAGAGTAGAAAATCATGATTTTTGAAAATATGAGGCTAAAAGGAGAAGAGATGTTGTCACAAAACTTTGGAGCTCCTGATGAAGACTTTAAACTCACTCCGAGAGTTAATTGCAAGGACACTAATTATTTCTCCTAGTGTGGTGAGAGGGCGCTGTGCCCCAGAGACAGGACAGTCCCACCAGTAATCGTACTGTTCTGGTATTTTTGATTAGAGATTGAGAGCATCAAATTTGACAAGACGTTGTGTCCATTTCCTTTTTTCTGATATTTTAGATTGCATTTTTAGGTGCTACGAAACAGCTTGAACATGTAATGGAATTACTGGGTTGGAAAAAGTTCCAATTTGATGACAGTTGATTGAAGCAAAAGGTTAGTTTTATTAAAGGCTTATGTAGCTGTCTACCAAAAACAACAAAACAAAATAAAACAAAAGCTCCCTTTCTATCTTCAGACTTATATTATATACATATATACATATGTATATTTATATATGTATGTATGATAACTGAAGTAAAGTGTAGAATATGAGGAAAATATTTTCCAGATTCTCATGTGTCTCCTGATGTATTGTGTTTACACTGTGGGGTGGAAGAAACACAGCCTTTGAGGCCAGATGGTCCTGGATTAGAGCTGCCAAATTTAGCAAATAAAAATGCAGGACCCCCAATTATATCTAAATTTCAGATAAACAATGCGTAATTTTTTCACGTGCGTCCCGTGCAATATTTATCAGGCAACCGTGTCCTGGATTGGATCCCAGCGCCACCTTTCCTGCTGCGTGACTTTGAGAAGTTACCTAATCTCTCAGACTTCAGTCTCTACATTTGCCAACTGGAAAGGATAATCGCCATTTTTCAGGTTGTTGCAAGTCTTGAAAAATATATTGTATGCGAAAGACCCTGAACAACATCCAAAACGTGATAGGTACTTAAGATAAATATAAATGATAGGTTCTTCCTCCTCTTCTGAGACTCCATCCAGCCACATGGAAAGAGCTGCAGTTATGAAAATTTGCCCCTGTTATCTCACAACAAGCATCAATCTTCTGGTCCTGAGAGTGGGGAGGGTAATGGGGCTAGATGAGAAGACTTGGATGCTCAATTTAAAATGCCTAGAATAGAATTTTTGATTCCCTATCCCCATCTAATTATCTTCCAGATTTTCCAATTTCAGTAAAAGGTGCCATCTTTTATCCAGTGCTCAAGTTAAAACCTAGAAGGAATTCAGTGTGATCCCAATCAAAATACAAGTGGGTTTTTCTATATAAGTGCAAAGGATCTAAAAAACCCAAGACAATTTTGTCAAAGAACAGAACGCAGCTAGCATTCAAATCTTGGTTTCTAATACCATCCTTAATAGAAGGAACCAATTTCCTTAGATAAATGGCTAGTTCTTGAACTGGCGCGGGTAATATAGTAGATAAGCCTGGAGCATCTTGCAGTGCCAAAATGTAAGAAGTACCCAGAAAACCCCAAAATACAAAAACAAAAAGTCAGCCCTACACCGATGAGTGTTTGCCAAAGTGACATAGGAACCGACAGAAAGAGCTAACGATAGCCAAAGCTGGAGCAATCTGAGCAACAAAATAAATAAGGTAGTATTAGATTATAACCCAAAGTATAAAATAAATATTCATGAGTTCCTGCTAATATAGACAGATGGCTGAGTAAATAAATAATGAGAGAGAAGAGACAAATCTCCCTTGCAGAACAATTCCAAATAATTTATGTAGATAAATATAAGTTTATTCCGCCCTCGTGGATGTGGAGTGTAACTCCCCTCTTCTTGACTGTGGGCTGCATGTAGTGACTTCTTTCCAAAGAGACTGTGTGGATACGGGGGGAAGAGTGACTTTACGGTGCTGAGACCTGACCAACATTACCGCAACCAGGCGATCGGGGTCAGTACCAACGGCAGTAAATTATGTTTGTACTAGGGACCCTTGATACCATGTGATGCAAATACCCCTTTACCTCCGTAGTCTTCCTCCTCCAAACCCATATCTCCAGTCTAATCATGAGAGGAAAAAAACCAAATCCCAATAGAAAGGCATTCTACAAAATATTTGATCAATACTCCATGAAATTGTCAAGGTCGCCAAAAAAGTAAAGTCTGAGAAACTGTCACAATCAAGAGGTATCTAAGGAGACATGACAAATAAGTATAATGTGGTGTTCTGGAACAGAATACCTTTGATCTTTGAAAAACAACATTAAGAAAACAAAAGGGCAAGACACAGATAGGGAGAAAATATGCACAAAATAAATATTTGAGAAAGGACTTGTAATAAGAAAACAACTTTTAAATGGGGAAAAAAGACACTTATAAAAGATGACATACGAAGGGCCAATAAAGACATGAAAAAATGCTCAATATTATTTATTAGCCGTCACAAAAATGCAAGTTACATGTACCCTAGAGTGGCTAAAGTTCAAAAAAGACCGACAATACCAAATGTTGACAAAGCAACACTGAACAAGTGGAATTCTCACACATTACTGATGGGAATATCAAATGATACAACCAGTTTGGAAAACCGTTTATTAGTTTCTTATAAAATGAAACATGTGACCTAACAATTCAATTCCCAGGTTATTTATTCGAGAAGAAATGAGAAAAAAAGTGTTTCATGAAAGGGCTTGTATACAAATGTTCCTGGAAGCTTATTCAAAATAGCCAAACCCTGGAAAAAGCCCAAATGTCCTTCACCTAGGGAGTCTATTTCAAATCATGTCCTATCCGTGTGATGGAACAGCATTCTACAATAGAAAGAAACAAAGTCCTGATCCGTGTAGCAAGATGGCGGAAACTTTAAAACGTGCAGTGAAGTGAAGAGGCTAGACACAAAGAGTATGGACTTGCATGATTCCATTTAAATAAAATCCTAGAGCAGGGAAAACAAGATGATAGTGACAGAGAGCAGGTTAATATTTGCCTGGGGCTGGAGGATGAAGCGTGGGAATGGGGAATTGAAAGGTCACCAGGGAAAGTCTTAGGTGATGGAAGTATCCTGCATCTTGATCGTGGTGCTGATGACACAGTTGAGTACATTTGTCAGAAATTGTTGAGCTGCACACTAACAGGTGGTGTGTTACATTATATGTAAATTATGCCTCAAAAAGTGGATTTAGAAAGAAAAAATATATACTACATATTTAAGGGTGCAGTTCTGGATTCAAATCACAGCTCTGCCACCTCCTGTCTCTGCGACTTCAGTGTTGTCACTCAACCTCTTCATGCCTCAGTGTCTGTAAAAGGGGCTGATGACAGTGCTTGTCTCATGCGATTGTGAGGAGGGTTAAATGAGGAAATTAATGTCTGTGAGCTGAACAGAGGCGGCCCAGAAGACAGAAACTCTAAATAAGGAGTAGCCACTCTTTTTATCCTTCATTTGTCTCTTTCCTTCAACATCCTCATTCAGCACTGAAAGTGATAAATCCTATCACTTTTACTTCCAAAATCTATGACCCTTTCCTCCATTTTTTATTCCTGGTGCAAATATCCTTTTAATTTCTCTCTTTACATTAACTCTTGTCCCCTTTCTCCGCTGAGTGGTTTTTAAAAATACAAATGAGTTCATATTCATTCTTGCTAAAATCCTTCAGTGGTTCCTTGGCCCCTCAATAAGGCGCCACACCTCCTATCATCACTGATGACTCCGTGTCTACCACCTTCTATCACTCCTCCCTTATCCACTAGGCTCAGCTTTCTCTTCCTGGAACTCACTCAACTCCTTCACGCCCAGGGCCTCAACAGTTGCTGTCCCTTCTGCCTGGAATGCTCTTCAGCCAGATCTTCCAATGACTGGCTCCTATTTTTCAGTTCGCAGCTTGAAGTGTCACCTCTTCAGAGAACAGTCTCCTGACAACACAAGTTTCAAGGAGTTGTCCATGTGTGGTCACCATGCACCATTTGACCTTTTTATGTAGCCTTTATTTTGAAACAATTGCAAACAGAGAAAAGGGTGAAGTATGATACAAAGGAATTTTCCCCTGAACCACCTGTGAGTAAGATGCTGATGTCCCAATCACGCTATCTGATTTGATGGGTATTCCTACAAACATGGACATTCTCCTCTATAGCTGCCATACAACCAACACAGTCAGAAAGTTAACGTAAATACAGGACTGCCATTTAATCATCCAGCTCTATTCGCATTGTCCCAATAATACCTTTTAAAACAGAAGGATCCAGGTCAAAATCACGCATTGCATTTAGGTGTCCTTAGTCTCTTCAATCTGGAAGAGTTCCTCGATCTTTCCTTGACTTTCATGATCACGTTCCAGGCCAGTTATCTTGCAGAAAGTCCCTCGGTTTGGATTTGTCTGATATTTCAGTCATGCATCACTGGCAAAAATCTTGCAGAAATGATGCTGTGTCCCTCTCGTTGCATCCTCCCAGGTGCCACCTGGGTTTGAGTTTGCCCTTTACAAGTGACATTCACTTTGATTTCTTGATTAAAGTGGTGTCTGCCAGGCTATAAAGTTAGCCATGTCTCTTTCTAATTTGTAAGCACTTTGCGGGGAGTTACTTCGAAACAGTAAATATCATTTCCCTTGTCAAATTTCCAATTTTTAAATGTAATTATTTATAGCTGTGTTAACTAATCGTTCCCTGGTTTACCCAATATGTTTTAATCCATTGCTATCATCACTTATTTTGATGCTCAGACTGTCCCAGACTTGGCTAGTGGGAGCCTCTGCAAGCTGACCTCTTTCCCTTTTTGACATATTCCCATCATCGTTTCAGGATTTCCTCGCTTTCTGGCACGATAAGATGTTCCGGGCTTGTCTTGTTCCTTCCCCGCTGCAGCCCTGGAATCAGCCATCTTTTCAAGGAGCCCTGTTTCTTTTTAGTGGGAAACAGTATTTAGAATCCCGGGTCTGGGCTCCAAGTGTCCTCATTGCTGTTGCAGTTGGGTGTTTTGGCCCTCTCAGAGGAAAAGACAGGGAATATATATTTTATATATACATATGTAATATATGTGACATAACACATAGAATAAAATGGAATAGAATATATTTCATATATAATTACATATTTAATATATAATATATATTAGAAATATTTGTTATATATTATAAAATATAAGTATTTCTACATATTGTATGTTTATTTCTATATTTATCTACATGTATATTAAAAGCCATAACTTTTCGAATCCAATCCAACTGTACAGAGCTCATTCTGCTCTTCTCATTTTCTGAATTTGGAAGTCCTTTTCCAACAGTGAGAACCTGACTTCCACTATTCTCAGCGCATTTCCTCACATGATGAATTCTCCGTCGGGAACCAGTCTCTGGTCTCCACCATCGCTGCCCGCCTCTGCAGGCCTTCTCCCGGCTCAGACTCTGACAACCTGCCCCAGGTGGCCGTGCCCCAGCTCCTGCCTCGCTCTGCTCCATCTAACAGCTTCAGGCTTGAAATGTCCAGGAAGGGAAGAGAAGAGAAAGAGGCAGAGGAAGAGGAGGTCCATTCCGTATTCTTCACGGACGTTACCACAATATAATTTACCCTACTCATTTCTTTTCTTTTTTATTGTACGCCTCTCCCAGTTAGAACATAAACTCAGTAAAGGCAGGCACGTTTTCTGTCTTATTACTGAAAAATGTGGGTGCTTCAAGGAAAGCAGTGGATATTGTTCCTTCTGCAATGCACATATAGAGGATTAAAAAAAACTCCGGCACTTATTTTACTTCGAATTAGTGAGACTTGGGTCTCTATAACAATGCAGATAGCAATCGGTTTAATTGCATATTTCACATTCAAACAGGTTGCTTTAGATTTTGTAAAGGCATAGTTTTAAATTCTCACACTATAATTTTGTCAATTTTGTAGTTACTGACACGAGAAGTTAAAAATACTTCTACTTCTTGGTGTTTAATGATAACTTATTATTTAAATGTTTAAGAGTATCTTACCTGTAATAATAACACTCCCCCCCAAAAAGATTATTCAGTTGTATAGGCTTGTAAGTCAGTCAATATGATATTTAGAAATTGATTCAGTTGAAGATTTACTTTCTACATTTAAGTTATGTACTTTATATCTGTTTCTTCATCTATCTAGTATACATGTTGTCATTTTGATAGGGTTGTAGCAAAGAAAAACTTATTTAAATATAAGATACCTTCTACCTGTCAGGGAGATAAATAACATCATTCATTATGTGAAGAGAGTGGCTTATTTATTTTCCTGTTTCCTGGTATGATCTCCTCCAGAGGGACAAGGTTTTGACTTGGAGACATTCTGCATGCTACAGCGTGCCCCGTGTGATATGCTAGTTGCTAAGGTAACTGTATTTTCCTGAAAATATCAAACTAAACAGGAGCCTGAATCATCAGTGTGCAATTTGCTGCTATTACATTCATTGAAATTTTCCAGATAAACACACAATGCCCAGATGATTCTGGATCCTTTCTCTGACGTCCCTACATGGCTCTGACATTCAAAATCACAGTCACAAGGCAGTAATTACTCAAAATTGTCAAAATATTCTATGAATTAGAACTCACCGAAATTCTCAGGTTCTGATAATTAGGGAACATGTGATCATTTGATTTGGGTTGGACATATCTTTACAATCTCTGCATATGAATTTGCTAACCAAAGTTGCAGAAGAAATTGACTTGCAGGGCACCTACGAGGTTAAACTGCTTTTCAGAGCCTTAACATATTTCTGTAAACAAATTAATATCTCCAATGGCAATTGAATTTTTCTTTTTGAAGCAGAAACTTCAAAACATAGGCTCTTTATTTTTAAATATCTTATTTAAAATAGTATAATAACTATGTATATTGACAGCTGCACATGTATTCTAATCATTTGAAAGTAATACATCTGAAAGTCTTTATTTTTCCTATAGTTCATGCATTTCCTAATTTAGACTATTCCATCAATTAGCAAATTTGTTTTATCTTTTATTCAATGAAGCAACTTAATAAGATACACGGAACTTTGTAGGTTTGGCAACACCATTCGTGAAACTGATGAAACCACACATTGTTGATTGATTTCTAGTATATAAATCATACCTTAAAATTCTCAATTTCTCTCTTGTAGCTTGTTTGATTCCCTATGCATTTTTGTCAAGAATTTCCACTTTAGAACCACAGAAATACATTTCCTGAATAGATTAAGTTTAAAAGAGAGCACAGTAACATTTTTTTGAAAAGAAGTGCTGTTTTCAGCAACACTCTCACACCTAACCCAGCAACAAACAAATCTACCTAGATCAGAGAGTTCCGCTGTCTCTAGAGTTAATGGCCAGAGTTCAAATTCAGCTCTGCCTCTTGCCCACAGTAGGTCCTGGAGCTGGCTAGTGAGAGCACTGGTTTCGTCATCAGTGCTTTGGGGATGGAATAATGTCCACTGCTTAGAGTTGTGGGGGATTAAATCAGATCATCTCTGTGAGGAAATCAACATGGTGCTTGACACATAAAAAGCGTTGAATGAGAGTTATCTGCTAATATTTCCATTCTTATTAAGCACGTTGGAATGAGAAAGCCATTTAAAGAATTCTTTTACACGTTGAATAGAACGTTTGTGCACTGTAGACTCCATCAAGTGCTCTTTTGGCTTCCTACGGTTGGTTATCTCAGGGCACTTGGTGAGGCCTCTGGTGAAAGCTCAAAACCAGTTCCAGAAGGTAATGCAGGTTTCAACCAGGTTAAGTTTTGAGAGGAAAGTTTTATCCCTCCCTTAAATGACAGAGCTTTCTAGCTTAAATTAGTTTATCACACACTCCTAAGCCTTAGTCAAAAAGGACTATTTGATCAAGGGTTGACATTTTCTTAATGACTCACGTGGCTCCTTATGAACTTCAAGCAAAGCACTGCCGCATGCAGTGCCCTGGGGGGTTCTGAGCTACTCGGGCAGGTTTGCCCTCACAACCGCGGTTTTCTGCATGGTGTTCTTTGGACTCCTTCCTCACTGTTGGCTGTCACTTCTATCCTTTAGCAATTCTGACCCTGTCTCATCTGAAACAGGGATTTGGAAAGAGACCAGGTCACCAAGAGAAACAAAATTTCCGAGCAAGTAGAACACGTGACTGGTTTACACACAATAGCAAACGAGTTGGACCCGGGGTGGCTGCTCTGCTCCCTGCAGGGATTCTGTGCTGGGAGGTTTAAGGATGCTATAATTCTATCACAGTCTCAATGAGACAGTTTTACTCTTAAATCTAGGGGTCTCGGGCGACTTGAGCATAAAGATGGATTATTGGAGAATGTTGCATTTAGAGGGGAGACTGTGAATGCCTGTGGATCCCACTCAGAGCACAAAATGAAAATGGTTGCGCATGTTGCATAATCACCTTGTCTCATGAGTCACTCAAGTTCTCCAGAACAGCCTCACCTGCTTTCTCACGGATAGCGATCTGTTATTTTAATTGCACTGACAGTCTCTGCATTTTGGTTTACACTATGTAGTCTGATGCAGAAATTTGTTAGTTTGACGTCTCTTTCTAATTTTCTTTTGCTAAAGGAACTTCTTGTATGGTTTTATCGATTAGACTCTTTGTCAGTTGAAAATATTACATACAGAAATCTGTTGTCTTTCAACTTGGGAAGTCTTTTTTCTTTCTGGATGTACAATTTTATACAAACTCTCATATTTTCACTTCTTTTTGGTAATAAAAATTCGAAGATATACTATGTTTGATTTATCTGTTACTCAACCATATTATCTACCTATTTTATCATGTCTGTTATTTTTGATAATCAAGATGTCATTATTTAGTTGATTCAGTATTTCTATTTATTTCAATGTCCTCAGAGCCTAATTAGTTAATTAATTAAACAAACATCCATTAAGGTCTTCTCGTTCATCATTTTTATGTCATTAGTGGTTAGCAGAATGCCTGGCATACACTACCTGCTCAATAGATGTTCATCAGTGAATAAACAAATGAATGAAGGTTGATACCTGGCCCAGAGTTTCCTTAGCTGTAACACTGTGAAGAACTTTATGGAGATGCTTTTGTTGCTGTTATTGGTACTGGTGTATCTTTGCTAATCCATCAGCTTATTCACTTGTTTTTTGTAAGTGGTTGAAGTTTTGGACAATATGATTTTGTCAGTATGGAGGAATGCAGAAAGGGGGTAGGTCCATCCAATTCCCTCAAGGCATGCCCAGCACCTCGCTAGGTATCAGACACATGGTAGATGCTCAATAAGTATTTCTTGACTCACTGAATGGATTCAGAATGTTCATAATATGCTGATGAATGCAGAAGTAGAATTCTAATTTATTTGCTTGCGGTGAGAGCTATGGGTATAACATTCACCTGACTGCTTATGTCCCCATCACAAGTTCATTATCTTTGTGAACAGTTCTACGTGGGAAGAGGAAGACCAATTACAATAGTCTTCAGTATTGGGAGATAACTCTGAAGTGCTCTCTAGCCACATCAGGCTTCTTAAAGAGTACGGAAACAAAGTACGTCCTCACCCACAGCCCCAGTCACTGAGACTGTATCAATCCATGGCTCAGGACGCACCCTCTGTCCAAGAGTCCAGGCATTCTGCTAGTCTTCCATATGTTTAAGATAGTCCGTTGCTGACCATATCATCCCTTTGGTAACCATATTCTTTGTTCAGCTGTGAAAACCGCTGTCTTAAAGACCATGCTTTATTATGTACGATACACCAATCTTATAGCTTACACTTCTGATGGCAAATTTATTCACTTTCAAGTTACGGAAGTCCTCAAAGTCTTTCTTACTCACCCATTGGAGAAATGACTAACAAAATGTGTAGACCCATAAAATAATAGATTTAACGATGAATCATCCCCTTTATGCTTGCTGCTTCCCATTCCAACTTAAAATTTTAAGACCAACATCTGGTGCCAGTCTAAGGTGTCGATGGCTCCTTCTTCACAACTATGTTGCTTAAAACCACTTTTGTTAGATGATCGGTAAGAAAAGTGGAGAGAAAATATGTACAAATAACTTATCTATAGAGTGTATGAGGGTGGGACAAAGTACCATCAATAATACAGACCATAGGAGCCAGGAGAGGTAGTGGGAGACAATGGAACGAGCCTTTACTCAACAAATATTTACGGAGCACTGACTATGTGCGGTCATAGGTAGCAGTCGTGTAGGCTGAAAAGTGGATCCCACATCTTAATCCCTACAACCTACGCACGTTACCTTATATGAGAGAAAGGAGTCTTTGTTGACATGACTGAGTTAAAGATACTGAGATGAGGAGGTTCTCCTGGTTGTCTTGGCGGGACCAGTGTAGTCACCAGGGTCCTCATAAGAGAGAGACAAAGGGAGGTTTGACACAGAGAAGGAGGGTGAAGACAGAGTAGAGGGAGATTTGAAGATGCAGGTCTTGAAGACTGGAGTGATGCGGCCACAAGCCAAGGAATGTCGGCAGGCGTTCCTTGAAGAAAACTGGATCAGGAAAGAAAGGAATTCTTCCCTACAGTTTCCAGAAGGAGCATGAACCTACCGATACCTTGATTTCAATCCAAAGATACCACTTTCAGACTATGCCCTTTAGAACTGTGAGATAATAATTTTCTGTTGTTTTAAGGCACCAAGTTTGTGGTAATTTGCAACAGCAGCCTCAGGAAACTAATACAGTGCCTCAAGCTCTATCAGTGAAGAAAACAGACACAAATCGGTCTCCTCACTTACCAAGTGCATGACTCTAAGAAGTAGGGGAGAAGTTTGTACCTACTACCACCTGCTATGTGCCTGGGATGGAGGCACTTTATTTACATCATTTCAGTCTTCACAATTCCATTGTTTTTGCCTGACCACTTCCACATTTCTAGTAATAGCTCATACTGGCATAAACTTTAACTTACAGCCAATATTAAGTGGACTTTTTAATGCATTAGTTTGAATTTAAATGAAAAATTACGTGTGAATAGTATGTGACTGGCTAGTAATAATAGTAGCAGTCACCGCAGATGGCATAGTTTTTCCAGATTTTTGTTCTTATTCAAAATAACGATGCTTATTGGGTTTCTTGTTCTTTTAACCCATACACTTAGGTTGCCCTAAGGATATCAGCTACTCTGTCTGGAATGAATATCCGGAAAAATCTGAAGGACACACCTTAGCCTTCATAAGAAGAAAGTATTCATATTTGCCGTCCTCTGACCAACTGCTGCTTATCTCTAAATGCTCAGGAAAAAGCAGAATTGCTAGGAGGCCGTCACCCCAAGGAGTAACCCACCACCTCTGGGGGTTTGAAGGGGTAAAGGGGTAAAACACCAAGGCTGGTGGGTGTCACCTGTTTTCATCAGCTCCTCCGCCCAACCAGGGTTCAGTCCTGCTCTGATTGTGCTCCTGAGGACGCCAGCCCCAGTGGTAGTTGCCAGAGAATTCTGAGGCCAGGGGACTAGCAGGGATTGTCCTAAGGGAGCACAGTGGGTGAGGGGTAGAGAAGAATTTGATTTGATTATTCCTTTCTCTACTGCTGCCAGCTGTCATCGACCCCGACTACAGGCTTGCCATCTCCCCACTCCACCATCACACACCTACTCCAATAGCTTTCCCTCTCCCGATGGTTTTCTCCCATATTGGTCTGTTTGTTATCTCTTGGAATATGTATTTCCCTCATAAAATGAGACCCACAGAAGAGAGGGTTCGATGGCCATCTCTCCACGGCAGAGATTGGACATGCACATCATGGGCACCCAGCTGTCCCATTACTATTAAATCAGCTGGACCCACTGCTAGAAGTTTAGTTTCTTACTGAGTAGCTAAGACTGATGCAGATTTTAGGGACCTGCAGGCTTCAGGAACCCTCCAACCCCTTCTTTGCAGTCTGTGTATAACCTGGGATTCCTCCTCTTTTCTCCCTACTGATTCTGGAAACCTGGGAGGTATCATTGACTTCTGTTGTATTTTTTCTCCTTTACTTATATGTGGTATACTATATTCTCTGTGTAAATGCAAACTTGGTTAGAGGAAAAGGAACTTTCCTTTAGTCCTACCTTCAAAGCTGAGAAGTCAGTCTTAACTAGCCTGAAGCAGCTGGACAAGAAGATGAGTACATTATCCAAGTCAAATCAGACAGACTTTCCTGAGAATGTGAACCTCAAGTAGAATCTCGTAAAGTCTGGAAACACTTTGGAACTGGTGGGTTTCAAAGACAGTCCTCTAAATTGTCTTAGTGCTAGTCTTCAATTTTAGTGTATTCTTCATTTTGCTCAAGTTATGCAAAGTCCAATTGTTTTGCTTATCACCAAAACCTTAATCCATTTACCTAGCTTGCAGATTATTTGGAAAAGTTGAATAAGGTAATGTATGCTGAAGTATGGAACATGGTGCCTGGCACAGCATCCAATGAATATAAACTGATACTATTAAGGGTGACTGTCTGATTATCCAGTCAGAATAATACAAACAGGTGCTTTGTGAAAGTGAGAAATGCTGGGTATTATAGGTTTATTATCATTTTTACTCTGAGAGGGATGATTCAGATATTCAGATTATAAATTCTTGTTACTTGAATTCATGTGGTTTTAAAGATTTGGTCTTGTGCTCTTCACTCCACTACATTAGAACTCATTGTACCTGTTCTCTTTAGGTAAACAATGGTAATGTGCTCAAGTTAATCCAGTTGGAATTAATTAAATTAGCCTATTGGAAAAATAACATATTTTAGGTACATTTCTGAAGACTGCCTCTCCGTGTTAAACATTTCCTTGATAAATTAATAAAATAGCTGATGACTTGTCTCCTCTGACCATCTGGGTCTCCATGCTAATTGCTGCTGACCAGTTGCTCTTTCTGTTGAATCTCTGAGTTGAGGTAGAAACAGCACACTGCTCTTTATCATTCATGCTTCAGTTCACGCTCACTCACTAGAGAGAATTCAAACAAATGGATTAAGGAAAATTAGCAGGGGCACAATTCCAGGGCATGTCCATATACTTTCATTAGAAAATATGTTTAGACCTTAAAGGTTAAATATTTCTAGACAAACTTAATTAAAAACAGATGCAACCATTAAGTAGAAGAAATAGAATTCCAGGTCTGGGCCTCTTGATGCATCAGCGGATAGCTAAAATCTCTTTCTTGCCTTGATACAGCATGTATGCCCCATTCAATAAACTTGTTAGCAAACGTTTTATGTGTTCTTTGTGCTCAGCTGTTGATAAGACATACAAAAGAATTTAGGAATCCTTGAGTCATAGGACTCAGCTGAAGATCCAGTTTCACATCTATTAAACATCACATCTGAGGCTCCTCAGCTGAGAATTAAGAAGATTGATGCTCCTGCCTACCACTCCAGGAGATGCTGGAAGCGAATAGAGCCTGCGAGAATGCTTGGTAAGTATCCAGAAATTATTCATTATCATCATTTTGAGACATGGGGATTGATGAGCTTATACATTGACTAAGAAGGCATTATCAAATGTAAGGTAACTTTTACCATCAAGTGCAAAATTGGTGGTATAGACTGCTTCTGGGAACATTTACAACCTGGACCAGAGTTTCAAGGAGTCCATGAAATATTATCTGATATTTTTCCTATCTCAGTAAATATCATCACCTTGGAATCATATTTCATATCCTTCTCTCTCTCAAACCCACATCTGATCCATCAGAAAATCGTGTTGTCTTTACTTTCATAACAAACCTGGAGTCTGTCCACATTTCCCCAAGTCCACTGTTAAGATCCTAGTCTGAGCTTCCATCATCTCACACCTGGCAAAGTGCAGGAGCTCCCTAACTGGGACCTGCATTTACTTTTGCATCTCAGTTACTTATTCTCACAATAGTCAGAGGTTCTTAAAAACATAAATCTTGGGGCTGGCCTGGTAGTGCAGTGGTTAAGTTCACACATTCTGCTTCGGCAGTCCAGGGTTCGCCAGTTCGGATTACAGGTGTGGACCTACGCACTGCTTGGCAAGCCATGCTGTGGCAGATGTCCCACATATAAAGCAGAGGAAGATGCACACAGATGTTAGCTCAGAGCCAGTCTTCCTCAGGAAAAAAAAGGAGGATTGGTGGCGGATGTTAGCTCAGGGCTAATCTTCCTCAAAAAAAAAAAAAACCCGTAATCTTATCGTGTCACTCTCCTGTTCCCAACTCTTCAATAGCTTCCCAAACATTTAGAATAAAATTAAAAATACTTACTGAGGGTTCTAAGGCTCTCTAGCGCCGGGCCAGCGTCTGCCTCTGTGACCTCACTCCCCATTCCTCCTGCCTCACTCACTGGCTCCAGGTTCCTCCTCCTCAGACTCAGTTCCTCAAATGTCAAAGTCTCTGCACTGGCTATTCTCTCTGACTAGAAAGTAGAATTCTGCCTCATACCAAATATAAAAATACGGATAGAAAAAGTAATTCTATTCGTAAACAACTTCCAAAGGCAAAACAGTAAAGAGTCTAGAAAGCAGTATAAGATAATACCTTCGTCACTTTGGGCAAGAAAAAATTTATGAACTAGGACACGCACAAAAAACACTAAAGGAAAAGATTACAAATCGGAGCACATTAAAATAAAGAACTTGAGTTCCTTAATAGATACCATTAAGAGAGTGAAGATAGTACATCACCAAAATGTACGTTTTTGTTTTATACACTTCTCTGTGTATACGTTTTATTTTACACATTTGCACACACATAAAGGCTACGAACTTGGAAGAGCGCCTTACAACCACCTAGGGGGTGGACAGTGAAAGGAAGAGTTAGAGAAGAGCACGGGACCTGTCACAGTCCTTAAAGTGGAAGGGAGAGCTGCACACTGGCAGTGCATGAAGGAAGACGTGGTTGGAGGGCAGAGGATGAAGCCGGGAGCCCGCAGACCGGGCCCGTCTCAGCAGTGCCTGGCACCTGTCATGAAAGACGCATTGCTTTCTAGCTCATGTGTGGTAGGTTATTCTGATAATTCAATCTCTTTATTCTTAGTGATGTCTTCCATATGTGCTTCTTTCTGTAAAGGCTCTTTACAAAAAGTTAAATCATCATTAGATACAGTTTTACCTTTTTCCTACAGGATCGAATAGAATAAAATTACATTCTCATGAAATCTCTTATCTAGATAGTCATCCCTCAATGCTGCTTTGACATGCTGATTAATTAGTTCCAGTTTTATCGTCGTCGGTACATACTAGAGAGGCGAGCTAGGAGTTTAAGCCTTAAATTAACAATGAAAACAATCGCTGACTCTCTGGTAAGCTGTGGTTGAGAAGAACTCAGAATTTCACACCCATCATGACTTGTGCTCCAACATAACACCAACATGGATAAAAATAGTGCAGCAGCATACATAGTTATCTTTCCCTGAACTTAAGGATTTCGATTTGTTACTGCTGGAAATAAACTCATAATAGTTTCTAAATATCTTGACTGAGCTTTAAAACAAAAGCAACTCATTGCTGTAAATATTTATTAACTAGATCAGCCGGCATAATTATTCGAGCTGGAGGAGGACAGATTTCTTGCTGCTCATGCTACTGTATAAACCATCCTTCAAATAAGGCTGAGAATGGCGAGACTGATTATTTCTGCTCCTGGAATTTACTACATTCTCACAACACACTTGCCAGCTGAAGTCCACATAACGGCAGGCAGAGCTCCAAGTCTGCAGGTCAAGTTTTCAGGTTATTTCCATCGCCTGAGGTTTCATTTGTAGGACTCAATGAAGAGGAGTATTCCTTTTGAAAGTGAAACAATTTATAGATATAGGTGCTCCCTGACTAGCTCTGCGGAGTGGTCCACGTCTAGTATAAATCCAGCTCATTTGTCAGGAATAGGACTCCCTGTGTGGAAGTGGTACCTTTTCCTCGCCTTGATTCTGAATCACAATCTATATTTCGCCATGTTCAAGAAGCATATTCAAGTGCAATTACGCGTGCTGTCCTCTAAACACCTTCATCCCTGCAAAGCACTTTTAAATGTGCATTCTTATATGTAAGTTTTCCTAAAAAATGTTACCAGAAGTCTGATTAATATTAAAGATATTTTACCCATCTGCCTATATGAACACCCACCTCAGAGACTGTAAAACGCAAAGGTGGGGCCAGCCCCTGGGCCGAGTGGTTCCAGTTCTGCGTGCCCTACTTTGGCGGCCCAGGTTCACCAGTTCGGATCCCTGGCAGGGACCTACTCCATTCATCAGCCAAGCTGTGGAGGTGTCCCACATACGAAACAGAGGAGATTGGCAGGATGTTAGCTCAAGGCCAATCTTCCTCAAACTAAAAAAGAAAAAAAGAGGAAGCTTGCCAACAGATGTTAGCTCAGGATGAATTTTCCTCACCAAAAAAACTAATTAACTAATTAATTAATTAAAATATAAAGGGACACGAAACAGTGAGGTTGGGGGTACAGTTCATTGTTATTATCACACTGCTCATATGAATTTCCAATTCTGAAATATGTACATTTTTATGGATTTTAAATAAATGGACACAGTTTTCTTTATTTCTTGAAATTAATCAAATATAGTAGTTACTGCCTTTGTTGACTTTCTTTTCTTGGTGTTGATGTTTAGTAATTAAGCTGTCTTTACTCCATTCCACTTTCTGAGGACTTTCCTCATTATCCAAACTTAGGAAATGAAATTTTAATTTAGAGCACTCCTCTCAAGAAGTAACCACACTTTCCTCTCATCTGACAAGCAACCACCGAGACAGAAGCCAAATCTTCCAACACTTGATAACACATTTCCAGGATGGTTCTTTTACTTTGTTCATTAAAAAATGAATGAAGATCAGATATAATTGCCAATAAAGTCAGCTTCTCACCAAAAGGGAAGGAGAAACTTCATTTCCATTTCCATGGCCATGGTGTAAGCTGCTGCTCCTCAGGTTGTATGGTCCTGGCCTATGGAAAGAGTCTACAAGTGGCTGAGCACAGCCCATCACCCAGCACAGAAACAACTCAAAAAGACAGAAGTGAAAACTAAAGTGTGTGTGATGCATCTCAGTGTTCAAAACACTTCTATACCTGTTGCATTTTTAACATACAGCACGCGGGCATGTTACATGGCTGGCATTGCATGGAGACAAGACTTGCCTGTGCATAGTCATCTTGGCAGTAGGGAGAGTGGACAGGAGAAGAAGATGGGGTATGCTGACAGCGTGGGAGGGTTGATGCTTCCAGACCATCCCCAGGGAATTTCACTGAAATGATTGAGTTGGTGTGGGGGTCCATGACAGCCGTCCAGTGTGTCAAAGCCTCAGACCTCTCCGCCTGCCCTGGCTGAGCGTGAACCCAAACTCCAGGCTTGCTCTGACTCACAAGGGAACTTAGTCTGTGTTGGGAGACGGGACCCCTAAGAGCATCAAAGAGCTGTCTGGCAGAAGCTTTCCTCCCTCACTTACTCCACTTAAGCATGGGAATTAAAAAGCATACTCCTGCCCTAAGCATTTAGGTACTGTTGAATGAGTTGTACTATCCATACATATAATATTACAATAATATAATAATATAATAATATAATATTACAATAATATAATAATATAATACTTTTCTGTGCTTAATACTTATTTTAATACTTATTTAAATATTTAATATTTAAATATTTATTTAAAAATACTTATTTAAATAATATTTAATAATAATTTTATATTTAATAATTCAGCTAACTTGAAAATACAAAATAAATTAATGTAAAACACAGTATTTGGATTATTTGAAAAAATTTTAACAATCATACCCACTGTTGGTGATTATGCAATGAAAGATATCCTTATGTATTATTAGCAGCATTTTAAATGGTAGAGCCCTTTGGGGGAGCAATATGATAATAAGAATCAAGAACAATTAAAACTATAGATACTGTTCATCAGGTTAATCCCATATCTCGGTATTGACTCTAAGGCAATAATATAAAATTTGGAAGGAAAAACCTCAAAAATATACTCATTGTAACACTATCTTAAAAAACGAAAAAAAGTAAGCAACTCAAATGTCCATCTGTAGGAGTAATTGTTACTTACAGTGAATCAGAATAGCAAAATATTAGACACCTTTTCAAGATGAGAAATAAGAAACACGCTTAGCAACAGAGAATATCGATGTGCTCCCACAAACGAGAGAAGCAGAGACGAAAGCCATGAGCACACGGAGATGCAATGATGTCAATATAAAGCTTGTTCATTGCCAGAGTCTAGAAGTGTTTGTGGAGAGATGAGAGCAGTTTTATTTTGTAAGTTGCCGTGGCTGTGAGAGAAATATCTCTTTCATTAGAGTTAGTTTAAGGCTGCTGTATTGATACCATAAAGTCGGTTAAAACAGCATGCATACCTTCAAGGAAAAAGAAGCGAAACTGGCGCTTTCTTTGTGACACCTAGGAGGAGAGTTTTTACAGAAATGACGTGCATATCAGATCCAGCTACAGCAGAAGGGGCGTGGGGTAGATGTCAGGAGGCTGAGTGCAGGTCCCCCTTATGGCATCTGTGATCTTGGGCACACCCCCCTGCACCTCAGTTCATCCATCTGAAAAATGAGACAGCTTGACAAGGTGTCCCCCCACGGGATATCTGTGGGCATTTAAGTGGGTACTTTCTCTCTCAAATTATGTTTGTGTTTAGGCTTCCGCAATCCTCTTTTGGCACCATCATTATATTCTTTCTTTTTGTGGGAAAGCACAGGGACTAGGAAGAAATGACTATTATTCAGTCAAATGATTGTGATCCCTGAATCTTGAGGAGGTCACCTAGCAGATGCAGCAGCCTAACAGAAGGAATGAATGTCATCATTAGGAGCTTCCAAATCACTTGGAGACACTTGTAAATTGGCAGACAAATAGGTGTACGTGGCATATTAATTATAAAGGCACTGCAAAAGACCGAAGCCAGGTTAGACTGGGTGTGTTGGCTTGTTCACATTCTTTTATGAAGCAAAGACATTCATACCAAAGTTAAATTTGTTCTGGACCAATTGGATTAGTCCATCTCAGCACTATTTAACATATATCAAAAAAATGCACTTTTTGCTACCAAGAACATTAAGCTTAATTAGGACATATATTTACTGCCGGAGTCAAATTGATTGTCAATTTCAGCACAGCAATGTTCTCTGATTAAGCTAATAGCATTACAGACTAAAAATGTCTTTATTTTTAGTTATAAGATGCAACTTATAGTTAAGATTTTGTTCTCTATCCTCTTTGAAATATATAACTGTTATGATTCACTTTTTAATTGCCTGAATATACACAAATAGATATTTATTTGATAATTTATATGTATGTGCATATATAGGTATATATGTATATATATGACACACACATATACGTGTATGTGCATGTTTTGTATATACCTCAGATAAGATGATTTTTAAAGAAACTAAAGAGGTTAGGAATGAAATATTTAAAAAGCAGCTTTACCAAACTTCCATTTTCTGTCATATTCATCTTAAATGAAGTCAAAATTGATCACTATCTTTAGCTAAATAAATTTGGATGAAATATAATCATCCTTTAAAATATGTCTCCTAACTGAAAGGTGAAAGACAAAAAGTCTTTTCATCAGTTTTAGGTACAGAATGTGCTGGAGAATAATTCTCAAATTAGCATGATTACCGTCTGTCGTTACAAGTCAGAGACGATTAATCGCTCCTAAAATTCCATATTTACCTGAAACCTTTGCAAAAGCACAAATCTTAAATGGAACGCCAATGAACCTACTCAATGTCCATTCTGAATAACCCCTATCGAGTAATTTTTGACGACACAATGCTTAAATATTACTTCGTAATTCTACAATGACTTGCTTGGAAAAAATTGGCACTTTCTTTTTTATAAGGAAAATAGTTTAAACTTCTATAATGGTTGTCATTCTCAAAAATAATTCTCCTTTTTGATCTTGTGGCTTACTTATGATGATTAATTTTAATTCTCATTATACTTAGTGTATTGTAGTTTTCGATATTCCCATTATTAATCAGTTACAATGCATTCATTCTTTCAACAAATATTTATTGAACATCTACTATACATCTACTATACTATACAAATGAATCTTATTTCTATGTAATTTACATAGTATATGACTTTTAATTGAGATATAATTCTATTACCATAAAATTAACCCTTTTAAAGTATACAATTCCCTGGGTTTTGATGTATTTACAAGACTGTACAACAATTACCACTATCTGACTCCGGAATATTACCACCCTGAAAAGAAATCCTGAACCCATTAGCATCACTCCTTATTCTCATATCCCTCCATTTCCTGGCAATAAATATCTATTTTATGTCTTTATGGATTATCCTATTCTGGAAATTTCATGCAAATCTAATCATAGAATATGCAGCATTTTGTGTCTGGCTTTTTTCACTTAGCATAATGTTTTCAAGGTTCATCCATGTTGTAGCATATATCAGTAATTCATTCCTTTTTTTTTTTTTTTTTTTTTTTTAAAGATTTTTTTATTTATTTTTTTTTTTTCCTTTTTCTCCCCAAAGCCCCCCGGTACATAGTTGTGTATTCTTCGTTGTGGGTTCCTCTAGTTGTGGCATGTGGGACGCTGCCTCAGCGTGGTCTGACGAGCAGTGCCATGTCCGCACCCAGGATTCGAACCGACGAAACACTGGGCCGCCTGCAGCGGAGCGCGCAAACTTAACCACTCGGCCACGGGGCCAGCCCCAGTAATTCATTCCTTTTTATGGTTGAATCATATCCCTATATATGAATATACAACATTTTATCTGTTCATCAGTTACGGATATTTGAGCTATTTCCACTTTTCGGCTATTGTGATGAAAGGTGCTATGAACACTCAAGTTTAAGTTTTTATGTGAACATATAGCTTCCGTTCTCTTGAGTGCGTACTTAGTGTAGAATTGCTGGGCCGTACTATAATTCTACGTTTAAGCATTTGAGGAAGTGCTGGACTGTTTTCCAAGGCAGCTGCACCATTCTACCCCCCCCCCCCCCCACCGTATCCACCGCTGTATGGGGCTCTAACTTCTCTGCAGCCTCAGCAACACTTGGTATTGTCCACCTTTTTTATTATAGCCAGCCTCATGGGTGTGAAGGAGTATCTCATTATGGTTTTGATTTATATATTCCTAATGACTAAAGATGGTTTTTCATGTGCTTATTGACCATTTCTATATCTTCTCTGGTGGAATGTATACTCAAATTCTCTGCGAATTTTTTAATGAGATTATTTGCTTTTTTGTTACTGAATTATGAGTTGTTGATATATTTTGATACTAGACCATTCTCTCGTATATGATTTGCAACTATCTTCTCCTATTCTTTGGGTAGAGTTTTCACTTTCTTGATAGCATCATGTAAAGCACAACATTTTAAATTTCAGTGATGTTTAGTTTATTCTTTTATTTTGCTGATTCTATTTTAAGTGTCCTATCTGAGAAACCATTGCCAAATCCAAGATCATGCAAGTTTACTCCTACGTTTTCTTCTAAGGGCTTAATATGTAGCTCTTACATTTAGGTTTTTGATCCATTTTGAGTTAATTTTTGTATATCAACATCATTCTTTTGCATGTGGATATTCAGTTGTCCCAACACTATTTATTGAGAAGACTATGTTCTTCCCCATTGAATTGTTTTGCAGCCTTGTCAAAAATCAATTGCTCATAAATGCATGGTTTTATTTCTGGTCTCGATTCTATTCCATTGATCTAGATGTCTGTCCTTACGTCTCTTTTTATACCACACGGTGTTGATTACTATAGCTTTGGAGTAAGTTTTGAAGTTGGGAAGTGTGAGTCCTACAAATTTGCTTTTCTTTTTCAAGATTATTTTGGATCTCATGAGTCCTTTGCACTTTCTTATGAATTTTAGGAAGAGCTTATCAACTTCTTCAAAAATGCCAGCTGGGACTTTGATAGGGATCGCACTGAATCAGTAGATCAATTTGTGGATTACTGCCATCTTAACCATATTAAGTTTTCTAATCCAAGAACATGAGACAGCTTTCCATTTATTTAAGCCTTCTTTAGTTCCTTTCAATGACGTTTTGCAGTTTTAAGTGCATGGATCTGGCATTTCTTTTGTTAAATATATTCCTAAACATTTTAATATTTTGAATGCTATTGTAAATGAAATTGTTTCCCTAATATCATTTTTGGATTATTTATTGCTAATGTATAAAAATACAATTGATTTTCGTATATTGATCTTGTATCCTGCATTCTTCTATTACTTATCTGAACTCGTTTATTAGCTCTAATAGCTTGTTATTGTTGTTGATGCTTAGCATTTTCAATATAGGAGATCATGTCCTCCTCCATTAGAGAGAGTTTTACTTCTTCCTTTCCAATCTGAGTATCTTTCTTTCCTTTTTCTTGCCTAAGTGCCCTGGTTAGAACCTCCAGTACAACATTGAGCACAAATGATAAGAATGGACATCCTCGTCCCGTTCCTGATCTTACGGGAGGCTTTCCATCTTTCACCATTAAGCGTCATGTTTGTCGTAGGTGCCCTTTATCAGGTTCAGCAAGTTCCCTTCTGTTTCAAGTTTGAGTATTTTTATCACAAAGTGGTGTGCATGAGTTGCAAGTTGTCAGTATAAGAGTTCTGTTGTAATATAAAAGAGGCCTGTGTTATAATTATACAACATAACATAGAATTATGTTACTCCACTACTTAACATTCACCAAAGGTTCCAGGAGCTTCCAGGATAAACAGCAAACTGCATCATACAAGGTTCTTTCCAGTCTGACTCAAGCCTGTCCGTTCCCTCCATTGCCACTTCTCACTTTATGATCCACAGTCCATTCGTAAAGAATCCTACTGCTCCACGAATGGATCATCCTCTCACTCAGCTCTCTGGTTCTGCATAAACTGTTACTTTGCCTAAAACACGAACTTCTTTACTTTTCTGTATAACTCCAATTTGTCCTTCAAGGTCCAGCACATTTGTTGGTTTTCTTCCTCAGATGTTCATCCTGTGCCTTCCCAGAGCACGCTTACTCTGCCTGTCTGTCTGTCTATATCATCCCAACTGTACTGAAACAGTATGTCCACCTGTCCCAAAATAGTCGAACTCCCACTGGACTAGGGATTTTCTGATGTAATACTTCCCTTTTTTTTTTTAAAGTACAGGTTTTTCTGTTTATTTTTTTAAATTTTCTTTAAAGATTTTATTATTTTTTTCCTTTTTCTCCCCAAAGCCCCCCAGTACATAGTTGTATATTCTTCGTTGTGGGTCCTTCTAGTTGTGGGATGTGGGATGCCACCTCAGCGTGGCCTAATGAGCAGTACCATGTCCGCGCCCAGGACTCAAACCAACGAAACACTGGGCTGCCTGTAGCAGAGCATGCGAACTTAACCACTTGGCCACGGCGCCAGCCCTGTAATATTTCCTTTTATTCCCAATATCTGGCAGGCTAGATGGTACAGAGTAGGTCCCTAAATTAAATAAATAATTCTTTTTTTGTTTTTCTGAGGACGATTAGCCCTGAGCTAACATCTGCTGCCGATGCTCCTTTCTTCTCGAGGAAGACTGGCCCTGAGCTAACATGTGTGCCCATCTTCCTCTACTTTATATGTGGACACCTGCTACAGCATGGCTTGATGAGCAGTGCATAGGTCCATACCCAGGATCCGAAGGTGTGAAACCAGGGCGACAGAAGTGGAGGGCATGAAATTAACCACTACGTCACCAGGATGGCCCCTAAATAATTCTTAGTTCTTATGAGAACTGGCCTCTGGGCAATGAGCAAGCTATAGCTTGCTTATAGGAAAGGTCAATTTTTTTCTAAATCACCAATTGGCCTATAGCAGGGCAATTGAAACTTTTAGCATTTATGGATAACTTAATAGGCTTTTGACGCACATCCAAACCATAACATTTGGATACATATTCAAAGATATATCACAATTTCAATTATTTAAGCATAGTATTTTAAAAATTAACATCAATGGTAACACAAATGATAAAACAGCATCAATGAAAGGGAAGATACCTTGTGGAATCTTGCTGTAAGGATCCGTAAATCTTGAAGACAGAGAGATTGAACCAAGAACCAGGTTCCACATCCCCATTACTGTTTTATTTTCGTTTTAGACTAGAAGCTCCTGAGTCACAATGGCAATGTTTCAGAGAAAGCAGCACGTGGTTGATGAAGCTCTGAGATGGTTCTAGATAATTGGATCACAAGAAATTATAGTCAGATTACTCATCACTGACACCTCAGTACCATGTTAAAAGCTAAGACACTAATATGCCCCTTTGAAGAGTGTGTAAGTTGGAAATAGAGGCAAGCAGAGCCCTCAGCTAATCTTTGTGTTGTGTTTCAACAGAAGGTCAGGTTTTAAAATATACCTAATAAGATAATCTTTTTCTTTCTGTGACAAGGGCAGAAAATTATCAAGTGTGGCAAAGAATCAAATATTAATGATGAAGCCATTTGGGTTTTTTTAAGAGACCCTAATGCATATTCTCAAGAGTGGAACTTCTCACGTTTCCTGTCTGAAGTGATAGACTCAGGTTACCCAGGATGATGACAGTGTAGGACAGCGCTTACGGCCTGGGCTCTGCAGTCAGGCTGCCTGTGTTAGAATTCTGGTTCCATCCTTTGACCCATAGCGATTTCTCTAACATCATTTTTAAAGTGGGGATAATAATTTCAACTTCAAAGGTAGGTTATTAGGATCAAATGAGGCAAAAAAGGTAATACTTTGGGGATAGTGCCTGGCACATAGAATGTACTCAGTAGCAGGGTGACTAAGCAGAGAAGAAATGAGGAAGAAATCCCTGAACTTTCCTCTCAGTCTGCCATCTCCTGCCTCTGCTTCCCAAAGGCCAAAGCAGTAACAAACCAGCTGAGAGTCTTGGGGCCATCTTAGAATTCTGCCTCCCACAAGCCCGTAACACTTTGTTCACACCTGCCATGTTTAACCTCTGTGCCCAGAGATGCAGTAGCCATCACTGCCTTATTGTTCATCCATTTCTTTCCTTCTCTTAGCTGTGAGTTCCTTGAGGATAGGTATAGTATTCTTTTCATAACTGAATCTCAGTAGAGCTTTAATAAATATTATTGAATTGAATAAATACTGTAAGAATGATTTATTCTCGAGTACAGAGGGACACAGAGGAAGAAGAGTCAGGCTTTTGCAGGTAGCAACATTTGAGATGGCCAATAAAAAATGGATAGTTTCTTTTTCTTTTAAGGTAATTTTCTATTTTTTCCCAATAGTTATGTATTTGAAGTTTTTTTTTTTTACAAAACAAATACTACATGAATATTCTCTTTTTGTAAAAACATTCAAGCAAAAAATAAGCATGTAAAATAAATAATGAAATTTCCTTTCACCACACTCTCCAAATTCCATTCTACTCATCAAAAGTAACTAGTTTTGTTGCAGGGTTGCATGTTCTGTGTCCTGATTCTTTCACTAGAAAATATGTCTTGGAGACTTTTCCATCATACAAGCAATGCTGCAGTGAACATTTTTTACATGCATTTTCATGCACATTGGAAACTATTTCTAGAAAATACTTAAAATGGAATTGGTGAGTAAATAACGTAATGTAAATAATGACAGAATAGGAAGAATTTTAAAATAATGTTTATGCCTAATATCTTTTCTTGAAATACATTCCAGAAACTTCTATCAATTTGTAATGAAAATATCTAGGTAAATGAAAGTTTTAAGTGACCAAATACCTATCTACAGAGAATCATTAAGACTCTAGCTAAGTAAATGTGCAAAGAGAAATTTATTGTTGGTAAATTGGTATTTTTAACATTGCCGATTTGTCAACTTGTTCCCCCAAAGGACTTAATGCCCATGTGAGTTTCTATCTTGCTGTATAATAGAGGCTTAAAGGAAAAGATGGAGGAGGACGGAAACAAAATAAACAAACATTAGCAGATTAAAATTGTTTATAACAAAGATAATGTTTGCCTCAAATAAACATGTGTGCACACACAAGCCAAGAGCCGTGTAAAGTGCCCCAAATACAGAGTTGAACTGCCTTTTCAAAACACTATTTCAAGGAGAACACAAAGATTTCTCAGCTAAAATATGACTATTTAGATTGGATTCCCCAAAAGCAGAGCCTGAGAGAGGGATTCAGGTGTTGTACATCCTCCCTCTACTGCTCCTGGGTTACCTGTTATAGATGTGATGCCGAATGTCTCATTCTATGTTTCAACATCGAGAGCTTCTAAGGAGAAATAATAGAAGTACTCATTCCTGTGAGCAATGCCGATTTTACAAATATTTCTCACTTAGCTTACATGTATCCATAGAGAGACCAGTTTTCACTAGTCCTAAGAAACTTTCTGAAATTTAAAAAAGGCAGTTGAATCATAGCTTCTGTCTTTTTTTGTATTGCCTGGTTAACAAGAGTCATTTCAAGACTATGATCGTTTTAAATATAAAGTTGAAACATAAGCCAGGGCTCACTTAAAACTTTGTTTTTCTGTAAGCAAAATTATTTGTTTTCTTCACCAATATTTTCTTTCTTTCTCACAGTAAGTTTAGGTAATATTTTTCTCAAAGAACAGTGAATAGATCTGTAATTTCTTTTTCTTTTCTTTTCCTTTTTTTTTAAATTGGCCCTGAGCTAACATCTGTTGTCAATCATTTCTTTTCCCTTCTTCTTCTCCCCAAAGCCCCCCAGTACATAGTTGTATATTCTAGCTGTAGGTCCTTCTGGTTCTGCTATGTGGGGCTCCACCTCAGCATGGCCTGATGAGTGGTGCCATGTCCGAGACCATGATCGGAACCTACAAAACCCTGGGCCGCCGAAGCGAGCATGCGAACTTAACCACTTGGCCACGGGGCCGGCCTCTATGATTTCTATAATGCATTATTTTGTTGAGGCTGGAATCCAACAATATGGAAGAAATAAATTACTCTCCTGTTGAGAACCAGGTATTCAAAATGCCTGGCAAAGGTCTCTTTCTGCTTAAAGACTGAAGTGTGCGTTCTGAGAAATTAGGTTGTCACTGTGGTAGTCATTGTAGGAAAAAAGCAACTGTTAACCGAAACAAATTTCAACTTTTGCACTCAAAGGAACTGGCAGAAAGCCTCAAATGTGTGGGTCTTAGTTTGGCTGGAAATCTCCTTGCAGTCTGCAGTCACTGTAGGATGCAACGTAAATAGAGAGCAAATGACTTCAAGGAGTGATACGGATTTGCCTAAAACTACCCAGTTTGTGTCACCACAGTCCACCTATATGCTGAGATCATGGTTAAGAGTCAGGATGTGATTTCATCCACTCCCTGTCACGGCACTCTCAGTCATGACCTCTGCACTTTGGCAGAAGTCAGGTCCTTGTCCTACAGTGACGTAAATGAAATCGTATGATGATTGGAATGTGTACAAATGCATTTATTCCTCTTTCTTGCAGACATTCCAATTTTTGCCAAATTTGATCCAGTGTGTTTACAACTACAGATTATTGCAATTTAGTTGTAGCTGTACTTACTTTAGTAGAAAAATGGATCAAGAAAATCTCGTAGGAAAATAGCTTTAGGTTGTGCATGTGGAAAAAAAATGTATAAATCTCTACTTTCCTGCCCAAACAATGTTTTGAATAGAAGGAGCCAGCATGCAAATCTCACCCAAAGGAACGTTGCTTCTAAAACCCAGGGCATAGAATCTGAGATCACGCGTCAGGGACTCTCAGGAGGCACCCACTCAGGATTCGCGATTGGCACCTGGTCATTTCCTTCTGCTGACAAGTCAGGTGTTGAGAAGGAAAGCCTCCCCTGGAGACCTTCTCTAGGGGCCTATGTCCCTATTTTTTTCTAAAATAAATACCATCCCAAGGAAAGCATTAATTTTTATTTGGGTTATCAGACTTTTTAAATTGTTTATTGTCATAACAGGAAAATTTTCTTCATGCTCCCAATTCTTCTTAGAGAATAGAACCTTAACGATATTGCATTTATTTTTTTATTAAATAACTAAATACGTACAATAGTGCATATCCCTGTGACTCTGTTTCCCAGGAAGCTCCGTGCCTCCTTTTGTCCTTAACTATGTTTCCTTTATCCTCTGTTGTCACATAATGGTTCTACACACCTTTTCTCTTTCCTTACTTTGATCTACCATTTTACTCTTATTCTATTGGTTATATTTCACTGCTTATTTTATTACAAGTAACATATCTTTTTATTGGATCAACTAGAACTATGGCGAGATGAAGACAGTGGAGGATGGAGAGTGAGAGCTGGACATGCAGACAAGCTTTCCTTTTATTCCTTTTTTATAGCTTTTTGGTCCTGAAGATAGTAATTACATCGTAACACTGAAAGGTTGCCTGTTGTAGCAAGAAGCATCGTGTGCTAGAGGAGCTAGCATGGTGCTCAAGCTGTGTAATGCATGCAATACTGGATTCTCTGAGCTCCTGCTAACTTGACGGTGAAATAAAATACAATGTATTTGCTCAAAGACTAATCATAAAAATGTTTGCAACGAGCTTAACACATAATGCTCAAGGAAGGTTGAACATTACCTAGATTGACTTATTACTTGTTTGGTTTTTACCTCCTAAGCCAACAAATCATAGACAGATACTAACATCTATTAAATCTGCCCTTGTCTAATTCTTTCGAATTTTACTCCTAGAAATAATTTGGTAGATTAAACAAGCATGACCTGCCTCTTTTCCTGTGGGAATTTCTGCGTTCATTTCATCTCCGTCTGTATCTGGTCTCGAGCTTTCTTCCACATGCCACCGCCTGCCTTTTCCCATTTATTTTGCTTCTTCAAATTAACTTCTTATGCCCAAGAGGAAACAAGTACCCTTTGCTAAGATGCAGAAGTTTCTTCTCTGTCCCTGCCTTGTTTTCTTAAGGTCAATATGGAGGATCTCTACTTATGTCTCTCTCCCGGTAAAAGGAAGAACAGTTGTCAACCCAGCCTTGGACTGACCAGTCTTTTCTCAATTAACCCAGCCCAACAAGTCTTCTTGTCGCCTCCTATGTAGACCTTATTTTTTATTTTCCTTTTAGTTTCCTCTAGCATCACTGGAATTGTTTGCAAATTATTAGAAAATTTTTTAGAAAGCAAAAAGTGGAAGGTCTCACTTATCTTGGGAGATATCAAAATTTCTGACTGGTTCCACAGTTTTGTATCAGTTTTTTATTTTTGTATTTATGGTCAGTTCTTATCACATATCAAGGAGAAACTAAATCTTTAAAACATAAATTTTAACATTAAAAGTAGTCAGAATAAAGATTTATTTCTTAATTTTGAATTTCTGGTGCTTTCTATAAAACCACTTTACTTTTACCTCTTTGCATATAATTTTAACTACATCTTTAAAAAATTGATTTTCTTTCTTATGTGTGTATCATCTTAGATTACTGTTGCTTTAGTGGAATTCTTTGCTTATGATGGCACCTTACTGAAGTCATGCAAATAACAGTCCCATAAGGGAGTCTCAAGGTTTATAGACATTGAACTGCTTTATTTATTTGGTGGGGTAACTCACTTCAAATTCATTTCTCCCCAACATCTCACTACGTAATAATTTCATGGATCTTTCTGAAGAACTTGCCCCAGAAACGTATGCTTTTTATCAGGAAGGCTTTAAATAAATTGGTAGTTAACACATTTATGAACATCTTAAATGAAGATAAGGCATCCGCCTGCTTTGGGGTCTTCCTTGCTGTGCTCCTCACTCCTGTCCGCCCACGTCAGCAACTCTGCGGTCTCTTCCTCCACCACATATCGCTGTCGCTCCTCACTGTCTCGTCCAGGTCATTAAACAGCTCCAGGCCGAGCTCTGTGCCTCTCCCTTGCCTACCTTTTACAGTGTGGACTCAACACAGGAGCCAAGCCAGCCTGTAAAACGTTTGTCTAACTTCGTATGGTGACGGATGCTAGCTGGACTTGTGGTGAGCAGTTCGCAATGCACACGAGTGTCGAACCACTATGCTGTGCACATGAAACCAAGAGACTATCGTATGTCAATTATACTTCAATTAAAAAAAAGTGAAGTTACCCACAACTTCACTACCCAGAAACCACAAAAATAAATAAATAAAATAAGATAAAATAAATAAAATAATAAACACATCTGTCAGATCATGTCCCTCGTCTGCCCAAACCCTCCTGCAGTCTCCCATCTCTCCCTGAGTAACGTCAAGTCCCCACAATAAGCAACACAACTTCCATAACTTGGGCTCTCTGCAGCCTCTTCGACCCCTCCCTGCGCTCTCCCCTAGCACTCTGGTGACCACGTGCACTGCCTCCCTCTTGTCGGCTGAATGCACCCATGCCTCTAGTTTCTTGCTTGCTGTTCCTTTTCCCTGACACCATTCCCCTGGATAGACTCGTGGCTCATTCTCTCACTTCCTATAGATCACTACTTAAATTTTACCTTATCAGCAGTGATGCGTTCCCCATCACTCTGCAAAATTAAACAGCGAGTTGACCAATCTCCCATGCAGCACGCTCTTTCTCCGTTTCTCTGCTTTCTCTTTCTCCACGGCGCTTGTCACTACTTGACACACTGTGCATAGTTAATAGACTACTATGTTTCTCTCTCCTCTCTAGAATGAAATCTCCACAGTGACAAAACTGTTTTGTTTTTCGCTGTTCAGCAAGTTGTGTTAAGTGAATGAGGAAGTACAGGCACGGGTCCTACTCTTTGGGGCAGCACAACACACTCCTTTTGGACTCTAACATGGTCCATTAATTTTGCAACTTGTTTTTTCCCCTGATTTCTGCAGAAGACAGGCCTCTGGCTGTCCCTAACTTCGTCACTGACTTCTTGCCTTGGTTTTCTCCATTTACAAATCAACCGTGAATAGCAGTTAGAAAAAGTGCTAACATGCATAGGGTAACATTCTACTCCTTCTCATCAGTTGGATTAGACTGTATGTTAGGACAGGTGGAATAAACCTGTTGAAAGGTAAATATTGAGCGCCTGCACTGTGCACTGTGGTATTTGTGCTGAAATGTGGTTTTGTGTTACTCACTAGATTTCACATCTGGGAAAACCTAGTCATGTCACTATTACTTTACTTGTATTTCTGTCTTTCATACAAGGATGGGTATACCAAGCCAGAGCTCCTGAAGAAGCCCAGGGTAAGGCCAGGATGCATGTTGGCTTAATAACATTGTGCATCAGCAGAGATATATTATGCATCCTCTTACACTGATTTTCTTTCAATGTTTGTTCAACAGAATGAAAGGCTGAGGCGGGGTTCCTTGTGGGAAAGAAAACTAAGAACAGGGCTATTGGGAGGCTCAGCTTCTAGTGTACTGTCCTGTGCAATTCCACTCAGCCTCCCAACTGGTACCCCAGCTGGGCACAGTAAACGCTTTGCTTCCATTTTTGGAAGGCTTCTTAGCAACACCTTTTGGGATCTCATCTGTCCTATCCCAAGAAGCTTAACAAACAGTCCTTTCAACTTCGCACTATAGTATCACAGAGAGGCATTCTATAAGTGTACCCTCTCCAGCGGGGGACAGTGATGTCCTGTGCCCCTACAGATTGGTGCTCTGGGGAAGGGCCCAGCAGGCTGACCCTTTAACCCCGCCTGGTCAAGATCTCACAGCTCTACTTGCTATTATTTAGGAAAGGGGAAGAATGCTGTTGTCCTCACCTAAGATGATGCTTCTCAGCTGTGTTGAAGACTGAATCCAATCTTTCAACTTCCCCAAGTAAATAAGACCTTCCAAGTAACAACAGTTTTTATTGTTATCACGGACAGAACTCAAGCTTCAAAAAAAAAAAAAAATAGAAATAGTGTTTTTCTCCAAATCTAAATTAACATTCAAAGTGAAATAAAATTGTTTAAGGATCGATTAGATAATAAGTGGATCAATTGGATTTTATGGAGGTTTGTTTTGTTTTGCATTTCATTTGCTTTCCTGTGCAAGTTCTGAATGGCCTCTGGGCTGGCTTTATTTGTCCGTGGGCCATAGCACAGGGTCTGAGAGACTCCATCCTGCAGAGCGGTCAATGCTGACAGGTGCATGGAGGTGAAGGCAGTGGCAAAGCTTGGTCGATACCACAGGAGCAGGCAAGGACAGCGGGACAGCCAAGGTCAAGCCCACAGAAAAGCTCAGTAAGCTTAGCAGCTGCATTCTTCCATTTCAACACCACCTTTTCCAACCAGTGGAGCTGGGAGCAGGGAAGTGGGGATATCTCAGTTTCAGAGAAATATGTTTGTATCTATTTACGTCTTTCCTGTAATAAGCAAGCACTGGATTCGATAAAATTGTCCATTTTATCTCTTTATTTCTTGAATGGAGGTGAAGAGAGAGGAAAAGGAAGAGGTTACTTGAACACTGAATGGTACCACGTAATTGTGTCCAGCGTTGATTAGGTCCCAAAGGACTTCCGGACTCCTCAAATAACCCTAAATCACCCAGGGGTCCTTGCCTCAAAAGCTCAGTGCTATTTCTCTACTCACACTTAACTATTCCCCATTCTAAAATCAAATTATTTCTGCGAGTATAACCCAAAAGTCTGCTGCCAGCACACTTGAACCTTCCAGCCCCTGGGGCTACCACATGCTTCCAGACTTTAACACCTCAGTTCCCAACTCCTCCTCCTTGAAGCACAGGAAAATCAGCACCCCACCAAATCTTTGAGACTGCTTCAAGGCTCTGAGCTTTTGCTCCCCCTGAATTTTATTTCCCCTTTGCGTTTTCCATCTTAATCACCTCACTGAAAAGTACTACCTTCCTAATACCTAGGCACTGCTGAGATAAGGCAGTGACATTGCATCACGTCAGCTCAGTCTTGGTTGATTTTTCTCCTGGTGAGCTGTATTTCCTTTGCTTGGCTTCTTTTTTTTTGTTTTATTGGTAGCCAGACATTGTGAATATAACCTTTCTGTGTCTGAATATTTTTGTATTCCTATAAATATTCTTGACTTTTGTTCTGCACGTGGTTAAGCTATTTGGAAAGTCCGATCCTTTCCAACCTTGCTTTTAGGCTTGGTTACATGGGATAAGAACTGAGGTTGATGTTTCCCCAACAATGAAGCAAGACATTGTTAGAACTCCAGCCGACACACCTCAGTCATGAGTTTTCCTGCTTTGGTTGTTGAGTAGAGGCACTGTTCCTGGTCCTGTGAGGTCTCTGAGCACTGTTCCCACTAACCCTTCCATGTGGTTCTTTCCCTGAACTTGCATTCACACGCTAACCACCCTCTGTTGACGGCTCGAGGGAACCCTCTGCTGAGTTCCGGAATTTCCTCTCCCTGCAGCTTTCCCCACCCAGATGTCTGGGATGCAGCCTTGTAAATGCAGTCGCCTTGGCTTCCCTGGACTAGCCCTTCTTCCTTCCCCTCCACTTAGGGGACTGCTGGCTCTGCCCGGGCTTCCCCTCCCGCAGGCCTGATCCCCAGGCACGAAGCTGGGTAATGTGGGGGCTCGCCTTGTATGCTTCCCCACCGAGGGACCACTGTCCTTTGCTGTCTGATGTCCAGTGTCTCGTGAGCCATCATCTCACACATTTCTACATCTTTAGTTGTTTCGGCCAGGAGGATAAATCCAGTTCCTCTTATTACACCTTGACTGGACGAGGAAGTCCTTTGAGGCTATATTTTTAAATTAATCTTATGAACCAAGGACCAGTTACTTCATTCACACCCTCTCTAGGTCTGGGAACACCCAGCTCACCTGTCACCTTTTCTGGTTCACTCTCCTAATCCCCTTTGCACCCCTCCCCTACCTTACCTCTAGCGAAGTTTACTGTTCTGTCTCTGATTCGACATTATTTTATGATTGTATCCATTTTAGCATTTGTCACATACCTATGTATTATTTTTCAAATATATGTAAATCCTATACTGCTTTGGTAACTAAAATACTAGTAAATTATTTTTTAAACTCTACAAAATTATCAAATTTTACCACAAATCTGTCAAATACCAGGCAATACTTTTGCCAAAGGATCAAATACTTCAAATTATCTATCAATGCCCTGGCATTTCCTCTTGTTTTGTTTGCTTTTCAAACTGAAGACCTGCCTGCTACAGATGTCCATGTCTTGCTTCAGTATAAACTAACAGCTTTTTAGGCTCACAGCACATTAGCCACATAGCACAGAAGCTGCCTCTTTCCTTTCTTGTGATGAAGACTGTGGTCCCTGAATCCCTGTCTTTCTCTTTTCTGCTTTATGGTCTCATTTTTCATGAATTATATACTTTGGTAGCTTCCTAAGAAAGAGTGTATGAGAGGTGAGTTCTTTGAACTATTGCACAACTGAAAACGCCTTTATTCAGTCCTCGCATTTGATTGATAGCTTGTCTGGGTATAAAATTATAGGCTGAAAATAATCTTCACCAGAATTTTTGATACTATTTTTCTACTGTCTTTTGGAGTCTGATGTTACTAATCTGATTAATATTTATTTTGTGAGTTTTTTAAAATCTGCCCATTAACTCCAGGTGTTCTGAAGCATCATGATCACATGCCTCTGTGAGCCTGGTTAATGTTCACTAATTTTGCTGGGCCTTCAATAGGCTCTTTGAACTTAAAGACACAGCCCTTCGGGTGGGAGAGACTTTTTGTCTTATTTCTTTGTTTCCTCTCCTCTTTTCTCTTCTCTCTCTAGAATTTCTACTAGTTGGATGTTGAACCATCTAAATTAATCCTCTTATTTTATAATCTCTTTATTATTATTTTCCGTCTCTATGTTGTTTTGGCTACTTTATAGATTTTCCTGACTTCTAATGATCCTTTTTTTTTTTTTACTGTAATTTACTTTAATTTCCAATATCTTTTTCTTTTTCTCTGATTGCTTTTAAAAAAATAGTTTCCTGTACTTACTTTATGGATGTGATATTATTTGATCTGTTTGTTTATTTAACTGTTCTATTTTTAGAAGCGTTTGCTTGTTTTGTTCTCTCTTTGTCAAGCGAAAGGATTTTCTCTTGTGTATGTTACTCCTTCAGTAAACATTTATGTACACGATGGTGTATACGTGAAGCCCCGGATGGTGGGGGAGGGTCAGACGGGGATGGGATTCAGCTGGCTGACTTCACTTAGAAGGAACATCCGCATGTCTTTGGGCAGCTCCTAAACATCCAGAGGTCTGTCATATGGGACTTTCCAATTTGCTTCACAGACTATCTTCCAGTTCTCTACCAAAGCTAAATGAAGCAACAGGTGTTCTGGAAGCCCGGCAGAGGAAGGAGGCTGTGGGCAGAGTGGGGGGTGTGTGTAGAGCAGTCTTATCACCGTGTTTTCATCCTCAACCTCCATGTTTCTTGGTGTGCACGGGTTCCTCAGCCTTCTCCAGAGACTGAGCTTTTTTCCCTCTTAGTGTGCGTTTGTGGAGGAGTTCAGAGCCTTCAAACCCTCTCGGAGAGTTCAGTCTTTAGCGACTTCCACTTTCCTGTTACCTCCTCCATCTTCAGACTCTCAGGGGATCTGTGAGGAAAACGAGCTGGTTTCCCATCAGGAGCTCTGTGTGGTCAATTAGCTTTTGATGTTCTCTGTTCTACTGTGTCAATTATCCACCCTGCATCTTATTCTGCTTTCTAAAAATCTACTCAAATGATTTTTCTGAAGTTACATTTTCTATTTTTCTCTTCGTCCTCATTAGTTAAATTTTTTAAGCCATTTTTGTCATGTTTGGGAGGAAGAGGAGATCACCATCTGTGGGCAAGCCTTCACATTTAACCCAAAGTCAGCAAACAACGCATTTTTAGATATTACTAGATGTCTGTTAACGTCTTACCATTCTGTGTTTTCTTAACCACAGATCCTAAATGAACACTGATGTAAACTGAACATCACGGGTACCTGAGGAAAAAGTCCTTGTGCCGAAAAGTCGAGAAATTCCTAGTCATGTGGTTGTTCTAGATGAGGGTCACTAGGGAGAATCCAGAAATATTTGGTAGACTCTAGACTGTGAAGGAACTAAATGCCAGTTACGGACTCCCTCTGTCGTGAAGCCATTTCCTGTAGTTTCTGCCACAAGCTAGAACTGCAGAGTGGGCATTATCCAGCCCTTCACTTGTCTATTCGTAACGCGTCTCAGCTACTAAGCACAGTATCTTTCCAGAGCCCGCACCTCCAACCAACACTATCTTAACTGCTACAAAGAGTAAATGGACAATGCATTCAGCTGTAGAGGGACCTTTGTGATAAGAATTTATCACTTTTTTCTTCCTTAAGGCAGAAGCAGCAAACACCAGGCTGAATTGCCTGTGGCATAAATTGAGGGACCTTTCTGAGCAGACAGGTTTATTTAGACTCCTTCACTTAATGTAGCATAAAAAAGCAAAGCTAATGAAATGCAGGAAATGATTTTGGTCATCAGTGAACTTGTTAGTCTTGTATCCTTTTCTTGGTTGAATAAGAAATGTAGGTCATTAGGTTTTTTGCTTATGAAAGCAAAATGAGATATTAATCTTTATATTTTGTGTTCTCCTATGAGAGCCACTTTTATTTTTGCTGAAAGAAAAGTTAAGATCTATGACTCATGGTTTACTTAATGATTAACAAGGTAGTTTAAAGGATATTTGTGTCTACGTTTGTGACCCAACAGAAAAGTCTATTAGGAAACTGTATTGTTAAACTGCTTAGAAAGAATTTGATTCTGGTGGATTTTATTTATTGAATTTGAATGTATTAGCTTAAAAGCCAATAAAAGAGTTGAGAGAGTACTTATTTCATCCACAAAACCCACAGATGGAAAGAGGGCAAAAGTAGGGGAAAAACAAAGCTGTGTACAAAGGACGGCAAAAATATTTCAACTGGAAAATACAAGGGAACAAAAAACGTGATGACCAATAAGCTGAAGTTTCAGCCAGAGGCCGCTGACCACAGAGGGAGCCCACTGCCCCATGCAAGGAACTCCGTGGCCCTCAGCTACTCCTGCCCCAGCAGACACCCTGGCCCCACAGTGGGTATTTCCCCTCCCTCTTGCTTGCTAAGAAAATCTTGACTTATCAGACTGAGATTCCTCAATCTTAGGAAAACTGGATTCCTTGTCTAAGGTGAGCATGCTACCCAGGCATAAGGGGAAGTTTTCTGGGGAAGAATTTTTCTCCCTGATAAGAAAGGTACTCCGAGAGGAAAAGTTTTTTTCTGTGCCCTTTCTCCCTGCCTTTAACATGGGGTAGAGACGACGTGATCGGAGCTGAGGCAGCCGTGTTGATCCCGTGAGGGGAAGGCCTAGGGACTAATTTATAGCCCTGATGTCAATAAGCCGCTGGAACAAAGTCAGTGAGTGCTTGCCACAAAAATGCATCTTAGAAAACTAAATTCCTAATTATTGAAGACCCTCTTGTTCACGTTCTTGATATTCAGCCATTGGCAATCCCAGCAGATGTGGCTGCCTCCCTTCTTTGTCCCCTGGCCCCGCTGCCCTTGTCACTGCGCCACGCACAGCCACACAGGTCAGCATCCTGCCTCTTCATGTTGCTGTGCCCTCGCCCAGCAGCACCTTCTGTCTGAACACGGCCTTCCTTCCATTACCCTGTATTTAACGTCTCACTTAGGAAACCTCTTCTGTGAAAGCTTTCCTGCCCCCCATGTCCTCTCACCAAACACCCAGCATCCTGTTTCCCCCACCACAGTCCTCCCAGAATCTTCCCTTTTGATGTTCTGTATGTTCAGGCCACTCTGCCCTCGTGCTGCCTTAGAGCTGCTCTCCGGGGCGGCTTAGAGCCCAGCCTCACCGTGCCCTTGCCAGCAATGACCTGCCACAACATCTCTGCATGGTTAGGTGCTTTTGGTCCTTCAGGTTCTAGTCTCATCCTCTACAATGAACTTTAAGTGCAGAGGGGAAGATCGGGTTCCTCTTGCTCCACGGGCACGTTTGACACGGCTGACAGAGCCTTGAATTGAGTAGGCTCGCAAGAAAGATTCGATAATGAGTGAACTGAGTTCTAGATTTTAAATGGGAAGCTCTTCGGTGTCAGATATGGCACTCTATTCATCCATGTAGATTACAGAATCCGGCTAAGTACCCTCTATGCTTTGGGTGGAAAAGAGTAATGCTCCACAAATGCTGAAGGAGTGGATGGAGACGCAGGTGACTGGCATAGCTCCTTTGTTTTTTCTATCTCTGGTGAAAAGCACAAGTTTTTTTCCAGGAAAGAATTTGCTTCTGATTAACAGGAGTGGCAACCTTTGTGAGGTCAATTCTTTGTAAAGAAGATTGATATCTCTGTAAATTCTGGGCTTAACTTTTAGCAAACTTAAGAGCACACTTATTAAATTTATGCCTTGTCAGGAAGACTTTGTTCCCAGAATCTACAAATTTGAAACCTAAGAGGTCAAGCCATTGATTGTTTTGTATTTTGATGGGAAGATTTGAGAAAATATGACTCTCCCAAACATTTCTGTCCATTATAGAGACGGGTACAGCACTAAAAGGCTTATGATCAATCATTTTAGTCAGTAGGATTTGGGAGTAGCAACTGGGAAATAATAATTAGAAGTTGGGTTTAAATGAAAATTGAATCTAAGTGTCTTTACAAAGTCATCAATATAAATAATATTCAAAATGTCTATATGTTAAACAACAAAGATTGAAACTTAGTACAAGCCGAACGTAAAGAGCAAGGAAGGAAACCAAAACTTTGACCGTTTGCTGAGACAGACAAACCGTGAAATGGGAAGTGGTTCTCAGAATTCTTCAGCATTTTCCTTCGTGCAACGTCCTCTCAGCATAGTGATTCTCCATTCCATCGGTCAGCCTGGATCTATCTGATGTCAAATGTTTATAAAAGAATTAAAAAAGAAGCCATTGGCACAAAAATATCTCCGCTTTTTTCCCCTTTAAAATGCGTGTTTAAAATATTGTTTTAACCACTAAAATGATCTACCTCAAAACCCATATATATTTCAAGATAGAAACTTGAATCAAATACAATTTCCATTTGTTGTAAAGATAAGATTTACACTAGTGAAATGTTTAGAAAAAATGTGTAATATTTTTAAGTACTAATGTATGTGTTACAGTAAAAGTTCTAGAAGATTGAGTAGAGGAAACTACCGCAGGGCAGGGCGACCTCATGAATAAGGTTGGATTTCGGAGGCTGTGGAATGCTAAAAGGACTGAGTAATCGGAGAGGTGAGAAACGAGGTGGGCACTCTGAGCATATAAATGTGGTGTGGGTGGAAGTGTCCCCAGCCTGGTACTAATGAAACCACATTACAAACGCACTCGGACCCCTGCAGAAGAGAGGAGATGTTTCTGTCACTGGTGTTAGGATATAGAAATGCAGTTCTGACTCCAGTGTCACCTTTGCTGATGATGGTGAATCTGGTCGTTGGAGGAGCATGTTGATGGCTTGTTTATTGAGGCTCTCTGGGTTTGGGGAGTGAGACCAGACTGAAAGATGTAACAGACTTCACCATGTCATTGAGGATTTGTCACCTGTCTTTTTTGGCTTTAAATATGCACACATTAAGCATCTTTTGGATTTTTTTCTTGAAGAAGAGCATCTTTTGGGATTCATCTGGTGATTAGCTTTATGTGTCATTAGGACAAAGGAAGGGCGAGCTGACCTCTTGAAGTCCTTTCTCTCCACTTAGGAATTCTTTGCCATTTGAAGAGAAAGCAAAGTCTCTCATCTTGAAAGTTCAGTGATGCTCCTACTGTCTGAGCTGCTGGAGCAAAAGTGTGCAACAAGAGAAAGAAAACTTTTCATGAGATCACGTCAGCCAGGTCAAGAGCGGTCTAGGGTCATGAACTCAGATCCAGTACTGTATTTAGTACATGGATTCTTTTAGCTCATTACTAAGTGCTAAACTGTGTGAAAATGGGGAAAGAGAAGTCCAAAGTTCAATCTGGAGAAAAATATAAAAAATAAAACAGAAACTTAAACTAGCAAGTGAAAAGGGATTTGTAGTTGATGAAAATCTGGACTAATTTGCAAGGCCATATTGTATTGTTTCTAGTTCTAGACACTTGTAACTTGGAGGCCACAGTCGATCACTCAAGAAACTTGAAAGTAAGAAAAACAGGAGAATTCTGAATTATATTTTCATTGGCAGTAGATTGACCTTTCAAGTTTTGTTTATATTAAAAATAATGCTCACATTAGCTGTAATGGATTTTCTATATGAAGTGTTGAGCAAAGAACTTTATTTTCCAAGTATTTATGAATATATGATTATGTTCCATAAAATTAGATCACTTTTAAAAATAAATTACACTTTTTTACAGGATATTTTATTGGTCAGGCAACATGAATTTGAATTGCTATGATATAAAGTTTATATCAGAAACTTGTATTTATTAACATACATGGTTCATGGAGGTCTGTGTTTGTTTTCCTTTGATCATAAAAAGACAGTATCTTTAAAAAGAGAACTTACAAATTCAGATGCATAACAATGAAATTTAACAGTTGAGAAGTTGAAAACTGTCCATAGTAAAGCATAGACAGATTTTCACATCTTTTTATACACATTAAAATTATATTAAAAATTAGTTCTTCTAACTTTTTATTGGAGTGCTCTTTTCCTTTCTTCAAATTAAATAAACCAAAAACGATATTATTTTCTGATGTTTAAGATAGTCCTTGCTAAGGTATTTTAAAGTAAACTTGTTGCTTATTTCTTTAGAAGCCATATGTTTCATGTCAGGAGCAAAGTTGAGATTCCCAAAATTGTTCCATTTCTTGCTCCTGTCTCTCAGTCCCTCACACCCAACCACTGTCCTGCCATCTTCCTCTCCCTCTCTTTCCCATCCTTCTGCCATTTTTCTCATTAGAAGGAAGGAGCAAGAACTGAAAAGAAAGCAATAAAATAGAAGTAGATCAAGAGACAAAGGACCAGGAAAGAACTTGGAGAAATTCCCACCTCTTTGGAAGTGGGTGTGAAATAACACAAAACACCAAGCATTTATGCAGCAATCTCCATAGACAAGACAGTAAGAAAGGGCCCATGCGCCAAAAGGGAGCATCAATTCCTCCTCTCTTCTCCCACCCCGAAGCATGCTTCACCCACAGACTTCCATATTTCTGGGTACAGAAATAGAGCTGAGCCCAAAGCACATTCTACTCACAGACCAAGGGCAGCCTTAGGGAAACTGAGCCAGGGAGGTCTGATTTGGCCAAGCCCTGTCTGGCCTTTGCTGTGTTCCCTCCCTCACTTGACTCTTTTCCAGGTAGGCTGAAATTTCAGGAGGGGCCTGGATGCCCCTCAGCTGCCCTTTCTCTGCCTCCTTCCTCCAACCATTCCCCCGATGAAACTCACCTACAGGCTGCCCACTAGCGACCACCCTGATTTGAGAGAATAAATAAGTGAGTTACTGATTGTTAATCTGTTGCTGTGTTTAAGAAAAGTCTGTGTGGAAATGTATTAAACCAGAGAAGTGATTAAAATAACGAGACCAGAAGGAGAACTTAGAGCACTATGGCTGACCAAACGTAAGAAAATATTTGACTTTGAGGAAGCTTTTAGAATCTCAACATGCTAGAGATCACACACTTTATCACACATGATTAGAGTTACGGTGTGAGCAGCTTCTGTCCTGTACAGCAATCTATTACTCACAGGCCAGATCCAGCACCCTGCCTGTGTTTGTAGATAACTCTCTAAAGGAACACAGCCACGTCCATTCTTTAAAGCACAGGCGGCTTTCATGCTCCAAGGGCAGAGTCGAGTAGCTGCAACGGAGACCATATGGCTCACAAAGCCTAACATATTTACTATTCGGCCCTTTTTAAAAAGTTTGCCAACCCCCAACTTTTATTTTGAATACTTAGCAAGGAGATATTGCATTAAAAGCTAAAAGTAATGAGTCATGGTTATCTTGAACCATCTTCAGTTTCTGCTGCCTCTACACTCCAGACGTAATTGAATGAGAGTTTGTAGTAATAGCCTTGTTTTGGTTATAGAACTCCCAATCGATTCTTATTTGGCTTCCTTTAATCCCTTCTAACAACTGATGATTTAACATACTGGGAAGTTACTCCTGAAACAGTACAGAGAAATGCATATTTTCTTCTTACCTTACACCACTAAATGCATCATGTGCATAAAGAAGGAGGCGTAGATGTGTAAAGTTTATAAATATTTTCATGATGAAATAGGTAATGTAACAAAAACCTGGGCCATCACTATTTTGATTGAACTTTAAAATTACAAAGTGGCCGATATTTCCTGACTGTGACGTTTTCTCTTGCGTTACCAGCCCATCCTCCATTCTTGCCTCCCCCAAAGCATACTTCTCAGAAAGTGTTCTCTCTAAGAAGGCTAGGAAAGGATAAAGAGGTCAAATAAGCCTGAGAAAGGCAAAGTTAAATGGAGTTCCTGACTGGGGCTGGCCCCGTGGCCGAGTGGTTAAGTTCGCGCGCTCCGCTGCAGGCGGCCCAGTGTTTCGTTGGTTCGAATCCTGGGCGCGGACATGGCACTGCTCATCAAACCACGCTGAGGCAGCGTCCCACATGCCACAACTAGAAGGACCCACAACGAAGAATATGCAACTATGTACCGGGGGGCTTTGGGGAGAAAAAGGAAAAAAAATAAAATCTTTAAAAAAAAAAAAAAAAAAAAAAAAAGGAGTTCCTGACTGCAGGACTTCTCAGAGTGTTTAATATGAAAGTGCTCCTTGTTAATTGCAAGGAGAGGGTCGAGCATGCTTTGTTCTTTAATTCATTTATTTCTTCACTCATTCAATTAATGTTTCTTGGGTGCCTATTCTCCACCAACTATGGTTCTGGGTGCTCCACATAAAGCATTTCAAAAGGCTCAAAAGTTATGAGAGTTGGAGGAGATCACATAGGTTTAGAAATTTCTGGAAAGAATTCATGAAGGAAAAGAACTCTGAAGATGAGAGAAATTATGATAAGTGGAGTTGTCTAGGGGAGATTCAGATGCACACAGACAGGAGTTATTATACACTTACATAATTGAACACATGGAATGGGGCAGTTGCCTCTGCTTTCGAAGTGCACCTGGTAGGTGTTATCAGTTTGTATATTTACACATTCACACATGTGTACACACTAAACTCCAAAGTTCTGAAATAGACTCCTTTTTGGTGCATCACAATATATTATTAACCTGCTAAATATTAGTCAAACTATTCCCTGAGTTTTATTGCTTCTATTGGCTTTTTAAAACTTTAATTGAATTTAAGGATTTTTCTTCAGCATTTGATTGATTTGTGGGTGTATTTAATCTGTTATCCTGGAGTCGCATCCTCTGGGGTTATTTTTACTCATTGTAAGGCCTTCAAACAAGCAAGAATAAAACACGATAATTTTATTCTCAAATGTTGGTTCAATTTAATACATAAATAATGATGCCCAGGTGTTTTTGTGAGTTTTCTGCTGGTAGGCTCATAATTTATCGAATTGACTGGGGAGTAAAATGATCTGTTAAATTTATTGTTCTATTTAAGGAAGAGTTTCTACACCGTACATTAATCTGACTGGGTGAGCAATTTGCACAGGATTAAAGTGAAATATATCTAGCAGTATTTTACCATATTTAACACATTTATATGTCCATTGGGACCTCTCCAGACACTTCAAGCCAACTGCTAAATTGACATATCTCCTTGGACGTCTAAGAGGCATCTCAAACTTAATGTGTCCAAAACTGAGATTTTGATCTTCCCCTCAAAGCCTGCTCATCCCAGTTTTCTCATCTCACATTCCACGTCAATCTATCAGTAAATTTTGTTGCCTCTGCTTCAAAAATATATCCACCCTCAGATCATTTTCACAGACTCCCTGCTGCCAAATGGGGACCATTGTCAGATACACTCAGCATTTTACATGATTATCTCATTTAACCTCTGAACAACCATGTGAAGTTGGCATTATTATCCCAGAGTACGCATGCAGAAATTAAGACAAGGAGTGGTTAATAACTTGTCCTAAGTCACATAGCCTACAAATGGTGGAACCAGCGTCCAGAGCCAAATCCTCTCTTTATGGAGCACACAGTAGTAACAAATGGACTGTATCACCCCCTCCTGTTACATTCTGCTGTTTCCTGGAAGCATACATTAGTGTCACAGGTAACGCAGGTCTCCGTACATATTATAGGAAGAGATCTCTGTTCTGTGGTACAGTTGACCTATTGGGGTCCTGGAAGAGAATATTAGAAATGTAATTCACAGTTATTTATCTTTAAAAACAAGGAGGAAATGAGGATTTATTAATATTTATTGGACACAGGTACCCTTGCTGGGTCCTTATATAGTCATGCAAAGCATCCTAAGGGAAGATGGGAGTGCCCCATGCCAAGGATCAGAACATGGCCTTCCATCACTTCTCTCTCTGCCTATAACAATAAAGTTGTGTTTGTGTGCCTGGTAAACAAATTTGTCGACTGTGTTATCTAGTTTAAAATAAACTAACTCTCACCAAATGGACTTGTGGCTTAAAAAGCTTCCTGCAAGGAAGCTGCAGGTGGAAGATAGGACTAATAGTGAAAACAAAAGCAAAATGGCAGAGCAAACATTTCTTCTACTCCTCATATAAGCTCTTCCCTAGTCCTATCATGAAGAAACAATGATGGCCTAATGATATATGTCAAGGTGTCAGCCAGAATGTTGAAATTATCAAGAAGACCATTGAAAGAGGAATCTTATCCATCATTGTTAATAAAAAGTCTCATCCTGAGCATATGCACTGTCTTTTACATCAGTTACTGATGTTAAGTGGACAGCTTGACTGGCAAACATTTTAAACCTGAACATTCAAAGCTATTTTTAGTGACAGCCAAAAGATTTTTTGCTTTTGTACAATTAAAATAAGTAATTATGCATAATAGGTTTATCTCATTCTTATAAAAGTATCTATTTGTGCACGTTTTATAATGAAAACAATTTTCCATCAAATTGGACACATCTATAAAATTGGACATGTCCATAAAATTGGACATGTCTATAATTTATAAATACATTTGAAAATTACAAATATTAAAGGTACATGCTAAAAATATATTTAGAGATGGGATGGGCAGTTAACAAGTTTGGAAAGTAGTCCTTTGTAAATGGTAATTTTACGCAAGTAATAGATATATTGTATATATGTTTCATCTTTTTATTTCTCACCGGTTGAGCCGAAGCCCTGAAGCCTTGTTTGGCACATCATCTTTTCTAGGTTTCTCTAGACGCTTGAAATAAGTTTTGAGTAAGCTCTGGAAAATATAGTTATCCAGTTGGAAAATTATCAAACATCTAATGCTTTTTTCCATTAGAAATCAGGTCCTTTGTAAAGCCTCAGATTTGAAAAAAAAAAGGATCTATTTTTTTTCTTCAACTAAGAATGAAAGTAATTGTAGATTTTGTTAGAAATAAAGCCATTAAAGCACTTTGGTGGCTGGGTTTTCCATTAGCTCCTTTCAAATTCTCTCAGCCCTGCACAGAAACCCACGTTTCGTTACATAAAAGGGTGATTTACCACTAAGCAGCAGTTCCAATGACAGTGAAGCCGTGTTTGTACGCTCTAAAAGTAGTTTAATTAGACTGTACTCTAAAATTTGCCACACGACCCAGGCTAATAAGATTATTTTGAAACATGTGTTGAACTACCAGGCTTCATTTATTGAAAATTAGTTAAAACAATTTATATTATAAGATAAATCATCAGCCATTTACCAAAGCTACTAGAAGACTCCTTTGAGCATGGCCATTGCAGAGGTCAAGACGTGGTGAGATGTACGAGAACACTTGCATCAACGTATTAATGACATTTCCTCAACAAATCCACCCCACTTCCATGTAGTCTGGGCTCTGACACGGCCATGAGGAAGGCTGTCTCCTGTTGTCTGTCTACACGGCTGTGCATCTGCAGCAGTTGGGAGCACAGTCTGTCTGACCTCCCAGGGTTTATTAGCTGTGCAACCATGAGTAAGTTATGGAAACTACCATGCTTCTGTTTCCTTATCTTTGAAACAGAGACAATAAAAATACCTTTCTCATCTGGTAGTTGTGAGGCTTATTAAATGAAATAATGCAATTAAAGTTCTTATCAGGTAAACGGGTAGGCATTGGGGTTTATATTCAATAATTATAAACTATTATTATTATAAATAATGTTTATGGCTAACACAACCAAATAGTTACAATTGTGATGGCATACTTAGTATCAGGGCTCAATAGTGAGCTATCAGAGGCGCAGAAACTTTCATGTGTGGTATCATCAATAGAAACACATGTCTTTTACCCTCTACCAGGAGACATTAGTTTAAACAAGGAATGAATGATTTCGAAGTAAAATTTCTTAGCAATCGATGCAATATTTCCCGTAAAACTTCTAAAATTGACCAGTGATGAAAATGGTTTATCCCCGGTATCATGTAAAAAAGATCTCTCCAGTGAATGAAACTTGAAAGAACTGATCATGATTTCCACAACTGGAACTGCCTTGGGGACCAGCCGTGATGTCTCATCTCTTCATTTTTTCGTGTGTGTCCTAAACCAACATCATCATAAAAAGAATGAAGATTAAAAAAGGGAGGTCCGGATGTAAATGCTGGGCCTCAATCTTGCTGTTTAAATAATATATCAACTCTTGAGTATTAAAAAGATGTATTGATTCAAATTGATAATGAATTTCAAAGTCTAAAATATCATTAAAGAGCAGCATTTATGAAAATGCAGATGATAATTCCTGGAAAGTCCAAGTTAATCCAATTCAGCCAACATCCCTCAACAACCTTGTGGGTGCTGAGCATTTAACTGGCTTTTGCAGTATTTTAAAGCTGGTGGCAGCACCTCAACTAGCCGACATGAAGGACCTAGTGGCAACGTCTTTGTAAATCTTTTCTTGTCACTGAGCTTCTGCTCCACTTTGTGTGTGTGTGTGTGCGTGTGTGTGTGAGATGATTATTTACTTATTTTCTGTACTCTTTTTGTTGTTGAAAATGAGAGCTGGCACTTTCAAGGTATAACTTTCCAGTGAGAGCCATGCCTCCTTACTAGTTTGAGGAAAAACACTGACCTTGAAAACCACATCAATAGAAGACAGCAGGAACAAAGTCCAGCACATGCCTTTCTTCTAGATATGTTCCTCAATGTAGATGGATTATCTTATTGATATCCAGCTGGGTAATCTGGAGTTCTAAATGATCGGGTGCTGTAATTTCCCAGCAATAATACTAACAGAAAGTACAAGTGTTCCTGCTGAAATGCAGCTTTCATTCCTTTGTCTGTGGTTTATATAGAAGGAGGGTGGAACCATCCCAGTAGTGCCTCGCCCAAGGGAGGCTAGGATTCCCCCTTAGTAGTGCCACTGCACGTTTTCACACTCCCATTAACCCAGCCCACAAATGGCTTCAGCCAGGTTCTGTGCCACCAATTTCTCCCTTCCATAATGGACCTTAGATAAAGCTAACTCTGGTTAGCAGATTTCGTTCCCTGTATCAGACATAATAGCTTAGTTTTTACTGCCTAGTGGTTGAACCATCATGTTTTGAAGGAATCTCACATTATGAGTTTTAGCAGGAGGTTAGATGGGATGCTGTCTCCTCTAGAGAATATGCGGAAAAGTAATCTCTCTCCCTTCCCCTTGGCAGCTGCAGAACAGGTAAATAGCCTACATTCTGCTAGCCAGATGTTCCTACCCACCACTTTGAATCTTGATCAAGTGAGATAAAAAAAGCAGAGGCCATCTAGAAAAGTAAAATTTCATTGTATAACTGGAGCACTGAAGTTCAGTGACCAACATCACGTAACCAAGCAGGAGCAATTCTAGAGTGTCAGTACCTTCTTAATGACAAGTCTGGAGTGCCAGCATCTCCCTCATGACAATTCCAGAGTGCCAGCATCTTCCTAATGACACTGTTTTGTTTTGTGTTTGATATTTCCTTGGTGATTCCTTTTGTCCAGCCCTTCTTGGTTCCAGACCATTTTTGAACCCGTTTACAACATTAGTATCCAGTCTATGAGAATCTGTGACATTATTCCAATAAATTTCTTTGTGACTTAAATGTGACCCACCCGAATTTGGCCTCTACTTTTATTTCTAGACTTATCTCTAATTGTATCCCTGAAAAAAACCATTCTACAGTCATACTCCTTGCCATCCTCCCAAAGTATTCTTATGACAAATGACTTATGCTCTCTCCCTCTGCCAAGCTACCTCCTGAAATTTCTTTCATTCTTCAAGTCGTGTGTGAATTCAACCATCTCCAGTTTGGAACTACTCTTGTCCTCACTAATGGGAAGGTAGCATGATATAGTGGAAGAGAGCCATTTCTTGGACCCATGTCAATGCCACTCCATTGCCCTTGACTTGGACTCTACAGTCCATCTTTCTTCCAGAGTAATATTTCCATTTATTTAAGGTGGAACAATCAAAAGTTATGAAAAAAAATATATGCACTCATCCCATCAATGTTATTCCATGCTTCTCTAGAGATAAGTAAAGAATTCTTGTGAGGTAATAATGTTTAATGTATCAAGGTTTAATTAAGCACCTCAGGCTTGAGGGACAAAAATAGCAAAAAGACAAAAGATTTTTTTTTCTTTTCAGATCATTTGAAATAAATTCAATCAGCAATCTGTAAGGGCTTGGTATACTTTTCATTTTTCTGTTGGCCTTAGGTCTGATCCCTCATGTTCGGAAAAGAAGTCTAATGAGAAATGAGGCCCTGTCATAGAGTTCCAATAAATTCTTTTGTGACTTAAATTTACCAGAGCCATTTTCTGTTGTTTGCAACCAAAAACACTATGCTGGGTTTCTGCACAAGGTCCTACTCAAAACCCACCTTGCTCCGTATTACAGAGAATCAAGTTCACACTCATGTGTCTGACTTTCAGAACTGCCACATACACCATAAGTCATTTACAGTGGCACTCTAGGATCTGACAAGGCAACTAGAAATCCAAAAGCTGTTGCCAATAATTAGCATTGTCAATCTTCTCTTACAGAACTTTTGTTATGACTCTCAAAGCTAATTGACAGCAAGCCTTGACGACCTTAAGGGGAGGAGGAGATACAAAGTAATAATAGAACAAGAAAACGGAATAGAGGTGTGATCCAAATAGGTGTATCAGGCTGTTATTTTAGAATCTTTGGTATATCTAAGTTTCAAAATGTGCAAGCTCTTAGAAAGCTCATTTTCAGTTATAGCAACTATTGGGTTGAAGAGTGAAGTTTTGGCTTTGTGTCGGGTGTAAGCTCCTTGTGTCGACTACCAGCCCCCTCCCTGATACGCTCACTGAGTTGTACTGTGCTGATGTAAAGTATTGTTAGGGACTTTCTTTAGGAAACTCACGATCATACAGTATCTATTAGTATAGCTATTTGCTTCACAGGTTAAAGAAAACCATTTTGATCTAATAGCCCTGTTTCACCGTTCTCCTCTACTCAACAAATCCACAGAACTTAACTCCAGGCAGTAAGAGATGGGTATTGGGCAAGTATAGGGCAGGACGAAGTGATGACTGTGGAACTTACATTATTAGATTGGCTTTCATTGTTTCTTTTGGTATTGATTTTGGATTCTCCTTAGATAGAAATTTTATATGAAAATATTCTGTTTTGGGGAGAAGATGATTCCATCCCTCCTATCTGCTGCTTATCTGCCTTTACGAAGGGGGTGAATTCCTTTGGATTTAACTACTGAAACTTGGAATCTCTCTCTCTGTTGGTTAACCTGGCTGCAACGAATAGTTCCTGATGGATGTTACACACAAGACTATTTATTTAGGTGAAATTTTATGCTAAAGACTGGTATATAAAACAAATATAAGTGGAACTCTTCGTGGCAAACTAGGATATCAGGGATCACTAGAATTCTACAACTTCTCAACCTGACCTTTTCGATGCCCCCACTCCTTCTCCCACAAAATTACCCCATGAAATTCTTGGGGGTCTAAGAGCTGAGGGTCTCAGATGTCCTACTTTATAAATATATATGTGTATATATATATATATATATACACACACACACACATATATATATATAAATACTTTTTAAACTAAGTAACCTTATTATTCTATGATGGTGTGACATAGGCATGTATGCACTGAACTGTGTTGTAAAACATATGTTTTAACATAGATTTTTGTAAATGAAAAATCCATGTGCTTTTTATTATTTGTTCCACATATTTTTATCAAGTTTTTCTTGGCTTTTTGCTGAAACCATCTAGTATTCTAACTCAGATCATAGTTGAAATCCACTGAGAAGTTAGGAGAAAGAGAGAGAAGTCACAGGCCCCTGGGGTGGGAGCCACACATCTGGGCTGATTTACTGGCCACATGACCTTTGGCTTCCTTCTCTTCCTCTCTGAAGAAATGGAGCTAGGCTAGAAGTTTCCAAAATTTCATCAGGATAAGGATCACCTGGGTTCTTGCACTTGCTCAAAGTACAAATTCCCAGACTCAGTCCAAACTCATTAATCAGAGTCCTCCAGAGAGGACCCGGGAAGTTCTGCGTCAACAGGACCTCCAGGTGACTCTTATCTTGGAGAGTATGGGAGACAACAAATTGACCAACTCTAACAGCCATTCTAATTTGGAAACTCTGTGATTCTCTTAATGTTTCTTTGACAACAAAGTATTTTAACTGAAGCTATGGAGTTTGGCATTTGGAGATATGGTGAGAGGAAGAAAGAATTCTTCCTTTAAAATGAAAATGGTGGTGTAGTTGTTAAATTCGTGTGCTCTGCTTCTGAGGCCCAGGTTCGCAGGTTCAGATCCCAGGTGCAGACCTACACCACTCATCAAGCCACGCTTTGGTGGTGACCCACATACAAAATAGAGGAAAGATTGGCACAGATGTTAGCTCAGGGCCAATCTACCTCACCAAAAACCTAAATAAGTAAATAAATAAGATAAAACGGAAATGATGTTGAATTTGGCATTTTCCTTGAAATAGTAAAATAACTTTATAATGAATAGTTACAAGTTAGGTTTTATCTGGACTTCTCCAGGTCTTTTCTTTAATTTTTCATTTCTTTTTTTATTGTGGGTTGCTTTAATTTTGACTTTTCTTTTTCTTTTTTTGTTGTTGTTGGAAGAGTTTTTTTCTTGCATCTTTGCTTTTAAAATCTGATCATTTATCCTTACAAATCTCTAAGAAGGATGCTACAATCCTTCTAAGTACCATGTTACAGATTTTCTGCAAACTTTTGGCAGAAATTTCCCCCTAACTAACAATAAGTTTGAATGAAATTCTCCAGCAGGATGGGGCATCTACAGGCTGTATTCACTCAGCAAACATTTATTGTACACTGCCAAGGTAACAACAACTTATTCTCAGTCTGTTTGGGGATCCCATCTGTTTTCTAGGTTTTCATTCAGTTTTGAGTGTTGCGGGGACTAGGGAATAGATGTCTATCTGGCTCTAAAAGACATCTATTCAAATTAGCATCTTTGGAGGCCTCCACTGGCTTATTGAGAACATAGCCACAGGTTCTCAGATGTTACCAGTAAGATGTCATTCATTCTTGGTACCATGGCTCCCTCAAGGTTGGCTGCTGCTTTCCTTATTTCTCTTCTGCCACTCCTGGAGCACAGAGAGCCAGGAAATCTTGGTGACCTAGGCTGAAGTCCCCTGTGACCAGATACCTACATAACCTACGTTATTTTGTCTTTGAAGTCTTATCCTCTTTTCTTGGATACCTACCTCAGAAGTAACAAACAGATTCCTTTTATTCTTTTTTTTTTTAAAGATTTTATTTTTTTCCTTTTTCTCCCCAAAGCCTCCCAGTACATAGTTGTGTATTCTTCGTTGTGGGTCCTTCTAGCTGTGGCATGTGGGACGCTGCCTCAGCGTGGTTTGATGAGCAGTGCCATGTCCGCGCCCAGGTTTCAAACCAACGAAACACTGGGCCACCTGCAGCAGAGCGTGTGAACTTAACCATTCAGCCACGAGGCCGGCCCCACACAGATTCCTTTTATTCTTGAATCCTACAAAGTCACCTGGGATTTTTACTAAAAAGCTATTTTAGAATATTGTCTTGCATTTCATAAAACTACCTTCCAGTTTTCTTATGAGTTTGAAAAGCTAGCTAGCTGACATAGATGCGACACGTTACACCAACCCTTATTTGTAATATGCAATGGACACACGTACATACTTTTCTCTACCCAAATCTTAATTGCAACAGACACTTTTTAGGTATTTCTTTTTTGAAAAGGACAACTAAATATTTGTTCCTATGTGAACATGAATTGCTAATTTGTTGGACTCTCTAAAGCTTCTTTCTAAATACTTCAATGATTTTATCATAGTTTAAAGATAGCAAAAACTTATAATATGTCCTGGGAGGATAGAAATCTGAGGATTAATCAGTTGGGATAGCTCAAAGTATTTTTCTAAAATGTCTTCAGGATAGAGAAGTGAGAAAGTAATTTCACACGCAAATTGAATATGCAAGTTTAGAAACCATTTAAATAACATCATTGACCACCTATAAAAGTGTCAGGAGCATTCTGAAAAAATCAGAATATTGCGTCATTTGTTCCGTGGTTGATTTTTTACTTTTAAAATTTATGACTGTCTTATGTTATTTGTCTTTTTCTAGGGATTCATTCTGTCGTCCATGATTTTGGAAGTGATTGCTTCAATCTGCTTTATTTCTTAGAGAAATTCCTGATGGCTGTTTTGAAATGTTAACTTTTATTTCGTATCTGACACCTTGTTTGTGATACCAGAGACGTCACATTTTTAACTGAACGAAGCAAGATAATGGGAGCAACAAAAGGCCACGTGGCATCAATCAAAGGTTTTCATTCTCCATCTTTCCCTTCAGTTTTCCCACAGGCTGAATAGACATACTTCCAACAACAGCATGTATTCTATTCTTTACCATAATATTATAACAGCAACACTTCTTCATATCACTATGTGGTCTTGACAATCAGATTTTTAATGGCCACATAACATGCCAACAGTTGCTTTCCTGTAATTTAACCAGTTCCAAAATTGCTAGCTAGTTAGCAATGTCTAGTTTTTTGATATTAGAAAGAATTTTGTAATAAGAATCTTAAAATATGTGCATTTTAGCCCAAACTGAAGAGGATGCTATTCCTGGGATAAAGAGAGCTAAAGTTTTTAGTACTCAATGTGAAGTTTTTTAAGGCCTAAGGACTTTACAATTAAACCACCTATTTGGAAGTATAATAATTTCAATACATGCTAAACAGAATACTTTCCTTGACCTTCATAGATATAAAATGATGTTTCATCAGTTTAATTTCCATTTATTTGATAATTATTTTAAAAAACCCCTAATAGTATCTCCTACTTTGTAAATTTGTTACTGGCTTCCTTTCGTACTTAGCGTAGATGTTAGCATAAAAATTCTGATATGGAAAGGTGAAACACTAAACAGAATTAAATGTATATCAAAACAACCATGTATATAGTGAATAAATATTATAAAATTATATAAATGGATTTTTTTTTTTTGCTTTGAATTCATCCTTGTATTAGAAATTTTTCCTATGAAATTTTCTAGTCAACTTTAAAAATATGATATTTGGGGGTATAATTTCCTTTTATTTAAAAATCATATATGGTCTTTTCTGTTATAGTATCCTTTTTAAGTGTCAAGAAGAGTGAAGGTGATGAAATTGGTATAATTAGTATGACAACTATAAAGCTATCAGAATTTGATGGCACAATATTACTGTGGGTCATCTTAAAAGTTAACCTCTCAGTTTGGCCTTAATGTTTATTTTTAGTAAATGCCATCCCTCACAAACTGCCTTTCAATATCAGAGAGTTAAGCTGTCAAATGTCAGAATTAGATTGGCTTGACCGCCTAATTAAACACAGATTCATCTGGAAAAGCACTCCTGCTCTTGCATTTCACTCTAACAGCCGCTCAAGTGCAGAATGACCCCGACACGGCCTCCACTTTGGAGCAAGGACAGACAAAAATACCAGCCCTCTCCTGGGTGGCTGCCTGGTCAACCTCTGCACCTGAGAAGAGCAATGTCAACTTGGTGTAACCGGGCAACTTGCACTGGGAGAGGGAGAGGACACCCCCACACAGGAAGGGCCTCTGACAGGACTCAACAACGCAGAGTCAGAAGGCACCGTGCCTCCCTCTCAGGGGTCCCCACTTCTTCCAGAACTGTCACAACACATTAGGAAGGATAAACTGGTGACTGCCAGCTCTAAACATTCTTCCCTAGTGACCTCATGCAGAAAGTGGGAGGCAGCTGGAACTGAGGGGGAAGGATGCTTGGTCGGCAAACAGGACTCTGGTCCTAATTCTGGTCCTCACTCTCGTGCGGGGTAAGCAAAGCCACGCGCTTCTCGGGACTGAGTTTCTCTCCCTGAGAAATGAAGGCGTTGATCTATATGAGCTATAAAAAGCCTCATCGTTCTAAATTTTTGAGGTTCTCTGGTAACCACTATATGAAAATTTCACTTCTGGAGTGGTTTGGCTGGGTTTATGATACGGGGAAAATCACAGCGAGGCTGAGCTTTATGTATGGGCATAATAAGCTTAGTTGGCTCAGGATGGCTGAAATTTGAAGATGTGGTGCAAAGTCAATGAGTCTGAAGAAAAATCTATCCTCTGTACGGTGCATGTCAGGGGAGAGGATTAGGAACGAGCTTGGAGACTAGAAATATTTTTTGGACTGTCAAAAACAAAAGTCACCCTGTGGATAAGATACTGATTTGTGTGGTGCCACTATTCCCAGATGTCTTCTGGCATCTGTTCCTGAGAGGGCCAGCCTCAGTCAAGGCCATGACCACTCAGTCATGGACAAAGACCGCTCTCTTCCTGTCAAACCGCTGGTAGTGGAGAGGGCGCCACGCAGAGAGAAGGCAGTTCCACCGTGTGTCTTGCTGGGCGTTGGGCTAACCAGCGTACTTCGAAAAGTCAGCTACTGTATTTTAAATTTTTCAAAATAAGCACGTATTTTGCAGGTAGGTAAAAAAAGGCAGCACAAATTCAGTCTTTAGCTTAAAACATCTAGTTTCAACATTTTATTGAAAAGTACGAAGCAGAATCCATCCTAGCCTAGTTTTCCTCCCTTTGCCATGAGTCAGAGGGGGAGGAGGAGAGGTGAGAATCAATGTGTCTGACTTATAAGTAATGACTAATCAGGAACTATGTAATTGCTAAACTTGCATGATTTTTTGAACAAAATAAGGTATTTTTACATTGATAGATCTGTTCAATTTCCTTCAAATACAATGAGCAAAGTTTAGGTATTTCCATTTTTTGAAATGAATAGAGAAGCAAGGTTTGTAGTATGTGAAATTACAAAAACACATGCAGATTAGCAAATGGCAGGCAAATCTTTCAGTATTATCCTGTCTTAGTTTAATAATTGACCTCTACTAGGCCCTTTTTCCATTAGAGTCTATTCCAGTGAAACATAGACTTAAGAAAGATTTTTCAAAATAGATACAGCCTAAAATGCAAAGGTAAATAACCACTGAAGGCATAGGGCCTACTAGGGGCGTGGTAGTACTTACATCCCAAAGCATTAAAAGACAACATCATAATAACGATAGTGATATTGAGTTAAATTAATTCAGGAAAGGAATGCTGTCCTACGTTTCATACAGAAAATTGAATTTATAACTTTATTGTACTCCCTGTGACACTGCTGCTTACTGGCATGTGAATGTGGAAAAACTGCTTAGCTTTTTTCTGCCTTGGTTTCCACTTTTGTAGAAGAAGGTTCATAGTGTGATGTGCCATATAGGGTTTTTATGAGGATTAGTTGAAATCAACGTGGGAAGGCTTACAACTGGTCCATATTAAGATTTCAACTGACAGTGGCTTTAAAGTAATATGAAAAAAAGAACACGTTTTACAGCCAGAGACCTTTAAAATTGGCTTTGCCTTGTACCATCATTACAACCTTGGGCAAATTACTCTCTCTCTGGATTTGGTTCCTCCTCTGTAGGCTGAATCAAAAGTATCTAGTACGCAATGTCCCTTCAAGTTTTACTGCCGGCACCTGTGAAGCATGGGCTTAATGTCCAATAAAAGGACTTAGTAGGTGCCAGTAAAATATAATACACGTATGTGTGTCAATTTACGAAAATGAAAACGTAATTACAAAAAGTGTTCTTAGGTTTTCACACTTTGGGACTTTAAAGTATTTTACATGTTAGTGTATCATTTTAGCATATACAATATTTTTCTACTGTTAATCTTTAATCATGAAATGAAAATTAAATAACTTAATTAAAATGGAATAATTAGGTATTGAAAACATTTCTGCAGCTGGAAAGAAAATAGATGAGGATTTAGCATAATGATTTGTCCCAAAAGGTTTCTCATATGTTTGTTAAGATAGCTATAGGAACAAATGGATACGAAGCGAGTGAAGAGTCCAAGGCACACGTTTTTGTCTTTGCATCGTGGCGTAGAGCTTCAGAGACGGCTGTGGCTTGCGGTGCTCAGTCCTGGTTTGGTAAGTGGCTGAGACTCAGTCCAGGGAGGAGACAGGTGACAGCACACATGCTGGTTCCTAAAACCCTGTGTGGTGTTCCAGGGTGTCCTTTTGAATTGCACTCAATGATATTACAAGCTTCCAAGCAATCCACTGATTTAGACGGGGCATTTTGGGTTTTTTTCATCTTAGCAAGAGACTACACAGATCTGTGCACATTCCTAGAAATAGATGCTGACGAGAACACGATGCTCACACGCCACTGTATCAGAGAGAGCAAAGTCAGCCTAATTTATGAATTCTAGGTTTTACTGCTTTGGTGCAACAAATGGTATTTATAAATAACTCAATTATTTTCTATAATAGTGATTCTCAAACATTTTCAGATCAGGGACCACTTCAGAAACGACGAATGATATTTTTCAACTAGCAACAAGTGGACTACACTCTTGCTTCTCATTTCGAATGTAGCAATTATTCCTGCTGCTCTGCTAGGTCTGTTCTTTTGGTGACCTTATTAAATCCCAACCTCAATTCCAGATTCCCCTTCTCTGATTGATCTAACCCATCGCTGCCTGGCTATTTGTCCTGAAACTCCACTTGGCGGTGGTCTTGTTTTACATATTGTCATCTCATGCACGTCTATTGCTTTGTGTACACAATCTCTCAGCCAGCAGTTCTGCTCCTATAGACCCACTTACACACCTGCCACCTTGCCTTTTGGCTTTGGCGCCCCCAGGGAGCTCTCCTAATTGCCCCAGCTGCAAGGGATCCTCTTCAGTGAGTTCAAGGGATGCTTTTATTTGGAAGTGTCTTTATTACAATTTCTACTGCCTGGCATCCCACTTGTTTGTGTACACAACTTATCTTTCACTGAATTCTAAGCCATTGGGGAATAGGAACAATGTCTTGTGCATCTTTTTCCTAACACAATCCTGATATATATATATATATATATATATATATATATATGGCAATCAATATATAAATGTTAAATTAGGGAATCCTTCAAACATATTTCTTTAGAATCACCTTCCTCTTGATTCCCTTGAAGGGATTTATTAGAACATCCCTTGGGAGGAGAGACATTGCAAATGTTCCTTGCTTGTGGCACACATTCTATAAAATCACTTACACAATACACTACTCCCCCATCCACCTGCCGTTTGTGAGCCATGTGGAGACGAAAGTCAAATGATCACTCTTAGGCAATGCACGTAGAAGAAATAATTCTGGACGTGGCCAGAGCTTTGTGGTGTCTTTTAGATAACCATAAAACGTGTTTCGAAATACTCCCTCTGTAAAACAGTACCATGTGTTTCCAACTTGAGGGTAACACTAAAGTAAGCATTCGAAAGTGTTCTGCCCCGGATCTTGACAATGGGTTGAACAGTAGTATTTAGACAGTAGTGCTATTGTGGCATGCTCATTTCCAAGATGCTATGTTTGTTTCTTTCTTGTTAATTAGAGAGGAAGTAAATACAAGAATTATCTGTCTCAGAACACTTTTGCTTTTAATTCTGCAAAAACTTCATTATATTTTTGTATTACGGATTCAAGCATAAATCACTGTCAGAAAAATGGTAATGAGCACATTATCAACTCTCTGTCACATTTAATTTGGCTTTTCTGCTATCATTTTTCATCCTGAGAAACAATGAAAGACTCCACACTCGGCAGAATTCTTTGCAGGATCAATGGTGTGCTTTTCTGAAGACCTTTTAGGCAATTTAATGGTCTGGACATCAAGGTAGAGTGAGGAGTCCTGAATTTTACTGCTAACTTTTTATCCTAGTCCATTTTTTCCTCCTACATAATTTTGGAACTTGGACAAAATATTTGCCATGTGTGGTTGAATTTTCACCAATTTGTAGCATCTAAACAATAATGTCTTATAATAATTTTAGTAAGAATTTTTAGGCAAAAGATGTGATTGACATTTATGTATGTTTATCCATGTGCATTACAGCATTTAAATGGTCCTGTGGACATTCAGAAATGTTTGACTTCTTACTAGTTTCTTTCTTTGATATTTTTAAATACCGAGAAGAAAATACGAGTCTTTCTGAAAAAAATTATTCTCTAAATATTTCTAACCTTCTTGCTAATTAAATTCAAGTGATCACTGTTCATTTATTATAATAATTAGATTAAATTAAAATCTAATTGGGAATGTATTTCTCACACTAGGAAAAAGTATAAAGACTACTACTGATATAAGAAAGTTTGAAGCAACGACAGTCCTAAAATGAGAAGTTAGGAAAGAGTTTAGCTGTCTTTTGGGAAGGAAAGATGATGAGTTTCATAGTGAGACAAATTGAGTGTTTTATATTTCAATAAGGAATGCAGTTGTGAGTTATTTGTAGGTCATGTTAGAAACTGTGTACAGTTTACTCACTTGCCATGGCTATAGAAAGAGTTTATTTCAGAAAGAGACCTATGGAATGACAGGGATTATCTTTCTGTATCTCCTAGTGATGGAAATTAGTATTGGGTTTTCCTCTGTAGCAGCTCTTGTAATGACTGTGAAAAACAGAATGGTTGAGTAAACTGTTACCTTTGTTTTCTTTTGCCTTCTGGTGAAAACTCTGTATAGGTACGTTTATCTTTGTTATACTTTGTTCATTTTAGGTTGCTGCCTCTGCCCTGTGTTTCCCTTTTCCAGTTCATCATCCCTAGTTACCATTACTTATTTGAGGCGGACTGAGTTTGTCCAGGTTATCTTGCTTAGCTTCTCATGTCATGAAAAAAAAATTCATCTAACGTCTAATTTATTAATATACTATCTAAAGAACGACCCAATGAGATTCAACGAGTATTTTTCGAAATTACTGGAAAGGTTTCCCTTTGTTTTTTTCAAATATTGGCCTTGAGATAACATCTGTTGCCGATCTTTTTTCTTTTTCTCTTTTTCTTCTTCTCTCCAAAGCCCCCCAGTACCTAGTTGTATATTCCAGTTGTAGGTCCTTCTAGTTCTAATATGCGGGATGCCACCTCAGCATGGCTTGAGGAGTGGTGCTAGGTCCATGCCCAGGATCCAACAGGCGTTTGAAACCCTGGGACACCGAAGTGGAGCACGTGAACTTAACCACTTGGCAACCGGGCCGGCCCTGGAAAGGTTTTCAATAGTCAAACGTCATAGAAAAATTCTGTTTCTAAGGAAATTTCCTTATGCTGGTAGAATTGACATTCTATACAGAATGAATTTAAATCCACTGATTGCTTCCAGGAGAAGTAATAGTGAGAAAACAATTCATGGGGGGCCGGCCTGGTGGCACAGCAGTTAAGTGTGCATGTTCCACTTCTCGGTGGCCCGGGGTTCGCTGGTTCAGATCCCGGGTGTGGACATGGCACTGCTTGGCATGCCATGCTGTGGTAGGTGTCCCACATATAAAGTAGAGGAAGATGGGCATGGATGTTAACTCTGGGCCAGTCTTCCTCAGCAAAAAGAAGAGGACTGGTAGTTAGTTAGCTCAGAGCTAATCTTCCTCAAAAAAAAAATTCATGAAATTTATCACTAGAGATGTACATAATCAATATTAAGCCTGACATTTTGAAAATATTGTCTCATATTTCTAGAGTTTATGGTTACTTCAAGCTTGGTGGACTTCTTTGTTAAAGTAAGTTTTGGTTAAAAAAAATAGCGATAGGAGAAAAGAAAGGGAAAAGTATGAAATGAAAGCATTGCTAAGATTTGGTTAGCTTTAAAAAATCAATCTGAGGGGCTGGCCCCGTGGTCGAGTGGTTAAGTTCGCGTGCTCCGCTGCAGGCGGCCCAGTGTTTCGTTGGTTCGAATCCTGGGCGCGGACATGGCACAGCTCATCAAACCACGCTGAGGCAGCGTCCCACATGCCACAACTAGAAGGACCCACAACGAAGAATACACAACTATGTACCGGGGGGGCTTTGGGGAGAAAAAGGAAAAAATAAAAAAATCTTTAAAAAAAAAAATCAATCTGAAAACAATTATACTAACTCTCTGTGTTATTCAATATGCTGTTGGCACAGTTTTAGGTGCCTTAAAGTTGAAGGGCAACAGAGCAAAATGGAAGGACCGTGGGTTTAGCATTCAACAACTTGGCTTAAATTGTGGCTTTGCCTCTTCTGTGCAGCACCGTGAGTGACCCCATATCATTGTAAGGACTTTCACTCACTGAACAGGTAATAGAGCCTGACTTTGGTCTCCTCAACTATGTAAAATGTGGATAATCATAATTTTCATAAAAGAGTTATTCTACAAAGAAGAGATCATGAATACATTTGAAAGAAAATAGTCGAATACTTAGTGTTCAATTAATAATTGTCGTTATTATTAACGCTAATAGATAGCCATATTTTTGAATATTCACTTCCCTGTAAATTTCTCAATTTCCTTTCTCAGATGAACACAGTCATTGATGGAGATTATCTATCACCTGATGAATACAGATCCTTTCCAAAATTACGTTAATGAGACGTCATAGAGTAATTTTGATTCTAGAAAGGATATTTTATGCTTGATCTTGAATACAGTCTAGTTATTAGCATAGTGTCGAGCACTCTTAAGATATGAAAATCTTGGTTAATGATGATGATGTAACATTACGAAGTCATACAGAAGAAATACCACTGACTTTTTCTTATTGCATGGCTGTGGACAACTTGCTTTTCCCAGCAAACGTGGATTTACATTCCACTTTTGGTTTGGAGGATTTATGTTTCTACTTTCACCACTTTTTTATTTATTCAGTAGATCACTTTGAGCCATTGATCTGTTTGTCAAATGGAATATATGTCATGGAATATAATGAAACACATCAGTAATAATAAAATGCATATCTAACAAATATTAAAAATATAAACATATCAAACATTTAAAAAATATAAACTATAATAGGTCAGAGGTATAAAAACGGTTAACCTAGTGAAACCCCCCTGCAGCTGCCCCCATTAACCAACGACTGGAAAAGAGGAATGAACCAATGCAATCCACATAATGTTGCAACCGGGCCAGGCCTGGCCCACAGGCACGATCTGTGGCCCACAGAGTATTGGCCTACATAGTGTTTCAAATTTGAATTATTTGCCAACGTATATATTAAAAGAAGTTGCCTAAAAATCCAGATTTATGGCTTCTCTTTAAAATATATATTATACCATACAAAATATAATCAAATATGTATGTAATATATGTGATATAAATATGTAAATATTTATCTTCTACCTTAAGATATGTAATAGAATATGAGTCTTGAATTCCTACATGGCAACAATTGGCCGGGTAGCTTAGCATCTTCCCTTTTGGGGGAGCATGTGCTCTCCAGGTCTTCATAGTTCCCTCCCCTCCCTGTTTCTCCCTGACACTGAAAAACAAGTTACAGTCAACCTGTACCATTCATACACATAGCCTGCCTAGTCCTTGGAACTTCAATTCTAATTCCCCATAACGCACGCATTCTGTAAAAGAAGGTAATGATCATAATGACCATATGTTTTCTGTAAAAAGCAGAATTACTTTTACATTCCAAATTTCTGAAATGTTCATGAATGAAACTCTTCATGACCTCACCTTCCACAGTAACTCAGCCATCTCTGGACCACTTGGCTGCTCAGTGAAGACCACTGGTGGTCAATGGAAACCACCTTGGGAAGCACTGGCTTACAGGATAAAGTAGGAGGCACTGACATTGCAGTACAGCTGAGCACCATCCAGTCCTGGGTTCCCTTTGCAAACTTGACTCCTACAGAACCTACCTCTCCCCAAAACCTTCTTACAAAATCATAAGGTAAGACCTGTGATTGTCAGAACTTGCATGCTCACTTATAAATACATTTGCTTATGCATTTATTTGCCCGGTATTTTTGCTCACCCCTTTGTCTATCTGGCAAAATAATTTCATCTTATATGTTAACCTTCCTGACTTACCTATCAACCTAAAGAACAGGAACATTCTTGTTTGGCTTTTTATGTCCAGCATTTTCCTGCTTCAGGGAACAAATTAAACATCAGGTAATTCAAAATATGCTTATTGAATGAATGAATGAATGAATGAATGAATGATGTTGCAGTGATCAATTTGAATCAAACCTAAACCTACAGGTTAAGTCAAAAGCTAGTCAACAACTGTGGTGATTTGCAGAAATGATAATTCATGTTCTGGGTGTTTATTCTCGGAAGATAATCTAAGAGTAGATGGATGTGGGCTGGGGACCGTTCCTTTCAAGATAACTCTCACGTTGGAGGGTTTTCTTCTCATGTCTCTTCATCATGGGGGGCAATATATTGCCAAAATATTGCAAGTGATTCTGCAGAAACCTCTACATATTCTAATCCTTCTCTCTATTTGTTGGAGCGTTAGAATTTTTGGAGTGATTGAGGTTTTTAGACTGCAGATGTTTAAGCAGATAGGACCTCTTTAGAGCATTAATTTTTAGCTATTTAAGCATGTATCTGATTTTGTTACAACTTCACTCACAAAAGCAAAACCAAAATGTTTTGTTTTGGAGTTCACTTTCTAAAAGATGTTTCGTAAAATGTCATGGAGCTTTTCGAAGAACTTGACAGCAAAACACAAATTATCTGTATTGAAAAACTTTCATGAATGTCGTGTCTTTGAGCAGAAACTTCACAATGAGATTCCGGTTCAATTTCTTAAAAATATCTGGGCTTTTCCGCAATAGATCCCAACTCATTGATAATCAACAATACCTTTGCAATAGTATGAAAGATTTCCGGTGGCTGTCAGCAGTCATTAAAGGAAGTCAGTCATCCACACACTTTTGACTCTTTCCATCAGGAAATTAGTTGAATAAGTATTGCCTTTTCATGCAATTGATTTTGAAAGAGAAGGTAACTGAAGAAATTTAGTTTCCTATTGCTTATCTATTAAGCTCTCGAAATTTTTCTCTTCTTTCTTCCCCAACAAGCAGTTGGAGCTATAAGTAAAGCAGGCAATGATCAGCAACAACAACACAATTATGCCCTCCGTGTGTAACGGGTTGGGGGCTATGAGGAAATTGGAATGTTAAGAGTCTTAAGGCTTTCTCTTCCATCCTTCCCTTCACCTTTTCCTGTCTGCTCACCAGCACTGGAGGCAGGAAATCTCCGCGGCCCCTGCAGCTTCTCATCCTCAACACTAGGGGCTGCATCCTGGGCTTCCTCCTCCCCTGAAGGTGCTCATGCTCAGAGGGAGTGCTGGGAGAAGGGTCTGTCGAGGGCCGGAATGAAGGTCTTTTGGTACCAGGACTGCTTTCCAGTTGGAAGCAAATTGGTTAATTACCCTCCAAATGTCGTCAAGAACAGCTGCCGCGTTCTTGGTGCGGCTGCTTTCAATAACGGGACAGGACTCAGCAGGAGAGAGTTCATTTGAACTTTTCTTATATTGGTGGCAAAAGTAAACTTTCGAGAGATGTACTAACATAGAAATTGAAGATCAGATAGCAGATTCAGTATAAAAATCTCTGCCAGTGGTAACAGCTGGAGTCATAGCTGGGCAAAACCTTTAGAAATTACTTCATTACAATGTATCATAGGAGTAAATGCATTAAGGGGACAAGTGTCTACTTCAATATTATGCAATTTTGGAATGAGGGCTAGGAAAAATAAACACGTTTTCATTCATCACAATTATGGACAATAGTGAGGAATACATCTCACATCATCGGTGAATGGCTGCCCTGCCCGATCTCATTAAGAAGGGATGTGCTGCAGGGGATGCTCTGAGAAAAGACGCTTTCTGTAAGGCCCCAGTCGGTATTGGGTAGCACAATTTAAAAGCCAGTAAAAACTCGTCTGAGCCTGTGACATTCTATCACCCAGCCACGAGACACCTTTCACCAGGGGCAGCAGATAAATATCAATAGAATTTGTTTAAGCTGGCATTGAAACATATTTATCTCATTTATCTCTTCAAATTATGCCAAGATCAAATAAACTGAGTGAAATATTATTGAATATGAACTGAATTCTGGTGTAACGAGCAAGATCCTATTTCCTCGAACATGTAATTCATCACTGAACTGCTAGACACAGTGTACTCCACTTAAAAGAATTCCATTCTTCAAAGTCTACACGTTCAAAAGGACTAAAAAACAATATTTAACAGTAACTGACACATACTAATGTGGGTGGCAGCAAAGGAAAAACTAGCCAAGGAGTTTTCCAGTGTTTAGAGTCACATAGTTTAAACATGTTTAAAAATAGAGCCTTGACCAAGCGGTTACACTGTTGTTATCTTTTGGTTTTGATTTCAGCTGCGCTTGCAAACAAATGCATCACACAGCGTGAATTGAAATGCGTCGTTTAGAGAGGGAAAAGAGGAAAGACTAGATACAGTGATATTTTCATGAGAAATACGAAAGAAATCTTAACTGTCACTAAAATATCTAGAGGCAGCCCTTCGCGGCTAATACACCTGTGAATCTGAGCCTACTTTCGTGGAATCTAGGGTTACAGGGGAAAAAATTATGAAATCTTCACCTAGCAGCCCAGTTCATAAAAGTTTCTTTCTTTCTGTTCTTCCTCTTCTTCTTTGAGAAAAAACGTCCTTTAAAATAAATACAATTTAGAGATAAAGAACAGCTCCTGACGATTAACTCTTAATTTATGACCTTTAAGATGTGAAACGCATGCTTAGCAGGAACTCTATCTGGGGTAGACAGAGTCTGTCTTATCTCGAGAGGAAGGAACTGGCTGCTGGGTCTCCACCTTCCCGGCAAGGAGCAGAGGAGATAGCGGCGTGGCGGTTCTGTGTCTGTGAGCGCTCTCCCAATGCCACTTGTTAAAGAGCCAGGCAGTCCAAAGGGTGTGTTTACCTTTCTGGTGATTGTTCTGCCATGAGTTCCTTTTGCTTCTTTGCCCTGCCTTGTCCCCAGATGAATTAAAGAACCTTGTAGGGCTGCCTGATCTAAGGAATTGCAATCTCTTAACCTGATAACGTGTAGCAAAGCCTCTAATTGAACACAATTCGGCAACATGGATGCTTGTCTAGCTCCCTTCTAGTCTTCTTCCCGGGCCTCAATCCGACCCAGTACAATAGGCAGAGTCCAGTACAATGAGCATAAATCAACCCGACTCCTTCATCCATTCAGAAAAGCGTTCTTCAGGGACCACCGTGTGTGAGACACTCTTCCAGGGGTGGGCGAATCAGAAGTAGACTGAAAAGAAAAAGACAAAGCCGGCTGTCGTGGAGCCTCCAGTGCATGCTGAGCTACCTATTTTATATCTTTCAGGAAAGATTCATTCTCTCCTGGGTAAAATTATTTGGTTTCTTAGGTGGTGTGCCCTTTCTCTGCTTCTTCCTCTCAGATGACATGCTGGTGTGTGAGCAGAGGGTATGTGCTTATATGGCCTCGTGACAAGAGGCCACGTTTCTTATTTGTTGACTTCTGGTCTCCGATATGACATCCTTCATCTACTTAATGAGACAGTGAGAAAGACAAGTCAGCACGCGATGACATGACGGTGTGTTAGCGCTGTGACAGAGACCTTACAGACGTGGCTAGCACATCGCCAACTCCAGGGGCACCATTCACAAGGACCATGATGTGAAAAGCGCCCCCTGCAGTTGCACAGTGCATGGCCTGTACACTCATATGCGGCAGCCCTGAGAACAGCATCAAAGAGGAGCATGTGATTCAGACCTGGAAACTAGAAGAAACAACATACAGAGTAAGAACTAAACCATGGCCAGAAGTTAGCTGAATGAAGCTGCAGGAGAGTGAGTAGATAAGGATCAGATCGACAAAGACCTAGAGGTCAGAGAAAACATATCTTCAGAAAGAATAAAAAAGTTCACTTTAGCTGGCATGCTGAGTAGAGGAGGAAGCAGCAATGAGAAAGGGCGGAGGGAGAAAGAGGCAAGCCTTATGTGATAAAAACCCTGTAACCACATTGAGAAGTCTGAGCTTCATCCTAAGGACAAGTGGGTACTGTTGTAAGATTTTAAGCTGGGGACACATCAAGGGCAGATTTGCATGTTAGAAGCATTGCATTTGGAATTTACTCATTAGATTTGCTTTTCAGCTGCCTTGCCGTGAACAGATGAGTAGTTAGGAGGCGTGGCCATAATCTGACCTAGAGACAAGGGGGCCTAGCCTGGCTTCACATTTGGGACGGAGAGAAAAGGAAGGCCTAAATAAATATGTGGGATTGAGAATACTTTGTCTATAGGATGTGGGGCCTGAGGGAGCGGGAGGAGGTGGGGATCGTGTCCTCTTAGGCCTTGAGTCATGGGTTGGAGGGCTGAGCCATTCTCTGAGATAGGAACCTGTGGCAGGTGAGGAGCAAGGACTGGAAAGCAAGGTGAGTCCAGCCTTTCCCATGTTAAGCTTTAGGTGCCTGATGGGCATCCAGGTGGAAGTGTCTAGGGACCTATTGCAATACGCATCTCTGATCTGCCAAGGAGCCATGTGGGACAGGAAAATAGACTGGGGCAAATGGTTGTAGATGTGAGCTAAAACCATGATATGGGAACACTTTTCCAGGGCTGTTTATGTTTTTTGGATTATTACAAAAACTTGATAAAAGCTACCCAGAAAATGAAAATATACAAAACATATTTGTATATGGGGTGTTATGTACTTCTGGAACTGGCAGCAGTTGGTAGTAGTTTCCATCGCTCACTTGTATTACATACATATGTAACCGTAAGCAACACAGTGTGTCTTAGACATTTTAGAAATGCCTTCAAGCTGTTTTATTACTCTGACTTGCTTTTTTTTTAATTGATTTAATCATTTTGACACATATGGATCTAATTCATTCATTTAACTGATTTATGGTATTCCATGTGAAAAAACCATTCATCCACTGTCTTGCTGATTGTTATTTCCAATATACCACTTGTAGTGAGAAGCCGTATGAAGATGCCTATGTATGGTTCCTTGTGCACCTGTGCAAGAATTTATCCAAGGTATGTAATAAGAAGTTGCTAAGTCAAAGCATTTGAACATCTTTAACCTATTATTTCCAAATTGTCCTTTTCAGTTATTCAACCAACTAATCCTCCAATCAACATTATGTGAGATTTATTCCACATTTTTTCCAATACTTGATGGTACCACACTTTTAAATTGTTGCCAATCTAACAACAATGAAATGCTTTGTTGTTCTTCTAGTTCATTTCCAAGCAGGAGCATTTTTCATTTGTTTCTTGGTCACTTGGATAACAGTCTCTCAATTGACGCTTTCTCCATTTATTGATTTGGAGGTATTCTTCTTATTGATTGATATAAACTCTTCATATATTATAAACAATAACCTTTGATTCATTATATACCAAGCAAGTGTATTTTTCCATTCTGTGCTTATCTTTTAATTTACTTATGAAAACTTTGGTAAAGTAAATAAATCTTTTCTTTTATGTCATTGCTTTTCTTTAGTCCTTTTTAAAAGAAATATTTTCCATACCATAAGGTCATAAATATATTCTCTTAAATTTTCTTTTAAATTTTACTAAATTTTTGCTTTTAGGCCATCTGGAATTTCTTTGGGTTGAAGGGCAGAGATTTTTTTCTCATAAGCAAAATCGTAAGCAACATTTTTAATAATCCAGCCGTGTACTGAATAGTCCACCCTCTCTCAACTAATCTGTAATGCCATTCCTGTCATATTACAAGGGTCACATGGGTAGGGCTCTCCATTATCTCTCATTGTTGTATTTTTCTATCCCTCTGTCAATATCACATTTTTTATTATGATAGCTTTAGAACAAGCCTTGATATTAGATATAGGGCTTATGGATACAGATTCTTTCTTCTCTTCCAAAATACATTGGTTATTCGTGGCCTTTTGTTCCCTCATGTCTCTGTATGATTACCTCATCAAATTCCATGAAATTCCTCTTGGGGAGTACATTGAATTTATAGATGAGTGTGGGTAGAACTATATATTTTTTTTAATTAAAAAACATTTTGAAGAAATGTACATTTGAAAACTATGAAGTACTCTATTTTACTAAACCCCGTCCTTCTGGGGCCGGGGCACATGCCTAGTTACCTTTGTATCAACAGCACAGAAGCCAACAGATGCTGGGTAAATGTTCCTTAATTAACTGATGGACAGAATGAATAAAGGAATGAGTGTAAGCTTCTTTACGATCGTGTTAGTCGTGAGGATAAATTATATCTATTAAAAATGACTAAAAGGTAATAAGAATGGTTTATTTCCTTGGTTCCTTAATCCATTATGGTAGACTCCTGTCATTCCTACTGATGGTGAGAAAAAATATTTCTTTCAGAATTAAATTCAAGAGGTTTGGTCATTTCCTTCTAAAGAAGACTTTGACCTGTGGGCTGCAAATCTTCGAACCAACTTACCTATTCATCCGTGCAACATCTTCTAGTGAATGACTTCAAGTTCCAGGTGCTGTTTTAGGTGCTGGAGATACAGCAGTGAGCAAAAGAGACAAAAATCTCTGCTTTTACAGGGCTTTCATTGTAGAGGATGTTCAGACTAAAAACTTAACGAATAATTTAATTACATTGCATGTTAAAAGTGCTGCGTGCCATGGAAAAACAGAGCAGGGGAGAGCTGGGGTTGAGGCAGTTGCAATTCCATGTAGGATGATGGGGGTTGGCCTCAGTGAGTAGATGGCAATGGTCTGGATGAGGGCACAGGGCAAGGCATGAAGACACCTGGGGAAAGACTGCCTCGGACAGAAGGAGGAAGCCATACGGAGTCAGAGGTGAGACCTCATCAAGCTTGTCTGAAGAATGACAAGGAGCGCGGTATCACCAAGTGGAGTGATGGGGGAAGCATAGCAGGAAGGGAGAGCTGGGGCACAGCACAGGGCCCTGAAGACCTTTCTGAGCATCTGGGCTTCTAGCTCCCGGTTACACAAGCCTGCCTTCTGGTGAAATTTTTTTCTGCAAGATCGATATTTTGCCGAAGGAGGTTTCATAGTTTCGTCCACTAAGTCATTATTCTTTAAAAAAAGTTTGCTCTAAGAAAATTTTGAAAAGCTTTATATCATCATACATGTTTTTAAGTTGACTTCTAAACTTTTTCATTATTATTTTAAATGGTTGCAAAGGATACAACTTCTGGTATATTCTAAATATATAAAATGAACTGTTATATTACCCTTTCAAATGTAATGGACTCCTGAAGCCATAGCAATTTGTGACATAGTCACTACATCGTCCCTTTAAATGACACATGAACAGACTCTTTAACAGTTGAAAGCCTTACATGGTTTCTTTATCTCTTTGAATTGCTATTTCATTCCAAATCCTCTGCAGAGTTTTATCTCTATGTAACATAAATCTCTGCTGTAAAGTATTTCATTGATCATCTTAGCGTATTTTGCTACATGGAACACATCTACGTAAATTGACATTTAAGGCTTGAGTTCCTGTGACTATAGAGCTCTAACTATTAAAATATATTTTCAGGCTTAAGTTACATTTAAAATAATAAAAGTATATAATTAATCAAAACAACATAAATGGGAAATAAGTTTTAATAAGGTTGTATTTAACATAAGGTATAATTTTCTTGCCAATGATTTTGAGGTAAATGGGCTGCTTCTTACTTTGAGATAAGTTGAGCATCAATTTCATTCCTATTTTTCCTTTTCACGTTTGTCTCAGGGAGAAGGCAAACGCTGAGAAATGTATTCACATAAATTAAGTACATGGAAATAGAAGGAATTTTGTTAGAGAAGTATTCCTCAATTCTTTGAGCTTCTTCAGAATTATATGCCAAAATCGCACAGTGATACAACATACATATTTCTAATGCTCTGTCAGTGGGCAATTTGCTCAGATCCTCATTCAAGTTTGCTGAAAGCAAATAACTGGTGACAACTCACATTGCAAAAGGATTTTTTAAAACGAGTCTTCAGAGTAATTCACTTTCTCAACACCAACATCAATATATTAGAATATTCCTTGGTTTGTGTGTCGGAGATTTTTCTTCCTTGGGACAACGATTCAAGACGGTAAGAAGGGCAGTCATAAGAGGGGCACTTCAAGTGAGAGAAGGACGATTATAAAAGTGGAGGGAAAAAGTTAGAATTTCAGGAATGTTTGTAGACAGATCAGATTTAGGTCAAAGGTTCACATGGAATGCTAGGATCTGAAATTCGATTTTCTTAAAATATCTGAGTGCTTGTTTAGTACCTGAGGTGACTTCATGTGCCCGGGCCTGTGTGTATGCCAGGGGAAGACGACCACACTGAACATTTCTTTCCTTCACTGGGGTAACAACACAATACCAGTCACAGCACTCTTACATTATTCTAGAAGTGGGGAAAGTTTTGTCATAAAGTGAAAGGAAAACAGTGTGGAAAAGTAATGGAAATGATCAGCATCATTTATTTATTTAGTTTTTTTGGTGGGGGGGGGAGATTAGCCCTCAGCTGACATCTGCCACCAATCCTCCTCTTTTTGCTAAGGAAGACTGGCCCTGAGCTAACATCCGTGCCCATCTTCCTCTACTTTATATGTGGGACGCCTGCCACAGCATGGCTTGATAAGCAGTGCATAGATCCACACCCGGGATCCTATCCGGCGAACCACGGGCTGCCAAAGCAGAGCGTGCGAACTTAACTGCTGCACCACTGGGCTGGCCCTGGCATCATTTATTTTTAGTGTAAATACTGATGTGCCATTCCATGAATACAAATCTAGTACACTCATATTTCCTGTTAACTGAACATTCTAGAAAATCATACTGGAAGTCATTCTGCTAATGTAAAATTATTTTCAATCTCAAAACCAAATGGACATTGTCTGTTTCAGAAACCTGTTATTAGAAAATACTGCATACTTTACCTCAAATATTCAATTTGTTTCCAAATATTACTTTTTAATGCAATTACAAAACGTAGAAAATATTCTCCTAGACTAAGTTTATTCATTATGCTTCAAGAAATAAAGAAATCAAGCAAATGAGATGATTTTCTAGGAAAAACAATATTGGAATAATTTCCTAGTAGACTGAAACAGAAGCTGATTTGTTCCTCAAATAAAGACAACCTTCCATTCTCTAGATCTCTCTTAGTTTAAATAAAATGCCCTCACCAGTGTGAAAGCCTGTGTGAAACCACTTTGATATCGCCATTTGAAAGGCATATTAACACGTTATAACTCTTATAAGCCATTCTTAAATTTCAGTAAGCAGACTGAAATCAGATACCCCACTCCATCTTTTCTGTAGTACCTATAGGAAAAAATAGGTACCTCTGTCCACTAACTCTTCATTCCCTGTTTTGAAATTTCGTGGGGTCAGTCCACTCAGTATGTCTACTCCACGTCTAATCCCAGTGGTGAGCACGTCCTCTCTCCACCCACAGGCGCGTCTCTGCTTGCAGGAGTGTGTGTGTCTGCATGTTACTAAGGACTGCCTGGCTCTGTGTGTGATGTGCTCTGATGGAAAAGTGTGAGAGGGTGTGTTTGTGCCCTCGTGCTGTAGGGGGTGTTACAGAGTCTAACATCTGAACATTCTGAGTACTTAACAAGTTCCTGTTCATTACAAACACCCCTGAGAGGGACTATAAACATCTGTCGAAACAGAATGGCAGTGATTGAGTTCACATGCTCTGCTTCAGCAGCCTGGGGTTTGCAGGCCTAGATCCCGGGCTTGGACCTACACACTGCTCCTCAAGCCATGCTGTGGTGGTGTCAGATGTACCAAATAGAAGAAGACTGGCAACAGGTGTTACCTCAGGGCCAATCTTCACACGCACACAAAAAAAACAAACAAATAGAATGCCGCTTGTTTTAAAAGCTCTGCCTCAAGCTCAGCTCGTCTGTCTGTCTGCGAATCCTGATTGTGAAATGTGTGAGGACAGAGAAGAAAAAGGAAGTAGAGCTGACGGGGAGTGCGCGCTCCACCGATTGTGGGAATCCGACAGCTTATCAGTCTTCTCCCTTGTCCTCCCCCCACCAAGCACCGTCTGCTTCTGGGAGAACCACCACAAGGTGTGCCCCAGGAATTCCAAAGTTCGTCTGAACTTTCCTTACAAAGACCATTTCTGAGGTTTACGTAGTGACTTTATTTTGAAAGTTATTAAAAATAAAACAAATTTAGATAAAGCAACAAACTTTGCAACTACTTAAGGAACGATACCTTCTAGAGCTTTTTAAAAATTTTAAATTCACTATTTGCTTACTCTGAGCAGAATATTGTCATAAAATAAACCACAGTAACTCCATAATAAATGCTGTTGTAATAAATCCAAACCCCTCAGCTTGGCCTGGAAGGCCCTTCGGGTTTTGAATTCTGAATGCCCGCCGAGCGCTCACTGCATTTCACTCACCCTCACGACTTTCCAGACACACACATCTCTTTTCAATTCTTCCTCATTCCCAAGATGGTTTCATGTAGGGACATTATTTCTCCCTTATCCAGGAAAGCGGGCTTGCCAGTTCTTCACTGAAACCCACCCACCCTTAAGTCCTTGCTCAGACACTGGAGCAACCCTTGGAGAACTTTCCTGACCATCCGTCCTAAAGGAGACTCCCTCCCACGCTCTAGCTGGGAACTCTAATTATTTCCTTTGCAGAAATGTGACAACCTGAAGGAGTCCATTAATTTGTTTGTAGGTCTATCTTTCTCTAAGGGGTGAGGACCTCCTTGTCTTATTCACCCCTGTATGCTCAGCATGTGGAGCCATATTTCACCCAAGACAGCTAGTCAAAAATATTGGTGTATGACTGAATTAAAAATAAAATGATTAGACCAAAGTTATAGAAGAATATTTGGTGCAAACAATAAAAATTTATCCACACGAGACAGCGTACTTTCAAAGCACTCAGAAATGTGTTTTACCTTTATTCAAATCTGTTTTCTTCTACTGGGTTATCCGCCTCCCACCCTACGTGTCTACTGTCAGGACGGCAGCTGTGTGCTGGGTGCCATAATGAACATGGCCTGAGACCTGCTTCCTGACGGAGCATTCAGGCAGAAGTCTGGTCGAGCGGCCCAGTATTTCATATGAGAAGGTACACCCCCACCTTCCCTGATTAGGTTGGCTCTGGCGCCTTTTTTCACGTCAGTGATCAAAACCTTTAACCGCGGACGGCCCTATGGGAAGAGTACTGATGTCTTCAGCAAGAACTTGGGCACGACCCGTGCCTCTCAGTCTCAGTCAGGAAAGTCAAACCCTAACTGTGTTGCTTTACCACTGCTGAGTTGCTTCCAAAACTTACTAGGCTAAAATGAGCCAAACCAGTTTCTTGATTCCCCCTCCCTATGCCACGAAGTAGCCAAAATTGGACCGCAACCTGATGGGCTAAGCCCCCCACGGCTGTGAGCAAGCAGAAGGGCATCATTACGGAGGACAGGTGGTTTGCTGGCCTGTTGACAGTCCCTTCTGGATAAGTAAACCCCTCCCGCTCCTGCTGATGAAAAAACTAACCTCTTTGTCTAAGTCTCAGCATATTCCCATGCAAGCAGCTCTTTTACAAAAACTATTCAAATAATTACAGACTTTAGGAGTAACAAATTGTTAAGTCAAAAATTATGCTTCTAAAATAAGTATTACCGCTGTCAGTCTCATTAAATTTTCACCAGGGACTAATGACTTAATTTGAGCTTCTCTTTCTTTATATAATCCAGGGGCATTGTATTCTTCACGGGCAAAGCCAGCAAGTTGTTTTCACTTTCATTTTAAAATTAAAGGTATTAGTTATTTTAGAAAGTCACATCTTTATTCATTAAAGGCTTAGTGCAACTTAGGAAGTAAAAGCCCTATTTTGGGGCTATTTAGATGGATCTCTGAATGCCACACTACTTTATTGTAAGTCTGAGGTTCTAAAATTAAAGTAACTTTAGTATGATTTAGGGTTATTAACCAAAATTTGCCTCCTCACAATCTTTTGGGTGAAGACTGAAAAATTAACTACATAGGTTTTTTTCATTAAGCCCTTAACATTTGCGTTGTATATGTTAGTGTCAGAGAAAGAAAGAACATTTTTTTCAGTCAGTATTTGATAATTAGAATTACTTAGACTACCAGTATTCAGAGTTTCACTTTTCATTTTTTTATTTACAGCACCAGTGAGGAGTGAGGAGAAGAGCAGAAAAACAGAAATAGAAATATATATTTTAAAGTTAACTTTTTAAACAGGGTACCTCTAGCTTTATTTACATGATTGGTAATAAATGTCCACCCAACATAAACAGACATAGGCTGCTGCTAATACGACCATAAAGCCACAGCTTTGTTTCTTTTTGAGGCCACTGTTTGTACAACTATTTTCATATAATTTCATTGTGCCAGTAGATAAACTTGAGACCGATAGGTATATGCAAATATATGAATTACAGGAAGGTAGAAGCCTGAAAGTATTGCCATTTTTAGCATCTGGCCCAGATTGCTGAATTCATCTGCCATGCCACTCCCTAAGATAGCCGTTATTATCTAGTTTCTCACTTTATAAGTAAAATCTTTTTGAATCATATCCAAAGTCAGAGGTTTTTTCAGTCACTGAAAATTATTATCTACTGCTGTTTTTAATAAATCCTTTTAAATATATTCAACTACTTAAAATTATGGCTAAATTTACATCAAACATATTTCTATGTGTTACGTTAGGTAATATTAAACAGCTTCTAATGGGTGTGTAGTTTCTTCTGGAAACTGCACGTGGTTGGATGGAAGGCTCCCGCAGGGTGGCTCTCAGAGGAACCCTTCACTCAATTGTTATTAACTGACATATCAGTTCCTTCAAAGCACTTGACCAAAATTACGTATTAATCCATTTACAAGTGATGGAATAAATACAGCAATAAGAGATATCCATAATTTTCAGCACTGCCTGCTGTGCTCTGCACAGTCAATCCTGATGGGAACCCTGGATGATGACTATTATCCCTTATTCTATGGATGAGGAAACTGAGGATCAGAGAGGTGCAGTAATCGTGTCAAGGTCTCACAGCTGATACTAGTCAAAGTCAAGATTTAAACCCAATTCTTCTGAATATCCTCCACAACATAGTTCTGCCTCCCTCATAATTTAATTCCTCTGTCAGAGCAGATCAAAGACCATGGAAGCTTAAGGGTAGACGGTTTTCATTCCAAGCTGGAAAACCTGTCCCACCTTCCTCTGAGAGTCTGAGAACTAGAAGAGAATGTTATCACTTCACTGCATTGAGGGAATGAGGGGGAAAACGGTAATCCAGTTACACAAAACGAAGGTACAGGGGGCAACCAATGTAAGCAGAGTTTTTCTGTACATGTCAGGGCTTACAAGCGTAGCAGTTGGGCAATGTAAGGTATTTACAAAATATCTGTTATTTACCATCAGGCTGAAATTGATGCTGTTAGTGTCTCACGTACATTTTGATATAGAAAATACACTCATTAGCCACTGACCTATTTTATGGGCTACTTTATTGTGCCTGACTAAAAATCTTACTTGATCCATTTCCGTAAGAGGTGGCCACAGAACAGTTCTGGCTTCAAGCCACAGAAAGATACTAACAGTGTAATTTGAAGAGACTTCTAACGCCCAACTGTCCTTAGAACAGATCATTTTATGCCACGCAAAGTTCAGGTCACAAGTGGATCTCCGTCTTACCCCTATGCAGTTCTGTTTTCCCTACACTTGATAATTTGGCCGCTGAAGTTAAATTGTAATTAGAGGCACAAGGAGGAGCCTTGCTCTGGAAACACAATTACAGGAGACAAACAGAGGAACAGGAACAGACACAGCCTCTAAGACACATCAGTGCTGGATATATGCTACTGATCTTCGCAACATTTCTTACCCCAGCGTCTCCTCTTCTGTCTCTTTCTATGCTTAGATGGTATTTGGTTGGTTGAATAATGGCCCTCAAAGTCTCAGGTCCCAATCCCTGGAACTTTGAATGCTGTTTTCTATGGAAAAGTGACTTTGCAGACGTGATTAAGGATCCGGAGATGGGGAGACGAGCCTGCATCATCTGGATGGGCCCTACATGTAATCACAGTGTCCTTATAAGAGGGCTGCAGAGGCAGATCTGACTGCAGATGGGGATGGCACGTGACCACTAAAGCACCGTGTCATGCCACTGGCTTTGAAGATGGAGAAGGGGCCAAGTGCCAAGCAATGGATGCAGCTCTAGCAGCTGGAAAAGGCACATAAGGGGATTCTCCTCTAGAGCCTTCAAGAGAGCACAGCCCTGCCGACACCTTGATGTCAGCACACTCAAAGGGATTCCAACCTCCAGAGCTGTAAGAGAATAAACATGTTATTTTGTGGTAAGTTTTTAGAGTAGCCATAGGAAGCTAACAGATAGGGTTCAGGAGGGAACAAGGACCCAGCTCTAAGCTAATCAATGTATCCCATTCTTCTGTCCACAGTTGTGGATAGTTCATCAGAAGTGAACGTGAGATTCACCAGGAATGCTGGAAGAGGCAGAAGTCTCCCTTCTGCTGGCCTGAATCGTAGAGGATGTGAGGTCTGGGACAGCAGAAGCCATCTACTGTTCACAGAGGGAAACCCGCCTCAGCGTGAAGGCAGGTGGAGACAGGAAGAGACACAAGAGTGGGGAGCAAGGGAGAGGGAGAGGCGATGGGAGAGAGGGCCTTCTCTTCACCCCTCAGTTATTTGGTGCATCAGTTGCTGCTTCTCTTAAGCCTGTTTGGGGGATTTTTCTGCTGTTTGCAAGTAAAAGTGTTCCTGTGGACACATGTTTTAGGTTTGAGTTTTTAGTTTTTAAGTTTTTTTTTTTTTTAAATAACAAAGGTCAGCACAATTGTATAACATGTGTGCATCACTATGTAAATATAATTAGAGGCCACATCAAGAAACACACCTATGTCTCTAAGATTATATGCAATAAATATTAGAGCTGCTAAATAATCCTTAGGGAGGGAGCTAGGAAGACAAATCCTAGGGGAGGTGATGAATTCACTCGGCAGAATTCAGCTCTGTTTAATTAGGGACCCTTTTGTCAAATTCTGCTATGGATTTCTCATACCTAAAGCATCCAGACACATTATTCAGTCTCAGATGATTTTTTCTTATGAATAAAATGCTGCTTTAACTGGCCTTGTCTTTTTTCTGGTGTTAAATACCTGTTTAGGAATTCCTATTGTTACTGCTTAGTTATTCAATCCCAGAGTAAAGAAATCACCTTTTGTTTTCTCTCACTTACCGCCAACACAGGGCATTTTCCTTGCATAAAATGAATGACTATTGCATTAAGAAATGAAAAGTCCACCACTCAACATAGGCTTTGGGATCTGTAAAGTTCCTAGGATGAGGTAAATCACTTGATGTGTAAGCGCTGGATATGTTCCAGGTTAGCTAAGAGACAGAAAGACAATTCATAGGCTGTACCTGCAGTTTTGTAGGACACAGTCTTGTCGGAGATGATTTATTATCTCCAAGGATGATTGTTCTAAGTAGGAATAGTGGGGATGAAGCGGTAGAAATGTCCAAAATATAAATATATTTTTCTTAAAAGTTTGCTTGAAAATGTGAATATTATATCAACCAGTCACCCACAGACAGCTCTGAATTTTCCCTGATCTTTGGATTTTCAAATGTGGCACCCGCTTTGCAGAATGTATGTGATAACTAGCATCAGTAAGTGACAACACTGATTCCTCCCGAAAAAGGGCACTAAGTTCTTTGTTCTAAGTCTTCTGTTTGTTGAGGCTATTCTTTACTCGTAAAAAGTTAACAATGTGGCTGTCAATTTTTTTCTGTCAAAGTATAACAGCATATTGATCTGATCTGTTATCTAGCTGGACAACCAATGGCTGATGACTGCCTGGAGCTCTCCTATGAAGAAAGGGAGGGATCTGTGGGGCGCAGCCTGTCGGCCTATCATCGATTCACACGCAATGGTGGTGGGTGTAACTTGCTGACTCCATTTCCCTTGTAAAGGTAGAAGAGCACATTTTCGCTGCGGCACAATCACCCTCGCAGGAAAGAGGGGACCCAAAGTAGTTAAGAGCTACCTATCCACACAGGACTGCTTTACATGCTTGAAAAATTAATCCAGCTGTGCTGAAGTGACCCTGCCCTCTTCCCTCAGCTGATAGAGGTGGATCTCAACGCTTTCATTCAACACAGAGAAACAATACATTGTTTCACATACCTACTTAAAAGCAGCCACCAGATACTTAAATACCAGAGATAGAATTTATCAGCATCGTTCCTGGGTGGCTTCCTGAAACGTTGACTTGCCAGTTCCTGGAGACACCGTCCACATTCTGTGACTAAGAACTCTTTCACCTGGGATTTCTAAGTGCAGTTTGATTATCCTTTCTGCCTCTGATGGAAGTTTGTACTATAAGTAAAAATGTCAAATGATAAATGGAGTATCTCTAAACCACCAAACAAATATTTGTAAAGACATAGTCTGTGAAACTTAATCCCCACTTGACCCAGGTACAGCAAAGTGGGAAACTCTCCATGTATTAAAAGAAAAGTAAAAACAACGTAGCATGTGATTAAAATAGTTGTCCATTACATATCAATGACATATATTTTGAAGTTGTACACACAATCTTAAAACACTTTATCCATAATTGGCAAAGAATCAGTAAAACTACAATGATTCATAATAACAAAGTTGACTCCTCCATCCTTAAGAAATTCCCAAATGACTCTGAATTAGATTTTTTAAAACTAAATTAATTCAAAATATTTCACTGGTCTGCTTTTCTGCAATCTGAGAAAATAAAAATAGATAAATCACTTTCCAAAGAAAAATAGCAGCATTTTGTTTTTTACTTATGTCCTAGATTAGCTACGTATCCATTACAGTCTCTTACGCAGTTTCTATTTATGTAACCTAGGCTGACATCCACACTGACTGACCCTGAATCACTGTTGAGTATTGAATCATCAGAAATAAAACAACTTGCTCTACATAGTGTACTAACATTGCCTTAAAAAATCTCCAAAGACTTAAATTTTTTAAATGCAACCTGTACTTTTTCGTTTGATTACATTTGTTGTTTGTTTGTTTGCCAGAGCCATTGATGAGAGCAGATACAACAAACACAGAGCTGAAGGACGTGTAGTCAAGCCTGTCAAATCTTAAATGCTTCTTCCCAGAAAAAGACAGTTTCAGTTTCGTAGTCTTTTTCTTTAGGTGTTGCTGTTAGTACTTAGCAATACTTACAGTGCCGATTTCTCAAGCAGAGGCTTTATATATTGGCTTCTTTTAGGTACTGAGGATTTATCTCTTTAGGCACTACCCCCATCCCATATTCTTTCCCTATCCTCACAAACTAGTTATACCATATTTTAAAATAGACTCCTGGTGTATCTTTATTATATGTATGCTGTTATCGTTAACCACATTTCTAATCCTATCTTGTACATATTTTCCTATTGGAATTAATAATAGACATTTTATGTGCTTAACTTTCTGTTTTTTATTGAAAAGCATTTTCCCCAGCTTTTCCAATATACGTACCAAATAGTAGTAATTCTTCCAAATATTCACTCATCAAATAACTTTCTATTGGTTTTTCTTTCCTTTTTTTCTAAAAAAGATTGACCCTGAGCTAACATCTCTTGCCATTCTTCTTTTTTTTTTTTAATTCTTCTTCTCTCCAAAACTCCCCAGCACATAGTTGTATATTCTAGTTGTAGGTCCTTCTGGTTCTGCTATGTGGGATGCCGCCTCAGCATGGCTTGATGAGCGGTGCTGGGTCTGCACCCAGGATCTGAGGTGGTGAAACCCCGGGCTGCTGAAGTGGAGCTCATGAACTTACCTGCTCGGCCCCGGGGCTGGCCCCTCTTGGTCTTTCATATGCAGTGTCTTCTGCGTTCGTCTGTCGTTCCTGCTGTAATGCAGCGGCAGGTCTGTTCTTCCTGCTGGGTCTGGTACACACCTGTAGCCCGGGGACTTGATTGACATTCTCCTGTGTTAAAGCACCTCTTTCCTGCATCCGGTGTCTTCCTTGGATTCCTTGCTCATTTTGCTATAATACATCTTTCAGTAGATTCTAAGAAAAAGATCATAGAAGAGTTTATTTTCCAGATGTTGCATTTTGGAAAATGTCTTTAATCTCCCCCAAAATTGAATGAAAGTTCAGCTGGACATAGAATTTTAGGTTGAAAACCATTTTCCTGCAGCATTTTAGGATATTGCTTCTCCTTCTTTTAACAATTAGTGTTATTGCTGACAATGCCAATGATATTCTAGTTTTATTCTCTGCATGGATCCTTTCTCACCTCTGGAAGTGCTTAAGAACTCTTCTTTGTACCTTGTTTTCTAAATTTTTACAAGAATGTGCCTTGACATTTTTTCATGCTCTGTGCTGGAGTATTATTCATTAATTGATAAATAATCATCAGTGATTATTCATCAACCTCTTTTATTCTACAGATGCGTGCTCTTCAATTTCCTCCCCTCTACTTTTTCTGCTGTCTCTTTCTTCAATACTTATTATTTGAATGTTGGAGCTCCTGACTGAGCCAGAAACACTCTTCTCTTTTTGTCCTATTTCATAACTTTCTGTCTTCCCCCATCCCATCTAGAGGACATTTCTCTGATTTAATCTTTCAAAACCCCTGTGGGAATTTTTTAAGTATACTACTACGTACACTATGTATTACATCTGTCAGAGTGCGGGCTGGAGGTGAGGGGCAGGATGGAGGGTATAAATACTGTCTGCGCCTGTGCTCCAGAGAGTCCGAGGGCCATCGATTCATCCATGGCTTCTGCACCAACCTTCGTGGTCGTGGGCCTGGCAGCACCACTGTCTTCTATCTGACCTGAGGTCGCCTGGCTGGTTGGTCAACCTCCTGTTGGCGGGAGGGGAGGAGTGGCTGGGAGAGGAGTTCCTCACTGTGCAGCGCGAGCGAGGAGGCCTGGAGTTCGCAGGCTGGCTTTCTCTCCTCTGTCCTTTACAGGCTCTCAACCACCCCTCCTGTTCTTACTCTCTCTTTTGGTCCCTGGTATTTCCAAATAATGACCCTTTAAGTGATCAATTCATTCCCTTCACCACTTCAGGAGACAGCTTTCTTTTCTCTGCTAAGTCAATAAAAACCACTAACAAAAATTTGTTTGAATTTCTCATCTCTTAATGACTCCTCCTTGTTCTTTTTACCTTTTGTGGGTTAATTTTTTTTAAATTTTTTATAGCTGTTTTAGCAGTGTACTGGAAAGAAAAGGAAGTATCTACAATATTTAAAGAGAATCCTAAAAAGTAATTTTAGGGTCAACTGCAGTAGATTTTCTATAATGCTGTTCTGAATACACTATTTCTCTTGACTCTTCCCTGCTATCATTATATAGTTATTTAAATTTGTTTTTATTTTGATTTTTATTTAAAAATGTACATTAGCATTTTAATAAAAATACATTTAATGTATATGAGGGTTCAAAATATACAGTTATTTAATTTCTTACACATGACCTATATTCAATAAATATCTTTTGAATAAATTAATGTATTTTCTTATAAAACAAAATGATATGTTACCCACAATCAATATTTCGTGTTTGACTTTGCTCTCGTTATAAACACCTTTTTTTCTTGGCTTCAACAAAAGAATTGAGTTTGGAAAACTCCAGGAATTACAAGGGAAGAAGTAGAAGGATTCATGCAAAAACAGTCATTCCTCCATCAGAAACAGATTTTTCACTTTCCCCAGGATGCTGGGGAAAAAGGATTTGAAAGAGTTGTCATTTAGCTCGTGGTATGAAATCTTCATCTCTCCTCTTCCTCCTCACTCCAGAGGTTCCCCGGGGGCGACTGTACAGTGGGGGCCTCCACATCAGACGGAACGACAAGGTGGAAGGGAGAAAGTTTGAATATTTAAGAAAACAATCTCATGAAAACCAAAGCTTTGGATATTATAAGGAAGTTTAAAATGCATACAAATAAGCATTTTACTATAAGCTTTGAATATAAAATATCACATATAAACATATAGAAACATATACACTTACGTACATGTGTATTTATAGATACTCTTTCACTGCATTAGTTCTTCAAGGGTTTTAAAGGATAAAAAAATTGAAAAGGCAGAGAGAAGAGCAAAGGGAAGAGGAAAGGTCATGAAGAAAGGATGAGAGGCCCAACTATCACAGAATACATGAGGATGGGAAAATACTTCCTTGACAGAAGGATGGGGTTTAGAAAGGAAGATTTGGGGCTGTTAGAAAGAATCTTTTAAAAAATCTCAACTTAATGAAATCAGGAGAAAATATAAGTCCTTTGAGCACAGAAAGCACAATGAAAGTCCTATTTTAGGATAAAGAAAGAGAATGAAAAAAATTCTTGCTGCAAACAGATTCATACTATCTATTTCCTTGCTGTGTTTGAGAAGTAGCTCGCAATAGAACAACAATCCAGATTCCATTGTTACTGAGTATTAATGAATTCAACAGTAGAAACAACTACTTAGGGAATGCTTTTATGATAGATGCTATATGAAGGGTACATGACTGACTGAGTGCAGAATCGCAAACATCTAAACAGTTTTGTTGCAAAGCACAAGGTTTTAAAACAACAATTCCTTCCATTTACGTAGCGCTGGTTTTTCTACAGAGCTCAAAGTGCAAGTCCATTATCTAAATCTCAAAATATCCCAAGGGCAGGGTTGATGTAGAAATTAATACTGCTAACTTACAGAGAAGGATACTGTGCACGGGGGCTGTGCCCCTTGTCAGGCAGCAGGATTAGAGTGGAGGCTCCTGTTGACAACCTAAGTGATATCTGTGTACCAAGGGTTTTCAGCACTAGGTCATATTCATCGTTATCATTCCTGCAAAGTCATCCAAATTTACATTGAAAATAACTTATCTTGTTAGTTGTCTCTAGTAAAAAATCTCACAGAGGGGCTGGCCTGGTTGCGCAGTGGTTAAGTTCAGATGTTCCGCTTTGGCAGCCTGGGGTTCTCCGGTTTGGTTCTCAGGTGCAGCCCTGTGCACCACTTGTCAAGCCATGCTATGGCAGGCATTCCACATATAATGTAGAGGAAGATGGGCATGGATGTTAGCTCAGGACCAGTCTTCCACAGCAAAAAGAGGAGGATTGGCAACAGATGTTAGCTCAGGGCTAATCTTCCTCAAAAAAAAAAAAAAAAAAAAAATTCACAGAGCCAGCCCTGATGGCCTGGCAGTTAAAGTTCTGCATGCTTGCTTAGCTTCAGCAGCCCGGGTTCAGTTCCTGGGAGTGCAACCACACCACTCATCTGCCAGTAGCCGTGCTGTGGCAGCAGCTCATATAGAAGAACTAGAAGAACTTAGAAATATACATAACTACGTACTCAGGCTTTGGGGGTAAAAAAGGAAGAAAAAAGGTGGAAGATTGACAACAGATATTAGCTTAAGGTGAATTTTCTCCTGCAAAAAAAGGTCATTGCCTTTCAAAAAAAAAATCACAGGAGAGGAGACCTAAGAGTTATACTGGAAGTTCGAATTGCTGGTTTTGGGGAAGCAAAGTTTAGGTGTTACTGAGAAAGAATGGAGACTTATCAGACAGGTATTGGCAAACCTTCTCCACTGAGGATCAAAGGGAAACTTCAACTGCTTTCACCGGTTCACACTAACTATGAAGCCCCAATGTCTTTAACTGCTGTAAAGGACAAAAATACGTAACAATGAGATTCCCTTGTTGAGAAAGCAGACATCACAGTGTGAACTCTGGGCTGCTTACACCAGCTGCAATAGAAGGAGTCACTCCATCTCAGGGGCCTTTGTGTCCCCAGGGGAAGAGACTAGAGACAACCAACATATGAGTCTTCCTCTAATCTTCCTAATTTGATGCATTATGAGGAAACCATTGGAATAACCCTCATATCTTCCAAACCTCAAGCCTAAAAGATCCCATTTACTCATATTCCAGAATTTAGCAAATGAAGTAGTATTTATGTTTTGATGTATATTTTCTATAAGTAATATTTTATCTTTACATACTTAGATGGCATTTAAAAGAACGACTATGTATGCATTTATTATCTTCCCCAACTAACAATTTCCATGGCTTTGAAAATGAATTTCTTACATTTTCTTTTCGCTTCAACTCTGTTCTCCTCTTTTCTACGACGTGGTTTACCCATCTTTTCTATGATGTGGTTTTTCCCACTTGGCACGTACCTCCGTCTCCTTCACTCATTTATAGGCTTCTGCATTTCTGCTTTCCGAGAGGACTTATCCCCATGATCTGGACTTGTTGTACCTTTCTTTTCTTTCTAATAATACCCAACAAATTTTTTACTTAAACTTCCATCTTGTCTGCTTCCCCCAGCTCCTTTCCCGTGACTTCTCCAGTTAATAATCTCAGCCGTCTGGTTCCCAAATCTTTTCCCATAATGCATTCCCTCAGTAGGAGGTACTGTATCCTTACATGCTTCTTTTGGAGGACTGCCATGTTTTCCTATGTTGGTTTTAATTAGGAGTTCTGGGGTTTTTACAAGATGTTCTGCATGGTAGCTCTGCTTTGCCCTGGTTTGATTTCCTGTAGGTTTTGGTGAGTTTTTTTCATATCCTCATCATCAAATTCAGCAGCTTCTATTTTGAGGGTATTGATTTACTTTGCCATCTTCTTGTATTTAACTTGCCTTCTGTTCCTTGTTAAGTTTAGGATCTTGGCCTTTGTCTCAATGCCTTTATTCTCCCTTATCTTTCCTGTATTTTTGTCTCTCTTCCATTTCTGTAAAACCCAGATGCTTTGGCAGAGAATTACCTTTTTATTATTCCCAAAGATTAAATGAGAAAAAATGTCAAGTGTTGTGGGCTCGACTCAGTAAGTGCTCGCTCAACATCCGCTGTTGTTTTTCTAACTATCCTGGTGATTGCTATGAATGACCACACACTCTGAACCGCAGGGCTTAGCTCGCCCTGTTTTCAAAAACAACTATTTATACTATCTCATTATATTCACTTTCCTGTTCCCAATTTCCAGTCCATCTTTGGATCTTCCTTATATTTTCCATATAAATAATTATTTTGTTCTTCTTTTTGGTTTAATGGCTCTTATTACAACTTCTTGTATAGATTGTTGATGTATTTTTTACTTTTTCCTTGCGTTTTTGTTTCACCTGTGTCCTTTTAGTGAACTTAGACTAAACATCCATTTTACTTGTGGACCTTAAGTGCTGATTCTATTATATGAGATATTTTTTCATCTCATTTAGAACCGCATAAAATACTCCACGTGCATGCCATCCGCCATGTTGATTCCTTTCCATCTGAAAACTTCTGAGCAGGCAATGTCAGAATATGAAGCTTTTGCAGTAACTTTGGGGGTAAGAGTTTTATCTCTGTCTGTTATTGGAAAGAAAATTATGGTTTACCTGATTCAAAGTCTCGATCTAAATTTAACTGATGCACCGTGATGTCTCTTGCAGAAATCAGCCTCCCCCTGTGCCTTCGTGGTGCGTCTCTGCACTTGACGTGTCAAGTGTCCCTGTTTAGTGATGCCAGCAGACCAGAGTTTTCTTTCCTTTACCCTTTCAGTGATGCTATTGGTATCCTGTCACCACTAAGAAAATGATAAGATTTGTATGTATACTGGCAGGAAGGCAGGCTACAGCCAGATGGGGCCCCATCTTAAAATGTACATACAAACATACATTCACGTGAAGATAATTGAAGGGAAGGGTCTCTAGATGGGGAGATGTTACCATTGGCTACCTAGAGTGTGGAATTTTGCATCTGCTTTTCTGTGTGTTTGCATGTACGTGTGTGTATGCCTATGACTTACCTGCAGGATCTATTTTCTTCCCACTATAATCCTGTTCTTGAAATTAGTTGTCATTTTAGTCAGAAATAAAATAATTTTTAAAATTATTGGTGAGTCTCTTTATTTCATCACATTTGTCACCCTAATAGCCTCTCGTCAGCCAACAATGCAGGAGACAGTTGGTTCAGTCAACCTTCGGAAGGAATTCAACTGAGGCCGTTACACTAGGAGACATTCCCTGTCTAGAAATGCCATCACGTTGTTCACTTCGGGAGTGTTGAAGTCTGATAATAATTAACTCCTTTCTTCGGTGCTGTCACCATGGCGTTAAGCACCTCTCTTCCAGTACACTTTAGATTATCCACACGACAATCAATAATCCTTCTCCAGCTTCCTTTACTGAAGAGACAGGCCCCCTTCCTTCACTTTCAGTCCTGCCTCATTCTGTAATACACACACACACACACACACACGTTTATGTGCACACACAGATATACGCTTTCCATTTCAGAGTCCTGGGGAATCAGTCTTCTGAGGCCTTAAGTTACTCTTATTGCATATTGTAACTTAAGTTCTGCTTTATCCAAACTCATAGGAAATCTATCAACCCTTAAAGGTTTCTTTGATGGTCAACACTTCTTTCAGCATTGACTCCTTTCTTCTTCTGCTTCTTCCTCCTCCTACCCCTCTTCCTACTCCTTCCTCTTTCCTCCCTCTCCTGATTGCCTGAAGATTTCTAACCAAATGATCTTTCTGAGGTGGGAGGGTTTGTCTCCTCTCCTCACATCTGTTGCCCATCCTACAATGTCTGTTTCCCTTGGCTTTTTCCTTCCATGGCCAGAGTAGCAACTGCTTCATTTCTCATCTGCTTATGCCCCGTGCGTGTCCTTCCTTCTCTTAGAGCCCATGGCTTCCTCCTGCATTTATTCTGAGCAGGTGTTCCCAGCTTAGTCCTTTCATTTCCCCTTTTGTTGATTATAACATAACATATGACATTACTACAAGAGAAAATATGCTCTTGGGTGAATAGGAGAAAGATGACCTCCTGCCAATACAACTATATACAATGTTTCCTTTCCTTTTTTTTCTTTTATAGCTAAAGGCAACAAACTTATCCTCCATTCCTAACTGCTTTTCCTTACTCACTGAGACCTAATTTCATGACTTTGTAGATTCTATCTTTGGCATCTCCCTGAGTGTCCCCATGCTGGTGATAAGCCTCGCCTGTGTCTAAATGAAAGCATGAAAGCGCAGTTAAGCTGAGTAGTTAAGCTCACCTCCCTTCACACACGCACTTCCCAGTCCAAACCCTTACAGTCCGCCACTTTCATTGGTGATGCTAATCTCTCCTGGTATCTTGCTAAGTAAACTAAAATGTGTCTTGCAGCCAAGATTTCATGCCTGAGGAGAATGAACAGAGCTTTCAGCCATGACTGGTTAATGCAATTCCCACAAAGTTCTTGCAGCCTTGCTTTCCACTTCCTCCTGAGGCATTCATTCTCTCAACCAAATTCAATTTCTCTGCTGCTCTGACGCTCATGTCGAACTCCTTATTTACAGGGACTCACTGGAAATATGTCCCTTGGGTTCCTCCCAACTGAATTAATAATTAGGGTCCCAGGAGCAGTCACCGTGCCCTGGGACTGGTTTCCGTGATGGAAGCAGAACTCCTAATTCGTCTTCGACTGAAGGGGGCTTCCATTTTCCTAGCAGGGATGCAAAGATTCTTTTCTTCCTTTCTTTGCCACCTTCTTCCTCATGCCGGTAGCAAAGACAAAGCAGATGAGACAACAATGTTTTTCCACCTTCTGCCTCCTTAGTTCATTCATTCTGCTCAGTTCTGCCATTTGCTCTGTAAGGCTCTACATGGGTGCTCCCTGAGGTAGTCAACCCTCACCAGCCTCTCCGCCACAGCAGTAGGCTCCCCGGCCAGCTCTCGCCTCTCTTGGAGCACTATTTGCTCCCCCAGGCTCTGCAGGGCCACAGGCAGAAGCCTCCAGCCTCCTTTGGGGTTTGCCTGTCACGATTGCATTTTCTGAAACCCTTTTTTTCCTCTTCTCCCCTCCCTACCCACCAATCACATCCATGGTCCATTGCCTTCTACACCAAGATGACAACGCTTCCACTGCAGGTTGCATCCCCCATGCCCCTGTACCCCTCCTAAGAGAAGTAACCAGCCCTTCTCTTCTCCTTTCTGAGAGTCTGTCACCCAGCCCCAAAGGAAAGCTCTGATAGCTTGGCCCATCCCCTTCTCCTCCAGGCCAAAGTGAACTGACCGTGTCGTGTCGATCCAGATTCCTTCCTCGGGAATGTGCCATTGGAAATAATGTTAGGCTGTGAGCGGCCGTGCTGAGTCACATCAAGACAGAGAGAGAAGACTGATCAGCAGAGACAAGGAACGGGAGAGGAGGAAGAAGAAGGGAGGAAGAGGCGGGGGAAGAAAAGCAAGTGATTGAATAGAGAAAGACAGAGAACAGAAACTGCACCTTTGAAGAAGTAGAGAGCAGAGGCCAGACCCCTGACTTTCAAATTCCTCTGCCCACTTCCATGTGAAGCCCCCACTCTTGTACCTTTCCAATAAAGTCACTTTATTTACCCACGCTGGTTTTGATGGATTTGGTTTCTTAAAGCCAAATGTCCTCTATCAAGATACATCCAGTAAGGTAAAAACAATGAGAGTATTATAAATGATAATGGCCGTAATGACCGTAATAATAACAGCTACCATTTATCGTGCACTTACTATGATGTACTAGGCACAGTCCTGTACATTTTATGTACATGATCACATTCTCACAGATGTCTTGTGATGGGAGTTAGGTGATAAGAACATTGACACAAGACAGGTTTGGCAATGTGTCTAGTTGCATAGCAAACACCCTAACTGACCTTTGAACCCAGTTCTGTTTTCTTCTCTAAAACCATGTCCTATAAGCTAATACATGGAAAGCATCCCAAACAGGCCTGGCACATGTACACCACAGGCCAAAATTGCTAAACCCTTAAGGTATCTCAGTCACTGGATAGGACCCGCTACACTGTTTTAAAATTGGTTAGGGCCGGCCCGGTGGTGCCACAGTTAAGTTCGCACGGTTCGCTTCTCAGCAGCCCGGGGTTCGCTGGTTTGGATCCCACGTACAGACATGGCACCGCTTGGCAAAAGCCATGCTGTGGTAGGCATCCCAGGTATAAAGTAGAGGAAGATGGGCATGGATGTGAGCTCAGTCTTCCTCAGCAAAAAGAGGAGGATTGGCAGTAGTTAGCTCAGGGCTAATCTTCCCCCCCACAAAAAAAATTGGCTAGCAAAACAATGTCAGGCAGGATGATACAAAATCCTGCCACTCAGAGTTCAGTGTTTGGATGAGAGGCTGAACATCAAAGGGAACTTGTTAGAAATGCAAAGTCTTGAGCTCCCCCGAAGCTTTAGTAAGATCTCCCAAGTGATCTGTGCGTGCACTCAAGTTTGAGAAACTGAGCTCAGAGACTCAGAGTGGACATTGCTGGTGAGCTAAGATAGCATTTTACTTATCTGGTTAGTATAACTATGAGGCAGTCTCTAAGATAAATATTCAGCTGTATATCAGGTGACTAGAACAAAAGCTGAAAGGTGAAAATCAGAACTAATGCAAGATTCTGAGGTTCTGCTAAACCCTGTCATTGCAAACACAGGACTTTAACTATCGAGGAGTAACGGATTATTTCTTCACCCGAAGTGTTATCAAGTCTCTCTTCTGGTTCTTTGTCAACCACAAATAACTGTTTCTATACTGGTCTCCATTTTATTTCATTTTGTTGTTTTTATAGACAAGGGATGGGTCTGTCTCACCTGAGTGTGTTGACTCACTGGGTGCTTACTTTGGGACCTGGATATCTTCCCAGAAGAACGTCCAAAGTGTGGCTTGTTGTCAGAAGACTCTGGAATTAGCCCAGCTTGCCAGCCTTTATACAAGAATCTAAACTAAAAGATCATAAGAACGGACACAATGCTCATTTAAAGCTGGTTCACGTTTTGAGTGCTACTGGTGAAAGCTTGTTATCAACTTTACAGAGAGCCAAATTCCAAAATCAGAAATTAAAAACTGCTGTTAACTTTAATCTTGAAAAATGTGAAACACTCAGAACGTAATTGAGATCAACATCCCAGGAGTGAGCTGATAGATGTGACTTAATGTAAGAAAAATGAGTGTTTATTTTTACACACGATTTCCATTCACCTATCTGGAATTTAGCCATGTACTCAAAATACGGTTGTACTAGAAGTCAACAATTTGCTTATGGTGGATATAATAACGATGGCAAGTAACTCTCAAATAATGTCGTATTCTTATCCTTCATGCTGCCCTGGAAGCCCTCTGTGCGTCCACGATTACGGTGTGAGACTTCAGACAGCAGTAACCAGCTCAAAGATATTTGTGCACCCATAGCCTGTACGAACATTTATTTCCTTGCCTTCTGAAAAAGCTATGTGTCTAGAGAAATGGTAGAGCTGGCATGTAATACAGCATTTCTAATGCTATCAGTAAATGTTGTCAGACATGCCTCTGCAAAACCAGAGGTCAGAGACAAAGAGAGAAAAGGGAATATTTATCAGACAAGGATGATTAGAGAAAGACTGAGGCTACAAGCCAGGGCTGGAGGCTTTTAGTCTGGATTCAACAAAAACTTTTTTGAAAATACTGTAAAGTGCCCAGGACTAGGCACTAGGGCTTCAAGTGAATGGGGATAAGGGACATGCTTGAAAAGGGAGTACAGGAAAGCGGTTCCCTTGAATATTCAACTTCTGGCAGCAAGAAATGATCTGACTGATGGAAGAGGGTTTGGGTGGCCTGGGATTTCACAGCTTCTTGCAAGTGATAGGGCAGAGATGGAAAACCTAGCTCAACGTCATCCGCCAAGGGACAGGTACTCAATAGGGACATTACCCTGACCACAGGAACACGTAGCCTGTGTCATCTCACCGCCTCCCAGACCCCTCTCCCACACGCATCCAGATTTAAACTAAATAAGTCAACAGCTATGCTTGGTGAGATTTCCGAAGCCCTCTTTCGGTTTCTGTGCAGGTGCCTGCTCTCTCTTCTTCTATCTGCACAGAGCCTTCCCTCTGCACTGCCCTCATCTTCATTTCCCTCTCCTCTTTGTTCCTCTCCCATCTCCCTTCCTTCTGGCCTCCCTGGTCTCTTGCTCTCCTCTCCTCTTCTCATCCCAACCTTGGAGCAACCCACTGTCTCCTAGTCTGTGTCCTATCCCCCTGCTGTGATTCTTAATGAAATACATTTCAGGAGGGCTTCTGATTGGGTCCATGACAAGTGCGTAATTCATAAGCGCAGCTGGGCCCTCCACAGCACAGCACAATCCTTTCATTCTTTCTGGGGATGCTCCTTTTCCTCCTTAGCCCTTGCTCTTCTCTTGCTTCAGTGGAAGACATCAGCTGTGCATTCCCTAGACTTCTTTCTTCTCCTGTTTCCTTCCTGGGGCAGAGCAGAGTCTCCTCACCTTGCTAAGGTGGAGCTCAGAAGTCATCACATCTTAGTTAAGCTTCTTAGAAGCATGTCTCAAAGGATCCCCTTATCTCCTGAATGAGGGTCTCTGTCTCTCGTGACAAACTCACCACAGCTGTCCTGCCCATTGACTCTCTCATCTTTTAAACTGCCACTCAAATTACAGTGAGCATTGGTAGTATTGTGGTTATTTAATCAAATCCCTATTTCTTGCTCTCAACTTTAAAGTTGGGAGATTTTATATTTTGTGTTTATCAAAAGTGGGTTTTTTTCTTTTTATGCTTGTGGCCCTGGATTAGAATCTTTTCAATGATCTTTCCATCCTTAATGATGGTTGGATTTTCTGTGACTTGAAGAAAGAAGAAAGAAAAGATTTCCTAAAAATGCTTATAAGACCCTGTACGCACAAGAAGGGGAAGCCTTTTTGTTTATGAGTCAGAGTCTGAGCAGATCCGACTTCTCCATAATTGTCTGTCCTTCTCAGAGCATATATATAGTGTTAGCTATGTCTTAAAAGCCTAAGGATAGAATTAGAACATTTAGGAAGCTTCCGAAATATTATTTGACTAGCAGTACCTTCAAGATCTGGCTCAAACTTTTCTCTCTTTGATAGAAGGCTTCTGGGAACAATCCTTTCTATGCTCAATCTGTAGTGGCCACCAACAGTTAATTTTCCTATCAATGCCCCGTACTTGTGTGTATTTCATCACAGAATAGTGGTTAAATGTACGGGCTTTAAGGATGTATGGCTTACATTTAAGTCCCAGTTTCAACTGTGTGACTAAAGATGACTTACTTAAACTCTCTGTGCCTTCATTTCATCACTTATAAAATAAGAATACAATTGTCAACTATCATCGTAGGATATTTTTAAGGATTAAAGGAGATAATCCCTACTAGGTGTGCACAGTGCTGAGTATATAGGAGAGGTATATTATTATTTCTATTGTTATATGTTATTATTATAGTTACTTAGGTACATTCTTTGCATTTCCTACTAAATTGTAAATGTGTCAAGTCAGGCATTTACATTATTAATCCAATATAAAACAAATTAATGCAAAACATTTGAGGGAAGTCACTTAAGGATATGGAGCATATTCTTTTCATACATTTAAGACATTTATAATTGGTGTTCAAACATCATTAAATACTGTCATGTTACCAGGTTTTATATGATATTTTACTTTTTCCTTCATTAAATGTAGTTCGTGTTACAAATAGAAAGTTAAGTCAATGAACAAGAACTGAATACACATAAATTATTGCCACAAGGCACACTTTTGATTTAAAATATAACAAACATATTATAAATATGTAGTTATATATGCTGGATGTAAAACCAGTGCTTACAAAATTTACCTTTTTAATATCATTAAAAAAAAGTCTGTGGTGCACTTACGATATCTCCTCCAAATTCCTAGTAAGTGTCAAGTTTTCTGAAAGTACTTAATGGCATGTGGACTAAGTGTACATTTCAAACGCTCACATTAGGAGTTAATGCATTTGCAACAGGCTTCTGAGTGAGGTTACACACCGCTTACGTTGCAAATGAAAAATGCACGGGAGCGAGGAGTTGAGACCTACGGACACCCACGGAACTCCAAATGCTTCTCTTCGTTTCTTCTCTCTTAATAGAACATCATTCCAGTTAGGACCATCCTAATCCAACAGTACGAAATGCTTCCCCTGAAGGCTCGGAGTTTTAGAATCATGTAATTTGGAGACTGGAATGAAAAATAAAAGACAACCCAACTTATTTTACAGATGAGAAAATAGAGGCCTGTGGCATTCATTTAAGACTGTTCTCAAAACCAGCACTATCCCTACCCTTTATCTGAGTCATTTACTCGAGTTTCGTCACATATTTTTATGCTGTTCTACTGACCATAACTTTAAACGCCCGTGCGCCCCTGACGCCGTGTGCTGGCTGTGTGCTTTCCACGGGGCTCCCCTCGAGGACCCTCTGGGGCTGGTGGGGAATTTTCCTTTGTGGTATCAAAGCCAGGAGCGCGTGGTTTCCCTTTGAGTAGTTTTAAGAGAACGCTACCGTGTAACAACTGGGGCCACAGAGAAATCTTTATGGTATATACTTTACAGATATTTTCTTCTCGGATTTTTTCCCTCTAAGACAAAAGCCTTTGCTAATAGTTCACATAAAACATATTGTTAATTAGTAAATTGTCAAGAAGCGCTAGATTCCATTCCTGTGTGGACTCCATTTAAATATGTCCCTGAATAGCTAATATACCGTTTATTTTCCAGTTAAACTTATTCAAGTATAATTTTGAAGTGCATTGCTTAAAAATTTGATACATTTAAGCCATGAAAACGAGTTTTTCAACACATGTAGTATTTAAGGAAGTCCTAACCTATATTGTTAAGATACTTACTAGCGATAATTATGACTAGCCACTTTAACCTACAGAAATAGGATTGGTAATAAAACCCAAAAACCATCCCTTAATCACTGTGGAGTTGTAATTGCCCTTTACATCGACCTATATAAAGCTGTATTGAATATTAAAGTTATTCCAAAACAATATATTTTTAATTATTTTTTATGACAGCCTCTGCTCTTTAATTAAATGCACCGGACAGGAGGATTTGGGGCGCTTGCCTTGTCGGTAGGTGGTGGGTAACAAGTTAAATTATGCGGAAGCAACGTGAAATTTTGACTAATAATATTTTTACAAGGCCCTTTTAGAAATTCTCACGTGGATGTTACCAGTGACGCTGGTTTATTAGTATTTGGTTAATTGAGAAAAAATAAAAGGAAATAAAATACTGAAATAAAAAGGAAAGAGCAGAGCGGCGCGCACTCTCCCCTCCCATTCCTCCTTCCCCTCCCCTCCCCTCCCCTTCCCTCCCCTCCCCTCCCCCCGAAAGCTCGCGCTCCCTCCCTCCAGGAGCAGGTTCCTGCATGTGCCCGGAATCCGGGCTCGGTGGCGGTGACGGAGGCGCCCTGCAATACCAGGGCGTTCCCAGCTGGGGACTGCCGGCTGCCGGGAACCTGCAGACACCTGGCGCGGCTGTCGAGGGCCCCCGAGACTGCTGTGGCGGACCGGTCCCTCCAGGGCTGCAGGCGCAGGCTGTGAGCGGTCAGAGGGTTTCCTGTGTGTCAGCAACTTCACTTCGCCGAGAGAGCCGGCGGAAGGGCGAGGGAGCGCTCGCGGGCCAATCGCTCCCCGGCAGCCGCCGGCCCGAGCGCGCCCCTCGCCCTCGCCCTCGCCCTCGCCCCAGCCGCCGCCCCGGGTGGCCGCGGCGGGCAGCAGCCGAGCGCGCCGGCCCCGGGGAACACCGGCCCCCGGAGAGCGTGCCGAGAGCGCCGGCCGGCAGCCCGGCGGGCGGGGCGCAGGCACGCCCCTCGCCTCCCCGCGGCGCGCGGACCCGCCCGGGTGCCCAAACTCCGCCCACCCTCGCGGGGAGCCCGGCTCGCCCGCCCGCCCCCTGCACTCGGGACTGAGCAGCGCCGCACGGACGGCGCCGGGCTTTGCGGCCACGCGCGCCCCGAGGGTCCCCCGGGCTGGGCGCAGGGACGCGGAGGGAGCGGCGGGGACCCCAGCGCCGAGCTGCTCGCGTGCAAGGTAGGGAGAAGGCAGATGCCCAAGCGAAGTTGATCTCTGGGGGCAGGAGGCCGGCAGCGCGGCGGCCGGACCCCGCGGAGCCCCCGGCGCGCTCTCCGGCGCGGAGCCGCGGCCCTCGGGAGAGCACGGTCGGAAAGTTGTCGGCGCCGGTGCCCTGCGCGCCCTGTTGTGTAACCTCGGCTCTGCCCGCGGACGGCGAAGTCGCGGCCCGGGCGGAGTTCATGGCCCGCGGCGAACGCGGGGCCGCAGCCGGCGTGGGCGAGCCCCCCTCCGCCCCCTCCCGCGGGGGTCCCCGGCGCCCGCCCCCTTCCGCGCGCCCGCTTTTCCCATGCGCGCTGCGCCCCGCGCCGCCGCTGCCCTCGCGCCGCCGCCTGCCCCTCGGAGCCGCCGCCTGAGTCGGGGAGAGAATGACCGAGGTGCTGTGGCCGGCTGTCCCCAACGGGACGGACGCCGCCTTCCTGGGCGGCCCGGGCTCGCCGTGGAGCAACAGCACGGTGGCCTCCACCGCCGCCGTCGCCGCCACCTCGTTCCGATGCGCGCTGACCAAGACGGGCTTCCAGTTCTACTACCTGCCGGCCGTGTACATCGTGGTGTTCATCATCGGCTTCCTGGGCAACAGCGTGGCCATCTGGATGTTCGTCTTCCACATGAAGCCGTGGAGCGGCATCTCCGTGTACATGTTCAACTTGGCCCTGGCCGACTTCCTGTACGTGCTGACCCTGCCGGCGCTCATCTTCTACTACTTCAATAAGACCGACTGGATCTTCGGGGACGCCATGTGCAAGCTGCAGAGGTTCATCTTCCACGTGAACCTGTACGGCAGCATCCTGTTCCTCACCTGCATCAGCGCGCACCGCTACAGCGGCGTGGTGTACCCGCTCAAGTCCCTGGGCAGGCTCAAGAAGAAGAACGCCGTGTACGTCAGCGTGCTGGTGTGGCTCATCGTGGCGGGGGGCATCTCCCCCATCCTGTTCTACTCGGGCACCGGGGTCCGGAAAAACAAAACCGTCACCTGCTACGACACCACCTCGGACGAGTACCTGCGGAGTTACTTCGTCTACAGCATGTGCACGACGGTGGCCATGTTTTGCGTCCCCTTGGTGCTGATCCTGGGCTGTTACGGACTGATTGTGAGAGCCTTGATTTACAAAGACCTGGACAACTCGCCTCTGAGGAGGAAGTCCATTTACCTGGTGATTATTGTGCTGACTGTTTTTGCTGTGTCTTACATCCCTTTCCATGTGATGAAAACAATGAATTTGAGGGCCCGGCTGGATTTTCAGACCCCAGAAATGTGTGATTTCAATGACAGGGTTTATGCCACTTATCAGGTGACGAGAGGTCTAGCAAGCCTCAACAGTTGTGTGGACCCCATTCTCTATTTCTTGGCAGGAGACACTTTCAGAAGGAGACTCTCCCGAGCCACCAGGAAAGCTTCCAGAAGAAGTGAAGCACACTTGCAATCCAAGAGTGAAGACATGACCCTCAATATTTTATCCGAGTTCAAGCAGAACGGAGATACAAGCTTGTGAGGACGCAGGAATCCCCAGACACCCGCTTTGTAACATGGTAGGATGCTTAACAGAGCCACGTGGTTTTTTTCCCTTTAAGTTTCTAGTAAGTTTGGTGAAAATTCAAACCAAGAAAGTAGTGAGTTTAAAAAAAAAAAAGAAATGCTCACGCCCACGCTTGGCTTGTTTGGGTTTGCTTTCAAGGCCTGCCTTCTTTCTAACCAGAAGTATGTATAATAAAATAATACTGTCCTAGTTAAACATTTACTTCTTTTCTGCCTTTAAAATCGACACACTTTTCTATTTAAAGTGCACAGGAATATTGGAGCTATTTTGATATTAATAATTTCTCCAAGGAAACTGACAACCTGAAACTTGATTTTGTGATTCATCTAATCTTTGTTGTTTTTAATTATCCATGGTAGGAACAAATTGAAAGTCCACATTCTCAAGGTTAACATAGGATGGCAAAACACTGAACTAGGTCTGTTCAGTATCAGATGGAAAGACCTCAGCGGGGTGTCTTTTTTGGTCCTATAAGCATAGGTGCTAGCTGGCTGAGTTTCTTGGGAGAATTGAATAGAAAAATAAAGTCAGTGAATTTAAAAGCCTAAAAAGTGGTTATTGCTCAGTTATTTCTAGAAAACTACTCACTGTATGTTGGGTGCTAAATGTTTGATGATGGAAGCCTGCGTATATTATCTTACCAGTAAAATGCATTCAACGTAATCAAACTGCGTGTACTTTCCTCGTAAACACCACGGGCTCTGTTAGACTTCCTGTGATAACGAGCATCTGCTGGTCCCACTGCTGTGCAGGCCTTAGGAGTTTGCGTTCCAGTACAAATGCTCACTCACATCTGTGAAAACAATTTAAAAATCTCCGATAAACTACAGACCAAAGTGGAGGAACTGTTAGCAGGTTGAGGGATGTGGGGCAAGAGGGTAGTGTTATATCAGAGGGGGAGAGGTGACAGTCACCCACAGTGCAGTGCCTGCAACCATGTTCTCAAATGTATGAGGCAAGTGGGAGCAGGTAGAAGGCATTGTTAGATGAGGACTTCAGTGTAAATTAAGTCATGGTGGAAAGGCTCTTTTTTGCTTCTTGGAAACGTTGGAAAATAGTGAATGCAATTTGAAAAGAAGGCGGCAGAATTTATATATGTTGTGTTGATAGAATGGGAAGCTATAGTCCTTTACTGGATCTTGCATCCTCACACTTAAAGAAAAAACTCCAAATATATGGGAAAGGGAAATATGAAGAATGAAATTTAAGCACTTAAGGTACCACAGCACTGAGAAATAAGTTGTACAAACTACTAGTCACACTCCTAGTAATTTAAGAGAAGACTACTGGTGTTTTCTTCTACATTTTTTCTCTGCCAGGCAGTAATGAGAAATATGTGAAACATTTCGTTAACTTTAATAACAGTTTTCAATGAATATTGAATTGCTGCATTTTTAACCTTTGAAATCTTTAAATTCTGTATAATGTAGAATAATGAGGTGAGTTAATCCAATTTATAACTCCAAACAGATAAATCCAGGGTCAAAGGAATTTTTAATGGTGAAACCAGCCCCATAAAGTCAACATCAGACTCTGCAGCCGATGGTGGAGCAGCTTGTTTGGAAGCACTTCATAAGTAAAGCGGTTTGGGGCTGTGTCTTAAGGCAAGGACCTTAGCGCCCTGTGGGACGTGGTGACAGGAATGTCAGGGCTTATTTCAGGTCTTGGAATGCCTGGGTGGACTGAGGATTCATGGGACCCTTGGTTTCTTCTTCGAGTGGCTCAGTTTATCCAGTGTCAGACCACCAAGAACAATGAAGAAAAGCTGTGTTTAGCGTCTTTTTTACAGGTTGAGTGTTGATGCACAGAGTTATAGAAACCAAGTCAAGAAGAAACCTTTTAGATGTCCTACTTACACCTCCTCATTTTGAGGAAAGACAAGGTTAGCTAGATTCTCACTTGGTTAGGGTCCTACAGCATTGTCTGCTATGAAATCCTAGAAGAAAAAGTCTAAAATATGTCATTTCTTTGTTGTCCCTGTCGAGTATCCTGTTGAGTGAGACAAGATAGATATCACTAAATTGACCAACATGGAAATTTCAAAGTCTGGACCAGCCTTGACTCGAACGCCAATGGTACACATTTCTATCATATTTCCTCACCATTTACTTTAGTTTTCTTCCTTTTAGGTCTCAGATGCCCAGCCTGATTTACAGTATGTGTTAAGTACATTGTTTCAGCCTCCAGAGAACTTTCTTTTGGAGTGTGGACGCAGTGAGGAGGTGGACAGTCACTAGAGATGCCCTTTTACTCCTGGGCATGCTTTTGTCCAGGGTGTTTCTTCTTTAGCTTCATATATGACGTAGTGGACAATGACATGCGATTGCATGCCAAATAGTGACAAGGATGATCTTGCCAACTTCCAGGCAAAAAGCGGTCTCGGGGAAGAGTCCATACTAACAGTGAAAATACACAGAGGGATCCAGACGGAGCAGTGATCTGTTGGCTGGATATCTGATTCATGGCATATGATGATTGAGGAGGTATTTTAATAGTAAAGGTTGAAATGTGTTGGCGTTTTGATGAAAGATCTGCTAAAATTATAGAACTTACCAGTTAACTAAATTTCACACTGCAAAACTGTTTTAGTGCCAAGTTCAAGGTGTTTTGTGACTCGCAGATTGGCATCTTTGACTCTCTGAACGTCAGTGTGTGTTTGCATTGAAATGGTAAAAAGACAAACTAAGAAGAGTTGCTGCATGAGAAGAGGAGTCAGAGGTAACACCTTGAGGCGCCACTCGGCCAGCTGTGGAACTCTTGACCCTTTCAAGGCCACTCTTCGTGGATTAAAAAGGTTGGCTGACATCCATCTGTCGGGGCCTAGGGGACATGCCAAAGAGTTAAAACCACACCCAGCCAGAGGTGCGTGGGGTCTGCCCCGGTGCTTTCCCGGACTCCTCAGTGCCAGTCCTAACTAAAAAGGTTTCGAGTTCACCACCTGTGACGTGGACATAAGAGCTGTAAGTTTCCTCAGTCTGCTGGGCAGTGCGCTCACCTGTCCCTGGATAAAGAAATGTCAGTGCTTGTAGCAGCTGGAATTGGACTAGTGACAATAAGATGTGTAACTAGTTAGAGGTCTATGGAACCTTTAACTTTGCTGGTCAAATTGTAGCTATCATAACAGTATTTATTGAGGAAGCTCACAGTTCTTCAGTTGTACAGATTGAAACTTTCTTGAAAGATCCAACATACTGATGTAAACTATATTTATTACAATGTATAATATATGTCACACTGGTGTATTTTACATAGCATGATGCATCGGTAAAATGAGAGTTATTGTATTTTATGATGCTTTTCAAATATCACCATCTTGAGATGTTTAAGTCTTCAGATTTCTTTGGGTCTAAAACATGAAAATCTGTTTTGTGACACAAGTGATTAACTTTCTCTAGAAATGCTTCTGCATGTTTATGTTTTTATTTAGGGTTCTTCCTATATACACACAGTTTGGTGTTAGACTATCATAAGATCAATAGTAAATACAAAATATCTTAGCCAGACTGAGTCTGTATTGTCTACATTTTATATGATACTATAGAAAATTTATATCATCTTTTTAGGACGTTTAGAATTGTGCCCCCAAATGTGGTCAGAGATTCCATTTCCTAATGCAAAAGGCTTGTCCTAAATTTACGGTAGATCTCTTATGGTTTAGAAGTCTGGTGGGATGGGCATTATCGATACAACATTAGTTTAAGGAAAAACTCTGGGGAGATGGGGAGAGAGTCATCAGTTACTGTGCTCAGCTTTGCCTCAGTTTTTGTGTTGTGTTTCTTCTTAAGGTGAAATAGTACGATCTTAATTTCTTTGACATGGAGTTTCTAAGTAACACACTACCAGCAAGTTCAACACTGCTGTTCATTTTAATCTGATTTATTTGTTCAGTTGATGACTTTAATTCCAAGTTTTATAGTGATAACTGTATATTATTTGGCTGCTGAATTCTGTTACAATTTTTTATTCTGTTGTACATTGTATTATACATATCATTCAAAATTAATATGAAGGGAAATGTATGTTACATATCAAAATTTGTGAATTTGAATCCAGTATGTTTTAGTGCTTCTGCAAAAATGTTTATTTTTGTATTATCTGTGATTTTAATATAGATAATTGAACTAGATTTCGTTGTGATTAATCGTGCCATTGAATGGGCGGTATGGAAACAGTGTTACTTGACATTTTGAGCTTTCTCAGGTTTATCTAAATCAGTGGTAGCTTAACAAATTCCAGACTAATTGTGTGTAACCATGTTTTAGATAGAAAGAATGCACATCTCCTCTAAGTTTTGCATGCAGGAGTGTAGGATGTCATGTGCGTGCGTGGCTGTGTGTGTGTGTGTCTAAGGCATGGCAGCCAACTTTGTATCTGCTATTAATAATAACAGCAGAGCTTTGATGCAATCTTGGTCACTAGAGTTGTACCTACCATAGACAATTAAAACTGAAAAAGTCTCAATAAAACTATGAAATGGGGTCTGATGGCTTCTGTGTTATTGCAGTATTAATACTTACGAGTTTCCCCGAATTTTGATGCTCACTATTATACCAAGCTGGCAAATACTGTAGGATGTATGGAAGTAACACAGGCATTCTTGAGGTGCAGGCTGGAACGTAAGAAGTGAAGTGTTAAAGAAAGAACCTGGTGCAAGATAATTTAAGGTTGTCCTTATTCCATATTTAATCATTAGTAGGAATATGAACTAATTATTTGAGGAAAATATGGAATGCAGCCTTAATACATATTTCTCATACTAGTGTTCTGTCTTTAAAATGTTAGCTGTCATCTTTCTCCTCTAATTTATCCATGGAGGTAATCAGACTAATAATCCTTTGTGGGTTTTGTTCATCTATCAGCCTGCATTGCTTGGTTCTCTCAAGTTTATTAAAATATACATTGCTGGTGCTGTGCAGTGAAAAAGTATATGTGGAGGGCCAGCCCGGTTGCCTAGTGGTTAAGTCTGGCACACTCCACTTCAGCAGCCTGGGTTCGTTCCCAGGTGTGGACCCAAACCACTCGTCAGCCATGCTGTGGTGACCCACATACAAAAGAGAGGAAAATTGGCCACCAATGTTAACTTAGGGCAAATTGTCCTAAAGCAAAAAGAGGAGGATTGGCAACAGATGTTAGCTCAGGGTGCATCTTCTTCAGCAAAAAAAAAAAGGTGTAGGTGGAGTGGGAGAATGCTTAAAATGTCACCTTTTTGTCCTGGGTGGAGAAGGTAAGCACAGTGGTCTTGGCTGGGTTTTCTGGTTGTCTGCAGACACGGGGTCCCTGCCACAGAATCCTGTGGGCGGACACATGCAAATCTCTTGCAGCCCTTAAGATATGTGCCACTCAGATTTTACTCCTTAATTAGGTGTGCTCTCCAGACTTCACGGCTTGAGAATCCTCACTTGTTAACATTGGCTTTGATAGAGTTGTGTGGGTGTGGGGGTGTGTATGTTTATTTAGTACATACATCCAGATTATGCAGATAACTATCTTTCTGATTCAAGAAGAGTTTAAAGCTTTGAGCACGTTGTGAGCTTCAAAATCGCTTTGGGGTTAGAGTCGGAGAAGCCTCTCTCTGCACAAGTAAATGTACTGCATCGAAATTCTTTTATACTCTATTTTCAGGGGGTTTAGAACTTTGCCCCCAAATATGATCAGAATTTCCATTTCCAAATGCAAAAAGCTTGTCCTAAATTCAAAGTAGATCTATTATGGTTTAGAAGTCTAGTCGATGGGACATTAAAGACATAAGAGATGTCACTAGAAATCCATGTTAATGTTAATGCTGTGCTTACTTGCTTTAACCGGACAAGGTTGTATTGCTTTGGGGTGGACCCTGGGGACTGACATCCCCAGCTAGCAGGGTTCTGGGACCAACGGTCCAAACAACAGCTGTGGATGGAGTCAGGCCCCTGGGCTGAGTGGCTGACACCGCTGCAGCCCCTTGGAAATGGGCCTGGGAAGGGGTAGGGGAGGGGAGGCGTGTGCGGGCAGTCAGTCCTGCACAGAGGGGAGAAACGCACTGCCTTTCCTGAGTACCTGAGAGGGGAAGTCACCACAGGGAGCCGGAAAAGCCCAGAGATAGATCGGAATAGAAAGAGGCCTTGGAGACATCCAGCCCCATCACCTGGGTTTGCTCCTGAGAGTAGTTTTCATGTTTGGAGGTGAACTAGCAGGGGACTCAGGGTTCTCACTTCTCCTGCAACATTCCTCCCACATCCCAGAGCTCTGCAGCCTGTGGCTCTGTGTCCATTAGTGGGTCAGGAAATCAGTACAGTGGGTTATGATCAGCACTCTAACAAAATGAGAGAGAACAGATCAGAGTCCATCACTCAGAGAGTAAGGCGTTGTGATTTTAGTTTCAGACACACGCTCTCACACACACACACACGCAACACATATATTTACAGGTACTTGTGTCCTGGGTTGCAGTGGACATTTGATTTCTTACTGAGGACCTGGTCAAAAAAGTTCAAAACTAGCACTATTCTACTCAGCAAAAGGCGGCATGGAGTTATAGGAATAGGGGATGAGAGATGGTTTTCCAGAACTATTTTTAAATAAACACAAAGATGCTTGGTTGTTAATTTTGTGACAAAATTAACATGCATCCCTCCTTTTTTTAAATGTTATTTTCTTCTGACAATTACATTCAGAATTCCCAAGGAAATTGTTAAGGCAGCATTTAGCCTACATCTAAGGATAGCTATTTGCAGTTAAAGGTAGTATAATTGAAACTCAGGTTTACGTAAACTTTGATAGCTTAACTCCACATTGTTCCCTCTATTTTAAAGAGTTAACAGCAAAACGGAAAATGTCCACTATGTTTAAGAGCATCAGCTTTGCAGTCAAAATGCCTTAGGTTTCAACCCACCTCTGCCACTTGCTACTTGTGTACCCTGAGAAGTTACTTAAACCCTGTAACTGTGTGTTCCTCAGCCATAAAATGGGCATAACAATTGGCAGCTCATGGCATGTTGGGAGAATTAAATGAAATAAAATATGCAAAGCACCTATTGCAAAATACGCATTCGACAAATGGTAGGTGTGCCATTCTGGAGGCTGCGAAGGGTTTGCCATTCCACATGCTGTTTTGCTGTTGTTAGTGTCGTCTCTGTATCTGTTAATACAAATATTAATATTTCTGTTGTCTTCCTTCCTGCCATGGAGGCTTTGTGGGTCTCTTAGAAATTCACGTTGTGGGTTCGAGAGTGGGTCTCTTAGAAATTCTCGGTGTAGGTTTGAGTGCACTTAATTTTGTTCCTTTGGACACTCCAGTGAATATCTGAGGTCAGATAATAAGCAAGTACTCAACTTTCTGACGCTTTGCACTGTGATATTCACTGTGTGGGACAAAGACATATAAGGCTAAGTGTGTCCAGCTAAAAATACATCCACAAGAAGGGTCTGCTGACTGCTTAGTAGGCGCCCCCTCAGGTTCCTGGTCTGTTTTCAGCCACCACAATCCAGAGGCTGGTCTTCGGTTTTGCAGATCCAGAAACTCGATCGCAGCAGATCACGTCGAGTTCACCAGCTTGGGGCACTGAGTCACACCCAGCAAACTGACGAGAGAATCATTTACCAACTAGAACGACACTTCATGAGTATATAATGGCCGTATCCCGGTCACAATAACAGACGTCTGCCTCTTTGTTCAATCTAATTACGAATCAGAAGGTTGCCTACAGAGCTTAAAATAAGAGCAAAGAGGTGATATTCTTGAAAGACGTTTCCAGTAAGATAGAGGAGCTGAAAGAATTGCCTGTCCTTGGAGATATTGGTCATGATAATCAGCATCCATCCCGTACTTGGAAAAATTCTGCCTGCCTGGGACAGCTCAGCAGCACATAGATTGAAAATTTTGCACTTGCTTATTTTCTTTAAAAATCAATCACCACCATTATTACTTCTTTGCTTGCAAATTACGTTTTAGTAATGTCTCCCAATGGTGGGTGTGGGAGGAGGGTGGTGATGGAGAAGGCTGCAGTGCTTGCTAAGTTGGAGAGCCTTAGAAGACATCCAGTTGGAAAGATGCAATGTGTCAGTCATCACAAATGCCATTCCAGAGTTCAGGACAGAGGTGTGGCAAGAGATGCAGGTTTGGGAATTGTCCGTGTGCAAATGATAGCTGTAACCAAGGAAGTAGGTACAGTCACTCAGGGAGTATGTGCAGACACTGAAGAAAAAGGGCAGGCAAGGGAGGAGAGCGAGCCAGAAATAGCACCAACACTGGTGAGATGGATGGGCAGGAAGAATTGGAGTCAGCAAAGATCCCCCACAGCCTCTTGAAGAAATCAGCCTCGGAAGAGTTCCAGGGAAGAGGTGAATCTGTGTCACTTGTTACAGAAAGGACCATAAAGAGTCTGCTGGATTTGGAAATTGGAAAGCCTTGGTGTTTGATTGAGAGCACTTTTAAACCATAAAAATAATAATGATTATTGATCACTGAAGAAGTGTTTTGGTGATAATATTGAGGAAAATATGTTAGTGGTTTGATGAGAAGACTGAGATTAGAAAGAGAAAAAGGTATAAAGAGAGACTGCTTGATAATTGCAGAGGAAACCAGGTCCCTGGGGAAACTGGAGTAGAACTGGATGATATCAGCAGAACAAGGGGAGGGGACAGTCTAGGGAAGGAGTGGCTGTGGTTTTGAGGATGACTGGTGGTGAAGACCATCACAGTAGAGAGCCTAATTGGGGGGTTGGATACTGGATGGCTCACTGAGTAACAGGAAGACTGTTGGAGCTGTGGAGGAAACTGATTTGAAGGTTGGTGAACAGGAACACTGAGAAACGGAGCAGCCAGCAAGAATTAGTTGGCATCACTCTCAAAAGAGATATTTACATGGCGGTGGGGAGCCTGTCCCTCTTCTGATGAGTCAGGGTAGCGTGATAGGAGAAATGGCATCTACTGGGAAAAAGACTGAGTGAAATGTTTTACGGGGAGTTGTCAGCAGGTGTTGGTAAGGGAAGGTTGAGAGAAGTTTCCTTTGGAAAGAGTGTGTCTCCAGAAAACACAGCAAAAGGTGGTCAATAGAGGGTGGAAGTGGGAGGAGAGGGAAAGAACTGGAAGGAGAAGAAAAGTTTGGTGACAAGGAAACTCGTCCCAGGGATGTTGTACTAGATCATGAGGATAAAAGAGGCAAGCTGTAGAAAGATCCCAGGATGGAAAGAACCAACATTTCCATAAGAACTTTGGAGATAAGTTTCCTCATAGTCCAGACAGACCGTCTGTCCTTGGATGGATGGAATCAGGGAGAGGAGAATAGATGGGCTTTAGGCAGTGATCGAGAGTTCATGTGGTGGCTTCAAAACTTGGCTGCAAATTCGTTGGCATTTTTCCCATTAAGAATTTGGGTCTATGGTCCATTCCCTTGAATCTGAGGGGGTTTGTGATTGTTTTGACCAACAGAATATGGCGGGAGTGACACACTGTGACTGCTACGACCAGGTCATAAAAACCTGCTCTTTGTGGTGTGGAGCTCTGAGTTAACATATGAGAAGCTGACCACCTCGAAGCCACATGCTGGAAAGGCCACGTGGAGAGAGTGCTTGGTAACACCCTGAAAAGAGGGGTGTGTGTGAGAGAGAGAGAGACAACTAGAGAGCCTCCAGCCACTCAGTCACACCAGTCCGGGCACCAGACACGTGCAAAAGCAGACTTAGATCCAAATGCCAGCCATTCGAGTCCCTCCCAGCTGCATGAGTCTCAGACATCATGGAGCAAAGACCAGCCATCTTTGCTGAGATGTGTGTGAAAACCTGAGCCATAAAATCTATGAGGAAAATGAAATTGTGTTTATTTATGAGGTTAGGGTAGTTTGTTACACAGAAATAGATAACAGGAACAGCCTAGGACAGACTGTAATGGGGGCTGCTGAGGTGTGTTCTCTGTCATGGTTACTGCTCTTTGTGTGCCCAGGTGGGTGTGGCCGGGGGGGGTGTGGCGGAGGTTGTGGTGGGACTGGGTTAGGAATATGTGGTGTATCCCCAACCACGGATGGTATCCACTTACATGCAGAGGAACAGAGTGCCGGGTGGTTGCTCAGGATTGGTCAAAGTGAGGGCCTAATTGTGGCTAAATATTTCTATAATTATAACCCCTGCCTCCAAGACAGTGCCGAGGATCTAAAAGGCACTTAAATTGGCACAAAAAATTCACAAATGGAGAATAGTTAAGAGGTAAATTGTATCAAGAAGCTGCGAATGTAGAAGGATTTCACAGAGAAGAGAATTGTGGTTGAACAGGAATAGACTGAAGAAAGCACATTCATGGAGGCAATTATTATAAGTCTGGGTTAAAAGTTAAATAGAATTTCATATTCAGGAGGAAGAAGGGAAAGTATGCCAGGCTCACTTTTTATTTGGAGGTGGAGGTTTGAAGAAAAACAATGAGCAAAGTCAGTGGATTGGAAAAGGATGGACTTTGGGAGAAAAAAGGGAGAAACAGATTCGCTGTGGCTCAGGAGGTGAGAGAAACTAAGGTTAACTGGGCAGAATGAAACCGCAATTGAGAGAGCAAGCAAAGAGGCTTGCGTTTAGTGTAGTCAGTGATAGAAAGCCATGAAAAGTTTTAAGTCAGGGAAATGAAATTATAGAGAATCTGGCAAGGGAGGCAGAGACCTGTGAAGATGGTTTTTCTCTAAGCAAGACTTTCAAGGAGTAGTGGTGACTGCAGAGTAAGGAGGCAGAGATCTAACATGTTTTGCGGGAAGAAATGATCAGCTGTGGGGTCTGAGTACAATGGAGGAGAGAAAAGGAAAAGTCAAGATGACCAGGGTTCCCTCTGGAGAATCAGGAATAATAGTAGTGATTCTGAAAGAATCAGGAAGGGAAGAGGCGAGTACAAACGAGCATGAAGATCGTGTGTATGACTCGAGGCCCCTCTGCAAGAACTGTTACTCTGTTTCCTCTTCTAGACCTCAGCTTAATTTTTATGAACTTCTCTTCTGCTAATATGGCAGAAATTTAATTTCACTTTGTTCAGTTCCCGCCCCCCGCCTTCTCCTTGAAGTTGTGACTTAAATCCATAAAGGACTTACTTGTTGAATGGAGGCCTCTGGTCCACATCATTGTCTCTCAACACCGGCAGCTCTGGGCGGATACCATGCCCTTTCTGAGATAACAGCGTCTTAGTGCTGTGAGATCTCCCGGGCCATCCCTTTAGATATACCACAAAGTGATTTCTGTTCAGGGATTTTTCTGCCTCCCAGGAAAATGTAAAAAGAGAGAATCTTGGAACATCAAAAAAGAAGGACACAGTAAGCAAGGGTATGGGAAGGGGTAGATTTTCCTTCTTTCAAGTTTTCTAAATCATATTTGATGCTTGAAGCAAAAACTATAAAACTGTTTGATTTGGTTCTAAATGTACACAGAGAAAATATTTAAGTTAATTACTTTATAAATGGGGGAGGGTAAAGGGACATAGAGGGAGGTAAGTTTTCTAGATTTCACTTGAACTGGCAAAATGATGGCAACAGTATACAGGAAAAGTTATGTCCATATAATGGAATAGCTAGAGCTACAACGAAAAGTAGTTATACAAAGCGATACACTCAAAAATAGTATAGATAAAACAAAATGGGATTCCAAAAACTATTCAAGCAACCCACAGAAAGGCAGGAAAAAGAAAACAGAAACAAAAAACAGAGAGAATAAGTAGAAATGATAGACTTAAACCCTAACATTAAACCTGATACATTTAATGTAACTTAAACCCTGATACGTGTAATGTATCAGTAATTACATTAAATGTAAATCTAAATATACCAAGTAAAACACACAGATTGGCAGACTGGATCTGAAACCATGACCCAGCTTTATTCTGTCTATAAGAAGCTCACTTCAAGTAGAACAAAATAGGCAGAGTGAAAGTGAAAGAATGAAGACAGATATATCATATGAACACTAAGTGAAAGAACACAGGAGTAGCTATGCTGATAGAAGGTAAAGTACACTTCAGAACAAATAAAAATAGCAGAGGCAGCAAGAGATATTGTATAACTATACAAGGGTCAATCCACCAAGAAGTTGTAGCAATCTTAAATATGTATGCACCAAAAAACAGAACTGAAAACACGTGAAGCAAAAAACTGGTAGAACCAAAAGGAGAAATAGACAAAGCCACAAATGTAGTTGGAGACTTCAACATTCCTCTTTCCAGGATTGATAAAATTATCAGAGAGAAGATCAGCAAGGATGTAGAACTCAACGGTGTGATCAACCAAGAGGGTCCAGTTGACGTTTATAGAACACTCCACCCAACAAAGCACAACACACACTCTTTTCAAGTGCTCACGTCCTGGGCCACAGAACAAAGCTCAAAAAAAATTTAAAAGAATTGACATCATATAGAATGTGTTCTCTGACCACAATGAACTCAAACTAGAAATCAATTAGAGAAAGATAACAGGAAAATATCCATGTACTTGGAAACTAAACAACACACATAAATAATCTGTGGGTCAGAGAGGAAGTCTCAAGGGAAATAAAAATAGATTGAACTGAATTAAAATGAAAATGCAACATATCAAAATTTGTGGAACACAAGTAAAAAAAATAACAGCTAACGTTATACTCAATGATGAAAGGCAATGTCTTCCTCTCTAAGACGGAGAAAAAGAGAAAATCAATGCTCAAGCAGTGCTGAGAGAAGAATCTATAAATTCTTAATTAGAAAAAGGGAAAATCCTCAAATCAATAATCTAAGCTCCCATCTCAAGAATCTAGAATAAGAAGACTCAAAAAGACAGAGAAAAAAAACCCTCCAAAATGATTAGAAGGAAGGAAATAATAAAGATAAGAAAAGGAAGTAATGAAATTTAAAACAAAACTAATAGAAAAAAATCAATGAAACAAAGAGATAGGTCTCTGAAAAGATCAATGAAAGTGACAAACCTCTAGCAGGACTGACCAAAAACAAAAGAAAGAAAAATACCAATTACCAATCTGGTGAATGAAGTGGGATCTAACTAAAGACCCTGCAGCATCCAAAAGTAAGGGAAAACCACAAACAACTTTACACACAAAAATTTGACATCTTAGATGAAATTCCTCCAAAAATACAAATTTATCACAACGCACTCAACATGAAGTAGATCATTTGAATAGCCCTGTAACTAATAATGAAAATGAATTTGTAACTTAAAGTCTGTCAAAAAAGGAATCTCCAGGCCCAGTGGGCTTCATTGGAGAATTCAACCAAATGTTTAAAGAAAAATTCACACTAATTCTACACAATTTCTTCCAGAAAATAGAAGAGGAGGGAACACTTACCAATTTATTACATGAAACTAGCATTATCCTGACAAGCAAAGCCAGACAAAGAGTACAACAAAAAAAGAAAAGTAAACTATAGACCAATATCCCAGATGAACATAGTTACAAAAATTCTTAACATATAAGCAAATAGAATATAACAATATAGTCATGCATCAAATAACGACGTTTTGGTCAACGACAGACTGCATATATGATGGTGGTCCCATAAGATTAGTGCCATGTAGCCTAGGTGTGTAATCTGCTTTGCTATCTAGATTTGTGTAAGTACACTCTATGATGTTTGCATAATGATGAAATCACCTAACAATGCATTTCTCAGAATGTGTCCCTGTCATTAAGTGATGCATGACGGTATATAAAAAGAATTATTATGGCCAAGTGGGACCTGAGATGCATGACTAATTTAATATTTAAAAATCCTTCTGTGTAATTAATATATTAACAGGCTAAAAAGGAAAAAAATACGTGATCATATTGATGCAGAAAAAGCGGTTGACAAAATACAACATTTATTCATGATAAAAATTCTCAAAGAAATAGAAGCAGGAGAATATCTTCAACTTGATAAAGTGCATCTATTAAAAAAATTACAGCTAACATTATGCTTAATGGTGAAAGACTGAAGGCTTTTCCCCCTAAGTTAAGAACAAGGCAAAGATTTCTGCTTGTATCACTCTCATTCAACAGAGTGCTGGAAGTTCTAGTCAGTGCAATAACGCGAGGAAAGCAAATAAAAGACATACCGATTGAAAAGGAAGTAATAAAACTATCTCCCTACTGGTAGATGATATGATTGCTGTGTTGAAAACCCCAAGGAATTTTCACAATAAAAGTCCTGGAACTATTAAATGAGTTCAGCAAGGTCACAGGATGCAATATAAACATACAAATATCAATTGCATTTCTATATACTAGAAATGAAAACATGGATGCTTAAATTCAAAATAGAATACCATTTATAACAGCCCAAAAAGATGAAATGAAACCCATCAAAACATGTACAGGACTTGTTTACATAAAACTACATAAGGCTGAGGAGAGAAATCAAAGAGCTAAATAAATGAAGAGACGTAACATGTTAATGGATTAGAAGGCTCAGTATAGTAAAGATGTCAATACTCTCCAAACTGGTATACAGGTTTAATATAATTTCTATCAAAGTCCCATCTATTCTTTTTGTAGATATAAGCAAGATTATTCTAAAATTTATTTTGAAAGACAAAGGAGCTAGAATAGCTGAGACAATTATAAGAAAGAAAAATAAAGTGGGAGGAATCAAGATTAGCCAATTTCAGGACTTATTATGTGGCTATAGTAATCAAGACTGTGTGGCATTAGCAGAGAGATAAATACGTAGATGAATGGAACAGACTAGAGAACCCTGAAATAGATTCACAGAAAAATGTCCAACTGATTTTTGACAAGGGTAGGAAAACAATTAAATGGAAGATTTTCAACAAATGGTGCTAAAGCAATTGGACATCCTTGGAGGAAACAAAGAAAGAAGCAAGGAAGGAAGGAAGGAAGAGAGAAGGGAGGACGGAACCAACCATCGTCCTAAACCTCATAAACGTTACAGAAAAATTAACTGAAAATGGATCGTAAGCTTAAATGGAAAACATACAACTATTAAATTACAGAAAAATCACAGGAGAAAATCTTCAAGATCTAGGACTAGAAAAGGAGTTCTAGACAACACCAAAAGGTGATTCATAAAGGAAAATCTGATAAATTGGATCTCGCCAATCTTAAAATGTTTGCTCTGTAAAAGACCCTGTTAAGAAAATGAAAAGACATGCTCGGGAGAAATATTTGCAAACCTCATATCTGACAAAGAACTGGTATTAGAATATATAAAAAATTCTCAAAACTCAATAGTAAAAACACAAATAATGCAAGCAGAAGACACAAGGATATATAGATTGCAGAGGAGCACAAAAAATGTGTCTAACATCGTGAGCCATTAGGGAAGTGCAAATCAAAACCACAATGAGATGCCACTACACACCTATCAGAATGGCTAAAATAAAAATGGTTACAACACCACCAAACGCTAGTGAGGATGTGGTGAAACGGGGTCACTCACACATTGATGCTGGGAATGTAAAATGGTGCAGCCAGTCTGGAAAACCGTCTGGCAATGTCTTTAAAAACTAAACATGCGACTACCACGTGACCCAGAAACTGTCCTTTGGACATTTATTCCACAGAAACAAAAACCTATATTCACACCAAGGCCTGTACAAAAATTTTATACAATCTTTATTCATAACAGAAATAGTATTGGAAACAACCTGGATATCTTTCAGTGGGTGATGTGGTACAATTATTCCATGAAATACTACTCGGCAATAAAAAGGAACAAACTATTTATATAGCTCATGACCAGGATGAATCTCCAGAGAATTATGCTGAGTGAAAAAGCAATCTCAAAACACACATGCTGTAACAGTCCATTTATATAGTATTCTTGAGATGAGAAGATTGTAGAAAAGGGAGAACAGATTAGTAGTTGCCAGGGATTAAGGAGGCAGTGGGAGAGGGTGGAAGGTGGATGTAACTCTACGATGGTAACGTGAGGGATTCTGGTGGTGCTGGAAATGTTCCGTATCCTGACATGTCAATGTCAGCATCCAGGCTGTGATACTCTGCTATAGTTCTGCAAGATATTACCATTAGGGGAAACTGGCTCAAATATACGTGGGATCTCTCTCTCCATTATTTCTTACAACTGCCCATGAAATCTATAATTCTCTCTAAATAAAAATTTAAATGGCAAAAAAAAAAAAAAAAAAAACAAGAGAGAGAGAGAGAGAATGAGAATAGCCAAGCCCGGAAATAACTCAAATATCCATCAACAGATGAATGACAATGCATTGTGGTACACCCTTACAATGGACGCTGTTTAGCAACAAAAAGGAGTGATCTACTGGTATACACAACCTGGATGAATTTCAAAAATGCTACGCTGAGAAAAAGAAGCCAGAGACCAGAGTACATTGTAGATTGTTTGTATGAGATTCTGGAACAGGCAGAACTAACCTATAGTGACAGAGAACAGATAGGGGATTGCCTGGGGCCAGAACTGTGTGGAGAGGAGGGGCTAATTGCAAAGCACATGGGGGCATTCTGGGGGTGATGGGCGTGTGTATATCATGACTGTAGTGATTGCTACAGTGTCTACACTAGTCAGTACTCATCAAACTGCACACTTAAAGGAGTGCACTTTATTGTATGTATCTAATTCCTCAATAAAAACTTCATTTTAAAGAAAGAGAGAGAGTGACTACAGTTGAGAAATCAGCTGACACTGTGATTTATTTTTTTGGTCAGAAGCTGTAGCTGGAGAGAAATATACCCAGGAATTCCTTTTACACACAGTGGCAAGACCCAGAGCAGGAGACACTCAAGGCTGGTTAGATATGAAGGTGATGAGAAAGTCATGAGAAAAGCACGAGAAGGAATGAGTCCCTAAGGAGAATTGTGAAAATGAAAAGATGGAGATAAGATCTTAGCAAATCCACAAGTTTCAAGGGCTGGTGAGAGACGCTGGTCTTCTAACAGCTGGCCTGTTTACCTCGGGGTGGAGGGTAGACTGACGGGCTGAGGGCTGGAACAGTTGTCCATGGGTGAGGAAGGTGTGGCGAGGAGAGGGCAAGCAGAAGGCACAGTGAGATTGATGTTCACAAGTGCAGACAAACTGCTTGTGGGATGGCCAGGTTTTAACTCATGGCACCTGTGAGGACAGACAGCCAGGGGCAGAACTGAAGCAACAAAGTCAAACATGCCACCGGAGGGATAGATCGAGAGGAAATCAGAGGGAGGGAGCAATCCAGGAGTGTGGCTAAGGCCAAAACCAAGGCAGGAGGCTAGAGGAGAAACCTGGCTCATGAGACACAATCTGAGTAGATCAGGAGAATACTGGGGAAGGTCAGGAAGAGGAGGAGTTGCAGCAATACCCATGGTGCCATATTCTGTCACAAAGCTCAGTGGGGACAAGTGCTGAGACCAAAGCTGGTTCCTTTTGAGAGTCTAGCATCAGCCTCTCGCCAGCTGGACCCGTCAGTCTTGCATCGAGCAGAGAGTCTGTCCACTTTACTTGGTTGATTTATGAGCCAATATCTGTCAGTTCACAACTGGATCTCCAGACCCTAGAATGCCATTATAGGATAGGACTTGCTCATCAAATGCCTGGAAGGTATAAAAAAGACTCAACTTTGCAAGTCCTTCTCTTTCCCGGCTTTCCTTGGTCTCCCTTGGCCAGGCAGAGAGGAAGAGGAATAATTGGGTACCAATGCAGAAATTCAGATGTAGGGACCCAGGCCTCAGATGGGCAGTGCAAGGTGGAAACTAAGTCTTATGATGAGGTGGAAATGAAGAAAGTCACGGCATAAGGTCAGGGCAAGTCTTGAGGTATGACTGCTTAACAAACGGGAGATCAATATTCTACAATGTTTACGTGAGACTCAGTTGGATTCAAATCCTAGCACAATTATCAACCTTGAGAAATTGGGCAAGATAATTAACCATTCTGAGCCTCAGTTTTCTCATCCAAAAAAGTAGGGTGGGGAATACATATCTCACTGCATTCTTGTGAGCTATAAATGAGAACATTTGTGTGAGACTCTCAGGAAGTGCTCAGTGAATGGTGAATGCTGGAGTGTGAGGCTGGGAACTTCAGAACAGAGTTGGGCAGAGGTTTCCTGAGGAGATCAAGGGAATCAGCTGCAGGGAGACAGAAATCTGAGAGACTTGGAGTCCAAGACAAAGGGCTCAGTTGAGGAGACCTGGACAGGGTACCCGGAGACGCAGACAAGGGAAAGGGAAATCTGTGTCTAAGAAATCCAGAGGAAGCAGAGATCAGCAGGGGCAAATGAGGAAAGGCGATGAGCATGGGGAGTCAAGAGAGGTAGACTGAGCAATAAGCAGACAAATAGAGTGGAGGGAAGGAAGCCAGAGGCAGAGGGTCAAGAAGGAAATACTAAGAAACATTGAGTTCTCGGGGACAGATCAAGAGGACCAGATGCTCTGAAAGGTCAAGTAGCAAAATGCATCGATTCTGAAGTGTGATGTTGAGTGTGTGCCTTTGTTTACATTGTTGTTGTTTGGGGCTCAAACTCTAAAAGAACAAGCAGACCCTGGTTGCCAGGATGCATCACTCCTGCTGCTTCCAAATCGAATTCTGGCGAGCGCAGCCGTTCCCCATGGCATTCCTGTTAGCATTCGTGCAGTCCTCATTAGGACTTGAAACCTTTTCAGCCTTGTCAAATTCCATTAGATGGCACAGCAAATCTTCACTTGTAGAATATGGAGTTTCTTTTCACATCAACTCGGTTTTCAAATCAACTGCTGAAAGTAATATTAATCTTTTTGTGCTCTTATATTGACATTTTTCTCCAAAATAAGAAAAGTATCAATTTATTAGGTGTTTAGCAATTTAAAAAAAGCCCTCCTTGTACATTTCAAAAATAATTGAAGTAAAAAGGGTGGGTTTTTCCCAACTCATCTGAATGTAAATGTAAAAGCATTTTGACCAATCCGTTTTCTATATATTCACTTCGCATCAGAAATAGTCAAACATCCCTTTGACCTGTCAGAAGAGCAAGTATAAGAAAATAATGAAAATATTTAATATGACAAATATCTAGAAATTTCAAGGTTGCTATCTTTGACAAAGACAAACAATTTTGGGTAAAACTGGTTCATCTAATTATATGCAAGCAATAGTTCTATGAAACTGCCTAATTACACCATTTGGACAACGTGAATTTCCCACAATGCATTTAGCTCCATATTGTTACTCACTTCCAATATTACTTAAAATTTAGTCTGCCTTTGTCATGAAAAGTACCCTCAAGTAGTTTTCTCTTTCAACTGTTTTTTTAGGAATATTTGACAACGATCCTTAAAATACTACAATGCCACCCAACAGAAGTAGCATATTTTCTTCAGTACAAATTGTAATATGAAACTGAAACAACTTCGCGATTTCCAAATCTATAGCAAATAAGAAAAGCTTAAATTATATTTTTAATTTTTTTGCAATTATATTTGATGTCATCTAGAAACATCTATAAAATTCTCTGAACATTAATGTATCTCAGGGATCTCTTTGACCTTTTGGAGAAATAAAATATATTTCTTAAAAAATGAAAAATTATACTTGACATTTATCTGTCTAAAGGTCTGTACATGTTTATCAATGATACCGAGAATTTTCTTTGACTTTTTGGCATGATTTTTCCTTTGAAAATATTGCAGAAAGATGAGAAATTTAAACTACATTTTAAAGAAGCGTTTTGTTTTTAAAGCCAGAATAGGGAATATTCCAAATTCAACAAAATATATTGAGTGCATACTAGTTCAGACGATTAGATCAGAACTTGAGTAGACACCATTGTGAATGGCCAGAGAATATTTAGGAGGCATGAAGAATAGGATTCATTGAACATGGAGGGGATGAGAGAGAGGGAGCAATCTAGACCTCATTGACTTCCAAATTTCTAGCTTCAGCAATGAATAGGGCAAATGGTGGAGCCATTCACCAGGCCTGGGAAAAAGGATGGGGAATTAATGACTTCCTCTTTTGATTAATTAGGCCCCAAAGTGGAGTTCCAATAAATACAATTTTTCATTTTCCAGCATACCCATTTGCTTTTATTGAAAAGTGTCTTGTTATAAATAGAGCAAGATTTAAATATTCTGAAGAAATACTGGTTAGAGGGCAGTTGAAATTGTCGTGATTGCTAAATATGATTGCTAGAGTCATCGGGTTCAAAACTGGGCCAAGTATCTGATTTTGTTAAGCAAAGAAATAATTTTTTATGCATTCAACTGATAGATTTTGAGTGTCTACTGCGTATGAGGCACGATTCTAAGAGCTGGGATATAGCACTGTGTTTACGATCTACTGCGAGATGAAACAATGAGTAGACCACAGTGAAGATAAATCCATCTCAGATAGTTACAAGTGCTATGGAGAAAATAAAGCACAGTGAGGAACTCAGTAAAGGAGTGACTGGGGTGGGAGAGGAGGTGACACTACACCTCTCTCAGAGGCTGGCGTTTGAGCTGAGCCTCACGGGATGAGGAGCCAGCTGTACGGAGAAACAGAGGACCTTCAGACAGAGGACTCCAGACTTCCTATATGGAGACAGAAATCTGATTGGAAGAAGTGTGAGGGGATTTTTTTGGAAGTGACGTTTGCGTAGAAAACACACTCTGTTTATTTGCAGTGAGTATTTATTTAAGATGGAAGTTGCTGATACAAGAAAACAGGTGACTGAGGCCCCCCCTTCCCACGCACCAAGCTGCACTTTGGACTAGCAGCAGCTCCAAGCAGAGAGAAAGGCAAGAGTAAAGGCACAAGGCAGAAGCCAGCTTGGCTCTTCTGGGGGCTGGAACTTAGGAGGAAAGAAAGCAGTGAGTGGTAGGAGATGAGCTCAGGGAGAGAAGGAGAGCGAGCGCCACATCACGCCTGGCCGGGTACCACAGTAGGAGGATTGCAGGGTCTGTGCCAAAGGTAATGGGGTGTGATTTCCATTTTATGCATTAAATCCTCAAGTCATCATCTGATGCAATTACTATTATCAGTAGTCACTGACGGAGAAACAGTATATTTAGAAAGAAAGAAAAACACAAAATATTTGTTGTTATACTTTCAATGTTTTTATGTAAAATACTCACCTTCTTCAGGCTGTACCTAAGTTAGAGATGCCTCATTACTGCTTGTCATTAACACCTTCAAAATGTGTGTGAAGAGCTGGTCTTCCAGGGGAGAAATATAACATTGTCACAAAACAGCATTTACTGGCTCTAAATGTGTACTTTAACTCAGGTTTTGAAGAGATGCTCTTTTTGTCACCTATGTAATAATCACACTCAAGATTTGTTGAACTCTTTACTAAAGATAACTGGTATAGCTAACATGGGTTGGGAAGACAGACAGCCTATGATTGGTGAGGCTATGCATTTGCCTCAAGACATTGGTGATGCTCTTCTGTTAACGGTACCAAATATCCAATCATGTTGAAGCATTTTCTTTGGGGCAGGGTAGACATACTAGATTTTAAAATTATTCCTTGACTTTTTTACATGTTCCTTGGTTTTCTTACGTGAAATTGGGAAAATGTATGTAACAATTATTTTTTCAAGTTACAGCACCTACAAAAAGTGAAAACATGGTCATTAAAAGCAAGAGATTATTTTTCTCTCTTGCAAAGCCCAAACCCAAGGGCTTTTAGGGTGGAAAAGTGTTTTAAAAGTGTGGTTAATGCCAGGTACGTGAGTTAATTGATTGACTGATTGGACCATTAATTAATTCATTGATTCATTAATTCATTCTACAAACAATTACACATCTACTGATATTTTGGATGATATCCAGAAAAAAAAGTGATTAATTGTATTGTCTGTATAGTCTAATTGCTTACAGCCTAGTTGATGAAGCGAAGCAGAAACATATAAAATGTTTACAAGCAGGAGAATTAACATGAGACAGCAGTAGAAGAGGCATCACAAGGCACGTGCCAGCCTTGGAGTGCCAGGAAACTCTACAGACCATTCAGGGCGGCGGGAGTCTTGGAAAGCTGAGTTCGCTCGGTTGGTCTCCCTCCTGTCTGAACATTTTCTAAGAGTGCGCAGACAGGTTTCTTCAACAGTATACGCCTCACTGAGGTCAGATCGGGGTTAAAGTTTACATTTGAACAGAAGAAAATGTACAGATCCCAAGCCAGTTTCACCATAACAGGTCTACAACCTTAAAAGGGAATGTTTCCCCCCGTAATCAAAAGGATCTTTCATTTATTCCACGCTCTATTATTTTCTTTAGTGAACAGACATTTTAAATTGCATACTTGGAAAGCTTCTGAAAAAAGCTTTTGAGAAATCCATCATTAGTCTTCTCTCCTTTAAATGACTAGATCCTCCCTCGACGCTCTTTGCTGCAGGGTCAGGAGGCACCACAGACAAATATTAAAAAGATTTATTTAAAAGAATTCTCAAGGTAATTTCTGACCAGTATGCTGAAATAGAAGTATGAATTGCCTGAGTGACTTCATGGTTTCCTTATATGAAATTGAGAAAATATAAGAAAAAATGGATTTTTTTCGGGGGGGTGAGGAAGATTGTCCCTCAGCTAACGTCTATGCTGATCTTTCCCTATTTTATATATAGGATGCCGCCATAGCACGGCCTGATGAGTGGTGTGTAGGTCCGTGCCTAGGATCTGAACCTGCAAACCCCAGGCTGCCGAAGCTGACAGTGCAAACTTAACTACTACACAAACAGGCCAGCCCAAAACAACTTTTTTTTAAGTTGCAGAATTTTAAAGCTACACAACTTACTATAAAATTGTAATTTTGACTTTTTTTCCTTCTTCTGCCCTCCCTTTCCTGAAAAATTTAATTCTCAAGCCATTAAGAAGAGCAGAGTGAGGTAGACATCATGCCAGCCTGGGGGAGTAGCAGTGGCTCAGATTGGGGTGCCAAAGTCCCAGAGGATTGAGTGGGCACCTGCATAGAAGGGCAGCCAGGTGTAGGGTGTCGAAGCCCGAGGAGAATGAGGGCGTCCGTAGGAGTGGTTGTCCCTGCATGGCTCAATCAGGGACAATGTAGACATCGAAATAAAGAACAATGATAAGAACAAACTATAACCTGTTGAATAATGTAGGAAACCATGAATCTATTCAGATACAAATAAATAAATTAAAAGTTTGATGAGAAATGGGATAGTAACATAGTTTCAAAGTGCCAGCCCAGCAAACACTTACCAACTGCAAAAGGGAAAATGAACTTTATAGTGGAGAAGTTTTGCAGACTCCACCTTAATTTAGTGATCAAAGTGAGTTTCTGTAGGAATGGAACTAATCAAAATTGTCTGCCCTCTGATAGGATACAACAAGAAAACACAGCATCACCTCTATGATATTCCTGCCACAGACGTTCAACCTGAATCTAATCATGAGGAAACGTCAGACAAACCCAAACTGAGAATGTTCCACAAAACAGCTGGCCTTTAAATTTTGAGTGTCAAGGTCATGATAGTCAAAGAAAGACAGGAGATTGTTCCAGGGAAAGGAGACCAAAGAGACCTGACAAATAGATGCATCCTATGATTCTAAGCTGGATCCTTTTGCTATTAAGGTCATTATTAGCCCAACTGGTGAAATTTAAATGGAGTCTGAGGACTAAATGTTAGTGATAAATTTGTGGTAATTTCCTGATTCCAATGGTTGTATTGTAGCTCTGTAGGAAAAGTCCTTGTTTGTAAGAAACACACACCCTAGTATTCTGGGGAGATGGGGCGTCAGCTTGACAGCCTGTTCTCAGTGGTTCAGGAAAAGAAATAGTTTCTATACTATTCCAACTTTTCTGTAAGTCTGCGATTGTTTCAAAAATTGTCATCTTGAATTTGCTTTTACAGTCAATGGTCATCCTTCAGTATTGGTCATGCACATTGTTGCTATAAATATCATTTTATTTAATTAGATAATCCAAGGGGCATTGTAAATCGTTTTATCTGATCACCCAACAAATGATGAGAGTACAAACCTTCACTGGGGTTTCATTTGTATTCATGTGGTCATATAGCACATTCTTTCTCCATTTTAAAAAAGCGAAAAATGTCTTGGTGATCAAATCCTTTGTTAAATAGGCAAAAAGATTATTTATTTTTATATTATAGATCTATTTTCAGTCCAAAGTCCAAAGCATGTGATTTTGTTTGAAATAATAGCAGAACAATAGACACAGTCTCATGGTTCAGAAAAAGTCATTTTTACTCATTGAAGAAATCAGAGCCAGAGGAGACATACATATTACAACCTGGGTTAAATTCACCGGCCCAATCCAATTTTATAATTTCCTCCACAACTTCAAACTTATTCTTGGTTTTGTTCTTTAAAAATGCATAGAAATTTAACTAAATCGGACCTGTGATGAAAATACCTAGCCAAAGAGATTTCAACAGAAATTTTAACCCAACTCAGAAACAATAATAATTAACATTTATTAAGTGGTCACGAGTAAGAGGATCTTTCTCTATAGATACATACATACCTATGTAGATATGAATATACACGCATATATACATATTTACAACAATATAATGCTCACAACACTCTGCGTTAAATGCTATTATGAGACCCAGATTACAAATAAGTAAACCGAAGTCCAAGAGGTTACATAAAGCCATACAAGTTGTTAAGTGAAAGGAGTATGCTGTCACGTGGAAGTGTACCCTGACTGTCCCTGCCCATAATTCTCTTTTCAACCAGCCGTCTGAGATAGATAAGGCTGTCTTTACAATTACACGGCACCCAGGGCACCCAGAGCAATTATGCCCCTGCAGCTGCTGCTCTCTACCGCTCCCAAACGTTAGTGTTCCTGAGATATTTGGTTAAAAGTCATATGCAAAGAAACTCAGAGTGGAAAGAAGTAACACAAGGACAACAGCAAACCTCCTATAGGTGGGGATATGAAAGACCTCATTTGAGAAGCAGCCGGCATTATGGGTTCATTGTATTCATCTAAACCTTAAGTCTTTCTGACATTAGTGTGCAAATACCTCACTTTTCCCAATTAACAGCCTCCCTGATTCACTGCCCTAAGCCAACAGAACAGAAGTCCCAAAGGAAGAGACCCAAGACAACCCTTGCCTCTCCTTGTCTACCCCAGTTACCATAGCCACCTGCATTTACACTGGTGGGGAAGGAGGCAACAATTAAAAGAAACATTAATTATCCTTGCAATTTCAGGTCCAATGTGTCCTAGAGACTATCTGGTATCAATTTAACTTGAATTAAGCTATGGATACTAATAGAAGTCCATGTTGTAGACGATAATAAGAAATTCACATGTCGGTAACTGCTGGTTTATTTTTTAAAACGAACTTTCTTGGGTTATTATTTGTATTTTAGATGTAAAATTGCTTTGCTAAAATTATTCTTGGATAGAGTAAAGTTCAGAATAATTTTATTTTACTAACCTAATCAGGAAAAAAGTACTCTCCCCACTATGGACTGAATGTGGGCCCGCCCCCTTGTCTGTATGTTGAAGTAAGTCCTAACCCTCAATGTGACTGATTTGGAGACAGGCCTTTTAGGAAGTAATTAAAGTTAAATGAATTTATAAGGTTGGGGTGCTAAAACAGAATCGGATCCTTGGCCTGATTAGAAGAGGGAGAGAGAGAGATCTCTGTCTTCACAGTAATGCATTGAGGAAAGGCCAGGTGAGCATACAGCAAGAAGGGGGTCATGAGCAAGCCAGGAAGAGAGCTCTCTTCAGAACCCAGCCAGGCTGGCACCCTGATCTTAAAGGTCCAGCCTCCAGAACTGCGAGAAAATAAATTTCTGTGGTTTCAGCCACACTGTCTATGGTATTTCCTTATGGCGGTCCAAGTTAACTAAGACATTTCCAAAACTGACCTTCAACTTAGAGATGAATTCTATGTGACTATGTTTAATTCCAAGTTTCACTCTCAAAAGTTACTGAAATCATTACTTCTCTTACAAAATCTTCATATTCTTCATTCTGCTGAAGTAGAAGAATCAGATTTCTTTCCCTTTGAAAGAATTGCCATAAATTGCTGTTAGAATCATATCCGATGCAAAATATCTTCATAGTGCCACAGTGAAGGAGCTGTGCAGTATTTCAGAAGGATGGTTTTAGAGCTTACAAAGCAGGAGTTGCATCTGATCTGGTAAGTGAATCAGCAAGATGCTAATAAGGTTAGAGAGGGGATGTGACTGGTGCAGTCACACTGAAGTGAGGGTTGGGTAAGTTTCCTGCCAGCACAGAGCATCTTGGATTCTGGATCTCAGACACTGTGAAGAGTTTGGGAAGTGGATCATCTCTTTCAGACTAAGTTAGTTGGCCAATGCGTAATTATTACTCAAGTAAAACAAAAATAACCCAAAAACTCATGAGACTCCAGAATTAAGCAATTGGTAAGTCTGTGTGCTAACAGCATAGACTTAGAGTAAGGATCCTTGTCGGGAGGAAATGCTCTGGAGCTAGATGCCTGAGTTAGAATTCCAGCTTCGTTAGAATCCCACTTCGTATTAACCTGAGGCAACCTTTCTGAGGTTCAGTCTCCTCACCTGCAAAACAGGAATGACAATAGTACCTACTGCTATGGAGGAAGTGAGTAAATCCATGTAACGCTCTTGGAGAAGTCCCCTGCAGGTAGCTCTCAATAAGCATTAGCTATGAAAACAGTAGGACCAGCTCTGCATGTGAGTGTCTACATATGTGAAACATGCAAGAGACAACTTTGTTTTACAAATTATGTGTGATCAACTTTCGTAAGTTTGTGTAAATGCAGAAAATCCTGCCCCTTCGTGCTATAGCTAGAGAGCTCACTCCTGTTCCTTAAACGATTTTTGAAGATGGACTATTAGGTAAGATGCTGTGCTGGCTGGTCTCCGTTAGCCCCTCCAGAGCCATTCTCCCCACTTCCCTGCCTCACTATACGCCCCAGAAGTTTGACCCTTACTCTCTCCAACACCTGGTCTCCCGCCCTCTGGCTCCCCGTGGGTTTGGCCAGTGGGAGGCACTGATGAGAGACTGGAGGGTGGGAGGAGAGAAGGAGTCTGCCTCCCCATTTCCTTCCTCCCAGGCCATGGTTTCAGTTGTGAACGTGTTCCTCCTTGTAAGGGAGCCCCTCACATGGCCAACACCTGGTCTGTAAACTCTTTCTCTTTGCCCCTTCTGATTTAGGGTTGGCGACACCATGGCACTGTCCCCAGTCCCTGAGTAAGGCTGCTTTATGATCCCTTGTTTCTTCCCTTGTCTTTTATTGAATGTTACTCAATGACTTTTTCCATCTGCCGTGGGTTCTGGCTGATACAGACGCCTTTAGCTTGTGTATATGTTCATCTAATTTGATAGTCCTGTTAGGGGTCACCTTTAATTGTCCTGTTTCTAAGTTACACATCTTAGATAACAATAGACCTATTTAGAATCATAGAATAAATTAACTGGAGATTATCATAAAGCCAGATAGCTTAAGCTCTGCTCCCATATGAGAATTCTTTTTGTGTTTTGTAAGGACTTTTGAAAAATTACAGTTACATAATTTATTAGTACCACTCGAGAATAGGGCTGGATACTGACTGACTGAAGTCAGTTCTAAAACAGAATGCCAGGAACACAGGCAAAGCCTGAAAATGGGAGTATAGCAACGTCTTTTGCCCTGTCATGATGGTTGGAAAAAACCCAGACAGGTTCCACCAGTTGCTGGCACCACAGAGGATGACCTATAGCCCATCTATCAGCAATCTCATTATAACTAAATTATTACAGCCAATTTTTCACTATTCTTCCATGTGAAGATGCAGCTTGGAAAATATCAGTAGTTAGTTAAGCACTTTTGGATTTAAAGGATAGCAAACTGGCAGATTAACTTTCTCCTCCATTCCTGAAGCCAAGAAGCTGAATTATCCCTAGCCTAGAAAAATGAGGCAAAAACAGTGAATTGAGGAAATAGTATGAAACCCAAGTATAGCCCACATAGCAAGGTGAGTCATCAAACTAGATGGTCTGACTCCTCCTGAAGGATATTTAACAAAATCTCAGAAGAAAGAGAGGAGCCATGGTCTTATTAGGAAGCTGCGTACCGCTTGGGCTGGGTTCTCCCCACCTGCCACTCTCTGCACCCACTGAAAATAGATGGAAACCGAAGAGCTCTCCCACAGTAGCTGGAAGGGTGAAAGCAACTCAGTTCAGCTACACCAGGAAGAATCATGAGGGTACTCACATCATATCAGAAAAAATGTCTGAACAGAACTGCTCCATCATGAGCAGTGTGAAGGGAAATGCTACAGCAAATCTGCCAACATATCGGAACAGAAGAAAACAAAACATGCAGAGAAGGGGAGGAACGCAGGCAAGGAAGGAATGGAGGTGTCAAAGGAAAGACGGAGACCCCACAAGTAAAAGGACACTTCAAAGCACAAGAAAACTCATCACAATGATCTCACCTTAGAGAATACTCAGTAAGAACATGAATTCAGGAGGTCAAAGATAAGATGATCAACAATAAAAGAGAGGAAAAGAGGGAAGCTGCTGATTTAGGAAAACAAAAGAAGGCTGTCAACATAATCACAGAAATAAGGAAATTTAGGAAGGCAAAGTGTAACAGAGACTTCCTCAAAAATCCAAAGACTCACCTAGAGAAAAGGCTTGAGATCATTTTAGTAAAGTGTATGAAAGAGGCAAAAAAATGAATGTAGTCACAGAAAGACTGATAGATACTGAGAACAAAGAAACTCAAATATAAGGATGTACAGCACTCCTGAAATAAGAAATCTGACCAAAGAAAAGCAGATATATCCAAAGACATAAGGAGTGTTTCCTGAAATGAAGAATTCACCGAATCTCTCTCTACACTCACACACACACAGACACAAACACACACTCAAACACGTACACTTAACAGGAAGGATGTTCACATAAACGTAAGGACGACTACCACCAAATGGTCAAATCTGGAGTGATTTTAAATATTTATGTCATTTTCACTTTTCTAACTTAAGGTAAACGTTTCATTTTTATAAAAAAATACAGTGGTTTACCTATAAAATTAGGTGACATACTGAAGTAGACATGGTCAGTGCCCACCCATGTCCCTGCAACCTCTCTGTGCTCGGCTGACTCCCAACTGCGGGTGTCCACATCTCTGTGCCCAAGTGCCACCCCCTCAGCCGTGGGAGACCATCCTGCCTTCTACGGGGTCCAGAAGTGTGAGATTCACATCCACCCGGCTGCTCTAAATCCAGCCCCCTTGAACTTCAGGGGGTATGAGTGATTCTGTGTTGTGTACCATTTCGAGAGATTTTTTTAAGGGATTACCTCCTGTCACACATGACAGAAGTGGACCAAAGCATGTAATCTTTCTCAGCTGCTCTTCCTTCCCTCACTGTCCCACTCCCCCACCGGTGTCCCCTGCTTATCTCAAATGAACTGTTTGCACTCAGGTCCTTGTCTTATGATCTCCTTCTGGAAGAACTCAAACTAATATATACATCGTGTACAAAAAAAGTAATAAACACTGGAATTTCAAAAGTGTGTCAAAAGGATTCTGAGTGGGGAGTGTGATTATTTTATACTTTTTCTTGACTGTATGTTTTAAAATTTTTAAATTATATAGAAAAAACATAAATAAAAAGTGAAGCAAAAGATATTGACTAAAGTAAAACATTGAGGCAGACATTATCAGTGTAAAATAGTAACCAACGCCTGCAACTAAGCAACACTATAAGTTGCCAGCCCGTTCTGCCCCTTTGTGCACTTTTCCTTTGTGCAAAATAAATTTTACCTGGTAATTCTGGAGGGCAAGGCTACCCACCCTTATATCTAGGTCTATACCTTCTTTTCTATTTTTCACTTTTCCCCATCAACTATTTTGATGCTGTTAATCAACTGGAATTGTCACATTATTGTAGTATCACTCTACTTCTGTGCGTATTAGTACACTGTAGACATCAGCAACGTCTATTTTCAAAAATAAAAGAAGCAACTTACACAGAGCCATAGTGTGAGAATAGTAAAAACTCATGAATACTATTTACTCCAATTCAATGATTTTATGAATTATATCCAGAAACATAATGGGATTCATTCAAGGTCTTAAAAGCAAGAAGGACTAGAGCCAGGCCGAGCCTCCTGGACTCTCGCCCGGTGTTTCCTAAGCACCCCCACACGGCACACCTCATTCTAAACCTGTCTCCCTAACCAGATGCCTGGCAGACAATGCCGAGAGGCTGACAGCAAACAGGTGGGGCCAGAACGAGAAAATCAGAGGCAAAGCGACAGGTAGACCTTAAAGGTAAAGCCGGCAGTGCCACTCAGACCTGGCATGGTCCACCGATTTCCAAGGGACAGAACGGGGTTCTGACAGACAGAACAGGAGGGTTTACGCCACGAGGAGCAAGTCTGAACAGGGCTGAGCAGAGCACAGCATCGTGGCTGGCTGGTCTCTCCTCTAGGTTAGGGTTTTGGCGCACTCCTCGCCAACTCCTCTTCCTCTTTGGTCCCGGAAGTTCAAGGCTCTGCAGTCAAGAAAACACACCATTGAAGCTTTCAGATGTCTCAAAGTAAAGTTCAAAGGATGAAGACTTCTTCCATAATCCTAATGTCTTTCTGAGGCTGGACTCTTCAGAAGGAATTGTCTGCAAATTCAGGATGAGAAAACAAAGTCACAGCTCTCAGCATTTCTGAAGGACAGAGAAAGACTAAGAGTTAAGATATCTCCCATTAATGAATTATTGTGTGCTTTGGAGACCCTACTTTTAGCTTTTGTTTTTCCTTCAGAAGAAAAGTAGAAAGAAACAAAAATAAAATTATCACTTATTAGATGACATTTGAGGTCAAAGTCACAAAAGTCCACGCATGGCAGAGTACCAATGACAGTGGCATATTTATATTTTGCTTCCTGTCACAATATTCTACAGCAAAACCTTGAAATCAGAGTTTTAATGTTGTGCATTCATGAATTACGCTCACGAATTGCTGAATTACGTATTAGGGACATAGTACAGTGCTAGTCAATATGGCAGTTTAGAGAGGAGTAAAACGCTATTCCAGCAGATAGCAGTTTATACTGTATTTGATGATGAATATAATTGGCATAACAAAAAATAAAAATAAATAAACACTGTTTGAAAGATTCGCTCTATTAATAAACTCCACCTTCCCGCTGGAGTGAGCCCCATCGTCTGCACGCAACGCACTTGATTTCCTTCTGGTTTCTCTTGAGTTTGTCTGAATGCTTTGTGTTAAAGTTTCAGTCTGTGTTCAACTATGTTAATGGAATTAAGTGAGGAAGTGAAAAATCCATCTTCAGGCCAAAACACGAAGGGAAGAGGACCCCTTTTAGGTCCCGGCGCTGCTGGCTGTCACCCATCCCAGACCCTTCTGAGAGGAAGGACAGCAGCCGCACCTCGGGAGCTTTAAACCCGTGCGATGTTCGCGCCCTGCAGGGGAGCCTTTCTTCCTTTACTCACCCTGGGAAATCTGGATTTGCTTTTAATGAACCAGCAATAGATATTTCTGTTCAATGAAAAAAGAAATGCCTTGCCTGAGCACAGAGGAAGAAGTGGTTACTTCTGAAGGGAGAGTCAAGTGGGGAAGGCTTGTCTAAGGATTCAACATTTGAGCTCAGGCTGGAAGGAGAATTTCAGCAATGAGTCCACGAGAGGGACCGTCCAGTCTGAGGCAGCAGCCCCAGCTAAGGTACAGGGGTATGAAAAAGACAACTGAGAAATGGCTCCAACTCCATTAAGACTGGCTCTGACATTTCTGGCCTGGATCAACTGGTGAATAATGTGCTGTGAACTAGGACTGGGGCAAAGGTGATGAACTCGGTTTGGGGCATCACACGTGTGGAGAGGCCAGTGCTGTGTGGGAACCAGCAGGCACATCTCCTCCCAACTCTGCCTTCGGGGTATTAAGACACTAGCTTGAAATAGGCCATGAGGAGAGTATTTACACTATAGAAACGGGCAAATGCTACAAGTTACTTTTATTTTTTGAGAGCCAGTTTACCAGCAGAACCAATAGCCTCATCATCACCAGCACCACCACGAGAGCAGCCCACATTTATTGAACTATTTCTGCCAAGGATTGCACTATGTATTTTTATGTGTTACCTAATTTAAATCTCTAAAATCATAATATGGGGACCAGCCTGATGGCCCAGTGGTTGGGTTCACATGTTCCACTTCGGCGGCCTGGGATTTGCCAGTTCAGATCCCAGGTGCGGACCTACACACCGCTTGTCAAGCCATGCTGTGGCAGCATTCCACATACAAAGTAGAGGCAAATGGGCACAGATGTTAGCTCAGGGCCATCTTCCTCAGCAAAAAGAGGAGGATTTGCAGCAGATGTTAGCTCAGGGCCAATCTTCCTCAAAAAAGAAAATCACAATATAAAGTAAATATTATTATCTTTATTTGACATAGGAGGAAACTGAGGCTTACAATGTCTAAGTAACTTGTGCGAAGTGAAATAGCTGTTAAATGGCAGAGCCGAGACTCAGACTAAGGTCTATATCAGCCCAAACCCTGTGTTTCCAGAAGCCCATGTAAGCTCGTTTCAGAGAGCATTCACTCATAACACACCACTGAAACCTCACATAGCTTTACTTCCCGGTTTGGGCTATTTCTATGTTCACCAAGAGAGGATATGGTACAAAAGTACAAAACAGAGAAGTAGCTGCATCTTTGCTTTCAGTTTGCAGTTCCAACCAAAAATAAATTAAAAGCTTGGCAACAGAACAGACTTAAATAAAACAAGCTTTTAGAGTTTTCTGTGAACATTAATTACCCAGGGTACATTTTCCCAATTATCACAGCTAATTAAAAGTTTGGATATTGTCCACTGCTTTATTCACAGCACTCTTTACATTCTTCATCTGACTGGCTTTATAATGTCACAGAAGCTCCTGAGTAAATCAGCTTAACTTAGTCTCGATAAATCTTAAATGTGAAAATCTTAAAACCGTAAAGAAAAGCTTCCTTCAGGGAAGGAGTTGTTAGTCTTCATAAGTTATTTGGATGATAAGATACAGTGCTCCTTTTGATAGAGGAGAGCTTTCTTGAAATCTTAATGTTTTTAAAAAAGTATATCGTACTGGGTTTTTCTTTTGTTACTATAGCAGTTTAACTTCTTGCAATCTTTTCTCCTGCGCTCACTGTCTTTGTGTTGCCCTCCAGCTTTTTACAACAGAAGACAGACCTCTAATAATAACAGGTCAAACTTTCATGGCTCTTACCCAGTGACAGGCCCTATTCTAAGGGCTTTGCATATATTAACTGATTTTCTGCAACCTCCCTGTGAATTAAGTACTTTTATTATGCTCATTTTACACATGGAATAACAGAGGCATAAAAAGCAACTTGACCAAGATTTCATTGTCAGTAAGTAGTGGATCATGGCTTCAAACCCAGGCTCTCTTCTTCCACATGATGCTCTCTTAACCGCTACACAAAATAGCCTTCTATAAAATCAAGACTACTATCGTAATAACTGGCTAAATCCGATTTGACAATATACAAATTAGTCCCATTCCTAATGAATTTTAATTTGTAAACATAGCTGAAAACATTAACTGGAGGAACTCGAAGATGATGTGTCTGATTACCTTTCAACAAACTATACCAAATGTTGTATAAGCATTTCAAGATGTGTCAGTTGATGTAAAATTCATCTAATTATTGAAAGCTGGTAAAATAGATTACAAAAGTCCAAAAATTGTTTCTGAATTTTTTCTAGAAAATGCTTAGAATATATTCCCTACAATTTGAAACATAAGCAGCATTAATACACATGAACCCTCAACTCTGAACTAAATCCACCTGTTCTTATAATCGTTTACCTTTGCTTTTATGACATATCCCAGTTATCTACCATTGATATAATGCTGAGGTTACAGTCAAGAGAAACTTTTGGTGACATGTTGTGACAATGGAAAACTACAGTTCACTTTAAAGCAATTCTGTAAGTTCTAGTTTCTGGTCTTCACTAAACTGTGTTGCTAGAATTAAGGGAAGAAGTGAAAAATCCATCTTCGGATCAAAATATTAAAGACAGAAGAATTCTAGTTTCTCCCTCATTTAAATAAGAAATAAGCAATCCTTTCAGGCACCTGTCTCTTTGACACTGTGTAGACAATGTATTGGGATGAGAAGAAAGCATGTCCACTTTTCCTTTGAATGGCCAGCATTGGTTAGATGTGGTCACTTCTAGGCTTGTGGTAGAAAGTAGGTGTTTTGAAACACAGCTGCTGAGACAATCCCTCACTTTCACTTTATCTTAACTGATCTGTGGCCTGCCAGTCACACCACCATAATCACCAGAGAGAATCATCTTTTATGAGTACCTGTTGCTTGTTTAAAATATCTCACCCTTTTGTGAGTGTTGGCGAGAGCACCTAATTGCTCTAGCTGATGACTAACTTCTCAACACCATCAAGGTATCTTCTTCATATTAATTCTCTTCCGTCCGATGTCAAGTCAACCCTGCTTTTTCTGAGTAATGTAAACTGCCACTGAGATTTGGGAGGTATGAATTTCAAGCCTGCTTCTACTACAGATTGTTCAGCTGGCCTCTCTCATGTTTCTTTGCACCGGCTTCCTTCTCTTTGAACTCAAGGTATCTCACAGGAAGATCACGAATCGACTCATTAAAAATTCTCTAACTGGAGGAGTTTTAAGTTTAGTAATTTCATACTTGGAAAGTGTGTAAGTTACAAGCATTCAACCTTTCAAAACAACTAAATCACTGAACAAAACCAGCTTTTGAAAGTCCAATTATACGGGATGAGGTCAGGTAGAAAAACTGCCTCAGGTTCAGGGATCCACTGAGTGAAGCCTCAAAATTCTGACTTAGTACCAATCTTTTTATCTTACATTATTTTGCTCCCTGATGTCCTGGTTGTCAAAAGAACCTCGTTGTAGTTTGTGACAAAGACTGAAATATCTCCTGAAACACAGAAAGATCTTCACCTCTTCCCGCGTCTGCCAGGCAGCTGGACAAATATGTAGAACTCTGTCTTTCCGTCTGGGTTCAGTTTTCTCTTTTACATTACATTGCTGGTTCTTTCCCTCCACTACCAATCACACCAAAGGAATCCAAAAGGTGAACAGAAAAATTCCTGCGACAGAGAATCGCTCCAGGGATGTTGGAATCTACCAGGACCAAGATGAGGGGAGCCCCATTCTCTGTGATATTTGAAACAGTGGGATTGATAGTTTGTAACACTTCCTACAGGCTTTCTGCTTCAATAAAACATACCAATACTTTGTATCTTGTGTGGAGGTCTATGGTTCAACTGAAGAGACTCCTATTTGGGTTTCTGATAACTCTTCATACAGGCTACCAAAGGTATCACCCTAGCATCACAAACACCTAAAATGTTACCAAACTATCTGAACTCGATACTGAACTCTTGGGTACTTTCCTAGCAGTAGCCTCTTTGGGAAATAATGTTAAACCAAGGCTATAAAAAGGTGCACAATATTCCAAAGCCGTAAGACATCAGTTGGACTGCTGTGATCTTGGCCCCAACTCTTGACTTTTTACTTCAACATTTATACCTGCCTCTGTAACTCTTGAATTGGCCATCATTTTGGACTCCACTCCCTCCATTTTAGAAATTGGTCCCCTGCCAGTGATGGCTCCCTGGATCTCACTGTGTCTCTCATTTTTATAGGCCAGCCACTGACTTTTCTGTGAGCATAAGGAAAGCATTTGGAAAATTTCCCTAGTGCTTCACAGACATTTACAGAGAAACTCACAAGAACCTTGAATTTGACATGTTCAAAATTGAACTTACTTTCTTTCCTTCCAAACAAACCCCACCCTTCTCCTGACCACATGTGACACATGTGGTTGTTGAACCCTTAGCATGTGGCTAGTGCAACTGAGGAACTGAAAATCCTTCATTTTATTTGATATTAGTTAATTTGACTTTAAATTTCTGCGTGTGCTGGTGGCTACTGGACGGTGCATGCCTAGATCCTGCTCCTGTCCTTCAGAATGACCCCCAGCCTACAGTGCCAGTCAACCTTCTATACTGTGGCATCTCTACTGATTTCCCTAGTTGAAATAATTCCTTCTTTGACCCTTACAGCAATCTAGCTGTATCTTTTCACGGCTTGTATCACTCGATAAGATAATATGAAAAAAGTGATGAAATCTCTGGATTCTGGATGCACAGCATCATACAGTAGCTGAGCAACTTTGGGTAATTTATCCTTCTCCAACCCTTGATTTAATCATTTGGTAGCTGCCATCTCAGAGTTGCTGTGAAGATTAAATAAGAAAAAAACCAAGTGGAATGCTTAGTTATGTTTTATTATAAGTATCTGTGTACGAATCACTGACTGATTCCTTAGAATTATGAATTCAGCATCTAGTGAGCTCATTACTCAGGATGCCAAGACAAACAAGACACAGCCCCTGCCACTCTTGAACTCACAGACTGGCAGGGGCATGTTTCTTATCTTATCTTTCCTTCCGGATTTTGAGCCCCAAGAAGCAGAAATTGTATTTCTTTATCTTTACGGTCTGCTAAAAGCATTGCACAGTATCTGGTACGTAGGAGACTATAAATAACTCTTTATTCAGTGGATGTTTCTTTCTCTCTCTCTCCTCCATTTTTAACACAGGTAGCATTTTTTGTACTCTGATGGCATTTATTTTACTCAGTCTTGTAAATCTTTTAGTCACTTGTGCGTGCATTTTATCCATCCCCCCTAATCCCCCAAACACTGAGTAATCAATGTAATTTGAGGACGGCGTCTACCTGATTGCTCCTCCTCTCCCGTGCTTACTTTGGGATATTTCTCTATGAAGCAGAATATCCCCTGGAGGGTTGAAAGTAAAACAAATAAAAATTAAGTCTTTAAAAAAAATAATGTTCTGAACATTGCTAACATATAATATACCATTCTAGATTCCCATGGAGTCTGGTCCTCCCACGTTGTAGCTGCAACTTCACGCCCCTAGGAACCGAGAGCAGGGCATTTTCATGTGCTCTTCATTTAGTTGTCTGTAAAATAGCTAACAACTATCTAGTGCACACCCATGATAAAACTTACTTGTTGAAAGTTTTCTGGTGAAATGGAGTTGTTTTCCTAGTCATGTTTATTCCCCCTTTCTAAATCTTACTTTACAATTATAATTTCTATTACTTAAATGCATAGATCTCATTTTTATGGCTCATATTGAAGCCATCATTTTACTCTTTAAATTACCAAGTGATTCTGAATCACAAATCTTTGTTAAAGATTTTTTCTAATTTATGATCAAAAGTTATTCCTGATTTTCCATCTCAGAACAGTAAAAATATTGTGAAATACAATCACCACCAAATAGTTTATAACTGATAAAATCTCTTTAAGTATAAAGGAGAAATGAGATTTACTAAAGAATTTAAGAAGTTAAAATTATGCTTACAAAAATAAAAATTGAAAGTCATGGTCCTTATGCTTAAAACCAGCAAAACAGAAATATTGAAAGACTATGAATATGATTGAAGTTATGGATAAAGTGTAACAAGATGAGTTTAATTTCCTTTCTAATACTTTCTGTTAATTAGAAGCATATGAAAAATACACTTAAACACCAAATAAGAATTTTAGCTTGAGGTTTGAGCAATATTTAAGTTCTTAAAATTATTTACCATTACTAAGTTAAGTTTTAAACTGGGTAGAATGTAATGAATTTTGATGTAAATCATCAGTGTTTTTGTAAAATCCAGTTAGTGGTTCATAGACCCGTCTTACTGAAGCTTTGCAGTTTTCATTCATGTCCTTCATAGACAATAATTGCACATAGAGAAAGCCCTATCATCCATCAGGTGGCCATTTGAAAGCAAATTCTATGAAAATACAAGGCACTTTGGTCATACTTGCTGTAATACATATGATTTATGTCGTGTCGTAAGTACTCAAGCTTATATTTATGGTACTCTTCAACAGATTGGATGGTTTCAGTGTTATCAACCAGGCGACCTTCCAGAATCTGTTAGAATCTCTATTACCCTTAAACCCTTAGTTGTATAATAGCACAAAATTGACAGAAGCGTGTCACAGCATGATCACGTGGATAAAAACTGACAGAGATTCTGTTTCTCAGCTGATTTTATGATTTTAATGAAAATGTTTTAGAAGATATATTTTCACTTAGGGAATGTTGAAAGATAAATTGTTTCTTTGACATGAGAAACTAGAAATGTATAAAGGATATTCTTAAAATATTACATTGACCTTTAGCAGGGAAGTGAGTTAAAAGGAAATGGACAGAATTTCCTCAACTATATCTAACTCAAAAAACTCAATCTGTTTAAATAAATTTTTACATTTCCTTCTAGATGGATTGGATGTACAGAATTGGGTGGAAAATAATGAACACTGGACCTAATTTAAATTCATTGTTAGGGAGAATTTTACAAGCAGTGCTTAACTTAACTATGAGGAAAACCAGGAGTGACTGTTGCACACTCCTTCCCAGAGCAGAGATTTCGAGTGTGAAAGAGGGATGGTCTTGCCCAGGGGAGCTGGTAGGGCAGGCTGGCTCAGCAGTTTGCAAGCCCAGAAACATCACACTGTCAGCATCCTTTGCGGTTGGATGCCTGCATCTCTTGCACCATGCTCTACCTTACACTTTTTTCTACACTTATTTCAAATTCATGTGTAATTGGGTACCCATTCTACAATTCTTGGATATTCAGGTTTGGATTTTCACTTTAATAAATAATGATGTGAGGAACACCCTTGTGTATATATGGTCTATATCTCAGATTGTTTTGTAGGCTAGCCCAGAGAAAGGATTATTGGACGACAAGATATAATTTCTTGTAAGACATTTGACACATTGCAGGGGGCTCTTTATGCGTGTTTTTTTGCTTTGTTTTTTTGCACCATAGAAATTGAACGAAACCTGTATAAATTATCTTTTCCTGTGTGACCTACTTCCATATTTAACTGGTGTTGATGCTTATCACCAATCTTTTATACCATAACTTTCTCATTCTTAAAGTCTTAAACTTTAGTCATCTTTCAGGTGGCTACTCATATCTTCAAGTGGTTTTGTTTCTTTTGAAGTTGTGCAAGTGAGTGAAATGTTTCTGGAATCTTTGCATATTTGAAAATCCCTTCTGGCACCCTCCATAGGCAAGAACTTTGCTAAAAAGGCCCTCTTCCTTCGTGATGTGGTGGCTGTTGCTCCACTTTCCGCTGGCATTACTTTCTAAAAAGAGAAAATGAAGACAGGCTAGTTCCTTTTCTTTCACAGGTAACTTGCATTTTCTGTCTGGGTGCTTTTAAGACTGTCTCTCCACGTTATTCAAACATTTCCTGATACTCTTAATCATCCCAGATATGGGCAGTCCTCTTGCTCCACTCCAGAAAGTGGCATTTAGTTATGTTTTTGATTGTTGCTAAGGTTTCGTTGATTTAATTTCTTCCTCAGGAAGAGCTGAAGCCCTTTAAAGCTCTTCCCAGCTCACAACCCGGTCACAGTCGAGAAGCAGCTGTCTGTGCAGGGCCTGTGGCCGTGAGCCCAGGGGCCGCCCGTCTCCTCCGCTCCAGACCTTTCTCTGATCAGCCTTCCTGCACACTCGGACCGGGTTCTACCCGAGGGACCTACTTCAGCGAGGCTGCCGCCCACATTCTGCTGGGTCTGCCTCATCTGCTGTGTCCCTCTCGGTTTCTAACTGGAAGCAGCCCCTCGGGAGGGAAGCCACGTCTGTGGTCTCAGGTCTATCGTATCCAGGACAAGAATTCAGATGCCCCTAGAGCCAAATTTCCTGAATATATGGGGTATTTTTTCCTTCATGAAGCAAATTGAATCAGTGTTTTTAGCTGTCTTGTGTACACGATCTCTCCTCAAAAATTTCCGAACTGTTTTGAAAAATTAATTCAGAGAAACAACTGGTTGTTTTTTAAAAAAATGAGTTGAATTTGAACAATCAATTTTATCCACTTACTAAACAGTAGCTAACTTTTCATTTCAAATGATCCATCTAAATGCTTCATTTTCAAATTGCTTTCGCTGCAGCATCCTTGGCAAAGGCCCCTTCCAGCTACCCTAACCCAGCAGTGTGTCTTCTCACTAGTTGCGCAGACCAGCCGTGGCTCTTCAGTTACCACCAACCCAGTCGGTACTGACAGACTAGTTGGTTCAGTTCTTCACAACGTGAACTTACAGCCTCAGATTCTTGCTGTTGATTGTCATTTTAGTCAGTCAATGATGCTGTATATAAAATTAATATTTTAGTGACGTCCAAATTTATGTGGTTGTATACACAACCTGTCTGTGTTCATGGGTATGTCTGTGAGTATGTGTGTAAATGAGCTCCGCCTATACTGATAATTTAAATTTCTAAATGTCTTGCCTAAATTCTGCAGTCATAATACCACAGATCAGTATTTTTAAAAGTTAGCTTTCTAAAAATAAAAGTCACCTCATTTATTCTCTTTATCATATATATTTACACATAGATCTGTAATTTTTTAAAGTTCAGTACATAGAATTCTAATGTCCTTTAAGTGAATACTTTGTCTATATGCCTTATTAATTGTTATTATGTCTCATTACGCAAAGAATATGATTCCTCTCTTCAGCAAATTTTAAGCACAAATTATGTGTTATACACTTTCTTAGACGCTGAGCAACCAATAGTAAAATAGATGTTGTTTTATTCATGTAGTTTTGATTCTGGTTTATGACGACACAAATATAGACAAACATAAATATAGAAGCAACATTTAAAATTTATATATAAATTTTTAAAAATAAATATATATATATATGAATTTTCAACACATGTATAATTTCCTTAGTGAAAATACTACGAAGAATATAATGTAGGCACTTCTCACTAGGAAAATAAACTTTTGATCTACCAAATACTCATGGCAGAGAAAAAGTGAAGGAGTTGTGTGTAACTTTCAGTCTACTTTGTTTTTCAATGATTTCTAGCTCGATCATTTTATGAACACTTGGCTGTCCAGCTTTTTCATCTAAACATAAGTATTACATAGCTATGCAATGTAGTAGTTTGTACCAGTATTCATAGTTTCTTACAATTATTTCTGAATAGCAAAGATGATAAGTGAACTGATTCAGAATAGAATTTATTTAGAAATGAAGGAAAATGGGAGTTGGTTCACTGCAAGAAAAATGCCAAGTGGAAAATGGCGGACAGTAAACAAGAACTGACTGGGTTTCACTGTGGTAGGCTGAATTATATTCCCCTAAATGCGTGTGCTGGAGCCCGAACCTCAATGTGATGGTGTTTGGAGATGGGCCTTTGGGGAGGTAGCTAGGATTAGATGAGGTGATGAAGGAGGGGCCCTCATAATGGGATTAGAGACTTTGTAAGAAGAGGAAGAGAGAGAGAGAGATCCCTTTTTCTCTGCCATGTGAGGACACAGAGAGGAAGAGGGCCCTCGCTGTGAACCGGATGATCTGACACCTTGATCTTGGGCTTCGTGTCCTTCAGAACTGTGAGAATAAACGTCTGTGGTTTAAGCCCCCTGTTCTATGGATTTTTTTTATAGCAGCCCAAGCCTACTAACGTATCTACTACGTGCCAGTTATTGGGGTTCGTATAATAAGAGGCATACAACGTGATAAAGGAGCTCCGTCCCCTCACATTCCTCAGTCTGGAAGGGAGCAGACAAGCAAACTAACCACATTATTAAATAGTACGATACAAAGATGGTGGGAAAATTTATTTTTATGTTAATTTGTCTTGTTTCTCATTCTGGAAAGACTGGAAGGCAATTCTTCCCTCCCTGCTTCACGCGCGTAGCAGAGCAAGCCTTTTTGTTCTGCTCGCTCTCATCAGCTCTCATGTACTGGGGTCCAAAACTGTGAGTTTATAGGCAGGTAAAAACCACCATCACCAGGGGTTTTGTTTGCAAATCAAAGAGGAAAACAGGGGGTTACTACCCACAAACACTGAGAGATGCTGGTGGTAGTGGCTTCTCGGTGAGGCCATGGGGTCTGAGCACTAAAAGCCTTGGCCTTGGGGCCATGCAAATATGAGCAGAGGGAAGCCGCTCAGCCGTGCTGGGGTACATCAGGCCCGGGCTGGGACACTGCATAGCTCAGGGGCAAACCTGATGGACTGAAGTCCGCAGGCTCTTCCTCAAGTTCTTTATACTTGGTATTGGCCCCCTTGTACCCTTGTCTAATCCTGGAGTAGAGGTGTGAGACCAGTGCCCTAACAGTGACTGCTATGGGGTGTCTCACTCCTGCATAAGAACTCAAAGTCAGATTTAGCACGATTTTGAAAGACAGCAATAACAAAACTAGGGAATTTTTCTTGTACCCAGGAAGGTAAAGCAAATTCACAGCAGGCCATGCATGTTGTATGCACACACGTGAAGAGGGTGTTTGAATGCTACCCAGAGCAGACGTTCCAAATTCATCCTAGCAGTTTTGAGACTCCTGGGGAAAAGCCGCTGTAAGGCAGTGTCTCTCATTTCTGCTGCACAGTGGAATTCTCTTGAGAGCTTTTATACTCCTAATGCCCAGCCATATCCCAAACTAATTAAATAAGACTCTTTGGGCATGCCACCCAAGCATCAGTTTTGTTTTGTTTTGTTCTTAAAGCTCTCCAGCCACTGCACAGCCAAGATGAGAACTATTGACTTAGGAAAATATACTGAACCAGGCTGCAGTTAATAATGAGGCCACAAACAGGGAGTGGCACTGAGAGTGTGGACACTCTAGGCAGATGAAATCGTGCATGCAAAGGCACAGGGTATGAAATTGAGGAAGATGCATTTGAGGGACTGCAAATTCATTCAGTGGACTGCACTGTACATTTCTGGAGAGGTAAAGGAAGTGTTGAGAGATGCTCCTAGACAGGCCTAGTAGAATAGGGTACGTCTTTGTTGCCATGCTAAGAAGCTTGGCCTTTATCCCTGAGTGTCCACTGAAAGATTGTCATCTGGTTGCTGAGGAGTTATTTAATTGGATTTGCATGTGAAAAGGAGCCTTTTGGCAGCAGCTTGGAGAATGAACTGGAGAGGAAGGCAGAGACAACAGATGGCAAGGAGAACAGTTAGCATTCCAGAAAAAAGATGATGAGGCTGTGCCCAGATGAATGGATTAGAAAGAAGTGCGATAGATTTTAGGAGGTTAAATTGATAGAATTTGGAAAGTGGCAGCCTTGAAAATGCGTCTCTGAGTTCTCCTGAAGTGTGTGAATATAACTGACCGATGGCTCCAGCTTCTGTTCCACAGGTTCCACCACTTGGTTCACACAAGCCTGTGCTTTCCATCGGCCACTCCCAGCCAATGAAGGAGCATGGTTGGGGTACCAGTGTAAGCCATTCCTGTAAGACACAAGACTCCTGTGCAGTACAGGACACCACAATTAGAGATTTTGGCTCAAAGACTTCTCCTTGACTTGGTTGAAACCTTCTTGTCTTCCTACCCAATCTTCCTTCCCCTTCTCCTCACAGAGATTTGCTTTGTAGTCAAAGGGCTCTTCTTGTCGCCTCTTGCCCGCTTCCCGTTATCCTTCACTGGGGTTACCCCCGAAAATCTCTTGCATTTCTCATCCCATCTTGGTGACTTGGTATCTGCTTCTTGGAGAATTTATATTAACATAGTACTAATTAAAAGTGGGGAAGTGGCAAAAGAAAGGTTCTAAGAGGATTCTCAGCTTGATGGTTGGGAAAAACAAATAAATTCTGTGACAATTCCAAGGAATAATATAAGAGGCTGGGGAAGACAAGGTCAATGTTGTACCTCTTGGTCTTTTAGGATTCTAGGACATTCAGGTACAGATTTCCCATAGGGAACTGTATGAAACCAGAATTCAGAAGACAGGTCAGGCGTAGATATAGACTTGAGAGCCATCATACATCAGTGGTAGCTTGTGCTGTGGCCATGAATGAGAACACCAAGGATGCTGGTTAGTGTGAGGAGTGAGTCAAGTATACAACTGAGAAAAATCATGGAGGATACAATAAAGGAGACAGATGCAGTTCCGTTCAATACAACGAATGGAAATGGCCAGAAAGATGGGGAAGACACATGCACGCGCATGAAATTCTCCACATAAGACAATGGAAGGAAAAGTGTAAGTCAAGGTCAGTCAAATACTCTTGAGGGCAATTATGTTAGGAAACAAAATGATTCTCTTGATATCAAGTATGCTAGGGAAGCTAAGGAAGAGTTGTTAACTAGAGTGATTGTGGAAAATGCCTGAGTGCAAACTGTCTAAAGAGGGAATGGAAAGTGAGATGCTGCAAAAGAGCCTTTGAAGAGCTGTGGTGTGAAGGAATAAGAAGAGGTAGGATGCCAGCCGGAGGATCTGGGGAAGTGTTTCTGTTTCTTTTCGAGAGGGAAGAGACTTGAATGGGTTCACAGACAAACAGCAAGGAGCCAGGACTCAGACAGAATGAGAGATGGAAATGAGTGATTTGGACTTGTCCTGGGGAGTCAAGAGGGGGTTAGACTAAAAACACAAGTGGTAGAGTGAAGCTTGATGAAGATGACACCCTGGCTGTCCTTCCGCTGAGCCAACATGTAGTGGACACAGATCCCTAGGTGTCCATGGGCAGCAGAGGGAAGGTAGGGCTGTCTGCACACAGTAGCATCATTTTCCTCCACAAGGGTGATGCTGAGACCACAGTGGGACTGAAAATAAGAAGCTCCAGTGTCTTTTGTAAAGGAGGAGATTGAAAAAGGAAGTTGTGGTTTGAGGATGGTGTATTGACGTTTGGGATTTGAGAGCTCCCTAATGATGAGTTTGAAGAGACACACAGCAGAGCTGGAGATGAAGAGAGCAAGAGGTCATAATGGCTGGCTTGTTCACATGGACATGAAGTCTGTTAGGATTCTCACAGAAATCGGGGTGGAGGAAAATGCTGAGGCGGCTCCGAAGTCCTCAGTGAGAGTGGGATTGTGATAAGGCTACAAAGATGCATGAAACAGGGTCTAGGCAAATGGTATGAGTCTCAAAACACAATGAGTTTCCAGATATGAAAATAATGGTCCACCAACAGCAATGGGGAGCTAGGAGAATGCAATCCTTTTATCCTGATCAGGAAGCATTGAGGCATCGTGGACAAATAAGAAGCTTTCCCTCGGAGAATTTGAATTAATTCCCAACATTTAAACAATCAGATTTTACATGATGAAGAAAAGAAAGATGGAAACAAGAAGGCTCAAATATAGTAACAGTTGGCTGGCTGTGTTGAGTAAAAGCTAGGGTGGCCACCTCATGTCAGTTACCCAGGACTTTTCCAGTTTTAGCAGCAAGAATCCCACACCGCGGAAACTCCCTCAGTTACAGGCAAACTAGGATTGTGGGACACCCTAGGAACAGCTACTCTTTTTACATTGATGCAATGTGCTTTGGGGTTCACCAGAGTTGCTACCAGACCAGCACTGATTAGGCCTCCGAGTTTTCTAGACTTTGGCTTATCAAAGGCCTATGAACAGCTAATTTAATTCTCCGACTCCCAGGCAGTAACTCTCAACACGGAAGTGACTGATTGACTTGAAGAATCTTGGGGAGCACAGAACAAGAAGCAACCTCTGTAGGTGATGCCTATAGAGGATGAATGTCCACAGGCCACAGCACAGTTTGTCAGCATCTCGCCCATTCATTCACCGTGCACTAAGGCCCAAGCTCAACAATGCTTTCCTGGATTCCTGAGCTTCCTGTGGGTGGACCTAGGCGGGGAGTAAGGCTTGGCTTCCCTGTTGTGGTTGGAACCTACCTCTGCACAGCTGGGCTGGTTGAGTTTGGAGGCAGTGAGAAAGAATGAGAGATACAGATGCGGTTAATTGGGCCATGTTTTCCTTTGGAACTCTGAGCCTAAACAGTCAGCCTAGAAGCAGAGGACACTGCCAATCAAGGGCCACCTTTAGTGCTGGGGCTGCTGGCATCTCAAGTTCAGTGTGCTGTTGCTGCTGGTGAAGGTCTGGTTGCCCAGTGCTCCAAGACCTGCCAAAACAGATGCCAGCCTTGGCTCATGAGCCAAAAGAGAACAAGATGAAATAATACATTAGTGTTCCAGAAACATCCAGCCCTGGGAAACATCCAGCAGCAGTTACAAGATCTGTGTTTTTCCTGATCAGTGACTTCCCCTCAATCAGCTCCACTTTTTGAACTATAAATACTGTGTAACAATATATAGCAAACATAGTATGCCCTGTACCATTGAGATGTAAAAATCTGGGCTTTATTAAACACATTAAATGTGACTGTATTTCAATTGAACGGAGGTCCCCCAACATTAAGAAATGTGTTTTATTTTAAAGCTACCCTCAGAACTTTCTCTTAAGTACAAGTGTGGGTGCTACTTCTGAAAAATAAAATCTTATCAGTTTTATAAATAATAATTCAGATTAAACAATAGTTGCTTCAGGTGAAGTTCAAGAAGTCAAAGGTGTGTTAGTGAAATAACAGTGTACGTGCTGGTGTGGCTGGGTAATTGCTATGACACAGGCTCCTGCTGCCCTAATTCACGGCTCTCAGGAGGGCAGGTTGAGATGTGTTTGTCACTCACAGCCCTTCCAGCAGTCAGGGAGCTTCCTGGCCACTTCCAGGACACCTGCTACTTTGGCAGCAGTGCTGTGGTGTTAGGCACTGATTTTCTACTATGGAAGAAACTGATACATCATGGTCTATATGGGCTGTACCAAGGCTAGGTGGGCTGGTTACTCTATCAAAGGAACAAATGAGAGAGTGACCCAGAAAAAGAGAATAGACAGTAAAACTCACCCACGAAAAGGACTATTTTTCTTAAAGCAGATTAGAACCTAGCAAGAGGCAGGTAATCTATCAATATTTGTTGAATTAATATTTACCGAGTAAATTATTTGGCCTTTGGTCAAGTTTTAAGGAAGCTGGAACCAATAATGCTTTTAATAACTAAACTAATTTGAAGGGCAAACAAGCTGAAGTTGGCAGAGCTGTTTTATTGGAACAATTATTTTTCTGTTTTTGGCATAACAACAAATCTAGTCACCTAAATCTATTATTCTTATAAGAAAGAAAATGCACTCCTCTTTAATACTAATCCTTCAGTTTAATATGTAGCAATAGTTGTGCTCTCCTAAAATTTTTTTCTCATTTCTTATAATGCCAACTTGTTAATAGGAGATCAAGACGGTAAAACAGCATCAAAATGACACTAATTAACTATTGAAATCAATACAAAATGGAGTAGGTGAGAAACCGGAAATCGTATTTTTTTTCACAGCTTTACTGAAGTGTAATTGATATACAAACAACCACACAAATTTAATGTGTACAATTTGATGAATTTGCGCATATTCAAACACTGATGATACCATCACCACAAACATTTACTATATATCAGGCACCTTGCTGCAGCCTTTCTGTGTTTTATATCATTTCATTCTCACAGCAACTCCATAGTGTAGGTGCTGTGATCACTCTTTCATTACGGGGAAGACGCGGGTGCTCAGAGAGTTTGCACAGCACGCTCAGCATCACACAGTTAGAAAAGCCCTCGGTCAGATCCCAGCAGGCTGTATCCAGAGCTGAGGCTGATTCCTCCCTCTGCAGACCTGACGCCCTTGATCTGCAAAGTAATCTACGATTTTATTCAGCACACATCAGCTCCTTACTCTGTTACCATGTCTAGTTCTAATGGATGATAATTAAGCGGTTATAAGAAGATTTTATAAGGCTGGATTAAGGAGACGTTTCTAATTCGGGGAAGAGAAAGATCGTTCTAAGTAACAGCACTGGAAACCAATAAAACGTTATGACCAGAAGGCTGCGTCTAATCCCACCCAATAAGAACCACAGAAAGTGGAGTTAATCTGCAGCCTGCGGTTTATTCAAATGTGGGACGAGGACAGTCTTAGTTATCAAATTTTTCCTCTCAGTCGTCTTGGAAAGTGACTTACAGTATTCCTCATGCGACACTTTAGAGGCGCACTACGTGATTTCTCAAGATCCCTACATTATGCTCCAACTGTACAATCTGTGATTTGCACAAACATAGAGAGATGCAGAATCTCAACCAGCTTTAATAAAGGGGAAGGAAACAATCTCTCACACACACAGAGCTGTTTAGAGTATGGCGTCAGGCTGCTCCTCTCGCCCTGTCATCTAGAAACAGCAGAGGGACCTTGGGTGCCCCTGACAGTTCTCCGAGAGGCATGCCCAGCAGCGCTGGACTTGGCTGCCACACACAGTGATTCAGCAATTTACCAGCAGAGAATGTGAGAGAGAGGAGGATTTTTCATCCTGGCTTTGGGTAAGGAACATTTCTCATTGTGCACAAATAAAGAGAAGTCTAGAGCTGTTAATTTTGTTCTTGATTCTAAAGCTACTAATGTGTGTAACTGGCTGATTTCAGACCAAAAGTCCTATCTGCCTTAATTGAGCATTTAGAGTGTGGAAACTGATTTTATAAGCTTATACCAGAAATAAAATAAAATTTAAATTAAGTTAAATGGTGATTACAGAAATGTATTTGTATTACATGGCTAAAGACATGAGAGTTTTTTAATGAGATATGTGTTCTATTTAAGTCTAATAGACATCTGAGAGGCAGATTGATAATTTTGTTAATCTTATTTTGCAGAAGAGGAAGAGGAGGCAAGAGAACATTAATTATTTTCTTCAGTTCATGTGGCAGGATACAACATATGAACAAACTATGCTCCCTGAAATTAGACTGTTCCTCTGCAGACAATACCCATTTTACTAAAATGAAATAGCAACTCTTCCTCAAACTGACAGGTTAAAAAAGCAACTCTTCATGTGAACTCTGGCAATCTTTCTATCAAATGATTCAGTGATGGGGAGAAATGGCTCCATGAAGAAATGATAGCCTTCCAAAAACAACTTTTTCCAGGAAAATTTTGGCCTTCTAGACGACAACCGTTTGTGACTGCTTGGGTACCTGACTTTCTCAGGAAAAAAAAAAGTACAATTCTCCAAGAGGAAAATGGACATCAGGAGTAGAGAGAGAAAAAGAAAGACATTCAAAGCCTACTTCCAAACTCCTCTGAGGTTCACACGAGCACTTGAGCTCTAGAACAGCGTTTCCAGAAACACGATCCGTCAATGATGGCATTTACGGGTCAGTTACTATTACCGGGGGAATTTGGTCTACTGTTATTTTACAGTCTCTCTGCCAAGAGAAGGTCATATATGGCATGTTTTGACTTGGCTCTAAGCTTTCTAAAAGCTTTCCTTTCTTTTTCAGCTGAAACTCTGAAACTTACCTGCTCCGCTCTTGGCCCAGAGTCAGTCCATCGCCGAATCTCACTGTGCTGTGTTTCTCTGTATTTCAGCCAGCGTCCAGTTTCAGACTTTGGCACAAATAACAGCGGGCTGACAGTGAAGCCCCAGAGTGTTCAGATGAGGTCATTTGGGAAGGGGCAGGGGGAGGAAAGTATGGAACTTCTTGGTTCACGCCTGGAAAAGACAAGTGAGCAGAGAACACTCACTTCCTGAGGAACCAACAGGCAGATTTCTTGTAGCCACTATGATGACAAGCCACTTTCTTCACAGCTGCTAAGACAACTTCCTGGTCAATGGATTGAGGAGGCCCATGTTCTGCCTCTGGGAGACAGGCCATTGGGGAATCTGCTTAATTATCCATTCATTTCTTCGTCCATCCATTCCCTCACTAACTAATTCAACCAGCTGCTAAAGAACAATTTTATTTTGAATAGTACACAACGGTGCTTCTAAAAATTTAATGAACATTCAGATTCCTTGGGAATCTTGTTAAAATGCAGTCTCTGTTTGGTAGGCTGGGGTGGACTCGAAAGTCTGCCTTTCCCCTAAGCTCCCGGGTGATGGGTATGCTGCTCCTCCGAGAGCTGGAGAGATATACACCCATTTCATCTCTCCTTCCCCCACACCAGTGGTTTTCAAACTTGTTCAGAAAATGAAAATCCCTGGGCCCAACCCAGACCCACTGAATCTTGGAGTTGGACACATCAATCTTTGTTTTACCAGGCCCCTCGATTGATTCGGATCTTTGCTCAAGTTTCAGAACTGCTGAATTTAGACCCATAGTTCTTAAAATCTGGCTGCATGTTAGAATCGCCTGGGGAGTGTGCAGGTTGAATTGTGTCCCACAAAAAGATATGTTGAAGTCCTAACCCCAGATACCTGGGAAAGTGACTTTGTTTGGAAATAGAGTCTTTGCAGGTGTAATCAAGTTCCAATGTGCTCATACCTGTAAGGGTGGGCCCTAAATCCCATGACTTGTGTCCTTATAAGGAGAGTGACATTTGGAGACACACAGATGCAGGGAAGAAGGCTGTGCAATGAACGAGGCGGAAATCAGAGGGTCGCAGCCGTCAGCCGGGGATTGCCAGCAATCACAGGAACTAGGAGAGAGGTGTGCCCCAGATTGTCCCCTGGGGCCTTCAGAGGGAGCCTGGTCCTGCTGACACCTTGATCTCAGACTTCTAACTCCAGGGCTGTGAAAAGGAAAAACTCTGCTGTTTCAGGTCACCAAATTTTTGGTGCTCTGTTAAGGCATCCCCAGGCAACTAATAACAGAGCTTGGGGGAGGGGAGGACAATTCCCCCACCAATTAAATCAGAATCTCTAGGGATGGGGCCTTTGCATGAGGATTTTAAAATCTCTCTCAAGGAATCCCAACTTGTGATCAGGGTTGAAATCCACATCTATTGACATTTCTGGATGTAAATCGATTGTTTATACTTAATTTTGCAATAAGTCAAAACCCTATAAGCAGCTGAATGTCAGTGCAAGGTTATCTGTAAGTTTTTTAAGTATCAAAATCAGTTGTATATATAAGAAGTATGCTAAGGCAACATTGCTCAGAGTTTGGTTATGGAAACACTGGTATAAGAATCACCTGCAGTCTGTCAATCAAGTAGGTTCTGGGCCCCATCTCAGACCAAATGACTAGCATCTCCTGGGGAGGACCTGGGTAGTGCAAGTCGTCCAGTTCCCTTGAGGTGACCCCTCTGCGTGCTGTTCTAGAGCTGTCTGTACATAGGTGATTAAGCAGGCTTCTGCCACTGGGGAGGCCTTCCTGAAAATGAAGGAATTGGATGAGCATAGGAAGGGAGCATGAGTAATAATGGCATCAGTAGGAACTGGTGAGAAACTTTTAGCTGCTAGAGAAAGAAAGGCCCTTTTGGAAGCTGATGGAGATCAGGCAGGGCTGGTGAGAGAATCGAGAACGTTGAAAGGCAGGATGACAAAATATGGTCGAAGGAACACCATTGGCATCACCTGGGAGCTGACTGAAATGCAGAATCCTGGGCTCATCTTAGCCCTATGGAATCAGAGACTGCATTTTAACAAGATCCCCACATAGTAGGAATGTACATTAAATTTTGGGAAGCACTGCCCTGGTGACAAGAAATCTGTCAGAAGTTTCTGAGCAAGGAAGTGATATAGTAAAACTATGCATATGCATGAGCAGGCTAGGCTGAGTGGAGATGGTTATGGCAAATGGGAAGCCTTGCAGAGCTTTCTCATAAAAATGTCTGAAATGATGGTAATGTTGTACATCTGTGCTGCTCAATACAGTAGCCACATGTGGCCATTGAGCACTTGAAATGTGGTTAATGTGGCAGAGAAACTGAATTTTTTTTTACTTTTTTTTTTTTTTGAGGAAGATTAGCCCTGAGCTAACATCTACCACCAACCCTCCTTTTTTACTGAGGAAGACTAGCCCTGAGCTAACATTCGTGCCCATCGTCCTATACTTAATGTGTGGGACACCTGCCACAGCATGGCGTGTCAAGTGGTGCGTATGTCCGCACCCGGGATCCGAACCGGTGAACCGCCTGCTGCTGAAGTGGGACATGAGAACTTACCTGCTGCGCCACCAGGTTGGTCCCTGAATTTTTTTATTTTTGCTAATTTTAATTAATTTAAATTTATACTTAAATAGCCACACGTGGCTAGTAGCTACTGCATGGGACGGCACAGGGTTAGAGGCTGCAGACGTCAAGACCAGTGAGGAGGCGTCAGTAGTGGTTAGAGGGCGCTCTGACTGCACCTGCCGGTATGACATTGTCATACAGTATCAAGTGTTAGTTCTCACACCATTTTTTATATGTGCCAAGAAAACTGTAGGCGATGCCATTTCCTGCTGAAGGAGGACGTGAACTAATGATTGTTTAATTGTGCCTATGATCAACTTTCAATTAGAAAGGAGCTGATTATCCCGTCTAGTGCTTATGCCCCTTGTTTGCTTTCGTTTGCTTTCGGTGTTGCTATTTACATTCCTTGGCTTGTCCGTTATCACTTGCCAGAAGATCCATGGAGACGATGAAACTTGTGTTGCAAGGGATCTAACTGGTTAAAAAAGAGACACTCTTATTTGCCTGAAATCTTTGTTTGGGTTTGTTCAGCCCATTTCAAACGTCTGTTGCTCCCCAAACTCTGTCTTTTTCCTTGATAAATAGTCTGTTGAGTGACAGACGAGATGTGAGTGACATGCCCTTGGTTATTGTTAGTGGGTCTTGTGCGGCATCCCAACAGCAGGTTGAGAAACAGAAGAACGCACAGCTGTGAGCCCTGGAAGCCTAGAAGTGGCTTCTGTAACCCATCCTACTGGACCCCCTTCCTAACCCTTGACCCTCCCCTGCTTACTCCATGCTCCAGATATCAAAACCCATCTCTGAGTCTCGAGCTTCATAGGTGCTTCTTTCTCAGCTTCTCCCTCTTTCAACTCTGCGACCCCTGAGCTTACTCTCTGGGTGCTGCTTCCTCTTTTTGCTCTCCACTTCTTATACTTCCTTCTCCATTTTTAGTCACCAGTCTACTGCTCCTCTCTTCTTGAGCCCTCTCTCCAATTTTTACTAGTGTGAGCAGAAATCCTCTCTTTCTAGGCGTACTGTGGCCAGCATAGAAAAGTTCAAGAGTAAGCTCAGGTGGAAATGTTTCTAAAGCATCAGTATAATGAATTAGATCCCCAAAGTTTGCTATTTTTAAAGATATTTGCTGGAAAACAGGAAACTAACTCTAAAGGTTTTAATAGATTTATTCATTTCCAAGTAATTATTAAACACCTAGACACAGTCCCTGGCTGCAAAGAGTTCATAATCTGTTAGGAAGAGACAAAATGCAAAGAAATAACTTCAGTACTGTATTTTTCTTACAAATAAAAATGATGATTTGGGCATACAACCATTCAGAAAGGCCAGGGAAGACTTCGTTGGAAAGACAAGTTCTGATCAGAGTCTTAAAAGATAAGTACACATTCTCCGGGTAAGATGGGAGTGAGCGTTGAGGGAACATGTGCAACCCAGGAGGCATGGAAAAGCATGGTGGATTAGGGAAATTCCATATGCCTGGAACAGAGGGGACGAGAAATTACTTCGATTGCTGAATATGTAGGGGGCAGCTAGATTGTGGAATGCCTTGAATGTGGAATTCTGACTTTATATCATTGGCGATGAGGAGCTGTGGAAACGTTTCAGGAGGAGTTAATAATTAGGTCTTTGTGTTTAAAATATTAATATGGATAATGTATTGGAGTGGACAAAACTAGACTCAAGAAGACAAGTTAAAATGTTATTGCAACAATACAGGTAAGAGATTCGGAGGATTTAAATTGAGAACAGAGCAATGGGATGGGGAGCGAAAGCTTTGAGATCATTTAGAAGCTGAGAAAATTGTCAAATATTGAGTCAGATGAGGTTTTGGTAGTTTTTTAAAAAGCCGTTCTCTAATAAAGTGCTGTCCTGGAGGTGGTGAGTGGACGGGGCGGAACGAACTTGGACTTGTGAATCAGAGAGGCCAGCTCTTGAGACCCAAATCCATCGCTCCCAAGATGGGCGGCTTACGGTCAGACACTTCACCTGTCTGAGCCTCAGTGAACTGGAGATAATTGTCACCGTGCAAGACTGTTGGGTGTTTAAATAAAATATGAAGCGTCCCTGGCGCATGAGGAGAGCCAATCATGAGCTTCCTTTCCATCCTCTTTTCCAACCGTTAAATCCATGACAATGAATCCTTTAACATAGAAAAAGACAACTTCTCTTTTCGAGTTGACAGTCTGAGAGCCTAAAATATTTTTTTAAAAAAATAAGCAATTACTTTCTTTCCTGGTAGGCTTAGGCCCAGGGCACTACTCTGTAGTGAAACATCCGAGTGACAGTTACGTTAAATGTAACAAAGCTGTAATGTGCCTGGAGCTGACATATTCTGATCAATATAGTTGGTGTACAAAACCTCAGATTCAATAAAGCATTCCAATGCCATTTCCATTGCCAATTGGACTATGAATGATTTCTGATAATAACTGAAAATCCCCAAAGTGGAAACAGTTGTTTCAGGCCAAATGCTGTGCAGAAACGTTGTTCTCCGTCTTCTGAGAAGCTTTCAGAAATAGCCTTGCGTTAAACCTGTCCCTCCGTGTAAGATAAGAAATTATCAAGTGCACCAACAGGGAAAGGTTGTCAGAAAGAGAGATTTAGCATCGATGATTGCTACAGTCCTTAATAAAAGTCATTTTGATAACAACTTTCTGCACTAGGCCAACCTGCCAAGAACTTTTTAAGTTAGAAGGCGAACAGGAAGATGGAGATTTCATTTGTTTGTCTAAGGTTACTGCTGCGAAATACAAAGTAGAGCTATCTCTTGGAAGTTTAAGCATAATTCTATAGCTAAATTTGCAAAAATGAAACAAACTAAGACTAAAACAACAACAAAGGAGAGCTCACAAGAATCCTATTTGACAACAGTGCATACAAAGATGCACTTACAAAATAATAAAAATGGGAAAGTTTAGCCCCAAAGAGACCACAGATATTGAGCCAGAAATTGCTGAACTATTTCCAAAATGTAGAAACTTTTTTTGGACAGAAACTAACATTTTTTATTAACCAACCACTCTGTGCCTGGCACCACGATGATGACTTTAAATGCAGTATCACTTGTAACACTCATGGAAATGCTCTGGGGCTATTTTGCAGAAGGAGACACTGAGCCTCAGACAGTTTCAATAACTGGCCCAAACTCACACAGCTAAGAATCTGTTTATATGACTCACACAGCTGGGAGAAGTTTAAGTGACTTGCTCAGACTTACACAAGATTTGAACGCATGACTACCTAGCTTGAAATTCCTGCTGTTTTCATTATCCTGAGCAGAGTCTTTTAAAGCCTCAGTCTTGTGATCTGCAAAATGGGAATGATGCCTATTGTATCAGTCAGGATTCCAACAGGAGACAGATGTACATCCAGAGTAGGGAAATGAAACTTTTAATCAAGGGACAATTTACTAGAGTGTGAGCAGACATTTGGAAAAAGGGACAGTGCTCTGGTGCTCTGGGCTAACAATAAGGGAAACCTCTTACCACCCCTTGACCTTAAAGAGCAAGGAAAGGAAGTGACTACAGGAAGTGGAGAGAGGTGTAGAGAGGGCTTCTGGCTGGGAGCTGAGGCTTTCCATAGGAAAATGCAGCCAAAGCAACCTGGTACCAGGCTGTGAGGGGACTGGGGTTATATCCGACCGGCATTCTCCTCCCACCCTATGATGTCCTGTGCTGGCCTCCCAACTGGGCCCCATCCTGACACAGTCCATAGAGGCCGGCTGCCCTGGTTGAGAATGGGTCTGGGGGAAAACAACATCCAACACAGCAGGATTAGGTGAGAAATGTTCTGAGAGCATGGGACATGTGCTCTGGGGATGAATGACAATAGCAGTAGCTGGAGTTCTGAGAGCTTGTTACCACGTGCCAAGAGTCATTCTAAGCACCTCTTTATGTTAAATCTTTTGATTCTCACAACAGTCTTATGAGGTAGGAACTGTTATCTTCACTTCCAAGGTGAAGAAACTGAGACCCAGAGAGGTGGTATACTTTGGCCAAAGCGATAAGTACCGATGCTGAGAGGAGAAGCGAGTCTGGGACTCAGACCTCGCCCTCTTTCCCACTGCTGCGCACGGGCGTGTGCAAGGCTTGGGCATCGCGGCACGTTACTAGCAGCGTGAAGGGAGTCCCTTACATTTGATTATTCTTGTTGGTTATCCCTACTCATTACTCTGGAAGGACTGTGATTTCCATTTTACAGATAAGAAATGTAAGTTTTCAGTTGTTCAGTCGGTTGTTAATGATTCATGCCATGTTATATTCCAGAACCTTCCTAGACGCCTTACCTTCCCACCCTCTGAGGCTCCCTGCCTCCCACAGAGCAATGCGTGAACCTTCTGTTCCACCATCACTCACATCACATTGAGGAGCATCTGCTATACTTGTTACGGTGTGTTGTGGTCTGAAGATACAAAGAAATATTGGTTCCTACCCTGAGAAGTAGCTTGCAGCTAGCTTTGGTCCCAATTGCCAGCATCTTTACACATGAATTATTGGAATAACCTCTCACCCGTTCCCATTGCTTCTGCTCCTGTCCACAGTCTACTTGAGAAACCCAGTAACCAGCTAGAGAAAACCTTTGAAATTTAAGTCAGATTATGTTACTCACCTGCTCAAAATTCTTCAATGGCTTCCTATCTTGCTCGGAATAGGGTCAAAACCCTAAAATGGCCCAGGATGCCCCACATCAGCTGCACATTAGAATCACTGTGGGAGCCCCTTAAAAATATCAGTGCCTCCCTCACCCGAAAGGTGGCCCTTAACTCCATGCCCTACCCTCACTTGAGTGTGGGCTGTGCTTACTGAATTACTTCCAGAAAGTAGACTATGGGAAGTGGGGAAAAGAAATCTTATGGAGTAGAACCTGGCAAGCTCTGTCTTGGCCCAGCAATCAAGGGTAACATCATCAATGACAGGTCAGTAAGTCATGTTGATGGCACATTCCCCCATCCGAAAGTGACGAGAAGGGCACTCCGGCTTTGGAGTCTTCTCCCCCAAACCGAAACCCAGGCTAAACATGAGAAAAACATCAGAGGGGCCCTGCTAAGCCTGAGCAGTCCTCCTCCCGACTGTCCAGGCCCTGAAAACCCAGCGAGACTCTGAAGGCACGCTGGCTGAAGGGAACGTGGTGTCCCGGGGTGGATCCTAGAAGAGAGAGGGACATTAGAGTCCAAAGCAGCAAAATCCTAATAAGGTGTGGAGATTGGCTAGTGCTGGTTCCTGGGCCGTAACAAACGTAACATGATAATGCAAAGTGTCACAGCATTTGGGGGAAACTGGGTGAGGGCGTGTGGGACTCCCTGCCCTCTCTCTGCTACTCTTCCACAAACCTATAACCACTCTAAAATTAAAAGTTTATCACACCTCGAAAAAAAGCCGATAGGAAAAAACGAAACAACAGCACCATGACAGATACCAACGTCAGGGCTCCACTCCAAGTCATTGAAGTCAGACTCTCTTGGGATGAGACTGGGCTGTCCTACGTCTCTGAGCTCCCCAGTTGTTTCTCATGCACAGCCTTGTTGAGAACCTTGTCCCACCTGAATGTCCCCGGAACAGCTGGACTCTTGCCTCTACTACTCTCTCCCTCACACGATGCACAGCGGCTGCTCTGTCCTCCTTGCTTTTCCTCCAAATACGCCAGGAAGATCTGAGTTTTACAGTCTTTGCTCTCTTAGTTTCCTCTGCCTAGAACACAACTTCATTTAATTACCAGTGTTTCTTGCTCTCTTGCCCATTTCAAATCCATGTAAAAACAAAAAATAAACCAAAAAACCTGCTGTCTCATTAAAGGTTCCCCCAGGATCACCTTTCTCAAAATAAACCACTATCTTTCCAAAAGCAACCATTTTCCCCACCAGAGGTAACTCATTCCTTGTTTGCCTCACCCTGTGTCATTTTTCTCCACAGCAGTTTAGACGGCCGGGCGTTTTACTGCATGTGCAAGTGTGGTTGTTTGTGGTGCCCCACTGGAAGCTCAGCTCCGTGATAACCGGTACTTTTGTTCTTCGTTGTTGCATCCTCCGTGCCTGGAAGAGTGATTGCCATGTCATACGTGCTTGCTGAATATTTGTGAGATGCTTGAATGAGTGAATGAGGGAGACTGACAAGCAGACAGTAATGCTACAGCATCAAAAACACTACAATAGCGACTGGCCCAGTGGCGTAATGGTTCAGTTCATGTGCTCTGCTTCAACAGCCTGTGGTTTGCAGATTCATATCCTGGGTGCAGACCTGCACACTGCTCATCAAGCCATGCTGTGGCAGCGTCCCACCTACAAAATAGGAGAAGATTGGCATAGCTATTAGCTGAGCAACAATCTTCCTCACACAAAAAAGGCTACAACAAGCGGGAACACAAGGTGCTTGGGAAAGGGTCTCGATGGATGGCGAATGCAGACTGGGGAAGCTCTGGGACCTTTCAGAAGACGGGTTCCTGACGCAAGGTCAGTAGGTCAAAACAGTGTTGCTGAAGAAAGCAGCACTGAGTTGAGAGTTTCCGAGAGAGAAGGTCACGGTCAAAGGCCCCTGAGGGTTGGGAACTGCTCAGAGTTCAGGATGACAGGAACCGGGAGCAGCGAGAGCCGGGGCGGGCGTCTGGGGGGCGAGGCTCCAGCGGGACAGTGAAGGGTCTGATGGGCCGTGTGAAGGAGTACGGGCTCCATCCTCAAGACAACGAGGGACAACTGAAGCATTTTACATCAAATCAGAAGTTACTTTAACAGGAAAAATTCGTCACCTTTTCTGCGTTACGAAATAGTAAATAATTCTTTACCAACTGATTTTAACCTTGGTTTTGTATTAAAAATTTTCATTAGGAATTGATTTTCAGAGTTGAGTTTACCATCACTAGAGTTGAGTTTTATCAGTTGAAATGGGGAAATGTTTTAGGTTTTTTCTCTCTGTAAGGTAACACTTAAGATGATCTTACAGAAGGAGATCTTTGATAACATTTCTGTTCCTCAAATAACTATTTTTTTTTTAAAGATTTTATTTTTTCCTCTTTCTCCCCAAAGCCCCCCAGTACATAGTTGTATATTCTTCGTTGTGGGTCCTTCTAGTTGTGGCATGTGGGACGCTGCCTCAGCGTGGTCTGATGAGCAGTGCCATGTCCGCGCCCAGGATTCGAACCAACGAAACACTGGGCCGGCTGCAGCAGAGCGCGCGAACTTAACCACTCGGCCACGGGGCCAGCCCCCCTCAAATAACTATTTTAAAAGATCAAATCAATGTTGGAAAAAGGAGGCATGGGCTGGAAGACTTTGCCTAGAAGAAAGAAGTGAAATTATCTTCCTCGTGCTCAAACTCTTCTCCATGTGCCCTGACATGTTTTACACTTCTTTTTAGAGCTACAGTTAACCCCTTGTGTCCATAAGAAACATTTCTGGAGACGAGGGCTTGGGAAAACTCTGACTTCACAGGTATGGGAAAAGTTTGGACAAGATTTAGAACATGATCTAGTAACACTTCCATCAACAATGAGCATCTCCTTTCCTCATCTCCTTTCTTACTTCATGGCCAGACTTCACAACTAAAGAAAGTTTCTTCGTTATAAATAACTTTATTCCAGATGTTGCAAATGTGACTGAGAAGGAAGACAATGGATGTGCCTTGAGACGTGGATGCTGAGTAGTCCCTTGGCCTTGTCCACTTCCTCACTAGCTAATCCAAACCTTCTGGAATTGCAGCATGTTTAAGTCAAATTTGTGCCTCAATAGAATTGTAAAACATCGCCAGTCAGGTCAAATAATATCACACAGGACCACGGAGAACCATGACTATTAAATCCAAGAATGCCAACTTGCTAGCACATCAGCACATCGATACACAGCACTTATTTCCTCCGCAAGGATGAAAGGGACCTGTCTGTTCTCTTTATCCCTATACCAAAGAGGAGTTGCTTTGATGCCCTTCTCACAGATCCAACTCAAGATGTGGGGTGTGGCTGAGATAGCCCTAGAAGACTCTGGTTTTCCTGTGATTTTTATTTCCCATTCAGAGCACATAGAGTATTGTCCTTGGAGACCTATATACGATACTCCACTCAGGTGTACGCAAAAGAACCGCAAATCCACTTTCTGTCTACAAGCCTGGGGGAAAGTCAGATCCAGAACAGGTCTCTTTAGTAGTGTCTTCTTACCCGGAATAGTTCTTCCCCTGGAGAATTTAGAGCTGATGTGTGTATAATGTTGACTTCATAGCTCAGGTTTCATATGCTATAAGGAAAAACAGGGCTCCTTCACGGTTTCTTCTCTCAGGATTATTGCACAAAGCATCCTGTACCTCTCCAGGATCTACAGAGTAGGCAAACTCCTCTGAAACGCTTTCCTCAGAAGAATAATGTCACCCTGAATCTTGTCCCAATGTGTAGAATCCCTCAGATCTTTGTTTGAGCTTGTGAGAGTGAGTCTAGGACTGTGAACATCACTCAGACTTAGAGCCGGAACTTGCCCTTTCAGTTCCTGCCAGTGATCTCAAGAGTAAACATGAATTGTCAGAAGAACAAATGGGCACAGCTCCCGCCACTCATGGCCACTGCTCTAAAAACAGTGAGAAGAACAGTCTTCAGAAATGGCTACATTAATAAGTACTTCATCTTATGTGGACTTCAAAATTTGAGAGTAAAGTGAAATGGTTTTGGAGAGTTGCCATTTGAAATGTTTTTGTAGGTAATTGTTTTCTCTCAGATAATTGGGTAATTCTTTGGTAACACTACTAATCACACCAAACAATCTGCCTTCAAAATCCGATTTTTCTTAGGAAAGCATACTGTCACTTCCATGAATCGGGGGTTCCGGTCCTTTTTGAAGGGGAAATTCTGTTTATTCTCCTAAAGCTTTGGCATTGCAGTGAAAGAGATGAGGCTCTTGTTCATAAAATCAGTGAGTGGGCAGAGGTGGTGTGGGGATGTGTTTGAGTACAGTAGCTGCTGCTTTGCATTTGAGCAGAAAATTGTCATTTCCCGATTGGGGACCTTTTGTTTTTGCTGTGAAATGATACATTAAATTTTCTATTAATCTCGTAACAAAGTTATCTCCCTCTACACTTCCCCTAAATTATGCCCCTACATCTATCTCCTGATCCGGGGGGCGGAATACATTTATAGAACCAGAATGCCAACCTTTATCTAGCGCTTCAAGACTCACTGTCAGCTTTCTACCAAATGGTCATCTAGTCCCTCCTTCCACGGATGGAACCGTTGCTTCCAACAGTTCACCCCTCCATCTACACAACTTGGTCTTCCAAAATCTCACCCTTATGTTGAATTGAAGTCTCCTTCTTTCTTTTCTCTTCCATCTGTCCTGGCCCTGTCGTAAACAGAGGATGACTGTCATCACAGCCCTCTTGGTCATCAGCAATCTTATATATTTGACACTTAATATGTGAAAGATATGGTACTAGCATCTTATTTAACTCTTCCCCAAGTGTTGGGAAGCAGGTATTATTACCTCCACCTTACAAGTGAGCATCTCTGAGGCTTTGAGAGGTTAAGTAATTTGACCAATGTCATATATCAAAGGTGACAAAACTGAGATTTGCACATAGGGCTGTCTAACATGAATTGAGTTGATTTGACACATTCAGTTCAAAGGAAAATTCTCTGTCTTATAACCTCCAAATCCACCTTTTAGACTCTCATATATATTTAATGAGAAAATCAAAAGGCCTTTTTCATCTGTTACGTGACTTGACCTCTCCATGATATCCAACTCGGTTGCCCATTCCCAGACCTTCAACCATAATATGTGTCAGTTACTGCCAAAGTAATATTTATAAGCAAGAACCCTCTGCTTCCACTATAGGCATATTTTAAACATTTTTGAAATTTAGTTAACATTGGTGTCCCAAATTCAAAACTTCCAGAAATAATTCCTGTTCATCCTCCCTCTAGTCAACACATCTAGAAACCTCCGTGTCCTTTGACCTCTTCCTCTCTCCTGCAGTCAATCCTACATCCAGTTGATCATGAAGACTTGGCCTGGCTTACCTTAGCTGATGGCAGGTGCTCAACAAATGCCTGTTGGGTAAATAGCTGATGATCATAAGCTATAACATTTGGTCCATTTCTCATAATGAAAGTGTTCGTTCATACCAGTCTCTAAATATACATCCTTTACATATCCCTTTAGATATAGATCGTTACGTGGACACACTTCATGATGCAAAAATATTTGGGGTGAAATAAAAGTTTTTTTATGTAATTTCAATGAGCTTTTTAAGACTTTTTTTTCTTTATCATTCTTATAGTTGGCTGCGTTTGCAGCTGTTTAAATGAATAGGTATTTAAATTTTGTTTTCAGTTTAAGTCTTAATATGTACAAGGAGGAAAAATTACATCTTAAGAGTAAAGACAGAATCTTATTCATATTCATGTCACTCTACTTAGAGGTTATATCAAGTATTAAGTGCAGGTTGAAGAATAAAAACTAAAAATAACAGTGATCCAAAAATTAAACATATTGTAACAACTTTGCTTAGATAAATTTCTGAAGTATGTTTAGTGTGTGTTTAATTAATAAAAATTAAAAGTTAAAATGATCCAAATATGAAAGAATTTGAAACTATCCTGTTTTCTCCTTATTTCCTCACATGCTAGGCGAGTGAGGGAAGCTGTACTCTCTGCAGGGCCAGGCTTTGCCATCACTCACTGTACTTATTCAGTCATTCACCCGCTACACAGAGCATTATTGAGCTCCAGGCCTTTGTCTAGCTACAGTGCATGTGATGATGAGAAAAACTAGCTGCTGCCTGCCTTTCTTCAGCTTACAAGTGGAGAGAGCATACAGACAAATATAAAATTTCACAGTGAAAAATGTTACAAAAGAGAGTTTTATTGCCCTCAGAGAGTATATAATAGTGATATTTGAACCAGTAAAGGCAGGGTTCCCAGGGGAAGTGAAGAACAAGATGTGATCTAGGCAAGGAGCAGGAGGAAGCCCGGGACAGCTGGATTACCACCGGAGCAGGGAAATGGTGGGTCATGAAGAGCACAGTGACCAGCAGGGTCAGATGTGCCCAGAGGACAAGAGAGGTGAGGGCTGAAAATGCTCACTGGGTTAGTCGTGTGGTGCCCTTAACAAGAGGGAGTCTGGTAGAGTTTTGAAACAGGAGCTCGATCAGATAGTCTAAGGAGTGAGTGGAGAAAAGGAACTGGAGACAGGGCGTGTACACAAGTCTTTCAAGAAGTTTGAGTGTAATAGAGAAGGAGGATAAATAAGCTGGAGAAACTTGTGGGACTGGGAGAGGCTGTTTTGGTTTTTATTCTCGCTCATGGAAGAGGCCTGAACCTGTTTAAAAACCTAGCGAAAGATTAAGATGGCGTGTCTAAATATATGAGAGAGAGAAGGCATGGAGCGTGTAAGATTCATAAGAAGCTGAAAGGAGGAGACAGGATCGATCCACAGGTTCAAATGTTTAGTTTCAGACAGGGAAATTCCGTCTGACAGATTCTATTTCCTACATAAAGCATGAGATGGGGTGACCAGTTCAAGAGAGGATGGTTGTGGTTAGTGGTGAGGGTCAAAGGTTTAAAGACAGTGGAGAAGCTTTGAAGTGATGGTTGGGGTGGACGAGAGTGACTTGATGAAAGAGCTGTAGCAGGACTGACCACGCTGAGGACGTATTTGAGGTTGGTTCTCATGGATTTCTTTGGGACACATATTTGTGTTGTGAAAGAACATATTCCTTTCACTCGCTCACCGTGGAAAACATATGAGTTATATTGTGCGGTAACTGCTTCAGCGTTCTCTCTTTGGCCTTGAGTTTTTATGAGTTTCATTCTGAGGTCCTCCTTTTCTCAGTTTGGACTACATTTTTCTTAGAAATTTCAATTCAGGTTTACAATTTGCGTTACCATCTATAACAGAAGTGTCCGTTGACTTGATGTGGCCAGCCAGCTAATTTGTTTTGGCTCAAAAAGTGTTTTTTAAAAATCTTAAAGTAGTTAGAGGATGGGAGAGCTCATATTAAAGTCCAGGTTTCTGGTTTCTTTTAAAAAATAAAAAAGTCACCAGCACTGGGCCCACCGTCCCACATCAACAATGGAGGGGAGCTGAGCAGCAGCTGCTCCATGAGATGGGGCGTGCTCTCCCCAGCTCACGAGAGTCCCCATCGTCCCTTATTATCCACTTCACTCGTTTACTCCATCTACCCAGCAACTGCACCATGTAGGCATTTGATCTTATAATTCTTCACCTACAAATCCATGACTCCCAAAGATGTAATGTCAGCTCAGATCTCTCTCTTGTGGTCCAGGTGTCAATAACCAACCGTGGATTGGATGGTCTGTAGGTGCTTGAAACTCAGTAATGCTCTGCCTCCTATAACTTATCTCCTGGTTTTGGTACCACCATCTAGTCTGTTTGCCAAACAATAAGCCTGGAGCTCTATCGTCTGAGCACTTTTCTTTCACTTCCTTTCTTCATCCCTGTTGCTAAGTCGTCACTTCAGACACTCATCCTATTTCACCTGGGCTATTAAAATAACTCTCAACCAATAGCCTCTACTCTCTCCTCTGTAGTACTTTGCCTATACAGCCACACGGTGGATCTTTCCAAGCAAAAGATCTTTTCTGGCACATTTATTGAATTATAGGAAACTTCTCATTTTTTCAAAGTGCTGGCATTGCTGCTCCCTCAACACGGAACACCTTCTGCCTCTGTCTTCTTGGCAAGTCTCTATTCATCCTCCAAGACACAGCTCAAATATCCCCTCCCCTGGGAACCCTCACTGCAACAAAGGTGATTTAGGCAGAGCCTAATAGCCTAGCCTTTCCCACAGCGCCTGGGGGTGTCTGCTCGCATTCAGAGCTCCAACCCCCACCCCCAACTCGACGGTGAGTTTGAGGACAGACACTGCAGCCCTGTAATCCAGCTATCCTCAGGGCCTCCTTCTTGGTCATGACTGGCACTCCATAAGAATTTAATGAATAAATCCCAAAATGCAGAAAAACGAGGACATTGTATCAGGGAAAGTTTTCCTAACTTTAAAAGAAAGAAGATTATTCGTCTATCACAAGCGTTTTAATCTTCTGATTCACTCTACAAGGATTAATCTTAAGACTGCAACCAAGAGAATGTAACATGCTCAAAAAACACTTGTCTGTGTGTGTGTGTGTGTGTGTGTGGGGGGTGTTCTCAATATATGAGACAGATGGCTTTTCAATTCTGGAAGAAAAGAATGGACTCCTTGATAAATGATGCCGGCCTATTTGACTATTCTTTAGAAATCAACCTAGATTCCAGTGTCATACTAGGTACTAAAATATATTTCAAATGAATTTAAAAACTTTAAACCCATAAAGGAAAGAGAGGGATGTATTTAGAAGAGTAATTACATAATATTGATGAGGGATTAGCCATTCTGAGCATCACTCCCAAAGCAGAAAACATAAAGTAAAAAACTGGATAGTTTTGACAATGTAAAAATACATAAAACTCTGTGATTTAAGTAAAACTTCCAAACAAACAGGAGAAAATATTTGAATGCTTTGTGATAGGAAAGGTTTTATTTATAATCTCTTTTTTAGTTTGACTTATTTTTGGCACATAGTTAACAGTGCTTTTGTGTTGGATTTTGATTTGATTTAATTTTGTTATTCAGGTAACATTTGTTTATAACATTATATAAATTTCAGCTGCACATCCTTATATTTTGATTTCTGTGTAGATTACATCATGATCACTACCCAAAGACTGATTACCGTCCATCAACACACACACACGCCTAATCACCCCTTTCATCCTCCTCCCTCTCTGCTTCCCCTCTGGTAACCACCAATCCAGTCTCTGTCTCTATGTGTTTGTTTGTTGTTGTTGTTTATCTTCTATTTATGAGTAAGATCATATGGTATTTGACTCTCCCTCTGAATTATTTCGCTTAGCATACTACCTTCAAGGTCCACCCAAGTTGTTGCAAATGGCAAGATATCATCTTTTAATGGATGAGTAGTAGTCGATTGTGTATATATACCAAATCTTCTTTATCCATCATCCATTAATGGGCACTTAGGTTGTTTCCAGGTCTTAGTGATTGTGAATAATGCCACAATGCAACAATGAATATAGGGGTACATATATCTTTATCCATTTGTGTTTTCATGTTCTGTGGATAAATACCCAGAAGTGGAATAGTTGGATCATACGGTAATTCTTAATTTTTTGAGGAATCTCTGTGCTGTTTTCCATAGTGGCTGCACCAGTTTGCACTCCCAGCAGCAGTGTACAAGGGTTCCCTTTTCTCCACATCCTCTTCAACACTTGTTATTTCTTGTCTTGTTAATTGTAGTCATTCTGATGGGCATGAGGAGATATCTCATTGTAGTTTTGATTTGCATTTCCCAGATAATTGGTGATGGTGAACATCTTTTCATGTGTCTGTTGGCCATATATATATCTTCTTTGGATAAATATCTCTTCAGATCTTCTGCCCATTGTTTAATTAGGTTGTTAGTTTTTTGTTGTTGTTGAGATGTATGAGTTCTTTATATATTTTGGATATCAACTCCATATCAGATATATGGAGTGGCAAATATCTTCTCCCAATTGTTAAGTTGTATTTTCATTTTGTTGATAGTTTTCTAGGTTGTGTGGAAGCTTTCTATTTTGATGTAGTCCCATTTGGTTTTCCATCATTTCCCTTGCCCAGTCAGACACGGTACTTGAAAATACGCTGCTAAAACCAATGTCGAAGAGCGTACTGCTTATGTTTTCTTCTAGATATTTCATGGTTTCGGGTCTTACATTCAAGTCCTTAACCCATTTTGAGTTAATTTTTGTGTATGGTGTAAGATAAGGGTGTACTTTTGTTCTTTTGCATGTGGCTGTCCAGTTTTCCCAGCAATATTTATTGAAGAGACTTTCCTTTCTCCATTGTATGTTTTTGGCTTCCTCGTCAAAAATCCGCTGTACATAGATGTGTGGGTGTATTTCTGGGCTCTCAATTCTGTTCCATTGATCTGTGTGTCTGTTTTAGTGCCAGTACCATGCAGTTTTGGTTACTGTAGCATTGTAGTATTTTTTGAAATCAGGGATTGTGATGCCTACAGCTTTATCCTTTTTTCTTAGGATTCCTTTGGCTATTAGGAGTCTTTCGTTATCCCATATAAATTTTAAATTCTTAATATATAAAACAGTCAAGTCAGTCAATAGAAAAAGTGAAAATACCAATGGAAAAGTGAAGTCTCTCCTAATGAAAATGTATTCGCTTACATACAATAGATCCCTGGAAGGCTTTCTTAGGAACTACCTGTTTCTCTACTACCTTCTCAACCGGCGTTTGCCAGATATCTGATTTTATAGATAGTTAAAGCATTAAAGTAGTTGCTGGTATATCTTTGCTTTTGGTTTTTATTTCTACATTTTAAGCAGTTTTATTTAAAGCAAAGTGACTACTGCCTACCTTTTGGAAAACATATAAAATTAAACATATGTCATCATCTGCTCCTCTGGATACCTATGTCTGCTGATAAAGGGAAATGAGAAGAAAGGAAATGATGTTTTCTTGCTTCAGTTCCCAGCTGCCTGTTATTCCTTCCACAGAAACAAGGGGAACATTAATGACACAGTTAAAAGAACTCCTCTGAACATGTTTCTCCCAAAGAAATCCTTTCAGAGCTTCTGTTCTCTTTGCAGAGAGGATTGCTGATAAGGGAGAAGCACACATTTAGGAGACTTGATCTTATAATAACATTGGAAAGATGGTCAGAGTGAACAGGATAAATGTGGTAATAAGCACATAGTCAGTATAAGAGAAGGTAGAACCACAAGAGAGTCAACTAGAAAGCCAGCCGTGCCATCTCCCATGGCTGCGCCACTCTCCAGGCTGACTTCAGGCCACTGCTCTTAGCTCAGGGTTTGGGCAAATTTGCTGTTCTTCACACATCCTGCATTTCTCCTAACAGAGGTTTTAATCTATGGAGACACTTTGGAAGCCTCAAGCATTCGGGTACTCAGGCCCGGCTGTTGCTTGTTTCTACATCTTCCTCGGAAGAACAGATTCCAGACTTGGGTTATGCATGAGAGAGAGGAACACAAACCAAAAACTAGAAAAGTAAGTTATATGGACTAAATTATGGTCTTTTAAATTCCATTTGTGGTTCAGAATAATCTGTTCATAATCCTTATTAACATTTTAGAATTCAATCAAGTGCATCGTGGATATAAAGCCCCCTGATTATGATGTGATATGCACAATACTAGATTCAGAACAGCAGGCAGAGCTCCACAGAAGAGGGATGTCCACGGGACAGGGTGTAATGTAGGGACTTCCTGTGCCCAGGAGCTGGAAATATGAGATGACGTTTATCTGGTTGTGGAATACGCTAACCTGATATCTCTCATAAATTGTTATGTTTTAATTCTTGAACTTGAATTTCTACATGTTGAGCTGCAAATAATACTGAAGCTTATCTTATTTTTCAAATTACTCACTGTGAAAGAAGAATATTTTCCCTTGTGACTAATTTAGATGTGAGATTTCACACATCTTCAACCATTTACAACCCAGCAACACACCTGGATTTAAATGAAAAATACCTTTGAGTGGTGAACGCCCTGGTGAAACAGTTACCACAAAGCCAAACACTTTACTCTAAAGAAGAGATGACACTTTCAAAGTGGAAAATTCCAGATGTAAGAAGTCAACAAATTAGAAACAAAGATGTAGGAGGAGAGAAGCAAATGCCAAAGGAATATGACCAAAAAATTCTAAAATCTGACAGAAGTGCAGAAGCAGAACACGTTGGGTCATTTGGTTTCAGGAGAATCTTTACGTCTTTCAGTAAAGTACTCCTTCACTCTGCTCCTCAGTAAGCATCCCAGGTCGTCATCAAGGACAGTGCCTGGAGGAATTGAGTCATCCCCAAAGGGGCAGAGAGTGAGTAAGTTCAGCATCCTCCACTGGCAAAGCTGTGTGGTATGTTATACATTTCAGAAAACAGTTGTGATGCTTCAGTTATCTGGAAAATTTATCTCTGTGAACCATTTTCCTGGCTCTGCTGGATAAAGGGACCATCGTGGCATATAGATTTGTTGAAGAGCTATAGATTTGGGAAAACCCTTCAAGTTATCCATAAAGAACATATGGTTCCTAAGTACGTATCCAACCTCACAGCTTCTCTTAGTTTTATGATTGCTACTGATTTAATTTCATGGTTGGAAGGTTCAGTACTTAAATAAAACCTTGATGGAATCTCCCTCAGAGAATTTTTCAGGTTTAAACAGTAGGTCTTGAGATTGACTTTGCCTAGGGCTGGAAGACATGTCAGCAATGTCATTTTCTCCTCAGATGGAGCAGTAACTCAACTTTTGAAAAGCCCTACCTGGTAAACAGTAGCAATCTCCCCAGCTCAGGGTAGCTGTACTTGACTCAGCTGTCTTTCAGATTGTCATTACAGCTTATGTACAGTGTAATCACTCCTCAATCATGGTGTTGGCTCTCACACAGGCCAGGGAACTGTGCGTTTTGCATCCTTGTGAGAAATTTCTGGGCTTTGCTTCTCTACGTCTCCATGACACAGGAAAGTGGCTGACAGTCAGGGAAGTGATGGATCAAGGAGGGGCTGGCCCCAGACTCCCATCTCTGAGGATTTTAGTTCTTTTGTTGCCTGGTTGATCTTTCTTGTTGTCTGTTTCCAGAGCCCAACCTTCTCCTGTGAGGAAGAATTAACCATTGTGTCCATCCCTGACGCTGCATCCCTCGCTCCCAGCCTCCTCTTAGATCTCCTATCCTTGGAGATTGTAACCCACATTGTTAATCCATTCTGCCTGAACTTGGACAACTGTTTCTTATATATTAATAAAACATGTAGCGTTAGGTATACGGTCTGACATATGCACTATGGTCATGAAACTTTTCAATGACTTTGTTGATATTTGAACTAAAGAATTATGCAAGACGTCATTAACTTCTAATTTCTACTCAAGCTTGTTACTTGACTAACAACATCTCATATTATGTCACGTGACTTTTCCATTGTTCATTATAATCAGGTTTTTAGCGTTTGCAGCCATGATTCTTTGAGTGGCAGTCCATACAACACCATTCAAATTCTTCACCAGAAATGAATTGTTATATCCTCTCTTCAGTGTCTTTTATTGTGATACATCCCAGTAATTTTTTTTTTTTTTTTTTTTTTGCTGAGGAAGATTAAGCCTGAGCTAACATCTGTTGCCAATCTTAATCTTTTTATGTTGAGGAAGATTAAGCCTGAACTATCATCTGTTGCCAATCTTAATCTTTTTTTGCTGAGGAAGATTAGCCCTGAGCTAACATTTCTGCCAGTCTTACTCTATTTTATATGTGGGTCACTGTCACAGTGTGGCTAATGAATGGTGTAGGTTCACACGCAGGATCTGAACCCATGAATCTGGGTCACTGAAGTGGAACATGCCGAACCCAACCACTAGGCCATGGGGCCAGCCCCCAACATCCCGGTAATTTTTAACTTTAAATTATTTTTTCAATTTTTGGAATATCAAGATGGTGGTGTAGGCAGACTCTGAACTCACTCCTCCCATAGACACAACAAATTTACAACTACTCTTGGAACAATTACCACTGAGAGAGAACTGAAAACTGGATAAAAATAACTCCCACAACAAAGGACAGTGCTGACTGAAGAGGAAGAGGCAGAAATTCCTTCCTTGAAAGAAAAAGGCCACCTTTGAGCTGTGGCACCTTGTGGCTGGCCAGAAGCAATCTTAAGGTATGCAGCCTTCCCTGGAAGAGTGGGGATCTGAGCGGGGGAGCATTACTTACTATAAGCAGCTTTTGGACTCAGCACAACTGAGATGAGGGTCATAATATCTGGCTTTGCTGGCTATTAATAACAATGGGGAATACACCCAGAAAGGCTATCAGACATAAGGGAAAAAAGCCTGCTCTTAAAGGGCCCATGAACAAATTCACCTGTTTCAGAAAACAAGCTAAAATCACCAGAAAGAAAGGTGCACAGTTCTTTGGTGAAAAGAGACTCACTTGATACTCTCTGGGTGCATCTTGCTCAGAGGTGTGACCTCTCCAGGGACTGAGACATTGGCAGCAGCCATTATTGTGACCTAGTACAGGGGTGCTGACAGAGATGCTGGCAGATGCTATTGGAATTCTTCCCCTGGCCTGATAGCCCAGGGGTCTGCCACACCCACTAGAGTACCAATTTGATCTAGCTCAGCCAGGGCAGGCAGCTCACCCTAGGGACTGGCTCCACCCAACAGCAAGCCCTCAGGCAACTTGTGCTCCTGCATAGGTGGGGTGTCTGGAAACTGCAGCCAGGTGAGTTGGCCCACTTCTATGGGGCAGGGCATGCACAGAGGGTGGGCCTGCTGTGGTGGAGTGTGTCGGGTCTCTGGAGTGGGGTGACTGAGTGCACTTCAGTGGGTTGGGTTGCACACATTGGGCAGGACTGTGTTGACAGAATGTGTGGCCCTGGAGGTGGTGGGGCTTATCAGCTGCAGCAGACTTGTGCTTCTCAAACAGCTACACAGGGGATTTGCCCCATCTTCCAAAGCCTGAAACAACAGTGTGCTCCCATGCCTGGGGCCAGCCTCACTCAGCTGCACCACTGAGAGAGCTGACAACAGCCTTGCAGGCTGGAGGCCTACAGCAATTGTAAGCCCCTGAGCTTAGCAACCAGCCATGCTGGGGGCTTACTCCCTTAACAGAAAACCTGCAGCAGAAATGTGCTATTAGACCCTGCAGTCAACTGTGCTGGGGCTCCCTATGCCCGATAAAGTGACTGATGGGACCATAGCAGCCACACACAGCTGAGCATTACAACCAGCTGGCCAGGGGGGCAGCCTAGGCTGCCCAGGCACCTGCAGCAAGTGCAACCCAGCCACAACAGAATGACACAACAGGGGACACTCCTGGAACATGTAGAACTGGTGACAAGAGGGAAGCACAGTGCTAGGCCTCGTAAGGCATCTCTTACATAAGGCCACTTCTCCAAGATTGAGAGACATAGCTGATCTTCCTAATACACAGATATAAGCACAGAGAAAGAGGCAAAATGAGGAGACAAAGGAATACGTTCCAAATAAGCAAATAGTACAAAAACCCAGAAAAAGAACTAAGCAAAACAGAGATATACAATCCACCTGACAAAGACTACAAACTTAGAGTCTTAAGGATGCTCACTGATCTTGGGAGGAGAATGGATGAAGTCAGTGAGAACTTCAATAAAGAATTGGAAAATATAAAAAAGAGCCAATGAAATGAAGACTACAGTAGTGGAAATGAAAAATTCCCTAGAGGGACTCAATAGCAGAGTAGATGATACAGAAGAACAGATCAGCGAGCTGGATGAAAGAGTAGAGGAAATCACCCAAGCTGATCAGATAAAAGAAAAAAGAACTAAAAACAATGAGAACAGTCTAAGGGACCTCTGGGATGACATCAAGCTGACTAACATCCATGTTGTAAGTGTCCCAGAGAGAGACAAAGGGGCAGAGAATCTATTTGAAGAAATAATAGCTGAACCTAAGGAAGGAAACAGATATCCAGGTACAGGAAGCACAGAGAGCACCAAACTAAATACAGCCAGAGGGCCACACCAAGACACATTATAATTAAAATGTCCAGAATTAAAGATAAAGAGAGAATCCTACAAGTCAGAAGAGAAAGACAGCAAGTTACATACAAGGGAAACCCCATAAGGCTGACCCCTGACTTCTCAGCAGAAACCTGACAGGCTGGAAGGGAGCGGCACAATATATTCAAAGTGCTGAAAGCAAAAAACCTACAGCCAAGAATACTCTACCTGGAAAGGTTATCATCCAGAATGGAAGGAGAGATAAAGAGTTTCTCAGACGAGCAAAAACTAAAGGAGTTTATCACTAAGAAACCAGCCTTACAAGAAATTCTAAAGGGACTTATGTAAGTGGGAAAGAGAAGACCACAAATAAGAATAAAAAAACTATCAAAAAAAAGCAATAAAACCATTGGTAAAGGCAAATATACAGTAAAGGTAGCAGATCAACCACCTATGAAGCTAATATGAAGGTCAAATGACAAAACTGCTAAAATTATCTAGGGCCTGACCCAGTAGCTGAGTGGTTAATGTTCCATGTGCTCCGCTTCAGGAGTTTGGGTTCGTGGGTTCAGATCCTGGGTGCAGACCTACCCCACTCACTGGCCATGCTGTGGAGGCATTCCACACACAAAAAATAGAGGAAGATTAGCGCAGGTGTTGGCTCAGGGCTAGGCTTCCTCAAGCAAAAAAAGAGGAGTATTGGCAATGGATGTTAGCTCAGGACAAATTCCCTCAGCAAAAATTAACAAATAAATAAATAAAATTATCTATTTCATGATAAGAGGGTAATGGATACACACACAAAAAATAAGAGGTTAGATATGATGCCAAAAATAAAAAATGTGGGAGAAGGAGAGCAAAAGCGTAGAGGTTTTAAAACAAGATCAAACTAAGGAGACCATCAACTTAGTGTGGATTGCTGTATACGTATGTTATTATAGAATAACCTCGTGGTAATCACAAACCAGAATCCTGTAATAAATAGACAAAAAATTAAGGGAAAGGAATCCAAACATAATACAAAAGAAAGCCATCAAACTATAAGAAAAGAGAGCAAGAGAAGAAGGAACAGAGAAGAAGTACTAAAATACCCAGAAAAAAAGTAACAAAATTACAATACGTACATTCTTATCAATAGCTACTTTAAATGTCAGTGCACTAAATGCTCCAATCAAAAGGCACAGTGTGGCCAACCAGATGAGAAACAAGACCCATATGCTAAATACAAGAGACACACTTCAGACCTAAAGACTCTCACAAACTGAAAGTGAAGGGATGGAAAAAGATACTCCATGCAGACGACAAAGAAAAGAAAGCCGGGGGAGCAGTATCTATATCAGGCAAAGGAGACTTTAAAACAGGCCTGCTTTAAAAAACAAGAAAAATCTCAAATAAACAACCCAACAGTGCACCTAATGGAATTGGAAAAAGAAGAAGAAACAAAGCCCAAATCAGTAGAAAGAAGGAAATAATAAAAATCAGAGCAGAAATAAATGAAATAGTCTTAAAAAAATAGAAAAAACCAATGAAATGAAGAGCTGGTCCTTTGAAAAGATAAAAAACATTGACAAACCTTTAGCTAAACTCATGAAGAAAAAAAGGGAGAAGGCTCAAATAAATAAAAACAGAAAAGAAAGAGGAAAAATTGCAATAGACAGCTCAGAAATAGAAAAGATTATAAGAGAATACTACAAAAAGCTATACACCAACAAATTGGATAATCTAGAAGAAAGGGATGAATTCTTAGAATCATACAACCTTCCAAAACTGAACGAAGAAGAAATAGAGAATTTGAATAGATGAATCCCATTAAGGAGATCAAAATAGTAATCAAAAACTTCCTCAAAAATAAGAGTCCAGGACCAGATGGCTTCCCTGGTGAATTCTACCAAACAGTCAAAGAAGACTTAATACCTATCCTTCTCAAAATCTTCCAAAAAATTGAAGAGGAGGGGAGGCTTCCTAACTCATTCTATGAAGTCAACATTATCCAGATACCAAAACCAGACAAGGACAACACGCAAAAAAAGAAAATTATAGGCCAATATTATTGATGAACATCGGTGCAAAAATCCTCAACAAAATATCAGCAAATCGAATACAACAATACATTAAAAAGATCATACACCATGATCAAGTGGGATTTATTCCAGGGATGTAGGGATGGTTCAACATTTGCAGATCAATCAACGTGATACACCACATTAAAGAAATGAAGAATAAATATCACACGATCATCTCAATAGATGCAGAGAAAGTATTTGACAAGATACAGCATCCATTTATGATAAAAAATCTGATCGAAAATGGGTATGAAAGGAAAGAACCTCAACATAATAAAGGCCACATATGACAAACCCACAGCTAATATCATTCTCAATGGAGAAAAACTGAAAGCTGTCCCTCTAAGAACAGGAACCAGACAAGGACGTCCACCTTCACCACTCGTTTTTGGGGGGGGGGAGGGGGAGATTAGCCCTGAGCTAACTTCTGCTGCCAATCTTCCTCTTTTGCTGAGGAAGAGTGGCCCTGAGCTAATATCCGTGCCCATCTTCCTCTACTTTTTATGTGGGACGCCTGCCACAGCATGGCTTGACAAGCGTTGTGTAGGTCTGCACCCAAGATCTGAACTGGCGAACCCCAGGCCGCCAAAGCAGAATGTGCGAGTTTAACCACTAGTGCCACTGGGCTGGCCCCTCACCATTCTTATTTAACATAATATTGGAAGTTCTAGACAGAGCAATCAGGCAAGAAAAAGGAATAAAAGGGATCCATATTCAAAAGGAAGAAATGAAACTGTCACTATTTGCAGATGACATGATTTTATATATAGAAAACTCTAAAGAATCCACCAAAAAACTTTTAGAAATAATAAATGAATATGGTAAAGTTGCAGGAAACAAAATCAACACATAAAAATTTGTTGCATTTCTATACACTAACAATGAAGTAGCAGAAAGAGAAATTAAGGATACAATCCCATTTATAATTGCAACAATAACAAAAACAAAAAATACCTAGGAATAAACTTAACCAAAGAGGTGAAAGACCTCTACAATGAAAACTATGAAACATTGTTGAAAGAAATTGAAGACACAAAAAAATAGAAAGATATTCCCTGCTCTTGGATTGGAAGAATTAACATAGTCGAAAGGTTCGTACTTCCTAAGGTGATCTACAGACTCAGTGCAATCTCGATCAAAGTTCCAGTGATATTCTTCACAGAAATAGAACAAAGAATCCTAGAATTTATATGGAATAACAAATAACCCTGGATAGCCAAAGCAATTCTGAGAAAAAAGATCAAAGCTGGAGGTATCACACTCCCTGATTTCAAAATATACTACAAAGCTACAGTAACCAAAACTGCATGGTACTGGCACTAAAACAGACACAGAAATCACTGGAACAGAATTGAGAGCCCAGAAGTAAACCCACACATCTATGGACAGCGAATTTTTGACAAGGGAGCCAAAAACATACAATGGAGAAAGGAAAGTCTCTTCAATAAATATTGCTGGGAAAACTGGACAGCCACATGCAAGAGAACAAAAGTAGACCCTTATCTTACACCATACACAAAAATTAACTCAAAATGGGTTAAAGACTTGAATGTAAGACCTGAAACCATGAAATATCTAGAAGAAAACATAGTCAGTACACTCTTCGACGTTGGTCTTAGCAGCATATTTTCAAGTACCGTGTCTGACTGGGCAAGGGAAACAATAGAAAAAATGAACAAACGGGATTACGTCAAACTAAAAAACCTCTACACAGCAAAGGAAACCATCAATAAAATGAAAAGACAATCTAACAATTGGGAGAACATATTTGCAAACCATATAGCTGATTAGAGGTTAATATCCAAAATATATAAGGAACTCATACACCTCTCAACAAAAAAAAGAACTAACAACCCAATTAAAAAATGGGCAACAGATCTGAAGACACATTTCTCGAAAGAACATATACAGATGGCCAACAGGCAAATGAAAAGATGTTCATCATCACTAAATATCAGGGAAATGCAAATCAATATTACAGCCATCAGAATGGCTATAATTAATAAGACAGGAAATAAATGTTGGAGAGGATGTGGAGAAAAGGGAACTCTCACCTGGTGCTGGTGGGAGTGCAAACTGGTGCAGCCACTATGCAAAACAGTATGGAGATTCCTCAAAAAGTTAAGAATAGAGCTACCATTCAATCTAGCTATTCCAGTGCTGGGTATTTATGCAAAGAACATGAAAACACAAATATGTAAAGATATGTACACCCCTATGTTCATCGAGGCATTATTCACAATTGCCAAGATTTGGAAGCAACATAGATGCCCATCAAGGGACGAATGGATAAAGATGATGTGGTATATATACACAACGGAATACTACTCAGCCATAAGAAATGGTGAAATCTTGCCATTTGCAACAACATGGATGGATCTTGAGGGTATTATGCTGAGTCAAGTAAGCCAGAGGGAGAAAGTAAAATACTGTATGATCTCATGCATAAGTAGAAGATAAAAACAATGACAAACACATAGCAAGAGAGAGTGGATTGATGGTTACCAGAGGGGAAGGGGGTAGGGAGGAGGCCAAAAGGGGTGATTAGGTGCACAAGTGTGGGGCTGAATTGTAAGCAGACTTTAGGTGGTGAACATGATGCAACCTACACAGAAACTGAAGTATAATGATGTACACCCAGAATTTATATAAGGTTATAAACCAATATTACCAGAATAAAAAAATTAAATAAAAATTTATTTTTTCCAGCTTTAGCTTGTTTCATATTGCCCTTAGCCTTTTAAATAGTAAAATTTAATTCAAATAATGTGTCGCTTGTTATTAACTTATTTTCACTTAACCAAGTAACTTGATGGAGTCACCTGTTTGCAAGGTCTCTGTTTTTCCATCTAGTAACGGTTCCCAGGTTCAGTCTACTTATACAGTTTGCTTTCAGCTAGCTCCAATCTGCTTTGTGTGTTCTCGATACCTGCTCTTCCCTGGTTTGAATTTAGAGTCATTATTCTTGTTGAACAACACATTTTCTTGCTCTTGTACCTGCTTTCAAATATCTCAGTCTGGTCTCCTGCAAGGTGTTGTCCAAGTGTTCCATTCGCTCACTTTCATTTGCATTAATATTTATCAAAGATCTGAGCGCTTACTGTGCTCCAGGAACTGTGCTGGTCTCTGGACGTCCCCTCCCTCCTTTCCATCATGGACCTCACATTCCAGGGAAGGGGACAGACCAAAAGCAAACACACAGACATATAAAACGACTGGAAAGATGCTAAATTTTATAAAAGAAACAAACAGGTAGCTAAGAAAACGTAGTAGAAGGGGTTTCAGGAACCCTATTTTTGACAAGGTTGACAGAGATGCCCGGTGTCATGCAGGAGAAGAACCTTGCTATGTAAGAGCTTACAGGCGAGAGAAGCACACGTGCAAAGGGCCTGGAGCAAGAGAGCACTTGATGTATTAAAGAGCTGCATTGAGCCTCGTGAGAAGAGTGGGGAGTCGAGCAAAATGAGGAGCTGTGGGAGCCTGGGGCCCACGTGGTGCTTCCCCTGACAAGCTGGGGCCCTGATCACTGTCACATCTACGGTAGCTTCATTTCTGCATTAAAACACAGAACTCCTGAAGCCAGGGAGCTGCCTAGACCCAGAAGAGAGAGTGATCTGCCAAAGTCTAGGAAAATATCTTCTATCCTTCTGTGTCTTCTTCAAATGTGAGAATAAAAAATAATAGTCAATAGGGGCCAGCCCAGTGGCACAGCAAAGTTCGCACATTCTGCTTTGGTGGCCCAGGGTTGGCCAGTTCAGATCCCAGATGCAGACCCACCCACCGCTTGTCAAGCCATGCTGTGGTAGGCATCCCACATATAAAGTAGAGGAAGATAAGCATGGATGTTAGCTCAGGGCCAGTCTTCCTCAGCAAAGAGAGGAGGATTGGCAGCAGATTAGGTCAGGGCTAATCTTCCTCAAAAACAAACACACAAAATAAATAAAAAATAATAATAGTAAATTAGCCTACCTCATGTGAACCCTGTGTTAAAGCTAGTATCCTTGTGAGAAATACTAGAATTCAATGTTTTCAAAATCAGAAAGGACTTTGAAGCCCATCTTGTACAGCATCTTTATTTGCCACCAAGGAACAGCTTTGTGAAATAATTCCACATTTTGACCTAGGTTTTATTCCCTTTAGAAGATAGTCTTGTGTTTGGATGTTGCAGTTTTGATCACCATGTCTGTCCAGGATATGCTATGCCAGTACGTCATCTAATGTAACCTCTCAAAAGACTCAAGCCACTCATGACCCTCCTGTTGGATATCTCCTCCGACGCAAGTGGGAGCAAAGACCGCTGGCGCTGTGCTGAGCTCAAGCCCGGGCCAAGGTGGGAACTGAGAACTGACAAAGCCCCCGCAGGATGAGAGCACGGGCAGCAGGAGGCTTCAGGGCAGAAAGCAGGGAGCCAAGACAGAGCCACAGGGCTTCCAGCCTAAGCTCCTGGGGCAGCTTGTCCATGGCTGGGGAAGGGCCTGCTACAGACACCCACCCAGACCAGGCAGCCAGGCTTGAGGGCTCAGAAAACGTGTGACCTCCAGGTAACTCTTCTTATTCAAGACAGTCAGCATGTGCTTTCTTCACCCTGACTTACAGGAGCTGAGAGCTGAGTTCTGTGACCAGATAACGAGGACGTGCAACGAATGGGCGCGTGTCTCTCTGGCTTCCGCTAAGTGCCTGTTTCATCCTTGTCTCCTCATCCATGGATTACAGGCCTTGGAATTTATTTTTTTCTTTATTTTTATTGTAATTTGTCTATAATTACACATTATGTATCTATAAAGCCAAGAGATAAATTGATTTGCCAAAGCTGACTGAGACAATTAATGGCTAAGGTCAGATTTCCACTTAGTCTAGTGTTCTTTCCAAAAATGCCAGTTACACTGTTAACATTGAATTATGGTTGAACGGGAAATAACTATCAAAAAGAAGGTTTTGATAGACTGGAGATGGACACAAAATGTAGAAGGTCGCTGGGAGGCTAGGTGTGGCAATCCGGAAGAGGCCCCTCAGCCCTCAGCACCAAAGAAAATGTGATTACTGACAGTTCCTCCCCAGGCTGGCCTGGCCACTGCATGTTAGGGTTATTTCCAATAATGCGTTTTACTACTTAACCATTTGTGCTTGCTTTTCTTGTATACCAATATTTTAAGAACTGCCATGATTTTTTCTATATATGTATATATGTATATTTATATATATTTGTCTGTTTACATACACGAACACTTACAGTAATAACTGTCTTACAGAAAACGTATTTGCCTGTACATATATATATATATATATATATATATATATATAGAAAGCTGAGTCTTTCCTTCTATTCCTTTGTTTTAAAAAAAATTTATTATGGGGATAGTAGTGTGCATAGTTTCAGATTCTTCCCAAATCCCCAAATAAAAAAGACAGAGAAAATTGATGGTAAACCAAAAGCTCAAAGACAATATTTAGGATAACTAGGAGACAAGGTATCCCCACCAAGTCACAAATACAAGTGAGTGGGAACAATCTGACATCAGCTGTCAGACCTGCACGTCATCAGCCAATCTGCAGGTAGAAGCAAAGGGAAGCAACCTGGCATCTAAGAACAGAAGAACCCTAAAATCCACCCGGTATTCACCAGTTGGCGCAGCGTGTCAGTTTGGCAGTGGCAGCCGGGACTGCGAGGCGTTTTACCCGTTCCAGTGGCAGGTGGATGCAGGAGCCTGCAGAGGGTCTAGAGCGACCGAAACAGTCTAGTTTCTGCGACTCCGAAGACTTGACCCACCAGGGCTCTCTTCCCAACTGGATCCCTACCTTGAACTGAGGAAAGCTGCTGAGAATGGAATGAAATGGAGTAGGATAAAAGATGGGAGAGACAGTGGAAGGAAAGTTCTCATCAGAGTGGGAGGGGAAAAGGGCCAGAGAGAAAACAAACCCTACATGTAAGTAATGAAGTCGCCTCCTCCAGAGAGGAGCCTCCCTTGATTTGCTTTATCCCTGAGCTCACCAACAACACAGGACTAGGTGAGAAACTCCCTCTTCAGATGGAGGGTTTTCACGGACCACACGGGCAGTGTTCATCCTGTCCCGTAAGGTAAGAGTGTGCCTCCAGCCAGTCCCGAGTCTACGACTGTCTCCTTCCCAGGAGTGGCTCTATTAATCCTAATACACTCACAAATAAAGTTGGAATTTTAGTTTTCTGCTTTCCTGAAGTATCTCTGATCTGACCACCATACTTTGGGTCTTGAAGCTTTGTTTCCAGTCCTAAACATGTGTGGCCAGTTAAAATCCAGGCTCTGAGCCCTCAAGAACTGACAGAAGCCCTTATAGAGAAGGAAAAAAAAAATTCTCCTACCTTTCTAGGTTCTTTGGCTGGTCTAATAATCACATTAACTTAAGACAGATTAACAGGAGAAAACCAAATTTAATTATGTATGTACAGGGGCTCCAGAAGAATATGAGACCCAAGAAGTGACCAAAGCAAGATGCTTATATACATTTTGCACAGAGAAACAATAAATTAGTGAGGAAATGACAAGACAAAGGAACTTAGGCTTGGCTACTAATTAGCAAAGAAACTAAGCAGAGGTTGTTTACACAGCCTTCCGGGCCCTGAAATCCCTGTCTCTCCCGATAGGATGTCTCTCCACCTCGTGGAACAGGGATGGTACCTTCCATGGGAGATTCATTTCCTTCTTTCAAGGGGACAGAGAGGAGAGTCGGAGTGCCCTTCTTGCGCTGGCTGTTTCTTAAGTAGCTTTAATTCAAAATAATCAAGGTGCCAAAGCGGCATATTTTGAGGTGGCCTCCCTGAACACCATCACCCTCAGAGCAAGACGAACTCTAGATTCGGCTTACTACTGTGTAGATATTTATTATTATTTGCTTCTTATTTTCATTCACTCTAGTTCAGTTTCCATTCTAGCAAGTTCAAATGATTTCAAGTTGCTCGTAGATTTCCAGGACACTAGAACACTCTTAGATGACTTATGATACTTTCTGTCACACAGTACGATGGAGGGAAGAATATTGAAGTACATCCTTATCCATTTTTCATTCTTGTCTTTGTTATTGCTTTTCACTATCTAGGTTTAATTGCTACATTTTTAAGCAGAATATATTTCTAATTCTTGTACAAATTTCTACTTTTTGTACAAATATAAAATGTAGAATACCTTGGAGCAGCTCATACAACCCTTGCACTCCCAATATGGGTTATAGGCACTGGGAAGATCTTTGAAATGAACTTCCTATTTGCACAGTAAAGCATTCATAACCAGCAGGTCCTCTCAGCCCCTGCTGCTGGGGCTTCATGCCGTGTCACATTTCCTTTAGTGGACTTTTCATAATGCCATTGACTGTCACACTGTAAAGAGCTGCCCCTTCTCTCTTCTGCTCTATTATGAGCCACTTGAAGCCTGTCAGCTTCCGAACTACAGTCCAGGGCACATGACTACTGCTTGCCTATGGGCTGCAAGTTTTCCCCTCCAACTCTATTGGAACTTGCTTGGACACAGTGAGACGACTTCAGCTGCGGGGTGTGGAGAGAAGCAAAATGCTTGAGCAGTACCAATGGGAAATCTGGTTTTGATTCCCTCTGTGTACCTGTTTATGGCCACTAGAGGGGTCTCTATTAATCAGCACAGCCTTCCTTTCCTAACACTGCTTAATCCTTAAGATAGTAGATCCTAATCTTCCTATGGCTTATTTTTCCCATGACACACGGTTGTACAGTCATGCATGATGGGCTGCTGGATGCAAAATTAGCAACCCCAACCTCCTGTTGCTTAAACAGTATGACATTTATTAATTCACTACAAAGAACCTTGTTTCAATATATGATACACAAATACCTACATACGCACACATACATATCTATACATGCACATATACATATATTCATACACATCAACAAAGATGAGATCCCAGTCTTTGATGGCATTGACAGCTGTCAGGACATGGTTTTACTTGCCATCATCCTCCTAATGGAGTTACAACCAAGACGGTAACAGTGATAAGGTGACAGGATTCTTTCCATAGCGAGTGACTTAAAACCCAACCAAACTGGCCTAAACATATAAGGAATCTATTACATTCTGTCCTGAGAAGCCCAGGGTAAGACTGGCTTTAGATGGGCCTTCGTAGGAACTCCAGTGGAGTCGCCAAGGCCTGACTCGCTCCGTCTCTGAACTTGGCTCTTTTCCATGGTTGTCTTCATTCTCAGGTAAGTTTCTCTTCTTGGTTTTTAGATCAGTATTGCAGCTTCAGGATTTACACTTTTTTGGTCTCAATTCACAAAATGGAACTTTCCTCTGCTAACAGACAAACAAAAGTATTGGGCCTGCTCATTGTCCAAATGTGGTCGCAAATAAATCCCCAAATCAATTACTCTAGTCAAAGGGGTGTGAAATGCTGACTGGCTTAAACCACCCCAAGGCTCACCCGTGAAGCTGAGGGTAAGGAAAACCCCATCCAAAGCACGTGGCCTGAAACGTAATACAGGCCATTTCCCCAAAGAAATGTAGGGGTATTGGAAGATGAAAAAGTACTTTATGAGGGCTCTGGACCTGGTAACCAGTACGGTTTCTTTTCTTGTTTCAGGTTTATGATTTCTGTAGAGTTGGCAAGTACGATTTAGGCAGTGATCAATCCGATGTATCATCTGTTATGAGCAAGGATGGGGCAAAAGAGCGAGCAGAGGAACTGGGCTTGGTGGCTGCCCTCGGCAGCGGCCCTCACAACGTTGGTTCTTGTCACAAGTGAGTTAGGGAATACAGAGTACCAGTGAGTTGAATTATAAAAAAATCCTTTTAAGTTCTTTGTAGTTAGTTGAGCTGTTTCCCCACTTTCCCTTAGGTGAAGAACAAAGGCTATTTCCATGGTTACAGAGACTCATTTCACGGAGCAAGGTCAGGGTGTACAAACCATCCCAGGATTCAATAATGGCTCATCCCAAGCTTCTGTCTGTGTGTCTGTGTACACACAAAATGTGAGAAACACACCTTGTTAATCACTATACTCTTAGAAAGCATTTTCCTGTATGATTATCTAATGCTTCCCTATAATTTTTTGACATTGAAATTTCTGTCACAACAAATAAATTATATTAAAAAGTATGTCTAAGTTAAGAATTCTAAAACACCAGGATAACAGCGAATTCTACACACTGAGACCTAATTTTGCCTCCTGCAACCAGTTGTGGTTGAGTTTTTGTGTCTAAACCTGTCTGGGGAGAATCTATTATTTGGAAAAGGTATGTCTGTCTACAAGCCAAGGCACTCCCTTCTTAATGTGCCATCAGAAATCTGGGTGGACTATTTTTCTCCGCCTTTGTGTGTGTGTGTGTATGCCTGTGTTTGTGTGTGAGTGTGTACATGTGTGTACGTGTGTGCATGTGTTTATGCAAGTAGGGTAGGAGGTAGACAGAGAGGAAAGAAAACAAAGATCTATATTTATGTTTCTACCGTTTAAAGAACTGAATAGGGGACAATGGAGATTATGTCCAATTAATAGACTTACGAGGTCAAATTCTCTTGCTTTTGCCGTTTACACCATTTACAGTTTTGATCCTCCAATGGGTTTGCGGTGAAGGCAGCTTTGGTGAATAACTGTGTGGTGTCCCACATTCTCTCAGGTTACTGAAGCAACACCAGAACGAGGGCAACAACCATCCTACGCATTCAGACGTGCATTTCATAAATGTGACTGCCGCGGCTGAGACGGAACCCCAGCCTTCCCTGCAGTGAAGCCAGCGGACTTTGCTGGCTCAGAAGGACTCTTTGTACCTGTCCTAACCCACCATGTTTAGCCATTTATGCAGCTAAGACTTTGTGTCTAAACCTGTTGGGCAGAATTTTATTTCTTGGAAATGGCTCTGCGTGCCCTATAAACCACACCCTCCTTACAGCACATGTGGCACGGCTCCTTACAGTTGCCGGAAAGCTCCTTGAGGTATTCTCACACTGGGAGACATCGCTGTTATAGGCATTTTAGTAAGAAGGGTTTTTTTTTTCTTAAAGGTTGGCCCTGAGCTAACATCTGTTGCCTATCTTCCTCTTTTTATTTTCTTCTCCCTACAGCCCACCAGTACTAGTTGTATATTCTAGCTGTAGGTCCTTCTGGTTGTGCTATTTGGGACGCCTCCTCAGCATGGCCTGATGAGTGGTGCCATGTCTGTGCCCAGGATCCAAACCAGCACGACCCTAGGCCACCAAAGCGGAGTGTGCGAACTTAACAAGTTGGCTGTGAGGCCGGCCCTTCAGTAAACATTTTATGAGAGCAGAGATAAAATGCTCCCAGAAGATTATCCTTATGAAGTTTTGACACCTAGAGAAACCCAGAAAATAACACTCTAACTTTTTTTGGAAAAAAAAGCACGTCTCCAGCTATCCCATCTCTCCACACAGCGGTCCACGTCAGGAAACCAAGTCGCTGCAGGCATTTCTGAAATGCCTTTGCCTTTATGAGGCAGAACAAGTGCCCAGGGCCAGGCCCTGTCTGTCTCTCCAGCCTTATCTCAGCCAAGCCCTTCTTCAAGCCCCACCCTCCTTAAACACGGAGTTATTGATAATCACGAGACTTTGTTCCGCTGTCCCTTCTCACTGAAATGCTCACTCTCCATGGCTCCAACTTCACCCTTCACAGGTGAACTCCTGTTCCTGAAATAATGAGAGACTATAGAGGCCCTTGCTGGTCAGGGCAAGTGTTCGCATGGACCCACGCAAGGAGCCGCCTCGCCTACTAAAAGATCGACGCCTCTCTTGCAAGAATAGAGCGTCTTCCCCTAGGATGGTGTGAAAATCTCAACTATCTTTTATGCTTTTCAATGTTACTTTAAATGTCAGTTAACTATTAATGTTAGTTCATTACTTCCAGGGTCCTGGTGCTGAGTCTATACATATTTGTTGGATGGGATTTTCCTCTTTCTAAGTTCCACATCTAACCATCTGGTTGAGCACACTTTCTCTCAACAATCTTATCTTCCTCATCTCTTCTAAGTATTCCCCAGCCCACTGTGCTCCCAAGTCATTCTAATTACAGGGGAAAAAATGATATCAATTTTCTAACATTAAATTGTGTCGTTTCACAACTCACATGAAGCTATGATCTACCAAGCAAAGGCAAATTTTCGAGACACTTCAAGTTTAACTTAGCTGCTTCTCTTGGGCCCTTGTGCATCTGCAGTGTTTATCGCCAGTAATTCCCCACAGCTGCGTGTCTTGAGTTACATCTAAGAAACACTTGATAGTCAACAAACAGTTTGTGTGTGTAAATGTCTACTCCTTTAAAAAGGGGTTTAAAAATAAAACAAACACAACAATTAGCTTAGGAAATAGAAGGAAATAAGCAAATTTATCACTTTGCCAAGTTCAGTAAGCTCAAGTTTGATATGCTAACAGCACCTTAATGGTTCTTCAGTCAATAAGCAAACACACAGAGAACGAATATCTGCACAGGTGACACCGTCCTATCTTCTTCCTTGAAGACTTTAGACTCTTGTGCACATGGATGATATGGATTTTCATAATATGTTGAGAATATTCAAGTATACACACTGTTATTTAGTGGCTACTATATTGCAGGCCCTGGATTGTGAGGGTAGGAGAATGAAGAACTCACTGGCTGGTAGAGGAGATGGATACACCCAAGAAAGTATAATAACAAAGGCCCTGGGGATACCATCTATATTTTGTAGTAATGGAGGTTGTCAAGTGCTGTGTCTAGGCAAGTGCAAGAGTTATAGGAATACAGAGGAGGAATTGCTCAATGATGCCTGGGATGGGGAGAAGAGATTCCCAGGAAGATACTGGTTGCAGAATTGACAGCCGAGCTCACATTGAGGGTGGAGGCATGTCCACCAGAAGTGGAAGAGACCTTCTGGGCAGAGGGAGCAGCCGAACAAAGGCTCAGGGCACGATGTGTTGGGAATGGTGGGAGGCTGGTGGGAAAGGGATGCAGGTGGGAGGGGCACGGATGAAGTCGTGAAGCCCGGCCGGGGCTTAGTTGTGGACTGCCTGTAGCCCAGGTGATAATGTATTTCGCCCTGGAAGTATCAGAGAATTATCAAGAGGGGTCATGTCTTCTACTTTAGAGATTCTTGGTGATGGGTTTCCCCTAATGGGAAGATGCTGTTCCTCACCTTAGCATCCACGTCTTGGTTTTCAGCATCTAGTGTGTAGATTCGTAGACATGGTGTCTTGGCTCCCTTTAGACACCTGGCTTGCAAAAGAGTGTCAAGAAAAGCTCCTTTCTTTGGCTCAAATCAGACCCAGTCTACAGCCCTATTATGTTGTGACTACGTTTACCCAAATGACATTTCCTTGAAAAATATTTTAAGTCGTTTATACCTAAGAAGAATCCATTCTTGAGGCATGGAAGCACAGATCACCTTTTGGGTAAAGGAAAAAGTCTCTGTTTCTGCACTTTGAGTGAGCTTCCTCTTTCGTGGGCCTTTCCACGCCTGTTGGTGCCGCTGATTCTCCTAAAGAAACCAGGCTCTTAGGAGGAAGCAGCAGCCCCGGCTGTCCAGACATCTCTGCCTTCCTCAACATGGGGCAAGAAGAACTGGGACTTTCACCCACTCCACTACTTATCAGGTCAAATATAATACAGCATCACGTCTGCATTGGTCACGGCACTGTATCTCTGCCTTGTCACGAGCTATTTCAAAACCAATCTGTCATTTTGCCTTTGTTGGAATTAAAGCACTTTCTCTCAATTCTGTTTCAGCGGTGGGTTTATTTCCTTGTCACTGATGGATAAGCGATTCAGACACTGGGTGGTTTTCATCTCATTACATTTGGAGTGAGGATGACACGACATGCTAATTCTAACAAAAAGAACATTCAACTAAGCAGGAAATTACAGGGTGACTGAGTCCTTTATCAAGAGAATAGTTCATTTCAATCACATACAATTAAAAATTCAGAACATTTCTCTTTAATTTCATTACAGATTCATCAATAAAAATATTTTTATCAAATTTGGTTAATACACAGAGAACGTGTTTATTTATTCATTATTTAGAACATTTAGAATCCTACTGTAATGATTTTTTTTCTTTTTGGAGTAAGAGGAGCTATTGTCCTAATGACATTAAGGGACTTCTATATTTAGTAGTTATGGAAGACATAACATGACCTATGATATACTAAAAACAGCCTATTTTAAGAGGATTCGCCATAAATTCCCACCTACAAATGAAAGGAAAATAATGCAGCCCCAGACAGTTAGAACTGTCAGAGAGAAGAGCACAGAACTAGGATTTGTTGGAAGTCAACCATTGGTCTACTTTGTGCTTGATGCTTAAAGGTTATACCTCACGTCATCTTTGGCAACACTGAGACAGACGGCATCCCCATTTGCTATTCAAGAAAGTGAGTCTGGGGGCAGGCCTGGTGGTGTAGTGGTTAGGTTCAAGTGCTCTGTTTCGGTGGCCCAGGGTTTGCAGGTTTGGATCCCAGGTGTGGACCTACGCACCACTTGTCAGTGGCGATTCTGTGGTGGCATCCCACATACAAGATAGAGGAAGATTGCCACAGATGTTAGCTCAGCAACAACCTTCCTCAAGCAATAAGAGGAAGATTGGTGGCAACACGTGTTAGCTCAGGGCCAATCTTCCTCACCAAAAAGAAAGAAAGAAAGAAAGAAGGAAGGAAGGAAGGAAGAAAGGAAGGAAAGAGAGAGAGAGAGAGAGAAAGAAAGAAAGAAAGAGAAAGAAAGAAAGTGTCTCAGAAAGATTAAGAAATTTACTCACAGGGACACATTTAGGTGGCCTACCTCCCACTGCACTTACCTCTGGGGAAACTTTGTATCAGAAAAAGAAGGAATCTAGGATGAAAATGTGTTAAGAAGGCCTAATTTGTTCTCAGGCAGGGAGGGCAGTAAAGAAATAGATGAAATGTCTCGTCAGTGAGATTGCTAAATACATAATTTAGGATGCTAAAGGGTTATAAGGGAATCTTGAATCCACAAAACCAACACCAACGGAGTCAGAGAGAAGTTAAGTGATTTGCCAAAAATCAAAAAGCTGAGAAGTGGCAAATCAGGGAACACAGTCCAGGGGACGCCTCTGGTTAGTGCACAAGCTTTGACTAAAGGCTGACTGTACGAAAGTGCTGGGCCAGGCTGTAGACACAGACAGCACCCAGCCCTGCTGAGGGGATGGGAGCCGCCAGCCGCCCAGGACCGCCCCACCACCGCACGGACAGACCTGCTCCTTCCTGAGGACTTGGGGGCCTTCCGCTCCCAACTCAGCCGACTTCTTCCAGAGGAGCTAGTCCTGAGCGTTTGCCCATTTACGCACTACGGTACTTAAATATCTACTAGATCAGGAATTGCTATAGTGCTCTAATGCCTGTGATTTTATTCAGAATATTGACCCTGAATTTATTTGATTCACATGTTTCTTTGGACAGCATCTTTCTGCGAGGTGGATTTTCATTTCAGCGAGCCACACTGTGACTGTTTCGAGTGTGTCTGTGCACATTTACTGCTGTCCTCTGGCACATAGAATCACAGACCGGCTTACTAAGTACTAGTTACCTTCTCATAACAAACCCGGGAACTAACCACAGACTGTTACACTTTCAACGCTTGGTGAACCTCAGAGAGCATCGTAACATCATCGCTACCGTCATTATCTCCTTCAGGGACTTTACAACGTATCTGGTCGTTCTTTTAATTTGTAAGTTCCTTCTTTAGGAGTTCAGACTTTACGAGGATGGGATTTGGAAACCATCTACACGGAAGAACGAGGCCACTGAGGATCAACTGCTCATCTGACGTCAGAAAACTGGTTACGGCAAAATGTGGATTCAAATCCAGGTGTCCTCCGTCACGGCTCTCTGTCCTCCAAGAGCCGCCCTCTTCCGGTCACACCGTGATGTCCCTGCCACAGGAGCTTCTGTTAACATCCAGGGTGCCTTTAAAGGTTAAACTATATTATGAATTATAAAAACAACACAAAAGTGGCTTTCATGCCTTGATGTGGTGTTCAAATCTATTTATTTCTTCGTAGGGGTTGTTGAATGAATATTCAGTTAAGAATATCACTATCAAAGTGGATAGCATAGCGTTATACCCAAAGCTACCCCAAAACATGTTTCAAATGTTAAATGACAAAATAATTTTAAACTTTTAACTACCTGGTGATCTTTATAGAGATTAGGGGTATGTAGACTCATAAGACATTTAAAAGGTGAGTTGTGTTTATCTTCCAAATTTATTTATGCATGCTTTGACACATGCTTTTTAAAGCCCACGTACATCTAGGTTGAAATGCTTAGTTTGAGTCCTTACCGATAATACTTAAATACTTTAATTCTCAGATTTCTCATATGTGAAGCTGCCTCTCAGATTTTTGTGAAATTTAACAGAAATAAGGATTTTTGAGTGCCTGCCTCACTTCATGGCACAGCGTAGAAGACGAATAAACGATAGTTTTCCTCTACCCACTGATCCAGGACCACCAAAACTTCATTCTAAAATTCAAAGTGATTTTTAAGAAGTGAGTTTGCCATCATCTTCAAGATACTTTGGTAAACCAAACTATAAACTGCGCTTGATACCTCACTAGCCTCCGTCATGACTTCTGGCCTCTGCCACTGCAGCACGAGAGCAGCCAGGAACGGGCCCGGCTGCGTTCCAACAAAACGAGTCTACAAAAACAAGCGGTGGGTCAGGGTCAGACTGGGCCTGCAGATGGCGGTTTCCCGTTCCCGGCACTGGACCAGTACGTCTCCAACGAGAGCGTCGTAGGATCACCTGAGCACAGACTCCAATTCATTGTGTCTGAGAAAGGCCCCGAGAGTGAATTTCCCACCTGTTTCTGGGTGATGCTGACGCCGTCTCACTGTCCTCACTTTGAGAAGCACCTTTCCAGGCTGCCAGGCAAAGCCTGGTGTACAAGAAGGATTGATCCCTCAAGGCGCACTGTCATCGATTTCCTATTCAGAGAGAACATTTGCCAAACACCTAACGTATGTCAGAGAATGTGCGAAGCCTTTCCACACACTTCAGATGGAATCATCCACGCTGCTGTTCAAGCCAGAAGCCGGGGTTCTGTTCTCTAGATCTGACTCTGCGCCGTCCGTCGAGGCTCACGGACTATCCACCTCTTAATTCTACCTCCAGGACATATTTCGAGCCCATCCTTTGCTTTTGGAATCTACCACCACCACCTAAATACAAGTTGTGACTCTTTGCCTGGACTTCTGCGATAGACTCTTATTCTCTGTGATGCCGAATATGGTCCCTTCAACCCCTTCTCCATACGGCATCCAGAGGGGTCTTTTCAAAAAGTAAATTGGATCACATCGCTCTCTTGCTTGAAACCTCTCAATGGCTTCAGTTGTACCTGAAATAAAAGCCAAACTCTAACACGGCCTAGAAGGGTGTACAAGGTCTGGCCTCCGCCTGTCTCTGCAAACACCTTCCTCTCCCCACTCACCACCCAGCAGCTCGCCCCTCGCCGCCGGTCTGCTCACTTCGCCTCAGACCCACTGACCTTCTTTCAGGTCCTGAAGTGCACCAAGCTTTCTCCATTAGAGTCTTTTTGTTTGTGTTCTTCGTTCTGCTGGAAACCCCTTTCTTCCTCTTTTTCTAGGCTTGATCCTTCTGATACTTTGACCAATCGGTCTAAATCTTACCTTATTAGAAAAGATACTTCTTACCCCTCCGACTAAAACAGCTGCCCCTTGTTTTTCTTCCTTCTTAGCTCTTACCCTAAGCATTTGTTTCTTTGTGTTTTGAGTGCTTCTCAAGTAAACACCACAATAGCAGAAACAGAGTTCTTGAAACACGATACATGATTAATGGATGTTTGTTAAATGGATGGATAAGTTAACGCAGCTCTCACCAGAATATGCTCTCCACGAGGGCAGGATTTTTGCCTTCTTGTTGTTTTACAGACCTCTCCAAAGAGTGTCTTACATATGGTAGACATTCAGTAAATGTTAATTGTATTAAATATCTCCTGTAATGTACATAAAACTCTAGGATTTTGAATACTCTTGTTATGCCCATTTTACAAATGAAGTAACAGGCTGAGAAACTTAAGTAACTTGATCAAGGTTAAAGAGTTATTACTTGGTGGAGTCACACTTCAAGTACAGGTTTTATTTTCAAAATATAACTGCTCACTTCCATGCTGTGGTACGTCACTACATGTGGGGAGGTCTCCCTTAGTAGATCCCTGAAAATCCCGTTAGGTTGTTGACACATCCTTATTTACAAGTTATTTGCAAGTATTCACAGCAACCTCTATTTGTATGTAAACTATCATCTGTGGACCATTTCTTCCCTTCCTCCATTATTGGCTTGTAATTCTGTCTTTAATTATTCTCCAGTGTACATACATTTTTGTATACCCAGTGATACCATAAACCCCCTAGGATGTGAAGGATCTTCTGTGTTACCCACACTAGGCTGAGAGCAAGCCACTAGGTATAACATGTTGTTGAATCTCCTTATATTTTGCTTTTTATCATCATTGTTATTTGCTTGAGTGTTGATGTGCTTTCAAAGTGCTTTTTCCCCAAACTTCTTCATTCTTGCGGAAAAATCGTCTCTCGCTACGTTCTACTTTAGCTGTTAGAAAACAAAGATGCTCTTTGATTTAGACGATGGGGGGTTTGAAGATATGGATTTTGTTTGTGTCTCAGATCATATATGTGTTTACTAAGCCTAAAGAAACCAGATCTTTTTACTTTGGCAGAGAATCTGAACTCTTTAGCACCTATGCATTTTGGTGACTTGCTTCATTTAGAGTACTTGGAACAATAGATACTTAGAGAGACATTAAAGAAGTGCTAAATTCTATTTAAAGTTGTGTGAGGTTTTTTTTTTGTATGTGGAAAAGAATGAGACTCTTGAGACATTAGCCCTGTTGAGAAGAAAATGGAGTATTTGAATTGCATCAGGCTAGGATGCTTTCATACACAGTCACACTGCTAAGCGAAGGCATTCAGGGCTCTCCTAGAGGAGAGGGCAGCAGATACAGTGCTACCATGTTATAAACTTTTGTCCACCCAAGAGTGATGACAGAAAGAGAAGGGGAGAGGCCAAAGACTGTTAACATGATTTATATGATATGTAATGTATCCAACAAATACTAAGGATTTATTTTCCACTGGCTTATGTATTTCAATTTCAAAAATCATTATACTCGCTGTGATTCATGAAGCTGTAAAGGCGGCAGGGACGCCAACCTGAGGCTCGTCCGTGGCCAGGGCTTCCTCCCGTGCCTGACGGAGTTAGCATTCATTCATTACATTGCATTTTCCAACCAAGCCCAGAGGAGGCCTCGGAATTCTTTTCAACGTGGTCTTAAAGCCAGTCACTCCCAAAATTAGAACTGGAACCAAAAGTCAACCAGAGCTATAGAATTATTAGTTGCAAATGGGGGGTGTTAAATATGTCCCCATCAAGGCACTGAGCACAATGGGGCAATTAGATTAACCTGTTACTACTTCTCCTTACCTGTGTGGTTCTCAAAGTTGGTAACTTGAGGGTGCCAAGCCCTCCAAGCCTGGGAAGCCCATAGAATGCTGACAATCTGAAATTCTAGTTTAGTAACATGTCCTGTTCCTTCATATGAAAATATCACAACAAGTGAGTCTGTGTAGGACGTGAACTTTGTATATCAATGTATATTTAAAGTGAAAATGCAATTGACGTAACCATGAATGGGAAAGAACAAGGTGATGTTGTGAAAGACAATGTAAAAAAACGGAGAAGTTGGGTATTCATCGTATCAAACACAGTTATCATACGACATCTACATTTTCCCTTAATAACGCATTTTTGAGTAATTTAATGATTGGCAATAACATTAATGTATGTCTCAGGACACATTCTCCTTTAAGGATGCATTGTGCAAACAGCCGGGCTTCATGGGAAGAGATGCTGCAGGTGCACTTTGGCGGACTTCACTTCACTGATGAAGTTACGAGGTACCTTCTCCAAATAAACTAGTAGGGCATGACCTTGGAACTGAGATGTGGGTCTTCAGGGTCTTTAACCACTTTTCTTCCACTATTCCACAGCCCCCCTCAGATCATTTGTCTACACAGACTTCTGTGTCCATTACATACATTTTTTTATTTTCCTCACCTACGCTTTAATCGGTTGTCAGGTGTGCCTCCTAATAATGCCAAGGATCCCAACTGCGTATAATTCAAGTAAACATACATTGGCTGCCATACTAATTTTTACTCTGTCCAGATTGAAAGCATTTTTCCACTGTTATAAAATACCACAGATTCCTTATTCACAATCAAGAAAGGCGTGCATCAGTGTAATAATGTGCCTCTGCTCAATGAAGCATAATTACGTTCCCAGCTGGAAACGCCTCTGGAGGAAGGAGAGCCGCGCTCTCATTTACTTTCCTTAGTCCATGTTCAGCTGTAGGCGCTGGAGCGTGAAGCGCCTAACTACATTCATTGTTGTTTTGTGTTCTGTAGGCTTCTAGTCACAATTTCCATCAAAGCCACATTACCAGAATAAATATAAAATGAATTTCTAACCACCCTTATTATATTTCCAATACAATTAGTAGCTCACAAAATACAAATTCAGAAATAGAAGTGTGTGTGTATTACATATATATAATCCTATGTAAGACAGGTTTTCTTTAGTACAAACTCTCACTATCTGAATACTCCCATCCTTTATAACAATACTACACAAAACTACAAAAACTTGCAAAATATTCACCACGTGAACCAAGCCCTGCCATAATGAATCTGCTAATGCAAGCCAATGAAAACATTTAAGCTGTGCTAGAGGTCAGTGAGAGAAGTTGGAGTGCACTGTGTCCCAGCTGTTCTCCTGATGGGGTCCAGCTCATTATCTCCATCAGCTTCCACACCTTTTCCCTGATGGATAGCCCTACCCAGGTACCAGCCTCTGGCAGCCAGTAACTCTAAAATCATATGGAGAGGCAAACAGTTGAAAATAGTCAAGGCAATCTTGAAGAGATAAAACTGTAGACCTAAATTGTCAGAAATCGAGACCTATTGCAAAGCTATAATCATACAATGTAATATTACACAGCAAAAATGTGGTAACGTGTCTCCGAGATGTGCCACCAAGATCCAGCTTCCAAAACATATGTTTTATATATAGAACTTTAAAGAGAAACTTTCATTTATCTCAACGTAGTAAGATATTCATCCCACTTTCAGATCATTTATTTTCAGCCCCCTTCCTTTCTTTTCTTTTTTCTTTTTTCCGTCCTGCCTTAGGATTGGCTGACCAGTCACAAGCAATGCAGTCAGCAGACAGCTTCCACCTCACAATGAGGTACAGGTACAGTAGGATTAACAAACTCAAGGCTACCCATAGACGATCCCTAGGGTTTGCGCCTGTGCTCAGTTGAGTCTTGCCAAATTAAAACAAGCAAGCAAACCTGCTGCTCATCACCTTGTACCCTTTCATGTACCGGTTCTCCACGTACAACCACACTCATCTGATCAAGCAGCTACCGATCAGAACCTCCCCATGAAAGTCCTACTTCTACCTGGACCCAAGGAGTTCATTGCAGAAAAGCAGTTCCTGCCCACAGGACTTAAAAACGTTGGGCCTCAAATCTTTCTGAAATGTCCAGCAGAATTCCTGACTTAAATACTGTCCAATTTGGTCTGCAAAGAGCTTGCACAAATGGATCATCTTATATGACTGCTAACAATCAGAAACACAATTACAATATTGTCATATTAGTCAAAAGGGAAAATCTATTGCATTGAAAGAGGAGGCATTATCAGACCTACTTAGTAGAAACAGAATAAGTTGAAGTCAGAGAATTCAGGAAAAACAAAGTGCTACAGAGAAACAGAAAATATATGAATGAGAACTTGCGGAATATTTACATACTGTGACAAAAAATGTGGGGAAAGCTCATAATGAAGGTTGACTGCGTATGGCTGTCGCTTCCGGTGAGAAAGCAATAAAAACCCTCCAGAAGGACGACATTAAAAAGATCGGCAGCACAGAGTGTTGGTAATGGTGTAGAGCAACCAGAACTCTCAGACATTGTTTGTGGGGCGTAAAATAGTACAACCACTTTGGAAAAAGTTCTGTCAGTTTCTTATAAAACTAAACCTATACTTACCCTATGGTCCAGTAGTTACAGCAGAAGAAATGAAAAATTGGTTCAAGAATATCCCATAATAGACAAAAACCAAAATAGTCCAGCTGTCCATCAACAGGAATAAAAAGGAATACACCACTGACACATAGAACAAAAGGAATGACTCTCAAAACACCTTATGATGCATGACAGAGGCCTTATTAAAAAGAGTACATACTGTTTGATTCCATTTATGTAAATTTCTGAAACAGGCAACATTAATCTATGGTTAAACAAACTACCAATCAACCAAAGAACAAACTGATGGTGCCCTGGTTAGGGTAGAGGGGGTGGAACTTGACTGGAAAGGGGCATGTGAAAACTTTCTAGTCTAAGAGCAATGTTCTGTATCTGGAGAGAAATCCAGGTTGCACAGCTGTATGCATTCGTCTGAAATTATTGAATGATACACTTAAGTTTGACACATTGCATTGTATGCAAAGTTTATCTAAAATTTTAGTAAATCTATAAACCAATGTTGAACTCCAGTTAATGATATACATGCTGAAGTGATTAGGGGTGAAGTGGACTGATGTCTTCAATTTATGGTAAAATGCATGCAAACTTGGGTTAGTGAAGGGATAAGGGGGTGTATAGATGGATAGACGTGATAGAGCCAGTAGGGTAAAATGCAAATTGTAGGATCCGGGTGGTAGATGTTTGAAAGGTACCCTGTGAAATTTCTGCAACTTTATATATGCTTGAAGTTTTTCATGGCAAAATGTTGAGAAAATGCAACGATTAATTAACCACTATAAAAAATTATCACTTCGTCTCCTGCTTTGCTGAGGGCAGAGGCCAACGGGTTTGTGAAGTGGGTGGTGCTTGTATCTCTGGGGTACTGAGAAGAAAGGGCACTGAAAGTCAAAGCAGATGAGGTTCAAATTCCAGATCTGTTGCTTGCTTGTGAGCATAAATTAGATAACTGCTTAAGCTCTTTGAGCCACGGTCTCCTTATATGTAAATAGAGGTAATACTTTCTCGTTCATAGGGCTGTTGGGAGGATTAAATTAGATGATAAAAGAAGATGTTAGCTTCATCTTGGAGGCAGATCAGCCCTCGGTCTGAAACCCTTTAGATTCCACCCACTCTCTGTGAATAAGGCAAATTTGGGCCTCTCTCCAATCTCTCTCAATCTTAATTAACCCAATTTCCAGCCTCACTCCTTCAGCCACAAGATTTCCAGATAAACAAATTACGTTTTCTAATTTGTTGGAAATGATATTTGGAATGGTAATTTCCAACTACCCCATTGGATTAGCATATATCCCTGTATATTCCACTTCTAAGAATAAAATGTCTGGCCAAGAAACATGTTGTATTGTTTCTGTAAATAGGGATGCTGCTGCATTGTTAGAAGTAAATTATTTTGTATAAATCTGGGCTTTGATGTAATTATGTGCTTTACAAACAAAGCTATACACGCATAAGAGCCTGGATAACAGAATCTGAACTGGCTCCCACACACGTGGTTTCTAGCTTAAGTCACGTCATCTAGACTGAGGAATCAGCGTGTCTGCTTCCACCTGGTGGTAGTTTACCCAAATTCCAGCTTAATTTTTCTTGTATTTGAATAAATACCCTGATCAATACAATTCTTAATCTATAAATCTAAAGCAGGTTGCCAACTCAAAACACTTTGAGGACATTTCTGCGTTTTTAGGCGTCAGTCCAGATGTTCAGCTACTTTCCTTAATACAGGAAAGCATTATGAAATGGAAGAGCCGTTAATGCTTTCGTATGGTACTGTTCCAATCTCTTCTCCCATAACTCCCGTTCACACAACGGGCGCTCCAGCAAGCTTATCTGCTTGCTGCATCTCACACAGAGCCTACACTTCTCCACCAGCTGGGAATGTCCCCTCTCTTGCCATCTCTGCACATACAAATCAAATATTCTAATACCACCGCCTCCATGAAATCTTTTCCCTTTGCCCAGCTGGACACACTCATCTTCTCTTATCTCCTGTAGCAAATCATTGTAACACATCGTATCACATTGTACCACATTGTAACCCACACCATTCTCACAGTATGTGACACTCACTTTGTGCCAGTCACTGATACACTTCATCCAGTTTCTAGGGAATCACAAAATATGCATGTGCCCACCAGTGTTATACAAAATTACTTTTGCGGTTCAAGAAGAACACGTCATTCTAATAAAGACGTACTGAGAAGCAGTTTAGAGCCACGGTTAGGCTCTGGAATCCGACTGCCTGGATTCACATTCCGGCTCTACCAGTCAGCCGCTCTGCATGTTTAAAACAGTGCACAAATGGCCGAAATTAAATAGCTACGTGGAGGATAAGGTATTTGTATTTTCTCACAATTAATAGCTCACATTTTGCTCTTAATAAGTATTTAATATATACTTTTGAATAAATTAAATTGTCTTCCATAAGACTAATGACACAGAAGCATAAAGAATAATCTCTGCGTACACACGCACGTTGTATTATGATATGAGCTAGACGTAATCCTCACCTTTACTGTAATATAGTCAATCCATAAGTAAAGGAGTCAAGAGAACCAAATCAGAAATTAATAAAATCCAGATTCCACATTTCAGACCCAAATAGTTCTAGTTGCAGAGAAATTAGCTCTCTAGTCACTGTGTTAATACCTGGGTCTGATTCTCTTAACAGTCCATGTCTTAAATATGGCTCCCTCCAACTCCCTTCCCTCTATCTACCTGATCTAGTTTTTGTTTTTGCTTTTCATTGTTTTGAACTTTTTCTTCTTTCTTGAATTCATCCTATTAACAATTTTAAGTATTTTAAAGAGATATCTTTTTTTTTTCTTTTTGAAACTCTAATATTCTAGAACATTGAGAGATTGAGACTCAAATAACAAAGCATTCAAGGTCAGGCTCTTAAGAGTGTTGCTAAATTATGTTCTAGCCAAAAATGCTTTAGCCAGTTGAACCGAATTCAATGCATATTTACTGATGTACTACAGTGTGCATTGACTGTGGAGGGAATAGATGGTTAGGAAAACGTCATCTCTATCCTCAATAGCATGGTGTGTGAAATGGAGGTAGGGATTAGGAGAATGGGCATATTCACAAATATCTACGATATAAGGCAAAAAGTAGAGAGCAGCATAAAGGGCTGCAAATGAAATGACCTGTAGGCTCAGAGGAGAGAGGGGGAGAATATCGAGTTGGAGTAATTCAGGAAGAAAGCTTCCTTAAAAAGGTGACCATTGACATTTGAGCAACAAAATAAATATAGTATTTGATTATAACCGTAAAATAAATTTCCATGGGTCCATACTTACATCAATATATATTTGAATAAATAAACAAATGGGCAAAATGAGGCAGCTCTTTCTCACAGAATAATTCTGATTGATAAATATAGAAGGAATGAGAGACATACAAAATCAGCATTAGGCAAACATCCCAGTAATAATTGTTGCAGGCAAGATCCACTGAGGATATTAAAATCAGTGGGAGAAAATTTGAGGGGAAATAGTCCATTAATATAGACTCAAAGAACCTCTTCCGAGGTATTTTTAAATTACGAAGGGAGAAATAGTAACGTTACAGTGGAGAACCTTGGCGGACACCACTTAAGCCGATTGGTCAAGGTCAACATCTCCAGCAGGGGAGGCGCATCACCTTCATGTGATGCACTGGGAAGGACACAACATGGCTTTTGTGATCTTCTCGCCAAAGATGCAACACTTTAATTTAATCATCAGAAAACATTGGGCAAAAGAACCTGAGAGAAATTCTATGAAATAACTGATGAGCACTGATCAGATGTGTCAAGATCATGGAAGACAAGGAAAGACTGAGGAACTGTCACAGTTGGAGTAGACGCAGACGGAGGAGTCATATGAGTAAATACACCGCAAAGCCTTGGAGTGGCTCCCAGAACAGGATCTGATTTTTTTCTGTTGTTTTTGCATTGTGAGCACAGTGATTCCCTCTATGCTTAAACAAACTTCCTTTATCACGATGGTTGAGTTCCTCAGGAGAAGGGGCCATGTTTAGTTCATCTATGAGTGTCTGCATATGCCTCATAGTACTACTCATAATTTATTGAACAAACGGTGGGAAGGGAAATAGACGGAAAAGGGATTGGAAATGAGGAGGCTACTGAACTAGACCAGATGGGGATGTGGAGGGCTGAACCTGAGCTGGGGTAAAAGCCTTGGGGCAGGTGGGGTGGCTGGGAGAGACAGCGTAAAGGTAGAACCCACAGGACATGATGGGTGACTAGCCGGAGGGCAGAGAAAAGCCAAGAGAGTTTCATGTTTTCGAGTCTGGAGGTGACTGGGAGAATGGAGGAGGACGCAGTACCTTTTTCTCTCTCTCTCTCTCTCTCTTTTTTTTCTCAAGGAAGATTAGCCCTGAGATAACTACTGCCAGTCCTCCTCTTTTTGCTGAGGAAGACTGGCCCTGAGCTAACATCCGTGCCCATCTTCCTCTACTTTATATGTGGGATGCCTACCATGGTATGGCGTGCCAAGCGGTGCCATGTTCACATCCAGGATCCGAACCGGTGAACCCCAGGCCGCTGAGATGCAGAATGTGTGAACTTAACCGCTGCGCCACCTGGCCAGCCCAGGACGCTGTACCTTTAACAGAACACAATCTTAGGAAAGTCCTTGAAACCAAATTTTTTGATGCCCTGATTGTGGCTTACTCATTTTACAGGCCATATCGTCACTGGCCAAGAACTCGCATATGGGCTATATCACTCACGTGCATGTTGTCGCTAATAGACTAATACTGACACAGAGAGGCATGGAGAACCGTTAGCAAATTTGTGAATTTTGGTTCTCTTGGCACTATTATTTTTAAGGATAAGTGTTTTTTCTAAATGCCCAACATTTTTGTAACAGTGGTACCATTATAATTAAAATTAAAATTGATACCTGGAAGTATCAATTGATATTGGAAGTGAAGGTGCTACCTGCCATAACAAAACCTGAAAACGCGTGCACTGGCTTTCGGACTAGGAGCCAGCCCAAGCCAGAAGGACCTCGAGGAGACTGTAAAGGGTGGCTGGACAGACAGTGAGGATGTTTTGACTGAAGACTGAAGAAAAGATTACGCAGGTTACGTAGTGACAGAAAGTTTGGCAACATTCCTACCTGCTGTAATATGAAAGATGCAAAATATTCTCAATGAATAGTAGATACGGCTAAGAACATTTCCAAGCAGTATTTTGAAAGTGTCAAATGTTTTCTTTTAATTGGGTATGGTAAGATAAAATTAGATAAACTGAAGAAAGACTTGTTCAGTTTGCAAGTAAGATACAGAGAAAACATCTCCAACCTCAGAATTACTGGTTTGGAAAACAAAACTCTTTGTCATTCCCAAACTTCCAGTTCACAAAATATACTCAAAGTAAAGTAAAGCCTGGAGGCAAGGCCCGGGCTCTGCCAGGAAAACACAGCCTCAGGGTCAGACCCGTTCAGGGGTGTGGTGCTAAGACCCTTTGCTGAGATCTCGGAAAAATGTGATGGAGTATTTTGCATACCCTCTGAGCTAGAGTCTAGAACTTCTAGACATCTTAAGGACACATCCTATGGACCCTCTCAATTTAAAAATGGGCCCTCCAGGAATCATAAGGACACCACTTCAGATACCACTTTCACTTCCTGAGCAAGTCTTGTTGCCTCTCTGTTCAGAATACATCCAGGATCTGACCACGTCACAGGACGTATTTTCAAACCAGCACCATGGCTCCCCTGGATTTTGCAATGACCTCCTGACAGCCTCCCTGCCCCCTCCCTTGCCCCGCTGTGGTCTATTCCCAGCACAGCAGCCAGCGTGGGTGGTGAAACTCTAAGTAACGCAGGGCACTTCTCTTGTCAAAACCCTGTAGTGGCTCCCATTTCCTTCAGCACAAACAAGGGGCGTTCGCAGCCCGTGTGGTCTGGGCCACCCGCCACCTTTTCACTTTATCTCTTCTGCTTGCCCCTGGGTCATTCCACTTCAGCTACACAGGCTGCCTCTCTGTTCCCGGACTTGCCAGCCCTTCCTTGCTCTCATTTCTTTGCACCAGCTGTTTCCTCTTTGGAAACCTCCTCCCCTAGATACTCACGTCATTGTTCTCTGGCCTCTTTTAAGTCTTTGTGCAAATATTCCTTTCTCAGCTTGGTTTTCCCTGATGGTCCTGTTCTTACTTGCAGCCCACAGCACGCCTGACTCTATTCCTTTTGAAGTTTTATTTTCCTCCCCAGCATTTCCCACCTTCTAGCATTCTGTGTAATTTACTTTTTTATTTCTGAATTCTCTGTCTCCCCAGCTAGAAGACAAGACCCACGAGAGTAGAGATTTCGGTTGTGATATTTTCCCTGATGTAGCCTGACCTGTCAGGACAGCCTGACGTACTAGAGATGCTGAACAGATATTTGTTAAATGACCACTGATTCTGTGTATCAGGAAATTCTCCATCTCATCCTCTTCCTCATTAACTAACTTTATCTCCCTACCAGTTACTCGAGAAAACATGTGAACAAAAGAGGTTTAAACTTAAAAAAAAAAAAAAAAGAATAAAAAGTCTGTGTCCTTAAACAAATTGGATTTAGTATCTTATAAAATTCCAAGTTATTGCTGGAAATTTGGTGAGCTGAGTTGAAAATTGGTTTTAAGAAGAAATAAAAATAAGATCTATAGCTGAAGTTGATGCAAACTGTATTTTTTAATCAGTCTTCAAAATCCTTTACATACATAAAAGCCCCTCCTTGTCGAATATTCACAGCCTCACGCTTTCCATCTCAGTAGCGTCGCCTGAAAAAGTGACACAAAGAACTAAGAGAACTTGACATTAATGTAGATTTTCTCTCAGCAAAACCTCATGTGGGCTTTCCATCAACCGCCAGTATCTTGATGGAAGGGGGTTTGATATCAAGCCATAAAATGAAGGTAACATGACGACGCGGTTAGAAGGCACTGAGTTTTAGCTCTTCCTTTGGCTTTTCTGAACAAACCCTTGGTTGCCCAAAGTGACTGGGTCTGCAGCCTTCATGTGTCAATTTTTGGGCTCCAACCTCTTTTCCAGGCACTCCTGGGTATGCGCGACAGTCCTTCCCACTGACGTCCAGACGGGTAAACACAACGCTCCAGCACGAGCCTCCCAGGCAAGAAAGGAGGGCAGGTCTGGGCTTTTCCCAAGGAAGACATTCTCCTTTAGTGTCCATGTCTGTGGGCATCTTGGGCGCAGGGCACAGGGGAGTAATGCAGGCTTATAGTGGTCTCTCCTTTTTGTTCCCTTTTACATGACTTTGGGGGAAGTGTCCGATTGTCTACAAAATAACAATAATCGGAAAGTTTAAAATATAGAAAACCTGAAAATTAGACCTTTAGAAAACTTCTTTATTGCCCAAAGAGAAAGTGTCTCTTTTCAAAGCAAATCACTTGTCTTGATAAAAACATATGGGAGTAATTTCTAGTCAAAAACAAGTAAGTTGCTGTCTGGCCCCAGCCCTTCCTCAGACCCACTCCCTACGCCAGTTCCTGCTGCTCCCGGTGGCAGTCCCCAGAGCTTCTGTGCTTTCGAGACCCACGTGGCAGTATTCAGGGCCTCCGGTGGGGATGGCTCCAACACCAGCAGTGCTCACTTTGTGGACATTCTAACTTTTACCGTCAAAATGGACCTATTTTGTATCTCACCCCACTAGACTTCTAATTTTTCTTTCCAAGGGTCAATGCTTCTTTTTAGTTTAATGAGTTCCATCACTCAAGTAAACAAACTTTCACAAGGATCTTCTGGAGACACTACTGTGCCGACCCTAAAGGAAGGTCCTAGTGCCAGGGACTTAGGTGCCAAGAATGAATGTGTCACAGCGAAAGGGACGTTCGACTGTGAGTAAGAAGACTCAGGCTCGAGCCCCAGCTCCCTTACTTATTAGCTATATGGCCTTGAACAAGTCACTTAAATTATTCAGGCATCTATTGCTACTTCCTTACCCTACTTGACGTGCTGGTAAGAAGACTAACAGAATAATGCATTCAAATAATATTACAGAGTTCCCTACAAACCTAACCCCACACTACTGGCCATGTGGATGGATCCTGGGGACATAGCCCTTCTGGTGACCTTCAGATTGCACTGTCTATGTGCTGCCTATGCCACCCACATCCAGAGCTGTACCTATGTACGTGTTTCAAAAATAGATTCGAATAACACAAGTGATTGCCATAATCACAGAGGAAGTATTATTAAAAATATTACTTTGATTAAAAATGTCAGTTTTGAGAAGCTTTTAATATCTTCCACCAGTGTAAAACTGACAACGATGACATTTCAATATTAATTTCTAAAAGTTGATTTTCTTTTGTATCTTTATTTAACTGAGCTTTGCACATTGTCAATTTTCAAAAGACCATGGCTTTCAGTAACCATTTAGTTCACAAAGAAATTTGTTTGAAAATTAACACATCAAGCCCTACATATTCTGAACAGATGTAAACGTTCTCCCAATAGTTGAATGCTCTGAGATTTTATCATATCGGTCACAACAACACCATACAATGTATGAAAGTAAAGAGTCTTACTAAGTATTAAGGCTTTTTTCTTCATCAATTAAAATGTGCATTTAATTTTTCACTATTCCCAAATAAGGATACAGTTCAAAATTAGGCCTCCCATGATGAAATTGGGATCTGATGTCCATCTCAGAAAATTAGAGGATTTGCTATGAAACCATGAATGAATGGCATTCACTCACCCAGCCAATATCTGTAAAGCAAACTTTATTTACAAGGTTCTTTGCCTGACATTGGGCATCCTTCAGTGAACAGGACAGACAACTCCAGAGCTTACGTTCTCCACTGTACAAAATAGAATCCTGGAGGAATATGCAACCAAATGAACTCTCTGAAACCTTGGGTGAGTATGTGTGCATACGCATGTGAATGTATGTGTGTACATATGTGTGCATACATATGTACATATACATGTACCATATACATGACATGAAGTATATTTTGGGATAAAGTGGGAGGGGAGAATGGGTTGTCAGTTCTTCAAAGGCAGAAAATATTCCCCTAGGGATTTACAGGGCCAAGAAAAGTCACTGAGTCATAATATATTCTCCCCTCGATAATCCATTCCCCCTAAATCTCTCGGATCTTAAAGGTGACGCCGGCACCAGCACAATAACCACTTGGTCTTATGGGAAAGCCCTGCTGCATGTTATTTATGATGCTACACCATTCCAGGCTCTTCACTGATCATGCAATCTGCATTTAAGTTTTCAAATGTATGTGTCAGCTTCCTCTTACCACTTTTCTCGACTGCCGTCCCACCTGCCCCTCGCTCTGTTTCTCAGCAGCATGGAGCTCTGTTCCTACCTGGTTCATCAACTCTTTTCTTGGGCTCTCTGCTCCTGATTTCTATAAAATCACTTCTCATCTTTCTCATCTCTTCCTCTGCCTTTCCCTCCCTTTCCCCCATCCCCTTATTGAATATCTAGTATTAGAGATGAAAATGGCAGTTCATTCTCTCGGAGACGTGCCTTACCTGAACAACACAGCTGGGCAACCATTCCTAAAAGAGAACACTGATCCCAGACCATAGGCACTAGCATCCTCCCCAGCGTCTTTTTTTTGTCTGGCTTCAGGGCACAGATAACAAATGGGTCAGTCAATGCCATTTCTAATGTAAACAATTCTTGTAACTCCTACTGACAGTGAGAAAATAATATCGTCAAAAGGAAAGTTGGACTCTGAAAAAATAATAGCCTTAAGAACATGTTTCTTTTACCCAGCCATATTGCTTTTCACATTATCTTTCTTTGGGCTCTGTTTTTCTTAACGATAACAATGAAATATTAATTTAAAATCATAATATAGTATTTTGTAGTTTTTTAAATATTTCTCATATAATATCTCATACGAAAGAAGGATGATGATGATCATGATGATGGACTACATCTATTTCACGTAACAGCAACTGGTGTGACCTGCCCGTGGCCGCCCATCTAAGTGGTAGGTTGAGAAATGAAATGCAGGACTTCTGAGATGACAGCATGAGAGTATTTTCAGGACAATAGCACGCGGTGCACAAATTATTTACAAACCTTTCAGGTTATATTATCTCAAATACAAAATGGCTCATTAAAGTCCATCCCTGTTGCCCAGTAAATGGAATGATATACATTTTATCCCTAAAGGCAGTAGTGATCAAGAATACGGATGCTCGAGTCAGGCTGCCTGGGTTCAATTCTCCACCCAGGTACTTACCAGCTGCATAACCTGGAACAATTTAGACAATTTGCTTAACTTCTAGGATTTGGTTATTTCAACTATAAAATGGGAATAATAGCACCAGTCTCATAGATTGCTTTAGGGATTAAACAATAAAGATTCATATTAAAAACTCAATAAACACTAGCTGTTATTGTGACTTATTATTATTATTCCAGCAGCTAGGATGACATCTCTTCTATCCACTTTCTTTAAAATTTAGCACTCAATATATTCTTCTCTTGGTAAATCCAGGCCCATGATAGTGTGAAATACTTAGAGTTCACTGCTAATTTAATTGATGCATATTAATCTATAATATATAATTCAATGCAACAAAGTACAAATACTTTTTAAAATGTCAGTTAATTTTAAAAATAATTTCTCCCTTAAGAAAACAAGCAGACAATTTGATGCTTTTGAAAACAAACAAATAGTGGCAACCTGGTAAGGATACTGCCCAATCTTCCCAGATCTCTCTTTTTATAATTTTCAATCTAATTATAATCATCTCCAAACAATAAGCCTTTGAGAAATTGTTCTTGGGCTCACCAGAACTATTCTGACCGTGTCCTCACATTTTATCATGACTCTGCATCACGCAGAGTAATTAACCCATGCAGTCATTTACCCCAGAAATGGGAATTTAATGTTGACAATAACGCATTTATGCTCTTCTGTAGTTACTGTCTGTATATCTAATCAAAATGCTTTATCTTTGTTAATGCAAGCTAAAGCTATCATTATTTTGTGAAATCATTATGATCCTGAACAGTCATCTTCTGATCTGGGCTCCAGAATTCCTCAGTTGCGTGATTTAGGTCAAGCTGATTTTTCTGAGCTGGGAGTCTTCATCTGCAAAATGGAGAAAATCGTAACTTTACTGAATCCCTGGGGAGTTATCGTGTATTTCAGATTTTATCATTGGTGTAAAAGAGTGTTAAAAGCTATAAAATGATACATAAATACATGGCTTTTATTGGTCTAAATGTGTGCAACAGTCAGTTATCTCTAACATATAGGTCAAGTTGCAAAGCAGAACTCTTTTTTCTTATTTCTAACTTCCAGTGAAAGTTACAAAGAACAGTTCTTTCCCCCTCTTCAATAAGTGCTTTCTAGTAGCATTTCTTTCAAGAGCAAAAAACTAAAGTGCCTGTGGCTGCCGGAAAAAAGATACTGTCATTTTTTTACTGGTTTTCTTTATCTTTTCCACCCAGGAGGCTAACGAGAAAACCGGAGCTCATGCTTCATCACGCTTCCATTTCTGCACACTTTAGAATGACTTGCTATTTCTTTGGGCTTTTAGAGCCTGAAGTCTACCCTGAAGATCTGACAAAGAAGAACCAGAAATTCTCTGAGCTTGTGAATAGAATCCCCAAGTGCTTTCACTTCCTGGTCATCAAATTGGAAATGGTTGGACCAATTCGATGCTTTATCCTCTTGGGCACTTAGCTCCACAGCCCCACGGCTCTGGGAGAGCTCCTATCAACAGCACTTAGCCACTGCATCTAATTTACTTTACCTGACCTGGCAATTTGTTCTACTTGTCCCCACCCCTTAGCCCAAGTCTCCATTCTTCAACTGTGGCAAGATGGACAGCAGGAAATAATTTGCTATTTTAGGATTCAGTAAAAGAGAGCTAACTTCATAAATAATTGGATACTAACCAGAGTTTGTCTTCTACCTACTCTTGAATGGGTAAAGGGTTTCATGGAGAAAACTGTCCTTCATTCTACAATGCCTATGAGACTCGGATAATAATTCTTGATATGTAGCCATTTGAGATGTATATACATTTCGTCTTTGAAAGTCTGATTTAACGCTTTGTGGTTCTCCAGTTATGACATACAACAACCAGAGCTATTGTTTGCAAATGACAGAAATGGACCCCAACTCTCTCAAGCAGAAATGTATTTATAAGAAGTTTAGCAAAGGCTCATGGAGTCAATGGCCGGCTGGACACCAAGATTGGGGAACTGAAGAAGAATTAAGAAAGGATCAGAGAATAAGAACAAGTAAAATAACTGTCTCTTTGCAGGAACCATCTCGACAGAAAGCCACTAGCTTCGTTTGCCCAGATTCACCGTTCCAGCTGGAAGCATCTGCCTGACTGAGGCTTCGTCATGTTCCCATTCCACCTTGTATAGCAAGGGAGTGCTTAAAACACAGTTGGTTCTTTTTTTTTTTTTTTATGATTAACAGTGTTTAATGGTCTGGGTGTAGTTGGTTCTTAATAAATGTTGAATGAGTGAAAGAATGAATGAATGAAGTTGTTGGATTCGTATCAGAAAAATGTCCTTTACTTGAGTCACTTCTAGTTGTCAAGACCATACTCTGAATTTCATTTGATTTTTCTAACACCTTCAATGGGCTAACGTGAGTTATAGACGACTTTTTTTGTCCTCTAGTCAGCGGGTCATTATAACTCATTCTATTTTTTCAGCCTCTATTTATCCTCCCCCAGAAGGGAGGCCGCTGGACTGGCTGGATGATATTAAAAGGAGGCAATATGTCATCTGTTAACTTTCTAGGTCTGATTTTCCCTTTCTTCAAAGGTCTCTTGAAATTTCACGTGAGTGATGAGCACAAAAAGCAGCAGGAAAGCATTAGGAAGAGAGTTGTGACTGTATTGAAAGGGTTGGAAATAAAAATACGTATGAAGAGGGAGATGAAGTATCCTAAGCTGATTTTTCCACAGGGTGTTTTGCTGCATCTCAGTGAGGGTCTGGGCGTAGATCACCGTGAGGAAGCCACTCTCCTTCTCCCAAGGTCACACTTACTGTCCACTCAGCCCTAAGTGCACTATTTATTTTGAAAAATACATTAAGGCCTACACTAGCCCTATCCCCAGCGACCATTCCAGTGACTGCCCCTGGTGAGACAAGACATTTTCTCTTCTCTCGTGTACACTGTCTCTGAGTGAGCTCATCCAATTCCCAGGCTCTGAGTCCATCTCTATCGCACTGACTTCCAACTTCTTATCACCAGCCCTGACACACTCCCGAAATTCAGGCTCATATGTTCAGCTGCTTAATTGAGATCTCCAAAAGCAACACAGCCAAAGCAGAACTCTTGATTTTCACCCAAAGCTACTCCTTACTGAGCCTTCCCAATCTCACCAACTTACTCAAACCAAAACTACTGATCCCTTTCTCTTCCTCACCACTATTACCATCTGGCCATAAGAACCGTAGTCTCTGACTAGAAAACACAGCCCTGATCTAACCAGTCCTTCCCATCTCCACAATGACCAGCCAGCACCAGCCACCCCATCTCTTGCCTAAACAACTATGGTAGCCATATAACTGGCTTCCTTTCATTCACTCAGCCCCCTAAATCCATCCTTCACCCAATAGCAAGTGGTGTTATCTTTTTAAAACGTGTATCCAATCGTGTAACTTCTATGATTCATACCTCCCAAGACCATCCACTGCACTTAAAATCAAACTCCTTTCCCTGGCTTCTAAGCTTTACAACATCTGACCTTGGCTTAGGAACCCAACCTCATGTCATATCATTTTCTATCTGACCGGCAGCCTTTCTCTTGGTTCCTGATAATTTCCTTTGATTTCTTCTTGTCCTTTGAACCTTAGAAGCAGTGCTGTACCTGTTCCCTCTGGTGGCATGCTGTCCTCTCTGAGCATCACATGACTGACTCTTTCCTACCGCTTAGATCTCAGTTTAAGTACCTCTTCCTTAGGGAAACATTCTCTGGGCATCCAGTCTGTGGTAACCCATCCATCATTCTCTATCCTGTTTCATTTCATTTCATCTTATAAGACTTGGTTAACGTATTTATTAGTTTGCTACGGCTGCCATAACAAAGTTCCACAGATTGGGTGGCTTACCCAACAGAAATTTATTTTCTCACAATTTTGGAGGTTAGAAGTCGAAGGTAAAGGTGTCAGTGGGGCTGGTTTCTTCTGAGACCTCTCCCCTAGGCTTGTAGATGGCTACCTTCTCCCCATGTCTTCCTATGGTGTTCGTTCTGTACGTGTCTGTGTCCCAATCTCGTCTTAGAAGGACACCTGTCATATTGGGTTAGGGCCCACCCTAACGACCTCATTCTAACTCAATCATCTCTTTAAAGACCCCATCTCCAAATGCAGTCACCTTCTGAGGTACTGGGGGTTAGGATTTCAATGTACGAATTTTAGGGGAACACAATCCAACCCATAACACTTCGTTATTTATTTGCTTATAAACAAATATGCCCCTGCACACACACATCTACTTCAAATAGAAAACAAATTCCATGAAAGCAGGGACATTACCTGCCTTGCAAAGCAGAATATATCCTGCACTGAAGAGTGCCTGGCACATAGTGGGTATAACTTATTTAAAGTCTAGCACTAACTTATAATTTATTAATTTATTTATTTGAGTAAGCATTCCTTTGGAAGAGTTTTAACTACCAATAAAGCTCATGACTGCTTGTTTCTTTATTCTCCACCCACAACTTCTTTTTTAAAAATATGTATAATAAAGCAAAATTATTTAAAATAGAGGTTTAATTTCCAAATTCCTGAGAATGTCACAATACGTACACTTTAAGAGGCATTCAAGTTCAAATTGCTCCTACAAATATTGTTGACATTAGGGAAAGGAAGGAGATAGACTCCTTTCTACTTCAGTAAAATCAATTCATGTTAAAGCTGATATTCAAATTCTACACAAAAATTTTTCCCATTTTACTTTTATCATTACTTTGCATAAAATTTATTTGATTAAAAAAAGCAGTGATCTTTACAACTGGAAAGAATATTAATTTATTCAATAGATTGAAAGCCCTACTTAATTGTTTGAGTGACTTGTAAGGATTTCTTTTCAGTGTTGTTACACCAACTATGTCATTAACAACAAATAATTTGAGTGAGTCAAAACGCTATATATGTGTTACCTAATTGTTCCCAATGACTTTAATCTTAATTGACTACGCATTCTGATTTGGTTCACTGAAAAATGAATACAGTAAATTACCAAATTCAGGAATAAGAAATTTCTTAAGATAAAGATAGCCATATCATCTCCGTTGAAAGCAGAAAAAAAGGATCTGGGTTTTTTTTTAACCCCCAAATATGCACAGTTTCCTTTTGGTCAGTGTAATTAGGTGGGTGGATACAGGCCCCAGAGCCTGTCTAACTAGGTCAGCTCTGTCACTTGTTAAATGGGGGAGATCTTAGACAGGCTTTCTAGCTTCTTGGTACATGAATTATCTCGCCTCTAAAATGGAGGTAATACCAGCTCCTCTCCCTTTAGGTATTGGGTTGCTATGAAATGCCACTGAAATTGTGTAGGGCAAAGCTTAGCACAGAATCTCCAATATGACAAATACTTAATAATATAACTATTATTTTCATTAATGGGTTAAAGTATCTGGAAATTTTTTTTTAATAAAAAGCAGCTTCTAATAAAAAGACAAACTAGATATTGTCAGTTGTCTGTTGAAGGATATAAAACATTTGTACATTTGCAGAAGGGGAGTCTGTGATTAAAAAGAAGAAAATAAAGAAATTCTGAGGCACAGTTTGAAGTCTGGGTCCCATGGTCATTTGCTGGTTTTCACCCTGATTTTGTGCTCTATCAGTCAAGGAAAAATAATTCAATCATCTGCTATACAAAATTAATACTAATTTTATATTTTAAATTGTTTCTTAGGTGTTCTTTCACTTGAACTATAATTTTATGCTATCAGGGAAAACAAAAGCAAAAACCCAATTTTGCCAAGGCGAGAAGGAAAAAGTTATAATAATATTGAATTGCTAATCAGGAAATATGGAACAGTGAGACCACGAGCTACAAGCAGGATGTGGAAATTTCATAGATGCAAGGGGTCAGCCACCCCTCTGACTTAGTTTTGATAATACGCTAATTTCAGCAGAATGGCTCAGTATTTCCTCAGGTAAATTAAAATGCTAAAATATAATAAATGCATGTTAAAAAGTATCCATATAAGGTAATCAAGACAGTGTGGTATTGGCAAAAGAATAGACAGATTAATCAATGGAACAGAATAGAGAGTCCAGAAACAGACCCACATAAATATAGACAACCAGACAACTAATCTTTGACAAAGGAGCAAAGGCAATACAAGGAGAAAAAAGAACCTTTCAACAAATGATGCTGGAACAGCTAGACATCCACATGCAAAAAAATGAACCTAGGCATAACCTAACATCCTTCACAAAAACTAACTCAAAATGGGTCACAGACCTACATGTAAAACACATAACTATAAAACTCCAAGAAGATAATTTAGGAGAAAACCTAGATGATCATGGGTTTGTTGATAACTTCTTAGATACAACATCAAAGGCACAATTATGAATGAAACAATTGATAGGCTAGACTTTATTAAAATTAAAAATTTCTGCTCACAGTCAATGTCAAGAGAATGGAAATGGGGCCTGCCTTATGGCCGAGTGGTTAAGTTCACGCGGTCTGCTCAGGCGGCCCAGGGTTTCATTGGTTCGGATCCTGGGCGCAGACATGGCACTGCTCATCAGGCCATGCTGAGGCGGCGTGCCACGTGCCACAACCAGAGCCACTCACAATTAGAATATACAGCTATAACTGGGGGGCTTTGGGAAGAAGAAGAAGAAAAACCCCCAAAAGATTGGCAACAGTTGTTAGCTCAGGTGCCAATCTTTAAAAAAATAAAACTAAGAAAAAGAGAACAAAAATACAAGCCACAGATTTGGGAACATATTTGCAAAAGACCTGTATGATATAGGACTGCTATCCAAGATATACAAAGAACTCTTAAAAGTCCACAATAAAATAACAACCCAATTTAAAAAATGGGCCAAAAGATGGGCCAAAGACCTTAACAGACACTTCACCAAAGATAGACAGATGGCATGTAAGTGTAAGAAAAGATGCTCCACATCATATGCCACCAGGGAAATGCAAATTAAAACAGCAGTGAGATACTACTGCATATCTGTTAGAATGCCCCAAATCTGGAACACTGACAACACCAAATGCTGGCAAGGACGTGGAGCAACAGGAACTCTCATCTGTTGCTGCTGGGAATGCAGAATGGTGCAGCCTCTTTAGAAGACAGTTTGGTGGTTTCTTAAAAAACTAAACATACTCCTACCATACAATCCAGCAAATGTGCTCCTTGGTATTTAAGTGAAGGACTTGAAAACTTACATTCACACAAAAATCTGCCCATGGATGTTTATAACAGCTTTACTCATAATTGCCAAAACTCAGAAGCAACCAACGTGTCCTTCAGTAGGTAAATGGATAAACAAACTGTGGTCCGTCCAGACAATGGAAGATTATTCAGCACTAAAAAGAAATGAGCGATCAACCCATGAAAAGACATAGAGGAACCTTCAGTGCTTATTCCTAAGTGAAAGAAGCCAATCTGAAAAGGCTGCGCACTGTATGATTCCAACTGTATGACATTCTGGAAAAGGCAAAACTATGGAGACACTGAAAAGATCAGTGGTTGCCAGGGGTTGGGGAGAGGGAGGAATGAATAGATGCAGCATAGAGGACTTATAGGGCAGTGAAAATACTCTGTGTGATACTATAAGGGTAGATACAAGTCGCTATAAATTTGTCCTAATCACAGAATGTACAGCACCAAGAATGAACCCTGATGCAAACTATAGGCTTTGGGTGATGATGATGTGTTGATGTAGGTTCATCAATTGTAACAAATGGACCACTCTGATGGGGATACTGGTAATAGGAGAGGCTATGAAATAGAATCCTTAGAAAAGAAGTCTGTGGAGGAAGTAAGAGCTTGGCTAAATTTCCAAGGAATTGTAGGCTGACCAAAAAGGAAGAGAAAGACAATTCTTCACGGCAGTTGTCTCAGTATATAAGTGTATGCAAGGAAGAGAGCTTCTAGGAAACAGACAGTCTGGTCAGATTCCAGATTCTGCATGTGTTAGCTGTGTGGCTGAGGAGCCAGATGACACACTAGGAATCTGAAGCACCTTCTTTCATTTGACCCTTACAGACCTTTGGAAAGCTGAAGTTATTAGCCTCAATTTCAGATATTAAGAAAATAAAGAATGGGAGAAAACAAGGTCAAACCCCTAATTGTATGTAGCACCGTAATTTCAACCCAGATCTCTCTGGTTCTGAAATCCTGCTCCTCCCACTCCATCAAGCTCACCTCTTTGAGCGCGCAGATACTGTCACGTTTATTTCTGCATATACAACTTTGGTCTTATTTGAATAAAAATAAATATAAGATGTATACACACGGCTAATACTCACAGCCCTGTTCTTTTTGGAAAGGCAGTGGTTCTTTAACCAATACATTTTAATAGCTATGTTTACATGACTCACAAGTCAAACAACAAAGTGCACGCGGACAAGTCTTGGCCCTCGCTTGCCTTCTCTGCCCCTTCTCTCCTCTTCCCATTCTAGGTAACGACTCCATCAGTCTCCTGGCTGTGCTTCCACGATTCTTTAACACAAGGAAATATGAATATGTAGTCCTCTCCTCGCTCTCACCCCATCGACACTGATGTACACCTTGCTCTTTCATTAGCAGTCCAGCCTGGAGACCATCCTGGATCAGTCACTAGGTGTCCTCCTCATTCTTTCTTAGAGCTGCATAATGGTCCATCGTGTGGATGTGCTATAATTTGTTAGCTGGTGCTCTAATGAACTGATCTTTGATATTGAGAATAATGTCACAATAAGAAATCTTATAAATATATAATTTCATACAAGTGTAGCTGTATTTGTGGAATCGATTTCCGGAAATGAGATTACTGGATCAAAGGCAAATGCATCTTCAGCTCTAGGAGCTGTGGCCAGTTTCCCTTCTGCAGGGGTTGTACCACTTTGCATTTATACCGGTAATATATTAGGGTGCCTCTTTTTCCACAACCTCACAACAGAGTATGTTCTCAAACTTGTGGATTTCTGACAATCTGATAGATAAGAAATGGGATCTCATCTTTCTCTGTTTATAGTGAGTGCTCCTTTTTGAACACCTTTTCATAAGATTCAGGGCCATCTGTATTTTATGTTCTATGAACTGTCTGTCCATGTCCTTTGCATATTTTCTGTTGTATTCATTAGTTTTCTCTCTTTCTAGGACTGTTTCATAAACTGGGGAAATTTCTCTTTTTATCTGGAGTATGAGAAGCAAATATTTTCCCCTGGATTTTAATATGCATTTTGCTTTTGCTTATGATGTTTTATTGCAACGTAAAAGTTTGTGTGCATGTATTGTGGAACTCATCGATATTTTCTTTTGTGGCTTCTGGATTTTGAGCCATAATTAAAACAGGCCTTCCCCACTCCATGGTTTTAAAGGAATTCTCTGACGTTTTCTTCCAGGAAGTCTCAATGGAAGTGAATTCTCTTCAGAACAAAGAAACCGTGCTTGCATCGCCAGTTTAGTGAAAGTGGCTCATTTCACGTTAACGTGCTCTGAGCACCTCCAAGTGTCAGGCAGAGCACACACCACAAATGATGAGACCTGGGCCTGTCTCTGCAGTGCCTGCAGCCTCGTCCTGATGCACCTGCATAAGCGATCAGAGGAGGCTTTGTGCAGAGAGCCGCGAGGGCTCTCACACAGGATGCTCAGCGCAGGTTGGTGGTCTTCCTGGAAGAGGTGGGGCTGCTCTGAACTCTAGGGAGATGTGAGGGAAGAGATTATTTGTGGAAAAAAAGGAAAAAAAAATTAAACCAACACCGTGGATGAATAGCATACAGGTTTCTTAATGGACAATTTCATTTGTATATTAATTCAACACATTTATTTCACACAGTATGCTACATATAATTAGAAATAAGATATATGATAACTTAACTTGTATTATGGGTCTAAGGTTATTCTAACACCCCTCGTTGCATGATCCTTGTTTGTTAATAACCTAGGCAACCTTCTTTTGACAACCTAATTCTGTCTCTGATTTAGACAATCTTTCTTTTGAACCCCAACATGACTTGCTCCTCCATGACTCTTCCCAGGGATGGGGCCCCGTCCACCAGGATATGGCTCTGCTCTCCCCTCCAGAGAGGCCTTCCCCAACCCATCCGCATCCACATCCTCTTCCCATACCATCACCTGTTTGTTGACTATCGCGTTTATTCGTATCCATAGTTATCTTCCTCTCTGCGACTACCACGCTTGTTGGTTTGGTTGTCTTCGGTCTGCTCCCTTTCTCTGGGATGTGAGCTCCATGAGAGCTACCACCAGGTCTAGTTGATCCCTGTCGTGTCCTCGTGCCTGTAACCATGCCCGGCACATCACAGGTACTCAGAGAAACAGGTCCAATACACCGCGAGATGGCACACACTCTCAACTAGGAATGAGGCCACCGTTCCTTTAAGAGACGCTCCAATATCTCCTAAGATTGTGGCAATCACATCAAGTTTCAGTTGTGATAAAAATGTCATTCTGGTCATTTTTTTTTGTTGTTTACATCACCTACAAGAAATCCTGAAATATAAGCCCACAGGTTAAATTACAACAGAAGTTATTTGTGACATAATGTGAATTTAGGTGTTTCTTCACTTTGCTATCTCTTTGGGAAAAGAGTTCAATAGGGGACAGGTTTTACTCTGTGAATAACAAGCAGCATTTAATTACAAAGGACAGAATTAGAGCACAGTATTTGCACTGCAGTTCTCTGAATCCTCTGATGAGAACTTCCACTGAATCACTGCCAGCTCAGCAATGCGGATGGGGTGAGCTAGGATGCCCTGGGTTCCTGCCATCGCCCTTCTGATTTACGTATGTGGAAGATTTGCCTAACTTTCTGAGGTCCCAGTTTATCATACAAAATGGCAGTGCTCATTTCTTTGACATAAATTCCTTAGACAATTTAAGACAATGAATATAAAGCCATAATTCATATTTTAAAATACTCTCACGCTTACTGCAAAGCAAATCTGAAAAGTTCATTCTGTTGACATTTACATTAGGAGAGAGGCAAGATTCAGTTCCAGCTTCAGAGATAACCGTTAACTTTATGCACTACAAAGTATGCAATTCTAAAATACACCTTTTCAAATTGATTCTAATTGTTTGTCATGTTATTTTGTGAAAGAATGTCTAAGGGGTGATGTAGAAATGGTTCATGAATTTTCCCACAGCAAAGATCTAATTTGGTAGGTGTCTGGGAACCGGGTAGGAGGCGGTATAACAAGCTGGCAAAGATTTCACGGGGGAGGTGCAAGTCAGTGGATCGGAAGACTTTCTCCGCTAAGATCATACTTTAATTTATTGTTTGGACTCTATGACATGTACTTTGTAATTTTTTTTTAAAAAAGAAAACAAAATTTTCAAAAAGAATATAGCATGCAAGTTATTTACACAATTCACTTAAATCAATATATTTTTAAATTGAGTAATATTACAAATATCTAAAAGTATAAATGCCAAGAATGAAAATAACTCAGCATGGAATCACATATTCAACTTTTTCTTCCAGGTTTAATAAGTGCTTAGAGAGCTGAAAATTGAAATGTTTCATAGTTCTCCTTAATTTTTTAGAATTTTCTGCACAAAAGAGGTTCAAACTAGTCATTACAAATTATACACCTTGCTGGTTCAATCGGCTTCCATTGATTGGGCTTGTGTTTTAATTTTGTTGGTTGCTATAAATCCCAGAAAGCTACAAAGAAGAAAATGAAGTAAACACATAAAAGCTGGATAGTGAACACCTAATCCGAATAAATACTTGATACTCTAGTCTCTAAGATGCTAGTAAAGGCCCAAATCTTCCTGACAATGTGCAATCTTCACTAAATTCATGATTTTATCCAAGCACCTTTGGCATCAAGCCAGAAATGAGTACTAATCGGGAGCTAGCAAAGCAGACAACTCCATGTGCACACAAGTCAAACACACTTTCCAAAGGTGGGATGTGGAGAAGGATCAAGACATGGTGGTGGTTCTTGAAGGAAAACAAAGGTTTATGAAAGTGGCCGTCTCTCCGACACAGCGGGGCACGCAGTGAGGCCGTGGAGGCGCCGCAGTGAGCGGGCTGCTCTCTGAGAGGAGGGATGTGGATGACTGCCGGATGGCTGGAAATCTAGACTGAAAACTTGCGATTCCTCTTGGACCAGCTCAGCGCTCCGGGAAGGCATTTTAGATTATTCTGCTCTCGTTTTATCTTACGCATGTTAATTCACAAAATGCTTCCGTTAACCAAACCTGATCTTTAATAATCTAAAAAGAAGGTCGCAGCGTCCCAGCTTGTAGCCTGAAAGATGAACAGCAAAGTTCTCACTCAGGAAAATCTCGTACCCATCAGTGAGAGATATCCCTAGATAGCTTTCTGTAGCTGCCAAGAATCTGGGATAGTTAGTGTTCTGACTACCAATTGCTGTGGGACACACCTTCCCAAACTTATGGAAGTAAAACAACAACTATTTGTGTTGCTCCTGAGTCTGCAGTTTGGACCGAGCTCATGCATTGCCAGCTCTGGTGGCTGGAAGGTTGGAATGACTCAGAGGTTGGGGGTCAAAATCATCTGAAGTCTCATTCACTAACATGTCTGGAGGTTGGTGCCTGCTGTTGGCCAGGACTTCAGCTGGGGTTGTTGTGTACGCATGTACACATTTGTTAGAACGTGTCCGTGTGGCCTTTCCCCATAACTGGTCAGCTTCTTAGGATGGTGGCTGCATGTGAAGAGCCACCAGCCCAAGAAGACAGGTAGTGGGCACTGCCAGTTTCTTAATCTTGGAGCCTGAAACTGGCACGGTGTCACTTATGCTTTATCAGTCACAGAGCCCAGGATCAAAGGGAAACACAGCACCCCCTCATCTGAGGAGTGTCAAAAAATTCACGACCATGTTTTAAAAACCACTACAGACAGCTTTCCTATTGGCATTCCCTCAAAGATTGTTGACGTTTTTCCTGAAGAATGTAAAATTATCCCCTAACGTTATTCAATAAATTGTTCAGATGTGGGCTGATGAAACAAGATGCAAATTATTTTAATACTTAAGTGCTTTAGAGGCCAGAGTTGTAAGTATTGGGCACATTTCAACTTATTAAGGACTCATGCTATTCAGTTTATTAAGGTGCTAAGCAAAACACCTCATTGTTATAGTAATAATTAAGTAAAGCTATGCTCAAGTAGCATGATCTGGTTGTATGGTCTCTGAGTGTTTAGAATATCATGTAACCATAAGTGCCATATTATAGGGTATTTGGAATTCATGTCAGAGACATCTTTCGTATGAGACCACCCCCTGAAATAATTCTTGGTGGAACTATTTCCTCAGAATTTGGGAAGTGAGTAGGGATGAATGCTGACTTGCTAAGAAAGGAAGAGAAATGAGGGGTGACTAGTGAGCTGATGGGATGTTGATAGCTGACTTCAAGATCTGGAAGACTCGTAGTGAAGTGTTTTCCCTCCGTCCTGCCCTTTGAGGCTTTCAGAGACTCTGGATTTGGTCACTGTGATCACAGGGGTCGTTGGCAGGACTTTCTCCAATGACAACTCTCTACATGGGGTTGTCTACTGGAAGACAAGACCTAGATATGTGGGAAGTTTAGCCAGTCACATGGCTGTAACTGTAGGATTTAGGCACTGATGCATTAACATGGAGTCTTAAGCTAATTAATTAATTCTATTTGTATTGTATCTGATAGAAAAGATAAAAATTAATTGATTCAACCCAGAAAATTTTTCTCATAACTATAAAAATGACTATTTTCTGAGGTCACAGGATGCATATGTACCCTAATCAACCCAAAGCAAATCATCTTTTTTTCTTACATCTCAGGTGCAAGAAGTATATTTATCATAATCCTTGATTAGTGGTATACCATTCATTTAACAACTATTTAAGGATTTCCTACTTTATACCTGGCCCTCTTCATGGCACTTGGATATATCAGTGAACAAAACAATGACCCTTGACTCCAGAAACCCATATTCTAGCAGGGAGAAACATGTAATACTCAACAAACTTACAATAAAAATATAAGCTTATATTGTGTTATTAAAGAATGGCTATCTCTATGTATTGTTTCACTTTAAAATGCAACATACTAGTTCACAGAAAAAATTCCTCAAATATCAAGTCACCCAGCCAAAACATCTTGAAACACAAAATATAAACACAACAGAAAGATTTTGAAATTTTCAACTCTCATATAACTTAGAGGAAAGGTGTTTGAGATTAAACGTATTTAGGGAGCTTCAGATCACTTAAAAGCATGTAATATAGCCAATGGTTTAACTTCATCACTGCCAGAGATCCCCAAATTGAATGAAAACAGTAGATTCTGGAGGAACCCTAGAACAAGTATATCCTTTCTTCTCTTGAATCTCATACCACGTGTTTCCATCCACAGCAGTTTAAAGCAATGCTCACTGTGATCAGTAACAACCACCTCCTCAACTCAGGCATCTTAAAGGGTCGTTAGTGATGGGGTCTGAAGTCATTGAGCTGTCTGCCCAGCGGTGCTTGAGTAATAATTAGGATTTAGGGAAGCATAAATCATTCTTCTTAGCAGACTACCCAACATGCAAAAAGTAAATATGAAGCTGAGCAGTATTTCATTGATATTAATTTATTGTTTTTCTTCCTGTATCCTCTCTTCCCCTCATTTCAAGCAGTTTGATAACCAGACTTCCTTGCACCTGGAGCACAGCCAAAACCCATTCAGATTATGCTGTTTACTCCCCTTGAACAACTTTTAAGAGAATTAGCAGCTATCTGAAAACATAGGCAGAGCTGGGGTGGGCAAAAGAGGGACGAGATAGAAGAGTTTGATGGTTCGTCAGACAAACGTGCTGGTGCGCTTTGGTGCAGATCCAACAGAAAGAACCTGACTTGAGAGAGGAATGACTGTGTGGGTGCCAGGGCAGCTGGACCGTGGGCAGCCTCAGCAAAGATGCCCATGCCCTAGAGTGGCACAGAAACAGCAGGAGACTGGGGACCACGAAGGTCTGTGTGAGCTAGTTAGCCAGTGATGGGGCAGGGTAACCAAGGATGGGGCAGATCACAAGCCTGGGGCAGAGAGACCGAAGACCGCGGACAAGCAGGGGCCGGATGGGTTCCCTTCACTCCACCCACCCAAGCGCTACACGTATCTCAGATTTGTGGATAAATAAGAGTGAAGGACCTTTGGCAATGCTAAGGTTGTAGTTTTAAGTTTTGTTCTTTATTCCTCCCTGCCAAGCAGACAAAATAGGCAATTGAAGTAAAAAATTAAGCAGAGCTTTAGAAGAGAAAGAATATCATATTTCTTATACTCCTGAGTTTGTAGACTAAGCGTTATTCATACTTGATGATCATAATCGTTGAGTTAATATTACTCAAGAGTCTGAGTTACCTGCCGGAAAGTCCAGAGCATCACTGAAATTGGAGACCCCCCAAAGCAATCCCCAAAGAGGTGTCACAGTGAGCAGTTGCCACCTCTACACATTAGAAGACTTCACCAGAGGAATCTAGACCAAAGATGCAACAAGCATTAATTGTGTGAGCACCACAGGAAACCTGGAAGTCCCCGCAGCTCTGGAACGTTTGGACACTGGGCCAGGGCTTTCTTTAATCTATGTGACCAGCACCCAGCACCATGATCCTCATTCTCTCAGCTCCCCAGACTCTTTGCCTAGTAATTCTCCTTCTAAACATTCCGAGCCTTACACTTCTTTTCCCAGCTCCAAGTCTGAGCTCTGCTTCCTCTGGGTCCCTGAGGTCAGCAGCTGCAAGTCATTTCCGTAGACCAGGGAGGCAGAGCTGTCACTCATTTCCTTTCTGAGTTCTCCCTTCTCTGCCTTAAGAAATACTTTCCTTTCTGAACCTGCTTGATCTTCCCAGAAGGCATTAACGTATTTTCCTCTCTGGAACTCTGTCACAAAACTTGGCTCATATTGCCACTCTGACCATCGGCTCGTCGTCTCTTAATAGGACTGAGGTGAACGCACAAAGACACTCCTGTAAGGACCATGGTTCGTACAGCTGTTCTGTGGCCAGCTCTTCCTGAATGAAGGATCGTGCGTGATAAATACATAGCAGTGGCATTTCCTGTCCTCTTGGATCAGTCCTTTCATTTTTTTTGTAAACCACTGACATCATGTATTTCAAATTATTATTCCTGAACTTCTGTTTACTTGTGAACTCTTACCAGCTTTTGGCTTTTTATGCAACTCCTGGCAGATTTCCCAAATATCACTCAGCTCATTTTACCTTTTTCTTTCACTAATTAATAAGCCATACCACCTCTTCACCTTAAGCACCTGGTATATAGAAACAAATGGTTAACAGCCTTGGCCATCTGATAACAAGGCAGCTAATACAGTTTTATTTCTCATTGAGCAAAGAAAATAGGTTGCCTAGCGACACAGAAATTGTGACGAGAAAGCAGAGTCAAGAAGGGGCTGAAGCCTGTTATGAATGTGTGGGAGGATGGGGATGCTGTAAGGAGAGACCAAGGTCTCCGCCCCTCCCCCATGTAGCTACACTCTCCCGCTGGACCCTGTCTACCCTGTGACTTTGTTCTAGGAGACTCTTCTGGTAGAGACGAACATCCAGGCATTGTCCAGAAGGCCGTTCCTCTTTACAAAATTACCTCCTTAGTGCTTTTCTCTGAGTTTGCCCCAGATCAACTGGCCAGAATATTTCTAGTGTGACTTATTTTTGCCCAGTAGCTTCTCTCTCCTTCCATTTTCTGTGGTTTAATGTCATTGGTTGCTTTTTAAATAATTTATTTAGTAAATAATACTGATATTTCTGAGAAGAATTTGATCTTTTCCAATATTTATAGGCTTTAGGATAGTAGCAGCAAGTGCAAGGCTTATTAATGAACCAGAGAATTTAAAACACCAAAGCCACTTGTTTCGTTAAAGGTGCAGGTTCCCGTTTCCCCGGAGTGAGGTCTGAGACCATGCCACTGTCAGCCCCCGGACTGCAGGAGGGTCAGTGGCCCGCTCTGATGAGGGCGCAGTGGGACCCAGTTGAGGACAGAAAGTGATAACAACACCAGTGACAGAGGTCTAGTGATGGTCTCCTCGGGTAAAGGACAGAGCAGAGAAATCAGCAAGTGTCTGCAATTAATTCCAAAGCTTTTGTACAGGCTAGAATTGAATTTTAAACCTCTCACTCAGAAGAGTTAACAGCAGTGTGATATCCATCAATAATTCATCATTTCTAAAACTCCTGAGCATATTCAAGGAGCACGAGTTTGGAAATGAGGAAATATGGATTCTCATCCCACTTCCAGCATTTGCTTAACGTCACTTTTAAGTTTCCCATGCTTCAATTTCCTGATACTTAAAGAAGAGTTGCTTACTATTTCAGCAAACTAATGCTTATACTTTGAGTGACTTTTAGGGCAGTTGGTTATTCTAATACTTTTATAAGTAACTTGCACTGCATCTTTGAATCCATTATTCCTAACAAAAATGCAAAAAAAAAAAAAAATGCTGGACGTTATTCTACATGTGTACTTTTTCTTATTTCATATGTGGGTCTAACATCTTACCACACAGCCAGGTTGTGAAAATCCATAGATAACAAATATTTAAAATTATGACGTGGTCAGGGAAGCGTTTTATTTGCGGAGGCCCGTCTCCTGCGCCACCTGTAGCAGAGCGCTCTCGGTGAGGGTCAGGTAGCAGTTAATTCATTGGTGCCAGTTAACGAATTAATACCTTCTGCCAAGTGCTGTTGTAAATGATGGGAAAAGGTGCAAATAGAACGGAAAACACAACTTTTCTTTCAAGATAATGTAATCCACACATTTTTGGAAGAATTTCTTAACTCTTTCTGTGATAAAATTGATTTGCACTAAAGAAATGTACCTGGATGATGTTTATTTTCGCTTCATAGACACAAGATCTCTGATGGGTTAGTTGGTTCAGCCCAAGACCAGATGGAACACTGGAATCTCGAGTTGTTTGACACAATGGTCCAGAGGACCGTTTTGTTTCCTAGTCATTATATGCATACATACACACTACAAGAATTTATTTAGTGGTATGTGCAGTGTATTTAAAAACAGTGTCAAGATGCAAATTTAAGCACATTTTCATGATCCTTGCTACGGAATCAGTATGCTCCCACTTTTAAAATAGATGTTTCCCTTTTACTATGAAGGAATTGCATTTTTTGATATCTATACTAGATAGGACTGGATTTTACCATCTACGGTAGAAAATAAAACAAATAATAGTAACTAAAACAAGGTATAAGGTAATTTCCACCTCCCATAAAGTGAGTCTGGAGGGAGACAGTACAGTTTTTATGGAAACTTTCAAAACCTCAGAGACCCAGGCACCTTGCAGTTCTCTGATCTCTCTTCTCTATGGTGTGATCCTCACCCTCATGTTCCAATATGAATGCTAGAGCTCCAGCCATTTTTATCTTCATTCCAGGCAGCAAGATGGAGGAAAGACAGGAGAAGGATGCAGCCATTCTCTCATGGGAGATTACCTACAAGTCACCACACGTGTTTTCTGCAACCATCCCATTCATTAGAACTTAGTCACATAATAGTTTCTAGCTGCAAGTGAAGTGGGGAACTGTAGTCTTTTCCTAGGTACCAATATGCCAAGGTGAAAATAAGTGTTCTGTTACTGAAGACAAAGGGAGAGAATAGATATGGGGAAACCACTAGCAATTACTGCACCCATGCTATTTAGCATGTTTCCGAATGAAGCCATGTTAAAAAGTAAATATATATATGGGAATAAATAGATCCTCCTGGAGACAGTAACGCTGCATCACACATTACATTTGCACAAATATTTACCGATATGTTTCCTTAAATATTCACTTCATAACATAGTTTCTCAGGCAAACATAATGTGCTTGACATGAGAGCTCATTTACATATTAAGTAACATTTTACAGTGAAGATTCTCCTAGTGCAGAATATAGACAACCGCATATGTCATAAAATTTGGCATGTCTAAAAAATTCAGCCAATAGACAGAGTATAAGGAAAATGGTAAAGATTAATCCAAATGAAAAAAATAATCAATTCCTTACCGTGTAATCCATGATGGACATTCCTACCTGTGGTCTAACCTGGAATTAAATCTGTGAGCGTTCACTCCTCACTCTGACTCAGATTCAAAGCCCACATGTTTTTGGAGCGTCTGTGCCTTAGAAACTGAGGAGAGAGCTGATAACTGAGGGTCCTCATTGAAAAGTCACACGTTCTAGAAGGTGCTGTTAGACTGTGTAGTGAGTGTGGAAACCACAGCTGAGAGAGCTTGACTGCACTGGCCGAGGGACACATCAGATGAGCAGGAAAGCTCAAATTCAGGTCAGACCCCCTGACATCACATACCTTTTACCCTCGGCCAAACCGCCACTCCAGTAATTGACTGATTCTAGTGTGGAGCATCTGAAGAAGAGAATATGTACAAACCCAATAGCTTCAAACTACAAGATACCGTGTGATGAGTGCCCTGTCTTGTATCACTTGACGCGCAAGGAGCTGCCATTACCATGGACAAATAGCATCCTGGAAGCATGAGTTCTGTAATCCTGAGGGCAAAGATTGACAGGTTGGGGGAGAGGAAAGTGCTCTGCAACAGAGACCTGAACTAACAAAGAACAAACATACAGCACTTAGTATTTCTCCGTCAAGGGTCCTAGAAGGTTGTCTGAGCCCATAGGGCGGGGTTGGCGGACCTTGTTTGTGAAGGGCCAGAGAGCCAGCAGCTTAGGGCTCGCAGGCCTACGCAGTCTTGGCCTCATATTCTTCATTTTGTTTGTTTGTTTGCAATGCTTTAAAACTGTAAAACAGACTCAGACCACCGGTGACCCTTTGACTGTAGTTTGCCCATTCCTGCAGAGAGAAGTGATTGTTCTTGCCTTCAAAACAAGCGCAAAAATCAAACTTCCTGGTCTAGGTGAAGAAGGTGAGAAGAAAGTGATGTTTGCCACTTCACCCCAAAGTGGCAGCGCTGAAACAGGAACCAAATGACTGGCATCGGGGCTGCGAGAGACGGCTTGCTCTGCGTTGTTGGGGCCCAATACCGGCCCCTTGACTTATGTTCTAGTGCAAACACAGTGGCCTTTCTGAACCGTCCACTCTCCCCTGACTTCACCCCTGCACACAAGCGGCGTGGTTCTCTCGTTACGCGCAAGGATAGATTCAGACTTGGGAAATTAAACCACTTACTCAAGGTGAGATAGATTTTAAGCAAATGAAGGCCATACAGAGAACTAAAGAGAAGAAATCCTATGGTCTCACTGTTCTTCCCACTCAGAACATACCTTCTTAGAGTAGTACGTGATGTTCTTAGCAAATACGAATATTTGTGAAAGATGTACCTGAGTTTCTGAAGCTCTCAGAGATGACATTGTCTTGAACTCTCTCAATTTATTATGCGTATTTCCACAACTTTTCTCAATGACGGATCCACAACAAGAAGTAGCTGTTACAGGACAATCTGGTTTACGTACCAAATGCCTTAAACTATCCCAATGATGATAACGCAGCCACAACAGCCTCTGTTTTCCTTCCTTCAATTTACTGAGAAATCAATAACTTAGTGGAGTTCACACTTTCAGGTTTACCAAACTTGGAATTTAAAAGGATTCTGTTTACTTCAGATGAAGTGTTGACCAAACCATACGTATGCTCTTTGAAGTCTCAAAACTTTAATCTCTCAATGATAGTAAATTTCTTGGTAGCACTTCAAAAGCCTTTCCTCAGAGCATGACTGTGACAAAAATCAAGTGGATTACAGGTTTGCATCAGTTCCCAAAGGTAACTGTTTGATTGTAATGCAAAGCTATTTTAATTATCACTAAATTCCCTGTGACTGGAATCATCTCAGAGCTCGCACCATCAGAAAATTACACATGCATTTCATCAAAAAGCTCCCAGCTCCCAACTATGGTTATTATTTTCATTACTTCTAAACTGTAACAATTCTGGTGCTTGATAATTAGTAGTGAATATAAAAACCCAATTATGAAGAAATTACACTGCGTACGGTCACTCTGTCATCTCAACTTTGCGTTCTGCTTTCTGGCTGTGAGACTTGAAGCCAACCTCGTCAAGACTAAGGAAATAACAAAATTGGAAACATAATGCCATTGAAGGCAATTGTTCTTCTTTATTCTAATTTGCCTTTAAATCAAATGAGAAAACCCAAAAAGCTAATTAACTAGTCCTGGAGGTAAATGCCAAGATCTTTGAAGTGATGGTTCCTGGGCTTTGTTCCCCTCTGGAAGCCAACTGCTTGGCTTCAGAAACAGGTAGCAGGCCCGCAAGGCATAAATCTGACCATTTACAAAGAACAAAGCAGCAAGAAGCTTAGTGGTAATCTTATTTTCTTCAAACTGTAGGCTTGACAGACAGTGTTCCTGAGAATTGCTTGCTTGTACAAAAGATGAACTTGAAACGTATTCAGCTGTTGACAGAGGAGAAAAAGTGATAAAATATGAAAGGCTGTACATACGTGATCATGTTGAATGAAGCCCATAGCGATGAGTTTCCCTCTGATTATTAAACTACATGTGTTGATTTTGTGCCTGCATAAAGCACTCATTTGTTTTAGACTGTTATCCTTCCTAAGGGTTGACCTCGGGAGGAGTAACCTTTTGGACAAGTGTCCTAAGAATGGAGGCAACACATGTGACACGGTTTAGGTGACTCAAGAGGGCAAAGCTTGACCTTCATATTAGATAGGCAGGTTTTGATTCTGTAATTCATGTTAATCCCTCACACTGCAAATATAGACATAGATATTTCTATTTCCATCCATACTTTTCCTTAAGCCAGAAGGGTAGAAAGCATTCTAGCAAACATGTTAGCTACCCATAGCATTGTGAGACCTCAAAATAGAACTGGGATTGGCTTTTCTTAGAACAGCCCAGATTTTGCCTAACTGATTTCTGCATTTATCTCCTCTTCCCTCCAGTATATCTTAATTAAAGATTTAGTCATCTCAGATCTTTTCCATACTCTTTCCCTGGCATTCAAAGCCTTTTTAAGTCAGGCTACTATCTTCTAGAAGGAGTGTGTGTACTAGGAAAAACACTGAACAGGAATTCATGGCTTGAGTCCCAGCACAGTCTCCAATAACTCTGGACATTAAGGGAATCCATTAATTGCTCTTGCCCTCAGTTCTTCATTTGCAAAATGATCTTAATGATCATTGTGATCCTCTAAAGTTCAAAAATTCTAAGCCTACTTATCAAGATGTCTTCCACGCTACAACCATCACCCCAAGATCTGCTCTCTGGACATACTTTGTGCTCACAAGATGCCCAGAAGACCCCAAACTCAAGGGTCACTTAAGACCTTTCCCTCTCTAAGTCTACTTGGCAAAATCTACCCCTCCCCACCCACATTTCCCGATGAAAGTCTTCTCTGATTCCCTGGTCAGGATTAATTTCTCCTTTACCCATACCCACCTTTTATCTAAGTTATAGGTATATTTATCATCCCTGGTAAATTATGAGGTCATGAAGGAAGAGACACTACGTTTTTGTATTTGTGATCCTAAGCCACTTAGTACAATGTTTTACAATCAATATAACCTCAGGTAAAATTGTTTGACTAAAATTTGACTCTATGTTATGCATTAGTCAAAAAATATTTATTGCATTTAAAAAGCTGTTGTTTTGAGTAAGATTTTTTTGTTTTGACTTCCTTGTGAAACCTAATAAGAAAAAATTTAGTCGGAACCGCTAGCCCTAAAATCAAGTGTAGTCATTTTGTCACGACTGAGGTCAGGACTAAATAAGGCTATTCTGTCTCTATTCATTTCCAGCCACGTGTGATTATTCACTGTGAGCGCTACACGTTTGAATACTTCAAAGTTGAGTGTGTGCGTCTCAAGTGCTGGAACCACTGAGATGCGAGCTACCGGGGCAGAGGGAAGACAACTATTGGTTTAGTATTGCCTTTGCATCTGTGGTCTTTCAATTCTGATTGATTACCTGCTTCACGCTAATTCGTGAGAGGGTTAACCAACCAAAATGGCACCGTTCCATTGCATTTTCTGTCCTGCTACCACATGCCGAAATGCATGTGTGCACACACACACATACCTACGTTCACACTCACATCAACACCCACACACTTGGACGTGCAGCACTCAGAGACCAAACATGTTTCTTCCATACTTTAAGCCATACTAAGAAAACCGAGGAAGCAAGAACAAAAGAATTTGCAATTTTATGCCCTTGGCAAAATGTAACATAATTTCCTGTCCCAGCTTGTTAACAAGTCATGGTAACGGTACTTCACAGAATCTTCTGGCTCTGACAACCGCCTCACCTGGAACACTGTGCACGCCCCTCTCCACATCCCAAACCTACCCAGTAGATCGAGGGAGAACCTCTGCTACAGACTGAATGTTTGTGTCTCTCCAAAATTCATATGCTGAAATCCAGCCCCCTAAAGTGATGGTAACAGCAGGTGGGGCCTTTGGGAGGTGATTAAGTCATAGAGAGGAGACCTCATGAATGTAAGAAGTGTTCTTTTAAAAGAGACCAGACAGGGGCCAGCCCGGTGGCGCAGCAGTTAAGTGCGCACGTTCCGCTTCTCAGCGGCCTGGGGTTCGCCAGCTCGGATCCCAGGTGCTAACATGGCACCGCTTGGCCAAAGCCATGCTGTGGTAGGCATCCTACATATAAAGTAGAGGAAAATGGGCATGGATGTTAGCTCAGGGCCGGTCTTCCTCAGCAAAAAGAGGAAGATTAGCAGTAGTTAGCTCAGAGCTATTCTTCCTCAAAAAAAAAAAGAGAGACCCCACAGAGCTCCCTTACCCCTTCCACCTGATAAAAAAATGAAAAGGATAGGATTTATTGGAATATCTGAGGAAGTCCGCTGGTGTGAAACTAATTTGGCCTGACCTTGTTTTTCCAAAAAGGCCTGATGTGGCCTCTTGACCATGCATTGTATATCTGCTTTAAACATTTACTATGGCCCAAAGACAAGAATGATGCCTTTAAAGATAGGGATGCAGCTTCCCCCCATATAGGCATTTCTTTAAGCATAAGCAAATCTTCCTAGAAACTAAGGATTAATTACTGACCTGCTGTGCTTACCTTGTGACCACTGACCTGCTGACCGCTGACCTGCTGTGCCAGCTAAGCATCTCATGACAGCAGTAAAGAGATATTCCTGTCATATGTGATGTATGCTCTTTGTTCCAAGACAGTATATAACCACTCTGTACACCTCACTCCTTGGGTGTGTTTCCTTCCTGGGGGAAGGAAGGCCTGAGGCTATAGTCCTCAAACCTGGCTCATAACACTCTCCCCAATTTTGATTTATAGATGGATTATTTGCATCGATGCACCATGTGACGTTACAGCAAAAAGACAGCTATTTATGAAGCGATTCTCACCGGGCACCAAATTTGCCAACAGCTTCATCTTGGACTTCACAGACTCAAGAAAGAAATTTCTACAGTTTATGAGCCACCCAGTTTATGATATTTTTGTTCAAGCAGGCTAATAGACTAAGACAACTCCATTAATTCAATGATAGGGGAATTAAAAAGAAACAAGCAAAGGATTGGTACAAAGATACTGGAAAACAGAGAGGAGGAAAACAGTAGCAAAATTGGGGAACAAAGAAAGCATTTCCCCCCCAAAAAATCACCAAAGCAGATGAAAATTATGATCACATATTTCACATGAATTGTATGAGATGGTTAATGAGTCCGTTCCTTAAGGAAAGAATACCTTAAGCAAAAAAATAACTCAGAAAACAAATGATGAAAACTACAAGAAGATAAAAAATATAATCTGACAGATTTCAGGAAAGAAGTAGAAGGGCAAAATTGTAACAGAAAGGAAGGCAAAATTAGAAGGAAAGCAAAGAGCTGAAGAGTACACAGAAAACAAAGCAAGTGACACAGAAGGTAGAAATGGAAATACAGAACAGCGTGGAATGGAAACAAGGAGCTGCAAGGAGTTAGAAAGAGCATCACGTAGAAGATGACGAGGAATCCAACACAGGCATGGTGGTATTTCCCAAAGTAGAGGAACAGAATGGTAAAATGGAGCCAGTAGAAAAGATAAACTTCAAGCCAAGTTTCCTGATGTAAAATCTTAAGAGAACTCCATGTGCTGGCGAATACTGACCCAAAATGTTGTGGGGAATGAAAAATATCCCTTTCCCTCCACCTTCCTAAGTTTTCTGCTAAGGATTCTGTAACAAAAGACAAAGCAACAAGAGAAAAACAACCGGAAGTATATTAACATGTATATCTTAGGTATACTTGGTGGGAGAAACAACCTGGAGAATGAGTACCTCAAAGAGGTGGCTTAGAATTTGGGTTCAATTATCATCTCAACTGAAAACAAAGGAAAAAGGATGTTGGGGAGGCCAGTTACGGGAAGGCGACTAGGAAAAGTGCAATAAACAAGAATAAGGTTTCTTATGTAGATTTAAGTCCTTGTCTTCTCCATTGATAAGAGTCTCCTGTCATTTAAAGCCCTCTTTCTCTTCTAGGTAGAGAGAGAGAGAAACTCACAAATGGAGATTTCCTTTACAAAAGAAAATGTTTCTTACAAAGGGGTAACTTCTACTCTGTTTTCAGATCTTCTTTTTGGTCTGCTGTTTCTCAAAATAATCAGTTCAAAATAATCCTTATGCCAAAGAGACATATTTTGAGGTGGCATATTTTGGTCTCCTAGACGGTCAACACTGAGACATATCCTACCCTGTAAAGCTACTAAACTTCAATGAAAAGAGAAGACGAAGAAGAATTTGATAAGCCAGCCACTGTTTGGTAATGTTCTATGTATTTATTTTGGTTGTTGTTACTCAGGCATGTTCCTTTTGAAATAACTCATCAAACTGTACACATATGGTTAGTGCACATGTGTGTCTATGTTCTACAGTCATGCATCACTAATGACGGGATATATTCTGAGAAATGTGTCATCAGGTGATTTCATCGCTGTGCAAACATCATAGAGTGTACTTATACAAACCTAGATGGTACAGTCTACTGCACACCTTGGCCATATTATACTAATCATATGGGACCACCATCATAACTGTGCTCCACCATTGACCAAACCTCATTATGCAGTACATGACTCTACTTGAATTAAAATAGTTAAAAATCAACATAAACCAAACAACATAGTATCAACATATACAGCAAAAAGCATATAAGATGCAAGGAGAAATAGAAAGAAATATTAGTAAAAGACTCTAATTTTATTCTCTCTGTATATGATAGATCAAATGACAAACATAAGTACCTAGATGATCTAAATAACATAACTAATAAGGTATATATAAATATTATATTTGAACTCTGCTAAAAATAGAGAATCAGTAAAGTTCAGAAAGTAAAAATGATACATGATATAAGCAATACTTTCAGATCTCACTGCAATAAAACTTAAAAAGAAACCCATAGTATGAGAGCACCTCTTTTCAATAACTTTAGGTGAAAAAGAAATAGAAATGGAAACCAAAAGCAAAGATAATCTAGAAAGTATTTATAGCGAAAACACTGCATATCTAACCCAATGATATACTAAAGCAGAGCTCAGAAGAAAATTATAGAAGTGTATTTAGATTTATAAAAACAAATTAGTATATATGTACATACATACCAATAAATAAGAAGAGTGAAAACAAATTTAGCAGGTAAGTCAAGGATTTAGAAAAAGAGTAAATAAAAAAATTAAACTAAAGGAGGAAATATTTTCAAAAGATAAATAGAATAATAAAATTAAGTAGCAATCACAGAATTGTTTCTCTGGAAAAAAGATAAAAATAACAACAGAAAACTAGATAAATTATTAGCTAACCTAAGGTGGGAAAAAATGAGAAAAATATGCTGCCTGTAAATAACCATTTAAAAAGAGGAAATTTAAAAACTGAGAAAGTTATTTGGTCAAATCCATAGGAAAAAAGTTCAAAAATTCAGGTGAAGTAAATCGTTTTAAGAAAAAATCATTTATGAAAACTGATTCCAGAAGATAGAGAAAATCTAAACAAATTTCTGTAGAGAAAAAAAGAAAGTTAAGAAAAAAAACTAACTCCTCTCCCCAAAAATGACAGATAATTTTGCCAAAATTTTGAAGAATGAATAAATCTGTGCTGTTGCAAAGAAAAAGAGGGAAATAATTCTCAATTATTTTTGAAAAAGGAAGATTGAAGTCAAAATTAGAAAAAAATGAAAAAGGAGAGAAAGAAGGACAAATTTATTCCACTAATAAATAATAATGCAAAAGACCTGAGTAAAATATTACAACCTGGAATTTATCAGTTCATTAAAGAAAAATATATATATAATCAAAATAAGTTTATTATAGAAATACAAGAATGTTTTAATATTAAGAAATTTATTAGTGTGATTCTCCATATTGTTACATCTAAGGACAAAAATGATATAAATCGCTCCATAATCATTGAAAAGACATTTTTATAGAATTTCACATCCAATCCTGATGAAAATGAATAATGGAATATGAATAGAATAATATGAATAGACATGAATAAACATGAACAGGTAAAATAAACCTGTCTTTGCTGGCAAACCATCTCCGCTCTTAGAGGGGAGGCACTGAGCGTGCTCCCACTCGAGCTGGTGTGTCCTCCGTCCCCCTCGTTATGGCACGGTGTCCTGGAAGCAGCACCCAGAGCAGCTAGACAGAGGAAAGAAGGTAGAGGGCTAAACCGCAGAGAGGAGCGGGGGCTAGCACTGCTGACTGCTGACGCTGTTGAATCCTTAGAAATCCCACAAACAATAAGAGAGTTCAGTAAGGAAGCAGAATACCGAAACAAAATATAAAACAGTAACTTTTTATTTGTAAACATCTACCACTTAGAAGAGATAATGGAAAAAAGACTCCACTCAAATAGCGAAAAATAAGAAAATGCTTAGAAATGATAAGAATGTGTAAGTCTCGTAAGACAGAAACTAGAATGCTTACACAGGACGTACACGAAAATGACTCAAGCAAATGGAAGAGCTCAGTCTGTTCTCAAATGAGAAGAGTCAACACCATAAATGTCCGTTCTCTGTAAGTTAATGTATAAAATTAGAGAAAAGCACCAAGATTTTTTAACTACCCAAGGTGATTTTCTAAAGTCCATACAGAAAAATAAACAATGTTTATTTTATTTGTTTATGATTTAACTAAACTTATACTTTAGAAATATTTGACTATCTGTAAAGTCACATGCACACAGCATTGTTTGTAAAATCTATAAAGTCCATAAATGGAGGATTGGTTGAATAAATTAAGTGTATCCCTACAATGGATTTCTAGATAGCTGTAAAAGGAAAAATTCTGAGTGCTAAGAATTTCTCTGAAAAAAGAAAATTAATGAAGGAGAAATAGTTTTACAATGTTAAACAATTAAGGCATCTTATAATGCCTCAATAAATAGCATAGCAATCATGCTTAAATAAACAGAGAGACAACTAAACAAATAGAATGTCCAAAAACAGACCCTCAGAAAGAGAATTCGGTATATGATAAGGGGAGTCTCTCAAATGACTGGGGAAAAGGCAGACCTTTCAATGAACGGTGTAAACAATGGGGTAACACACCGTGTGGGAAAAGTTAGACCCATGCCTCATACCATCCATCAGGAAATAAATCTACATAAATGAAAATGTTAAATATAAAGATCGCATCACAAAATTAGTAGAAGAAAATATTAGATTTCTTTCCTAACTCTCAGTAGAGATGGCCTTTACAAATATGACTCAAAATTCAGAATCCAGATAGAAAATGTTGATAAGTTTGATTTCATTTTAAAAAATAAACCTCTGCATGGTAAAGCACATGGTAATCAAAATCAAAATACCCAACAACAAAATGAAGGAAAAAGAAAATTGGCCCCTGTCCATCACATCACGGTCAGAAAGTTGATCTTTCTAATATATATAAAAACACAAACCATTGAGAAAAGGTTGAGAGGCAGCCCTTATGGCCTAGGGGTTAATGTTCAGGGCCCTCACCGCTTTGGCAGCCCAGGTTCCGTTCCTGGGTGTGGAAACACACCTCCCGTCTGTCAGCAGCCATGCTGCGGCGGCAGCTCACAAAGAAGGACTAGAAGGACTTACAAGTAGAGCATACAACCAGGCACTGGGGCTGTGGAGTGGAAGGAAAAAAGGTTGAAACCAAACAGAAAAACGAATGGACAAGGGATACAAACAGATAGTTCACAGGCAAGAAAATACAGCTAGCTCTTCAACTCGGTGATAACAAAATAAATGCAAATTCAAACTCACCGAGATAACCATTTTCACCTGTTAGTTTGGCAGAAGTCCCATAGTTTGCTAAGATCCTGTGTCGGCATGGATACGGAACGCAGGCTCTTTCGTACGTTAATGATGAGGTTGTAAATTAGTAGCAGGTCCACGGACGCTGATTTGGCTTTAAGTTTTAAAACTACAAATGCGTATGCCTTTGACTCATCTTACCACTTCTGGGAAATTATACTTTTAAAGTATAATTTCTAAGTAGTTCTAAAGAAATACTTGAATATTTGTAAAGCCACATATATAGAAATGTATTTATTGCAGAATGGTTTGTAAAATCAAGAGTATGAATAAGTGTCAGTCAAAAGAAGATTGGTGAAATAAATTATATATCCACACAAGGAATTCTAGGCAGCTGTGAAAAGAAGGAAGACACTCTTAATTACGGGAGGGAAAGAGGTCCAGGATGTGTTATTACAACAATAAACTAACTGACAAAAAAATCAAGGTGCAAATCATCAGGTAGAGCATGTTTCTTTTGAGTAAAAACAGGAATAAAAGACTATTTAGGCCTGTGTGCTGTAGAAAAGCTCTCTAGGAGGATGTATGAGAAACGTATCGAGGCAGTGAAAGAGAGTTGGGGGAGCCTTCTTGTTCTGTACATTTTAATTCCCAATGATGTTTGAATGATAAAAACAGGGAACTTGTTGAAAATTTAAACAAGTAATATCTTTTAAATCATAAAGAAAATATAGACAACCAATATCTGGAGATGTTGATAGAAATGATGAACTTAAGAAGTAAGCTTTCTTTCGGATTTTTCTTGGTTGAAACGCGCCATGTCAGGTGCATTCGTCCTTACATATTTCCCAATATTGACAATCCCAATACAATGCTACTTTTTTGTGAGGTTAGAGTAAACTTAAATATAAAATCAATGTGTGTGTTTTCAATGAAGAGATTTAAACTGAAGCTAACCTTAAGTGTAAATGTCACTTAGAAACTGCTTTATTCTACCCTGATATTGTCAATATTTTTTCTATTAAAACATCCATTTAAAATGTTCTAAGACAAAATCAGCTTTCAAATTAATACATACTGCCCAATAAGAAGAGAGATCTTTTTTTTCTTTTTTTTTTTGAAAGATTAGCCCTGAGCTAACATCTGCTGCCAATCCTCCTCCTTTTGCTGAGGAAGACCGGCCCTGAGCTCACATCGGTGCCCATCTTCCTCTACTTTATATGTGGGACGCCTACCACAGCATGGCTTGACAAGTGGTGCCATGTCTGCACCCGGGATCCGAACCAGCAAATCCCAGGTGGCCGAAGCAGAATGTGTGCACTAACCACTGCGCCACCGGGCTGGCCTCAGATAAGATCTTTTTCAAGCCAATAAGGTGCAAATTTTGCATGATTGTAAATGTACTTTTCAAAGTAGTTTTTATACTTTATTCTTTATACTTTTTATTCTGCTATCATTAATATTAAGTCTGGCCTTCTAGGAAGAGGAGTTGTTGTTGCTTTTGATTTCATTTTTTAAAGCAGTTTTAGGTTCACAGCAAAATTGAGAGGCAAGTACAAAGATTTCCCATATACTCCCTGCCCCTGCATAAGCAGTTTCCTGCATATCAACATCCCCTGCAAAGTGGTACATTTGTTACAATCGGTGAACCTACATCAATACATCATCATCGCTCAAAGTCCATAGTTTACATTAGGGTTCATTCTTGGTGCTGTACATTCTATAGGTTTGGACAAATGTACAATGCCATGTAGTCACCTTTATAATACATGCAGAGTATTTTCACTGCCCTAAAAACCCTCTGTTTTCCTCCTATTCATCCTTACCTCTCCGCTAACCACTTGCAATCACTGATCTTTTTATTGTCTTCATAGTTTCCCCTTTTCTAGAATGTCATATAGTTGGAATCATGCAGTATTTAGCCTTTTCTGATTGGCTTTTTTCACTTAGTAATACGCAGTTAAGTTTCTGTCATGTCTTTTCATGGCTTGATAACTCATTCCTTTTTAGTGCTGAATAATATTCCGTTGTCTGGATGTACCACAGTTTATTTATCCATCTACCTACTGAAGGGCATCTTGGTTTCTTCCAAGGTTTGGCAACTGTCAATAAAGTACTGCAAATATCTGTGTGCTGATTTTTGTGTAGAAATAAGTTTCCAGCTCCTTTGGGTAAATACCAAGAAGTGAGATTCTGGATTGCTGGATCATACGGTTAGAGTATGTTTAGTTTTGTAAGAAACTGCCAAACTGTCTTCCAAAGTACCTGTGTCATTTAGCATTCCCACCATCAGTGAATGCGTTCCTGCTGCTCTACACCGTGTCAGTATTTGGTGTTGTCAGTGTTCTGGATTTTGGTCGTTCTAACAGGTATGTAGTGGTACCTCATTGTTGTTTTAATTTACACTTCCCTGATGATATGATGTGGAGCATCTTTTCATATGCTTGTTTGCTACCTGTATATCTTCTTTAGTGAGGTATCTGTTAAGGTGCTTAGCCCATTTTTTATCAAGTTGTTTTCTTATTGTTGAGTTTTAAGAGGTCTTTGTATATTTCAGATAAGAGTCTCTTATCAGATGTGCCTTTTGCAATGCAAATATATTTTCCAAGTCTGCAGCTTGTCTTTTCATTCTTTGACATTTCCTTTCACAGAGCAGAAATTTTTAATTTTAATGAAGTCCAGCTTATCAATTCTTCCTTTCATGGATTGTGCTTTGGTGTTGTAGCTCAGAAGTAATCACCATACTCAAGGTCACCGAGATTTTCTTCTGTGTTAGATTCTAGGAGTTTTAGAGTTTTGCATTTTACATTTAGGTCTGTCATCCGTTCTGAGTTAATTTTTGTGAAGAGTGTAAGGTCTGTGTCTAGATTAATTTTTCTTGCAGGTGGATGTCCAGTTCCGGCACCATTTGTTGAAAAGACTATTTTTGCTTCATTGTCTTGCGTTTGCTCCTTAGTCAAAGATCAGATGACCATATTTATGTGGGTTTATTTCTGGACTCTCTATTCTGTCCCATTGATTGATTGATCTATTCTTTCATCAATACCACACTATCCTGATTACGGAAGAGGTTTGTGTTTACATTCATACAATAATAAAAAATATTGAATTGGTTCAAAATTTAGAATAGCATTATAAAAATTATATCTAAGGAGATAATGAACTGCTTACCAGGATTATGTGTTTCACATATTTAGCAAATATTTACTGAGCATCTACTTTATATCACTCTGTATTTCATGTATTCTGCATTGTTTTAGATGTTAGAGATACAGTAACACAACAGACATGTTTCCTGCCCTCACAAAGCTTCCAGTTAAATGAATTGTGGTTCATTTACATGTGTTATATTTATACCCTCTTTTTTCTAATATATCGATGTAATTTTAGGGAATTGAATTATCTCCAAAATAAGCATAATGATCCAGAAAAATCAGTGGAATTATGTAGCTAGAAAGACATTTTGTAGCCTCACCAGTCAAAATAAGGGAAAGTAGCATTGACTCTATTCCAACGACTCCATGAGATGTCTGTCTGTTAAAAATCAGGCTATAGAAACATGGCTCATAAAGCCCAAGAGTTGCCTGAAGTTAGCCACAAAATGTCCCAGTAGGAAATGGTTCCCAAGACCATGTTCTCAACGTCTTCAACTCTAAACCCAAGGAAAGGCTAACCAGGGCCCACATGGTACAGCCTGGTTTATAAAGGACTGAAAGTCATAGATACACATCATACCTACCATGTATACAGAACAAAGTTACCCGGTCTCTAAATGTAACAGAAGTAGTGAACAGAATGAAGAGGAAGGGAAAAGAGAAAAAGATGTGAATGGAGAATGAAAACAAATTTTTTGAGGCAATGATTGAGTTTCCTTCAATACTGGATATTCTATATTGGCTATTACAATATTCTCTACTGGATATTATACAAGTGCTGTTTCCAATGGATTCCCACCTTCTCAGTTATAAAGTTATAATGGTCACATTCCAGTATACACAGTCTTGATAATTTCTTGGGAAATTAGATATTATTTGTAGTCATAGCATCACAGGTTTCAAAGAGAACTCTTTCAAGTCAAATAGTATAAATTCCCACCATACCCAATTGACACTAAAAACATTCTGTCATACATTCTGTCTTTGTTCCAGGCACGGAGATAGAGGCTGGGAATACAGACCTGGAGAGAATATGGTGGCTACCTTTGTGAGATCCATGGCCTAATGAGGAGGAAGACATACAAAGATCCAGACAACAAAAGCAGTAAGGTGTCATAACCCAGCTACATATGACAGCCTGGGGGATAGGAAGAAGATGTGTCTTCTCTCTGAGAAACCAGGAAAGGGTTGGCATTTGAGTTCAGTCCTGAAGGGTGAAGAGGAGTCCAACCAACAGATAAGGAGGTGGGGGAGTGACTGTAGAAAGGACATCCCATGGTAGCTTGGTTTGGCAGAAGGGAGAAAAACTGAAGAAAGTTATTGGAAAACCTGTATTTGAGTTGGAGGTGAAAGGCCCTGTCAACTGGCAGGGTTTTCTGTAGGATGGCTGGCCAGCGAGCCAGCTGTTTTATTGTGAGAGCTCTGATTGTCATTGTTAGTAGGCTCTTCCCTTGAGTATGTCATTCTCCCCAGAGAGGAACACTCCAGTCTCATGCACGGTAGAGGTTAGGGTGGAACATGGTTAGATGCCAGATTAAATGTTCCAAGCAGGAGAAAGGAATCCTCATTACTTTACTTATTCCCCCGTTTACGCACGGCAGCCATGCCTGCCCCACCTCCCTTCCCAGCCTTCTCAGGTTTACAGCAGACAGACATACTTCTTGTGGACTTTTCTGCTTTACTATCACAGGCTTAGGTTTTACTTTCTATGGACCTCTAGGTCAGTAACCATGCGTGTGTTGCATTTTTAGCTGCAAAATTGTGAGCTTCTCTCATCTGCTACCATATATACTCAAATGCATCTTAAAATCCTTCTTTGTGATTTTTCTTTTCTTTGCTGAGGAATACTTGCCCTGAGCTAACATCCATGCCAATCTTCCTCTATTTTTTAGTATGTAAGCCACCAGCACACCATGGCGGCTAATAGAGCAGTGTAGGTCTATGCCCAGGAACCAAACCCTGGCTGCCGATGCAGAGCATGCTGAACTTAACCACTAGGCAACCGGGGCTGGCCCTATCGGGATTTTTGAGTCTTAAGAAAGAAATGGAAGTAAACGTCCATCTTCAGTCTGCCATCGTTACTTGGAAGGCTTGGCTCCTTGTCTAACTGCTAATAAATTATGCTTTTGGTAGCTACTTTGGAGATTGCCCACAATCAACAGCTGCCTCATCAATCTGTAGTGTAAACACGTATTCATTTATTTGTTTGTGTATTTATTCATTTACTTATTTTTGGAACCTCATTTATTTTGAACTACACTGGCCAGTCCCTAGCCCTAAGGAGTAGTTCCCATTGTTACAGATCAATGTTATTGCTTGGGCCTGAATCAGTCACAGCATCTCTCAGTTCCCAACATTTAATTTGTCCTGGCCAGAGGACATGGACTCACGGGCGTGACTGGGTGTCCTCCTGCCATGTCTTCACCCATCTTCCCTGTTGCTCCATTTGAGTCACTCTTTCAGACCAGAGATCCCTCTCCTGACAGAGAGATGAAAAGCAAGATAGGAATAAAAGAGTTCCACTTTCCCTTTGTCGTTTCCCAAAACTGAATTATTAGCCCCAAGAAAAGGTTTATAAGTTCCTCATTCTCTTGATTTTTCTGATTATAACTAAAACAGTGCGTGTTGCTGTCCTAGGACTTTTGGCAAGCTGCGGCTCAGTAGGGAGACGGTAGTTGGCCTGACACAGTCCTGATGGCCACAGGTTTTAGAGACAGAGCACCTCCATTTAAATCCAGAGTCCATCCTTACTAATTGGGGACATTGAGAAAATTAGTTAACTTTGTTTCCTCATCTGCAAAGAGAAGTGGATGGTGTCTCCTGCACAGGGATTGTGTGAAATTCTAACGTGTGGACGTGTAAAACGCTTGGCTCAGAACCTTGTCACTCCCGTGAGAAAATGGCTGAGAAGGGATCCAGTAAGAGAGCTGGCAGCTCAGACGTCGGTGCACAGCAAAGCAAAGGGAGGAGAAATGACGAAGTGCCTTTGAAACAGGAGCTTCTCTTCACAGGCTTCCTTGAATATTAGTGAGATGAGACTCATGACGGAAATGTGGTAATTGTAGGGTACTTTGCTGAATCCAAGCCCCTCTTTCTCCTGGTGAAAAGCGTCTTCCTCAGTCGGCCTCCGTGTGTGGCAAACGCTGATCCCACCCCCATCTTGGGGGGTGGGGGGGTGCTGATTAGTTTAAGCCAGTCAGCACGGACCGTCTACTGGTGAAAACGGGTTGCCTGGAGATGATGTGTGACCCAGTTAGACATTGAGACACAAGGAAATGTGGATTGGGGCCTTTGAGGAAACATCTCTTCTTCTACCAGAAACCCATAGAGGAATTCTGTCTTACTGCCAGGTATGACATGGCGCTGGGAGCAGGTGAAAGCCATTTGTTACACTTTAGGACAACGAGGCCGTCCCATCACAGATTACCTTGCAGGCTATTGGAGCAAGCCTTATCTGAAGCTCGCACTATTTCTTGATTTTATTCTGGATGAACCAATAAACCGCATTTATTGCTTAACCTAGCTTGAGTTAGGTTTTCTGTTAGTTGGTACCAAAAGCACCCTAACTGATACAATGAGGGAATAGTATTGCCTCTTCCACAAAAGCAGAGGCAAATACATATTGTCTACCAAGAGGAAATGTGTCTATGTGTGTAGAAATCCCCAAATTTGGGGCTGCATGCGTGAAGAAGCGCGGAGAAGCAGCTCACGCTGGTGAGGACGAAGGGGCAGACAGAAGCGCTGCTCTGCGAGTAAGCTACGGGCTGCCCGGTCAGAGGAAGGAAGCGATGCTGCCTTTCTGAAACACGTCACTGTTTTCACTCAGCCAACTGCTAAATACTTCTGTGGATGGAGAGTCCTGGCTGAGCTGAAAATGACATGCAGACCTCTGGTCAGAAGGCAGACGACTTCCTGGAGTGCGTGGTCACGGCTTCATTTGAGTTGAATGGAGAAGGACTTTAAGGAGGCCATCTAAAGCAGGAGAAGAGGGCCTTTGTAATGTCGGTCAAGGACAAGAGAGGAGGCAGATTTCTTTTATTTTTTGTTTTTACTTTTCAGCAACAAAGCACAGGGGCAGTGTGCTGAAGTTACATTTTGAGAAGTGACTGCCTGGGATTGTTGAACTTTTTGGATAGTGTTGTGCTTTATCTGAATTGCGTCATCACAGAGGTCAGAGGTGACAAATGTTCTACACCCAGGACCACACACAGCTGAGTGCACTGTGCGCAGGGGGCGCAGGGAGGGGAAAGGTGCACAGGGCAGCCTCGGGGTGAGGAGGGGGGGCCATCCAGGGTTGCAGCTGAGTCAACATTCAACAGAGAGTCAGGCCTGGGTTAACTGCGGGCCAGTTTGGACCTGAGTTGTCCCATCGAGATGCCAAGGAAAACAACCAGCCGAGGGTGGTCTGGTAGCCTCGCACTTTGACGCAGAATTAAAAAAAAAAAGTTGGATTGCTTTTCAAGTGATTCATGGGTGAGATTATGGAATTGGGGTTTCTCTACCTCATAAATCTCTCTTTAGTGTTGGGGTTAAGAGGACTGAGTTACTGTAGTGAAGGATTTAGAACAAAAGACTGGCACAGAGTAAGCCCCATAGCATTAGCTGTTCATACTCTTGCTGTAGGACAAAATGTGCTGAGTGCCAGAGGAAAAGTCCCTGGGCCACAGGCCTGGCCTGTAACGAGGCTCAACCCTGTCTGACCCCTCCAGCTTCCTCCCTTGAGAACTGCCACTCACTAGCGCCAGGCCACTTCCTCTGAGCCATTAATTCTGCAGGCAGAGATGTGAGTACAGATAGATGGAGGGTCATGCCAGGAGGCAGCAGAAGGTCATTTCCTTTCAAATCTGTGAAAGGCATTTGGCAGTATGCCCTTGTGAGGCCTGGGAGCTTAGGCCTCTCGGTCATGAGTGCTAGAGCGCCCTGCAAGCGTGATGCATCGTGCCAGATCTTGGACTTCTGGAGGGGGCTGTAGGGTAGAGAGGCTGTGTGTACTATGCAGGGAGTCAGCTCAGAGCCCGAACGTCCAGCTGGAGTAGCAGTATCAGACAGCATCACCTCCGTCCCTTCTGAGCATCGTGTCCTCTGCAGGCTCCCACTACAGGTCCCGTGGTGAGTGGTTTCCATCAGGAAGACCTGGAAGGGAAAGGAGGTGGGGGCTTCTCTCCTGGGCTGAATCGTGTGGAGGGTGGAAGGACAGACAGAACCAGGTGCTGCAAGAGGGAGAAGGTGCCTGTTCTTCCCTCCAAAAGAAGGGACCAAAGGAAAGTAGCACTAAATGGGGTTTAAGGGACTGTGACCTTTACAGAGCATTCTAGAAGGATGGCGCTTTCAGAGAAATTAATGACGTGAGCGATCATAATAAAGCTTTTTTTGTCATTGGCAACATGTTTGCTTTTCAGACAGCTTATTATGGCGGTAGAAAAGAAATCTAGAAAAAAAGGAAGCATGTAAATTATTACACACTGAGCAGGCAATGAGATTGGAAGTCAGGATGCCCTCGGCTGCTAAGGAGAAGCCAGGAGGTTTAGGGTCAGATTTAAGGAGGGGGCGTCCCTACCTTCACCCCTCCCACATCACCTACCAGTGACTGGGGTGTTCAGGGGCAGACCTTGCCCACAGAGGTGGCCTGGCAGGAGTTGATAGAAACCAGCAACCTCTATTATAATCTGATTCAGATTCTGTCCTGAAGCAGAAGGGGACCAGACAGCCTCATCCAAACAACCTCTCCGCAGTGATGGCTCCCTTTGGCGTGGCTTCAAAGGCTGTTCCACGTGGCCCAGAAAGTCCAGGCTCCCAGCTTGAACGCTTTCCCGTCAAGGGAGGAAGCTTGGGACCTGGTTTCTCTGAAGTCTGTTTTGGTTAGGGAACGAAATATCCTATTATTCCCAGGGGAACTCCCTACCAAAGAGGCTAGTAGCACTTTCTAGGAACTCTATACCCAGAGCTGAAAGACAATGGAGCTAAGAGAATCGAGAGATTTTGAGATGTTACAATCAACAACCCCCTCCCCACTCTCATCTCTTGACATGCGGGCGGGAGCTTCTGGTGCTTTTCTCTGTTTGGGTTACAAGGGGGCAAAAATAGCCCCGCCCCGCTTCATGTAAAACTAAGTTGAAGAAAACACTCAGAGCAGGTTTTCCTTCTGGCTACACTATGCGTTTGGCATAACACCTTGCGACAGAAAAACAGTGACGGACCATGCACATGGATCAGGATCAGTGGAGCAGCCATCAGCTCGTGCTGTAGGAGGCGGGTGGTGTGGGCGGTCGTGAGAGAACTGTAATGAGGCCAGTGTTCAGTGGTAGACGTGGGAAGATTCCAGCCAGCTTCTAAACTGCGCCTGGAGCTGTGTTGTTCGTGTGAAGACGGTGTACCTTTCTCTGGGACACTGACACCAACACGCAGAGGCAAGCATAACAAGCAGCTCTTCGAATAGGGCAAGCTGAGTCCTGCCCTGCCCAGGCAGAATCAGGAGAAGCAACTCTGGGTACAGGGGGAAGGGGCCAACAAGATCAAGGGGAAGAGGCGGGGCAGGGTGAAGAAGGAGAAAGTGATCTTGAGGGGGAGGGTCCAGGAGAGATGCTCCCTCTTGACCTGGAAGTGAGGGCTAGTCCGTGACGGATGTGCCAAGAGTCCCGGGCTCGAGCCCTGTGCCCAGGGGAGTTGAAGAGAATGAAGAAGGCTGCCCCGATTCTCAGCCACCAGGAGAACTCTGGAGGAGTTATTCTTTGTCCCCGGATCCTGAAGTAGCACACTAATGGAACGTTCTCCAGGGTTTTGTGTGTGTGTTGCTCACTAATGATTAGACATTTTTGTTATCACTCCGTGTTAGTGTAAGAGTTACACGTGACAGAAGCGGTTACACGTCTGCTTCTGTTCCTTTCTAGTCAGTCCCTGACCCCTGAGGAGCTGGGCTAGAGAGAGTGATCACGAGGGACAAGAAATGCTTTCAGGGGAGGTTCTGGAGTCCACAGTTCTTAAACTCTGACAGGCTCAACCTCACAAAATCCCAGATTCCCAAATCCTCATTCCTATAAACGCCCACTATTCCCAGATACAGGAGGAGCGATGATAAAGGACACGGAGGGTAATCACTCAGAGTCTTCAGATAGAGGAAAGAGGACAATGACATTTGGTGCCCAAGAAAACTCCTTCCATCTCCAGCTTGGCACAATGACCCTGGGTGTTAATCATGCAACTGAGGTCAGGATAGAAATCTACAAAGCCCAGCATGACCTCTAGAGCCTGGTCTGCCAACAGTGATGTGCTGATAACACAGACTCTCAGTAAGGCCACGTCGGGGCCATTACAGGCACCCTCTCATGCTTGGGACGAGCTTGGTGGCCTCGTCGGGCAGTTGAAGTAATTCCAACTGTGGCAGTAAGCAAAGCCCACAGCTTAGGAGAAGCTTACACATGTCAGAAACCTGTCGACACTCAGACAGTCCTGCCCTTGTACCAGGCACTGCTCTCACACCTCACGTGTGCAGCATTAGCACACTTACTCCTCACAGCGCCCCTACAGGGTAGGCATCACTACGATCCCCATTTTGTGGGTGAGGAGGCTGAGACACAGGAGGTTAGCCTTGCCCAAAGGCACACAGCTAGTTAGTGACAGGTAAGGACTTAACCCCACACAGACTAGAACTAGAGTCAGGCTCGCATCCACCCACCACATGGAGCTGCCTCGCCAGTCCACCAGCGTGATGCAGGGACGCACGAATGCCAACACCACTGGAATGTCATAGTGTGGCTTATGAAACACCAAAGAAATGACTCGGGAAAAGCTCACATCGATATAAGATGATCACTGCTACAGAAACCCAAGGTAAGAGGTCATCAGAGAAGACTTTAGGAACCCAAGCACGTGTCCGGGAACTGGGAGGGTCTGACAAACACTGCTCGGGTTCACTGAGGCAGTGCCCGGGGGAGATGTTGGTGGGCACCCCATCTTCAGTCTCCCCATGGGTTCCACACTCTGCAGTGAAGTCAAATCACATTTGGTCACAGCACTTCCCTGCTCGTAAGTCATCAGTGGCTCCATAGCACTTATTGGAACAAAATTTGAATTCCTTGGCATGACCCACAAGGTTCTTCTCCATCTGGCCTTAACTACTTCCAGCCGTACCTCCCAACACACTTTCCCTGTGTCACAAATCTCCAGCCACAATGAACTTCTCGCCTGGCCTCAGATACACCGAGCTTTTTCATGCCTTCCAGTTTCCCCAGAACGAGGTCTGAAGACCGTCAGTGCTGGAATCAGTGGACAGCCCTTCTAGAAACGTTGACTCCAGGGTTCTACTGAAATCTAATGCCCAGACAACTGACCTGGGAATCTGCATTTTAACAAATTCTCCATGCAATTTATTTTCACATGCATTAATAAGAGAGCCACATCTCATTCCTTATGATGATCCCTCTGTCCTTCCATCTGCCCCTCCACAGATCAAATATCATCTCCTTAAGAAAAATCTTTTTAATCCTCTCCTTCCCCAGATAAAATTGACCCTTTGCCCCTCTGTGCATCCACTCTACCCTGATCGTACGTCTACCCTGCATCTATGGTACTTATTGTTTTCACTTTTGTGATCTAGATTGTGACTTCTTTGGGGATCTTAATTCATTTGCCAACAAGTTTTATTGAATGCTGGAGGTCCACTGATGGAGGAAGCAGATGGAGACCCATGGAGCTTGGAGCCTGACGGGCATAGGCACGTACAATCCCAAGGAACTGTGCCACGTGCTCCCAAAGGCAGAGGCGGGTGTGTGGAAGCTGCAGGGGCTCTGAGGCTGGGGACGCCCCAGGGAAGCTGCCCAAGAAACTGATGTCTAAGTGGATACTTAGAAAAAGAAGGAATCACCCAAGGGGAGGAGGAGAGAGTATGCCGGCTAAAGGAAAACTGCACCAAGGCCCAGGGGGCGTGTGTGTGTGTGTGTGTGCTTGTGTATATGATGGAAAGAGAAACTCAGAGTATTCTCCATAATAACAGGTGTTTAAAGCTAGCTGGGTTTTTTTTTTCTCAGTCTTCCTCCTTCATAATTAATTTAAAGCCATGTTAAACAGATTTACCAGTTTGGGAGAAAATAGAGTTTTCCTAGACCCTGTCAGATGGACTCTTGAAACTTAAACCCAATAGTCTGTGCCTTAATCTGCATATGTGTGTTGTCATGAATGAGGGAATGAACAGATAAGTCTGTCTGTATGTGATTAATTAAAGCATCGTGAGGTAGCTGATGTCGTAGGACATAGCACAGTATACAGAAGAGCATGATCTTTAGGATTAAATACTCCTAGTTTCAAATTCCAGCTTTGTCAGTTTCTGCTAAGTGACTTAGGGCAGGTTATATAATCCTTCTGAATCTCGTCATTTATATGATGGATGTAGTAATAGTTATCTCATGAGAATGTTGTTACAACTACATCACAAATGGGAAGCACTTGACATGACGCCTGGTAGACGGCAGGCTTTTTCAAAAGGGTGGTTACTAAGGATCTGACTTTCAAATCCCAGCTCCACCCCTTACCAAATCTGCGTGGCCTTGGTCAAGAAACTGATGCGTCTGCCTTGGCTTCCCCCAGAGACTACCCCCCTCCTCCAGTGAACAAATGCCCACGAGACCCACAGCCCGGCCCCTGGCACACGGGAGGCTCTGCGGAAATAGTTATTATTATTACTTTCCATTACTAACTTTCCATTACTTTAGTACTTTAGTACTTTCCATTACTAACATATTTTTGTCTGGTACTTCTGCCACATAAATACATTGTCTGTGTTTGAAAGGTTAGCATTCTAAAGGAAATTGGATAATTTTTCAGGTATAAAACATCTTTATTCATTGAATACAGTTAGACCATTATTTTAAAATCTGCATCCAGTTCCAGGCGACTGCCACAAGGTGGCTCCAGACCATTTCTGACACACGTGGCAAATCGCCTTGCTGAAAGGAATACCCTGAGAACAACTGTGTATTTGTTTTACAAAGAAATATAGCACTACGAAACGGTCTTCCTCAATTTCTGTTTTCCTTCCCCTGTTCTTGCTAAAGGTAGGCACATTTTTAACTGAAGAATATATATATAGTATACATAAGAATATATATTCAGACATAGCCCTAAGATAATTTCAACATGGTTGATATTCACTCAATCATATTTTGCAAAACTGGTATTAATGTCTGAAATTACATTTTTGTTCCTTGTTCATTTGTTTGTATACTAGCTAGCATTTTTATAAATATTACCCAAAATCTAGTTATTATGGAATATCAGAATAAAGGACTCATTTTTTTTTTAAATTTCCATTTAGAAGATTATTTTCGGGACACTTCAGTTTTTGAACTTTACTTTTCAAAATAAATGAAATTTACGGGGCTTTCAATGATGCTTTTTATGGCAGTAGCTCTTATAGTTCAGACTCCCGGCGCCTCCCTCCGACGCGGTGTTTAGGAATAAACGTGGGGGACGCAGGTGTGCCGGCCAGAACCGCCTCCGCGCTGCCTATGTTAACCCTGGCGTTTCCTGTTTGAAATACTACAACCATTGATCATGGGGAAGGTTGTTTTCCCCCATCTCCCCTAAAAGCGTGAATGAGACTCTGACACTGTTGTTAACCCTCCCGCAGGCTCACTGCTGGGGGTTAATTTTAGCATCTTGTTTCTCCTAGAAATTGGAGTTCTGCTGCTTCTCCGTACAGGGGACACTGCTGGCTCGTAATTAGCTGACCTCCAGCGTACACCTCTAGATCTTTGAAAATGTTTCTTTCTGGCCCCCGATTTTCAATTTTAATTGGCTTATTAAGATACGTATGTTATGCATGCAAATTTCCTGATATATAACACATTTACGTTAGCAGAGCCCCCTTCCACGTCGGGTAGTGGGAACACACACGTGTGTGAGTATCATTTATTTGGCATTTTTCTTTTACACCCATGGCTTATGCTGTCTTATTTACATCTGGATTTGAACTTGGAGTCCCTGCAGGACCTCCCTAGAAGGCCCATAAACCCCTCAGTCCACCATAGCGCTACTCTCTTCTCTGTCACCCGTTAGTTCCCTTCATTCATATATTCTGAGTGGACTCAGTGCATCTGTGGTGTAACTCCTGCCTCAGGGGTTTGGTATCAGGAAGAGCAAGTGCGTCTACAGGGAAAAGGGAGGTGGGAAAGAATGTGTCTTCTGGGTGGATAATTGATTCATAGGTTACAGGCATTAAACCAGGCTGTAAAATCTCATGGCCAGACGCATAAATGAAGTTAAGGATTCTTCCACCTGGACTTCTGCAGCTCCCTCATTCGTTTTTCACAGAACTTACAACAGAAAAAGCCATGCCTATGTGGTGTGGACAGCCTGTGGGATAAGGAGCGTGCAATGGTTAACTATTAGGACCCAGGTGTAGGGTCTCTGTGGGAGGACCCAGGAGGGAACAGGGAGTGCCATTGTTTCCATGCGATGGAGGAATTGCTCAGGTTACAGCAAATCTGGAAGTTGTTCTGCTGAAATCCAGAACAGGATGAGACCTTCTCAGTGAGGGACCAACCAGAGATCTGGAACACGGCAGGAAGGCAGAGGCATCATTCCGGAGAATAAGCAGCATGGGCGAGCCCTTCGTTAGCAATGCTGGGAGCGGAAAGAACTTCACTCAGCTTTGTGTCATTCTGAGCACAGGGGGCTGTAGCCACAGACAGACGTTCCTCGCAGCTAAGTCTAAGCGCAGGTGGAGAGAGAATGGTCTTTAACGGGTGATTAAGTCAATGACGTAAAAAAGCAACCTCGGTGGGATCAGTCGAGGATATCAATCCAGAACAAAGAACAAACCAGAGGGTAGAATATACGGTTTGATCAGATTAGACTTTTCTCCTTTGTTCGTGGGTGAGTGTGTGTGTAGATAAAATATGTTTTTAAAACACACCTACGTTAATTCACCTAGGACGGCCCTCACAATCGGAACTCTCAACCTGCTTCTGATCCTAAGTCCATTATCAAATATCTCCCAGATGCACAGATGGAAGAAAATGACACTCGCTACCTCAATGACATTTTCTTGTCACCTGATTTACACCTGGTCATAGGTGGCTTGTAACATGGAGACGATGGAAATTGTGGAAGAAAGTTGGCAGGGACAGGCTGAGACAGTGAAGGCACAACATTGAAGATGGCACTCACTCTCCAGGTCATGCAAGGGCAAAGTCAGCACTTGAGAGCAAGTGCCACCCTAAATTTTTCATACTGGGTTCCTCACTCGCCTCTTTTTAGTCCTAGGTCAAGCTTCCTGGGTTCTCTCCCCATATTTGCCTTTATCGTAAAGTTCGAGTGGGCATATTTGGTGCCGTTGCCACAATTTTCAGGGGGAAGCTTGGCAGGAAGAACTGAATTCTTCACCTGCATCATTGCCAACATGTCTGCTTCCGCCACCAGCTGTTCTGTGAGACAGAAAGGCCACCTCAGCTGTCATTCCACCCGCCCCAGCAGCTGCTTGGACCTGCTCCAGGCGTACACAAGAGGAGTGTGTGTGTGTGCATTGGTGTGTGTGTGTAGCGTGTACTAGAGAAATGCCTTCAAGACTTGTCATGACCTAAGCTGTTCTTTAGACTTTTTTCCATAAAATCTCCTTATAATGTATCCTTATTGGATGATGTAATGCTTGCTCTTTCCAGAAGCAGCTAAGAACACTATCAATTGTCTGATGCTGATGCAGGCCAATGTCCTAGTCTTGGAAAAAAAAATTTTAAACCTAAAAAGATTATTTTCCTAAATTATGTACTTTTAGAGATGAAAGAAAACTTAGCAAATTTCTATTTCACCATTTAAATGTTATATACTTTCAAAAGGTGCATTTGATTGCAGAATAAAATTTTACCAGAAGTATTGTGAGAAATTTTCCAGTGCCCTTCATGATTCAATTAAATGGAAACATGTGAAAGTCTACACTACACCAAGATAAAGGGAATTAGAGTTAAAGCGTATAATACACGTGTCATCTGAGAGTCACAGTGTAGGAAAAAAATGAGGATTCTAAAAACTAATGTGATTTGATCTTACGGAAGAAATTGAGAAGTTAATGAATCAATATCAGTTACATCAGGAAAATTGTCCAAGCGAAAAACATTCTGACACCGTAAGGAGTGGAAATTACTCTCAGCGTCTCTATTATCTGAAACAGGACGATGTGAAAGTAGGGAAGGAGAGAAAGGTTTTTATCTGGGATGATTATGAATCTGTTCTCAGTGTCTTCAACTGGCTTCCATCAGGTCGCAAAGGTAACAAAGTTAGAAGGATAATATGTATTTTCTACATTAAATGAGTTTCGAGAAAGAGTATCTCTTCCCAATACTTGGGTATTTTCTCATAACACAAGTAATTCAACACCTATTAACCTGATAATAGAAATTATATCATGAGATGGTACCTGGTGGTAAATGGCATCCGAAAGTGCTGAATAGAATTACCTTCGCAGGTACGCAAGCCATCTTTCTCTCCGAAGCCACTTAAAATTAGTATTTTTGAATTATATTCAACATATTCTTGCTTTGTTACATTCTATTAAAACCAAACGCAAACGCAGACCAGACTTGAGAACTCCGCCAGCAGACAGCACCAGCTCAGTCATTAAGCAAAACTTAATGGGGCTTATTTTGCAAGACAAGCCAGACTGACTTGACCTGGGTCACTTCTTGCTTATGCCTCTGAAAATCATAAGCAAAACTTAAATTGCTCCCCCAAATTGATATGAGGTAACCACTAACCAATTCCCTTTCATTTAAGAAAATTCTAATAATCTAACACATCGCTGTGAAGAACAGAAGTCCTGCTCCTCACTCTGTACGCTGCCTTATAACAAGGTACCTCGGAGCCTCAGGCCGGGTCTTGGTGTGCGTGGCCCTGGTTTGCAAATTCTCTTTTTGGTGCATGCACAATCAACGTTTACTAATTACTGCCTCAGGCTTCATTGGCTCTGCTTACGTTTTGTCCTGAACTTTTGACAATACTAATTGAGATTTAAAAAATCAACAAAGCCACATACCCATTAGAAAGTAGTACTTATCAGAAGTTTCAAATTTAAGATTTTAAAATATCGCTTCAATCATTTCAAACAAAAAAGAAAAAAATGTCTGAAATAAATACTAAGTGAAAACTAATGGTTCCAATTAAAAACAACGTGAATTTTTTTTTCCGGATTATATAAGCAATGCATGCTTATTTTAGAAAATTCATAAATTTAGGAAGAAAGAATGGAAGGCAGCCAGGCAAAAGTGCTCACGTCCGCATATCCCACCAACATCCCAACCCCGGGCGGGTTTGAAGGGGTCCAGCGTGTGCAGACAATGACGCCTTCCCGCCTATCGGTAAATCAGAGGGGTTTGTTTTTTTTCATTTACTCTTGATTATCTACAATTTTCTTCTCCTTCTTACTTCTGCTAGATTTGTAATGTCTTTCTATATCATACGTCTTTTATGTGAGGTCAGCAGATCTTTTAAACAGAAGGGTGAATGGTATAACGGGGAATGACCAGGTTTAGACCAGGTTCAGGATCTGGGAGTTCTACACCTGGGCTAATCCATAAATGAGGTTTGACGTCCGCCTGGTCTCACAGGCCCTTTGGTGTAATACTCAGATTCTTTGGAAACCCTCTAGATCCCTTACCGATGTCTTGAAATTATTTTTAATTTTCTACACAGCATTCCCCACTCCCTGATTCTTTCTTCCTTGTTTGCTTCTTGACTCTGTCAACAAACCAGAACGTGGACTCTGGGGGACCAGGCCCATCATCCGTCTTGTTCCCTGGTACACACCAGCACCCACGCCTGGTCTGCAGGAAGAAGGCGGCGAAAGCCCCATGTAAACTAAATACAAGGTAACTTAGCCCCTAAATTTCTAGGAAAGAAAATAACCACATATGTTCAAGTCTTTACATAGGTCTCATGTTATGGATCACTTTCATAAGCCATAAAACACTGCTTAGGATAACAACTTTAGCCAGAAACCACCCTACAGTCTTTTATTCTGCAATTAATGCTAGATTTGGTGTTTACGACGATTGTCTGTCAAAATTAGTATAAAAGAAGGCAAAGAAGGTTAACCATTTCAGTATTTATTCCTGGGTCTTGACCTTATGTTTGCAAAAGTTGGGGACTGTTATAGGTAAGGCTTTTAAAGGTTACTTTAAAATGCAATCATGGTTATGTGTTATGAGGATGAGGAATATAAACCTCGAGGAGGGAGAAAAATGAAAATAAAAGCGTACTAACATATGTGAACAGGCAGCGCCCGTGTCACCACCACTCACACGGGCGCGTGGTGCTGTGTCTGAGAACAACTGAGCTGGGTGAAGGGTCGAGGCCACTCTGGTGACGACGGGCACTGATGCACTGGAAGAGGTTGGATAGTGTTTTTAAGTGTGATTGGGGGAAAAAAGGCAATATTTCTAAATTACTTTATTTAGTTAATATGTGATTTAAATATATGTGTGACTGAAGTAATAAATTCTATAAGTAGACAACTCACCGTTTCATCAACATCTTTTAAAGTTTACATGTTTGCAATGGACAAAAGGCTTATTTGGGGCAATCTTCTCACTGCAATAAGTAATGTCTATTTTTAAGTATATCTTGTTATGTATTGTGTGGTATTTCAACATGATATTTTATCTTTTTCAGTTCTGTATCATACTGAACTATCTTTATTACTCCCAGCTATTTCTTTTATTCTCTTTTTCAAAAACTCCTAGTTTCAAAAGACAAGTTTTGGAGCCTTTTTATAGCATATCTGTGTCTCTTAACTGCTATGTCACATTTATTTTTCACTGTCTTACCTCCTGGGGCTGGATTCTGTATATTTCTCAGTACCTTTTTCCTAATATTTTAAAGTTTTCTCTTCAACTGCATTTAGTCTTGAGTTAATTCTGTTTATTGTTTTTTCATTTTTTCTGAAATAATATTGTTCATTTCCAAGGGTCTTACTTGATTCCTTTTCATATGCTGCTGCTTTTGTTTTCATAATCTTTATATTCTTAGGGTTGTTATTCTTTCTTTTAGCTCTCTGCGAAATCTTCTTAAGATCTTAAACACATTTGTTCTAATTTTTAAGATTGCTCTATTATTTTCATTTCATCCAGAGGGACTGTATGTCCAAATCTTTAATTTTTTTCTTGGTTATCTTTTCAGTTACAATATTTCTGATGTACTTTGGAATTTGGGTTTTCGAGCTCATTTTGATGCAAGGTTTTTTCTCACATGTTCTTTGCTTGTTTTTTATGCTCTCTCTTTGTATTTACCTCTCCCGGTGATGTCCTTCCTAGACCATTGGGAATCCCAACCCAGAAGGAGGTCATGCCTAGGTGGCTCAGGGCTTAGTCACGTATGACACCAGGGCAAATGCAGTTCCAGGCACCATGTCAGTCAGGGGGCAGATTGGCACAAGTCCTGGGTGTGAGGCAGTCTTACTTTCCCCCTCATCCTGGTTCAGTTACTTGACATAAGCTGTAACCCCAGTTGTTGATCAAAGCCTTCTTTTTTTCCTTTCACAGGCTGGGGAGCCCCCAACTCTGGGCCTTTATGTCGAGCAACGGCCTGGGTTCTGGTCCCCTGTTCTTCTTAGCGCTGCAGGAGCTATAACTGTAGCCTTCTCCCCACCTTCCTTATCCAGGAGCTCACCAGGCCCCCTTCCATCCCATTGTCTTTCCACCCAAGTTACTGCTATTGTTTCTGAGCAATGCTCTATCTTTTTACCTTCTTTCTTTATATTGTAACTGTCACTTTTCTGTGTTTGGAGTATAAGGGACAAAAAGGTCTCAATGATTAATAGTACCAACAAAAATGTTTGGGTGGTATTTCTTTTTTAATCAAAAAGGGCAAAAGTAGAAGATTATTTCTGCCTAAAGTAAGTCAGCTTTTCTGCAAATATAATTAAAACCGAGGGACTCGTCTTATTTGTTGCTGTATCTCCAGCTCCTGGATTGTACTGAGCATACAGTAGGAGCTTAATAAACACTTGTCAACTAGTGAATTGCTGTTCATCCCTGAGTTAGTGAGGCCAGGAAGAGGGAAGGAAGAGAGGCACATAAAACAAGCACAGGACGGTGTGATGGTGTCTGTGACTCATCCATAGTCTGGCAGAAGTGACTTTGCACATACACAGTACAACACACAGGCAAAGACGGTATGCAGTGATTTTCCCGACTGGATCGTGCCCAGTACAAGTCTACGGTATCAGAGAAATTTGCAAGGTATCTTTAGCCATAAGTTTGAGTGACAGGTAGAGCAGGGGAAGATGTAAATAATTGCTACAGATTTTAAACTTGTGAGAACGGTGGCATAAGGAAGGGGAGAATTATTAGCTGTTTCATTTACTCTATTTAGTTTCCTGCAGACAGAAGGATGCGGTCACAGCTTTGGGGAAATGGTTTGCATCTTGCGAAATAGTGCCAAGGTCACTGGAGTGGGCAGTAAATGCTAGAGATTAATTTTCCAGAACTACTTCTTTATTAAATATGTAATTTCAGAATGTAGAAAACTTGCTTACAGACCTGGGTGAACGCATAACATCACAATTCTTTTCAGAAGAAAGACTTTTTTTTAATAAGCAATGTCTCCATGGTAACCATAAAGGCAAATCTCACTTTGTGTGTATTATATCAACACCAATAACAGCTGGGACAGGCTGAACAAAAATGGCAGGGGAGCAGAAGCTGGGGAATTTTGAGAGAGAGTGAGGGAATAAAATGACAGCCCAAAGCAGAAGCTGAGTAACTCGAGACTGCCTTGATTCATTGGCACTGTGTTTGAGAAATCAGAATTTGAAACTTATTTTTTTTTTCAAAGATACTTCCCCTTCATCCTGTTCAAATCAAATGTGGGACAAACTATTCTGCCATTTTTTCCAAGAAAAATAAATGACTTGAATTATGTATATTTTTAAAATCAGTGTGCCTTCACAAATAGGGACATATTTTAAAAATTGACGTCTTTGTCAAGAGCCATACAAAGAAAATGAAAACCAGACATATATGCCCAGGCTCAGATAGTGAATTAACGCAAGAGGAAAGTGTACCATTAAGGGATTTCTTTTCCCTCTTCAAAAAAACACTGCCTAGTGTGCATCCATATAGCACAAAGATGCGAGATCATTGGATCACCTGTTAGCGGACTAACTACCAGCAGGCAAAGCAATGCACCAAGGAGGGAGGGAGAACAATGCTAATTAGGATAATAGGATGATCGACAAGAATTTTTAGTTACACTTTTTATTTTGAGATAATTGTGGAGTCACATGCAGATGTGAAAAATGATACAGAGATCCCATGTGCCATTTATTCAGTTCCCTCCAAGGGCGACATCTTGCAAAAATATGGGACAATATCACAAGCAGATACTGACATGATGCCATCACAGACCTTGTCCAGATTTCTCCAGGTCACTTATAGGTAGGTATGTGCATGCGCGTGTGGGTGTGCGTGGGTGTGTATTTAGTGCTTTGTATTTTCATCACCTGTGTAGATTGTGTATCTACCACCACAGTAATGAAACGAAATCGTCCCATCACCTCAAGGACCCCGGGTATTGCCACATCTACCGCCTTCCCGCCTAGCGTTCTTGTCCCTTACGGCTGACAACCACTAAGCAGCAGTTCGTTTGTATAATTTTTGCTGTTTCAAAAATGTTGTGTAACTAAAATCAATACCTAACCTGTTAGGAATGGCTTTCTCCACTCGGCATAATTTATCTGAGACCTATCCAAGCTGTTGTGTGTATCAACAGTTCGTTCCTTTTTATTGCTGAGTAGTATTCCATGGTATGAATGTACCAGCTTGTTTGACCATTCACCTGCTGAAGGACATTTGGGTTGTTTCCAGTTTGGGGTTATTAGCAGTAAGGCCACCAGGAACATTTGTGTGTAGGCTTTTGCATGAACGTTTTCATTTCTCTGGGCTACATGCCCAAGAGAGCAATTACTGGCCATATGGTAATTGCATGTTTAGTTTTATAAGAAGTTGCCCAACAGTTTGCAAGAGTGTCCACCATTTTACATTCCCACCAGCAACATGTGAGTGATCCTTTCTGACATAATTTTAACAAGCTAATTAAAATTACTATTGTCTCACCACAGTCATGGAATTAAGACCTTTGCCTGTTGCCAGAATTTTATGCTCAGTCTACCTGGGTTCAGATCCTGGCTCTGCCACGTGATAGCTATGTGATCTCAGATAAGTTATTCCTGTGCCCAGCCTCAGTTTCTCCATCTGTAGAATGGGAACAATAATAGACCTGTCTCATAAGCATGTTATGGAAGTATAATAATAATAATTATTGTTTGATTATTATTCTTTACAATTGTAAAGAGGTATAAAGAAGTATATATGAGGTTAATGAAAACACCACATATTTTATTATGACATTCTGAAATTGTCAGTATAAAAAAAGTTTCTGAGAATGTCTCTAAGCTGTGGTATAGCAATGGTTTTACATGTAAATCCTTTCACATTTCAAATTTATTACATCAGTGAAATAGTGATCACAGTGAAATAGTGGCAAAATAGCTGTTTTGAAACATAGGAAAGTAACAGAACTACCCCTCCAAAGTCACACAATTGGTAAAGCACACTTTCATAAGCCTGAGGAACGAGAAGTTCAATTTTATTGCAAGTTGATGGGATGGGAAGCGCGGTGGCTCCAACGATCAAATGGAAGCAATGGAAGATGGCGCCATGCCTGGCGGGCACCAGGGGTCACCTCCTCCCCGCCTCAGTCACTGCTTCTAGAGAAAGGTAAGAAGAATGAAGCGTTTACTTTTTAAATCTTCTATCAAAAAGCAAATCATTTCAAAGGAAATGATAGTGAGCAGAATCCTTTATCCTGAAAGGAGCTGTCATTTCAGCTTGTTTTATTTTGTTTCTGTGTGTATTTGCTGAGATAGAATACAATGCAAATAGCTATACCTTTCAAGTCTTGCTATATAAATTTAATCCAAATAATTTCATACTTATTAAAATCAACACCCCAGTTAGCTCTGAAAATGTTTCTATTGTTTTCATCTTTTATTTGAATTTTTCAAATAAGCTACTTTCATTTTTAATTTCACTTCAATTTGAAGCGTTCTTTGCTTTTGTTTGTTTTTACTTACTTGGATTTGGTTTCCAAAAAGTTAAGGTAGAGAGCTAAAAAGTTAAGGTAGATTAATTTATGGGGGCAATACATTTGATAATTGGAACTTGCAACTCAGTGTGGAAAATTCACGTTTGTCAGGAACTACCTTAGCGTGACACAGGAAGAACAGCGTGAATTTGGATTAACATCTGTATCACACGTAAAAATATGAGAGCACCACTGTGAGTGGACAGCGAGCCCAGTGTGCACGGCCCCTGTGTGCTGACGTGTGGCTCCCCTGTTTTTCTATTCGTGTCACAGAGCATTTGAGAAAGCTCCCAAAGCTCACTGTTTAACAGTCTGTTAAATTGTGGCTCCCATGAAGTGGTAAGCAAGGTTTCAATTTTCTCGTCTTTTTTATTGTTCTTTCTATGGAATTTAGCTCCTGCTTGTCTCAATTGAAAGCTCGCCAAATACGTTTTGTTAGACTTTTCTTTCAATATACTATTTGTTGATTCTTTAAAATGCAGGATTAGCTCCCTGGTTTATTAAAATAAGACTCATTTTCATATTAATCCTCTATTGCAATAGTGTTTAAGCAAACTAGTTCTGATTATTTCTTATATTCCACTTATAGGTTTTAATTAAAATATTTTCAACTGCAAGTAACAGAAAAATCATCTCTAAATGGCTTTTAAAAGGTGATTCTTTTTTTTTTTTTTAAGATTGGCACCTGGGCTAACAACTGCTACCAATCTTTTTTTTTTTTTTCTGCTTTATCTCCCCAAAACTCCCCGGTACATAGTTGTATATCTTAGTTGTAGGTCATTCTAGTTGTGGCATGTGGGACGCCGCCTCAGCGGGACCCGACGAGCGGTGCCATGTCCACACCCAGGATCTGAATGGGCGAAATCCTGAGCCGCTGCAGCCGAGTGCGCGAACTTAACCACTCAGCCACGGGGCCAGCTCCCAAAAGGCGGTTCCTTAGTATCCATATAACAAGAAGTTTAAAGTGGGATGGCTTCTGGTTGGTTAGCTTAGTGGCTCCACAATGGCATAAATGCTCATCTTCACACCTGTTCACTTTGCCACCCTTGACCTGCCAGCTCCTTCCCCTCAAGGTCGCAAGATGACTATAGCAACTCCTGGCATCGAATTTTCAGAAACCAATGTCAAGAGGCAAAAAAGGGAGCATTTCTCTCTTATATATATATATTTTTTTTGTCCAGGATGAGAAATTTTTCTAGAAGTCTTCTTCTCAGTCTCATTGGCCATAAATGGGTTATATGCCCAACCTTAAATCAATTCCTTGGTGCCTGGCAATGGTACCAAAGTGACAAGCTTTAGGCAATTATGAAAGATGGATGGAAAACATTAGGCCATGGAGAAGCCACCAAAAGAAAAAAAAATTAGAAAACAAACAAAAACCGCTCATGTCTAACATATTATTATGGGTTTTAAAGCCAAAAAGCTTGGATGAGCTTTATGACTATATAAACTAAACCACTGAGCCTCGGTTTTTTTAACCCGTCCAATTGCCGTCTTTATGAAGATTACATAAATTAATGTATGAATAAGATACCTAGCTCATGAGAGATGCAAATATGTTAATCTCCTCCTCCTTCCCCAGCAAATGTGCAAAATAAAAATAGATAAATTAGCAGACGAGACCAAATAATGGAAACTTTAGAGCTTTGAATACCGTAGATTTTCTGATATTCCATTTCAAATTCTGCATAGAACTCCTAACACGATTCTGAGGAATCTACAGCAATGACAGTGCCTTAGTGCGAACAATTCTAATTTTGTTATTTAAAATGACTTGTAAAAGTTGCATCTTCCTTCTAAAAAGTGTAAGTACATGCAGTATATCCACAGAGCAAGATATATATAGTCTCTGAAATCCTGTAACTTTTGTCTCCATTTATTCATTTTGTTTCAAAGAGATTCACATAAAGTTTATGCGGTTTGTAGATGTCCTTCTAGATGCTGGGGATTGAACAAAAACCGACAGGCAAAAGTCCCTGTTCCCCCAAAATCACCTCCGAATTCTCGCTTATAACAGTGAGTATTGATTTCCCTAGTAAGTTTCAAACTAATGCCTTACTCCTGAAACTCCACTGTTGGATTATACTCACTTTTCCTGTGCAGGAAATACCAAGTCAAGAAAATCCCAACTCTTCTAATTGTCTTCCTCCACTTGATCACTAGATGGCGCCGAAGGAATCCATTTCCCTCCCATTGAGGGAGAAAAAGCGTGAAAAAATAGAATAGCAACTCTTGACAGTGCAAAAGGGACAAGGTCTCTGCTGTCAGTTCAATTCCTCTTTACTTATTTGTTCTTTGGGCAAAGATGCTCAAATGTTTTGCATTATCACTGGCACTCACAGTAAATTTTAAAAATAGTCTTTTCAAGTCCACTACAATTCTGTAAGGGCCTGGCCCGCACAATCAGTCCTTTCTAGTCCTTCGTTTTCTACAACGGCAGCAATTTATTCTGCCCTTCTCTCATTCTGAGACGTGCCCTGCTCTGCTTCTTCAGAAACACTGGGGTCATTCTCTTCTCTCGAGCACTAAGGAATGAGCAAACGTCACTCCTCGGCTCCCTGCTGGACATTCGGCAGCAACTTGCTGTCAAAGCAAGTCCTGAGATCTCCCCCATTGGACTCTGCCTTCCAGCCATTTGGAGTTTTCACAACACTGATATCTCCTTTAGGTGTTTATACCATGATGAAATCTAGGGAACCAAAATATGTGTGTTCACGCTCATGAAAAAAACATTCATCATTTCCCAAGCTCTGTTTAGGGAAGGGGGAAAAAAAAACATTGGAAGGAGAAATCAATTTGGCCATGAGTCAAATTCCAACCAAAGAATTACACAACCCTTTTTCTCCTCTGTCTTCTGTACTAAAACTTGGGGAAACTCCTCGGTCCAGATAATCAGAAGAGGAGTAACTGATTGATGATTCGTTGAAATTATTTTTGTAGCTGTTGTCTTGAAATAAGTGTATTTATTTACGTGTGCGTGAATGCATGTGCACACACATAGATATGCATATAAAATCTCTCTTTGTCACCTCCACCCAGTGTCACAGTCACTCAACTGTGGGAACAGGGCTCTTCATGGGCCCCAGCTTTTCAGAACTTGAACCAGGGTCTTTGATCCATTTTCCTACAGTCGTTTGTCTTTCCCAAGGATTACGCCCTGAGCTGAAAGTTCACCCTTTCCCTGTTGTACCTGAACTGCGATGAAGGATGTTTTCACAGACACAGTCTTCCTTGGACGCTGATGTTGTTTCTCCTGCTGCTTCTAAATAGCTCAGCCTTGCGTGCGTGAGGTGCAGGCAGAGTTTTCATCCCCATTTATTTTACAAACTCAACGCACCCTACATTTTTTGTTTCCTTTTATTTATTTATGTTATCCATAATAACCCCTGGAGACCGGGGGATAGGCTCGCCCTCGGGTTTTGAACTTGTTTCTTTGGTTTCTTCTTCTCCCTCTTCCATTTATTAGACAAGGTATTAGGTGCCCAGAGAGGCGACCACAATGCTTTGTTAAGACACACCTTCAGAAAGAAGCTTTTCTACGGAGCAAATGTGACCGACTCCACCATCTTCCGTCTCCTTCCCTAAGCAGTTAGAGGGAGCCCTCCATGACCACAGACTGGAAGGCTTAGCATCCAAAAAGCAAGGGCCTGTTTTTACTCAGAAAAGTCAGAGAAGTGTAGATACTCCTCGCTGGAAGACATATGGACTCGTATATGGCACCGATTGTCAACCTGGCTGTGCAACAGGACCCCTGGGGAGTTACACATTTCTAGCTCAACCCCAGATTACTGGCTCATAATTTCCAAAGATGGGCCTGGGAATTTGCACTTTTCAAAGCAATCTTCCATTTCACTGCAGGCAATCTGACCCAAGGTCCTGGATTGCATTCAAGAAAGGTGAGTCTGGACGCTTGAATTACGATCGCTGGTAAGTTTGAATCTGTCGTACAGTCATTGCGTGGTGGCCAGGCGTTCCTCTTGTGCATGGGGAAGTGTCAAGCATGATGCTGAGAATGCTCATGAACACAGTCACTCGCCTGTGTGACCTGCGACAAATGAATTAATTTTGTTTGCCTCAGTTTCCTTATCTGCAAAATGGGGCTGATGGTCACAACCTCCTCCTAGTGTTGTCATAAGGATTGAATAAATGAGTACATGTAAAGCATTTAGAATAGTGACTGGCATTGAGTACACGCTCAAAAAATGATGTTTTTGGTTTATCATGTTATTTATTACTGAGAAAACAAAACTTGTGAAAAAGAGATTATTATTCTAATCTAAGATAAGAAAACTGAAGCGCATACAAATTAAACATCTTATCCAAGGTAACAGAGCTGGTAAATATTAGAACTGAGATTAAATCCAGACCACATGACTTCAAGCCAATCGTCCTTAAGAAGCTCCTTGAATACCTCAAGTGATGGCTGAAATGACTACTTCCAATGGCAAGAATTTTTATCGTTGGATGCTTCTGACAAATAATAGCAGCACTATGATTATGATTTATGAAGCAACTACTGAGCCACCATTTGTTGACTCCTTATTAATAGCAGTCGCTATACTCAGCATTTTGCATACGTTGACTCATTCGATCATAAGAACCTGAAAGTTAGGTGTTATTTTCCCTCCTTATCAGACGGGGAAGTTGAGTCCGTGGTTAAATTTCTTGCCAAGCACATATAATCAGTGTGTGGTGGAAGAGGTATTTGAACTCCATCACCTGTGTATTTAACCACTTTCTTGAGCCTCAGTTCACTGCCTCTGGTTTTCCTTAAGGTGCTACGGAATAGAACATTTAGTTCCCTGCATCAAGTTAGTCTTTTGGACATTTGGGAAAAAAAATGAAGTCTTGTCATTTCCTAGGTTAACCATCCAAGTTCCTTCAAAGAATCCAGGCAGTGGACATGACCTCATTTTGAAAACTTTCACCACTGAATTCACTCTTCTCTAAGACGCCATCAGTGTCTCGGGCACTCCAGCTGTGATGTCCTGACCTGCATCAGAGAAGGTCAGGTAGCAGGAGCCCACTCGAGCTTCCACCCACAGGCAAGAGGTGTTTCTAAATAGGTCGACAGAGAAGACCCACTATCATTTTAGTGTGGTCGGTTTTGTTTTTTTAAAAGCCAACATTATAAAAGAGGTTTTAATCTGCTTTTCTTTTTTAACTATTTCTCCCTTTGCGGCCTAAAGGTAACCTGAGGCTAACCAAAAAATTAATATTTGAAATGTTTGTGCTAATTTATTCACAATAAATATTTTATTCACAAGCAGTATTTTCTTCAACCTTAAGTTTCTGAACTAGCAAAACAAGTCATTTTTAAAAGAGGGGATACAGCTTGCATCCAGATGGGCTGTTGGCAACTGAAGACGGTCCCAGTGGATCGGTGGTTTTGTGATGGATCAGAAACCTGTTTCTACTCTTACCTGATACCCATCTGTACCGAGAAATGCCACAACATGCAGCTAATATAAACCCCACCATTTAGGATTACATTTTGTTGAGTTCCCTTTATTTATTGAGGACAAAAAGTTTAATGTCAACATTCTGTGACTTTTGTTTCTCGGGGGTAAGTGGTTGCTGCTCAGACAGTTTCCCTTAGCCTGTGTAAATTCTCTTAATTAAAGATTTTGTGTTGTATATAATGGAAAGAAAAATCTTAATAGGCATAATAATGTAGTCTTCCTTTTAAAATTTAAGCTTTATTATTTTTAAATCATACGGAATTGACTCAAATTGCTTTAGAAATTGTCATATTATTAATCAGGAAGAAATGCTCCATAGCTGAAAACAAATGGAGTCATATTGGGAAGCTGGTGAGATGTTTGGGGGAAAAAACAGATACTGGGATGGATCCGGAGATTTCTCAGATTCTTTCCTACGACCCCGTTCCAAGATGATCAGAAGGACTGGATGCAGGGAACCAGCTGGTCCTGGTTACCTTTTCATGAGGATTCCTACCCATCGGTGAGAAAAACACGTCCCCTGATATGAGCAGTGAAAAAACCCTACTTAGTGGAACTGTTGTTTCGTCTCCACACCTTGTCTGGACTGACTTCAAAATATCGCTAAATAATAAACTCTAAGTTACTAATAGAAAATACCCAGAGTTTCTAGAACATGCTTCGGAATTAAGGATTAATAGCCCAGGTTCTGGCAATAATCTTTCTGTTTCTTTGATATTTGAACTTAACGTTTGTTTTAGATTTGTTTAAAGATTGTTTTTGTAGTAGAAACTCCAGGCTCTTTGATCATTTCCTACCCTACTGGTCGACTTTTGAGTTACCATCTTGACATCTAGTCGTTCAAATGCTTCTTACCAACAGTACCCAGATATTCCTTTGACGAATTCAGTCAATTTCTAGTTTCTCCCTTTGACCCAGCAGCACCAGGGATGGATCCTGATTGATCAATATTTCCCAGCACCAAATCCGCCCCCTCGACACAGAGCGATTAGTTCAGGGAGAAACACGTGGCCCAAAAACAGCCAGTGAGAGAGAGGGAGTCCCAGCCCTCCTGTGGGGACCACCGGCCACTCAACAGCAAGGAGACAGGAGGCCCCGGGGGAGAGTCGGAGCTACCAGGAGGCACCGTGTGGCTACGCTTGAGGAAACACAGAGGAGAAATGGAAATTGGCGAATGGGGATGTGAGCTAGGCTTGGGACCAAGCTCAGCTTCTACATCCACCTCTAGACTTAGTTACGTGACCCGGCACATTCATTTTATTGCTTAAGTCCCCTGCAGTCAGGTTTTCCATAGCTTGTAAATAACTCAACTTTCCTGAGCCTCAGTTTCTTACCGGTAAAGGGAGGTTAATATTATCCAGCTCATTAGGTGTCGTGATGATTAAAGCGGGTGACATCCGTGAAGCACCCGGTATGTGCTGTGAATTCGGCAGCCAGTCTGTTTCCTTTTCTTTTCCTCCTCTGAGGATGGATGAGTCAGCCCAGCGCTCCGAGACCTGGGGAGTTTTCAGAGCAGGGAGTGGCGTAGGGCGAGGACTGAGGCCCTGACAGAGCCACAGTGCCCCACGGCTTTCCCCGGGCTGACTCTGCCCCATGCCTGTCCCGGGCTCTGGCAGGCAGCCGCGCTGGGGTCCGTCTGGTGGAGATGCTCACTGTTCCTCAGGGTCAGTGGTGAAACAAGTGGCCAAACTAAATTTGTCTAAGAAGCACATTGCAGAGGGGCCACATTTAAACACCAGGGGGTATTCTGCTTTCCTAGGATATAAAGCTTATTCAAGACAATAAATCTTGAGTGCAGATATTTAAAAATGACTCTTGTCTTTGAAGGAAAAATTCTAGAGAAGTACAGACTAGGAAGACGCCCAGTCTAAACTGGGTTCAACAGGTGCATTCACCCGTGAGGTAGTTTTTTCATTTGATTATACAATCCTGGAACAGGAAGGGTGGAGCTATTCCAAACCCTTACGCGACAGATGAGACAGCGGAGGCCCAGCCAGGCGAGGGGACTGGCTCAAGCCCCCCGACCAGCCTCAGGCAGAGCCGGCTCCGAGTCACAGCCGGTGTTCTGTAAACGGAGTGTGACTTCCCAGCCCCCGCCCAGCAGACTCTGCTCCACTTTCCGTCTCCAGCCGAGGGTCTGGCAGGCACAGAAACACCCAACAAGTCTAACGAGCATGGCCGGCGCCTTTGTCACCTGTGAGTCAGCATCAGCTCCCACCGACACATCTCTGCATTGCTGCGCATGGACCGAGCGAGCGGTGTGACAGGTCCGGCCGATGACTAGAACGGGGTGGTTTCACCATCTCGGCACTGCTCGAGTTCTGGCTGGAAAATCCTTTGTTTAGGGCAGACGGGAAGGGGAGGCGCCCTGTGGGATGCTCGGCAGTGGCCTCTTCCCACTAGATGCCAGCAGCACCGCTTCAGTTTCGACAACGGGAGAGGTCCCCAGAATCTGTCAAATGTCCCGGGGGTGGGGACTCTCCTATTGAGAACCACTACTGGAGAGAAAAACCATTTCTCGCAGTGAGTCTTCAATGTAGGGAGCGGAGAGCTCGGACGTAAGGTGTGAAGTATGCTTGGGATTTGGAGTACATCTTTTCAGGCAAACTAGAAAACTGTCAGACCTCTACAGGCAGCCTTTATTTCTTTACCTGTAGTGTGCTATGATGAAAGCAAAGACTAACCCTAAAAGGGTCTGACACCTTGTTAGTGCGACAATAGGAAATTATATGTTAAATAAGAAAAAAAATTAAGTGGAAATGTAACTCTTTAATGCAAGGGAACGGCCATAGGGAGTCCATGGCAAGTAAGGGATTGAAAATTGCACACATAGACCATATTCCTCCAAACACCTGCTCCTGCCTTTCTTGGGGGTCCTTACAGAAGAGGCACGTGACCCCTGAGGGCCCTGCCAGACTGCATGGTGCGGTGGGTGCAGGATTCTAAGGCGGAAGCTGGGATAAACCGGCAGATAACAATGAGATGCAGACGTGCGGCAAAAAGAAACAGGAGAGGAAGCAGGAGAAAAATACAAAGAGGGATTAGGTACAAAGTAAACTTGCCAGAGGATTCCAGCCCAAGGCCCAGAAAAAAACACTTTCTAAAAGTTAGATTTTCTCAGCATGGATTATTTTTATAGAACTTATTTAAAATATTTCTCTTTTAGAAAGTTTTGCATCAAAACAGCAATTGTGCTGCTGTGGTTCAGAATTCTTAACTATGCCAAATTAACGTTATTAAATTTGATAGAACAAGAAATAACACACAAATGCTGTATCAATCCTCCATAATCGGTCCCCGGGAACATCACAGTCTTCCTGCTCTCTGCCGTGCTGGCCTTGGAGACAGGCGCAGCCCAGCAAGTGACAAAAGGTTTCCTTTCTGCCTTCATAATAGCCAGGACAATACATTCTTACATTTCAGTTTTAATCATCCAAAGCTTTTCAGATGCTCCAGTGCCCGCCTTCCGCAGGACAATAGATGAGATCCAAGATTGCTAAGGGCCTTGTGTTTCTCTCCCCTTGCGGTGGATAACGTGCTGTTTCTGCCTTGTGCTGGATACCAGATGTGGAGCGGATAGCAAGAGGAGAGGAAAATAGGAAGGCTATTCACGGGAGGCTGGATTCATAGGAGAGTGGAAATAATTTCCCCAAACCAGGAAGCCTCTTTCTTAAAAAAGAGGCTCCATTCATTTCAAGTGCTGAGATAAGGCAATTTAGAATGATTTTCACCTTGGCACAAAAATCTTAAGTACAAACAGTACCATGAGAAGAGGATTGGATGGCGATTCTTGGCAGGGAGAGAGTGGGGCAGAGACAGACAAAAAAGCCCTTCCAACTCAGAAAGCTCTCCAGAGTTATAAACTGTTGTGAATTTGCTCCCACATTTGGAGACCTATAGAATTCGTGATGTGTTATTTTAAAAGAAAGCTCCTGGTTGCATTTTTCTGCATGAATAATGTAGATGAAATGAAAGCAAGACAATGGAGCCTAGAAGTAAATATTTTGACCATCAGTAAAGAAGGATCTCAATGGTTCCCAAACCTGACTGCTACTACAATCAGCTTGGTCCTCCCTATGCCGTAGGTCCTGAGGCAAGAATTCAGGGATGAGTTTGGAACTCCGTGCTTCTCACAATCTCCCTAGATTATTCTGATGCTTTGTCAGGTTTAGAGACCACAGGAGAATTCAAGTTCAGGGACAATTTTAAAATATCCGTGTATAATATTAGAGCTATATTAAAAAACGACTGAATTTCTACAGATGCTAATTTCATCCACTGCAAGGCCCTGTGTGTTCCTACCTGATGTGTGTTGACCTTTGGGGACCATCCAGCCCTTTGCTGAGCTGATGAAAACCACTGAACTCCACTCTAGAAAAAATACACAAGCCCAGACAGGTAAAACTTATACACCATTTTAGGGTGTCTACAGATTGCTGAAATCCATTTAGAGAGAAGAACCCCTGTTTGAATGATTGTCTGTGGTCTGTGAGAATTCATGGTTCTGTGACTTCCCCTTGAGTTTTAGCACTTAATGTTGGCCCATGTGTCTTCTGAAAGAAAGTTGCTACACTTCAGAGACCAGGTTTAAGAAACAACCAGACAAGTCATAGGCGATCATCCACACCACTACAGGAACCTCCCCTGTGGTCCTCTGCCTCGGGTCCTGCTCCCCTGCAGGCCATTGCCACACAACAGCCAGAGTTACATTTCCATGGTGAATCTCTGACTATATCACCCCCATGCCCCAAACCCTTCAAGGTCCTCCTGTTGCCTGAGGGGTGGTGTTCAGGTCACATCCTGCAGCGGTCCAGGGTGAGGCTTCTGCTCGGTCAACCTCCAGTTATCTTCACTGCCTTGCACCATGGCACCACCTGATGCTTTCAAAAATACCAGCGCTTGAACGCATGGGCACCAGCCCTTGACCAGTTACTGTAAGATCTCTGAGGGCAAAGAGGAGAGAATGAAGGGGGTTCTAGTATTTAAAAAGCAGAGGGAAGAGGAGGGAAGAGGAGGGGAGGGGAGAGAAGAGGAGAGGAGGGGAAGGGAGAGTCCAGGAGAGAAGGGAAGGGGAGGAAAACAACACAGGAGGTTCAGTTGTTGATGAGCGCTACGAGTCTCTGTTTCCATCCGGTTACAGGAGTTTTCCCTCTCTGCCCCGTTTCTAAGCCAACTATACCCTCCCTTATTTCTGAAATCAAAATCCCCTACTTCTCCCAGAGCTGGATTCGTTTTCCCAATGGTGTGTCCTCCGCTCATCTCTATCTGACTACATTCTAAGTGGTTTAAAAGTACCAGGGAACTTCTGTGTTTGGGGTTTATTTTGTTTGTTTCCAGTTCTAAACCCAGCACACTAAGCAGCCACTTAAGTATTTGGTAAGAAGCAGTCCAGGCTCGGTGTGTGAGCACACTCAGGTGACACGGGAGTTTAATGGCTCCGTGATCAGAAGGCCATGTGATGCAGTGCCATGGAAACCAGACAGTGTAGGTGGGAATACTTCTGTTGGCTCAGACCAGTCTTAGAAGACGATGGCCAGAAGGGAAGACTCAACAAATCTTGATGTTCAAGCTCTTCTGTTTTTTATTATCCTAAGATTTTGTTTTGGAGGATGCTATTACTTCTTCCTGGCTTCGAAAGGAAGTTAGAAATTCTGTCCTTTGTAACCTGATAAATGTTAGTTATTTAAGTGACTGAATGGGTTAGATCTCAGTCTGTGAAACTTGGGTCTCCAGGAACAGGTGACGTGTGTGGAAGCGCGAGCTCCTGACGGCGTTTGGTCTGAGGTTGCTCTAGGAAGACAACTCGGTATTCGTTAGTCTGGGTAATTTTGTACTAATGATATCACTTTGGACATTTTATCTTGGAATAGATAATAGTAGGGAATTTTTTTGAACGTCCCCATCTGTCAACTACTTTTGCAAAGACTTGAGATGTAGTAACTCATTTATTCTTCACAGTCCCAGGAAGAAGTTTCCATCATTATCCCCATTTTACATATGAGGAGATTTAAGCACGAAGAGGTTGTGTAACTTCTCTGAAATTATACAGCCATTGAACAGAAGAGCGAGAAGTCAGATTCCAGCATCCTGACTCCAGAGCCCACGTTCTCAGCCATTCAGAAGATGGCAGCAAGATTACCACACCGTTTGTTTTATGAACTGTGTGTTTAATCCCTGCAATGGGATTTCACATTTACAAAGAAGAAACTGAACTTTTTTCTTCTGTGCCTTGCCTAAATACAGGGTTGGCCAATTAGTTTTCTAGAGATAATTCGTCAATATGCATCTTTTCACAGGCTCTAAAAGCTATAAATAAAAGCCCGTGTTTCTGTGGCCTTAGTCTTAAATTTTCAGGCCAGAGAATGCTTTTCATTTGTCATTCACAGCAGAATGTTTCTCCTCCTTCCCAACTAGAGAGCGAGGAAAAGAAAAACAGAAGTTTAAAAAAGTAATAGACAAGAATGGAATCTACAAGTCTTTAGAAGAACAAAGATCTAAAGAGAATGCCAAATTATGTTTAGTTTTAATTTTAATATTATAATATTTTTGAGACCGTACGTACCAGGTTGCTCAGCTGGGTTCTGGGGAGCCGTCTGTGAACACAGCTGACAAGGTCAGTTGCTAATTAACAAGTAGAGACGTCCCTGAGATAACTACTGAGAGTGACAGGTGCTATGAAGAAAATAAAACAGGTGTTTTGGTGGAGGGTAACTAGACAATGGGGCTATTTTCGTTAATACTAAATGACTAAAAAAAAAGCAAGCTATAAAATGAATTATTTGGAGCTAAGAATAGTTAATGGTTTTGGTTACAAAAAAAGCATATCTCACTTTCTGTGTTGTCTTTAAGTTTTATGTGAAACTAACTTTTCATCAAACTTTAAAATTCTCTTTTTGCTTTTCATATTCTGTACTTTTAATATAAATCAATCTGACCAATTTTTCTTCCCCTTCAAATGAAGCCAGACTTGCACTTTGGGGAAATTTTATCTCTAAGATGTTTTCTACCAGTTTGTGAGTTTTTCATGGAACTCTTTCTGATTAGTGGTATTCCCAACTGTGTCAATCTAACTGGAGACCTGAGAATTGGTCTTTAATTGGACGTAAAACAAGAGAGTGAGTATCTTTGTGCAGAGATTGCTTAATTTTATTTACAGATCTGAGTTAATCCTTGAATATCACTATAATTCCACCGGAAAACAGAAAACGAAAAATGAAACTAGTGGTGTTTCGTTTTACTAAGTCACAAATTTACAGCTTATAGGACTAAACTATGGAGGAGTAAATTTGCATATTTCCATAGTTCAGTTAACATTTTTAAACTAACTATTCCAGAGTTTAAACTTGAAAAATTGAAAATAAGTCTGCTGTGGTATTTCTTATCTTCAGTTGTTTTATATCACTGTTTCCTCAGACCATGTTTATGGATCAAAACTACGCCTTTGTCAAACATTTGACACTTGAGCCACTCCCTGAAATTGAATTTCTTTCTTGAGCTGTCTATTGTGAATTCTGAATGTAGTAGGCAAACTTTTGGCTGCACACAAACACACAGCTTTCATGCTGGTCCCTGTTGGAAGATGTAGTGTTCTATATATTCCCTGTCTTTAAAATAGTAATAGCAACAATATAAACAGCCCCCACCGTGTCATATCAAGATGGAATTGTTTTCTCCAGTTCAGTGATTACAGAGTGCGTTTTGTGAGACAGCCCTTGAAAATGGCTCATAATGCTTCCATTTTTCCCTTGGACTGCAATATATTGTTGGTCATAAAACTTAACGAGTTCTGCCAAAAAACAAAATTGCAAATTGAGACTGTACGGGGATTGCCATCCAATCTGTCACTGCGTATAGTTACCAGCATTAGTTTGAGTCTATAACCAAGGCCAAGACTCTCTATTAGGCTTCTGACAGGCTGAATGCATATCGGCTTGGTAATTATGCTGTAGGATGTACAATAGTCTTGTGGTATTTTTATTGAATGCATATTGTTTGATAAACAGAGATTACCTAAATTGTCTAACGTCTGATGTACCAAAGGTCTATATAAGCACACCTTTGCAAGGTTCTTCTTTAGGAGGCAACTAGCGTTACTTCCTAAGAATTTCAGGTTGTAAGGTATAACAACAAAAATTAATATTCGTGTAGTACTTTCTAATTTAGAGCCTTTTCCTACCCACCTAATTATTTGAGTCTCACACTAATACTTGGAGGATATTTCAGGGCTCGGCCAGCAAGAGAGATGCCAAGACTTGGACCCATGATCATGGGTCAAGTGCCAAATGAGAATAAGCCCGGGCCAAGTTGTTTATCTTCAGCCTTCGAAGTTCAGAAATGCACACGGAGTTAAGGCCTTTCTAGAACTGAAGAGCGGTAAAGTTAAGTCTGAAGACTAGTTTGTGCTATGCTGGCAGGGAGCTCTGTATAGGAGGTTTTAAAGTTTTACTTATCATCTGTTTAAAAGAAAAAGAGAGAGAAAGGAAGAAAGGAAGGGAGGGAGGAAGAAAGGAAAGAAGGACTCTGTATTGCCTGTGAAATGTGAAATTGTTCCAAGCACAGGCACTTCGCATTCTGAAAGGCATGATTGTGTTTTCAAGACTTCTAGTGAGATCCCGAATTCACAGTAGGGTTTCTGACCCTTACCTGTCTCTAAACTCTCGATGCTCCCGTTTTCTCTTCTATAAACCTGCACACCCCCACGAGTGCATGTGCGCACACACGCCCATATGTAAATGAAACGTTTAAATATTATTATAAGGATTAACTGAGACAAGCTATAAAAAAAGGAGGGGTCTTTCCCTCCTCTTGTTTCCCTTTTGACGTGTACATTTTAAATCTATCCAAACTGAAATATATCTGTGCATTATTTTTGGTACCTGGGACCTTATTACAGAATTCTACTGAATTAGGAAAAGCAGATTTGACCCTACTCTGCCCTGGGACCATTGCCCTCCTGCTGCATATCCCCACACCAAACAACAGTTCTTTACATCAGGGCTGACTGGATAAATGTCACATGCCCTGTGGAGTAATCCTGCCCCGGGGTCTCTGTTTTAAATGTGACCTAATCGTGTCTGTGAATTAAAAATTATTATTATAAGAGCCTAAGAATAGTTCTTGTTTTTATAATAGGTGAACCAAATTCCAATCAGATATTACACATCAGTAACTTAGCGAGGCTGGATGTTTTTCAAAGTATAATGATTAAGAGACAATGCTTTCTGTTATCTGAATTCCTTAGGTAAATGGTAGTATCTTCAGATAAGGCAACAGTATCCATTATCATGAAAATTTTTCTATTACTGAACTGTGCAACCTTAGTTGGTCTGTTTGTACTAACTTCCGTATTCTGTAATTTCATCTAAAAACAGAATAACCTTTGCAGTTATAAAAATAACAATTGTCACTAACATTTTGAGTTCTTACCAAGTGCTAGGCACTGTCTTAAGCAATTTATGTGAATTAACTCATTTATCCTCACAACTATCCTATAGTTCTTTTTACAGATAAGGAAACCGAGGCTCAGAACAATTAAGTAACTATCCCAAAGCCTTACAACTATATTTATGACTTTCTGCAATCAATTCACTATAAAAAATGTACAACTATTATCTATGTATATTTTTGTCAGGATTCTTAACCCAGAGTCAAGATAGCAATTTTGTTCACAAGCCCTTTACAAACTCAGAGCAGTGGCTTAACCCTATGGAGCCTCCTTGTCACTCAGTTTACACAATGGCATTTAAATAAGGTACTGTAGATAACCAAAGCCAGCACATTGGGAGTCGCCTCACGTGCTCCACAATCTTTATAGGAAATGAACCAGTAAGTTCAAGTTGGTCTTTTTTAAATGTAAAACATATTTTTCAGTAGCGATAGCAGTGTTGCTCGTGTGATCTCTTTCCTGGTTTTACCTTGTACCACCTTTGTAAGAAAAGAAGAAATCTGGTAATGTGTAAACTGAGTTTACTAGAGAGAAGAGGCCTTGTTTTTCTGTGTCTGATATCAAAGACGTTCTGGGCGAGACCACATCTCTTCTCACAGATGGATGCGGCTGGGCCAAGACGTTGACCCGGGGGCTGACAATTCCATAGTAAAGATCTTCTGTTCTTCTGGGGTTTCTTGTATTTGAATCTTACCTCAAAGACCCGGATGATTTACCGGCAGAAACAAGACCAGTATTCAGCTTTTCATTCCTGGTTTTGCCGTGGAGAAAGTTCTCGAAAGGCAATGTAACACTTCCCTACTGCAGTTAACGTTGGAGAAACCTTCCGACGATGCTAGAAGCTGCACCAACTCCTCAGAGTTCTTCCCCCTGCCCTGTCTGAGTGTATTTTCTTGCCTGTGAATTAGGAACAGTTCTGATCCACCGCAGTGGTGAGCTGAAAAATGGCCAAATGGCTGCAAAGTGAAGTGCTAGCACTACTATATGTTTTTATGATGAGCACCTGTCTTGAGATTTCCATGCTGCTTCAAAGGCAGCTCGTGTACTGGTAATTTTTGTCAGATCCCTCTAGAGAGCACACTGTGCCTCTAGGAATCTCACCGGGATTCCTTCAGGGCCGTGGTTCTCACACCTGAGCAGCAGCATCACCTGGAGGGCCCTGCTAGACTGCAGATGGCGGGCAGCACCTCCAGTTTCTGATTCAGTAGGACTGGAGCGGGGCCCAAGAGTCTGCATTTCTCAAAACGCCCAGATGCTGCCGATCCAAGGGCCACACTTGGGAATCATCACTCCGGAGAAGGCTACGGGTTATCATGGTCATTCAGTGAGACCCGTTTTGGTGGGCCACTGCATTGAATGAAAGCCGTGGACGTGGCTTTGTCCTCTGGGAAAAGTGGATATGGACGACCAACCCTGGGATGCACTAGTTGGCAAAATGAGAGGAGTAGTTCGAAACAGAATTCATTGTAAAATATTAAATGTATATCGATACAAGTGCCTAAGCTAATGAAATAAAGACCAAAGAATGTAGGTGGGTAGGGCTGGGGCTGGAGAGGAAACTTTCTGGGCTTAAGACTATGTTATCTGTCAGCTCTTTAGCATCTGTCTAAGCAACTGTAGAAGACTATTCATCTGAGGCGAAAGACAGCAGACAACGAGGGCATAGACGAGATTCTCCCGTGAGCTGAGGCAAACGTCTTCTGGGGCAAAGGACCCATCTCTTTCTCTCTCCCTGGTAGGAAATACTCGGTTGATTATGAGAATTATAGCATCAGTGCTATCATCCAATTTAAAAAAATATTTTGGATCTGTAAAATTGTTCCATTTTTCTCAAGCTGAAAATATAAGGTTATTATCTGTTCATTTTTTCTTTATAAAAATGTTCTGGTACAAAAGTATGAAAAATGAACAGTGTGATCCTACAATCTTCTTAACCTATAGGTGCTTCTTAAGGGTAAAGTATAGTATAACAAGATTCACAAAATTTTCAAGTGGCGTCAAGTATTTTTTGATAAACTGCCCTTGTAACAATCCCTTGAACCAACATGAAAAGTTCAAAGCTCCTCTATATCTTAATATCACTTATATTCAGAATCCCTCGGGAGCAGGCAGGCAAGGTGTCATTAAACCCACTCGACAGACAGGACAAATGAGGTCCAGACTGCTTTGTATCACCCAGCAAAGCAGCGAGCAGAGTCAGTTATTACACACTTGCTTCAGACTTTCACATCCCATCTTCACTTTGAAGCCATATAGCATGTACTTCCAGAATGAAAAGTGTTCCGTTTCTGAATCATGCTGTGTAAGGTGCCAGGCTGTTTCATCCGAGCTGATCTCTGCCGGCCCTTCCTCTAGGCTGTTACCATTAGCACATTCTTACTAACTCTGCTTTCTGTTTTACCAAACTTACTTACACTTTCCTCATTTTTATAACGATATTATAAGGACTTTTTCTTCCTACAAAATTAATATATATTTATTGTAAGAATTTTAGAAAATGTTACAAATTAACATCACCTATTATCCCATCACCTAAGACAGCCACCAATGCCACTTTGTGAACATCTATCCATTTATTTTTCCATAAAATCCTGTAAGGCAGGAAATGGGATTATGCTTCTGTATATTTCTTGCCTTAGTCATATATTCGGAACTGCGTTCTGTGCTATTAAGGCCCCTTACAACCTTTCTTCTGGTAAATGCAACCGAAGTATAGCAGATGTGCAGAAAAGTAAGCAATCATCAGCGTACAGTTTGAGGAGCATTCTCGAAGTGAACATCCCCAAGAAACAGAACGTGACAGAACTCCAGAAGCCCTCTGTGCCCTCCTGCAGTCGTGAGGTACTCCCAAAGTTAAGCGCTAGTTGTTTTTGCCTCATTTTGATCTAGATGTAAATGGCATACAGTATATACTCTTTTGTCTGGCGTCTTTTGTTCAACATTGTGTTTACTAGACACATTCATGGACAAACACTTCTTAATGGCTGCAGAATATACTGTTGACTGCATAATGACTATATATATATCTATATATGTATGCACTATATAGTGACTATCAGTATAATTTAATCAAGCATGAAAGCAAAAAATGATCTTCTGTGGGACATTGAAGTGGTTTGTCACCATCATAAACAATGTTGCTATGAGCATCCCTCTTGCTTTGTTCACATTCTTATGTATTCCACAGGATAAGTTCCTGGGAATGGGAATGCTGGCTGTGAAGATATCCACAGTGTTAGGACTTTGATGAGTGTGACCAGATTGCCCTTTAGACTGGTGAAAAGGTGTTTCCACCAGCAGCCCTGAGAATGCCTGTTTCCCAGTATCTTCTCCATCACTGCATATTACAGTTTTCTTTCATCCTTAAGCTTTCTGATGATTTCTGGTTTCAGCATATTATAGCTACTAATGGCCAATATTTCCAATTCAAATCTTGAATTATTTCGGAGGGATAAGGGCCAATTTTTATTTTTTAAAGCTAAGTTTGTTCGTATATAATATGCTATTTTAATGAACTGGATTTTTGTTTGGTGCATTACTCTTCAGTTAATAACTTTTCCTAAATGTTAACAAACATCATGATATAGGATTCCTTGAATATATACAGCCTGACCTAGCTAAATATTTCACTTCTCGAATATGTATTGTTCCAGGGTGTGAAAGGAGATGTAAATACTGTGTTCTTTATGCCCATATTCTAATTGCTTTCTATTCCCTTAAGTCTGGAGATTTACCAGTCTAAGTGATCATTATTGCCCCACGCTTTCATAACTTGACTGTTTTCTCCCCCTAAGTCTTTTTGGAAGCACTTTTTTGTTATTCTAAAAGTAACATGTGACTGTTTGAAAATACAGACAAGTCAGAAGAAAATGAAAATCATCTGTATTCCCTCCACCTCATTGTCTGCTTGCTGTGTCACATCGTAGTCTTGCTGACGTATGTTTATAGAACTATTTTTCACACATGAAATAATTGTACTGTACAGTTACTTTGTAACCTGCTTTCTTCCTCTTAATTTGTCATAGACCTTTTCCATCTAATCATCTCTTGATCCAAATAACATCACTCATTCACTCAGTGTGTTATGTACTTTTCTACATTCTCTCCAGAGTGTTTGTAAACACCAAGCTGTAAAGAAGGAGAGAGTTCCTTCTTCTGGTGGAATTATCTCACATCAATTGTGCCTGGTGTGGAAAGAATGCTGGGACCGAGGGACCCAGGGAGCCAGGTGAGGACATGTTTAGTGATGTAATTCTCAAGGCTTTCACCCGTCCCCTCCCCTCACTGTGCTCCCAGCACCTCTGTCCCACCAAAAGGAGACCATCACCTCCTCCTTCTTGACCTTCATGGAAATTCCAGTTTCAGCCGCCAATCTTGAATGCAGAGCTCTGCAATTTTCTTGGGTCTTTTCTAAGCAAGCGACTTCTGGGAAGCAGTCAAATGGCTACATTTGTTTCCCGGAGTGTCACGATTGTTTAAACTTCATTTATAAGTACGACGTCCTTATCATTTAGGAGTGCTGTTTCCATTCACAAGATGTATGCACTGATGGTACAATGGTTAGTTAACTAAAATAATATTTAATCACCGTATAGAACATACAGTTTTAAATTAAGTGTATTAGAATTTTGGATGGGCCCCATATTTTTGTAACAAAATGTGTGTGTGTCGGGAGGGAGCTCATTTCTGCAGTTCCACAGCCTCACAATTATTTACAGAAATATTGCTTTCTAGTTAACCTATCAGAAACCGGTGTGTATTTCAGTGTGCTATTACTGTTTGCATTTTGTATACTTGAGCAGGTCATCCGAGGAGACAATTTTTTGCACAGGATAAGCGCAGTAAGTGTTATAAAACTTGGCTTCAGCCAGGAAAAAAATATCACCCTGCAGATCAACCGTGATTTATTTACCAAGCCCAGTCCATGTTTGAGTATCTCAAAGGGCATTAAGCGTGACAATATGTGTTTGAAAAGTTTGTTGTTTTCATCCTTTGACAGAACTGAACCCACAAATCATTGGGTCCAAACCGACACTTGGGATGAAAAGTCATTGCTTTTTTCCACCAAGCCTTCTGTCCCGGCGTTGAAGCCCAGTGTGAAAGCATCCTTTTGCAGGAGCAGAGGAGCTCGGAGTCCACAGACGCCGTATATATGGACAGAAGCAAGGCTTCAGAGCCTCAAATGCTTCCAATTTTTTTCTTTTTTATTATCTGCCAGAAACTTAGTTGGAATGCTTTCCCTTTTCTTAAAATGCATTGAATTTCAGTTTAATTGTGCAAGATCCCCTTATTAAGTAATTATACACATTCTCTCATCTGTGTGTCTATATTTCAGAAGTAACTGCTTCGTTTTGTTGCAAAAACAGGAAATTAGCCAAAAAGAGGGCAATAAGACTTTATTTTCCATTTCCCTTCTTCCTCCCTAGGGGAACAGACACATCTTCGGATGCATCACAAGATAAAGATGCTGACTCAGTCTCTGAAATCATCCCCAGAGTCCACAGCACAGCCCTTAATGAGAAAGAAGTGCTTTCATTACATGAGTGAAAAATACCTTTTCCTCCTCCAAAATTGCCCTTAGTGAAATAATTCAAGACTGAGACCAAACCCTCCCATACTTATCCCAAAACACAGGGGAGGGCAAACAACACAATTTCAAAATGACAAAATAGCTACCTAGCTGGAAACAACACTTTGGAAATCTCACCAAAAATGGGAGGCTAACTGTGGTGACCACATGGAAGGAAAATGCTCGCCAACTGAAGAAAGGACAAATGCGGCAGACCCGCCGCGGAGGGAAGACGACGGAGTGGAAGTGCTTCCAACGGAGTTTACAGTGATTGCGCCCCAGTGGTGCTGACGGAGCTTTGTCTAAATAACAGTCCTTCGCATTTGTGGCTTTAAAACGCAAGCATTTTTACATCAGTTTCCTCACTCACTCCTCACAAAAACCCTGAGAAGGAGGGCAGGAAATAAATTACCTCGCCCAAATCGCAAATGTGGAACCTGCGGCTCAGGATTATTAAATGACTTGTCCAGGGTCCCATGGGGCTGGTCAGCGACACTTGACCACTGGCTCTGAATGAGCCCCGCCCTACTGCGTTTTCAACTGACTGCTAGAAAATTTTTATGTAGAAGTCCTTAGAATGTAGTAGTGACTCAGCTGTATCGTCGCAACCAAGGAAAGTTAAGTTATTGGAACGTGTACTCTATATAAAATATTAAATTCAAGTAGTTGCTTTCAGCCTGCTCCATCCAAAGCTTTCAAAGATGCTGACGTTTGCATAGACAGGTACCTGAGTTCCTCTGTTGCTTATGGTAACGCTGGTTGATTGACGTCTCACTGTCTTTCCTGTGCCCACTGGCAGAAAAATTCCAGAGTAAAACAGCGGGAGGGAAAGGGAAGAAAATAAAAAAGATCTGTGTATTCTGAAAATTCAAAAATAAAACTTTGATGTCCTTGATTGACCATGAAGCAGCATCCCCTGAGGATGTTACTATCTACTAGCTGACTACCAAACAGCCTCCTAGCTTGCCTCCCTGCCTCTCTCTCCTCCCCTCCATCCTCTGTGTGCTGGCAGATGATTCCAGCCGCAGTTACCTTGTGCAAACTTTCTGTAAGCTGGCTAAGAAAACATTAACTGTCCTCACTGTTATTCAAGAGCTCTGCAAAGTAATGCGACCCACCATTTACGAAACAGCTGTTACCTCAAACCCTTCCTGGGAAATGTATGATGGGATTGGTTTTAGAAGGGAGAAACTGAGGCTGAGGCAGGTTAAGCAATGTGCCTGAGGATGGATATTTATCAGGTGGTGACACCGGTGTCCAAACTCAGAGTCGCCTAACTCGGATGTCTTTCCAGATTCCTTTCTGACCACTAGGACATACAGATCCCATATTACCATGAGCTATCCGCTAGTCTGGCAAACATTCCTGGACCCACCACGGTTCTATGCTGTTGAGGAGACCGTTCTTCCTTCTAGAACGTGCTTCCCAATCCTACCGCCTATAGAAAGGTTGTTAGTTCTTCAGGAGTAATCTCAGACATCACCTCCTCCTTGAAGTCTTTCCTGAACCTTATCTCCAGTGACCTCCCACACATGAAAAAATCTCACGCTTCTTTGAATACTTTTAGATCTTGGCATAATTCTCATGGCACTTACCTTCTTCTTCTTTTGTGGTGATTATTTTCCTGTCCTCATTGAAAGTTTGCAAGCTTCCTGAACACAGAAACTGAGATTTATTCATTACTAATATCCTTGTAGCCCCCAGCGGGGATTAAGGGCTTCCATAAAGATTTGTAACTTTGAATAATAAATACCCCCTAGAATATACCATGTCTAAGACAGAATATCTCCTTTTCTCCCTGAAATATACTTCTTCTCTGTTCTCTGGCCCAGTGAAGGGCACTACTATCCACCCATGAGCCAGCAGGACCCTGGATGTCATTCTTGACTCCTCCCTTTACCTCACCCCACACCCAACCACAATGGTGCAGGGACACCTTCCAAATATCTCCCAGTCCTTCTGTCTGGTTTCATCAGCCATATTCCCTATGCAGTGTTGATAAACATATGATAACCAAGAGACGCAGAGAAAGTAGGCAATTTGCTCAATGCACTTCGTTACTTGGTTTTTCCCATCACTATTTAAATAAGGTCAATCTTCTCCAAATTTATAAAACACACTATGAACGAGCCCCCTCGTTCGAATCCCACTTCCAGCTGGCTCCCTATGTTCATGCTCCTTTGATGGCCCAGTTCCTCCCCTTCCTTATCCTCTCTCTTCTCCCAACCCACTTCATCTGCCTTCCTCCCCGTTCTCTTTACTCAGCTCCTCAGCTTCAAGGATTTTGGTGTGAGCCATTGCGAGAATGGAGTTCCACTGCCTGTGGCGTTTGGGGTGTGTTTGTTTAAGCTGGGGGTGCCGTTAGGTTTAAGTTGGACCTGGAAAGTTGGTAGTTATTGATATACAGAGGCTCTATAGGCCCTAGTGCTGCATGGTTAGCTCCGGTTGCACGTTAGAACCATCTGGCGAGCTTCAAAATCCCCAAACCAGGCCCAGCTCTTGGCTAATTTAACCAGAACATCCAAGTGTTGACGAAAATAATCCATATCCAATCTATAAATGAAAATTTGGGTGAGTTTATTCTGAGCTTAAATCTGAGGATTATAACCCGGGAGAGCCTTTCCACAAAGGAACAGAGCACTCCAAAGAAGTCGGGGTATAAGGGTGGTTATATACCCTCAAAGAGGATGTTTCACATAGGATTGAAATGTCCCTTTTACAATAGTCGCGAGACTGCTCTGTTGGCACAGCGATTGATGGAAATAGCAGGTAGGTCTTCTGTCTCTGTGAACACAGCAGGGTGGCAGTCTGTTGTCTCCAGCTGGGTGGTCACAGGTGAGCTGGGAGGTGAGTGCAGCAATCAGTTCCTAGCCTAAAGAAAAATGCTAATGTCGGGGGGGGGGGGGGGGGAGTTGCATCTTTATCTCAAGGGCCCTCGTTCTGGCCAAAGGAAATGTCTAAGCAGATATGCAATGCGTGCTCAATAGCCAGTCAGGCCCTTTTGGAGGAAAAAAAAGAAGTCAGGCCAAATTAGGTTTATACCAAATGGCTTCCTCATATACTCCAATATATCCTATTGCTTGCCATTTTTATTTGTCACAAGCAGAACCCAGTTTCAATATAGTTTTAAAGATTCCCTGGATTATACTGATCTGGGATGGAAGTTGTCAAAAAAGGGGAACGAATTCCTCGCAGACAGTTGGTATGCAGCATAGCCCGGACCTAACTGACACGCCCTTCAACAGCAGCAGCAGAGGCGATTTTTCCACTGGGTTTTCTCACGGAGAATTGGTTCCACCATAACGAAAACTTGTCTGAAAACTAGAACGTGACTTTGAGTTTTCAGAAGCTCTGCATTCCATTCTCCCAATTTCCTCACTTTTGAAAAACTGTATCTGTGGATTATTCTATCTAGGGCGATAGATAGAACAGAGCAGAGAGCTCTGATCATTCATTCAACAAACATTTACGCGCTGGGATGCTGTTAGTTTCAAGAGACTGAAAGATAAGTCACAGCTCCACCCTGGTGAGAGGGGCGCTCAGTCCAGCCCGGGAAGACAGACTGTAAACAAATAGGTATAATCACTCGAGCTACATGGGGGTGTAGCAGTGAACTGGTCAGTTTTATTAGGGGGTGGCTTTACACAGGAGGTGAATCTTAACTGAATCTTAAAAGATAAGCTGGTTGATATTCGCAGGCAAACCAGGAGAGATTAGGAAGACAATTCCAGGAAGGGAGGGGCGTAAGGAAGGGGCCTGGGGGATTTGGGAAACTGCAGATAATGAGCGTTTGAGATGACGGGCAGGGTGGCCGAGAGTTGACTAGAGAAATGCCTAAGGAGGGAGTGGTGGACTTTAGGCACTCAACTTTGTCCAGAGGGCTTCCTCCAGTAGATGAGGTCTCACAACGTGGGCAACAGGAAGCACTGAATGCAAGTTGCATAACCAGAAGTATATTTTCCAGCAAACCTTCGAGAGACACCTCCCGTCTCCTAAATTACCTCTGTAATCTTTGGAGACCAGGTGTGGTCAAGGGAATCCAGTCATGCATTTCTGTTTAGATACGCACTCTATAAGGTGGACCAACGGGGTTACCTACACAGGAACTGTGCTTCCCTTGTTTGTCTCTCTCAGCGCCTGCCCCCTCCTCATCCTCCTCTATTCTTTCTGTTGTTGACCAACCAACCACTTGCCCCAGGTGGTTGATTACCACAAACTGCGGAGAGATAATAACCTGGTGAGCAATCCCCTTACCCACTGAGTCTATAGGGCAGGGGGCAGGGCTGAGGACCACGGTGCTGGGAAATGGTGCCCCTGCCTCCTCCCCGCTCCAGGGCTGCCTCGGGGAAGTGACTCTTCTGGGCGTTTGTGATAAACTCTGTTGTGCCCCAGAGCACCAAGACCCTAAAAGGAAAGGAAGCTGGTGAGAGGCTCTGGTGTATTAGCACTCAGGCTTCCAGGAAGAGGGAAGGCAGCACAAAGGCCTCCTGCTTCCCCCGCCTGTCACTCAGCCACTGAAGCTTTGTAGACAGCACTGCAGAGCAGGTCACAGGCCATTTGCCCACAGGTAGACTTACGGTTTAATTCAAAAATCTCCCTGTTGTTCTCAGACCCAGACAAAGACTACAAGCTTCAGCCATCCTGGGGAAAGGGCGGAGGGCCCTTGCTCTTGAAGGATTGTCTCCATCTTCCTCCTGTTTAGAAACACCTGATGGATAGATCTCGTCCCACTCTGCTACCATCTGGAAGGCAGGAAACCTATAGTTTTAGCCTTGATCCCACTGCTTGATGCAGTGAACTTGGCAAGCTGCTTCCCCTCTAGATGCCATAGTAGTTTTTCACCAGGCGTCATCCATGCCTCTTCCCAACTCCCTCCAGTGCTGGGTGAACTGCACTGGAGCCTTTTGGAGGAAAGAGTTAAATTGTACGCACCTGTTGTAAACCACTAATTCATCTCAAAATTATTATTTTTTCATTTCCTTTTGAAATGAAAAAATATACCTTCCCTCTGAGAAGTGGTCTTCTTTGGTATCTGTTGAGAATGAACACACCATAACTGTATAAAGTTTTAAAATGTTTATCAATTCCAAATCAAGTGTTTCATTAAAAATGGCAACTTTTCAAGGTGATAAATATTTACTTGCTCTTGTAGCTTCCCCCAAAATAAGGCGAAATACAATTCCAGGAGGATGTCTGAGATCCTGATCAAAAGATTTGAACATTCTCTCTCTATATTTCAAACTATAAATGAAGTCATAAAATGTAATCTCCCACTGATGTGAGATAGAGAAGTGACTATCACCTTATTGCTCAGGGGGGTTGTTACGCCTGTTTCTTCCTGGTGAAGACAGAGCCACTTCTGAAATTCCCTTCTTCACCTCGCAGAACGTGGCAGTGGTGTTCCTAGAACCATGCAATTCATCTACTTTTTACTCAGACCAAACTAAAGCTGCTCTTAATGACAAGAAGAAGGGGCGGAGGGGAGCTTGTTAAATTGGACTATTCAGAGGAAAGAAAGCCAAGTGGCTTTAAAATGGCAACCTGTCGTTACCTTCCGCACAGTGTATAGGAAGGACTGAGAAATGGAACAGCATTTTATCAAGCATATGAATAGGAGGAGGAACCACTTCTGGTTAAAAAGAAAACAAAAACATGTTAACTGCCGTGATTACTTGGTAGCTTGGTTGGCTCAATATGAAAGGTATCGTGTAACAGCATCCTCCGGGGGGTGTGTGTGTGTGTGTGTGTATTCCTTATTAGGTATTAAAAGTTGAGAGGAACATATCACTGGGGGTGACAGGTGTTCTCAGTTAGGTGACTGATGCCTTTTATTTGTCTTGCATTCTTTTCTAGGCACATTATCCACCATTGGCTGACAAATCTTTAAATAACTGATAGATTCAGAGCTCTCCTCCTGTTTTATAGTTTAAGAAACTGAAAAAGGGCAATTTGTCCTCAGTCTTCCAAAATAACCCTTTCTGTTCCCTTGCCCTCTCACCTTGCCCCGACTCACTCACACGGCAACCATAATACCCCCATCCCCCATGCACCATATGTACACACGCTGATGTTACATGGCTAAGAGCCGAGTAATAAAGTAGATTGCATGTTAAGTTATAGCGTGGTACTAGGGTCTTAATGCATTACTTCCTTTCGCTTCTTTTTGTGTGTGTGTGAGGGGGGCATTTGTTGTTTTTTTGTTGGTGAGGAAGACTGGCCCTGAGCTAACATCTGTTGCCAATCTTCCTCTTTTTTTGGCTTGAGGAAGATTGTCCCTAAGCTAACCTCTGTGACAGTCTTTCCTCTATTTTGTATGTGGGATGCCACCACAGTGTGACTTGATGAGTGGTGTGTAGTTCCGCGCCCAGGATTCGAAGCCATGAACCCCGAGCCACCAGAGTGGATCACATGAACTTAACCACTACACCGCCCAGCCAGCCCCCCTTTTGCTTTTTAAGAGAGAAAGAAAAGTGTAACACAAATAAATTGACTTTCAACATAGAACACCAGGCACTGTGGCACTTGTGTGCAAATGGTACTAATGCCCCCAAAATGACACTTTGTAAGTGTCTACCCTCTCCTTATGAACGCGGGGGGCCTCGCTGCCTTAAGCCAAAACACGAGTTAACAATAATACCAGAAATTAAAGATACGTCTCCCAACCCCTTATTCTGAGTTCCTGCCATCAGACGAATTCCTGTAGCCTCCTAAAGGATCCTTGCAATGGGCAAAGCAGGTGGGACTATGGGGTCACCGTAAAGCAGAGAATCCTAAGATCTCCAACAGGTCCATGTGCCTGTAGTGAACAGGTGGCACTCCCCAGTGTTGGTGGCATATTTTGATCGAACTTTTAAAATTCAGAGTTAAAGTTCACTCACATGTTCATTACTATGAATCTTGCAAGTGTATCCTGTAGACCGAGCTATTTCAATACAGGAGTGAAAATGAAGGTCCTGATAATAACTTAAAATCTGACTTTCTCAAGTGTTAAATGCAGAAGCAGGGGGCAAAAATTAAGCCCTGGGGGTTTTGGGGCAGGAGGAGAGAAGGGAGAGGAAATTTAACATGCATCTCTGAGACAGATTGCTGCGGAAATTTAGTTATCATGGTTCTATGGGGGAGAACTCATTAAATTAATCTGGAAAGCTAAAATTAGGAGAAATCAGGCAGATCTACGAATCACAGTAAAGCAACACACATCATAAGTGAAGGCTGCAGGGCTCTGTAACATCTCTCTGGTATCGAAATGCCGCTTAGGATAGGGAATAATTTTGACAAAATAGAATTAGGGGGATGGATGGCTGAGAGAATTCCATATGGCACATATAGACTTCCATTTTTAGATTGTTCATTTACACAGAGTTCAAACCCTTAGTTGCTGCTAGTGATGAGCCCACTGACTAGCCTTGGAATGGTAGGAATAGTGGTTCCATTTGACGGGGCTTGGGACGGTGGATGGTGGACACCTTCATTGTCTGTTAGTAGCAGAAACAGAGATCTGAGAGATGAGGATGCCAGAAAACTGGAGGCAAAAGCTGAGTGACACTAAAACACAGCTTTTACAGCTCTTCATTCCCCCACCGAAGATTCCATGTAATAAAGAAAGTCTTAAAAAGAAGAGGAAATCTCGCCCTTTAAAACCAAGGGTGAGGGGAGCTATGCTGAAGAAACGCTGAATTCCAGTGTTACAAGGCACCTGATCATTTTAGTGCCCTTCATTATCATGTTCTAAGAGCACGTGCTCTTAGAACGACGCTTGAGGCTGTGTTGATGGTAGACATTTCTTGCATCACGAGCTTTTCTGCTGGTAGCATAGTGACTTGGTTTGGGTTTATTATTTCACCAACCTCCCCAAACCATTTGCTTTAATTTGTGAGGTTTAGGATGTTTCTTTAACAGCTAATCATGCATGTTCATTCATTCATTCCTTCCTTCCTTTATTCAATTGTTCTTCCATTCCATAACATCTATACTTTATATACCTTGTTCCAACATAATGGAAAAGAATGACAGAGTCTCTGTCGCTTAAAAACTCGTGATCACAGACAAAAATATATGTGTAATTATAATACAATGAGGTACATTATGATTTTGTATAACTGCCACAGGCCTCTCTCTCCTCTCCTCTCTCTCCCTGTGTGTATCTAAATATTCAGACAGCATTCTGTTGTTGGAAAGGAGTACTAGAGTTGATATAATTAAACCAGGATTCAAGTCCTGACACCATCACGTGCTAGTCTTTTGACCTTGACATCTGGTGGAGTTTGGCCTCGAAGTCATCACCCCTCTCAGAGAGAGCCCGCATTTCCTCATCAGAGCCAACACTCACTGATAGTTTAGAGTGAGTAGGTACCTATATGTGTTTTACCTGTATTGATTCATACGCCCTCACACCCGACCTAACAAGAGGTTGCTAATGTAATCCTCATTTTACATATGAGCAAACCGTGATGCATGCAGCCTACATAATTCACACAAGGTCGTGCAGCTTAACAAGCTTCGAACAACCGGGCTGTTAATCAGTGCTCTGTGCGCCTCCTCAGATAGAGCGTGGTCGGCGAGGTTAAAGTTAGAGAATGTATGGGTAAGGGTTTTGACAACTTTAAGCATACAAAGTAAAAGGTATAATTTTTAAAGGCTTTTAAACCCAAACTGTGCTGAGGGAATCAGCTCAAGGCGCAGTGTCCTCTGTTTACTTAGCGCCGTCCCTTCTTTGGATTTCCGTCTCTCGCTCCAGCTCTGTGGGCTGGGTGGGAATCTTGCTCCGGAGGATGACGATGCCGAAAGCCGGTTGTGCACCTGTTCTGGACCAAAGTCAGGTTAACACTGAGCCCAAGTCCAGTCCTGACACACCGTCCAAACCCCAAAGCCATGGGAATGCCCAGCCTTGGGAAGCACCACCATGGGGAGCCTTTGCTTTTCCCTCAAAGTCTGTCACGGACCAGCTGCTTGGCTCCATTTTCTCATCTCTACTAGCTTCCAAGTTTCTTTTTTATTGATGGCCAGGAGTCAACAAAATTACGGATCTGTGTAAGTTCTTTACCTATAGTTATGTCCCCAAACCAGGAGCACACGGACATACTCACTTTCAGACACGGAGGTTTTCCTCTCCCCACCCTCAGGAGTGACACAGAGGAGACGGGGGATTCAGAGCTAGAGGGTGTGTCCCCAGCCTCACCGACGTCATACTCCTCAAAGCTCAGAGAGAACGCTTCTGAGGCTGGTCCAGTGAGTGAAGCCACTTTGTCCACGGCCGCAGAATTACAAAGACCAGGTCCCGGAGATTACCTCCAGAGGAGGCTGAAAGCCACCCGCTGGTTTGAAGTTCACCGGGTGCGGTCACGGCCCTCAGCACAGACCTTGGCCTGCCGTGAAGTTCAGTTAAAGTTGACGCATCCTAATAGAACTGATGAGTGGTTTAGGCCCACTGATGAGCGGTTAGTAAGTTCTACTAACTTCACTGCCTGAAGGGAACATGATTCCCATGGTGCTTTGAGGCAAGACAAGCCACACGAAACAGGAATCTTCCTGGGATTTTCTTCCCACCGTTGGTTCCTTCCAGCTTTATTTTGCTACGACTCAACCACCACCCTGCCATTTGCTCAGGGCCCTCTTTCTCTCTCTCAGTTTCCTTCCTTTCCTCAGCACACTTCAGCTGGAATAGCAGATTTTTTGACCTCTGTGAAAAGAGCAAGAGTCAAGAACTAAAAAACTAAGCACATGGCACTGAATAGAAGGATACTGTTGACCCTGGAAACCGTCATTGCACCACATACCCGTTCCTCAACGAGGCTGTATCACCAGTGGGGGCGTGAGGAGCCCATTGGCCAACTTTCAGGCTGGAATCCAGTGAAATCGGGAATGCAGTATCTAGATCTGTTTTCTGTATTTTTGGTTTTTTTTTTTAACCTGTAAGATTCCCCAGGTGCTCTGCTCCATTCCGGTCAGCTGACAAAAGCAACGTTTCCTTACTGCGTTTAGTAGAATTTGAGGAAGTGTCACCTCGAAGCTCTCAGACACAGTTTTACATATTCTATAGCTACCAACTGATACATTGAATATTATGAAGCATTTTTCTGTTTTCCCCATTGTTTAGGTGAATTGCTCCCCAAACATTCCTTAACCGAGGTTCTCTCTCTCTTCCGGCAAGGTGTCCTTTGTCCCAGCCCACGTAGAACATCTGTATGCAGCCAGAATGTTCTTGGTGCTGACGGCCCTGCGTCTCCACAGACTGCTGCCATCTGGCCCCTGGCTGAGCACTTCTGAGAACCACATGTGTGAACGCTAGGCTTCTCCCTGGAAGACCGGGAGCAAAGCATTTCTCCGGGATTCCAGCTCAGTGACTCACACGAGTCTGAAGTTGTTTTTTCTTCTGGTATCCTCATTCTCCTAGGCTTTAAAATAATAGTTCACATCTATCAATAAAAACAATACAATTTCCTTTTTTTCTTAAAGATTGGCACCCGAGCTAACAACTGTTGCCAATCTCTTTTTTGTCTGTCTTTTTTTTCTTTTTGCTTTTTCTCCCCAAATCCCCCCAGTACATAGTTGTATATTTTAGTTGTGGGTCCTTCTAGTTGTGGCACGTGGGATGCCACCTCAAGGTGGCCTGATGAGCGGTGCCATGTCCGCACCCAGGATCTGGATCAGCGAAACCCTGGGCCGCCATAGCGGAGCGTGCGAACTTAACCACTCGGCCACGGGGCGGGCCCCCTAAAATTTCCTTTTAATTAGAGGAAATATTTTCAATTTGTCTTCTACCAGATTGAAGGTGAAATAAATATTTTCCATGCAATTTGCTATGTCACATCATAGAAATATAAATAAGTTCTAACAATTATGACATATATACTTGGAAAGAAGTTAATTTCAACTGTCTCTTTAAAAATAAAAATCTGATAATATTGCTTTAATCAGACACTGTCTTTTCCTCACTTAGTTCAAAAGAATGTGCCTGCTAAAAAAGTATAATTCCTTTTGCAGCCTTATAAAACTACTTTTTGAATTGTAAATGGAAATTAAAATGTTACTTCTAGCATCTCTTTGTTAGTTCAGCAACTAATTGTTCCTAAGTAACAAGAATTCGGCTCAGTTAATTAGCTAGTTATTTTGAGAAACATTTATCAGTGCTTATATCAGGTCGGCATCAAAAACAGAGAGAAGCCCCAGACACGGAGACGGCCCCGGGGGGCCTGCGGGCTGGGAAGTGAGGCAGGAGGAAGAGTGAGCACTTTCCCTCCAGCTCAGGAGGCAGGACCGCAGAGACACGAAAGCCCAGCAGAGCACAGCGCTTGAGTTTCCAACTGCTCTAGTTTCTTTTAAGGCAGGGCTGCATGATTTTGAATTCAGATTTAATTTATCAGGACAACAAGGACCTTTGGTCCATAAATAAATAAATAAATAATTTTTTTAAAAACCCTCTTCCCTCCTTGAGAAAACTTTTTTTTCAAAATTTATTTTGTTTTAATTACCGGTGATTTTCCTCCATACAGCCTTTTGGGGAGGTCAGTACCAACATAGTCAGAATTAGAATCAAAGGGAAGGACTCTCAAGGGTCACGTGATCTCCCTATTCCAGGGCCCCAAAGTGCACTGTGCAGGCTTCCTAAACACAGACTGTGGGGCCCACTCTGAGCTCTGAGTCAGCAGGTCTGGGGCGGGGCCTGGGGATCTGCATTCTTAACTAGCTCCCGGGAGAGGCTGATGCTGCTAGTCTGGGGACCCAGCTCTGAGGACCACCACTCTCTCCCGTGAGACTGTCAAGACGGGGGCTGCATCTTGTGAAATCTCTCAGATTATCTCGATGCCCGTTTCTTAACCACCAATCAGCTCTGAACTTTTCTCCACCAATCTCACCAGATCCTTGTTCACATTTGGTGTTCCTGCCCTCCACATGCTTTCTTCTTTTTTTTTTTTTAATGGCATCAGATTCTGCAGACGCAAAGCTACAGATTAGCCTTGATTCTTTACATTTTGTTGGTGAGTTCTCAGTCTTCCTGATTATAAACTGGGATGTGTGAAGTAATTCGTCTACATGTCCGTCAGGGATTTACAAGATAAACATGTAATGACAGCACACTGCTGCAGAGGCTGACAGGAGCCAGGCGTGGCTCTAAGAACTTCATACATGTTATTCATTTACATCCTCTCAACAGCGCAATGAAGGAGGTATTATTAACACCCTCATTCTATAAAGGTGGAAACTGAGGCCCACGGAGGTGAAGAAGCTTGCCCCAGGTCATAAACTGGGGAGGGGTGGAGCCTACCAGTCTGGCTTAAAAGCCATGCCCCTAACCACTCTGTATCCTGCAGTAACCTGGAAAAGTTCAAAGCTATTATTCTAGCTATTAGTGACTTTTTAAAATTGTTAAACTTTTCTGAATTTCTACAAAATTTTCCACAATTTTACTATGTGCATATCCTAAATTTAAGCAGCATCACCATTAAGCAAGAAGTAACTCAAACAGTCCTAATCTCCCACTGACCATCCCTTTCACCAGCATCAATCAAGAAGGGCTCCACTTCCTAGTTTATCATTTGAGAGATGGTTTAATGGTTGGAAAGATAAGATTTCCATGAATTTTGGAAAAGCAAAAGGAAAGACAAAAATCCTGATCCTCTTCAAGAGAGGTCATCAAACTTGGTCATGAAGGGCTGACTACAGCACGCATACAGCTCTCCAGGGACACTGCTCAGATGTGACCCAGGGCAGAATTAGGTTCTTTTCTCCAGTTTTTCTGTTTCAACAGCTCCTCAGAGAGGAAGATTAGAAAGAACAGCAGTAGCATGTTTGCTATTTGGGAGTTCCCATTCAAGATACCCAAGAAACAAAAGGATCATATCAATCAATTTATAAGAGAAATGTCCCATAATTTAATTTAAAGGGAATCCAAACTCTGGCAAAGTTTAAAAAGGTTGAAGACCAGTGACTTCACCCCAGATTCTAAAACTCAAACTCATCTCTTCCAGGCTGGTTCCATTGCGGGAGCCGGGAGACTCTCTCCCTCCCTCCCACCCCAGGGACCGGTCTGCAGGGTCAGCATATAGGGCCTTGTTGTGACTTGGGCCACATGACACTAAGTCTTAGAAACATTTCCACAAATGAAATTCCCTTGATTGAGTTGTACCAAATCGTGTTCTTCCAAAGCGCCAGTGTCTGAAGTTTCAGCTTAACTTTGATCTCCAGACTAGAGAGGCTTGATTAAAAAATTAACAGAATAGAACACATGTTTTAAAGATATCCTTTTAAAACTCACAAGATTTTCTGAGAAAGAGACAGTTGTTGTTTTTAATACTTAGCATTTCTATTTAATCAAATTATTAGAATAGCTTAGAGTTTAAAGACAAGGCATGAATTGAATTAATAAAATCATAAACAGTTGCAACTACAAAATATTATGTTTACGTGTCCAAAAAAAAGTTAGGAACCCAGATTCTAGCCTGCTTCGGCCCATAAGAGGCCACATGACCTACAGCAAATAACAACAACTCAAGCTCTCAATTTCCACAACAGAAAAAAGGGTGTATAACCAAATGTACAGAATAGTAGAGACAGAAGGATGATAAGAAAGATCTAGTGGTTCCCATCCTGGGGCTCCTGGGCCAGCCAGGTTAATGACGCTTTCTAACGGATGACAGGCAGTGAGCTATTTTCCTCCAAAGAGCCCTTCCAGAGGCCCTGGCATGAGCACCAGGCCACAAGGGTGCAAAGGGAAGAAAGTAGTTGTAATATGGAAAAGAAATCACTCGTAAATGAACCACTTATCAAAAGTAGCCCCGATCCTGTCCCATTTCTGTTCCCAGGCCCCCACTAGATCTAGCCTGGCCCTTGGTGTCAACATCTGTGTTCTCTTTGGTGGTTAACTTGATGCTTGTCACCTTTCAACCACAGAAAGCAAGTACAACGCCCAAGTCAACTGCAAAGTGAGTCCAAGGCCAGCACGAGGATGCTGGGGCTGCAGAGGAGAGAGAGTGGATGTCAGAGGATTCAGAGGTCTTTGGGCTGTGACTAATTTGTACCCGCTTTATACCCCCCAAAATGATCCCTCTTGCAAACTTGCAGAGAAAGTGAAATGTGAGGCAAAGGCTTACAGAAAAAAATACACCAAAGAAAAACACACAACATCCTTGTCACTCTGGTTGTTATTCTATGATGCCTATAGGTACAGACACACCCTTGACTGCGAGAATAACTGAAATAGAATAAACTTATTCTCATAATTTTCAACTTCAGCTTTCAAGGCAGAGTGACCTCTGTTTTACATGGACTCACTTTAATGGCCCTTTTCTGGAACCAATTATCCTCATATAATCAGCTGCCTGTATTTTAAAGTGTCTGATGGAAATAATAAATTTTACCACAGTCAACCAGCACAGGTTAATTAAAATATCAAATTTCTTTGGCTTTAGCCAATAGTATATCTTCCCGATGTGATAATCCTGGATATCTTACACTAATCAAAAGAAGTGATTAATGTGTTTTGCTAATGAAAATCTGAGAAAGGATTTATTAGTCTTTGGATGCAGTTTGGTTGGCAAAATTTTCAAAATATAGGCCCATGGTGAGTGAGTGAATAATAAAGGTGGTCCTTAAAATGAACAGATTGAAATTCAACAACATACACCAACCCTTAAATTTTACAGAAGCAGAAACTGAGGCCAAATGAGGTTGCAACTTGCCAAAATCCCCTTTCAGCTCTGAATTTTTATTTGTCTGGCAAATCTGCGTTACATTCCTAAGCCTTCCATATATTACAAGGTTTAATAAGTCTCACCGGTGATAAATATATTCAACCTCAATTCCTCGTAGTTCAACTAAAATCAGCTTCCTCTGCAGGTAAATTCCATTCCTTCATACCTTAGGAAAGCGACTGATTAATTAAACAAGCTTATGGCCTGTGTTAGAAAGGGCTAGTGTTTAGGCTCAGTTACCATTGCTTGGTAATCTCTGCTAATAAAACACACTCATACAAACATACGTAACGTATGCCTTAAATCCGTTTCATACAACATGTGGCTTTAAATAATGAGGGGAAATCTGGCAAGAGCATTTTGTGTTCTGTCAAACCAGAACAAAATGGCTTATGAAATTTAATTAAAGTACTGGTGCCTGCTTTCTTCTCTCTGAATTCTTTGTCCTCCTTAAGGACAAAGCTTTTCTTAAGTTATAATATTCAAATCCTCAAGTCAACTTTTTGTTGTTTTTCCCCTGTTTTCTAGAACAATGGAAAAGAATGTTAATTGAAAACTGAGAAATAAGGAAAATATTCTTGAAATGATCTCATGTTTAGTATTATTAGGGGTCTATTTAGAATTGCGTGATTAATAAGATTAATATATTTTACTTTTTCTATGAGTCATCTTAACATACTGACAGAAAATTAAAGATTAAAATTAAAGAAAAAGAATTCCCTAAAGTGTTGCTCTCAGCCCTTTGACTATACACAACTCTTGAATTTTCTCTGACCTGAAAGGCTTTGGGAGGGAAAGGGTTGGCTTCTCCCCACAAACTGGCCATGACTTTACACTGAAAATAAATCTCGGACGCATTTTGCCATACATATAGACACTTATTTAACAAGCAATTTCAAAAACGCTTCTTACAACCTGATCTGGAAGCTTGACGACGTGCCAGCTCTCTGTTCCTTAGGTATGCTGCACGAAAGTTTTCTCGAGATAGATAAAACAGTAATCCACAGGCAGGATTCTGCCCTTTCTAGTCTGCCTTGGACAGTCAGCAAACCCCAGAACCAACAAATGGACGCAAGATCGTCCAGGAGTCCAGCCTCGACTCCCCCCTTACCAGCACAAGTTTCAGGATTCACCAGATTCATACGAAAGTATGAAATACTTTCAAAAATACCTTAGGGATCCATGAATACCTTTAATGTCACCACTAATGGTCCATTTCCAACATTCATAATGCCTATAAATAAACCATGCTTTGCTGGATAAAAACCACTTGTGACATTTGGTATGCTAATTAGTCAAGTCTCAGGTGTTGAGATGCAGAGAGCTGAAGCACTGGTTCTAGTTACCTCTGGAAAGTGCCATTTTCTGATAAATTGCTTGCCGCCACCTCTGGAATCTCCATTAAGACAATCGACTGCCCCTCGGGTTAAAGACGAAACTAACAGACACATATATGATGCTATAAGATCTATGCTGGAGCATTTTTAAATAGATTACAGATTTCCTACCCAAGCCTTGACTGTTATTATTAGCCCTTTTGAGAGAGCACTTCTAGCAGTAACCAGTGAAATAACAAAAGGAGAAGCTCTATTTAAAATTCTCTTTGATTGCGTTTCTAAAGCTACCGGGTGTTTTCTCAGTTTGAAGAGTTAATCTTCATTTCTCCACGTGTATTTTATTTCACCATCCACCTTTACCTCCATGAGTTGGCAAATACTATTCACGGTAGAGATCTTGAATAGTTAATTTACTGCTATGTTAAACTTGGAGTTTATTATATTTTGCCCCGATTCCTGCTGCACTCTCAGCTAGAGGCGGTTTCATAAACAGAATGGTCCTCAAAGGACAGGGAGCACGCCTGTGCTTTTCTTTCCCCTTTTCATGTGAGTTGCTAAGCATTAGAATTGTGAAAACTATTTTTAAATTTAAAAGCGTTTACATTATTCAGCTCTCATGAATTCATATGTACACGGGGGCATCCACTGAAACAGTGGGCAGGCTTTGACACTGAGTCAGGAGACATCACCGTGACGGCCAATCTTTTAAAGAAACATATTCCAAATCGGCATTTCCCGAAAAATGAGGAGGGTCGGAGAGGGGTGATTAAGCACTGTTTTCCTTTAACCCGGTGGTGTTAGGGGAAGTAGCAGATGTTTGTTGAGTACTTATGTGTCCGGCACAGGTCCAAGGACTCTACACGCCCTGTTTTTTCAGATACTTTCATGATCATTCTAATCGGGATGACAAGAGTGTACAGCTGCTAAAAGAACAGAACAGGCTTGAAGTCATGAAGATCTGGGTTTGAATCCTGGCCTCACCACTCTGTCTCTAGGACCTTTGCCAAATTGTCTTCTCTCAGCCTCAGTTTCTTCATCAGTAAATAATACTATTTACCTTATGGGGCTAGTGTGTGTGCATGTGTGTGCACGTGTGTGCGGGGGGTGTGTTTTAATGACTGGCTTGTAGTCATCACTAAAAGGAGTGCTTATTTTCTTATAGTTAATGAATTAGCATTTCTAACAAATATGTTACAGGCTGAGTTGCGTCCCCCCAACTTGTGTTGAGGCCCTAACTGCCAGTACTGCAGAACGCGACTGCATTTGGGGACAGGGCCTTGAAAGAGGTGATTAAATCAGAACGAGCCTCTGAGGTGGGACCTAATCCACTCTGAAGGTCTCCTGAAATGAAGGGAGATTTGGACTCACAGAGAGACGCCAGGGGCATGTGTGTGCACAGAGGGAAGACCGCGTGTGGACCCCATGGGAAGGTGCCATCTGCAAGCCCAGGAAAGAGGCCCCGGGAGAAAGCAGAACGTGGATCTCAGACGTCCAGCCTCCAGAACCGGGAGAAGATACATTTCTGTTGTTTAAGCTGCCTGGTCTGTGATATTTCGTTACAGTAGTTCTAGCAAAATAATACAAATAAGTATAATTATCCACGTATTGGTATTCACATCAATTTAATAAAATATTTTTAAAATAAAATGTTCCATTTTTATCAAACAATCCCAATACAGAAGTTAACATGAATTATCCCGGAAAAAAAGAATCTTTTCCGAGTGGCAGAATAGCAAATGAGATACATTTTCAGGAGCCCGCATAAAGTTTACACAAGTGGAAAAGCGGGAAATGAAACGTACCATGTCAGCATTTAGCCATTTGTTGCAGGTGTATTTATCAGGAATCTATCAGGTGATAGAAAGAGCTCAAAGAGCTCAGAGGCCAACAGTAAATCCCACGTTTTTGAAAAAATATTCCAAACTGCTCAAAAAGGCGGTGAGTTCTGAGTTTCCTCATTTCCTGGCCGTATGAGGGGAAGGAACAGCAGGAGTCCACACAGACTGCTGTATGAAGACACTGACCCTACAAACCAACTGGTCCACAAAGGTCAACAGAATTCTAATAACGCTGGTTGTGGTATGAGAAACACAAGGGGAAAACCCATTCTTGTAAAAAGCTAGAGTCTTTGCATTTTCAGGTGCCTCTATTTCCTCTAATTCCAAGTTATTTTCTTAAAATGCCTCCGCTCACTCCCCTTCTCCTCCCACCATGTGTCCAGGCCCCTCGTAGCGCTGTCTGCACTGCGGTGGCTGTTGGCTTCCAGCCTTGCTCCTCTGCTGTCCATCCTTCACAGAACAGCAAGGGGGGCCTTTCAAGTTCCAAGTCTGATCATGTCATTCCTGTCTGTAAAATATTTCAAAGGTTTCCTGTTTTCAAGTAGAAACCATGTCAGGTCCTATCGCTTGCCTGATGGCCCTAGGTAACCTGGCTACTGCTGGCCCCCTGCTGGCCCCTGACCTCCTTGCCAGTCACTGTCTCTTCCTTCTGTCTGGTACACATGCCCACATGTCTCCACTCTAAGTCGTCTGCGTTAGATAGCCCTGGCCGGCCGCAGATGCTGACATGCCCGCCACTTTCTCTGCACCCCAGCTTACATACTGCCTCCTCAGGCAGACCGCTGCTCAGAACACAAGCTCCAGTTACCCGCCAGGTACTAGATGTCAGATTATTTTATTGCTATCACAGCGCTTCTCGTTAACGGTATTTCCTCATTTGTTTCTTTTTGCTTGTTTCTCGTTTTCTTGTTTTTTGTTGTTGTTATTTCTTGTCTTCCTACTCCCGGCCCTTCTGGAATGTACGTTCCCTGAGAGTCACCGCCTGCCTGCCTGGTTCACGGCTGTGTCCCCGCTCCCAAGGTGCCACCCCACCGTACACCCTCGGCAGACATCTTTCGATTAGGATCTTGATACAGAATGAAGCTCGGGTGGAGCCCAAGTTCTGGCAATCGACTCTGGGAAGGTGAAAGCTGCAGGAGTTGTCAACAACCTATGTGTTTAGAGTTTGGTTGTGCGAGCGCTGACGCCACTCTGTTCACACAGCTGCAGCGTATTGGGCTTAAGAGAAGCACTTCTTAAAAGTGGTAGTTTTAAGACAAAAATAATGACTAATGAAAAACTGATGACTGCTTTTACTCAAAAGCCATCTGAGCACGTGGATTCCAGTGTCAGTCTTTTGGAGATGGAGCCTGTGTGCTGCCACCAGAAGGAAACGTTGAAATGGTGGCAGGGCTGGATCCTTTTTCATAAATAAATGCTCACTATCCATAGACCAGTGAAAGGTAAACCCCAGTCCAGAATTCAGTTTTAAGAAAAGTCGACCTGGAAAGTCCCTTCATCCTTAGGTACTGGAACTAGTCAACGACAACTGTCTCCACTCCACTCGTAAAACTGACTGGCTGGACAGATTTCTGAGTTGATCTGAATTGGATTAAAACCAAAGGCTTATGGAAAAATTTCACATTTCAGGCATTTGATTGATTTGCCGTAGGAGAATAATTCCCTGCAACTCCTAAGACTTATGTTAGGATATGGAAGTCTTAGGTTAACATCGTCATAACAATTTAACCCTGTAGTGACATCTTGGAGGACAAGACTTAGAACAAAATATTCAAAATACATTTTCATCAGCAAGTTTATTTTTATTCGCTTGTAATTTTAGAGGTTAAAAATTCGACAATGAATACAGATGGCAGTACTCCACAATGAGACATTATCTGGATTTGAAGGTCTTCAAAGAAAATTAATATATTTAGTCGGGGCCGGCCTGGTGGCCGAGTGGTTAAGTTTAAGCATTCCATGTAGGCGGCCCAGGGTTTGGCCGGTTTGGATCCTGGGTGCAGACATGGCACTGCTCATCAGGCCATGCTGAGGTGGCGTCCCACATGCCACAACTAGAAGGACCCACAACTAAATATGCAACTATGTACTGGAGGGATTGGGGAGAAAAAGCAGAAAAAAAAAAAGAAGATTGGCAACAGTTGTTAGCTCAGGTGCCAATCTAAAAAAAAATAGAAATTAATTCATTTAGTGATCCTTTGCAAATTTCACCTCCGTTGCTGATAAAGACTATTTCACTACATCTAAACAAAAATGTTCAGTCGTTAACGATCTTTCATTTTTTTTTTACTTTCTCTCCTCGGTGATGTAAAATGTGCCATTTTAATTCGCGTATGTGCTAGTCACCTTTCTTCCCTTCTATTAACTAAATAATTCTTTTGATTTAGTACATCTTTGATCTGTTCATCTTTGTGGATTTGACAAAAACTTTCTTAGAGCCTACTTTAAGCAGGGCCTTCTGCTGGGTATTGATTTATTCCTTCATTAATTCATCCACAGCCTGATGAGACTTCTCTCTCTGGCAGACACGCTTCTGGATCCTGGGCACAGATGAATAAGATATGGCTCTGTCTTTAAGCCCCAAGCAAGCTAGAAAGAAATCTTATTTTCCCATTCATCGGTTGTTTTTTGATTTCTTCATTCAATGGAAAATTTAAGGTTTTTTTTTTTTTAGCATGATTTATCATATGTAAATTTATGATACTGAGAGTTCTTTTGCTTAGATATTTGATTTTCTCTCACTGTCACAGACATCTGACTATGGGAATTCTAATATCATTAACTCTGCTGTTTATGGATTAGTACACGAAAATTCAGTTTCGTTTTTGAACTAAGAATAAGCCTTTTCTGAGGGTGACCAAAGGCAACTCAGACATATAAAGGAACTGTATTCTAATTGCTTATTTCTGAGTTAGCTGTCTGGATCAGAACACGTTCCCCTCTGGGTGCTGCATCGTGTGCCTTGGTTTGACTCAGGGTAGTTTCAAAGCCTACTTAGCCCACAGCGTAATTAAAATATATTAGCAACAGCTCAGACTTAAGGCCTGGCTCCTAGAAGCAGAAGACATTTGGCAGAAGAAGGAAGAACAGAAGCATGTCATGACTTTCCTAGTCTCGGAGACTCCATTAGGTAACATTTGGAAATAAAAAATAGTTTTTTAGAGCAGGGTTTCTCAAACTGTGATGAGCATAAAAGCACCTGAGGGTTTTGTTCAAATGCAGCCTGTGCTTCAGGAGGCCCAGGCGGGGCCTGAGATTCTGCACCTCTGACAAGCTTCAGGTGATCTTGTCACGCTTGAGTGTGACAACACTCAACCAGTCACAAGATTCTGTACTGCAATCCGTCTGCCCAGGCCCCCTTTGTTGACTGTTCTCTCAGTTTACTGTGATGACCTGAGCACTCTCCTCTTAAGACATTTCCTACTCCCAAACTAACCACAAAGTCCTCCATCTCCACCAATAAAGATGATTTGGGCTCTGTGTAGGAGAAAGCCACCTAATTTAAACTGTTTCATCTCTTTCTGACTAATGTCACATTAACCCTGAAAACGTAGATTGATTTTTTTTAAGGGAGATGCTCGAGCCAAATGGAGTCTCCAGGGGGGGGGAATTCGGAATGTTGTGTAAAAACAAAAGCAAAAAGCTCACACTGGGTGCTGAAGGAGGATATTTTTGAGCCAAGGCCTGTCCTGACCTGTGTGGAGGGTGCCTCAGGGCCCAGAGCCCCACAGCTGTTCCGGCACCTTCCAGAACTCCCCTTTCTCTTCTCCCGGACTGAGAGTAGCGTCTCTACTCATTCGTTGTTAAGTTCTGTTTGAAACAACGAATGTTTACTGAGCACTGACTTTGTGCAAGGCCCTGTGATAACGCTGCTGGCTGTTCATTAGTAGGCTCTCCGGGAGCTGAGGGTGGACCAGGGCTGCACTTTACCTGATTATTTCCTCAGAGGAAGCTAAGCTCCGCGTCTGTCCTGGCTGACGCTCCCAGTGTCGGATATACTCACACAGAACCAGCTGTGGACTTGGGGAAGTCGCTGTCTTTGAGGGCTTTTCTCTTCAAACCTGTAGAACCTTCCAATTCAGGCACTAGGGTCTCAATATATCACTCCTGTGTGAGCCCTTTGTGTCCCCCTGACCTCCTCTGGTCTTCATGATGCTTCTGCCTTCACGGACGTACAGTGCTGCTCCCCAACCGTCTGTGGGATTTGAGACGTCTTAATGGAGCACCCCTCCATTGTCCTGGATCAGTCCAGCGTCAGTATCTGTGAGATCAAGCTCCCTTGAAATTTCAAGTTCAAATTTATTTTGGGTCAAAAACTGAAAATCCAGTGTGGTCTACAGATGTCTTTTTTGTATTTGACCAGTACAGTACTAACTTACGAAGAATGAGGATGAGAATAAAAGTGAGAGTGAGGAGCAGGAGGAAGAAGAGAAAGGAGATCAGATGAGCTTTAGTAAGTGGCAAGGTTACTGCACACCACAGGCCACACTATTGTCTTATGTGTGGACCCACTACCTGCCACATCCTGGCTGGGCCACCTGCGGTGTTTGTATTTCCCATCCTCTGCACTCACTATGGTCTGTCATATAAGCGACTAGACCACAACTTAATTTGCTCATCCACTTCTCTGGTGCTTTTTAGAAGAATTTTTGGCACTATCTCACTCTTGTGCGACCATGTATGTCACGTCTCTCATCTTTCAGCACTTGATTTTAGAGTTTTATCTAGACAAGTGTACTAGGAGTCTCCATAGAAACAGATTGGGATATGTACAGTAGGATGTATACGTATATAGCGAAAGAGATTTTGTTTTAAGGAACTGGCTCACATGATTATGGAGGCTGGGAAATCCAAGACCACAGGGTGGGCTGCGAGGCTGGAGACCCAGGGAAGAGCCGATGTCATAGTTCAAGTTCGAAGGCCATCTGCTGGCAGAGTTCACTTTTGGTCAAAGCAGGTCAGTCTTTTGTTCTATTTAGGCCTTCAGCTAATTGAATGAGGCCCACCCACATTACAGAGGGCAATCTGTTTTGCTCAAAGTCCACCATTTTAAATGTTAATCTCATCTAAAAACACCCTCACAGAAACATCCAGAATAATGTTTGACTATATATCTGGGTACTATGGCCCAGCCAAGCTGACACATAAAATTGACCGTCACAACAGGAACAGCTGTCAAAAACAATCATGTCTTATTTCAAACTACTGTGGCAAGGGGCCCGCATGCACAAGAATTATCCTAATATTTCTCAGAACTGATTTGACCACAGAGGTATGAACATTTTGTCCACTGTGACTTCCTACCCAGATCCCGCTATTGGTGTTGGTGTAGCCAGGACTCATCCAGCTGTATGAGTGTGGGGGTGGGGTGGAGGGCAGTGGTAATATAGACATTTTTGGCGAGATTAATAGATATTTCTTTCTTCCATTGTAACTAAAGGATTTTATTCCAGTCCACTTTTTAGAAGTCTTCACTCTAGAATTACTAGAAACATTTAAAAACTCTTTGAGGTCACGTTTCATGTAACGAAACTATAAACCATAATCCTTTAACAGAAGCACTCATTTTCAATTTTGCATAAATATTTCTGTATCGAAGTCTTTCTAACAATTCCTACTCCCTTTCTTCATGTGAAGAAATTTGTGAGAGATTTGCGCTGACTCTAGTGGTCTCTTTGTTGTTCTGTATTCATTTTATTTGTGATTTTGCCAATTAAAAATTATTTAACCTTTACATTTATATAAAGTGGGAGAAATGTCCAAGTTGACACCAAAATGCAGATCAAAACTACAGACTATTTTACTTCTGTTTAAACTAAGAATGGGAATTGACATCAAGCTCAAAATAAGATTATCATAGATTGTTCTTTTGACATACTCTGCTGAGATTTTCTGAATAAGATAATTTGGGTATAAAAATTCATTGCTTTGTGTGTGTATCAGTTTATATGAAATAGTTTATCACAAAGCTAACATTCAGCTTTTAAGTGCAGAAGAGGTTATTAGATTGCAGACAATGAAAGTCTACGTTTACCATATTTTTAGTAGCGTAAAACTTTGATCCATGAAACAATTAGGGAACCTGTGCTTTATATATCAGCTTAAGGAGAGATCATGACCCTATTAACAATGGCCTTTGTGGTGGTTTTATACACTGTTTCTGAGTCCCAACAATTTTCCTTTACAGCATTATTGACACAGTTTTGCTCAAATAAATTAATGTTTGTGTTTTGACTGATTCATTCACAGAAGCGCCAAGCTCATGCCCTTTGGAAGGAGGGGGTCCCAGGACAGTGGAAGTAGGGGAGAAGGTTTTAAAAGTCCGCAAGCACAGCCCATGAAGATGTGAGCATCAGTTCTTTGAGTTTTACCAAAAAATGCCCTGTCTAGGAACTCAAGCTTGTCTTTCTGCAGCCCCCACCCCAAAGCCCTCCCATTCTGTTCAATCCTTGTGTCAAACCTTGATTATTTGCTGGAATCACACATACATATAGGAATCAGTGCTGATCTGCACAGGAATGTGCGGGTTCTACAGAAGTTTTATGATAGCAAAGGTGCCATGAAAAACTGTCACATATTCGTTGCCAGGAAGAGAAGCACCGCCCCTTGGAGCTCTTCTCTGTTGGTAACACACTGACCAGTCGCGTCTGCTGCCCTACCGGGCGGTGCACTTCCTGAGGGCAGGTCTACACCTTATTTGTCTTCGTCTGTGCTGCGGAGAAGCTGGCATTGGAACGGTGCCAGGCTCACAAGGTCGGTCTCTGTCAGAGAAGGTGAAGGAACTACCTCATGTAATTAGGGAGAAATGGCTGAATAATAAACAAGCATAAGAAACAGTACGTCACCCTAGGGCCCAGCTTTTCTGGTGTTTTCCATTAACAACAATGTGACGGAGCAATGGTCCTTTTTTTGTTGTTTGTTGACTAGCATAATAGCTGATTTGACTTTAAAGGCAAACCCCCTACGATGGCCCCTATCCCATCCCTCACACCTTTCCACCTTCAACTCTGTTTATTTTTTTGGGAGAAAACTTGAAAACTTCAAATAGCAATTAAAAAAAAGCAACTGGCAATTTTCAGAGCCTTCATACATACTACAAACTGCATATCAGAGAGCAGTTTAATTAACAGTAATTAATCAAACCTGATAAGTAGGGAGATAGAAATTATATCCATTTTTTAAATAATAATTACATTATATCTTCAGAGCATCCTTTCTTCCTCATATCCTATAACTCCAATTTATATCAAGTCCATTGGGTAAAATTATTCTTCCCACATTAAAGATGGGTAGGAAAAATTTTCCTTCTTTTCACACAAGCCAAGTGTATGCTGACCATTGTGTAAACACAGAAATGGAAATCTTAATAGACTAATGTCTGCAATGATATGTTTAACAGTAAAACGGGAACACGGTCCTTATAATAAGGTTTCCATAATATTAAATTTCTCTTTTCACAGCATAATTCCACAGTACGTACAGATTTTGTAGAGTGAATGCTCTGGTTATGCCTTCTTAGCCATCTCCTTTTAAAAAAAGAGCAATGAAGCTATTTATTCAAATATTATCAGGGATTTAGAAGTGCAATTTAATAATAATGTTAATAATAATAATAGCTTACACTTACAAAGGGTTTACCAGATGCTCGCACTGATTTAAGTGCCTTGCAGCCATCAACTCAGTCATTTCTCAAACATCCTGTGTGGTAGCTAGTACTGTTGTCCTTGTAGTACTTATGAGGTCTCTGAGGCATGGAAGAGGTCAAACAACTTGTCCAAAGTCACACCTAGGAAGCGGCAAAACTGGGGTTTGACCATAGGCAATTTGTCACCAAGGTCCGCGCTCTTAACCATTAGGGAATATAAATTTTAAAGCAGACTATGTGTTATAAATATCAGCCCAAATTGGCAGAGAGTATGTCTCTGCTTTACTATTGAATACACACCTCACGCAGTGCCTGGCACACAGTTTCATAAATGGTTATAGAATGAATACCAAAGTAATACAGGTGCCCAGCGGGACATCCGGAAAACGCAAATAAGCAAAAAGTAAATTAATCTGTCAACCCAACATATTGCATTTTGGTATATGCCATTTCAGTTTTTAATAAACATATACCCTTTTTTGCATATACACATACAAAATGTCATTCTTTATTATTTTTGTAGACTTTTTTCACTTAGAATTTTCCCATCTCAGAAAGTACTTTTCTGCAACAATAATTCTTCCCTTCTGTAACATTAGATATTCTTTCATGATCAATTTTAATTTACGTTTGGTAAATAAAGTTCATGTTGATGGCAAAGTCATGTTCTGCATACATATTTGGGATTGTATCATCTTAAAATGTAAACTGTTCTCATGTTTACCTATCTATGACGCAGAATTTATCATCTGAAATTCTAATATCAGTAACATTTGAAAGACAATCTGGTCCCTAGCAGCCAGAAATGAGTAAATTAAATGAATTTATATGTGAGAGTAAGTTTTGTCAGCCAGTAAGGATATGCTATCTCTTCACCTGTCTTTGTTTAGATGTTATTCAGAGGGTTTATCTTCTGTTTGATTTTTGAAACATTTTGTATTAATTATGGTGTTTTCAATCTACAAATTACACTGCTTTAGATCTTTCAAGATCTGAATTTAAAAATGCGTGTTAAAACTATGACAGCAAATTTACTCTCAACCTAATACCGTGTAATTTCACAGCTTGGCATTTCCATTCTGGAGCCACTGGACTTTTTATTAACAAGAGGGATAAGAGGAAACCAGCATAGATATGCCTTCTTTGATGAACCGTTCAAACATTCAATCTTCAATACACTCTGTTATACAGGGATCATGGGTTTTCAGGCCTTCCCCTAATTTAATTAGTTGAAAATGGAAAAGTTAATTACATATAATTATAGCTTTGCTTGAGTACAGGACTTCCATCACACTGACAGTAGATAAAAAGCAGTTCTTTTACTAACAGGCGTGCTGCTTTAGTCTATGTCATGCCAGGAGGGGTTCCATGGTAACGTTTAGCTGACATTAACCTAGCTCTGTAGACTTGTCATCCAAATCATACACAGAGGAATAAAGTATACTTAACTTAAAACAGATATTTTTTCTCTCTGATTTGAATCTTATTCTGAGAATGTCTCCTGATAATCCAAAATCCCTTATGTATCACAGCTTCCATCTTTTACAGGCAGCAATTTCACAGAAGCCTTCCAGGAACGATGGTATGTGCACAGACTTCCTTACTGCTGTGCCTGTGATGGAGAGCAAGTAAGAATCATCAAAATAGGGTGAGTGTTGGACACACAAAATTTCACTTCATAAACATACAAGATATTTTCAAAAGTTGTCCAAAAAATTCATTAGTTAAGACAGACATTTGAAGTATGAAGGACATTTTCCACACTGAAATAGTGCAATATGTCAGTAAAGCCAATGGCTGTCTCCTTGGTCCTCCCACCTCCTAACCTTGACTTTGCTGGATTATTCATCCACATGTTTTTGCATTCCCACATCACGGATAGTCAAAGACTTTCAGATGCTCTCACGTTCTCCTTCCCTCTGTCCTTCCAGGGCCCCTAACTGTGGACCGTTCCCAAGGCCGCTCCCCTGTCTTCTCCTTCTCACGATTTCCTTAGATGGCCACCCACACTTTGCTTGGGTGTCATCTACACGACAGTGAATCCAAATACCCTATCTCGTCATTCAGTCCCTCACCACCTGGCCATTCAAGTCTTACCTAAAAGTGGACCAGCCTGAAGTGACCTGGGAGTCCAGACCCGAGTAAATCTGGAGGGAGCCTTCTAGAGACAGGGAACAAACTTGACGTTTTGAAAGAATAGCAAACAGTTCAGTTTGTCCGGAGTGTGGGAGAGAGGGAGCACGGAAGGACACCCGACTGGAGCAAATACAGGATCACATTATGTAGCACCTGGTGGGCTATGGATCTTGTGAAGCTTTTGCATTTTATTTTAAATATGGTATCTTTGGAGGCTTGAGGCCATGGGAGTGACCAGTTCTGGTGACACTTTTAAACAATCACTCTGACTGTTGGGTGAAAAATGGCAGGAGAGGCAAAGACGGAAGCAGGGAGCACAGTGAAGGTGGGTTCAGCTGTCCACGTCCAGACACAGACCAGGAATGAGTGCACAGTATGAGCCAAGGCTAGCCCACAAAAGCTCATTTAAACTATAACATGCCTGAAGTTGTTTAACTTACCCTGAAAAATAAAGAGGCACTATTTCTATAATAGTAATGAATAGTAATGAAACGAAACAGAAAAGCAATACCACTTAATATGATTTCTTGTTGATCCTCAGTCTTTATGCTGGCATTTGAAGCAAAACTGGTTTTATTAAAAGATTTGGAGTTAGGAAGAGAATCATAGAATGTCTGCTGGGAACTTCTGGATACTTTAAACAGGTTTAGAAGGGAAGCAGAGGAAATAGCTCTATGTGGTATTTAATCAGACTTTGAAACTCATGACATTCCACGTAAGAGTGTGGGGCTTATCGTCCATGATTCACATTATCTTTATCTTTGAGATGACAAAGACAAGAAGAGGACACGAGTGAGAGAAAAACATCAGGGGCTTGTTCTGAGGTAAAAGAGAAAGAGTTGGAATAAAGCTGAGAGAGGAACGGAATTCAAGAGGATATCGTGTCCATAATAAACCCAGCTGAGGGGGAATTACCTGAGCTGTGAAAAGTAGAAGACCACCACTTGTGCGTGGCCCGCCTCAGTGAGAAGGAAGAATCAGTGTGAGAAAGAAGAGAAAATGTAATGGCTGGATAGTGAGAGCATCACAGCTCCAGAGATGAGAGGCAGAGAACCAGACAATAAAGCATATAAATGGCAAGTTTATGAGTCCAGGTTTGTTCATTTAAATAAACCTTACACTGTCAATTGATTTATCGATTATCAAGAGATTGCCCTTACTCTCTTAGAGCTAATAAAGAGTAGAAGACCCTTTCAGAAAGTTTAGGGAACCAAAACAGTAGACACCTCCACTTAAGCTTATTTCAGTGGTGTCGAGGAATTTCCCGCTCCAGAACATATTGAGATAGTAGCTACATATATTCTAGCAAAGGGTAGCCTTCTGAGCTCTGTTGGCAAAACACTGCCATGCTTTAATCTGGGAACAGAGTTTACTCTTATGAAATAGGATGTTAGAGGACGTATAGTTCTTGGTTGTGGATTCTTATTGAAGTAGTCCCTTTATTATTTGATAATATATTCCAAAGTTTACACCTGCTTATGTGTGTGTGTTCGCGCGCATGTATATGTAAACACGGAAGGACACGCCAGATTCCTTCTGGACAATGTATTATAATTTAAACATGCCCCTGTTAATGATTTCACTGGAATCCCACTTCAGGACTCTATATGAAAAACTGATAAAAATTGAGCTCAAACACATTGACATAAGGTTATATTCTATGAAAATATCACATATACTTTAAATGTCACTACTGCACAGTCTCTTCAGTCTAATTCATTATAAAACTGACAAAAGGATAAATGCATGCTAAAGCATAAATAAGTGCCTTGACATTTATAGCAGTATGAAAATTAATATGTTTTTAAAATAATAAACCCCAAAAAAATCTCCTATATTTTTATCTTTCCTGGCCAGAGAAATTGTGTTAGCAGCATGCCAGCAAGAATCATCCTAATTCTTGTGAACACGACTTTCACTGCAGTGTGGGCTGGTCCTTAAATACATTTCTCACTAGTGCCTCTATTTTTAATTTCTAATTCAACACGGGCTTCTTAATTCACTGTCTCTAAGTTGCAGGCTATTTACAAAGGCCGAGGTGAAACACTAAGCTTTCACTGAGTGTTTTGTTTTCAGCTTTTCTCCTCCTGAGGAATAACACAAAATGGACCTCTTTTGAAAACGTGGTAAGGATATATCTGGTGCATTTTCTTCTGCAATATTCAAAATAGACTTCCTGCATCAGCAATGACAGTGCTCTCTCAACCGAGCAAGAACCAGCTGAAGGACCGTCTGCACACAAAATGCACAGAGGAGATCAGTCTCAGTGTGTGAAGGTTAAGTGCAGTCATTTCAAAACAACAACAGCAAATTCTTAATAGTGTTTAGATTTTTAAGAAAATAATGGCTTGGTCTCTCTCTGTCTCTATCTGCCTATGTCTCTGGAAAGTCTGCGCGTCTGGGTTCTGGATTTCTCGTTGTTGTTAAAAAGAGATGCATGAGCAGTTGGTACTGTGCAGTGCAGGCTATTTTTACTTTTATTCATCATGATTTTGAACAACGGTTATAACAGGGTTCAAACATCACCCATGGGACAAAGGAAAACTTTCCTTTAAAGCCCACAAGATATGCATTTTCATTTCTCCCTATAGACAGGTGCGGACTTTTAATAGTCTCCATTGCTCCCCTGCATCACAGTGCCAAAGAAGCAGCATCCTACAAGAAGATTTTATAGCAAATGTTTCCTCACAAGCTTTATGATGTCATCACTTCCAATTCCTACAGGCTGGGAAACAACAAGGACATTACTATTTATGAGGCTTTGAGATTTATTTTACTTTTTAAAAGTGGCCATGTGAAACTAGTCTTTGGTGATAGTAGCAGGAATAGTTATTACCTTGGGGGGAAGGTGGCTACTTATCGACTGGGAGGGAGCCCGAGGGAGCTTCTTACTATCTTGTCCTGGGTGGTAGTTGCGTGGGTGGAGTCATACGTACAAGCCATCTAGCTGTACACTGAAGTTGGTGCCCTTTATTGTATATACGTTATAGACTTCAAAAAAGTGTGTGTGTTTGTGTATGTGTATATACCATTAGCATGACAATCCAAATTTAAGCAACGGAGCTTTAGGCTTGGATGAGAATCAGACACAATCGGATGATAGAGACACATGATTCTGATTCATAGTCAACTTATTTAACACCAATAAATAATACTCGACCGAAAGTCTACGTTATGTTAGGATAGAAATTTATTAAGCAATAATAAAGTAATACCTGTTAAAGTGAAACTGATTTTCTTCTGTGTTCAACTCTCATTCAGGGGAAATTGGAACGTACCTGTATGATGTCATATCCTCACTTCCTCCCCTCCTCCGCCTACCTTCTGTTCCCCGTACTCGCTCTTCAGCTCTCTCTTCTCAAGACGACATCCACTTGTCCCTTGCTTGGAAAGGACAAAACTGGGGTTGGATCATCCTGCAAATCCTCCAGGACTCTAACGCTGTCCTTTTCTGAGCTGGGAGTATGAGGACAACACAAATTGTGTACATCTTTGAGCGTGGTAAATTAAAGGGTTTAGGGCTTAGAAAGAGCCCAACAGAGATTTCTCCAATGCAGGAAATAGACTAGGCATCGACTAGAAAAAGATGATCACCTATGGGAAATATTTATAAATGTCTGGGAAGAGAATCATCATAAATCTCCTTTAAACATTTCCGATTGTTTAAAACATTCTCATAACCTCCTGTCTTGCTTCACAGATTTCGTTCTTTTTTTCTATGTTTATTTGGGGACCTTACAGTCCCTGAAATGTGCCAAGCATATTTTATGAATGTAACAATCTCTTACCCCAAAACAAAGTGAATTCTGCCTTACCAATGTCAATAATCTTCCCTGAAAGATTTTAGAATCTTGACCTCGGAGACGATAAAGACTTTATAAAAGGAAAAACAGAAACATTTTTAAAATTTAAATTTTTTTTTTTTTTAGATTTTTTTAAAATTTTTTCCTTTTTCTCCCCAAAGCCCCCCGGTACATAGTTGTGTATTCTTCGTTGTGGGTTCTTCTAGTTGTGGCACGTGGGACGCCGCCTCAGCGTGGTCTGATGAGCAGTGCCATGTCCGCGCCCAGGATTCGAACCAATGAAACACTGGGCCGCCTGCAGCGGAGCGCGCGAACTTAACCACTCGGCCACGGGGCCAGCCCCTAAAATTTAAAATTTTTAAAAGTCGTGATTACAGGAAGTGGATGATGCTCCAAATTTTTACAAAATGGAGGTCGGGGGGAGGGGGCTAGCACTGAGGAAAAGCTGTGCTAGTTTTTAGTTATTGGCTATACTTTATCACATTTAATTTTGTCTTTAAAAATTCTTAGGGGAAAGATGGGATTTCTTTAATCATCTTCCTTAAGAAAGAATAGTAAAAAGAAGCCATTTTTGCTCAGAAATCCCCAAAGGAATTTGGGCACGGAAGTTACTTGTAATCTCTTCCCAGGTATGTTTCTGTACCTTACAAGTCTCGTTGTTTGGAGAGTTGTTAGCAGTTAAGTAACCAGTCATCCTCAAGACCACCTCAGGAGAAATTGGTAGGAAAAAAGTAAAGGTAAGCCTCAGAATGTCTAGAGACGTAATAATTTGTAATAGTTCAGGGACACACACACACACACATTGCATTTGAAATGAATACTCCGACCTACCATTTTAGCTTTTTCAATCCTAAAATTATGGTTGAAAAATTGTCCCTGAAGTCAGTTAAATGGTTGGGATAGGCATGTTTCAATATTCGGCTGTATCTATTTCTCTGTAACATATTAACCCCAAAACTCAGCAGCTTAAAACAACAATAAAAATGTATGTCTCCCACAGGATCGGGAATTCAGGAGTGGCTTAGCTGGAGGTTCTGGCCCAGAGTGTCTCCTAAGGTTGCAATAGATGTTGGCTGAAGCTGTAATTATCTGAAGGTCTGACCGGGGCTGGAGTCTCTCTTTCGAAGATGGCTCACTCAGATGGCTGGCAAATCAATGTTGGTTGTTGGTGGGAAGCCTCAGTTCCTCCCCACCTGGGCCTCTGGATAGGGTTGCTTGAGTGTCCTCACGACATGGAAGCTGGCTTCCCCCAGAGCAAGGGATCCCAGAGAAACAAAGTGGAAACTGCAGTGACTTTCATGATCTAGTCTCTAGAGTCACAGTCTGCACTTGTGCCATTGGCTGTTGGTTTCAGACGTCAGAGTGGTTCGCTGTAGAAGTGGACCACACGGGGCATGAATAAGCGGAAGCGAGAACCTGGAGGAATCAGCATGGAGGTTGGCTACTGCAGTCCCCCTGATCCCCAGTGATTCATTTTCCTCCCACAAGCAAAATGTGCTCACTCCCTCCCAAAGCCCGAGAAAGTCCCATCCCAGCACATCAGTAAACCCCAAGTCCAGACTCTCATCTTATAAGTCGAGGTGCTGATGTGGCCTCACAGGTGTAGTCCCTCAGATCCTTAAGGACAAATCCTCTATAATTGGAAGGCCCGGAGACAAGCCATCTGTCCCCTCCTCCATGCCTATCACACAATGGTGGAGGAAGCCTGGGAAACTCTAGACACGCCCCCGAGGAAGGGAAGAACTGGAGGCACAAAAGGAGTTTCTGGTCCACAGTAGCTCTGAAAATCGTCCACGCTAATATTGGAACCAGAAACTTCTGTATGCACTGAATCTGAGATTAAATCAACTCTTATTTCTGCACTGTCCTACTGGTTACAGAGGTTAGAACTATTCCGTGTGGGATGCGGGCTACTACATCTGCAAAAGGCAGGCCACAAGACACTCTTATGCTGTGAAAGCGTCCCACGTTACATTGCACACGTTTCTGTAAAAGGGCTTATCGATTGGAAACAAATGGACCAGAGCTGCCTGTGTCCCCTAGTGTCTGTGAAAGATGCCTGGGTCGTAGATTCAGAGCGCCAAAGGGAAGGATATGCAGGATGTGTGGTTGACTCTTGAGGAGTAGGACCCACCCCTCGTCCTACATGTGTAGTCCACGATAGATGGACTTGCTGTTCTGCTCACTTTCTGTCTATTGGCTGAGTAGCTGCTCTCAGAGAGAAGAAAGAAGTTTCTTCTTCATGCTTATTAGCCAGCCTACAAGGCTAATTAGACACTATCAGACAGTAGAGCCAGGTGGTCCAGAGCATTGGCGTTGGCGTCTGACACGCTACCCTTGGAATCAGAGCCCGACCAGTCACTAGTTATGTGACCTCGAGAAATTGGTTACCTGAGCCTCACACCCACCTAATGGGGACATTGAGAAGATTAAATGAGATAATGTATGTAAAGTGCTCAGCATACCGTCTAGCCCAGAGTAAGCCCTCTAATTATTATTATTACCAAGAATTATGGGAATTACCTGTGCATTTCAGGCTCTCTGGGTCAAAGTTTTCCCATCTGCAAAATTAGGGGGTTGAACTCAACTTCTCAGGTTCCTTGCAGCTCTACCAGCCTATGGGTTTTCTAGCCAAGTAGACTACAGAAGCCTTTTTTTTCCCCCATAATAATCACTTGCATTTAAACAGCTCTTTTAACTTCAAAATCTTTTCTATCTATAATCTCTCTTGATTCTCAGCATCACTCTGTGAGGCTGTTAGCCTCATTTGACTGATGAAGAAAATGAGAAACTGAGAGGCTGTAACCTGCCCGAATTAGTTGGTATGAAGTCGAAACTAGAGGAACCTGGCTTTTAGGGTAATCATCCCAGGTTCCTTCCTCCAGGCAATGTGGCCTATCTTGGTGTTTAATCCGCTTTACTTCAGCCCCAGAAACTTGAAAAGCAGTTAAATGGCCTCGGGAAGACCATAGAAATTGAATATAGATAATGTGGGCAGTTCTGATCAAAACCACTGGGAGACAGGAAGTATATTACATCTCGTTTGTCCACACCAACCTGAACAGGTCAATTTCCCATGCATCTTGACTCCCTCTGACACACTCAGATGTCATGATACCTATTGACACGGTGCTGTCATTTCCATGAGCTGTGTGTGACTTTTTAACAACAGGATGTGAGTAATTATTCAGCTCATCAGTTTTCTTTCTTTGCTGCTGATTGTTTTTAGTTTCAGGCTGGGGGGTGGGGGCGGGGGGGGGGCGGTTACACAAAAGGAATTATCTCCTTACTATTTTAATCAGTAGCCATGTTTGGAAGTCAATGACTAGAAAACAGGTCCAGAGGAAATGAAGGGCTTGCAGTTGTCGATTGCTGTTAGCAGTGGGATAGAGTGAAGCCTGAAGCAGACAAAGCAAAGACGCTGGAGGGAGTGTGTTCAGCGGTCTGTCTGTCTTGCTCCTTCCCGGAAGTGGGACTCATGCCAATATACTGGGGCATTGAGCCAAAGCGTTGGTCAAATATTGACTCTTTGTTGGCAAGACTATCTGGCCACACCCTGGTTTAGAGGAACAAAGGTTTGCCAACACCACTGGCACAGTAGGCTAAGTCCCGATCCTCTGTGTTTGGTCGAGGATTTACTGTTTTTTTAGTTTAGGATGCGATACCCATTTTCACAGTATTTATCTGGCATGGTCTTTGACTGCTAAATTCCTGTGGATGACGAGACACCTTTCTTTCTAATCTTAGAAATATGGTAAAAAAGATTCCAGCTGAAACATCCTGCTAGCTAGGAGAGAGCGTGCTCAATTCCAAACGTGAGTCTAAAGAGTTATAATCAAAAGGTTTTACCAAGTCCTGTCAACCTTCTGAGTTTTCAGCTTCAGTTTCTGTGGATATCTGGAGGCCCAAGTTTTAAAAAATATAGATTTGCTTTATATATATATATATATATAGTTATATAATATATATCTATATATTATATACTTCATATATAAGATATATAGATAAATTATACAATAATTTATAAGTTTATATAGTATTTAATATATTTATTATACAAATATTATATAAATGCAATATATAAATTATCTATGAATATAATAAGATACATTTATATAAGATATAAATATATATGCTTATATAAAAACAATAAGATCTACCAGCAACATAGTATTCTTTCAAAGATCATGTGTCAAGAAATGAAATGTTGTTGAGGGATGGGAAATTTTTTGACAGGTTGTTGTTGAAGTGTCTTTGATGCGGGGTCGGTGAGCCGAGGAGTCGAAAGAAAGATTTCTTAGACTTTCAAGATCTGGCAGTAGTGCTCTTTTATTTAGAGAATAGTGTGGAATAGCATGGGGACAGGACCCATGGGCAGTGAGAGCTTCTGCTGCCGCCGCTTCTGCTGCCCCCGCTGGCATGGGGACAGGGCCCATGGGCAGGCAGAGCAGCTGCTGCTGCCCCCGCTGTCATGGGGACAGGACCCATGGGCAGGCAGAGCTGGTGCGTGGGGACAGGACCCATGGGCCGTCAGAGCTCCTGCTGCTGCTCTGAGTTGAGGGTTAGGGCTAATTTTATAAGGCATGGGTACATGACTTATTTTTACTGGAGAAAAGAAAAGATGATGTAAAAAGTCATTAAATGATTTCAGGGCAGATGGGGTCTGGTTATTGTGCAGTCATATAACTTTAGATATGAATCTGGCCATATAGATCGGCATGTAGGTGAGGATGCCCTGGGCTTCTCTCCCTGGGGTCGTCCTAATTCATACCATAAAAAAAAGTCCACTGGGTCATATAGTTTGGCATGTAGGCCAGGTCACCTTGGGCTTCTCTAGCTGGGGCAGCCTTAATCCACATCATCTTGACTAAAAATTTATTTTAGATAGTAAAGTTCTTTTAAAATATTTATATAGAGTTAACTGTCTCCATGTTTGTACAGAGCTGTTGACTGGGTTTTATTAGCCCCCTGGGAGACTCGAGTGGAAACAACCCTAACCCCCCTTGCCTTCCTTAAAGTCTTAAAAGCAGCACTTCTTAGGCCCAAATGAAACACAGTAGATTCATTTTGAAGATCTGTAGATGCTTTTTTCTGAAGAAAATTTCAGACTGCTTGGACATGTGCAAAAATGCTGTTGTTGCTGAAAAAGCCTTCCGAATGGGGAGATTTGCTCTCACCTTGCGCGTTAGTCACGATTTCACAACCTTCTGACCACATAGTTCTCAATTAGAAACCTCCCTGGAGGCCTCTGTGAAGAAGGGCTGTATTACATTCTCCCACTTTGATGAGTGGCAGCTGAGCGCCTCACGATGAGGACCCATCAAAGGTTTTGGAGGCTCCAGCAAATCTCAAGCATGAAGTTACGAGAAGCACGTTTCCAGTTCCCACCTGGCCTCTCGGCCTGTCTGTCAGCTTCCTGTGCTCACAGCTCACGTTGTTTTGACTTCTTTTTAGTAGTTTCCATTACGTGGTCCTGGGTGCTCAGAAATGCAGTTTGATAAATGCTAGCAAAATCAAATCAATTCACTAGACAGGTAAGACGGGAGCTAAGAGAGATGCCTTTGCCCAAATCAGAGTCCAAAAATAGAGAAAGCCTCAGCGAGGGACTGGCCTCGGTTTCCCTGGTGACATCATTGATGAAGTTTAGGCAACATAAACACACTTAAAAATGGTCAGACCCTTTTATTTTGGGTTTACCCAGGCTCCAGCTTTCCTGTGATTGAGGGCAGCACTAGAGTTCTCTTCACTGTTGTTCTGTCTCCTGTACCATTTCCTGCTTTTTGCATGATATCAAAGATGTCTGCATTATTACAATTTAGCAAAGTGGTTGAAATGTGCTGGAAAATATATTTTATGATGACTTGTTTCTATTTTACATTTGAGGTGCAAATTATAAAATACTTTCTTTTTGCTCCATTCTTATTAGCTCCTCACATATTTTTCAGAATGATTTTTTCCAAAAGAGAACAGCAAAGAAGATCACCGAAATAGCAAGTATCTGTTTTTCACAATTGTACACATAGGCTTCTTGAGAGGCTGTGAAATTTGGGAGAATTATTCTCTCAAATCTCCATCACCCCTTACACGTAAACAACTGCCCAGGCCACGTGTGGATGACTGTGTTCCATGTCCTGGGCATGTCAGAATAACACTCAGAAATGAATTTCCCCTTCAGCCAGTCAGCAAATATATAAGGAGTGTCTATACATATACCATGTCCTAGGAAGTAAATGACCAGCACACTTTTCCCTTGACATTTTCTAAAAAATGTTACACGTTTATACTGGCCAACAAAATGAATGAAATTGGGGCAATTTTATGAGGCATAAGCAGAAGAGGTCTAAAATATTATCATTGCTAATAAGAAGCACGTATAACAATAAACGTGTCAGCAGGAGAGAAGGCAATTTTGCATTGATCTCAACACATTCAACAGATTATCACATAGTGATGTTTAAGCAAAAGGATCTTGGGTACTCTCAGCTGTCTTTCTGTTCAGTTCCAATTCTACTGGAATTTGGAGTAAATTTAAACCCATACTTTAAATTATTTCCTGAGACCTCCTACTAGGACCTTTTTATTTTGTGTTGACTTGTTTTGCTTTGTTCTAGGAAGTTTTGTTTTATTTTTGGCATTAGATATATGCTTAAAATGTACTTCTTCATTAATTCCATAAATGAAATAGTTACAGAAAATTGGTCAGAGGAAATTCTAGAAAAGAAAATATTGAATGAACTCACAGCCTTTTAAAAGATACTGTTTTCAAAAATCCCTTAAAACTGACATCTGGTAACCATTGCATTTTAAACATATTGAAATGAAGTCCATTTTCCCATATTTCCAGATGCTCTTCTTTATGGTCCTTTTATACAGGGCAACGCCAACCTACCAAACGCGGTACAGTAAGTGTTGCGAAACATATTTAGCGTCGGCAGCAACATTACTTCACAAAAGAAAAATGTGAATTGAGAGAGTTGTATTTTTAACACCAATTTAGTTTCCCCCCTTTTTAAGGTAGAAAAACGTGGCATTCCAAATAATGCCCTCCGCAATTCTTCCCAAATCCTCAGCCAGAGGATTCCTGCCAGGGCATCTATAGGAGGAAGATGAGAGGACTCCGGGCCTCGTAGGCTGGTGGGCTGTTACGGGTCCAGGAGTTGTAATTAGCCCAGTTACTCCAGAACTTTGAAGACTGGCTCATGGTGGGAAGCAGACTTGGGAAACCTGCTCGTGAAGCCATGCAGACTCCGAAGAGGCATATCTACCAGAAAACTAACATTCATTTAGAATGAGGGGCTAAAATGTTGAGAGTGCAATTAGAAAAAAAAATAAGACCTCTGGACAAACTTACCAGACGGCCTCTCTCCCTTCTGCTTCTGGATGTCAGGGCCCCTCACTCCATCTTAGAAATTACCTGGGAAATGCTACCAAATTATGGATCTCTGGCTGTGTTTCTTGGGTTCTAGGGTGTATACTTCTCTTTCATTGGTGTCGTTGCTACACCAACCATTGCTTTTCAGGGGACTGTCACAGTTGGTTAGGATTTTCAGTTTCACAACTCGTTTTACATTCATTATATTCTTCTTGTTTCTTTATTTATTGTTTTTTGAGGAAGATTAGCCCTGAGCTAACATCTGCTGCCAATCCTCCTCTTTTTGCTGAGGAAGACTGGCCCTGAGCTAACATCTGTGCCCATCTTCCTCTACTTTATATGTGGGATGCCTACCACAGCATGGCTTGCCAAGTGGTGCCATGTCTGCACCCAGGATCCAGGCAGGCGAACCCCAGGCCACCAAAGCGGAACCTGCGCACTTAACCACTGTGCCACCAGGCTGGCCCATCTTGTTTATTTTTTTATTACGATATGGCTTCTTTACGGTAAAGTGCTTGATCTTAAATTGTAAAGCTTGGAGATTTTCCACATGTTTTTATACCCACATAGCCATCACCCAGGTCAAGATAGAGAACATGTCCAGGCTCAGAAGGTTTCCTTGTGCCTCTCCTAGGCAATCCCCTCCCCAAAAGTGAGCCTCTACTCTGAAGTCTATGCCCCTGGTTGAGATGATCATATTTTATTGGCTTCTTGATCTCATCTAAGAAAGTGCTTTAATCTCATTTGGGTCCCAATTTTATTATAGTATAGATTAACTCAGGGAAATTGTCCTGTGAAAAATGACCCTGACCATACTAGGTGGATTCTCCAAACGGGAGGAAAATGAGTATGTTTGAGAATTGCCTTTCTAACTTTTTCTTGCTGGACATCTATCCCTGATTTAATACCCCCTTACCTGGCTCCCCACCCCTTCCTTTATGGCTGTCACATGTCTCTCTTGGTGCCATAATAAAATCTCAGGAGAGAAGAACTGGGCCTGGTGGCAGAGAGGGCGGAAAATCAAGGATAGTTGAGAGGAACGTGGGAGGAGTGTGCTTAGGGCAGTGCCAGCTGACCACACGGATTAGGGAGGCAGAGGAGCTGCAGATCTCCGGAAGGGACATGACGCAGGGCTCCGCAGAGCTCCCCAGTCTCAGCGGGCTAATTCACTCAGTGGTCAGCACCTGCTCGATGAACAAATGTTTGCTGATACATCGCAGGGTCAGTGCTAGCACTACAGGATTACGTTAGTGTGAGGAGCCGTTTAGCATCTTGTCTTCCCATGTGTGTTTTCTCTGCAAGCTTTGCCTTTCAGCTTGGAACACCCTATTTGGAAGCACTACTGGAAACTGTCTTCTGGCCAGCCTGCCAGTGAAGCACGATTGGTTGATGCCAGAAACCATTTCAAAGTCCTGTGGACAAAGGTATTGTAATGAGGAAAACTTGGGTCCCCTTTCTTCTAAGGCAATAAATAAATAACTATGACAGCCAGCACTTCAAAGCAATGGTTTAAACAACGTTCCTACTGAATACCCTTGAGTCAGAGCGTTCCAGTGGACTATTACCATCTTTGTCTAAGCAGCTAAGGGGAAATATTTCGTAAAGAAAAGCACAAGGTGTATTTTCTGATCAGGTTCTCCTTTGTATTGCTTCCTTGTTGCAGTGTTTGCATCTCTCCTGAGTTCTACTTTTTCAGTAGAAAACTTGCCCCTAAATTAAAACAAAATTAAAGTAGAATGTTCTTTCTAATTGTTTCACATGGCAGGATGCCCTAACTTCAAAGTTTATTCTTATAATGTTCTAGAAATACCTTGGGTCAAATGATGCCATAAAGTAGATGTAATGTCTACAACTAGATTTTTAAGTCATTGTGAGCGTCCCAAGCCACTTTTAAGGAAGTTAGGGTTTGCAGGGAACTTAATCTGATAATTTCCTCTTTTAAAATTAAAGCTAGGTTCAATGAACGTCCTGGTTAAATAACTAGGTTGAACAACTAGGTTGAATGAACGTCTTCAAGAACAATCTGGAAGGGGAGAAAATGCCACCGAGACTTACCATGACCATCCAGAGCCTGTGTCTGTAGACGAGGAGAGGACGAGTCTATTTCTTTGATTTGGCGATTAATGTTTACAAGCTCCATGGAATTACTTCTCTCCAAGTGGTCGCCTCTGTAATTACGGCCCTGCCTCCAAATACCCGATGTCTGTGAAAAGCAGTCGCTTCCCGTTCGCCACGGGATGAATCTGACTGCCATGGTCTATCTATCACCAATATTGTAGGAAATGGAGGTAAAACTGATATGCAAAAGGGAAGGCCTGAAGGAGAGAAGAAATGTTGATAAGGCTAAAAAAACTCTTCTTAAAAGAAAAGTCTTTTAGGGACTAATCCTGATGCAAACAGGAAGTGAAGGGAGAAAGCACTAACACTTTTAGAAAGAACCTCAGAGGCCTGAGATGGAGCTCCAGATGCCACGGGGGTGGGGATGTAGGGGGACCAGGTGAGCACCATCTGTTACAGGCCTTCGCACCTACAGCACGAGCCCTTTCCCGAGCCCGTGCAGACGTCCTGGGCACCCCCTGGGCTCTCTTGAGAACCCCTGAGTCAATGGCTTCCCCTTTGTGATCCGTACACTCCATCTGGGGCCAAAGTATCACCCCCTGCCCCCGACTTCTGGCGGGGATGGGAATAGAATACGTGGAACCGCAAGTGATGAAGCACGACACAACCCGGGATGACCTTTTGATACCACATCCTAGCTTACGAGAAAGCTTGCCCCAAGGATACCAGGTGTGAAGCTTATTAAGGACACTCCTGCAGAGAGAGCTCCGGTGAACCTCCCTGCCCATTCCCCACGAGGCGGCCGGGCAGTCTCCGACACCAACCACAGTCAGGGAGAGCGTGACCGAGCATCACCCAGGCGGAAGCCAGCAGGGAGGAAACCCGACTTGTTCTGTCAGGTCAGCAGTCCGCTTGGCTGTAAACAGGCGAGACTGCGATGCAGTGAGGTAATCCAGCCTGACTCAGTCCTTCCTAGAACCTACAGGTCATTTTCCTGAATCTTCCATTGAGCAAATAAAAGAGTTTCACAATGATGCCATATTTAAATGCTTATCCAACCCTCTCCTTGTCCTTTCTTTCATTCACTTTTCTTGAAATGGATCCAGTAGAAACATAGAGCAAGAGAAAAGAAAACAAGGGAGAGAACAGTGCCATCTTCCTCTCTTGAGCGGGTTTACCCTCCTCCCCAGGCCACCTGCTGCAGGAACAGACACAGCAAAGTCAGAGGAGAGAGAACAGAAGGCAGCCTTCAAATTTCTGCATTCAGTTCCCTAACTTTGCAGATGAGAAACCTGAAGACGTGACACCGCGAAGAGGCAGAGGGACTGGCCTCAACCACACACAGGTCAGCAGAAGAGCCCAAACCAGAAGTCCCGTCTTCTGACTCCTGCTGTTAGTCTAGAAGTTTCCAAACTTGAAAGAGGTTTCAGAAATCATGGGGCACAAGAGCTTTCAAATTCTACTAACATTTTGTTCCAAGGAAGTCTTTTCTAAGGGTGTAAACTAGTGAATGTGGCATTGTCGTTGCTTCTGGCCCAGCCTGAGGTGCCCTCAGTCCCAAAGCTGACCCCTCCAGAGGAGGCCATTGGTGCATGGATCCACTGATGTCTCCCGACCCTTCCAGTTTCACCGGTGACATGCCCCACCTCTCCAAGACACTCAAGAGGAAAGGGTAGAACCCAGATGGGCAGCCCTTTGCATCTGAAACAATTAAAAAATTCAGTATTAAAGCTGAGTTCTGAATTTAACTCCTGGAGGGTAAAGAAAAAGGAGAAATGTGATGCACACTGTCCCCAAGGAGGAAATTCCCCAGCTCCTCGAGAGGAAGCACGTGCCCACTGCTGCCAACCCTTCCCGCTCCCTCCCTAAAGTCAAACTCAGAGTTCTCAGGACCCCACTGCTCACAAATCTTGCGCTCAACCCGAGTGCGGACATCCAAAGTGAAGTTAAGGAAGTGGCTCTACCCCTAAGTGCACATACATGTGTTTTTTATGGGTTTTAGGTTATAAAACTCTAAGGGTACGGAGTATGTATAAACACAGATTCTCTCAGTTACCCATCATTCAAAACTGACTGGCCAGAGTCCTTTGATGAAACTTGGAGAACATACTTGGGATGTTCTGGTTTCTATCATATGCATACGTGACATCCACATTAGGGGTCCTGTGGATTATTCAGATTTATAGCCAGTCTCCTTCTTGGAGAGGCCGTTGGGGAACCTCCCCTCACTCCTCGGCACTGAACATTGGAGTGGACATGCTCTCTGCATTTAGATGCTGCTACGCACAGAGAAATCAAACGATGGTTTTATGAACATGCAGCAAAACTCCATGGACGTGGCAGAGACACGTGTATTAAACCATGGCCAATGACTCACCTTCAGCACCAGGGGGACCAGCTAACTGTAGTTTTTCTCTCCGTGGAATTGCCTCACAAAATAGTGACTCCCAGCTGGGATACTGAGATGCTGTTCTGTGGTTCTGAAGAGCAAGTTTCCTTGGCATCAAGGTCACTCTTCTCTCTGGACTCTACAGCTTTATAAGGGACAGGTCAGTGTCAGCCCACGTGTGGGGCATGGAAGGGCCCCCCGCTCAGTAGCACCTCAGGACAGCTCATCTCCCATTTAAAGTTGAGCGAACTCAGATCGATGTAGGAAATCTCCTGAATCTTAATCCAGGTTAAAAGACACATTAGGTACTAGTGACTATAGCTAATTTCTAGGGTTAAATTACTAATAGGTAAGAACTCAAGACCTCTGGCATGGCTAGGAAACAGATGAGCTCCAGATAACAGAGAAAGTGTGGAGTCCAGGAGCAAAGGGTACAATGGCTGGAAGGCTTTGCTGGAGGGGAAGGAATTTTGCTGGGCATGGAGGCTGAGCCGAACTCACTACTCCTCCTGGGAGCTTGCAACTGATCCAGAAGTGAAATCACCCAACTTCTGTACAGGCCTAGCATCCGTCATACCCTGGAAGCCAGACAGAGCCATCAAGAAACTAGAGAGTTCAAGGTAAAAATTAGCTTCAATAACTAGTGCCGTTCCTATTCTGTGAATGTGCCTTTTTGTGCATTATTTAATATCTTGTGAACAGCTGCCCTCAGTTATAATAAGAAATGTGTTTCCCGCACTCTGTCTCACCTATTTAGAGGGGTGTGGAAAGAAGGTAAGGGGCTTCATCCCAGAGGCTGTGGTCCCGTTTGTTTATTTTATAGTCACTCAACAAATACTTATTAAGCTCCTCTTAGTAGATCCACATACTTACTGATCTGGGCACAGGGACAGACGATGCCTCCATCCTCATTAGCCTGATAAATAGCAAGTAAACGAATACAGAAAAAGCATCATTACAGATTTGACAAATGTAGCAAAACAAGGTGAATGATGAAATAGCCTTCATTGGAGGGGACAGTCTTTGCTGAGAAGGGACACATAGACTGTGTGTGGGCTCCCCAGTCTCCATGGCAACTACACCCCACTGTACTCGGAGCCCAAACGCAGCCACACAGCCTGTACATGTGGAGAGCTTGGCTGTGTTCCAATAAAACTTTATTTACAGACAGTAAAATTTGACTGTCTTATAATTTTCATGTCCTGAAATAGTATTTATTTATTTGAATCCTTTGAAACAAAGTTAAAACCCTTCTTAGCTCGTGGGTTGTACAAAAACAAGCGGAGGGTCAGGTTTGGTGGACAGACATGCCCTGCCAGGGTCTGAACGTTTGTGTCCCCCAAATTCTTATGCTGAAATCTTAATGCCCAGTTAGGAGGTGGGGCCTTTGGGAGGGGCTTTGGCCATGAGGGTGGAGCCCTCATGAATGAGATCAGTGCCTTATAAAAGAGATCCCGAGAGCTCCCTGGACCATTCCACAATGTGACAACACAGCAAGAAGTCAGCCGTCTGCAGCCTGGAAGGGGGGCTTCTCCAGACCCTCACCTGCTGGCTCCTGATCTTGGACTTTCAGCCTCCAGACTGTGAGAGCTAAGTTTCTGTGTGGATAAGCCACTCAGTCTGTGGGACTTTGTTATGGCAGCCGGGATGGACTGAGACATGTCTTTGCGTTAACTCCTGGCTGCGTGACTCAGGGAGAAGGGAGTGCGGTTAACTGAGATGGAGCTCGGTGTGGCTCCTCTGAAGAGCTGATATCTCAGTGGACGAGAGGAAAGCAGCTGTGGGAAGAGCTGTGAGAAGAGCATCCCAGGCAGAGGAAACAACAAATGAAAACCCTGAAGCAGCAGGGCCTCAGAAACCCCGTGCTGAGCATCGAGGCTCGTTGAGGAGTGAAATACTGAAGCAAAAACCTTTAAAAATACATGTCTGACTGCACTTGTGGGCATCGGTTCCAGGCATTAGGTGATAAATGTTGTAAAAGGGATGGCATAAACATGGCATAAATAATCCTTTAATGGAACTTCACACTCTCTGACTGTCATCATCTCTGGCAAAGAATGATAGGTGGACTTTTTTCCCTTGTGCATGATCACTTGGCAGAGTAAGAGAAGAAGAATTTAAAATCTTTGTGTCGATTATAATGAATTATCCTGTAGAAATGGTAGACATTTTTCAGCGAATGATTTTACTGTGTGTCTATGTCATTGAGCACGTAACCATAGGTTTGCCAGCCAAGTGTTATAATTCACGTGGATATGCTTTGTACAGAGAAGTTATGTGTAAAGATGAATAAAATATACTTATTCACATATACATTAGAAGTCTATTCATCAGAGTGTTACTTGCATATAAAAGGCTTTTCTGCTACCCCCAACTTGTCACCTGGCCATCTGGATAGTACGATTGGTGAACATCCATAAAAATGAACGACAAAAGGAAATGCCCAAATACTGTTTTATAGAGTGGTTTTTTTCTGAACCCATACTTCATTTGTGATTTCAAAGCTTGGCAGAGAAAATAAAAAAGCAACAGAAAAAATTGCTTGCAGAGACACCTCATGTGCGAGAGACATGATTACTTCTGTCTATATTTTAAATCTGTGACAGAACTCCAAATCTTACCCCGATGCTGCTAAAGGGGAACATTTTCTTCATTTTAGAAATAATATCCAGGGAACACGCCCATCTGTCTGTTGCAAGAAAATATCCAAGTCACATGTTTATCAAAAGAACCCAAAATGTTAGTGAGAGCTAAAATATGCCAAGAACAAAAAAAAAAAAAAGAAAAAAATCAAGGAGAATAGCGGGCAATAGTGTTTTAAAACATGTTTCTGGTGCAAATGGTATGTAGGGTGTCTTTACATTCAAAAAACCTCATGGCATCTTACATTTACGATGTTAAAACAGTCTTAAGAAAGATGGCTATGAGGTTCATCCCAGATGGGAAACAGAAAAATGTTGAATGATGTCAAGAAACACCTGGCGCCTCTTTCAGATTTTTTTCACCAGGTGAATCACCATATCTTAGTTTGAAAAACTTTTACCTTTGTTACGCTGTATCGTTGCATAGTTTAAGGATGTATATTGTGTAGGAATTTTGAATGGTTTAGGTTTTATCATGGGTTATGATAATCTTTGAATACAATTTTAATTAAATTCAACAATCACTTATCTAACAGCCTATAGTGTCTTAAATAAGAAAATAAATAAGACTGAACTATTTCCCCAATATTCCATGTCATCAGAAAAAACAATCTCCAAGAAGTCTGATTTGAGGGTGAGAGGTATGTGTTGTGATAGAGGGAGAAAATGGGAAGGGAGCAGAGGGCAGGAAATGGCTCCTTTTGGTGGAAGAAATCTAGGATGTTTCGTAAATGAGCTGGCCCTTGAGCTGGGCCTGAAACCTGAAGACATGGAGGAAGCGTCGGGCCACAGACGTTGTCCTCCGTGGGAAACTATCTTGTAGGTTCTCGAGCAGGAAGTGCTCCGATCAGTTCCAATTTGTTTTTGTTTTTCATGTTTTAAAAAAGTTGTAAAACAGAATAAGCATACAGAAAGGTACACACATCATAAATGTTCAACTTCCGGCTTTTTCTGAAACAAACACCTGTATGATCCTTCTCCTATCAAGTAAAATGATAAAGCACTAGCAGAATGCCAGGAGTGCTAGAATCAGGGTGGGCTTCAAGGAGAGCCCCCAAGAGTGACCCTGGGCCTGGTGCAGAGCGGGGTGTCCCCTAGGCTCAAGGTTCTGCTGTTGCATCTTGAAATTCTTAATAAATTTTGAACAAAGGACCCCGCATTTGCAGTGTCATTGGGCCTCACAAATTATGTGGCCTTTCCCGTCCCCAACCCTCATTCTGAAACACATTCAAATGTGCAGCTCCCCCCTTAGTACGGACCATTCCTTTTTATTTTCTTTATGGTTTATTCCCTAATTACACATGCCTGAACAAAATCGTTTAATTTTGCCTTTTATGAGCATTATATAAATAGAAGCATACTGTATGGATGTATGCTGTTGTGTCTGTCTCTTTTCACTCAACTTTGGGGCTTTAAGAGTCATCACACTGTGACTCATTCATTTTCTCATCTGTCTTTCTAATGAGCTGTATCTGTTAGATTCCGAGGATTGATTGCTACCTGGGGGACAGCAGGAGTGGAGGCAACAACCCAGTTAGGAGTCTGGGCATACTGATGTTTAGAATGTGAGAGCCTGGGACCCGTGAGTACCATGACAGGGCACTCTCTCCTCTCCAGAAACCATTATTTCAGAGCCCTCAGACTTTGGGAACAACTGCAGATGCAGAATAATGTTAAAAATCCAAAAGAACAACAACAAAACCTTGCTTTGGGGCAAAGCAGGCCCCGAGCATCCAGCCACAAATGACCAAGTGACAATGAGGACAGTTCAACGAACCAAAAATTCTTCCCAGCATGCTATGTTGGCCAAGGGAAGAAAAGTGTTGTAAGTGTATAGAATACTCACCACACACACACGTTTATATATACACACACATATGTGTGTGACTTATACATTTATACATGCTCACTCTTTTGGGCACAAACTAGTTAATGTATGGAAATAGCATAAGACAAGAAATAAAGTAATTTTTAAAAAGGAAAAGGAAAAGTAGCAGAGAGAATCTGAGGCCGCAGCACGCTGGCAGCCACTGTGCTGTGACCATGCATCTGTGACTGGAGCAGACGGGGCAGTGGGAAGGGCAGCGGCCTAGAGAGAGTGAAATGGGACAGGATGAGTTGGCAGTGGGTGCACAGACATCCTCACCGTGCCCTCCGTCCATCAGTGATGCAGCAGTGGGGTGCGTGCCCCAAGTGGGCACATTACAATCACTGGCAGCTTCCAGCAGAGACAGGAGCTACCTATAGCAACAGGATGATGTTTTATTTAGTTGGTGTCCCCTAAAGACACATCAGAACTACAGTTTGGCATTCTGGAAGCGACATCCATTATTAAACACAAGTGACCTTAACCCACAGCACCATCCCTGCACACCGTCCCTCTGTGCAGCGGAGTGCTAAGGCGACGTGACAGGGCCAGCTTGTGGGACCCCGCGTACTCCACACAGCGCTCCTGGAAAGCGAGAGCAAGGACATTTTTAAAGACTGCGCTAACCTAAAACAAAAAGGAGCTCTGGAAAGGACCACAAACCAATAACGCTCGTTCGACTAACTTTTTCTACACCTTCATGATGTGGCAGGAACCGTGTGGAGCAGCTTCGCATACACTATCTTCTTATCCTCACAACCACCATTTTTATCCCCAGTTTATAGATGATGACATCGACGTTTAAGGAAGTCGTATGGGTTATCTTTTGCTGAATAACATTACTAAAAAACTTCGCAGCTTAAAATAAGAAACTGATTATCTCCGAGTTTCTGCAGGTCAGGACCCTGGAAGCAGCTCAGTGGGGGGCTGTGGCTTGGGGGTCTCTCACGGGGTGGCTGCGGGCTGAGGCTGGGACAGCAGGCACCTGGATGCTGCGGGAACCCGGAACACACTTTCCCAGTTCCTGGCAGGCCTCAGTGACTCTCGGCAGTGGGAGGAAGGACCACAGCTCCTAGTCACAAAACTTTATATCATGCACACAACCAGACCTGAAAACAAAGAAGGCTCTGTTAAGAGTGATTTTCGATGAAAAAAACAAGTGATAGTACTTATCTCTCACCCTGTATTTATGGAACAGGCATGAAAAAATTATGTGCAAATTCAACTGTCTGAAGCGCTGGGTTTCTCAATAGCAGTTTGGTGTTGGGGTGGACACTACAGGCTGGCTTACCTAACACCATCCTTCGTTGATGTCTCCCTTGTGTCCCTCCACTGCAAAAGGTAGGAAAGTTAGATACCAATTTCCCAGCCTCCTTTGCAGCTAGAAGGGCGTGCAATGCAGTTGTGCAAAGGAAAACGAACTGGAAGTCTCTGGACACTTCTGTTTCTCGATAAAACAGAAGGTACTCCTTGCGCCCCAGTCTCTCAGCCCCGCTTCCTCCTGCCGCAGAAACAAAATTGCTTTCCGGGACGGCCTTTCTCTTCACTGAGCCCCTGAAGCAAGGACAGAGGAACTCAATTCCAGACTTCTTGTTAAGTGAGAAACGGACCGTTATTTCTTTACCCCCCTACCCTTAGCCAGGTTCCTAGTTAAGTGCCGCCATAAGTATTCCTAATTCCTTCCCCTGGGGGAACTTGAGAAGACATCCAAAAAAAAGTCAGCAAATCCTGAGGGAAGGAGGGATGTTAGAAAATCTTGTGGCTTGTTATGAAAATTTATCTCTAAACAATTTCCCACGTCACCTAGATTCCTACATTACACCGGCTGAGGGCTAAGACCACCACAACCACGTATCTTATTATTATTTTGTCTTAGCCTCTAACAGCAGTGCAGGAAGTCCAGACCCCCTTAATTCTCACAAATAGTGCTCAGCCCCCCGCAGCCCGCCGTCGGATCAGCCTCCCTGACTGTCTGGGGGATTCGCGGTGCCTTGGCTCCTGCGGCGTCAGCTCATTATAGGGAGGTCTTGGCTGCAGCTGCTGGTGTCCCAGGTGACATCACTCTGCAGGCACCCGATAAAGAGGATCGTGCTGCTGTGGAGGCCTTCCCCAGGTCCCTACGCCGCCGGTGCAGCCACCAAAGCTGCAGGCCTGGCCTCCAGCGCTGCAGAAGCTGTGCTCCCAGTGCTGCTGGCACCTGGCCACCTCAACGGCCTGCTCCTGTGCCCAGGGAGTCTCGCGGAGGCAGATCCGGGGGAATCTCAGAGGTTAGGTGCCACGGTGGACAGACATCTTCCTTTCTCTTTGATGATTTCTGCTGCCCTTGAGTCACATTTGTGAGACTCAGCCATCTCTTCTCTTACTCTCCAGTGGTCCCTTACAGAATAGTGCATTTACTGGCCTGATTTACTGGTCCTGGGCCTTCCCTCCCTGGCTTGCCTGCATCTTAGAATGAAACTACCTTAGGCTCAAGTTGTAATTCTTGACACATAAAAGTCATATAAAGTTGGCTAATTTAACCTGTAGCTTTATACACGAATAAAAGTTTATCTGAATTAAACAGAGTAAGAATGGGCTGACAGTTTAATATTTGGGAATTTACATGGCATGGTTCTCAAGCATCCCAGAGTGTTACTTGTTGCTTACATTGTACAACTGACACTTGGAAAGTCAGAGTCTCTCTCTTCACACCCAACCTCCTACCATTTTAATTTACATGTAATGAAGGATGTTTTCAGAACCACAGGCTTACCTCAGGATAACAAAACTATTCTGTCCTTACACAATTATTCAGCTCACCCAGAGGAAATACAGTGGTATCTGTGAACATTATTTCTATCTCTCAGCCACCGAGTATTAACTCCCTGGGTCAGCCTATAGAAAATGTGTTATTCAAGATAGGAAACTTTACTACATAGGAGATTTAATGAGAAAGTAGATTTATCAGGCATGTAATATTCAGCAATTTCCATTCCATTCTTACAATGAATATACAATTTTAAATATTGCTTATGTCTACTATTCTATTCAAATCAAATATTGGGAAGAGTTTAGAGAAAATTTCAGCCTGAAACCACGTCAGCAAAAAAAAATCTTATTTTTTTTTTTTCTGATAAAGAATTTGCAGGCTTGAGCATAAATCGTTTCCCAAACACGCTTGGACAACTTTGGGAAGAGTGAGGGTGATTTCTTTAAGGCCTCAGGAAAAACTTGGGGCAAAAGAGACAGAAGAAGCCTGGGTGCAGAGTGACAGAGAAAAGACAGCTGTGTTGAGGACGCAGAAGTCCCGCCGTGCTGTGAGCGCACTGACACGTCAAAGGGTGCCAAGGGCCACAAGGAGGAGGAGCAGCTCCAGAGAGACCCAGCCACTTGGGAGAAGGCAGCTGAAGCCTCCACTGCCCGTGCAAGTAGGGACGTAGCTCAGTCCTGCTGCCCAGGGGTTCTGAACCTGACCCACTGCACCCGCCCTCAGGACAGACAGGTGAACAACCAAGCCAGCTGTCACCAGGGACCTCGTCAAGAAAGCAACTTCCTGCGCAATGACTTCAGCACATAAGATACACATGTTCCCATCAAAACCACCAAAAAAGAGAAGAAAATCCTTCAATCAATCCATACTTTCAATATCAGCCTTACTCAACGTTTCACTTCCTGACCAGCAGCCTATAGAGTACCTGAGGCCTCCGCTGAGCTGTTGGTGAAAACAGTCACGAGAAAACTAGAACGGGCCTCCTATATTCTAGATAATTCTATGATAAAAAGACAAGAAGACTATCGACCAAAATGTTAAGTTTCTGTTTTGGAGTAATTTGCTATTTTTATTTTATTCTTTCTGCTTTTTTATACATTCCAAATTTATCACAGTAAACATTTACTACTTATCTAATGAAAAGTATATAAACATTTTTCCTGCTGTGACAGAACACCCTATACAACGGCAACATTTTCTAAACAAAAATTCAACTACTCAAAATGACTCATTCTCTGAATTTAGGCAGCCAAGGTTTTATTGCAATTTAGCATTCGACAGAAAGAGAAACTCAAGAGACTACATAGGTAAGATGGTTTTATTGAGTTCATTTAATTTCCCATTAGTAATGGAATTTTTAATCACATAAGTCACAGGTTTGCACGTATATTTTCACTAAGGATTAGGGCATATGGGAGATGTGGAGTTAATTTTATAATTATTTATTTTTATATGCTGAGCAAAAGGCTTCAGAACTTTTAACAGAATCTGATCTGATACACTTAAGAGGAATTATCGAAATCTTCACAAAAAAAATTTTTAAAAAGCTGAATTGGCGTATTCACAAATTCATGGAACCCAAATTTAGCAGCTGAGCAACTTGACGCTGTGCGCTGCACTGTCACTGTTAGACATGGTCTCATTTCTGCTCTGATTCCCGGACCCACGCCTGCCTCCCTTCTGGCAGCAGGTGCCTGGCCACGTTTACGCACAGAGAGCAGCGCACTGGCAGCTTGAGGTCCCTCAGCTTGTCACCTCTCAGCTCCAGTTCTCAGGTCTCTTGGCTCTTCCTCCTGATGCAGAGGAAGGACGCTTCCTCAGCCTTCCCACCAGCTCCCAGACTCCTCCTCTGCCCTCTCCTAGGAAGCTTCTATCCAGCAGACACCCCATTGCTTGGATTTCAATCTCTCCATCTTTACTGATGCTGTCCTTTCAGCTGAAGAGCAAGCCAAATGAAACCTTAAAAATGCGAGAAGAAAACATTAGTTGTATAAAATATCTTGGAGTGTGGGATATCTTTCTATTTCTGACACGAAACCCACAAAAAGAAAAACCCATAAAGAAAAAGATGAATAAATTCAAAAGGGCAATATTTTTAAAAATCTTAATTAAAAAAGAAAGTCTAGGGGGCTTGCCCCTTGGCCGAGTGGTTAAAGTTCCGTGTGCTCCACTTCGGCGGCCCAGGTTCTCCGGTTCGGATCTCCAGCACGGACTTACTCCAGGCAACAGCCACACTGTGGAGGAATCCCACATACAAAGTAGAGGAAGACCGGCAGGATGTTAGCTCAGGGCCAATCTTCCTTACAGAAAAACCAAAGCCTAAACAAATCAAAGACTAAAAACTGATAAAATTATTTGCAAGGCATATGACTAATAGGATAATATCTTATATGTTACATAACATCACCATAATACATAATTGACAATTACAAATCAATGAGAAAGAGATGAGAAGTCCAATAAAACTGGCTGATACCATAACCATTGAGAACAAATCTTACATTACACGTGTAAAAATATCAATCTGAATATTTCATAAATTGTATGGAGCTGCAGTCAAATCTGTTAATACATCTTCACTACTGGAGAGGCATTTTAGTACAGACTAAGGTCAAGAGTATGGCTCTCACTAATGACAAATTAGTCATTCATTTTCATCATAATAACTCCGACCTCCAGCAACAAACCTTCTCGATCCACGGTTTAGAGATGGGCAAAGCATGGGTCTGTGCGCCCAACAGCCCACCACCTGTTTCTGTGAAGAAAGTGCTCCTGGAACACAGCCTTGCCCACTCACTGACATATGCCTCGGGCTGCTTTTGTGCTACAAGGGCAGAGGTGAGTAGTTGCAACAGAGATGGTATGACCTGCAAACCCTGAAATATTCACTACCTGGCCCCTTACAGAAAAAAGTCTGCCACCCACTTGTTTAGAATATTTAGCATATAAGAAACACAAAAATATTTGATCAGTTTCCCAGGATCACTCCTTTTTAATTCCATAAAGTTATATTCTACAAGGCAATAAGGTTTTTTTAAAGACATAAATTCCTAAACAGAAAGGATTTAGTTTTTATACTTTGGGGTAATATGTGCACATTGCAATAGTTGAATAATAGAACAGTAATCTTCCTTTTATATGTAAGATTTAAAACAGAAAAAAAGAAAAAAATTTCAGAAGAGTTACAAAGTTGCATGACAGAATTGAATGTAACAATTGCAAAATTATTTAAATAGACTGAATTCTGCAGTTTTGTGTGTGACCTTCCTAAACCTTTCTGTCTCCCATTGCTGGATTGTGTAACCGCCAGTAAAACCCCCTCAGGCAGATTCCTTAAACCAAACCCTACTGCTGGCAATGCTCTGCAAAGGAAACTTCCTTTCCCCCAGTGGAGGCCCTCATTGTCTCCATAAAACCAGGAAGTGAAGTCCGAAGGACTCATTGGAGCCACTGCTGCAGGAGCCCCCCCCCGCCCCCCCCCAGGCTTCCACTGCACCTGGGAAGTGGTGGATTATTGTCCCTGCAGGAGAAAGGGGGGGCGCCTTTAATCTGGTGTTTGGTGAGAAAAAAGCAAGTGAGAGGAAAATTCTTTTTAATGGAGCTAAGACATGGTCCCATTCTTGCTGTATTTGGTTCTCCGGAACAGAGGTTCTGGGGAGACAAATCTTAGATTAAGACTTGAAACTGGGCTTTCAAAGGAAAAAAACACGATCAATGAAATCTCTTTAAAATTTCCCTTGAGTGAAAACACAGTTATCGTGTAAAAGCAGTGTCATCAGCAAGCTGTGTTCCTTTCTCTGAAGACGGGGGTCTCAGGGAAATCTGAGACCTAAGAGAAAGGCCAGCGTACCTGTCTTAGAGAGAAGAGACTTTCTATTTTTCCTCTTTTTTAAAAAAAAAATCAGGTAAAAGAATGAAAATATGCCAAATCATGAGTAAGAGTTTATGACAGAACTGAAACCCACTGAGCAGTTGTGTGGCATCAGCCTAGGCGTGTGTCAGATCTCAGCCCACGGTAACTGCTTCCTGGAGAGACGAGTTGTTTGCATTATGGAAAATAATGCAGTACATTAATTTATACATTGAGATCACTATCCAGTACTAATCTGATAAACAACAGCCTTGAGACAACAGCTATACTGATTCTCCTATTTATTTTGGCCTATCAAAAAGGTGGTAAAAAGCTTGACTGATTTTAAGAGGTTATTTAATTTAAAATTTAAGTCCCTCCTACACTTTCCTTTGAAAAATAATCACAATAGAAAAAAGGAACCAATCAGAGTACAAGTAACAGAGGCAGAGGCTGAAATTACAAAAACTAGGTACACCTTGCTAGGATTAGGCATCTCATGCTAGGATTTCAGGACATTTTTAAGGTATAAAGAGACAAAATCTCATTACAAGTCGTATAAGTCATTGTTCTTACAAGTTGGCTGCCCACAGTGTTAACATGAACAGTATGAAATGATGATGGCGTGGTTGACTCACAAAATACTCTTAGGGGCATTACTGGAGATTATGTTAAAAAAAACCACTGACAAAATAAAATAGCCTCAGTCTGCTGTGCTCATGGATTCCTGGTTACGTTATAACATGTTCAGGTACTTAGATATTATTGAGAACTCCGCCAGGCACAGTGTTACATTTATACTTCCCTTTAAAATAATGACACATGGTCACTATCAACCTATCCTTGGTGTTTTCAAAATTGGAATTATTTCTTCACCTATAGGTGGTACCAGCTAAAACTATGAACGTGATAAAATAAATCTCTACCTACTTTATGTTAATGAAGAGGACAAGTGGGTACTTATTTTCTTGAGGACTTAAAAGATACATGTTCTAACAAATATACTAATTCTTTGAAGGCCCCATCCCAGCATCACAGAAGCTCAGCCTCCCACCCTGTGAGCAAAGGCCGGGGGCTGGACCCTCCTTTGTGCGACATTCAGAATTCAGAGCCAGAGGTTAAGCAATCCTTACCGCTAGCTTTTACTTCAAGTTGTCTTCTAGAAATGCCTTTCCGTGTTATCTGCAAATGTTAAATCTTCCTCAGAGAAAGGGTCTCTCCATTGGACATTTTGGTATCTTTCCCCAAGACAGCACTGATTTAGCGTTTCCCCCCAAATAAGGGTAGACTTTGATCACCCCAGCATCTTATGACTCACAGAGACTGAAAGATTTGCATGCATTTTTCTAAGGATCCAGGAAATGTTGTCTCACCAAAGATTAATATAATCTTTCACCACACACAGAGTTTGGAAAAGGAATAAAATGCCATTCATATATATTCATCGATAAATATTTATGGAGGGCCTCTTATGTAGGCACTCGACTAGGTGTTATGAGGCACAGAGTCGGCTCCAAAGATAAACCAGATATGGAGCCTATCCTCAAGGAATTCACATGGCGCTGGGTGGCATTCCACAGACATGTAAATAATTACAGTACAGGATAGATAATGATTCATTCCACAAGCCAGGTAAATAGACTCCGACCAGATTCCACAGGAGGAAGCGACAGACCTTAATAATTTGTGCCGTAGGAATCCCATCACTTCATTTTGAATCCCAAAGCTCCAGCGCAAATCCTTCTGCGGGAGACCATCTGAACGTAACAAAAATTGCTACTGAAGAATCCCTGAGAGAAAGTACAGGTGGCCCTCCGCATCCGCGGGTTCCGGGTCCCGGGATTCAACCGCGGATACGCGGGGCTCACTGAAGGCCGGCAGCATCCGCGGATTTGGTACAGGTCTGGGAACCAATCCCCCGCAGATACCAAGGGACGACTGTGTTCAAACTGCGACATCTTTCTGGTCCTGGAGAGGCACCGATAACACTCACCTGCATGGCTCCTGGAGCCCTGAGGCAGGTATCCTCTTGAAGGAGCTGTGGGCCGCCCGGGTCTGGATAGTAATTGTCATGCATTTACCAGGCGCTGCGGCTTTTAAAGCATTGTGCCCACCCATTATCTGGTAAGTATTATCCCTGAGGACCGGCTGGCACCATGAACAGGGCAGCCAGCACACCAGGGTTCTAACTCTGCTCAGCTCTCTCCAAGGTAAAATGAGGGGTTTGGGCACCAGATTTTCACCAAGGCTCCTGTGTGGCACGTGGGTAGGGCAAATTTAAATATCACCATTTACAGATAGGAAACGAAGGTGGCTTAGGGGACGGGCCCAAGGTCTCAGATAATAATGGATACCCAACACTTGAGCTTAACCCCCAGGCCTACAAGGACAAAGCATTTTCTACCACCTCATTCTCAGAACCATGCCTACCCTTTGTGGGCAGGAGGACAAAGAGAGACTCACGTACCATTAACCGAAGTATTTAAGTTATAAATAAAGATAAACTTAAAAGATGATGTATCCTCTCACCCTGACAAAAACTGCTCTGCAAGGACGTGGATGGCAAGGTGTGAATTATGAATTCTTGGCCTCCTGCAAGGACAGGAGGGAGGCGGGGGGAAGGCAAGCTGACTGACCACCCTCTCCCCACACTTGGAGCCCCCCACCCCCACACCTCCGCCCACAGGTCCAAACACTGTCCGCTCTCCAACCAAGACCCATTCCTGGGCACAGAGGTTAGTTCTGAGCCCAAGCAGATCCTGCACGAGAATTTGGTACTATTTGGCATGGGATTCCGCAATTCTGACCACCTCGACGGTCTGGCAGAGAGCCAGGCTCCTTGACCCTGTGGGAAGGGGCACTGCCACAGCAGGGCCAGAGGGCTGCAGAGGTCCCTCCTGCTTGGGGTTAAGAGCCAGTCTGATCACACTACCTCAAGATACAACCTAGGAAAGAGCAAAATCCGGGAAACTTCTTTCTTGTGAGAAGGTATTATCGCCTAATGGTTACAGGACCACATTCTGCTGCCAAACCCCTGGGCTGGGATCCTTGCTCGTCGACTCACCGGCAGTGAAGTCTCAGGCAAGTGACGGCACAGCTTGGAGCCTCAGTTTCTTCATCTTTAAAGTAGGAATAATAATTACTATGAGTGCATGAGACAGCACTGTGAGACGCTTGGCAGGCCTTAAACAGTGGGTAAACGGTGTGAGCTGCTCCCCAGCTGGAGAATCATATAAGCATAATTACATGCAAGCCCTTCGATGATCAAGGTTCAACACTCTCTCCACCAAGCATCCGGCCTGGCGCAGGGGTGGGCACCACCCACCCTACCCAAGGCGGCGGCTGCTGCCCCCGTCCCGCCGTCCCGGGTCCGAGGCGTCCACACCGCAGACGCGCACACTGCGAGCTACAGCCCGCTTTCGAAGTTAACTCGCAAACGTAGCCTCAGGCGCTGAAACCAAGTGTTGGCACCCTCAGGTCCACCCCTCCGCTGCGGATGGCCAAACCAGGGGGAGGTGGCATCGCAAGAGGCAGGCAGGACGCGGAGCCAGGGCGCACGCAGCTCAGCCGCGCCACCCCCTTGGCCGCGCTGCTCGGGCTGCCTCGCTGAGCCTACTGCAGGTCCCGACATCTCCCGGGCGCCGGGAGGGAGGGAGACTCGGGCAAGTCGGGGCATCTCCCTGGCACCCCCGCAGGTGCCGCCCGAGAGCGAAGACCTTTCCCGAGGGCAAGCCCCGACACTCCCCACCCCTCGGGTGGGAGGATTCCTAGGTGACCCCTTTCCACGTCCCACCCCGTCCCCCTCCCCGCCAAAAAACTTGGAAACTTGGCTGTTTCTTGAGGACCCAGACCTGCAAACAGCCCTTTCTGCTCGCTGTAAGGGACGGTCGTGACTGGGCACCAGAAGGCGGGCGCTCTGGCAAACACCAACAAAGGACTATATTTAGCTCCGTGCTCTCCGCCTAAATTCCTCTTATTTTTTCACTCAACTTCAAAACGACTAGGTTGGGGAAGTGGGCGGGAGGGGGCGGGAGCGGAGAGAACGGACAGCTGTGCGCCCGCCTCTCCACGCGGGTCCTGAACACCCAATCGCAGCCGCGGCGCCTCCTCCGCCCGACCGGCTGCAGGCGCCGGGGCGGGGACTGCGCGGGCCCGCGGGGCTGGGGCGAGGCCGGCAGAGCCCAAGGGTGGGTGTGCGGACCGTGGCAGCGACTTCTAAGCCCGGCCCGGCCCTGCGCCCGAGCGCCCCCGGCCCCGCCGCAGCCACCCGGCGTGGGGGGTGTCCGAGCTCTGGCTGCGGCCCCAGCCGGGGAGGCGGTGGGACCCGAGGGGCTGCCCCTTCCCCGTCGGGACGGCACTCCGGTCTCTGTCCGGGGCGACAAGGCCGCGTAGGTGTCCGCGCCGGTCGGTGTGCAAGAGCGGACCAAGACCACGAGAGAGCGCTCTGCGCCCCCCACTCCTCCGGTCTCCCGGCCGAGGCGCACCCTGCCGGGTCCCGGGGGTGGAGTCCTCGGGCTCGTGATAACAGAGGCGGAGGCAGAGCCTCCGTGCCCGGGCAGCAGCCGCCGGGACCCTCCGTCCCGCCCTGCGCTCCGCCGCCTCCCACCCCGCGCTGTTCTGGTCGGGCTCTAGACCCGCGCCTCCCCAGCCCCCGCGCCCGATCCTGACCCCGATCCCGACCCCACCGCCGCCCCGCCCCGGCCCCGGCTCCGCCCCTGGACCCCTCCGCCGTCCCGCCCCCGGCCCCGGCTCCGCCCCCGGACTCCACCACCGCCCCGCCCCCGGCCCCCGGCCCCGCCCCACCCGGCCCCCAGTCCCGCCCCCGGAAAGCCAGCGGGGCGGGCGGCGGGCGGCGGCGCACTGGGCATGCTCGCGGGCCGGGCGGGGCGGGGCGAGGCGGGGCTGGGAGGGCTGGCTGCGCGCGGCGGGCAGGAAGCCTCGGCCCGCGGAGGCTGCGGGGAGAGCGCGATGGGCCGCGGCGGCGGGCGCACGCTCTGCGGGCACTCATGCCACGCGCGCCCCGGCCCGACGCGCCACTAGCAGCCGCCTCCGCAGCCAGCCGCCACCGCCTGCCCGGCCTCCCGGGCTGCCGCGGCCAGGAGCTGCCGCCGTCGCCCCGCGCGGGCTGCCGGCATTGTCCTCCCGGTCCGCCGCGGGCTGCTGCGGGGCCCCGGACCCGCGCCCCAGGGACACGCCGCCGCCCGGCGCCCGGCCCCCGCGCGCTGCTCTCGGCGCCCCGCGCCCCAGCCCCCCTCGCCGAGGCTGTTCCTGCGGAGCGGAGGCAGGGGAGAAGTCCGGCCGCCTAGCCCAGCCCTTCCCGGCGCGCAGCCCCGACGGGGCCGCGGCAAGACGGAGCCATGAGAGAGTACAAAGTGGTGGTGCTGGGCTCGGGCGGCGTGGGCAAGTCCGCGCTCACCGTGCAGTTCGTGACGGGCTCCTTCATCGAGAAGTATGACCCCACCATCGAGGACTTCTACCGCAAGGAGATCGAGGTGGACTCGTCGCCGTCGGTGCTGGAGATCCTGGACACGGCGGGCACCGAGCAGTTCGCGTCCATGCGGGACCTGTACATCAAGAACGGCCAGGGCTTCATCCTCGTCTACAGCCTCGTCAACCAGCAGAGCTTCCAGGACATCAAGCCCATGCGGGACCAGATCATCCGCGTGAAGCGGTACGAGCGCGTGCCCATGATCCTGGTGGGCAACAAGGTGGACCTGGAGGGCGAGCGCGAGGTCTCGTACGGCGAGGGCAAGGCCCTGGCCGAGGAGTGGAGCTGCCCCTTCATGGAGACGTCGGCCAAAAACAAAGCCTCGGTGGACGAGCTGTTCGCCGAGATCGTGCGGCAGATGAACTACGCGGCGCAGCCCAACGGCGACGAGGGCTGCTGCTCGGCCTGCGTGATCCTCTGAGGCCCCGCGCGCCCCGCGCACAAAGCCGAGCGCGCGGCCCGCTCAGTGGGATCCCCTTCTCGCTTTGAGGCTGGAGACGACTCTGCCGGGGCCGGGGTGGCCCGGGAGCCAGGCTGGCCTCCGCCCCGTGTCCGAGGGGGTGTCCCGCCCTGACTCTCCGCGACCCGGTGGGAACGTGGCTCTGTGCAGCATGTACGTTTCTCATTGATTTTGGTTGACGCATATTTCCCGGTTGAAGGAGCCGTTAGGGCGCTGTATTGGCAGCTTGACGCCGGCGAGCGAAAGTTTCAGCCTGGAAAAAAATGCGGTGGGGGAGGAAGAGGACGGGAGAAGGTGGAGGGGACCTTTTGTGTGTGTGTGTGTGTGTCAACAACCGTTTTCTAGTTCCAAGCTTTCAGTACATGGAAGAAGTCCGGGACAACCAAATGAAGGAGCAGGAGGAGAGGAAGAAACTTTTGTTTTTTCCTTGTTTTCCAGGAGTGGCTGGAAATTAAGATCGGGTTCCTTTTCTGCCAGCTTGGAAGGGCAACCCCGTGACTGATTGCGATTCCGAGGATGTCTATGCAAAGTTGGGTTCTTGTTACAGTGTATCCAGTTTGAAGTATTGCACATCTGAAGTGGGACTGTTAACACTGATGCCAATACAGTGTGGGGTGCCAGAAAGTGTCTGCTGATATTTGTGGAAAAAAAAAAAATCTATTTTGTTTACCTACTGTATCAAAGGGGAGTCTGGGGGAGAACGGTAGTATTTTTTTTTATCAGCTGTGAAAAAAATGTTACAGATCTGCACATTTTTGTGTGTACTATGTGTGTGTGTGTGTGTGTGTGTGTGTGTTTTAAGTTTAGCTTCTTGTTCTTATTGGTTGGCAGTAACAGATTTTGATGACGAGCTCTTTAAAATCCAGTACAAAGACTTTGCAAATGGGATTCAGGGCCCCAGCACCCCTGTGTCTGCAGAGTGCCTTCAAAACTCAGCTGTGCCAGCCGGTGCCAACCTGTGAACCTCCCACCATCTCCTAGAATCCGCTCTTCCCCAAACCACTTCCAGTTTCCTTCCCGCAATCTTCCTGAAGGAGCCAGGACAATAGGGCCTGTTGTTTGGTGAATTTCTGTATTATTTCCAGCCTTTAATGTAATTTCCATGTCTTGCAATGGGCTTCTTTTTTTTTTTTTTTTTTTTTTGCTTCATTTTATTCGAATGTTCAGGTATTTAGCTCCTTTTTATATTATTTTTTAAAATGTTTTCGTTATCTGTTTATAGGATGTTCCTCCAGAAGCAAGAGAGCAAAATTTTACTGTTGTGATGTACCAAGAGAATTCTAATTGTAATTTTTAATTCCAGACACGCGTTTAATCATTGTCTCTTCATTTTAAGACTTTTAATACAAATTTCATTTTTAAAGAAACAAACCCAAAATGATCGTTTGTGTTTCTGTGTTTCACGTTCGCTGATTTAATACAGTATCGTGGCTGAGGTGGACGGGGACAGGTGCATGATGACCCCAAGAGTTGCTTGTCACATTTTGAAGGCAGAAGTATCTCAGTGACAAGTTGGGTAATGTTACTCCCAACTTCTCAAGTCCAGAAGAGATCCCCAAGGTCTGGGAAGCGGTGAGGTGTGCCCACCATCTGACTCCAGGATGAGCAGGATATTGGGTCTGTTCTGCTGATGTGGGGCAGTTTACCTCGCAGTGGGTGGGGAAGGGCGGAACCCAGCCACTAACACTGCCCGAGGTCTGGGAGAGAAGCTGGCCACCCAACCTAGCAGGGTAGTGGTTTTCCTTTTCCTTAAGCATCTTTGGGGAAGATGATTTCCAACTCTGAAGTCATACCCCCCCCCCCCCGTAGTGTTTTCTGCAGTACATTTGTATGGGTTGTAGACACTCTCTCAGCCCTTTTGAGGTTTTGAAGTTGATGATTAGATTAAAAGGAAGAGAAGGGAAGGTAAAACCAAGACCAGCCCCCTACTCTCATTACACTGAGCAGTTTGTGGACCATTTTGACCTCACTAAGTTTTCTTTCCAACAGTAGGAGGCAGTGTGAGCTTTTCATTTTCTGTTTTGTTTTCCTGAAGGGCCACTTTACTAATATGACCTCTGTGGGGTACAAAAAGGTGTATGACTGTGTGTCGAGAGCACTCAGTCTACCCTGTGTCTGTGGAGTGTAGACGAAGTCTTCTGAAGGGTCTTTTGACAAAATCTTGATTTATTCTGTTGAGGAAGCCAAAAGAAATCATAGGCCACAAGTTTCTTTAAAGCTGTATTAACATATCTTGCCTTAAAATGTTGTGTCCTTTGCCCAGGTGACATCTCAGTATTCCAATGTGGAGGAGGAGAGAATTTTTCGTGTGTGGTCCTGTGGCCATTTTTTTCACTCTTGATGTCACCTAAGTTTAGCATTAAACTCAGTTGGAAGGCAGTGTATTCTAGGTATATAAATGAGGAGAAACTACTAAAACGTATGCCTTTGTAAAGATTCTTTCTTGCATTCGAAGAAATGGAATGCTTCACTAGATCTAAAGCGTCGAAAATTCTAAAGACCTGTATCAGTAACTGTGAAGGACTCTTTTTAAAAAGCATTTGCTGAGTGTTTCTTACAGTTTTGTTTTGGTGTTTTGGACGCCTTTTGACATAAAATGCTACCTGGTATCTAACTTACTTAAGAAATGTGTATACTCATGACAGGGGATATTTGAAAATGGGAAATTGGAAATGAAATAGGTTGCTGGGTGCATTCATCATCTTCCCACAAGATTTAGTCCCTTGCCTGACTAAATTCCTTACAGGTTTGGGATGGCAGGGCAGAAGATTTTAGTATGCTTTTACTGAGTACTGTAAAATAAATGCTTTTTGGATTCTCATGAAAGCAATTTGTTCGTGTGCCTGGAGCAGGAAAATATTAGTTCTGAATTTTGTAGACTTCTCTGTTATTTTCTTGAAAAAATTGAGAGGAGTGAAGGACATTGTTTTTAAGAATATGTCAGAGTATTTGGCTAGTAAGAATGCCTCCTGGTATTATCTGGTGAAGAGATAACAGCATTTGTTTCCTTGAAAAAATTGGGCTGACTTCAGTGTTAAAGAAAGTCGAGGGAGAGGGGAGCTGGCTGTGAGGCCATCACCTGTGAAAACAGAAACTGGCTAGGAAAGGAGCCTTTGTCCTGGGGAGCAAAAGTTAACTTTTAAACTTGACCCCTGCTGTTCAACAGCTTTTCCTTCTGGTCCCTGACTCATCCAGGCTTTATGTCATTTCGAAGGGTTATTTTTGCCCTTCTTTTGTAATAGCCTCAGAAAAGTGGACAGTATCATCTAAGTCTGACATTTTCGTGTTCGGAGGTTATGGTTCTTAGCTGAAACGAGTTCCCGTTGTTAATGTTGAAATGAACTTTACTGAATCACATGTTAGGATCAGATCTAGTTGGGGTTAGAATTCTTGAAACGGATGAGGCTTCCTGCTTCCTGATGAGTTTGCGTTCCCCGTACGTGGGAATCCTGAAATGCCTCTGCTGTTTGAACTGCTCAGGGAGCTCTGTGCGTGTCTTCACCAGCAGGGTTATAGTCCAGTGTTTCTCACAGGTGGGATGGCTAAGTGGGAGAACACGATCTGTAGCTGCTGGTCTTGGGAAATAGATCAAAATGCATGCACCTTAACTATCATAAAAGCATATATTTACTTTTTACAACAGCTGGAATCAGCCCCCTGCTTACAAATAAGAAGGAAACAAAGATGGAATTTGGAGATCACCTCAGTTAGTTAAAACGATATCAAACATTTGTCACAGTGTCCCCTTAAGTGGGAAACACTTGCTAATATAAATTTTGGCCTTGTGAAAATGTAGTGAATTTTTAAATAATCCTAGTATTTAAATGTGGTATAAAGTATAAAGAATGTATAAAGAATGTGGCATTCTTGATTATGATATTTTCCTCAGAGTACTAGGAATAATTGATGGCATTTAGCTGAATGTGCTAGTTCTAGAAGATAATCTGATGGTTTGAGAAGGCCTTGGGGATCATCTGGTCCAAAGTTTCTCAAACTGGACCACATGTCACTGTCACCGGAGGTTATAATAGACGTTGCTGGGCCCTTGTCTGGTGTCTCATTCGATATGTCTGGGTGTGATCTCGTAATTTTCATTTCTGACAAGTTTCTAGGGGCCACACTTTGAGAACCAATGATCTAGTCCAAACTCCAAATGAGTACCGTACAGAGAGCCAGCTAGATGTTTAGGGGCCCAGACTGAAGACCAGTGTCCCACATTTTACAGTACTGCCTACCACAAAGCTGTGGAGTAATGTTACTGAAATCGATGGCTGAAGAGGCCACGTACCATTCACAGGAGACTGTTACAGGGCTGAGTGGAACGGGGTGGACACATTGCTGGCAGGGTGACTGTTTCACATTGGTATGTGCATGGTCTGACAGGTTTTCAGGGTTCCTTCAGAAGTGGACTAAAAAAAGAAAATACGGGCATGGCCCAGGTAATCAGAACCAACATTTCTTCCCCCAAAAAACAATTTTGAAAAGAATGGCAAAAACATTTTTTTAAAAATAGAAAGGAGAATGATGATTGATGCCTTGAGAAAACAGGTGCCCAAAAGACGCCTGAGATTGCCCCTTGATTGTTAAGAATGTGGCTGCGGTGGAAATCTGTGAACGTAGCTGAATTGTTGCATTTGTCGGTGAGTGTTTATTGAGCACATACTATTAGCTGTGGTGCGAGGATTAATGCTTAAACAGGAGGAAGCCAGGCCAAAGAGCAACAGCGCTGTGCTTCTGTCCGCGTGAGCTGTGAGAAGAGCCTGTGTTAAACCACAGGAGTGCGTGGCTGCATGCACCATCACTGACAATATAGTCCTGGGCATCTTTCTGGCAGGGAGTAGACTCAGTAAATTTGTTGTAAATTGGAACTTTACTTTGAAAGGTATGTGGATATTGCAAATAAAAATGGATCCCATGAGGCTTAAGGAACTAATAGTTTTGTTGCATGTGGAACTCTGTCATTTTGTGCATCGTTTCAAACTTCCTTTCTGAGGTTAACTAAAATTGAGCATTTAGAAATAGGAAATCAGTTTGCTTGCATATTTATATGTCAAAGGGAAGAGGGAGAAAATGGAGAAAAAGACTTAGGAAATTTGTTCTCTGTCTTTTTTTTTTAAATGAGGAAACAAAAAAGCCAAGGATGATTTAGGTTATGTTCTTAAAGAAAGAAGCAATTGTTGGCAGACGGTTTTTGGGGGGTTCCTCATGTAAAGAAGATTCAGGGAGGGTATTTCTTTTGTAAAAGATAATCTTCTAAAAATGAGTGTGCCAAAGAATTAAGCTGACATTCTGAGTTTGCTCATCTTAAAGTTATTTTATACAAAAGCTCTTGTTCTCACGCCTTCCGCGGCTGTTGGAGGAAGGCAACCAGCTTAGAGAAAGAAATATTGAGCAACAAGCTGTAAGAGGTAACAGAATAGCGATTATTGCAAAACCGTGTGAATTGAAGGGAGTTGTGATTATTAGCCTCCTGCAGTTTGCAAAAGGATTTCTAGAGACTGTTTTCTGTAGACTTTCCCATGAATTTCACAGCACACTTTTTAAATGTGGAAGGTTACAGAACTGCAGAGATAGAATAGTTCATCTGAAGCTGCTTCATTGTTTATTTTTTTTTAAATCTGATTACTATAGAACCATTTATGAGAGGCAGATTTATTTCTTATAGTTTTATAGCTTCAGTAAAGTTCTTAATATTTTATGTCTGTTATCTGACCATTTATAAAAGGTTTTCAAAGTCTGGTTTTAGTCATGAACTCAGAATATTTGAATGTTATTTAATATTGTACCTATTAATATTAATCTATTTTTAAATATTCTCTTTAAAGGCTGACATCAGATTGAATTATACTGCATTCAAGAAAGGAGCCTCTATACAGATCTGCACTAGCATAATTCTATAAGGACATCTATTTCTATAAATATGTTTTATATTTATTTATAAATTTCTATAGAACATATATTTCTATATAGATAATTTTGAATTCTGCATTGTAAGGGGTAAGAGAATTACAGGGAGGTTGCTAAGTCTGATTTCGGCATCGTTCATCATCTAGTAGGAAAAGGCTTGAGTCTAGAATTCTTCCTCTGAGTGTGGTCACCTCAGCTTCAGTTGTCACACTACTTGTCACTTTTCCTCTGTCATTTCCTTCATCCTCCTCTGATTTCTGCAAATGGTTTTCTCTGTCACAAGTGTAATCCATATTCATTGCTATAAAGCCTAAGAACTGCTTAAACTGATGGCTATATAAATATGTTTTCCGTAAAATAGTGTGAAGAGGGAAGTCTTTTTCACCCTGTGTCTGAGGTCCAGATGGAAAGAGACCCCAGCGGTTAGAGGAGGTCGCCCACCAGGCAGATGTGACCTTTAGGTTTGGGCACAGCTTTTGCGTTTCATTTTTAAACTGATAAAGGAAATTTTGAAAAAATGAATTCAGTTGTAGGAATGTTAATTTTAATACACTTAGAACTGCCTAAAAATTTATCCAGGCCCTCTCTTCTTCACTAATCTCGTGCTGAAGTCAAAACATGAGACATAACCCGGTGCATTCTCTTTAAGAGAATCTTAGACCTTGAAAGGCAAGACCCACAACAAACAGGAACCTAATCCAAAGAACGAAACTGTTTTCCTGCATTTTTGCACAAACCAGCTTTAATGTCGTTATTGAGGAAGCATCAAGAGTGGTACACTGTGACATATTTTCCTAGTCATTTCGGGAGTGTTCCGTGGGTGTCTCAGGACTGGGCAGGAGAAGGTGATGGAGCTCAGAGGGGAGTCAGCTGCAGACTGAGATGGCCTAGTCCCCAGCCCATGCCCTGCCCTGCCCCTGAATTCCCCCAGCAGTAGTGGATTTCCTCGTGTTCAAGTGCCTGACTCACTGCGACTCAGGGCTTGCTGAGGGCTGCTGCTGGCCAAAGGTGAGGGCCTGTGGCCTGGAGTGATAATGCTGCTGTAATACATTGACTCTAACTCCGGGGTTCTCAACCTCAGGACTGTTCACATTTGGGGCTGGATAATCCTTTTTGAGGGAGCGGTCCTGTGCATTTTAGGATGTTTCTTAGTATCCCTGGCCTCTACCTGCCAGATGCCGTGGTACCCACACTCCCCAGTCGTGACAATGAAAAACATTGCCAAATAATTCCCTGGGGGAGAATAGCCCTGGCTGAGACCTCCTCTGAACTTGACCCTGTGAGATAGAGGAGGCGGGCATAAACCAGAGGAGAGAGGGTGGAACCTGGTAAGCCAGGAGCGCTTAAGACTTTGTGACTCCAGAGCATTGCTAAAAATACCCATGTTCTCTGCCGTGCTTGAGACAATGTCACTCTGATAGCTTGTTAAATCCACACCTTGGTGAAAAGCACTGTTCAGGGATGGAGAATTATAGGGGATTTTAGTTACCTGGGAGGAGAAGGAATATGATTCAGAAGGAGGGTGTGCTCCGGTTGGATGAGGAACTCGGAAGGTCGGAGAGCACCTGGGGCAGCTGATGACAGCATGAAAGGACCTGGTGGTACAGCAGGCTGCTGGGGGGCGCAGGGCAACTGTGTTGCAGTTTTGCTTGGGCCCCCTAACCTCCACTGGAGACATCTAGAAGGTTTTCAGCCTTGCTCAGCTTCCTCCCCTTCACCTCACAATCCCTTTCCAGTTAATGCAGGGCCCCATCCAACATCTGGACTCCTCACTTTGGGGTAGAAAGCATTCGTTTTATGTATCCCATCCCTCTTTATTTTCACTTTCAACTCCCTTCTTCCCTCTCTCCCTCCCTTCCTCTCTCCCTCCCTTTTCTTTGCTTCCTTTAGAACAATGACTGAGTGTGTCCAGGGCTGCACACCCACCTGTGCCCACACCCCTTGGCCAAGCTGTCAGGAAGGGGCGCACAGCCCCAGGCCGAGTGGTTAAGTTCACGCACTCCGTTTGGGCGGCCCAGGGTCCACCAGTTCGGATCCTGGGCACAGACCCAGCACGGTTCATCAGGCCACGCTGAGGCGGTGTCTCCCAGAGCACAACCAGAGGCACTCACAGCTAGAATATACAACTGTGTACCGGGGGGCTTTGGGGAGAAGATAAAAAAAAGATTGGCAACATCTGTTAGCTCAGGTGCCAATCTTTAAAAAAAAAAAAGGCACAGAGGCAGCAGTGAGGGCCATGTAATGAAGCAGGTTTGCTGCGGCTGCCAACCCCTGACTGCATTGAGTATCCTGTCAGCAAGTTCATCAACGCGGAATTAACTCAGTGACCATGGGTCTTTAATTTACTCTGAACCAGATGTGGTTGTTTTTGTTCTTAAGTTTCAAATGAAAGGAATATTTAAAAGCCTATGCAATACACCCTAAAAACTTTAAGCAATCGGACAGCCTACCTGGTGGGGCAATTAGGATTCCACGTCTCACTGGAGCACATTGGGAAATCTAACATTCCTTGTAAGTAAAAGATGCAACAGCTTGGAAACTGAGCAAGAACAATCTCCAAGCCTATCAGAAGGTTCTAACCAGCCGGCAGAGTCTTTAGAAGAAAGGTAGGCAGTAAATGGAATAATTCTCCACAATGAAAAGGGCTGTTCGGTGGAAGCGGATGAGTGGCTTGGGGAGCTGAAGCTTGCTTCTCAAATTTAAGAACAATCTTGTATTAGAATGGATGGTGTTCGTAGAAATATTTTATTCTCTATAGTATCTTTGTATTAAATTGAAAATGGAAACAGATTTAATTGGTAATGTGATCACAAGATAGAGAAAACAGATTTGGTATGTCTAAGTTTCCTGTTTTTCTTTATTATCTTCCTTTGTAATCATCTGTGCTATTTTGCGACTTTTTTTTTCTTATCTGTAGGATTTATTGGCTTTGGGGAGTGTTATGTTTTGTTTCTAATTAATAAGTCTATAATGAGGGAAATATTCAGTTGTGAATCATTGTAGCCAGTAGCCAAGAAAATATATGGATTCATAAATTTAAACCCATAAATTAATTATGTAGGATGTTTTGCAATGTCATTATTTGTGTTTACCTTTTATAGCTTAGAAATGATTTTCAATGCAACGTTTTCAGTGGAAATGAAACTCACCCTTTTTTTTGATTAAAGACTATTTGGTTATTATTTGGAAAAAAGTAGTAATCATTTTTTAGAGTATTATCACGAACTCTCTGTAGTTTACATTTTGTAGCAAAATTACTAACAATTTTCCCTTTTAACTTTTCCTCGGAAGAGTAGCACTTAATGAAAAAAAAAAGCATGTATGTGAACTACCCAAAAGTCACCCAGTAGTTACTTGGGTTTATCACGGTGGTGGTGATTTTGGCAACATATGTACCCTCTTAACTACAAGTAATAGAATTGATTTGTGCCAACCTCTAGGGAAGGACTAAAAATGCACGCCCAGTGGGACTAGAGTGCCGTTTGGTGTTAACAATTTTGGAGAATGTAGAGAGTAGATAACACACCAGAAATAAATACACAGAAAGTTGGCCTCCTAGAAAGTATTTTTGCTTAGTCATCTCAGCTTGTAGTTTTAAAAAATCATATGATGAAAATTATCAGCATGATATCACAGTGCCATGCAGTGAGAATCGCCAATTTTCACGTTAAAAATTTTCTGACCACCTAAATTATCTTCTTTTTATTATTTCCCAAAGCTGGCCCACTTTGATTATTGAAAGACAGTCTTTCATTTGCCAGAGAATATGGACAGATTTTGTTGTCTGCAGTGAATTCCAAATGGAGTTTAAAGTATTACATATCAGGACTTAAATAGATTACAGGAACTTGATTTTTACATTTTTAGTATCAGAATACAAGCTTTGTATAGAGTCTGATTTCATTAAGCAGTAGAATATGTTATCAAAAATAATCAGATAATGAAGATAGTACAAAAAGTGAGTAAATTTTATGATTGTGGTCAATATCAGTGCCACTAAAATTTCATTCCTTTATTCAAGTTTGTGAAACAGGTCTTTTCTTGGCTATTCTTTATGTGCATTTTAGAGAAAAAGTGAAATCTCTGCAAATTTATTTTTTTAAAAATTGATCTTTCAGAGTATTCTTCTCTTGGTATTATTCTCTAAAATATATTTGACCTGAATAGAGTTAAAGCTTTTTCCCAAAAATGCTAACTTATGGTTCCTATAGCAACCATAATTTACTCTCTTATATAACTCCTTGCTTCATGCCATGGTTAATATATGCAATAAAGCTCTAATTAACTTTCATCTTTCCTTAGATTAGTGTGTGGTTTCCAGGAATAGAAGGTGGAGGAAGGCAGGGAGTAATGCTGTGTTTGTAGAATCTGCAGATTGAGAACAGGAGGATTGCTAAGCAACAGAAGAAGGATTTACTTAGCATTCAGCCATAATATTTTACTATGTTTTGAATCACAAAAAAAACCATTCTATTAAAATGCGCATTTAAATTCTTGATGTATAGTATGCATGAAGTCTCTTAGCTCACATTATAGATCTTGAATTAGAGTCTCAAAGAATAACTATGAGAAAATGTAACTTATTTGATTAGAATACTGTATTATGAGTTCAAATATAAGTTTGAACTTGTTTTATTGAGCTTATTTATTGAGATTTTATTTTATTTTAAGGATACAGCCATCTGCAAACAATGAAGAATACGCTTACGTAGTCAATTAAATATTGAGCACAAAGTAAGCGCTGTACCAAGAATAAGATACTATCTTACTTATATTGAATGCTGATATATTTAGTGTGTTTATCTGTTGACTTTTAGTATTGAATTCCTCCACTGGAAGGTGAGTCTGTAAGGCGAGGACTTGTCCTTTTGTCCCCAGTGCCTAGGGAAAGGCCGCATGACTCAGCATGACTCAGCACTCAGTACCTACTGAGTGAGTGAATGAACAGTTAGTCACAAGGGGAAAGGAAGTCAGGCTGACTGGCAATAGGTCACAATTACCAGAAAAATTAGGATATTTCAAAGTTCTGTATCAACTGCAGGCAAATATTATAGAATGAAAATCTGTGGCCTGTGCTTTAATCCATCAATCCTAAAAATTTACAGCTTGGAATGGCAATGCTATTATGGTGTTAGTGAGACTTACATTTTCTATGAAGCTGTCAGAAGCGAAGTTAAAATTCCAGAACTTTTGGGAAATTAGCATACTGTGTAATTAACCTGTGCCCTGCTCCGCACTGGTTTTCCAAATGCAGGTATGCCTTGGTTTATACGGAAGATATAATTCTGAAAGAGCTGTGTGTAAAAATTAAATCATATTTAAGATACAATTAAGAAACTTATTAGCTAACAGACCAATCTTTGAATCATTTGAAGGCAGATAAATTATTTTATAATATAAATAACCACTAGCTAACAATATGAATTTGTATTATCTCACACTGTATTTTTCTTAGATAAGATATTTGTCTCAAATCACTTTGTCTGTTTAGTTTGAACACCTGGATTCTGTTTTTCAGAATGGCACTCCTATTAAACTTCCTAGTGGCCCCCCTGTCATATCTGCCTGGATTGTTCCTAATCTAAGCAATAATTCCAACTTTTCAGGAAACCTATAAAATAGTTTGAGGGAGGACCTGGAAAGATGCAAACCTATGTAGAGACAAATAGAATTTTCATATTACAATATTTTAAACATAATTTAATTTATTTATCACACTTAAGATTTTTAAGAAGTTTCTTTGTGAGAGGAGATATGCCATTTAGAAAAAAACAGTAATAAAAAGGATAAATTATATTGTGCTTATCAAAGACTTAGTAGTAAATGTTTCTATTTAGAAAAATAGGCTACATATAAATATTATGCATATTATAAGCATATAAGTGTATCTACTTTATCCTTGTTTCAGACTTGTTAAACTCTTAAGAAAATCTTGCAACTTATCTAATGTAACTCCTTGCTCTCAGCGGACTCCGTAAGCTTTCTGTTAGCTCCACAAGCAGTCATCCCTGTGCCCCGTGGGGTTTGCTCTGTGGCAGTGGTCCTCAAAGTGGGGTCCCCAGACCAGCATCAGCCTCACAGTGTTAAAAATTCGGGCTCCCCTCACACATCCTCTATCAGAAACTCCTTGGGTGGGGCTTAGCAATCTGTGTTGAATGCACCCTCTGGAGCCCTTTATCCCTGGTGAAGTTTGAGAAACACTGCCCTGTGGGATTTAGGAAGGAAAACTGTTTTACGGTTTTATAGAAAAGATAAGACATATACACAAATGACAGTAATAACAGGGTGACAATAAAAGGGTGACATTTCCCATAAAACAGTCATAGATAAAGCGTAACTGGAATTTGTGGGGAGAAGAGATTACTTTGCTGTGGAGATGACATCCCCAATCGTACACTGGTTCATCGAGGCGTCTGGGTGCTGGGGCCAAGTAAGACACAGTCTTGACCTCACTGGTCAAGTCCTCCACTTATCCTCATAAGTGGGTGGTTCTGCTTGCTAATTCCCTCACGGCTAGAAGGAACTTTAGACATCACACAGTCCAACCATCTCCAAACTTGAGAGTATCTCAGAGGCATCTGACTGGCTGCTTAAAACACGTTCTACTGGGCCGAACCCAGAGTTTCTTATTCAGTAGGTCTAGGGTGGGGCCTGGGAAGTAGCATTTCTAACACACTCCCGGATGCTGCTGAGGCTGCTGGTCCAGCTTCTCAAGTGGAGGATCGCTGATACAGTCAGCTTTACGAATGCCCAGAAATATGACTCACCCGAAAAAGTTAGCTCAAGGCTGAAATGGAAATAAAACCAGTTCCTCAAATCCCAACTCAGTATGACCTCCACTGCAGACTGCCTTTGGGACAAGCTGAAAAGAAAATGCCTGCTGGATCCTCAATGATTCTAGAACAACTGCAGGAGCAAAGAATTGATGACCTGGTGATATTTCGTCTGGCTCTCGTCTATATTGCATTTTAATTTCTTATTCCCAAATCAGCCACGTTCTCGACATCTGCATCCCAGTTGTGAACCGCTGGGCATTCTATTTTGTATATGGAGATCTGATTTGTACATAAAGGAACATTTGAATCGCATCATTTTAAAAAAGGCAATTCTAAAACTTACTATTTTCTTCCTGATGATAGAGTGTTCGCAGGACAAAGGTCTTCTATTATAAAAACACCTGTCTCTTGGTTCCTTTCTGTAGATGACCGACTATGGAACTAACAAAAAATTTACCGTGCTCGTTGAGCATAAGGAATTAAAATATGTGCTGAGAGACAATCAATGGAGATAATGTGCTGCTGATAATTTACTTCTATTTCAGAAGCGTGTGTGCTTGATCCATACGTAAATCCACGATTAAGTTCTCTAATTCTGTAAATTAGAGAAAATATATTCATCTCCTTCTGAGTAGTGATAAAGACAGATTTCCCGGAAATTTAATTAATCTACTTCGCATTCTTGAATGGTCGCGTGAAAAACTCAGACACCTCAGCACAAATCATGTAATTGCATTTTAAGTGATAATATGGAAAAACTGGGCGTGGATGAAAATAATATATTCTGAATTGTACTGTGACTTCCTCTGAAAATTTCAAAATCTATTTTTAATTGCCTTCATTTTAAATGAAGTCTTGTAAGAAAACTATTTTCCTTATCTAAAGGTCAGCACTGAGGAAGGAGTAGAAATGAGGAAGACCAGCGGCAGCCAGATGGCATCTGAGCCTCCGTGGATGAACCCTCGTGGATATTAGAGGGATGATTTGCTTAATCCCATTGTGATTAATGGCCTATCAAGGGATGAGAGGGTGTTTAGACACTTATTTCCTATATATCTATGCTAATTTCCTACCACTGAATCCATGTCATTACATAAAGGAGAGAGGAAATACCTCTGTCTCCCGGTCTCTCTTCTTCCCTGTAGTTAATCTCTCCTTTTTCCCATTTTGTCAAATAGGGTATAAAAAATGTTCAGACTCCAACGCAGTTAAATCTTAAGCACTTTCACTTGTCACAGCCATCATCCAGCCTCCCAAATTAAAGAACAGCTGTTCAGATTCTCTGGGGTAGGACATGATGAGCCTTATTTCTTACTTCCTGCAGAGCTTGGTTTGAACTATTTCTGATTCTCGAGAACTCTAAGTAATCACTCACTCTTTAAAAGAAGACAAAAACTCAATATTACTTTCTTAAGTAGTTTGGATGACCATCTATTGCTTTCATCCTGAGGAGAACAACTGGTTTATTTTGCCCCTAAAGATAGCATTCTTAGAATTCCATGAAAAAGTTTATTGAGTGTACCTATATTGTGTTGTTAGAAACAGCATGAAGGCGCTTCTTCCTCTGTGAAATGAAGCCAAATAATTGTGTGATCTGTTTCTTAAAATCGAGTTTTAATGCCTTCAATAATCCCACTTGGTAGAAAGCTATTTTCTAATGCAATGGACTCAGTTTCCTGAAATTAGCTTCTTGGGCTCTAAAAAGAAAAAGGAAAGTGATAGTTGAGTGGGAGAGAGAGAGTTTAAACAAAGGATGAAGCAGATGTCTATTGGATTTTTTTCCTCCTATTTCTCTTTGGGGTGGAGGTTCAGGGGAAATATCAGTTTTCAAGCACCTTTCAGCCCCAATTTCCCAGCGTTTAAGTTTGTAGAGTAACTTCATCACTGAATTGACTTAATTTCATTGTTGATAAGACCTACGAATCAGATGTTTCTAACACCACTGTACCCATTGTTTTACCATTGTGGCTCAAATTTTAACATGCAGGCAAATTACCCTCATCACCCTCGGATCTTACTAAAATGTGGGTGTTGACTGAGTGGGCCTAAGATTCCATGATTCTGACAAGTTCCATGATGATGCTCGTGCTGCTGGCCATGAACCTCGCTTTGAGCAGCTGGGCTGTGTACCTGCAACACGTAAGTTAGTCTTATAACGATGTGTCTTGTTCTCTTTCCTATCTTTTTTTGATTCACAGGCAGACAGCATCTCAAGATGAAATACTATCTCTGGAGTTAAAGGGTTTCATTATAGAAAAAGAGATTATGAAAAAAAGCATAAAAAGTTGTTATCCAAGCTAAAGAATTTGGACTTAGAAAAGGATGCAATTATTTTTTTCGGTAATGGAAACAAGATACTAAAATTGAAAACTTGGCATCTCTTTTAAATTAAGAAGTTTGAAAATGTGTCTAATTCCTAATGATTCATTTTGACTATCCTGAATTCTTCGGTTCTCATGTAGAAAGGAATGTCAGCACTTAGAAATTTAGTGTCACTCAAAACGAGGTTCCATTTTATGAATATTAGTGATTTTCAGACTAAATTTAATTTTAGAATGTTATGTTTTAAGAGTCTGGATATCAACTAAGTATGCCACTGTTCAATGCCAATTGAACTGTTCAATATGCTTTCTTTTTCTCTTAATAAAATATACATTTGAGAAAATATTAGGAGCTCAGGAAATTTGGAGTGCCAGAGGAAGAATGGCATATTCTGCATCCAATTTATAATTGAATCGTAGGCCAAAGCCTTAGAGAGAAGATTAAATCATTTAGGGGAGACTGTTCATATCTATGTGGTGATTTACATGAAGGTAATAAGCATTAATGAAATGTTGCAGTTCTCTTTTAAAGCCGTAGATAGGATTTTGATCATTACTAACATAACGCAGTTTAAGCCAGTAGAGCTATAGTGGTTTTCATTAATAATTTACATAAACTCCAAAATTTAGAGTCTAAATTTTAAATGTTTTTTGGAATTAAGGAAGTTATATTTAAAAATAACTATTTCCCATAACAGCTTAATCTTGCATGGCCTCAGCAAAACAGTGCTCATTATATTCCCATGGAAAATTGTTTGCTTTTTGATAGAATACTAAAAAAATAAATTTCGTTAGTGTATAACAGGTTTTGCATTCAGTTTGAAGGTACATTTTAAAAGATTTTGACGGTTCTGATATTTGGAGTCTAGTTACTTGAATGTGTGTCATTGAATTAGATCCCTCAACACGATAGGTATATACAAATTTTTTATTTTTAAGTGAGTTATGTAAACCTGTGTTCATTCCTCCTGACATATATAATTCTCAGTTTTTTATTGGTGAAAAAGTTATTTTGCATGTCATTTAACCTCTGGGTGGCCCCCTGATCTGTTCTTGCTAACATCTGGATAGTCTTCTGCTGACTTCTGGCTGATTCACAGGCACCTTTATTTATCAGCTGCAATGATCAGTTGCAATGGTTAATTTAGGGCCTACTATGTCCTGGGCACTTTACTTATGTAATCACATATAAGCTTCAGAATAATCCTACTGGGAGACAACACTCCTTCTTTTCAAACCCAGAGGAGTGAAGTCACTTATGAAGCTGTCCAAATAAAAAGACACTGAGCTGGTGCTCTAAGGTGTCTGCCCTCTGTCTGCAAAGATCATGTTCTTCCTCTCACATGCCTCGCAGACTGCATCTCCCAAAGTGCCGACTAATTTTTAATATTTGTCTACAAAGAATACAACTGTGATTCATGTTATTGCTGTTACAGAAAAAAAAGTAAGCTCTATTCCATTCTAATACCATGTTGGGACTACTGTACTTTTGATTTTCCCATCTATTATTTTATTCTGTTAATTAAGGGTATTTTTTTCCTGTTACGTGGCCATCATAATAATTGTTTTAAAAATTCTAATCTGGTGTCTGTAGTACATCAGAGGCAGCCATGAGCACCGTCTCTGAGTCTCCGCCCTGGGTATAGTTACTAGTATTTCTTCATGAGTTTATTGCCTAGTTTCTTATTATAACGGTAATAAATGTTCGGTGTAAAAATAATTCAAACATTAATTTATAAGCAAATGGATTCGTTTAAAGTCTAATTTCTCAAATGAAACTATTGTGTTACAACTAACCTTTCCATCGTAGTTGGTTTCTGCACTTCCCTCCTTGATACTTTCTAGGAATAAAGGCTTTGTCTTGTTCAGGAATAAAACCACGCTGAGCTCAGAGCGGCAGAGAGAAAGATTACCAGTTCTGTTTGGTGGTGTTACTTCCATTTTCCTGCTGATCCCTCCATCCTGCTCATCGCCATTTAAAATCTGACTAACCAGCCACACACCTCCCCAGTGAGCAAAGCCTTTTGTAAAACCCTACTACCATTTTTAGATAATAGCTGAAAAATGGTGAATCAATTAATTTATTTATATGTTAATTTATAAATAATTTGATTTGAACTCTGACATAGATTTTGAAGCAAACAGAGTGCTTGTCCAGAAAAACATTTCTCTAATTTTTTTCCAGGAAACTTTTCCACCCACTTGTAGAAATCTTATTCAAATAATCGTGGTTCCAAGTGTGGCTCGACCATTTCCCCAGAAGGTATGTCTGCTTTGCAAGTACAAAGCTGGCCCCCGGCCTCACCTGGCTGTGAAGGGGCGAAGGGCAATGAGGTCTCGTCAACAGTGTTCAGCAAACTGTGGTTGTTTGCCAAGCATCAGGCACATCCGTCTGACTGGCTGTTACTCTTGATTCCCCTGCTGGTTTGTTAGGCTGTCGGTTGGTGTCACCGTCCTCATGGAAGGAAAATGATGTTTGTCCCAAGTCCACTTAGGTAAGATGCGCGTGTTCTTCTTCTTGTTTAAAGTGGCTTCATTACCTTTATTTGTGGGACTTTTTATTTTTTAGAACTTTTTGCCCCATATGATTAATGGAGTCACTGTTTGTTTCCAACAATGATTTCAGTGCAATGGATGTGTCCAATTGTAAATGCCACAAGCACAGACTTTTCCTAAAAATGAAATTTGGGATGCCTAACCATTATTAACGAAAGTGCTGCCTTAGCCAGAGTCAAAAGACAAAAGTCTCATTTTTTATTAAATACCTTGGGTAGATGTTTGTAAATACAACGGAGACTTTTTATTTTATCGAAGGAAGGTTTTCATTTATTCTTCTGTTGTATCAAACTGTGGTGCAGTGTTTTAATTAGAGGGTAGTATTAGTTATGTTTTAGGTTTAAAAGAGTACAGGAAGTAGCTGATAAAATATTAATTTTAAGAACTCAATCCATTCGAGCATTTCAGACTTTTAAATAATTGGTGTCAAAGTCAGATATTTTCGAAAGATTTATGTGCAAATGGTAGACGTAACCTGAAATCAATGAGATGAATGTGGTGATTTCAACTACTGGGAAGGACAAATAAATGTATTTTCTCAGTCTTTGCATGGGAATATTGTTTTTAATAGCTTTAAAATACAAGTCTGAAAAATATAGGTGTATTTAACAGAAATAGTGGGGTTTAGTTTTTGAAATTGAATATACACAGGAAAATCTTATTTAAAAAAATCTGAAATATGATTCGCCACTGAAGGGCTGTAATACGTCAATGTATCAAACGTCGTTATTTACCCGTAGTAATTACATGATAGACGTTTGAGGAATGCTTACTGTTTTCTTTACAAATCAGAGTTTAGTCAAGGTGAGCCATGCCCATCTTCACTTGCGTCCTGAGGGACTATGGAGAGGGAGGGAGAGGAATGGAGTGAGTGAGAGCATTCCAGGCATGGGGCTTGGGACTGTCTACAGTGTGAGCATCATCATTCAGTAGAAAAAAGGCAGAGAGCTGCTCTTGCAGGACGTATGGCCACCGTGAAAGTTGCTTTTTATCTTGAAATGTCCTATTGTGCAGAAAACAATGGGATGTGGGATAAGTTTTATATGGAGAAAATAAATGCTTACTTTTTCCTTTTGATTTATTTTAGTTACCAAAAATAGGTTTGAAACATCCCCATTTGGCTTCAGATGAATGAAAAATGAACCTTGAATAAAAGAAAAGCATCAAATTGTTATGTGTTTCTTAGGTGAAAAGCAACAATGTTCCAGAAGGGTGAAGATGATGTTTAAATGTACTTTAAGCGTGCTGCTGACAGATAACAGGAAATATGATCCTTAGCTCTGAAATCCTTCCTTTCAAATATCTTTTAGAATTTGAAAACTTTGGGAGAATTGTATTACAGAAATAGAAAAAAAAATTACCTGGAGCAAAAGACAAAGAAATGGGGCTTTTTATTATGTGCTTATGAGAGTATGTGTCCGTGCAGCCTCTGAATTAGATTTCTGGAAAATGGAATGTGTGGGAGGGGGTTCTAACAGGATAGGGACATCACCTGTTGCTCTCTTTGGGAGAAATGAAATGTAATTCCAGGCTAATTCAGGGAATTGAGAGCATTATCTTGAGCTGTTTTGCTGCTGGAGTCTTTATTAGCTTCTCGTTCTCCTATGGTTTCTCAAATACCCAGATTTAGTCAGTGCCACAGGGCACAGTGCATCTCTGTGACTCCACAGGGGGCGCCCCAGCAGACAGAGACCAGATCTGGAAAACACGAACCAACCCAGCCACTGACAGGGGGGCTTCAGAAAAGCAGCACACATTATTTAATTACAGAAGATGATTTATTCATAAGCATTAGGAATATGGAATGAATTCAATTTATGAAGACTGGCTTCTTACTCGGTGCTGTTATATGCAGTACGATATAAGGTTAAGTGGCTTATCCTCAGTGACTTGACCTTTCTCTTTATTTTGATTATCTTAACGATTTGATTTCATTAAAGAAACATCAAACAAGGCATTTTATGGTGAGTAAATCAGGCCTGGCACTTCAGAATTCATCTCTTTGGCTATTCGTTGCAAATAGGTTAAACTATAAATCAGTAACTCCTATAGTATTTAAATTTTTCTTTCAAAAATTCTTGAAGCTTTGCTTCATATCAAAGTCACTTGTGCTCACAAATTATGGAGTTTTATCAATACATTTTATTTTTGTAGTGGCTGAAGGTAAAGGGTTTAGGAAAATCTGATTTATTATCTGTATCTTGTAGTCATCACTAAAAGCAAGAAAATGCATAACAGATGATCTTTGTCCTTCAATGCTGTGGGACAGTGATGGAGTACCAGGAGAGCAGGTGGTACAACAGTCTGTTTTTGTTTTAAAATGATTTCTTCCCCAATAATTTATTTGAGCATGGCTCCTAAACAGATTTATTTAACCCCAGACAAACCCTATCCTGAAGCTTATAAGACCTACTTCAATTCATTTTTTCTCCAAATAGTTCCCTTTTTATGTGATTTTAAATATTAAAAGAATAAATGTGGTGGTAATATAGGTCTAAAAAATATAACCCTTAACATTTTATTGATTACTTGTGTTCTGTTATTTCCCATGTCTGCATTGATATAAACATAGATTCAGGGACCAATCCATCTGCAAATTGGCACATGATAAGACCAAGATGAAAAAGTTGATTTAGGGTTTTATAAAGTAATGATGTTAATTTTTTTAAAAAAACTAAAATATTTATTAAACTAACAAATTTCTAAATTGAATTAGTGTCCCTAGTACCATCAAGTTTATATATTGCGTTTTCAAGTTTTATTAATTTTTAAGTCATTGCTTTTTAAATTAGCGTTTAAAAAGTCATTTAATACCGTAATTCTTATTTATTTATTTTTTTTGGCACTTGGCCAAATCTCCACTGATAGTTTGCAAATAAACTTTCTCTTTAAAAAGTGTCATTGTTTTCTATGTGGAATAGAGAAATAATTACAGAGGATTCATTTCTCTGTGCTGTTCTTCATTACAGTTGAGCTGTGACTTGGTATTCTTTATATTTAATTTGAGGAAGACCTCTCTTCACACCGATTTAAGTATCAATAATTGTGTTTTTCCAGAATTTTAATTCATTGGACTATGAATTATGATAGAGTTCATATATTTAGGTATCAATAATTTATGCCAGCTCTATAGAAATGTAGTTAGAAATAAGTGATGTGGCATTTTCTGGACTTAATTGTGTCTCCCAAAATTGTGTTGAAGTCCTAACTCCCAGGACCTCAGAATGTGACTGTGTTTGGAGATAAGGTCTTTATAAAGGTAATTAAGTTAAAATGAGGTCCTTAGGGTGGGCCTTAATGTAATTTGACCATTGTCCTTATAAGAAGAGGAAATTAGGACACAGACAAGCACAGAGGGAAGACCACATGAAGACACAGAGAGGAGAACGCAGTCAGCAAGCCGAGGAGAGAGGCCTCAGGAGAAGCCAAGGCTGCTGCTGACACCTGGATCTTGGACTTCCAGCCTCGACAGTTGTGAGAAACTAAATGTCTCCTGTTTAAGCCACTCAGTCCATGTCACTTTGTTATAGCGGCCCAAGCAGACTAATGCAGCCATGTGTAAGACTGGAAAACAAGTGAGTCGCAAGGAGAACTGGAATTTCAAAGTTTAAATAGCATGATTTCCTTGTTTGTTGCTTTCATCTGCATAAGCATCCAATGTGAGGGTAAAAGAAGAATTTGAACCTCAGATTTATGTAAGAGTGCATTGAAGAGGAATGCAAACTTACGGAAAATTTATAGTGTAACCATGTCAAAACAAAGACATAAATTGAAAGCTGAGGCTGATGTCATGGTGAAAAAATAATCACTAACACAGACAGTCTTTGTTATGTGCCAGGCACCGTTCTGAATATTCACATTTATCAAGTCTTTTAAGCATCCCCAACCTGTGAGATCTAGGTATTATAATTATCTTCTTTTTACAGTTGAAGAAGCTGAAGCAAACAAGGCCATACAAATAGTAAAGGGAAGACAGGATTTGAGCCCAAATAATCCAGTTCTAGGGTCTATACTCTTAACCACTAGGAAGCATTGCGACAATCTTGAATAACCTTAGGTGTCTTACATTTCTGTTGGCTTCTCTGGTATTCTCACAGTACGTGCCGTGACGGAGACAAGGGAGGGCGTGTAAGCTGTGGTGTATGTGCACTCTGTTGGAGAAGACCTGACAGAGCTGTTTGTCCAAGGAACGGTGTGGGGAGGGTGCAGTAGGCAACAGTGTCCGGCGGTACACCAAGCACGTGGGAAAGGGTTCATTTAGGGATAACACGGTCGTATTTACTGCTCAGTGTGGAGAGTGGGTTCCAGGAGGTCACTAGAGGCAGATTAATCAGAAAGTTGTCAAAGTGGCCTCAACCAGCAGTGATCGAGTCACCAAAATTAGAAGCAATGGCAGTGAGAGTTGCTGAAGTTGGCTCTCAAGCTGGCCAGTGAAGACCAGCCATTTAATCCTTCCTAGTCCCGCGGCAGAATGTACAACACCAAGCGCGAACCCTAACGCAAACTGTGGACTCTGGATGGTAATGATGGGTCAGTGTGGGTTCATTGATTGTAACAAAGGTACCACTGTGGTCCCAGACATTGATACGGGGAAGACTGAGCAGGTTAGGGGCAGAGAGTGTATAGGAATCTCTGTACCTTCTGCTCAGTTTTGCTGTGAACCCAGAACTGCTCTAAGAAAATAAAGTATATATGTATATATACTCATATATATATATATAAACACTGATTCATTGTTCCTCATTGATTGAGTAATTCAGTAGTTCCACAGACGTTTATTGACTGCCTACTATCTGCTAGGTACTATTTAAAACTCGGGGATGCCACAGGGAATAAAACTCGCTGAATCCCTCCCTTCGTAGAAATGATGGGGAAGACAGACAATAGCCGAATAGCAGACACATTTATAAAATCAGTTTGTGGTAAGCACTATGACGAAAGATTAAGCCTCCGAAGTGGATAGGGAGTGATGGGGGTGGTGAGATGTCTTTCGGATTGGTTTTCAGATATCTTTTAGATAGGTTCTCAAGCAAGGCCTCCCCGAGGAGGTGAACTCTGACAGACGCCGGAGAGAAGTGTGAGGGCCTGACCCTGCAGAGATCTGGGGTCAGAGAAGTTCAGGCAGAAGGAGCTGCAAGAGAAGAGCCCCGAGGCCGGACGGGCCTGGTACCTGTGAGGAGCAGCCTGAGCTCAGTGAGTCCTGGGAGAGGCTGGTCAGTGGGGAGACGTGGTTCTATCTGGATTGTGACAGGAAGCCATCAGAGGGTTACGAGCTAGGGAAGGAAACGATCTGACCTAATTTAGACAACGGGGACAAGAGTAAAGACAGGTGGCCGTTAGATCCCGATGGCTTGGAATAAATTGAAGTTGATGGGAAGTGAGTTGAGCCCAACACATATCTTTAAGGATTTGCTGATGCGTTGGACTTGGGTTGAGGCTGAGAATCAAGGATGATACTGAGGGGTGGGTGGTTCACACAGTGAGGTGAATGGAGGGAAGGCAATCCTCTAGGAGGATCGAGTGTGGGTGAGAAATTAAGAGTTTGGTTTTCGTTAAGATAAAGATGCTTCTTAGGCATTCAAGAGGAGACGTGGAGGAGGCTGTGGGATGTACGGACCCCAGGAAAGCTGTCAGGCCTGGCGACGGAGAGATGAGAGTCCTGTTTGCATGGATCACCCAGGCACTGTGTGGAGAGCGGAGGCCTGAGCCACTTAGAGGAAGAGGGGCTGGCAAAGACTGAGACGGAGGCACTAGGGAGGCGGGAGGAAGCCGGGCAAACCTGTGGGACTCACACTGCAAGGGCCCACCAAAAATGCTTCCAGTTGCGCATGCAGTAGCAGAACCATTAATATTATTAAAACAAGAGCGTGGAGCCTCCGGGTTCTGGTTATCCATGAATTAATTTATACCTGAAAAGGTGCCCCGAACCGTCCTTTTCTCCCCTGTCCTTTCCAGGACACAGTTAAGGTCCCATTTTGTCTCAGCCACCAGAGAAACTATCAAAGCCCAAGCTGTCTTGAGGTTCAACCATGGATGAGAAATGCCAACAAAGAAGAACTTGTGAATACGTGAATATGCCAAGTTCTGAATAAGTGAATGTATTAAAATGAAATGTTTCCTGATTTATAGTGAGGGGCTTATTGTTCATTTTTTTTTCCTGTTCTAAAGCTTTTGTTAAAGGTTGCACATCAGAATCAGCTAGGGAGCTTTAGAAAAATACCAATGACTGGGCTGTACCCCAGACCATTAAATCAGAGTTTCTGAGGCATCAACCTTTTTCGTGTTTTTAACAACACTCCCCAGGAGCTTCTGATATGCAACCAGGACTGAGAATTGCTTGTCTCCATGCATACATCACTTTACATAGCTGTTATTATTACAAGTGCAACGTTTTTTTGGATCCTTTTCACTTCATAGTATTTCATAAATATTTATTTTTTGCATATCTTTGTAATTTAAGACTTGCATAATATAATATGATATGCCAGCATATACTTATCCATTGTCCTATAAAAAGACTTAAGTTGCATTTAATATTTTGAGGCCGTATGTAACACTACCACTAACAATTATTCACCTGCCACATTGTATTTGGAAGCAAAATATTAGGACATCATGTGCAGTTCATTATATTCACATTGCTTTCCAAATCTTTCCGATGATTCGCAATGCCCTGGAGTATTTGGGGAACCAGATTCATCACAATCTCAGCCATGTTGAGTATAAGGATTTTTTTCCTGTAAATTGCTAGACTAATGGATTGTATTAATGAGGGTGTTTTTCTTTGCAAACAATGGAAACCAACTCGAAGCCCCTTAAAACAAAAAAGAGAATTATTTTCTTGTGTGACTAAAAGGTTCAGAGGTTATTTGAATTTGGGCGTGATGGAGGCAGGGCCTCCAATGCCTAAGGGCGTGGGATTCCGTTTCTCTTTCTCCTGCAGTCAGCCCTGCAGGCTTCTTGCTTGGCTTTATGCTTGGGCAGGACGCTGTGGCTGCCGCTTCAGATTCTTTCATGACTCCAGCCTGTGACTGGGGTTCCTCTGATTGGCGCAGTCTGAATTATTCGTTGTGGCTGCGCTGCCAGGATTTGGAGTTCTCACTTGCCTCCCCTGGATTCAGGTTTGCGGTTACCGCACCAGAAGGGCATGGGTTCAGAACTGGAGAGATGCTGGGCAAGCAAAAAACACGGCTGCAACATCGGTTTAATATGATGTTTCACATTTCTTCTAATATGCATTCATGTTAATGTTCTCCCATTGTTTTAACACAGTCTTTAGGAGTTGATATAGCAATATATACCACATTATTTTTAAAAATACACTTATATAAATAGAGTTCTATAGACTATGAAAAGAAAAATAAGTGATTATAAGAATAAGAACTTGATTTTTTAAGAATTTTATATATATATATATTCCTTTTCTTGACATCTATAGGTCAAGGTTCGGCTCAGACGCTTCTTTATGGAATTGGAAGTGGAGAATGTCCTTGCACAGACGGCACTCTCTGTGACAGTTGTGCTGAACATTCTGTGCTCCCACAAGTCTTGCCTCTGTTGACTTTTAAAAATTGAGGTTCATAGTAATTTGGCTTTTAACTGTTTCAATTCATAAAGTTTACTTGTAATTCACTTTTTATAAAAGTAGTCCAGAGACTGAAAGGTATAGAAATAATATTGGTATTAGAACGAAGACATTCTTCACACTTAAAATTTTTAAAAATATTTTTGCAACAGTTGATGAGATACAGACCAACTTCTCGTTACATGTTAATTTCTAGATCTCACTAGGCTCTACCACACATTCTTGTCCTTGTAAATGTCCCAATAACGGACATCGTATTTATAGATAATCTCTACATTTCGATGATTCTAATCTGGGTTCATTTTTACCAGTTGAGTTTTCCCTAATTTATTCTTAAAATAAGAGCTAACACTTACTAAGTGTTCTAGATGCCACTATTCTGCTGAACACTTTACCTGGATGTTAGTACTATTTACAAATGAGGAAACTGAGTCAAGAGAAGTCAAATGTCTTGCCTATAAACACAAAGCTAGTAAAGGAAGGCATTCTGGCTTGGGTGTGCAACACTAGTGACCTTTCATGAGGAATTACTACCTGGAGGGGAGAACTTCTCTCCTTTGCAAGGGCTGAAGTGTCCACCTACAGTGACATCGCAGAGTGGTTAGAGAGCTGTAGAGGGAGTCGAAGATTTCTGCTAGGATACCTGTCAATGAATTTTGGAGGAGATGCCAGGAACCAATTAAGTTTTGCCTGAATTTTCCCACAATACATGACATATCTTAGAAATTCATCAAAGACTATGTCTTTCAAGAAGCCAATATTGAAATTAAATTTTAGTTTTTTTTATTGACTCAGTGGAACTTAGTAGTAGAATCTTACAAAAAGCTCTAAAAATTCCTCCTAGTGGGGTTCTTACTGTGTTGAAGAATCACATGAATGTTATTGCATGAAAGACTGAGTCTCTCTCTGTCTTACTTTTCATGGAAAATTCTAATGACTATGAAGGTCAAAGGTCCCTCGGAACTTTTTTTTATTATAGCAGAGCTGATTTTTAGAATTCAGACTTTAAAAGCCCACGTAATTTGAATGTTAGTGTTACAAAAGAGTAATGTTTTAGAAAGAATGGAATGAGATAAAAATCATAGAATTAGCCACCTACCATGCAGGTCTCAAACATTTTGGTCTTAGAACATCTTTTCGCTCTTACCACTTGTTGAGAATCACAAAAAAAAGTTTTGTTTTTGTTTTTGTAGGTTATATCTCTGAGTTCTTATCACATTAGAAACCTGTGAAATTTGAAGAAATATTTAATTAATTAAAAAATAACCAGTCATTTCATGCTAACATCTATAATATATTTTAATGAAAAAATAAACTATTTTCTAAAACAAAATAATTAGAAGAATGACACTTTTATACTTTTGCAAATCTCCTTAATGTCTTTGGATTGATGAAAGACATTTGGATTCTCACCCTGTTTCTAGGTTCAGGCTGTTTTGATAATGGTGTTTTGGTTGAAATATAAGAAGAAAATCTGGCCTCACCAGATGTGTAGTTGGAAATAGCCTTTAAAAAAAAATGTAATTGTGGATATTCTTCTTTGATATTACATCCAAAGTTGTCAAATGGTAGTTTCTTAAAGGTTGTTTGCAACGTGGATCTGAAACCCTGTTAATGAACTTTTCGTTTCTGTTAGATTAAAATCCATTGGCGCTCTTGCACTTTGAATGGGTTTTCACCCATGCGTGAATCTCCAGCGTCATGCATCGGTCATTTGGAAAACATTGGTACACTAATTTTGCAGATCTTCCAAATGTTAATACATTTCACTATACAATATCAAAAAATCACATAGTATTTATCGGTAGTATCACCCCAAAGCTCATCAAAAAAGTCTCTCAGTATCAGGAAACTGACAAGCTCAGAGTGGAGGATACAAGTTTTCCTAAATTCTAACTTTTGCTTGAAAGTGAATTTATCATCATTGGCAATACGTATTGTTAGTTTTTTATACTGAAGTGACAATAAAGTGACCAGTTTGCCCAGTTTGCACAGGACTTTTGTGGTTTTAAACTCAAAGTCCTGTGTCCCCAGAATCCCTCAGTCCCAGGAAAACAAAGATGGTTGGTCACCTTAAGCGACAGGCTCACATTTTTAAGAAAATATTTCTGAATACCCAAATCTGAATGACCATAGTTTGGCAATTGCTCTTTCAAGTACGAACGGTGCTATATTAACAAGGCTAGTCTAGCTCATAACCCAAACAATCACACAAGAGCTTTTCCTGGAGAAAGCTATTTGTATTTCTGTATGTAGAGTGTTTTGTGCCTATTTCCATGTTTGTCATAAGAATTTTTTTTTAAAGTGTCTTCCTAAGAGATACATACTTATTTCAAACTCTTTTTTTAAGTATAAGTGCCTCATGGTGTGGAATACAATGACTACCAGTAAGTACAACTTGGTGTCAGTGCCTTGATTGTGCTGGGGTGCCAGCACACAATTTTTCCCAAGGCTTCTTTTGCATCATCAGTTTAAGTGTTGACATAATGAAAAGGCAAATAACGGTCTAGTATTATTATAAAAATAGATTTGGCTTCGTGGAAGTCCTGAAAGGATCTCAGAGACCTCTAAGGCTTAGCAGACCTCATTTTGAGAACCACTGATCTAACAGAATAATGTTTATACAGTACACATCACAAATATCTGACATTAGTTGTTTTAAGTAAACATTGCAACAGTGCCAGCTTTTCTGCCTTTCACTCATTGTCATAGAGGTCAATATCGCCGTTCAACGCCTTATGCACCTCTGGAAGAAGCGCTTCCAATAACTGAGTGTCTGGGTATGCAACAGAAGTCTTTTCTCGACGTGAAGAAGAGTAAATTTAAAAAAATACTCATTATCTGTATGATTGTGAGCAAGTCGCTCATCACTGTATGGCTCAGTTTCCTAGATAGTGAATGAGGCAGTTGGCTTATATTAGTGATTGACAGCCATGGAAATACTGCCTCCTGAGAGGTTGTGGAAATACGTAGTGTAGTGTTTTGTTTTAATGAATTTGTTATTGAAATTTGGATGGGGGTTCTCTGGCATCAGTACGCTGAAGTCAGCCACTAAATGATTTCCCAAACAATTCGTCTTACCCCAAATGCCAGTAACAGTAACACCACTTTTGAGAAACACTGTAGCTTTCTAGAGTCAAATGCCTTGTTTCTCCAGGAGGAATACATTTCAAGGAACGGTAAGTGCTGTGTTAAAGGAGAAACAACGACATACTGCCAGATTGATAGCTGCTAAAGGGAAGGGAGTGAGCTGTCTGTCCTTGTGGGTAGAATTGTTGAGGGAGGAGAGACGGATGGCATGTGGGAGAGCACCAGGTCTTCCTGTTACTTTCCTTCTCTACCCCATACACCCAGCTCTGGTTAGCTCTGGTTAGCATCACTACAAGTCAATTTAAAAATTTTCATTTATAATGTGATCGTATACATATACATATATTGCATATTCCAAAAGGTATTTTACCTATCTTTCTTTATCATGCAATAGGATACAGTGTGAGCAAATGTTCTGAAACAAAAAATAAAATTCTTGCTTTTTCATACAACCTACATAGAAAATCAGACTAAAACTGATAGATTCACTATTTTTAGATTCATTGGCTTTCTAGCTACCTTATCCCCATTGTTTTAAAATAGGAAACTTATACTCAAAAGAGGGAATAGATTTAGTCAAAATCACACACTTAGTGGTCAAATGAAACTGATGTCCAATAAAGAGAGGTAACTGGAGTTTAAAAGATTATGGCTGGACCAGGTATTTAGAATCTTTTTGCAATTTAAAATTTGAATCATAATACTTTTTAATTATTGCAAACTTGTGTGGGTGAAGCTCAAGTTTTTTGTGGTTTTTTTTTTCAGTTTCATGGTCTTAAAAGCTCAGCTTTTTAAGCTGTAATGAATATCAGAAGGAATTGTTAATTAAAACAAGAGGTGTGAATAATGTTTTACCACAGAAAGTCCTCAATGTTTCATGGGCTTATTTTCTTGTGAATTAGTTGAGTGTTTTGACTCCTTCAGCTTTTCTGTTCCGATATTTTGTCTGTTTCAAGACTTCTAAGACACTATCTACCAGTGGGCAGAGAAAGGCCAATGCTAATTACCCGTTTATTTTCTGTTTCTCTAGTTGCCTTCGTATAGTAAGTGATTGAGGAAAAAAGAGCTTTCAAGAGGAAACTTTTACCTGATAGATGCTCAGTTGTGCTCACATAGTTTTTGGTATTTCAGATCGTGCCCTTCCTACCCTCCTCGTGTTAGTTGTTGTAAGAAGTTAACAGATGCGCTTTGTCTTTGAATCAGAGCAAGTAGGTTACAATCCCAGCTCTGGTTGCATCAGCTGGTGACGTGGCAAGTTTCTCCGGCTCTCTGGGACTCGGTTTCATCATTTGAAAAATAAGGAATGATATATATTATACAATTATTGTGAGGATTAAATTATATTCAGTTTGTAAATTATAAAGCTTAATGCCTGGCAGAAAGTTGATAATAAAAATGATTTTCCTTTCTTTAATTCTTCCTTAAAAAGTTAAAACAAGCAAATACAACAATGATGGATATGTATTTAGTTTAGATTAATTTTACTTTGCTTTGCCCCCGTTTTGACTGAGGGTTCAGTTCCGTTTGAGGTCTTATTTTAAATTTTGGCATTGGCTTTCGTGGATTTGAAGTTTGGCTCTAGGTAATAATTATCCATGTTGTTCTGCTTCTGATGGGGAAAAGCTGTGGGTAAAGAGTCTTTTAGAAAGAGGAGATGGGCTCAAGCTGATGAGGCTCCATAACTGTCGAGGATTTAGCACAGCACCTGACATACAGTGGGCTCTTAGTCTCTTAGTAAGTCATGGTTGAACAATGAATGTATTCCCTCTCTGCCGTTCATTGCACAGGCATCTCTGGGTGTGCTGGTGGGCAGGTGGAAGCCTCTTTTTAGGGTTTGGCTCAGCATCTGGATTTTTTTCTTTCTTTCTTTTGGTGAGGAAGATTGGCCCTGAGCTAACATCTGTGGCAAGCTTCCTCTATTTTGCATGTGGTGTCGACACCACCACAGCATGGCTTGATGAGCAGTGTGTAGGTCTGCGCCTAGGATCTGAACTCACAAACCCTGGGCCACCAAAGCAGAGTGCATGAACTTAACCACTATGCCATTGGGCTGGGCCCAGATGTTTTTCTATTAGTACATTTTTTTTGTAAAATTGTAAACACTACAATTGTAAAAATTATAAATAGTGTATAATCATTTGAAAACACAAATGAGAACAAACAAGAATTTAAAAATAATCCACTGTCCTACTTCTCAGAGTTATAACTACTTTAACACAGACTTTTTTAAACAACTATTGGACCTGAATTTTAACATCATATTCCTACTGAACTACTTTTAGGACAAATATTTGTAATCTGTAATACATTCATTTCATACCTGGAAACATCAGGTTTTAGAGTTAATGAGGCAAAATGAAGTTTAATAGAAAATTCAGAATGAAATTTTTGGCAATTTTAAGGCATGGATATTTCCTAAGAATTCTAAGATTCTAAAGGATTGACTATTTATTATTTAACAGTATCTTTTTAATAATTTCTTCAAATTTATGCTAATACTATTTACTGAACTATTTTTTTAAATGAATTATTAAGTTGCCTAATACTTTGAGAACTGGATTCAACTCTCCATCATTTCTAGGCTTGTACCGAGGTTGAGATTTCCTCCTCCTCAAGGTGATGGAGAGCAGCAAGGCTTCACTTGTTTGGCTCCCAGATTTTACACAAGATTGCTGTCTCCTGAGTGGCGTCAACCATTCCTTTCACCCGCCTGCAAATTGCTCAATCTGGTGTTGACTTCGGACAGACACCTCACTTCAAAGGTGGCTGAGATTCACCGGCTGTTCCAGGCAGGTGTGAAAAATTTGCTCTGAGGACCTCTGTGGCCAATCCTAGGTTGAATCTGAGAACGTTGCTTTGAAGGCTTGCAAAGACATCCCAGGGTGGTGTGAGCTGTGAATCCAGTCCTCTCGAGACTAGCATTTGTAACTATTCTTTTAAATTCTATTGTCAAATTTTAAATATCACATACAGTTGTTCTAATGACAGCAAATTGTGGGGAGAAAAATCTTGTCTTTAACTTTTAAACAACAATGAAATATTCACCTCTAAAATTCTAAATTTGTTTTCTACCATGATAAGGTCTGCTTGATTGAATCAGCTAAAAACCTGCACTTCTTCACATCCTGACTTCCAGAACAGCTTGAGTGATTTTTGGTATTAAGTGCCTATAAATACACAACATTCAGAGATGAGGTAAAAGCCGAATTAGCCATCATTGCACCAATTTTGTGATTTAAAATTTTCTTGGAGGGTCTCCAAAAGTTTTCATGCAACTGGTAGCTCAGCCTATTGAAAGGAATGCCGGGTCCATAATCCTATGCACTAGGCTTAGCATTAAACTTTCATTGCTTTCTGAGGCCAATGCTTACCATTAATCTTTACAATTAAATCCAGTTTTCACTTACCATCCAAACCAGGCAATAAACCAGGCTACTTACCTTCCCTTTAAGAGTGTCTGGTGCCCCTTCGTCTACTCATCTTTTCAAATGCCATGATCCTCTCCTCCACCTGCCCTATCTCATGGAAACGGATGCAACAGTGAGCAACGGCAGAAAGAATGGAGGGTTATCATTAAAGAGAGCACTGACTCTTGGAATAGTATTTTTTAAATGATCGTTCTTTAGTTGGCTTTTGCAACTAAATATTCAAGTAAAGAGTGAGAATTCTGGCCTTGCCTTCCAGCTCCTCTGCACAAAGACGTCAGGAAGAGTTGCTCTGCACTCATCCTGTTTGTAAAAGAAGCTTCCCAGAGGAACCCCACACCATCATTGTTCTCTCCTGTTCCTGTCGGTAATTGACTCAGGAAGCTTTCTTGAAGAATGGACTTTTATACTTTATTATCACTACTGCTGAATATGTTACACATGGATTGTCAAAAATTTGAATGCAATAAAATGAATGGCAATGTATCTATAATGAACATAATTTAGTCCTTCAGGATGTAAAATTTACAGTTGTACAGGGCTCCATTATGAACCTCAATGATAATTATGTTGTAGCTATAAAAAATGTAGGAAATGGACTGAAACAGCCTTCCTCCTGTAATACTCTGCAAGTTGTTTGATAAAAGGAGGCTTTCTATGGCTTGTCTACTTGTCTCTTACATAGGGGAAGGCAGCAAGGGAGTGGAGAATGGGAGCTAACGAGAGGAGGGTCGGTGGGTGGATGTGGGCATGGTTCTTTATGTTGTAAATGTATTACTATGGTATATAAGAACTAGGAGCTTAGCCAGCTTCCACAAGGATCCACCATAAACGTAATCAGAGGCATGGACAGAGAGGGACACCAAGAAGTTATACGGTCTCAGTGATGGGACAATGCCAGCTTGTTTTCTTCTTTCCTGGGGAGCTCAAGTCAAACAATAAGTGGACAATTTCAAGCTTAGTCACCAGGTCATGACTTGACGATCGATCGACTTGATCTCTTTCTTCATTTCCTCCCCCCGCCACGGGGAGTCCTCAGGTCCCCTGGAACTCTCTGCCCGCTCGATTGTGGAAAGCTAGTCACACTGCAGGGCTACGGCGCAGGGTGGGTGTCATCCTGAGTCACCCCCAGCTTCCCCACAGGCCTGCTGAGTCACCTCCCCAGGAACGTGGTAGGCGGCGAGCCAGGGTGACAGGGTCTCCCTCCTCCACACTGCCAGGTGTGGAGGAGAGAGCCAGCTCTGCAGCTTGTGGGCCCGCTTTCCTCCGGGTAATTCCTCCTCGCTCTTCCAAGGTGTAATCAGAGTTCATCCACGGCGTTCCCAGCATCACTACTTTTTTGAGCAGGTAAATCGGGGAGTTCTTCTCACCAGCAGCAGCTTCCTGCTGAGTGGCGTCCTCAGGAAGGCCGCGTCTCCTGCAGAGGGCCTAGTTAAAGGTGCTGCCCGCAGGGAGCCCTTCACAAACAGCCCCTCCAGCGGCGGCCGTTTGTCTGAGGGGCATTTCCAGCAGTTAGAATTGCATCCTGCAGTCTTTCCACTGTAGCACGCTGCAGTCTTCGAGAGCACTGGACATTTTTTTTAAAGCTCTGTATTTTCGCCAATGGGTGGAAGCATCCCTCTAAATGAGCAAGACTCAGCAGGCCTGGCACAGCCAACCTCTGTCTTTCCTGGCTGGTGTCTTATTGCCGCTTCTTGCCCAGCCTCCTCTGTTTCCGACCCGGCCTCCTCTTTCAAGTGCGCTTATTTCATTACTTGAAAGGAAACAGCAGGACCTAGAAACTCTAGTCCAGTCATGCTCCTGGACGCCTGGCTCGCCCTGCGGCCTCTTTTGATTTAAATTTCTTTCTCCCCGATACAAAAGCAGCCTCTGAGAAGGCTGGGGAATCCGAAATAAACCAAGGCCTTGTGTGAGGACGTGTTGGTAAGTGCGCGAAGCGGGTGTGTCTGCCGCATCACGGGCTGATCTCAGGTCGGCTCCCGCTGCAGAGGGCGCGGCCTCCCTCCCAAGCAGAGGTTTTACCGCCCAGAAGTGAGTTCCTACATTTAATTACAACATATGGTGAGTTACAAAGTTACAACATGCTCTGGTGCTGATTTTAACACTTGTGAAGCAACTGGACGATCGTCTATTCATAGATATTTAATCGCCTCCCCGCTGGAGAAGCCTTGACACAGGCTGGATCCACATAAGCCATAAGCTGAAAGCCACTGCCGGGCCTCTACTTTAGGCTGGCCTGCTTTTCTTGGGCAAAGACAACATGAACTCCGGCCCGCCTTCGTAATTCCATGTTTGATACATTGCTCTCTCATCTGTATTTTTTGCTTTCTCAGCTGGCTTTTTTAAAAAAGTCAAATTTTAGAGGAAAGGTGCTTAAATTGGAAATTGGCCACACACTGCTCAGATAAGAAGGGCATGTGGCATTCTATTACATATTCATACACAATTTTATATAGTTCAAACATATATTTTTATTTGAACTCTTTTGAGTGGCTACCTTTTTCTTAAATCTCCTTAATTCATTCAAGAAAAATGTTGGGACTTACAATATGCGGGTTACTAAGGGTTTTAAATTTCTTATTTTGTAGTTTTTTTTCATGTTGTGTGTTTAAACTCATATTTTGAGTTTGTACTTATATACTGTTTTCGAGCTGAGCCATTTGACTTCCTTGGAGAACCTCAAGACAGCTTCTATCTTCATCCACGTTGTCCAGTGGAATCATGGTGATTTTCACCTCACTGGAAATACTAGGTTTTTAACCGAATTGATCTTGTTTCGCAGACTAAGGTTATGTGGTAATTTAAATATCTCTTTTATACATACTTCAGTACATTTTGCTGTGGATTCATTTCTCCCATCTACTTCCTAATCCTGGAGAAAAAAAAAATCAAGCCCAGGGTATTTCCATTCTAGAGGAGACGGAGTGCAGCCTTTTCACTTCTGATTCTGTTCCCCACTGAAACCAGGAGCCGCGTTTCAGAGACACCGTCGACCTCCGTGAGGCCAACCTCAGAAATCCATCAGGTTAAGCCCATTCCCCACTAAAAGGAACAAGGGCTTGATGCCTGTGCAGCAGCAGTGAAGGGACAGCACGAGCCAGCAACAGGCAGGGCTTGAAAAAAGACAAGAACATGTCTAAGGAACACAGAAGCCAGCCTGAGTGGGTCCCCTCAGGCCCATCGAGGGACAGCTGGGCCCGAGAGAGAGGGGTGCATTCATGGAATGTCACTGAAGGAGACAGGAGTTCGTGGGGCCAAACTGATGTAAACAAACAAATAAATAAACGAGGATGAAAAGAAAGCTCTCTTCTACTGCCTGGTAGACAGAGAAGGCTAATGGATAGATGAAATGGAGTTAGAAAATTACCATTTTGCAACCATTCCAGTGAAATTGATTCAAGCTAGAATGATCAATAGGCTAAATGTAGGGGAGGGAAGTTTGATGAGAAACAAGATATTTACATAGTCTCAAAATCTCTCTCCACAGATTACTTCATGATTATAAAAGGGAAAACAGTATACAGTGGAGAAACGGATAACTCTTAACCAAGTGGGTTAGCATGCACGTCACCATTAAGAGGCAAAGTCACATCCAGTGCCTGCAAATGAGAAACCATGAGAAAGACACATTGGTCGTGCTGTGATCCAACCCAGAATGGGTGATGGAGTCTAATCACGAGGACGCAACAGGGAAACCCGAGTCTTAATCAGTATATTCAATGAAATCACTGGCCTGTACTCCTCAGAAATGCCGCTGGCCTGAATGGCAAGGGGGGGCTAAGCAACTGCGCCAACCTAAAGGGGACGAAGAGGACACATCACAAAATGCAGAACGTCACCCTAGACAAGACCCTGAGTTGGAAGACATCTGCAAAGCGTAGTCCTGGGAGACTGTGGACTTTCAAGTGTTGTGTCAACGCTGAGTGTCCTCAACCTGATGATCGTATTGTGAATACGGAAAAGAAAATCTTGTTCTTAGGAAATATAAACTCAAGTATTAAGGGAGAAAGGGGCGTGATGTCTTCACCCTATTCTCACATGGGTCAGAAAAATGTCTATTTTAAAATGTGCAATATGTGTAAGATAGGTAGATGATAGAAGATAGATGAGAGAGAAAGACAACGGTAAAATTTTGTAAATCTCAGTAAAGAGTAGTCTGGTGTTCTTTGTTCTGTTTTTGCAACTTTTTGTAAGTTTGAAATGACTTCACACGCAAACTTAAAAGGAAACAACACGGAAGAGAAACAGTAAGCCTACTCATTTTTATAGAATGCTCCCTACAGCTCCATTACTTTGAAAAACAAAGAGGAACTGAGATGTGGAAGTCCCTAATAGAATTTTTTTTTAATATTCATATCTTTTTATTTATTTCTTTATTTTATGATGAGAAAGACTGGCCCTGAGCAAACATCTGTTGCCAATCTTCTTTTTGTTTCCTCCCCAAAGCCCCAGTACATAGCTGCATATCAGAGTTGTAAGTCATTCCAGGTCTTCTGTGTGGGACGCCACCACAGCATGGCTTGGTGAGCAGTGTGTAGGTCTGCGCCCAGGATCCGAACCGACGAACCCTAGGCCGCTGAAGCGGGGCACAAGAACTTCACCACTCAGCCAAGGGGCCAGCCCCAGAATTTTTGAATCTACTTGAGAAGACTACATTAGCATATAAAACAATTAAATGAGTGAATCTTCTATAATTAAATAGTTATAACTGTATACAAGTGATGGAATAAACCATTACAAGTTAGGAATGCACATTTATTTATACCACGGATGTGATGGTACGAAACTACAGGGTTCTAACCTTTTTCCTGAAGTCATGTAGACTCAACTTATTATCTGGATTTATTATTCTTATTTTTTGGATATCTATCTATCTATGTAGCAGGAAAGCATTGCCCTAGGGCTCAAGACACTTGGTTTGGGGACCAATTCTGTCTTTTACGAGCTATTTGACTTTATCAAGTCAGTGAGTTGGTGTGGCCTTAGTTTCCTCACCTATGAAATGAGGAAGGTGAACTCGGGATCCTGCATGGATGGAACTATGAGAACCGCTGAGAGCAGGATGCTGATGGGAGGAGCCGGGTTTATTAAATATGCTTTGACGATTTGCATAAGTAAATGGTCAAACGTCTACAGAAGCTACACACTTTGATGACAAAAACACGATTCTTTGCCCAAGTGCTCCTGTATCTTTAGTCTTCTTGGACATTCATGGCAAAGCTGCTGGGAGTCACAGAGGCTGTACATCATCAATCCAATTTTTCAAGAAACAAGATGGACCCTGAGAGGTGACCTTTATATCTGTAAACAGCATTAATATTTCTTTCTTGATCTATCCACTTCAGAAATTTGGATTTACTATCATATAATATGAGAAAATGAATGCCCCCCCCCACATGCTTTCTTCCACCTCTGCTCCAGTTGCGTGTCCCAACTTTTGATGTTGCCAAGGTTTCTAGCACTTGTGTTGTTCTAATGGTTCATTAGTCTACATTTAGCCAATAGGTTGTGTCAAAAGAATTTGTCTTAAGTCAAAAGCTTTTTCACTATTATAATAATGTGAATATTGTTACTTAAGGCACAAAGCAGCATCATTAGACGCCTAAGAAGGAAGATATAACCTTCTGTTAATAGACCTAAGCTGGTTGGAGGAGAATATTCCAAGTGTAAAGGTCAAATTGATTCTTCTATTTCAGTTTATTAACTATCACGCAATATTATAGTTTGTTTTATATTTAGCCTGTGATTTCTTCATACATCATATTAGTTATTTGAAATTCCTAATTAATTTCTTTTTCTTGTGGACAGTGTTAGGAGATGCTTTCATCTCATCAAAGATCATGTCATTTATTAATAATATTTCCTGCAGCAATATTTCTACTTGAGGACGTGCCCTTCAGAGCCTTCTGATTTTCTGTCACTATTTGGACTGTTGATTTTCTAAGCTTGCTGAACAGCTTTCATCTAATAATTATTTTTCACAGATTTCTGAATCGAGTTCTCTGTTTTCCCTGGCTGCTGTGACCTTATTTTTCTTGGATTTCTTTTTCTTTCTGTTCTAGTACCTCCCCCAATATTTTTTTCCAGAAAATATACATGGGAGATAAAATTTTCTAAGCTCTTGGATGTCTAAAAATGTCTCTTGGACTTGAAACACAATTTAGATAGGTATATAATTCTAGTTTCAGAAGAATTTCCCCTCAGAACTTTTCAAGCATTTTCCGTTATCTTCTAGCAACTGCTTTTGCTGGGGAGGAGACTGACACCAGCGATCCTCGTGTCTTTGTAGGTCACCTGTTCTTCTCTCAGAAATCTGCTAGGCTCTCATCTTTGGACATAGTGAAGTTTCAGAAAAGGCACCTAGGTGTGGGTCCCTTTTTCTTCACGTGTCATTTGTGACCCCCTTAAGTTAAATCATTCATTTCATCAACAAAAATAGAGAGCGTTCCCACTACATACAGGACACTGCAACAGGGGCCTCAACCCTCACAGGCGGGCCATTCAACTTCTTCACAGAAAACATCTTGGGTTCTGGCTTAGCTGGGGACCACATCACCCTGCAGGTAGCTGTGGGAGCAGAGAATTGGGTGAAGATGGACTCGCATACTTTTTCTGTGGACATTAAACTAATACTCTTGATTTCTGCCTCAGTTCCCCTGGAACTCTTGCCAACTGCCAGCTTTGAAATTCCTGCTTTCTGATGAGTAATTTCTTACTTGTCAATGCTTCGGCTTCAGTTTATAACAATGAAATCTAACTTTCATTAGCTGTGGTGGGAAGTTCCTAGGTGTTTCGCAGAACCTGGCCAGTCCACACAACACTCTACAACTGTCTACAGTTTATAATGCTGAAACAGAGTGGCTCATGGTCACACAGCTTCCCGCTGGCTGGGCTGACACTTGAATCCAGATGGTCTGTGACACCATCCTCCACACATCTTGGAGAAATATGCAGAAATCTTGCATTCCCTGATACTGGGATTTGCTATAAGCTTATTTCATTTCATATTTTTGTTTTGTTTTGTTTTTTTGTTTTTGCTGAGGAAGACCAGCCCTGAGCCAACATCTGTGCCAGTCTTCCTGTATTTTGTATGTGGGCTGCCTCCATAGCATGGCTGGTGAGTGGAGCAGGTCTGCATCTGGGATCAGAACCCGAGAACCTGGGCCGCCAAAGCCTAGTGAGTGGAAATTTAATCACTCAGCCACGGGGCTGAGCCCTCATTGCATATTTTTTAAAACAGGTATTTCAGTGGAATGTGAGGTGGGAAGGCTGAGAAAAAATGTAGGTGTTCTGTCTGCAACCTTTACCTGGAATCTCTCCCCACCTCCTGAGTGCTAAATACACAAACCCGCGTGGCCACATCCAGCTGCTCCTACGAACTTTATGCAGCCCCACCTGGCACACGATGATAGCCAGAGACTCCCTTCAGAGGTGAGATGGCTGTGGTGACGCTCTCCCACGGCTTTACCACTTCCTACTACAGCCGCAGGAACAAACTCTTGCTGGTAGAACCTGAGGATGCAGATGCACTTCCTCACTCCCCGCCAGGCTCAGGGCTCCAGCTGATCGGGCTGGTCTAGGGCTGGAGGGTGAAGGAGGCAGCTGGGGCCGAAGGAGGGAGGGAGTGAGCAATGCGACTCCTGTGGGCAGCTGGCTTGGCTCCTGCTCCCTGAGAACTACCAGATGTCTCCAGTGTGTCGTGAGTTCCTCGGGCTTTCTATGGATAACGTTGTATTTAATTTTTATAATGACCCTGTAGCAAACGTATTATTATGCCCATTTTATAGATTACGACACTGAGGTCTAGAGAGCTTGAAGAATTTGCCCAAGTTTGCACAGGTGGTGTGTTCATCTGGCTTTAAAGCTCGTGTCAGTTCCACTCTGCCAAGTTGTCTCTGGACTCCCGGGGGCGGGGAGGGCGGTATTTGGAATGGAGCTTCTTGAGTCTGCTCACCCTCCCTCCTTCTCTCTCGATACACTCACAGACACGTGCACACACACACACACACACACACGAATTAACTAATTCAACCGGTACTAAGTGAGCACTGATGTACTGGGTATTTGGATCCACTCCCTTCCGTGAGTCCCACCAGCCTCTCCAGCACACAGCGACGTAACTCTCTAACGGCTGGGGATCCGGTGTGGACTCCGTGCTGTGGGGGCTGCCTGTGGGTCAGGTCTGGAGGGCCTGCAGAAGACGCCTTTGTGGAAGAACATCTCCCTCCCCGCTGCCCCTGGGCCTGCAGTTCCGACTCTGGAAGGTGACTGCCTTGGGCGGAGATGTTTTGCCAAGGTAAGAAGCAAGCCACCTTGTTTGGAGTCCTTATCACTTTAGTGTGAATTAAATTTATGGGATTTCTCCAAAATGATAGTGTAACAGATCACAAAATGGTCACAAATTACTTATATCCTTGTATGTACCTCCCTTCACAAGGGAATTTTTGCCATTTCTCCCATTAAAAGGTTGAGTTTATTTCTTTATCCTTTGAACCTGGGCTTGGCCAGCTAACTTCCTGTGGCCAATGGGACATTAGAAAATGTGGCCCCAAGGCTTGAAAAGTGCTTGCAGGGGCTGACTCCGTGGCCTAGTGGTTAAGTTTGTGCTCTGTTTCAGCGGCCCAGGGTTTCGCTGGTTCGGATCCTGGGCGCGGACATGGCACTGCTCCTCAAGCCATGCTCAGGTGGAGTCCTGCACAGCACAACCAGAAGGACCTACAACTAGAATATACAACTATGTACCGAGGGGCTTTGGGGAGAAGAAGATAGATAGATATAGATAGATAGATAGATGATAGATATAGATAGATGATAGATATAATAGATAGATAGATGATAGACATAGATAGATAGATGATATAGATAGATAGAGATAGATGATAGATATAGATACATAGATAGATTCATAGATAGATGATAGAGATAGATAGATAGATAGATAGATGATAGATAGATGATAGACATAGATAGATAGAAATAGATACAGCTTGATAGATGATAGAGATAGATAGATGATAGATATATGATAGATAGATATAGATAGATAGATAATAGATAGATGATAGAGATAGATAGATAGATAGATAGATGATAGATATAGATAGATGATAGATATAATAGATAGATGATAGATATAGATAGATGATAGATATAATAGATAGATGATAGATATAGATAGATGATAGATAGCTAGATAGATAGATACAGCTCGATAGCTAGATAGATGGTAGATAGTTGAGGTAGCTGAGGAAGGGAGAGGGAAGGAGCAAGGGAAAGCGACTGAATGTCCCGGTGGAGGCGGGGCCCTGAGAGAGTAGGTGCAGGAGAGCAGGAAGGGAATATGTCAAGAACAAACCTCGCTCTTCCTCACGGGTGATCTTTTTATAGCTCCGAGAAGAAACCTTTAGAACACGAGCACTTTCCCTCAGCGTCAGGGTTCTGCTGCAATTTGAACAATCCAAAAGTAATCTGACACTCTTGTTTGCTTTTTACTTAATAGTCCCGCAGAGATAAATAATTTCTCAGTAGCTTCATTGAGTTTCATCTGGCCCACAACTCTGAGTCTAAATGCAGCCATTATCTGAAACTGCAACATCACAGGGGAAGTCGACTCAATTTGTTCTGTCAAACTCCTGCCTCCTTGTTTTAACTCCCACCGTGTTACAGAACACCAGACCTGATGTTCTGGTTCAGCGTCACACCCTCGGTCTGACAGCAGGCTTCCTGCCCGCTCCCCTCGCATATGGCGCTCTCCAGCTCTTCTGTGGTGTGAATCATCCTCTTTGCAGGCTGGTTGATTGGATGGATGCCTGTTGTCTTCAGAGACTTGAAGCTTTCTGAGGACAGGGACCCTGGCTCACCCGTTTATTCTTTCATTAATTTATTCATGCAGGGAGGGGTCATTGTGTACTCACGGTTCACCCCTGCTTTCCAGGATCCTATTGTCTAAGCAGAAGAGAAAAAACACAAATCAGTTTTTAAAAACGTGTTAACCTTGAGTATTTACAGCATGTCGTGTGAGCACAGGGAAGAAACAGAAAGAATTGCCTTGACTCGTGCACCTGTGTCCTGACTCAGCCTCCTGCTTCTGCACTTGACCCATAAAACCCAATGTGCACTCAACACCAGAGGGACTTATTAAAACACATTAGATTATATCAATTCTCTGCTTTAAATTTTCGCTTTAAGCTTACTTGCTGGTCTTACAAAACCAGTGGGATCTGGTGGCTGCCTTCTCTCTGACTGCACCTCAGTCATGCTGGTTCCTCTCAGTTCTTTAGAAACTCAGGCTCACTCTCTAGCTTAGCATCTTGGGACTAGTGGCTCCTAGGTCTGCATGACTGGCTGCCTCTTGTCATCCAGGGCTCAACTTAGGCGGCTGCATCCCTGACACTGATGTAACCACCTTGTCACCCAATGTCATATGTCCCCGAATAACACCGACCATACGTTAGCGCCTGCCTCCTTCTTCCCTCCTGCCTCCTCCATTCTTCTTTTTCTTTCTTAACTCTCTCTCTCTCTCTGCACTAGAGTGAAAGCTTCACCAGAACAGTGACCTTACTCCCCTCCCCACCCCACGCCCCTGTCTGCCTCATAACAGGTGCTCAGTAAATGCTCCTTGAGTGTTTGAACAGATGGATAGAATTCTGAATGCTGGAGGATTCGAAGGTACTCACTGGGTGCACTAGAGGGGGAAATGGCCTTTCAGACAGAGAAAACAGCACCTTATTTAAGACACAAAACTATGAACAAGTGCATTAGAAGTATTTTGGTATGGCTGGAACATGGGTGTGAATCGAGCCTAGAGAGAGCAGAAAAATAAAAGGAGGTGAGAACTGAAGGGTTTTATATATCCGTATATATATATATAACCCCCCATAAGTGGTTTTTCAGCCTGACACCTAGTGTCTTCCCTGACACACCGGAAGGCAGACTTCTGCCTCCCTCTGACCTTGCTGCCCTGCAGGAAGCGAGGGAAGCAGCCTTGACAAAGGATACTGGCATGTTTGGTTTACTGTAACAACTCATTTCAGAGTGTTGACTTTTGCAGCGATAATTCTTTTATAGTTTAATGAATGAATTGGAAATATATTACTGAACTTGGCCAAATATGGGAAACATATATATCACCATTTTGTGTCATTTATTCATTTGACTCTTAGAACCAATCGCTGCAAGTGGCAGCTTCATTTATGATATTTTTTGTTTTTTGAGGTTATTTGTTTGTTATTTGTGAGGATTAAAAGCAACTTTGGGAGACGGTGAAGAGGCGTTCATTCACCTTGGGAGCCTCCCCGTCTGTAAGACGGCGGGAGCAGCAACAAGGCTTCTCTCCAGGGCAGCTGTGTGTCTGAAATGACTTCAAGTGTGGGAAGCACTTAGAGCAGTCCTTGGCATAATTGTGAGGCTTTGTCATCATTGCAATCATTTGCTGTTCTCAGGGAGAAGAACGTGGTGTAACATTATTGAAGAAATTTTATAACGGGTTCAGAAATGCACTGTGAGAGCGTTTACATCTTGCTGGAGACACACGTTCTGCCGTCTTGCCATCGTGGAGGCCTCTCTTGATAATGATGATCAGTGTCATTTCTTGCATGATGTAAGGGAGGACCACTCAACTGAATTGTGTGAAGCCCACTGCTTTCATGTTTAAAAGCAACAGGAAAGCCAGACGCCAGGGAGATACTGGGTGAAGGTGAGAAGAGAAATCTCAACAGAAGGAGTATTCTCTGGGAGGAAGAGCATGCTCTGCCTGCGTGGGGTCCTGCCGTCCTCACCCATCGAGAGAGCCCACTGCAGGGGCCCGGTCGCTGTCTGTCACTCCGGCCCTTCTCAGCAAGACCCTGGGCTAGTTGCGGCCTGTGGTTCTGCAACTCAGCTGGTCTGGAGCGCCGGAAGGAAGGGTGGACCCGCTTGAGACTTCCTGTCCCGCTGTGAGTCACTGATACCGGCGCTCTGCTCGCACACGGCCTGCCACCCGGAGGGGCGCGCTGCAGAAGCCGGCCCTGGCCGCGGCTCGGAGTCACCGCCCGGACAGTGACCCAGCGCGGGCTGCGCGGCTTCTGGGGCGCTCCCCTCCCCGTGGGAGCAAGAAACCCGCTGCGAGGGCGGCCCTCCACCACCGCTTGTGAGAAGACGACGACGAAGCCCGTGAGAAAGCATCCCCGCCCGTCGCCTGTGTGCGCGGCTGGCAGGAGACGCACCCTGGAGACAGGCGGAGGCTCCAGGTCGCCGTGGGCGCCTCCCGCACCTGCTCCCCGTCCGGCCCCTGCCCCGCGTTGCAAACGCACCAAAGGGATTTGGGGATTCCTGTAAGCGCCTTGTAAATAAACATTTTAAAAAGCAATTCTTGCTTGTGGAGTATAATGTGAAGGGGATCAATCTTCGTAGAGAAAGTCTGTCAAGAAAGAATGATAACAGCTATATGATCCAAGTTCTAAGCCTGCTGGGAGGATCAATAGTAATAATAATAATAATAATTAATATGAGACACTCGTTTTAGATTCCATATGATACTTTGTATACATTATTGCTCATCCCCACAACAACCCCCACAAGCCCTCCGCTCTACCAGCTGCCGTGAAACGGGATGACGGTTCTGACAGTGCTTTGAAAATCTTCCTCAGCAAGAAAAAACTAAAATAAAAATATTTCTATATAAAGGTAAAATTATAAGTGACATTAATAAAAAGTCTTGGGATGATATTTTACTTAGTTTACGAAGAATGCAGGCCTTTTACACACTACTAGGTTCAAGTACCATTTTTGCCCCATTATATCTGTAGGATGATTGCATTCTATCTCTGGGCCTCAGTTTCCTCCCGGTAAAATGGGAGCAATAACAGCCAGCTCTTAGGACTGTGGCATTCGCAAGTATTGTGTGTAAAGATACCACGACTCTGTTTGACACATAGTAGGGTCACCACAAATATGGACTCCCTTTTCTTTTCCGTTTTTCCTGGAGATGATAGAACCAAGACAGAGCTCTTTAGCATCATTAGTTAGGTATTTGATCATTTTTCAGAGTGCCTGCAGAACTTTTGCGGCAGAAGAAAGACAGGAAGGAGAATGAGGAATAACAGAGTATTAATGGATGAAGGAGCCTGCTGCCTGCGAGGAAGAGTCTGTTCTCACAAAGCATATTCGAAAGCCACTGTTTGTACTAGAGACTTGAAAAAAAAGTTGTGAAGGAAGAGAAATGATTAAAAATGCATTTTCTTTTCCTTAACATCGTCTGATCGTAACAATGTAACTTGGTTCTAGGGCTTCGGAAGGGAGGGTGCAAGGAACCCAGTTGTGACAGGAAGGAATGTAAGCTGCTGGTCATTAAGAGGCTGCCTCAGAAAACTAGAAACCTGGCCTCTCACACTGTGTGAATTCAGGAGACGAGAGAGATGATATTGTATGGTGGTGGCTGCAATCCACTGGGAACAGACGTTTTCAATATTTTATTTTGTTCACACAATTAAACTTTTTCTTTTATCCATGAAAGCTGGGTCAGCTCTCAAAATGATAATTATTTTATTAAACAAACAGTTCCTTTTCTCAGTCTCTCCCAAACTTTACGCTTCAGAGTAGAAAACAATAGTAGTACCTTTTTATCTCCATACAGGTTATTTTCAATACGCTTCATGACATTCTCTACTTTTCACAGAAAAGTTTATGAATGTGGAGTTTGTTCATGCGTTTAAAAGACTGTTTGTGCTGGAGAAAGAGTCTTGAGAGCCATCACGGCAGACATGTGCACAGCACCCTGGGACCTGCCTGGAGCGCCACAGCTCTCGGATCCTGTGCGCTTTGTAGAGACCGGGGCACCCTGTTACTGTGCGAGGCCTGAAGACAGCGATTAAGTGACATCTTTCCCCACAAGTTTGGAAGCTGAAAACACGCAGTTCTAATTATATCTGCACAACTGAAAATAAAGTATACTTTGCAAGGGAAAGACACAAAGATGAGAATAAACAGTCTTAAATAATAATAAACTTTTATTACAAAGTCTTCATTTTATTTCACAGTCTCTGATAACAAAATTCTGCTCCGTCTGCATGGACCACCTTTACTCCTGGAATGGCTCCAGCTATGGGTGGTAAATAGAAAATCATCTGACAAATTGAGTACCCGGCCCTGATAATCATCTCGTTTATTATGGTTTCAGGGCTGAGAGAGTTGTACTGTGCTGTGGCAGTTGATATTTGTTGAGTAAATATTTGATAAAGAGTTTAAAAGGCGTTATCCAGAAATATGAGTCCACGTCTTGAGAAAGGATCGAGAGGGATAAAATGAGTGGAATGTACTGCCTCCTCTTTTAGGAGCAGTTTGTTAGATCTCTGTAGGCACCAAGTTTAACTAACGGCAACAGTGTTGGCTGCAGCTTTCATTATTCATGGATGTCCTGAGGGTCAGCATAGAAGCATTTTAATGCTACTAATATTGCTAAGCTTAACATGAGTTTTTCAATCACAAAAGGGGATTCGCTTCTTGTTTAGTTCCTTATGATAGAATAATTCTTAGACTAAAATATAAGCTGAGCATATCTTTTTTTCATCTTTTGGTTATTTGGTATCCCCGAGCCACACAGGGTAGGACCCACATCTGAGGAACAGACACTTGGTGGTGAGTCACATGGGGAAGAAGCTTGAGTGTTTCTCTGGACAAAGCGATGACGTCAACCAGGCGACCTCATCCTTCCCTCCTCTTCCCCTTCATCTTCCACTTGTTATGTAAACTGATTCTAAAGAGGCTTGTCATTTTCCAAATAATTATGTTTAACACAAGAAGCAACAAACTTTTTTTCTTCTACTGGTTTTCATTATAAAATTAGAAATATTCTCTTTAAGTTTCCAAGTACTCAGAGTTGAAACTTGTGTTGAAGGAGTTCAGGTGGCAGCATGGGCCGTAACTGACCTGGAACTACTTGGAGAATTGGGGTTCCCACTTCCACCCTGAACCCAGAATCTCCTTCTACTATTAACTGTTCAGCCCCAAAGTCCATCTCCCCTTCCAGAATGAACACTCTCTTCACTCACAAATGTTCAAGTTTGCTGCCTGGCTTCCGACTGCACAGGTACAGTCTTGATCCAAATGGGCCTGTTGTGCTTCCCTACAGAGCCACCTTGGGTTGGGGCAGTGTTTCTCAAACTTCAGTGTGTGTCAGGACCACTTGGTAAGGTCATTAGCACAGCTCGCTGGACCACCCCCTGGAGTTTCAGATTCAGCAGGTCTGGGGAGTGTCTGGGATGCAGCATCTCTAACAAGTTCTCAGGTGAAGCCGATGATGCTGGCAGTCTGGGGACCCCCTTGAGAACCACTGGGAGGCCAAAGAGCCTGTGATTGAAGCTAGGAAATCTTGCCTTCATCTAGTTTCATAACTTCTGTCCACAGAAACGCTCCTGGGTGGCCTCTTGTTTCCTCATTTATAAGACAAAAGGGGTTGAATTGGTAAACTCTTGCTCAGTACTTCTCCATGATTTTTCTGCCCACCTCACCTGAGAATTTACAGCACAAACGCATCAGTAAAAAAGCCTCATTCCAACAGCATTTCAAGTTGCGAACCTCTCCTCTGACAGCATAGCCTCGTCTCACGAAAATGTTGGGGGCAGGGTTAGGAAAAGCACTTCAGTTATTTCTGAATATGAAATAGAATACTTTATCATCCAATTCTTAGATCAGAGCCTCCCAGATGACGTGCATGAAGGCTGACAGGAACAGCGAGATACCGGTCCCCTTGGTCCTGCGGCATCAGAGCCCCCAGGCAGTCCGTCCAGGAAAGTCTTCCTTGACCCCAGCAAGCTGTCCACATATTGTGATTTTCTGTGGTCCCTGATACGACAGGGTTTGGGGAGCACGGTTAGGTTAAGTAAAATGACTTTGTTCCTTCACCTCCTCTGTAGATCTGACGTTCTTCATATCAAATTTATTTAGGAATGAGGGCAGCTATATGAAAAATCTGATTGTGGTATGCTAATTTATTCTTTTAAATGTTAGCTGAAATACTGCCACCATTCTTGATGCATTTTACTTTGATACAGGAATTTGAGAGGTTGTGGAAGAGATGATTTGATTTCCCCGAAGCCACCTGGGCATGAGTTCTCCAGGCCAACACTGCAGCTTTCTTTTTGTATTCTCCAGCTGCACACTGAGCTTTACATGGTACGTGACAAGGAAGAGAAGCACGGTGATTGACAAGAAGCGAAGGCTCCTGTGCATGTGTGCACACGTGCAGTGGCTGTAATTTGAGGATGGAGAGTAGGGAAGAAGGATGCTGAAGTCCCTGGGTGGGACTTTCAAATTTTCTGAAAGTGTAGGCAATACTGCTACCTGGATCTGCGTCTTCACTGGAAACCCCATACAACTGGATAGAGGCGGATATATCCTACTGTGTCCTCAGAGACCAGAACGGCACTTGGAGCAAGATGGCTGCTCGGAACATGGCTTCAGGTTGCTTGCTAAAGCCTTAAGAAGGAGCCTGGGAGCCTACTCTCTGCAAGCCTGTATTATTTCCCCTGCATGAAGGAGGCATAAAATGGAAAATGGACCAGAAGGAAGCACTGGACTCCACACACTGAGATGACTTATTATTCCCACCAGTTCTCCTGCCCCATCAACTTGTTCCAACTCATTTTCTAGGTAGTCTAACTCCTGATTGCTTTTAGAAAGACAGCATTCTGTTATCTTGATTACTAATTGGCCTTCAAATATTTGTCACCCTCTTTTTTATATAGTAAATTTCCACAGCCTTTCTGCTTGCTAAAGCACTAATTTACGGCTTACAAAATCATTTAAGCTGACTCATGAGCTCCCGGGAGAGCTGCTCTCCATCACCAATTGCGTCCTCCGCTGTGAAAAACTGTGGCAAAGCTCTGTAGAATTTTACATTGGAGCCAAATGGCTCTCACACAACCATGAATAAAACTAATTCATACACACCTATTTTTGTGGGAGTACCAAACTGATTTTTACCTCCAGTTATTCAATCACTTTTAGCAGAGGGAAAGCAAGTGACAACATTGCAATGAGTCCTTGCAAAAAATAGACCAAGTCTGGAAGATATTCAACGCTGCCCGCAGGCTCTGAGCTGGGGTAAAGAATCACTTCCTGGAGCTCAATTCTGTTTTATACTTCTCCTTCAAACTTCGTTTCTCAGTTTATCACTTATCACCGATAATTTTCTGTTTGACTATGGTTGGGCAAGATTTTGAAATGGCCAACCATGTATTATTTTCATTTAAAGTTGCTTCGGGCTTAAAGGCGTCTGAAGATCACTGATCTTTAACAGAATCTTCCAGATGTACATTCCAACAGATATGGAATTCCTTTCTTTTATCATGCACATCTGCTTTACATAAGGTGCCTTCTCCTGGCACTGAGAGACAACCATCTATTCATAATTTGCCTATTTCTACTCTGCTGAATATTGTCCTGGTTTTCTACTGTTATTCTGTAGATTCTGTATGTTGTATATTGTCTACTGTATATTCTGTTATATAAGAATATTCCTACTGTTATTCTCTTGAGTATTAAAAACAGGTGTAATGATATAAGACAGCTCTGTGCTAAGGGACACTGCCACCATCAACACCATCATCCCTAAAGCTTCACCTTGTCACCTTATAGTACTCCAGCTAGTTCACGCCTATCTACCTTTCAGCAGGATTTCCAACTCCTAGGGACAGGAATCCTGGTGGGCGTCTAATGGAGTACTGAGCATCACGTGGCTATCCAATAAACAATTGTTGAGTTGTGTTGAATTGAATTAAAAATTTCCATATTCCTGGTTCTAATCAAGGCAGCAACTGAACCTCCAGTGCTCTCTACAGTCTGAGAACTATCATCGAAAGTAAGGATTATCAGATGAAGGAAGATTCTTGGGAAGGAAAAACCAAAGACCAATGCAAAATAGTTCAAAGAAGGTTAGAAGAGAAATAAATCCCCTTTAACCTAGTCCTGTCCCTGCAGCAGAAAGGGGATGTTTGGTAAAAGTTACAACACACATGCTCTGTGGTGACTGTCACATGTACCAGCAGGATAGAGCAAAACAACTTTTTTTTAAGCCTGAAGTTCTAATAAAAGAGTTCTGTGTTTGTTATTTGTTTGATTTTTTGATTAGTAAGCTTGTGTGTAAATAATGAGAAGTACTTCTCCAAGTCCATGACTAATTTGTAAATATTAATGCAGTGCTCAGGCACTAGATTTTGCTGCACATTCTCTTCCCCGTGAGTGTCATGTGCAGGAAGCAGAACAGAGAACAGAGTCTTCTGATGACTTTCATACCATCACATGGGCATCCTTGGGTACCATGCGCTTGGCCTCCGTATTCTACATCCGTGACCTCAGATTTCTCTCCACCAGCCCTTGGCTGGCTTCTGGTTTTTAAAACCTACTTTTGAATCTCTTGTTTTTTACAATACTATTATAAAATCTTTTACTTTATACATTTTTTCCATCTTTCTCAGTGTCTAGTGGAGTAATGGGCATCTTGTGGGTTTCCAATAAACAATTGTTGAATCATGTTGAATTGAATTTAGAATTTAACAGGAATTTTAAAATACTACTGTCTCTTTTCAGGATGAAAATTTTGCATGGAATCTATGGAATAACACTTTGATTGAATAATTATTATAAACTAGATATTACAAAATATTACAAAAATTCTCAAGAAAAATAGCAATTTAACCAAAACTGGGCATTGCATACAAATACAGTCAGACCTTGGCTAATTCCTACAACATATTTGTCTTATAGCTTTTATAAAGATGTATCTGTAAAGGCACTAACCACATTCTTTAAAAAGTATGTGTTTGGAATTCTTCATTGTGTAAGAATGCTTATGTAGGACCACATGGGATTCTTTTCTGTTTGTTACCTTGGCTTTTGAAAAAGTAAACTTAATTCTTCAAATTATTTTGGGGCAATTACATGGTACGTGCTATACATTGGCCCCAGAGGCAGCCTTACCTGTAAAATTGCTCTAGTGACATATTAATGTCTTGGCACCACCCCATCTCCAGTTTAAGGGATACTCTGTAATAATGAATTTTCATCCTTCGTAATACAGATTTTCTTCTCATGTAGATGGTGGTACTTTGAATGAACACAAGTGTATACAAAAGACCAACAGGAAATGAAATTATACCCATATGAAAGGTACTTCTCTTTCAGTTACAAAAATTAGATTATAAAGTAAAGATGGTGGTTTTAGTTTTCTAAGGCTGAGTTCTCCCTCTTGTAATCTTGTTGGCCTTTGTTCAACAAAATGAAAATGTAAATGAGTCTTTGTGGTTTAATTATACATAAACATATTTTACAATCCACTTAACAGGTCAGCATTGTCATCAGCAAAGTTAGAACATTTTGGAGGACAGTCCTTGTGACTAGGAGTTGGGACTGTTGAGCAAAACTGAGCTGGGAGCAGGCACGTTTTGCTGTGCTCATAGATCTGATCAGCTGCCACTTTTCATATGCAGAAGAACCTAAAGCAGTGATTCTAAACCATGGTCTGAGGACCATCTGGAAGCTTGTAAATTATGCAGATTCCCAGGCTCCACAAGGACCTCAGAATCAAAACCTCTGGGCATGGGGCCTGGACATCTATCTACACTTAAGTATCCCGAGTGACGATGCTCATCAGATTTGAAAGCCACTAACTGTAGGCTCACATGTAATAATTTAAAAATATACACCTCATCTTTTGGGGAAAAACAAAGATTAGTTTGGTCAAACTTATCTTTTGGTTTTATATTTTAAAATGCCTCTCCACTCAGTCTAAATCTCATGGAATTTTAGACCTAGGTATGATTAGAATTCTTTGGTTACAAGCAACAGAATCTAACTCTGAATGAGTTAAGCTAAAATAAAATTTATTGCAATTTATAGGGAAGCTCATAAACCAAAAATAAACCTGAAGACTCAGTGTGAGGAAGAGGTGGGACCAGAGTCGCTCCACATGCAGAGCAGGAAGGACCTACGGTACTCGATTCCCCTGTCAATTTATTCAAATTTCAAATTATGTTTAAAAAGTGTAGGCTCTGCCTAGCATGGGAGGGTGTGTTCCTGTATCTTGGCTAGGGAAGCAGTGTAACTTAGGGGCCCTTTCCAGAACTCTCTCCGGTGACTGAGGGGTCTCTCTCAAAGCAGAATAGCAGTAAGATGCAAGAATGGAGAAGGATTTCTGTGCATTCGAAAATGACAGGTTCACCACAAGGCAGGAAACTTGAGAATACCAAAGGCAAAGTCCTCCTTTTATTCAGAAGTCAACTAATTCCTGAGTGTTAGTCAGCAAAGACTTATTACACACCTTGTACTTCCAATCAGATGCTATGTTAGGTGTTAGGGAAATAACAGTGAAGTTACTGGAGGTCGGGAGCAAGAAATTAAGGCAAACGGTGGGTGGGCTAGTTTAGGTAGAATATGTTCATAATAGAACTTCTCTGATCAGAGCTAAGCAGGGAGGAGCCTGCTTATCTGAACCAGAGGCCTTTTCTATTTATTATTTATTGGGGTTTTTTTTGGTGAGGAAGATTGGCCCTGAGCTAACATCTGTGCCAATCTTCCTCTAGTTTTTGTATGTGGGATGCCATCACAGCATGGTCTGACTAGGGGTGTGTAGGCCTGGATCTGAATCCGTGAACCCAGGCTGCCGAAGAGGAGAGAGCAATCCCAACCATTATACCACCGGCCCAAGATGCCTTTTTATTTAAATAGGCTATCATTTCAGTTAACTAAGGACAGCCTGGGAACACTGCTTTGCTGGCTGAGTCTTCTTCTGGGGCTAAAGGAATGGATAGGGGGTCCTGCGATTTGTTTGGTAGTCGATTAGTTATTGGGTGAATAAAATTATCTGATGACCAGTTTTTCTCCCTGTTAAGTAGGCCACTAGTCTCCCTGAAATTATATCGTGTTCTAGTATATTATGTTACTTTACATTATGTATTTGAACAGACCGGATCACTTCAGCCAGCTTTTACTGAGCACCTAACATGCACCAGCTCCTGCGGACAACACCATTGCTCCTGTGCTCAGGGAGCTCACACTCATCTTCAGGGAGCAGCTTCCTGTAGAGATAACGGGCTTCATAATAACTTATCACAGGTTCCACAATTTGCCCTCTTGGCTTTGCAAGGACGTCCCGCCAGGAACACTCCAGCCCCCGTTTATGCATCTGATGAATATGGACGCATCCTTCGTGCTTGGAATCAGAAGACCCTGGGTAGTCTTCTCTGCCTTGCCCTGGAATGTCAGTCTCCTGTGGCATTTGTGCCCATGCTTCCATCTGAGGTTGCTCACCTCCGGGAGCCCAGAGCCTCCTTAGACAATGCCTTAGACACGGTTTCACCACCATTTATTCTCTAAGGACACTCAGAGCCGTGTCTGCGGCTCAGAATGTCTGTCCGTTTCTGGATTTACACAGCCTGCTGCACACGCGGGATTTCCACATCTCATGTCGCTGATCATCCCTCACCTGTTTCCTCCCCCTGCGCTTCTCAGTCGGGCTGAAGGGACTGCCTTTGATCTTGCTTTCCAAGACGGACACACCTGGACTCTCCTGTGACTCCTCCCTCTCCTCTTCCTTCCTCGTGAATTCAGAATTCAAGCTTTGCAGTTCCTTGCATCTTAATTTCTCTCCGCTCCACCCACTCTTTGACACCCCCCCCCCCCCCCCAGCCACAGCCTGAGCTCAGACCACCATGATTTTTTTCAGAAGAATTGTGGTAGCTTCTAAATTACAGCCGCCTTCCCCTGGTCCAGCCCCCGCAAATCCACCTTCCGGAGAGGGAGCAGGAATCGACTTTACCAAACCAAGCCTATTTCTCTCACCTCCTTTAAAAGCATTTCAAAAGCTCCCTGCGATATTAAGGACAAACTTCAAGCTTCTCCGCAGATGTAAAAAGCTCTTCATTGTCCCTTCCCATCCGTATACCCTCCCGTCAGAGTCTAGCTCCCAGGCAGGCCCAGTGCAGCCAGGACTGTTGGCGCCTCCACCCACCCCCACCCCATTCCAGGGTCTTCTCACTTTCAGAGACTGACTCCCAACTGTCTGAGGTCTTTCTCCTCCAACGTCTTCAACCAACAAACGACAAAAGTGGATGCGTAAATAGATACTCCAACTTCTTCACCCTCTGGTTAGATAGCTCCGGGCCTGCTTTGCATCAGCTCCCGGAGTTCCCCGTGTTGGGGGTTTCCATTTCCCCACAGTGGTGACAGGCTTGAGGCAGTAGCCTTTGTGGCTGCCTCTCTTTCCCACAGCCCTCCCAGAGCTTCCTGGGACCACCTCACCCTTACACAGAATCCTTGTCTCTACCTCTGAGTTTGAGGGAGCTGAGTAAGACATACAACACGTGTCATTTGTTTCAACTGAAAAAAGAATTCCATTTTATTATTTTTTTTTGAGGAAGATTAGCCTTGAGCTAACATCCGCTGCCATTCCTCCTCTTTTCGCTCAGGAAGACTGGTCCTGAGCTAACATCCACGCCCATCTTCCTCTACTTTATATGTGGGACGCCTGCCATAGCATGGCTCGCCAAGCAGTGCACAGGTCCAGCCCCTCCATTTCTTTCTTAAATGTTTACTCATGTTTCCTCTGCCTGGAATGATTCTGGCTCCCACCTCCCTTATCTAGCTGTTCCACTAATTTCTTACAATTTTGCCCTAGCACCACTTCTTAAAGGGAAGCTTTTCTTCACACTGGAAGCTCTGCCTCATGGTCCCCAGCACACCTGTGTCATGGCAGACACCATCGTCCTCGTCTGTCTGGTTCTCTTCATCGAATGTGGTCTCCTTCCAGGTGGAGACCAACACTTATTTTTTGAATGTTCAGTCCGGCCCTAAAAGTAGAAGGGAAGACATAGGGGCCAGCCCATGGTGTAGTGGTTAAGTTCACGTGCTCTGCTTCAGTGGCCTGGTGTTCATGGGTTCAGATCCCAGGCACAGACCTATACCATTCATCAGCCATGCTGTGGCAGCAACCCACATACAAAATAGAGAAGGACTGGCACAGATGCTAGCTCAGCAACAATCTTCCTCAAGCAAAAAGAGGAAGATTGGCAACAGATGTTAGCTCAGGGCCAATCTTCCTCACCAAAATAAAAAGAAGAAGAAGAAGAGAAGACAGCATTGATGAAGCTCACTAAATTTTGGCTTGAATGATTGCTAGCTTCTCAGTGGTCATACCAGCAGAACACTGAATGAGTCCATCTGGCCTTAAAGAGAGGGAGGTTGGCAACAGGTATTAGCTCAATGTGAATCCTTCCCTGCAGCCAAGGGAAACTTGGGGTGCAGCGTTTTAGCCATCCAGGCAGCAGCCAAGGACAGAGGTTTGTTCCACATAACCACTGAGTTCCATTAGGAGCCACCCGATAAATGCCTGGCCTTCAAGACCAGTCTGTTCCAAATCAATCACTTTCTTTAAGTGTGACAGTATTTTGAAATCTTAAATGGAACAATTATAAAATGGGTATACAGTTTAAGCATGACAAAAGTTTAAATGCAGAGACACAAGGTTGGGAATACAGACCTGGTCTGGAGTCTTGGGACACCTGTCTACACAGATGCCATCTTCTCCTCATCCTGGTGTAGTCCTTTCCAACAGGCCGCAAAGAGTCTTTCATTTGATTCCTCTTTTCATAAATAAATTCTCCAGGTTATAGTCCATGATCCTTAAGGTCTGGGAGCTCTGTGAAAAGAATCAGCTACCAACCTTTCATTTCAGCATCTCAATGGGACCCTGAGAACAATGTAATATCTTCCTTAAGCAAAGTTGGTTCTTATATTTCCTCATCTAATTTCATAGGCCATCCAGTCATTATCTCGAAAGGAGACAGCCAATGCTTACCAAACGGTGTAGATCCAAGATTGAAGAGCTTTTGGCCATGAGAGAGCTTAAGTGCCTCTGAAAGCTTTGCCAATTAAGTTTTGATGGTGCTGTTAGCTCTTCCCACCAATCCTGAGGATCAGGGATGGTAACTGCAGTGGAAATGCTGCACTATTGGCCAAATATTACAAACAGATTTAATTATTTGTCTGGTAAAATGAGTTCCCGGTCACTGTGTAACTCAGTAGGAATTCCTCAAACAAGAATTAACCTTTTCAATAATAATTTACCTAAAGCCATCACTCTTCTGAAGGAAAGGCCTCAACCCAACATGAGAACACACAGATCATTCCAAGATATTTATCTTTGAGATGGTGGCATTCCGACAAAGTCCAATTGTCATACCTCAAAAGGTCCCTTAGGAAGGGGAAAGTGGTCTTGTGACTCATGAAATAGCTTCGCTAGATTATATTTTGGGCATGTAGCATGAGTATAGGCTTTATGAGCTGCTGTGGGAGAATGTTTCCAAAAGTATTGCTTTCCCCCTTTGTTGCCACCTTTATTTCTTCTCTTCCACGGTGATTTCTTGAGTCTGTAGAAGGAAACCTTTTAGTGGGTCAGCAGAGTTAATAGAAAGTAGCAGGCATTCTTGAGGCTGGACAGCATATCTAGCTTGATAACATCCTTGTTTATCATTTAAGTAAGACCCATCTGTAAACCAATTAAATAATAGTATGCAGTCGTGGTGTTCTCCTCTTGTGATGTTGGAAGCAAGGTAGCAAGGTTAAAATAGTGAATAATCTTTACCTACACAATATAACCTAAGAAGGTTTATCGTCATTTACTTGACAATGCTTCCCATGCAATTTAGCACCAAACAAGCCTAATTAGTATCCCCCCCTTTATAGGAAGAGAGAACAAATTTCTCTGAGAAATCTCAGGGGGCCTCTGAAAATCCTCAGAGAAATTCTCTTCCTTCTTCCAGGTCAAAAGAAAGCCTTTATTCAGGATTTGAGTATTTTGGTCGGGGGGAGTTTGTCAAAAATATCAAAAGGTTTTAAAACACTTGGCCAAATAGGAAACAACGCTCATTCTATTCAATCAAAGTGACAACAAAACAGTCAAGGGCAAATAGTTAAAACAGTCAAAAAATCTTAATAGAGGGACATCAGTCTTTCTGAACATAGGAAGTTATTCTAACAAAACAGATTTTCTGCCTTTTAGGTAGACTTATTAAAGAAAAGCCTTTTATAACCTCTTTATCAAGAGCAGACCAAAAGTTCAAGAAAGTTATCCTTTTGAGAGAGAAAACCAAATTTTATTTTTTTGCATCAGCTCATTTTTTTTTAACATTAAAACTCATTTATTAATTGGATTTACTTTAGTTTTAGTCAACTTGACCAGGCATAAAACTTTCAGAATTTCTCCTTCACAAACCTTCTACAACTTTTTTACATTCATAATTTGTCCCATGCTTGCTTTCTTCCCTTCTAGTACTTTAGGACAAATTTATCTTTCTTAACCCAGCAAACAAAACTACTTCCACTCTTTACACCTTCTTTACTGAAACCGTACATTTTAATTTCCTTGTATACAGAGCTGTTTTCCTTATTAATTTTTAGTAGGTTTAATTACATATATTAATTAGAATTTTTAACACTTAAAGACCCTAGTGAAAACTAAAAACTAAGTAATTATGAACTGTCTTTTACATTAGCATACTGTGGCTTGGCAAATTTATAAACACTTTTTGTAATTTCTAGAAACATGCTACTTCATGGTACAATCTTAATAAAATACAAGACATGTTTACTAATAGACCTAAACACCTTTGAGTTTCTTTGTAATAAGAAGCCAAAAGTAGACAAATCTAGTCATGTCTAATAATAATGTTACACTATTTCATCTTATTTGGAAAATGACCCAGATATTCAGTGAGTTTTTTTATCATACAATTTTACCTAGCAACACTTCAAAGTTTCAAGTTACCAGAAAGATTTTGGAAGTTATTTTAAATATACATGTCATAAGACAATTATTTTAAAAAGTTTACCCAACACTTTTATCTTTTTCACACTTATTTAGTTTACTCATTCCCAATAATTATTTAGATTGCCTATAAAGCTTCAAGAGACATTAGACAAAATTAGCCATCATTTTAAGTTATTATTTTTGCTAACCAGTTTTGTAACAGAGATAACATCAGCTTATTTGACCAATAAACCCAGACATGTTTGCATCCTATCCAAATACTGACAATTCTGAGCACACGCTTATTTCAATCAAACCAACAATCTTAAATAAGTTTTCAGGTACCAAGATTAATTTTATATCATGTTAACTTAAAGATACTTGGGTTAATTTCTTTTCCCTTTGGAAATAATTTAGGTAAGTGCTTACTTCAAGCCAATTAAACAGAGCTCTTAATTTTTGGCCATACCATCTGAAGGTAAAAATATCACACACATATAACACATATATAGACACATACACAGAGACTGCACAGCTATTGTTTTAAAATTACTGCCATGAATCAGGTACAAGGCTCCCTAGTTATGAATCCAAATTTTTGTTTTAAGACTTTTTACTAATGTTTGTGGAGAAGACACTAAAGATGCTAGATTTTGGGTGAGGCTGCTCTTATGGTGACTTTTCTGGCCTTTTTCCCTTTTTTTTGCTTCTTTTTTAGAAATTGTCGATAAGCTAGATAACAGTTCCCAGAGAGGCGAGGCCGTAATCCTTTTTAAGATAAAGGAACTGGGTGGATCTGAACGGCCTCTGGAGCTGCTTTCCCAGTCTCAGGGGGATTTGTAAGTTGAGAACACGTGTCCAGCACCATTAGCCTAATTTGCTCTCCCCCCGCCCCCCTGCCCCCGACCAACAGATGATTAGTTTAATATAATTTAGGGAAGAGGGCCTGGAAAGAAAATTCCTATCAGACTCTGAATATCAGCTTCCAGTTTGGCCAAATTTCTGATCCCAAGTTACTTAAATCCTTTCAAATACCTTGTCGGTTTCAGCCAGGACAAACTAACTACCTGGCAGTATTGAACAGTTCCAGGAATCATCAGCGTAGCAGTTTCCCAGAAAATCTCTCAGAGTCTCATCAGCTTGTAGATTATGGGAGTGTCTGTAAAGTCATGCCCTAATATATTCCTTTAATTACTATTTATAATTTAATTTTCTGTTAGCTTTTTGCAACAAAACTTTCCATAAGATTATTTCAGAATGTTGAAGTTTTTGCTTTTTAAGTGCACTTTTTAAATGATCTTATCTAATCAGAACGTTCCTTCTAATGGCCAGTGTAACCCTGAGGCTGACAGCAGCTTGGTAGGACCACTGGCCACGAATGGAGTGCACCCCACATTTCTCTCTGACTATCTCTGACCACAAAATGGGGTGCAGTGCACTTTGACCATATTTCAGGACCTCTAATAACCTGACGATTACTAAGCCAAGCCCTCAGGACATGGAACAAGCTTGGTAAAATATTTTTTTGTGGTTCTTTGTAAATATTTACGGCTCCCAGAATCTTTAGTTTTTGAGCAATTGTGCTGGAAGTTGGCGAGCTCGACTTTTTAAAAGTTTCTTTGTTACCTTGCTCTTAAAAAGGAGACCCACAGAGGCCACTGTAATTTCAAATTATCCGTGTTATTTTGCCAGCCATTAACAGCTATCCTTATTTTGTTGAGCACTTGCAAGTCACAGCACGTAGCCTGCCGGAGTTCAGAGGTGAGGCTGCCAATTTGGGAACTAGTTGACATTTAGAAGGTCGATTTCTCACTTTTCTTTTAGTTTTGTTTTGCCATAAAGTCTGAACAATTCCTAGGGACAGTGTGGTGGGTCAGAAATGTGCTGCTTGTGAGTGTTACTCCCTAGAGAAAGGTCGTAAATATTCTCTTACGTGCCTTGGTTTCTCCCGCCAGCAGCCGTTGGGGCTCGGAGCTCAGGTGACGAACTCTCTTATGAGCTTCCCTGGACGAGCCTTCAATTAATTAACGTTAATGATACTGGAGTTCCCTATGCGCCCGCTGCACAGCGTGAGGATTGATCCTTCAACACTCCTGATGAGGTCTTCAGGCACCTGAGAACGGCTTTCAGCCAGGAGGAGCAATGTCCCTTTTCTTCACAGCTAAACACACCAGTCTCTCATGTCTCTATCAAGCAGTGTGTTCAGACTTTATATAAACACAATTCTTGGGCCGGCCCGGTGGCTGAACTTAACTACTCAGTTAAGTTGTTGCACTACACTTTGGCAGCCCAGGGGTTCACCAGTTCGGATCCTGGGCGTGGACAGGGCCCCGCTCATCAGGTCATGTTGAGGCGGCGGCCCACATGCCACAACCAGAAGAATCTACAAGTAGAACATACAACTATGCACCGGAGGGTTTTGGGGAGAAGAAGAGAAACAACAAGAACAACAACAAAACCCACAATTCTCTCCGATTTAAAGCCAAATTTAACAGGTCGGCCTTCCCCATTCACTCTAAAGTTCCCTTCAGGCTCCCCGGGCCTAGGAAATTCCCCCTGGGGTCCTCGGTCCTAGGAATTCCCCCTAGGTTCCTCTTACCTAGGGTATGGACTGGTACCCTTAAGACACCTATTCTAAGGTTGGAAACAGCTCATGTAAACTCTTGGACCATCAACTCAAAATAAAGAGGTCCCGGTTTCAGGAGAACTCACCAGGGTCACCTGAAGAGTGCAGTGATCCGAGGGGCTCAATGGGCCCCTATTGGTACCGAATGCCGGTTCAGTGTAGATTCCAGGTGGTCTCCTCGGGTTTCTCTGAAATCCTGCCTCAACTACGCCAAGAAATGTCGATGAAAATAATCCATAACCAACCTATAAATCAAAATCAGGCTGAGTTTATTACGAGCCAGAGTGAAGATTATAACCTGGGAAAGCCTTAGTAGACTTTCCGGAGAAGTGTGGGTTTCAGTACAGTCTTATATCGTTTTAGAACAAAGGACATACATTAAACCACGCAGGATGCATTTTCAAAGAGGTATTCAGTTGCAAATTAGCAGGACAACAGGACCAGGATGCCAGGAAAGGGACTAATCTGGGTGTTACCAATAGGGTGTTGTTACCAATAAGGCATAGGAGGGGAAGTCTGCCTTCTTCACCTCAAGAGAGAGTCCTGACTCAAATGGACAAGCAGATGTACAATACATGCTTAATGGGCCATAAGTCAAGCTTTCTAGTTCAAGGCGAATCAGTTTTGAACTTGAATAGTTACCCCATATAACTCAATATGTGAAAATCTCTTGTCGCCAGTAAGTGTGGAGAAAAATCACAATACAACTAACATCTCCTGAGCCACTGTTGTGTCCCAGACACTGTGTAAGTGCGTGAGAAACATCACACATCTAGTGTTCCCCTCGTAGATGACACCACGATATTGTATTGTATTAAACGTTATACTTATTACTAGATTAGATAGAGTGGATTATTGTTGTGAGCATCGGTGTTACATGACTATTGATATTATTAGTTCCATTTTACAGAAAGTAAATAATGCTCAGGCTGGATATTCGAAGGCGACTCCTTTTCATAAGCCCAGTCGTCTCAGCAGATCCTACAGTGCTTCTCGAGGAGGTGCAGAATAAGAATTCATATGATGGGTTGGGTTTCGGAACTTCCCTCCTCTTGCCCGGTTCCATACAGAGGATTAATAATCGCCAGGGCCAAGCCTCTTGCCTCACACTGTTTTATAACTCACTGTAGCCAAAATACTACTGTTTAGACCACAGGCTAGAATTTCCTAAAACCAGTTTCAAAGTTATATTTTCCAAGAGCATCCAAAGTTCGGGTTCACCATAAAGTAGTGAAATCCCTTTATTCAACAAACACACATTAAGCCCTTTTTGTACATATTGCATGGCGTTAACTTCTGGGGCTTCGGGTTTCACTAAGTCAGGATTCTGATCGTTGGCATGTGGTAGCTTATCCTGAATAATAGTTGCCTTTGCAACTTTAGGATCAAAGACCAAAATGTACCATCTAAGTCTTTTCTACTGTGTCTGGAATTAGAGATAGAGATTGACTTAGTCTTTGATAATTTTGTATTTGTTTAGAGTCTTTCTGCTAAGAAACTCCAGATGCTTTACAGATTTAACACACTTATCTTGAAAAGCACTCCCTTTGTGTCAAAACTAAACTAAACAATATTCTTTTTTTTTTGGCTCTACTCTTCTGGCTTTCTTTCTGTAAGCTTTTTGAGGAAAGGGGCCAGGTCTTATCTATTTTTGCATCACCAGGGCCTGACATGGCTCCAGGATCTCATAAGCACCCTATAAAAAGTTTCTGCAATGGATTAAAAACTATATCCTTAGAAAACACTTAAAACAGTGCTTTTAAGTGTGAAAAACTAGAAATGTTTTGCAGGATTGTTCTATATGAATTTTATCAATAAAAGCATTTTAGTTTAAGTCTTATAAACTAATCTGCACTTTCTTGAATCCCCACCCCAATATCTTTTCCTCCAGACATAATTTGGAATCAGTGATACATTCCAATTCATAAAACAAATCTAGATTGTTACGTCCTTTGTGGCCCATTCACCAGCTTTCCAGCAGTAACCTGAAGTGGTCAGCAGGCAGCAAGCAGGAAATCTTTCCTGGCATGGTTCCAAGCCCTCGTCATCTTTTAGGAGCCTTAACACTGCTCAGTCACATAGACTTAGGCCCGACCCCATGAATGAAAATCCCACAATACCAGAAGCCACCACATGCAGGTCCACAGTGTACAAAGAGGCTGTACTTACAAGTCTGTTTTCATCTCAGTATCTGCAATTTGGAGAGCATTTTCGTAAGTTCCCAAATTAACCCACCAAATCCTGAATCATAATGTTAAGAGGTACATTCAAAGTCGTGGCTCCTTGGGTACAGGAAACGGGGGAGCGGGCCGGGGTCAGCAGAGAGGGACGTGGACCCCTGGTGCCTGCACAGGGCAGTGTGGCAAAGGCTCCAGTCCCTCCACGTCCAATGAGGCACCACACAGGGTGCAGACATTCACTTTTCTTCCGTGTCACTAGACCTCTGCTGACTCAAAGGCAAGACAGAGGAAGAGAGCTGCTTTCCCCGTTTCCAGACCTACAGCTTTCCTTGGACTTCCCTGCAAAATTTTTTTTTTGTAAAGTTAGGCCAGAGAGTCAGTATTCTAGGCTTTTCAGGCCGTCCAGTCTCGGTCACGGTGTCCAGCTCTGTTGTCACAGCGTGAAAGCAGCCACAGATGACACGCGAGCAAATGAGCAGGGCTGTGTTACAGTGAAACTGCATTAACGGCTACTGAAATTTGAGTTTTACATAATTTTCACGTGTCACAAGTATTATTCTTCTTTTGATTTTTTTCCAACCATTTAAAAGCATAGAAATATTCTTAGTCGTGCTGCACACAAACAGATAGGAGGCTGGATTTGGCCCGCGGGCTGCAGTCTGTCAACCGCTTTAAAACAGCCCACGTTAAACTCCCAATTTGCCAAAACCTCCCTCTGCCTTCCGTTCCATCTCCCTCGCTGGGAGTGCTTGGACCCCCGCTTTCCTCCAAGTCCCCTTACAGCACCCCTGCACGACTGCCCTGCACCTGAGGACCCCACGCTCTGTCCCTAACCTTCTCTTCCTGCCTCCCCACTTCCTGAGCACAGCTCTCCAGCGAGCTCTTAAAAATGAAACGTGATTCACTAAGCAGAGCTGTTGCCAGAAGTATCTTTTGAAAATACAAATCTGGATCCGTTGCCTCAGTTCCAACATTTCTGTATCTTCCCTTAGACTAAAAGGAGCCATTTCCACTTTCAGACTTAGCTCATGAGGTCCTCTGCAGCCTGGCGTCACCCGCCCATCAGACCTGGTCCTCGGTCAGCTCCGTGATCCACCCCCCTGCCCTGCACCCTCTGCTCTGAGGGGGAACTTCAGTTCACCCTCGAAGTCACAGTCACAGCGAAGCCTTTGCGGGGACCTGGAGAGACCACTTTGGAAAGCATAGTTTCAGGCTATAGCAAAATGAAGTGAATGACTCTGGGCAGAAAAAACAAATAGATGCCATTTGAGAGGAGAGGCACACCATCAGCCCAGGGGAGCTGACCCCGTCTGTCCTTGGGGCCAGGTCCCCAGGGTTCCCACGTCTCACAGCTCTTGTTTCTGGACCGCAGGCTCACCCTCACGTCCAGGGTGCCTGTGGCCACCGGGAATGAGGCGTCAGGTCCGAGGAGCGACGCAGCAGCCACGGAGCCGGAGTCTGCGGGGACCTGCGTGAAGGTGCGGACCTAGGGTGGCTCCCGCTGGGTCGCTGCTCCAGCACGTGTGGGGAGCAGCGGTTGGAGGGGGAGCACCGGCTCTGACCCGGGTCACTGAGAGTGAATCGCATCGAGGGCAAAGCAGTTAGAGAGAGAAACGAGCAGCTTTTAGTCCAAAATAAATGCAGTGATTCAATGCAGGCCCCGTCCGTCAGGAGGATAAAATTTTTAAAATTCTCTGATTCCTCCTTGGAAACTTTGCAACCCTTTGGACCCATTCAATCTGGTTTTCAAGGAAAAAATAAAAGCAAAACTAAAAACAACAAAAGGAAATTTCATTGGCTGTTTTAATGATTATTCACCTGTGAGTAAAAACCCATTAATTTCTGTGGGTTTCCTGGTTAGCAAAGGAGTTTCGCTTTGCTTACTTTTTGATTTTGACAGAAACCCTTGAAATTAAGAAGTAGAGATGTGATTATCTCTGGATCGTAGCAACTTTCCAAAATTGGTTTTATTTCAATTTACTAAACAGGACGTTTAGTAAATTGTTGTGGACTCATTTTATCTGCCCGTTGGCTGCATATGAACAGAGGAAGGAGACCAAGAGTTTTAAGATGCTGCAGAGAAAAAAAATACTAAATGCGGGTGGTCGCCAGTGAACTAGAGATAAGTGACCCATTCCTGCCAGTGTGAGGCGTCCTTGTTTGAGGAAAGGGTGGGGTTCACAGTGCAGGGAGAAGCGCTAAGTTTAGAAAGACTCCAGCGGAATTCCCATTTCCTGGGGCCCCTGGAGATGTCAGCATGGACTTATTCATTAGTCAGGGGAGCTTGATGTCTGAGCCAAGGAAGCTTCCGTAGGAAGGGAGAGCAGGACAGGAGCCGGGGGTAAACAGCAGGCCAGAGAAAAACCGGGAAAAGCTGCTGACAAGGGTTTCCCACTGAATCCTGTTCCTACCTGAGGGCGAAACACGGGATGCCAGAACCTCTGGGCCCTTGGAAACTGGAAATGAAACCTTTCTTCTCTCCTATCTTTTTTAATGGAAATGAATACTACTAAGCTAATAATTCTTTTTGAAAACACTTTCTTGTGGTATGAGGTGCATTTAAAAAAACCTGGAGTTGGGGAGAATCCTGAAACAAATTTTGATTAGTTCATCTTCAAAATGTGGGTTTAACTTTAGATTCGGCCTGGGATCTCCTTTGACTTGACTTCTCAAAAACAAAATCCATTTTGTGTCCTGTCGGGTTAGAAACTGTGTGAACACAAACTCTTTTCAAAAGATCCAGAGCCTGAATGAAATCAGAGCCGTCCTGGGACCCAGGGCATCTTCTGTACGATTTGAACAGCTTTCTTGCGGCAGACCTGCCACCCGGCTGAAATAAACTCCCACAGCAGGTGCTGCAGGATCTTTCTGGTTAAGCGCCTAAAATTCAGTTAAGTATTCCATGCTGATTTTTTTTACACAAATATTAGTGGAGAAGCCAGACTCCAGCAGTGGCCGCCATGGCCCACTTTTGAGTTCCTGGCAACTGAAGTTTGTGTGATAAGCATCTACAGCCCAAGTTACAAATTCAAAGGTTTTCTTCAAGGAGGGCGAAAACAGCCGCAGGGTTTATCTGCTATCAGTGGCCAGCGGCTGTCTTCAGGGCCTGGTGGAGTCACTGCAGAGGAGAGAAAGGCAGGTATTTAGATAAAGAAGACTTTATCAGAACTGGAGTCCTGCCCTTGGGCATTCAACCCAGCTTTTAAAAATCCAAAAAGAACCAGTTTGGTGGGCCTTTCTCGGGACTGCTGCATGGTCTGTTGAGAGCACTGCGTGTGATAATGACTTGTATCCCGACATTCGTGGGGCACGATCACAAGAAAACTCCAAAACTAGTTCACTAAGACAAGGAAATTTCATTTGATCAAAGTCCTCTTTGAATAAATCCTTATATTTGGTTTTTATTTATTTTTGTGGTGGTTGCTTCTGCTGTAATCTAACTTTACATAGGGTTGTGAAAAGTGACGCTCTCATTTTGAGTCACAGTTTTTTAAAAAAATAAATATACAAAGAGTATTATAAAAAAACTATGGGTCCCCTATACCTAAAAATATAGATGATTTGATACATTTCCTGGCTCTTTCTTTTCCTTAACAATGTGTTGATATCATTTTTACATGATAAAACATGATAATTGTGTCAGCTTTATTTTGACTTATATAACATTACTTCGTGTATCTAAATGGTCTTCATATTTTATATTTAAAGTTACTTGTAATCTAGAGAAATAATATAGCTTGTTAGAATGTTTCTGATTGCAGGTTCAGTTTTTACAAAAATTGATGCGTGGAAGTAATGGCAAGGATCATTCTGTATGTGTCGTATTATGCAGGTATCTGTATAACCTGACACCTTTACAGAAAAGATGATTTACTCTGTGAAGAAGGAACTCAGAAGCGCGAGATACGGTGCGATTATGCTATCATTCTGATTAATTTTCTTGACTTCCGTGCTAATTAACTCAGAGTGTAAGTTTTAAGAGTATTCAAAGAAAACACAGGAAGGTATAGGTCATCACAGATCTTTAGTGTGTTAACGATTATCGTAGGCCACTGGAGACAAATTATAAAGGGCCTCCACCTCATCTTTTTCAAGAAATTGTGTTTGGCAGGCTGCTCCGACCCTACACCTGCTGCCAGCGTTCCTTCTCGATGACCAACTACTTGCTCTACATTAGTGTTGGCTCACTCTGTGTTTAAGTCAGGTGGCTGGCATCTTCTTCTTCGTCTTTTTTTTTTTTTGAGGAAGATTAGCCCTGAGCTAACATCTGCTGCCAATCCTCCTCTTTCTGCTGAGGAAGACTGGACCTGAGCTAACATCCGTGCCCATCTTCCTCTACTTTATATGTGAGATGTCCGCCACAGCATGGCTTGCCAAGCAGTGTGTAGGTCCACACCCAGGATCTGAACCCGCGAACCCTGGGCCGATGAAGCTAACGTGCGAACTTAACCACTGCACCACCTGGCCAGCTTCCTTGGAATCTTCTAACTAACACCATGAGGGTCGTACATATTCACCAGGTTGAAAGGATTGTCTCATATATACACTAATTATTTACATTTGTTGTATGGGAGGAAGGAGTATAGAGACTTTCCAGGGCAGATAACAGAGTGAGGTTTCTGAAGCCTTCATCTTTAACTGACCCCTGACCCTGCAGGAGGAATGTTTCCTCCAGGGGTTGAGGTGTGCTCCTTCCTCGTTCCTGGGCATAGAGCATAACAAGTAGTTAAACGGCAAGTTCTATGGGCAACGTCCTGTTCTAGGCACTCTGCCTGTATTAATTATTGAATTCTTCCAACAGCACGGAGGCACGTGTCCTACTAATAGCGCCATTTTACAGAGAGGGTGAGTAACTTGCTCAGGGTTCCTGCCGGTAACGGGGGCCCAGGACTCCCCCGGGCAGTCTGATCCGTGTTCCCACCACAGCGCTCTTCCCCATGTGTCCCTACCTCATAGGCCAGAGCAGGAGATGGCAACGCTCAACTCGGCACGCTGTCTTCTCACATCAAGTCAGGAAGAGGGGTTAAGAGAGATTAACATTCATCACCTCGAAATGGAAAAGCAGACAAAAACCTGGGGAGAGAAATTAGTCCCCAGTGGTCACTCACTCAAAAGAGCCAGTCTTCGTGCTCTCTCTTGAGATTACAGCTTACACGGGCACTGCATGGGGTCTCCTTAGATGATCTTTAAACCTCTGAAATCATGTCTTCTTGATGGGAATGTTATGTTTACCTTATACGTTCTTGGAAACGTGCATGCTTGCTTATGGTACCATGTAGTTATGCAATTCCTTCAACCATTCTCGGCCTTTTGAGAAGGGGGATCATTTGTCTTAAGGCCACTTCAAAAGAGCCATCTGTCAAATCTCTGGATATGACAGAATACGGATCAGTTGTCTCCAGCAGAGGAGGGCTGAGGGGGAGACGGGGATCTGAAGCTAGAGGCCCCCATGGGGCTGAGACAGCGGAGGAAGCTCTGTCTGACCAGGAGATTGCAGGAGCTAGCAGCATGCCACACTGTGAAGTGAAAAGAGCATGAGGTTCAGGGCCAGGCCCCTCCGAATTCTGGATTTCTTAAAGGCTGTGCAGATTAAATAAGAAAATAGATATAAATATGCTCTGTGAACTATACATGGTTGAATACATTTGAGCTAATTAAAGAAGAGGATGGACAAGCTGGCTGAGTCCGAATTCCTCACGTGACATAATAGTGGTGTCCTAGCTGGTGGTCAAGTGCCACGATGGTCTTAAATCTCAAGGACATCTCAAGGAGAGCAGTTATCAGAACTCTGGGCTCTGGACTGGGGTTTAGGCAGAAAGCTCCAGTTTTAAATGTATTAAGACGCTGGACAAAACTTTGGTTATTTAAGTAGAGAGAAAGGTCAGCGCCCAGATACTGGGTCATAATACCTGAGAGAGCAGCAAAGACTCCTTGAGTCTGCATCCCAATGTTTGGGGTGAAGCACCTTCCATCCTTTTGACTAGCAGGTGGAGTTGAGTCTGCAGCTAGGGCTCTGACAGGGGCTACAGGGCTGCTGAGCCTGGGAACCGGACACTGGTCTCCCAAACTGAAGGACCACACATGGTGCTTGGACTACAGAAATGGAGACAGCTTCAAGGGGATAGAAAACGAGGACTCGAAGGCGATTTTGTGGTTTTCAGCCAGAGCGGCTGGGGCCATGGATATCTCATTTACAAAGGTTGCAAGGTGGGGGCCGAAGGTGAGAAAGAAGGGAGATGGGAGAAGAGGAATATTCTGGAAAGGCAGGACTGCGGTTGGGTGGTCATGAGATGCTAGTGATACCGGAGGCCTAGAGCTCAGGAGGAAAGTTAGGACCAGAGGTGTGAGTTTGAGAAACTGTTCATAGAATGGCTGCCTCCGGGCCCAGGGAAAGTGCTCAGTTTCCTGGGTCTGCCCTAACAAAATACCACAAATTGACTAAAGCAACAAAAATATATTGTCTCACAGTTGTGGAGGCTAGACATCTGAAATCAAGGCATCAGCAGGGCTGGTTCCTTGTGAGAGCTGTAAGGAAGACTCTGCTATTTTCTTCTCTCTGAGCTTCTGGAAGCCTCGGGTGTTCTTTGGCTTGTAGACGGCGTTCTGTGTATTCACATCGTCTTCCCTCTGTGCACACCTGTGTCTGTGTCCAAACTTCTCCCTTTCATGAGGACACAGTCATTTCGGAATAGGACCCACCCAAATGACCTCATCTTGACTTGATCATCTGCAAAGAGCCTATTCCACATAAGGTCACGTTTGCAGGTACTGGGGGTTAGGACTTCAACATCTTTGGGTGGACACATTCAAGCCCTAACATACAGGATGAAATGCTTCCTGAAGGGAGTAGAATAAGCAAAGAGCGAGGCTGAAGCAAGGCCTTTGAAGTTGCGAGCATGAAGAAAGGCGAAGAAGACAGAAGATGGAGATGGATCCATCTCGTGGAAGTAGGAGGAGAACCAGGGAAAGCACAGTAGCCGAGGGGAGTGTTTCACAGAGAAAGAGTTGTGATTGTAAACGACAGAGGAAACGCAGGGAATGAGGAAAGACAACTGGATTGGGAATCAGGAGGCCACTGTGTCCACTATACGGGGTGTTTATGACATAAGGTTTCCGGGACAAACTCATGGGCTCCGTTTTGGTCCATTTGGGCTGCTATAACAAAGTACCATAGACTGAACAACAGAAACTATCTCTCAGGTTCTGGAGGCTGGACATCTGAGACCAGCGTGCCAGCGGGTGAGGCCCTCTCTGGCTTACAGACTGCCCCCTTCTCATTGTGTCCCCAGCTGGAGGAGAGCAGAGGGGATGTAAGCTCTCTCTTGACTCTTATAAGGGCATTAATCCATTCATGAGGGCTCCACTCTCATGATCTCTTCTAATCCTAACACCATCACATGGGACCGTAGAGTTTCAACCTATGATTTTTGGGGAACACAAACATGCAGTCTATAAACGGGCTCAAATCTAACCTCAGTCATTACTACGGGAGGATGGCATGTTCCTTAAAGCCTCTTTGTCTCAGTTTCCTTATCTGTAACATGGAGGTGATGATAATAGTTCCTACCTCACTGAGTTGTTAGGAGGATTAAATAAGTTCTGCCTAAAAGAGGGTCATGTAACCTCTGTGCACCAAAGGAGACTAGAGCGAAAAGGCAACCCACAGAAGGAGAGAAAAGGTTTGCAAATCATATATTTGATAAAGGATTGAGATATAGAGAGCATAAAGAATTCGTACAGCTCAGCAACAACAAAAGAAACACTCCAATTAAAGAATGGGCGAAGGGGTTGAAAAGACATTTCTTCAGAGGCCTAAGAATGGCCAATAAGTCCAAGAAAAGGTGCTCAAATCACTAAATCAACCATAATAAGGCACCTCTGCACACCCAACAGGGTGACTATTATATAAAAAACATAAAAACAAAAAGTAACAAGTGTTGGTGAAGATGTAGAGAAATTGGAATCCTTGTGCACTGCAGGTGGGAATGTAAAATGGGCAGCTGCTGTAAAAACAGTATGGAGAGTCTTCAAAAAATTAAAAATGGAATTACCATATGATCCAGCAATTCCACTTCTGGGTATATACCCAAGAGAAGAGAAAGCAAGGACTCAAACAGGTATTTGTACATCCGTGTTCATAGCAGCATTATTTACAATAGCCAAAAAGTGGAAGTAACCCAAGTGTCCATCAACAGATAAACGAACAAACAAACTGTGATATTTACACAGAATGGAATATTATTCAGCCTTACAAAGGAGGGAAATTCTGACATATGCTACAACGTGGATAAATCTTGAAAACGTTATGCTAATTGAAACAAGCCAGACACAAAAGGACAAAGACTGTACGATTCCATTTATATAAGATACCTAGCGTTGTAAAATTTATTGAGTCGGAAAGTAGGTTAGCAGTTGCCGGGGGCTGGGGCCGGGGTCGGGGTTGAAGGGGAAAGCCACGGGTGGGGAGCTAGTGTTTAACGGGGACAGAGTTTCAGTTGGGAAGGTGAAAACATTCTAGAGATGGGTGGTGGTGATGGTTGCACAGCAATGTGAATGTACTTCATGCCACAAAACTGTACACTTAAAATGGTGAAATGATACATTTTCTGTTATGTATATTTTACAATAAAAAATACTCTGAACTAAAAAAGAAGCAGTGTCATGTGTGTGTTACTATCATGACACGTAAGGTAGATCACAGAGGGTTAAGGGAGCTCATGGGAGACAGGAAATGGAGGCAGTGAGTGAAGTCCACTCTCAGCAGTGTTTTGGGGAGAATACGGGTCACTGTGTGCAAAGACAGGCAGGGCGGGGGCTTGTATTCCTCCAGGAGCACAAAGGACAGGACTGGTTTGCAGATGGAAGGCAGGGGGCTTCAGAAGGAGAAATCAAGACCACGAAAGACACGATGGGTAGATGCAGACAGATTCCAAAGACTCGACCGAGGGAGAGCCCTAGAGAGGGGCGGACCTGGCACGGGGAGGGGCGGAGTGGGGATGGAGAGAATGCTAGACTTCTAGAGTCTGTCACCACTTGGAGGATCCGAAAGACTGTTTCTGAAACTTCCTACTCTTGTCCTTTTATTTCATGGAGCGCAAATATTAAATATGCCGTTAAAAAGGAATCATTTAACCCATTTGTCTTTTCCTGAACGAGGGAAGACACAGACCAGTCCACAGTAAGGCCACCTCGTGCTAGGGGGCGTGTTCTTTTTCCCATCGGTGATGCTCACGTCTTCACAGCAATACAGTCGGGTCAGGACTTCCGACTTAGCAGACCTGTCTGCGGGTTTATTACGAGTTCAGCGGGAGCTGCCCGAGTATAGGCTTTGGGGATAATCAGAGTAGGTTTACCGGTTAATCACACCTAACCGAGTAGCATCGAAGGCTGTTAAATTCCAAGATCACATATATTCCAAGTAATACGGAAATTAACGTTTAGATTTAGAAACATTCCTGGTCAAAAACAGAAAAGTGAAAGAGTTACCCCTATAACTGCCTTCAAAGGTGAGTCTTTGAGGGGTTATTCTGAAAGTAAACCGTAGGAATTCAACAGCCAAGTGGGGAAAAGAAACGAAAGCTCTGGGGCTTTAATTATTTGTGTACTTTCGTAATTTTGCTAAAATGTCTCTTAATTGGACAGTTAAGATATTTTCGGCTGCTTAGTCAACTCAAGCAAAGTAAGTGCGGTCCTGCCTTTCCAGTAATTTCACAGTCTTACGTTTACTGAACTGTTCCGTTGAGGGTAAATCCTCAAATTAGTTTTCAGAACACTTCACAGTTGCTGGAATATGGTAAAACAGGGTGACGCTTTCCATTTTTAGGTACCAGACCATTATGTATTCAAACGTTGATAACAGGGGAAGCACAGTTTATTTGTGAATGAACATTAAAAAAAAAATGCTTTACATTGATGTGTTTTAAAAAATTAGTTTCTCCAAAATTTATCATTTTGTGTTTCTTTCATTTAGTAGGAAGAAGAGATTCTTTACTCTCCCTTTGCCTTCTGAGGATTAAGATCCTGGATGATTGTGTCAGATTTTAAGTCCTAGCTGGGTAGGAATGGAAATTTGGATTTTCAGATGAGATCAGTAATTAGATTTATATTTTCTTTATATAATATTACAGTAGGTTGAATAACAGAGTCCAAAGATAGCACGTCCTAACCTCTGGAACTTTTCTGTTTACTTGCAAAAGGGGTGTTTGCATACGTAATTACAGGTATGTTAAGAATTTTGAAATGGGGAGTTTATCCTGGGGTGTCTGTGGGCCCGAAAAGCCATCACATGTATCTTTCTGGAAGAGATGCAGAGGGAGCTCGACAAACACATCAGAAGACAGAGTCAGGGCCTGGGGCAAAGGGACCACAAGCCAAAGAATGCTTGCAGCCACGGGAAGCCGGACGAGGCAAGGACTTCCCGCAGAGCCACTGGGGGAATGCAGGCCTGTGACACCGCGATTTCTGCCAGGTGATGTTAGCTGTGGCCCTCCGGCCTCCAGGCTGAGAGAACACATCTGTGCTGTTTTACGTGGCCCGGGTGTGGCAGCTTGTTACAGCAGCCCAGCAATCTACAACAAATATAAACCTTTACACCGGCAAATTTTCACATAATCACTTTAATGTTGTAAGCAATTCTGACACTTTCACAAAAAGCCTGCAGAGGTACAGTCCTATGAGCTGAACTCCAGTTAATTCCATATTTAGACAGAAATAAAGAACTAGAGAAAGAATGCTGCTGACACGATGCGTCAATGTAAACGGCATTCAGTTGCATAAAAAATTTCATTTGTCTACTTAGTGTTTTTCTAAGGCTAAGAAGAAATTTCATAAATGTCAGAGAACTAAATACTGATTGAGTTTTTTAATCCTTCTTCCCATTCATTACTTTAAAAAATTATTTCCCAAATTATAAAAACAGCATAATCACTTTGAATAACCTTTGCAAAATAGAAAGGAACAAATTCACAGAAAATCCTCATACAGCCACTATCATCGCTTTGCTATGATCCCTCACGTTCACCTTCTTTTTGTAATGATAGTAATCTTTCAACACCTACACTTTCATATATTGATTTTTTTCACTTAGTAAATATGCGACTTTTACTGTTACTTAGTCTTCATAACTTTATTTTGAAAGATAGTTCAAGTTGCTATTGAGTGGATACACCATAACTCAAGTATCCACTTTCCACGAAATTCAGACAACTTTCTATTTTTTAAGGAACTACTGATGTCATCACTTAAAAACTGTTTTACTTGGCATTAAATAAATTGTGATCTATAGATTAGAGTTTCTCAGTCTCGGCAATCTGGCCATTTTGGGCTGGATAGTTCTTTGTTGTTGGTGGCTGTCTTGCACGTTGTAGAATGCTGAGCAGCATCTTTGGTCTCTACCCAACTTGATGCCAGTAGCTTCTCTCTCACACAGTTATGGCAACCAGAAATGTTTCTAGACATTGCCAAATGTCACCTGGCAGGCAAAATAGCCCTATGTTGATAATCACTGCCACAGAAGCTAAGTCCAAGGCCAATCATTAGACAGTCCGATATTAAAACCCAAGTTCAGTGATTTTTATTTCATCTTCAATGGTCTTACTCCACCATTGCTATGGAAACTTTTGAACTCATGGTGGTAAGATGGCTGCTGCATCTCCAGGTATCACACATACATTCCTGGCAGGAAGATGGGAGATTGGCAAATAATGAGAGGCAAGAACACTCCTCTTAATGAGGCTGTCTTTTTATTGAGAAGGGACACCTTCTCAGTGACTCTGCCTACATATTATGGACCAGAAGTGTGTCACATGGCCATCTCTAATCACCAAAGAAGCTAGGAGTGCAATGTTTAGCTTTGACAGCCTCTATAATAGAGTCAGGGGAAGCCTGGTTGTGAGTGGTTTTTGAATAGCCCGTCCACAACCTTTGCTAAATTTCCCATCATAGTTCAGCCACTTCCGTGTGGCAGATGGGATGGGCAGGAATTTGGAAGCTGCTAAAAATGTTTAGTCGTATAAATGTGAAATCTGACTGTGCTGTGATTTTTTTATCTGGAAATTTACTTCCTGAAACCCTTTCCAGTTGATTGATTTGGTGATTTCTTTGTTGTCTTCTCTGAATCAGGAGAGTGTAGTCATGTACAAGCAGCATCGCTGAAAAGACCCAATTAACAGCAGTGCTGTTACCAGTTGTGATAAACGTGCCTATCAATTCAAATCACAGAAGGCTCAGACTGGTTCCATTTCCCACCCAGCGATATTCAGCAGGGACCCGAAGTGCTGGGTGCTAACCATATCCGCAGCTGTCGAGGATGGGGACACACCACACATGCAATAAGGACACAGTCCAGGCAGCAGCCCATTCACTGGCTGAAAGAGAACTGCTGTTCCCCTATCTCCCGAGTCACTGAGGAGCGTTGCTTAGTTATACAGTTTTCCATGTGCTCTTCAAAGAACCGTGCCCCTGCCCAAGGGCATCTTGAAATCCTGGCCTCAGACTCCAAGGACCCCATCTGGAAATAGAGTCTTTGCCGGTGGGTCAAATGAAGGTGAGATCGTTAGGGGGGGCCCTGATCCATTATGACTAGTGTCCTTAGAAGAGAAGAAGACACAGAGAGACAACCCAGGAAGAGACCACTGACTCCCGGGGCAAGGGTCGTATGGATGGCTCGAGAGGCCAAGAAAAGCCAAAGGATGGTCGGCAGCTCCAGGGGCTAAGAGAAAGGCATGGACAGATTCTCCCCAGAGCCGTCAGAGACGCTCGATTTCAGCCTTTAGCCTCCAGACAGTGAGACGAGAGGTTTCTGTTGTTCAAAGCTGCTCAGTCTGGGGTGCTTTGTCACAGCTGCGCTGGGAATCGAACGCACTACACACAGAAAATAGCGAGTGCTCACTGACGGAAAGTCAGTCGAACCTCTGTTAGGCTTTTCAAGAGATACTTTCAGGTAAGTCCTTCTATTCTGCGCGTGCATTCTCTTAACTTCCAGTCGAGTGGTCAACCTCCCAGGGCTAATTTTCTTTCCTTTGCATTTATCAAATGACGAGATCCTTCCCAAATCAAACCCGATTCAGGAGGAGGGGAGACTGGGCCCTGGCCTTGCACAGGGAGAGAGCGGTGGCACTGGGAGACAGGAGTCCTGCCCTCTTTGTGTGGTTGCTGAGGTTGGGATGCTTGTGAGAGAGAAAGACTCCGCCTAAAAGCTCGACAGAATGAAACCTCAGGATGGATGGTGTTGGAGTTAGTATCCATGTCAGCTGGGGTCCTCTGAGACGCAGACACTGAGAGCAGATGTGCGAGAAACGTGTCAGGGGAAATGCCCGAGGTGGGTAGAGAGCAGGATGAAGAGTGGGATCTGGGGAAGAGGTACAGCTTTCAGATCCCGGAGCTGGCCTGTCTCCTGGGATGGAGACAGGAAAGGAAGGAAGGTCGGGTGGGAAGAATCTCAGCCTTCAGCACAGTTCCAAGGTGTGTTCAGCCAGGTCGATGGAAACCTTGCTCCAAAATTGGCCATCGGGAGTCCCGTGCCCGGGAGTGGGCCTGCGCCAGCAGCCTCACGATGCTCAGTCGTGGCGAGGCCACTCGTGGCAAGTGCCGACTGGGGTGGAATGTGGTGGGGCATCCAGAGGGACAGCACCTGGAACATTGGTCGGCTGTGCTCCCAGCAGCAGGAAATCTTATGGCTGCAACTCTGCTCAAAACCAGAACAAATCTTGGGCATATCCAGGAGGTCACAAGAGGGCTAGAATTCTTGAGTAATAAGGCAACTTCTGCCTAATTCATTTGCTGGTCGCCGAAACATAGTTCGCTTTGGCAATGGCTGGTCAGAGGCAGTTTTCCTGGTTGCCTGCCTGGGGGCTCCAGGACCTGTCAGCAGCTCCTGGCTATGCTTCCTGGCAGCATCTCTTGCCCCAGGCATCTCCCGTTGAGAAGGACTTTTTGTGGTGTCAGGTCCTCGGTGAGCCCCAGGCTGGGCCACAGAATGCCTGATGTGGCCTTGCCTGACTGCAGGGCTCCATTTGTTGCTCCCGGCTTCAGGAGTGGTTTGCTCCTGACAGTGGATCCTGGCGCCCACCGCTCCTTTGCGCTCGTCTTTCCTGGGCCCTGGACACTCCTTCCTTCTCTGCCCATTCATACGCTGCCCAAGCTTCAAAGGTCAGCTGAATTCCACTGACCACTTCTTTTCCAGAATTCAAAACACATTATATAACCTACTCATCATTCCATCAAGTATTTCCTTGTTCATTAACTTTCTTTTTTTGAGGAAGATCAGCCCTGAGCTAACATCTGCTGCCGATCCTCCTCTTTTTGCTGAGGAAGACTGGCCCTGAGCTAACTGTGGTTCAGGATCTGGAGTATCCCTGCAGTGACAGTAGGTCCCATCACCCACTGCCTGTCCTGGCTGCCTGGCTGCTGACCACAGCATCCGTGTTTCCACTGGGAGTTGATCTTACAATATTCTGGATGCTAAAAAGTATCCAAATTATTTTCTATGCAAAATAATTTTGCAAATACTAGATTAAACAATTATATTTTTTTCTCAGAGCCTTTACATACTATTCTCTTTGGCATTGTAATGCTTGCAGAGCTGTCAAAGGATGAGCATTTGCCAAATGGCTTCTACCACAGAGTTTTTGTTGTTGTTGTTTTCGCAAGAAGCATCTTGCCTGAAATATATATTTTTGGAAATGCTGGATTAAATATCTAATCTTCCTAGGGGTGATTTTCATTTTGATGGGAAATTCTAGAACACCAAAAGGAGTTCTTGACCTAAAGGAGTGACCCTCTGCTGGTGGAATTTCGGGCATTGGGAAAGTGGGGGAGCTATGAAGAGGAGGAATGACTGCTCTGGCTTGGGTCTGCTGTGTCCTGCCTGACAACCCTGACCCTTCCACTGACCTCGTGAAAGCTCGGAGTCAGAGCTCCAGTTCTGCAGCTTGCTGTCCTGATTTGGAGTCAGTCTGAATTGTTCTATTACGCACAGGCTTCGTGTTCTTACTTGTCCCTCCTCTCGCCCGCTTCCGAGCTGGGCTCTTTCCCTGTGAAACTACTTGCTGAGCCTAGCAACGCTGAGACATTGCATGACTCCTCCGTGCTCAGAAATGACATCTTTAGTTTTTAACCTAAAGCCAGGATCCTGTCTCAGAAGAGGTAGCCTTGGCTGTCTGGTTGAGGACACTTCAAGGTTAGCAAACCAACAAACATCCATTGAGCAACCGAACTGTGCGAAGTCCTGAGCTCTGTGTTTGCCTGAGGTTGTAGTTTCTCTGGACCTTGGGGGCAACCCAGATTAATGGAACAGACCTCAATTTGGTCGTCTGACTATTTAATATTGAACTGAGAGTCACGGTCTCATTTTGAAGGCAAATAGAAAGCAAAGTAAGGTCTTTGTTGAGGTCTCCACTAAAAAACTATTTTCTTTCTAAGTTATGCAAGTAATTGTGTCTTGTCCTCAAAGCTTTCTGCTTCAGAAGATGGTTGTGTGGCCCGTTACTGAAAACCCTCTTCAAAGATGTGGGAGGCTCTTGAGGAGCATGCACACTTGGCTCTTAGGCTGGGATCATGAGTTTTTTACAGATTACTCACAGTTGGTAAATGTTAATAAATGTAGCTGATATATTCATCTTAAATAACCAATATTAAAGAAATCTCATGGATGCTTTTCTGGTAGGAATATGTTATTTCCCATCTTAACTGCTCTCTTGAAGATAACATTATTACTGTTATTAATGTAATTCCCTTTTCCCAGGACTCAGTAATGCTGTATAGACATTGTTTCGCTAATATTGCCCTGTTGTAAATTTTTCCAGATACAGGGCAGATGAAATTATCAATATTTAATCGCAGAGAACAGCTATAATCGAGATTTCTTTCTGCACATTCATAATAGGCAAACTTATTAACTGACCTTGGCAAAGGAAATGTTGTCCTCTCTGCTTTTTTTCCCACTGGGGAGTGTGTTGATGACTGAGCCGAGACCGGGCGTCCCAGCTTGTGGTGTTATTTTTGGATTTATGTTGGACATCTTGTCCTGGAGTGTCTCGGGGGAGGCAGGACCTGTGAGGTGGAGGTTGATGTGTGGGTGGCTCCAGCGAGGCCAGTGGATGGCAGAGAGGATGGTACCGTGTTCTCTCTCCACCCAGCCCTGGGGACTAAGTCTGTGAAGAAAAGGAAGAAGCTGAAGGAGCTGTTTGAACCCAAGGTCTGGTGAGGAGCCACGGGGCAGGCCCACGGCCTCAGAGCCCAGGATAGAAAAGGAGCCGTACCCAGGCTGATGACACGTCCTGGTTTGCCCAGTTTGGTGCCCTGTCCTAGGGTGACTGGTACTTAGAGCCCCCTTCACTCCCAGAGCTGTTCAAGCTAAGAAAATAAATTATATATTCACCCACAACGCAGAGTAAGGCAGGGAGAGCTTCCCTCCTCAGTGAACCAGGAAGGTACCGTGCAGCCCTGGGGTCAGAGGGCCGAAGGGGAGGCAGAGATTTTTCATCACCTCATGGAGGTGACCAGCCGTGACAGCATCCCCGAAATGTCTGCATGAGTGGCAGGCTCCCTAAGAGGCTACAGTGGAAGACCTTGAGCCGATTGGTTTGGGGGACACATGAGACGTGCCCTGGGGATCACCCGAAATACCGGGGGAAGCCTGGATCAGGAGAGAAATATTTCTGCAGTGACCTCACTTGAACTCCAGGCCGGTGATTCCGGAGGAACTGAACACAGGGCCGGCAGTGACCATTTGTGGGAAACGAGGGCGCGTTTCAATTCTAAGAGTTTCTTTGTTTGGTGGGTTCAGGAACATCTTGGAGTGGGTGAGACTCAATCGCAGTGAATCTTAAGTGGTTTCCCCACGTTAAATGGGTCTCAATAATGCCGAACGCTCCATCAGATAGTAGAGTTTAGCAGTTTATCCGTCTGAATCTTGGTCTTCTGAGACCCCGTGGCTCCCGTCTGAGGCGGTCACTCAGAGTCCTCTCGGTGATGACAAGATGAAGATGAGGAAGATGATGACCGAGTTTTCTTCCGGTGTGGAGCTGTGTGAACAGAACCATGCCGCCTTTCTGACTGATTAGTTCATGTTCTTGCCTTACTATCATTGCGTCTCGCTGATTTGTTTTTATTGTTATATAACCAAAGCCTTTCCCAACACGGGAATAGAAACAGAGAGCACCGCCGTTAGTCCTTAAGCGCTATCGGTTCTAGGGCTGGTTTCGTAGTTGGCTGGTTCTCAGAGAACTGCCTTAAATTTACTTGTGCTTCATCATAGTAAGGGATAAATTATTATCCTCACTTTTGTTTTTGATTAATTAACCTTTGGATTGAAAAGGGGCTTTGCATTAGTGCCCTGATTAAGTTAATTTAAAAACAAAAGGCTCCAATGATCTCAAAGAACCTATACCCTCCCCAGGATGAATAATCCACCCCCAGGACATAGTCGTACATCCCAGTTGTCGGTCCTTCTGGTTCTTCTATATGGGATGCCTCCACGGCATGGCCCCATGAGCAGTTTGTAGGTCCATGCCCAGGATCCAAACGAGTGAACTCTGGGCTGCCAAAGTGGAGCGTGAAAACTTAACCACTCGGCCACGGGTCCTGGAAGGAAGCATTTATATTTTTGAATATTTTCATTGTAATCTGAGATTTTTTGAAAAAAATAAGGAAAGCAAATCTGTGAAAAATAGTTGCTTAGTGTTGACTGAAATATTTGGGTATGGAAATTACCTGACCTTTACATTTTTTAAAAATAATTATCTACTTATAAAAGAAATACATACCTCAGGATTTTGGCTTGTCTTCCTCACCTAAGGTAACCTGCTCGCTCTGCTGTCGGACTATCCCCTTTCACCTTCTGTAGGACCTTCCTCCATGAAAGAGCTCCTTGGGGCCAGCCTGGTGGCACAGCAGTTAAGTTGGCATGTTCCACTTTGGAGGCCTGGGGTTCACGGGTCTGGATCCCAGGTGTGGACCTATGCATTGCTTGGCATGCCATGCTGTGGGAGCATCCCACATATAAAGTGGAGGAAGATAGGCATGGATGTTAGCTCAGGTCCAGTCTTCCTCAGCAAAAAGAGGAGGCTTGGTGGTGGATGTTAGCTCAGGGCTCATCTTCCTCAAAAAAAAAAAAAAAAAGAAAGAGCTCCTTTTCTTGAAATGGTCAGCTCTCCTGACTGGCTCCTTCCCTTCTCCCTACAAACATCCTGAGCCTTTCCTTATTCATAAACACGAGTACACCCCACCCCCCCACACACAGTCCTGCCACCTCCTTGCCTCTTTCTTCACTACTAAACATCTTGAAAAAGCTGCCCTTGCCTACGTTGCTCCCATAACCCCCTGTTACCGTCAGACTTGTTCAGGTCTCAACTGCCTTTGATGTCAAAGGTCCCCAGGAACAGCCTGTGCTCTGATGTGCGCCCACAGCCTCCCCAACCTCACTGGGCGCTCCGAGATGTTGTCGCACCCTTCTGCTTCTGAAACTTTGTTTTCTTTGGACTCTTCTGGTGTGGTCCTGTTCACAATCACTGGACCTCTTGGAATCAACACCACTGTCCCCAGTGTGGTGTGATATATTCATTCAAACTCCAGCTCGTTATTTCGGAAAACTAACAATTGCGTTATATAAACATTTAACGTCAGGGTATAACAAAAATGGCAGAAGTTTGTATGCTTTTGAACATTTTCACGATCAAAGTTCCCGAGGGTTAACTTAAAGTCCGTGAGGCTGCTGGATTTGCAGCTGGTCCCTAACGCAGCACAGAGTAGAACACTGGGGATTCCGCGGCAGAGTTGGCACAAAGCTCCAGGGATGTGGTACAAGTCCAGTGGTCCCCTGAGCGTCCTCATCAGTTATTAAAAAGAGAGGTGTCAGGATTTAAATGAGGCCTCCCTGCAACTGATGTCAGCTGAGTAATAAGGCAGTGCGGCCTCCTTGAAACTCCGCCGAGGTGCTTAAAGGTTAGGAGCTCCTTATTCTTGATGCTTCTGGTCTTCTCCACACGGTCTGGGGTTGGCCCCCTGTACTGCCACGGTCCGATGGCTCAGGACTTAGTCCAGCGCCATCTATCCTCTCTCTCTCCTCTTCCTACAAGCTTCTTTGCATTCTTTTACATCGTATTCATTCAATCAGCATTTATTAAATGCCTTTTATGGGTGAGGTCCTGTACTAGTTACTGAGCACATGAAGGTTAACAAGACCCAACATTTATTCCAGCATATAGTCCATGAGAGGAGACAGACACATGATCAAACATTCATTAAGCACTTGAAGTGGCATTTGTCTGCGTGGTAAATGTGCCTTTGATAAACAACTCCTCATCATGCCATGCTTACTTCACAGATCCCAGGGACTGGCCCAAGGAGAAGAACATGGGCCAAATGATTCCAATGAGGCCTTTGCACGAAATTCGACATATGAATACTGGGAGAAACAAGCTCTCTCCTCCTTTTGGCTTACAAACTTGGCACAACTGGCAGCCTCTCATAGAGGGAGGGCCAGCTTGAAGATGAGAACAACAGACAGAGGGAACCACAAGTGACACACGGAGAGGGACCAGCTCATCATGACATCGTTTCATCACTTATGTCCAGTTGTTCCTGCTCTTGATTCCTTGAGCTTCCAAGAGTTCAGACTAACACAGCAAGTGCACTGAGAGGTCACGTGGGCATTATGGACCGGAGATGCAGAAGGAGAAGGCTGGGCTCCCTGGAGTCGGGAGAGCTCTCCTGGAAGGCCTGAGTAGCATTCTTTGGATGGAATCTGAGACCCTCAGAGTGCGGTGTCCAGAAGCACCAGTACCCGCAAGATATCAGTTAACGTTGCTATACACTCAAAAACTGCCTTAATTTATTTTAATCACCAACTGAAATTAAAAGCTTGATCAGTGGAAAATTTGAAAAGTTTACTTCATCAGAAGTAGCGCAACTTGAAGCTGGATGTGCCACAGACAGAGCTGTTTACCAAGTGTCAACCCCCCAGGAGCTTTGCCGTGGGAGTCTTTGGGCCCCACCAAATCTCTGCGGTCCAGCACACAGCGGTGCTCACGTTCCGCCTCGAGCCCTCACAGCAACCTGCACTTCACTTTTTAAAGACTCAGCACACTCAGAATGACTCATTTCCCCAGAGAATGCACTCTCTGAGGGTAGGGATGGCATCCGTCCATCTCGGTTTCATTGTGTCCCACGCACGTGGCTCAGGGCCTGACATGATGTGGGTGTTCCTCACGTGTGCCGTGTGGAGTCGTCATAAACGTGGGAGCATCGCACACGGCAGGTCTGCGGTCGGGAGTCTTGGCGGCTGAGGTTGACTGTAGGAGGAGAGGGTGAAAACGAGGAGAGGAGAAGAAACGGCCTCTGTGGCAGAGGAGACGGGCGGGTTCCACCGGGCTGATCTGGAAGGACCTTCCTGCTTTTCCTCCCTCACTCAGTGTGTGCACGACCTCAGTGGACGTGTAACTAGTGTGCATCTTTCTAGAGGCCAAATAAGTGTGTTCCATAGTGTCGCAGAGAGTAGGGGACCCAAGACCTGGGGAGTCGTGCCGGCTACCTGTTTAATGATTTCTCTCTCTTTGTATATATATTAATTTATTATAATACAATGGTAAGATTATTGACAGATACTTCACCCTATCTAAAATTAGCGATGATGTCAATTACCTGGGCAAAGCCCTTAAAAATTTACTTAAATGCACAAAATAATACACACACAGATAAACTTGGCCATTTCAAATTGGAGGAAATGTGATCCCTGGATGTTTATTTAAATTTTTTTTTTTTAAGATTCGCACCTGAGCTAACAACTGTTGCCAATCTTTTGTTTTCCCCTGCTTTTTCATTTTCTCCCCAAATCCCCCCAGTACATAGTTGTATATTTTAGCTGTGGGTCCTTCTAGCTGTGGCATGTGGGACGCTGCCTCAGCATGGCCTGATAAGCGGTGCCCTGTCTGCGCCCAGGATCCAAACCAGCGAAACCCTGGGCCTTCGAAGCAGAGCATGTGAATTTAACCACTCAGCCATGGGGCTGGCCCCTATGTAAATGTTTTTAAGGAGAAATTTGCAAACATTTGTAAATGTGCAGACGACCAGGTCGTCCCCAGTCTTGTATCACATATACCCCCACCCACTCAACCCTTCCTCCTATTTTTACGGGAAACCTAGATTTCATATAGTTTAGTAAATATTTCTCTATGTGTAAGATAAAGACTTTTTAAAAACACAATCACAGTAATTGTATCTCTATTTTTTTGAAGTTACTTTTATGACTTGCGGTTAGTTATATTCAGTAACCAGAATTTGCTGACAAAGTTAATTTTTCGTTTAGAATGGGAGATCCTGATTTGACCTGTTTCCATGAAAGGATGACTCATTTGAAATTGGTAATTTGTTTCATCATTCAAAAAAACCCCAAATGATAAATGCATTCCTTTAAATAGATTGGACAAGCTTTAGGCTCTCATTAATAGAGTTGGTTTGTTCAGGACACCCTTATCATGCATCAAGGGGGAAAACATGGCCCCCTCTACTTCGTAAGTCTCATGGGGCAAGGATTCTCATCAGCAGTGTCATCTGATATTCATTCATTCCACAACTTTTGGAGCATTTTGTACTTTGCAACCTAAAATACTTTAAAAATAGTTATTTCATTCTTTGCAACAATCCTCTAAGTTGGTTCTTGTTAGATTCATCTCCATTTTAAAGAAGAGGAATTACAGCTCAGTGAGATGAAGTGGCCTTCAAGGTCTGAGTCAGTCTCCAAAAATCCTGGGCCATTTTACCCAATCACAGTGTTTTTCTATGACTCCTTCCATTACGGCTCTCCTGCAAAGATGTCCGTCTTTTCCATGATCAAACTTTCAGACCCTCAGGTCAGGAGAAAAGGGAAAAACGAGCATGTGTCTCACACTCCCAACCTGACGAGGCTGCTGATGCTCCACGCAGGTTCTTTTTGCATCACGTTCACACGTAACGTACGTCACAGCTTGCTGTGCTAGGCTGGGAATATTGCCGGGGTCAGAAGGTGGAACCAAACAAACATCTTTTCCTCCTGCAGAAAAATGATCTCTTCTGAGAGGGATTTCTTGTCCAACGCAAAGTTCTCTTCCTTCAGCTTTGACTAAAGTTATGTTCTTAAGGATCTATAGGATATAAGATTTGCTAACACAAATAGAGGAACTTGATTCTTGGAAAACTTGTAATCTCTCCTGATGATGCCTTTTTTTTCCTCTTCCCATCATGTTGATAAAGCTCGTTCCTGAATTAATTTTCACCGTTTCTGTTTTCAATGACAGTTTTGTATTGTGTTACTATGAATCAGTACAAGAAGATTCAATTCACGTTACAGATCCAGAATTGATCAGTGGAGCCCTCAAAAGCAATACAAATTGAGATTATGATGCTTCCCCAGAGCAGGATTGCTCTTTTTCAAAAAAGTTTTTTTCAGGGAAAGATTCTCCCTGAGCTAACATCTGTTCCCCGTCTTCCTCTGTTTTGGCCGCAGTGCATAGTCTATCATATTCTAGTTGTAAGTCATTCTCGGTCTTCTCTCTGAGCCGCGGCCTCAGCATGGCTGCTGACAGAGCAGTGGTCTGGTTCCGAACCCGGGCTGCTGGAGTGAAATTCAATGAACTTTAACCTCTAGACCCTCAGGGCTGTGTCCAAGCAGAACTGCTGTTAGTCAAATAAACTCTTGGTACATGGTCATTTTATGAAGAAAAAATGATTTTTGAACCTTGGAGAAGGAACAATTAAATTGACCACTTGAGATCATTTCGAAATTAATATGCTAAATAATTGTTGCAATTTAGTGATCATCATCTTCAATTGTTTGTCTGTTTCTTCTTTGGGGGAGAGCGTTACTACTCTCTCCTCCTCCCCTTGTAATTGCACTAAGGGCCTTAACCTCATCTGTGATTCCAACTCCTTGGCCACAGTGGTATGTGGGGCAGGTCGCTGGGTCAGGCTAGTGTGGTCACAGTGCCTGCATCCCGCACTCTGGAACCCGGTGACTGGCCTGTGACTCAGGCCAGCCAGAAGAATCTTTCCACAGAGTGCTGGCAGCTGCAACTGTGGATGAGTGTTTGTTTCCTCTGGTCACAGGTAAGTAGAGTATAAATCAGGAGCTTCTAGAAGCCCGATCTGCTCCTCTGAGACATCTGTCTTAGAGAGTGCAGCCCAGGGCAGAGCGCAGTGGAGGAGAAACCATGGCGGGAGAGTCCGGGCAGTGCAGGGCCGCAGGGCTGCTGACCTCTGGCTCCTCCCTGCTCTTTCCCACATTTGGAATATGTGGCCAGCAAACACTTCCTTCCCACTTTTCTGCTTCGGCTGGTTCGAGTGAAAATTTTTTTTAATTTTTAAAATTTTTTTTAAAGATTGGCACTTGAACTAACAACTATTGCCAATCTTTTTTTTTTTTTTTTTTTTTTTTCTGCTTTATCTCCCCAAACCCCCCGTACACAGTTGTATATCTTAGTTTCAGGTCCTTCTAGTTGTGGGATGTGGGACGCTGCCTCAACGTGGCCTGACAAGCGGTGCCATGTCCCCGCCCAGGATCTGAACCCTGGGCCGCCGCAGCGGAGCGTGAGAACTTAACCACTCGGCCACGGAGCCAGGTCCTCAAGTGAAATTTTTGTCATTTGCCAAAAAGAAAAATTGTGTCTGTAGTACCATGCACAATCTTTATTTCTAATGCAGAAGTAGATGTAGACTAGAATCCCTGTTCTATCGCTTACTTGCTGTGTATCCTTGGGTAATTGACTTAAACTCTCAACACTCCATTTGTCATCTGTCATGAGGATAATATTTATTAATGACTCATTTACAAGCTGCTTGTGTGGATTAAATGAGACACTGTATGTAAAATGCATAAATAGTTGAGACTAAATTATACCTGCTCTTATTGGTATCTGTGGCCCACTTTGTTTACTTATTGAGTCAGAAAACGTGGTAGATTGAATTCTTGGGCTCAATTCTCCATCCCTTCCTGTATCCATCTCCTTTGTCTGTAGCTGTGTGATTTCTCCCTCTAAAGGCAGGTATATTTCCTCACCCCATTGACTTTGACCTTGGCCACATGACTATTTTGGCTACAGCTTGCTGGCAGACGTAATGTAAGCAGAGTGTTGAGTAGTAGTTGCATGACAGGGTGTGCTCTCTCGCACTCTGCCATTGCCCTGAGAAGAGCACATCCCAGCTGGTCTCAGGAGGATGTGAGGCACGTGGAGCGGAGCCGTCCCCAGGGACTCACAGGATCTTGAGTAAAATTAATACTCCCTGTGATTCCAAACCTTTGAGATTTTTGCGGTTAGTTAATAGCCACATTCCAGTAGGTTTTAATTCCAACTGATTTCATTATACCAGGAAAAACATTCAATACAAGTGCATATATTCTACTAAGGGAAAAGAATAACTATTCATTAAAAATACTGGAAAAGAAAGGTTTCATGTCTACAGACGTAGCTGAAAATGACCAAAGATATTGATTCTTAACCCCTGGGGATCATGGACCCTTAAGAATATGAGCAGAGCCCTGAACCTGCAAGAGTCCTTTGCAAACACAATATTTTATACACCGTTACATGGAGCTTGCAGATGCATGAATGCCCACTGAGGCTGAGGAGTCTGTAATGCTCAGACAGGATTCCCAGCGTGGTGAGTGTCAGTGTGAAAACACTGAATTAGCTGTGTATCTTTGGGAGTCTGTAGCTTTGAAAGAAAGTCTGATTCTGGGAAATGATATATAAGCATAGTTTGCAGGGGCTGTGACTTAAACGTATATTTCAGCCTGATCTTACCTGATGTCCCCAGGATTATTCAGTCTGAAAAATAAGCACATGGTACCAAACCTCTTAATCTCAAGTTGTGTGCCCATGCCCAGTAGGCCAATTGCTCAAACATTGGTGCTTGGAGATGGAGAAAGCTCTATTCAAATTGGCCAAAGCAAGAAGGCCAGAGGATAGGTTCTCTCAAATCTACCTTAACAAGAGAAAAAAGCAGGGGGTTTTATAGAGCAAAGGGCTTGGCAGGAAGAGTTTCCGAGAAACAAAGGGACCATCCATGTTTCTTTCAGTCCAGATAAGGCCCTGGGCAATCTCACTTTCTTTGTTCAACAGCAGCTGGGGGCTGGTTAGCTGGTGATGGCAACCTCCTTGAAGGCCTCTCCTTCTTCTGTAAAGCAAGGTCATAAATCCTTGTGACCCTTGAGTCACCCCTCAGGTTAAACAAGAAAACAGCAAATTGACAAGATTAACTTCTTTTCCTCTGAGTCTGTGTTGGGAAGAAGATCAAAAGGTAATCTTATTGAATATTTACAGTAACCCTCAGGTATCCAGCTTCACACATAGTAATTATTTAATTAAATATGGATTGTTAGTTGGGATTTACTGTTTTATATGGTATTTTTTCCTTCATCATGTGTATATACTATATGTATCTACACATCAATGCTATAAGACTTCAACAGAAAAAATAATGACCAGGGGTTGGGTGTGGTTGAGAAGGTTTCCTGAAATACAGAGGCTTTGGCCTCACCTTGAAGGGAGTATGACTCTGAAGTCAGTAGAAAAGATGGAAAACACCATTTCACGTGGACATGAATTTGAGCAAATGGGTAGAGATGAAAACATACATCATGTGTTGTGATGGTTAATTTTGTGTGTCATCCTGACTGGGCCACGGGGGTGCCCAGATATTTGGTTAAACTTTATTCTGGGTGTGTCTGTGAGGGTGTTTCCAGATGAGATTAACATATGAATTGGCAGACTGAGCTGACTAGATTGCCCTCCCTAGTGTGGGTGGGCCTGATCCCATACGTTGAAGACCTGAAGAGAACAAAAGGCTGCGTAAGGGAGAAGGTGCCTCTCGGCCTGACTCTCTTCCAGCTGGACATCAGAATCTGCCTCTGGACTTGGGCTCAGGCCAGAACTTGCACCATCTGCTCTCCTGCGTCTCCATCTTGCCAACTGCAGATCTTGGGAATGTCAGCATCCATAACTGTCTTGGGAACCAATTCCTTATTATAATAAATTTCTCTCTCTCCATAAATATAGACATACACATCTTGTCAACACAAAATGATCAATAACTGTTATATAGATAAGAGAGAGAAGGTAAGTTTTACTTGAGCCAGGGTGAAGACTATAACCTGGGAAGACAATCTCCACAAAGGAAGAAAGTGTTCTGGAGAAGCTTGGTTTCCAGTAGAGTCTTAAACCATTTTATTTATTTATTTATTTATTTATTTTTATTCATTTATTTTTTTTTAGGAAGATTATCCCTGAGCCAACACCAGTTGCCAATCCTCCACTTTTTGCTGAGGAAGACTGGCCCTGAGCTAACATCTGTGCCCATCTTCCTCTATTTTATATGTGGGATGCCTGCCACAGCATGGCTTGACAAGAGGTGCCATGTCCACACCTGGGATCTGAACCAACAAACCCCGGGCCACCGAAGTGGAACATGTGAGCTTAACTGCTGCACCACTGGGCTGGCCCCATAGAACAGAGAACACATATTAAACACAATCAGGATACATATTCATCAAAGTCTCAGAGAGGTTCAGTTGCAAATTAGCAGATCAATATGACCCTGATGTTGGGAAAGGGACTAATATGGACATGTTGACGAAAATAATCCATAACCAATCCATAAATGAAAATTTGGGTGAGTTTATTCTGAGCCCAAATCTGAGGGCCATATAGCTGGGGGCCTTTCTTCCTGAGGGAAGAAAGGGCACCAAAGAAGTGGGTGAGCAGAGTGGTTATCTACCCTCAAAGAGCATGTTTCACATATGATTGAAATGTCCCTTTTACAATAGTCATGAGACTGCTCTGTAGGCCCAGCAATTAATGGACACAGCAGGTAGCCAGTCTGCTGTCCTGGTGGACACAGGAGGGTGGCAGGTCTCTTGTCTTGAGCTGGGTGGTCACAAGTGAGCACAGCAATCAGTTCCTAGCCTAGGGAGAGATGCTTATCCTTAAGGAAATGCCACTGTGGGAGAAGTTGCATCTTTATCGTAAGGCCATTTGTTCTTGTCTTTGGGACACAGCAAATGCTTAAGCGGATATGCAGTGCATGCTCAGTGGCCTTTTGGAAAAAAAGTCAGGCTGAATTAAGTTTACACCAAATGGTTTCCTCATACACTCCAGTGTATCCCATTGCTTGCCATTTCTATTTGTCAGACATTATCAACAGGGTGTTACCAGTAGGGTGTAGGAGGGGAAGTATGCATTCTTATCTTAAAAGAGTGCATTCTTTAAGGGTTAAAGCAGATGAACAAAGTATGTTTGATAGGCTATATGTCAGGCTTCTCTAGTTCAAGCCGAATAAATTTTGAAACAGAAATTACCCCATATACTTCAATATGTGAAAATCTCTTATCTATCTATATAAATATATAAACAAATATAAATTATATAATAATATGTTCTATATATTATATGTCCATTATACACTATATATACATTTATATATATGTTATCTCATATCTATCTATCTATCTATCTCCTATTGGTTCTGTTTTTGGGAAGAACTCACATAATAGATGAATACATGTGTTGAATGGGATATTTTTATCATAACATGAATCAATTACATAAAGGTGAGGTGAATGACATCCAGTTTAGCTAGCAGAAATAAAGAGAAGTCAAGTTAACAAATTTAGAAAAACTGCCCAGAGGTCAGCCAGACTGTGTGGGCAGAGAGAGAGAGAAGAGCGACAGAGCGAACACACAGAGCTCTGCTCTGTCCGTGTTGTTCTAACCAGCAGAGTGAGTGCAGCCCAGAGACAGTGGGCTATTGACCAGGTCTAGTTAGGCTTTGTCAGAACTGCTTTCAACCCCTCATTTTTGCCCTGCCCATAGGATTTCTGCCTTATGGCAATTGCATTAAATGCACGTAAAGTAAATAAGACATAGGGCAAAGAGAAAAGAATTTCCAGGTGCTGTTGACCTGTTGCTTCTGTTGCTGGCTTTGGCTGGTGTCGTTATCAAGTAAAGAAACTTGGAGTATTTTATCCACATTGTCTTGTCTCCTCTCCTCTGGCTTAACTGTTTACAAAGAAGTCCTAGAATTCTGAAACCCAGAACTCGGGAAAGGTGGAAAGTCACTCTCCTCATGCCTCCTGCTGGGATTTGCTGATTCGGGGAGAGAAGTATAGAAATGAGATCAGAGAAATCCACAAGGAATCATCATGGAGGGCCTTGAACATTACATTAAAAGTGACAAAAAAGTGTGTCTATGTGCGTGTTGCTTTGGATTGGAGGAGTTATGTGCAAAATCATGATTTAATGATAATCACATGAAAACACAGACTGATGGATTGGAGAACAAAAATCACCTGAATTGGCAGGTCCATGCCGCACTGTCATTCGACATAAATTTAGAATGTACAGAACACTGTGTTGAGGCATTCGGAAGAAGCAGTCTTTCCTAGCACAGAACTGATGACAAGTGGAACGGCACCTATGTTATAACAGCACCTGTATATTTAAGACAGTATTAAAGTACCTGTAATATACTCAGAGGAAAATGACAAAGAGAGAGAAACAAATGAGTAAGTACTTTCATTGTTAATACTGCATGTGGGGGATTGGAGTTGGCCACCCCAAGATATGTCTTTTTGGCATGAGGATTATTTTGTGCTGGTTACTTTTAAAAGCTGCAGACATGAGAGAAACAATGGAAAGTAGAAATCACCCTTTGTAAGAGACATTCACATTTGTGAGGGAAATCGCCATCTGTAAGGGTGTCTCCCTCTCTGTACCAGGAAGAAGGGGGAATGACCTTATCTCTAGAAACTCTTATCAAAGTGGAAGGCAAGGACTTAAATCTGCATAATAACCTTACCCTTGTTTACTGTGCTTTTCCTGTAATCTCCCATAACTGACTCTCCCACCTGCATCATCCTCCTTTGCCTTCAGCTGAGGATGGTATTTAAGGTGAGAACCTCCGCCATTTTGGAGAGTTGCTCAGTTTTCCTGAGTGTCTCCCATGTATACATGTTATAAGGCTTTGTTTGATTTTCTCCTACTATTCTGTCTCATGTCAACTTAATTCGTAGCCCAGCCAAAAGAACCCAGAGTGGGTAGAGGAAATGTCTTCCTCCCCTACATCTGTTTCCAAAAAGTAGGTGACAATCAGGTAGTTTGAGATTAAATGACAGAGAGTTAGTGCCACCAGTTCTCAGGGAAAGGTAAGATAAACGCAGAACAAAGTCAACCAAGTACGGATGATTGAGGGGCTATGGTTTTCTTTCTTATTCTTCAAAGAGCCTTAACATGAAAATTTAATATTTTTTCAAAATATAAAAATGAAAGGATTCATAATTTTAGTTTTTTTTGAGAAATTATGTTTTCATTTAACACTGGATGAGAAAATCCAATTGAGTATACTTTCACTATTGACCAAGTGATGAGGCAGCTATGGCTTGGCTCATGTGCTCTCTTTGACTTCTTGTTACCTCGCCTCTGGTGATTTCTGAGAATGGTAATGAACTACCATTTAAACGCTGCTTCTCTAGCTCCCCCTCCATTAGGGGACCAGATTATTTAATGTGGGCGGCAGTCAATAGGAGTTCACCGTATCGGCTCATGTTTTGCTTTGGTTTCCAGCATAACTTGCGAATGTGGACAGAACCCGGGGAGGAAGCGTTGCTGATAAACAGCACTAGAGCCCTGATCCGTTCTGAACTCTCGCCTGCCTCAGCCTCGCACTGCGACCTCAGGTTCCTGACTTCCTGCCTGCATGTTTGAGAGATGTGGACTGGCGGCATTCCTGTTTGAGAAGCAGAGAGAGGATGCATTGGTGGAGGGCAGGGATAGAGGAGCTTAACTGAGGCATGTGGATTTGGTTTACTAGGAAATTGAAGGAAAAGGAGGCTTCGTTTGCAGGGTATGAGGACAATGTTTGCAAAGCCATATTGTAGGCTGCAGGGGGTTGCAGAGCGAATGATACAAGAGGCTGAGAGGAGTGTGTGGGCAAAGATCTCCAAACTGGGGAACCCGGATGCAATAGGTTGCGAGATGGGGAGAACAGCCAAGACGTGAAGAAAGTACAAGAGAGGAAGTGGTGATGAGATGACAGGGGAGGAAGCCCTGGTGATAACAACTGCTTAGGAGCAGCATCTTGACAGCGGAGTCACTGCAGGACTGCAGGAAACTGTCCTGTGAGGGCGACCACACGTGAGCAGGCTGACCAGCAGCAGGAAGTACAGGGTTCAATGGAGCTGGCGGTGGGAGGAGTCAGAAGCCGATTGCCGTGCTGTGTTAATTTACCTGGAGATCAGCAAAGAGGAAGAGGAAATAAATTTTGAACCTTAGACATCAAAACAGTTTTTCCTTTTGCAATAGAATTTGGGGCACTTATTTGTAAAAGATTTATTCCGACATAGACATAATAAGGCATTTTTCCTACACAGAGAAGAAATATAATTAGTAGAAAGTAGCATATGAGATTGTTTTCTTCTCTTTTTGATGATTTAAAATTGAAAACAAAGGCTTAATTATGTTATAAATATCAGATGCTGAATAAGCCAAGGGAAACACTTTCTATAACAATTTGTAAAATAAAACATTATTTCCACAACGTTTAAGAGATTTTGAAGATCTATTGTCAATATCAACAATATAATGAATGTGTCCAAAGGGTGTAATATTTTATTGCTTCAAATTTAAAGCTCCAGTCTATATCACTCTTTTTTTTTTGGTGAGGAAGATTGGCCCTGAGCTAACATCTGTGCCAGTCTTCTGCTATTTTATGTGGAATGCCAGCACAGTGTGGCTTGTCTAGTAGTGCTGGGTCCATGCCTGGGATCCAAACCTGGGAACCCTGCGCCTTTGAAGCAGAGCGCACGAAGTTAACTGCTACACCACCGGGCCGGCCCCTATATCACTCTTAATATGACGGTGTTTTACATTAATAAATAATTTACAAAGTTAATTTGCAAATAAAGAAACAAATGCTGCCTCACCAAGTTATTTGTTAATGTGTCAAAACACTGAGTTTATGAACTCTACATATTTGAGTTATAAATGGTTTTTTCTTCTTAGTCTATTCTTTGAAGTCAGATTCATGCTCTACTTTTATAGATTAATTTTTGAGCAGGATAAGAAGTCACAGAAAGTTTGAAGGTCTTCATTTAGCTTCGCTTCTTACGGATTACAACATCTAGAAAAGCTTCTATCACATGAAACCCCTGTTGGCTGAAGAAAACCTTCACGTAGGAGGCAACTCCCCCTGCTGTGATGTCTGGGAAAGGGAAATAGAAGCCTGTGGCTGAGAGATGTTAAAATGTGGAGGTTTCCATAGAATTGATAGTGTTGGGTTATTGTCTTTTTATATCCAGGATGGGATGAGTAAACACTCTCGTTGTCAATATCGTGTTACTAAAAAGAAAACAGAAGCAATCTTCAACATATGAACGTGCAGCTTTTTGTTATCTTCAAGAGCTCTTTAGGCAGAATGTTGCATTTTATTTCATTTTACCACACAGCACCCTTCACTTCTGCTTCAGCTTCAGTCACTCTTAATTGTGTTAAAACTTTTCCACCGGCAGGCAGAGGTTCAGGATAAACCACATTTTCAAAAGAACGTCTGCTTTTGGATATGGAAGAGAGGGAATTGTTTCTAAATTTCATCTTTTATCAAGCGAGTGTGTGTGTTTAATGATTTTAAAGAGGTTTTGTTTATGGACCATATAAACAGTCAATAAAGCACCTGTAAACACTCAGAGTGAAATGACGGAGACAGAGATGCAATGGACGGTGTGGTACAGAACGGGCTCAGTGTGGATGGCTCTCGACTGATAATAAGAACATTCAGTTTCTAAGCAATAGGCAATGCAGGCATCTGTGTTCTTCAAAACCTTTAAACACATTTATCTTGATAACAACACACTTGGATAGCAAAGAGAAAACATTTCTTCTTTCGATTGTTCTTTCTAATTATAAGGGGCTGATGAATCTGGTTTCTGGCTGGCCTTCCGACTGAGTCAGCAGAGGGAGCCAGATTACCTAGCCAGCGGTCCTGACCCAGCAGCTGCAACTGGGCAAGAAAAGGGATGTATGTGGCCAGTAAGCCTGTGCTCCAAACGATGGCACAGGTGCAGCGAGGGTGGCAGAGGTCTTCTGAATGAGACGTGGTGAGACTTTTGTTGAATGCTTTGGTGTCTCATAAAAAAAGACTCAGCATTAACAAATAGGATCTCTATGATTTCCCAGGATAAGAGCTACATTTGTAATTTGTGCAAATTAGGCCTTGCATAGTCTACTTATACGCAGTTCTGTTTGGAAGTACACTATGAGCTCGTGGAAGTTGTGTTGTCTTAGGCACTGATGTGAGAGTAAGTGTACAGAGTAGCGTGGGGGACTGGAATTGGCCACGCCAAGATATGTCTCTTTGGCATGAGGATTATTTTAGGGTGGTTACTTTTAAAAACCGCAGACATGAGAGAAGCTCAGAAAAGTAGAATTTACTTACCCTTTGTTAAGAGACATTTACATTTGTAAAGTTAATCTCCTTCCGTAAGGGTATCTCCCTCTCTGCACCAGGAAGAAGGAGGGATGACTTATCTCTAGAGACTCTTATCAATGAGGAAGGACTTAAATCTGCATAATAACCTTATTCTTGTTTACTGTCCTTTTCTGGTGATCTCCCATAACTGACTCCCCCACCCCCAACATCCTCCTTTGCCTTCAGCTGAGGAGGATATTTAAGATGAAAGTCTCTGCTATTAGGGTGAGTTGCTCAGTTTTCCCGAGTGTCTCCCATGTATACACATTATAAAGCTTTGTTTGATTTTCTCCCATTATTCTGTCTCATGTGAATTTAATTCATAGCCCAGCTAGAAGGACCCAGAGTGGGTAAAGGAAATGTCTTCCTCCCCAACAGTAGAAAATGGCTAGGTTTCATCATAGTTCTCAATTAGGTTCCCATCAGAGCCATGGTTCTCTCTCTTCTGGATGCTGCCATGGCCTCTGACGTGACTGGTGCTCTCACTGTCACCCCTCCCTCTGCCTTCAACAAGGGAGCTGGAGCAACCCTTCACACACACATCGTTGTTCAAAGATCTGCAATGGCTTCCCAGCTTGGAGAAAGAGCTGACGTCCTCACCGTGGCCTCCAAGGTCCCCACTACTTGGTGCTTCCTAATCCTCTGACTTCGTCACCTGCGGCCCCTCTGCTCCTTGGGCTCCCGCCAGCAGCCCTGCAGCTCCACAGACACCAAGCTCATGTTCACCTTAGAGGCTCTGCAGTGCCTGTTCCCCCTACGAATGCTTTTCCCCAGGCAAATGCCACCCTCCTAATTCCCTGCTCAACCACCCTCTCCGTAGGAGACCCAGCGCTTCTCCCAGCTCCCCTTACCCTGCCCTGCTTTCTTCTGTAACACTTAACTCTCTAACATACTATATAATTTACTTATTTACTATGTGTGTTACTTTTTGTCTGTCTCCAGCCTCAAGAATTTAAGCTCTGAGGGTTAGGGATCTTTAAACAATGTATTTTCAGATGATTGTGGATTCATATTCAGTTGTGAGAAATAACACAAAGAGATCCTGCAGCCTGGTCACCCGTTTCACCCAGCGGTAGTGTCTTACAAAGCAATAGCACAGTATCACAGCCAGAAAATCGTCCTGATACAACTCATCCGGCTTGTTCAGAGCTCACTAATCTCACATGATGCATGTGTGTCTTTAGCTCCATGCGGTCATATTGCGAGTGTAGACTTGTGTGACCATCAGCACAGTTAAGATACAGAACAGCTCCCTCACCAGGACCAAGGGCAGGAATTTTTGATTGTTCAATTCATTGCTGTATTTAATGGAATGGCACATAACGTGTACTCAGTACATATTTGTTTAATAAATAGATCATTTTATGCAAAGGAACTCATATAATAATATCATCAGCATTATGTCCCAAATAATTTGAAATCATATTCAAGTTGAGTTTTTTGTTGTTCTTGGTGATTTAAAATGTATTTATAAACATGATTCTTTGAGAACATACACAATGATCTCTGTTTCTGAAGGCCTGGCTGTTATGATGTGATGGCTGCAAATGTGATTTAATATGAATCCTAAAAGCATTGCTGCTCAAGAACTTAGGACATTATTTAATATCCTTGATTTTCTAACTCTCCATTTTAATGTAGTGTTTTGGGGAAACAAAACACAAATATTCTACTGATAAGCTAGCCACATTTCAAATATATGCCGGGAGTATGAGAGTGAGTCATGGCAACTGAACTGGCAAGCCATCTTGTCATCGTTCTGCCCTTTCTTAAGGGGACTCATGAACACGCAAAACTGGAATCAGACAAGGTTTTTTCCACAGGGACAATATTCTAATCATTATTATCTACCTAATTCTTTCTTGTTGTTCTGTGGATTCCTCCACAGTGACAGCAATGGTCGCTCCATCTCATCTGATTGGTAGTTTATGAAAGGCTGACATGCTTGGTTAGTCTGGAAACCAGAAGAGTTCTTCTTTCTGTAAAGTTTCTTGGCATGTTCAGGCATTTAACTCAAATTTTTAACCGTATTAACAGCATAACAGGACAATAGGAGACTGGGGTAGATAACCCTGAAGCAGCCTTCTAAGTTCAATGATTCCTAACAAGATGGCTCTCCAACCAATGGAGTAAATGGACTTGACACCTATCAGATTCTTCACAAACCGGTAAGGCTTCTTCTCATCTCCTATATGCAAGAGTTAAAGATCAGGAATCTAAAAGCAACCTGACTTCTTCCTATTTTTCCTACGATTGAATATCTCTTGAAGTTTTGGAGGATATTATTTAGTAGATCAGAAAAAAAAGTAAACCAAACACACACCAGCTGAGATCCAGGGTCATCTCAGAATGCAGCTCCCTGCACTTAGCCGCTTCCCAGTACTTTCTCTTTTGTGCTAGAGATATAGCAAGTTTTGACTAAGTCTAAACTAATTTTAATAACTTCGTTTTTTCATCCAGATCGTAAGTCTCATAGCTTATGTGGAATGTTAGAGGAAAATGTAGCTAAATCATGTGGCATTAAAAATAATCTAAGGTCTATGATTTAAAAACAGTAAATGAGGAAACTGAAGAAAATATTAGAGGTCTAGCTGGGGTAGGATTTCAGCAGATGAAAACTGTTAGAGGAAATTACAAACAAAAGGATCAACAGATGTGATTAAAATGCAAAGTTTTACATTTAAAAAGAGACCGTATGTATATATTTAAAAGACAAATCACCAACAGGGAAATATTTAAGGCAAATAAATAGGTAAAACTTAATATCCTTAACATATGAGGCATCTTTGCCTTCAGCTCTATTTCAAGTACCTTATAGGGTTTGTCACATCATAACTTGTAAATATATATCAAAAGTCTTAAAATTATTAGCATTTTTTTACCAAGTAATTTCATTTCTGGGGTTCTACTCTAAGCAAATAATTACAAATGAAGACAAAGATTTATTCTAGAAAGGTACTCATTACATCAAAGAACAGTTAGACACGACAGCATATTTATAGAAATCAGCTTTTATACAGCTATTAAAGTCATATTTAAGAAGCATTTTGAATGATCTAGAAAAATTTATATGATGGAATATAAAATGTCATTTAGTTTGATCACAACTATGAAAAAAAGGCATAGAAAGATTTTGGAAAGAAAAATTCAAACTTAAAAATAGCTGCCTTTAAGTGATTTTGGGGGGGACATACTTAGAAAATTATATAATTTAGATAATCATGTACATAAACTATAATTATATAATTTCCCTAAATTATACAATGTCTGCATTGCTTTTATAATATAAATCCATAAAAAATACTTTGTCAGCTCAATACCTTAGTTTAAAGCCTTTAGTTCAATTCTTACATGGATATAAACTCAGAACTCTTATTTTCAAATTTTTCCTAAATTGATTAAAAAAAAAAAAAACCAGCCACCACAGCAACAATAACAAACCATGACACTGGTACTTTTACTATCTTCATTTTATACATGAATAGATGATGGAACCAAGGCACAGAGAGGTTAAGTAACTCTTCCAAGATCACACAGCCAGTAAGTGGTAGAGCTGGGATTCCCACCAAAGCCATCATGTTACATACTGCCAGGACTGGTTTGAAAGATACTAAGGCCAGAAAGTAAACAGGACTTGGCAACCAGAGGACTTGTCTTCATATACCTCTTCACATACTACTTATAACTGCTTGACTCTGATGGATTTATTTATGCAAAATATCAACTTCCCAATCTAAACAATTGGTATAATAATTCTCACTTTAGAGGAATTTGGTGAATATTATAAGTGAAAATGTCTAGCCATTATGGAAGTCTGATAAATGTTAGTTGAATCTGAACATAAATTAAACACAATTATTGCTCTGTATTCCACTTGGCCATTTTACTCAAGAAGGCATAAAAGTATTTTTCAAATTAAATATTTGACATTTATATTTGAAGTGGTGATAAAGCACATGGCATCACTTAATCATCTTTAAACGATGTTTAGAGAGGAGGGAACCCACACACCATCAGTGTATCTATCTCGCCTTCTTTTCCGTTTTACTTTCAGCTATCGCTATTTTTCTAACATTTCTATATTCAACCATAATCCCCCCCCCCTTTTTTTGGTTTGCTGTCGTTTCCACTCATAAAAGGAATTAATACTCATTGCCCATCAGTTCCCCACAGTGTTTCCAGGCATCTCATGGTTGGCTGAAGTTTGTCTTCTCACAGTTTATTTTTTTCTACTTAACCTTGTTGTCCAGCTTTACTGAGATATAACAGACATTTAACATTGTGTCCGTTTAAGGTGCACAACGTCAGGCTCTGATACATGTGTATTGTGACCTGACAGTTTTGAAGAAGAACTGATGGGAAATTCATTCTCTGGGTCCTCACATATTCAGAAGCTTTTTCAGTGGCATTGGTACTTGCACAAGGTTTGGCTACGCGCGCGCTGTTTGGGTCGCACTTTCTTTCTTGGTGGCCTTTGTGGGTCCTGCTCCCATGATACTGAGGGTGGATGTGTCTCTGGAGACGTCTGCTTGTTTTCTCACAGATGATGTGATTGTTACGCCTGCGGGTTCAAAGGATCCCTTATCTCAGAATCCCAAAAGTTTACTAGGCTGTATCTCAACGTTTACCATCCTTGCCTTCCTTTTTTTTGGGTTTGAGATACAATGTGCCCTTTCAATCAGTAGACTCAACTCTTCTTTTCTTTCTGGAAACTTTTCTTGAAGTTAACCCTCAAGCATCTGTTGTCTTTATTATTTTAGTTTCCTTTCTTGTGACACCAGTTACGCACCCGTGGTCCATCTTCTGCCCATCCTCTATGTTCATTATTTTCCTTCTAAAAATATTTTTAAATGTTTTGTTCATTTATATTTCATGTTACTCACTTGTCTCGGTCCTGTTCTTTACATACTTTCTGTATTTTTCATCTGCTTTCTGTATGTTTCTTGGCCTTCATTTATGCAATATTTTCATCTTTTTTCTTGAGTTCTGTGAGCTCACTTTTGCTCTCCATTTGTTGTCTCCCCATCCTCAGCTCTTATATATCAGTTAATGCTCTTTTTAATTTTTAAAAAAATCTGCACCAGTAAGTTTGATAGTATTTTCGTTTGTTTCCTGGCAGCTATTTTTCCAGTTTCCTTACTCTCCATGTTTGCTATGGCTGTCCTCTGCTTTTCCTTCCATTATTCTGCCTCACGTCTGTGTTCGTTCCTTTTCGATTTTTATTCATCTTTAAATTGGGTACGTCCTCCTGGACCGGCTCTTCGCGGGAAGTTCGTGAAGGGCGGGACAGGCCAGCATTTCACAGCAGCAGACGCTTGCTATTGGCCTCAGGATTGGCGCCTGTGAGCTCTTTAGGCGCTTTACCCCCCAAAGGCCACCCAGCATTGACCCTGCAGGGCCGAGAGGAGGTGGGCGCTCCGTCTCCCCGGGGGGCACCTGGGCCTGTGGCACGTCCTCCCGCAGCCCCTCCGCTCTCGGCCGCGCGGGGGGCAGACAGGCTCCACCCCCAGACCTCCCACCCTTTTCCTGGTGTCGTGATCAGGGGCTTGTTAGTTTTGAAGCCATTTCTTTTTCTTGCAGCGGGAGTGCTGCCCTCCTTGTTGGAGCACGTGGACTGCGGGACCGGCTTGCAGCTTCCCTCCAGCCTGTTCCGCCCGCGCAGTGTCGGCGGCTCTTTGCTCAAGTCCTGATTCAGGGTTTTCTTTGTTTTCTAGATTCCTCGGGCATGGAGTTTGCATTTTGCTTCTTGTTCTCCTTGTGGGTTTTAGGTGATTTTTGAGAGGGAAATGGGGAAGATCCAGGTTTATTGAAACTAGAAGTCTGGCTGTAAACATGTCACTGCTTTTTGTTTGTATTCAGAAAACAAGCGGGGTGAGTCATAATATACCCTGAAGAGTTTTTGGAGTTTTGACTTGTTTAGGAACAGTTCCAAAAAGAACCAGCGACACTTAAATCTATCTGCTTTTCACTTTTTCCTGGCTCTTTCTACTTGTTCTTTGGATAGCAGTTTCCCGGTTTTCTATTCACTGGATTCCCGTCTTCTCTCATCTTCTTTTCATTCCCAGTAAGTTTAGCCATCGTGCTGATTTCGTGACAAGGGCTCAAAGAGAAGGATGTAGAGCGAGGAGAGGATGGTCGGGGAAGGCGGCGGAGAGCCGGAGAGCAGCGAGGATGGAGGGGAGGGGGCGTGAGGACCATCTGAGCTGCGTTCAGCGGGAGCCTGGGAGGCGTGTGCTCAGGCCAAGGGCGCGCGGATGTTCACAAACCGACTCCAAGGCCGCAAGCGTGGAATCAGGAAATCTCCGCATCATGAATTTGTTTTTACGAAGACAAATCATCACGGAAGGACTTTGGACATGGAATATTTCACACACACGTGCTATTTAGATACTTTTGGATGGCACTGCATAATAGAATTTTATCCAGTTTGTCCAAATCAAAGTCCAGAAGCCAAAGGAAATTCTCTCTCTCAGTGTTCATGTTTTTAATATAAAATAAAAATTGCACCTTTTTCTTTTCTTTCTCAAAGTGAAGATCGGAACTCCTTTATTAACCTTGGGGTTGATCCGTGGGCTCCCCTGGGAGGGAGGAACAGACCCGGAGGCGCTGGTGGCTGCGCTCGGCGGACCCCACACGGCTGGGCAGCAGGTCGGCCACGGAGGGTTCTGGGCACCACGTGTCGGTGTCTACCACAGAGGAAAGCTGGACTTGCCCCTGTCTTCCAGCAAGGACCCTGGCAGAGTGGCGTGCTCTTGGCTGGTCTTTTAAACTTGGTGATTTCTGTATCTTGGGTAGAGTGGGATGCACAGTTACCCTCTGGCCCCTTTCCTCTTGCTTCTCTTGTTCAGGGCTCACTGTCGCCAGGGTGAAACGATGGACTGTTTGCCTTTGCTCACGAGTTGTATGAATTCCATCTTTGGTAAGAAAACCCATCCTCCAACACTGGCTTAGCGGTTTTTGCAGTTACTGACAGTTCCTAATACTTCCAGCACCATGGCTCTCATCTTACGTTGTTATTACTTATTTAATTCTCTCTTTTCCTGGGGTTAAGGATGCGACCTTCCTGGTTCGCTAAAATCCCTAACACCTAGCAGAGTGAAATAGAATAACTGTTTATAGCATGAATAAATTATAGTGTATGTTAGTAAAAACTCCCTAACTTCCTGGAGCCGTGGTGAGGAGGCAATACTGGGTAATATCTAAGAGCATAAACCCTGTAACCTGCTGTGCTCCTGGGCAAATTCCTCTCTCTAACTCAGTTTCCTTATCTATAAAAAAGAGGACACTAACAATGGCCACTTCTGAAGATTGATGCGAGGACTAAACAAATTAAATATGATTTATTTAGCACAGGACTTGGCATAGCATCTTGTCTTTGCTGTTATAGTTAATGTTGTTGCTGTTATCATTATTTGGCAGAAGGGAAGGAGAAATAGAAAGTATAAGTTTGACGGGTTTGTTATTGACATAAAACAACAAATCAATCTACTGCTGGTTCCTGGAAAACAAGAGACAGGTGCTTGTATGTACATGGCAGCCAATGACATTCAAGACTTAGTCTGGTCATAGAGAAGTGAAGCATTTTATAAATAGAGGAAAATAGCTTTTGGGAGTAGAGTTTTTGATGAACGCCTTGCCAGTCATCGGTTAACTAACATCACTAACAAGTCACATATGACAAAGACCATCTCAAGCAGAACTTAGTTTTTAAGCACTTTAACCCTACAATTTACCATTTCTTTAAATCCATCTTAAGATTTCTCTTTCTTATAATCTTGTTAGTAATTTTAATTATAAATATTTCAAAGGTAATAAAAATAGTGAAAATAACGACTACCCGCCTTTTTAATGCACGACTCTCATATTACCTTTTGCTATGGTGTCTTTAGATCTCTCTCTCTGTCTCGTTTCTCGCGTCAACTCTGCCGCCTAAAGAACTTCTGTCTCATTTCACGAGGCTGAACTTCTTAGGAGCTGTATGGATCTCATGGGCACTCCTTCCCCCTCACTAAGATTTGATGGCATCATTTTGGTGATTAAGACTGGGTAGCACCGTTGTTTTCCTTCCCGACTGAAAGATTTAATTGGCAAGTAATATTTCAAGTCTTTAACCCCTTTGCTTGTGAATGAGGCTATAAATTCCTTTATTTGGGAGGAGTGGGGAGGGGTCCTTTGGGGTCCAGTGTTAATTGTTTCTACTTCTGCCTCAACTGTCTTCTTCTAGCTTGAATGCTGGTACGTGCTCTTTTCCTCTGTGATAAAACCTCATATAATAATGTAAAGAAAAGAAATAATCACCTTTGGTAACTTAAAAGATGAAAAGAACTGTACGTTGCTATGGATACTGGAGTCTTGCTGGCCTTCTCTCATCATTAAAACACCAATATTATAACATTCTGGTCTAAACTTCCTCAGAGTTACAATAATGAGTTAGTTAAAAACGTAATTATTTCAAAGCTTTAAGGCAGGAAAATGCCGTGGTTCCTACAAATCATCACATATTTGGTATAAAAGCCATAATCAAAGTGAAAATATTAACTTTGTATTCAATAATTTGCAAATATGCTTAAGGCTGCCTTGAAGATAAACACAGAGCATTTACTAATCTATCCTTTGGAAAGTTAGTCAGGCCTCTTCCCAAATATATGAGCTCTTTACAGTGGAAGAAATGAGTTGCATAGTCACAGGTTGAGCCGATGAAACGTGTGCATATGAGCACATATGCCTTATTTATCATTCCACAAATATTTATTAAGCGCTTACAGCATGCAAAGTACTGTTCTAGACGCTGGGGATGTAGTAGTGAACCAAACAGAGGAAAAAAGATCTGCCCACACGGGGCTTATATTTCAGGAAGGAGATGCTGATAATTCATGTATTAGATAATTGCATGTTTTTCTCCAGCCATCGTAACTGCAGCAAAGCAGTTAGGGGTCAAGCAGAGAGTTGAGTTTAACCGGAGTAGGGGTTTTGCCATGTGAGGGCAACGAAGAGAAGTCAGAGTGAGGAGTTCCGAGCGTGTGCGAAGGACTACCCTAAGGCTTGCCCGTAGAACTGAATCTTCTTGGGTGAGAAGTGATTTTTTGGCAGGGGGTGAGTGGGTGGGGACGTGGTTAGAGAGGGGAGGGAGAAATGCCAGAGAAAAAGTACTTGGGTCAATGGGTTGTAGGTCCCAGTGCAGTTGAAGGACTGAGGGAGTAAGATGCTTGAATGGGTGCTTGGAGCTAAGATTGTAGAGGGATTGCTTCATTTGTAGTGACAAGGTCTGGGATCAACCATGGGAGCGTGGGGTTGAGGTATTCTAGAGGACACAGTCATTGGAGCAGAGGAATTCTGAGCCTTAGGAGATGAGGGTGTTGGAAGGGTGATGCAAACAGATTAAATCACTAAGGGACAGTGTTGGACAGAGTGCCAATGAGCTAGGGGATAAGATCTTCCAAGAGTGAAGGGAAGGAGTGTAGAGTCAGTGCAAGACTGCAGCAAAGAAGTAAGTACGGGATTATCTAACATTTTATACATGAGGGAGCTGAGGTCCACACTGAACTGACGTCCCGGGGTCATACGTTACTGAATCAGCCGTACAACTCAAACCCAGGTAATCCATCTCCAAGCTTAATGCTTTTTCCACCATTCCACGCTATCACCCATAATCATTTCTGTGAATTCAACACTGAATGAGGATAAGAAATACCAGGAAGCAGGAAGTTTGTTGAGTGGTGGGTGGGGAGACGATGAATTAATTTTTTGCAACTTGAATTTGGAGTGCCTGTGGACACTATAGTGAAAAGGGCTGCTAATTGATTGGAGGTTACACGTTCAAATGGAGAGGTTTTGTCAGCCATTGGAGATTCAGAGATACAGCTTCACCAGCCATTCGTCCACGATGGCATTAGAAGCAATACATATGGATGAGATAAAACAGGGGGAGAGTGCAGAGAGAGAAGGAATTGGGGAACATCATCTAAGGGGTGAACAGAGGAAATGGAATCTCGCAGGAAACTGGGAGAAGAGAGTCAAAGAGGTACAAGAACCAAGAATTCAAGAATTTCCTGTAATAGAGAGTGATCAATAGCATCAAATGCCCCAAAGAGATCAAGTGGGATAAGGAACATAAAGAGTCCTGGATTTGTCGCTAGGAAGGTCATGGGACTACAGAATTGAGTTATTGTTTAATAAGGAACAATATTTAACAGTGAACAATAAACATTAAGCACTGGAATTTCAGGGTCAATCGAAGGTGGAAGAGACCAGTCATGATCACCACAGTTTTGCTAAAATCATTGCCCACTAAATCATGGGAAAGCTCTGTGGTCTCGGCATAGAGAAGAGTCGCAACGAAGTGTCAAAGGTTTGCAGGTAACGAATTACAGAAGCATTTTCTAGAACGCTTGTCCAAAAGATAGTCCTTAACATAGTAGTTCAATGGTCAGATAATTTGGGAAACTGACACGTAATTCCTCTTGGAAAGGTACAGTCCATTTTAGCATGTTCAAGGTCTGGGAAGTCCTGCAGCAACGAAACTAACTTGATTAGCTCAACCTTTCCTAAGCTTGTTGAATCAAAGAATCACCTCCTTCTCCTCCTCCTCCTTATTATTATGACTGTGGTGATTTGCTAAGTGCCTTTTAACATTCTACGGTTAGGATTCTGCAGAACACACTGGATTAACGCTGATTGATGGCATCAGGCCAGAATGCACTGGGGAAAAGAAAATACTTCAAGCCATTAACTTCTTAGGGGGCGAAAAACAAGACGACGGATAATAGACGGACTGGAGCAACCACTAAACGTGGCGTGTTTTCTTCCTCAAGTCCCCAGGAACTACAGCTAGCATTACTTTCACTTATTGCCATTATTATTATGATAATTTAAATTCTGACAAACCAAAGTTTTGGGTCAATAAGATTGTACTTTAGTTATCAAGTCACCTCAAATCGTTTTCCATACGTTGAGTTTACAATGATGATTGTGTTGGAAACTCCTTAAAAGCGTCTTGATTTAAGTTCATAATAACAGACTGATCAATTCTGATAAAGGAAAAATAAGCCTCAACCTGCCTAGAATTTGGATCTGTGTTTTGGCCTCGGGGGAGAATATGCTGTTCATCTGGGGCTGTCGGAGACTTCCTCCGGGATTTATAGACGGTCCCTGGTGAGGGTATGAAAGGGAAAATGACATCAGAATTATTTGTGGCTGACACTCGTCAATTTTTAGATTGGCATATTACTAATAGGATATCTAGTTAAGGACATTCTTGGTAATGACAAATGACATCATTATTGAATTTAAACTGCCAAGGAGAGAAATGGCCTTAAAGCCAGTATCAAAAGGAGAGATTTCAAACACTTACCTTTAAGTGGGCAATTTTTGAGATTAAGACTTACTTGAACAATGGAAATTAACCTATTACATGAGAAATTTTCTGATTTGTTTTTTGGGTAAAATCGATGACTGCACATGACTTTGTCACACGCTACAGACTAGGTAGTTTTTTCTGAATGCTCATTTCTCTTAGCATGGGAATAGAAATATTTTACGGAAAATCGGGGTAATTTCTTTGTTTCTAAGAGACATGGGGTAAATAAAGAAGACGCGGTCAACATTACAAGTGATGGGATTTTAAAAGTGGAACCCATCTTTGAAACAGTAGGTTCTTCACGTTTGTTTATTCACTCAACAAACACTTACTGAATGCTTACCATGTAACAGACACTATTTGAGACCTGGAGGATACGGCAGTAAGGTATATAAAGTCCATGTGCTCATGAAACTTCCATTCCCATGAGGGAAGCAGACAAGTTAAAAGAAGCAAATGGATAATTTCTGTAGTAGCATGTGTTATGGCAAAAAGTTAAGCAGGGGAAGTGAGGGAGCGTAGAGAAGGTGTTGGGAGCCTTCTCTGAGGAGGTGGTATTTGTGCAGAGACCTGAATAGTGAGGTTGGCAATAAGAAGTTGGAGGAAAAGAGCCTTTCTTGGCAGAAGGAAGGACAGGGAGAAGGTGCAGGGACCCATAATCTCTGAGTGTGAGAATAGTAAGTGAGCAAGTGCAGGGAGGTGAGAGGTGAGGCCCAGAGGTAACAGGGGCCGGGTCATGGTGGTCAAGAATTGGGAGTTTGTCCTGAACTTGATAGGAAGCCGTTGGTCAGTCGGAAGCAGAGGAAAAGGCATGATCTGATGCACGTGTTTTAAAGACCCCTTTGAGTGCTGAATGGAGAGTGGACCATAGGACAGCAGGAGAGAGGGGACGCTGGGATGGGCCCAGATGGCAAAGGTGACTGTGGGGAGCAGTGATCAGACCAGGACCTATTCGGGAGGCGCAGGGGACAGGCCAGATGAGGGAGGAAGAGCAAGGATTAAGACTCAGTTTGGCCTGGGCCAGTCGGTGGATGACGCAGTGATGGAGAAGGTGAAGAGAAGAGTGGGCTTATGCCAAATGCGAAAAGAAACATGATCGCGTGAACACAACTCGGGAGTTCCCAAAAGTTCCTTATGGCTGTTTTCGTAAAGTTAATTTACTGTGATATAGAAAGCCCACTAGAATTTCAGTCTTTAATTATGATAAATGTCTTTACTGGAGGAACAGGTGGCAAACGTATATTCAAGTTAGAAGCTGCTATTTGCAAAGTTTTTTATTACTTTGGGAACATAAGCAAGGACAAAATTAGCTTATAATAAGATATAAATTTATATCTCTTAACATCAGAAAGATTTCAACGTCTCTGGTGTATGTCCTTCTAAACAAGCTAAACTAGATAGTATTTTCAGTAAAAACAAAAGAGTTTACTTATACTTAAACAAAAAACAACGATTTTCCCCCATAGACACACAATGGAAAAAACAAATCAGCAGCTAGGGAGTGTGACTTGCCTTTAGAAATAAAAGTAGCTTTCTTCATGTTGAGTTATATATGACGAAGAATGACTTGCTAACCTCTCCTTTCCCTGAAAACGTAAGAACAAATCATAGAAGCAGTGACTGGAGTTAGGCACAGAGAAAGAGTTTTTTTGGCAATAACTGTGTCTTATAAACAAGTAGATGGTAGCAAGAGCCCTTCAGACTGGATTATAATGAAACATGTTTATGTGGCAGGCTGATAAAGAAACAATAAACTCTGTTTTATCTCCATAGGAATCTGTTCCTGCAATTACTATTACGTAAGAGAGGAGTGGAGAATAATTCTACTTATCTGAAGATGCAACCACTCTTTCTTCACTAATGCTGACAGCTTCATGACGATGTTTGGGCCCGTTTTATTTGTTGAAATAATCTCTAAGCTGCACCTATGGAGACTGTTTAGTGCATAAGCAAATTTCAGCAATTCTTTTTTGTGGTATGCTTTGAATGTCCCTCCCGTGATTAAACCAATAAATCGAAGTGTGTGTTTTGACTTCAGACATGGACTAGACAGTGTTTCATTAGGTTTTCCAGTCGATGTCAATGTTAATTTTTTTTCTCAGTTTCATGAAGTTTTGACACATGAGTACTTCTCATAGGCCACGACACAATAAAAATAATTATCTAACTTTTCATGGGCTATGGCTTTAAAAACGAGTGAACAAATCCTGTATGATCACAACTTTTTGTGGAATCCATTGGATTTTAGTTGTTTTCAAGTCATCTTTATGGGTGCAACTGAATTATGGAATGCTCAATTCTTTGAAAATTAGGAAATCATGGGAAGGCAGAATTGCAAGATTTTCCAGAATGATCACCCCAGGACCTGGAGAGATAAGGGCTGCTGTTTTCTCTAAGTTTACTGCAGGCAGTAAATGCGGATCGGATTGCCTTTGCTTAGGTTTGTTCAAAAATGTGAAGCGGGGGCCGGCCCTGTGGCCGAGTGGTTAAGTTCGCGTGCTCCGCTGCAGCGGCCCAGGGTTCAGATCCTGGGCGCGGACATGGCACTGCTGGTCAGGTCACGTTGAGGTGGCGTCCCACATGCCCCAACTAGAAGGACCCACAACTAAGATATACAACTATGTATGGGGGGGGGCGGGGTTTGGGGAGATAAAAGCAGAAAAAAAAAAAAAAGATTGGCAACGGTTGGTAGCTCAGGTGCCAATCTTAAAAAAGAAAAAAAAAAGTGAAGCGTACCCACATTTTGAAAGGAGAGAAATACAAGAAAGGGAAAGTAATTTTTCACAGTGAAATGCTCTCAACAGGGAACATTGCCACAAATTGTGATTTCAGTTTGGAAACTTAAATTTATTTTCTATGATGTGTGAATTTACCATTCTCATTAGACTTGTAGGGGCAATCTTGGCTCTGTTACTAGAATGCACGATCCCAAGAAAAGCCACTGCAAATCGAATCAATACTCAAGAAATGTTCCCATTCACCACCTTATAGGTGTGACATTGCTTTAAACAATTTCATATTGATTGCCTCACTTTTCTATTCATTGGAAATGTATAACAGTAAACTATTGGTTTAATTCAGCATAAATTACTGGATAAAAATCTAATTAAATTTGCTCATGGAAGAGAGTAAGCCAGCTCAAGATTGTGTTTCTTTATATTCAACCATCTTTAGAGTGATGTGAAATGCTTAATTAATTCAGACATTTAATGAGATGAGTTAAAGTAAACAACCGTCCTATTTCCATGCCTTATTATGTTAAATGTACTTGATAGTCAGAACTAAATTTTCAAAGGAATGCTGTCAAACTCTCATGATAAGAATTTGTCCCCACCTAATCTTTTCAAAGCTAGCATTGCTTTCTACAGACGTGAAGAGCCAGGTGACGCCATGTGGGCCGCCATCTTCAGCAAGGCTCGATGAAGCGATTTAGGTTGACCTCGTCTGGCAGGCGGTACTGTCTACTGTGTGGTGAAAAGGTGGGCTCGAGGCAATTTTCTCCTCTCAAAATATAAACCAAGAGTGACTTATCTCTGTGTGCTTTGCAAACATCAGATGAGATGGAAAATTTAGCTTAAAACACGAACATTTTGATTCTCCTTTGAGGACCCGAAGTTGAAAACTTGACAAGCTTGGTAATTACTGCCAACCAGGGAACCCTGCCAAGCTGTAGAAGACGCCAAAGGGCAGAGCAGCCAAAAGCCTTTAAACAAGTAAATCTTCAAGGTGAAGTCGGCAGATAGTGGAGGCAAGCATGAACACGGGCTGTCTAACAGTCTGCTTCTTTCTGGCAGTAGGGGAAGGGGCTGTGCAGGGAGAGTGCCCACAGGATGTGCTCGGGAAATCACCCGGTGAGGGACGAGAAACACAGCTCAGAGTGAGCCAACTCCTGATTATAGTTCTAAGGAATATCTGACTGCTCATAAAAGGCTTCACTTAACTAAACTAATTGAGGGATGTGATGGAATTAGACTGGGAAGCTGTGAGCTATCCTATCTTTGAGAGTTGCCAAGGCAACTCAGAAGGATTGAATTGGGTATCTATGGGGTAGGTTTATAAATGAGACCTGGAGGAGGTAGAGAAGGGGGAGGACCAGAAAGAACAAACAGCTGGTATTAAACAGCAGCTAAAGGCAAGAGGCCTGGGAGGCTCAGCTTGTGAACAAGGCTGATGGGGCCCTGCAGCTCATGCTGAGCCTTTGGAATTCATATACAAGACGAATTTAGCAAGTCATGGGTTGGTCTGGCATATATTCTGGACCAAATAACGTGTAAAGCAGAGCTGCACATTGAATGTGATAAGGTAATTGGAGTCTACTGTTGTTATTGATTGTACGTCTCCATTTATTCTAACCATTTTTCATGTGTATTCCTAAGAATACTGCATTTGAAGTAGATGAAATGAAAAGAATTCCTAAAATCTGGTCCAAATTTCAACCAAGAAAAGTAGTGAAAGATAACTAATAAATCTGTTGCGCTTTATCTATCCCCCCAAATCTGAAACCAAAATGTCTTACTGTGACAGAGTACATCTCTAGCCTCCAGCTTCCTTTCCTCAAATTCATGCTGTCAAATCCCGATACACTGTACCAAACGCCTCCCTCCTCCCTGCCTCCCCCAGGGCTGTGTTGTTTTCGTACGCAGGCGTGTGTATGTTGAATATTTTTTTCTGAACTTTAAACCCAAGTCAATTAAAAATAAAGACCACTTCTTTTAACGTGGAATAATTACTTGTGATTATTTTAAAAATCCAATCCGTTTTCCTCAGGCTTATTTTTGAAACAGCTTTTTGTAGGTGTGTATGAAATTTTAATTAACTACTGCCCAAGGATGCCTATTCATAGCCTTTGGAAAGGAATTTGATTTTAAACAGCTAGTCCTAAAAAGCATGCAACCAGACCCAGAACAGTTGATGCTGAGCTTAAAATGTGGTCTTTGCCATCGTCTCTCTGTTTTGAACTTACCTATGCCAATTTGATCATGCACAAGGCATGAGTTATTTTGAGCAGACACACTGACAGTGTCTGCTAAAAAAGTTTTGAGCTGGACAAGCATTGGCTATGCTGCCATAACTCAGCCATGTGCTGATAAATGTGACACAACTGGGTCTGAAAAATGTGTGTGCATGGTATAGGTTTATTACAGATTTTACTGATATAAAAGATGTGAAGAGCACTATTTACAAATAATAATGAAATATATAATATTCATTGTTGAAGCTTGTGTACAGCCAATCGATTCCCATGGAACGCCCACTGATTTTGGCCGAACTCTCGTATCTATAGCCAACCTCTGGCTGCAGTTGATAAATGAGTTGGTCCTCCATGAACATTAGTTAATATTTTGCTTTTTGTTGGAGGTTCACCATTCAGGCTCTCACTCAGCTGGGAATTCTGTAGAGCCAAGCAAGGGGCCATCACAGAATCCTGACCTGGGAGGACCAGGGTGGTCCTTCATCTCTACCGAAAGGTCATCCGCATTTGATTTACAGGCACAGTGGCTAAGAAAAAGCAGTTAGCGAGGGGGCTGGCCCCGTGGCCGAGTGGTTGGGTTCGCGCGCTCTGCTGCAGGCGGCCCAGTGTTTCTTGGTTCGAGTCCTGGGCGCGGACATGGCGCTGCTCGTTGGGCCAAGCTGGGGCGGCATCCCACATGCCACAACTAGAAGAACCCACAACGAAGAATACACAACTATGTACCGGGGGGCGTTGGGGAGAAAAGGAAAAAATAAAATCTTTAAAAAAAAAAAAAAAAAAAAAAAAAAAACTTAGCGAGACAGAAGCTCCTAAACTATGTTTTCTTGCTGTTTAAAACATTTTATTTTTATCTATTTATTTTTTTTTGAGGAAGATTAGCCTTGAGCTAACATCCACCACCAATCCTCCTCTTTTTGCTGAGGAAAATTGGCCCTGAGCTACCATTCTGGCCCGCCTTCCACCATTTTTTATATGTGGGATGCCTGCCGCAGCGTAGCTTGATGAACCGTGCGTATGTCCGTGCCTGGGATCCGACCTGCGAGCCCTGGGCTGCTGAAGCAGAGCACATGAACCTAACTGCTGTGTCACTGGGCTGACTGCATAAAACATTTTATTTTTATTTTTGATCAGAATCATATAGGTGTTTAATTTTGAAGACACCAGAGTGTAGGTTTTAGGAAGGCCCTGAGAATATCTCTTTTGCTCCCTGGATTTCCAGGGCCTGGCCCAGAGTAGGTGCTCAGTGAATACTGATGGATGAATGGATGGTGAAAGAAACACATCTTTCTGTGAGTGAAGTCTGGAGTGGATGTTTGTCATTGTGGTGGGCTGTCTCTAGGCTGACCCTAGTCATCTCTGCCTTGATATTTGCACTATTTGTACTCTCTTTGAGTGTGGGCTGAATCTATTGACCTACGTCTAGTGAATAGAGTATAGAAAGGTGATAGGATGTCACTTCTGAGATCAGGTTACAAAAAGACTGTGGCTTCTCTCTTGCTTGCCCAGACCCCTCAGAGCCCGCATTTTGCAGGAAGCAGGAGCTATGTTGCAAGGAGCCCAATGGAGAGGCCCGTGAGGCAAAGGGCTGATGCCTCTGGAGGACATTTGAGTGCAGCCTCCCAGGAGACTGACAGTCAGACACCCAGTGAAGCTGCCCCTTGATTCCTGACCCACAAAAAATTGTGAGATAACAACTGTTTGTTGTTTTAAGCCACTACTTTTTGGGGTAATTTGTTACACAGCAATAAAAAGTCAATACAGTTGAATTAATTTGTTGAATTGAATTCATTAGTTATAAAAACCCCACTAAGAGGATAATCCCTGAAAGATATCGATAGTGTGTTGAGAAATATAATCCTTCTATTTCAAACTTATTTCAATAGCTGTGTAGTCTAAAACCAAATTGCTTCACTAAAAGGCATAAATTACTTCAAATAGTTAAAATAGGGTATTTATTCTGGATTACTCCAATAAGAATAAGAAGCAGGAACGTCTTGATGCCCTTTTCACCGTTATGCGGGTGAGCATTGCATCCAGACAAAGGTGAGTAAAGTGCTTATTTAGCCGTTTAGCATCTTCAACCAACTGTGCCCACACATTCAGGGGAGTCCCTGGGCGGCGCGCTGTGGTGGCGACTATGGCCCACCGTGTCAGAACTGCCTGGAGGGCAGCCCAGCTTTACTGCTTGTTAACGTAATAAATGTGGGCACGTCACTTGTCTGCATTAGTTTCCCCATTTCTGAGGGAAAGGGACTGAGTTGTAAAGATACGTGAAATATATAAAGAGTAGTCCAGAGGGGTGATGAGAGCCCGTGCTCTGGGGGAATGAATAATCCACAATTTCACTTTTTCATGGTGTTTTCTCAAGGAAGTTCCATTTTTCCTGGTTTTTGCATTATTTGTCCCCCTGCTCAGATGGCATTAGGGCATTTCTGCATTCACAAAATCAGTGGGCAAATCGTCCATGCCAGTGCTCCTTTGCAAATTTAAAAAAATTTATCAAAATTATACACATACCCAGATCACAGTTGCCCAAATACAGTAGCCCCAGCCAGGCGGCTCCTGCACTCTTGAAACTTGGCTCTTGCTGCGAGGAGATGCTGCCCGTGTGACATATACCCTGGATTTCAGACTTCAGGTGAAAAAAAGAAAGTTAAAGATCTCTTTCATAGTTTTCTGTAAAGATTACTGGTTGAAATATTTTGGATATATCAGGTTAAATAAAATATAGTATTAAAATTAATTTCACTTGTTTCTTTGTACTTTTTCTGGAGCGCGGCTCCCAGGGAACCCTCACTCACACCTGAGGCTCTCATCTGGTGTCTTCACAAGCACCACGGCCCTGGGGTTGTTAAGAAGGACGGCAGTGCACCCCCCGTCTTCTCTGTGCCTCCACATCACCCTCTGTGTGCATCTTCCCCTCTTACAGGCGACTGAGTCAGGAATCATAATTTCGTCTCTCGATAACGTGTTTCTGTGTCTGCTTCTTGACTTTTCATTCCCGGGCATTATCGCCTGGCTTCACTTTTAGCCCCCTCTGTTCTCCCTCAGTCCCCAAGGACCGTTTTGTCCCAGAGCAGCATTTGCATCATCGTGATGTGAGAGCCCCACTCACGGCCCAGGCAGAGGGGCGCGTGGGCGATAACCGCCTTTCTGTCGGCTTTCTGTTTCCTGGAGTAACACATGCCATCTTGATTTTCACCTGCTATGTTTTCTATGTCCTTACAGGTAACAAGCCCCAAACCTTTGACCGGCTTTCTAGATCTCCTCCGAAGATGTCACACGTGTCTGATACTCTCTCAGTTCATCTTTCTGCAGAAGTCCCCTCAGAGCCATCAAACCTTCTCCAAACCACACGGGGTGTTCTTTTCACCACGCACCCGGCCACAGCCCGGAATCTTCCCTCTGCAGTGTCCCTGGGGTTCCCCTCATCATCTCCTCTGTTGGGTCAACTCTTTTCTAGACCAGGACTTCCTCTTTCTTGGATTATTTCCTCATTTTGATGGGCTATATTTTCCAAAAGTTTTCAAGGAAGAGATCAAGAGAGGTGAATTTTTGAGACTTGCACGTCTGAAGTTGTTTTCACACTAGAAGAGCTTGGCTGTGGAGAATCATGTAGAATTTTCCTTTTGAATTTTGAAAGGCTCTTTAGAATTGTCTAGCTTTCTGTGCTGCTATGGAGAAGTCTGAAGTCATTATGAGTCCATATACTTTGTCTGTGATGATATTTTTTCTCTCTCTGGAAGCTTATGGGGTCTTTGTTTTATTCCCAGCGCTCAGTAATTTCACTGAGATGTGTGTTGATTTGTTTCTTCTTTCTTTCATTCCTTTTTTTTTTTTAAAGATTGGCACCTGAGCTAACATCTGTTGCCAATCTTCTTTTTTTCATTCCTATTTCTCCCTAAAGCCCCCAGTACCTAGTTGTGTATTCTAGCTGTAGGTCCTTCTGGTTGTGCTGCGTGAGACGCCACCTCAGCATGGCCTGATGAGCGGTGCTAGGTGTGCACCCAGGATCCAAACCAGCGAAACCCTGGGCCACAGAAGTGGGGAGCACAACTTAACCACTTGACCACACGCCGGCCCTGCTACTTTCGACTACTGGTTGTTTCCTCTGCCTGGAACACTGATCCCCCAGTATCCATTTGGCTGCAGCCTTCACCTCCTTCTCAGTGACACCTACTCTGACTGCTCGCTTAAAATTGCATGCAGACCCCCCCTCCACTGGCACTCTGACGCCTTTATCCTGCGCTGTGTTTTCATAGCACAACAAGAATGTCATCAAGTCTATTTCCCAGTTCATTGATTCTCTTTATAGTTTGACCTATTCTGCTCTTTAATCCATCTATTTTATTTCAACTTTTATATATTTATTTCTAAAAGTTCTATTTTTTCCCAAATATGTTTGGTCATTTTTGATAGTCTCTTTCTCCTGACTCATCTTTTTTACGCCCTCTTTTATATCTTTAAACATCGCAAATACATGTTTACTTTATACTCAGAATTGAATGATTCCTGTATCTGAAGTCTTTGTCTGGTTTTGTTGTTTGTTGTGACTACTGACTCCTATTTCCTTGTTGGTGTGCTTGCGTTAGTAACTACACATTCTTAGTTTTTAAAATTCTGTGTAGGAATTCTGTGAGGGCTGAGTTGCGAGAGAATCAACATTTACTTCAGCTAGTGCTGGGGGCCTACACCGTCCGCTCGTCTTTAATAAGCTCCTTCTTGCAGTATTTTGGGACCTGATGTGCAATTCTAGGCTTGCGTGGGTTGGCTTATCCTTGCCAAATCCCATAGATTTCTTTTTGTTTTTCTGTTAGCTAAAATACAGAGATTAGACAGTTTTATTTTTAGTCTACCATTGCTAAAAGGGCTTTCTTATAGATCATCCTGTTTTTGTATGCATAGTACTGTCAGAGTCCCAGCTTTATGTGGGGTGGGTTCAGGTCTTCTCTCCTGCCCTGTGCAGGGGCCTGAGGCTCCAGGCTGCTGCACGAATCCCCTGGATGCCCTCAGGTGGTGCCACGCTCAGTTTCTCACACCTGCTGGAGTTTTCTGCTTCTGCTTTGCTCCTGGCTGCAGGGTAAAGCCCCAACTGTTTTACATACTAGTCCATCAGTTAAAAATATTCTGTATGGCATTTTTAACTGTTTATACACAAGGAATTTTAGGATTGTTAGTGTACTGTAACAATGGAAACAGAACACTGGAAACAGAAATACAAGGCATTTTTAAAGCTCTGAATTATTTTGTCGTACATATATAACATACAATGTGTGTAATGTAAAGCATAATGTGCATAACATTCATGCCTCCACCACCAGCTTAAGAACCAGAACGTTTCCAGTCTATTTGAAGCTCCTTGTTTGCCTTCCATGATTACATTGTCTTCTCTCCGTCCGTAACAGAGATGTCATTCTTCTGAATTTTGTGATAACATTTCCTGGTTTGTCTTGATAATTTCATTGCTTATGTAAATATCCCTTAAAAATCATGTTTACTTTTGTGTATCTTCAAACTTTATATAAAAATCACACTGGTGCAATTTATCTGCAACTCGTTGTTTTTAATTTGAAGGAGATTTTGAGATTCTATAAAAAGCTTTTTAGTTCCTCAAAAATAAACTAACCATTAGTCATGTCAATGAATAAAAGTCATAAAACAAATAATTACTAGAGGGCTAGGAAATTTCTGCATTTTCTTTTTACTGGAAATGAAAGTTCAGATGAAAAGCTTAATATTGACTTTCACTTTAATTAGAAAAAAAATGTGTCATGTTTACATGGAAAGCGATGCAAGTTCTTCTGCTGTGGCAGCCATTTTATGTCACGTTTGCTCTTCCTACAAACTCAGTGCCAGCCGCACAATTCCAGACGAGTTCAATAATGCTGATATTTAACTCACTTTTTAAAGATTATGCAACTAAGCAGGAATGGAAACTGTAAATAATACCACCAGGCTTCCCGTTTATTTCCAGATGCATGCACACACATTTTAAACTGTTAAGAATTTTGAATTGGATAAAATGCGTTTACTTTTATTTATCCGTTTGACTCAGACAGGCTCACCCATCTAACATTTCCTCCCTTCTTTGTTTATTCTGTTTTCAGGGGAAGGCTGAAAACATTTCTTAAAGGATTACATATACATCTTATAAAATTCCCTCTTTTTTTTCCCAGTCTGTTTTTGGACGAGTTAATCTCTAAATCAGGAGTCAATTTCTGGGATGATAAGAGCCAAATGCAGAGAACACATTAAAGAGGAAAGACTCCTGGGAAAATGTCATCCTCTCGCTGGGAGAGAGAGAACATACATTCCCAACGTGCTGGGGAATTTCTGTCGCATCTCCCATACGCTACTGAGTTTATAAGACTCAGAGAGGGGAAATGGAGCGTTAACCCCTTCTCCGTCCATCATAGCAAGTGCCACGGCTTCTCAAATATTTAAGTGACTGAGGTCTTATCTAGTACTCATCAGGCTAGGAGACTAGGAGAAAGGAGTTTTCCTAAAAAACAAGAGACTAGATATCACCAGCTAACTACCCTGAGAAATAGTTTGCATTAAACAAAGCAGATGCTTAATAAGTGTTTTTTTTTCTTTAAGTAAATTTCAAGTTTCCATTCAGATTTTTACCTACAATTGCCTCTTAAAATAAACATATATGCCATAATACAAATTCGGTAAAAATCAACGTTAAAACATACTTTATGCTTCTTCATAAATACCACCTAATAGTGATTCTATTATTACAGAGATTCTTTAGCATTAAATTTAGTCACAAGTATTTCTGATGTATTGTCAACATTTGGAAGTTATAATATTTTTCTGTGCAAATTATCGTCTGGAATGTCCTTCTGAAATACTCAGGGTGTGAATTACCCAGCACTACTGTACATTGTCTTCGGTTTTTCTGTTCTCTTCGTTTGTGCGTGCTTTCACTTCTCAACCAGACACTCAGTTTCTTCCGCTTTCTAATTTCTACGCATTAGCCACTTACACTAAGATATTGTTGGACACCCTATCATCCAGCTGATGTGTACAGAGCACCGCTGTATATCAGGCATTGGCTCGGGGGCTCAGGATACACGATAAGAAAGACCAACACTCTGCTCTTAGGTAACTTATGTTATGCTGGAGAGACAGGCAATAAAGAAGAAATCAGACAAAAAAGAATGAGATGACGGTTTCAGGCAGTAACGAGTACAATGAAAAACAAAGAAACGAGAGTGATGTGAAGGAGAGTGCCAGGAGGTGAGAGCCTTCCTTACCTTTTCTTAAGAAAAGTTATGCAAATTGCACTGCTTACCCTTAATTGTCATTCTGGACCGCTGTCTATCAGATCCACCAGGCGGTTCTCCAACGTTAGGGGACCGAGCTTGGGTTGACTTCGCTTTACTACTGTCAGGGTCCAGACTGTGGAAAGTTCCAGGAAGCCTGTTGTCCCGTTGAGATACCCATGGGTTCTGTCTGGCAGAGAAGAAAACCCTAAAGTTCACGGTTTTATTGTCTTGTGGAATATAACCAGTCTTGTCTGTAACGGCGAATTTATTTCAGTGTACCTTTCCTGAGTGATACACAAGCATCTGTTCCTCAAATTCTCCTTGGAAAACTTTACCATCTTTATTGTTCTCTTATGAATGAGTTAAAAAGTTTAATACTCATTCTGCATCAGTATGAGAGTCTTAATTTTAATTTTTTGAAAATTGTAATTTGACCAGGGGATGAAAGGAAACACTTTTCTGAAAAAGGAACATTTGAGCTCAAATCTAAATGACAAGAGGAGAAACCATGTGAACCTCTGGAGACAGAGCCCTCCAGGCTGACGGAACAGGGCCTTGAAAGCCTAAAACAGGAACGAACTCGGCGTGGGGAGGGGTGCAAGACCTCCGTGGAGGAGGAGCAGGAGGACAGGACCCCAGAGAGCTAGTGGAGCTCTGAGACTATGATAGTGACTGCACTAAATATGCTATTTCCTAGGAAATCTCCATCCATATGTGCTTGCTTCCACACCTGAGAGAAGTCCTTCAATTCCTGTAAAAAAAGTTGGGATAACATAATGGAAAAAAACATAGGCATTCGCACAGAGGAAGGGAAAAATAGAAAAGATATTTCCAGTTAAGAAAATATATTGAATTGTGCTCTCAGAGATCGTGGTTTCCTTTAAATTGAAGACTCGCGTGGGTACAAACCTTTCTGCAGGTGCCCCCTTCCCCTCCTTGTTTTTCTCAGTAAAATTGTCTGAATTGTCAGAGATCTGTAGAGGAGAAAATAGAAGCAGGCTCTGAGCCCAATCCCGCCTCCGATTGATTGTGACTTTAATAGTGTGTTAGCTGCCCTGTCTCTACGGTGAGCATCTGATTGCCTAGGGAGCTGAGTGGTTCCTTCGTTCCTTAAAGGTTTTAAGACAGATGAAATGAGCTGTAAATCATCCTGCCTTTCTAAGAGAAAGATTCCAGACTCCGGGGCTTCAAGTTGGTCATCTCCCACCCCATTGCCCCGTGTCCCTCACGTGGAGAGGTAACAGAGAGGGGAAGGGCAGCTCCGTGCCTGGCTCCTCCCTCCTGTGACCAGAGTGCTCTGCGCTGTTCACGTTTCGCTTCTTAATTTATAAAAGGTCATAATCCCCTGTTTGTTCTATGTGGTCTCATTTCAGTAATTTGTCTTAGTTTGTTAGGGAAGAAAATGCAAAGTACTAACATGAGATCATGGGATATTTCATGTTTGTTAGTTTTTTACTTGCCTGCTTGTCCTAGTTTCTTTACTGTTGCATCCTGACCTTTTGGCAAAGTTCATTTTTGGTTTCTGTTTTGCTTTCTCAATGTTGTGGAAAGCTCTCAACTGTCCCCAGGCGGCAGAAATCCACCAGAAAATCCAAACTGGGGAAATCTCAGAGTTGAAAAGAAGAAATGTTTTTAAAGAAGAAAACCTTACCCAAATAAGCATGCTCAGGAATACTCTTGTTTGCTAGTGAGGTGATCTGTAGAAAACTCTGAGGTAAGGGATGGGAAAAATAAGAAAATGCAGGCACAATTAATGATCAGAGTATCAACTGATGCTACAGATGTTTCAAAGCCCAGCTTCTAGATGAAATACATATTAGCAAACTATTCTGTGCTTTTGACCTGTTAATTTTGTACTCAAAAATTCCCATGATAGTGTTCAGGTATCCACACCACATGAGGGCACATTTCATGCCAAAACCAGTTTAGGAATTCTGCAGATCAAGAGAGGAAGGTAGGCTGCAGCTGGGAATGGACCCTTCTGAGACATCGTGCAAGGGTGGGCTCAGAAGTGCGCGCTCTTTTGAATGCTGTCTGGGTACTGACAGGCCATTCAAACAGAGTCTGCAAACAATGGAGCCCTGGGGATTGTGTGTGTCTCGAGAAGTAATTTGAGTGGCATATATTTAAGACAATCCACTCATATTTGAGCAAACCCAAGCAATTTATGTCAGCTTGGATGGGAGCACAGAAGAATGGTGACGCTTCACTCTCATTTTAGATAAAAATCATGTATTTACACTTTAATTTATGTCACAGAAATATGTCAAGAAAGCAGGACCTTCATATACTGCTGTTGAAAGCGTAAATTGTTACAAACTTCCGTGGGGGACAATATGGAATTTATATCCAAAAGCCTAAAAGTATTCATGATCTCTGACTCACCAATTTTTTTTTTTTTTTTTTTTTAAAGATTTTATTTTTTCCTTTTTCTCCCCAAAGCCCCCCGGTACATAGTTGTATATTCTTCGTTGTGTGTCCATCTAGTTGTGGCATGTGGGACGCTGCCTCAGCGTGGTTTGATGAGCAGTGTCATGTCCGCGCCCAGGATTCGAACCAACGAAACACTGGGCTGCCTGCAGCGGAGCGCGCGAACTTAACCACTCGGCCACAGGGCCAGCCCCCTGACTCACCAATTTTTTAAGGAAATAGGAAGATAGATGTTTGGGATTGCATAACTTATTTATTATGTTGTCTTTGCATTTATAATAGTGAAAATCTGGAAAGAGACTACAGAGCCAGAGAGAGAGGAATGTTTAATAATGGCTTATTCACATGGTAGAATACTGTGCAGTGTATACAAATGACAATAAGGATTTATAATTATTGACACGGAATAGGTTTTTAAGTGATAAAATCAGGCTACAACATGGTATTTAAAGCATCAGCCCATTTTGGTAACAATATATTTTTATTCATTTGCTGATACATATGAATAAAAACTCTTTCAAATCATTAAATGATATTTTAGTTGTTCTCGTCGGCTTAAACTTTTATTTTCCTATTCTTTACTACCAGAACATTTTTGGACTATAATGTCATAGCAGACTCTATTATAGATTGTGACTAAGGCAACTGAAATTTAGTAACTAAAGATACACTCAAAGACATGAAAGGACAAGATGTTGTCCTCCTTGCTGGCCCAGAAGCTTAGTTATTCTATAGAGTACATCTGCAATCCCAGGAAACATTAAAACGCATTTTAATGCAGAGAAGTCATCGTATGGCTTCTGTAAATATAAAGCCCAAATATCACAGTGCTTTGTTCTAGCTGAATTCTAATATGTATGAAAATTAAACTGCTACAACACATGAAAATTTCATAAAATATTTATGACAAGATCAGTCCTTGTTGAGAAAAACAAAACACCCGAAGTGTGCAAATTAGCCAACACGTAGTTGAAATTGTGTGTGTGCACCTTTAAATTTATTGGAGGATTTAGGTTACAAATAAAGGCAGGTTTTCAACAAATTTGATCCATAGTGGGGTCTAATTCATAATTGTGTCTTATCTTTCTGTTCATTTAGGTCTTCTTTAATTTACTTTCAATAATACTTTATGGTTTCCTGGGTGAACATGTTAAAAATCATTGATTAGATTTATTCTTAGACAGTTTTTTTTTTATGTTCTTGTAAATGGTATCTTAAAAATTAAAATTGAATTTTTGGGGCTGGAATATAAACATTATAGTATCTAGCAATCTCACTAAGATTTTTTCTTGAGTCTAATACTTTATTTGTAGGTTATTTAGGAATTTCTATGTACCAGCATGTTGTCTGTAAATAATGATGACTTTATTTCTTCTTTTTCAACCTTTATGATATTTTGTTTCTTTTTCTTGTCCTTTTACATTGACCAGGACCTTCAGCAGAATGTTTAACAGAAATGAAAATGGTGGATATCCTTTATTTACTCATGATCCATGACAGGTGGAGCATCCTGGGAAGCAGATGTTGAGATGGAGGTCAGCATGCAGGAAATTTTGGGGGAGGGCTGTTGGTAGCGAGAATGTGGGTGGAATGGAGTGAAGGAGGATTGGATGGAGAGGTAAGTTAGGCTACGACGTGAGCTCAACAAATGCCTCAGCCAACCCATGGGGAGCCCTGAAACTGAGTCTGTCTTTCAAGTTGCTCCATGTCGGGGTAGGTGACCAGGCCTTTATAGCTCTGTATAGAGCAGCAGTTGGTGGGAGACTACTCAGGGAAGACATGTGACTCTGAATGAGCCGACTCTTCAGACAGGACGATTCCTAAGAGGGTGGACAGTGAACGGCTCTGTGCTGGATGTCCCCCCCAAGGTGGATGCTGAGCCCTTCAGTTCTGCAGGGCCGTCTGGACAGCTTCCAGTCCACAGGCTTTCATGGGGAAAGGTCATCATTCCACAATATTTGTGCTTTAGTGTTCCCTAAACAATAGATGTAACAACAACAACAAAAATAATGGTGATACTGACAACAATAAGAAGAGGAAAACAATAAATAAGAATAACTGACATTTCTGTAGCAGACCGTGGAAGGGTCCTTTTCCCGTTGTCTCAGGATTCCCATCGTCCAGTGGAGGCCTGGGCAAACCGATGACAACTCACATATTTTAAAGACACATTTCTATGCAGGACTTACTGAAAGGTATGTGGCTTTATGTTCATTACTTCAAATAATCTGTAGAAAAGAATGTGAGAAATTTGAAGAGGAAAAGTTTTCTATGTCTTATTTTTCTCTCATTTAAGACGAACTGAGGGACTTTCTAAAGAGATTTGTGGTGGCTGATGTTTTGTGGGTTTTTTTCCCCAAGAGAAGAGACTGGAGTTTTATTCCCCAGCTAGATACAAAACTGCTGAAATGCATTGTCCTGCCTTACACTACTGTTGCTGAACTTTTGAGCATTTGGGAAGGTATATTAACACAGAGACTGGCCCCTGCATCCAATCTGGGTAATTTTTAAGTGTGAGGCAGGTTGGAGCTGTCTATTACAGCAGGAGGGGCAAAGAAGGCAGTGTGGGTATCAGCAGCATGGATGCAAATTTCCATGGATCAAGTGAATCCGGGGAAAAATAGCCCCTTGTGCCATCTTGAAGGACCCTGTTGAAGGAAGTTGTGTATGGAGTGTGAAGATCCTAGCTGAAAGAGTCTGGGTCGCCACCGGGAGGAGAGGGGAGGGTGCAGAGCTGCAAGGGGTCCTGAGGGGCCAGCAGGAAAGTTCATCACCTGTGTCGAGGAATGGTGCCCTTACAGGTCCTAGTGGGAGTCTCCAGACAACCTGCGTTTAGAACCTGCCATAGCTGAGGACGTCTATAGCTTATAACAGCATCAGACAGGTAAGACTTTGACCTTTTCCTTGAACTCCTTCTCCACCAACTATCCTCATCGTCCAACTCTCTCCCACCCCCGTGACCCTGGGGGTGTCAGCACCAGGTCAAGCAGGAGGGGAAGGATAAGAGATCAACAAACCTTCTCAAGCTACAGATCTGGCCTGAGCTGACGGGAGTGGGGGCATAGGAAAGGAGGGGTAGTGTTGTGGGAGCAGATGGTGAACTAGATTTGGTGTTACAGTTCGATTGAGTCTGGATTGTTAGAACTGTGACTAGTCTTAAAACTCTAATTTTTCCAGACAACTACCATATCTGTTCACAATATTGCCAAGAGGTGGAAAAGGGGATCTTACCTACTGCTAAAGGCAGAGAGAGAAAAATATAGCCCTGGCTTTCCTTCAGACGGAACGACACTAGTCCTAACAGGGAAAGTATGGACAGCCTTTGTTCAGGGTCTCACCTGTTATGAAGCACTCTCACCTGGTCTCACTTACGTACATGACATTCTTGGTCTTCCTCTATACGACTATCGTCAATATGGTTTTTCTTTCCCTTTCAGAAGCTCGGAGCCATCTGTAGCCTCCTTCTAAAATGCTCTGCCTCCTGTTTTAGGTTGATTTTCATTGCAATTTCAGAGCCCAAATCAAATGTTTTTGCCACAAGGAAGCAGTCTCTGACCCTCCAGTCAGATTTGTCCATTCTGTGCTTTCATAGCACCCACTATTTCCACTTCATAATACTTTTCACAGTTATACTTTAAACATTATGTAATCAATTCATTAAAACCTATCTCCCCAGCTAGAATGCTGGCTTCTTAAGGGCAGGGTCTGGTGGATCCTGCTCGGTATTGATCTTCTGGCATCTCCCACAGAGCCTTTCACATAGTAGGGCTCAACAGATATCAGTTGAGTAAATGGAGAAATGATGAAAGAAAGAACCACCATGCTTTGAGACCCCTTGTTCCCGGCTAGCACGAGTTTCTTTGGATTCCATGGTCAGTCAAGTTGCCAGCCAAAATGCCTTCTTGGTAGTGGCCGTTGGTGGCTTGATGTCATATTTCGCTATGGCCTGTTAAGAGACACTGAGCTGGGTGGCAGGGTCATCACTTGCCAGGAGGTGGGTGTGGGAAGGAAGGAGGAGGGAGAGAGCCGAGGGAGGTGGGCCACGGGGAGCTGGTTAGTTTTTTCCGGACAGCCCCTCAATTCATCAGCAAGAATACGAGTCCCTCCACCTTCATCTCTATAAAGATAATGGAAGATTGACATTTTTTTTAAGGCAAGTTCTTTGGTTCCTTTGAAGGAAAGTGCTATATGAGTCCATGATTGTTATCTTTGACTAATCAAAGGGGAAAATGCCAGGCGAACATCAAGGACAATGCTTTTGATAATTCTTTAAAAGGTTATACATGCTATCTTTTATTCTGCAGCCGGTCAAACTCCTTCATTTTTAAACATAAAACTGAGAAGCTGATATTTCTCTTTTTAATGGCAATTTCTTACCATGAAAAATTGAGCATGTTTTTCCGATGAGTTATTAGAAAAGATCAGCCACCCATCCATGAAAGCTTGTAAGACCGCTATATCCCCTCCTTGGCATTTTAAAACATTTTAATTAGTTTGGTAACATTTTTGAATTCTACTCAGTTTATAGTATTTCCAAAAATACACAAATAAAGGTTTACCCTGAGGCTTCCAATTAAGCTAAAACAAGTTTCATTTCACTGAAACGGTTTTTCTCCCTTGACTTTTGAAGACGATGGTTAAAATCCTTTCCAGAGTCAGAATACAATCCACTCACTTCCTTTCTAAATAGGTCAGCCTTTTAGTCTTCATTTCTTGATGGCTATCTTTAGAATGATCAACTAAGAGCACCAAAGAAAACAAGAAGGAGGCAATGAATTTCAGGAAACTCTTCCTGGAAGGGTCATCTGTGTAAAATATAATAAATGTGGTCAATACCATGTGTCTAAATTAAGTGCAACACCTTAATGAAAAAATTCAATTAAATTATTTACTATTATTGCTAACAACAGAGATCTATAGTAGCCAATAATTACATGACCAATAATTGTAAAATTATTATATGATTTTCTTTTATTTAATTATAAATAAGTTTATAAGCCAAAGCATGTGAGAAGTAAATTTAAAAATAAAGGGAATATTTTTCCCTCCATTAATCTGGTTTAATTATAATTATGGGCCAAATCTTTCTTAGGAAAATAATCAAACCACAATACCAGACCTGCCAGAATTCCAGAGATGTACCTGGCTTGGGCTCAAGCTGAAAAGTTTTGTCTCGACCGTGAACTTTCATGATGAGCAGAATAAGGATCAGAATCTTATTAACTTACATATTGAAAGCACTATGATTTTATTTTGTGTTCCCAAAGCTGGTGACACTTGACAGATAGGTTAAAGCTATTATTTAATTTAGAAAAAAAATTGATCTTGTAACTAATGGTCAGTTTCCCACTTAAGGATAAGATATTGTGCCTTACGTATTCAAGTCCTTCATCTGTATCTCTAGTGAGTTTTCAGCTTGAGCCTAAGCAGGCACACCTCTGGAACTCTGACAGATGCGGTGTATCTGGGAAATTGATCCTGGGCAGTGACCCTGAGGCTTAATTGCCTGAGAGAATAAGGCATCTCCTGGAAGAGAACGGATTCTCAGGGAAGAGGGTATCAGCAACAAGTGAAATCAGCGACAAGTCCTCGGACATGGGTGGGGAACGGGAAGACTAGGAGCTGTCAGTGGGGCACAGCATTTACCTCCTGTTGCAGCCACGCTCCCCTTACTCCATTCTTGGTTCACATCTAAATTCTCCAGAGGAGAAATTCTGTAACTAAAAGGAGAAAAATACCATGTTCCCATAAACTGCTCGAGTCCTCAGGTCACAGGTATGTTTCTTTGGTCCTCCTCTAACAAATTACAGTCCCAGATGTGGGCAGGGCTTTCTCTTGTTGCAGCCCAGCACTGGACACTGGACTCAGCAGGAAGCAAGACTCGCACCAGTGCACATGGGAGGGGCTATCCCGCCCCACAGAAGTGGCAGCCGTGCCTGGCAGGGAGAGGGAAAGGCCATCCCTAGGGGAAGTCGTGTACCCCCTAAAGGAAGCAGAGTGTCTGGAAGGGATGGTGGAGTTTAATAAGAAGTGAGCAACAGAGGAAGGAGCACCTGCTGGAAACAGAAGTGGCGATGCAGAGCGCCCATCGCCAGAAATGGCTCCCGGGGAAGCTCAGCTCAGCTGCAGGTACCAGGGACTGTTGCTGGCTTTATTTTAGCCTTTTGGGAAAGGGAAGAACATCTCCAAAGGGAGGCACAGCAGGAAGGGAAATTGCCATAAGGCTGATGGCTTCTCGGCTCATGGGGGACATTGCCTGGGACTTCTAGATGGAGGGGCGGCTAGGGGAGGAAACTTTGCAGGAGAAAGGAATTCTGAACAAGCAGGTGGGACAAGGGCCTGTGTGTGTGTCTTATTGGTATCGGAGAAATACAATTTTAATTTTGGGATGGAACCCTCTGGGGAAACAGGCCACAGGTACTCTAAGCAGCTTTCTTCATAAAGTCTTAAATATCGTATGTGTCGGTTGGTTTGATTTTTTTTAAAGATTTTATTTTTCCGGTACATAGTTGCGTATTTGTTTTTAGTTGTGGGTCCTTCTAGCTGCGGCATGTGGGATGCCACCTCAGCATGGCTTGATGAGCGGTGCTATGTCCACGCCCAGGACCCGAACTGGCGAAACCGTGGGCCACTGAAGCAGAGCACACAAACTTAACCACTCGGCCATTTGATTTTTGATAACTACAGTAAGTTGGATTTTTTTGTGTTTTTGTATCTTAATTGATTTTTATTCCACTTATTTCTCAAAACAAACAAAAATTTGAAAAACTAAAAAAATTATTAGAGCAAATTACAATAAAAGAATAAATATAAGAAGTGCCAAAAATTAATGTAAAGGTGACAGTTGGGTAGGCAATGAAAAGAGAGAATTATATATATAAAAAAACCACACAACAAGATGACGAGGCTTCCGTGTAGCTTAGCTACTACAATTGGATGTAAAAATAAGTTTTGAATATTCTAGCAGTCAAAACAAAAAGACAATTATGATAGGTTGTATAATACTTTTACATTTTTTGGTGCTAGTATCCTCATTTTAAGTTATCGTTTAACTCTTTTTAAGTGTTTTCTCTTACAAGCAACACACAAACACATCTTATTTAAAAAATTCAAGTGGTACAAAGTAGATACAATAAAATAAGGATTCCACTTTCTCTGCCAGAAGTACTTGGACATATGATGTGTGTCCTTGCATTCATCTTTCTATACATGTTGGCTGTCCGTACCTATGGGAGGCCCTCGAGAGATCTGTATAAGAAGGCTTCCCGTGGGCATTCTGGCCTGAGTCAGCCATGTCCTTGAGGGTTGTAGTTCCCACGTATTAAAAAAAATTGGAAGATGATAACTAAAATGCTAATATTTTCCTTGAGTGTAGAAGAATAAAGGTGATTAGAATTTTTTCAAAGATTCCTGTATTTTCCAAATGTTTCATATCCACTATGTAATATATATTAAATTAAAAAAAAAAAAAGAGGGGCTGGCCCTGTGGCCGAGTGGTTAAGTTTGTGGGCTCCACTTTGGCGGCCCAGGATTTCACTGGTTCAGATCCTGGGCGCGGGCAAGGCACAGCTCATCAGGCCGTGCTGAGGTGGCGTCCCACAGAGCACAACCAGAGGCACTCACAACTGGAATCTACAACTATGTACCGGGGGCTTTGGGGAGAAGAAGGAAAGCAAAAAGATTGGCAACAGATGTTAGCGCAGGTGCCAATCTTAAAAAAAAAAGAAGTATGAATTTAAATAAATAATACCAGTCAGTTTCTAAGATGCAAAAAGAAGACTTTGAGGCAGAGGCTTAAATTTTAGGCCAGCTGTAATGTTTGAATGGTAAAAACACTATTAGAGGTTTATATAAAATTGTTTAATAGTACTAACACACTGTCCACAGCTTGTTTTTTTCTCAGTTTTATGAATAACCTCTGGTTTCTTAATAGTCAATTCACAGCCCCAGTTTAAGACTTATTTCCTTCTCCATACTCAGCTTTGGTTCCTGCACAAAAGGATTTTTCAAGCACTGAGGGCCCACAGGCCGACTTAGGAGTCACGGCATTGGGGTTTTCTTTTGAAAGTCTCCATAAACTCTGTACAGATCATATAATGTCATCTACATCCATTTGTTGAAGTTAAATTCTTTACAACAAATGTTTACTGAGCGTCTCCTACTTGCTGGACATTTTGCTAGATACCAACAGTATAAAGATCAAGACACACAGAGCCGGCTTTCACGCCCAGTGATAGAAGGCAGCCACTCAGATGGCTGAAGGTTAACACTCTGAGATGCTCTGGTCCAGACAGAAGCGAAAAACTGAAGGAAGAGCCGATGTGGAACTGGTAAGTAAAACCCCTGTAGCCCGGCCTACTTTTCTTTCTCCATAGCTAATGTCATGGATTCTTCATTGTAGTAAAATATCTGGAAATTAACGGGGTGTCCTTATAAGTTTCCTGTGTTTGGAGTCCTGAACGCTACGATTCACAGTTAGACATTGGATGCAGGTTTTCCTCTGTTAGTAGCGGTTCTCTAGACTTTGCATCAAAATTTGCTCTAACAGTTTACTTTTTTCCTTTTCCTTTTTTTTCTTTTACAGATCAGCCTAAATTTGAAGCACAGTTCACCAGTGTGCTTCCACCAAAGGCTTCCAGGCTCCTCTCCACGCTGCGGTATAAGTTAAGGTCTCTCTGCTGGCACCGCATTGTGGGCTGACATTTGTGCAGCTTGATTTTGCTGCGTAGGTTCATAACCAAGCTGTGATCGGCATGGAATCCTAGGAGGGAGCTAGCTCATTTGAAAAGAATTAAGATCCAGCAGAGAATTAGCTGATAAATACAAAAGATTTGCTTAACCAACTAAAGTAGTTACAGGGCAGCCTTTCCTGTAAGAGTTTTATCCTTTATGCGTAATATTCATGAGTGCCGATCCATGCAAAGTTCTCTTAGGAGGCTCCAAATAACGCTAATTAGATGAGAACAGGGATATTGTATCTGCTGTAGCTGTTTTCTGACAGATTACATTGTAAAAAAGTTTACCCAGAAGGAATGTTCCAACACCCACTCGACAGACTAGCAAGAGAAGTTCTTTTTCGGAAATTCAAGCTCTGATGGAAGCATTTTCCAAGCTTGCACAGCACAGCACCTCCAATAAATCCAGGGAAGCCCACCTTGTTTTGGGGAATATTTGCTGAGTTTCATTGCACTAGAACCATAAGACTCATTTGAGTTACAAAACGACCTGACCATCTGAAGAAGCACCTAGAGCGGATGCTGACTCCTATTCGCAGTGCTAACAGATGAAGTTTACTTTTTTAAACTCTTTTAGTTTCACTAATTTCACAACATAAATGTTCTGACTCGTTTCTGCCTTGTCAAGCGTTTACGAAACATTTTTATTAATGTCATTTAAAATAGTGAACTCGTTCATGATTTGTGTATTTTAAGCTTTACATCCAAATAATCTTTAACTTTCTTTCCTTAGAAAAGTTGGGGTGGGAGTAAAACAGTATCTCAGGGCCTCTTGTTTTCGTCTGAGATTTAATGACTAGGAAGGATAAGAATTTACTCTTGCACTGAAGTGACTATTCTCAGTTGCCACCAAAAGTAGGACGTGCCGAAACAGATAGAGGAATAAATTCTTACGTAAGAGCGAATGGGGACAATGGAGACTATAGGCTTGAGAATGTTTAATGAGAGAGTGTGGTTTCACAAATAATGCATCCCCCAATAGTCAAAAGTGACTTTGAATTTTATGGGTGAACCCCAACATGAGATCAAATATTATAAAAGAAGACAGTGGAGATTTCCTAGACGCAGAGGTGGCATTCTGTAGCATGCTGATCTTGGCTCTGGGAGTTTGGAAGATTCCTTTCAAGAAAATAGGTTCTCTGGCTCAGAACAAGATCTGAGCCAGCAATTTTAAAGGGCATGTTGTGAAAAGAAAGGAGGCTCCTCAGAATTGAAATTTAGGCTCAAGGATGCAATTGCCAATCTGGCTTGGCCATTTGTTACCAGGCTCAGTGGGAATGTTTTAAGGATATGGATGAGAAAAAGGAGATGCTAAGGGAACAGAAAGAAGATACCAGATGGAGAACGAGGAACCTGGGATTCAGTGAAGGTAATGGGAGCTTAGTCTTACAAATTCATTAAGAATCTTATCAAGGTTCCTATTAACAGGCTTTGGAGACTCTACCCAAACTCTTACATGGAAAGGAATCGGATTGTTAGGAGGACAATATATAGTTGGATATAAATTACGATCGACACAAAATAAATGATTTGAACACGTGTTGACTAGTATCTACCTATAATTACTACTTTGGATATTTCCTGTTGGCCTCTCATTGTATTTAAGCATGTATTTATCCATGATAAGTTAACCTCCATCAATGAAGTGATGTGGGAAGGGCCTATGATGCTAGAAGCTTCCTTTATGACTGTGGCTTTTCTCTGTTGCTTTCACGTGATCTCAGTTCTGTGGCATGTTGGCAACAGTCCATGTCTGCTCTCAGAGCATGTGCCGGTGGCATTTGATAGACACTGTGGTTTAAGATTGTGAAATCTTATTTGCATCACGCTGGGGGCTGTTTCCCCAGGAACTGCTGACCTTTGCCTGCTCTTGTTCATAGTTTTAGCTGACTTCAAGTATCTTTGGGAACACATTTTTACAACATTTCAACCTGAAGCCAGAGGCTCAGACAAGGAAAGACACCACTTCCTAGAGATTAGGAATCTTGAAGACAGTGCCGAGCCTGGCCTGAAGAAAAAACAAAGGTTAGGGGCAAGAGGAGGGGACAAAAATGGGGTCAAATAACAGTAATTTCTGGACGGGACTGCCCCTTCAAGAATGGGTTCAGCAATTCCATCAAACACCTCCTCATCTTTCACACGATGTGCATTTAGGAATTTATTCTTAGGGTTTCCCTCCAAATCCCATTTTTTTTGTTACTCTTCTCAAATGGCCTTTGCAGCATTTCAGTGTGTGACTGCTGTTTCACTGCCCCGTCTGAACTAAACAAATAACACAATTTACCCATTGACGTGTAGTTCGTGCCCTTCCTTCCGTCACGCTGTAGAACAGTTGTTAACTGGACCAAGTGTGTAGAATGCTCTCATCCCCCCGCCCCACTGGCCCAACCTCATGGAGCTCTTGAACCATTTTAAACCCAACTCCAAACTTTTCCCGCTACAGCACTTCACCAGTGCAAGCGGCTCAACAAAACAACGCTTCACGATAAACTACTTTCCTGTCAAAAGTCGACTGGGGCTCCCTGTTACTTATAAGATTTAGTCTATTTTTCTTTTTTTATTTCCCTCCTTTGTCGCTAAAACTTCTTTGCAGTCTTTTCCCCTCCTCCTTCTGTGGTTCTCTAGCATGGCTGATAATTAAAATCCCCTGGGAAACTTTTTAAAAAAGCGATGCCTGGGCCTGACCCCTAGAGTTTTTGGTTAAGGGGCCTGGGGTGTGGCCTGGAGGGTAACTATTTTCTTCTTTGCTTTTAACTCTTAGGTATTTCTACCTTGCAGCCAGGCTTAAGAAGCACTTACTTAAACTGGTGATTCTCAAAGTGTGGTTCCAGACCAGGAGCATCTGCATCACCTGGTAACTTGTTAGAAATGCAAATTACTGAGCCCTCCCCAGACCTATTGATCAGAAACTGTGGCGATGGGACCAGCAATCTGTGCTTGAACAAGCCCTCATGTGGTTCTGACATGCTTCAAAGCTGTGCTGTCCAATGTGTTGCCCACTCGGTATGTGTGGCCACTGAGCACTTGAGAAGTGGCCAGTTCCAACTGAGATGAGCTGTAATGTCAAGTACACAATGGACATCAAAGATGCGGTACAAAAACAGCCCGTAAAAGTCACATGAATGACTTTAAATTAATTTCATGTTGAAATGATAATATATCTGTAGGTTGAGTTAAATAAAATATATTGTTAAAATGAATTTTACCTATTTCTTGTTTAATGTGCCTGCTAGAAAATTCGACATTACATTCTTTGGGGTGTGTTATATTTCTATTGGACGACACTGGTCTAAAATTGGAGAACCCCAATCTATGTCATCACTGTTTTCCTATACAGAATTTTTTCTTAATGTTTACCCAGATCACAGCTTGGGTTTTTATTCCACACCTCTGTGCCTTTCGGGCGCCATCCCCACTGCTAGAAGGTCCTTGCCAGCCCTCCGTTCTCATCCCACTCTGGCTGACTCCTTAGGCTGGGCTCTTCCCGTCTTCTTATCTCAGAAGCACCTCCCAGCCACTCCAACTGTGGCGATGCCCCTTCTTTATTTTTGTAAGTTCTGATTCCAGAAAGTAGGAGAGATTTAGAAAGGAAACTATTATGATTATAGAACTCACAGAAAAGAGGCATTTGTGCTCAGTCTTCAAGGATGGTGGACTTGTCAAAAGGTGGAAGAGGAGAGTGACAGGCCCATCAGACTGCGGGAGCGAGGCTGGTGTTCCTGGACGTCAGAGTCCGTCTCTCCCTTTCTGCATCCCCCCTAGTGCAGTGCAGTGTGTGTCCTGCAGGACAGGAGCCCGGTCGCCATTTGAGGCTGATGAAGTTGTTGGGCCTTAGAGGCTGGAGGAAGGCAGGCAAACTGCTGGAAAAGTGGATAAAAGCCACGGGACCTGGAATAAGGTCTCTTTTTGAACAAAGAAAAATCTCTTGCTTCCATTTTACCGGGACAGAAAATTCACCAGGTTAATTGGTTTTAGTAATTTCTAGAAATCAATCCATCTATTTGGAGCTTTTGTGATGGTGAGAACGGGGCATCTGCAGAGGGAGCATTTCATTGTAGGTCAGTAATACATTACAGGATTTTTCTTACATGTTTCCTGTGCTTTATCTTACATTGGGTACAATTTTGCGTAAAGGATGGAAGAGAGACCAGATGACCCCAAAAGACTATTTTCTGCTCAGGACTCTATTGCCTACATCATGCAAGGCCGACTGTCAACAGTGGAGGAGAGGTAATCCGCTCGCTAGTCTGCAGTCATGCATCACTTAAGGATGGGGACATGTTCGGAGAAATGCATCGTTAGGCGATTTCCTTGTGTGAACATCACAGAGTGTACTGAGTGGGAACAAAATTTGCCACCCCAAAATGTATTTTATTAATATGAGGATTACTCTAGGCTGATTACTTTTAAGAAACAAAAGACTCAGGAAGTTTTTCTTGTTACCTCCCCCTTAACTGCCTAAAAGAATTCAGATTAAAAGAAACTGTCTCAGGAAGCCAGTGATCACCTCAGCATCAGATGAACTAGGTGGTGGACGGGGAGGAGCCTAGGAAAGTCTGTTTGTTGGGCTCCCCTCTGTGTCTTCTGTTTCTGTGGCCAAACACTTGTTTTCCAATGTGTGCTCCTTTTCAGCTGCCTGTGAATTGCCTTCCTTCTCTTTGAAGTCTCCAACTCTCCCCACCCTTGTCGTCTTTGTTTGTCTTTAGCTGAGGATGGTATTTAAGGTGAGGGCTTGGCCATTTCCAGGAGTTATTCGGTTTTCCTGGGTTTCTCTCATGTATACGTTATTAAACTTTTGTTTGTTTTTCTCCTGTTAATCTGTCTAATGCCAATTTAGTTCTTAGGACAGCCAGAAGGACCTAGAAGGGTAGAGAAAAATTTCTTCTTCTCCTACAGTAATCACACAAACATAGATGGTGCAGCCTACTACACACTTAGGCTATACGGTACTCATCTTATGGGACCACCATCGTACATGCAGTCTGTCATTGATCAAAACATTATACGGTGCACAACTATGTTTAAAATCTAACAAGACTGCCCCCTCTGAGCATTCCTCTACTTTCTCAGCATCTTCTTTCTTGTCATTTCCCACCATCATGTGATATTAAAATAGAAAGAAGAATGATGAGTTAGAGATGTGAAAGGGGAATTTCTAAAGAGGAAAAATAATAAGCAAACCATGCTTCTCCTTAGATGTAACTTACTTGCTAACCCTAGACCACACTAGTACGTGAATTCATTTCATTCCTTCTCTAATCATGCATTTTTAGAAAGTTAATGTTTAACATTTCCCAGAAAGGACCGTTTAAACCACCAGACATCCCAGATGCTTTAACAGTTGCTTCAAGCACTTCAAAAAGTCCTTTCATGAAAACACGGATTCGATCTTTGCAGGCTCCTCATGAGAACAAGCAGTACCTCCCGGATTGATCAGAACTCTCTGCCTCCAGAATCCTTTCATCCTCACTAATTAGAAGAGAAATATCTACTTGCAAATACTTTCTGAGACTCAAGTAGTGATGTTCTAAATTCAATCAAGGTGTATGAATCCCAAGACAATGAAGTACCTAAGTACGATATTATCAAGTTATAAATTACCAATTTCTCATCACCGTCTTGAAAAAAGTTAAAAAAAAGAATGAACCTAACTGCAAATGAACCTGTGCAATACCACTAGCCAAGCATGAGACTGGGATAAAGCGTTCCATCCAAGTGTCCATAGGTCATTTCTTTCAGGTGTAGATGAGTATCTTGCAAGTTATCACCCAGCGCACATTTTCATAGTCACACTGGAGGGAAATGTTATCATAGCTTGCTGGGTTTTTTTAATGACAAGAGGCAATGTGATCAATAAAAAAACATAAAAGAGCAGATTTAAAACAGAAATCAATTTTAAATGGGGAAAGAAAGATAAAAAGGGTGTTATTTTGTTTCCAAAACCTGTGTACTCTCTTAGTCTATTTTACTTTTTATGTCTCTTTTTTACCCAGCCATCATTTTGGTTTCCAGTTCCCAGGAACCATCTGTGCTACTGCCAAAGCTGTGTTGCTGACATGGGTTTTCAAGATCAAGAGTGGCTCTGTCGACTTTCTTTTTTTCCCCCAAAGATGATTGAATGTTGTAAGTCTCCCCTGCCCACCCCAATTTACTGTAAATAGAATTGTACTCCTTTAGGAGGTGGCAAAGCTAAGAATTAGAGGGGACGTCTGTATTCTCTCAGAACACTCATCAGACATTAATAGTAACTTTGCCTTACATATTTCAAATTGCAAGCCAGGTCTACTTCCTTATGCAGAGCAAGCTTTGGGCTTGCAAATTGGCTGGGGAGCTGTTGGTCACACCTGGCTTGGGTAGCTGCCACTTCAGAGACTCAGAGTCCTAAGCCGCTTTCCTCGTCCAAATCCAGAGTCACTAAATGCAGGAAATCTGCTGACTACTCTGTTCTCAGACTGGAGTTACGGGCTCACCCTTCTAAGGGTGGCTGCCCTCAGTTTCCCTAAGGGGTGCCCCTGGGGGCTCCCTCCTGGCTGTGAGATAGAGCTCCCAACCTTCTCCTGCCCTGGTCTGAGTAGCTCTTGGTAGGTTCATCCAAGGGGAGGCAAGATTGGGGTCAGGAGATGGGAAGATGGCAGTGGTGTTTTCCTGCCTTTTTTCTGACTTTCATGGCATTCTGGCAGCATCTCTTCCGTACTTCCAGTTTCTGCCAGGCGGCCCCTCTTCTGTGGTCCCAGTGGCCTCTGGTCAATGCCTGCCATGTCTGGATCCCACAGGATGGCCTGGTTTGTGGGCTCTGGTATCACCACCTCCTCTGGTTGTCTCTCCGGGCCCAGGAACGGTAGCTTCCTCCTGCTCTTGCCCAGCTCTGGGCGGCCTCATTGCCTCTCATGGGTTCTGCTTTCCCAGCAGCTGCTGCAGGAGATAGTCTGGCTTCTGCCCAGGTCCCCTCACTGGCCTGGTGCACCCCTTGCCTGTTGCCATGAGCTTTGACTGCTGAGGGCTCAAAACTGGCCTGCGTCCCTGAGACTCGACATAACAGAGCAGCTGCAGCCAACGACGACAGATACGGGTCGTGAAACGCTGGCCGCCTTGGGTCAAGGAAGTGCCAGTTTTGTGGTGTGGTTGATGTCCCAGAGTCCTCCTCCTGTGGGCCAGGCAAGGCTGTGCCTGGCTTGAGCCACTGCCTTTGGCTCTTTGCCCTTCTCTGTCCTGCTTTGCTCTCTCCCTCACAAGCTTTTCCCGAAGGGCACACCCTCAGAAAATCACAGGCACCTGAATCCCTGTCTCAAGCTGTCCTTTCCAAGTGACCAAACTGAGGAAGCTGTGTAACCAAATCCCACGTTTTGAGAGTCTTAGAGCAGTTTGTGTTTTGCCGGCTGTATCCTGAATGACATAGGAATCTAAAGTGACCCTCAGCAGCCCACTTGCTGGAAAACCCACGTTAGGAGCCCCAATGGGTGTCCTAGGACACAGGCACTCCCAAGTCCCTGACTGATGTCTTCATCACGCTCTGAGGTGCCACTTCTCATTCTTGTCCCCCTCAGGTCCTGGGGGTGTTCTGTTAGTTTCGTTAACACAATGTGTGTTTTTCCACCTCAGATTCATTCCTATGTGCCCTTACATCTTTCCGGAACAAGGGTGAAGACATTAGGTGACTTGTCTACAGGACGACTAATTCAGGAGCTAGAACTGATCATAAAGATTTTCTGAGACCCAGAACAGGGAGTTTTCCATTGGCCCCCTTCCTTCCAATTAGGAAGCAGCCGCATGGGAAATTCTTTATAAGGAGGAAATTACCACGATAAAGTAAAAAGACTTTCAAGATTGCACTTCTCACTTCCTGTCCTTGTACTGAGAGGCAAATTACCTGTCCTTGATGCTCATCTAGAGAACTTGGGTCCTTCTGAGAAGAAGAGCAGAAGCCGAGGCAAATCTGGGCATCCTTGCGGTACTTCTCATTAGCATCCTTACACTCTCCTCCAGCCAGAGGAATATACCCACCAACACAGTTTTGAGGGAGCCCCGGCAAGGGAGCTACTGAGTGGTGGTCATGCTTCCACTACCATCCTCTCCACCCCAGTTCCACCATCAACCAGCTTACTTTCACTTCCACATGGATGACCTCTCCAGTGCACTCCCACGTAGCTCCTTCATCTATGTAACTCCATTGACTTCCACATTCACTCACCTTCCTCATAATTTGGAAGGCTCCTCCTTTGAAATATCAAACTTCAATAACTCATCCTCAGACCACAACCTCATATCTTTCTAGGTTTTCCTCCCTCACCACAGCATACTCGTCCACCTCATAAAAAGTTATAAGTACTTGATTGATTAATTTTCTTCCAAGTCCTCAATTATTTGCTGCCTTTACTTTCTTTCTTGTCTTGCTTAGACTCCATGATCTATGGTGTCCAGCTATAAGGAGCATAGTAATCTGTGGTCTTGAACTATTCATTTGCCAGCAACCTTGCCTCCATCTCCACCCTTATGGCACTATTCCAACCTACAGATCTGCAGTTTCTCCTCTCAGCTCCTACCCCAAGGTGACTAAGTATTGCTTGAGTAAGAGAATACTCTCTCTGGCACTATGAGCAGATAGAAATCTCCTGTTTCACTTGGACAATAGCAATCATTTAGTGAGCTTACCCAAAACGTTGACATTCTACCCACCATTCCAGTCTGATGATGAGATGTTCTTCTTGCTCAAAGACAAACCCAGGCAGACAAAACATCTCCTCCCATGAGTTCACTGAGAACATGTACATGTTTTATTCCTATTTTATGAATATTGGAACCTGGGACATGTGGATAGTCAATAAGTGTTCCACTTAACTCACTCTCTTTTCTATATTTTTATGTAGCTTATACCATACTTATTTATATGATTATTTACCCTACTCAGTTGCAAGTTCCTTGAGGACAGGAATTATTTTTTAGTCATCTTTTATCCCTTGTACTTGGCAATGCCTGAAAAATAGTAGGTATAAGTGAAAAGGATGAGAACAAAATGAATATCTTGGTGACATATGGATTTTTATGCAATTGAATATTGTTAGCTGCATTGATAAATGGGTGTCTAAATAAGGAAATTAGTAAAATGACAAGTCCAAGAGTACAGTTATGGCAACTCAAAGAGCTCTAAGTTATTTTACCTCCAAACAAATTTAGATAATTATTTTCAGCTCAAATTCAAATCAATTCATTAAAAAGACTAATTAGAGGATTTTTCTAGTCAAGAGAATGGATGATCCTAGGGCCCCACATTTCCTTTTGCTTGTGCTCCCTTTCATACCACTCGACAGAGTTGAAGATGACCCCTTGTGCACAGACCTACACTCTTGTGCTGAAACCACTTTATCTTTTCTCTTTGGTCATTTAGTTTAGATCCTTACATACTTTCCTTTAGGATGGTCCCCTTGATGTGGGTTTTTTCTTGTTATCATAGCACAAATCATCAAAGAGTTATAACTCCTATCTTCCTAACACAACATTTCAGTCTCTTTATTGCTGGCCATTGCGCAATCATGGTAACACACACACACACACACACACACACACACACACGTATGGTACAGAGAATAAAATTAAGATGCTGGAACACTTACAACTGCCCAGGATACAAGCTTTCCAGTCTTTCTTGATTTGAGTAAGCCACACAGGAACCTCCAGGTACTACATTCACTTCCCTGAGCTCTCCAGACCGCTCAATAAATGTTCTTCAGGAAGCTGACTTTTTTTTTTTAACTGCAAAAGAATTTCACCATAAACTCCCACTTTACCACAAGCCTCTAAAGAATGTCAGATGAGAACAGAGCTCTCCTTTCCTCTTGTTATAAAAATCCGAGTTTCTGGCTACTCATGAAGTAAGAAACTATGCTCTCAGCGGAGGGCACTTGACGATCCCACAACACAGTTAATCCTTGATTATTCAGGTTTTAGGCGTGTACTGCTGAGTTTTCTGTCGTTTGTAGTTCCAGGCTGGATTGTTCCTCTTGCCCTGCATAGTTCTAGACTATCTCCTCTTTGTTGTTTACGTGTAGTAACGATTCACAAGCTTTAAAAACATTCACCTAATAAAATATAATTAGGGAGTTAAATATGTTGCCCCCAAATCATGTAAGACAGTCCAAACCAAGAGAACAGTGTCTGGCGCCCCACCCGGCTCTCCCTTCAAGATGGAGGCACCCATTCTCCTAACTTCAAGGACCGTGGCATCCTGAGAGCTCCCTGCAGTCTCTCCCCAGGAATTGCCCCTGAGGGAAAGGAGCTGCTTTGCCTGGTGTTGTAAGCTGCCCCACACAGCAGCCTACATGCCATGACCCTTTAATGTCGGAAGTTACAAAACCCACCTCTCATCTGCTCCCTACAATTTGGATAGGCCACTCCAGTTCCAGTGCTCCCCAAGCAACCAGCTGAGACTTCTGTGGCATCAGAAAGATAATGAAAGGCTGAGGGTGATTAATCATCAATTTAAAGCAAAATATGAAAGTTAGACGGTCTCCTTGGTGGCAAATTAAAAAAAAATCTTTGCCTATTGCTGTGAAGGGGCAGAAAGACTTGAAGAGTTAGTGATAAGGGTGGTGGACATCTGGGAGAGTTGAATTCTCCACCCCTGCAAGGCAAGTCGATGAAGCTAATGTCAGGGTCTGGTTAGGAAGGAGGGAGACCCTGAGACTTGTCATGGGGACATCTGAGTCGACACATTAAAGAACCCTGCAACCTCAGGGTTTTCTGGACAATCTCGTTCTGCATAAGTGGCCCAGTTCTCCCCACTGGAAGTTACCATTCCCTCTTGGCTTGAAAAACAATTCAAAAGAGTTTGTCTTGCAAAGCAACGTGCACCGTCTGTCCTCTGCTGGAATCTACCTGCGCACTCTCCCTCAGCCACCAGACAACAGAAACCGTAATCGGGAGACAATATGATCTGCTCTTGGAAGTGCTGGGCCTGTAAGGGAGGAAAGGGACGGTCCCAGGTCTTAGAAGACATGTGCTGTCAGGAGCTGGAAGACCATCCTGAGAACGAGTTGTGGGGAGAGAGTCCAAGTTGGACAAGGGAGAATTTATTGACACGAGAATGACACAGGATGGAACTCGTTGGCAAGGACCCTGGAATCTGTGCCAATACGCTACTCATTGGCTTTTAGAGGTCTGAAAAAAGTGATAGCCCTTAATAAGAGAGCTAGAAATTCCAGAACTGCCATGGAAACAGTGGAAAGAGATCAAAAGGCTTAGAGAAATGAGCATGTTGGAGGGTGTATCCTACAGAAGGCCTGGATACCTGCCAGCTGACTGTTCTGGGGGAGGGCCCAGAGAACGCATTATCTACCAACGCGATAGGAAGTGTGCCCGTGAGAAGAGGCCAGCATCGCTGAGTATCTCAGGAGCGTCTCTCAGACCGGTGCTAATGGTAGGCTAATGGTAGGCTCCCTCGGCAGGTAGGTAGCAGCGGGGACCCAAGATAAAAAAGGCGGATGGTGGCATTCAACAGTCAGAAACAAGGTGAGTGTGGTCATCACAATGGAGTGGCCCCCAGGCCTTGACCAGTGAAGAACTGTGGAGAAAGTTGATGGAACATGCATACAGAAGGCAAGATAGCCGGGAGCTGACAAGGGCCACTCAGTGATCCAGTCAAAAGAAATCAAGCTGAATGGTCAGGAGCTCGAGGAAGCGGTCCCAATAAAAGGGGCTGTTTCTTTGCCCTGTTTTCAAACTGGAGTTAGTTTTCTGACCCAGAAGTCATTGATGGAAGGAGAGGCCGGGTCCCCTGGAGGAAGTGTCCTGAGACATGACTATGAGTGGACATGGTCATGATTCCTCCAGTTCTTTCTCAAAGGCACCTGTGGCAAATTACCTGGATAAACTCTTACTAGGAGAATGAGAAAATTGAGACATTTTAATGACTCTTGAACATGGGGTTTGACATAACATTAACATCCAGGGACCAAAAGTATCATTCCGGACTCTGTGTTAGAACAGGGCCATACAGGAGCCAAGAGATAAATGGAGTCCCATCACAGGTCTGGTTCGCAGTAGGGCCCTGGTCCATATGCCCCCTACCGGTAATTTCATCACTCCCCTAAACAGACAACTGGAATGGACACACGAGGTAATTGTAAGAACCTCAGTATTGAGTTCTAGGCATATGGGGTAACAGCTTTTTAATTGGGAAGGCCAGGTGGAAGCTGCTGAAACGGCCTGCATCTGCTAATACCGTAAGTTGAAAACAATATCCAGCCCAGGAGGAAAGGCAGAGACGTACCTAAAGATGTAGTGCCACCCTAAAGACGTAGAGGTATCGGTGGTGGGAAATGATGCCACATGGAGTGTCTGGTAAGCCCCACTAGAAAAATCAAAATGAAATTCCTTAAGTTCTGGAACAAACCCAGGCCATTTGCAGTAGAGAATTATACATCTTTCAAAACAGCTCCTGGCTTGCTACTGGGTCCTGATAGAGACAGAGCAGCTCTCCGTACGATACTGAGTGACTGTATGGTCCACCGTGTCAGAGCTGTCCATCATAAGCGGGGTTTTCTTAGGCTCACTTTCTTGAAGACATAAGATTGAGAGAGCCCAGTAGCATCCTATCCTGGCAGCATTCTATCATTAGAATGCACATCCAGGATTGGGCATGGGTAGGGCCAGACAGCACAAATAAGCTGCATAAACAGTGGCCCAGATCCACTGGCCATCCACCAGTTACATTTGTGCCTCTCTCTCAGCTCACACCCAATGCCTTTTGATCAGCTGATAGAGAAGGAAAAAGGCTAGCTTTGGTTCATGGGTGAGTGATCTCCACATTTACATACAAGCTGCAAGCTGCAAGTGGACCATGGCTGTGTGACAGTCCCATTCAGCTGTGGCCTGAATGACAGCAATGAGGGAAGATTCTCTCATGGACAGAGCATCAGACACCGGGATGTCTACTTTAAATGGAAAGACAAATGGCCCAAGCTAAGACTGTACGTGCACTTCTAAGCAGGTGGTGTGGCTGCTTGATCAGAGCTGGGGAAGGAGAAAGACTGAAATTTAGGGAGCAATTGGGTCTCAGGAAGGGGACAGCTCGGTCTGAGGAAGAAGCGTGTGATGGACCGATGGGAGTGAGCACAGTGTGATGGTCTCTGTCTAACTTGTTAATGCCCACCACAGAGCATCTACCATGAAAGAAGCGCTGACAGCCTCATAGAATGACTCTGTCTGCTGCGGGCAGACACATGACAGCCAGCCTCTGTCATTAGCCACTGCAGTGCTGGCACAGTGAGAGCATGAACAGAGTACCTACCATGTCCAGGATGGAGGCTATGCCTGGGTCCAACCAACATCGTGGGCTCACAGGCACTGTGGCTGATCTATCTACTTCTCTATCAGATGGCCAACCAGCCAGCATCGAAGAACAAAACTGAGACCTGTTGGGGCGCCATCTCCCAAGGAGACCAACTCATCACTTGTTGGCAAGTCAGTTACATCTGGAAGAGGCAGCAATTTATCTTTACTGGAGTCAGCACCTATGCCGGGTATGGGTTTGAATTTCCCACATGTAGGTAGGGCCCCAGCCATCTCCAATGTTTACAGAATGTTTGATCCACAGACATGGTATCCCACCTGACAATACATCAGACCATGGGCCACTGTAAAGCAAGAGAGGTGTGGCAGTGGACGTATGACAATGGAACACACCATTCTTATAAGAGACCATACCACTGAAAAGCTGCCAGACGTACAGAATGATGGGATCACCTTCTGCAGGCATCGCTGAAGCATAAGCATGGAGGTGATACCTTGTGAAGATGGGCTGCCATCCTCTAGGATACAGGATGCATCCTAAATTAGTGATCATTATATAGTGCTGGTTCCACGTAGATGGAAGATGTAAATAGAGTGGCTCCTTTCCCTATCACTTTCAGAGATTCACTTGAAGAACTTGTGCCTCTGACTCTGCAACGATAGGCTTTGCAGGTCTAGAGGTTTTGTTCCCAGAAGACGAATGCTTTCACTAGCAAGACTTTAAGTTTTGTTTGTAGATGCTGTCCTGTGCCACCCAGATCCTCATGTCAGGACCAAGCCCTTCCTTCCCCAGCAGCTGTGAGGGTGGCTGATACCGGTGTAGAGCTCAGTCGTTCCCTAGGAATTGCATCGGTAGAAGCGAGCTGCCTTGCCCAATGTTAGCTCTCCTCCCCAACAGCTGCTCACATCCAGTACCTGCTCCATGTGGGACGGTGCTGCTGGGGATGGTATAAAAGTCAATTTGGGTAATCTCTGAAGAGCCATCCAAGACTCAGGGCTCCCTATGCGATTTGCTGAGGCCCCCATGCAACCAACCATGTTGCAATTCAACTTTTCCCTCCGCCCAGCTCTGTTTTTTTTATTCCCCCGCAGATGCTAATCCCAAAGGCACTCTTTAATAGAATTCCTGCCTACAACCTTCTGTCTCCATCTGTTCCTTGGGGAACCTAACCTAAGATACTGGATTCATCTTACGAGACTTGTAGGCTCTTGGTCTGTAGCATCAATTGGTTTCCAATTTCCAAGGACACCTGTAGCATCCAAGAGTTTTTACTCTTCGCATTTCTTCCAAGCATTGAAAATCCTGGGCTCTGTATTTTGAAGATGGGTTTTACACTGTGGGGTGGGAGTGGGTGGATCAGGGCCGCCTGCTGTGAAATCCTCTCTCTAGCTGGGAGGCCAGCACGGATTCTCCTCACACCAACGCAAGACAGAAAATGGGAAAGGATGGCTCATAATATCTCGTCATTAAAAATATTTTTTAAACTTTTAAATATAGAAACTAATAACTAGAAATTAGTTCAGATGCAGCAATGAAAATTCAAGGACTTGCAAATTTGAGAGGAATAATGATGAACACCTGTAAAGAATGCTTTTTCTCCTGATAGCCTAAATTTTTGTAAACTTTGGCTATCAGGACAAACCCTCTGCTAATGGCGTAAACATGAAATTCCTACGACTTATTTTTGAACCCCACCACCCCCAGGCCCCACCATCCCCAGGCCCCACCTGCCCCGGGCCTCACCTGCCCCAGGTACTTGAGTGGACTCCAGACTGCAGTATGGCCTTAACCTTCTTGATTTTCCAGGGCTCATATTCCTCAAACACAGAAGAATAAAACTTAACTATAATCAGCGATGAGGGAGCCCGCAATTCAGACTAACCTAGCCTAATTACTTGGAAATATATCTTCCTTTTCTTTTCATGCTAAAATTAATTTAGACTTGGTCAAGCAAGGAGTGCATCTGTTTCCTGCCATGTCAGGAAAAATAAAAAAGCCAAATAAAGCCCTCTTGCAAAATAACAAGTCATTTTACATATAATGGAAGTTTAGCTCCTTTCTATTATTTTCTGGAATCTATAATGTTTCAGGGAAATTCTGACACTTGTTTTAAAGATTAAAATCAGTGGAGAATCTTGCCAGTCCCATTTGTTGTTGACTCCTTATGCTGGGACTGACTGGAGCTCCGAGGGAGAGTGCATGCTTTTTTTAAAAAATTTTTTTGAAATTTTATTATTTTTTTGAGGAAGATTAACCCTGAGCTAACTGCTGCCAATCCTCCTCTTTTTGCTGAGGAAGCCTGGCCCTGAGCTAACATCCGTGCCCATCTTCCTCTACTTTATATGTGGGACGCCTACCACAGCATGGCGTGCCAAGTGGTGTCATGTCCACACCGGCATGCTGTTTTTATATCCGTGTTGCTAAGGTGATTTTGTGGGATGAAAACACACCAGCAACTCACTGTTAATTTGTTTACAAAAGAATATGAATGGATTTCACCCTCTGCAGTCCGTGGCACTTCAGCTTCTGCCTCACTCCCCCCACCCGAATTCTGCTGCAGGGGACGAGGTCATTCTTTAGCAAACCATGAACCAATCAGCAAGTTCAGTAGAGACTCCTTCAGTCGTTGCTAGGATGCAATTACTCTCAGCAGGCATGTATACAATCTGTTAAATAGTCCCAATTAACTATTTAGGGCACTAACTGAAAAACTGGGTATGTGTGAAACTAAGTGAATAAAAGATCATTCAATTCCAAAATGGAATTTACCTTGTTTTCAGAGCAAGTATCTTAACTCTCAGTAGAGCAAAATGATTTAGAAAAACACTTGGCTTGTTGGCTTGTGTGTGTGTGTGAACGTATAGAGTAATATATTGTTATTGGATCAAATAATCAGTTATTATTTAACACAACTGTGTCCTTTTGGACATGGGAGTGGGGAATGGGGCAGAGAGGGTGACTTGTCTGGGTTTGCATAAGTAATACCAGAGGAACTGACTTAGGGGCTAGAACACCGACCACGTTTTCCTGCTAATGGGCTGTGTTTCATTGCTTTGTTTAGCTCTGCTCAAAGTGGAGGCATGAGTGATCCTTCCCTCATCAGAGTGAGACTAACCGTGGACCACTGGTTCTATGATATGAGGCCGCTGGCAAAAAGAGCGCTACCACAATGTAGGAAATAAAATTCTTATCCCGCCGTAGGAAAATGTTACTACAATGTAAGAGTCAGGGCAGTCAAGGGTTGTGCCCGTGGACTCCGGCGCTCACTGCTCATGTCTGCCCCTTTCTGCCTCATGATCTACGGCAAGTGACTTACCCTCTCTGTCCCGTCTTGTCCTCCATAAAAAAGGAACGATAAAGGTGAATATGCCATAAATGAACAGAAAATCTGCTAATATATGTTAAGTGGCGAGTAAACATTGCATCAGTATGTTATAATTTTTAATATAAATGAAATAGTTTGAATTCTTCAATTAGTACGTAGAGAAAATTATCATACACTTCAAATTCCGGGGCCAAAAGCCTTTTTTTCTTAACATGAGAAAGTACCTTCTGTATTGTTTTGACACAAATTTATGCCAAGACCTTTTGTTCCCCAACTCATCAAAGTAATTAAAAGAATCTCATGTTTTCGCTATAGACTGAGTCCTCAAGTTATTTGATTTGCTGGCAGCTCAGCTGTACTGCCCGTGGTAGACTGAAAACCAAGGAAAATCCTACTACAGTATGGCCACTTTTTCTGCTCTTGCGATTTTTATTGAGGAAAGGAATATGGATTTATAGAATCTTAGAGTGGAAAGGAATCTGAAAAGGCAAAACTCCACCCGAGTTTTTGCCTCACTCACTCATGTATTTATTCTGCTGATTATCCATCACTCCTTAAAGGCAGGGACTGTGTCTTATTTTAATTCTGTATATCTTGCCATTGATAGAGTGCCTGCACTGAGGCGATGCTTATTTGAAATGGAATATATTTATTCCCCCATTAGGCATATATTGAGTATCTAATAAATGCCAACACTTGGGTAAGCTTTGGAGTTACAAGATAAATAGAACAGTTTCAGCTCTTCAAGAGTTCACCATATCAGAGTGTTGTGCAGACTGAATATTATACACTGGTGCTGGAAGAGACTGATGGACCGAGCATGGCGGGCTGTGCGTGAGTGCAGGGGTCCTGCTCAACTTCAGAAGGGGGACTGATGCCCGTGGTCTCACACCTGCTCTCCAGCTGCCTGGCCTGTACCCTAGAAGTGGCCAGCTCTGTAGGATAGCAGTGGTAATTCCTAAGCATGTCTTGGCATGTTTTCCAAAGGGGATTGTGAGGTCTTTTGACAAGTCTCTGTCTTTCGAGTTTTGAAATGTCCATCTCACGGTGACAATAAGAGTCAAGGCGTGGGCCAGACCAGGAAGGAGAGGCTTCCTCATATCCTGCAGGCTTGAAAGCCTGAGACGGTGAGCTTCAGAGAACTGCCCTCACCCTGATAAGTGGTACTCAGAGGATGCTTAGTACCAGGAAGATCGCTGGTACTAAGGCAGCCCTTTCTATGGTCAAGATTCTTAGGTTAAACCTTATCTGCCTCCTTGCAATTGCCAGTCATCCATGTTGACTCTGCCATCTGATTCCCCCACAAGATACAAAATTAAACCCTCATCGTATAACATACATTTGAATGAGAGAAGAACCCGTCAGTTATTATGGCAACCCCTCTTCTTTTCTTTAGGTTATTTCCTCTCATTATAATTTCCATAGACTTCATCCCTCGCTTTTCTCTTTTGAGGCACTCTATCAGTCAGTGATCCTCTTAAAGCATGGAACCCGGGCCTGGACACTGTAGGGCTCTGCACAGCACTGAAATAGCTCCGTGGGAGGCCTAGGTTACCCCAGGCAGAATGGAGCACAGAGGGTTTGCAGGAAGAACAATGGAGGCCCTTTGCAAACTGTAAAGGCCTTTACGAATGCACACTGTAATTAACGCTCTGTAGATTTTCTCTGGTGTTCCTTAAATTGCAGACATCAAAGGCATTAAATGACTTTGTTCAGAGCAGTGGCTCAGCAGTACCTGTAGTAGGAAAAAGCAGCCTTCATTATTTCTCAATTAAGACTCTTGTAGCATAAGGAGGTGTGGGGAAATTAATCTGACAGCCTGAAATTAACATGCATCACTTTAACAGTGATCTCTGACTTATTTTGGGGAAGCTAAGCAAGTATTGATTCATTTCTCCAGCTTTCTATGAGTAATCACATTCAAAGCAAACAACATCAATTATTAAGAATCTGCTTTTGCATAATAACTGACTTTAGCCTGGAAGAGCAAATGTCAAATGCACTGGAAGAGAAAGTCTGACTTGATTTTCTGATAACCTTAAGAAAATCTCACAGAAAGCTAACTTATTTACAATGTGTCTTAGATTTTTTCTATATTACTTTTCGGAGAATCACTACATTTTCGTGTGGAAGGAAACTCAAGGATCATCCAGCCCAATCCAGATAGAAATATGTGGAATTAAGAAAGATTTTATAGTTGTGAAAGCTGGATATTTAATAACAATTAGTTTTTATATCACCAGCAAAATTTTTTTTAGCTGGCGCAATTAATACCTAGACATTAACAGTCAATGTGTAATACTTAATACTTAGACATCATACAACAGAATTGTGACTAAGTTGCAGCTCAGGACCAATCCCAGCTGAGCCTAACCGAGGAGAAGCAGGGAGGAAGGTCCGTTGGCTCTAGAGGTAATGGCCTGAAATTTTCAGTTAAGGGTCTGTTCTATTGGCTACTAAAAACACGTTAAAATGATTCGTTGATGTAAAAATGATGTAGTGTTTGGGCAAGATAAGTGTGGGGTTTGGACTTCTTTTCGTTTGTACTTTTCTGTACCATCTAATCTTTTTTGGCGTTGTACATATATTACTCGTCATGTGAAAAATCATAGGTGCTAATATTTTAGAGAATATATTTTCTGTTTCTGATTCTCTGATACAAACAGAAAACTAGGAGGTTACAGATGACTTCCTAATAAAAGTCTAAGAAGAGCACAATTTATCCAAGGGTACCTTTTCTTTCTGTATTTAACCCTCCGGCCTGGTGATAGCTGGACTCAGGCCCCCGGGTGTCAGTGCCCGTGATGCAACCAGTCTCTGCTCTGACTCTTCCCACGCCGATCCCGTCCCTCCCAACACCACTGTTCATCTCACCTTCAAATCCCAGAGCTGGACAAGGGGCCTCCGGCTGCCCGCAGGGGTGGTGGCTGCTGTGCAGGTTTCTTTTCCGTGGTGGTGAGAGAGCAGCTACGTGACCATATATGGAAACACTTGCAACAGTGTCGTGTGGGACCTTGGCTGATTTAATTATTATTGTTTCTTTCTCCTACCTATATAGTCTAACTTTTCCATTTGGCAATATTATGTAACCTAAAAGTCGGTAACAGTTCTATAAGATACGGTTGTGAGTAGCCGTACTGGATACTGCTTGTGAATGGCTTTTAAAATAGCTTAATTTTTATTCACTGCAACGTAGGGAGGATGCAGACTCCTGGAAGAGGTTGCCGTCAGTGATTTGTCTGTGATTAGACAGCAAGGAAATGGAGGGACTGAAACAATCTTCACTAAATAGATATCTTTTCCCGAGAGGTTTATTTTTTGGTCTTTTAAATTCAGTCTTAAAAAGCTGACGCAATTCAGTAGGAAATGGAAAGAGAAAGCCTGCAACCACTTTGTAGTTAAGACTAAATGCATTATATAATGGGTTTTCTTTTCTTTTTCCTTAGAAACCAACATTTGCTAATTTTTCCTCTACTTTAATAAACATCCAATGCTAAATTGCTTTGGAAGAACTGAGTGAGGAATAGTAAGATTTGAGGGATTAACCATTTATTTTGCAAGTGTTTTGTATGAACAGGAACGAAGATGATATTGGCAAATACTTAGGGCAGGAAAATGTGGAGGAACGACAATGACTTTTGGAAGAAATTAAATCAGTTGCCTTGAAGAATATTCCATATTCTGGTTTTGATTTGTCAGCCAATCTAAAATTTTTTTTAAGTAGACAAGTTAAGCCTATTTACATTTATCAGTACGATGGATGTTTGATCTTTTATAACATAGAATCATATATACTGTGTATTTCATTAAGTAGATTATTTTCTTTGCTTTTTAGTTAAATTTCTCTTTTATTTTGTATTTTTTTTGTTTAAAAAGATGTATATTTAAAAAAATTATTGCCTTATTTTAATACTTTTATTTAATCTTCTTAGTCAACTTTAAACAATTTCCTTTCACTTCTACCCCTTAACTTTGCAGCAATCAAGCAGTATATTCTATTTTCTCTTTTTTCCCAAGTTTCTTCTCATTTTTTTTGGTGTGACTTTGACTTAGCAAAGAGTATTTGCAGACTACTCATCCGCCTGTGTCAGTCTGAGATCCACGCTGAGTGCGTCCCACTCTCATGACCACTTCTTTGGCTGTTTCCTTCATCATCTCTCGGTTCAATGAGGTGCATCCTTGCCTAGATGGCCCAGGAAAGGCTCCTGGGCAGCACTGATGTTTGCAGAATAGCTTGGCTGGATATAAATCCTCTACCTACCCTCCTTCTTTAAGCTTACAGCGAGTGTGGTTGCACTGCTTTCTTCCTTTGATTGTTGCTGACAAGAAGTCTGGTGCCAACCTGATTTTCTTTTCTTAAGTGACTTTTTGATTCTGCTTGGAAACCCAAAGGGGTCTTTATTTTCAAAGTTCAATTGTCTTACTAAGCTATGTCTTACAGTCGACTGTTCTGGATTGATTTTTTGAGATAAAAGATGGGCCTATTCAGTATTCAGATCCAGGTTTTCCTTTATTTCAGAGAACTTTTCTTGAATTACAGTATTAAATATTACTTCCCTTCCATTGGGAACTGGGGTGCTGGACAAGGCCAGGAGAGCCTTTCACCCTGTTCTTTGTGTTTTGTGCTATAATATTACCTATTACAAATTAAATAAATAATTAATTTTAAAAAGTAGAATCTTTGTTTAATATATTGAATATGCTGTGCAATGTTTGTCACTTATTGTCAACAGAACTACGTTGAACTACTAAAGGTACGTGGACACCCAGCAGATGCTATGAAAAACAATTTAATGAGAGTAGATATTGTGTCTTCCATCAGGTCACTTTTAAGGCCATTGCTCAATGGTAAATCTCTGAACAGTCATGAAAGAAATTAGTTTATTGGCTTAGTATCAAGAAAGAGTTGTGTTTCTTTTGATAATCTGATTTGATTTTCAACTTGTATATACTAAACTGTACTGTCATAGTTTCACCTCTCTCTTTGGAAATTAAAAAGTCAATCTGAACTACAGTTGTGTTATTAAAAGCAACACAAAATCTTTGTTCTCAAACATAATTTAAAATAATTATAGTCAAATTTGTGATCTGTCCAAAGTTAGTCAACAGGACTTTATGACATGCATTTAAAAAATAAATTATTAACTGCATTCTTCTCCCCATTTTTACGTTCCTATCCTTGTTCTAAGGTAGTGCTTAGTACCACATATGACTTCCAGAAAACCTCGATAAATGTAAGCTAGATATATTTTTTCATATTTTGATATATTTTATGGATCTTTGTGTGTTTATTTCAGTCATCTTTGAAAAAAATGCATGATGTAGACAGAGATGGAATTTCTGGGTTGCATAGTCTCCTTTCTAATGTGAGTGTGTTGAAGTAGCCATGTATAGATACTCGCTAGAACCTAACCATACCACGCTCTCTTGTAGTGTGGCTCTCTGTACAGCGAATGTCTGTGTGAGAATAGCAGGAATATGACCACTGGGTAACTTTCTAGAACGTAAGAATATTTGAATTTTTGTTTCGTGAGTAACCATAAAAAAATCCAGCCAAGAAGGAGGGGGCTCAGCAGTATTATAAATTTTAACATAACTAGTTTTCCAGGTCAGGAACACTACCAGAGGTCTTCCCCAAATTCCATTGCGTGCGGTCACTGCACTGATTTCTTCAAAGTGGAGGTGTTCCATTGCTCCTTGGGGAAGAGAGTATGGCACAGGGAGAAAATCTTTGGCTATCGAAATAGACCGACCTGGATTCAGATTATGATTTTGTCACTTCCAAACTTCATGACGTTGAAAAATTTACCCAGCCCCTTTAAGCTCCAATCTTTTCATAGAAATGAGCATAAGAACATCTATTTTACTTGGTGGTTTTGGAGATTAATTGATAACATATGAAAAGTGATTAGCATACGCTAAATATGTGTTGGCTCACTTATCTTTTCTGTTCTCTGTGGTTCATTTGGAATAACTTTTGAAAGAGCTGGTTCAGTAGACGTGAGTTCTCGCGCTATAGCCCTCAAGGATCATGTGACATTACTTAATGAGCCTGAAAAGAAAGAGCAGCCTTATGGACAGTCCCCAAATCAGAGAATTCTTTACATTAATGTCTTCATTGACTTGTCCCCCTAAGCAAAAGGTCAACCCTCCAGGGGAGACTGTGTGACACCAAGCAGTGGCATTTGTGACATTCCTGGATTATCTTCTATTTCCTGTATCTAATCAACTGGTCATAGGAATAAGGCATGCAGGTATTTATGATGTTGTGGGACTGGAATGTATAAATCTAAAGTTCATGACCTTAGGTAAGAAATCAGTGTAAGAGATAATATTTGACGACAATAAAAGCCCTCACACTCCTAGTAAAACACTGGTTGCTCTACAGCCATCACAAAAATATCCACCTGAAATGGTTTTACATTTGTCTGATTAATCAATCATTGACCATTCTGTAGCCATGGTTGTAAGAAATCACCAAAACTTATTTTAAATTTTCCTAATCAATCAATGAGAGCTTGCTTCAGTGACTACACTTGTGAAAGCCAACCAGTCAGTGAGAGCCTCATGCCTTGAAAGTCAGCCAGTCAGCGGGAGACTCACCCCACTGAACACCAAGGAATTTAGGAACACTGAATTCCCAAGGTCGACACCAACCCATTCTACATCTGCTATCAATACAAAATGCACTTTGGTATCCAACACAAAACATGTTTCTAAGACTGATGTCCCCATAGTCTTGCCTCTGTAACCAACACATCTCAAAGCAAACTCTTCTCTCCAAACCTACACCACAGCAACTGTTTGTTTTGCTCAAATGGGATTGTGTCTGCTAGCATCGTTCTTCCTTACTTAGGAAAATGATAGATTTAGCCCTAGGTTTTGTTTCACATTTTGAGTAGTGGTCTCAACCACTGACACATTCCTATCTGTTTTGAAGGAGGCAGCAAAAACTGTTAAGCAGATTATTTTCAAGCATTTAAGAAACACTGTCATAATCATTAGGAGTCAGCATGTGTTTCTCAAGAAAAAAACAATATAACTTTACTTAATTGCTTTGCTGCTTCAGTTAATTCCACAAATATTTATTGAATATCTACCGTGAGGTAGGGACCATTCAAGAAATTGGAGAGACATAGGCTAATAACACATGGTCCATTCCTTCAACTCTTAGAATATAGTGGCAGAAACAGATTACACACATAACTGTAGCAAAATATAAAGAGTGCAGTAAGTAGAGTCTGTAGTGTACTAAGACCCTAAAGAGGAAGGATTTGCTGTCTTCATCTATGGTGGTAGCCGGTTTAGGGTGGAGCTTCAGTGAGCAAATCACATTTAAGTTGCACTTTGAAAATATGTAGAAGTTGCAGCAACAGAGATAGTAGAGAATGATAAAATAGCATCTGCAAAACTCAGTCATGACCAAGTATGGGATGTTTATTTAGTGAGTGGAAAGAAATTTGGGATGATGGGTAAATGAAAGGAGTGACAGCAATAAGGCAGGCAAGGATAGGATGGAGCCAATCTGTGGAGAGACTTTTGTGAACACAGAATGAGCGAGGGCAAGTCTGAAAACGAGGTGTCCGTAACTGACTCAGCACAAGTCCCAAGCAGTTTAATGAAGGCCTGAGCCAAGGCCGTGGGGGAGGGGATGCGAAGCAGGAGGGAGAAGCCGCGTAGATGATGGTGCTATTACAGAAGGAAAGCATTGCTAGAAAGGAATGCGGATGTATGGCAAGATAAGGAATTTAATGTGAGATCTGTTGAATCTGAGATACATTTTCAACACCTGGGAGGAGTTTTTGAGAAGGCAGTTGATATACGAATCTTAAGCTCAGGGTAGGAATGTGGTGGGTGAGGATGTGTGTTAATACACATAGCATTGTAGTCAGAGGAGGAAGCCTGAATAAATTAATTACCAAGAGTATTCGTTTTGTTTTCTGGGGCGTGGTAAGTGCTTTTTTCTCCTGGATGTGAAAGTGGAAGCTGAGGAGGAGTACAGAAAGGTTAGACGGTCGCGTTAGTGAATGGGAAAAATATCCGAACAGAGACAAATGGAGGATTGTCAAGCCGCACTGAGGACCAAGTTGAGGTTGGAAATGGTAAATATGTAATAAATCCAAGCAATCCAGTTATGCAGTTTTTCTCCAGCGGAGCTTGGCAGCTTTGAAGCATCTGTTGAGTCAGCAGATGGTTGAATTAATCATAGGTTAGGGACCAGTAACTCAGATGGGCTGGAAGGACAGGGTTGAGAGACCGGAGGATACAAGCGAGAATTCATTGAATTGGTGGTCCAGCTTTAGTAGGGAAGGAAGAAATGGGGCTACTAATTTGGGAGACCAAAGCAATGCCATAAGTGAAGCACAATGCTGAGTGAATTTTGTACTTGTGGACAAGATGTGTAAATGTATTTTGTTGATAAGCAGTGGAGTAAGATGAATGAACTATATTCTGAATGCAATGTTAATGCCTGGGTGTTAAGCTGAATGGAAACATGGACTTGATGATTAGTTCTCCTTAGCTCAAGATTTTTATGCCTGCAATTTAGATAAAGATATGCTTATCCAAATGACAAAGAAAATAGAATCAATATTTAAAATCATATTTTATGCTGGAACCAAACAAAATAAACTGGCTCTTTCTTGGTCTTCCTCCTCATGGTAAATGGCATTATCTTTCCTAAGGGCTTAATCCAAAAACATAGACATCATCCCTAACTCTGTCTTCTTTCTCTCACATTGCACATTCAACCTCGGGAAGATTCTGTCAGTTCTACCTTTAAAATCTATAACACATTTTCCACATCTCACCACTTTTCTACCATAACCCTGGTCCAAGCCCCCATCCTCTCCCATCTAGTCACTGCGAAACCATCCTAACTGCTTCCACGTCCACATTTGCTTCCCTACAGTTTCCTCTTCCCTGAGCAGCCAGAGCTGTTCTTCAACAACACAAGTCAGCTCAGGCCATTCCTCTGCTCAAAAGTCTCATCATACTCTGCAAAAAATCCTACGCCGCTGCATGGTCTACAGTGGCCTGTGGGGTCTGATTCCTAATCACATTTTTACCTCATCCTCCACTATCTTCCACCTCACTCACTGTGTTTCAGCCACGGTGGCCTCCTTGTTGTATCATTAATTATTTTTAAATTGTTCATGTATTGAAATAATAAGATTTTAGATGTATTGAGTTATACAAAATATATTACTAAAATTTATTTGACCTGTTTCTCTTTACCTTTTTAATGTGGCTACTAGAAAATTTAAAATTGCACACTGGTTCACATTATACTTCCATGGGACATCATTGGGTGTTGCCTCTGTGCTGTGACCACCTCAGTGTGTCTTCCCCCAAGTGTCCATTAGTGGGCTGGGGGCTGCAGCATGATCAGTAGTCGAGAAGGAGATACAGCTGTGGAGCAGAGGAGCGTGAGGACAAGCTGAACGAAACCCTCCAAGCTCCTCTGCGCCTGCCCACCGCTGTATCTGCCTGTGACGACCTTCAGAGCAGTGGCCATGGCTTCCCCGCCTGCTGAATCTTGTGCAGTTCCTCTTTTGGCTGCTCTAACTCAGAATCATACAGGGAAGAGGATGATGGGAAACATATTCTCAGACTAACCAATTTGTTGATAGAACAATTCAGCATGGCGTCTAAAGGAGGATTCCCTCCACTGTAGGGTCCAGAGACGGTGTCATTGGAAGAATTGTCTTATGGAACTGAAGATAATCTTTCTGGAGTGGGGAAGAGAGGATTAAAAAGGGGGCATGTCATCACATAGTAGAAAGCCTATTGTATAGAAGAGGAAATTGACCTCACAAGTATAAGTCCTTTAAAACTTCTCTCCTAACCACTACAGAAGTCTATCGAGATTTTTACCGATTAAAAATTCCTTCCCCCTGTTCTTATACTTGTCCAGGACAGACATGTGGGAGTTACAGGGACTCCAATTTCAATTCTACATGAGAGAGAACTTTCTAACACCTAGCCTAGAATTGTGAAAGGATCGAGTAGACTGTCTGTAAAGGTGGTGAGCTAAACATCAACTGGAGGTATTCAAACAGAAATTAGATGACCATTTATCAAGTGTACCAAAGAAGGGATTCCTGAACCTCTCCAAAGGTGGACTGGATGCCCTCTGAACTCTTAACTAAATCTAAAATTTTGTGATGCTATAAATTTCATTCACTGGTACCCAATTAGTTCCAACTACTGCTCAATTAAACCTTGGCTTTTCATTCTAGTCACAGGCAAATCTTTATTTCCTTTCATCTAGAGAGATACCTAGGACCTAAAAGCTCCATTCTTTGATCTTTTCATAGCCTTGGTCTCCTGGCAAAATATTTGTAGTTTGTGCATTGAAAATGCTTCTTAATCTTTTTCCAGCTCTCTTTATTCTGATGAATATGATTTCTCTTAGTGATGCTTCATTATTATCAATTGACATAAATTTTTCTCCTTTTAAGAGTAATGTGTGCTCATTAAAAGTAAAGCATAAAAAAGAAAATGTTGCCGCAAAGTCCACTATCTAGAAATAAATTCTCCTAAAATGCTAATTTCTCCCAGTTTTTCAAGCAGTCAGATATGTATCTTATTTTGCACAATTGAAATCATCCCATATATACAGTTGTATAACCTCTTGTTTCACTTAACATTAGGCTGTGAGCTTTTCATTATTTAAACTGACCTTCTTTAAAGACCTAGGTATTAATGGCTGTATGATATTCCATATCGGACATTTATACAGACATTTCAAAATTTATTTAAATATTTCACTAATGTTGGATACTTAGGTTTTTTCTAATATTTAATTTTTACTATTTAAATGCATAGATGAATAACTATTTCCTTAGTTCATTATCTAGCAGTCATCACTGACTTCTTAGCTCCTCTGAATTACTATTACTTGTCCTCTAAATTTTTCACTTCTAATGCATATTCCTTTCCACTCTCTGCAACATGGCACAAAATGGTTAGAGAAATTTTTTTTATCTCAAAAAACTCTAGATGTTTTTATTGTACTCTTATTATGATTATTTTTGAAATAAATGACATTAAGTTTCCTTAAATGTATTGGTCAAAGTAAGTGACACAACAACAGCTATTTATTGTATTTCAAGACTCTGCCACATCCTTTTTTAGGGCAATGTGTTCCAAAGTAGGCTCCAGAAAAATGTGATGTAGTTCAAGGATCTTAGGAGAGGTTAATATCTAATATGTCAATTCCTTAGATGGTCTTGAAAAAAGAAGAAAAACCCCTATACTCAAAGATTTAAGAATTTAATTGGGGCTTTAGCCAGGGCTCAAGTGAGGAGCTGTTGCTCTTTTTGATGTTAAGAAGAGCAAATAAAGAGAAATAGAGAGGTGGGTGAGTGAATTGTTGGGACAGAGGTTGATAGTTCCAAGATCTGCCCTTCTAACAACAATAAAACAAGAAAAGGAGCATAATGGGAGAGCGTAAGCCTCAATACCTCACAACCAAGGAAAGACACATGAGGCTCTGGAGGGGAGCAGAAGGTTTGGAGAGGAAGTGGGATTCACTGCCTCTAAATCCAGAAGTCAGTTTGGGGCGTTGACTAAATCCTGATATTCTCGCAGTATCCCCAGATATGCAGAAAGGCAAACCATAATTAAACTTATCCCTTTTTTGGATAGGGCCATGGTGGAAATTGCCACTGGAAATTATAGATAAAATGGAGAAAATGAAAAAGCAAGTTGATGCTCTCAGAAATAAAATCCTCACAGCTAGACTCTGGATTTGGAAAACGATCCAGAGTATAATGGTACTCTCTCCCCCAGCCCACCGTCTATGGGAATGGGGTGTGTCCCCAAGCAGACTTAGAACACTTTGGTCTAGGACCCGGAACCAAATCTCAGAAGAGAGACGTCAGAACCCAGAAATCCTCCCACCTTAGCCCTTTTCCCTCAGACTCCTTCCCCTGGGAGAGTCTACTGAATGCGGAAATGAACACATAGATTCTCATGCTGTGCCTCAGAGCAAAGATGAGACAGACAGACAGAGACAACAGACAGAGACAGAGAGAGAACGAGAAGAGTGAGCAGTTACTTAAGTCTCTGCTGCAAACGTCAGACAAATACGACGTCTGGACATGGTCCTCCAAGGAAGAGGGAAAGAAAAATAACAACGTGGCAACTCCACAAGCTTGCCACAAATGATAAATAAGCAAACAGACCAATCAGTCTAATGAAATCAATCATTCTAACAAAAGAACAGCATGTATATGATGTTTATATTGGCGATCTTTCTGGTGATGGAATTGAGTGATTTAAAAAATTTTTGTGTCTTTTCTTTGTTACAAAAAATACTTAGAAATAAGTGGTATTTTATTTACTTGAAGCAATATTTCAAGATGTTAGCTTTTTTCTTTTTCAATTAAATAAAAGTATATAAAACATTTGCCACTGCATTGCCATGCCTTCTCCAGAAAATGGAGGCCTAAATCAGTCTCCAGGTGGCTGAAATCTTTCTGAAAGTGACTCAGTCATAAGCGTCCAACAGTTTGGACACCAGGAGGACAAATGGGAGGGAATCCTTTCACCCTGAGAGCCATGGTGGGAGGAGGGCCGGGCCGCCACGTGTTCCCTGTTCTGAACGCAGCATCTTTAAGAGGCTTCTGTTTGAAAGCCTGGAAGTGGAGAACTTGTTTTAATTAGCTCCACAAGTTAGGAGTCACTGAGAGTTCTATATTTTCACATCAAAACTTGCACCTAATCCTGAGCTGCCCCTGACTGTCCTGCCACCATGGGAATCCAACCTGCTTTTCCAAGAGCGATATTCCGGGATCGTCCTTTGAGAATGCAAAGCACATACCTCATGCTGCACTTTTTTCTCATTGTTCCTTTTGCTGAGAACGTCCCCTCTCTACTTCCCAGTTAGTGAAATCTGCCAGGCTCTCCAGGCTGGGCCTGTGCCTTCAAGGCTGCATCGCTGCAAAGGGATTTCTCCCCTCTGGATAGTGGAAAATGCAGTCTATTGTCTGTGGTAACACTCACTGGCTCTTAAATGCACTGGTATTTAATTCTGCGCTACGATTTAACTTCCATACACGTTCTCTTGGTTTTCTCCCCTAGATTGTGTTCTCCCCCAGGGGAACTCACCACGGTTTGTTAAGAGTTCTTTACATTCCCTGCAAGTGGAGGAGCTATTTCTGGGCTGGAAAAAATCCCAGCTGAGGGACTGATCCATTTTCAGGATCTCAGAGGCCTGGAGCTCTGGGTGCCAGGCGCTGGCTCAGAAAATAGAAGCAGGTTCATTGGCTGGTACTAAAAAGACCTGAGGCTCAACTGCATGCATCTAATTGGCCCATAAATCTCAACATCTTCAAGACAAAGTTTTCATTTCTTTATAGACTCCACCTTGCTCCCGAAGCTGCATGTGACCGTTCGTGATTTCTTTGGTCTAATTTGCCGTGGTACTTGGATGCACTGACTTTGGACTTTGAATCGCTAGGCTTGAATTCCAGGGGTCCCACTTTTTTTTTTTTTTTTTTTTTACCATTTCTGTCTCTTAGCTTCCTCCTGTGTAAAACAAGGAAAATAATAATACCCACCCGTCGACAGCTGCTCTGCTAGAGGTCTGCACAACAAACCACGGAGGTGCAGAGAGAAAGGTTGGCAGCTGGACTGGAGATAAAGAAGTCCTAAAAATGTCTTCATGGAAGAATTGATGCTCAAATTATTATTATTGTTGGTTATTGAGTTAACATTAGGTTGAAGTACTTGGCACATTGCAAATGCAATGTATTCAATATTCTATTCGTTTTTTCCCGGGTGCTAGAAGAGTGAGGAGGAGGGGTGGGGAGAGATCCCTCCTGGGCTGACTTGTCTGGGACCTGGACCCCTTTTGTGCTGGGTTTGGATTCCAGAACCTTGTGTGACTCTTCCTGTCATAGTGTCAACACAGCACTGGGCAGAAAGCCGCAGGAAAACTTGCTTGTTGGATAAATTTATTATTGACCAAGACAAAGCAGACAAGCAGATCAGACGGATTAGGAACAGGGGAACCCGCGCATGCGCACACGCACACAAACCTACACACACATATGCGCACATGCACAAGCCTACACACACACGTGCCTGCACACACACTGAACTTTGTGAAAATCTGAAAAGACATGCTCTCACGTAAGTCAATTAATTAGATTTCTTTAAATGTCTTGTCATGAGAAATAAGTAAAAAACTGTATCAACAGACTTGCCTTATCAAAACTCACGGATTTCTGCAAACACATTTTCACAATTGATGAAAACATCTGAGCAAATATCTTGACTTTTCGACTTACAACATATGAGACAGTTTGTTACATTTTCAGTTATGAAAACATATACTTCTTGTAGTTTATTGACTATTTTTCTCCTACATTTTACTGTTCTGTTTGCTTAAATCTGGAGAAGCAGCCTAAACAGGCCTCGTTCTTACAGACCCTGAAGGCAGGGGTAGACTTTCTTCAGAATCTAGCACAGTTCTAGGCACGTAGATGGGGTTCCGTAAATATCTGTTAAAAAGTATGCTATTACAGTACATATCCTATATGCTATTTGGAAATCAAAGAATTATAGGACATTTAAAGTTGAGGGGTTTTAGCTATCGTCTGGTCCAGGTACCTCATTTTTTATAGCTTAAACCTGGCAGCTTTGAAGTTATACAATGGAAGATTGACAAAACTTGTCCTCAAACTCAAGCCTTATAACCTTGATTCCAGTGTTATCTCCTTAAAAATGATCTGAGTTTTGTGTGGAGAAACTGACGCGTCAGAAATCCTTGTAATCCAGCATGACACCTGCTGTACTAGAGGAATGTAGGACAGACACCAAGTGTAGAGTAAAGGATTTCTACTCAGTTGAGACTATGGACGTAAATGCAGTGGATCCTGTGTCTTCACAGAAGATGTGATGCTGACATTGCCTCTTAATGATTAGGAGTCTGGTGGGTGAACGCTGGGGAACAGGGTGAGGGTGAGGTGGATCAGCAGGACATTCTAGGCAAAAGGACTAGAAAGTACTAAGGTTTGGAAGCATGAAAGAACAAAGTTGAATGGAAAACTGCAGGCCACAGCGCATTTTATACGTTGAAGGAACTTTCTGGAGATTAAGTTTCAAAGGATGGCATGACTGTGGCCAGACCACAATAGACTCCATATAGCATTTTTAAGGAATTTAATCTTTGTCTTTAAAAAAGTGAATGATTTTAAGAAAAAAAAACCCAAAACCAGAGCTTTATTAGGCTTGTGCTGTAGAAAGATTATTCTGGCTGCAGTGAATGAATTCTGGAAGGCAGGACTGAAGTCTAGGAAACAAATCAGGAACCATTCAAACAAGGATGATGAGTGCTTGAATTAAGGCAGCGGCAGTAGGACCGGAAGGAGGGCAGGGTTGGAGGGCCTTGGGACAAAGTTCTCTGGATTTCAGCACCTGTGAGGGGGGAGTAGTGAGGTAGAGGTCACGGGCCAGCATCATGCTCCATGTCTTGGAGGCGGAATAGATTTTGAGGGAAGTTGCTGAGTTTGGTACGAAATGTATTTGGTTCAAGATGCATATCCGGACAGAACTCTCAAGAAAGCAGTTCATACTTTCATCAGCAACTCAGGAAAACAGTGTGGGTAGCAAATAGTGATTTGGAAGTCTTGACAGGGGGGTATGGATTTTTGAGGTGAACAAATTGTGGTTAAAGCCATTGGAGCAGATAAGTCATTGAGGGATAGTGTAAAATAAGACAATTCGTGATCACCGTTGGAAAATATCA